>NC_084484.1:138903717-141403717 GCF_030035675.1 Rhineura floridana | reverse complement strand
AACACTGTGTGCAAGTAGAATGGACTTCCTCTCATGCAGTGGGACTTCACTTTCCTCTCCTCCCTCTGCAAGCCTCATGTGCACCTAAAAAAATAGCTCTGGAGCGCTGGGAGACCCTTTGTAGCAGATTTTGGGGAAACACTGGGTTACAGGGAGGTAGAGAGAAAGGTACAGTCCCACTGCATGAGTGGAAGCCCATTCACACAATGTTGGATTCTGCGCAAACAAAACAAGTAATATACAATAATAAATCCGTATCGTATCCTAGCAAGTAATAAGAGCAGGCTAAACTTAGACCAGTTAACTCAGAGCACGCTTAAAATACCTGGGCAAACAAATATGTCTTAATCTGGTACCCCAAAAATAACAAATGTTGGCATCAGATACACATCTGAGGGGAGGATGTTCCACCACTCTGGAGAAGACTCTCTCCCATGTTGCCATCAAATCAACGCACCTAATTGTCAAATACAGAGAAGAGCTATCTCTGAAGATCTTAAGACTTGGGGGAGGATGATGTAGGAAGAGCAGTCCTTCAGGTATTTGTTCAAAGCAATTTAGAGCTTTAATAGGCAAGCTAGTTCCTTGATTTTCTCACAGAAGCTAACAGACAGTGTCGCTCCTTTAGAATTAGCATAGTGTGGTTCCATCTGACTCTGTTAGTCAACTTTCTGGCAGCCGCATCCTACACTAACTGTAGCATCCAAATCATCTTCAACGGGACTTCCGGGAAGGATTGCTTAGCTTGTGCCTGCCTCTGAGACGAGCTCTCGTCTCAGAGGAAGCTTTTTCAGTTTTAAAACCAGCCAAAAGGTTTTTTTTGACTGGTAAAAACTTTCTCCCAGGCAAGGGAGAAACGAAGAGATTATCCACAAGCTTCGTTGTGTTTGTTGGGGGACTTGAATTCATTAGGAACGAAGGACCTGCCAGCTCACCACATGGCTGGAGGTGGAAGACACGACTTGCCGTTGCCATCGCACCTCGCTCTGGGGCTGCACTTTACACTATCATGGCAGCAGAGGCAGCAGGGTGCCTCACCTCCATTGGAAGGAGCAGCATAGCAGCCCAAACTGAAAGCAGCCGTGCATCGGCCCGCCAGGAAAAAGGGAAGGGACGGAGCAGGAGGCAGCAGTGAAGCCCAAAGCGACACACCTCTGCCCTGCTTGCTGGCTCCCCACGCAGGTCCTAGCGTGCTTCCTGTGGTGCGGCGCCACTCCCGGAGGAGTAGAAGAAGGGGTGGAGGATGGGGCTCGCGCACATGTGTTCGCTCTGGGTGTCAAATACAGTACGCTAGGTATGCCACTGTACTAACTTTAAAAAGTTTGAAAGTTTGGAAAATTGCCAGAATACAGAGATGCAGAGCTCACGAATGCTGTGAACTGACTGAATCACTGACAATAAAATGGTGCTCGACGCCTTTCTTGGACTCAGCTACTGAGCGCATCATGCTGAAAAACGCTGAAAAAGCGGAACAAGCGCCGAACATCATGAACATGGATATAATTGAAAACTGCCATATTAGTGGAACGCTGAAAAGCGGAACGCTGAAAAGCGGAGCCCTACTGTACCTGACTGTTAAGCTGGCCTAGACTCTTACATTTGGTACTGAGTGGGAAAATATACAGTATCCTGAAAAAGATGGGTTGCTGTCATATAGATCAATTGGTGTTAGCTTTACTGAATAGACAAACACTGATTCATTGCCACCTCAATCTTAGTTGCTTTCCATCACAACAACTTACTGTTCAATTTCTTATTTCCATCTTTTTCTCTTACTGGAGCTTCCACTGCTCCATACATTTTTACACACTTGTAGCTGCAATTTTGTCTGCTGCTGCCCGAAGCAAGCTATTTAATCCATCACTTGAACCCTCATTTACATGGTGTTTAGAAACTTGCATATATTAACATGTACTTTTAATATCAATATGGAAAATGTCTGCAGCACTATAGCCTATTTTGTGTGTCTATAAAAACAAAAAAATAAATTAAAAAGAAAGGAGGGAATAGTTTGATTCAATAGTGTGCTGCTAATACCCCAGGCTTGAATGTAGATTGGAGACAGAGTTGAAAAAGATATTTCTATTTATGGGGTGCTCATACTTTTTGTCCCTTTCTCACCTCTGATCAAACAGATGTTACAGGCTTTTGAAACAATACAACCCTTCCCCACAAAGCCTTTTTATTGGAGGTGAAAGTCGGATGAGCGTGCATAGCATCAGCAGTGAAAGATCTATCATGTAGCCAGACTTACACACAAGGAATAGAAGAATTCATTCATTCAGAACTTCTGGAAATCTAATTTCCAAAATTCATGGAAACAGAATTTTCCATAGGGTTTCATGAGAGAGTATTTTAAACCATGGGGTGGCAGGGGGAGGATATATTTGCTATGGTTGGCATTTATGAATATAGTGTCATATTTGCAGATGGTGACTTTGTTTGCTCTTATGTTTACTGGATTATTCAAAAATGAAGCAAGAAAAGATTAAATGTTTTGCCCTCATGCAGTTTCACAGTCAGTGTTTATTAATCTTTGAGATTTCTGTTTCACTGATAATAGATCAGAGTGGAGCATCTTGGATTTTTAGGTCCTAATGACATTGAACAACATTAATGTCTCTTTGAAGACATTTTAGAAATGCAAGCCATATGATAAATGCAGGCTTGTTTATCAGCCAGTTCCACATCAGTAAAAGTTGGGAAGTAACAGTCTTTTACATTGGAGATTTAGCTGGTAATCCTATACCCCCTTACCTTTGAGTCAGCACTATTCAACTCAGTTGTGTTTTACTTTTGAGTAGGCATTTATAGGATTGCCCTAACGGCAGTTAAAAAAAACTGTAGGAAATGAAAACAGATGTAGAAAATATGTCACTTTTTCACTGCCTTTTTCATATTGTGTCTTATGTCTTCAGTATGGTCTGGATGTACATCTTAAGACGCTGATTAATATTTTCAGCTCCTTTCAGCATATTCATCTTCATTTTCTCTTTCCCCTTTAGACCAGGATACTTGATCATATGACCTTTTCATTGTTAGCAAAACTGCTATATATATATATTTAAAAATGTTAATTATTTTGCCAGCATTCCCTCAGTTCAAATCTACATGCTTGAACCTGCATGAGATATATACAGACATGTTAAACATGTAGATGTTCCAGTTTCATATGGCTTGCTAAATAAAGCCTCCTTTGAGTTCACTTGAATTTCAGCATTCAGACTAGCAATCTAGTAGGAGGTTTTATAGTTCTATAGTCTTTCCTCTTTCAATGAGCCTTTTAAGTTGAGACCAGTCTGCTTCTGTGTTGGAATTGCTTTTTAATATGTTTTTAAACCTTTTTTTAAATAACAATATGTTTTTTAACCTTTTTTAAAAGATGTCTTCAAAGCTTTTAAAAATGTTTTTAAAGTTGTTTTGTTTTAATATATTTTAAAGTCTGTTTTTATGATGTTTTAAAGTGTTTTAGTGCTTTCGTTTGCCGCCTTGGGCTGCTGCTGGGAGGAAAGGCGGGATATAAATCAAATAATAAATAAATAAATATGCTATACTGTGTATGTGGAATGACAGGGCACATGAAGGACTGAGTGAAATTGGGGAGTGTTTCTTGAAATCATCTTTGGCAGCATCAGAAAGTTCCAGCAATTTTTCAGTGATTGCTATAATGAGGAAACATTAGCCTCACTCTGAATTGGCTTCATTTATTTAACAGTATTGTCCACATAGCCAAATGGCTAAATAGCATTGTAGTACGTCCTTTTCAGCATGTGATCCCCAGTTAGTGAATATCCATACAATTTAGGGTTTGGAGAAAATATTTCTCTCCTTCCCCCACAAAAGCAGTTCTTTCAATCCCAAAATTGAGTAAAGGACATAAATCTACATAGAGTTACAAATCTCAGCAGGAAAGCAAACCTTTGACAACGTTGTAGATATCTGTTATGATGGAATAAATAGTGACTGGAAGCAGAAGACTTGGGAATCCATTTTAACTTGGTATGTTGAACATGAGATGAAAGTGTGCCTAACTTGGAAAGGCTGGCTCCATAATGTTGAACAGGCTGGAGGTACAGTATCCCATTTTAACCTATCTAAAATTATAAATACATTATAAATTATAAATAAAATCTGTCAAGAAATATGGAAAACTAAACAATGGCCCACAGACTGGAAGCGTTCTATATACATCCCAATGCCAAAGAAAGGGGATCCCAGGGAATGCAGTAATTATCGAACTATTGCCTTAATATCCCATGCAAGTAAAGTAATGCTCAAGATTCTACAACAAAGGCTCTTGCCATATATGGAGCGAGAAATGCCAGACGTCCAAGCGGGATTTAGAAAGGGAAGAGGTACCAGAGATCATATTGCAAACATACGTTGGAGAATTGAACGGACCAAGGAACTTCAGGAGAAAATCACCCTGTGCTTTATAGATTACAGCAAAGCCTTTGACTGTGTAGATCATGAAAAACTATGGAATGCTTTAAAAGAAATGGGGGTGCCACAGCATCTGATTGTCCTGATGTGCAACCTATACTCTGGACAAGAGGCTACTGTAAGGATAGAATATGGAGAAACCAATTGGTTCCCCATCGGAAAGGGTGTGAGACAGGGGTGTATTTTATCACCCTATTTGTTTAATCTATACACAGAACATATACGGAAAGCATGATTGGACCAAGAAGAAGGAGGTGTGAAAATTGGAGGGAGAAATGTCAATAATTTAAGATATGCAGACGATACCATACTACTAGCAGAAACCAGTAATGATTTGAAACGAATGCTGATGAAAGTTAAAGAGGAAAGCACAAAAGCAGGACTACAGCTGAACGTCAAGAAGACTAAAGTAATGACAACAGAAGATTTATGCAACTTTACAGTTGACAATGAGGACATTGAACTTGTCAAAGATTATCAATACCTTGGCACAATCATTAACCAAATGGAGACAATAGTCAAGAAATCAGAAGAAGGCTAGGACTGGGTAGGGCAGCTGTGAGAGAACTAGAAAAGGTCCTCAAATGTAAAGATGTATCAGTGAACACTAAAGTCAGGATCATTCAGACCATGGTATTTCCGATCTCTATGGATGTGAAAGTTGGACAGTGAAAAAAGCTGATAAGAGAAAAATCAACGCATTTGAAATGTGGTGTTGGAGAAGAGCTTTGCGGATACCATAGACTGCAAAAAAGACAAATAATTGGGTGTTAGAACAAATTAAACCAGAACTATCACTAGAAGCTAAAATGATGAAACTGAGGTTATCATACTTTGAACACATAATGAGAAGACATGATTCATTAGAAAAGATAATAATGCTGGGAAAAACAGAAGGGAGTGGGAAAAGAGGAAGGCCAAACAAGAGATGGATTGATTCCATAAAGGAAGCCACAGACCTGAACTTACAAGATCTGAACAGGGTGGTTCATGACAGATGCTCTTGGAGGTCACTGATTTATAGGGTCGCCATAAGTCGTAGTCGATTTGGAGGCACATAACAACCACAAAATTATAACAGTATTCTAGGACAGAAGCACCCTGCTTCCTTATTGCTTACTACATAATACTAATTTTAGGAGATTGCACCTGTGTTGAATTTCAGACAAGTAGGTTTTTTATAAGAAATATGACACCAATGACCAGAGTTCTATGGCACCTGAAAGGCCAACCATTTGAAATACCCAAATAAAAATGTTAGACATTAAGTTGTCCTTTTCATACAATAGTCTAATATAAGTATCAGTTCAGTATGTGGCACAGTTAGCATTGTTGGGTTGCCTCCCATTTTATGTAAATATTGGAGAAAAACAGAAAGACATTCAAACTTTACATTCGATTAATAGATGATGTCAGAAGTGGAAAAAGGTCCAGGATCATGATCCTCCAGATGCCTAATGGTTTATGCTTGTGCCTTTCTGTGTGACTGTTGCTGTCCATGTAGAGAGGCATTCCCAGTTAAAAAGAAATTGAAGTCCATCAAGAAACTGGGCCTAGAAGTAGTCTCTTAGCAGGGTAGTAAAAAAAAAAAAGCTTTCTATCAAGCAGATTGATGGAGTAATCCATCCCTCATCCACCAGCCTGCTTGGTTTCCATGCTGGTCACAGACAAAAGGGTGTTCCTTCCTCCAAAGCCAGTGTGACAACCATGTGGAACTGTGGAGGAGGATCAGAGAGATCCCTTTCTCCTCTACCAGTCTGCTTGCTTGCCTGCATGGAATTCTTGATCTTCTGTGGTGACCAGGTAAGTTGTTAAATGCAAGGCTGCTGTCTGTTGCACAAATGGTCCTATATGAAAGTTTAATTATCTCTGACCTATTGGTACCAGTCTTTCTTCTTCATAATTTTATACTTTTTTGCACATGTGAAGATGAAATCAAGATTTAGTCCTTTTACTTTTGGTAAATACTATATTTGCCTTAGTCCTTTCACCAACAACACTTTATTATATAAATATCTCCATGTATACATTTGTATTTTTTCACATAACAAGCGACTCTCTTTACCTGTTAACGTTTTTATGTTGCATAGGAAATAGCCTGTTACCTCCGTCCTGGCACACTCCGTGCTGTCTATGGTAAAAACAAGATCCAAAATGCTGTCCACTGCACAGATCTTCCAGAGGATGGTCTTTTGGAGGTAAGGCTGGGTGATGCCCCTGTATATTGTCAGATGTTAAAAATTCCAGGAAAATTGTTTCAAACTATTTCAAGCTATTCAATAAGATCTTAAGTAAAAGCAACATTATTGGATGGAATCCAATGTATTGCTAAAGCAATCGTTCTCTGTCAGCACAAGGATTTCTCCTTGCCCCCACAGAACGCTCTCCCTCCACTTGCCCTCTAAATTGTTTTAGGAGTTCCCCCAACCTTCTCGAGCAGATTTGGGGAGAGTGCAGGACACATTTGAGGAGAGGAGAGGGGGAAATTGTGAAGTGGAAATCCTTGCACTTATGGGACGCATTAGTAGAATACCACCCCTTGTTTTGTTTTTAATTTATAAATCTTCAAGGAGTTCTAAGTGAAATTGGCGCTTTGTGTATTTCATTGTACAGTTCTTGCTATTTTTTTGGACAATGAATAACTGAAACAAAGAGAAAATTAATGCTGAATACTAGCAGAAGCTGAAAATATTCCCTAGCAAACATTTTTTAAAAGGGTGGTCTATGAATCACTGAAGTAAATACACAAACGTCCATGTACAAACTTTATTTTATTACTTTATTAAAATAAAGTACTCTTGGCTGAACTTATCAAGACTGACTTTACTTGATTGTTGTGTATATGGGTGGCCAAATCTCTTTCCACTTCCCCCTTCCACCATGTACATTTGGCTGTGCATGCAGCAACTGAGTTGTTTGGATGGTTCATCCCAATAATACACCATGTTTGATTTTATAAATGTTTTGTAAAGCTTAATATAATAAAAATATCTAAGTGTTGATGAGCTTCCATAAACCTTTCTAATGTGGAGTGTTGGCGCTTTGCCACGTGCAACAGCCTAAGCATTTGGTTTTATTTATTTTTAATAATGTAACCATGATACTTTGTTTCCATTTTGTAATTCAGTCACCCATAGATGCAGCTTTAATGCCAACAAAGCACTTTATGTATTGGTTACTTCTCATCTGGCAGTTGGACCTTATTCAGCACTTGCAATGAATCTCTTATCAGTGTCACATTAATAATGTAGTGAAACACTGAATGCCATCTTCAGATTCCCTGGCAAATGCAGTTAATTATTTGAAACCCTGTGCTAGAATGCACATCTAGCGCTCTTCTCCTGCCGTTTCAGGTGACATAACACTGATCTTCTTTATATTGCTTAAATGGGTTCTTGGAATATTTTGAGTTGTTGAACTATTTGTTGGGATGCATTATCTTGATGTTGTTTGAGTTTATAATACTTTTTGTCATTTTAATATATTGTATATTATTGTTGCTGTTGTGTATTTTATATTTCTATTTGTGAACAGTATATAAATGGAAATAATAATACTAGGCCCATACATGCAGCTAAACTGCTGTTAGCTGCCTGATGCCTTTGAGCAGTGGAGGGATATGTTCCCAAATAAATAACTTTGCAGCAGCAGCAGTGTTGATTTGGGTCAGAGGCTGAAGTACTTTGTCATAAGTTGTAGCAAAAGTAAGAGACTTGCTATGGTGCAACTGTTCAGCAAGCAGGAAGGGAACACTCCTAACTGAATGTTCTTGTTGAGGGCATTAGAATGACATGACCCAGAAATGTAATTAAAAATGCTTGACGTTCTTTTCCCACAAGAATCTCTCTAACCTGCCCCCACTTCAGTTTGGAGAGACAATAAGAAGGAGTAGTTCTGTGTAGACTATCAGATTCCAATATCCTGACAGTAGTATCTCGGCCACACTAGATATAACAATAAGAGAGCTGATCATGAATCTCCTGCTGTTTTGAAACGTTTGATTGCATTTTTATGATACCTGTTTGGGCAAATAGTAGCTTTAAGTACAGAAGAAGAGCACTGCTGGATCAGACAAAAGGCCCATCTAGTCAAGCATCCTGATCTCACAGGGACCAACCAGATGCCTATAGCAAGGTGATTGAGAGGGTTGTAGAGCAATTGCAAGTACTCTTGGATGAAGCAGATTATCTTGACCCATTCCAGTCTGGGTTCAGGCCTGCATATGGGACTGAATTGGCCTTGGTTGCCGTGATGGATGACCTTTATTAGGAGAAGGACAGGGGGAGTGCAACCCTGTTACTTGATCTCTTGGTGGCTTTTGATACCAATGACCATGGTGTCCTTCTGAGCCGACTTTGTGAGATAGGTATCGGCAGCACTGTTTTACAGTGGTTCTGATCCTATCTCCAAGGACATTTTCAGAGAACAGCATTGGGTGATTGTCTTTTGGCTGTCTGGCAGTTGTGCTGTAGGGTGCTGCAGGGTACCATCTTGTCCCCAATACTGTTTAACATCTATATGAAGCCTTAGCGAGTGGTCATCAGGAGATTTGGGGCAAGGTGTCAGCAGTACACTGACGATACCCAGCTCTATTTCTATGTAACATCTGAACCAGGAGAGGCCGTGCAAGCCCTGGACCAGTTCCTGGACTCGGTGGTGGGCTGGATGAGGGCCAATAAACTGAGTCTGAATCCTTGCAAGATGGAGGCACTGTGGGTTGATGGTTCCCAAGTTTGTTTGTTTATTGATTAAATTTATACCCCACCCTTCCTCCCAGAAGGAGCCCAGGGCGGCAAACAAAAACACTAAAAGCACTTTAAAACATCTTCAAAACAAAACACTTTAAAACATATTAAAACAAAGCATCTTTAAAACATATTAAAAACCAAGCATTTTAAAAACATAATTAAAAAACAACTTTAAAAACATATTAAAAAGCAATTCCAGCACAGACACAGACTGGGATAAGGTCTATACTTAAAAGATTTGTTGAAAGAGGAAGATCTTCAATAGGTGCCGAAAAGATAACAGATAACCTGTCTAATATTTAAGGGAAAGGAATTCCGAAGTGTCTAAGGGAAGGGAATTCGAAAGTGTCAGTGCCACAACACTAAAGGTCTGCTTCCCATGTTGTGCAGAGCGGACCTCCTGATGAGATGGTATCTGCAGGAGGCTTTCACCTGCAGAATGTAGTGATTGACTGTGTATATAACAGATAAGACAATCTTTCAGGTATCTTGGTCCCAAGCTGTATAGAGTTTTGTACACCAAAACTAGAACCTTGAACTTGGCCTGGTAGCTAATGGGCAGCCAGTGCAATTCTTTCAGCAGTAGGGTAACATGTTGGCGATATCTTGCCTCAGTGAGCAATCGCACTGCCACATTTTACACCAGCTACAGCTTCCAGATCAACCTCAAGGCAGTCCCACATAGAGCGCATTACAGTAATCCAGCCTGGAGGTCACCAGGACATGGACAACAGTGGTCAGGCTATCCCAGTCCAGAAACGGCTGCAGCTGTCTTACCAGCCAAAGCTGGTAAAAGTCACTCCCAAGTCTCTGAGATCACCTAGGCCTCTAGCAACAAAGATGGATCCAGGAGCACCCGCAGACTATGAACCTGCTCTTTCAGAGGGAGTATGACTCCATCCAAAGCAGGTTGCTCCTGGATCAGCTTAGGTTTTTCAAGATTGCTATATCCTGTGCCTCTACACCCTGTGGGACCTCCTGGCCTATAGATATTTAGAATTGGAAAACTCATCTGAAATGTTTAGGCTGCAAACTTACAACCAGATTTTGAAAACAATTTTACAGCAGAGGTAGGAAACCTGTGGTCCTCCAGATCTTTTTGGAATACAGCACTCATCATACCTAACCGTTAGGCATGCTAGCTGAGGGTGATGGGAGTTGAGAATCCAACAAAATATGGAGGGTCACAAGTTCCTTAGGGTCGCCATAAGTCGGAATCAACTTGAAGGCAGTACACAGTTCCAATTTAGAGGTTGAGTTTTCTGTACAATACCACTGAAGCATAGCTCATTCTTTACAAATAAGAAAGAAAAACTGAATAACATAGCAATGGCCATCATGTCAGGAATCACCTCTCATTATTTGAGGTTGAGGTATTACACTACTGGTTCCGGATTACAGAAGTTCAAGTGTTTCGTCATCTGGAAAGTTCCACAGATGATAAAACATAAAAGAGAAAAGGGTGGTTTCAATTGGTGATAGAGTGGGCACTTATATATTGCCAAAAAGAAGACTATGCACCGCTGAAAAGAGGACAGAAGAGGGCGCCAATTTGCAGTTTGCATATTTTTTATTTAATCGAATTTGTGTACCTCTTAATTGTAAAAAAATCTCTAAATGATTTACAGAAAATAAATTAGTGATTTAAATATGTGAATGCCTATGTAGAAATGCAAATTTTAAAATAATTACTACATTTAAATTTCTGAGAAGGCAAGCCAATTAATTTCCCATCCAAAATGGTGCCCCCAGTTTAAAATTTGTATCCATTCCAAATCACAAATTTCAATTCGTATTCAATTAATTTACTTCCAGATCAGCCAGATCCTATTCCAAAATTAATTTCCCTTCGATTAATTACACCAGTTCAGTTATCTCAATAGTACTCTCCTCTTTAATCAAATTAATTTCAATGTAAATTGGGTATGATCACAATTCACTAGGGTGGTAGAGGCCACTTGGGATTCTTACTGTGAGACAGCATAGTCTCATAGGCTTTTTTTTAAATTGACGTATAAAAACTGGATGCCATCCCAGGCATCCTTTGAAATACCAGTAGTTCAACAAGAAAGAGGATACCTGACCACCTTACATGGTGGTGGTGACATTTTCTTCATAGGTAGAAAGGCCTCTCAGACAGTAAGCAATATAGCATTAGAAAGCTGAGGCATGTTATGGAACTAGCGCATGTAAACTGTTATTGTAGAATTCTCAGGAGACTGTACTATTTCAAAATGCACGTAGGTAAATCCTTTACTAAATACTCCTCCCATGACAAAAACAAAATAAAAATATCACTGTCCATTGAAAGCTAGCAACTTGAGGAGAAGGGTTCTAGCCTAACTTCTCCTTGACATGAGAGTTTTCTTTGTGCAGGATGTTTTCTTTTACATAGGGAAGCAGTCAAACATGGAACCTACCCATCTGCATCCTAAAATGGTGCAGCCCCAGAGGCCTGTAGCTCTTTAAAAAAAACCTGATAATTATAATTTCAGACGAGAGGTTGTTGTGTTTTTTTTTAATAAATTTCAATTTTCGCTGTCATTGACCCTGGACTTAGTCTCCCCCCTCCTGCCCCCTTCTGAAAATGACTTCACTAAGCATAGTGAAGTTAATAAATAACCCTCACATGACTGATTTGAGCCAGGAAAGAGAAGAAATGTAAAAAGGCCATCATGTAAATAAGCCCATTTCATTCATACAAGTTGAACTGCTGCTTTATTTGTTGCGTAGGTGAAACTAAAGTAGTATTACACCTATTGCAAAGTCCTCTTCAGTTTAATGAATAAAAGGCTATAATTTTTATATATCAGAATGTGGTGGTGCCTCGGATAACATTTTTTGAGCCACTTCCTCCTCTGATTTTTTTTAAGGCACTTAACTGAACTTTGAGCTCAGTGCAGTGTCACAATTACCCTTGAAAGGTTGTAATTAATGAAGTACATTACTCATAAAGCTTTTTTTTTTTACGAAGGAGTATTCAAAAGTACACGAATACCAAGTTCATAGCAACTATGATTAATATTATAATTGTGTATACACGTTTAAATATATCTGCCCATTATGGGCAATACTATAGGCCAGGGGTGGCTAGCTATTGGGCTTCCAGATGTTACTGGACTACAGATTCCATCTTCTTAGGCTGTTGGCCATGCTGGCTGGGGCTGATGGGAGTCCAACAACATTTGTAGGGTTACAGGTCAGGTACCCCAGCTATAGATCCTTTTGAAGGAAACAAATTCTGATACATCCATCTGTCTTTAATAAGCAATGTTTCTTTAAATCAGGAAACCAAGTCTGGTACTGGCGGGTGGCCAGGAGGCTGGGGTTGGGAGGATGGAGCTCCTGCTTCACGATTTCCACCAGCATCGTGTTGCAGGCCATGACCAGAGAGTGGTGCGGATTGTGGAGTGGGAGCTCTGCTCTCCCAGCCATCACCCCCACATGCGCGTGCAGCTGGCAGGCACTTATGCCTGGTTGTGTCTCTTCATGCCTCAGCACTCGTGCTTGCCATCACCCCAGCTGTCGTTCTGGGTCTTGACAGGCATCTGTGCTAATGCATGTGGTGGCTCTACTGGGCTTCTTCATGTGTGTGTGTGTGTGTGTGCTTGCAGGTGCACATGCACACACACACACACGGGGAGGTGGGAGCCTGCAGCAGTCTGATGCCCGAGGGCTTGCAGCAGGCTGGTGCTGGCCCTGCAGAGAAGCTATGGCCCTACAGATTTTGTTGCTCTCCAAGCCCCATCAGCATGGGATCTGTAAGAGCCTGTATGGTTTAGTAGTTTTAGGACCAGGAAGAGTCTGGTTCAAATCCCCACTCAGCCATGAAGCTTGTTGAGTAACCTCGGCCAGTTATTATCTCTCATTCTAAACTACCTCACAGGGTGTGAGGTTATAATGAAGGGTGAGGAAGAGACCCTTGTATACCACTGTGAGCTCTGGAGAGGAGGGGGTGGGATAACAAAATAATAAATAAACAAATATGATTGCTGTACCTCAATGAATGTGATAAACAACTAAAAAAACAAACAGTCCAAAGACCCAGAAGATCTAACTGGGCAACTGGACAGTGTTCTTCCTGGTTTTATTTTCCTAAGTCTCGGCAGACCCTATTCTGACAAACATTTATTCCAGAAGAGGGAATGATAGAATTGGATTGCAAATTTCTCATGTGCTATGGGAGGGTGTGAAAAAAAAAAGTAACTGAATGCTCATGACGGTAGACCCAGGTTGGATTTCAGGTTTTGTTAGTAGAAAATCAATGAATTGGGAAAGTATTTGGAGTGTACTTTTATATGCAGAAAAACAACTTACAGTGAGATTTAAATCATCTGGCCCAATTTCATAGATTGAACTATGCCAACTGGATGTCCATTGCAAGACTATTCACATAGATTTCCTCCCTCCCACCTGCTCCAAACAGCTGCTCCGTGCACTATATTTGCACAAGGAGAATATTTTTTTCAGACATAGTCTAACAACTGTCATTGATATTGTTGCACTGATGATATGCCACAAACATATGTAAAATGAAGAGAGATATTTCACCTTGAAATAAGCTAGCACTTTAAAAACTGTTGCCATATCAGCACAGCTGTTGTGACACAGAGACGGATAATGGTACAGGCGTGGATCCATGTATGCATGAGATGATGGTGGGAGGGAGAACACTGTGTGCTCTTAAGTGGTTGCATT
This sequence comes from Rhineura floridana, assembly GCF_030035675.1. NCBI lineage: Eukaryota > Metazoa > Chordata > Lepidosauria > Squamata > Rhineuridae > Rhineura > Rhineura floridana. The sequence continues at coordinate 141,389,828 of NC_084484.1, read as the reverse complement.
CTGGGCCAGATGTTCTGAATAGATGTGATTGAGCCACCTTTAAGATGAAGCAGAGTTTGGGGGGAGTTTGTAGTGCACTGAGACAACATTATCCATTTAAGTGCCAGCGTACAACAAGGTCATTGTAGGTGCTCGGCAAACCATATAGCACCCTGCCTAACGGTGAGGAGAACGCTGCTACATATCTGCACTCTAATAATCTTTTGAAGTAACATAGTAATATTCAGATGACTGGATAACAAAGTGTTTACATACAGCTCATGGTAAGTTACCATTTGGTAAATGGTCATTTGTATTCTATCACCAAAGAAAACATCATGGTCAATTTCCTATTTGAATAGAAAGAAAAGAGACACATTTTTGTTTGTAAGTATATGTGTGTGTGTGTGTGTAATTCCATATATGTAATTAATTAATTACTTACATTTATATCTTGCGTTTCTTTTCATGAGAGAAACCTAAGGTGGCTATTTTGAACTAAAGGGTGACTTATTAAATGACTCCAGTTAGCTCTATATATTGTTAGCCTTAAATTCTATGAAGTATTAACATAATATCAGTAAAGGCCATACTACTGTTAGTATTCATTTCGCCTTAACTTTTAGTCTGTAATTGATGCAGCTTTGACATCATTAACTGATTGCACTAAGGTTGAATCAGCAAAATATATTTCTAGAGGAATACTGTTACCAAAGCTTTCCATGTATATATTACATTAAAAATGTGTTTGTATCTTTGGAACAGAACATTACTCACAAAATGATACATATCAGTTTCTTTGCTGCCTTATTTGCATTTATTTTTTTCTCGCCTCTCCTCCCATGTCCCAATGTCATCTTCATATTTAACACTTTGAAATTATATTCTGCTTGGTGTTAGTTTGCAAAAGTGAGTTTCTTTTTAGAATCAAGTGGGAACTAGGTGAGGCTAAGTCTGCATTTCCACACATATTTAATTAGTTAGTTTAAAGCAAACAAAATCAGCAACACTAAAAGTCTCTGGTGTGGAAACAACCTTACCTGGGAATAAGTCCAGTTTCACTCAGAAAAACATAACTTCTGAACAGCCATGCATAGCATCTGATGGCAGATAAGATTTTGGTATCTGAAGCAAACTATTACCCCAGCAGTAATATGATAACAGATTCTTCCTACCTTTGCTGTGCTAATTTAACACATTTAGTGTTGTCTTTATTCAGGTTAAATTAATTTAATCAAATGTACTGATAAATTCTATTTAATCTGGAGTCTCACTTGAAGTTCAGCAAACACGATTTTTTCAGCAAAGAACCTGATTATTCAACAACCCCAGGAGAGGAAAAAATCTCCAAGCCACAGCTCCTGTTGGGAGGATTTCAAGAGATCCTCCCTATTAACACTCCATCAGCCTAACAAAGAATGGTCTCCTCATGCACATGGGAAAAAAACAAAGAAAAATGAGAGTTATACAATCCACTACTTTCCAAACTGTTAAAGCAATGAAAGCACAACATGTATGCAAGTGAATGGAGCACAACTACCCCAGCATCCAGTTTAGTATTGGCTTGGGTAGGAGGCAGGATGGAGGGGGTGAGGGAACTGGCAATTGAACTGGATTTACCTTTAGTACAATCTGTAATGAGTTATGGGTGGGCTATTTTAGCTGTACTGTTTTCAACTTGAATGTGTGGTAATTTCCAACAATTTAGACACACAGACATTGTGAAATGACTTTATCTGAAATAAATAAATCACAATCCACAGTCTGGTGATAATAACTATGCATTTTTATATTTGCAATATCATTAAAATGCTATATATTCACATTTTTCACACAATAAGATATCTGTAATAAAAAGTGTCTTCAAAAGTAACTAGGAGGCTCCATCTTCCAGACAAAGTAATTGTCAGTTTGAGACTTTTCTGTGTCTCTCCCAACGTGTGTAACAATACATTGGTGAGTTCTGAGTTATCCAAGAACATGGGAGCGCCTCTTATTTTATCTGAACTTTGTATACCTCAAGCGAGGGGGCTCTGTAATGATGACCACAGTTTTGAAATATATCTTCTCAAAAATAATGCTAAATGTGTTGCTCAAAGAGACATTCTAGTTGAATGCCATGTCATTTTCCAAAAAGTTTACAGTTGCTTGAAAAAATAAAGGCACCCAGCGGAATCCTTGTAGAAGCTCAGACCCCAGAATGTGTCTACTTCAGCTCATTTTGATTAGTTTCTCAAAATAGCAGGAGGAACTTGCACTTCCTGCATCTCCATCACCAAAAGTGTAATTTAATACATATCTAGCCAGAAGCAAGTCCCTTTACCTGCTCCCAGGTAATTGTATATATAGGGCTGTAGTTTAAAGGTCCTTGATTTATGTCACACATTTGGGGAGTGAATGAAGGTTAGAGAGAGAAATGAAATGGAGATGTAATAAGGGATGCTGGTCCCACAATTTTTTGCTATCTCACTTTATAGAAATGTGAAATGCTAGTTATTGGAATCTCCTGAAGCAGAGTAGTTTAGCATCTGAGCAGTATGTGTGTCGGCATGTCATGTTCATTACATTTATCACACTTTAACAGTTTTCATCAGTAATGTTTGCCAGTGCCCAGTTTCTTTGGAGCCCTTTGCTAAACTGTTGCCTACACCTTCTCATAGGGTTGTAATGTACTTATTTTAGTCAAGTTCGAAGCATGTTCAGTGATGAATGTTGTTGTTAAAGGTTGTGAGTACTGAATGTGTCATTTTTACAGCCCATCTTGGAGAAACATATGCTTGCTTCCTCATAGAAACAACTTGTTCTTATTTGGTATTTTGTCTTCAATGTAAAACATGCAATTTGGAATGAAAGTGTGCTTGGCTGTGTTTGGCATATGAAACTGACAAAGAGTGTATGGTGCCATCCTATAATCCCTGTTCAGTTTTGCAAAGTAGAGGGTGTCTGATGTGGTCCAATTCCAACTCGAGTAGTTATGCTTCATCTGCCTATGTATGAGAGGTGTTCAGCAATTACCTGGGAGTAAACCCCAATGAGATCATTATTATTTATTTATATACCACTTATGTGCCAAAATGATGTATTCTCAAATCAACCTCTTGGCAAAAATGTAAACAAAAATAGCAAGCTTTAGTCAGTTTAGGACTGCACTCCTATACATACCTGGGCATAAGATCCATTGAACCCAGTGGAATTTACTTTTGAATGGACCTGTAGTGGGGTTGAGGAGAAAAGAAAGATGGAGGCTGCACTCTGTGGGGTGTCGAGTTCATTAGCATTTCAAATGTCACCACTAAATGCATAGGAGACATTAATTGTGTAGAAGAATTCAGCCCCATTATTCATATCAGGCTAATGATGATAACATTTGATCAATGGATTCTGGGTGAACAAGTGGCTAAGTGTTTGCTTACAACAGAAAAAACTGAATCTTACCTTATAACAACCCACCTTTGGATATCCAGAAAATAAAAATTGGTATTCCAAGTAATAGTTTTAATCAGAGCAGCCACCAAAATGAAGCAGATTAGGTGGCACAAAACTGAAGGAAAAAAGGGGAAGCCCAAGCACTAGAAAATTTAAAAAAGACCCTGATATCCTTGCAATGGCCTCATAGGTGGAAGTTAGGAGACACGGAATGCACAGAGGCATAGAATTCAGGCTCTAGTTTTAGGCAGACCAAAATTATAACTTCCCCAAATGTTTGTAAAGGAAAAAAGCAGAAGTGCACTCCCATCACCCACTGTCTCCCTTTACAAGAAGACCTCAAACTTTAAAATTGACACTGTTTTTTCCTCTCTTCTTATCATTCCCTTACATTTTTCAAATCCAAGGGTAATGAAAGGGGTTATGAAATTCTCTTTCTAGTTAACTGCTAGGCAGCCTCAACCAATGCGTTGTATCTAGGGTTGCCAGGTCAGAAGTATCCCAAACCCTGGGACAGGCTGTAGTGATGTCATGGGGCGGCCCTAGTGATGTCATAGGGACAGCTCTTAGTGATGTCATTAATCATGATACATTAAGCATCAACCACAGTTGCTTGGAGCATACCACTCAAAAAAAATTCTCTGATTGAAAATTAAGATAGAAATCTTAGGTAAATGAGGGTGTTTGTAGCTCCAGCTTAAGTGACAGAATTATTCCTTCTCACCTGCTTAGAGAGCTTGGATAAGGAACATTTAATCTAGCCTACTTGCTTCTGGCAAGAAGGGTTTAAGTGACCTCAGGCCAGGCCAGTCACCAGAAAGCCATTGTAGGAAAAAGGGAGATGTTAGATGGGAGCACTCAGAAGTAAAGATGGATGCCCCTGAAGGCTGCAATTCTAAACACACTTACTAAAGGACTAAGCCCCACAGAACTCAACAGGACTTACTTCTGAGTAGATATTAGAGTAGATTGTGCTGTTGGTAAGGCTTGACTAGGAAACCTCTGCAAAGATATTGATATCAAAGCAGGGTTGGCAACCCCCTGCCTGGAATGCCCTGCCTGCCTTTTAACATGGCTGCTCCAAACGTCTTTACAGATTTGACCCTTCACTGCAGAGAAAGGTTTGAGAAATGAGTAAGAAGAAGATTCTCTACTCTTTCCTGTCTACTCTGTGGGCTGCTATGAACTCACTTTGACAGCCAACCCAATTCCAGTGAGTAATAATTGATAGAGAGAAAACACACATGGTTTGGTCTACCTTCACAGGCAGTAGCTTGGGAACAATAGCAATTGAAGTTATACTTCCCAGTATGTGAATTATCTTTTACCACTATTGGGCAAGAAACAAACCATCATGCAAATAACAAGGTGCATTATTAGTGGGCTTAAAGGGGTTGAGCTGACCACATGGAACCACTGTTTTTGCTTCTGTGGATGTAAATGTTGTGCTGCAGCCAACTCAGAAGGGACAGGAAGGGGGGAGGCATGAGTTTCAGGCACCTCCGCAACCAGAAGAAGCAGAGTTGGGGATTGTTGTGTCTGAGCAGGATTGTGCGGGAGGGGGGCAGCCTGCTCTCCAGCCAGTTCCCACGAGTAACGCCCTTTCCGAGGAGCCGAGCGCACCGCCCCCAGTTGATGCAGAGGACTTGTGGGGGGAAGCTTCAGAGTCAGTGCCAGCTCCTCCTTTTCCAAGCAGTTCCCAGGAGGATTCCAGTGTGGCACCGCCCTCTGACCTCGAGCCCGTTGCTCGGGAGCAGGTGTCTTCAGATGAGCTGTTGGATGCGCGTCCCCTGTCTCCTCGTTCCCGTTGCCGTGAGAAACGGACAGGGCAAAGACAGGAATTACGAAGGAGTCAGAGATTACGCTGGAGAACATTTCCTATATAAGCCTGCCACTCCCAGTGGGGGGTCGTTGAGTCAACTTCCTTCACACACTGCAGAGCATGTCTAGAGTATAGTTAGGGACTCTAGTGAGTTAGCGTAGGGTTTCCTATGAAGCGCAATGCCTTTGATGTATCCATTACTCTTATAAAACGAGATTTACTTGCACACACACTCCAGCCTCATTCTTTCGGCTCTGGACGGGACAGTAAGGGAGTAAGGTCAGAGGTAAATGAAATACAAATAGAAAAAGCAAAACAAAAGACAGTGATGATTTCCTAAATGCAATACCATACCAACCAGAACAGGATTCCTATAAGTAAGACAGAAAACTCAGCATCCCACAACCAGTCAGGGTTCCTAACAAAAACTAAAAAAATCCTGGAAGCTGGTCAGCCTAGGTCACAGAAATCCCCATGCAGCACAACCTGACTTGAGGGCTGCAGTTACCGCAGAATGCTGCGGCATGATTGCTGACATGAGTGAGACCCTATCAGCACATAACATCTCTGCTCTGAAATCTGCACAGGTGGCTGATTTGCTACCAGGCCAAGTTCAAGGTGTGCTTTCCATGTTAGGGTGCCACATAGTACTTGTTCTGTTCTTGTAAGAAATCAATCCTTTAGTGTGACAGTACGTACGCTTTGGAACTCCCTGCCTATTTACATTAGGCTGGTGCCTTCATTGTATTCATTTTGGCACCTTCTAAAACCATTTTTTTGTTTAGGCAAGCCTACCCAGGCACGTAGAAGCTATTTTGTTTTTTATATCTGTTTTTAACTCATTGCTGGTTTTATTATTTTGAATTTTAAATACCTGTCTTTAACTGTTTTTGCCAATAATTTTATTGTTTTAATTCCTTCTTTAAATCGTTTTGAGGTTTTTTATAATAAAGCAGTATATAAATGGTTTGTTATGTGCCTTCAAGTCCATTACGACTTGTGGCAACCCTATGGATCAGCGACCTCCAATAGCATCTGTTATACACCATCCTGTTCAGAACTTGTAAGTTCAGGTCTGTGGCTTCCTTTATGGAATCAATCCATCTTGTTAGGTCTTCCTCTTTTTCTATTCCCTTCTGTTTTTTTCAGCATTATTGTCTTTTCTAGTGAATGTGTCCAAAGTATAACAACCTCAGTTTCATAAGTTTAGCTTCTAATATTAGTTCTGGTTTAATTTGTTCTAACACCCAATTATTTGTCTTTTTCACGGTCCATGGTATCTGCAGAGCTTTCCTCCAACACTACATTTCAAATGAGTTGTTTAATAATCCTGAAATCCTTGCAAAACTCACCTAAGCTTTTGCTGGACTTTTTTCTCCATACAAGTTAGTAAAATACTTTGTTCCTTTTGCTTGTATATGGATTGTAATCTAGAAAACTCATGAGGAGAGAGACACATCGTCCCCTTTGCTGTAGACTCTGTTTATCACCAGAGTCTGTTGTGGAGGAGAGTGTGCCTCCACATCGCCATCACCACCAGGGCATCCCAGCTTTCAGACTATTCCCTGTGCATCCTTTATAAACCAATGGAGTAGTGGCTGATGCAAGTGGAACAAAGGTCCCTAGCAGAGAAATCTAGGATGTCGAATGCCCAAGTACCTCTCGGGGTTAGAGGAAGGAGCACCAACAAGGTTATTTTTAAGCTAGCACTGAACAAATTGAGTAGATAGTAAGAGCTGCAGTGACTAGGGGAGTGGATACTGCAGGGCTAGGGTTGAGCATAGCTGCCATCAGCTGTTGGATCTCTAGGCAGAAAGGGCTTAAAGGGGATAGGAACTGGTAGGGCTGCTGTTTGAGGAAGTGCAGTCATCTTTGGTGGGAAATGTTGGCTATGAAACCGAGAAAGCAGAGGTTAAATTTCCACAAGTGAGCTACGTGACTTAGAAGCGAAAGTTGGCAGAGCTCGAGCCATCTTCAAGGACACGTTGCTAAGCAACCTAGGCTCGGGCAGCTGGCCTTATCTATATAGAGGGCCAGCAGACACTTGTGAGTGTGGGGGTCGAGGAGTTTGTACAGAGAGAGAGCTTGTGATATATTCTATTGTCAGTAAAGTGACTCTTAAAAGTTATTACTTGTCTGGCTCATTGCTTCAACTGGCATCTAGCCTGTCACTATACTGTTCTGCATCCTGGGCATCTGCTTGCGCCAGATACAACATCCAACAAGTGGTAGCAGAGGATGGTTACCTGGTGCTGATGGTTACCTAGTGCTGAGGATTGCAGAAAAGCGGCAGAGAAAAGCCAGAACTGCAGACCAGCGAGTAAAACAGCAGAGAGACGGAGAAACCGAAAGCTGAGCTGAAAGCTGTGAGAGAGCCGTGGGACTGAAGGACAGAGGTGAGAAGCTCTAATTACAAAGGCGGTGAACTGTGAAAAGTGAAAGTATGTCTATTACGTTATCGGCCGGGATTCCCTTGGAAAGGCTGACAGGGAAAAATTATGGCACTTGGAAACAGAGAATGCAGGCTTTTCTAGTGAAAGAAGACCTGTGGAAAGCTATCGCAGAAGACCCACCCGCCGGGGTGCCTATTCCAGCAGATTGGAGAAGGCTGGATGAGAGGGCAAAGGCGTTAATTGTTCTTGCTATTGATGATTCTCAATTACTGCACGTGTGTGATGCAACAACAGCTAAGGAAACCTGGGAAACTTTAAGAAATATTCATGTGAAAAAGACTGCCAGTTCTAAAATATATCTTGCCAGAAGATTGTATCAGATGCTCTTATCTGGAGATACAACCATGTCAGAGCATTTGTTGGAAATAAAAAGACTGTTTACTGAGTTGTCAGAACGTGAAATTGAACATTCTCAAACGCAAAAAGTGTATATCACATTATCTTCACTAGATTCATGTTATGATAGTCTGGTGAGCTCTTTGGAAGCAATGGACGATGCAAATCTCAATATGGATTACATAGAAGGAAAACTTTTACAAGAATTTCAAAGAAGGCAAGAAATGGCAAAGCAAGAAAGGACTGAGTCTAAACACGTGGAAAAGCAGAACAACAAAGCAGCGCAAGAGAGACTGTATGGACAAAAGGCATGTTATTTTTGTGGTTCCAAGCAACATCTTCAAAGGAATTGTGAAGCAAGAAGAAGAGAAAGAGGAAGAAAACCATGTGTACAGGTGATCTATGCTAGTAAGAATAAGCAATGTATTAACAATGAGCAGGGAAATAACTGTAAAGATTTATGGGCAATTGACAGTGGGGCAACAAATAGTATAATCAAAGATAAATCCATGTTTCATAAATTTTGTGACGTAGAGGATCATGTAATAATGGCTGATGGATCTAAGAAACTGATCAAAAGTAGGGGTACAGTGAAATTAGCAGGTTTCAATACCATTATGACAGATGTGCTGTTTGTTCCTGATATCGAATGTAACATTATGGCTGTGTCGAAACTCAATGAAATGGGGTTCACAGTAATGTTCAAAAGGGGTTCAGTGCATATTATGAGAGGAGGAAAAATATTCATGAAAGGGATAGTAAAGAAGTCACTGTTCTATATGCAGCTGAGAGTCCTCAGTAAAGACACAGACAGGACACATAGAGGTTCAATAGGGATTAACCTGACGCAGTCAGTGAAAGCACAGACGCCAGTGATTGATGCTGATGTCGTGGCTTATAAAACAGAGCAGGAAAAAGAACCCTCAAGCCTCGGGGATATAAAACAATTACCCATAGCCGAACAGAATGAATGGCATGCAGCGATGAAAGAGGAGCTGGAAGCAATGCGAAAAAATGGCACATGGACGCTAGTACCTCTGCCCCCAGGGAAGAAAGCTATAGGGTGTAAGTGGATATTTAAACGTAAGCGGTCGAGTACAGGACAGATACAAAGGTATAGGGCACGCCTAGTAGCTAAGGGCTTTACACAGCAATTCGGGACAGACTACGATGCAGTTTTCGCTCCCGTGGTGAAACATGAGTCAATCAGGGTTTTGCTAAAAATAGCTGCCATAGAAAACATGCATGTAAGCCACTATGACATTGGCACGGCGTTTTTACATGGGGAGTTGAAAGAAGAAATCTATATGGAACAGCCTCCCGGATGTGAAACACAGCCAGGTCTAGTTTGCAAGTTACAGAAATCCCTGTATGGTCTGCGCCAGAGTGCGCACTGTTGGAACGAAAAACTAGATGATGTTCTGCAGTCAATGAATTTCAAGCGTTGTGTGGCAGACCCCTGTGTGTATGTGAAAGAAATAAAGGGGGGGCTCACATACTGCCTAGTTTATGTGGATGACATCCTGTACTTGTCCCATGAGGAGGAAGACGAAAGAGAGTTCCATAATAGTCTGAAACAACATGTGGTAACGAAAAGTTTGGGACCTGTAAGTCATTATTTAGGTACAGAGGTCATACGGGGTTCAGACGGGAGTTTCGTGTTAAAACAGGAAGGAAAGATAAAACAAATACTAGCAGATTGTGGGATGTCTGAATGTAAGGCAGTAGGGACTCCCATGACAACATCATTTCAACAAGAAAACACAGAGACAGCTTGTGAAAACACTGCTAGGTACAGACACATCATAGGACAGTTGCAATATCTTGTTAAGGTAACAAGACCTGACATTTGTAATGCTGTTAGCATCTTAAGTCGAAAAGTAGAACAGCCTACTGAGACAGATTGGCAAGGAATAAAACGAGTCCTGAGGTATTTGCAAGGTACTAGCAGTAAAGGTCTAGTGTTGTCCAGCAGTAAACACGGGAGTATGTGCTGCTATGTAGATGCGGATCATGAGGGCGATCCCAGTAGCCGCAAGTCTACTACTGGTGTTGTCATTCTATTATATGATTCAGTGATTGATTGGTGCAGCAAGAGGCAAACTATAGTGGCAACATCAAGTTCAGAAGCTGAATATATAGCGTTGTCTCTGGTTTGTAACGAACTTACCTGGTTCGACCATCTACTGTTTGAAATTGGAAAAGGCATAGACAAACCAATCAAAATATATGAGGACAATCAGACCTGCATTAAGCTAGCTCAGTCAGAAGCACACACCAAGAGAACCAAGCATATCAGCATCAAATATCACCATGTCAGAGAAATGATTAAACAAGGGTTTGTGGAATTAACTTATTGTAACACTGCTGATATGCTGGCTGACGTTATGACAAAACCACTAAGTGAAGACAAGTTCTCAAAACTGATAAATCAAGTAGGTATGACTGGAAAAAGTGGGATGATGGAAATCATGAAGAGTAATGACATATAATGACAATAATGCTGAGATTGCAATGGAGTAGCTGTATTACAAATGAAAGTGATGTAAACTGAAATAAAGGGAAAAATTAAACCAAATGATGTAAATGTAATGACATGTAAAATGTAACACATGTAAATGGAAGAGAAATGTAACTGGCTGAATGTGGAAATTTAAGGTGGGGGACTGTTGGCTACGAAACCGAGAAAGCAGAGGTTAAATTTCCACAAGTGAGCTACGTGACTTAGAAGCGAAAGTTGGCAGAGCTCGAGCCATCTTCAAGGACACGTTGCTAAGCAACCTAGGCTCGGGCAGCTGGCCTTATCTATATAGAGGGCCAGCAGACACTTGTGAGTGTGGGGGTCGAGGAGTTTGTACAGAGAGAGAGCTTGTGATATATTCTATTGTCAGTAAAGTGACTCTTAAAAGTTATTACTTGTCTGGCTCATTGCTTCAACTGGCATCTAGCCTGTCACTATACTGTTCTGCATCCTGGGCATCTGCTTGCGCCAGATACAACATCCAACAGGAAAGAAGTCCTGTAGTCATGCCTTAGATTCTTCTAAGACTGGGGTGGGGAAACCTTTTCAGCCAGATGGTCATATTCTCTTTCAGACAACCTTTGAGGGACAACATTCCAGTGGTGGGTGGGACCAGATGCAAAAGTGGGCAGAGCAATGGATGTAACTCTTCCTTTTGTACATAGACTGTATTTTAGCCATGCAAGAGTCAGAGGATCTACACCAACGCTCACCTCTTCATCTTTTATCCAGGCAAGGAAGAGGCAGTAGCATAGTTCAAGGATGCATTCCAGGCAAAAGCATTTGAGGAAGGTGTAGAGAAGAGAGAACGAAAGGTGTGACCTAGAGGGGGACGTGGCCTGTGGAGAGTCCTGAGGGCCAAAGTGCGATGTGGAGGGCCACATTTGGCCCCCTGGTTCTGCATTCCCCGCCCATGTTTTACAACATAGAAGAAGATCAGTTAATATGCACCTGATGGCAGAATACAGGTTGCAGCAAGAATTCCTGTTTCACTTTGCAAAGGTGTTAAAATTTGCTGTTGTAGATGGTCCCCAGAACCTGTGCTCCATTTGCATTGTTAACAGGAGCTGAAACTTCCCTTAGTTTAGTATCATTTTTTAGTATTTCCTAGATTAAACACATAGTAAACTATCTCAGTAGAGACAGTTTCCACTTTTCTTAAGTGTGCTTTTCTTTGAGTCTTGCATCTGACTTCTCACTGCTTTCAGGGCACACATTGTTCAGAAGATAATTGTATGCACCAATGGTACGGTTAGGACTTTCATCACATATGAATAGGTCATATCATGAGTTGCACAAGTATGTAAACTTCCTGGGTGGCTGGAGGGGAGAAAGTATCAAAATGAGGCTAATTCTTAGGCTGCAGTGCAATGCCGGTCCAGCAACTTTGTGTTCTCCTAGGTTTGAGATGATGAGAGATAAAAACAAAGCCATTAATTCTGTCTTAGATACGGAGAATAGAAAGCAAAGAGCTTATGCTGGAAAGGAGGAAACAAGGTGTGGATTCCCGTGTTGCAGGCTGTGTCCTATGGAATTTCCAGGGTTCAGCTCCTTTGATTACAATACTAATTTCTAGAATCCTACCCTTTAAAATAATTGCCAGGTGAGGCTCTACTTTTGCTTTTTACCCTAGAAAGTTGGCATGTCAGAAGGTCAGAACTGGGGGACTGGTTTATAGCTCACCACTTTGGGGTCACCTGTCAGCTTCCACAGCCTGAAGAAGATTGGAAAGACTACTAAATCCCATTTTAAGCTCTGTTCTTAAGATGGTTCTTATTTGGAGTAGGATCCACAGAGAAATGCCAGGATCAAATCCAGCTAATTTTTTTAAAAGGGTTCCCTGTTTGTTTCGTGGCAGCTTAGCTGATCTACATAATTGTATACAAAAAGAATATAGTTGCAGCAAACTTTTGTGCATTATATAATACTTGTCCTGGTCTTTGATGTTTCTCAGTATGTTTCTGATGGACTTGAGACAGTGCAGTAATATACAAAATCAGCTTTGAAGCTAGACCACCTGAATGCAATACAGTGTTTGGATCTTAGCTAAAACACTCTCCTTTTGAGAGTTGCTCTACTGGTGGGAGTTTTGTAACTTGTATCACAATTTGAGGAACATCATGGCCTCTTCTCAGCAGAATGTTTGTACATAACTCATTCTTAGAGGTTCTTCAAAAGAGCCAATAAGATGCATATCCCACACCAAGATTAATGAGAGATTATTTGCAGACTAGTAATCCTTGAATGGATCAAACGTAATTATGTGTGAAGATAATTACACCAATGATTTAATATGGTAGTATTCAACCTTTTCAGATACTGGCCTGAATTTGAGCCCTCACCTGCATCATGGGTCTCATTTTAAAATGCCCATTTCTTATATACCTGTCTTTGAGTTGAACTACATGTTACAACCATTTGACTATGTAACCTACCTATATTGTAACATTATCATCTTATGTGTTTTCCTATTGCACACCCCACATTGTTAGCTGGTAGCGATGGGAATGGAGACGTGATGATGTCAGGACCATTGGTTAACTGATGCTACACATTATTGGGTGAGAGAAGGGAGAGGAAAAACTCAACACACTGATGTGCCATTTTTTATGTTGAGAACAAGTTCAACAGCCAAACTACTTACCACATTATATGTAGTACAGCATTTAATATAGGTGTAGTTTTAAACCAGTGGTGGAAAACTGAATTCCTCCACTGCCAGAGGATACAACTTGAAATGAAAAAATTATGAACACACACTAAGGGTTGTGTCTAGTATTAGTCCTACTCAGAGTATACTGATTCGCAAGAATGGGCATGACTAACTTGAAAATGGAAATGGACTGCCTTCAAGTCCATCCTGACTTATGGCGACCCTATGAATAGGGTTTTCATGGTAAGCGATATTCAGAGGTGGATTACCATTGCCTTCCTCTGAGGCTGAGAGGCAGTGACTGGCCCAAGGTCACCCAGTGTGCCTCATGGGTGCGTGGGGATTTGAACCCATAGTCCAATACTCTAATCACTACACCACACTGGCTCTCTTGACTAACTTAGGTCCATCAATTTCAGTGGGTCTACTGTGAGTAGGATTTAGTTGGATACAACATTCAGCATGCTCCTGATTCTTCCTCTCTCCATTTGCAAGCATGGCTTGATTTCACATCCTTTGTATCTTCAGCTTGAATTCAAGTCATTGAAGTCATGAGTGCACTCCCAATTCTTCCTTTTAGCCACAGCTTGATGTTTCCCCATGCCTGACGTCATTGGCCAGGGAAAGGTGGGCATGGTTTGCCCAAAACAGTTTGGCAGGCCAACTGCTGAGGCCAGCACCCCAATTGTCCCTGTAGGCAGGATGTTTTCCACCACTGTTTTAAACAATTTCCACCAGAGGATTCTGTATCAGGATTGTGGTGTACAGGCTGGGGGGAGGAGAGAGGTTAACTCTGTCATTCTCTCTTAAGTTACTGAGAAGCCTCACTTTGGAAACTTCTGAGATAAATTGCAGCTGTGGGCATTATCTTTTTTTAGGAATGTGGACAGTTTTCCTTGTAGAAACCCCAAAGGAAGGGTGGCATAGTGGATACCAGCTTCTCAGGCACACACAGCATGGAACTGACAGCTCAGGTCTGCAGTAGAGAAGACTGTTGGGTAGCTAGAGCTGTAAGCGTTTTCAACCATCTGGACCATTTGTGTGGAACTGAAGACCACCAGGATGTCCATTTTTTTGGAGGCTTTTTCAGTTTTTGCTGTCCTTAAGTTAAAATTACCAGCAAGCACTCACCCTAGCTTTAATGCTACTTCCCTTGAAAGGCTATAACACTGCCTCCCCCACGCTGGGTTTACTTTAAATTGCAGAGTCCATCCAGCAGTGGAGGGAAGATCAGATAAAAATCAACAATGTTTAAAAACAAGTTGGGTCCTAAGGATGAGGGTGAGGGAGTAGAAAGGAACAAGCTATTTGTAGTTGTTGTGAATTGTAACTCTGCCAAACTATGAGCCAGCAAGTCAGAATATCTGGTCAGTGGCAAAAATTAGAAGCCATGGGGCAGGTGACTCGTTCCTTTGGAAAGTCATGCTACAGGCATCAATCTCCCCTGCCCTCAAAGACTCTGTTCACAAATTATTTATTTTTTATATCCCAATCTTTCCTCCCAGGGTGGCAAACAAACACCAAAACACTAAAAACACCAATAAAACATTCCAAGTTTCTTTCCTGCTGGCTCTTGAACTCTAGTTAAAGACTGGTGGAAGTGTTTAAATTCATTATTCTTTTCTGTTTGCCTAGGAAATCTCAAATGCTTTGCATCCTCCCATTTCCCCACCCCCACCAATTGCATATTGTGGGGTAGGGGAAGCATCTTTCTATTACTGGTTGTAATGAATGGTATATCTAGAGTTCCAGGACAGGGTAGGGACACTTGAAATCTGCAAGGTGGTCCTTGTGATGTTGAACTCAATGTAATGCTGAATGCAAGGCTTCACCTGCCCTACATCAGTCCCATTACAAGTCAAAACCACAACATCTGTACAGGGCCAGCTTTGTAATGGGCTTGCTGCCAGCTCACCCTTCCCGTTGGCCTCCTTCCATTTACAAGCAAATTTAACCATGGAAGGGATGGGGGGGCTGGATAATGGAGGCTATGTAGGCCACATCCTTCAGCATGCTCACAAAGTATCCCTCATCACTGGGGAATCTAGTGTCTTTGCATTCCTACAGCAGTGGTAGCACTCCTGAGCGTGCTGAAGAGCATACATGCTTTAAGGAGTCTTGCTGTATCTTCACCATTGCCAGCAACTGGCTCTCTTTCTCCCCCAACTTATACATACACTTTGCAACAGTAAATTTGTTTGTGAAGGAGAGAGCAGTGAGTTCTTAGAGGTATGCCAACATTATGACATTGAAGAAAGCTTAGTAAAATAATATGCCACTGTGGGCCTCTTTAAATAAATAAATCTCAATTTTTCTAAATGCTCCCAGGAAAGGGTGGAGTAACCAACCAAAGTTATGATGTGTGAACTCCTTCTCCCATGTCACATTACTACTAACGAACATCTTCTTCCACTCTGAAATGGAACTATGCACCAACACAGTCCAACCAGAACATGTGTGTTCTGAAGATGATTGTTATTTCTACAGGCCATGATTGACTTCAAGGCAGTGAGCATGGAACACAAGGGATGTTTTTAGCTGGTTATTCAGATTATCATTCTATTGAGGCTGTTTTCAAGTTAATTATGCCCTGCAATAAGTTTGTCTCTTTTTACAGGTCCAATACTTCTTCAACATCTTGAACAGCTAACTAGAAAATTATGAAGCATATAGAAAACAAGCCACAGGATGGAAGATGTGTGTTTATTCATTTATTGACCAATGTTTTAACCTGACTGAAATACAAGATCAACAAGAGCACTGTACTCCTGGCTATTACATATGTTAGAACATAGTTTGCACTTTAGACAACATTTAACACCAGTTGATGGGGTAACTGCATTGCTTTTCATAAAGTTCAAAATAAAGATTTATTTTCAAACATGTGGCTTTGGTTTATTTTTATACATTACACTTTTTTCTTGCAGAAAAAAAAATAAAATTGTACAACTGCATAAATATAAAATTCTTCCACCATGAAAATGGTTAAAACATTTAATAAAGACAGCACCACAGCATATGATGCCTCTAGCAGGAAAAGAAAATATACAAAGCAAAAATAATTATTCTTGTCACCGACAGGTTGACTTGGGCCTCTCACACAACTTCAGAACATACTGGAGAATGGGGGAGTGGGAGGGAGGGAGAGAGAGAGACAGCATTTGCTACAAAGCACAGTACACAGTCACCTTCTCTCCTTAGTGGTGCTTCAAAGTCAAGGTAATTTTCCCTGCCAACACACTAAATAAAGTCATATGATCACGGGAGGGGGGCTCTATGGAGTGCTGTTGAATAATCTCACAAGTGGGCCTTCACCTTTTTAAAAATGAAGAAAAAATAATAATTAAAAGAACCGTGCCAGTTTTAGTCCCACTGAGTATTTACACCTTGGACAGCAAATCTTTGCTCACAGAAAGTAGAAAACGGGTACAATAATACATGGCTTGAAAAATGACCAGAGTAATGCACCTATAGTACTGTACACTAAATAAAATTCACAAGGCAGCAATATTTAGAGGAGCAGAAACACTGCTTACTACAAGTTAGTTATGGAATAATTTACAGTAGAAATGGGCATGTCCCAAGGCTCAATTCTGTTTTTTGTCATTTACAGTAGAATAAATATCTTTGTTGCTATTGCTACACTTTTAAGTTTACATTCTATCCTAGTTAAATGCAGAAAGCTAGTGTAAAGCATATAGATTACGTGTAGGTCCCATACGTATGACAGTTTTGTTCAAGACTAGTAGGTTTTTGTCTTTTTTTATACTCTTTAAATGGCTAAGAGGAAAAAGAAGAAAGAAACTGTGCTTGTAATCAGCTGCTTTTTATGTCAAATTTCATATCAAAACGTCCCTGGAAACGATCTTTGTCACTGTAGTGGATGTTTTGACCGTAGACCTTGCACTCGATACGCACCTCCATGTCATAGGTCAGGTTGGTAAACTGCACGGCTACAAGGGGCTGCTGGTATTTGGGCTGGAGGAGCTTGCCATAGTATGGGTAATATTGTAGTGGAAAGCCACCATAGCCACTCATGCCATAATATTCCACAGAACCAATTTTGTCAATATCTTCCTCTTTCTGAAGGAAGAAAAACAGAGAGGTCACATGCAAATTCCACACTTTGTGTGCGCCATCTACCATATTTTCATCATGGGATATTCTGTCATAACTTAAACCTCACATTTTGAAAACAGGCTTATCCCATTGAAACGTTACTCATATATCTGTCCAGCACACTCTCGTGAATTCTAACAGGGGAATGAGTCAAGCATAATAATGTCTCCATAAGTTGTGATTGCCTTGCACTCAATTATTACATACCAGAAGATTCAGTGATGACTTCTTCCTCTGTTATAATGAATGCATTGAGGAATTGGCAGCAGGATCACTTTCACTGCGCTCACTCCAAATCTCTATGCATTCATCTGAACAGCCTGAAAGCCTACACACTGAAACAGAAAGTTCTCTCTGTGGAACTGGGAATCCAGAAGATAAGTATGTTGCATTTCTGCCTTCCCTGTAAGATTCCTAGAAACATCAGGTTGACCACTGAAGAAAATAAAAGGCTGGACTAGATAGTCCATTCTAGCAGGGCTCTTCTTGTCTTCACGAGTTCATAGCTGTATTTAGGAATTGTGATGGATGTATTACGTAAATACCTGAAGGAGGGCTTCAGCAATTAGCAAACTATCTCCAACCTCCCAGTCATTCTTGTTGCCCAGCATGAGTTGGGAGGGCAACCGTCTGAAGCAGGGAGCCACCTGTAATTGTGGAAGCTCCGCACAGATTTTTCAGATTTATAAAAATGTCCTCTCAACTCATGCAGAGTGATAAGAATAAGTAGAGGTTACCTAGATGTCCCCAGGGCTCTGCCCCCCCCCATTTACATAACAAACCATGACAAGACCTGAAAAGGACTCATAGCTAGTACACATACAAGGGAAATGGAATTGAGTTGTGAGCTTGGGTTAGGAGTTTTCAGTGTGAATTTTGTTGCTGTCTTTTACCCAGTATGTGATATTTCAAAATGGGTCTGTTCTGCAATTCTCTCCCCTGATCCATTCCTCTTATTTTCCACATGCTAGCGAGGGATAGACAGTGTTTAGTGATCTAAGTCTAAATCTTATTGGACAGGGAAGAGGAGAGATTTTAACTTGGTTTGGCTTCCACTGAAGGACATTCTCTTATGACAGGAGCTGTCGCCACTTCTGGTATCAGGTCTCAGCTTCTAATGGAAAAACAAAGGACTGGGTTCTCTCTATTGGGTGTTATTTGAGGCTCTACTTTTAGAAGAAGCGACAGCTGTTTTATCTTGGTATAGAGCGATATTGCTTTGCTGGGCCAGACAGCGAACCACTCAAAGCAAGTAAGATGACAGATGGCAAGGGAGCCCATTTAAAAGCTATCATGCATGCACAGAACAAAGAGGAAAGCAAACATAGGAAGCCTCTTTAACCCAAGTCAGATAATTGGTCCATCTAACAAAGTATTGTTGACACTGACTGGTAGTGACTCTGGGGTTTCAAGCAGGGCTTCTCCCTAGCACTACATGAAGATGCAACAAAACAACCCGGGGCCCTTCAATCGAGTACTCCTGCACAGCAACCTCTATTCATTTCCTTGTAGGACTTGACCAGGGTTTCCTGTCATGGTGAATGTTTACTAGGCAAGTGCTAAATAGTCACAAACCCACAGATTTTTCAGAATTCAGGAGCCAGGGAGCTGCCACTGAAAAGGCTCTCTATTTGCCATCTGCCTCACCTCTAGATTATTATGTATGGTTATGCTGATATAGAGAGCACAATCCTTCAGACACCTCATTCTCAAGTTTTATAGGGCTTCAAAACTAAGAAACAACACTGGGCTATGTGCCCAGATATGGACCAGAAGCCAATGCAGCTGTTCAAGTACTGATGAGATATGGTCCCAATTCATAGCCTAGTAGCTATATTTTTGAACTAACAGGTGCTGGACAGTCTTCAAAGGCAACCCCATCTATAACACGTGACAAGAGCTTCAAGTATTTTACCTTAGCAGTGCAGTGAACAGGAATGATATTAGGGTGATATCTTGTCTTCAGCTCATGTGGGATGGAGTCATTTAACGGAGGCTAAGAGGAAAAGGAGCACGTTATAAATTTTTTTAAAAAATCTTGCTAAAAAATTAACTCCTGCTCCAATAAGTATACTTCCCAAATATTTACACCCTCCAAAAGTCTACTGGGATGGTCAAATGCAGTTTGGAAATTAAATGAGGCAACCCACAAATAAGATATTTGGAGGACTCCCTGGTACAGGAGCATACAGGCTTGTAAATTAAAAGGGGGGAAATGTCCAGGACCTGCATAGAGACAAAATATTAGAGTGACCTATGTCATTGTCTGAAGAAGGGATTTCTGGGTTCACACTGAACACCAACCCAAAAATGCCTCTCCTTGCTGCTACCTTTTGATGGGATAGAAAGAGGGAAACGTGGCTGTCCAGTCATAATTCTGATAAAATCCTATATTTCTCAGTTGTTGTCTATAGACAGCTCTCACTTCCACTTTGGGTGCGGAGACAGAAATCTGGCAGACTGTGTGAGTTGAGCAATTAAGTCTGGCTGAGGGGATGTTGAAGGGCTCTCTTGCAGGATGGAGGAAGGGACAGAGAATCAGGGCAGTACTCTAGTGCGTCCCTTCAGCTCAAAAATCACCAGTAGAACAATGGGGATCCCCCTTGTCCCCTGCACATGCCCTGTCTCCTCCCCAACTCTGTTCCAGAGGGTTGGGGAAGCCCTAGAAAAGATTGAGGGGGTACAGGGGGGGGGGGAGGAGAGGCAGAGAAGCCAAAATCTTTGTACTGATGGAACTACTTACTTAGTGCTACAATGAATACAACCCTCAGTCTGGAGGCTCTGAAAGCTTATAGTATCATGAGACATAAGGGTCACGTGGGAGGGGGTGTGCCATCAGGTGAAGAACACCTCATGCTATACTCCCCTTCCTGCCTAGATCCTGCACCCTTTTACACTGCAGTGGAGCATGTTTTTAGGAGGGGGGCAGTGTCTTGTGTAAGATCCAAGCTGCACTACCAGCCTCCCCTTCCAGACTGAACAGGAATGTTCCTTTTAGGGCTGGTGATAAAGTGCAACTGCATTTAATTGCACATCCCCCGCTCCCTTGTGCTTGTCTATTCCCGGCAAAAAGGCAGATTATAGGCTTTTAAAAAGCTGGCTTTCTTTTCATTGCATCCACAAAACTAACGTAGGTCTGAGCAGGACGGCTACTGACTTGTGGATGTGTTTGCAAAGCTAAATGCGGTCACTTTACTGACAAGAGAAAAGAGATATGACAAGTAGAACACCAGATGTTGACACTAGACTTTCTCCTGACTGGTCTTTTATTATGGGTGTATCTGCAATAATAAGCTAGTATTGTGTCAAGTAATGGCAGATTTATTTTGCTTCATTAGCTGTTCTGCAATGCTTCCTGATAGCTACCATATTTTTGCTGTCTGGGACAAAATGCAGGACGAAAATAACCCAGAACATTTGCAGTATGAAAAGTTACAGGATTTCAGCAGCATATTGCAGAATATACACTGATTAGAAATATAGCAGTGTGGCCACCTCAAATCTTGGAAGCAGAAACAGTATTGAAAGCAGAATCACATATGTTCACCCAGATAGCATTAGTGGTGGCTAGTTGCTCCATGTCAGCAGAGCACCTTGGACAGGTCCTTGTCAGCTTCAGCACCTTGGACAGCTCACTGAACATTTGGACTAAAACCCAGAGTGGATTCCACTGACATGGAGCCACCAGCCACAGCTGGATGGCATTATGAGCACAAGGACTCATGAATGTGCAATAAAAAAGGATGTCTGGAGAGGCCCAAAGTCTTTAGTTGATTATAGGGTGAACTGAATAATGACTTAGCACCATGACTGAAATAGACCCAGTTTTTCAGTAGGGTTTGATGATGCCAAATAGAACTAGAGATGTGCTAATGGTCACCTCTGTTGTGTGACCAAAAGATGAACAGTTTTTCCATTCTGTGGGAGCTGCCCCCCATAAGAAGAGTCTAAGCAGCCCCAAAGTGTTTATTTGAGATCAATGACAGAAATAACATGGGCATTAAACAAGTGCAAGCTTGTTGAAACTGAGAAAGTCAAAGACTCCCCAAGAATCCTCTTTTTCCTATAAGGTCATGCTGCCACATCCCACCATTACTTTGCCTCTTTATGTATAGAAAGGACAAGCGGCACTTGCCTGAGGTATGAAGCCCAGAATCCTGTTGAGTTTGATGACGACACATGGTTTGCCATCTTTGTAACCAAAGGAAGGATCATTTATCCCAGAGCAGTTTCCCAGCCAGAACCGATAGAACTTGCAAGATTGCCGCTTGCCCAGAGTGGGGTCATAGGGAACAGCTTCGATTTTGGCGGGTTGAGGTTCAGCTGGAGGGGGAGACAAAAAGTCTGCTTACATGCATTCTGACTAACTTGCCACAATTTTTTTAAAGTGTTGTTGCTGTTACTGTTATCAAGGATAATCATCAATTAAATTTATATCCTGTCCTTCCTCCCAAAGGAGCCCATGGTGGCAAATAAGGTGTTTGCTGCCTTAGGGTCTCTGCTTCCATCCTACAGAATAGCTTTTAGTCCTCATTAGTCATCTCAGAATGATAAACTTTAAAAGCTCAAACTAAAAATGTCTAGAGGTAAATTCTAAACCTGTTTCATATTTTGAGGGAGTTTAATAATTTTGCACTGGCAACATCAAAAGGAAAACTTTTGATAATGAAAATTCAAATCTCCTACTAGACGCATTTATTCCCTTGGTTTAATCTAACTGGTTGTGTCTCCCAGATACCAAAACACACAGCCCTATGAACTGTTTTCATGTACATCAAGTCTCTCGGTGACAAGTGCAGTATTGATCATGCCATTTTTCTAGATCATGGTGTGCTTAAAAATGACTGCATACACAAGTGAACTGCTAGGAGATCACAGGAGCTCTGTCTCATTTCAGACAGGCCTGTCACATGTCACTCTTATAACTACCAGATCCTGTAGAAGACAGGGCTCTTTTACCTTTACCTTTAATAGTTATTATAAGAAGGTCACAGAATGTGTGGCTTCTCCGCCAAAATTCTTTCTTGCATTAATCTTATATAGTGCCCTCCAGGCATTGATTAGAAACTTTGTCATAGATGTTACCCAGCAGCATCAAGATGGTGCAGCAAACAAAGTTAGTGTCCCAAAACATACCCCGCAAAGGCTTGTCCTCTAGTTTTAAAACTGAAAGGGATTTATTTTAATGCGCACAATTCTCAGTAGGTATGACTTGTTTTCCTTGAGCAGGTGGACAAGATATTAGCCCCTCAGGCAAATTTTGTGCAAGCAAGTCTTTCTGTACCAGAAGGCAAAGTGCCGATTCACTTCTCTCAGCTAAGCAAGCATGAATAGTTCCACGGTCTGCATTGTTGCTGTGATTAACTGAATTTCTTATTCCACCCTTTCTCCTAAAGGAGCCCAGGGCAGCAAACATAAACAAAACACTTGAACACCAATATCCATAAAATGGCCAAGTTCTGACAACCATTTGAACATTGCCTTATTTTTCTATGTGCTTCATTCTTCCCAGGGCACCTCTTTCAGAACTTTTTAAAATTAAACTGTTGGGTGACAAGAGGAGATCTGGAAATCCAGGTTGCTACTAGACAAGATGGAAAGCACCGGAGTGGGCAATTTCCAGCACAGGAGTAGTGGGCAAAAAGAGGAAGGCTCATCCTTTTCCCCACCCACCAGTTTCTCCCTGCAACTGCCTGCCCTCAGCTGTTTTCCTCTAAACTGTGGCAAATGTATCTAGAACCCTGACTGGGGGGGGGTAGGGGGAATCAACCAACTAGGACCCCAAACGTACTATGTGTCATGATCAAACCAAAGCTGAAACACAGTGAGCATTACTAAATTATTGTTGTCATTGTTGTTATTAATTGAATTTATATCCTGCCCTTCTTCCTGAAGGAGCCCACAGCAGCAAACTTAAATAAAGTAATTTAACAAGAAAAAGAAAAATGTACTAAAAACAATGAAAACCATTCCAAAACACAATTACAATGAAAAACATTCTAAAACATTAGCTAGGTGGACCCTCTACCCTCTTAGAGTCTGATCTTTAATATTGTTTTAAGTTGCTTGGAGACCTTTGCGTATAAGCAACTAATAAATCTAATTAATCATCATCACCATAATCTTTTCAGCTGCAGTGTTGATAGATAGATATCAAGGAACTGCTAAATAATGGAACTATAGCTAAATTGCAAACAACAGTTGGGTTCTACTGTCTCCAACCAACCCAAGACACTACAGGTCAGTGCTATGTTAAAAACTAACACCATAGTTTCCAGAGGCAGTGTCTCACACAGCTATTGTACTGCACAAAGTTGGCAAGACAAGGGACAGCTCATCTACATGGAACCATGTGGCAGAGCCCTAGGTACCTAAAAGCAGGGAAGGGGAACCTCTGGCCCTACTGATATTGTTGGACTCCATCTCGGATGGAAGATGTAGTTCAACAACATTAGGCAGGGGGCAGTGGAGCTGGAGTAAAGAAAAGCCAGGTGATCGGTGAGGTTATTTCAAGCCATATTGGCTTCAGCAGACATGAAATTATTAAAGCATGCAGAGAAAGCTATAGTTTGGGGTTGGTGAGGGCTCAGAGGGGTGAAGGGGAATCAATCAAAGCTGCATACCCACCATACATTTAAAGCACATCCCCCCCAAGAATCTTGGAAATGTAGTTTATCCTTCACTAGAGATGGAAAGATCTATCAATTTCCATCCTCTCAATTTCTCATTTTTCCACTCTTAAATTCAGTTCTCCACATTTCTGCAGCTATTGATGATTTTTTTTAAAAAAAATCCTCATGAAAATTCTCCAGCACATTAGTGCAAATTTCTCCTAATAAACACATTTTTGTAGAGTTTTGATTAATGTACGCATTTTTGCAAGCAATTTCTACATAATGTATTTTTGTATGTTATTTTTACACAGATATTCATTTTCATGCACACTTTCTCCTAACATACATTTTTGTAAACATTGGTCGGTGAACTGCATTGCAAAATTTGAGTAAGTGCAAATTTTGAAGGACAGCTGTGTTTTGATTCTCATATTGTTGTGGAAAGTGCAAATTTGTTAAGATTCCGCTTGAAATTAATCAAATTTCTCACCCTTCCTTATCCCTCACAAGTTAGAATTCCCAGCACCCTTAACAAAGCACAATCCCAAGGATTCTTTGGCTGTGTGAGAGAGACATGTGCTTTAAATGTATGGTATGTACATAGCCCAAGATATTCACTTAAATAAAGCAAAGTCCCCTTCTTCCTAGTGAGACTGAAACAGCTGCTGGCCAATGTCACTGGGCATCAGATGCACTTTAGATGGACCAGGCTAAAAAATAAATAAATTTAAAAACAAACATTATGTGCAAACAAAATCAGATCTACTCACAGGAGCAAGTCTTAAGCTCATTCTCTGCTTGATCCGGAGGCAGATCATAAGCCTTCAAAAAGTTCTCAAGGAGCTTTGTGTACTTATGGTATGAGGTGGGATCAGAAGGGTTGAAGGAAATCTCCATTTTAAGTACCTGGGGACTACTTGTCAGCCCTGAAAAAGGAAAATAATCATGTTAACAAAGAAACATGCAGACCAAATGCAACCTATCTGTCTTGTATTGTGCTTGCAGCAGTGAAGCCTCCCCCTGAAAAGATCACATCCTAACTTTCCTTGTGCAGTAACATACCAGAATAATTTGGAAATACGCATAGCTATAGAATATAAATGCTCAAATTGTCCCCTTTCTGACACATCAAAACAAGGAGGAAAATGAGCTCTGCTGCTGACTGGTGTAAGACTGATTTTAGCTCTACGCATTTCAGAGTGAAATACTCGTTCTTCAGGAGCTTGAAAAGCTTGCACGCATTTTAAGTTCAGAAACACCTTGTTCTGAAAATCTGAACTTCAGAATCCACCTTCAAACAAGGTAAAAGGCACAGTTTTATTCTCTCTACATCCTTGCAGAATTTAAAGAATCTGCAAGATTTTTGAGCATATTCCAAAACACATAGCCTTTAGCAGTAGACCCAGCAGCCTCTCCTCCTCCTTTGATGCATCATGGTACTTCTCCCCTTCCCGGTTTCTGAACATTCCTTTTTAACCCTAACCCTTTCCTCTAAGCTGCTCAGAGTGGTATTTCATCATATCATTACAGTGTGTGTGTGTGTGTGAGAGTGAGTGAGTGGGGGGGGGCTTACCCAAGGCCGCCACCTAATGAGTTAAATGGGGATTTGAATGAACATCTCCAAGCCTAGCACTATATTGGCTTTGCTATAAGAGCTGACCTCATGTGTTCACAGACTGCACTGTTCTCTGGTAGACCACAAGCCTCTTAAAACAGAGCATTCGCATATAAGTTATATGGTGCCCCTGACTCCACTGAGAACGGTAAAGCATGTTTTTAAGGTTGTTTCACATGATATTAGCTCTACACTCATGTAGAGTCCAGCAAACAGGTAGACAGTCTTATGCGAACACTGTGGGAATATGACCTGTTTTGCTACACCTACATGTCTGGAAGCTGCAGCATTCCTACATGACGGCATACATGGTGTTCACTTTTTCTGCTCACTTGGATACTCTCCTATAAGAAAAATGGTATGTGGGCTTGTGAACCACAGTGCAAGATTTCAACTCCAGTCATGTCAGCCAAACCATTTTACTGACTGTTTCTATCAGCTACAACCTGCAGTGAGTGAGGAGAACCAGTGTGAAAACCTGGGTTTGAAGTGGCAGCTCAGACAAGGAACCTAGAAAAAACCTGAGCAAGTCATTCATTCAGTCTTACTGCTTCATGTGTTAACACAATGACCAATGCAAGGTCATGGTGAGACACAACAGCCAAGTACGGTATTAGAAAGTGTATCCAAAATTAACATATTTATATAACAAGTGGGACCTGCAACAAAATCTTGCAACCTTATTATAAGGTGAAGTACACCTTATTTCAAAACGTTCCATTACCCCTCCCCTGGATTCCATCCTTCCCCAACAGTCACCAGCATTCTGTGCCCATTGACGATGCTCAGTACTCATTGATCAATTTTAGGCCCTCCTCCCACTTTAGTCTTTTTCCTCCTAAATACTTTTTTCAAACTTTGAGGTTCCCCCCCCCAAAAAAAACTTGCCAATACCTCCCTCTCGTGCAGGAATGAGAAACCTAGCTAGACTGCAATTCCCCTCATCACTGACCATTGACCATTTAATGCTGGCAGGAGCTACCACAGCATGGTCTGTTGGACGATGGTCAATACCCAGGAATGTTGGGACAACATCTAGAGTGGATTCCATGCCATGGAATAGAGTATTACACTTGGACTGGGGAGATCTGAGTTTGAATCCTTACACAGTTGTGAAGCTCAATGGGTGACCTTGGGACAGTCCAACAACATCTGGAGGGCCACAAGTTCCCCATCTCTGCCCCAGAGTATGAATGGGGCCAGTTACATAATGATCCACAGTCAGATAAGAAGTTTGCTATTAGAAGAAAGGTTTGCATTTGTTTTTGGCCCAAATGTTTCAGCCAGGAATTCCTGGGGCATTCAAGTGAGGAAGATAATTGGAACTAAATGATTACACCTAAATCTGTTACAAGTGTTTACTCACTGTCCCTTAACAGGTGCTTTATAAATGTAAGTATCTAAGCTTTTGTTTTTTTCAACATTGCTGAAAGACCATCTTCATGAAAGGTATCTAAAGTGATTGGGGGTGGAGTGTCTGGCATCAGTGAAGCCTTCCCTCAAGATGAGCAAACAGCTGCTAAAGAAATTACAAGGAGACCTACCGCTTACATCTGGAAAAGAGAATCTCTAAAGAGAAGAATATTACAAATGGCTCTTACTATATGGTCACAATGAACCCTCACCGTTAGGAAGGCTCATCAAACTGGCATGTTCATCAAATTCTTCTCTCCTCAGAATGCCACTATGGAGTTGCAGTATTTATGTGGGGTGTGCACCCTCAATAGCACAAAAAATCAAGGTGATCTGAGTTAGGCTTTCACATTCCTGAGTCAGACTGCACCACCAAGAAAGTATGTTGAGGCAAATCAGGGATCTCTATACTTCTGAGTTGCTCTGTGTCCTCAGCTGTCACCCCAAAATTTAATGCATAACTTTTTTCACCTTTTTTGCCTGAAATTTGGCAGGCTTAATGCAGTCTGAAAGGGCTTATGTGAAAAGGAAAAAGTTATAGCTGTTTTTAATTCCTCATTACAGTCATTTCAGCCATTTAACAGATCAGATCTGGAACCAAATAGTGAATCAGATCACAATGGCAGAGTGGATCTGAAACAGATTGGGCAGCTTTGAAATACTACAGATACAACACAAATCTCAATGTCACTGCACATCCCAGTACAGAGCAGTCAGTGACTTTCTCAAAAACCAAAACATATAGTCCATGTAAGAGCTTTTGATGTGGGATTTCAACTATCAGACATTTATTGTTTCACCTTAGTAGTTTTTGGCAAGTTTCATTCTTCTCTCAAAAAGAGGTTCCACCTCATTTAAGTGCTCCTTTATTATATATATTTCCGGAGATAATACAGGAGAGACAGTGCAATTGAGTTATCATGAAGAACATCAGATTTCTTGAGAGACCCTCCAGTAGCACCTGCTTTTTAAAAATGAGGCAAGGGAGAAAGAATCCCTTTCCATTTATTCTGGTGAAACTTTTTCGAGAAAGAGAAACTGGCACTTGTCCATGCAATATCACATGCACCCAGCACATGTGACCAAAGCCATATTAGCCATCCCTTTTGCTATAGCTCAAACAAGCCAGTCTCAAGCAAAGTCTGAAGGTCTGGCTGTCTCCTTGCCACTCTACATTGTAAACTGTAGAAGCTACAGGGAAAAAAAGGTGTTTTCACAGGTCTGTGGAATCTTAGAAAGGAAAATTGCACACCCCATTCCTCCACAATGTGAAGTGCCCAAACAAGAAGGGATTCCGCTGTCCAGGCTTCTGACTAGATCAAAGGCAGCCACTCTACTCAGGCATTCCTTAAGCAAGGCAGATAATGAATGTGTGAGGTGAAGGGCTGCAGGATACACTCCTAACCTACACACATTCATTAGATTCTAATGAATTCCTCCCCCTGCTACAGATTACACCACCACAGGGGAAATCAGCTAGTGTTTGGAACCCCACAAACAATGCTTGTGGGGCTGTTTCCTGCCTGTGAGCTGGCATTTCACTACCCCTACATTAGAATTATTAGCGAATAATTAAATTTATTGAATATACTACCACAAGATGTAGAGATGGCTACCAACTTAGCTGCCTCCTACTCCCTGACAACAACTCCCGCCTCCTTCGCTACACTCTTCCCCACTTCAAGGCTCGGTTTCCCCAATCTGGTGCCTTCCATATGTTTTGGACTACACTCCCATCACCCCTGACGATTGACTATGCTGCCAGGGCTGATGACAGCTGGAGTCCAAAATGTCTGGAGGGTATCAGGTTGGGGAAGGTTACATTACACTCACAACATAATAACAGCCCCCTCCTCCCCACACACACAAACAAAAGGAAGAGCTTTGCCTGTTTAGAATTCTAAAGGCTTCATCATGAATAGAGGCAGAGAAAGCTGAAAGGGATAGAACTCACAAGCACAGTGAAGAGGGAACCACTGGCTGCCTTTCTCCATCCATTTTTTGTCCCACCCTCTCCCTTCTCTAGCTGATGATGATGATGTTAGGAGTTGGAAAAAGGAGAAGATGGTGGCAAACGGAAGTAAATAAATGAATACATTCTGGCAGATGTTTTTAGTTGCAGGGAACTGGCCCTTCCGTAAGCTGCACAAGGGCCCATAGGTGTGTGGGGGATGGTTCCAAACAACAGTTTTACAGAGGAGCATCCCACTTTCCTGGAGGTGGGGACCTCTGGGTTTAGGACATGGCTCAGGGTTTTGCATGCCAAGCACTGCACCTATGACCAAACACCTGTGCAGCCAAGAAAAACAGAAGCAAAAATCATTTACATTCTGATCCCAGACAACACCATGCGGATGTATATTTTGTGGGTAGTGGTGTCATTTTGGATAGTTGCCAACCACAAAAGTAGGTACCATTTGCTATGGGCAAAGCAGCCTATCACAGTTCACTGGACACAGAATTATCTCTTAGCTCCCATCCTAAAATGCAAACAGAAGTCTCCAATATTCAAGGACAAAACTATTGTGTCCTGCTTTACTGTCTTAACACTCTTTATTTCCTTCCACCCCCCATTTCTATCCTCTCTTGCCAACTCATATTAGAATAATTCAAACATATGCTTCAGATATGTTTCATTCTTAGATGCAACCAATTATCTTGACTCATTCCAGTCTGGATTCAAGCCTGGTTTTGGGACTGAATTGGCCGTGGTTGACCTGATGGATGCCCTTTATCAGGAGGACAATGGGAGTGTGACTCTATTATTCTTGTTCTCTGGATGGCTTTTGATACCATTGACTGCAGTATCCTCCTGAACTGACTGGATGAGATGGGTATTTGGAGCACTGTTTTATAGCAGTTCTGATCCTATCCCTGGGGTTATTTTCAGGAAAGAGCACCCGGTGATTCTCTTTTAGCCCCCTAGTAATTGTGCTGGGCAGGGTACCATCCTGTCTCCAATGCTATTAGCATTTGTATAAAACCACTGGGACCAATCATGAGGAGGTTTGGGGTGAGGTGCCATCAGCACACTCTGTAGCTTCTGAACCAGGGGAGGCCACACAAACCCTGGATTTAGTGGTGGGCTGGATGAGGGCCAACAAACTGATCCAGAATCCTGGCAAGGTGGAGACATTGTGGGTAAGCAGTTCCCAAGTCCAGATATTTGGTCAACTGCCTGCTTTGTTCAGGGTTGCACTCCCCCTGAAGCAACAAGTTCATAGTACATGGGTACTCCTGCATCCATCTGGATCCAACAAATTTAATTCATTTTAAACTGTTTTTAATAATGTAGGTTATATTGTTGTGACCCATCCTGGGACCTACTGGTGAAGGACGGATAATAAATTTAATCATCATCTTTGTCACTTAGTATCTAGGAGTGTCTTCTACCTGCTTTGGCTGATGTGACAGCTACAGCTGTTTCTGGACTGACAGTCTGACCACTGTTGTATATGTGCTGTGACCTCCAGATTGAACACTACTACAATGTGCTCTATGTGGACATGTCCCTGAAACTGCAGCTAATTAAAAATGCAGCAACTTGATTGCTTACTGGGGCAGAATATTGCCAACATATTATGCCACTGCTGAAAGAATTGCACTCTCAGCCATTTATTTATTTATTTGATTTATATCCCGCCCTTCCTCCTCATAGGAGCCCAGGGCTGCAAACAAAAGCACTAAAACACTCTAACACATCATAAAAACAGACTTTAATATATATTAAAACAAAACATTTAAAAAAACATATTAAAACAAAACACCTTTTAAAAAAAGCTTTAAAAACATCATTTTTAAAAAAAGCTTTAAAAATGTTTTAAAAGCAATTCCAACACAGATGCAGACTGGGATAAGGTTTGTTGACAGGGGAAGGTCTTTAATAGGTACCAAAAAGATTACAGAGATGGTGCTGTCTAAAATTCAAGGGGAGGGACTTACAAAGTGTCAGTGCCACTACACTAAAGGTCTGCTTCCTATATTGTGCGGAACGGCTCCTGATGAGATGGTATCTGCAGGAGGCCCTCACCTGCAGAATGCAGTGATCGGCTGGGTATATAAGGGGTAAGATGGGCTTTCACATATCCTGGTCCCAAGCTGTATAGGGCTCTGTACACCAAAATCAGCACCTTGAACTTAACCCGGTAGCTAATAGGTAACCAGCGCAATTCATTCAGCACCAGCATGACATGTTGGTGATGCCATGCCTCAGTGAGCAGTCTTGTTGCCACATTTTGCACCAGCTGCAGCTTTTGGACCAACCTCAACAGCAGCCCCACAGACAGCGCATTACAGTAATCCAGCCTGGAGATTATCAGGGCATGGACAACAGTGGTCAGGCTATCCCGGCCCAGAAATTGCTGCAGTTGTCTTACCAGCCAAAGCTGGTAAAAGGCACTCCTAGCCACTGAGGTTACCTGGGCCTCTAGTGACAAAGATGGATCCAGGAGCACCCGCAGACTACAGACCTTCTCTATCAGAGGTAGTATGATCCCATTCAAAGCAGGCAATTGACCAATTATCCAAACTCAGCGTCTCCATCTTGTTAGGATTCAGACTCAGTTTATTGGCCCTCATCCAGCCCACCACCGAGTTTAGGCAGCAGTCAAGGGCTTGCATGGCATCTCCCGATTCAGATGTTACAGAGAAATAGAGTTGTGTATTGTCAGCGTAATGCTAGCACCTCACCTCAAATCTCCTGATGACCGCTCCCAACAGCATGGGGGGAAATGGTCCCTGCAGCAACCCACAGCACAACTGCCAGGAGTGCGAAAGACAATCACCCAATGCTATCCTCCGAGAATGACCTTGGAGATAGCATTGGAACCACTGTAAAACAGTGCCTCCAATACCCATCTCACCAAGTCGGCCCAGAAGGATACAATGGTTAATGGTTTCAAAAGCTGCCGAGAGATCAAGTAAGAATAACAGGGTAGCACTCCCCTGTCCTTCTCCCAATACTAGTCAACCATTAGGGTGACCAAGGCAGATTCAGTCCCATAACCAGGCCTGAACCCAGACTGGAATGGGTCAAGATAATCTGCTTCTTCCAAGAGTACTTGCAATTGCTGTGCCACAATGCTCTTGATCACCTTCCCTAAAAAGGGGGTATTTGCGACTGGGTGGTAGTTGTTACAAACCAATGGGTCCATGCTGGGCTTTTCAGGAGTGGTCAGATCACCACCTCTTTCAGGGAGGCTGGAACCACTTCCTCCTGCAATGATGCGTTAACCACACCCTGGATCCACTCGGTGAAACCCACTTGGTAAGCTTTAATAAGCCAAGAAGGGCAAGAGTCAAGAGGACACGTACTGGCCATATCGTCACAAGCACTTTGTCCATGTCATCAGGCCGCATCAATTGAAATCAATCCCAAGAAGTTGCAGCAGAAGTTGCACTGGACACCTCACCGGGGACTACAGCAGATGCAGATGGGGCATCAAAACTGCTATGGAGGCAAGCAATTTTACCCTCAAAGTGCCTTACAAACAATTTATGTGGGCCTCCGAAGGGTCTAAAACTCCATTTCCTGGAGTTGATGTCAACTGACCCCTGACAATATGGAAATGCTCCACTGGACAGCTACTTGAAGATAAGATGGAGGCAGAGAAGTGGGCCTTCTTCGCCGCCCTCACTGCCACACAGTAGGTGTAGTTATGATGTTTTACTCGTGCCCGATCAGCCTCACAGCACATCTTTCGCTATTTACGCTCTAGCTGTCGTCCGGACTATTTCATTGCCCTAAGCTCACTGGTGTACCAAGGTGTAAACTGGGCTCCACAATGCCAGAGAAGGTGCTCAGAGGCAACCGTGTCAAGAGGCCAAAGCGCCTCACTGTTCCACAGTGTGACAAGGACTTCAACAGGGTCACCTGCTCTATATACTAGGAAGTCCCCCAGGGCATTCAGGAATCCTGTAGATTCCATTAGTCTCTGGGGGTGGACCATCTTAATCTGTCCACCATCCCTGCAGGGGAGAATCAGAGCAGTAAGTCTACACTTCACCAGGAAGTGGCCTGATCATGACAATGGGTTGAGATCCACCACCCTTATCTCCAGACCACCCCTTCCTCCATCTGGAGCAAAAAACAAGTTGAGGGTGTGCCCTGCCCTATGCGTTGGGCCGGTGACAACTTGAGACAGCCCCATGGTCATCATGGCAGCCTTAGCATGGACACTGAAATCACCCAGGATCATCATTCTGGGCTTCTCCAATACCACAGCTGCAATGGCCTCCTCCAGCTCAATCAGAGAAGCTGCTGGGCTTCACCAGCAGCATCCCTAGTTTACTGTTTCCTTGGCCCAACACCAGGTGCAGGCACAGCCAGCACCAAGACAGAGTGGTTTCCCGGTGACAGAGATGGAAGATCTGTAGACCACAGCAACTCCTCCCCCCCCCCATCCATACAGCCTGTGCTGGTGCTGCACTGAGTATTCAGGTGGGCAAAGCTGGGTCAGATCGACTCCTCCCAGCTCACCCACCCAAGCCTCAGTAATACACAACAAATCGGCACCTTCATCCATGACCAGATCATGGATGAGTGTGGTCTTATTGTGTACCGATCTGGCGTTAAACAACAGCACATACAGGCCAGTGGGCACAGCAGATGAGCAACAAAGAACCCATACATGAGAGGAGTGGGAACAAGGAATAGATATCCTTGCCCTCATCTTCTATAGTAGTTCACCACCTCCCCATGGTCATACCTCCCTCGACCCATGATATCTGAAATTGGGGTGGTATCACGCATGTTCCTCCTTACTAAGACTCCTCTCAACCACCTAATATGGACACAACAAGAGCCCACCAACAAAACCTACCTGAACCAGTTATCCCAATAGGCCACAGAGAACTGGGAACAGTCAGACCCATTCAATGACTTTCACACAGGGCACATCTACTCCCCACCCAACCCCATCTCATACCCATGGAGGGCAAGCATTCTGCCAGCTGCACTCTGAAGGCATCTGGCAACTTTCTCCTGTTGTTCACTTCACTGCACAGGCTCGCACCCTGCACAGAAACTACACATGCACCATATGCCCTCCCCACTACCAATCTCCTCTAGACTGGTTTTTTAAATATAGCAGGGGCTAGCTGCATTCCATATGCTTGTTCTCCCAGAAAGTTCAGGTCAAGTTTTAATTGGATTACCCAATGCATGCTTAATATTGATGCCAAAACTAATGGAAGGTGAAGTTCATGCTGCTTCGGTGACTGCCTCGCACCCTGTGTTTGTTAAGGCACAAGCCCTATTTCTGTTTGGCTCATCCACCTTAGGGTCAGAGGCCAAGGCAGCGGGGACCCTACACAGACACCTTTTCTAGACACTGCCATTGTAAGAGGAGTCATTTCTATACCCAGGCTGGGCTCCTGTTCTCCTCGGTGTCTCTCCCCCATCCCCTGGAAGCTAGCAAGTTTAACAAAATAATTTAGGAAATTAGATGTAATAGGAAATGAAGCACCTCTATGGTATGAGAGATTCCCACGTGAGGAGCAATTGGTCAAATCTGGGGTGACCTAAGAAGGGCTTTGTGGACCTTTAAGGGCACTGCTATTTTACCGCTAAGCTCTCAGCACTCCAACAGGCTGCCCCTCCTGTTCTACAATGGCCCAGTTGTACAACACGGTAAACAGTGGTTTTATCAGACCTTAAAAGCAGATTTTGCTCTTGGCCTGGTATGGGAGGGAGCAACAAACCATGATCCTTGGCTCAGCATGGCGTCCAAACTGGGACTACAGTAGTGTTTTACTCAAGCAAACCACAACTGGTAAGAAGAAAAAAACACCTGAGATCCCACTGTGGCTTGTTTGGAGTGTAATAAGCTTTGATCCTCAGTTCAAATGCAATGCCAGGGATCATGGTTTGGAGAGCCATCTGTGCAATCACAAAAAAACCATTAACACATTAAGGAAATGTGTAACAATAAAGACATAATAAAACAACAATGAAGATATATAACATACAAGTAGCACCTGAAGGTTTCAAGTGTTAGTCCTAGAAAACAGGTCTAATTTACCATTCAGGACTCTTATACTAGCCAGCTTTGGGGTCTGTTTAAAAGATTTTAAAATCTTATGGCTTTCACCCAAACCCAGCACAAGTTTTACTCTCAAATAGTATTTCATTCTCACTACAAGATACCCTTTATTTATTTATTGTATTTATATACTGCCCCATAGCCGAAGCTCACTGGGTGGTTTACTTTGGCCTTAATACTGTGCAAAAACATGAAAGGCAGATCTGTAGTTCTTACTCATCCCCTTGTAGGATTATTAGCCTTTGGGGATGGGGGGGTCAGGAGACAGGAGTTCAAAACTATTCTGAGTTCCAGTGTCTCTCTTTCTAACTTCACTCCGCTTGCCATGCAGTGCAATCCTATGCATGTTTACTCAGAAGTAAACTACATGCTGTGAGGATCACTTCCCTGTTAAGTGTAAGAATTGCTGCCTAAATGGTTTATTCCAGCAAATCCCCCCCCCCAACACACACATTCTAGTTTCTGGTTATCTTAAATTGAGGCTGCATATACACCATGCATTTAAAGCACATGACTTTCCCCAAAGAATCCTGGGAACTGTAGTTCAAGGGTCCTGGGAACTGAAGCTCTGTGGGGGGTGAATACAGTTCCCAGGATTCTCTGGGGGAAGACTTGTGCTTTAAATGTGTGGTGTGGATGCAGTCAATGTCTCCATAAAAAAAATCAGTTCTCCCACCAGGGCTCAGCATCATACCTGCAGGATGAATGGTAGCCAACGCCAAAACAGGAGGTTGGTAAATTATTCTCACCTCTGCCTCCAACTCAGGGTCATTATGTTCCTCCTACTGTAGAGATTCCTGCATGTGGACTATTAGTTCTGCCATAAGGTGCAGCTGCCTATTCCATGTACATGTAGCACAAAGAACACTTGTGCCACAATTTAGACATTACAACAGCTCACATGTTTTTTTTACACGTGGATTATTCCTGTTCAGAAAAATTAGTGCACAAAAAGGCTCACACAGTACAAGGAAATTGCTTGCACTTTATTCTGAAAACAGAAGCAGCTTTTGTCTAGGCAGGTTGTCGTTTAAATCAAAATCTTTCATTAATCCTTCAGGTACAATTCAACATGCAAAAAAAGCTGAGCTTCACTTATTTCCGCCTTTACTGTCCACAGCTTTGCACTGCATGCCTACCTCTCCAAAATAAATAAATGCGTCCTGGCTCTTGTTAAAGGGCAAACAAGAATAACTCCCTCCAGCAGCCCTGCCCTTCTCGGTAACCTTAGACCAACAATGTAATGTGGGCATGTGGGACAGGAAGCAGGAGGAGAAAGGCACCCAAATGCTGTGAAAGAATTCAGGAAATAAATGTTGTGCCAGGAGCTCACACATGCCAAAGGTAAACCCAGCTGGCAGCTACTCAAGACACCCACCAGGACCACTGCAGCCCCCCGTGATGAAAGCAGATTAATTTGTTTTGCTGGTATTCTGAGAGCTGATTCACAAAGAAAAGGCATGTGGTACACTAGTGTGCATCACTTTAGACAATCAGGTCAAGGAGGACAATATCCTTCTGTAGTTTCTCGTGTTAAAAGTTTCCTGCATATGGAAAAGCTATCACATTAGGGATTAGGGTTTGTCTCTGACTAGCTTTGTTTTTGACATAACAAGATTTTACATGGGTGTGCTTGAACGAGGATCCTATAGAGCAGGGGTTCTTAATGTGTGATCCCTGGCCCCCTCTAGGGGGGTCTGTGAACCAACTACAAAAAAAAGCTAAATTTCAATGTAATAAAATTTTGTGTATATTTATGTACATTTTTCTGGAGAGATGGGCCACAGCTTTCATCAGATTCTCAAAGGGGGCCATGACCTTAAAAAAATTAAGAACCCCTGCTATAGACTATAACTAGGTTTCCCTTTTGGATCAGAGTGTTTCCTTCTTCCCAGTGCAGCAGTTGTTCCCAGAGCCATCTGAGTCATAAATCAAACCAAGTGGAAAGTTTCCAGTATGTTGCTCTATTTCTAAATAAGCAGATTACAATATCCGGCAAGCATGAAACGATTGGTTGCAAATAAAGTCAGCAGACAGGGAATAATGTTAAAGCAGCCCTATGAATAAAACAGATTGGTTTGACCAGATAAAAATAAGACTGACAAAATTCTTGCCCAGAGATTAATATTAATTGCTATCAAGCTGGCCACAGTTGTGCATCATTACCCAACACATACAAGTGCTGATGGTACAGATGAGCAAATCTGTCAGTTTCAGTTCCTCAGTTTCCCAGTCTTAAATTCAGTTCCACATCACTTGTGATTTTTTTTAAAAAAAATCCTCATGAAAATTCATCAGCATTTTAGTGCAAATTTCTCCTCATGTATACATTTTTTGCAAAGCAATTTCCCCCAGTATAATTCCTTTTTGCATGTTATTTTTATGAATACATGCATTTTTATACACACTTTACTCTAGAACATGCAGTATTGTACACATTACTTGGCCAGAGAACTGCATTGCAAATTTCAGTAAAGTGTGGATTTCAAAGGATGGCTGTGCATTGGTTTGCATATTGTTTTGGAAAGTGCAAATTAGGTAGATTCACCTTTACATGAGAACTGAATCAATCATCTCCCCCATCCCTAGGTGAGGGTCATAGCTAACATATATCTTCTTGATTACCACTGGTTTAACTCTAAGTATGACAAAGTCTGCATCCAATCCATTGCTTTTATTTATTTGTTAAAATAGTTATACCTCACCTTTCCATGAAAACACGCAAGGCAGCTTATAGCAGTAAAAACATAAACCAAGACACAAGGGTTTTAAAAATATGAGACAGATCAGGAGACAACAAATAAAATGCATAGAAAACCTGAAATTCCAGCATTTAACAATATCAGCAATTTAGCAGGCCAAGTGCCTGCTTGAAAACAAAGGTCTTTGCAAGGTGGCAGAAGCCTATCCAGGAAACAGTAAGGCAAGTCTTCCTGAAAAAGGAAATCCAGAGACTAGGTGACTGTAGAGAAGGTCCTTTGGTGTCTCCCAATCACAACGCAGTTGTGAGCAGGATGCTAATTTTAATGGGGCTTTATCACAGATAATTTCACCTAGATTGGAGCTACTATGCCTTTTATTGCTCTGTAGATTTCAGAGCTTGGAAAAGTTACTTTTTTGAACTACAACTCCCATCAGCCCCAGCCAGCATGGTGCTGGCTGGGGCAGATGGGAGCTGTAGTTCAAAAAAGTAACTTTTCCAAGCTCTGCAATGTATTACCTGTGGAGCTACCTTTGAAAACGATCTGGAAACTTCAGTTAGTCCAAAATAGGCCTGCAAGATTAACTAGGACTGGACTTTTTGAATGCATTGTGCCAGTGATTTGTCAGCTCCAATGGCTTCCTTTTTGTTTCTGGGCCTAATTCAAAGTGGGCCCTTTTCCAGATGCCCCCACCAAGGGAGATCTGATGGATGGCTATGAGGGGAGACTTTCTCTGTGACAGCAAGCCAGTGGGGAAACACTCTCCCCAGAGAAACTCATCTGACACCAATGCCATATTCTTTTTGGTGCTAAGTTAAGACTCTTATCCTCCTAGAGTTTTTCAGTGCGTTGTAACGGTTTGGCTTTCAAAAAAGACCTGCTTGTGTTTAGTTTTATTGCTTAATCTCAGCTGTGCTATATTTTGTACTGTAATGATTATTATTTTAACCATTTTTATGTACTTCACCCAGAGAACTTTAGTAATGGGGCAACATAGAAATACAATTAAAAACAACAAATTTATGAATTACTTAAATGTTGACTTTCATATACATGGCCATTTATATAAGTAAATAGGGCTAACTTCTATTGTCCATATCAACACCTTTCAAGAGTTCAAAGATCAGGCAGTATCACATAACCAATGAAGCACATATCTTTGATCATGGAAATGCACTCATATGTCAACACTTCTGATGGTAAGAATAAAATAATATATGTGCCAAATACAGTTTCCATTGTATCACCTTTGGTATTAGTACCTGGAAACATGTATCCATGACCAATTTGTCCAGTTACTGCAGCTAATGTACCAATGGTAACCATCACGTAGCAGAAATGGTGCAAGTAGTCTCTTTGCTGGTTCTTACATGCTTTAAAAGTCAGGTAGGAATTTATAACTCACATGACACACAGATGAAAGGTTACAACTGTTTTGTATACAACCATGAAAAGCCTGTTTGGGATTCACCTTCTTAGAGAGTGAGTTAATACCCATGGTGGACTGTCAGTTGCAACCGTTTATGTACAAGATACCACCTTCTTCCCCAAAGAAGCATTGCCCCTTTCACCAGCCTAATCACTACTGCTAATAACTACTGAGACAATTGGCTATGTATCAGAGCTTGGAAAAGTTACTTTTTTGAACTACAACTCCCATCAGCCCCAGCCAGCATGGCCACTGGATTGGGCTGATGGGAGTTGTAGTTCAAAAAAAGTAACTTTTCCAAGCTCTGCTATGTATACACTGGCAGTCGTTCTAAGTGTGAACATAAGGGGCTCACTGCAGGCAGTTCTGAGATCCCAATAACCATTTCTCAAAAATTCTGATCACTGAATTGTTAACAGAAGGGAGAGAGTGTCTAGAGAGAGTTCAGAAATTTCTGCCCCCAGGCAATTGAGCAGCGCTGACATAGAGCTGATAATCTGTTGGGAGGCAGGAAGCAGTGGCCAGGCTAGTGTGGGCATGTGGGCCGGAACATGCTCTCATCTAGCTCCTAGGAGCAGGGTAGCCATATTCTAATCTAAGAGGAATAGCAAGATGTCCTGGGCTGAGCATAAGTACATCAGTCTTCTCATTATTAAATGCGTACTGGGGTAAAGAGCGGAGTTAACTATGTGTATTTCAGTTGAATTCTACATTTACAGACTGAAATTAGCAAACACTGAAATTAATAAGGAAAGGAGAATCTGCTCCACTCTGGGAACATAAGCTCCCCAGACTTGCAGAAGCACCAGCTTATATGGTGCTACGTCCATTTTTCTTTACTAGGACATTTGGCCAGTCTTGCCAGATGGCCCTTAGGCATGAAGCCTTCAGATCAGAGAGCTGGGCAAAAGTCACAAACTCAAAGAACTCATCAAAACACTCAGCAAATCTACATTCGGCACTAGTTAGGGCAGTTTTCTCCATGATGAAGCCAAGAGCACAGCAAGGAGCCAATTGAAGGAGCACAAGTTGTTTTTAGACAGAGAGAGCTAGGTATTTTCTGCCAAGTTAATAAAATAGGGATTAGCACCATGAGAGCTGCAACAAATAAGCAAGGAGGACAGGTTCAGGTCCAGATGGTGTTCTTGGTGTTCTCCCCCTAGTACTGATTGCCCCCCAAAGCCCACTACCACTTGGTTCCCCCCAGCAGCAGAGGTGCTTGAGCCATCAGCCTCTGCCCCCCTGCACTCAAGCAGGCTTCTCTGGTGGTGGTGCTGTAATGGATCGAGAAATCAAACAGTACTGCCATGGCCAGCCCTTTATAGCACCACTAGGTAAGTCCATGAGCAAGTGGGAGGGGGAGAGTAGGAGCTGCTGCTGCAGCAGCAGCACTGGGGGAGCCCAATTGGTGGCAGGTGCTGGGGTGCAGGTAAGGTATCAGCCCAGTAAACCTCTCTCCTATTTGACCTTCATAACACCCATGTGAGGTAGGTATGCCTGACTGTGATGGGCCCAAGGTCACCCAATGAGCTTCATGGCTGAGTGGAGATTTCCCAGGTCCTAGTCCAACGCTGTAGCTACTACACCACGCTGGCCCTCTTGAGAAACTGAGGGCTGCTACACTCTTGTACAAGTTCTGACACTGAGAGATAATCTCTTCCTGCAAGACTTTTCAGAAACCTCATCCATAGATTCCATACAATGACTATCGGTCTAGATTTCTCGCTCATGGACATGACTGGTATCTGTGTACATGCAGTGAAAAATCCACATTTGCAACAGTTATGTGTTACAATCTATACATGGATTTATGCAAATTCCTACAGTTCTGTCTTTTATGTAGGAATTTTGCTGAGTTAAATCAATCTTGAATTGTGCCTGGATTCAGGCTGGGATCAATGCTTGGGTTCAGAATAATAGACCCATGCAACATTTATACCCCCCTTTCCATTACAACAGAGATGTCCAAGATGTTATGTGCCTTCAAGTCAATTATGACTTATGGTGACCCTATGAATCAGTGACCTCCAATAGTATCTGTTGTAAACCGCCCTGTTCAGATCTTGTAAGTTCAGGTCTGTGGCTTCCTTTATAGAATCAATCTGTCTCTTGTTTGACCTTCCTCTTTTTCTACTCCCTTCTGGTTTTCCCAGCATTATTGTCTTTCCTAGTGAATCATGTCTTCTTATTATGTGTCCAAAGTATGATATCATCAGTTTCACCAATTTTTGTTGTTGTTATATGTCTTCAGGTCAGCTATGACTTATGGCAACCCTATGAATCTTTTTTAGATAGATTCATAGGGTTTTCATGGTAAGAGGTATTCAGAGGTGGCTTTACCACTGCCTTCCTCTAAGGCAACGGCACCCGTTATTCCCAGCTGGTCTCCCCTCCAAGTACTAACCAGACCTGACCCTGCTTAGCTTCCAAGATCAGATGAGATTGGGAGTGTTCAGTGTAGTATGGCTGAAGGCTTCATCATCTTAGCTTCTAATAACAGTTCTAGTTTAATTTGTTCTAACACCCCATTATTTGTCTTTTTCGCAGTGCGTGGTATCTGCAAAGCTCTCCTCCAACACCACATTTCAAATGAGTTGATTTTTCTCTTACCCGCTTTTTTCACTGTCCAACTTTCACATCCATACATAGAATACCATGGTCTGAATGATCCTGACTTCAGTGATACATCTTTGCATTTGAGGACCTTTTCTAGTGCTCTCATAGCTGCCCTCCCCGGTCCCAGCCTTCTTCTGATTTCTTGACTATTGTCTGCATTTTGGTTAATGACTGTGCCAAGGTATTGATAATCCTTGACAAGTTTCATGTTTTCATTGTCAACTTTAAAGTTACACAAATCTTCCGTTGTCATTACCTTACTCTTCTTGACATTCAGCTGTAGTCCTGGTTTTGTGCTTTCCTCTTTAACTTTCAACAGCATTTGTTTCAAATCATTACTGGTTTCTGCTAGTAGTATGGTATCATGTGCATATCTTAAATTATTGATATTTCTCTCTCCAGTTTTCACACCTCTTTCATCTTGGTCCAGTCCCGGTCCAATTACACCCAAGATAAATGACATTAAGGTTTAACAAAGCAAAACAGCACAGAGCAGGTGATCCTTTAAGTGTCATGGTCCTAACCTAAGCCATTTATCATGAGGATTACAAGAATTCCACATAGCAACACTATACAATGTTGATTGTAATTTTTGTTTTAATATAGCCACTGCTAAAAAAGAGAAAATGCATCACCAAAAATGGGCAAAAGAGATTTGCATAAAATTTGCATATGCTAATTTATATTTTCAGCTGCAAATTTAGAAATAATTATTTTAATTTAAACAGAAATACAATACATCTTTATCATAGGGGGAAAGAGTGACCAGAATGCCTGCTCCGTCTCCTGCCCAGGGGCTGATGGGCAACTTCTGGACCCCTGCTCTGCCTTCTGGTTGTTCTCTCTTTAAACCAATCTTGAACCAGGCAGCCCTTTAAATAGAGAGCTCCTCCCAAGAGAGGACTGTCCTATGTAAAGCAGGACACATGGCCACCCTAGTTTGCCTACTGCTCCCCCCCCATGGGGCCTGACCCAATTTCATAGATAATCTTTGCCAGCTTGGTAGCATCTGGCACTGACAGACACCACTGGTCTGAACCACGGGGTCAGTGGCACAGAAATGTTATGGCTGTCCACAAGGGACAGAAGGCAAAATGTTTCAAATGGCTCAGAATATGGGGCACTAGCCAAAAAGGGCATTTTAACCATAATGCAATTCTCCAGAGAGAACCTAAGAAGAGCCTGATGGATCATGCCAATGGCCTGTCTAGCCCACCATTCTCACAGTGGCCTACCAGAAGTCTATGGGAAGCCCTCAAGTAGGACATGAGCACAGCAGTGCTCTCCCCCACTTATGATTCCCAGCAACTGGTATTAAGAGGAATACTGTCTCTGACAGTGAAGGTAGAACATAACCATCACAAACACACTGTTAAGTATATGCCGATTCTCATGTGGGAGCTCCTGTGTCTTTAATCACATAACAGTGGAGCAACGGCCATAATCCCAGATGTGGGAACATTCACAAATACTGACAGCTTGCACAACATAAGGAACAGAATGGCCACACACACCATGCATGGTTTGCAGGAGTGAAGCTTGCAGATAGAGTAATTTCTGATGTTACAAAATGTCTCAAATGCGGAGACATGCAAGTACACTCTGCAACACGAAGTGAAATGTCTGGAAAAAACCACTAGCACACCTCTCAAGCACACATGTTCAGACATTGTAACATATAATGTTATGAGTCCGCTCATGCACCCTTCTAGTGCTGCATGTTGTAATGTCTGATAAGATGCAAATAAGCCAAACATGTCTTAGATCTGAAACTCTAAAACTGCTCAAAAAGCAGGTTCAGATGTTTCATACCCACTGCCATTTTGCTACTTTCCACAAGCCCTTTCAATGTTATGTTGCCATCATATGCAGTATACTTTACATGGTAGCAGCCTTGGAAGATCTCATGGTGGCTCTTGGCTTTTACTTACTATGCTAGCCCCTCTTTCTGTGTAAGTGATTGCTTGTGCATCTTACTTTATGCAAGTGACCATGAAAGTAAGGATATGGTCCTACAGCCAAAAGGGATGTGCAGCCAAAGAGTATGGCTCAGAAGCGGTGGCTTAATCCACCACTGCCTTGATTGCTAACTCACGATAACAGAAGTTACTACTATGTTGTCACATGCTACATCTTTCATTTCTTCCAATTTCTTCAACGGGTAGAAATTCACCTATTACATAATTTTGCAAAGCTGTAGCTTAATTTAAATTCACTAATAGGAAAAAAAACCCTTGTGGTTTAAGAATGTACCTATAGCCAACAGACATTTCTATCAAACTTTAAAAAGTAGGGAAATTGGGCAGCTATAGTGAATATACCAGGGGAGCAGGAGATCTGACCTCTGAGATATTGGACTGCCCTACAAACTTGTCAAAATGCAAACACAATTTGGGTTGATCTTTCACACTCCAATCCACTTCCTGTGTAGCTTGGAAGAATTTGGTAACATGTGCCTCTGAGCATATGGTGACT
Source organism: Rhineura floridana (assembly GCF_030035675.1). Lineage (NCBI taxonomy): Eukaryota > Metazoa > Chordata > Lepidosauria > Squamata > Rhineuridae > Rhineura > Rhineura floridana. Next base: position 141,345,613 of record NC_084484.1, on the reverse strand, counting down.
GGTGGCTAGACCTGCCATCTCCAAAGATGGAGAATTACATTTTGTTATGTTTGTTGGTGTTCTTCTTACTTTGCTTCTTTCCTGTGTTACTAATGTTTCTACAAAGAATCTAACCTAGAAAATTATATTTCTCTCATTATTCATCCTAGAAATCTGTATCAAATTTATTTTCATTAATTCCAAAGCCTTTTTATTGGTGAATGTCATATGATGGTGAAGGCAGACTTTTGTGTTTCAAACTGGAGGTTATGTTCTATTTCTATTTTGGGTACATCAGCAGTTGAATCTGAAACTACAGCTTCATGTAAAATCAGATTGATTACAATATGTTGTTACTTAAGCAATGAATCTAGCTGTTGGAAAAAACAATCTTGGCCTGTCCAAGATGCATGTTTTCAGCCTGCTATGCTTAAACCATTCCACTTAAGGAAAGGTAGGCATGGTCAATTAAAAATATAGAGCACACCTAGAAATTTTCTAGAATGTATTTCACCTCCCACTATTTTATCTTGTGCAAACGGAGACACTCCTCATGTCCATTGGAGACTATTCTACAGAATAGTCAGTGCCACTATTCCATAATTGTTTTTTTTTGGTTTTTTTAGTGTAAATTTTGCAAAGTGTTGTTGTACTTCACATATTCACAGAAACAGAAGCAAAAGAAAATGATTTCCTATAGGAAACTTCACTAAAATTGCAAAGTAAATCAAGCATATTTAAAGTAACTATCTGAACTATTAACTGTCTTAATATAGTTGCTTCTTCCTTGTTAAAACAAAAGCAGCACACCACATGTCTTGTTTCTGTTATTTGGGCAGACTGCAAGTGATCAAGGTATCTCCCCTGCCGGGTAACTAATAAGATAGCCCATTGACTATCCTAATACTTGCATTTATATTAGTGACTGGGCCACCCGCTGTCAGGAATGTCAGTTCTGCCTTCACTACAACAGGGTGCCCAAGTGCATCCCTCAAGTTCATGGGAGAAAAGAAACAGATGCAGTTAGGGACACCAATGGGATAGGGCTTAAGTCTGCTACCTGTGCCTGATGATCCCAATAATTGAGAATCAATACTGTGCTTGCCTCATATATATTATGTGTGCACAGGGCTTTTTTTTGTAACACTACTCACCAGTACTGAGTACTGTCTCCTCTTTTTTGCTGCGCATGGCAGCCATTTTGTGCTGGCATCATCCACAACACCTTTATCGAGGTATACCGTACCAGCATCTCATTTTTTTTAAAAACCAAAAAAAGTGCTGTGTGTGCATAATAAACTCACCTTCTAGGTATCCCTAACAGGTAGCAATGGACAGTTCTCTTTCCATCTCTCTTTCTTTCTCTCCCCGCCCCCCACACGATAATGAAGGCACATGCTTGTGCGAGAGCCAGTTACGCATGGCTACAGTTAGGCTGTGACCAGCTACAGCAGCATAAAAATACCATGTTCCAACAATCATTCCAAGTTATGTCCTCAATGGACTTCTTTGCTTAAAATGGGGGCAGCCAATAAAAAAAATAGTACAGTGGTTCAACTGAACCTCCAAGGATGCATATAGGCTTGCTGTGAATACAGTAAGCTGCCAGTGGGGCTACATCTTGTTCCAGGAGCTAGCCCATCCAGTTGCATTCTGGTAGAGTTGCTACAGTTGTTTAAATACTACACTGTTATTAAAAGCTTCTGAACAGAGAGCAAGAAAGAGAGAGATAAATCATGACCAAGCATCGAGCAGCCATGAGGTCGTTTGTAATGTGGAAAAGCAGCACTTGCATGTCCTCAGCCAGACACACACACTCTGCTGGTTCCTACTAATTGCTGAGACCAAACACCACAACAGAGGCTAGATGGGGGGGGGCATTACGGCTTTGCCAAATCATCCTGCCTGTCAATATGTATGTCCAGCTTACAGGCTCCAAGGAACTATCCGTTTCTCTTTGTTCTGTGGATCCACCGAGTTTAGTAGGGACAAAACATTTGCTGAAATCACACAGACAAAAGAGCCCAGAGCCAGGCTCCCTTTCATACAGACCAGGTGCTAACAAAGAAATTAAAATAGAAGACACCCATGAAGTCAGTGTTATCCTTTCGACACTTCCGGGAAGGGTGACTTAGCCTGTGCCTGCTTTTGAGACGGGCTCCTGCCTCAAAAGAAGCTTATTCAGATATATCAGTCAGTTTTTTCTTTTTTTTTTGACTGATTAAACTTCTCCCGGGTAGGGAGAAACGAAGAGATTAACCTCAAAGCCTATTTTTGTTGGGACGACCAGATCTCATTAATTTATGGGACGAGGTCCAGCCGACGAAGGTGGGACGGATTTTCAACAGCAAGCTCTATCTGTTAAAGCGAACGTTCATCTTATCTTCTAAGAGAGAACGCACTAACAGGCAAGCACCCTTCTTTCTATATTTTTCTTTTACTTGACTTAAATTGTTGCTGTTTAAAAGAGATTTGCCAGATTGATCGGTTTTTGACATCTCACTGGGGAGCCGTAACTTCTCTCTGCTACGCACTAATTAATAGCTTATCTCTGTTTTTGTTGCAAAAAGCTGTCCTGGATTTGCATTCTAAAGATATACACAGAAGAGGGATTTCTATTCCAGATTTTTATTTTGAAAAATATTATACTGTTTTGAGACTACTCTCTTTTTGGTCTATTTTATTTTGACGAATCTGTTTCTTGACGATTGCCATTAATTGTTTCGATCCTGGGAACTGCATTTTGTTTACTTAACTATTGGAGAGATAAGGCTGTCTGCTCTGTTTATACTGTGATGTCACCAAGTTTGGAGTATTAACCCAATTGTTGCTGAAATAAGAAGTGGTTTTCCTATATTTTTCTTTTAAAATGGCAATTAAGAAAGTGGCTGAGAATCTGGAAATAACTATGTTTCAGAAAATAATGGATGAGATTGAGATAACGAAAATTGAATTGAGTAAAATGAAGCAGGAGATTAAAGATATAAGGGTCCCTGTGAGAGAGGTGACCCTGGAAGGGGTCCCTGTGAGAGAGGAGACCCCGGAGATTGGAACAGGGGTCCCTGTGAGAGAGGAGACCCTGGAGACTGGAATAGGGGTCCCTGTGAGAGAGGAGATCCCGGAGATTGGAACAAACGTGGAACAGGAACAAGATTTGGAGTCTATGGACTTTAGAAATAAAATCTATTGTTTGGAACTCAATGTTATCTCTGAAGAAATTAATGAAGATTCTAGAGATAAAGTTATCAATGGCATGGATTATCTTCTGGACTGGAATGATGTGATGGAGCCCAATATAGAGAAAATCTATGGAATTAACTGCAGCCATGTGACAATGGAAAAACTTTTAAGAGATGACCCAGTGTATTTTGAAAAAAAGAACAGAGATATGATTTTACAGCAGTATTTCAGCAACCTATTCAGAATGGATGGCAAGAAAATATTTGGGATAGAGGTAATTCCCATCAGACTCTTACTATATGACTATGGCTTTGACAGCAAGATTATTATGGAATACTGATAATGGAAGATTGGATATTGAAATTACTGGACTTAACAAGACTACTGAAGATGGAAGATGGAAAATGGAACTAATAGAGATAATAGAACAATGGCTACTGAAATTACTGAACCTAACAGATTCTGATGTGATAGATTAATTGAAATGTTTATTTTGACTATGGTTATGACAATAAGATTATCATAATTAGTAATGAGATGGATTAATCGATATGCTTATCTGGAAAAAAAAATTGATAGATATATTTCTTAAAGAATTGAAACCTCTCTTTGACTTTTTGTGGAAAGAATAAAGTAATGTTTATGAGATTTGATGATTAAGTAAGATAACTACTGGAGGAAAGTGATTTTATAATATGACTTAAGAGACAGGATTGTTATATATTATAGACTTATAACTGATTTGATCTTTGACAAATGGGAAGTCAATATTTTACTCTTTATTTTTTATTTTTTTTTTCTTTTTTTTCTTTTTGTTTAACTATTTTTGATTTTGTTTTTTGTCTTTGAATGTTTTATGATTTTGTTTTGTATGTTTTATGAAAATCTGAATAAAAATTATTGAAAAAAAAAAAAGAAGTCAGTGTTATCCTTTCATATCACAGATTGTCCCCCAGCTCAAACACTGCCACCCTAACCCTAAACATATTTATAGGCAGGTATGCTCGTCACTTTCAACTTCCAAGTAAGCATGATTCAGGTTACAGCCAGGGCAAAAAGGCAGGTATTAACTTGTCTGGCACCAAGCCTAGATTGGAATCCAGATATTCTGAGCACCCACCTCCACAGAAGCACCCATATCACTGGCTTCAGTGGTCACTTAATATTCCCAGCACCAGAAAACAACTATCCTAGGTAAGCACTTTGACTGGCATATGTCAGGGATAGCAGAAAGTCAGTGATGTATCTAGCATCACACAGTGATGTTCTGCTAGCACAGTGGAACTTCCCCCTCCTCTCTCCCTGCACCCCCCCATCTGCTGTAGTGGGTCCCCCAAACCTCTGGAGCAGATTTTTACAGTTGATGTGGGGGATACAGGGGAGAGAAGAGGAGGGGGAATTTCTGTTGTGCAAGCGGAAGTCTGTTGCCCAAGCGGAATGGCAGCTTGTATTAGGTGGCAAATTGCTATGTCTTGTACCCCAAAATGGAACCACAGTCAACTCCTGAGTCCTGTGCCATGGCAACTTCTGCTTTATGTGAAGCTAGACATTACTCTAAAATAGTAATTGCTCCTTTAGCATTCTTGAACTCTCTTAAGAACTGCTGTGTTAGATATAGTCCAACCTCTGAGCTGTAAAGAAGAATACACTGGATCTGAGAATCCACCAGTATGAACTCCTCTCCTATTACTCCTCTTTTTTACACACAATCATTTGTTGTCTAGCTATCAATGGTGGCAAGGTGTGCATTTTTATCAGCTTAGGCCAATATGCTGGCAGTGACATCTCCTGGACAAGTAGACTACTGTAATGCGTTTACATGGGGCTGCCCTTGAAGACAGGCTTGGAAGCTGCGATTCATTCAAAATATAGGAGCCAGGATTTTAACTGGGATGACTTGCTGGGAACATATCTGCCAGTTTTCACAGATCTATGCTGGCTGCTGCTTACTTCTGAGCTCATTGCAAGGTGCTAGTTTTTCCTTTTAAAGCCCTTCACAGCTTGGGACCCAAGTATCTGAAGGACCACCTACTCCCATAGCAACCTATTAAAATCTTCCACTGAGGCCCTTCTGAGAGTATTCCCACCACCGGAGGTAAAACAAATGGTAGCAAATGACAGGGCCTTTTCATCACTGGCACCCCACCTTTGGAATACTCTCTCCAAAGTATCTTCCTTGGCACCTACTCTGCTATCTTTTAAGTGCCAGTTTAGAACAGTCTCTCAGGCGTTTTCATGACTATATATCTTTGAAACACTGATAAGCTTTAGGAATTTTCCACTCTGCTGTTTAATTGCTTTATGATGTTCAGTGTTTTCATGTATTTTTTTAATTGTTGTTTTTGGATTTTAAATTGTATCATGAACTGCCCTAGATAAGGTTGTAATGAAGCATGGTGTACAAATATGAAATAAATTAAAATAAAATAAATTCCCTACTTTTATTTTTGTGTCTCCTGCCAGGCAGCACCCTGTTCCCGCATATCCTTCTGATCTGTATCCATTCCACTACTCCCTGCTCCTTTTTTCCAATCTTTCCTCAGGACCCAATATTTCTAACTACAAAGCCTGTTCTGTCCCTCCACTCTTTAAACGATCCCCTCTCTATCCTCATTTTCAATCTCCATCACAGTGTTCTCTTCTCTAATGTAGACAGTAAACCTAGGGTGTAGAACTTGTGGCCCTCTGGATCATGCCAGACCACAAGTCCCATTGTATCTGGTCATTGGCCATGCTGGCTGGGGGTGATGGGAGCTAGACTCCAACAACATCTGGGGAGGCATAGCTTCCCCATCCCTGCTGTATACTTTCTAGGTCAGGTCCATGTCGCTTTGGCATAGCATCTAGCACACAGTTCACATACATGTCAACACAGTAGTCACTGAATTGTAACTAGAACCACCACCACCTTTTAGCATGATATGGCAAGCAGATAGCTATCGCCTTATGGGAAACCACCCCGGGACAAGTGCTAATCTTCAACAGAGCTTAGATGTGTGCACAATCCCTGAGAGAACTGGAAAGTCAAAGGAAGCAGTAGCGAGAGTTGCCTTTGACAGAAGATACTGTGCCACAAAGACAATGAAGAGTCTTGTGGCACTTTAAAGGCTAACAAATTTATTATGACACAGGCTGACGTGGACTAGAATCCACTTCAGAATCATGAACCTTCACAGTTGGCAGATTACACAGGGGCTGGGGGGGAAATGGTTAATGTGGTGGAATAAAATGGAAATTAAATGCAAAAAAGGATAGTCTGTGACAATTCAATTAAAGTTTACCTGTATGCACAGTGACCATTCACAGCAGCAGTAATTGACAATCACATAATTATCTGAACATTGCTATGTTAATTCACATCTGCGGGACAAGATGCTCCCTATTCATGTGCAGACAGACAGAATCAAAATTCTAAATTAATTCTAATTCAGCAGTTTCATGCTGGTGTCTTAAAGTTCCTTTGCTGAATAATGGAAACTTTAAGTTAGCAATGCTAGAATGACTGTATTATTATCAATTACTGATGCTGTGAATGGCTACTTAACTGAATTGTAACAGACCAATTTTTTTTGCATTTCATTGCCATTTGACGCAACTGTTTGCTACTTTTTCACACCCACACACATTCGTACACAGACACACATCCACACGCCTGTCAACAGAAGAGAACACTTCATGCGTCTGATGATGTAGACTTCGGTCTGCAAAAACTTGGGCCATAATAAATAAGTTAGGGATGTATTCAGTTAAGTCCTACTCAGAGTAGACCACTGAAATTAGTGAACCTATGTTAGTCACGTCTAATCACTTCAGTGAGTTTACTCTGAGTATGACTAGCATTGAATACCACCCTTAATCTTTAGGGTGCCACAAAACGCTGTCTTTGCCGCAACTGCCTATCACAGATACCCCTCTGGAAGTTGTACCGCGAAGAACAAACATGAATAAGCTCATGTGGTTTAGGGTCTGCAGCAGGGATGGGAAAGTTGTGGCCCTCAAAATGCTGTTGAACTCCAACTCCCATGAGCTCCCACCAGCATGGCCAATGGTCAAGGATGGTTGGAATTGCAGTCCAGCAACATCTGGAGAGCCACAGCTTCCCCATCACCGGTCTGCAGTCTAATCAGAATCAGGACCTACCTTTAATTGTGAGGTGCAACAAAGGAACAGTTCACATTTTTTGCTGCATGTGTGTGCCTTCCCCCTCTTGTCCCTTCCCCTTTTCTCTCTAGGGTACTCAGAAGCAAAGGAGGACAGCAGGGCTTTTGCACCTTTACATGTGTGTGGAAGCAAATATTTTAGTAGAGGCAGCTTGCCATACAATAGAAAATCAGCAGCTCTTGAATTCCTGATGCTACACAACTATGAGGGAGACAGGAGCTCTTGCCTACCTGGTAATTTTGGGATCTTCCAGACGGCCTGTTTATTGAGCATTCATCCTGATTTGCTTGCACAAAGCTTACACAGAGGTTATACAATGGCTGCTCTGAACTGAGCATTCATCCTAACTGGGTTGCGTGCAGGGTTTATTGTAAGCTTTTTTTTCCACCTGTACAGTACGCACGAGCACAGAGCACCTGCATGTCTTTGTTTTTGCTGCCTATGCCAGTCATTTTGTGCTGGCACCCACAGTTTTGTTGTTGTTTTTTTTTACTGAAAAAGCACTGCGTAATAGTATATGAGGATATTTTAAGGAAACAGTATTTATCTTCATTTTCTATTTCTTTTTCTATTTTTTCATCTATTTCTTTTTTAGAAACTACCTAGCTCCTTATTAAATCCCATATGATCAACTGCATAGAAATTTATTTCAGATGCACAATTTCTTTTTTGACACTGCACAAAATGTGTCTAGTTACACATTAGAATAAACCTTAGCTGCATGGAGGTTATACATCTTCCTGGCAATCAACCACTACCCCCACACTTTAGCACATTTCCCCACTGCATTCCTAAGCAAAAAAAAGTCTCTTTTTATCAAAAAGAGGTCTGATTTAGCTTTTGATGAGATAGGCAATGCAGCATTCCCTTGTATGCTACAGTAGATGAGTGTAAATCATCTGCATGACCTTGAAAGATTTGTGGACACAAAGAAGGCCAGACAGTTATTGGAAGAGGCATTCAAAAGTTGATCATACCAGTTTTAAAACCCACTCTGGCCCAATAAGCAAACACATGACACTCCTATTGCAGTGTGTGTGTGGGGAGTGACCAGCCCCTCCATCCGTCCTCATTGTTACCTGGGGGTGCTACTCGGTCCTGATACTTGGGCTGGAATTCACTGATGGTGAGCAGCAAAACTTGTATGGTCCCAATGAAGATACCAGCCAGGCAGCCGTAGAAGATCACATAGAAGAGGATGATCTTAACTGTGACAAGAGAACAAACACAACTGTCAAGGATGAATGGCTAATGATTCATGATGCCATCAGTTTCTCCAGATTACAAGCAGAAGTCGTATCAGGACAGTACTTTTATCAAGATATGAGTACCGGCACCACATTTTTTTAAATAAAAAAAGCACTGACTAGTAGTATAGGGTTATGAAGATTTGAAAGGAACCAGTATTTATCTTCATTTTCTGCTTCTTTCTATCTTTTATCATCTATTTTTTAAGAAGCTACCTAGCTCCTTATTAAATCCAATATGTTAAACTGCACAAAAACATATTTGACGCCGCAGATTTTTGACACTGCACAAAATGGGTCTAGCTGCGCATTAGAATAAATCCTGGATGGCATCCGACCTGCCACTCATGAAGGAAATCCACTCTTACAGCATCCCAAAGGCAATTCACTAAAGAATTGATAGTTCATAGAAAATAGCTGGACACAGAAACAATAATTGCAGTAACCTTTCTCTCTTTTTGGCAGTGCGTTAGGAGTGCTTCTCAGAAAGGCTGCAATCCTAAGCACATTTTCTTAGAAGTAAGTTCTATTACAATAATTGGTCTTACTGTTATAAAGGGTAGACAAGTTCCTGTTGGACAGGTCTGTTATCAATGGTTATTAGCCATGACAGATATGTGAAATCCAAGTCTAGATTCAACCTGTCTCTGAATACCTGGTTGGGGGGGGGGGAGACACACAACCAAGGAAGTGACTTTGTACCAGTCACTGTCTCTCAGTCTCTTACAGGGTTGTTGTGATGACAAAATGGAGAGGGGGAGAACCATGTGCTCCTTGGAGGAAAATGTAATAATAAATAAAAAAAATCCTGGGTTTGATCTACTAGGGCTCTTCTTATGCTGTTAAAGTCGGAATCAGAACTAGTTCATTCTTTGCACCAGCATCACTTCCTACTAACAGGAAACTCATATAGCGAGTGCCAACAGGATTGCAGTCAATATGGGGACACTGAGAAACATCAGGGAAGGATCAGCATAGCTGGTGGGATGCTGAGGTCTGCAGAAGTGCATTTTTAAAAAGACAACACGCATTGGGGGCAAAAAACAATTCAACAGGGCTCAGCATGCTTAGGATGCACAGAATGTAGAGTCACCGCTGAAAAAGAAAAATAGAACATGGGGAGGGGAGAGTGGAATGCCTTGCTTGGATGCCTGGTTGGAACCCTAAACAGAAGCATTCCATGAAGACAGAAGGATATACAGCAGAATCTTGTTGCAGGTCCCACTATTATAGGCTCTAAACATGGTGGGACATGGGAGTGAGCCTTATCACACTTGCCCTGCCCCCTGCTTTGTGGTAGACCACCACATGTGATCCAGAGCCTACACACAATTTGGCTTGACCCTTACACGTGATCCCTTTTGCACAGCAAAGAGATTTAATGGATTATGAAGGCTAGATTCCTACGAGTACAGAAATATGCACATAGCTCTGCACCACATGTGATGGCAGATAGAAGCTCTAACGTTAGGCACAGCGTGGTGGTTTGAAGCTCTTGCACCATGTGAGCAATCTACACATCAGGGTAAAATAACTGACACCCCCAAGTAAATATGCTTACAACTGTGATGCTACAGACCCAGGTTTGGGGAATCACATCCATGTCAGAAGAAGCATGACAATTCAATACTGTGTTATAACACACCTCTGAGAAACACCAAGTTTGTCAAATCTCCAGAGATGCAATGTCTTTTGCCCAGCATAGGTTTGAACTCTGGCACGGTACTCCAACATAGCTGAACAGCTTGTAACTTGTTTTTATGTGAAGTATTAATAAAACTATCCAGTAAAAGTCACACACCCTGGCTGCACTTGAGTTGCAATCAATTAGATTGATATACACATTGCATAAGTGATTAAATTGATTTATTGTTGGTTAAGGAAGGGCAGGGCATAAAACTTTATTTACTAGGGTATCCCAATAATTGTGCACACACTGAAATTTTGTTATACCAGTTTATGATTTAGAGGGATTTCCTCTACTGCTTAGCCCCAGAGTAGCATGCTGTGCTGGGCATAAGAACGCAGCCCTGTTGGATGAAGATGCCATCTCATGCCCAAATTTTTGGGACAAAGAAGTCCACAGCAACAATGTGAAAAATGAGGTGGGGGTTAGAGATGCAGCGCAAGGCTACAAATTGTGTCCTAAAGGTAATGACTTTTAAAACAAATATTCACGCAGAGGGACCGCAAAGGAGTGAACATCAATGCTTAGAACTTGCCCCCATTGATAACGTTAAGTGACAGAGAAAACTCTATTCAAGTAAGGCTTCCCCACCCTCTCTTGAGGCAAGAGGGAAGTTATACAGTGCCTTGCAAAAGTAATCAGACCCCTACCAATGCTCTCATATTATTGAATTACAAATGGTACATTGTAATTTCGTTCTGCATGATATTTTATTTTGAAACACTGAAACTCAAAATCAATGATTGTACGGTGACATTGGTTTTATGTTGGAAATGTTTGTAAGAAGCAAACTACTGAAATGTGTTGCTTGCATAAGTATTCAGCCCCTGTGCTGTGGAAGCTCCCAGTTTACACAGATGAAAGATATTGTCCTATTGAGGATACAGTTACCTTACCATTGGCCTCCACCTGTGAACCATTAAAGTTGCTGTGACTTTGTGAGGATAAAAACCCCACTGTTGAAGGCTCATTCGTCAGGCTGTGGATCTGAAGGAAAATGAAGACCAAAGAGCATTCTACAGAAGTGAGAGATAATGTAATACAAATGCATAGATTAGGAAAAGGGTACAAACTAATATCCAAGTGTTTGGATATCCCAGTGAGCACAGTTGGATCAACAATCAGGAAGTGGAAGCTGCATCACACCACCCAGGCACTGCCAAGAGAAGGCCGTGCCTCAAAACTCAGCGCTCAAATAAGTAGACTTGTGAGAGAAGCCACAGAGAGGCCAACAATCACTTTGAAGGAGCTACAGAATTCCGTGTCTGGGAGTGGAGTAATGGTGCGCTAGTCAACCATATCAAGAGCTCTGCATAACACTGGCCTGTATGGGAGGGTGGCAAGAAAGAAGCCATTACTCAAAAAGTACCATCTGAAAGCACGTCTGGAGTTTTCCAGAAAGCATGAGAGTGCACCAGCTGCGATGTGGGAAAAAGTTTTGTGGTCAGATGAGACCAAGATAGAGCATTTTGGCCAAAACTCAAAGCACTATGTGTGGTGCAAACCTAACACTGCCCATGCCTCAAGACACACCATCCCTACAGTGAAGTATGGTGTTGGCAGCATCATACTGTGGGGATGCTTCTCTTCAGCAAAGACTGGGCATCTTGTTAAAATTGAAGGAAGAATGGATGGAGCAAAATACAGAGAAATACTGCAAGAGAACCTGGTTCAGACCAATAAAAAACTGAGGCTTTGGAGGAAATTCACTTTTCAGCCGGACAAAGATCCCAAGCACGAGGCCAAAGCAACACTGGAGTAGCTCAAGAACAAAAAGGTGAGTGTCCTACAGTGGTCCAGTCAAAGTCCTGATCTCAATCCCATTGAGAATCCATGGCGCTATTTGAAAATTGCGTTCCACAAGTGACCTCCAACCAACCTGAACAACCTGGAGCGAATCTGCCAAGAAGAATGGGCCAAAATCCCTCTGACACTGTGTGCAAAGCTGGTACATACCTACCTTAAAACACTTAAAGCTGTTATTGCAGTGAAAGGTGGCTCTGCCAAATATTAATGTGTGGGGGTTGAATACTTATGCAAGCAACATGTTTCAGTTTTTTATGTTTCTGACAAACATTTTCCAACATAAAGGCTATGTCACCTTACAATAATTGATTTTGAGTTTCAGTGTTTCAAAATAAAATATCATACAGAACAAAATTACAATGTACCATATAATTCAGTAATATAAGAGCATTGGTCAGGGGTCTGATTACTTTTGCAGGGCACTGTACACGGAGACCAGCAGCAGCACAATGTCCCCCCCCTTTTTGGCACACTTGAGGTTAACACACTCTTTGGTAACCAGGCAGCAGTAGGCAAATAGCTGTGACATCAGAGAGATTTGGACATTTTTTACAGAGTACAGTCATAGGAGGTGCTGTTGTAACGAGCCAAAGAGTAAACCTGATGACAGCAAGGTGCTATGAATGTTTTTTTCTTTAAAAATTAAATATAATAAGTAAATCAAAGAGCTTAAGATAGTAAGATGAGTTTAAACGAAATTTCTGACCAGGATGCTAGCAGTAACCCCAACCCTCAAAATACAGTCTTCTGTACACTACAGAAGGCATCCACTCTAACAAGCAAGCACATGAACTATGAAAGAAACATAACAGCGTGCTTTCTAACATGGAGGTAAGAGCGTCAGTGGGTCTAGGTGTTCTGAAAGAGAAACTGATGTCATTTCAGTGCCCCTTCAGCAACTAGACATCTTGATGCAGTCTCTTGCCTTATGTCCATTCTGAAGCCCTGCTGTATCTCGGGCTGCTACCAGTCTCTCTCTATAGACTCGAGACCAGTCCCTCTCGCATCAGTGCTCTGGGCAAGCTTGCCCTCTGCATCTGCTTTCCTGTGCTGATTCCAGGCAAGGGTTTACACCAGGAAGCTCCCAGATTTGTGGCATTTCCAACAGGATACTGACTGGCTTGAACCCAGAGATGGTGCCAGGCTGGCAGATGCAGCTGGCAGGGGTGACTAAGAAAAAGGTCCTATAGCATGAATCACTTCAAGAACAAGGCTTCAACCTTTTCTCTCCCCCACCCACCCTCAGAAAACACACACACAATGCTATTTATAAAGTCGGTTTCTCTAAAATAGAGCCATTCTCCTTGCTAATGAACAATAACCCACCCCACCCCTTCCTCAGAGCCATTTGCTGGCCTGGCCTTAGTATCATTGTTGTTTCTAAAATTGCACAAAGAGTTTTAGAAGGGAATGGAAAGTTCCAGATAAGAGGGAAACTCCTCAGATGCAAGGATCTACAGAGGCACTCAAGATTACCTGCTAAACCCCAGCAGAGGGAGGAGGAGATTCAAGGGCAGCCTACCCTTTCCTTCAAGGGCAGCCATATCTAAACACATTAATGCAAAAAAGCCCTGGGCATGCTCCGTGCTACCCCCATGGGTTTTGCCACAGATCTCTCTCTCCCTGTTAACAACAAAGGGAGTGGGGAAAAATGGGTAAAGTGCTTGCTGTCTAGCTAGCATCAAAGAAGCCTGCTCAGAACAGAGCAACCTTCCTCACAAGACAGGCTAGGAGAGAAAGTCAAAGGCACCTGCTCTGGAGCAGACATCGAGCATTTCAATTGGTAAAATTCAAAATAATAATAACGGGAACAGTTTGCTGCTCAGACATTGTGGCCTTGGGCCCACGTTTTGAAGGTGAAAGCAAACACAGATGGAGAAACAATGTGTCTGCCTGAAAACCTTCAGCGTCCTTTGCCTTTGAGCTGGTTTGTACAATGCAGAGTCAGCAGGGTGAACCCGGGAAAGGGCCTCAGTCCTGGACCAGGAAGAAAAGTGGGGGGTGGGATGGGGGTGAAGGGTGAGGATGAAAAAATTAGGATTTTCTGGGTCTTGGACCTCAGTCTCATTCAAGTGAGATTTAGTTGCTAGGAGACAGCCTTCAAGGACTTTATTAGTCCTAAATCTCCTTTTCCACCTGACCTTTCTCCCCCTCCCCCCCCGTTGTTAACAGGGACAGAGAGCTCACTGAGGCCTCCTCCAAATAAAGGTGCGTATGAAAAAGGATAAATCAAGATTCCAAGCAAATGGGTGGTCCGTGCAAAAGGTGCCACCGTGGCTGGTGGCTCTCCTTGCTGGTGACCCCCCACTCTGATTTCCCCAGGGACCCAACAAAGGCTTGCCTTACCTCTTGGTCTGGAAAGGTGTCACCTTGACTAACCTTGAGCTCCGATGCATTATTAACCCTTTTGGGGTTGGCAGTCTGGAAGGCAACCCTAACCCCTTCTCTCCTGTCTGTTCCCACAAACTCCCACAGCTCCTCTTGGGCATTTTAGAGAGAAAAATACACACAAACGCATCACTGCCACCAAAGAGAGCCTGTCCTTTCCCCCTGCGTGGTGCTCTTCCTGAGTGAAAATGGAGCCGCAGTGGTTGCCCTTCTGATGAGGAGCATGGAGGCAGAACGGAGTAAGAGAGGTGTGTAGGGCTCCCCCACTCTCCATCGCCCCCCTTCCACTCTGCCCGCAGTCACGACTCGGGTTTGGCTACATCAAGTGCCCTTCAGATCGACCTTTGCAGGGAGGCGGGCCGGGGAAAGAACAGGGGGAAAGGAGAAGCGAAAAAATAGCCAAGCAGCTCTCCCCCTCCCCATAGCGCAGAGGCAACAGGCTGCTTCGGAGCGACCCAAGTCAACGCAGCAAAGCAGCCGGAGAAGCCCTCCTCGACTTCTGTTTAGACCAGGCGAAAAGCCTGCGAGCCAACTAGCCTTAGCCACCTCGAGGAGCTTCTTACAAAAAAGGACGGCAGTCGCCGAGACCCTTCTTTCCACACACGTACGCACGAAACCACACCCCGACAAAAATACATCTTCAGGTCACACTTTGTAGGGCAAGGCGCGAACCTGGCGCGGTGAATCAGCCCACGCCGGAGCGCCCGGCTGCCGGGCCAACCAGCCTTCACTGGTCTTCACTGCCGCGCGGATTCACCGCAAGATCCCCGGACGGGAGGCGCTTTGAGAAGACCGGAGCCAAGATGACCGAGAAGAAGAGCAAGCCGGGAAAGCTACTTACACCAACTGCCTCCGGTTCTCCCTAGAAATTCCTTCTTCTCCGAGTTCCAGATAAATTTCTTCCAGTTGCCATTCCCTTCCTTTGCTTTCCCGCGAGCCATGAGCGAGGATCGGCCCGGCCGGTCACTTCAACAGGAGCGATGCGGACCTGTTTCCCTTCAAAGATCACCGCCTTCTCCGGAGCGTCTCTCCCCTCCCCCGCTCCGCTTAATTCCCGCCTGCAGGGCACTCGCGAGCTCCGAACGCCGGACCGAGGAGGAAGGGCTTTGTGTGCCGGCCGGCCGGCGCGTTCCACCCTCGCCAGGGAAGGTGTCTGCTCTGCGCGTGTGTCAAATAATCCTTGCCAGGAGAAAGCGAGAGTCTACAGGCGCGCTCACTAGGCTGGCTAGACCTGCTCCCAGCCGCTGGGAAAACAGTGAAGGAGGTGACCGGGGTGGTGGTGGAGAAAGGGCGAGAGCGAGAAAAAGTGTGCGAGCCGGGGGGTGGGGGAGAGAAGAAAGAAAGAAACCTGGCTTTGCCCAAGGAGAAAGATTAGTTCTGACCCCTCCCACTCCTGCTGGATATATTGCCCAACTCCGGAGGCGAGCTCCGCCCACCCAAATGCCGGTAGCCAATGAGAGCGCCGCCTTGCTGGGAGGGAGTGGGGCTGTGGAGTGGAGTGAGAGAGTGAGTGGAGTGGAGGGGCGGGGGAAGAGGACAAGTGCGCGAGCCGCAGGAGATGGAGGAACCCCGGCTAGGTTGGCGGCGGCTGCTCTCGCTCGCTCTCCTCCCCTCCCCTCCCCTCCCTCCCGGCACCTGCTTCGCACGACGGCAGCAGGCAGCGAGAGACGCGAGGCTCCACCTGTAATTGCCTGAGGCCAAAAGGGGAGGCAGAGCTGTGCTCTGCTGCAGATGAAAGCCGGGACGGAGGGAGGAAGGCGAGCGGGGCCGGCAGCCGCGCTTTGCAGAGCGAGCTCCGGAGTGGAGCCCCACAGCTGAAAAGCGGCGGGTGGGTTGGTCGTGGCAGGCAGGTTGATGGAGGCGGCGGTGGCTGCGTCTGAACGGAGCGAGCGGGGCTGAGATGAGAGAGAGCCGGCTGTCGGCTGGGGAAAGGATGTTCCGGGAGTCCGCAAAGAATGCAGCGCTCGGTCCCCCGGGAGAGAGACGCGCGCCGAACCTGAGCTCAGCCGGGGTGTGGGGTGTGGGGTGTGTGTGAGGCGCTGGCGGGGAGAGAGAATCAAGAAAGGACATCCTGAATTGCAAAAGGGTGGTTTCCTCCCCTCAAAGGGAATAGAAGAGCCGTTTCAGGGTCGGTTGGCAGGTGTGCGTCGGACACATGAACGAGGCGCCTTGTTCTGCCAGAGGCGGCTGGGAATGGTCACAAGTGGGATCTGATCTCTGGATGGAGAGGCCAAGGAGGTGTAGATGCGGGGAAGGGGATTGGATGGTGGGAGGAGGCCTCCTTCAGGCCCAGGTCTCGAAGCCACCTTCCCCAAGAGATCCACTCTGCCCGCTTGCTTTTCCTTCTCCCGATGGTGCCCGCTGAAGGCGGAGTTTTTCTGTCTGCCTGCAACGTCATCCCTGCAGCTTTCTGTCCGGGAAATGCCCTTTCCTGGGCCAGCCTCCCCACCCGTGCTGCTTGATGTCTGCACCCACCTTTTCTACTGCAGAGCGGCCTTTCCCATCCATCTATTAAGGAGGGGAAATGTCAAGTCCGGGGATCCCCCCCCCCAGCTCTTGAGTAGGAGATAGCAGATATCCACCAATCTGCATTATACCCACTTGCTGTGTAGAATCTCAATGCTGACTCAGGTGAAGAAAAAATGAGGTGAGCCTGATGGGCATTGAGCCAGCATTACCATACATCCTTAGAGGTTGCAACTGGGAGGCTTGGGAAACCACCAAAGGGTGTGTTCCCACTGACCCAGGAAAAACATGTTTTCTCCACAATGTAGCTTTTCCTCCATGCTTTCCCTTTTGTTCTTCCTTTATGCTCATGTGCCTGCAGAGTTCCTGAAGCTGAGCAGGGAGAAAAGTGCAGGGGAAGGGTATATTTGTGGGCGCACCTCTCCCACTGTCTCCATGCTCTGGTCCACTCTGCACCGCTTTTCTGATCCCCTCCCCCTTTTCTGCTCTCTGCTCCACTCCAGCTCAGTCACAGGCAAGGATGACAATGGAACACTGCATGTCAACGGTACATCCCAGCCCATGCCAGCACGGCTTTCTCCTGTGTTTGCATTGGAACACCTGCAAGTATTTGAAGGCAAATGGCCTGGGATCCGGAAACAACATGCAATGCTGAAAGAGCTGCAAGAGGCCAGTGGGGAAGGGATTGTATGTAGCTAAAGAGAGGTAGCCATGATTGGAGGGGAGAAGGCAACAGTCAGAAGAAGAGATAACCAGGGGAGAAGGGGAGTTCCGGATGAAGGAGGAATTTAGAAGAGAGAAAAGTGTTTCCTTCCCTGTCTGACCTTGAAGAGAGTGCCATGTCTTGTGTTTGTACTGTGAGAGCCCTGCAATAACATATGCACAGCATACTGGTCAAACTAAGGGCAGTGTGAAAAACCTGCCCACAGCTACTGATTCTGATTGGGACCTTTCTCTGCTCTTGCTTCTCTCCCCCTCCCCCCTTTTTGGCTACATCATAGGTTGGTCTCTAGACACATCAGCTCACCATATGTAGAAAACATGGTGCCACTGCATGGCTTCTTTCTCCCACACACAACTCTGTGCATCTCTCTAGGCCCGCTCTGATGCCCAGGTGGTGCAATCTGCATTTGTTTGTTTGTTCGTTTGTTTTTTAAAAAAACATTTGCACCTTAGATGCAAAGATGCATTTAGCTTCATGGATAGTTGTGGTCTCACTTCCCCCTTTTTCAAAATGAGCAAATGCATGCACCCCCAGCCACCCATCTATGGCCATTTGCTTATATTATAATGGCTCTGTAATGATCCAGATGCCTGTGAGTGCATCTGCAAGAATATTCATTTTCTCAGAGAAGATCCACTGAAGTTGATGGACATTACTAACCTAGGTCTATTAATATCAATGGGTCTACTTTGAGCTGGACTGAGTTGAATACAAGTCACTAAAAGTTAATCAAGAGAATACAGACACCATGTTGGTTGGGAAGACTGCTGATCTGGCTAGAGATTTGCAAATGGGTTTCAGAATAATCAGGCAAGCAGTTTTTTTGGTTTTTTTAGGAGGGAGGATACTCCTGGACAAAGGTGATCTAGGTGATTAGGAGTGCTTTGTACTAGCTTAGGCTAGTTTGCTAACTGCACCCTATCTGGAGAAAATAGACCTGGCCTCAGTAACACATGAACTGGTTATGTCCAAATAAAACTACTGTAATGCTCTCTAGATAAGGCTGCCTTTGAAGACAATTCATAAACTTCAGCTGGTACAAAATTTAATCAATAGGATGCTTGTGTGGACCAGACAGTTTGAACATATCACACCAATTTTTCATGAGCTGCACTGATTACCTATTCATTTCCGGGCTCAATGTAAAGGGCTAGCTCTTTGCAGCTCTGCCTGGTTTGGGACTGGGATATTTGAAGGACTGTTTTATAATAATAATAAAATAAAATTTTATTTCTAGGCCGCCTATCTGGCTGCATGAGTGGCCACTCTAGGCGGCGTACAAAATCAAGTAAAAATACAACATATAAAATACACATGTAAACCAAGTGTTTTATATGCATATGAACATGATTCTATGATTCTATGAATCTGTCCTGGTCCTAAGATTTGCCTCGGTGGCCTTGTTCATGGTATCCACCAACCTCATTGAAATTCATGGACAGGACCTTTTCAGTGGTAAGCCCACACCTGGAATTCCCTCCCCTTAGAATTCCAACTGGTCCCCTCCCTTTCAGTGGCTCCTAAAGACATTTTAAAAAAAATAAACAAATCCTGCCATGCTTTTTATTGACCATATTGCTACTCCCCTATATATGTCTTTAATCTGATTTGGTTTTTATTAGGTTTGTTCATTTTTATTTTGGCTTTTAACTTTGTGTGTGTGCAGGGGAAGTTGTCTTGTGAGGGTTTTCCCTAAACAGCAGATAGTAGATTAAAAAGAGCATGTGCTGTGCATGCAAAAGGTCCCTGCTTCAATCCCTGGCACTTGCAGTTAGAGGTGGCAGGTGATGGGACAGGACTCTACCTAAGAGCACTGGGCAATGTGGGCAAAAAGTCCATGGTAGAAGGCAGCTCCCTATGATGGTGTTTCTTCCAGCCAACTGGAGAAGTGAGTACAGCTGGAAGAAAAACAGTATGTGTGTGTGTGGGGGGGGGGTGAGGCAACAGAAGGAAAAACATTGAAGAGGGATTCAGCACCACCTGCCTGCTGTGTGCCATCCAGCCTTTTTGCATGCCATACACATGCAAATAGAGTAGGCCTGTATGTAAAGCTGTGAGTCTGCTGCTTTAAGGTATAATTGGAACCTGTTAGGGGAAGTTGTATCCTTTCCCCTGGGATACAGCCCCAAAAACGCATCTGCCCCATTCCCCTAGGAACAGCAGGAAAAGCACCTCTCAGTGCTGACATTATTGGGAGAGGAAGGTCAAAGAGGCCCTGTTCTTGCCTTTTGTGAGGGCGCACAGCTAAGCCACTATTTTAAGAAAGTGGCAGGGGGGGCCATGGTGTGGGTGTGTTTAAATTGTTTTTATATATGAGATGATTTTATGTTTTTAGTGTTGAGGTTTTTACTGCTAAACCTCCTCTGAGATTTTATTATAGGAAGCAATTCAAAACTGGCCGTAATTAATAAATAAATTCCTCTGTGTGTGTGTGCGAACGAGTGAGAGAGAGAGAGAGAGAGAGAGGGAGGGTTCAAGGGGTTTGCGGATTTCCTTCCATGTGCCCTCCTTTGTATTATACTTTGAGCTCTGGCATCTCTAAAGGCAGAATTAAAGCCTGTTGTGACTTCAGAAACAATCAGGCTAATTGGGCTGTATGCAATGTAGGGCTCAGGCAATCATTCCATCAGCACAAGGATATCTCCTTGTTTATTGGAACATTGTTTCCCTCTTCTCTCCCTGTATGCTCCCTGAAGCTGTTTTGCAGGTCCCCCAATCCTTCAGAGCAGATTTGCGGGGTAGTGTGGGGTGCGTGCTTAGGGAGGGCCAAACCCCATTGCGCTCGAACTAACTCTAGTGCTAGCACAGGAAGTTACAGTAATACCTCAGTTGACAAATCCTCCAGAAAAGAAGCTCCTTTTAACAAAGTATTTTTTGGGTGCAGGGTGTGGGGGGAGATGTACACTCTGACGTAATCAGAATGTGGCTCCTTGTCTACTGGACTGCGGCTGCTTCAGGCGGCTCTCTCACCCGTGGATGGAATGGTGCTCCTTACCAGGTGGTGCAGATGCCTCCACAGGAAACAGCGCTGCAGGTGCCCTGGAAGCACTGTTTACTGCAGATGCATCTGCTCGAGTGTAGGGGAGGATGGCACATGGAGAGAGAGCTAGAGAGCGCAGGGGGGGTTGGCTGCTGCCCCTTGTTTGCCTGCTCGAATGTACGGAGAGGAGAACAGTGCGCGAAGCTTTAGATTGCTATAGCAAGATGCTACGTGATAAAAGAAAAAAGGCAAGGCAGGCATCCCTGGATGCATTTTGGAAGAAGCCTATAAGTGGTACGTATACCTGACCTGGTTGTTTCATTCAGACATGTGTATTGTTAGTTTTGAATAAAAAGTATGCTGAAATATGTTGAACTGCTCTTCTTTTTTGTGGTGTAGGAACCTATCCCTATTCTTTCCATGTTATTCCTACCTCTGGTACTGAAGTTTCTGTTAAAGAAGTAATGTCCAGGAACACGTGTACTTCGTTAACTGAGGTATTAACAGTAGTTGAATTCCTCCCATTATCTCCCTTTACCCTCCTTGTGTTAGAATGTTTGGAAACCCCAGGCTTACAATGGCAAATTGAACCATGCTGCAGATTCCAAACATTCCTGCCAATATGTTGTGGCCATCCTGTTAATATCAAGGCCTCATCTCTGCAAATGGGTATTGCTCATTATGTGTAGGGCCTGGTATTCCTCGGGAAGCATGCTTCTCCCTCTGTGTATCCGTATACACTTCCAGTAAGTCAAGAAGCAGGAGCAAAAGCATTGCTTGGCAAATCTGATGGATCCACACGGGCTCTTGGGGTATAGGAATAATTGGCAAACATGCACACTGTAATAGAAAACCAGTGGTCTAAATAACTCCTTAGTTATTATGCACATTTCAAGAGCTAAATTGCAACTTGAGTATGGGGGTGGGGGCTCCCTATCTTTTGAGGTGTTAACTTAAGAAAAGCAAGTTACCCCAATCTTTGCCCTCTGTTGAACACTGAAAATGCAACTCTTGAGTGTGCAGGAAGGGATACCTGCCAGTCAAGCATTTGGTAGGCTGATGATATGCTGCAGATGGGACTAAAATGTATCTCATGCCTGCTATCTTCCTCCCGCATGGCTGGGAAGGCAGAAAGTGGGTGGCACAACATTTCAT
Organism: Rhineura floridana; assembly: GCF_030035675.1. Classification (NCBI taxonomy): domain Eukaryota; kingdom Metazoa; phylum Chordata; class Lepidosauria; order Squamata; family Rhineuridae; genus Rhineura; species Rhineura floridana. The sequence goes on along the minus strand of NC_084484.1, from coordinate 141,323,840 downwards.
CTCTGATTGTGAATAGGGTTGCCATTTCAACCATGCTAGCTGGTACCGGCTTAACCCATTAGGTGGCCTGGATTCCCAGCTTTCATTCTTTTCTTTTTTAATAAAAGCGAGGGTCTAGCCCTTGTGGGTCCAGCGATACAAGGCAAAATGTGGAGGCAGTTTTTCTGCCCATTTTGTGAGAAATCAGCTTACTCTCACCTTCCACTATTCGTAGCCAATGAGGGAGAGCACAGCTGTCCTGGAATATCAAGAATTTTAGCCTGCCTGCCTGCTGCATATGTAGAATCTAGGCAGTTTAGAAAAAAATGCACATGCTTTCTTGATATGCAGCTCTGCCCCTTATCCAGAGACTCTAGCTCACTTTCTGGCTGAGTCAGCAAGGAGAAACAGCCTTCATTTCAATTGCCTCTGTGTCTCAGGGTATGCATCTTAAGAGATGTCTGCCTGCCATCATGGAGGATGGAATAAAGGGGTTTTAATCCACCAAACGCTCTCTTCCCTGAACAAATACAAGATATAAAACCAAGCCTCTATGTAGAAAAGGCTGAGGTATTAGCATTTGCATTTTTCGGCCCTGCCCCTTGCCCCCATAGAATCATAGAATCATAGAGTTGGAAGGGGCCTTGTAGGCCATCAAGTCCAACCCCCTGCTCACAGCAGGAAATCCACAGCTAGAGCATCTCCCGCAGATAGCTGTCCAGCCTCTGCTTGAAGACATCCTGCGAAGGGGATCCCACCACCTCCCTAGGCAGTCGGTTCCATTGCCGAACTGCCCTTACTGTCAAGAAGTTCCTTCTAATGTCCAATCTGAATCTATGCTCCTGCAACTTAAAACCATTAGACCTAGTCCTACCCTCTGGGGCAGCAGTGAACAAATCTGTACCCTCCTCTATGTGACAGTCCTTCAGGTACTTAAAGAGTGTAATCATGTCGCCCCTCAGCCTTCTCTTCACCAGACTGAACATGCCAAATTCCTTCAACCTTTCCACATAAGACTTGTTCTCCATACTGGCTATCATCCTTGTCGCCCTCTTCTGAACCCGCTCTAACTTGTCTATATCTTTCTTAAAATGAGGTGCCCAGAACTGAACGCAGTATTCCAGATGAGGCCTGACTAATGCAGAATATAGTGGGACTATTACTTCCCTTGACCTGGAAACTATAGCTCTGTTTATGCATCCCAAAACTGTGTTTGCCTTTTTTGCCGCAGCATCACACTGCTGGGTCATGTTCAACTTGCGATCCACTACAATTCCAAGGTCCTTCTCACACGCACTACTGCTAAGCCGGGTATTTCCCATCCTGTACCTGTGCATTTTGTTTTTGTGGCCTAAATGCAAAATCCTGCATTTGTCTTTATTGAATGTCATTTTATTAATTTCAGCCCAATTTTCTAGTCTATCCAGGTCCCTTTGGATTTTATTCCTGTCTTCCATTGTGTTAGCTATCCCTCCCAGTTTCGTATCATCCGCAAACTTCATAAGGCTTCCCTCCACCCCATCATCTAAGTCATTGATAAAAATGTTGAAGAGTATTGGCCCCAGGACAGAACCCTGTGGCACTCCACTCGAAACCTCCTTCTAGTCCGAAGCAGAGCCACCGACAACCACTCTTTGAGTACGGTTTTCCAACCAGTTGTGAATCCACCTGACAGTATTTCCATGTAGTCCGCATTTGACCAGTTTGCTAATCAAAAGGTCATGGGGGACTTTGTCAAACGCTTTGCTGTAATCTAGATAGATGACATCTACAGCATTTCCACCATCTACTAGGCTAGTGACCAGATCAAAAAAAGAGATGAGATTAGTTTGACAGGATTCTTTCTTGACAAACCCATGCTGGCTCCTACTAATCACAGCATTGTCATCTAGGTAGTTGCCAATGGACTCTTTTATTATCCGTTCTAATATCTTTCCCGGTATTGAAGTCAGACTGACCAGCCTGTAATTCTCTGGATCTTCTTTTTTACCCTTTTTAAAGAGCGGGACGACATTTGCCCGTCTCCAATCCTCCGGCACCTCTCCCATTCTCCAGGATTTCTCAAAGATGATGGCAAGAGGTTCTGAGAGTACATCCGCAAGTTCCTTCAATACTCTGGGATGCAGTTCATCAGGCCCTGGAGATTTGAACTCATTTAGGTTAACTAGGTATTTCCTGACTATCTCCTTATCAATCTCGAACTGCAATCCCGACCCCTTACTGAGATTGCTACCGATGCAAGGTTGCACACTGTTCCCTTTTTGGGAGAAAATGGAGGCAAAATAGGTGTTGAGCAGTTCTGTCTTTTCCTTGTTATCTGTCAACATTTTGCCATCCTCATTGAGCAGCAGTCCCACCTTTTCCTTGGTCTTTCTCTTGCTTCGAACATATCTGAAAACCCCCTTTTTGTTGTTCCTCGCTTCCCTCGCCAGCCTCAGCTCATTCTGGGTTTTAGCTTTCCTTACACTATTCCTGCAAGCCCGAGCCGCTCGTCGGTACTCTTCCTTGGTGATGCGTCCTTCCTTCCATTCTTTATACATGCTCTTTTTTTACTTTTACCTCCTCCACCAGTCTTCCGTGTAGCCACATTGGCTTTTTCCGATGTCTTCCGTTTTTCTTTCTCTTTGGAATTGTTTGCGATTGCGCTTTTTGTAATACGCTCTTCATGAACTCCCACGCTTCTTGGGCTCCTTTTTTCTTTAGTCTATCTAGCCACAGGATCCTGCCCATCATTTCCCTGAGCTTGCTAAAATCGGCTTTCCTGAAATCCAAGGTCCATGTTTGACTATATTCTTCTTTGGCTTTCTCCAGAATCACAAACTCCAGCATTACGTGGTCACTTTCCCCCAAGGTACCGACTGCTTTAATTCCCGTGACCAATTCGTCCGTGTTAGTTAAGATCAGGTCCAGGATTGCCGATCCCCTTGTTCCTTCTTCTACTTTTTGAGAGAGGAAATTATCAGCAAGGCCCATCAGGAATTTGTTGGAGGCTTTGCGCCTCGCAGAGTTTGTCTCCCAGCAGATATCCGGGTAGTTGAAGTCCCCCATCACTACTATTTCTTGCCTCCTTGAGATTTCAGAGATTTGTTTGAGAAAGGCCTCATCTACCACCTCTCCTTGGCCAGGGGGTCTGTAGTAGACACCTACTACCATGTCGGTTTTATTTTTTTCTCCATTTATTTTTACCCAAATGGTCTATACCAGACCGCTTTGTTCGCTCTCTTGGATTTCCATAGAGGTGTATTTGTCTTTGACATATAACGCTACTCCCCCTCCTTTTCTGTTGCTTCTATTCTTTCTGTAGAATTTATATCCTTGAATGGCTATATTCCAATCATGGGAGTCATCCCACCAAGTCTCTGTTATCCCTATGAAGTCATATTTGCCTTGATGCACTAAGACTTCAAGCTCCCCATGAATTGGTGCTTTCTCCCAAGTAAAGTTGTGTTGGAATGCAGTCTCACTCACCTTGTTGCCCAGCAGAGCCTATGTCCAGCAATTCAGAAAAAGCTAAAAATAATGGTTAATACATACTCTTCTTCAAAATGACTGGCAGGTATCTCCCCACCAAAGATCACCCTGCTTCATTTCTTTCCCAGGGGTGGATCGATATATACAAGTGTGTGTGTGACTCTCCAAGCCACTGAGGTCACCTGAGCCTCTAGTGCTAAAGATGGATCCAGGAGCACCCCCAGACTACGGACCCACTCTTTAAGAGGGAGTATGATCCTATCCAAAGTAGGCAACTGACCAATTATCTGAACTCGTGAACCACCAACCCACAGGGCTTCCGTCTTGCTAGGATTCAGGCTCAATTTATTGGCCCTCATCCAGCCCACCACTGAGTTCAGGCAGCGGTCCAGACCTTGCACGGCTTCTTCCGATTCAGATGTTAGAGGGAAATAGAGCTGGGTATCATCAGCATACTGCTTACACCTCACCCCAAATCTCCTGATGATCATTCCCAAGGGCTTCATATAGATGCTAAACAGCATGGGAGACAAAATGGTACCCTGAGGCACCCCACAGCACAACTGCCAGGGGGCCAAAAGACAATCACCCAATGGTATTCTCTGAAAATGACCTTGGAGATAGGATAAGAACCACTGTAAAACAGTGCCTCCAAAACCCATCTCACCAAGTCGACCCAGAAGGATACTATGGTCAAAGGTATCAAAAGCCACTGAGAGATCATGTAAGAGTAATAGGGTTGCACTCCCCCATCCTTCTCCCGATAAAGGTAATCCATCATGGTGATCAAGGCCGATTCTCCCATAACCAGGCCTGAATGCAGACTGGAATGGGTCAAGATAATATGTTTCATCCAAGAGTACTTGCAGTTGCTGTGCCACAACCCTCTCAATCACCTTCCGTAAGAAGTGGGTATTTGCGACCGGTTGGTAATTGTCACAGACCAATGGGTCCAGGATGGGCTTTTTCAGGAGCGGTTGAGTCACCGCTTCTTTCAGGGTGGCTGGAACCATTCCCTCCCTCAATGATGCATTGACCATACCCTGGATCCACTTGGTCAACCCCCTCGGCCAGCTTTAATAAGCCAAGAAGGGCAAGGGTTGAGAGGACACATTGCTGGACTCATCATCACAAGTACCTTGTCTACGTCATCAGGCTGCATAAACTGAAACCGTTCCCAAGAAGTTGCTGCAGATGTTGCACTGGACACCCCATTGGGGACTACCGTAGATGTGGATGGGGCATCAAGACTGCTACAGAGGTGAGCAACTTTACCCTCAAACAAACCCTTGCAAACAATTTACGTGGGCCTCCGAAGGGTCTAAAACTCCATTTCCTGGAGTTGATGTTAACAGACCCCTAACAATATGGAAAAGCCTTGCCACAAGTTCCTGCTCTTCTCAGCATCTGGTGCCTGAGGCAGTCCCCTCACTTTGCCCAGTGGTAGGGCCAGCCCTGCACGGTCTGCCTGAGTACAAGCTAGAGAAGTGCCTAGCTTTGTTCTCATGTGAAAGTTGCTATTTTTATACCCTTGTTTTTATACTCCTAACTTTCACCCAGCAGAGAATATACTGATCCCTTCCTTATTCCCTGTGAGATGACGGATGATCTGTTTAAGGAGGATCCACCTTGAAAACTTGTGCGCTGCATCAGGGACCAGACAAGCTGAGTAGATAGAGGGTTTCTTCACATATGGCAAAGTTGCATGAATTCCATGTGATCAGTCATGCACATCTTATGCACTGGGAAGCTGCAGCCACATGTGGTTTCCCAGAGCATGAATATAAGCATGTACTGTTATGATGTAATTTTTGACACACGAGATTCATACAGTTTCCTACGTAGACATGATGTTTGTATAGGAATGTTACCATATTTGAAGCTTGTGCAAGAAAAGAGAACCATTCAGAACAAAGGCCAGTTGTACTGGGTACCAAAATAGGATACTATCCTTGATAGTGCTGGATTATTTGCAGCAGAACTCTGACAGTGTATATGAGCCCATCCAGACGGCTGTTTTATTGTCCATGAATGCAGCAATGTGTTGTTGATGCATTAACCGTGCATTTGAAGAAGGTTTATACTGGACCATCCACACACAATCCTGCTTTATCGGTATTTTAGCAATGCTTCCCGAATGTTCCTGCATTATTACATCCACACTTTAACTCTGCCCATTCCATTTCCCCCCCATCCCCAATTTACTCCTTTTTTTGAGAGGACAAGTAAGTTGTACTCTGATGCCATGCCACTATGATGATGGGAAAGACCTTTGCCAGAGACCTGGGAGAGCTGGTACCAGTCAAACAACACTGGACTTGATGGACATAGAAAGCTGCCTTATAGTCAATCTACCTCAATATTGTCCACACTGACTAGCAGTGGCTCTCCAGGGTTTCAGGCAGGGAATTCTTCTGGCCCTACCTGGAGATGCCAGGGATTGAACCTGGGACCATCAGTATGCAAAGCAGATGCTCTACCACTGAGCTATGGCCTTCCCCCATGGCCTGACCTGATATAATGTCTCTAAACTATCACCTTCATAAAACAATGGAATGGGACTTTGCCTTTTCACTGAACAACAACAAAAATCTTACACTGAAGAAACATTTCTGGTAAACTTGCATTTAGGAAACTTTTTTTTAGCTTAAAGTTTAGCATCATATTTGTTTTTATTAGTTGTTGTTGTTATGTGCCTTCAAGTCGATTACGACTTGTGGCGACCCTATGAATCAGTGACCCCCAAGAGCATCTGTTGTGAACCACCCTGTTCAGATCTTGTAAGTTCAGGTCTGTGGCTTCCTTTATGGAATCAATCCACCTTTTGTTTGGCCTTCCTCTTTTTCTACTCCCTTCTGTTTTCCCCAGCATTATTGTCTTTTCTAATGAATCATGTCTTCTCATGATGTATCCAAGGTATGATAACCTCAGTTTCATCATTTTAGCTTCTAATAATAGTTCTGGTTTAATTTGTTCTAACACTATTTGTCTTTTTTGCAGTCCATGGTATGCACAAAGCTCTCCTCCAACACCAAATTTCAAATGAGTCGATTTTTCTCTTATCTGCTTTTTTCACTCTCCAACTTTCACATCCATACAGAGAGATTGGGAATACCATGGTCTGCATGATCCTGACTTTAGTGTTCAGAGATAGATCTTTGCATTTGAGGACCTTTTCTAGTTCTCTCATAGCTACCTTCCCCAGTCCCTGCCTTCTGATTTCTTGACTAATGTCTCCATTTTGGTTAATGACTGTGCCAAGGTATGATAATCCTTGATAAGTTCAATGTCCTCATTGTCAACTTTAAAAGTTACATAAATCTTCCGTTGTCATTACTTTAGTCTTGATGTTCAGCTGTAGTCCTGCTTTTGTGCTTTCCTCTTTAACTTTCATCAGCATTCGTTTCAAATCATTACTGGTTTCTGCTAGTAGTATGGTATCGTCAGCATATCTTAAATTACTGATTTTTCTCCCTCCAATTTTCACACCTCCTTCATCTTGGTCCAATCCCGCTTTCTGTATGATATGTTCTGCGTATAGATTAAACAAATAGGGTGATAAAATACACCCCTGTCTTACACCCTTTACGATTGGGAACCAATTGGTTTGTCCATAGTTTTTATTAATACAGAGTGAAATTCCCTTGGAGGAGAACCACATATTCTGTGGGATAAATTGTGGGCACCAAGTACATAACTTCTGATGAGCACTGGCATTCTTGGTTTTCTTTTATTTGTGCAGCCGGCCAGTATAAAGAGAGGCAGCCATCACTGAGTGAGGCTTTGGCAGCTGGAACCTCTCAATCACTCCTGAGCATGGTAGTGACCAAAATCACTGTCATCTTCTGTTAAAAGGGGGAAAAAAGTGCCAATATGCATTCAGTCCCTGTTAAAAGTGGTGAAATACACTTTCCACCATTCTTTTATAATTCACTTCCTGAACATATTGGGTTTTGTCCCTGAGGGAACATTACACTGCATTAGGCAAAAATGTATACTATTAGAAACTCATGGATAAAAGGTTAAGGAGGAAAATGTGTGGGGATGGTACTTAAAGTACTCTTATGAAACGATTGGAGAGGATGGACTCTGGGATATAAAGAGTCCAAACCTTTCCACCTTTCAAATCTGTTTGAAATGTAAAATGAGGGAACTTAAACTGTAAAGGAACAGATTTTCCCACATATGGGCTGTGTACATTTGAAGCACGTGTCTTCCTCCAAAGAATCTGGGGAACTGTAGTTTAAGGGTGCTGGGAATTGTAGCTCTGTGAGGGGTAAACTTCAGTTCCCAGGATTTTTCGGGGGAAGCCACGTGCTTTAAATGTATGGGGTGTACACTACGCAAGACTAGAAAAACCTCTATCATTGCTCCCTGATTAGAAACCTGTTGATACTTAAAAAAACACAACAAAATACTTCCATTGTATTGATTATGATCAGCCTTCACCAACCTAGTGATGTTGTGGACTCTAATGTCCACCAGTCCCAGCCATCATAGCCAATGGGAAGGGATGATGGGAAGAGCAGCATGCTGGCTGGTGCTGATGGGAATTGTACTCCAAAACATCCGAAGAGCATCAACACATTGGTTTACACATTGCTGAATTATGTATTTGAATTGCGACAACGTCACTCAGGAATATGAAAAGTAAATGAAAATTCAGGATGGTCCAACCAGGTGTCAGCAGCAGTCAGTGCCTCAGCACAGACGGGGCAGTGTTGCGCACCTGGCTTCCCAACACTGAGCGTTGCTACTACTTTTCAAGACAGGGAGGGCCAAAGCACGGGAAGGCCAGTGTGGTGGGGGTGAAGTACCAGAGCCAATCCAGTGCTCCCGTCACTGAATATGCACTGAGCTAAGCTCCCTCCCCCTCCCCTATCAGTAAGTGGCAGTGACACAATACTGCCACCCTGCCTGCACTGCCCTGTCGACTGCTGCTGGTCCTTATATATATTTATGTTGATTTTTGCCCAGTGAGTAAGGTAGAATTTAACTTGGTGTGCACACTCTTAAAGATTTTATTCAAACTTACAGAGGCAGCGTCATGGTTTTTATTAAAGATTTTCAGGCTTTTCAAATTTAAACATCAGTCTACCAAAGAGAACTGTGAGCCTTTGTTTTTGTGAGACCTGCTGGGCAGAAGGTGTGCTTTAACTTGGCCTGTTAATTAGTTTTCTTCCATTGTTCCCTGAACATTTGACCTACTAAGCAAGCGCTCAGAAGCTTTGCAAGCTCCCCCTGATAAGCAAAGACAGGCTACTGCCTGTTTGGCCCTTCTTTCCAGTGCGACTGTTTGGTGCCAAAGTTTTAAGACACTATATATATCAGATCAGATGCATTTTGAGAGGACAGGCAACCTGGGCCTAAAAGTGGCCTATGTGGACCAAGAGCCCATATGCCACCTCTGCATCTGTTGGCATCCTAAGCAACATCCTGTGCTTTCATTAAGACGGTTATAATTTTTATGTTTGTATTAGTATAGCACTCATTACAGTGCTGTCTTGCAGCAAGATCACTGTGGTCACTGCTGGTTTTCCTACTTAATTTCTTGATTTCTGCATTTTGTGCATCTATAACTGAACATACGGCAAGACATACTGCATTAATGGTGAGGGCCTTTTTTGGTGGTAACCCCTCGGTTGTGGAATGCTCTCCTCTCTGAGGTGCCTATTGCATCAATGCTGGGTTGCTTTCACAGGCGGGCCAAGATTAGGGAATGGCAAATCTGTCTGTTTCAGTTTCTTATTTTTCTAATCTAAAATTCAGTTCTCCTCATTTCCACATCGGTTTTCCTTTAGTAAAAAAAAACTTCTCAGGAAAATTTATCAGCATTTTAGCATGAATTTCTCCTAATATACACATTTTGCCTAATATAAACATTTTTGCAAAGCATATTTTCCCTAATATTCGTATTTCCTTAATATAATGCACCTTTGTATGTTATTTTCACTAGCATTTTTATGTGCACTTTACCTTAGTATGTGCATTTTTGTACGTATTACTTGGCTGGAGAACTGCATTGTAAAATTGGAAGGAGGGCTGTGTTTTGGTTTAAATAGTGTTTCAGAAAGTGCCGATCAGATAGATTCGCCTTTAAATATGAACTGAATTAAATTTCTCCCCCTATCTCTAGTCAAGGTGCCCCTCTTTGTTTAGGTTTATGAAGGGTTGAGATGAGGTGATGTTTTTTCATCAATCCACACCCTCCATTGTACCATTTGCTGTTTGCTTTTATTATGTTTCATTGTGGTTTTCTTCGTGTTTTCATATTACGTAACCCACTCTGGGACCTTTGGTTGAAGGGCAGTTAATGAATCTCAATAGTAAATATATAATATACAAATGTGTAATAAATAAATAAAGGCATTCACATTGTTAGCAGGAACATACTTAGAAAGGAAGAGCAAATACTTAGACACACAGAGCACTCAACTTTCATATTCCGTAAATCAGGCTGGAATCCTATCACACTTAACTGGAAGTAAGTCCCACTGAAATCAGTGGGACATACTTTGGAGTAGACATGCAAAAGTTTGCATTGCAAATAAGAAAAAGTTTTTTATGCTATCGTTCAACCCAAAGGCCCCTAAGTGGCACACAACTGTGCCAAGGGGATTGAAATCTGCATTTGTTGGCTTGTGGTCCCATTGCATGTTTGCTGCACTAACCACGAAATAGCACAGGGCACTCTCTTGATAGTCAGATCTGTGAGCTGGAAATATGTGCCTACTTTAAAAGCAAACTTTAATTGATTGATTATTACATTTATTTATTACATTTATATCCCACCTTTCCTCCAAGGAGCTCAAGGTGGTGTACATGGTTCTCTGTCCCCATTTTATCCTCACAACAACCCTGTGAGGTAGGTTAGACTGAGACACAGTGACTGGTCAAACATCACCCAATGAGCTTCATGGATGAGTGCGGATTCAAAACCTGGTCTCCCAGGTTCATAGTCCAGCACCCTAATCATTATACCCACTGGGTCTCCATACAAATTGGTGTATGCACAGGTTGTTCTTGTTGTTGTCAGGTCTTTTGGGGCAATGCTTCCTACAGAACTAAAAAATTCTCAGAACCTCATACTTGCTTTAGAGGAGATTTGGTGGGTACCTTATTCCTGGGAAAGAGGTTTGGGTGTTCTGCTCATCACTGGATTTTCTACAGCACTGACATCCCCCAGGACTTCTCACACTCTGGAATTCTTTACACTTACCCTGCCTCAAGAGTCTTCCAATTCTTTCTGTCTCTCCCTGGCTCACCACTGGGTATTAAAACCCCAATAAATCATGTCCCATGCCCCCCTTCAGTTTGAAACTTCCTTACCAGCTTTGCTCCTTGCTATGGAAGAGACTCTCAAGTGTTTCCTCCTCTACCACTCTTTGCCTCCCCTGTTGGCTGCATAACTGAGATAAGGAACCTGTGGTCTTCCAGATGACATTAGCTCCAATTCATATCAGCCCCTAGCCAGCATGACCAATGATCAGGGATGATGGGAACTGCAGAATTGACCTCTGGCCACAGGGTCCCCACTCTCACTTTGTAAGATGATACTCTTAACACAGAATCAATTTATGGAATTTGAATATTAGGCAGGCGCCATCTCTATCTTTTCGGTGCCTTTTGATGACTTTTCTTTTTCAACAAGCCTTTTAAGTTGAGAGCTATCCCAGTCTGTGTCTGTGTCAGAATTGCTTAATATGTTTTTAATAATGTTTTTAACCCTTTTGAAAACGTTTTAAAAATGTTTTTAACACTGTTTTGTCTTAATGTATTTTAAGATTTGTTTTTATGATGTTTTAAGGTGTTTTTAGTGCCTTGTTTGCCACCCTGGACTCCTGCTGGGAGGAAGGGCGGGATACAAAATAAATAAATAAATAAATAAATAAATCCTACAAGATGTAGTGCTGCAGCCTTTAAAAGGGGGCTATACAAAGTCATGGAAAATGGACTGACCAGCAACTATTCGCTCTGGATTTGCAGTAGAGTGGCCTACTTTACAAAAGACAATCCTTTGTTTGAAGGGCTGTCCAGTCCAAATCCACTTGAAAGGAACCATCAGAATGGAGAGTAGGGAGGGCCTTGATGTTGTCCATCCAATTAGCACCTAGACAGCAGTCTGAGCAGGCACACAGGGCACAGCCTTCTCCACTATGGTGAGATGTCTTGTATTTCCACTTAAATTTTAATAATTATTTCTAAATTTGTAACTATGTAAATAAATTAGCACACAGAAATTTTATGCAAATCTGTATCACTCTTGTATTTATTCTGTGTGAGGAATTTCCTCTTTTCTGGCAAGATCTAAGTGGTCACTCTAATCTGTTGCCCTCATGTCAAGTCTCACCTACAGGATCTGCCACATTCAGCAAAGAGTAATGAAAATAAGGGAGTCTGAACGGAAGGTAGTGCTAGACAGGATTCAGTACTATGTTTTATTCTGTGAACAAACCTTTCAGGCTGATAATATGACCAGTAGAGTGATAAAGGGAATAGGACCCTGGGGGTATTGTTCGAAGCAAACATATTCTCCCTGAGCATAGTTATTTTCCACTTCCATCCAGGAAATAACTGCACTGAAGGATCAAGAAAGCTAGTATCACAATGGAATAATACCAGCCACAACTCAGTGCTCAGTTCAAATCTTGAATGTATGGTACTGCACTGGACTATTTAACATATTTATACTTTCAGCTTTCCATCCATTAGACATCCACAAGGCCAAAACAATAATATACAACACTACCATTTCTTTCATACCACTTTCCTCTTTCAAGAAGCCTTTTAAGTTGAGACCTATCCCAGTCTGTGTCTGTGTTAGAATTGCTTTTAATATGTTTTCTTTAATATGTTTTTACCCTTTTTTAAAAAGATGTTTTGAAAGCTTTTTTTAAAAAAGTTTTTAACATTGTTTTGTTTTAATGTATTTTAAGGTATTTTAATGATGTTTTAAAGTGTTAGCATTTCTGTTTGGCGCCCTGGGCTCCTGCTGGGAGGAAGGGTGGGATATAAATCAAATAATAAATAATAAATAATTGTTGTTGTTGTTATGTGCCTTCACGTCGATTACAACTTATGGCAACCCTATGAATCAGTGACCTCCAAGAGCATCTGTCATGAACCACCCTGTTCAGATCTTGTAAGTTCAGGTCTGTGGCTTCCTTTATGGAATCAATCCATCTCTTGTTTGGCCTTCCTCTTCTTCTACTCCTTTCTGTTTTTCCCAGCATTATTGTCTTTTCTAGTGAATCATGCCTTCTCATGATGTGTCCAAAGTATGATAACCTCAGTTTCATCATTTTAGCTTCTAGTGACAGTTCTGGTTTAATTTGTTCTAACACCCAATTATTTGTCTTTTTCGCAGTCCGTGGTATGCGCAAAGCTCTCCTCCAGCACCACATTTCAAATGAGTTGATTTTTCTCTTATCTGCCTTTTTCACTGTCCAACATTCACATCCATACATAGAGATCAGGAATACCATGGTCTGAATGATCCTGACTTTAGTGTTCAGTGATACTACTTTGCATTTGAGGACCTTTTCTAGTTCTCTCACAGCTGCCCTTCCCAGTCTTAGCCTTCTTCTGATTTCTTGACTATTGTCTCCATTTTGGGTAATGACTATGCCAAGGTATTGATAATCCTTGACAAGTTCAGTGTCCTCATTGTCAACTGTAAAGTTACATAAATCTTCTGTTGTCATTACTTTAGTCTTTTTGACGTTCAGCTGTAGTCTTGCTTTTGTGGTTTCCTCTTTAACCTTCATCAGCATACGTTTCAAATCATTACTGGTTTCTGCTAGTAGTATGGTATTGTCCGCATATCTTAAATTATTGATGTTTCTCCCTCTAATTTTCACACCTCCTTCATCTTGGTCCAATCCCGCTTTCCCTATGATATGTTCTGCGTATAGATTAAACAAATAGGGTGATAAAATACACTCCTGTCTCTCACCCTTTCCAATGGGGAACCAATTGGTTTCTCCATATTCTCTCCTTACAGTAGCCTCTTGTCCAGAGTATAGGTTGCACATCAGGACAATCAGATGCTGTGGCACCCCCATTTCTTTTAAAGCATTCCATAGTCTTTCATGATCTACACAGTCAAAGGCTTTGCTGTAGTCTATAAAGCACAGGGTGATTTTCTTCTGAAATTCCTTGCTCCGTTCCATTATATGATAGAACAGCTCCATCATGAAACCACAGCAGTATAATACACACCAAAACCAGTTAGGGTATAGGAATAAGTGATTATTTAATGTCTCTAAACACTCACTGAAACAGTAGGCACGCTGAATTCCTTTGAAGAAGGAGTTTAGGTGGATCTTATTATAGAAAAGAATTCCACAGCTGAAGTGCTGCCATTGAAGAGATCCTGTCTTGTGTAGTTAACTGTGAACTGTACCTCAGAAGGCAGCAGGGGGGGATACATAACTGAAAAGTATCTAAAGGATTGGTGGCAGTATGCTTTTGAATGCCAGTTGCAGGGCATTGCAGGTGGGGAAAATGCTGTTTTATTCAGGTCCTGTATGTGGATTTTCCATGGGCATCTTGTTGGCCACTGTGAGAACAGGATGCTGGATGTGATGGACCTTTGGCCTGATTCAGCAGGCTCTTCTTATGTTCATATGAATGGATAGAGTCATGTGAGTAAAAAGCCAGTCCTTGAGGTATCCTGGCTGTATATGGCACATTACAGCCACCGTGTTTGAATATCCAGCTTAGTTCACTATCTTCTGAAAGAACAGGGTTTGGCATCTTTCAGGAGAAATTCTAAGGAATCCAGAAGATCTACAAGCTCAGCCTCTTTCACAGCAGTAATGCACAAAGAAACTGCATATTCTGACTGTCATCCTCCTTCACAGCTCTTAAAGAGTCAAATCCTGTCTCTGTTGGAATATGGTCAGTTTTTATTGTAATGTAATGTGTGATTATTTTTATAAGCCGCTCAGAGAACTTTTATTATAGCGTGGCATAAAATTAAATAAATAAGTAAATAGGCAAGAAGTGGTAGCTCAGAGGTAGAGCACATACTTTGGATGCAGGAAGACCCAGGTTCAGTCTCTGGCATCTCCAGGTAGACTGTGAAAGGCTCTCCTGCCTAAAAAGCTGCTGTCAGTCGTGGTCAAGAATACTGGGATAGACGGTCAAAGCGTCTAAAGTAGTAGAAGGCAGATTCCAAGAGTTAAGCAAGCTAAAAAGAAAATCTAGTGAACAAGCCATCAAAATGGAAACAAATAAAATCCCTCTCAGAAAAATGTAGCCGCACAGGGTCGAATAAGACATAGCAATTGTTAGACAAAGCAAGGCAGATGTTAGAATTTTTTAAAAAACAAATGATTAATCTGTTATTTCTGAAATAGACATAAAAGCCTATACCAAAAAAGACATGTTGAATAAGAAAGAATTGTGAATTATCCGTGGAAATCACAGGCCACCCCCATGTCAGAAGCAACCAAACAAGCGTTGGATGTATCTTTCTCCGCAGAGGAGTTGAAGGAAACTATTGATAGGCTTATAAACAAATTAATCCCTGGGCCCAGATGGGTTAACAGGGAGATTCAAAAATACTTTTAAGTATTTTGATTCCCCACTTACAAAGGGTATTCAGCCAGATAATGGACGGAGTCTCCTTGTGAGATACACATACACACTGTAAAATGGTAGTGTTTTAAAAACCATTAAAGGATCCCTGCAATTGGAATCACATTACCTGTTATCCCTTTTAAATCAAGATTATAACATTTTTTGTGACCCTCTTAGCATCTAGATTCAAAACAGTAATCAGTGAAATTATATACCCTGATCAATTTGGCTTCATTCCAAGATGTCATGTTGCTGCTCTGATCAGATGACTTTTAAATGTACTGGCTTTCAGTAAATTACATATAACCACATTAGCAATAGCAGCATCAGACATATTCAAAGCCTCTGATTACGTTGATTGGCACTTTTAAAATTAGAATTCATATTCTGATATCAATTAAGCACCAGATTTGAAAGGACATATGGGCTATTTATTTGCTATCTATAGAAATGATACAAATTATTAATCTTGACTCAAAATAATGCAGTTAAATGGTGGCCCTGGTGTTCATCTTAGTTATAGAATTTTTAGCAACCCTTTGATTTCTGGTGTTAAAATGCAATCTTCTGAGCACCTGAATGGACTACCTTCAAGTCGACCCTGACTTATGGCGACCCTATGAATAGGATTTTCATGGTAAGAGGTGGTTTACTATTGCCTTCCTCTGAGGCTGAGAGGCAGTGACTTTCCCAAGGTCACCCAGTGAGCTTCATGGCTGTGTGGGAATTTGAACCCTGGTCTCCCAGGTCATAGTCCAACACTCTAACCACTACATCACACTGGCTCTCTCTGGGCACCTACTCAGCCTTTATGCAGACAATATGGTTCAGATGTTAAGTGATCCACTCGCAATCCCAAAGCTTCAGAGGGAACTGGAATCTTTTCATGAAGAAGCAGGCCTTGAAATAAACTTTAATAATTTAATATATTGTCACATCCCAACAGAGATTCAGAAATGAATATTAATACTTTAGAGATTCCTTCTCATCAGGAGAGAAGAACCTGAAGTCCAGGGGGGGGGGAAGTGGCCCTCCAATCCTCTCTATGTGGCCCTTGGAACAAGTAGTGTAGTGGCAAATTCAGAAGTGCAGGGTCCATTATAGTCATAGACATGCACCCTTCTAAGATTATACAATCTTCTAACATTAAAAAATAATCTGGCCAGGCTTGAATGCTGTTTTCTGCTTCTCTATCACTGTCATCATTTGACTGTCCTTTTTCACTGTCAGAGATATTGCTTGAATTACTGAATTTAGTGTCTACAGGTTTATCTCTTGCTGCTACCAAACTGCTTGATGATGTAGATGGGATGCTATCATCAGGATTCACTGTCACTACTGCAGTTACAGAATTCTCAGTCTCCACAGCTCTTCTTGGCTTTTTGAAATAGGAACTAATAAAGGCTGGCTTGCAATCGACACTCATTGGTACTCTTCTCAGTGGCTAACACACTCTTTCATGCTGATTGGCTTGTAGGATACTGGAGACATAGGAACTCTGCTTGGACATGGCTCTCAAAAAAAAAAGGGATCTAAGAGCCCCTGGGACCCCAGACAATTGCAACCCTACGTGGAACTCTCCCTCATGTTGCATCCCCCCCCCAGCCACACACATCCCTCTCCCCAGGTCATGCCACTCACTGACCCTGCTATGTTCCTTTCCTTGGGTGTTTTTGCCTGACTGGACTCTTCCTCTGATAATGCCTTTTGCTTGCTTGGACAGAAGATAGACAGGGGTATGTGAGTGAGCTTACAGTATAAAGTTAAAATCGACATTTGCTACTCCCCTTGCTTTTGCCTTTGGCCCTGCCCGCTGCTGGCATGTGGACCCTGGAAGGTTGCCCAGAAAGGAATGCAGCCCTTAGGCACTTTGGACACTTCGGCTGCACTCAACTCTGCTTTGCAGCCAGTATCCTAAACTGGAAAAGAGCAATGGACTGAATTATTACTGTAGCTGTACTTCTGTCATGTATGCATTAGTTGTTTGTTTATGATAATATAATAAAATGCAATAAAAAGGACAGCTGCCCATGTTAGAATGGAACAGCCACATTTAGAGTGTGGCCCAGTTTAAATATGGTAATGAGCTTCTACTCTGTCCTGGGAAAGAGTGGAAATATACCACAGTTCATTTATCAGAATGATATGGGGAATATAATCTGCAGTCGGGCAATCAGGAGTCTGAATAAATAGGAGTGCCTTTTGCAAATATGATATTGATGTAGAGATACGTAGGAAATACCCAGTAAGTTCATATGTATTTGGGTAACAGGAGTTGTGTTCCATATTTTCATTTCAGTAAGGGAGAAACCAAAGGACAGTCTGAGATGGAAGGAACATATTATAGACCAGTCATGTAACCTGATCCTATGCATGTTGGCTTAGACGTCTCATTGACTTCAATGGAGTTTACTTCTGAGTAAATGTCCATTGGATTGCAGCTTTCAAAATGTTTCACTTTGAAGTAGGTCTTACAATTGAATTCAATAAGACTCCCTTCCAACCTAAATTGCCTAAAAAGCAGAACATTTTCCTGGTGTGGAGATGCAATGGTTAAAAATAACTGCTCACAGGCTGTATCCTCCCTGCCCCCCAGTGATGCAGGTATTAAAAGCACAGGAGCATTATCAGAAATGCTGACAGCCCTACAAGTAAGTTTCTGAAGGATTATGGTTTTATTCCATGGACTTATTCAGAAATTGCTCATTCAATTTGAACGCCTCTCCCAATATGAAACTACTCGGACCCTTAGATCTTCCTCTGAGACTCTTCACCAGGTCCCACCTTTGAAGGAAGCTCGGAGGATGGTGACAAGGGAGAGAGCCTTTTCAATTAGGGCTCCCCATCTGTGGAATATACTCCCCAGTGAGGTCTGCCTGGCACCATAATTGACATCTTTTCTCCCAGGCATTTGATTGATTGAGGTGATGTTTGTTTTAATATGCAGCTAAACTTCCCTGTGGCTGTGTGGGGGTGGTATTGCTATTTTGTTGTTGTTTATTGTTATGTTTTTATAGTCTTTTTATTTGTTTTGTTTTTAACATTGTAGAAGTTGTCTGGGGACCCTTGGGTATCAAGCAACTAATAATAATAATAATGGTGATGGTGATGATGGTGATGGTGATGGTGATGATAAAGCAGAGTTTTCTCTATTCTTAGACTTCTAGGTATTGGTCCTGTGAAAAGTTAGTAAAACTGCCAACTCTTTTGTGCCATTCTTACATAGTGACATAGATTGTCACAAAAAGAGCTGTGCAAGAAAAGTGCAGGTATAAGTCTTGACTCCTTCCCAGGTTACTTTCCATTCATGTTAACACCATCTGGTGGCCAGACAGTCATTAAAATGCTTACGTAATATGTGTGGTTGGATGGGTGTGGGTGCATCTTTGCAGGAGAGAAGACAAGCATAGTGTCCCCAGTACAGGTAGGATTACAACAAGCATTATGTTGCAAGCAAAGGCTGAAAACTAATTTTTTTAAAATCACCTTTGATTTTATAAAAGCCATCAGGAGGTACAAAAGGAGAAAATCATGCAGGCAGCCTGCTGAGAAACAGGACTCTGTTGTGAAGAGCAACAAGCTATCATTAGCCATGCCCTGCAATGAAAGGAAGAGCAATGTGTACCTTCCCTATCACAGGGTGTGTGGATGGGGGCATGTAAGGTAAGCCACACAGCGATAATTACTGTAAATCAGAGCTGGCATTTACATTATGGGCATGTGTCAAGGCCAGCATCCTGATCTTCCTTGGTTTTGCTGCTTGCTTACCTACCCTCTTGAATCATGGTCCATCAAAGCTGCACAGTTTAGGAGAACTTGGGGATTGTGCCAAAGGCTTCATGGAGAAGGTGGCTTTTGAGGAGGGATTTGAAGTAAATAAGAGTAACATAATTTTTTAACAAGTCTTTGGGTGTTGAGACTCCGCTTCCCCACTAGGGCCAGGGAGGGGGGAGACATGAGTTCCATGTTTCCCAGCTGTCAGAAGGCGCAGAAGACCAAGGAATTGTTGAGTCTGAGCAAGACCTTGGGAGGGGGAGTGAGTTTGACTCTGGGCCTGTTCCCACGGATGGCGCGGTCTCGGAAGCGGAGAGCGTGCCGACCCCAGACAGGTCGGAGTAGCTGTTGGAAGATGTTACAGAGGGGACGTTGACTCCCCCTTTACCAAGTGGTTCTCGGGATGCCTCAAGCACGTCACCGCCCCCTGACCTTGAGCCAGTTGCTAAGGAGACGGTTCTTTCAGATGAGACGTTGGAAGCACACACCCCGTCACCCCGCTCTCGACACCGCGAGAAGCGGACAGGATAGACTTGCACAGGAGCTAGAGATTACGATCTAAAACTTTCCCTACTTAAGACTGCAGCTCTCTGGGTAGAATTGCTGAGTCAACTTTCTTCACACGTTGCAGAGCATGTCTAGAGTGCAGTTAGGGAATTCTAGTGAGCTAGCTTAGAGCTTTCTATGAAGCATACCGCTTTTGATGTATCCATTACTTTAATAAAACAAGATTTGATTGCACCTACATCTCAGCCTCGTGAATCCCGCTCTGAACAGGACATTGGGTCATGGAGCACACCCAGCAGAATGGAAGAAAATGAGTGCTGCATAGTTGCATCTGAAAGAGGTATACAAGAAGTTTCTAGTAACTACAGGCCAATCAGTCTGATCTTTGTCTCAACTAAGAATTTGGAAGAGCCAATATAGGATTCAATTAGAGGGGATAGCCAAGTAAGAAATATAATTAATCAGTGGAGGCTGGTGGCTCTGGTGTCTGTTGGGCAGTGAACCCACTCAGAGTTTTTAGACAAGTTCATGGAAGATAAGGTTATCAACGGCCACGAACTATGATGGCTGTGCTCTGCCACCATAGACAGAGGCAATATGCTTCTGAAAACCAGTTGCCAGTAGCCGCAGGAGGGGAGAGTGCTCTTGCACTCAGGTCCTGCATGTGAGCTTCCCATGCGCAACTGGTTGGCCACTGTGAGAACAGGATGCTGGACTAGATGGGCCACTGGCCTGATCTAGCAGACTTTTCTTATGTTCTGTTGCTCTCCCTTTTATTCCTTTCAGCAATTGCGCAGGTAACCATGCTGGTTTGCAGCTATACATATTTCCATCCTAATGTCCTTCCAGAGCTTGGAAAAGTTGCTTTTTTGAACGACAACTCCCATCAGCCCAATCCAGTGGCCATGCTGGCTGGGGCTGATGGGAGTTGTAGTTCAAAAAGTAACTTTTCCAAGCTCTGTGTCCTTCATATTGCCGAAAGCCAGCATGTTGAGTTTATGCTAAGCTGGTTGATTGTTTTAGTGATGATCTTTTAGATTATTATGATAGCTTTAAAAAAAATATAGTATTTGGATTTTTTAAAATACACTGCCTTATGAAGAATGTTTTCTTAAAAGCCAGTTTATAGATTTATTGCACTAAGGATGCAATCCGAAAGCCTTAGATGTGTGGGTGGAGAAAATGAAGATGACTGAATCACCTCACTCACTGGAGAGGTTCTTGCTGGCAGGGTGGAATAGCATTTTTGCATCCCTTTGTCCTTTTCTGGTGCTTTTAGGAACTATTTTCATTCCAATGAAAATAACAGAAAAGCAATAAACTATGCTAACTCCAGGACTGGCACAGTTTCCTCCCTGTTATTGGGGGATACTGGGGGACTGATCCAGTCTGTTCATAGCTCATGCTCACTCTGCCCCCAGCGCACCCCTTTTCATCCCTACCGACGTCAGAGATCTCTCTCTCCATCCTTTGAGAGGGATATCTCATGATTCCTAAAGACACCCTTCCAAAGACCATAGGATTTCATGGTTAAACTTAGACTCATAGAACCATAGAGTTGCAAGGGGCCTATAAGGCCATCAAGTTCAACCCCCTGCTCAATGCAAGAATCCAAGTTAAAGCATACCTGACAGATGCCTGTCCAGCTTATACAACTTCCCTCTTTAACTTAAATTTAGCTCCATCCAGCATCTCCTCATCCTATTTGTCATGCTGGCCCAATTTGAATTTTGACTGCATAATCAATCTTTTATTTCTGTAACCATCTGCGTATTAATCTTTTGTAATATAATACAATTGGAGCTGGACTAAATGGGTTCCTTCCAATCCTGTCATTTTACATCTGCAAGATGGCACTGAAGAGACTGCTAAAAAGGTCACACCATTTTCTCTATTAAGAAAATAGCCTAGCCAGGTCTGTTAAGTATCTGCTCTGTTATGTAAACTTGGGCCAAAGTGTTGCCACAGAAACTACCAGCTGAAGAGACTTCAAAAAGGGGAGCTGAGGAGACAGGCCTTCCCTCCCTCTCCTGTTTGGAGTTGGTGTCAGCAAGGCTTGTGTCTGTGAAAGGAAACAAAGGTCGGGCAATTTTTGAAATGGGCTAGAAAGAGACAGAGAGGTCTGATTGGCTCTCTGTGAGAATCCAGTCTCCCTAGAAACTGACTGGGGAAGCAGGATCTGATAGTGTTAATACTGTGAATATTCCGCCTTATGTTTTGCCTGTACACATGTTTAATAAACCTTATATCACACAAAACCTTATGAGGAGTAGCAATTATGGAAATTGGGTTGCATGCGTGGTTGCGTGCCTGGATGCTCTAGGATCAGATGTGACACCAGATGCAAATGGGAACAGGCACACACAGTTCTGATACCCAATCATGTGTAGATGAACATTTGTTTGGTAGGTGTATGAACTGGTTTTTAGTCTCCTAAATGGTGGGAGCTGCAGCAGTATTAATACTTAATATATCCTTTATGTTGACCATCTTGCTAGCTGAGTATTCACTAAAAGGCAAAAAATCCTTGTGGTTTAAGAATATACGTATAGCCAACAGATATTTCTATAAAACTTTAAAAAGTGGGGAAATTGGGGAGCTATAGCGAATGCACAATTTGGGTTGGTCTTTCACAGTACAAACCACTTCCTGTGTAGCTTGGAAGAATTTGGTAACATGTGTCTCTGAGCAACCAACCCAAATTGTGTTTCCATTTTTACCTATTTATAGGGCAATATAATATCTCAGAGACAAGGTCAGGTCTCCTGTTCCCCTGGTGCATTCACTATAGCTACCTCATTACTCCACTTTTTAAAGTTTGATAGAAATATCTGTGGGCTATAGGTATGTTCTTAAAAGATAGGGAGCAAGGTGGATAGGAGCGGCAGAGGAGTTGGAGAGGGAGGGGAGGATATTGGGTGAGTGGACACTGGACAGAGGGAAAGCCCCTTTCCTTTCCAAAAGGAAAACATTGTTAACAGTATCATTATTCTTTGGAGTTTTCCACACCTTTTTATTTTACAGTACTCACATGTAGTCTCCCACCCAAATTTAAACCAAAGCTGTCCCTGGCCACATCCACACTAGACATTTATTCCACTTTACACAGTCATGGCTTCCCCCAAAGAATCCTAGGAAGTGTAGTTTGTGAAGGGTGCTGAGAGTTGCTACTAGAGGCCCTATTCCCCTCACGGAGCTATAATCACTAAAATTCTCTGGGAAGAGGGGCTGACTGTTAAATCACTCTGACCACTGGAGCTCTGTCAGGGAATAGGAGTCTCCTGCCAACTCTCGACACCCTTCAGTGGAATAAATGTCTGGCATGAGTGTGGCCCCCTGATTAGCCAAGCCAAACAGCTGTGAGTCTGACTTTTAGAACAATGACAGTTGGTTCCAGAGCTTGGAAAATTTACTTTTTTGAACTACAACTCCCATCAGCCCCAGCCAGCATGGCCACTGGATTGGGCTGATGGGAGTTGTAGTTCAAAAAAGTAACTTTTCCAAGCTCTGGTTCTTACTGAGCATGCCTATGCTTATCATAGATTCCAATGTTAATTTTCTTAAATTTATTACAAATCAGCCATGCATTTTTCAAACTTTTAAACTGCAGAAGATGAATGTCAGCGTGTGGGGCCAGGTCAGTAATAGGATTACAGGTACTCTGTGAACATGGCTGATTTTTAATTAATTTCAACAAATTAGGAGACCACTGAAAGAAAAAAGTCCAACAGGGATTTTTTTTACTCATGTTTCAGACTTTCAAGTCTGGATTTTCTCTGAGTGTTTTGTGTATCACCATGAAAACTTAGAGGGTTGTTAAGCAAAGGTTTCTGAGTTCAGGACTATAAGTTTTGTAAGATTTTGTTTTGAAATGAGCTTATGGGAAGCAGCAGAGTGGCATGGAGGGTATTTTCAATTTAACATGGCAGAATTTGAAAAAAAATCATGTTGGCTATAGTATACAGCCACTCTCGTAGCTGTATCATCAGCCATCATCATCATCAGTATCATATTAATCATCAGTAATGATAGTAGTAGTAGTAGTAGCATTTAACATATGTTTTTAGACAGACCTAACTATTTCCCCCAAACCCAAAATCTGCCAGGACAAGTGAGTTAGGATCTGGTGCATCTCTGGCTGAGCTGGCTGGTTCCAGGTTCAGCTGGCCCACTTGCTCATCCTGGCTCAGGTGGAGATACACCAGAACCTGCCTGAGCCAAGACTGGCATAATTTATGCCAGTGTAATCCCTGAAAAATGGGCATTCCAGGGAAGTGGAAGGGGCGGGACAGCTGTGGGGACTTATGTTGGATCCTACATCTGTTCAGCTGAGTCACGTCACCTGGCAACACAGCTGAACTTACACTAGCAAAAAAGGTGGTGCAATTCAAACTCTATTTTACAGGCTTGTTTTCCCTCTGCCAGTCTTAGGCTGGCTTAGCCAGCAATAAACTCACTCCTGAATGGGTTTGGATCATGTCATGTAGGAATGGGTGAATCTGCAAATTTCAGTTTCTCTTAGTTTCTAGTTTTCCCAATCTTAAATTCCGTTCTCCACATTTCCACATCAGTTTGCATTTTTTCCTTTTAAAAGTCCCCATGAAAATTCCCCAGCATTTTAGTGCAAATTTGTCCTAAGATACATGTTTTTGTGCCATTTTGTGTAATATATTCATTTTTTCCAAACCAATTTCCCTTAATATAATGCCCTTTTAAATATTTTCATGAACATATGCATTTTATGCACACTTTATGCTAATATATGCATTTTTTTACATAATACTTGGCTGAAAAATTGCATTGCAAAATTCAGAGAGGCACACATTTTGAAGGATGGCTGTGCTTTGGTTGCATATTGTTTCGGAAAGTCATCATCAAGTTTATTGTAGGGCCGTAGGCCAACACAAGATACAATACCAAACATTTAATATATATTAGTAATTTAAAACAGTATTAAAAGTATATGTATATATAAATCATATAAAATTTAAAAACGTTGAATTGTGCCAAATAGTAAGCTCTCACATGGTAACAATCCAATAAGAATTAAATATAGACTGCTATCTTGTTTGTAATTCTGAAACAAATTTAGCTCTTAATTTTTGAACCGCTAGTGCAAAGAGAGATATGTCATGAGTAATCTATGGATTTAAGTCAGAGAGTAAGAAGAATATTTTGTCTACTTCCGTACTCGTCCCTCCAATGTCAAACCACTTCCATAGCAGTTTTGCTCTAGGGATCTGGTATATTGGGCAATTTAAAATTATGAGTGGAAGGTCCTCTGCCCCATTATAGCCGGAAATACATTTTCTTTGATCCTTAGGATGGCTGTGCTTTGGTTGCATATTGTTTCGGAAAGTGCAAATTAGGTTGGTTCGCAAATGCAAACTGAATCTAATTTCTCCACCCCATTCCTAATCTCATCATGTCTATGACAACTACACAGGAGTGTGAGGAGGAGGTGTGCCTTTCCTTTCCACTGTCTCCTTGTACTAGCTCCCACAGTCCATGCATCTTCTCAGGCTACCGTGTAATTCCAGAATGATTTCTGTGCATGATTCCAGAATGATGACTGTGCATGCCTTCCATGGACCACAAACTCTGCTAAATAAATAAAAAATTCTTTTGTCTTTTTCCTTGCAAAGGCAGATACTGCTATGTAAACAGATGCACTATTGCCTAGTTAGATCAGCTTTGCAGAGACCTGTCTGCAGAGACTATAAAAAAGCAAAAGGGGGTGAAAGCCATTTGGCTCCATGGAGTGAAGTCTTAACATATGAAATCCCCCATGAATGGGAAACGTACCCTAAAGGCAAGCACTTCGATCCACCCCTATCATTAGGGACCTTGATCTAGATTAACTTTGTCTGCTCCATGTATGTCTGACTTTGAAGTCTAGCTGTTCTACAATACAATAAAGCCCATGAATGGGAGTGTGTAACAATAAGCTAATCTGTGGCTCCATTGGACTTGTAAGATGAATACATTTAACTCTTTCCTTCTATGTACATCTCCAGGAAATTCAGGTTTGGGGAGCATGTGGGTTATTCCTACAAATTTGACATGATAAAACCCTAAGAAGAAGAGAACCATTTCAACTCAGAGGAAGAAATAAAGACTCTTCATACAGTTTGTTAGGCTGATTGTAGATTGTTCAGTTCTTGAAATGTGCATTTATTTATTTGGGGTGATAGCCAATGTTAGTCATACTCAGAGCAGACCCAGTGAAATCAATGGACATAAATAAAACAGAACAAAATTTACTTAATTAGCCTGCAGACTTCATAAAAATAAAATATATTTAAGCACACAAAAAAAGTAAAATAGGTTTATGATGTTTCCACATAAAAGTATACATAAACCAGACTTTTGTATTAGATCTTTATTAAAACAACTAAAAAATATTTTGGTTAAAAAATAAGAGATATAGGTGTCAGACGAAATGTATACCTTCAAAACTCAGTGTCCACCAGTTGTCTAAATCTGGGTCCATTCCCCCTGCCCCCGTAAGAGGCTATAGGCCTTTGTCTCAAAAAAGGCTAACTTCTCTGTCATGTACTGATTAGCTTCTTGTAAAGAGCCAGTGTGGTGTAGTGGTTAAGGTGTTGGACTATGATCTGGGAAACCAGGATTTGAATCCCCACATAGCCATGAAGCTCACTGGGTGACCTTGGGCCAGTCACTGCTTCTCAGCCTCATGAAAGCCTTATTCATAGGATCACCATAAGTCAGAATCGACTTGAAGGCAGTACATTTAATAGAAAGCTTAATTTTTCTTTCATTTTCTCAGACTTTTTCCTGATGGACCACTTGAAAATTGCGGAGGGTCTTGGTGGACCATTAATATCTTTTCTGCCTGTTGCAGCAATTGTAATGTTCTGCGCTAGATGCTGTATGTTTTTTAATTGCATTTTGATTGCTTAATTAATTTATTATATTGTGTTTTATTGTATTACAATTTGGATTCCTCTGAATTCTTTAGAATTAAAATTGTAAATGTTCTTTACAGACACACTGCAGATTACCTGAATGAAGCTCGGGGACCACTGGTGGTCTCTGGACCAAGTTTGCTAACTTCTGGTCTAGATAGTGTTATCTAATAGTAGAATAAAACTGACATTCAAGAATATAGCGAGGCAAATCCTTCACCACCAGCATTGCTGCTTCCAGATGGATAATCTACTGTATAACTTAACTCCACATTTCAGAGAATCTACTCTAAATATGTCTTCTTTATTTTTATTTGTTAAAGGTTTACAGTGCAATCCGAATCATGTCTTGTTGTTGTTGTTATGTGCCTTCAAGTGGATTACGACTTATGGCGACCCTATGAATCAGTGACCTCCAAGAGCATCTGTCATGAATCACCCTGTTCAGATCTTGTAAGTTCAGGTCTGTGGCTTCCTTTATAGACTCAATCCATCTCTTGTTTGGTCTTCCTCTTCTTCTACTCCCTTCTGTTTTTCCCAGCATTATTGTCTTTTCTAGGGAATCATGTCTTCTCATGATGTGTCCAAAGTATGATAACCTCAGTTTCATCATTTTAGCTTCTAGTGATAGTTCTGGTTTAATTTGTTCTAACACCCAATTATTTGTCTTTTTTGTGGTCCATGTTATGTGCAAAGCTCTCCTCCAACGCCACATTTCAAATGAGTTGATTTTTCTTTTATCCGCTTTTTTCACTGTCCAATGTTCACATCCATACATAGAGATCAGGAATACCATGGTCTGAATCAGATTTTAGTGTTCAGTGATGCATCTTTGCATTTGAGGACCTTTTCTAGTTCTCTCATAGCTGCCCTCCCCAGTCCTAGCCTTGTGATTTCTTGACTATTGTCTCCATTTTTGTTAATGACTGTGCTGAGGTATTGATAATCCTTGACAAGTTCAATGTCCTCACCTCACAGGGTGATTTTCTTCTGAAATTCCTTAGTTTGTTCCATTATCCAACATATGTTTGCAATATGATCTTTGGTGCCTCTTCCCTTTCTAAATCCAGCTTGGACATCTGGCATTTCTCGCTCCATAGAGGGTAAGAGCCTTTGTTGTAGAATCTTGAGCATTACTTTACTTGCATGGCATATTAAGGTAATAGTTCGATAATTACTGCATTCCCTGGGATCCCCTTTGTTTGGAATTGGGATGTATATTGAATACTTCCAGTCTGTGGGCCATTGCTTAGTTTTCCATATTTCTTGACAAATTTTTGTCAAAATTTGGACAGATTCAGTCTCAGTAGCTTGTAGCAACTCTATTGGTATGCCATCTATTCCTGGTGATTTGTTTCTTCCAAGTATTTTAAGAGCAGCTTTCACCTCACATTCTAAAATTTCTGATTCTTCATCATACGGTTCCTCTGTGTATGAATCTGTCATCCTTGCATCTCTTTTATAGAGTTCTTCAGTGTATTGCTTCCATCTTACTTTTATTTCATCTCGGTCAGTCAGTGTGTTCCCCTGTTGATTATTCAACATCCCTACTCTTGGTTTAAATTTCCCTTCAATTTCTCTAATCTTTTGGCATAGGGCTCTTGTTCTACCCTTTTTGTTGTCCTCTTCTATTTCTATACAATAACTATTGTAATAGTTCTCTTTGTCCCTACATACTAGTTGCTGTATTGTTGCATTTAGGGTTCTGACCGTGTTTCTGTCTCCTATTGCTTTTGCTTTCCTTCTCTCTTTATCAATTTTAAGAGTTCCTTCAGTCATCCATTGAGGTCTTTTTTTTTAACTACAGGTATTGTCTTTTTGCATTCTTCCCTGATAATGCCTCTGACTTCAATCCGTAGTTCTTCTGGTTCTCTGTCAACTAAGTTTAAAGCCTCAAACCTGTTCCTTATTTGATCTTTATATTCTTCAGAGATGTTATTTAAATTGTATTTTGGTGTTATGAGTGTTTTGTTCTTCTTCTTTAGCTTTACTCTGATTTTCGATATGACCAATTCATGATCTGTACCACAGTCTGCTCCTGGTCTTGTTTTTGCAGAAAGTATTGAACTTCTCCATTTTCTGCTACCAATTATATAATCAATTTGATTCCTGTATTGACCATTTGGTGATGTCCATGTGTACAGTCATCTTCTCAGTTGCTCAAAAAATGTGTTTGCAAGAAACAAATTATTGGCTTCACAGAATGCAATAAGTCTTTCTCCTGCTTCATTTCTGTCTCCTAAGCCCCTTTCCCCACAATTCCTAGTTCTTCTCTGTTCCCTACTTTTGCATTCCAGTCCCCCATGATTATCAGAACATCTTGTTTTGGTATGTGATCAATTTTTTCCTGTACTTCTCTGTGAAATCTCTCCAATTCCTCTTCTTCTGTGTTTGCCATTGGAGCATAGGCTCCATTTAATCTCATTGATATAACTTGCTCAGACCTTATGTTGTAGCTCCTAATTGCTTTTGCTACATCACTTCTCGCTATTAAAGCAACCCCGTTTCTTCTTAATTTCTCATTTCCTGCATAAAATATTTTGTAGTTGCCTGATTGAAAATGTCCCATTCCCATCCATTTTAGTTCGCTCACACCAAGTATTGTAATATTGATGCATTCCATTTCTTGCTTGACAATTTCTAACTTTCCCTGGTTCATGCTTCTCACATTCCATGTTCCTATTGTGTGCGTCATACAACTCTGGACTCTTCTTTTGCATCTGTGCGCATCAGTCTGCGGGCTTCTTTTCGGCTTTGACCCAGCTGTGTCATTAGTCACAGCGCTACTCGTATTTGTCCTTTGTTCTTCCCCAGTAGCTTGCTGAGTGCCATCTGACCTGGGGGTCTCATCTTCCAGCACTATCTCGTGTTGCATTTTGGATACTCTGTTCATGGGGTTTTTGTGGTAAGAGACATTCAGAGGTGGTTTACCATTGCCTTCCTCTGAGTTTGGATGCATCTTAGTCTGGTGTCTCAGCTTTGACCATTCTGCCTTGGGTGCCCCTGCTAGGAGTCTAGTCTCTTGGTCTAGACTCCTGACGGCATTGCTCTCAGCTTCTTCAACACTCTCACACCCCCTCACCACATTAAGGCGTGCATCCTATTTATTAATGGTTTACAGTGCAATCCGAATCACATCTACTTAGAAGTAAGTCCTATCATTATTATTATTTATTAAGTTTATATCCCACCCTTGCTCCCAGGAGGAACCTAGGGCAACAAACAACACAAAAACACTAAAAGTAATTTAAAACATCCTAAAAACAAAAGACTTTAAAATATATTAAAGCAAAACTTCTTTAAAAAGAAAACATATTAAAACATATTAAAACATTACAAAAAACAATTTTAGAAACATCTTAAAATAATTGAACTGAATATTGAAATCCATGGGGTTTATTCTCAGGTAAATTGGGTCAGGATTGTAGCATATATATTTGCCTTTTTAAAAAAAAAATTTATTCAAATTTTTCAAAAGACAAACAAAACAAAGTCAAAAAACATAACAATACAACAACAACAAAAAATAAAATAGTTGACTTCCGATTTGTCGCAGATCAGCTATAAGTATATAATATACATCAAACCTGTCCCTTAATGTATACATACAGGATCACTTTTCTCCATAGGCTGTCTTAGTTAATCGTCAAATCCCAATATCATCATTTTATTTTGATCTTTCAACAAAAAGTCTAAGAGAGGCTTCCATTCCTTAAGAAATGTATCTGTCGATTTTTCTCTAAGTAGACATGTCAATTTATCCATTTCTACTAAGTCCATTAATTTCAATAGCCATTCTTCCGTTGTTGGTGTTGATTCCATTTTCCACTTTTGTGCATATAATAATCTTGCTGCCGTAATCATATATAATATTATTCTTCCATATTTCTTTTCCATTTGTTTATCCATAAAACCCAATAAAAAAAATTCTGGTTTTGACTGAATATTTATCTTTAGAATTTTTTGCATCTTCCTACCTATCTGTGCCCAAAATGATTTTGCCTTTTTACACAGCCACCACATATGATAAAATGATCCTTCTTGTTGTTTACATTTCCAACAAACATTAGAAACATTACTATACATTTTTGACAACTTTTCTGGAGTCATGTACCAACGGTACATCATTTTATAGAAATTTTCTTTAAGATTATAGCATAGTGTAAATCTCAAGCCTTTTTTCCACATATTTTCCCATTGATCCATTTGTATGTTATAACCAAAAAATTTTGCCCACTTTACCATACACTCTTTTACTTGTTCTTCCTCCATATCCATTTTCAGTAAGAGTTTATACATTTTCGCAATTATATTTTCATCATTTGTACACAATCCTATTTCAAAATCAGATTTACTTATTTCAAACCCATACATTTTCTTGTCCATCTTATATCTTTCTAACAATTGTAAATAGGCAAACCATTGAAAACTATATCCTTCCTTTGTCAGTTGTTCTCTCTCTTTCATTATATATTCTCCATGTACATTTTCTAATAGTTCTTGATAAGTTAACCATTTCTCTTTTCCAGCCATTTCTCTTCTGTAAAACGCTTCTTGACTTGAGACACATAATGGTATTTTCGAATAAAACCTTGGTTTATATCTATTCCATATTTTCAACAGAGGACGTCTTATAAAATGATTGTTAAAGTCTACATTTACTTTTACTTTGTCATACCATAGATATCCATGCCATCCCCACTTCAAATTATGGCTCTCCAAATCCAATAGTCTTTTATTCCTCAACAAGATCCATTCCTTTATCCAGACTAGACAGCAGGCAGCAAAATAAAGTCTCAGATTTGGTAATCCCAGTCCTCCTCTTTCTTTGGCATCTTGTAGTAGTTTAAATTTAACTCTTGGTTTTTTTCCTTGCCATACAAATTTAGAGATATCTTTTTGCCATTGTTTAAAAGGTAAATCAGAGGATATTACAGGTATTGTTTGAAACAAAAACATCATTCTCGGTAATACATTCATTTTTATCACAGATATTCTACCCATTAATGACAATTGTAGTTTATCCCATTTTAGCAAATCTTTCTTAATCTCTGTCCATAATTTTTCATAATTATTATGAAACAACTTTGAATTTTTATTTGTCATAATGATACCTAAATATTTCAACTTTTTCTCTATTGTAAAATCTGTCTTGTCCATTAACTCTTTCTGTTCCCTTAAAGTTAAATTTTTCACCAACATCTTTGTTTTTTGATTGTTGATCTTAAATCCTGCTGACGGTCCAAATTCTTTTAATTTGTCCATCAATACATTAATTCCTTCCAAAGGGTTTTCTAGTACAATTATCAAATCATCAGCAAATGCTCTCAATTTATATTCTTCTTTTTTTATCTTTAATCCCGAAATCCTTTTATCTTGCCTTATATCTCTAAGCAGCACTTCTAAGACCAGAATAAATAAAAGGGGAGATAATGGACATCCCTGTCTTGTACCCTTTTGTATTTCACATGAATCCGTTAAATCTCCGTTAACAATTATCTGAGCCTTCTGAGATGTATAAATCGATCTAATCCATTTTATAAAATTGTCTCCAAAATCCATTTGCTCCAAAACCTGAAACATAAATTTCCAATTCAAATTATCAAATGCTTTTTCAGCATCTAAAAAAATCAAAGCTGCTTGTTTATCATTTCGTTGTTCTAAATATTCCAACACATTCAAGACATTCCTGACGTTGTCACGTAATTGTCTTTTAGGTAAAAACCCTGATTGATCTTCCTGGATAAATTGTTGCAATATTATTTTCAATCTTTCTGCCAAGATCATTGTAAAAATTTTATAGTCATTATTCAATAGAGATATTGGCCGATAATTTTTTGTTTTAGTTAAATCTTGCTCCTCTTTAGGTATTAATGTTATGTTAGCATTTTTCCAACTATCCGGTATCTTTCCCTCTTGCAGAATAAAATTCATTGTAGACTGTAAAGGTAGCAAGAGTTCTTCCTCCAAACATTTATAATACATTGCAGATAACCCATCTGGTCCTGGCGCCTTTCCTAATTTAATTTTGTTTATAGCTTCAGATATCTCTCTTGACGTAATAGGGCCATTAATAGCTTGTCTCTGAAAGTCTGTAATTTTAGGCAAATTCTGTTTAGATATATACTCTTCTATTTTTTCAGATGGAATTTCCTGACACTTGTACAATGTTGAATAATATTGATGAAAAATCTTTTTGATTTTTACATTATCTGTCAGCGTCTCATCTCCTTCTTGTATCTTTAAAATAATATTTTTTTGACGTTCTTTTCTTAATTTATATGCTAACCATTTCCCTGGTTTATTTGCAAATTCAAAAGTCCTTTGTTTAGCAAAATTTAGTTTCCTTTCAATTTCTCTAACTGTCAGCATTGATACTTGCTTCTGTAACATTTTAATTTGATTTACAATAGAAACTTTAGTTGGATTCTTTTTCAATTCTTCCTCTTTTTGTTTTATTTCTTCCAAAATTAATTGCATTTTCTGTTGTTTCTTTTTTTTAATTCAGAGTTACATTTAATAAAATATCCCCTCATAAATGCCTTACTTGTATCCCAAACGATATTTTCATTTGTTCCTTTATGTAAATTATGTTCAAAAAACTCTTTTAATTTCTTCTTACATTCTTGTACTACTTTGTCATTCTGTAATAAAGATTCATTTAGTCTCCATCTAAATCCAAGATTTTTTTTTTTAAAGTTAATATCACAGGATTGTGGTCCGAAAAAGTTTTTGGTAATATATCCATTTAAAAAATATCCTTCGCTAAAATTTTAGACATCCAAATCATATCAATCCTCGAGAATGTTTTATGTCTTTCTGAAAAATAAGTAAATTCCTTTGCGTTATCATTTATATATCTCCAGGTATCCACCAATTCTAAATGTTCCATCAGTTCAAAGCAAATCTTCGGTAATTTACCCTGTGTCTCTTTAATATTTTTTTCAGAAAGTCTATCAATTTTTGGTGAGATTACCCCATTCCAATCACCCATGACGCACCAATGATCATATGAAAACTCTGACAATTTTTCCATAAGTCCTGTGTAAAACCTTGTTTTATCTTCATTGGGGGCATAAATACCCACTATCAAAATGTTTGTACCCTGTAAAGTAATTTCAACCCCCACAAATCTACCACTATCATCCAGTAATACCAATTTAGGAAGCAATTGTGGGTTAATGTAAAGAACAACTCCATTTTTTTTTTTGGTCCAGCCGAAATAAATTCTTCACCCAAATTTTTACAAATCAAATATTTGGAATCTTTCTTCTTAATATGAGTTTCTTGTAAACAAATTATATCCAATTTTAATTTTTTCAAATAATGAAACACTTTCTTTCTCTTCTGCGCCGTGTTGGCTCCATTTATATTCCAAGTTAGATATTTGTAATCCATCTTTAAGCGTGTATTTTAAAATGTGCCTGATGCTCCTTTTAATCCATCATCTTCCTTCCCCTCCTCTGCATGTTCTTGTTGACTTTGTTTCCCAGGAATTATATCCATATCTTTGAGTTTATCTTCTTCCATGTCTTTTGAAGCTTTTCTCAAGAAGTACCTTGCTTTTTGAACAGTATTCAATCTATATTTCTGTTGTCTGAATGTAAAAATCACTCCTTCTGGAACATCCCATCTAAATTGAATTTTGCATTGCTTAAGTTTTTCTGTAAAGAAAGCATATTCTTTTCTCTTATGTAAAAGTCTAATAGGAATTTCTTTCATCACCAGTATTTCCTTACCATCAATTTTAAAGGTATTTTTAAAGTGTTGTTGTAATACCATATCTCTGGCCGTCTTCTTTATAAAGTGAACAAGCACATCTCTTGGAATTTTTTTCATTGTTGCATATCTGGAATTAATTCTATAAACTTTGTCTATTTCAAATTTCATCCGATCTTCATTCAAATCCAGAAATTTTACTAAAGCATTAACAATTTTATCTCTGATGTCTTCACCTGTTTCCTCAGGGATTGCACAGAATCTCAAACAATGTTCTTTATTTCTCATGTCAGTCACAGCCATATAGTCCAAGTTTTTTTTCTAATTCCAGATTTAATATATCTGTTCTATTCTCCAAGATTTGTACTTTTTCTTTAGTATTTTTTGCATCCTCCTTTATTTGCCCAATTGTCCCTTTAATCTCATCCACTTGTGTTTTAATATAGTCTTTTATATCTATCAATTCAGTTTTCATTTCCTGTTTTATATCATTAATCCCTTCCATTATTTTTTGAAACATATCTGGGGGTATAGCCCCTTCCTGTGGGTCAATTGAACCTCTTCGCTCCTGGGCCTTAGTTGCTTTTTTAGTTGTCATTCTCGAGAGAAGCCTTTAATTTCTGATATTAACCACTGTTCCAAAACCTAGAGGCAGTCTATTTCTTTTTTTTTTCCTCCACCAACAAAAGAGTTGATATTCCAGGCCTGTTATTATAGTCCGGCCAGCACAGCACAGTTCTTATCTACGTCCAGGAATGCAAAACAATTCTGGTTCACAACACCAAGCGATTAGTAACATATACGAACAGCAGATTCATCCAAAAAGAAATAGTCCAAGGAGAAAAATAGTCCAAAATATATTTCCATCAAATAATAATTACCTCTCATCCGTTTTTAAACTTTAAAACTCCAAATTCAGGCCAGCTTTTTGTCGTAAAAAAAAAAATATATAAGTTGTTTACATTTTCTTTCTTCCTTAATTATATTTAAAAGAGAAAAAGTATGACTCACCCAGATTTCTCAGTTGCTGATTCGTAAACAAATCCCTTTTATTGTAGTAATTTAAGCCAAATGATAAGATTTAGACAGAAGTAGGCTCGCTGGTTAAGGACGTTAGCATATATATTTGCCTTAGAATAGGGATGGGGGAGAAATTCAAGTCAGTTCACATTAAAGGTGTCCTTATTTCCTTTGTACTTTACAAACAAAACTACAGCCATTCTTTGCAATTTGCACTTCTCCAAATTCTGCAGTGCAGAACTGTTCTCCAGCCAAGCAATGCGTACAAAAATGCGTAGCTATGGAAAATTTCTTTGCAAAAATGTGCATATTAGGCCAAATTGCATTCAAAATATGTATATTAGGGGAAAGTTAAACTAAAATCCTGATGAATATTCATGAGGATTTGTTTTTTTAAAAAATAGCAAACTGATATAAAAATGTGAAGCACTGAACTGAGGATGGAAGAATGAGAAACTGAGAGAAGCTGAAAGTGACAGAATTATCCATCCCTACCTGGAAGTAAGCCCAAATAAACTCAATGTGACTTAACTTCTTAGTAGACATATACAGGATGATACTGTTAGATGCTCCTTTTCTTAAAAGGTGCTGACTGCTTTCAGATACAAGCCGGGAGAAAAGCAATTTATATATATATATATAATTAAAAATGACAATATATTAATCCATTATATAAAATTGCTCACAGTTATATTCAATGCATTTCTTTTTTAAAAAAAACTCTCCCCCCCCCGTGGGTGGGTGGGATCTTAAACGAAAAGTTGAAGACTCAACCTCACTACCTCTTCTAATGCTCGGTGGGGATGGTGGTGCAGGTGGTGGAAAAGGCTGAGGTCTTGGATCACACTCTGGCTGGCCCCTTCCACTCCTCAAGACTCAAGCTTAATCTTTCTGGGAAAGTGATCCAGTGGTATAATGCATGGCCAGCTCAACTGTGAGGTGAATGGAGACAATTGTCTTAAGGGACAGGCATGGGGGTGATGACAAATTGGTCCCCCTGGGTTCTCCTGCTTGCTGCAGGCAC
This sequence comes from Rhineura floridana, assembly GCF_030035675.1. Lineage (NCBI taxonomy): Eukaryota > Metazoa > Chordata > Lepidosauria > Squamata > Rhineuridae > Rhineura > Rhineura floridana. The sequence continues at coordinate 141,287,831 of NC_084484.1, read as the reverse complement.
AGGCTCATACAAGCCTTGCATGGGCAGCAGCGTCTTGCTGCCACCCACACAAAGTTTCTGCAGTGGTCGCCTCCCTCTCCTCCCTGCCATACTCAGAGAAAGAGCCAATGGGTCCCTTGTGGGTGATGTGGCCAGGAAACTGCCTACAATGCTGCTGCTTTGCTGCATAGCTAGACATTTTGCTTGAAACCTAGTTAAAAACCTAGTTTTTTAAAAAAAATAAAGTAACAAGTTACAAGCAACGTTATTATTATGTATTTAATTATTTATTTATTAAATTTATATACCACCATTCCTCCTAGAAGGAGCCCAGGGTAGCAAACTTTATAATTTGCTATTTTTTTTAAAAAAAACCCTTCTAGCCTCCATGGCAGCGCAGTGGTGGAGCAATCTCCTGGACACCTTGCCCAGAATGCATTGCCCTGAGGAAGGAACCCCTTCCTCTTCCTCCTTTCTCAGAGGGTAGCAGGGAGGAGGAGAGGAGAAAAACGACGGAGGAAGGAAACATGGCAGGACTGATGCAGCTGCCAACAGTAGCAGCAGGGGAGAGAGGTGACAAAGAGAAGGGTGAGTGTCAATGGAATCTGACCCTCCTCAGGAGATCCACCCTCTTGCACTGGCCTTGCCTTCATGGCTGCAAGGTAGATGATTCAGCCTTGCAACCCTAGGTGATGTTAGAGGACACACAATTGGTATCTCAACAGATGGCATCCCCTGAACATTTTAAGGGGAGAGTTCATAGGGGAGAACCTCTTGGTCTTTCTCTATAGTGGTTGAGAGATTAAAGCCATCACTTTGAATTGTGCCCAGAAGGGTAGTGGAATTGCTACAAAGCAGGTTATTTATGCTCCTACCATCCTGCTCCCATTAGAACACACGTAGCTGCATTCTGTACTGGGCAGCTTCAGCTGTAGAATATGTCACAATGCGTGGCCCTTGAGGCTACAACTGCATGGCTGATGACTGACAGGCCCCTGTTCTCCAGGAAAGAATGCAGCTGTGTCAAGTTGGCTGAAGATAGTAGAAAGTAGACTTGGAAGCCAGATAAACAGCAATTGGTGTTGCCAGATCCAGTAGACCCCACAAACTATACTCCTGATCAGCTGGTTGGGCAATCCTTATCAGTGATTGTCATTCTTTCTCTTTGTATTCATCCCAAAGCCTGCATTACACATGGATGAGAATACTTACAGGACCTATTTGCCAGTTGTTCACAAAGTATTTTAAGAATGGGGCCAAAAACCAAACAAACTCTGATAATACTGCCTCTTCTTTAGCTGCAGGTCTCTTTAGCTGTCATGCCGCGATCATACAATTTCCTCATTTTAGTTTAGACTGTCTCTGTATGCTATCATTACGGTGTGTCCAGCGCAGGAGTCTCCTCTAGCGCATCCCAATGAGAAAACAAAAGAAAAATAAATAAATAAACATTTAACTTGGAAAAGCCCACGAGCAGTGAAGCAACTGAAGAATATACGTCAAAAGAACAGCTGACTGGTATTTGGAAAGCATTTTGTCTGCACTTGAGGATCACCGAGCACCAGCAAACTACAATTACATTCCTGAAATGAACTGATTATTCCTTGAGTTGTTTTTCTAGATTTTTTCCTGTTTATGTATGCAGGTCGAATGTGGCAGAACCAAAACATTTTGCCACTTGAGGCAAAGAACAAGATGGAACCACTCCCCCCCCCAATTCCATGTGCAGAAACTGACTGGACTGGCTATTAAATCTTACTTCAACACTGTTGCCTAGGCAGTGTCTCCCTCCATACCCAAGAGCAGCTTGCTTGCTTAAGGGGGTGCAGGGAAGGGCATGTAGCACACAAATCCACCCTCCAACATCTTAGCCCCTTAGCATCTACCACCTGAGACAGTTGCCTCACTCTACCTAATGATAGGGACGACCCTGAGGATGAAGATATAGAAGCTTCTGATCTGAGTTGAGGAATTTGTGATGGACCAATGACACATGTGACACTTGCAAATAGTGTGTGTGTGTGGAACTTATAGATGGTTTTCTAACCTTCAGTGATTGCTAATCAATGGGCAGGATTAGATTTTTGTCCTTTTTAGCATATCGCAGTAGGCATGTTCTTCGGTAATGCAAAATAATTCTCTCTTTGTTTTTGTATGACATGAAACTTGATAGTGAGTGATAGATGCCTGATCAGTGAGCCCTGATGAGCTTATGGAATGTGTCACTGCCTCCTGCAAGGAGATAGGTGGTGTACAGAGGAAGAGAAATCAAATCTAGATGTCTGGATCTTAGGATGTCAGTGGGAGGGGCTGATTTAAATTATTTTATAAGCTTCTTTCTTTTCTTCTACAATCAATCATCAAAGCAACCTACAGCACAAAATAAAAGCCACCACCACCTATAAAACACTATAAAATTCAAGCAACAACTAAACCGACAACAGTAACGTCAGTAATCTGCAAAACTGCAAGCCTATGCATGGAAGTAATTCCCATTATATTCAATAGGGTTTATTCCCAGAGAAATGTGCATTGGATTGCAGCCTTAATGGCTAGGACATTTCTTGTACACTAACATAAAAAGAGCCTTGCTAGATCTGACCAAAGGCCAGTGTCCTGTTCTCGCAGTGGCCAGTCGCTGATAGGAAACCCACAAGCAGGACATGTGAGCAGAGGTACTCTCCCACCCGTGATTTCCAGCAAATGGTATTCAGAGGCACACTGCGGTAGGGGCTGGTGTGGAGGGGCAGCGCTGTGCACCTGGATTCCTAGGAGCAGCATTGCTGCTGCTTACTAGAAAAGGGAGTGAAGGGGTGAGGTGATGTGAGGGTCTGCACTCTGCAAGCATACTGAATGAGGAATCTCAAGCCTGGGAGCCAAATGCAGCCCTCGAAGCTTCTCTGTCCAGCCCCCAGGACTCTCCTCAGGCCAGACACCCTCTCCCCAGGCTGCAGCTTTCACCAGCCCTGTTTTGCACTCTTCCTTGAGTGCTTTTGCTTGGGTGGACGATGAACAGGTGTGTGTGTGTGTGTGTGTGTGTGTGTGAAGAAATCTCTGGTTTTTGCTTGGCTGGAATGTAACCTACTGTACAAAAATATCATTTGTTTGCTCCACCCACTTTTTGCCTCTGGCTCTGTCCACCACTGAGGTGCCCTAAGGAGGTTGTCCACAAAGAGATGTGGGCACTGAGCTGAAAAATATCCCCCACCCCTGCCTTAGCCCCTGCAAACAACCAAGTAATGCAATAATGTAGGAATATTAATTCCTGTAATTTTGTTACTAAAATACAGAATCTTTCATATACAGCCATTTTAAATTCTCTCCCCATTGGCTCCCATTAAAAGATCTGGGGGAGAGGGAAAATGCCAGCTGGTCATATCTTTTTTTTTATTTGACCAGACTGAATTAGATGAGATTTAGTGTTTCGCAGAGCTCTTCTGAAGCCTGGAGCTTGGTCTAATCCACCAACAGACATGGCATGGTAGGTACAATGAAAGTTATTACCCTCTAATCCACTGATAGACATGGTGGGTTCAATTAAAGTTATTGTCTCTCCCTCCTTGTCGCATGTCTCCTGGGACCAGCCTTCTGATGTCTACATCTCCATTGCAAATAATTCACTGATCGCTGGCGGCCTTGCCTGATGGTTTCAAGTGCAGTTCAACCTTTATGTTTCATTTTATCCTTGGATTTCAGTGTGACGGATTCCTCCATAAGACATCAGGATGCAGCGGACATCTTATTTCCGGCAGGTGTCTGAGCAGCAAACCCAATCAGATTCAGAATTTAGGCTTAACAAGATTCTGTCTATATCACTGTCTGTTTTTCACCTCTTTCTAACATGTTGACCAATCATATGGGAAGCCTCTGAGGACTCTATCACATACACATCGTACATTTAAAGAAAAGTTTTAGCACTTCAACAGCTATAGCATTCCCCCAAAGAATCCCGAACTATAGTTTACTCCCTACCAGTGAAGGCTGGTGCATTAGGGCAAATGGGCCCCAGCCCCACCATCCTCAGTCTGCCCTCAGCCAGCCCCACCTGCCTGCCTTAGGAACCTAGGAAGCTGCTTTATACTGAGTCAGACCATTGGTCCATGTAGCTCAGTATTGTCTACACTGACTGGCAGTTAGCCAGAGTTTTAGACAGCGGTCTGTCCCAGCCCTACTTGCCAGAGATTGAACTTGTGACCATCTACATGCAAAATGCTATGTTGCTTCTACTACTTATTTACAGTCAGTCCAGGGGGTGGCACTTCATGTGTGCTTAGAATTACCAGGTCTCCGGTTTTTGGCTGGAGTCTCTGGTTTTTTGGGGGCCCCTCTGGCTCTCCGGCTAGCACCACTTAATCTCCGGACTCTCAGCTTCAATTTTTTAAAAAAAATTCTAGGTGGTCTGGTTCCCGATATATACACCAAAATGTCAGCCGCCCCCCGCGACTGTTTAATCTATTTAACTGATACGACACTGAAGTTGGTTCCTAGTTCCCAGTTCCTTATTTGCTTGAAAGTTCAAAACACTAAAAAAGAAGAGTTGACAACTACAGCAACTTCAAACCAAACTTAACATGTCTCTGAACCCCAAAATATATGTTGGGGTACCCTGTATGATATATAATTGTGATCGGGGGACTCTCCCCGTCAAGAATAACAATACATTTATGCAATCAAAATCATCAGGCTTCTGATATTATCATAAATACATAATGATGTCATAAAATCATAAAAAATAAGTAACTGGGGGTGCCCACCCCAAACTCTGCTCTGGGACGGGACAAATCATATACCCCAGGAAAGGGGAGGGTGTCCTCTACGAGATGTCACTGTGTCCTGCCTGATCCAGAGCTTCTGCTGGGCGCAGGGGAAAGATGAGAGCATCTATGCCACTGCATCCCGCCTGGCCCAGAGCTTCTGCTGGGCGCAGGGCACGGAACAGGGCATCTATGCAAAATCAAAGCAGACCAAAACATACAGGAAAAAATAAGTAACTGGGGGTGCCCACCCCACAATCTGCTCTGGACCAGGACAAATCATATACCCCAGGAAAGGGGAGGTTGTCCTCTACGAGATGCCATTGTGTCCCACCTGATCCAGAGCTTCTGCTGGGTGCAGGGGAAAGATGAGAGCATCTATGCCACTGCATCCCGCCTGGCCCAGAGCTTCTGCTGGGTGCAGGGCACGGAGGAGGGCACCTATGCAAAATCAAAATGGACAAAAACACGTAGAAAAAAATAAGTAACTGGGGGTGCCCACCCCAAAATCTGCTCTGGGACAGGACAAATCATACATCCCAGGAAAGGGGAGGGTGTCCTCTACGAGATTCCATTGTGTCCCGCCTGATCCAGAGCTTCTGCTGGGCGCAGGGGAAAGTTGAGAGCATCTATGCCACTGCATTCTGCCTGGCCCAGAGCTTCTGCTGGGTGCAGGGCACGGAGGAGGGCATCTATGCAAAATCAAAATGGACAAAAACACGTAGAAAAAAATAAGTAACTGGGGGTGCCCACCCCAAAATCTGCTCTGGGACAGGACAAATCATACATCCCAGGAAAGGGGAGGGTGTCCTCTACAAGATGCCACTGCGTACCTCCTGGCCCAGAGCTTCTGCTGGGCACAGGGCACGGAGGAGGGCATCTATGCAAAATCAAAATGGACAAAAACACGTAGAAAAAAATAAGTAACTGGGGGTGCCCACCCCAAAATCTGCTCTGGACCAGGACAAATCATATACCCCAGGAAAGGGGAGGGTGTCCTCTACAAGATGCCACTGTGTCCCGCCTGGCCCAGAGCTTCTGCTGGACACCGGGCATGCACGGGTGCATCAGTGCAAAATCAAAGCAGACCAAAACATACAGGAAAAAATAAGTAACTGGGTGTGCTCACCCCAAAATCTGCTCTGGAACAGCACAAATCATATACCCCAGGAAAGGGGAGGGTGTCCTCTACGAGATGCCACTGTGTCCCGCCTGATCCAGAGCTTCTGCTGGGCGCAGGGGAAAGATGAGAGCATCTATGCAGACAGAAAGGGTAGAGTATCTTCTTACTCTTACTCATTCCTCAGACCTCTTTCTGAAGTGAAGGATCAAATCTGTAAAGAAGTTTGGAGCAGCCACATTAAAAGATAAGGGCAGGGCATTCCAGGCAGGGGGTTGCCAACCCTGCTTGGATATGGATGTCTTTGTAGAGGATCCCTAGTCAAGCTTTACCAACAGCAGAATCCAAACTATAAAAATCCCTACTGACTATAGTATACAGCCACTTTCGTGGCTGTATAATCTACTCAGAAGTAAGTCCTGTTGAATTCTATGGGGGCTTAGTCCCTTAGTATGTGTGTTTAGAATTGCAGCTTTCAGGGGCATCCATCTTTACTCCTGAATGCTCCCATCTCCACAACACTAGGCTCCTTTCTTCCTACAGTGACCTTCTGGTGACTGGACTGGCCTGAAGGCACTTAAACCCTTCTTACCGAAAGCAAGTAGGCTAGATTAAATGTTCCCTACCCAGGCTCCATCTTTTAGCTAAAATGTCTAGCTTAATTTCCAGTCAGATTTTTTTTAATTGTACGCTCCAAGCAACTGTGATTGATGCTTAATGTATCATGCTTAATGACATCACTCGGGCCCGCCCTGTGACATCACTCAGGCCCACCCCGTGACATCACTTGGGCCCACCCCTAAAATCTCAGGTTTTGGGATGCTTCTGACCTGGCAACCCTATGTGTGCTTCCTTTTACTCAGACTCAGTGTTTCCCTTGGAGAACTCGGCAGAGGGGATGGGGACAAAGGTCTCCCTGGCATTGCCTCTGGCTCCACCTACTGTTGGGCTCCTTGCCTTCTACCCCACCAGTCCCAATAGGCACCAGCCACCACTGTTCCCCACAGAGCTACAATTCTCATTACCCTTAACAAACTACATTTCCTAGGATTCTTTGGGAGGAAGCAGTTGTCAGCTCTGCACTGAGACAGCAGTGCCGGTGGGGGCTGGAAATTCCTGGGTAGTTATCAGGGTGGGAAAGTCCTTAGCTGGCAGTATGGTCATAAATCTGCCAGGCTAACGAGGATGAAGCATGATAAGGGCAAGGCCCGTCCTAAGCTTACATGCCAAGCCAGAAGTCCAGAAGCGAGGTCAGTAGAGGTCCAGGTTCAATTGCCAAGGGGTCAGTCCAAGATAAGATTCAGGGAAACTAGAAACACACGAAGCCACACCTGACATTGTAGTCAGCAACAAGCTGAAACCAAGGTTTGACTTTAAAGGAGCAGGTTTGTCAGCAGGTGTGAGCCCTCAGCGTTTTGGCCTTAAGTGGACAGGCCTGCCCCTTTTCTGCCTGACCTTCTGTTGTCTACATTCTGCAGGTGAGGGGGGAGTATCCTGTTCCCTGTCTGCATCTGGTTGAAGGGCTTCAGCTGTGTCTGGGGTGCTCTGCAGCTGCGGGGGAGAAGGAGCTGGGTTCTCAGGAGTTGCCTCCGGTTCTCCTTCTGGGTCTGCTGCTGTTACTCCTGAGCCATCCTCGTCTGATGAGTCCTCTGACGGGGCCATGACAGCAGTGTGCTTGAAATGTATGGTGTGTGGATGTGATGCATTTCACTGCCAGATGCAGTGGTTTTTAATCTTACGTAGACAGCATTTCTAATGAAGTGTTTTGCACATTTTATTATGTTCTTTCTCACAGTAAACTTATAAGATATGCTTCTATCAGTCCCATTTTACAGATAGGGAACTAAGAAGAATTATTTGCCCAAGTCTCCTTTCAGGCCTCAGAGTTCCATGTTCAGTGTACTTCACTGAGCTCCTCAGTGGGAATATATAAGCAAAGTTGCCTACAAACAAGCCTCTGAGGGCTCCTTTCCACATTGTATATGCCAGACCTAATTCTCGGATAGTGGGTCATGCTTCTGAGATAATGTATATGAAATGGTCTGAACACTGTAAAAGTGTGTTGTAAATGTTTATTATTTCAACTTCAGTTATACTTATTTCAAGGGGTATTTTGTGACAGTACTCACCAATATGGAGTACCGGCAGCCTCTTTTTTTTTGTTGACCATGGCAGCCATTTTGTCCTAATACCCAGAGTACTTTTATCAATATATGAGTACTGGAAACTCATTTTTAACAAAAAGAAGCCCTGCTTATTTCAGTTATACTTCCTCTTCCAAGAACTCTTTTAAGTAGATACATTTATCCCAGTCTGCATTTGTACTGGAATTGTTTTTAAGATTTTTTAAAAATATTTTTTAAAAGATGTTCTGTTTGTAAGATGTTTTTAGTATTTTTTCATCTGTTGCCCTGGGTTCCTTTTGGGAAGGAAGGGTAGAATATAAATTTAATAATAAAATAAATAAATTGTTATACTAGAGAAGCTGACCTACTTCTTCTGAAGCAGGCACAAATATGAACCACCAAGCTGAAAGTAAGCCATCAGCTGTCTACAGTGGTCAGAGAGGTGCCTGACAACCTTCTTTATTTTGCAATCCATACAGACAGCAAAACCCAGGAGGGTTATTTAGCCCACAGTGAGACATCATACATGGCTAGTGGTCTGCATTCAGCTTGCTAGATCACAAGAGGAGTGAAGTCTCTCAAGTGAAGAAAGCATGTATGAATGGGTTGAAGAGACACATTTATTTATTTATAAACAGGGGTGTGGTTCTCTGAGGTCTTTGAGGGCTCTTAGACCTCTTAGTTTTTTGGGAGAACGGTCCCTATGTCTCCAGCATCTTATGAGCCAATCAGCATGAAAGAAAAGTGTGTTAGCCACTGAAAAGAATCTTCTGACATGCTTCATTGTCCTTTCCTGTTGATTGGAGCCAATCAAAGTAAAAGTGGTGAGTCAGCCACTGAGAAGACTCTTTTCAATAGCTAACACGCTCCCCTTTCATGCTGATTGGCTCCTAGGAAAGTCTGTTGTTGTGAGAGAAGGCATGAACAAGGATCTCATTCACAACTCAGGAGCAAAAAGGGGGCGTGGCTGTGATTATCATGAAGGGACCCTGCACTTCTGACTTTGCCACTACACTACTGTTCATAAAATGTTTTTATACTGCTATGTCATAAGGTATCAGGGTGGTGTACAACATTAAAACATAAAAGACCATTAAAACAATATAGATAATTAAAAAAAAATAAAATCAATCAGTTGCAAAGCACTGTTGTATTTATGGACTAGCCCTGCTGTGTCCTTGCCACCTGCACATTGGGCAACCATAGGAAGGGCCCTTATGTGCATACTGAGTCCCCTCTCAATTTGCCCAATGCAGTCAGTGGAGTGTGTGGCTGGTGCATGCATGGGCAGGCCTGTGAACACAGCCTTCACACATTCAAGAAAGGGTTGTAGCTCAGTGGTAGAGCATCTGCCTTTCATGAGGATCCCAGGTCCAATCCCTGGCAACTTCAGGCAGGGCTGGGAAAGACTCCTGCTTGAAATCCCAGAATGGTGCTGCCAGTCAATGTAGACAAAACTGAGCCAGAATGGAACAATGGTCTGGCTTGGTATAAGGCAGATTCCTGTGAATCTAGTTGGGTGGGTTGAATGAGCCCTCCCCTAATGAATGCAGGCTGTCCTGAATTTTAACAAGTACTAGGGTTCGGGGGCAGGCAATGTGATGCCCTCGAAATGTTGCTGGACTCCAGCTTCCATCATCCCTGATTGTTGGCCATGTTGGCTGGGGCTGATGGGAGTTGGAGTCCAACAACATCTGGAGGGTGCTATGCTGGCTACCCCTGGTCTTACATTAAAGCCATGCATGGCTTAGAGCTCAAATACCTCCTACTAACTGGAATGGATTGCTTCCTCCCGCACTAGCCTGCCCAATCACTGAGATCATCATCCAAGGCTGTCCTCCAGGTGCTTCTACCTGGAGAGGCATTTCTTGCTCTCAGGGAGACTTATCTGGACTTTGGAGCCTACCGTGATGTCATTTCAGCACCAGATGAAGGCCATTCTATTTTCCCAGGCCTTTAAAACCATTGTAAGCTGATGCTGAGTTTTATCTGCTGTTTTTTTCCCCTGGTTTTGTTGTTATGGCTTTATGTGTGTGTATAAAATAAATAAATGCTGAACTGATCCGAGAGCATTTATGTGCCAAAGATGCAAGACAGAAACAAATGAAATAAAATAAATAAAACTGATGATGATTACAGTGCAACCAGCAACACTGTGATGCTTCCGACTTTTTTTTTTTGTAGAGTTTGAGAGCAAAAGCAGCACCATGTTGGAGCTTGGGTGGCCACTCACACATGGCCAAAAAGGAGGAAATGCATCAGCAAAACAGAGGACAAAAGAGGATACAGATCTGCATAATTACTATAATGTGAATAGAATACACTACATCTCACTAGAGTGGGATAGACTACGACCTGTGTGTCTGCTCAGCCTGCTGTCCAAGTGCTAACTGCTGATAGGCAACTTCAAGGCCCCTCTTGCTTTCCCTTCTGAAGGTTCTTTAACTTGAAACCAGATTTGGATGGGGCAGGCCTTCAAATAGAGGGCTGTGCTCTGTAGAACAAGAACTGCTATTCCTGATGACAATGACTGGACACTTAAAGAACTGGAGGAATACATATTACAATTGCAAAATCGCTAGGCAGATAGCAATTTTCTGCAAACAGCAGCTCCTCCAGCTTCTTTGTAACATGTTTTTTCTGCACCTTTTTTTTTTTTAATCCAATTGCAATTCCTTTCCGTGAACTGAAAAGGCCACTTTATCACCACACACTGCAGGACTTATTTATTTCGCCATCACAGTCTGGGCAATAAGGAGCTTCCAGCTGCAGGTGCAAATTACCTTTGAAAAGATAAGGATTCAGTTTTGAAAAACCCTGTGAAATAGAGCCCCTGACAGATTTGGCATGATAGGCTTTCATGGTGGTGAAAAGTGGCACAAACCCAAATTGTCTTAAAATCAAATCCCTTGCTAAATGGCTATGAGTTTCCTTGTTAACAAATCATTCTGAAATCCAATGGACAGGTGTGCAATTAGGGTGGCTACATTCAAGGTAGCACAGGCCACCTGTAACTTTAATAGCAGTGTTGAATTTCAACAGGTGTTTCATCCCTGCTTGAAAACCTGTATTGGCTGAATTTCCCTTTTGTATACAAGCATAGGAACCCTATATCACCCAGCCCCAACATGAGGTAGGTGGGTGGCCAGATAATAAAAGAGCACAGGGCTGCTTCATCTTTATTAGCTGTGTAGAAGAGAGAGTTTCTGCAGGTATAGCTTGCAGTGGCGGCTGGTGGCCAGAGGTACTGGTAGGGCAGAAGACAGGGAGATCAAGGGTAGGTGGAGCCAGAAGCCACCCCTGACTGGTTGTAAGAAAGAAAGCAGGTAGACGGGGGATAGCTCATGGTAGACTGAAGTCGGTGGGGCAGTGTCTCATTTGAATTAATGATCCAGCCTCCACCAACTGCTCATATGACATGCTACACCTGTCAATCAATCAAATTTATTGTGCGGTCATAGACCTGTTATACGTATAAAAGATTAAAACAAACAAAGTAAAATAAAAGATAAAAAATATACAGCCGGTACATCTATCAACCCAGGATGTTGGAGATGTGTTTGCTACGTGAGGATTGGGCCGTGTGGAGGAATTTAGCAACCCCAAGCGAAAAAATTTATCAGTGCCACATAAGAGGAACTGCAGTTTGTCCGGAATTGTGCCTCCAGGCAGGTTTACGATCAAAGGGTTTAGGAGCTTGGCATGTGCAGTAGAATATAGAGGACAAGTAAAGAGCACATGAGACAAGGATTCGATTTCATTAAGTTGGCAGGGGCAAAAACGGTTGGCTTGCGGGATGCCCTGGAAGCGACCTTCAAGAAGGGCTGACATTAAGCAATTAAACCTGGCCCTGGTGAAGGCTAATCTATAGCACGGGAGGTCTAAGAATTCAAGGTATGGGGCAGGAGAGGGGGAAGAAAACCTCAGTCCTGAATGGAGGGGGGAACAGGTTGTAGCAGCATTGGCTATGTCTCGCTGGAGGTCTATATCCTTTAGTCGCCTATTGATGGTCATTTTGACTGAACTTGAGTCAAGTGTGGTTAGAGACTCCATTGGTAGGCCAAGGGAAGATAATTTATGCTGCACCACTTTGGCCCAAGAGCTGCTAAAGCAATCGGACTGCATGGCAGTAAGGTACCCCAGTGCAGGATTGGTGGAAGCCATCTTGGACCAGAAACACAATGTTCGGGACCAAGAAAGGCATTCTAGGGAAGAGAACCCAGCCTCGAGTCTTAAGACTGTGTTGGGGACACAGCGGGGGACACCAAAGATGGAACGGATAAAATTAGAGAGAATGGCCTCAATTTTAGAGCAGAAATTCACAATCCATGCTACACCTGTCAAGGTTCAGCAGTAGGGTTGCCAGGTTCATGGCCTGAGACTGATCCTGTATCTTTAGGAGAAGAGAAAGTCAGCCAAGTGCAGGTGGTCTTGCAACCCTGTAATGAGAAAAACCACAAGGTGGAATTCTCCCTTCCCCCTGCACAACCTTTAAAGATACAGAAGACCTCTTGGTTGCCAGGCCCTATTCAGCAGTCCTACCAAGACTTGAATCTTGAATGTGTCCTCAGATGTGGAGCAGGACACTCCAGCAGACCTTCACATTGGCCCTGAGGATAACTGGATCTGGATATCCTTATCCCATGGCTGGAAATCCCTATTCCAGTTGCCTGGGTTTCTGGTCAGCTCTCAGAACCTCCCTCATCTCCCTCAGGGCTACAGGAGCAGAGGAGATGGTTAGGCAGGCAAGAACATCAGAGACATCGCAGAAGTGCCTGGCTAGGCTACTCAGGAGGAGGGGGAAGTACATGGAAGCACTTGCCTGGATCAGAGCCTGACTGAGAGCAAGGGAGGGATAGAGCCTCTAGCTCCTATATTATATTATACAGCCACCATATATACAGGGAGCCAGGGAGGGGTGGAACCGATAGCTCCTATATTATATTATACAGCCACCTATATTATACAGCCACCATGGATTTTTCACATCCCGTCATGTTAAATTGAAATTGAAAATACCACCCATGCCATTCTGCTTCTTCCCATAAGCTCAGTTCAAAACAAAATCTTACAAAATGTATAGCCCTGAACTAAGAAATGCTTGCTTAACAACCCTATTAGTTTTCATGCTGACACACAAAACACTCAGACAGAATCCAGAGCTCAAAGTCAAAAACAAGTGTAAAGTAATCCATTCCCCTGTTGGACTTTTTTTTCCTGACAGTGGTCTCATAATTTGTTGAAATTAATTAAAAATCAGCCATATTCACAGAGTAACTGTAATCCTATTACTGACATTGCCCCATACTCTGACCTTCATCTTCTGCAGTTTAAAAGTTGAAAAAATGCATAGCTGATTTTAAATTAATTAAAGAAAATTAACATTGGAGATTACGATAGCACAGGCATGCTCATAAGAACCAAATGACAGTGTTCTAAAAGCCAGAATAATAGCTGTTTGGCTTGGCTAATTAGGAGGCCACACACATGCCAGACATTTATTCCACTTTAAACAGTCATGGCTTCCCCAAAGAATCCTGGGAAGTGTAGTTTGTGAAGTGCAGTTTGTGAAGGGTGCTGAGGGTTGTTAGGGACTCCTATTCCACTGACAGAGCTCCAGAGGCCAGACTGCTTTAACAGTCAGCCCCTCTGTGAAGCGAATAGGGTGTCTTGTAACTCTCAGCACCCTTCACAAACTGCATTTCCCAGGATTCTTTGGGGAAAGCCATGACTGTCTAAAGTAGAATAAATGTCTGATGTGGATGTGGCCAGGAACAGCTTTGGTTTAAAATTGGGTGGGAGACTACATATGTCTGCTGTAGAATAAAAAGGTGGGAGGAAACCTGAAACATAATGATACTGTTGACAATGTTTTCTTTTGGGAAGAAAAGGGTCTTTCTGTCTGCTCCGTGTCCACCCACCCAATCTCCTCCCCTCTCTCCCTCTTCCCCTACATCTCCTCCCTCTCCCTTTCCCCTGCCCCTACATCTCCTTCTTCCCCTCAAACCTCCACCTTCCTCCCTAACCCTACGCTTTCCCAAGGTCAGTTTCACCTATCCTAAGCCTGATTGCACTGGAGTAAATCCCACTGAACTCAATAAGCATGCAAATGATAAAAACCTGCTCTCCTCCCTCCTGCCCCTCCCCTTCCCCCTCTCCCCCTCTCCCCTCCTACCCTTCTACTCCTGCCCTTTCCCTCCCCTCCCCTCCCCTCCCCTCCCTTCCCTTCCCTTCCCTTCCCTTCCCTTCCCTTCCCTTCCCTTCCTCTCCTCCCCCTTCTCCTTTCTCCTCCCCACTCCAGCACTCCTTCCCCCTTTTCCTTCTCCCCCCTGGGTCATTCACCTATCCTAAGTCTGATTACATGGGAGTAAATCCCATTGAACTGAATAAGCATGCAAATGATCAAACCTGCCCTCCTATCCTTCTTCCTCCTATCCCCCTCTCCCAATTTGTGTGTGGGGTAAAATCTGGGGCAAGTCAAGAAGTGCTGCATACCTTTAAGACTAGTACTCAGGTAGACTGCTTCTGGTGTCTGCTGCTCTGTGGTAGGGTTGGATTTGTAAAAGGTGCAGTTGCCACTTCCACATGGTCTAGTCTCCTTGTCAGCTCCGTACGTACAAAAAGTTTGGAAACTACTGCAGGTGTGTGTGTTTGGAAGGACTCTGGGTGCTGCTGCAGCTATTGCCACTTACCTACCCTGCCTTCATTTTGCGTCTTCTGCTCCAGGTATATGAAGGGGAAGAGGTGCCTGTGGCAGTGCCTCGGTGCCGCGCCAAGTGCGACACTAACGCACTTGGCGTCGTCTTGGGGGTGTTTTGGAGAAAGAAGACAATGTAGGAAATGTTTATAGTGCTATTGGTTATGGAAGATGGGGTTAGGTGGGGAGAAGCACAATGGGACATTGGAGAATATGTTGTAGATATTGTTATAATTGCTATGTTTGGTTTGTTTTATTTATTCTGTTATTATGTTATGTATATTGTTGAGATTTATTGTTTACTTATGTTTATTTAAAATGTGATATATTGTTTTTCCTTTTAATTGTACCAAATATGAGTTGTATATTATATATTGTGTACTGATTTTTATGTTGTAAACCACCCAGAGAGCTTCAGCTATGGGGCAGTATAGAAATTTAATTAATTAACAACAACAACAATAATAATTTCCCCTCCCATCCATATTATTCACTGGCTAGATAGCCTTTCGTTTGGCTTACCGCCATATTCCCTTCTAGCTAGCTGGTATTACTATTTGCTTTCACATCTTACCACCATGAGAATATGTCATATTTATTCAAAACATTACATAATTTGACACAATGTTCGTAATTATAAATATCTTGTGCTCTTTAAAGCTCATCTCCTGCCCCTGTAGAAGCTGCATCTGAATAGGTGCCTCTTTTACCCAATTTAAATGCTCACTGCCCTGCCTTATAGATATGTTTGCTAACTTTAGGAAACAAACTGTGGATGTCACCTAGGCTATTGTGTAGTTCCTAGAATATTTAAATATATATATATTTGGCTTAGAAGTTCATGAGCTTTCATATAAGACAAAAAGTTTATACAGGGGGTAAAAAAAAGAGAGAAACTCATAAAATGGGTCAGAAAGTTTAATGTAGGAAGCATTTTACATCCAGCATACCTGAGGAGAATTACTAGATTAGCAGCACAGGCATCAGAAAATCTAGTTGTCATTAATTTCTGAATAAACTAAGCTATATGAGATGCCTTATTTTGAGCAATGGTCTGGGTCAGTCCCCAAATTTTGGTGCCTGAGGTATAAAAACCAAATTGTTCCTCTCATACTTTAACAACAACAACAACAACAACAACAACAACAACAACAGGATTTATACTCTATCCTTGTAATGCATATGGGTAACTCAGGGTGGCTTACATTGCGTGGCTATTTGCACAGTGTCAAAAAAGAAGACAGATTTGCATAAAAACATATATTTTAATTTATATGTGTGATTTATAAATTACTATACTTTAAACAGAAATACAGTACATTGCACCATAGTGGGCAATACCGTGACCGTGGCCCTGGGTGCCTGCTCTGTCCGCTGTCCAGGTGCAACTTCAAGGTCTCCGCTCTTCCTTCTTACGGCTTGTTATCATTAACTGGATTTGGACCAACAGGCCTTCAAAAGGAGGGATGTCCTCTGTGCAGTAGGACATATCGCAACCCTAGGTTTACAACATGAAATCTAACAAACCATATAACAATATAAAACAGAGACATGCCCAGTAGATTTGGAACAGTCTGTCAGGAAGGTCTCCTGCACATCCATCACTGAAATGAATGGAAGCTGCCATCTGATACAGGTGGCTGCCTTACCTTGTTTCATAGTACAGTTGGCTCTGGTAATGTATAATCTGTAGGCACCATTTGTGTGATGTATACGTTATTACTTCCACCTCTACTTTTTATGAAAAGGCACATGCCTAATGGAAAGTATGTTGAAATCAAGTTTTTGTTGAGAAAAGTAGTTTGATCTGAGGGATAGCCAGTGTTGACCTTTGTCTTACATGCTTAGCCATGGTATCTGTGAGGTAAGCAGTTTTCCACATAGTTGGTTCCTGTTGCTGCCCCTCTGAACTAACATCCTCTTTAGGAAGAACCCAGTGCTACAGCGTTGACTTGAAATACAGGTAAGAGCAGTGGAAAAACACTGGTGTGAGGTACTGAGAGGCAAACACAGCGTGTATTTGTTCCTCTTGCAACTGAATGGGGCCTTGGCCCTTCCTTAAAGGCTGGCTGGAGGCATTGGCCACAATCACTTGTTAGGTTACAAAATTCTGCACCTGCCTTTAGGATATGTCACAGAGAAATGACGCCTCTTGGAGTTATTTGAAGGAGAAGCCGTTAAACTGGAATGTTGAAACAGAGCCAAAGTCCTGAAATCTCTTGAACTACGTGTGCTCATTTTAAGCAGGGCTGAAAGTACTCTGGTGCTGAAATGCTGCTGCTGCTGCTACTTCACCAAGAACCTCTAAATCTGTATAAATTCTACAGCGAAAGCATATATATATATGAACGTAATTGTGATTAAACAAACAGAGGTTTTTATTTTATTAACAAAACGTTTCAGCTTCCGCCTTCATCAGCTGCTAACATACAAATGCTGTTACCAAGGTGGCAGTTATAGAGCTTTGAGGATGGAATGCTCAGAGGGGCTTCATTTGCAGAAGCTCAGTAGTGGTGGTACCGTCCTCCAGGTTCAGGCCATGTGGTGCCAATGTGTCCAGAGAGTAAATCCAAAAGTTCTCTCTTTTAGTCAATGCTGCTGGATCTGCTATATATATATTTATATATTCTCCTATTTTGCACAACTTTATTCTCTTACTGTTGCTGGTTTGCATAATTATGACTGCAGTCCTAACCATATCTACTTGGAAGTAAGTTCCACTGAAATCAATGGGGTTTACTTCCAGGTAAGTGGGGTTCGGACTGCAGCCTTATTCTGCTTTTGGTAGTCTTGAAAAGGGGTAAGCGATAAGGAGCCACACAGGCCTCTAAAACTGCAAGCCCAACCAAGGCTGAAGTCAGTTGTCATGGCCGGGCACCTGCTAAAGCCCATGCCTCAGCAGGGGTGTCCATTGCAACCCAGTCCCTGCTCCACCTTCTCCTTTCTGTCACTGACTGTTTACTTCATTATCATTAGAATTATTAGAATTTATTACCCACCCTTCACCCAAAGGTCCCTGGGTGGGTTACAACAATTTTAAAACACATAATTAAAAACAGTTAAAAACAACGTAAACAACATAACAGAAAATAGGGTGGGTCCTAAAAATATACATCTCAGGTGTCGAAGGCCAGGGTAAAGAGGTGCGTCTTCAGTGTTCCCCAAAAGTTGTACAATGAAGTTGTCAGACACACCTCAGTGGACAGGGAGTTCCACAGTTTAGGGGCTGCCACAGAGAATGCCCTCTTCCGGACCCCCCTAAACTTACTAGGGTGGCAGAACAACCGAAAGGGCTGATCTCAACACCCGAGAGGGTCTGTGGGGAAGGAGGTGGTCTTTCATCTCTGTGAGCACTGACTGGAGAAGGCTTCTGTTCACTTTGTCCTCTTCCTTCTGGGGACCTGTTCAGATTTAAGCCAGAGGAAAAGTCCAAGAGAATATGTGGCCATCACAATGGCAGGGAGGTGTGTCTGCTCAGGTGATGATTTCGGCCTGTCCAGGGACACTAATCCAAACTACTGAAAATCTTATTCACTCCTCTACCCCTTTTCAGATATTACAGACGGGCCAATTGAATGTGAGGGGGTCTCTACACATGGGCATGTGAGACTTGTACTGAGTCAGACCTTTGGTCTATCAAGCTGAGCCTTGTCGATGGTGATCATTCATGGCTTGTCAGGGTTTCGGACAGGAGGCTTTCCCAGCCCTATCTGGAGATACACCAGGGATTGAACTGGAGACCTCTGCATGCAAAGCATCTGCTCCACCATGGAGCTATAATTGTTCTCCTCTTGGTAGGTTAGGGGAGAAATGTGCCACTGTGATGGTCCTCCACATAGGGGTATAGTCATCCAGGGTCTTGGGGGGGCATCTTAGACCCCTTACCTTTTTGGGAGAACGGTCCCAGAAGGATCCCTATGTCTCCAGCATCCTACGAGCCAAACAGCATGAAAGGGGAGTGTGTTAGCCACTGAGAAGAGTCTTCTAACATGCTTTCTTGTCCTTTCCTGGTAATTGGAGCCAGTTAGAGTGAAAGGAGGTGAGTCAGCCATGGAGATGGCTCTTTTCAATAGCTAACACTCTTCCTTTTCATGCTTACTGACTCCTAGGGACGTCTGTTGTTGTGGGAAAAGACATAAATAAGGATCTCATTCTTAACCCATCAACAAAAAAGGGGGAGAGGGGGCATGTGACTATCATGAAGGGACCCTGTGCTTCTGAATTTGGCACTATGCTACTGCCTCCACACACCTCACACATGTTAATCTGGCCCTTTTATAATGTCTGAAAGGGGCTTCTGCTTTCTGAGATTGCAGCAAGTACAGCCATAAGAGCTAGTGACTTGGTTTTTTAGAAAATAAAAGCAGAGATGGTCAGAAAGTTAGATTCCCCCCTCCCCTCCAGATTCCCTTCTGCATTTTCCAAAACTCCCACAGAATTGCAGCATATATCCAGCCCTGATTTTAATTCAGCTAGAGAATGTTTTCTTTTGGATTCATCTGTTTGGTTAATAGTGGCTCATAATTGTTGCTAGTTTCTTTTCTTTTCCAAATTATTGTTGCTATTATTTTATTCTGCTGTGAGTTTTTTTTAAAGCATATTTTGTATTGATATGTTGTCCTATGTTGCTAATACTTTTAGGCTGCTTGCTAAAACTGTAATACAAACAATGTGTGTGGAAAAGTAGCACTAAACATTCTCTGGAGCAGGACTGCTACTTCAGACTGAAAGCAGGACCACTGTGTCTTAACAGCAACAGATGCAAAGAGGACATGCTTTACCACAGGAGTGCAGAGCCTATGGACCTCCAGATGTTGTTAGACTACAGTTCCCATCGTCCCTGACCTTGGACATGCTGGTTGGGGCTGATGAGAGTTGGAGTCCAACAACATTGAGAGGCCCACAGCCTGATTTCCCACCCCAGCACTACCTAATGAGCAGCCCTGCCTCAAGGATTCAAGTAGAGGACTCCCTGTCTTCACAGCCGGAAGCAATTTGTCAGGTTGTCTTGACAATTTGGCAGGCTTTTCCTCTCCTCCTCTTGAGTGGCAATTATGAGTGAGGCCGGGGGTGGAGGAGGAATCTGTTTTAAGTAGATTTATACACAGAAATCCGGCAGTTCCGACTAGGCCGAGCTTTGCCCACTTTGTACTGCCTCTTGCATCAAGCCCCCGCTTAAGTCCTAGCCACTTACGCATTTATTTTAAAAGCATGGCTAATTATAGGCAAAATTATACAAACTACACACACACACACATTAGATAGAATATGCATTAAAAAATCACCCCCCCATGTGGTACTATATTTCTGCAGCATAATTTTGTAAGTATTAGGAAACAGACTGACATTGTGTGTGTGGGTGAAATACAGCTATTGCCAACTCACTTCTTTGTACTGTAAAAATACCTCCTTCCTTGCCATTCCTTACTTATATCTCTTAAAACAGAACCAAGGAAACGGAACAGCATTGGAAGCAGCGCTCAGCTAGTTCCTGGAATGAAGGGCTATTTTTAGTGCAATTTACATCCATTCCTATTGAAACAAAGAGGCCAAGTGGTTCAAGTACAAGAGTCCAGGGGTGTAGCTGTCTGGGGTCTTAGCCCCCTTACTTTTTTGGGAGCGGGGTCCCGGCAGGATCGCTACATCTCCAGTATCCTATGAGCCAATTAGCATGAAAGGAGAGTGTGTTAGCCACTGAAAAAAGGTTTCTAACATGCTTCCTTGTCCTTTCCTGCTGATTGGAGCCAAAGTGAAAGAAGGTGAGTCAGCCACTGAGACGACTCTTATCAGTAGCTAACACTCTCCCCTTTCATGCTTATTGGCTCCCAGGGAAGCCTGTTGTTGTGGGAGAAGGCATTAGCAGGAATCTCATTCTGAACTAGACATGGACATGGTCCAGTAGGGAACATAAGAAGGTGCCTTGTACTGAGTCAGACCATTGGTCTATCAAGCTCAGTCTTGTCTACGGTGATCAGCCGTAACTCATCAGCGTTTCAGACAAGAGGCTTTCCATCCCTATCTGGAGATACACTAGAGACTGAACTGGGGACCTCTGCATGCAAAGCACTACCGCACCATGGAGCTACAGTTGTTCTCCTCTTGGTAAGTTAGGGGAGAAATGTGCCACTGTGATAGTCCTCTGCACAGTGGTATAGTCATCCAGGGTCTTGGGGTGTGTGTCTTAAGACCCCTTACCTTTTTGAGCACAGGGTTCCAGCAGGATCTGTATGTCTCCAGCATCCTATGAGCCAATCTGCATGAAAGGGGAGTATGTTAGCCACTGAGAAGACTTGTAACATGCTTCCTTGTCATTTCCTGTTGATTGGAGCCAGTTAGAGTGAAAGGAGAAGGCTCTTCTCAGTAGCTAGCACTCTCCCCTTTCATGCTTATTAGCTCCTAGGGTTGTCTGTTGTTGTAGGAGAAGGCATTAACAGGGATCTCATTCTCAACCCAGTAGCAAAGGGGAGAGGGCATGGCTGTGACTAACATGAAGATACCCTGAACTTCTGAGTTTGCTATACTATGGTAAGTGTCCCTTTTAGATTATTTATAGAGACAAAGAAGTGAGTTGGCAATAGCTGTATTTCACTATAATGTAAACCTGTTTGTATCCACTTCTACATCAACTCATATGAAGACCGGGCTATATATTCAACTCCCCCCCCCAAAACCCAATGACATTGTACATTTCTTCTGAATTCTGGTGGAGTGTTGCATAACTTCCTATAGAAAGCTCGTATGTCAGAAAGAATGGCTCAAGCCCTGAAATACTAGATTTCTATGGCTGGATGCGGACTTACATCGCAGTAAAGCCTACTGAATTCCGTGGGGCTTACTCTCTGGTAGGTGGGTTAGGGTTGCAACATTAGCCTTAAAGTAGACCAATTGGAAACAATGGTACTTAAGTACGTCATATACTCTTAGTATGACAGAATCTTGAGCTAACTATAGTTTTTTGACACAGAAGGGTGAAAACTGAAACATGCTACCACCTCCTCCCAATTCAAAGAGGATTCATCACATCCTTTCTTTACTGGGTGACATCTCTAAATCTCAGATATTTTATCTTCACTTTATTTAATCATGTTCAAATGTTGTCTGTTGGCTGGTTGGACAATCGCTTAGGTCACAATGCTAAGATCCAGTTAAAATAGTTGAGATTTAGGGCTGGTTTATTATATTGCTGAGCACAGATGGACTGGCAGCTGAATATGTGAACTGACTCCATTGAACTGACCCCATCAGACATGATAAAAATTCTGTCTTTGTATGAGATCTCTAGTGGTTCATTTTCATGCTTGCAAGACATCAGATGACAACTTGTATATGTGAACTAGCCCTTATAGATACTTCAGGCGTTGAGCAGGGGGTTGGGCTCAATTGCCTTATAGGCCCCTTCCAACTCTGTGATTCTATGATTCACACATTAGGGAATTCCTACACAAGAGGCATTTCCATGGAGGAGTGTACCATGTGTGTAAGTTGTTTGATGATTATACATACAGGCATTTTGCTAGATTGGGGTGGGAAACTTTTTTGGCTGGGTGGTGGGCCAGATCTTTATCCCCTCCCAGACTGAGGACCAACTTTGACAAGTGGGAAGGGTTATCCACCTATCAGTATTGGATGTCATGATGATGTCAGTTGAATGATAGGTGAGCAGTCCCACCTACCTGTCAAAGTTGACCTGTGGGGCTGGGGAGAGGAGTCTGCTTCTCCAGCACACGCCCCACTGGTTACCAGTTGTTTACCGGGCCCAATTCAAGGTGCTGGTGTTGACCTTTAAAGCCCTATACGGTTTCGGCCCAGTTTACCTGAAGGAGCGCCTCCAGCATCACCAATTATGCCGCCTGACAAGATCAGACACACAAGACCTTCTCTCAATCCCACCAGTTAAAACAGCTAGGCTGGTGCGGACCAGAGAGAGGGCATTTTCGATTGTGGCCCCCACCCTCTGGAATTCCCTTCCTTTCGACCTTCGCCATGCCCCCTCCCTGATAAGTTTCCGCCGAGCCTTGAAGACCTGGCTGTTTAGACAGGCCTACGGGATCTCTGGGGTGGGTTAGTTTTTAATGCTGTTGATTAACTGGAAGAGTGGTGTTTAGTTTAATTATTGACTGTAGTTTTTACTGGTTTTATATTGTATTTTATTGTATCAATGTACGTCGCCTAGAGTGGCCGTTAATTCGGCCAGATAGGCGACTCATAAATAAAATTTTATTTATTTATTATTTAAATGCACTGGCAAAGCAGTACCAAGCAGGACTGAAAATCCAGTGATGTCAGCTGATTGACAGGGGGCTGTGATTTGGAGGAAATGGGCCAAATTGAATCCCCTGGAGGGCCAAGATTGATCTGCAGGCTGAAGGCGTCCCACCCCTCTGCTAGATGAAGACATGTGACAGCCTACATGTGTGCTGCCATGTTGTTTCCTACATGAAAGTGCCTTTTCCACAGGAATTCTGTAGCATGAGAATGAAGCAGTCCTTTTATTTAACGCTAAAGGATCATGACATAAACTGTTTTGTTCCTTGTTTAGAAGCACAATAGCATATAATGCTTGCTGTCTGGGGTTTGTATAATAGTTTTGAGGCATTAATCCTCCAGCTCTTTTGTACCAGTAATTATCAAGTTGTTCGCTTGTCTCTACAGCATGACAGAAAATGCAAAATTGTACATCCCCCACTTTTGTAGCACTGTAGCCATCCAGCCATATCCAAGCTAGTAGCTACACCTACAAAGGAAGGAAGCTGTTGGTATGCTTGAATTCCAACCCTTTCAACAAGTATATCCAGGCTCCTGCAAATGTATAGCCAGGCTCTTCATAAAATATTAACTGGCACAATCCTCCTAGCAGGTCACTATGATTATCTCCTAGTAACAGATGGGAAGACAGTCTGCCAGTGGCAAGATTCTGAAAGGAATCCAAGTCTCCCGCCATCACGTTTCAGCTCCCAGGCCATGAAAATGTTCCAGGTATATCGCTAAAGTCCAGCTCTCTTTGCCTCTAACTTCCAAGGCTGCCAGTATAAAATGAAAGAGGCACTTTTTAATTTTTCTGGGGAAGGGACTGTAGCTCACTGGCAGAACACATGCATTGTATGCAGAAGGTGCCAGTTTTATTCCCTGACACCTCCAGATAGAAGGACCATGTAGCATGGAGGCCAGTTGGGTCCACCAGGCCTCCCCATTTAGCCTATGAGGCTACATTGTAGCAGGTTTCCAGATTTTCTGATGCAGTTCTCAGCTAAAAAAAGCATTCAACATGTGTCTTATGAGCAAATGCCTTCAAAAATTGATATTTCAATGTGAATTTTCATGCAGATTTTAAAGTAAAAGATTTCAGATTAATGCAGAAACCAGATGTAACAGACTTATGAATGAACACATGTGAAAGTGGTATGGAGTGGAAATGTGCATATCTTGGCTGAATTTTGTACATTCTCCAGCCATTATGGATAATCCCCAACAGGCTTTGGAGCATCTCAACTGAATTTTGTACTTCTCTAGTCATGCAAAATCTCCAACAGACCCTGTTGAAATATGTACATTTCCCAAGGAAGATATCATTTTGGAGCACATGTTTTTGGTTTAATCATCTTGAACAATTTGGTATCAGCAAACATGGCTGTGTCACTGCCCACACCCAACTCTATATTATTTATGAAAAAGTTGAAAAGCACAAGTTCCAATTCCTGTCCTTAAGGGGACTTCACTTTTGGCAGAACTGTCCATTTATTCCTCATCTCTGCTTCCTGTTCCTTTACTGGTTACTGATCCACAAGGACCTCTCATTCCATGACTACTAAGGTTACACAGGAGTCTTTAGTGAGATACTTTGTCAAAAGCTTTTTGAAAGTTTAAATACACAATGTAATCTGGATCACTTCTATGTACTTGTTAACACTCTCAAAGAACTATAAAATATTATTGAGACAGGACTTACCCTTGCAGAAGCCATGCTGGTTCTGCATCAGCAAGACTTGTTCTTCTATATGCTTTGTAATTCTCTCTTTGACAATGTTTTCCAGTAGTTTTTCCAGAACAGAAGTTGAGCTAATGAGCCTGCAATTTTAGCATCCCTTCTGGATCTTTTTTTAAAAAATTGGTGTGAAATGGCCACTTTCCAGTCCTTCAGCATGGAGGCTGACAAGTTACATATTTTTGTCAGATCAGCAATTTAACATTTGAGTTCTTTAAGAACTTTTGGGTGGATGCCATCCAGACACAGTTTTTGGTCAGATTTTAATTTGTCAATAAGGCCTTGAACTCCTGAACATACTGGTGTGGTATTCACCAAAGACAATTGACAACTGGCATTCCCCTCCCCCCCACCATCAAATTTGTTTGAGATTACAAAAAACTGAGGTTACCAATAAAAAGGATGGGCTAAAAACATGTAAACAAGTATGCAAAAATGTATTATCAAGCAGCTTTGATCATGGTTTCAACTACAGAGTTCTGGAACAAAATATTTCAATAGCTTTAAAAAAACACACTGGTCCTATAGTAAGTTTGATAAAGATATAATTAAGACATACCCATGCACAAAAAAATCTGTTTTACAATTGGAGTAAGATGAAAGGGAAACTAAGCCCAGGGTTATCTGTACTCTCAGTGATTTCCTATAATGAGGAAATGGAGGATTATTTATTTATTATTTATTAAATTTATATCCCACCCTTCCTCCCAGAAGGAGCCCAGGGTGGCAAACAAAACACCAAATACACTCTAAAACATCTTAAAAATAGAGTTCAAAATATGTTAAAACAAAACTTAAAAAAAAAAAAAAAGCTTTAAAAACATCTTAAAAATCAGTTCCACTACAGATGCAGACTGGGATAAGATCTCTACTTAAAAGACTTGTTGAAAGAGGAAGGTCTTCAGTAGGTGCTGAAAAGATAACAGAGATGGTGCCTGTTTAACATTTAAGGGGAGGGAATTCCAAAGGGTAAGTGCCACTACACTAAAGGTCTGTTGCCTATATTGTGTGGAACAGACCTCCTGATAAGATGGTATCTGTAGAAGGCCCTCATCTGCAGAGTGCAGTGATCGACTGGGTTTACTAGGGGTAAGAGTGTCTTTCAGGTATCCTGGTCCCTGGACTTTGTACACCAAAACTAGAGCCTTGAACTTAGCCCGGTAGCTAATAGGTAGCCAGCACAATTCTTTCAGCAGCAGGGTGACATGTTGATGATATCCTACCCCAGTGAGCAGTCATGCCATCACATTTTGCACCAGCTATAGGGCTTATCCACATGGGAGCATAACGTTGTGCTAAAGATGCTCTTTTTACCTCCATTTTCTGTTTGCACCGTCCACAGTAAGGGCCCAATGCCAGCTACAAACACAGTGTTTTCTAGTCACACTTGAGGAGAAGCATCAATCACGCAGTTTCCTAAAGACCACACCCTCTAATTTAACATTTCCACTCCCTCTGGTTACCTGGCAGCTATGCATGCTCAGTTTGTTCTACCAGTATGTTTCATTTAAAAAAACAACAACCCGGAAGTGCGATTATTTGTATTTTCACTGGTACAATACAGATGAAATACAAATCTTTGTTTGAGCAGTATTAAGCTTTGTGCACAAGTAAGGGGAAAAAGAAAAATAATGCACCTTTCGCAGCAGCATAAAAAAAGGCTGGCAGAACCAGAGAGAGCAGTGGAAGTTTCTCTTCAGCCCACAGGAAATGAAATGAAAGAAGGGAAGAGGAGGAAGTGCGCGTGGAGAGGGCAACGATTGACACACCCACCTAAAAGCATCAGAGCAAAGCATCTGCAAGCTCTAGAGATACGGAGTGAAGATGTGTTTTCCTTCCCTTTTCGGATTATCAGAGGATTGGGTTAATATGGATTTACAGGGGGAAAACTGTGTGACAGTTTCTGTTTGCCAGTAACATCATGTGAACCATGCAAATTAAAAGGGAATGTGAGTAGCACCAGACACACAGTAAACCCCTGTGTAGATGAGCCCACAGTTTCCAGACCAATGTCAAGGGCAGCCCCACATAGAGCGCAATACAGTAATTCAGCCTGGAGGTTACCAGTGCATGGACAACAGTG
The DNA here is from genome assembly GCF_030035675.1 of Rhineura floridana. NCBI lineage: Eukaryota > Metazoa > Chordata > Lepidosauria > Squamata > Rhineuridae > Rhineura > Rhineura floridana. The sequence goes on along the minus strand of NC_084484.1, from coordinate 141,261,090 downwards.
GTCAGGATTTCCTGGTCCAGAAACTGACACAGCTGTTTTACCAGCTGAAGCTGGTAAAAGGCACTCCTAGCCACTGAGGTCACCTGGGCCTCTAGCGATAAGGATAGTTCCAGGAGCGCCCCCAGACTACGAACCTGCTCTTTGAGAGGGAGTACAACCCTATCCAAAGTAGGCAATTGACCAATTATCCAAACTCAGGAACCACCAACACACAGTGCCTCCAACTTGCTAGGATCCAGATTCAGTTTATTGGCCGTCATCCAGCCCACCACCAAGTCCAGGCACCAGTTCTGGCCTTGCACGTCCTCTTCTGATTCAGATGTTACAGAGAGATAGAGCTGGGTTTCATCAGCGTACTGCTGACACCTCAAATCTCCTGATGACCACTCCCAAGGGCTTCATATACATGGGGACAAGGTGGTACCCTGAAAAACCCCACAGCACAGATCACCAGTACAAATTTGAAGGAAAGTTTTCAAAAAAGTAATCTGTGCTGGTTTTTCACACTTGTAAGTCATATCTGTGCAGGAGATGAAAGGCAATATAAGCTGAAATGGATCACATATTCTGGTCCTACTCTAAAATAAGAATGTTTTGAATAAATATACTAAACGAAATGGAAATAACAACAGGATATGAGATGCCACTAATGCAGACTAGATACGTTAGTTATATTATTGGTTTATATAAAAGATTTAGTTTTATTGGAGGACTGAGATATGATAATACATGACTTGATGGGTGGTTGCATGATGATTTGATTTAACTGGGAGAAAATGAAAAACCCAACAACAGAAGATATTGATTTTAAGGGTTTGGGGCATGGTTTATATGGTGAAACTAACCAACTTGATGAGGGTCAGAGAAATTAGACAATTAAATACTTGTTTTTATTGAGAAATGGAGTACCTTTGTCATGTACTGGTGAAACATATTGCAATAAAATGTAGAACCATATACACTGCTGGGAACAGTGTGAAGAAAAAGGGGGAAATAAATATATATTGTTAGTTCTAGCTTATAAGGCTCTAATGGCTTGTGATCCAAGTACTTAAAGAAGCTCCTTCCCCGGTATCAAATATCTCGGACCCTACAATCAGAAGGTGAGGCCTTGTTGGTGGTGCCATCACTGGTGGCTGCCTAGTTGGTGTTGACCCAGGACTCCCAAGTGAGGCACATCTCATACTTGACTTTCAGGAGGAATTTTAAAACATTCCTGTTTACCCAGGCATTTGATGGTGGAAGGAGACAGTTCCCAGGAGTCAGGAGACTACTGGATGGAAGAAGGTTTTTATCTGTAACTGTTCTTAGAATGTTTTTATCTGTAATTGTCTTTAGATTGCTTTGTTGTTAAAATGTTGTGTTGATGGGGTTTGCCACCTTGGACTCTAACGGGAGGAAGGGTGGGATATAAATTCAAGAAATAAATTTAAAAAATAAATTTATTGTTATTGCTTTGAAAATACACTAAATAATATTTGGGGTGAAAATATAAGTAAATAAAAAGGGGCTTGAACTTCATGACTTCTCAACACTATTTGCCTCAGTTCCTCAGGCTCCCTTCCTGAGAAAGTTCATTCAGACATGGTTAGGATGGCACTGTAAATGTGCCAATCTAACAGGGCCAACACCTAAGTGAGACTAACCCATTGGTTAAAAGTTCTCTTTGAAGCTCCAAGTAGACAGACTACTAATTGTGTTTATCATTTTATGGGATAATTAGCACACGAAGATGGAGAAGAGAAAAAATGAGCTCTGGGGTGCTTTATGCATCATTTTCTTTATGCCTGCTAAAGACAGCTCCTTTTGTTTTTCATCATGAAGGTCCTTAGCTTTAGAAATCATTCCATCAGTTGTGCCTTCTCCCAAGTGGCTTTGTTAAAAAATGTAAATGTACTGCCTTCAAGTTGATTCTGACTTATGGCGACCCTATGACTAGGGTTTTCATGAGGCTGAGAGGCAGTGACTGGCCCAAGGTCACCCAGTGAGCTTTATGGCTATGTGGGGATTCGAACTCTGGTCTTCCAGGTCGTAGTCCAACACCTTAACCACTACACCACATCACCTCAATTTCTTGCAGTGCTCTTGTAGATGGACAATCTGCCTTCATCATATCTTTGGATACATTGGTCCTTCTTCCTTATGTACAATTTCCTTTCCTGCTTTTACAAGAGGCTGCAGTCTTAATATATGAACTTAGCTAGGAGTAGTTCCCATAGTACTTAATGGGATTTATTTCTGAGTAGAGATGTATAAGACTTCAGTGTTAATGTATTTATTTATTCAAATATTTCAGGCCTGCTTTTCACTACAGAAAGAATCCTGAAGTGGGTTACAATCACTATAATGTAAAAACATATGCATTTTAAAAGCCAAAGATCCATAAACCACTAACATCTCACAATAAACTCATAAGAACATAAGAAGAGCCTGCTGGATCAGGCCGGTGGCCCATATAGTTCAGCATCCTGTTCTCACATCAGCCAGATGCCTATGGGAAGCCTGCATAAGTGCCAGGCATGTTTTCCTGAAGAGTGCATTCTACAATGAGGTGTCACTACCAAACTGGCCCTTTCCCTAGTAGCCATTTACCATGCCTCAAATTGGAGTCTTGAATGGAAGTAGCCTTCAGTGGAAGAGGGAATGGTGGACTTCCTATCACTGGGTCCAGAGGGTTACCCTTCAAATTCTTTCTGGACTAGATAGGCTACTTCAAACTGTTCTTTTAAAATGTGTGCATACATGTGAGATGTTTCCACTTATAAATGGCACGTGCACATTTAAATTGACAGATTTGTCTACATTAAACATAGAAGCAGCCTTCAGGGGGCAAAATCAGGCCTCATTTCCCTGTATGTATTGCAAGGAAAACCTGGCCATCTGAACATATGCACACTATTCACAACTGATTTCAACTGGTAATAATGTGTTTAACCTATGGACAAGTAACTTGCCCAAGAAGCTAAATGGACAAGTAACTTGCCCAAGAGGCAGAGGTTGAGTCCCTTCTTCCAAGCCATATATTTGACCTGACAGAGCATAATAAAATAAAATAGAAGTCACAGAAGTCAAGCTTGTGATGCTCTGTGAAAAGTTTCCCCTTTTGGGTTGCTACTTTGGAGTCACCATGAGTCACCCCCTCTGTTTGTGACTAATTTTGTTATTGGGACATTGTGATCAGGGTCGGTTCTAAAGGGTGGCCAGGTGGGGCACTGGTCTGAGGGCCCCTGGAGCTACAGGAGGCCCTCCGCTCTCCTTCCACAATTCATGGAAGCATCCACAGACTGCTATCCCCCCCACTATCCCCCCGCTTTACCTACCTTTCCGTTGTTTTTTGCGGCGTGCAGATTTGCCATCAATTAAGATGGCGGCCGAGGTTTCCTTAAGGGGCTGAAGCTACTGCCGCCATCTTTGCTGATGGCACGCATGCGTGCTACACGTGCGCATTGCTGCCATCAACAAACATGGCGGCAGAGGCTTCATCCCCTTAGGGAAACCTCGGCCGCCATCTTGATTGATGGCAAACCTGTGTGCGCTGCAAAAAACAATGGAATGGTGAAGCGTGGGGATAGCGGGGGGATGGCAGGCGGTGCGGAAGCTCCTGTCTTGCGGTCCGTGGATGCTTAAGTTCCGCGGATCGCAGAGGGGGAGCAGAGGGGCCCAGGGCAGGCTGGTACCCAAGGGCCCCGGCATGCCTGGGGCTGGCCCTGATTGTGATTCTTCAAGCGAGACTGTATTGGACAGTCTTTTCTTCCCTCTGTTTCCAAAAAGCAAATCAGATTAATAAGTTGGCCTCAAATAATTATTTTTGTTTTCAGTGTCCTGGCTGTGAGTGCCATTGCTTATATGTAGTCAAACAGGCACCACTCACACTGAAGAGTGAGGCGACAGCAGGCTTGGGGAAATGCCAAAATTTGGAGAACTACAAAAAAACGTTAAAGGGAAAAAACTAGGAGGGAGGGAACACCCCAAACAGCCTAATGAGGACTGAGCATGCTCAGAGGGCATGGAATGCTGACTTACTGGAAAAAGTAACAGAAAACTGGGAGGAAAGGGGGATAGAATGGAATGACTAAAGCAAGAAATGGAGCACTTCACACTGCAACTTTTGTCTTGCACCTCTCCCTTATGCTCTACTAAGAGATGTAATCTACTAAGCAGAAAATTCTTAGCATATTACTACTACTACTACTACTACTACTACTACAGTAACTCTTAATTATGTTTTATAAAGGAGGACACAAAATGGACAAGGGCATTTAGAAATCAAAGGGTTTTCAGGATTTTTTTTCCAGACTCAAAACACATCCAAAGCTCTATCAGCTTTCACCTGAGATTCAGGCACAACAAAGCATTCTAATTAGCTGAGGATATGGACACAGAAATTAGGTGTGTAGGTGGAGGTTGTACAGTTGAACAAATTTTCCCCTGAAGGGTAGGATTATTGCCTCTGAAGCTCTAAAGCTTGTGTTCTCTTACCAACAGGTGTTGATAAATGAAATGTTATCACCTTACTTGCTTTTGTGGTTTTCGGGGCTGATTTCAGCAAAATACATGGGAAATGAAATTCTTGTGTGTTATGTTGCTCTGTGGGTAGTGTAAGCTATTGTGTGCAAGGCAGTCTTCTTGTCTCTCTGACAATCGCAGCTGGTATCTTTAATGGAGACATGGGGAGTGTGTCTCTTTTGGAATAAAGGAGCTGAAGGCAACTGGACTGCTATTTCTCTAGTGCAGCCTTTCCCAACTGGTGTGCCTCCAGATGTTGTTGGACCACAACTCCCATCAGCTTCAGCCATTGGCAATGCTGGCTGAGGCTGATGGGAGTTGTGGTCCAACAACATCTGGAGGCACACTGGTTGGGAAAGGCTGCTCTTGTGGCTGCCTCCAAAAAGGAGGAGTGAGAAAAGTCCATTCACCCTGCCAAGCTACTTCTGCCTGCACAACCTGGTGGCACAACAGCAAAAGGTGGAAGTGAGCACGTGGCAAAACAGCAAATGTAACAGTACTGGAAAAGATAATGGGCACAATCCACAAGCATTTGCAATCAGCAGAAAAGACAGCCCTTGATGTTAAAGACTGTGGAACGTCACAAACAAAGTTTCTGTGTAAAATGTCCTGGAGTCCAATCTCTGTGTAGGATAAATATCACAGATGTCCTTAATTAACTAAAATAAGCCTGTCATCCCCCTCAGATCATGTCACTTAGGCAGTCTGCCAACATCATCGCTACCACATTTATTTATTAATTTATTGAACTAAGCTGTGTATATAAATCAAAATAAGACCCAGGCCTTTCCCTTAGGTTTTTACTATCTAGAAGATAAGTCTACACAAAGTAAGGGGAGTAGGGGGAGAACGTAGAGAAGGAAGATCAGGCAGACAATCAGGGACTTTTCAAGACAATTTAAAAGCTCAGGTGGAACAGCAAATGTTTCCCCACTACCACAAAAGTTAAGGTACAGAGTACCTAGGTTATTTTGGGACCTGAGGCAAAAGAAAATTCCCACAAAAGTAAAAATACGATAACAATAACTTAAGCAGCTCTAGACTCCTATTGAGAGGAAGGCAGGATATAAATTTTAATAATAACAATGATGATGATGATGATGATGATGATGATGATGATGAAATAGCTAACACTTTGCTTCCCTTCTAGGTGCACAAATCACCTGCCTGACATGTCCACCTCACACTACCTAACAAACACATGAGTTATTAACATGCAGTGGTTAAAGTGTTGGACTACAACCTGGGAGACCAGGGTTCGAATCCACTGCCTCTCAGCCTCATGAAAACCCTAGTCGGAATCGACTTGAAGGCAGTACATTTACATATTACTTGGGACCAGTTTGATCTCACTTTTGCTGGTATTTCTGCTGGGATGGAGGTGCAGTTACCCAGTGCTCCTTGGTCTCTGGTGACTTGAACCACAGTGTTCTTCCCTTAACCTAGGGGTCCTTAACCTTTCTGAGCTCATGGGCAGATTTATACATCTGAGAAACTGTTGTGGTTGGAGGCCTGGCTAGTCACAAATGATGGGAAAGCGAGTACAAGGCAGAGGTTGGACTGAGCCTCAAACACCAATAAACATATTTCACGAAACAAAGCACAACAAAATCCATCCAGTAATGGAACAGAAATAATTTACATATGTACCGCTTTTGGTTTGTGATTTGTTACTTCGCAACTGGGGACTTCAGGTATTTATGCTGCTTCTCAGTTGTATTTTAATGTTATATGAAGGGTATTGTTTATTTTGGGCAGTTCTTTTAGTGATTTCATATGCAAAGCGACACTGTTTAGAACTGGAGGAAGGGTGGAGCATTTTAAAAACATAATAAATAATAAATAAACTATTCAGCTAGTGAGCTGAAAATTTAGTCCAATACAATAGTTTTAAAATTGCACAGGACTAATTTCTCCTTTACTTAGTTTCTACATTTATTTCCTTATGTCATATCCTGCCTTAGGTGTAAACACTAGCAATGTTTATTTATTTATTTTATTTTATTTATTTTATTTATTTTCATTTCTGTTGTCCACACTCTGGTAACTTCTAGATTGGATTACTGTAATGCGCTCTACGTAGGGCTGCCCTTGAAGACTGTTCGGAAACTTCAGCTAGTGCAAAATGCGGCAGCCAGGCTGTTGACAAGGACCAATCGGTCTGCGCATATAACACCTGTCCTGGCTCGCTTGCACTGGCTACCCATTTGTTTCCGAGCTAGATTCAAGGTGCTGGTGTTGACCTATAAAGCCTTACACGGTGTGGGACCGCAATACCTTGTGGAACGCCTCTCCCGCTATGAACCTACCCGCTCACTTCGTTCAGTATCTAAGGCCCTCCTCCGGGTACCAACTCACCAGGATGCCCGGAGGACTGTTACTAGAACTAGGGCCTTTTCTGTGGTGGCCCCCAAATTATGGAACAGCTTACCGGAGGAAATACGCCTGGCGCCTACGGTTCTTTCTTTTAGGCGCCAGGTTAAGACTTGGCTGTACTCCCAGGCATTTTAATGTTCAATGTTTTATGTTTAATGTTTTAGTTTAATGTGTTCCTTTCTGTTACTGATTTTATTCTATATTGTATTTTAATCTCATTTTGTATACCGCCCAGAGAGCTATTAGCTATGGGCGGTCTAGAAATGAAAATAAATAAATAAATAAAATACCCATTTCACAAAAGTCAAGCTGGTGATGCTCAGAAACAAGTTGCTCCTTTTGCTGCTTCAGGGTCATCATGAGGATGAGGGTGCCACTCCCTTTAAGATACGCTTTGTTCTTGGTCTATTATTGTTATTTAAGGGATATTGCTTTATTTTACTTTTGTCTGATAGAATGAGATGTTCCCTGTGAGGTGGTGAGCATCAGATGCACTTGTGGCTGACTCACCACAGAGAGCCTGTTGGTGGGGAAGAGCTTAATCTCACTAGATGAGCAGTGTGGAGTGGGTGACTGTATCATCCCTGGTGAGAGATGAGGTCGCAATGAGTGGTTCCCTAGTCCTCCTGCTGCTATTCAATTGTTTTTATTCAGTTGATTTTTTTTGGTTCATGACTAATGGTTAGTTAAATGTTTTGAGTGTTTTACTGAAGTGAGAATTGAGTGGACGGAGTGATAGGATGATGTAAGGAGAATGACTGGGCATGTGGGTTTTTTTTTTTTAGTATGTGTAGGGTCAATGTGTATGTGAAAGATTTTGATGGCTTATTATATGTCATTGGTTTATTTATATAGCATGTTTTGGCTCAGAGGCCCCCAAGTGGTGAGCAGATTAAAACAAAAGAAAATACAATAGAACTACAGTAAATACAAACACAAAAGTACAAAAGATAAATACAATAACATTTTTTCATTGGTTTGTTTATTTATGTATTTATCTATATCCCGCCCCAGCAGGAACCCAGGGCGGCAAACAAAAGCACTAAAAACACTTTAATAATTCAGTTGGGGTGTGTTTGTCTCCAGCAAAGGAACAACTGGGAGCCTGCTTTAAGCTCCCAATTGTTCCTTTGAAGCCCCATCCTTACCCATGCCATACCTGATACCAGGTGTAGGGTAAGAACATAAGAACATAAGAACATAAGAACATAAGAAGAGCCTGCTGGATCAGGCCAGTGGCCCATCTAGTCCAGCATCCTGTTCTCACAGTGGCCAACCAGGTGTCTGGGGGAAGCCCGCAAGCAGGACCCGAGTGCAAGAACACTCTCCCCTCCTGAGGCTTCCGGCAACTGGTTTTCAGAAGCATGCTGCCTCTGACTAGGGTGGCACAGCACAGCCATCACGGCTAGTAGCCATTGATAGCCCTGTCCTCCATGAATTTGTCTAATCTTCTTTTAAAGCCATCCAAGCTGGTGGCCATTACTGCATCTTGTGGGAGCAAATTCCATAGTTTAACTATGCGCTGAGTAAAGAAGTACTTCCTTTTGTCTGTCCTGAATCTTCCAACATTCAGCTTCTTTGAATGTCCACGAGTTCTAGTATTATGAGAGAGGGAGAAGAACTTTTCTCTATCCACTTTCTCAATGCCATGCATAATTTTATACACTTCTATCATGTCTCCTCTGACCCGCCTTTTCTCTAAACTAAAAAGCCCCAAATGCTGCAACCTTTCCTCGTAAGGGAGTCGCTCCATCCCCTTGATCATTCTGGTTGCCCTCTTCTGAACCTTTTCCAACTCTATAATATCCTTTTTGAGATGAGGCGACCAGAACTGTACACAGTATTCCAAATGCGGCCGCACCATAGATATATACAACGGCATTATGATATCGGCTGTTTTATTTTCAATACCTTTCCTAATTATTGCTAGCATGGAATTTGCCTTTTTCACAGCTGCCGCACACTGGGTCGACATTTTCATCGTGCTGTCCACTACAACCCCGAGGTCTCTCTCCTGCTCAGTCACCGCCAGTTCAGACCCCATGAGCGTATATGTGAAATTAAGATTTTTTGCTCCAATATGCATAATTTTACACTTGTTTATATTGAATTGCATTTGCCATTTTTCCGCCCATTCACTCAGTTTGGAGAGGTCTTTTTGGAGCTCTTCGCAATCCCTTTTTGTTTTAACAACCCTGAACAATTTAGTGTCGTCAGCAAACTTGGCCACTTCACTGCTCACTCCTAATTCTAGGTCATTAATGAACAAGTTGAAAAGTACAGGTCCCAATACCGATCCTTGAGGGACTCCACTTTCTACAGCCCTCCATTGGGAGAACTGTCCGTTTATTCCTACTCTCTGCTTTCTGCTTCTTAACCAATTCCTTATCCACAAGAGGACCTCTCCTCTTATTCCATGACTGCTAAGCTTCCTCAGAAGCCTTTGGTGAGGTACCTTGTCAAACACTTTTTGGAAGTCTAAGTACACTATGTCCGCTGGATCACCTCTATCTATATGCTTGTTGACACTCTCAAAGAATTCTAATAGGTTACTGAGACAGGACTTTCCCTTGCAGAAGCCATGCTGGCTCTGCTTCAACAAGGCTTGTTCTTCTATGTGCTTGGTTAATCTAGCTTTAATAATACTTTCTACCAGTTTTCCAGGGACAGAAGTTAAGCTAACTGGCCTGTAATTTCCGGGATCCCCTCTGGATCCCTTTTTGAAGATTGGTGTTACATTTGCCACTTTCCAGTCCTCAGGCACGGAGGAGGACCCGAGGGACAAGTTACATATTTTAGTTAGCAGATCAGCAATTTCACCTTTGAGTTCTTTGAGAACTGTTGGGTGGATGCCATCCGGGCCCGGTGATTTGTCAGATTTTATATTGTCCATTAAGCTTAGAACTTCCTCTCTCGTTACCACTATTTGTCTTAGTTCCTCAGAATCCCTTCCTGCAAATGTTAGTTCAGGTTCAGGGATCTGCCCTATATCTTCCACTGTGAAGACAGATGCAAAGAATTCATTTAGCTTCTCTGCAATCTCCTTATCGTTCTTTAGTACACCTTTGACTCCCTTATCATCCAAGGGTCCAATTGTCTCCCTAGATGGTCTCCTGCTCTGAATGTATTTATAGAATTTTTTGTTGTTGGTTTTTATGTTCTTAGCAATGTGCTCCTCAAATTCTTTTTTAGCATCCCTTATTGTCTTCTTGCATTTCTTTTGCCAGAGTTTGTGTTCTTTTTTATTTTCTTCATTCGGACAAGACTTCCATTTTCTGAAGGAAGACTTTTTGCCTCTAAGAGCTTCCTTGACTTTGCTCGTTAACCATGCTGGCATCTTCTTGGCCCTGGCGGTACCTTTTCTGATCTGCGGTATGCACTCCAGTTGAGCTTCTAATATAGTGTTTTTAAACAACTTCCAAGCATTTTCGAGTGATGTGACCCTCTGGACTTTGTTTTTCAGCTTTCTTTTTACCAATCCCCTCATTTTTGTGAAGTTTCCTCTTTTGAAGTCAAATGTGACCGTGTTGGATTTTCTTGGCAATTGGCCAGTTACATGTATGTTTAATTTAATAGCACTGTGGTCACTGCTCCCAATCGGTTCAACAACACTTACATCTCGCACCAGGTCCCGGTCCCCACTGAGGATTAAGTCCAGGGTTGCCGTCCCTCTGGTCGGTTCCATGACCAATTGATCTAGGGAATAGTCATTTAGAATATCTAGAAACTTTGCTTCTTTGTCATGACTGGAACACATATGCAGCCAGTCTATGTCCGGGTAGTTGAAGTCACCCATTACTACCACATTTCCTAGTTTGGATGCTTCCTCAATTTCATATCTCATCTCAAGGTCTCCCTGAGCATTTTGATCAGGGGGACGATAGATCGTTCCCAGTATTAAGTCCCTCCTGGGGCACGGTATCACCACCCACAACGATTCTGTGGAGGAGTCTGCCTCTTTTGGGGTTTCGAGCTTGCTGGATTCAATGCCTTCTTTTACGTATAGAGCGACTCCGCCACCAATACGTCCTTCCCTGTCCTTCCAATATAGTTTATATCCAGGGATAACCGTATCCCACTGGTTTTCTCCATTCCACCAGGTCTCCGTTATGCTCACTATATCAATGCTCTTCTCTAAGACCAAGCACTCCAGTTCTCCCATCTTGGTTCGGAGGCTCCTAGCATTAGCGTACAGGCACTTGTAAGCAGTGTCTCTCTTCAAGTGTCTTTGGCACTTGTGGTTAGGCCTGTGGTAATTTTGCTCTTCTGAATTTATATCCTGTGCCCCTGCTCTCACAATGCCTACTTCTAGGCCTACCCCTTTTAAAATTTCATCATTTCTTTGGTTTTTATCCCAGGGGGGAGGTTTATTCCGAACCGGACCTTTCTCAGCTCCTGTCGGGTTTCCCCCCTCAGTCAGTTTAAAAGCTGCTCTGCTACCTTTTTAATTTTAAGTGCCAGCAGTCTGGTTCCATTCTGGTTCAAGTGGAGCCCGTCCCTTTTGTACAGGCCCGGCTTGTCCCAAAATGTTCCCCAGTGCCTAACAAATCCGAACCCTTCCACCCGACACCATTGTCTCATCCACGCATTGAGACTGCGAAGCTGGGCCTGTCTGGCTGGTCCTGCACGTGGAACCGGTAGCATTTCAGAGAAAGCCACCTTGGAGGTCCTGGCTTTCAGCATCCTACCTAGCAACCTAAATTTTGCTTCCAGGACCTCACGGCTGCATTTCCCCATGTCGTTGGTGCCAACGTGCACCACGACCACTGACTCCTTCCCAGCACTGTCTACCAAACTATCTAAACGACGGGCGATATCCGCAACCTTCGCACCAGGCAGGCAAAACACCTTGCAGTCTACACGCCCATCACACACCCCACTGTCTATGTTCCTAATGATCGAATCACCCACTATGAGGATCCCTCCACCCCCTGGAGATATATCCTTGGCACAAGAGGATAGCTGCTCATCCCCCAAGGAATGGGTCCCTTCTAAGGGATCGTTTCCCTCTTCCTCAGCTGGATGCTCTCCTTCCCCGAGACCATCGTTCTCCATGATAGCAGGAGAGCTATCATCGCTGGAGTGGGACACAGCTATAACGTCCCTGAAGGCCTCCTCCACACACCTCTCTGCCTCTCTCAGCTTTTCCAGGTCCGCCACCTTGGCCTCAAGGAAATGAAGTCGTTCCCGGAGAGCCAGGAGCTCATTGCACCGAGAGCACACCCACGACTTCTGTCCAACAGGCAGATAGTTGTACATGCTGCAGGCGGTGCAAAACACTGGAAAGCCCCCACACCCCTGCTGGCTTCTTACCTGCATAGTTTTGTTTAAGGTTTATTACGTCAATGGGTTGGAGACTGCGGTTTAGTTGAGGTCAGGGAACAGACGGGCAGAGTGGGGGGCCCTGGCCTCCTCACCCTGCTGCCGAACTCGCTCTGCTGCTTAACTCGCCTTGACGCTTCGTCAGCTGGGGCTCCCTTTAGCTCGTGGAGCAGCACGTGGAGCAGCTCGTGGAGCTCCCTTTAGCTCGTGGAGCTCGTGGTAGGTGAGCATGACTTCCCAAAAATGGCCTCACAGGCCACATGGGGAGGCCTGGTTGGCCAAGTCTGGCCTGCAGGCTGGAGGTTCCCCTGTTGTAGAAAGTGTTCTACTTCGCTATCCTAGGAGGCTGTTGCCTGAATGTTTCTTCCTGAAGCCATTCAAATGCGAGATATACATAATGTGTCAAATGATCTGGAAATGAGGTGAGGTTTCAGCCTTTATACAACCAATAAACTGCTTCTGAAGTCATGAAAAGTAGAATACAATGCTCTCATCTCAAAGATTTATTATAATGAAGAGATGCTGCAGCTCCTTCTAATGGTGCAGATTAAATGAAATCAGCATAACTCTGTCAGCCAGATATTCATTTCTGGAATTCCAGCCAGACTCATCTCCTTGTTCCAGTAGTAGATATATATATAAAAGAGTCATTAATAATTGGCATTTGCATAGCATATTTTGTCTGTATGGCACTGCAAGAATAATATGTTTAGGAACTTTGTCTGAAACACCAGGCTGGGAGAAGGCTTGTTCGATGCAGGGAATTAGCAGGTGGCACCATTTAGGGATGGCTGGCCATTCTTTTCCCACAATATGTCACTAGTCCTCAAGAGGACCTATGTGCCTGACCAGCAAAGGCAGAATTCCATTTGCTTAAAAAATAAAGTCACAAAACCCTTTAAAAACTTGAACAGAACTATGCTGATACTGATATTATTTTAAAGAGGTATAAAGAAAGAAAAACTAAGAAATGTTTTTAGAATATACTGCTCCTTTTTTTGCCATTGCATCTGCAGTATTTTCAGTAGTGGGCCTTTCAACTTTTTTCCTACTCTTCATATCTTTTTGGCTTCCGCACAGAATTCTGAAAATGTACTTCTGAGAATTAACAGGAATGTCATGGGAAGTTCTTGGGGCCAGGGCCAGGAACTGAGAATGGCTTTGGACATTACAAAATGTGTCAACAGAGGATGCATGAATTACTTGTGCTTCATCTTTTTGTACATTCTGGGTAACATTCACAGCATGACTATGCATGCATTCCCTTTAGTAAGACATATATAAATGTAAGAAGTGCAAAAAGAGAACATGTATTTTCTGTATGTATTTTCTTTGTAAAGTGAAGCTGTGCTGATTCTAACTTGTGAATAATATACAATCTACTGTCACTTACCTTTCCTTCTACATTTGTATGTTGCTCAGTTTCACAAAGACCGCACAAGGCACCAGTGCGCTGTCCTTTGACCTTGGAAAAGTTGCCTTGAATTCGTCACTGGTGGGAGCAAGGAAGCAAAGCGATACAATCAAAGGCTGTTATTCTGAAATGTCTTTTGAGCTCACAAATCCAATTAACTTTAGAGCTTGCAGATGGGTTTAAGTTTACAACCTAAGCAGCAAACAGAAACAAAGCTACTGAAGAAAAGGCTGAAGAAAGGATTTTTTTTAAAAGTAAAGTATTAGAACAAAGTCAGCTATGTACTACTTCGAGCTGTTTGAAAGAAGGGTAAAAAATGATGCTGAATGCAAGGGAGGGATAATCAGATTCACATTCTAAAATCTACTCAGCACATAGATCACCACCATCTCAAACCAAGTGCAGCCAACATGGAACTCTCCAGATGTTGTGGACTACAATTTCCATCAACTGTGACCATTAGCTATGCTGGTTAAGGCTGATGAGAGTTGGTGTCCACAACATCTAGAGGGCACCACTATGGATGGGGGAGAAATTAGACTATGTTCACATTTAAAGGTGAACCTATCTAATTTGCACTTTCCAAAACCAAAGGAGTCCAGGGCAGTACTAGCATTGTTGCACTAGCATAACTCATTAGTTGAATAGCACCCATAAACAACAACAAATGGCACCTAAGGTAAAATGGCACCTTCATATTACTATTATCAGGGCCGGTGCCAAAGGACAGCCAGGTGGGGCCCCTGAAGGTGCCCCTGAAGGGCCCCTTGTTAGGGAGGGGGAGTAGCACTCCCTTTCAATGATCTGCAGAAGGGTCCCTACTGCGGATTGCAGGGAGGGAGCTGCCTGCCTGCCCGCTCACTCTCCTTCCCCCTGCCAGCTCGCTCGCCCTTCCCCTGCCTGCTTGCTCGCCTGCTCACTCGCTTGTCCTCCCCCTGCCCGCTCGCTCGCTTGTCCTCCCCTCACCTGCTCACTCCCCCTTCCCCCAACTGCTTGCTCCCCCTCCCCCTGCCAGCTCCCACTTCCCCTGCCCACTCACTCACCCGTTCTCTTGATCGCCAGCCTACCCACTCGCTTGCCCACTCGCTCACTCGCCAGCCCTCCTGCACCCCCGCCTGCCCACTTGCTTGCCCAACCCCTGCCTCTTGCTTGCTTGTCCGCTGTCCTGTCCCCTGCTCACTCACTCACTCACTGTCCTGCCCCCTGCCCGACCTCCCGCCCCCTCCCACTCACCCGCTTGCTTGCTCGCTTAGTAGGTAGGTGGGGCATGCATGAGTGTGGGTGCCAGGGCCCAGGGCAGGCTGGTGCCCAAGGGCCCCAGCATGCCTGGTGTTAGCCCTGCCTATTAATACTGAGCAGAAAGCACAATACCTATTTTTTCATCATATGCTACATGTACATGCCTGAAGAAGCCATTGCCAAGAGAACATATAAATGCACATACAAAGTTCACTTGACTTTGGTGCAATGCTCCTTGTAATGTTCCTAATTCTGGTTACTGCCCCAGCTTTCCTCCTTCATTATCAAAGTATTCCTTCCCCTGTTCTTTAAATAGCATTGATTTTCTGGAGGGGTAGTCATGTTAGTCTCTTGCAGCAAAATCAATAAAGAGTCTTGCAGCATCTTAAAAACTAACAATGTAATGCCAGGATGTCTGTGTTACCAAGAATGGTTTTTGTGAATTACCACTGTCAATTACATAATTATCACTATCTCTTCTTGTTTGCATTTCATTTCCCTCTGACCTTATTGTTTACAATCCCCCCACCCCACCTATAATATAATATACCTGACAACTAGGGATGGAAGGATCTGTCCATTTCGGTTCTCCAGGTTTCTTATTTTTCTAATCTTAAATTTGGTTCTCCACATTTCTGCAGCAATATGCACATTAAAAAAAGTCCTCATAAAAATTCTTCAGCATTTTAATGTGAATTTTTCCTAATAAAAACATTTTTATGCAGTTTTGAGTAATGTACATATTTCTGAAAGCGATTTATCCTAATATAATGCATTTTTGTATGTCATTTTCACCAATGTATTCATTTGTGACACTTTCCCCTAGTATGTGCATTGCTTGGTTGGGCAAGTGCGTCGCAAAATTCAGATAAGTGCGAATTTTGAAGGATGACTGTGTTTCAGATCTCATATGGTTTCAAAAAGTGTAAATTTGATAAATTCAGCTTTAAATGTGAACTAAATCATCCCTATTGACAACTGAGGGTCTCACGTCATAAATCTGATGAAGTGGACTGTAGTCTACAAAATCTTAGACTATAATAAATTTGTTAATCTATACAGTGCCCCTAGACTCTTTATTTTTATTTTATATTTCACAACATGAGCAGTTTGTCAAGAAACACATTGCAGTGAAACAAAGATCAAAGTATGTGTATTAGAAACAAAAGAAAAGCACAGAGAGATATCAAATCAAAATGTAAAGAACTGGAACAGAGAGTTGCTGGATTGGCTAGTGCAGACAAATGTTAGTATAAGTGCTCTTTTGGAATTCAGCTTTGTACTGCATATAGCTGAAAACCAATTACATTTCTGTTCTGCTTGCTGAAGGGTTCTGTGTAACTCAAAAAGGTTTGATTAAATACATATTCCCTCACTGATGCTGCATTCTTCTTATCTGAGACACCACAATAACAGACTCTTTGCAGTCCTTGCATAGTGTATTTTACTCTGTTCTTTGGTTTAGTTTACTTTCTGCTTGCAATGCTCTGTAATAAGCTTAATAATGTTGCTCTAGTCTTCCACTGCTACAAAGCTGACCTGTTTGGGTGTGGCTGAATAGGAACTCGATATCCTTTAAGGCATCTTTCTGCAGCATAGTTTTATCACTGATCCACAACTTAGAATCTTTTAGAGGTTGTGGTTTGAAATGGGTGAGAAGCAGAAATAATATTTTGCTTGGAACATAGAATAGGCATCTCTGCAAAAATGTCAAGAATTTAATATGGTTTTAGCATTCCATGTAAGGTGTAACATATGCCTGGCGTGCTATCTCTATGTTGTTGTTGCTGTTATTGTTGCTGTTATTGTTGTTATTGTTGTTAATAGTACTTTAGAACTTCATCCCAAGTTCCAGATTCCTCAGTTAAAGATTTATAAACCTGTCTTCACTTGGGTCCCTTCAGGTGAGTGGGTGGGCAGAATGTGTGGCAAATCCCTGACAGCATAATCCTATGCATGTCTACGAAGAAGTAAGTCCCACTGAGTTCTAGGGAGCGTGATCTCAGGTTAGTGGGCATAGAACTTTATCCATATTCATCTAACTTTGGGGGTGGGAAGCCAAATACAATATGACTTCTTTCACAGCTTGGAAGATTACTTTTAAAAAGTAATAAATTACAGTTATAATTACATGGCCCAAAAAGTAGTAATTACCATTACAATTACAATTGCTCTGAAAGTAACAGATTACTTTTTCTTAAAAGTAATCACTACAATTACATTTCAGTTACTTTTTTTAAAAAATGCCTACAAGGTGCTGGTTTTGGCTGCTGCACATCTAAGTAGCCTAAAACAAGAAGATGGCCAAGAAGATACCAGCATGGTTAACGAGCAAAATCAAGGAAGCTCTTAGAGGCAAAAAGTCTTCCTTCAAAAAGTGGAAGTCTTGTCCGAATGAAGAAAATAAAAAGGAACACAAACTCTGGCAAAAGAAATGCAAGAAGACAATAAGGGATGCTAAAAAAGAATTTGAGGAGCACATTGCTAAGAACATAAAAACCAACAACAAAAAATTCTATAAATACATTCAAAGCAGGAGACCATCTAGGGAGACAATTGGACCCTTGGATGATAAGGGAGTCAAAGGTGTACTAAAGAACGATAAGGAGATTGCAGAGAAGCTAAATGAATTCTTTGCATCTGTCTTCACAGTGGAAGATATAGGGCAGATCCCTGAACCTGAACTAACATTTGCAGGAAGGGATTCTGAGGAACTGAGACAAATAGTGGTAACGAGAGAGGAAGTTCTAGGCTTAATGGACAATATAAAAACTGACAAATCACCGGGCCCGGATGGCATCCACCCAACAGTTCTCAAAGAACTCAAATGTGAAATTACTGATCTGCTAACTAAAATATGTAACTTGTCCCTCGGGTTCTCCTCCATGCCTGAGGACTGGAAAGTGGCAAATGTAACGCCAATCTGCAAAAAGGGATCCGGGGGGGGGATCCCGGAAATTACAGGCCAGTTAGCTTAACTTCTGTCCCTGGAAAACTGGTAGAAAGTATTATTAAAGCTAGATTAACTAAGCACATAGAAGAACAAGTCTTGCTGAAGCAGAGCCAGCATGGCTTCTGCAAGGGAAAGTCCTGTCTCAGTAACCTATTAGAATTCTTTGAGAGTGTCAACAAGCATATAGATAGAGGTGATCCAGTGGACATAGCGTACTTAGACTTTCAAAAAGCGTTTGACAAGGTACCTCACCAAAGACTTCTGAGGAAGCTTAGCAGTCATGGAATAAGAGGAGAGGTCCTCTTGTGGATAAGGAATTGGTTAAGAAGCAGAAAGCAGAGAGTAGGAATAAATGGACAGTTCTCCCAATGGAGGGCTGTAGAAAGTGGAGTCCCTCAAGGATTGGTATTGGGACCTGTACTTTTCAACTTGTTCATTAATGACCTAGAATTAGGAGTGAGCAGTGAAGTGGCCAAGTTTGCTGACGATACTAAATTGTTCAGGGTTGTTAAAACAAAAAGGGATTGCGAAGAGCTCCAAAAAGACCTCTCCAAACTGAATGAATGGGTGGAAAAATGGTAAATGCAATTCAATATAAACAAGTGTAAAATTATGCATATTGGAGCAAAAAATCTTAATTTCACATATATGCTCATGGGGTCTGAACCGGCGGTGACCGACCAGGAGAGAGACCTCGGGGTTGTAGTGGACAGCACGATGAAAATGTCGACCCAGTGTGCGGCAGCTGTGAAAAAGGCAAATTCCATGCTAGGGATAATTAGGAAAGGTATTGAAAATAAAACAGCCAATATCATAATGCCGTTGTATAAATCTATGGTGCGGCCGCATTTGGAATACTGTGTACAGTTCTGGTCGCCTCATCTCAAAAAGGATATTATAGAGTTGGAAAAGGTTCAGGAGAGGTCAACCAGAATGATCAAGGGGATGGAGCGACTCCCTTACGAGGAACGGTTGCAGCATTTGGGGCTTTTTAGTTTAGAGAAAAGGTGGGTCAGAGGAGACATGATAGAAGTGTATAAAATTATGCATGGCATTGAGAAAGTGGATAGAGAAAAGCTTTTCTCCCTCTCTCACAATATGAGAACTTGTGGCCATTCAAAGAAGCTGAATGTTGGAAGATTCAGGACAGACAAAAGGAAGTACTTCTTTACTCAGCACTTAGTTAAACTATGGAATTTGCTCCCACAAGATGCAGTAATGGCCACCAGCTTGGACAGCTTTAAAAGAAGATTAGACAAATTCATGGAGGACAGGGCTATCAATGGCTACTAGCTGTGATGGCTGTGCTGTGCCACCCTAGTCAGAGGCAGCATGCTTCTGAAAACCAGTTGCTGGAAGCCTCAGGAGGGGAGAGTGTTCTTGCACTCAGGTCCTGCTTGTGGGCTTCCCCCAGGCACCTGGTTGGCCACTGTGAGAACAGGATGCTGGACTAGATGGGTCACTGGCCTGATCCAGCAGGCTCTTCTTATGTTCTTATGTTCTAACAACATTAAAAATAAACATACATATACAGAGGTAGTAGAATAATTCTTTTTATCCATAAGAGAGTAATGGTTGTCTCTCAGCTAGCAAGGGAGGTGGGGAGGGAGGCAGAGGCCACTACTCAGATCTTTGCACGTCAAACCAAGTGCAGCCCCCCCACTCAGTCAGCAAGTATAATCTCTCTCACTTAACCACCTCCTGGACCCTGCCCTGCCACCAACAAAGGGACACTCACCCAAGCAAGCATTTTCCTCTGAGATGCAAAAAAGTTAAAATACTGCAAATGCAGCACATTAGCCAGAGAAGGTGTTGGAGGCCACTTTGTGTGCCAAGTGCAAACACAGTATTCACACACACACACACACACACACACACACACACACACACACACACACACACACACACGCACGCACACACACACGTCATCTTGCACCTCCACTGTTCTTTATCTCCATTCTGCTGCTGCTTCCTCTTTTATCCATGATCTTGCCCTCTGGCTCCTTTTCCCCTACACTCCATTCTTCACCACCACTATCCATTTTTTAAAACAATTGTTTTCATGAGGGAAGAGCGACACTGCGCAGAAGCCCAGTTTGAGGCACATGATTTTCATCCACAAATCAGAGGAGCAGAAGACTTCCCCTGCTTCCGCCCCCCAAGTACAGTAATGCCCAAAAGTAATGCTGGAAACATTACAATTACTCCTTAAAAGTAATAAAATTACTGCTAGTTCTATTACAATCAGAATATAAAGGAATTACCCAATCATTCCTCAAAAAAGTAATGAATTACTTCCAAGCTCTGACTTCTTTACAGAAACTGTTATTTCAAGATTTCTTTTCCTTTTGCAGTATAATGCAGCAAAACAAGATACACTTTCAGAAAAAATAACTGGATTTTAAAATATGATGAACTTGGAGCAAAAAGATTTCCAAGCAACAAAACCAAGCTTTGCACTGAATGTTCACTGAACCCCTCTACCCGTCACTCACTGATAAATGTACCTGCATAGGTCACACTTTACAATACACTAAAAAAATCGTTTGGTGGATACTGAAAAACATAATCATTTGATTAGGACCAGAAAGAGAGCCTTTTGCATTTAAGCAGTCTCCCAGATGTGTTGCTAGTGCAGATAGGGATGTAGACCCTCATCTGCATCACATTGATCAGAAAGCCTCACTGAACCTCCTAGAATTGTCTGCAAATGGAATGTGCATCACATCCGGGGCCACCAGTGGATACTTGAGATCCTAGGGGTCCATTCCTTTTAGCTGGATATGGGCCCTTTCCAGCCCTATGCAGACGTTCTTTCCATACGTGTTAGGAGGGGAGTGGGATCATAAGTGCTCTCCCTTCTCCCAGTAGTGGATAGCATGGTGGGGCAGAAGCACTTACCTATCCTCTCAGCAGGTGAGTTGCTGCTGCTTCCTGGGAGATGAGGGTAGGGGCAAGGCAGTAGGGAGGGTAGCATGGGGCAAATGTACCAGTAGGAGAATCGGATTACCTCTCTTAATGCATTGTGCTACTCTCCATGCCACCTCGCCCCTCCCAGTGAACAGTAGCAATTCACCTGCCAGGAGGTCAGGTAAGCACCTCCGCATTAATATGCCATCTGCTGCTGCTTGTTCTACACTTCCATATGGTCAGTTGAAGGTATGCATACAGTTTACATGTATACAGCTCGAAAATAAGAGTGAAAAGAGCCTGCTACATGTGTCCAGTTCTACGTGCACAGGCTTCGTGTCGATCTTGAACTGAGCCTGTGGGAGTCAGAAAAGTGGACTGCATTATGTAATCCCTCTCCATGCGTAGAAAGAGCTGTGGCCTTTTTGGTTTCTAGGCTCATATAAAACATCCCTGCCATATTTTAAAAGCTTGCTTTCAGGTTGCATTAATGTCAGTTCATCTGTCCCAAAGCCAAAAAGTCATCCGAAGTGCAATTGCTCTCTACAAGCTTCCAAAAATATTTTTTCTGTAAAAGCTCCAGGGCACACAGAAAACAGCATACAAAAGGATTTTTGACACCCACTTTGGAGAATGGACATTTATATTTTTGCCACCTATGAAAGATGTGTCCACACACATATACACACTGCACAAAAGCTGCCCGTGTGGAAAGACATAAGACTGTCTTTCCTTTAAACCCATTTTTGGAAGCATGGATGAGAAACACAAAGGGGAAATAATATTTTCCCCTTCTGACCTGAATATTCTAAATGTGTGCAATCCCAAGTTGGAAGGTTTCCAAAAATAATTTGATACTTTATTTCTGCTCCAGTACTGCCTGTTCAGTTAGGTTACTGGCAGGTCAAATCTTCTGCAGAAGTGCTGGAAGTACGAAGATGGATAGTGGAAAGATGGCCATAGGAGAAAGAGTTAACCGGCCTCCTTTTGTTCTTCCTTCCTCTGCTCTGGCTCACAACCTGCCCAGGAGAGTTTTGGGTTTTTTTAAAAAAAAGTTCAGAGGAAAAATATATGCACACAAAACTCTGTGTAAGGTGTAGAAAGTCTGGGTTGTTTTTTTAAAAAAACGTTAACTGGAGAAATATTGACCTGCCATTTACCACTCAGAAAGCTTTACAACTAAATAAGAACTGTAACTTGGCTTTCCCTTGCTCTACAAATCTAGAACTCAATCCATACACTAAACTATCTGGAAAAACAGCACATAGTACAGAGTTTGACTGCTTTTGTGCTTACTGCTAGGCCATGGATGAGTTGTGGTAAGTCTCAGGCTAGGCTTCTCTCAGTTTCTCTCTTTTTTTTCAAATCTTAAATTTGATTCTCCACATTTCCACAACAGTTTCTGATTTTTTTAAAAAAGGCCTCATGAAAATTAATAATACACTAACCACTAAATTAATAATATACTAACACTACAATTAATATATACTAACCAGAATGTTAGTGTATATTTCTCCTAATATACAAATTCTGTATGCAATTTTGCCTAATATACATATTTTGCAAAGTAATTTTTTCTCATATAATACATTTTTAAATGCTGTTTTCACTAATTATACATTATTAGGCACTCTTTACCCCAATATATGCATTTTTGTACACATTACTTGACTGGAGAATTTTATTACAAAATTTTGAGAAGTGCAAATTTTGAAGGATATTTGTGCTTCAGTTTTTGTATTGTTTCAAAAAGGACAAATTAGGCAAATTTACATTTGGCTTTAAATATGAACTTAATCAAATGTTTCCCTCATCTCTATCTCAGGCTTACGTACTCTCCTGTCTTCTCTTCTCTTTGGCATGGCATGACAAGGAGTTTGGAAGACTTTTTTTCCCTTCCATTTAAGATTAATTACACCTTGTCATGAATACAAACTCAGACAAACCACACCTATGAAGCTGGCTTGTTTCAAGAAACCATAGTTAAGATTCACTATAGTTTATGGTTCAGATGTAATGCCAAACTGCAGCTAATCTAAAATGGAAGTTGTAGCTCCCTGTGGTCATTCCAGGGGAGGAGAGAGGGTGGGGGAGTGTGCGAGCCCAAAGTTTGCTGCAGCTCATAATGCTAAACCATAGTTTTGTAATGCTAACCCACAGTTTAGTGCTGTGTGCAAATGCAGTCAGTAGACCTATTGTTGATGAGAGCAGTAATTAGGTTGGATCCAGAGTTAGTCATGCTTAGAGTAGACCCACCAAATTCAAAGGGACTTCAGTTTGTAATGACAACCTTAAGTCCCATTGATTTCAATAGATCTACTTTAAGCATGTTGGGCAGAACAATCCAAACAACAGGAGCCAGTGTTATTTATGTTGGGGTAAATTATACTGGTGTAAGTTGCCCCTGTTCCAAACACAGCTGAGGAGTGGGGCTACTGCCAGCTGGCCAGGCCTGGCAGAGGGAAAACAACCTTTAAAACAGAGTTTTACTTAGACCAGTCTTTTTTGCCATTGTAACTTCTGCTGGGTTACTAGGTCATGTGATTGTGCTGAACAGAAGTTGGAATAGTGGAAAGTCTCCCCCTGTTCTGTCCCACCACTCCCTGAAACACCCCCCTTTTTTGGAGACATACCCCAGCCTTGCCTCAGCTGGCTGAGCCCTGGCTGCACCAGAATAGAGGATTTATGCTGGCAAATCTCCAGCTGAGCTGGGGTGAGGGACTTCAGCTGGTCTAGCCTCACAGATCTGCTGATTCTAAACTCCACTCTTCCCAGCGGATCTAGGGTTTGGACTGCACCCTAAGGCAGGCACCAACCCATTAACAATACTAATTTTAAAATCTTAAATGCATAAGTCCATTGTATTTAGGTCTGAATGTTGGACCTGCCTCTACATTGACAAAAATGTGAAGACTTATTTTTTTAAAGGCATAGGATAGGGAGAGCAGTACACTGGAGATTTCTGAGCTTGAAACAAGGAAGACATTATTTCAGTGGAGTAACCTGCAATATCATTGTTCTTGATCGGGAACTGAACCTAGGCAGGGGCAGAAGAGTAAAGATAACAGCTTGAATTAATGAAAATAGTGGATAAGTTAATCAGTGACTGGGTTGAGATACAACAGCAACAGTTGCCAGCCTGCCTGGAAAGTTTTTTCTTCTTGCGTAAGAGTTAAATTCTTGCTGAAGGGGATAATAGTTTTCTCTCTCAATCTTAAGTCTCATTCCAGCACTAATTACTGAGCCTTCAAATATATTAACCCCTATACAGAAGTTATATCGTTTCTTTAAAAAAATTGTGAAAAATGTGAAAAAATGATCAAGAAAAAAGAAAAGGCAATGAAACAGGTTGTACACTTAAGTCATCTCAGGCGTGACAGAAAGTGTGAGGAATGTCCTGGAGGACACATTCTGAAACTTTAATACCTTTGACAACTTTTCGCAAAGATGCAAACATGGGCCTGCTGTTTTTGCAAGCTCATAGTCACTCAGTGAGCATTTATTTTTAGTGTGGTCATAGGTAGAAGCCCTGGCAAAGGCAGAAGCACTTTGCGTGCATGGTTTTGTGATTCTTTGTTCCTATCATAAGCACAGAAGTGGCAGATGGGGTTGCAAACTAGGGTGGCCAGCTATAAAGGAAGATATAGCTCCCGGACATTGGCTAATTTAGCAAATGTAGGATGAAGGACGGGGCTCCAATGTTTTTGACCAGTGTGGAAGAGGGAAATTCAGAGAACACAGCTGTTGTCAGTTCTGCATGGCTAGCTGAACTTGCTAAAACCCATCATCTACTACACCAGTGATGACAATATAGACATTAACTCTGTCTTTCATTGCAGCTAGTCCACTGAATATGTAACTCAGGACCTTCATGAGCACCTTCTCCTGAACTCAAGGAGTTGAATGCCTCCCACATTACTGTACCTGCCCAGTGATGCAGAGAGTACACAAGATGGGAGGCCACAGATAAGAGAAGTAGTGCCTGTATTTAGACTGGGAAGCTGGGGAAGAGCGGTAGCTCACCTGCTTTGCATGCAGAAGTCCCAAGTTCAGTCCCCAGCTTCTCCAGGTAAGGCTGGGAATGTCTCCTTTCTGAAAACCTGCAAGGCCACTGACACTTGGTATAGATGGCCTGGCTTGATATAAAACAGCTTCCTATGAGGTTGGCCTTCTTAGAATGTCCATTCTTCATGTAAGGGGGTGGAGCTTAGGAGTGGGACAGGGGGACTGGAGACAGAGGCTCATGTGGCCCCAGCTTACCTCTAGTCATTGACTGTTGGAGCACTAATGGTTAGAGATGGGATACAAATGTAATAATAACAAATAAAGTTGCTTCTGAGAGCTGTCCATAGTTTTGCAGCCACTGAGCTATCTCACCTTGTGTGAGAACTGGCTGCAGACAGTTCAGGATAGCATTGTTTCTTTTTTCTTTCATTTTTTAAATTTTAATGATACATAAATAGAGTACATAACAGTAAACACATCCTTGGACACACAGAGAGGGCCAGGGTCACATACCTAATGTTAAGGCTGATCTTTCTCCCTCTTCAGGAAGTGATTTGCTCCATTAGGGCATATCAGCACCACAAATATGGGTTCTAGTTTAGCTCAAGGGGATAGAGTGACTTCCCTATGAGGAAAGGTTGTAGATTTGGGGCTCTTTAGTTTAGAGAAAAGGTAAGAGGTGACATGATAGAAGTGTATACAATTGTGCATGGCATGGAGCAAGTGGATAGAGAAATGTTTTTCCTCCCTCTCTCATAACACTAGAACTCATGGACCATCCAATCAAGCTGAATGTTGAAAGATTCAGACAAAAGAAAGGACTTCTTCACATGGCATATATGGAATTCACTCCCACAGGAGGCTGTGATGGCCACCAACATGGATGGTTGTACAAGAGGATTAGACAAATTCATGGAGGGTTAGGCTATCAGTGGCTACTAGCCATGATGGCTATGGTCTGCCTCCATGGTCGCAGGCAGCATGCTTCTGATTATCAGTTGCTGGAAACCACAGGAGGGGAGAGTGCTGTTGCACCCAGGTTCTGCTTGCAGGCTTCCCATAGGCATCTAGTTGGCTACGGTGAGAAGAGAATGTTGGACTAGATGGGCCATTGGCCTGATCCCGCATGCTCTTCCTGTGTTCTTATGTTCACTGTCATGGATCTCAACAAAGATTCCTGGGAATTCTAGTTTGTAGAGGATATTGAGAAATTTCTGCTAGAAACCACTAGCTCCTGCTTTACAGAACAATCCTTCCAAAAGTTCCCTGAAGAGAGGAAATGACATTAAAACAATTTAATTCAGAAAGGTAACGAAGGCATTAATCTTCAGTCCAGTTCATTTAACTTTGCTGCAGTTTCCAGAGCAATATTATTGTTAGTGAAGGCAAGTTGCCTGAGACCTACTTTGCACATGCACACACTGGATTGCTCACGGAGGCTAGAGTATTGGGTCTCTCTGTGGGTGCCAAGATTCTCATTCCTGCTAAGTTAGGAAGCGCACTGCTTAGCTTAAGGAACTCACTATCCTCCAGTCTAGCCTACTTTACAGGCTGTCCTAAGGATAGGATACTACTTTGAGCTCTTTGGAGGGTACCCAAATGTAATAAATAACTACATGGAAGCAAAAGCTAACCAAATGAACAAATTATACAACAGAAAGCCAATGCAAGGGTCAATTTAAATGTGACAGCCACTGAAAAACATTAACCCCAACACAGTTCCTCATGGTGGATGAAAAGCTTAAAAGGTGCTGGTCTGCGGGAATAGCACTGTGTGGTCACATTGGCATGCAAGTGCTGCATGTATAAGAGACGCTGCATGAGCTAGGAACCCTGTAGAGCACCAAGAGTCATAAATGCTTTTTGTCAGCCATATAATTTGGTCCTTCATGAGAATGGTGGCAGGTTCATAGGAGAGTAATACAAATTCAGCATAGATACCTTGAAATGAATGAAGGAGAAAAAACTCACAGGAGGGGAGACCAGCAAGTCCACTAAGGATGTGCATGGAGTCAGAAGGAAATGTTGGGAACTTGAACCTTACTTTAGACAGGTGCCCGTGAATGAGGCATGATGAGAAGCCTCCAGGGGACTGTAGCAGCTAGCAGTTTTGACAGCCACTACAGCTATCTCTGGAGCATTTCCTTCCAACCTTCTACCATGGCTGCTGCCACCTATCAGTTTGTTCACCTTCTACAGTGCCAGGTTTCCTGGAGCAGTAGACAGGATAAAACTTCCTTGATCCTCTCTGCTGCTCTGGATTAAAGAAGAGGCCCAGCAACTCTGGAGTGAGTGGCAGCACTGAGACGTGACAGAAGGGAACTCTGCAACTCCAGTTACCTGTTGCAGCAGCTGTTAGAACCACTAGTAGCTATGATTACCAAAGGTTTCTCATGGAACTTTGTTCACTGACTCCTGTGTGAATTGAGCCATAGAGGAGGTTGAAGAGAGAACCTTTGAGGAGTCAGAGGGTGGAACTTTTAACAGTGCTGCTGCTGAAGTTCAAAACTAAAGGGCTCATAATTTGAATCTACAAACCATAATATTTTTATTACAACATGAGCCATCTTTCTTCTGACATTCTTTATCTGTTCATAATTAAAATGGAGGTATATCATGAGCTTATGTGCCAATCTGACACTTGTGTAGTCAGTTCTATATTCGTCAAACAAGGCGCTCAGAAGATAATAGCTCCTGCTGGTGCATGCTCAGAAGTTGGTTATTTTAACTCTTTACTCTCACCTGAAATCTAAGTTTCCTTAATTACTGAAATTAACCTGAACTTTTAAAAATGGGAAGGTATTTGCCTAATTACCTTGGCTCCTGAGTAATCAACTGGCTTGGGAGTACCACATACTATTCTGTGTTTGACCAGAGAAGGATAGATCCATGCCATCTCTCACTTGAGCTAGACTACTGGGAGGTTTCCTTGGAGGCTACCAAGAAGATTCTCATGTATATGCTTTGTGCTTTGTTAATTTAATTGCATGCATGGTGTGTGGGGAGAAAGCCTCTTTTACCACTTGCGGTTTGAGGCTTTGATCTCTCTGTCTCTGCCCCCTCACTCAATTCTCAAGAAGCAATGCAAAAATTGCTCAGGCACAAAACATTGCATGACAGTATAGCACTCTCAAAAACATTTTTTTAAAGAGAATGTTCATTGATGGTCACTGCCAATTTGCAATGCAATTTGAGTTGTGGAAAATTTGCACATCACCTCTCTTTGGTAATGCTTGAACTTGTATGCCTGTCGAGGTCTGTCCTCCAAAACTCCTGTTATCTCTGTGTCCCCACTGCCCCCCCCAATTGAGTTCATGGGCTGATGTCTTGTTTGATGATCCTAGACCTGGGAAATACATGCAAGGATAATTGTTCTTCATTTGAGAATCAAGCATAGGAGTGAATCTGATCACTACTCACTGTATCTAATTACAGAAATGAGTAAGTGCAATGTTGTAGTGGGAAGTGAGAGAACCGATAGAACTTACATTGGCCTGTAATTAGAGAAAAGAGAGTTTTAAAAAAATATTTATTTTTATTATTGATTTAGGCTATTTATATACTGCTTTTCAACAACAACAACTTCTCAAAGCATTTTAAGTAAGCTACAGTAACGCTGATCAACAATTTAAAACATCCTAAAACATATCTTACTCTAGAAGTTTTAACTGCAGTTTGTCTTCTGTTCTCTTGAAGTCTTATGACCATATACCCTGACGATGTCTGATCTTGTCCAATCTCAGAAGCTGAGCAGGGCAGGGTTTTGTTAGTACTTGGATGAGAGACTTCATGGGAATTACTGGGTGCAAGAGGGCATCTTGAAGGAAAGACAAATTAGGAGTAGAACTTGAGTTTGAAAATAATGTCTTTCTGGCTTTATTGTTGACACTACAGGTAAGCTGCTGTCCCTACAACTTCCTTGGACTGCCACCCCCTTCTCTGTTGGTTCAAGCACTTTATGTACCTGCTACAAATGTGATTAATCAGGAACTGAGACATATCTTCTAATATCTGTCAAACTTACAAATAAAACTCCTTATTGTGAGGTGAAGAACAAATGTGGTGGATTGGCATGCCCTATGAAGGGACTCTGAATCTTCGCTTCAAAATATACAGGTGCTTGCCATTGAGAAAATACATATTTCTGTCTTTAAGCTCAGTTTCTTGGTTGGTTAAATGTATATCTTACATTTTCAGATACAAACTTCAAAGCAGACAATGATAAAATACACCCTAGACCAGCCTTTCCCATCCTGATGCTTTCCAGACATTTTGGATTACAAATCCCACTATTTCCTAACCATTGGCTGGGGCTGATGGAAGCTGTAGTCTGAAACATCTGGAGGACACCAGGTTGGGGAAGGCTGCAGTAGACCATTACAAAATTAAAATAATATATTGCATTCCTGTGTTTGCATACTTGTGCTCCTAAAGAGTTGAGGCTGGTAAAAAATAGCAAAACCATCACAATTTCAAAATGAGTGGAAGGTTGGACCTGAGTTAGATCTACTGATCTTGTGTAACTTTTACAGGACATCTGTATCCAGGTTATACACAACCTTTCCAAAGTAATGAAGACTAGTGTTTTGAGCTGTTCAATAGAGACTTTTCTTGTACCTTAGCAGAGAAGAGTCCTTTGGCTTTTGTACCAAACGATCCAATTTCTGCCTTTTATTCAGAAAGTCTAGCTCCTGAATGCAAATGAAACAATATATGGTTCCATAGCTGACAATTCTTCCATTGTCCTACACTTCTGATTCAACTCAGGGTTGGAAATCCACTGCATTTCATGCCATGCTTTGATTAATAATGGGTGAATTCTCCTAGCTTGATTCACTATTGACTCAGTATATATTTTTAAGCTTTTTTGGCAAGCGTTCAGGGAAAAAAAACTCATTTGTTTGTTTCCGGTAGTGCTGACATGTCTACTCAAAAGTAAGTTCCGTTAAGCTTAATGGGATTTAGTTCCAAGTAAGTGTGTGTAGAATTGAGGCCTTAGTGGTCTCTCCTGGCTTGCAGCATTGACACAGGCATGCTGATTGTGCCACTTGCATGATGTGCCTTATCAGATTGTCCCCTGAGAACGGCGGTTCCTGCATAAGCCATGATTGGTTAGCTGCATGGAAACCAAACCAGGTGCCACCACCCAGGAACAAGAGAGGATTTTAGACATCAGTCTAAAGTGCCACAAAAACATTTGCAAGAATTGTTTTGTTATTAGAGAATTGACTCAAATAGAAAGAAATGTACTCACCAACAAAAGACTGCTTGATTTGGTAGCCATGTCAGATAGTTCACTCAGGGCTAGCCCTACCATTAGGCAGAATGAGGTGGCCATCTCAGGAGCTGAGTCTGGGGGTTACACCACACCGTATATTTAAAGCACATTTAAAATACATGGCTTTCCCCAAAGAATCCTAGGAACTGTAGTTTGTTAAGGGTGCTAGCAATTGCAGCTCTGCGAAGGGTAAATTACAGTTCCCAGCATTCTTTGGGGGAAGCCATGTGCTTGTGCCATGTATGGTGTGGATGCTACCTGGATGAGATGAACAGGCAGCAAAATGTTTATGTCTACATCATTATCATTATCATTACCATTATTATTCAAACCACCCTTCAACCAAGATCCCCAAGGTGGTAAAAAGAAGCAACAATTTCTGTGCCAGAGCATGCTGAAGATTATATACAAATGATAAGAAAAACAAGCCCCAAAATGCAATCTTAAATTTAAAAAAACCATCAGTAATTGTGTTTAGAATAAATCAGCTTTGTAGAACACACCAGCAAATGGCCAATTAAAAAAAGATGACCTGGAGGCTCTAGCTACAAAATGCCTACCAAACTAAAATGGCCTTAATTAAAGAAGTCTAAGAGTCTAATTAAAAGCAGGCAAAGAAGGGGTCAGATAAATTTCTCTTGCTATGTCATAATTTAGGCACCACAATTGAACTGTCCCCCCCCATCTCTGCCAACTGCTCCTTATTTGGTGGGAGAACCCTAATCCGAAACCAAAGAAAGATCTCACGCAGATTCATATAGGTCAGGGGTTGAGAATCTTTTCCAGTCCAAGCACTGCATTGCGTCATGAGAAACCTCCTGGGGGTGGCATACCAATGGCGAGTGCAGCCATAGTCTGAAGGGGCAGAGCAACAGGTGGGACTTTTCCCTACTTTTGTACAGTAGGTGACATCAGAGGTTTTTAAACACCCAGTTCTCCATCCAGGAAAACAAAAGCCATCATCACAGTTCAAGGACACATTCCAGCCAGGGAAAAGACATCTAGGAGGGCCTGGAAGAGGGCGGGTTAGGGGTGTGGCCTGGAAGGGGAAGTGCCTCTGTATAGAGGGCTAGATAGAGAGGCCTGGAGGGCTGCATTTGGCCCCTCAGCCTGAGGTTCCCACGCCTGATATCAGCATTAAAGACCCTCTGTGCATGTTCCTTCAAAGCAGCAGCTAACTGTGAAGTTCACATAGTTTCCTAGTGATTGACAAGAGTTTTGCATGTACACTTACAAAGCAGCTTGACTGCGTACGTGCAGAATCTTTTTTTTTTTTTTACAGTCCGAGCTAGAGAACTTCTAGAGGAAATGTCACTTATTTCTCAGTACATCTGAAACATTATGAGCCAGACAAATTTATATTCCAAGTCAGGTAATGATGAACTTCACCAACATGTTTATTTTTTATTTATTATTAAATGTATATCCCACTTTGCAAAGCAGACACAAGGCAGTCTGCAAGAACAAAGATACACTAAAGGTAAAGGTGTCCCCTCACCTGTAGTGTGAGTCATTTCCGACTCTTAGGGTGACGTCTTGCGACGTTTACTAGGCAGACCATATATATGGGGTGAGATTGCCAGTTCCTTCCCCTGCCTTTCTTTACCCCCCAGCATATGCCGAGTACTCATTTTACCGACCACGGATGGATGGAAGGCTGAGTGGACCTCGACCCCTTTTACCGGAGATTCGACTTCCTCCTTCCGTTGGAATTGAACTCCGGCCGTGAGCAGAGCTTCAGCTGCGTTACCAGTGCTTACCACTCTGCGCCACAGAGATAAACTGCACAGCAATAAAAAGTACAAAATATGATGAAAGAGCAGAAAACTAAAATCACACAGAAGCAATAAAACAACAAGTGTTAAATGGTATATTCTTAACTAAAAAGAATTCTGCTGAAACAAAACTGTTTTAAATGCTTGCTTGCTTGCCTGTGCATTTCTGAGTTCTGCTTCATGATCTGTAATTCCTGTCTGAAGACAGAACAAAGGGTGGTATAGTGGCATTCGCCCAATGTAAGCCCCGCTGTGCATGACCTTTGCTTATATTCCAGTTTATTCCTGGTCATTGTATGTCTGGTACTAACCTCTCCACCCTATTTTGCTTGTAGATTATGTCCTGTTTCCCATTTATTTTAAAAAAAACCCTATCTTGGAAGTGTCACAGAAAAGAAAAAGGCCAAACAATAACAGCTTTAGTCCAGGATACTGGAATGCCATATTTTCATCCAGATGATTTATTGCCATCACATCAATACTGAGAACATGTTTAGAAAGGGGTCAGGGGAGTGAAAAAGTGCAAATGCAGGTGCAGATGCTAAGCCAATACAGAATGAAGACCAGCATGTATGGTTAGTGAAACAATTCTAAGAGATAGAGGGAGACATAATGTGAACATGGAAAGCAAATAGTATGATGAAGGGCTATGCACACACACCCCTATCCACCCCGTGGCTCTGATCCATGAGGCATCAGACTGACCTGCTCTGAGTTGACCTGGGGACCACTACCCTGCAATGGATCTGGTCCCAAATAAGTTTGGGGGTGGGGCTAATGTTTAACTACAGTTTTAAAACCCTAATTAAGTATATAGCCAGGACAGAGGTGGGAGAAGGAGATCGTGAGTTTCCTTCCTTCCCTTCTGACTGAGCTCAGAGCTTGGCCAAATCCAGTGCATACCCTTAGTATGAAGCTTTGAACATTCCTTGGCTACTTACAGTACTGGATCTCAGATCAGAAAGCCAAGGGTACCAATGATTCCAAGTAATGAGTTGAACATTTATTTCCCTATAACTATAGGAACCGAGGTCAATCTCACAACCCTGCAATTCCAATGCACTTTAAAAATCATTAACAAAAAGAAATGATATTGAGCCAGTTCTTTTCCCAGTGTAGACTTTAGCCCAACCAAATATAGCCAATTCTTTACTGGAATTGAACTCAGCTATCTCAGACATCAAAGGCAAGAATTTTTATTGTGTCACAAGATCCATCTGCTGAAGTCCAGTAACTGCTAAGAAAACATGCACTTTCCTAAGTGTCTGACGAAGCAGGCTGTCACCTACAAAAGCTCATGCCACGATGAGCCAGCTAGGACATTTTCACACACAAATTTCACACTAACTGCAACTCTTACTTCAAATCAGGTTCATAATACAAATGTAAAACCTACATTGGACACAATTCCCATTTGCAATACAAATACTCATCCCCAGCTTTCTCTTCTGCATAAAAAATTATCGTGATCAGGCACTTACATAAATAACGCAAGAGAGGATCAAAGGGCAATTGATGCCTCATATGAAAAAAAAGGCTGCAGTCCTAAACACATTTATTAGGAGGTAGGGATGTGGGAGAAATTCACTTCAGATGTTAAAGTGAAGCTTCCTAATTCACACTTTCCAAAGCAGCATGTCAACTTAAACACGGCTATCCTTTGAAGTTCACACTTCTTTGAATTTTGTGATGCAGTTCTCCAACCAAATAATGTGTACAAA
This sequence comes from Rhineura floridana, assembly GCF_030035675.1. Classification (NCBI taxonomy): domain Eukaryota; kingdom Metazoa; phylum Chordata; class Lepidosauria; order Squamata; family Rhineuridae; genus Rhineura; species Rhineura floridana. The sequence goes on along the minus strand of NC_084484.1, from coordinate 141,227,591 downwards.
AAAGGGTATATTAGGAGAAAGTATATGAAACACGCACACACACATTATTGAAAATAACATATAAGAATAGATTATAGTAAATGTGTATATTAGGCAAACCTGCACTGCAGATAAAAATGTGTATGTTAGGAGAAATCTGCACTATAATGCTGATAAATTTTCATGAAGACTTTTTGAAAAAATCTGGAATGAATGGAAAAAACCAGAAATTGACAAAATTAACAGATTCATCAATCCCCACTAGGAGGTAAGCCCCGCTGAGCACAATGAGATTTACATATGGGTAGACAGGCACAGGATTATTTTATTGTTATATGCCTTCAAGTTGACTGTGACATATGGCGACCCTATGAATCAGAGACCTCCAATAGCATCTGTTATAAACCACCCTGTTCAGATAAGTTCAGGTCTGTGCCTTCCTTTATAGAATCAATCCATCTCTTGTTTGGTCTTCTTTTTCTACTTCTTTCTGTTTTCCCCAGCATTATTGTCTTTTCTAGTGAATCATGTCTTCTCATGATGTGTCCAAAGTATGATAACCTCAGTTTCATCATTTTAACTTCTAGTGACAGTTATGGTTTAATTTGTCTAACACCCAATTATTTGTGTTTTTCGCAGTCTGTGGTATGCGCAAAGGTCTCCTCAAACACCATATTTCAAATGAGCTGATTTTTCTCTTATCTGCTTTTTTCACTGTCCAACTTTCACATCCATACATAGAAATTGGGAATACCATGGTCTGAATAATCCTGACTTTAGTGTTCAGTGATACATCTTTGCATTTGAGGTCTTTTTCTAGTTCTCTCATAGCTGCCCTCTCCAGTCCTAGCCTCCTTCAGATTTCTTGACTATTATCTCCATTTTGGTTAATGACTGTGCCAAGGTATTGATAATCCTTGACAAGTTCCATGTCGTCGTCAACTGTAAAGTTACATAAATCTTCTGTAGTCATTACTTTAGTCTTCTTGATGTTCAGCTGTAGTCCTGTTTTGTGCTTTCCTCTTTAGATTTCATCGCCATTGGTTTCAAATTGTTACTGGTTTCTGCTACTAGTATGGTATTGTCTGCATCTTAAATTATTGATATTTCTCCCTCCAGTTTTCACACGTCCTTCATCTTGGTCCAATCCCGCTTTACACCTTAACTTGGTGAAGGTGTTTGAGAGTATCGAAGAAGCTGAGAGCAATGCCGTCAGAAGTCTAGACCAAGAGCTAGCGTCCTAGCAGGAACAAGGTGGAATGGTCAATGCTGAGACACCAGACTAGGATGCATCCAGACTCAGAGGAAGACTATGGTAAACCACCTCTGAATACCTCTTACCATGAAAACCCTATAGACTATCCAAAATGCATAGGATTATTAGTTACTATTTAATGGCAGTTTCCAGAGAGGTAGTCATAAACAAATTTATTATGGCACAAGCTTCCATATACTATGGCCCACTTCATGATTTGATCCCTTACTTCCTGCCTGAAGTGGTACAGTTCAGGAAAAGGTTTGCGATTTGATTCTGCTAAATCTAAAAAAACCTGGCCTTCAGCCTAGACAAACATACTTACACAGGGAAGTCCATGATTAGATGTGTGAAGTGTTACATTCATTTGCAAATATGAGTGTATATGCTTGCAACTGAGGATAACACTTAATGCATGTGATGAAGTAGACTGTAATTCATGAAGCTTATGCCATAATATATTTGTTAGTCTGCTGCTGCTTTCTTTTTCTTTTTTTTACTTTTTTGTTGGTGTGTTGATGCAATTTGAGATGAATGGGTGCCTGATTATATGAATGTATGTCTGAGTGAGTGTGTATGTTTATATGCTGTATATATGGCTGTATATATGGCTGTTTTTATACGTTTAATTGTTGTATATTTTAGTTGTATTATGTGCTTCGGAGAGAGTTTTATCCATCAGGCGGGGAGACTTGAGGGGGCCCCAATTACCGTAGTGACGGGCAAAGGAAGGTATGGCGCTGTGAGAAGGACGTGCCAGGTAAGGGGAACGCGGTCCAGACATGTTGTGGCTGTGCCTTGTTCCGGTCCTTCCCACACCCGCAAGGTTGTTGGTAGTCCTATCAGCCAACTCTCAGATCTCCAGTTGCTGTTATTAAATGCCAGATCGGTATATAATAAAACCTCCCTCGTCCACGATTTGATTGTGGATGAGGCAGCCGATCTGGCATGTATAACCGAGACCTGGGTGGGTGAGCAGGGAGGAGTTGGTCTCTCTCAGCTCTGCCCACCGGGGTACTTGGTTCAGCATCATGGTAGATCTGAGGGTCGGGGAGGTGGGGTTGCTGTCGTCTATAAGAGTTCCATCTCACTCACCAAGCACCATGTTCATTCAGTTACTGGCCTGGAGTGTTTGCACCTTGTGTTGGGCCAGAGGGACAGGCTGGGAATCCTTTTGGTGTACCGCCCACCTTGCTGCCCAATGGCTTCCCTAACTGAGCTGGCGGAAGTGGTCTCGGATATATTGTTGAGGTCCCCCAGACTAATAGTACTGGGGGATTTCAACATTCATGCCAAGACCACTTTGTCTGGCGCGGCTCAGGACTTCATGGCTTCCATGACAGCCATGGGGCTGTCTCAATATGTTAGTGGTCCAACACATGTATCAGGGCACACTCTAGACCTTGTTTTTGCTACTGAGCATGGGGAAAGTGATCTGGATGTGGGGAGTTTTACAACACTCCCTTTGTCATGGACAGACCACTGCTTGCTGAAGTTTAGACTTTCAGTAACCTCTTCCCTCTGCAAGGGTGGGGGACCTATTAAAATGGTCCGCCCCCGGAGACTAATGGATCCTGAAGGTTTTCAAAGGGCTCTGGGGGATTTTCCGGCTGATAGGACTGGCGCTCCTGCTGAAGCCCTGGTCGCTCTGTGGAATACGGAGATGACCCGGTCTGTTGACACGATCGCTCCTGTGCGCCCTCTCCTGTGTAGAGCTCATACAGCTCCATGGTATACTCCGGAGCTGAGAGCGATGAAGCAAGATAGGAGGAGGCTTGAGCGGAAATGGAGACTAACTCCCAACGGATACAATTATGCGCTGGTTAGTGCTTCGACTAAGCTCTATGTAGGAGCAGTGAAGGCAGCTAAAAAACATCATTTTGCTGCCACTATTAAATCATCTCTTTGCCGCCCAGCGGAGCTCTTTCGAGTTGTCCAGGGGCTTCTCCATTCAAACCCTCCGGACACGGTGGAATCATCGGAGGCCCGCTGTAATCAGTTTGCCGATCACTTCCAGAATAAGATCTCATGTATCCGCCAGGACCTAGACTCTCAAGTTATAGCAGTAGATCCTAGTGACATGTCCGGAGCACAGTCTTGTCCTGTTTTGTTGGATGAGCTTCAGTTGGTTCAACTCGAGGACGTGGACAAGGTGCTTGGACAGGTACGTGCAACCACTTCGGTACTGGATCCTTGCCCGTCCTGGCTGATAAAAACTAGTAGGAATGGAACAGGTAGCTGGGCCAAGGAAGTGATAAATGCCTCTTTACGAGAGGGAGTGGTCCCGGGCTGTCTGAAAGAGGCAGTGGTGAGACCACTCCTGAAAAAGCCTTCCTTGGACCCAGACAATTTTAACAGCTACAGGCCAGTGGCGAATGTTCCATTCCTGGGCAAGGTCTTGGAACGGGTGGTTGCTGGCCAGCTCCAGGCGCTATTGGATGAAACTGATTATCTAGATCCATTTCAATCGGGTTTTAGGCCCGGTTTTGGCACTGAGACAGCCTTGGTCGCCCTGTACGATGACCTATGTCGGGAAAGAGACAGAGGGAGTGTAACTCTGTTGATTCTTCTTGATCTCTCAGCGGCTTTTGATACCATCGACCATGGTATCCTTCTGGAGAGGCTCGCGGAGTTGGGAGTTGGAGGTACTGCTTGGCAGTGTTTCCGCTCCTACTTGGCGGGTCGTCTCCAGAAGGTAGTGCTTGGGGAACATTGCTCGACACCGCGGGCTCTCCAATATGGGGTCCCGCAGGGGTCAGTTTTGTCCCCCCTGCTTTTTAATATCTACATGAAGCCGTTGGGAGAGGTCATCAGGAGTTTTGGAGTGCGTTGTCATCAGTATGCTGATGACACGCAGCTCTACTTCTCCTTTTCATCTTCCTCAGGTGAGGCTGTCGATTTGCTGAACCGTTGCCTGGCCGCGACAATGGACTGGATGAGAGTTAACAAACTGAAGCTCAATCCAGACAAGACTGAGATGCTGCTAGTGGACGGGTTGTCTGATCGGATGGTGGATATATACCCTGTCCTGGACGGGGTTACAATCCCCCTAAAGGAGCGGGTTCATAGTCTGGGAGTCTTTTTAGACTCTTCCCTCTCACTTGAGGCTCAAGTAGCCTCGGTGGTTAGGAATGCGTTTTACCAACTTCGGTTGGTAGCCCAGCTACGTCCCTATTTGAGTAAAGAGGACCTTACATCAGTGGTACATGCTCTGGTAACCTCACGTTTGGATTACTGTAATGCGCTTTACGTAGGGCTACCTTTGAAGACAGTTCGGAAGCTACAACTAGTGCAAAATGCGGCAGCCAGATTGCTGACAAGGACCAAGCGGTCTGAGCATATAACACCTGTTCTGGCCAGCTTGCACTGGTTGCCAATATGTTTCCGGGCTAGATTCAAAGTGTTGGTATTAACCTATAAAGCCTTATACGGTGCGGGACCACGATACCTTGCGGAACGCCTCTTCCGATATGAACCGGCCCGTGCACTACATTCTGCTATGAAGGCCCTCCTCTGGGTTCCAACTCACAGGGAGGCCCGGAGGGTGATGACAAGATCTAGGGCCTTCTCAGTGGTGGCCCCCGAACTATGGAACAGTCTCCCCGAGGAAGTACGCCTGGCGCCGACTCTGCTCTCCTTCCGGCGCCAGGTCAAAACCTTCCTATTCTCTGAAGCATTTTAAGTTACACTGATTTACTTTTTAAAATGTTTATTGTATTGGATTGTTGATTGTATTTTAGTATTATTTTGTTATTCATTGTATTTTTATGCTATTTTATGTTCACCGCCCAGAGAGCTATTGCTAGTCGGGCGGTATATAAATTTAATAAATAAATAAATAAAATAAAATAAGGTGCCACAAGGCTCTTTGCTATTTTATCTAATGGCAGAATCTCTTACGTCAAAGCAACCGTTCATAGCGCCAAACTAACATCTCAACATTAGCATGAGTATCTTCACCCGGAATCTAAACTCCCATTCCTTTGTTGCAAAATTGACAGATTTTTCATTGAGACGTAGCACTCAGTGGAGGGGGGGGGACATTATTTCAGAACGGACCCTTAAGGAAGCAAACTGGAAGATAAAGTTTTTCCAAATAAAGGCTGGAGCTCAGAGTGTGTTCTCCCAATTCCACAACAGGGCTGTCAGACAAACATGCTTGATTGGGAGCACATGCTAGATCAGTGCCCTGCAGCTGTTTTTACTCCCTATTTTTTTTTTAAAAAAGGCCAGATTAAGCACACTTGCTTAAGAACTTTACTAATATCATATATAGTTTGGCTCTGAGGCTCACTAAGAAGTTCATCTCAGGCAGAGCTTGGAAGTAACTAGTTACAAGTAACGAATTACTTGTAATTCATTACTTTTTTTGAGTAACGAGTGGGTAATTCCTTTACATTTTGATTGTAATAGAACTAGGAGTAATTTTACTACTTTTGTGGAGTAATTGTAACATTTCCAGAATTACTTTTTGGCATTACTTGGGGGGGAGCAGGGGGAAGTCTTCTGTTCCTCTGATTTGTGGATGAAAATCATGTGTCTCAAACTGGGCTTCTGTACAGTGTCACTCTTCCCTCATGCTCTGTGGGTGGATAGGAGGCAACAAGGGAGGAGGCAGAGAGTGAGACAGGGTGGAGTGGAGAAAACAATTATTTTAAAAAACGGATAGTGGTGGTGAAGAATGGAGTGGAGGGAAAAAGGATCCAGAGGTCAAGAACATGGATAAAGGAGGAGAAGGAGGCAACAGCAGAATGGAAATAAAGCACTGTGGAGATGAAAGATGACAACATGTTTTGGCACACAAAGTGGCCTCCACCACCCTCTCTGGCTACTGTGCTGCATTTGCAGTATTTTAACTTTTTTGCATCTCGGGAAAATGTTTGCTTGAGTGAGTGTCCCTTAGTTGGTGGCAGGGCAGGGTCTGGGAGGTGGTTAAGTGAGAGAGATTATGCTGGCTGACTGAGTGGGGGGGTTGCACTTGGTTTGACGTGCAAAGATCTGAGTAGTGGCCTCAGCCTCCCTCCCCACCACCCTTACCAGTGGAGAGACCACCATTGCTATCTTATGAATAAAAATAATTATCCTACTGCCTCTGTATGTGTTTGTTTATTTTTAATGTTGTTTTCAGCTACTTAGATGTGCAGCAGCCAAGGCCAGCACCTTGTAGGAGGTTTTTTTAAGTAACTGAAATGTAATTGTAGTGATTACTTTGGAGGAAAAGTAAAGTAATCAGTTACTTTCAAAGCAATTGTAATTGTAACGGTAATTACTACTTTTCTGGGCCATGTAACTGTAACTGTAATTTATTACTTTTTAAAAGTAATCTTCCAAGCTGTGATCTCAGCCCTTGGGCATTGGGAAGGGAAGGAGACCTTCTTGGTGCTTAACGTTAAGCCAAGGGGCCAATGTGAAATAGAGAGGAAGGTCGCACAAGAATAAGGGCCACAGCTCTGTGGGAGAGCATCTGCTTTGTATGCAGAAGGTCCCAGATTCAATCCCCAGCCTCTCCAGATAGGGCTGAGAATGTGCCCTGCCTGAAATTCTAGAGAGCTACTGCTAGTCAGTGCAGACAATAGTGAGTTAGATGGGCCAAGGGTCTGACTTGGTAGAAAGCAACTTCCTTTGTTCCTATACTATGTTCACCATCCATTATGGCTGTGAATAGTGCTATGATATGTGTGATATGGGAGCACTCAAGGTGAGCTAAATCTGTTTACCTTCCCCCCACCAAAGGCCTCAATATTTCCGCTCCAGAATAACACCTATACTTTTATGCCCAGTTGTGTCAACGTGAACTAGTTGTGTGTCAAAGTGGAGTGGCATTTGTTTTTAAATCCTTCCAGATCATTGCTCCAAACTAAACTCCTTTTCCCTTCCTCCCATTTAGTGGAAATTCACAACTGAGAAATGAACTCCAATCTTAGTGACACAGGCAGTTTGCATGCTCATGAACCCCAAATTGTGAATTTTTTATTCTGAATATGTGGCAAGTGGATTTGGGTCCTTTGACACATTTTGGATTTTCAAAATATAAATCTCTTTGATCAGAGGATTGGAAGTACTGAGCCTGAGATAGCAAAAGTTATGTAGCAGGTAATCCTATCATATGGACTCCTCCTCTTATGGGGAGTTAGCAGTCGGGGAACTCCCATGTAATTTATTTCAAAGACTGAGGATGACATTGCAACCCACCTTTTCTTCCAAAAAGAAAAAAGCATTTTATCACAACAACCCTGTGAGACAGGGCTCCATAGATGGAGGCAGTTTCCAAATGCCAGTTGCTGGAAACTGGAGGAGGGGAGAGTGCTCTTTGCACTCAGGTCCTGCTTGAGAGTGTCCCATGTGCAATTGGTTGGCCACTGTGAGAACAGGATGCTGGACTAGATGGGCCACTGACCTGCTCCAGCAGGCTCTTCTTATGTTCTTATAGGTAGGTTAGGCTTCTTACGTTCTTATAGGTAGGTTCTTACAGGTAGGTGTCAGCAAGTTGCTCAATGCCACTCAGTTGAACACCATGGTTAATATGTGGGCCAGGGGGAATTTTGATTTGATTTCCTATGCTGAAATGAGGGATGGGACAAAATTCAGTCCAGTTTCCATTTTAATGTGAGCCTACCTAATTTGAAATCCTGAAATAAAACATGGACTGAAACATAAGGATCCTTTGGAATTCACACTTCTTTGAATTTTGCAATGCAGATCTCCAAGTGAAAAAGGTGTAAAAATGTGTATATTGAGGGAAACTCTGCATTAACATTATTTATTTATTTATTTTGTAAAAATATTTATATTTTTGTCCCTCATACAAAATATCAGGATGGTGTAAAACAAAATCAAAAGGGATAAACTACCATTAAAATAATACAGAATAATCATTAAAAAACCTAGCTCATCTTAAAAGTTTATGAACCACTGAATAGGCCAATCAACAGATTATAGATTAGCTACAATATCATACAAAATGCATTACATTAGGAAAACTGCTTGCAAAAAATGTGCATATTAGACAGTGCTGCATACAAAAATGTGTATACCAGGAGAAATAGGTACTAAAATGTTGACTAATTTTTATGAGGGATTTAAAAAAAACAAAAAACAAACTGATGTGGAAATGGGGCAAACTGAACTTAAGAATGGAAAAATGAGAAATAAAGAAAAAATGAAATGTTTATCCATCCCTTGATGAAATCCACCATTCTAGCTATTAGACCACACTGGCTGTTGCAACGGCATACCATTATATGGATGTAAAGTCTTGTTATAATACTTTTCCGCACACGAACACGGACACGGACACAGACACACTTTCCAAGAGTAATGAGAAGTTCCAGGCGAGAGTGTCCTAGAGACTTATGGCATTTCTTTTTTTCACAAAAATGTAGTATATTTGCAAATATTCGCAGCTCTCTCTGCTTTTAAGTCTGGATCCTTCCAGACTGGTGTTTTTTTGTAGGTGTCTTTTGCAACAGGTCATTGATGCAATAATAGTGCATTAGTGGTGGATTTATATTGGACCATCTGCTGGTTCCTTTGAAAAGAGCCCCTGCTCTGCCCTCTCCCTGAGATCCGACAAGGCTGCGCGAGAGCCAGTGAGGCCTCATGAGATCCCAGGGAAGACCAGCCTTCCCTCGTCATGGAGGCAGCTGCACTACCCCAGAAAATGGTCCCTGGTGCACAGGTGCACACCAAACCATGAGTTGTGGGGCATGTGCCTGGTGTTGCTCCTTGGACAAGGAACAGGGGACAATAACATACCAAATATGTCCACACATCAGTCTGTTTATTAGTTGGTCTGTGAGCATGAAACTCACTAGATCAAGAGCTGCCTTATACTGAGTCAGACGGTTGTTCCATCTAGCTCAGAACGACATTGACTAGTAATGATTCTCCAGGGACTCAAAATTGTTAGTGTGAGTGGGCAGCAATTCTTTGTCATGGAGACTGCTTATTCATGGGCCAGAGCAACTGACATTTTTTCCCCTTAATGGGATCGAACAGTTGGTATACAAACAGCATGTGCGAACAGAGTCACACATATATTTCATTGGCCCCCTCCCCTGAGTTGTGGGATGGAAAGGAGTGCATCGCCTTCCCCAAGCTCTGATGGGTTCCTGATTCCAGACATTCCAGAGAGGTCTTTGTATGTCTGTCAACAATCAGTTCCCTTTGAGGAAAATGTCTACCTTGCTCTGGACCAACAAGCAATTTCCCTGGCAAGTTTGCAAAGAAACGTTGACCAATCATTTTAACAATACTATTGTAATAAATTATATATCTTCTGCCTTCCAGTGCCAAAGCAAATATTCTGAGAGGTTAGGGACTACTAAGATACAAAGGAATAGCTGGGCTGGCACTGTCAGTAAGCTTAAAAAGTAGTTTCCTTCCAGACATGGCATCCCAAGGATAGACAAAAACAGGATGAAAACACAGAAATATCCAGCCTCAAGCTCTTCCTCTATGCTGGGGTAGGGAACCTCAGGCTGGGGGCCAAATGTAGGCCTCTCTATCATAAGAAGGCTCCTCCCCAGGCCCACTCCTCACCAACCCTGCCCTGTGCTCTCCTCAACTTCTTCTGTCTGTCTGGAATGATTCCTTGATCTGTGATAATGCTCTTGGTTGCCCAGATGGAGAGTGTATAGAAACCTTTGATTTTAGCATGGCTTACTGCACACTTTTTGCCTCTGGCCCTCATCAGTGGGTTTCTTACAAGGGAATGCAGCTCTTGGGTGGACACTTCTGCTCTACGCCATATCAGTATAACAGAGAGAAAAAAGTAAACAAAAAAAAAGCTCACCACAAAAGAGTCGTATGGTTCCTGGCACATGGGCTTCCATGCATTCAACCCCTCATTTAACCTGATCTGACGCTGTCCATTACTGATTCAAAAGTGACAGGGATGGTCCTTCTGTGTCTCTCTCTTCCCAATTTAAGTTTCTATGCTCTCTTCTCTTGCTTTTGCTATATGTGTCCTTTGTTTCTGCTATCATGTTTAATTCTTGATATTGCTCTTTGCGCAAACAGTCTGAAAGCCGGGAAAAGGTCGGCATATAGCGTATACGTCTCTTTTCTTTTTTTTTTTTTTTTCAATTAATTTTTATTCCAATTTTCAAAACCAAAACAATACAAAAAGAAAACAACACAAATCAATAACTAGTACAATACAAAAAGAAAGAAAAATATATATATATAAAAAAGAAAGAATATTGACTTCCGATTTGTCATAGTTCAGCTATAAATCTATAATATATAACAAGCCTATCTCTTAATAGATTATAAAATCACCTTCCTCCAACGGTTATCTTAGTTGGTTTCAAATCTCATTAACATCATATCATTTTAATCTTCCACAAAAAGTCAAAGAGAAGTTTCCAATCCTTGAGATATATGTCAATCAATTTTTTTTCTAAATAAACATGCCAATTAATCCAACTCATCAAATCTACTAAGTCCAGTAATTTTAAATCGCTCTTCTGTCATTATCCATATTGGGTCCATCTTCCATCTTTACGCACCCAAAAATCTTGCTGTCATAGTCATATAATAAAAGTCTGATAGGAATTTCCTCCATCACAGATGTTTTCTTACCATCAAATCCAAACGTATCACTGAAGTGTTGTTGCAAAGCCGCATCTCTGTTCCTCTTTTCCACATGATACACTAGTACATCTCTTGAAGGTTTTTCCATTGACACAAAACAGGGATTAATTCTGTTAACTTTCTCCATTTCAAGTTCCATCAAATCCTTCCAGTCCAAGAATTTTCTTGAACCGATAATATCTTTATCTCCAATCTCTTCAATTCCTTCAAGGACAGCGCTGAATTCCAAACTATAATATTTGTCTCCAGGATCCATCACAGCCAGAAAATCCAAATCTTTTTTCATGTCCATAATTAAGCCAATCTCCATAGTTTGAACCTTGCCTTTAATTTCTCTTCCATCCTTTTTTTGTTTTCCAGATCTATCTTTATTCTCCTTTCTCATAGAATCCTGAGTTTCTTAAAGCTCCTGTCTCATTTCGTGAAATTCAATTCTCCACGCTTGTCTATTATTTCTCAGTTCTTGTTTTATTGAGTTAATCCCATTCATTATTTTCTGAAACATGTCTAGAGATAAAGTCCCTTCTTGTACATCCATGATCTTCTTAATTGTCATTCTTAAAACCAAAGGAACAAAACTCCTTCAATTTTCCATGTCCCAAACAGAGAGCAGCTTATTTCTTTAACCAGTTACAAAGGAGTTAATCTTTCCAGCAAACTAACGTCACACGCTAGACAGCCCTTATCTCTTATCTGCCCAGAAGTGTAAGAACGGCTTTAGTTCACAGCGTCGAAATAGCTAGTAGCAGAGAGAATGAGCAGATTCGTCAAAAAGAAAAAAAAAAGTAGATCAAGAAAAATAGTCCCAGCCAATAAATCAAAAAGATTTCTTATCTCTTTCAATCAGAAATCTCTCATCCGTTTAATCTTTAGAATGCTATTTTCCATGTCAGCTTTTTGCAATAAAAAAAAAGATACGCTATTTATATTTTCTTCCCCCTTAGTTCCGTGAATAAAAAAAGGAAAGTCTTACCTCACCTAGGTTATCTCAATTGCTGTTACTTTGACAAATCTCTTTAGCTGTATAGATAAGAAAATGATGAATGTAGACAGGAGGATGTTTGCCTGTTAATCCGTATAAAAAAAACGGGTCACTTATCCAGCTGAGCTAGCATAAAAATCCTCACTCTGTCTGAGCTGCTGGAAGACAGACAATTCTGACGAATTCCAGACTCCAACAATCAAAACAAAGCTATGTAGGAAATCTCACGTTTCTTCTTTAACCGGAAGAAATTATTCCCAGTCAGAAAAGAGCCTTCTGACTGAATTTAAACTGGAAAAGTTTCATCCAAGACGAGAGCTCGTCTCAGAGGCTGCACAGGCGTAGGGATCCTCCTGGGAAGTTCCCGTATACGTCTCTTTTCAAAGGAATCCTATTTTCTGAGTTTTTTCCCCTTGTGCGAAAAACATCCTCCGATGCACTGCCTTGATACAAGGAACAAAGGGAACTCATATAAATGAACAATATGGTGATGGAAAACAAAAGGCAATGTAAAAGGAAGAGGGTTTGTTCTTCTTTGTTAAAGCCACACACACACCCTGCAGTGTTGAAAGCTGTGCCATACAAATAAAACATAATTCAACTGGTTTCAAGAGTGCCACAGAACTGAACTGGCAGCAAGCCTGAAAGGAAACTGATCAGGAGATCATTCAGCCTGGGGGTGGTAACACCATGGGCAAATGATGTGAATTAAAGGGGCATTATATCCCAAAGATACATGGTAGCTGTACTGCTGGCTCCCTCCTAACTTTTGTGAAGAAATCAGGAACCAGGCTTGGGAGCATACCTTCCTCCCTGCACCTCCTAGTCCTGGAATGGGAAACTGGATCCAGTTGGTGGGCTGGATCCTTAATTCTCTCACCCCTTGAAGGTCTATTTTGACAAGTGAGCAGGGCAGGCCATGTCTCAAAGTTCAAAGGGGCTCACTGTGAATGCTGATCAGCTGAGCCCCTTTAAAGTCTGTTTGCACACACGATTTATGCACCCGCATCCCTGCCATGAGCTAAGATGGTGGCAGAGGCTTCAGCCCCTTAGGGAAACCTCAGCTGCCATCTTGGTTAAGGGCAGCGCTGTGCACGCAACTGCACAACAGCCGATAAAGGTAGGTTGAAACAAGGGAATGGCAGGAGCTCCGAAGCTCTCACCATGCGATCCATGGCAGCAATCCTGCTGTGAATCGTGGAAGGGGAGTGCCGGGGCCCGGGACAGGCTTGTGCCCAAGGGCCCTGGCATGTCTGGGGTGGCCCTGTTCCTGATAGGGGATTTCCAAGTGCAGGTGAGCCCCACTTGCAAAGGAGTGATCTGGAGGAAGATTTCAGCTCCCAATTGTTCCTTTGTAGCCACATCCTTACCTGCCCCACACCTGATGTCACATATGACATCAGGTGATAGGCAGGTGGGTCCACTTTGGGGAAAACAGCCTTGTGGACAATATTTGGATCTCTGGAAAGCCGAATTAGGCTGTGAGCTGGAAATTCGCCATCCCTGCCCTAGTTTAACTGTAACAAATTCACCCCCTTCCAAAAAACTTTAACTGTGCTGCAGTGTAGTTGAGAGTGAAGGCTGAGGACTTGGGAGATGCAGGTTAAAATCCGCACTTAGCCAAGACACTCACCAGACCATTTTACCATTCTAGAGTGGTGGTTATTAGGAAGGATATTGACAAACTGGAATGTGTTCCCGAGGAGGTCAACAAAGATGGGGAGGGCCTGGATGTCAACTCCCCTGAAGAAAGCTTGAAGTAATGACGATATAGTTCATCTGGAGAAGAGATGATTAAGAGGCAATATAATGAGGTGATAAGCACAAATTTCAGAGAATGGCTGTGTTTTCTTTCTCATATTGTTTTGGAAAGTTCAAACTTGATAGATTTGGCTTTAAATAGCTGGGTGGGGAGAGCACTCAGCAAAGCTCCAGGCCTAAGAAGACGCAGGGTATACTACTCGGTGCTGCAGCCTGACCACCAACTAATAACTGGAGATGGGTGCAGAAGTGACTTGCTGGGTGGAGTGGAGCCACTATGCAAGCTTCGTGGCAGGTGATTTGCTGTTGCTTACTAGGAGGGAAGGCAGCAGGAAGATTGGTGGGGCAGAAATGCACCAGTAGAGCCAATCCGGCATTTCTGCCAGTGTGTTTGCACCGTGCCAACCTCCCCACTACCTCCCCTCCCAATACGCAATATGATCCCATATGTGTTTCATTGCATGTACATGTTCCTGGAGGATGGAGCGAAAAGTCCCACATACAGGATGTCAGACATGATGACATAACTGTATGGTTTACATTCCTAAATAGAATTGTCTTCAATATAGGGGCATTTAGAGAACTGTTTGAACATTATATGAAGTGAGTATGTGGATAGTGACAGTAGGAGTGCAAATGCCTGACATCCACAAATTTATTATAGGGTCTGAAGAGGGCTTCTGTGCAGCTGGGATCCCTGAGAAAGCTGAAGGTCTAGAAGCAGCCACATCATATCCAGTACAAATTTATTTATTTATTTTTATTGTACCCATTCCTCTCCTGGGCTGAGCTCTGGGGGGAAAACCTCCAAAACCTAAGAATAGTTCTGCAAGCTTGCAGAACCCAACTGTTCATTGCCCTGATTGGCTGGTAACTCAAATATAAAAGGAAATAGCCTTGACCAAAGAAACACTACAGTCAACAAAGTCAGGTTTAAAACCAAAAGAAAAAAAGCACTCATGTGATGTGAATCAAGAAATATAACAAACCAAACAGAATATGCGTAACATTGGTGGATATGCAATAAATATCAGTTATAGGTCAAATACTGTGATTTACAAATAAAAATGTTCATGGAGAATTATATTTTTAAAGTACATGTTTCAACCTGAATGGCAGAGAAACCATTTAATGCTCAAATGAGTCTACTGGTATGAAGCAAGGCAAACAGCCTAACCTTCAAAAGCTATTGTTGAATTGTGCTGCAAGAAATGTCTGGTGGCTTCTGAAGAAGTTAGACTATTTGTCTTGCTTTATGTTTATGTTTTAGTATTGGACTCTTAAAAAAATTTCCATTGCTGAAGGGTGATGATATATTCTATATAATTATTTCAACCTCATTTTTAAAGTGTATTCTCTCTCTCTCTCTCTCTCTCTCTCTCTAATTTGGATTGTTGACTGTCCTCTCAATGATGTCTTTTATAATATTTAAGCTGCAATCCTATATACTAGGGGGTCTCCCACTTGGCACCCATAGGTGCCTGTGTGCCCACCAGTACTTAAAAAACCCCAATGCTTGAGAGAGTGTTTGCTGTTCTTGCTCTGCTCCTGTTTTGCACTGGCTCAGCCTCTCCTACACATATTTCATTGGATGCCAGGATTGCACCCTCACTTCCATTCTGAGCAGAGATGTCAAAAGAGCTTATCTGTGAGTGCAGAGGTGACTGATGTGATTGCCTTTTCTCCCATTAATGAGGGAGCGATAGAGAAGAGCATACCCACATTTTGTGATCCTGGCTCTTCCCCCTTGCTGTTTTAGAAATGGCAGCCATCTTGTGTTATGCCACACCCTGAAAACAGCCATTTTGTTTTATGCCATAGCAACCATTTTGTATTATGCCACACATCACAGCAGGCATTTTGTGACTCGTGTGCACAGCACTCCCTGTTACTGCTGAATTATGTACAAATATTTCATTGTCATTTTACATATTTTTATTTATATTGTTCTCTAAGGTACGAATTGGAGAAGCTGGAATTTTGTAATATTATGTAGTACCATTAAAAGAGGGCATGTGTTTCTTTTAAAAAATTTCTGTACATTGACTGACTGGTGCCAGTGATGTGACCAGGACACCTCAAATCAGTTCCCAGAACACTTTCCAATTAATTTTTGTAATGAGTTATATAAAAAAAGAGAGAAAATGGTTGAATGGATAAGTACACATGTGGCCCTTTTTTAAAAATAAAAAGACAACTTGACTGATACATGATGGGATGAGAGGTGGGAACGATGTGGGCTGGGGGGTTTGACTGACAGCTGAGCCTGGGAACACAAATCACTACTGTCCACATCTGTCATTTCACCTGTGGAGTCAGAACAAAGCAGAATTCACCACACGGCTGAGGAATGTGTTGCAAACTCTCCTTTAATATTATGTCTGTTATCATCCAAAATACACATCCCTGATTTTAAATGGATGTTCGTTTCATCGTCGTCCCCTAATACTTTCTCGTTAGTTAGTTATCAGTAAGCTGAGAGCACTAAAAATGAATCAGCTGCCAAGGACATCAAGGAAATAGCTGCAAGAAGGAGTTTGTTCAGTGTTATATATTGTAAATACAGCCTCACTTGACAGGTTGTTTGTGTACATTTTCTCTGTGCTTTCCTTCATTCGTTACCACTTAGCTGCTGCAACAATCTTCTTTATAAGATCAGAGACATGGGCCAAGAATCAGACCTTTTTTTTTCTTTCTTTTTTTCATTTCTGTGCCCTGGATCAAATAAACCTTGAGAAACGCTTTAGCAGAAAATGCTCCTGTTCATGTAAGCAGCAGCAAACAGCATGGTGGGGCACCTGACCTCTGGTTGATTGCATCACTGCTGCTTCCTGGGACGTAGAGGGGGAGGGGGAGCCAGTGGTGAGGGCAGCAGGTGCATTCGCACCAACAGAGCCAATCTACTACTGCATGTAAGGCAGGCCCCCAGTTTTCCCTACCCCCTCGCTACCCACTTAAGCTCCCTGTCCCTCTCAAATGCTGTTCCTGAGGGTTTGGGGACCCTCTAGAGCACAGCTGGATATGGCAAAGGCTGTGACAGGGAAGGGGAACTGGCTAAAAAAAAAAAAGCACTTTCTGCTCAACCAGAGGTGAGAAAACTTTTTCAGCCTGAACAGCTCACAACCGTGTTAGCTAAAGCACAGAGTGCGCTGGGCTTGGATCCTCTGGGATGAACTCAGGGGACTCGAGAAGAAGTGACTGGGCAACCTTCTGAAGGCCACATGCTGGTGGTGACCAGGGCCACAGGCAAATGTGGGCAGGGCAAAGAATGCAGATTTTACCTTTGTACAGTACACTAGTTTCTACACATACTCACATACCCCCCTCTCTCCTCCATCCAGACAAGCAAGAGGGATTATCCAGGACACATGCCAGCCAAGGTGTGAAGCAGGCCCAGTGAGGGATGTGACAGGGGAGAATTCCAAGGGCCAGATGGAGACTCTGTGGTAAGCAGAGTGGCAAAAGCCACCCTTGAATATAACCTTATGTGCCTGCATATGTGACTGCACATTTTAAACAATCCATGGATGGCTTATGTTTCATGACCAGCATGTCAGTCATGCTTCATGCCACTGAAAAACAGCCCCAAGCTGCTTTATGGAATCATTACTACTTATTTAATGTATCACTCACAGGGCACTGCCTAACTGCCCTTCCTCTGAGAAACACAAAGTTTTTCCAATGTTACTCTCATAAGAGCTGTGTGGAGCCGATTAGGGGGGACCCCTTTCACTTGCATTACACATCTTATTTCTCTTGTCTTTGTCTGCTTTTCAGTTTGCTTTTAAAGATGTGCCTCTTCACCTGATCCATTGAGTCACAGAATAGTGTATGGCACAGCTGCGGAACCTTTGGGCTGCCAGATATTGCTGAACTACAACTCCCATCAGCCTCAGAAATCATGGTCAATAGCCAGGGATGATGGGAGTTGTAGTTCAGCAACATCTGGAGGACCAAATGTTCCCCATACCTGGTCTATGAGAATGTTTTCTCTTGTTGTAATCTTGATGGTTTTTATGGTGGTAGGTTGTTGTGATTTGCATTTTAGATTTTTCTCATTCTTCTGTCAATTGTAGATTTTAATTGTGAATGGCTTTGTGTATATTTAATGAAAAGTGGTATATAAATGGATTAAATAAATACATTTCTATCCTACTTTTCCTCCAAGGTCAGAAGTAAAGCAACCTTGGCTTTCTTGTGAGCAAAGGACAGAAGGGTTCAGAACTTAAATATAAGTAGCCCACTGTGTTAAACCTTAACCCACCACAACTCTGTGACCTGGGCTTAGGATTGCCAGGTCAGAGGCATCCCAAACCCTGAGATTTAGGGGGTTGGGCTCTGGTGATGTCACAGGGGCAGGCCCTAGTGATGTCATTAAGCATGATACAGTAAGCATCAACTACAGTTGCTTGGAGCATACCACTCAAACAAACAAAAAAATCTCCAATTGGAAATTAAGATAGAAATTTTAGCTAAATGAGGGTGTTCCCAGGTCCAACAGAAGTAATGAGATCATTCCTTCTCATCTGCTTAGGGAGCCTGGGTAGGGAAGATTTAACCTAGACTACTTGCTTCTGGCAAGGAGGGTTTATGTGCCCTCAGGCCAGGCCAGTCACCAGAAGGTCATTGTAGGAAAAAGGGAGTCTAGTGTTGTGGAGATGTTAGATGGGAGCGCTCAGGAGTAAAGATGGATGCCCTTGAATGCTGCAATTCTAAGCACACTTATTAAGGAACTAGCTTACTTCTGAGTAGATATGGTTAGAATTGAGCTGTTGGTAAGGCTTGACTAGGGATCCTCTGCAAAGATATTCATATCATAGCAGGGTTGGCAACCCTCTGTCTGGAAAGCCATGCCTGCTTTTTAACGTGGCTGCTCCAAACCTCCTGACTGACTTGACCCTTCACTGCAGAGAGAGGTTTGAGAAATGAGTAAGAGTTAAGAAAATTCTCTACCCTTTTCTGCCTACCCTATGGGCTGCTATAAACTCAGTTTGACAGTTAATCCAATTCCAATGAATAATAATTGACATACAGAAAACACACATGGTTTGGTCTACCTTCATGGGCTTTGGGACAACAGCAATTGAAGCGATTGAACAACAATTGAAGCCACACTTCCCAGTATGTGAATTCTCTTTTACCAATATTGGACAAGAAACAAACCATCATGCAACCAACAAGGAATGTGCATAATCAGTGGGTTTAAGGGGGTTGAGCTGAGCACATGGAACCACTGTTGTTGTTTCTATGGATGGGAATTCTAGGGAATGATGTCTGAGGTCAATGAAATGCAAACAGAAAAAGAAAAACAAAAGACAGTGATGATTTCCGAAATGCAATACCATACCAACCGCAACAAGACTCCTATGAGTAGGGTTGCCAGGTTCCTGGCCTAAGAGTGATCCTGTATCTTTAGGAGAAGAGAAAGTCAGCCACATGCAGGTGTTGTTGCAACACTGTCATGGGAAAAACCACAAGGTAGAATTCTCCCTTCCCCCTGGACAACTTTTAAAGATACAGAAGACCTCTTGGTTGCCAGGCCCGGCCTCCAGGAGGTCATCTGTATCTTTAAAAGTTGTGCAGGGGGAAGGGAGAATTCTACCTTGTGGTTTTTCCCATTACAGTGTTGCAAGAACACCTGCATGTGGCTGACTTTCTCTTCTCCTAAAGATACAGGATCAGTCTCAGGCCAGGAACCTGGCAACCCTACCTATGAATAAGGCAGAAAACTCAGTATCCCACAACCAGTCAGGATTCCTAACCAAAAACCCAAACTAAAAAAATCCTGGCAACCAGTCAGCCAAGGTCACAGAAATCCTCATGCAGCACAACCTGACACAGTGGCTGCAGTTAAAGCAGAATGCTATGGCACGATTGCTGACATGAGTAAGACCCTATCAGCACATAATTCCTCTGCTCCGAAATCTGTACTGGCTACCTACCAGGCCAAGTTCAAGGTGTGGTTTCCATGTTATGGGTTCCACATAGTACTTGTTCTACTCTTGTAAGAAATCAATCCTTTAGCGTGGCAGCACCTGCACTTTGGAACTCCCTGCTTATTGACATTAGGTAGACGCCTTCATTGTACTCTTTTTGGCACCTGCTAAAAACATTTTTGTTTAGGCAAACCTACCCAGGCATGTAGAAGCTATTATGTTTTTATGTGTTTTTAACTCATTGTTGATTTTATTATTTTGAATGTTTTCCAATATCTGTCTTTAACTTTTTTTGCCAATAATTTCATTGTTATAATTTCTTCTGTAAACTGCTTTGAGGTTTTTTTTTTTACAGTAAAGCAGTATATAAATGTTGTAAATAAAATACAAAAATTTCAGAGTCACTGTGGCCCTTGGGTGTCTTTCTTCTTTCAGGAACAAAGGAATCTGCCTTATACCGAGTCAGGACATTTGGTGCCATCCAGCTCAGTACTGATGACATGGAGTACCATTGGCTGTCCAGGATTCCAGGCAATAGTCTTTTCCAGAAATTGAATTTAGGACCTTGGCATGTAAAGCATGTGCCCTCCCACTGAGCTACAGCCCTTCTCGTTTAAAAAAGTATCTTTTAAAATTGTTCTTTTCAATTCACTAATGAATGCACAGCACACCTAGGACAGATCCACACCATTCATTTAAAGTACATTCAACACACATTTCAAGAACATGAATCCCACCATGGAATCATGAGAACTGTAGTTTGTTAAGGGTGGTGGGAACTATAACTGTGAGGGGGAAACTATACTTCCCAGGATTCTTTTGGGGAAGTCATACGCTTTAAATGCAAGTTAAACATACTTTAAATGTATTGTGTGGATCTACTTCATAAACTTTGCCTGCATGTAAATAATTTTAATTATTTTTTTAACAAAATCAGCTACAAAGTTTACTGAGTGACCATGGGCTGCTCACTATCTCTAAGCCTAATCTGCCCCTCAGAGTGAAACAACAGAGGGGACCATGACCACCTCAAGGAAGAAGGGCACACTTAAAATGCAGAGGAAATAATAATGTGCAACCATAGTGTAAAATAGACACTTGTCAGGACATAGTATGGAGAAATATTTATATAAGCGTGACTGTCAAAGATGTTTATTATTTACACAACCTGTAAATATATTTATAGTGCAATCCTATGCATGTTTACTCAGAAGCATGTCCCAATGTATTCAATGGGGTGTATTCAAACAGGGAAGCATGCACAGAACTGCAACCTTAAGTGGTAAGGAACTTTACTCACTCAACCCAAAATTCAGAATCATGCCACTTTAAGTTGTTTTACAACTGTTTATACTTGTTTTATAGTTATTGGATTTTAAATGGGTTTAATTCTTGTTGTGAGCTGCCTTGGTTTCCAACTCTGCCTCACAGGTTTGTTGGAAAGATTCCATGGCTTAAATAACAACAACAACAACAACAACAACAACAATAATAATAATAAACATATGCACACACACTCGGGATATAAAAATACATATACCCTATATGCCAAACCAGTTGGTCATTGCACAACATTTTTTTTTAAAAAAAGTTCAATATTAGTTTCCTACAAAATAAAAGCAGTGACACCTAGGTAAGCCCTCCCTAATTGCTTTAAAAATAAAACCAGGTAAGCCATCCCTAATTGCTTTAAAAATAGGATTGGAGGGGGAGAGAAATATTTACAACACAATCCTTTGCTATGTTCACTGAAAAGTCCCATTGATTTATAGTACAATCCTAATCATGTCTAGTCAAAAGTGAATCCTATTGAATTTAATGGGGTTTACTCCTGGTTGTAGAATTAGCATTGCAGGTTTACTCCCAGAAAAGTGAGTATAGGATTAAAGCTTCATATTGGAAAGGTTTTCAAAACAGGCTATGAATTAGACAAATAAATTGCCCTCTTCAACAGCCCAGGAAAATCTAAACAAGTTGCATGTACACTTCTTTTAAATTTCTGTTCAAAAATTATTTGAAAAGTAAAATTTATAATATGCTATTTTTGCAAGTAATTTAAAAAACCCTGTATGTGCACTTTTATTGTAACTGATATTGTTTACAGTAAACAATTGTCTACCAAGATCCTGCTGTGATGTTTTTGTTCTATATTTCCTGACCTGCAAACAGAAAGAAAGCTATAAACCAAGAAAAGAGAAGTTTTCTGGCCTTGCAATGGATTCTAGCTATTGCCTGGAGATCAACAAATCCCTTGTCAATCACAACTCTGACTTCACTTATTGGCTAAAACCTGAAAGGGCAGGGTTAGAGCAGCCAGCTATGAGCTCATTTAACAGAAGTTGCTGGGGACGGGGGCGGCTGACATGCTGATGTATATCTCTTGAACCATGCCACCTACAATTTTTATTTTAAATGAAAGCTGAGAGTCCTGAGATTGGGGTGACTCACCCAGAGACCTGGAGAGGACCCCAAAAATCTGGAGTCTCCAGGTGAAACCCAGAGACCTGGCAACCCTATCTGGACTGCTTAAACACTATACAATTAAAACACATTATTTCCCCCAAATCCTGGGAACTGCAGTTTCTGTGGGGTGCTGAGATTTGTAGCTTTGTAATGGATAAACTAGAGTTCACATGAATCTTTGGAGGAAATCATGTGCTTAAAATGTCATTAAAATGTATGGTGTGTGTGCACTGTGCAGCCTAAGTATTGCAATCTGTACAAGCAGCCACTAGGGGTATGTTTCTGCTTTGTGAGTTTAAGCCTGTCCCACCAGTGATCCTACAAAGTCATTCTAGGATAGTACAGAATATTGTAGTTATTCCTTACTTGTGACAAAGCTGAATAAACTGTACTGCGTTGTTAAAGACCAACATTTACCTGTGTACGAAGACAAAATGGAGCGGAGCCAACAAGCCTATTCAGAGAATCAAAGAAAGGGTGTTGTTTTTATTTTATCTAGCTGCTCAGAGGTAACAGTTGTTACAATGGGGAGACTCCTTCACAGTTTTATCCACAGCAGGACACCTGGGGAGGGTGCTGTGAAATACTGAGTCACTTTTACACTGCTAATGATAAAACAGACAGCTCCTCTCACTTGCACTGTAATGAAAAATTTATTAACTGCTGAAAATCAGGAGAAAAGGGTTGCACTGTAAGCGTTGTGATCAGATCTACATGCTGGTTCACATTAGCAGCACAATCTTATACATGCTTGCACAAAAATAAATCTCACTGAGTTCAATTAGGCTTACTCGCAGGAAAGTGCAAATGCTCTTTTTAAAAACAAACAAAACGAATTCCTGCTGCTGTGCACTGATGCACATAAAGGCTTGGACTTTTAAAGAAGTTCAAAAATCCCCTCCTGTTTTATTTATTTATTTATATATTGCTTCTTTTGAGGACTTACCGGAAAACAAACAAACAAAGGCACTTTCTGAGCATCACAAAAGTGTTCACAAAACTTACCCTCTACCCTCTCTTCAGTCTAGCATTAAACATGTATTTTGTCACCTCGTCAACACAGTTGTTCAAAACTGGACCAAGGAGATTAGCTCTTATATACAGACTGCAGAAATTTGATATGTTCATGCATGGGCAGAAATTTACAATTTGCACAGACCACAACTGCCTGGTTTTCCTACTGAATGAAATAAAATCAGTGTCACAGATGGCATTACCAAGTATCCAAAAGCGGTTGGACTAATGCTTTGGACTACAACTCCCATCAGCCCCAGTCAGCTCAGCCATGTTGTAGCCCAGGCATAAAAAACTGAATCTGGCTAGTGGGCTGAATTCTGACATCCTTCAGCTCCTGTGGGCCATTTTGACAGGTGGATGGGCTTGCTCACCTGACATCACCCTGATGTCAGATGAAGCATTTTTCTTTGCCTGCATGTTTTGAAATTAAATTGTGTGGGCAAGGACCCAAGACTTTGAAGGCACTGATCAGCAGCTGATCAGCAGTATCTGCAAACCACATTTCCTTTCCTGGGCGGTTTGAAATCAAACTACAGTAGGGCCCCACTCATACAGCGGGTTACGTTCTGGACCCCGCCTGAAAAGTGGAACTCATTGAATAGAATGGCGTGCGATGCCCGAAAACCGCCGTAAATGTGGAACAAGCGCCGTATGAGTGTGGCTTTAGTCTAATTGTGTCTAACTGAGACCGCCATATTTGTGAAGTGCTATAAAACGAAGCACCGTAAAGCGGGGCCCTACTGTACGAGGACAAAGTCACCTGGATTTACAAGCATGCCAATCTAGCTTTCAGCAGCAAGTCACATCTTTTCTTGCCACACACCTAACAATAAATAACATCAGGTGGGTGTGGCTTGTGGGAAATGGGCCAAATTAGGATCCTGGCCAGGCCTGATTAGAACCGAGGGCTGGAGGTTTCCCACCACTGCTGTACTCCAAAATATGTGGAAGTCACGAGGTTGGGGGCAGCTGTACGAGCTTTAACAAAATTTTGAAGGAAGAGCCAAGTTTCTAAGAAAGTATCTACACTGACTGGGGGACTCAAATTTCCTTAAACAGTGACAAATTTTTATTTCTCACCAAATATGTCTCCTATTTTATCAAACCGTTTTGGTCCTCTGCCCTGGGTTCCTAGTGGAAGGAAGGGTGGGATATAAATCTAATAAAATAAATAAAATATAGATGGAGCTTTGACAGATTTCCAGTTTAAGAACAGAAGGGCTTTGGCAGCCATTATAGATCCATAATAAATCCTTCTGAATATACTAGATATAAAGATCCATAAATCGCTCCAGCTAAGTTATAGCTGGCTCTAGTAACACAACCTATCTGCTGATATTCATGAACTGTAGGATGCAGTGAACTTTTTTCATGAGTCTACACTTGCTCCAAATATTCCTTCAGGCTATGCTCAAAATATGCGATTGCATCTCAGTGAGCAGAAAATGAAACAGTAAACTTTAAATATACAATTTGGCTTCTTCTGCTTTTTATTAATTTATTGAATGACAAAAAGAAATTGCTTGAGATGCTGAGTGCAAAGATTAAAGATTAGGGAGGAAAAAATTATATGCGATTAAAAAGAACTTCCCTGTAGGAATTCTGAACAAAAGAGGCCCTGTTTTCACTAGCTTGCTACTGCCAACATTTAGCCTCATTGTTGGAGATGCTTAAGCAATTGTGTCTAAGGCTACTTTGTTCTATGGCAAAACAGAAGCCATTAGATAACAAAATGGAACAGGAACAGAGATCCTGCAAATGGACATTTGTATTTTTTTTTTCAATAATTTTTATTCAGATTTTCATAAAACATACAAGACGAAATCATAAAACATTCAAAGACAAAAAACAAAATCAAAAATAGTTAAACAAAAAAAAAAAAAAAGAAAAAAAAAACAAAAATAAAAAATAAAGAGTAAAATATTGACTTCCCATTTGTCAAAGATCAAATCAGTTATAAGTCTATAATATATAACAATCCTGTCTCTTAAGTCATATTATAAAATCACTTTCCTCCAGTAGTTATCTTACTTAATCATCAAATCTCATAAACATTACTTTATTCTTTCCACAAAAAGTCAAAGAGAGGTTTCAATTCTTTAAGAAATATATCTATCAATTTTTTTTTCCAGATAAGCATATCGATTAATCCATCTCATTACTAATTATGATAATCTTATTGTCATAACCATAGTCAAAATAAACATTTCAATTAATCCATCACATCAGAATCTGTTAGGTTCAGTAATTTCAGTAGCCATTGTTCTATTATCCCTATTAGTTCCATTTTCCATCTTCCATCTTCAGTAGTCTTGTTAAGTCCAGTAATTTCAGTATCCAATCTTCCATTATCAGTATTCCATAATAATCTTGCTGTCAAAGCCATAGTCATATAGTAAGAGTCTGATGGGAATTACCTCTATCCCAAATATTTTCTTGCCATCCATTCTGAATAGGTTGCTGAAATACTGCTGTAAAATCATATCTCTGTTCTTTTTTTCAAAATACACTGGGTCATCTCTTGAAAGTTTTTCCATTGTCACATGGCTGCAGTTAATTCCATAAATTTTCTCTATATTGGGCTCCATCACATCATTCCAGTCCAGAAGATTATCCATGCCATTGATAACTTTATCTCTAGAATCTTCATTAATTTCTTCAGAGATAACATTGAGTTCCAAACAATAGATTTTATTTCTAAAGTCCATAGACTCCAAATCTTGTTCCTGTTCCACGTTTGTTCCAATCTCCGGGATCTCCTCTCTCACAGGGACCCCTGTTCCAGTCTCCAGGGTCTCCTCTCTCACAGGGACCCCTGTTCCAGTCTCCAGGGTCTCCTCTCTCACAAGGACCCCTATGTCTTTAATCTCCTGTGTCTCCAAACAATAGATTTTGTTTCTAAAGTCCATAGACTCCAAATCTTTTTCCTGTTCGACGTTTGTTCCAATCTCCGGGGTCTCCTCTCTCACAGGGACCCCTTCCAGGGTCACCTCTCTCACAGGGACCCCTATATCTTTAATCTCCTGCTTCATTTTACTCAATTCAATTTTCAGCTCCTTACAACCCTGTCGCAGGTTTTGTTTCGTTATCTCAATCTCATCCATTATTTTCTGAAACATAGTTATTTCCAGATTCTCAGCCACTTTCTTAATTGCCATTTTAAAAGAAAAATATAGGAAAACCACTTCTTATTTCAGCAACAATTGGGTTAATACTCCAAACTTGGTGACATCACAGTATAAACAGAGCAAACAGCCTTATCTCTCCATGCTTAAGTAAACAAAATGCAGTTCCCAGGATCGAAACAATTAATGGCGGTCGTCAGGAAACAGATTCGTCAAAATAAAATAGACCAAAAAGAGAGTAGTCTCAGACAATATAATATTCTTCAAAATAAAAATCTGGAATAGAAATCCCTCTTCTGTGTATATCTTTAGAATGCAAATCCAGGACAGCTTTTTGCAACAAAAACAGAGATAAGCTATTAATTAGTGAGTAGCAGAGAGAAGTTATGGCTCCCCAGTGAGATGTCAAAAACCGATCAATCTGGCAAATCTCTTTTAAACAGCAACAATTTAAGTCAAGTAAAAGAAAAATATAGAAAGAAGGGTGCTTGCCTGTTAGTGCGTTCTCTCTTAGAAGATAAGATGAACGTTCGCTTTATCAGATAGAGCTTGTTGTTGAAAATCCGTCCCACCTTCGTCGGCTGGACCTCGTCCCATAAATTAATGAGATCTGGTCGTCCCAACAAAAATAGGCTTTGAGGTTAATCTCTTCGTTTCTCCCTACCCGGGAGAAGTTTAATCAGTCAAAAAAAAAAAAAATCTGACTGATATATCTGAATAAGCTTCTTTTGAGGCAGGAGCCCGTCTCAAAAGCAGGCACAGGCTAAGTCACCCTTCCCGGAAGTCTGCAAATGGACATTTGTAGAAGCATTGGGGTGAATTTCTGATGAAAAAAAGAATAAGTAAGAACAATGCACAGTAAAATATTATAGCGTAAATGATACATACGAGTATAGATAATTAAAGCATAGCTGGCTGCTATTCTGCAGTACTGCTGCTTTACTCATCAGCTCAGATGATCTGTATATTTGAAATGATAGTTACACAAATGGTGGTCCACGGTTTCAAGTCCAGAAATTTCCCAAGTATATCTTTGCTGAGTTTTATACTGATTGAGATTAAATATAACAGGGCTGTGCAGAGTGTTTGGCTTGCAGAGGGTCTGAAATGCCCTTCCCAAACCCTAAAGAATATAAGAAGAGTCTACTGGCCCATTTAGTCCAACATCCTGTTCTCAAACTGGCCAACCAGATGCCTATGGGAACCCTGCAAGCAGACCTAAGCACAAGGACACTCTCCCTCGTGTGAATTCCAGCAACTGGTATTCAGAAGCATACTGCTTCAAACTGTGGAGGCAGAGCATAACCATCATGGCTAGTAGCCAGTGATAGCTTTATCCTCCATGAATTTGTCTAATCCTCTTTTAAAATCACCCATGTTGATGGCCATCACTGCCTCTTCAGGGAGTGAATTCCATATTTTAACTATGAACTGTGTCATTCATTCATCATTGGCTGAGTAAGATTGTCTTCCAATATAAGGTCTTTAACAGTAGGTCCGTAAGTGACTGTGGAGGCCAATTCTGGATCCACACAGCCTCCCACAGTAGGACATAGGTTTCCAGATGGAAGATGGTCACGATGAGGATTTGTTTGCCATGCCTTCTGCCTAGCTCATTTGTCCCGTTTGCCCTGTATCCATGCTTCTTCGAAGTCCATAGCACCTTTGATAATAGCCAACGTCCATTTGGGACGTTCATGGGCCAAGACTTCCCAGTTGTCGATGTTCATGTTACATTGTTTTAGATTAGCTTTGAGAACATCTTTAAACCTGTTTTGCTGTCCACCGCTGTTCTGTTTTCCATCCTTAAGTTGGGAGTAAAGTAGCTGCTTTGGAAAACGGTGATCAGGCATTCGAACAACATGGCCAGTCCAGCGAAGTTGAAGGATCATTGTTTCAACACTGGTAGTCTTTGCTTCTTCTAAAACACTGACATTAGTCTGTCTGTCTTCCCAAGTAATTTGCAGAATTTTCCGGAGGCAGCATTGGCGGAATCTTTCAAGAAGTTGGGAGTGGTGTTTATAAATAGTCCATGTTTCACAGGAGTACAGTAAGGTTGGTAATACAACACCTTTGTAAATAAGCATTTTGGTGTGCCTGCGAATATCCTGATCCTTGAACACTCTACACTTCATTCGGGAGAATGTGGCACTGTGTGAAGTACTTGCTTTTGTCTGTTCTGAATCTTCCAACAATTAGATTCACTGGATGTTCATGAATTCTAATGTTATGAGGGAGAAAAAAACTTTTCTCTATCCACATTTGTTACGAAGGGACCTTGAACTTCCTCATGAGCAGAGCTCACTAGAAATCCAAATTCCCCAAAAGAGAGCAGCAGGATCTTTTGCTGGAGTTACCCGCACATCACCCCCAGAGCATGTATAAATTTACCCTCAACCCAATGACACATACACTGAAAGCAAAATAAAGAGTGGTTTTATTAAGAGAAGCAACAAGGAAAAAAATATTGCAGTATACAATTGCAGTTAACAATGAGTAGCTTTCTGACTATTATCCATTCATTCATTCAACAACACTGGATAGACTAAAGCAAAGAGACTAACCCTATGAACACTTTCACATTAAGTTCACCCACACAGAAAGAAAGAAAAAAGGAAAGAAAAAGGCCCAGATAGTTGCATATACCTTTCCTGGAGAGTTGCTGCAAGCCTAAAACTGAGAGAGACCTTTCATATCTAGTCCAATGAGCAAAAGCTCCACCCTTTGTTTTTTTTTTTTTTTCAATAATTTTTATTCAAATTTTCATAAAACATACAAGACGAAATCATAAAACATTCAAAGACAAAAAACAAAATCAAAAATAGTTAAACAAAAAAAAAAAAAAAACAAAAACAAAAATAAAAATAAAAATAAAAAATAAAGAGTAAAATATTGACTTCCCATTTGTCAAAGATCAGATCAGTTATAAGTCTATAATATATAACAATCCTGTCTCTTAAGTCATATTATAAAATCACTTTCCTCCAATAGTTATCTTACTTAATCATCAAATCTCATAAACATTACTTTATTCTTTCCACAAAAAGTCAAAGAGAGGTTTCAATTCTTTAAGAAATATATCTATCAATTTTTTTTTCCAGATAAGCATATCAATTAATCCATCTCATTACTAATTATGATAATCTTATTGTCATAACCATAGTCAAAATAAACATTTCAATTAATCCATCACATCAGAATCTGTTAGGTTCAGTAATTTCAGTAGCCATTGTTCTATTATCCCTATTAATTCCATTTTCCATCTTCCATCTTCAGTAGTCTTGTTAAGTCCAGTAATTTCAGTATCCAATCTTCCATTATCAGTATTCCATAATAATCTTGCTGTCAAAGCCATAGTCATATAGTAAGAGTCTGATGGGAATTACCTCTATCCCAAATATTTTCTTGCCATCCATTCTGAATAGGTTGCTGAAATACTGCTGTAAAATCATATCTCTGTTCTTTTTTTCAAAATACACTGGGTCATCTCTTGAAAGTTTTTCCATTGTTACATGGCTGCAGTTAATTCCATAAATTTTCTCTATATTGGGCTCCATCACATCATTCCAGTCCAGAAGATTATCCATGCCATTGATAACTTTATCTCTAGAATCTTCATTAATTTCTTCAGAGATAACATTGAGTTCCAAACAATAGATTTTATTTCTAAAGTCCATAGACTCCAAATCTTTTTCCTGTTCCACGTTTGTTCCAATCTCCGGGGTCTCCTCTCTCACAGGGACCCCTGTTCCAGTCTCCAGGGTCTCCTCTCTCACAGGGACCCCTGTTCCAGTCTCCAGGGTCTCCTCTCTCACAAGGACCCCTATGTCTTTAATCTCCTGTGTCTCCAAACAATAGATTTTATTTCTAAAGTCCATAGACTCCAAATCTTTTTCCTGTTCCACGTTTGTTCCAATCTCCGGGGTCTCCTCTCTCACAGGGACCCCTTCCAGGGTCACCTCTCTCACAGGGACCCCTATATCTTTAATCTCCTGCGTCATTTTACTCAATTCAATTTTCAGCTCCTTACAACCCTGTCGCAGGTTTTGTTTCGTTATCTCAATCTCATCCATTATTTTCTGAAACATAGTTATTTCCAGATTCTCAGCCACTTTCTTAATTGCCATTTTAAAAGAAAAATATAGGAAAACCACTTCTTATTTCAGCAACAATTGGGTTAATACTCCAAACTTGGTGACATCACAGTATAAACAGAGCAGACAGCCTTATCTCTCCATAGTTAAGTAAACAAAATGCAGTTCCCAGGATCGAAACAATTAATGGCAGTCGTCAAGAAACAGATTCGTCAAAATAAAATAGACCAAAAAGAGAGTAGTCTCAGACAGTATAATATTCTTCAAAATAAAAATCTGGAATAGAAATCCCTCTTCTGTGTATATCTTTAGAATGCAAATCCAGGACAGCTTTTTGCAACAAAAACAGAGATAAGCTATTAATTAGTGCGTAGCAGAGAGAAGTTATGGCTCCCCAGTGAGATGTCAAAAACCGATCAATCTGGCAAATCTCTTTTAAACAGCAACAATTTAAGTCAAGTAAAAGAAAAATATAGAAAGAAGGGTGCTTGCCTGTTAGTGCGTTCTCTCTTAGAAGATAAGATGAACGTTCGCTTTAACAGATAGAGCTTGCTGTTGAAAATCCGTCCCACCTTCGTCGGCTGGACCTCGTCCCATAAATTAATGAGATCTGGTCGTCCCAACAAAAATAGGCTTTGAGGTTAATCTCTTCGTTTCTCCCTACCCGGGAGAAGTTTAATCAGTCAAAAAAAAAGAAAAAACTGACTGATATATCTGAATAAGCTTCTTTTGAGGCAGGAGCCCATCTCAAAAGCAGGCACAGGCTAAGTCACCCTTCCCGGAAGTCCAAAAGCTCCACCCTTTGTAACCAGCGCCAGATTTGAAAGTTCTCACCCAAATCCATAGCTCTGAAATTGTCCCAAAGATGCAAGCATGCGTTGATAAGAAAAGCAGTTGTTGCAGCCCCCCAGAAGAGGAACTGACTTCCCCTTCTCACTCCTCATGTTTTATATCTTTTCCTAACTAAACTGACCCCAAAGTAAACCCAATGTAAATGTGATCAGGAAGGTGGGAACCCACTCATTTCCTGATAAGTTCCCGGATGATAGGTGTGATCTCCCTGCTGTAGATTCCTGATGATTCCTCAAGGTTAAGATTATCATAATCCTTGTGTAAAACAGTTTCTTTGTTTGACAGGAGTTTATCCTGCCTTCTCCAAAGGCTTAGAAATGCACAACACCTCCTAGTTTGAAAGGAGCTATTCTGTTGGGTGACAAATCCCATATTTCCATGAGTCAGGAAGTCTATACCTTCAGGCATTGCAAGATATGTACTCAGAGGTCACAGAGGGGCTGCTTCCCAGGAATCTTTGCTGTTGTAGGCCTTTTCAAGCTCTGGTTCACTGAGATGAATCAAAGATTAAAAATTCCAAATATTTGATTCCTCATAACACATTCTCCATGCCATGCATAATTTTATACATTTCTATCATGTCACCTCTTACTTGCCTCCTCTAAACTGAAAGGCCCCAAATGCTTCAACCTTCCCTCATAGGGTTTCTCCATTTCCTTGATCATTTTGGTTTCTGTTTTCTGAACCTTTTCCAACTCTACAATATCTTTTTTTGATATGAGGTGACCAGTACTGTATGTACAGTACACAGTATTCCAAATGCAGTCACACCATAGATTTATATAACTGCATTATGATATTGGCAGTTTTATTTTCAGTTCCTTTCCTAATGATCCCTAGTATAGAGTTTGACTTTTCACAGCTTCTGCACACTGAATTGACATCTTTCTTGAACTATCCATAATGATCCCAAGGTCTCATTCCTGGTCAGTCACTGCCAGTTCAGACCCCATAAGCATGTATGTGAAATGAAGGGGTTTTTTTTTGCCTCGATATGCATCACTTTACATTTATTTACAATGAACTGAACTTAAATTTTACCACCCATTCACTCTGTTTGGAGAGATACTTTTGGAATTCTTCTCAATCTCTTTTTGTTTTAAAAATACAGAATAATTTAGTGTTATCAGAAAACTTGGTCACCTCACCTTGAATGGAGGCTGGTCCACTGATGTTCACAGTCAGTCAAATTAATTTGTTAGAAACTGTTGGTCATCATAAAAATGCAAAAATACAAACAGCATTGAAGTACATTTTAGCATAGTTAGTCCTCAGCATATCGGGGCCCATGGTGTACAATGAAATTTTATCTGACTTGTTGAGCTGCTAAGGAAAACATGGAAAGCTTATATGAAGTGTATTTATTCCCATCCATCAACAAATAACAGATTCCCCCCATTATTCAAAATGGAAACTCCCTGGAGAATTGCTTAAAGAAATCTATTACTATGCAAATTATACAGGGAGTGATACAGCACATAATGAGCCATATTTTCTAAATCTCCCTGGCTGCAAATACAGAAACAATGATCTATAGATATTCTGGCATGAAAATGGAAATGGAAATGGGCTACCTTCAAGTTGATCCTGACTTACGGCAACCTTATGGTTTCATTGTAAGTGGTATTCAGAGCGGGTTTACCATTGCTTTTCTCTGAGGCTGAGAGGCAATGACTGGCCCAAGGTCACCCAGTGAGCTCCATGGCTGTGTGGGGATTCGAACCCTGGTCTCCCAGGTCGTAGTCCAATACCTTAACCACTACACCACACTGGCTCAGCTCTTGTTTAATATGCTGTGGGCATAGTTTGAAATCTGAAAGCTGTAAATGCCTTCCCCAACATGTTAACCAATATTTCAGAAACATTATTCTAAAGACCATAATCAGATTTCACAGAATAATAAAATGGTGAGAATGGTATTGTTGTTCTTGTTGTTGTTATATAGAACCCTTCAACCCAAATGGAACCCAGGGCAGCAAACAAGTTATAAAACACTAAAAAAAACTTTTTAAAAACCCATTTTAAAAACAAAACATCTTTAAAACCATCTTAAAAACAAAACAACTTCAAAAACATATTAACAACAATTACAATACAGATGCATACTGGGACAATGTATCTACTTAAAAGGCTTGTTGAAAGAGGAAGGTCTTTAGTAGGTACCAAAACAAAAAACCAAGGGAGTCGGCACCTGTCTAATAGTTAAGAGGAGGGAATGACATCTAGTTAACAGAAGGTCTGCTCTATAACTTTATTTTTAATATACTGCTTTGCAACTATAGGGGTGGCATACTTGAGGACATCAACAATCAGTCCATTTTTGATTATAGTGTTTTACATTTGTTGGTCCAGCTGTGGAGTAGGGATAGAATCATCTCCTTTTTAACGTTTCATTTTTAAGTATGGTCCCCTGGTGTTAACAATCCAATTCCTTTTTCCTTCATTATCTTTTCATTTTTCCAATCTCTTCTGATATTTGTTTTGCTTTGCAGAGAATTATAGATATTATAATCGCTATTTATTCACAAGTCTCCAATGGCATCGATCTTTATTCTGAACTCTTTAATTTTTGCCTGTTTACATTCTTTTATAAGTGCACTGCAGAGCAGATTAAGGCAGATAATCAAGTTAGTGTCTTCCCCACTGCTGCTTACAATCAACACCTCATTCCCCCCTGCTGTTTTCTGCCTGTCAGTTACAATCAATACTTCATTGACATCAGTGAAAGGGAATACACATTTGAAGAGCTCACATAGAAAGTAGATCGATAAAAGTATTACTCAGGCTATCGATGATTTCAAAGCAATTTTTTTAAACAAAAAAATGAACTGAAAAAAAGAAGAATGAATTGGAAACCAGGCACGGAGAGTTAATACTTCAAAATCCTCTCCGCAAAGATAGAGAATATTAGAAATAGTAATTAATCCAATGGCAAATCTGATTATTGCAGAAATGGAGCCCATCGCTACTGTGTACAGATCTATTAGAAATTTTCTCCAAATAACATTTTTGGGACAGCCTTGTATATGGCATATGCTGTAATTTCAACCAATACAGAAGCAAGGCAATGTGAACTCTGGACAATATGGGGGGAAATTCAACCTTGAATCTCATCATGACAATACGAGTGCTACATAGAAGTTTCAAGAGCGATCTCTAAAAGAAATTTCAAATGGATTCTGGTTTGGCAGCATTTCCCCAACCCTACACTAAAGTACCGTGCACCGCTTGTGGGATTACCTTGTGGGATTATAAAAAGTATTGATCTGTTGTTAACTATCCTTTACAATATCCAGCTTGTTTTTCCACTATAATTGTCTCGTCATTTGCCCAGGCCTCCAATTTCAGCAACAAGTAAAGGGTATAAATTCTAGATACCACATCCAACAAAATTATTTCAGCAATCCAGCAAAAATTCTTGGGATCACTCTTGGAACCCTTCTTATGAAAGGATACAAAAATACCAGAGTCCCAACAAGATGAGATTTTACCAGTATCATTAATAAAAGTAAAAAGCTTTGCAAGTACTGGAGTCCACCAATCAATATTTGTTTATATATTTCTAGGGGCGTCATATCTTCACCTGGGGCCTTATTATTAGCAAGACACTAAATAACCTTGCTCACCTCGTCTTTTGAGAGTGGGAACCATGTGGTTTTATCCTTAATATCAGAAAATAAATGCTGGAAAATGCCCGAGTCCTCACCAGAATTGAATATATCATAAAAATGCTCTTCCCATTGTGTGGTTGGCTTTGGTCTCCCTCCTTCTATATTCTGCAATGGACCAAAACCTAGCTGAGTTTTTCTCCTTCACTGCACAACCCATCTTTGTCCAAAGCTGCAATTGGAAATTATTTTCTTTTTCTTTTTGAGAAAGTTCTTATAATTTCTACATTCTGTAATTAGTTTTTGCAGTGCCAGTGGAGACTTTTCTCTTCTATACATTCTGATCATTTTTTGAAGAGAGCATTTAGCCTTCCTACATTCAAGGTCAAATCACCCTTGTGTTTGACAAAGTGTTTGACTATTTGGGAAGGGTTATATTGGAGAAAAATTGGTTTTAAACACTTCAAAATGCCATAAAAATATAGAGTATTGCTGTCTGATGACAGGATATCATCCCTGAGTTTGACTAAGTTATGATTTAAAAGTCAGCCAGTCACTCTCTTTTGACCAGTATCAGACCAATAGATTCATCAGGAACCTTGGACACTTTGTTATACTGAATGTGCCCCCAGTCTTATCTGCACAATTAAAAAAAAATGTAACCGGCAAATGGTCATTTTCTGATCTATCAACCACCATAAAGTAGTCAAACAGTGGAACTGCAACACAGGAAAGGAGCATATAGTTAATAACACTTTCCCCTTGGGCAGACAGAAAAGTGTAATGACCTTTAGGAGCTCCTCCTCTTCCATTACAAGTAATCAATTGGTGTTTATCAACAAAGAACCCAGCTTTGTTAATTGTGGGGTCCTGTGAAGCTCTTTGGAAATGAAGAAGTAAATCCTCAATCTGGAGATCCAATTTCTTACAGAAAACCAAATCATCTTGTCCCATTCTGGCATTAAAACCACCAACAATTATTATATGGGGGTCTATAGTCATAGTACAGATTTCATAAAACAAATTATCTAAATTGTTCCATATAATTTTCATCCACTTCTTAGACCCCTGAGGGGAATACGGACATTTATATGAAAAAGTACTCATCCCTAGAGCCAGGAAACCATAAAATAGGTGCATTCCAAAGTTGGACACTAACTCTTAGTTCCCTAGATATTAAGGTAATCAGCCCATCCTGAGCCCTTGCTTTATTTGTGGATTTAAAGGCAGAGCTAATATAAGCCTTATAACCAAGTAACCCAAAATGATTTGTATCAGTAATCCATGTTTCTTGCAGAAACATTTTGACTCCTGAGGCAAAGGACCAGATGGTGCCTTCCCCCACCCATTCCATGTACAAAAACTGGCCAGACTAGCAGTGAATTTTACTTTGCCATTGTCAATGGGACAGCATCCTTGACTGCGCCTGAGGCCAGCAGGCTAGCTTAGGGGCGTAGGTCAGTCCACTGGAGCACACAGCTCTGTCTCCTCCCACCCCCTCAGCATCTGCTGCTAGAAGTGGTTGCCTCACTCTTCTTGATGGTAAGGCCAGCCCTGGTGGCTAAACTTAGATATGAGTCAAAGGAAAAGAGGACAGATGGAAACACTGGGTCTAGCTGAGCCTGCAGGTCTCTGAAGCTTAATATTGCAAGGGCTCCTTGAATGGACGTTAGGAATAGTAAAACCTCTGGCAATTATTGGATGAGAACCAATACACTGAAACTTAATCCAGATAAGAGTGAGGCACCCCTGGATCCATTATTGTTGCTTGAGGCTCTGGCCTCAGTGGCACAGATTACCTTCCAGCAGCTTCACATGGTGGTCCAGTTGTGGCCCTATCTGGACAGGATAGCCTAACTATTGTTGTTTATGCTCTGGTTACCTCTGGGTTAGACTACTGCAATGTATTATATGTGGGGCTGCCTTTGAAGATGGTTCAAAAACTGCAGCTGAGTTGGCAGCCAGATTGTTGATCAGGGTACATCAGTTTGAACATAAAACACCAATTTTGGCACAATTGCACTGGCTACCAATTAGTTTCCAAGCTCAAATCAAAGTGCTTGTTTTGACCTATAAAGCCGTATGCACCTCAGGACCTCAAGGACTCCCTTGACCTATATGAACCATCCTGGACCCTGCAATCAACATCAGAGGCCCTTCTTCATGTGCTTCCTCTATGGGAGGTTCAGAGGGTGGCAATGCAAAAAAGAGCCTTTTCAGTGGTCTCCCCAGGGAGGCATGCCTGACCCAAAGATTTATCCATCTTTAGGTGCCAGGCAAGTACCTTCTTCCATACCCAGGCCTGGTGAGAAAATCTTCTTCTTCTTCTTCCTCTTCTTCTTCTTCTTCTTCTTCTTCTTCTTCTTCTTCTTCTTCTCCTCCTCCTCCTCCTCCTCCTCCTCCTCCTCCTTCCCCCCTAGAATATCTATCTCATCCATGTTTACAAGACAAAACAAAGAAGGAGAAGGACTACTAAGGAACAGGGAAGGAAGACAGAGGGAAATGAACCAAAGAAAGGCGATTGGAGCAGTCAGAGTGTCCTGCAAAGAAATCCTCCTCCTGGATGCACAAAATGAGAGAGAGAGAGAGAGAGAGAGAGAGAGAGAGAGAGAGAGAGAGAGAGAGGAGTACCTTTTTATAGGGTAAATTGTACCTTGAGGGATATTGTTTTCATAACAAAGGAAATAAAAAGTTTTGCTGAGTAATTGGCAGTGACATGAGTGTGACGTTCCTGGGTACACCTCTAGTGGTGGGTTCCTGCCCTTAAGACATGCTAAGGACTGTTAATGGTTTGATGAGCAGTGGAGTGCTTTGAATATGGTTCTTTACTGCATCTGAGCTCAAATTTAAGGTGTGCTCTTGGACAGCTTGATAAGGTTATATAAAAAAGAAGACATTTGCACCCTGTTTTGCATACAGAATGAGGGCATTTTATTAATCAATTGAAATTAAGGTCCACAAATACAACTAGAGCTTTCTTTCCCCAGCTGTCCCTAAGCCTCATGTTTAGTCAGCCTCTCCCTGGGAAAGTGAAAATAACTTTCAAAGTGAAGAAAAAAGTAAAAATAACTGGAGTCAAGGTGCTTAGAAGTGGAATACTCAAAAAACCAGTGAGGCTGAATACCTCAGTAACAAGGGTGTGCTTTTCATAGCTGATGAATTATCCCCACCTTTTAGCTCAGTCATAAGTCAGCAAAGTGCTAAAATAAATAAATTAATAATTAGTAGAGGCAAAGTGAACCTCTGTACAGTCATGGCCAAAAGCAGGCAGGACTTTGCATTCTCCTTTAAATCAGGAGAAGACACCCTCTTTTGATAGGATGTTAAGCTTACCGAGCTTACCGAGCTCACCGCCTTTGAGATAGAGGGTAATGGTCTTATGGCATCAACTTTACTCTTAGAATTTAGATCATCACAAATGTCTATATTAATATTTAATGTTTATTTTACCCCCTCTTCGAATAGGGAGGACATTTTGTTAAACTGGATAACTTTCGAATCTTTATATGTTTATTGGATGTCCATATACCCACAAGCACTTTCAATCCTGGCAGGGGATTTTAACGCTAGGTTCCTTTTTAGTTGAGGTTCCACAATCCGGCTTCCTTAAAAATATGGATAAGAAGCATCTGAGAAGTAAGGCTCGCCGATCCAAAGATATCTTTTTGAATCTAGCTGGCACTGCCCTTCTCCAGTTTGTATCAAAACACCAATTACATATTCTAAATGGCTCCTATGAGGATGAATGGGGGGAATTTACTTTTCACTCTACCCAAGGATCCAGTGTTGTAGATTATATAATAATCCCCTCTAAGAAAGATTATCTAGGCTATCACTTCAGTGTAGCTGATCATACTGATAGTGATCATTCGCCTTTAGAATACTCCTTCATAAGAACATAAGAACATAAGAAGAGCCTGCTGGATCAGGCCAGTGGCCCATCTAGTCCAGCATCCTGTTCTCACAGTGGCCAACCAGGTGCCTGGGGGAAGCCCGCAAGCAGGACCCGAGTGCAAGAACACTCTCCCCTCCTGAGGCTTCCGGCAACTGGTTTTCAGAAGCATGCTGCCTCTGACTAGGGTGGCAGAGCACAGCCATCATGGCTAGTAGCCATTGATAGCCCTGTCCTCCATGAATTTGTCTAATCTTCTTTTAAAGCCATCCAACCTGGTGGCCATTACTGCATCTTGTGGGAGCAAATTCCATAGTTTAACTATGCGCTGAGTAAAGAAGTACTTCCTTTTGTCTGTCCTGAAACAATTAGTGGGGACATTTATCTAACAATCCAGCCTGAGTTAATCCCAAATTTAACAACTTCAGACATATACAAAAGAGTTAAATGGCTCCCTCAATATACTCACAAATTGCCTCAAATAGTAAAATCCTCTCAAGTACTACAACTGACATCCCAATTGGCCATGACCGGGTGTATAACTGAAGGTCTGGCTATTTATGATCAATTGACAAAAATAATCCTATCCGAGCTATATGGATCTAACAAAACTGAACCTAGTCACTTAAGAGCCCCACGAAATAGATGGTTTGATAGGGACTGCAGAAATCTAAAGAGGTCGATCGCTGCAGTATATCGCCAATATAGAAGAAATAACGAACATCTTCTCCCAAAAACATTCTATAGCCTACGTAAGGAATACAAAAACCTTATAGCCAAAAAGAACCAGCAGGCAATGAGAGAATCTTGGTGCCTCCTTGAGGCTGCTCTTGCTTCTCGCAGCTCAAATACATTCTGGCAAATAGTATCAGGTGCTTTTCCAAAACAAAATGTTACCCAAGAATGTCTTATTTCTGCTGATACTTGGGAACAGCATTTTCACGCAGTCTTTAACAGCCAGGACGATGTAAATACCTTACATTTACTTCCGGATCTGACAGATATCCCTGAGTGGGATCCCGTGGAAATAGACACTATTGCTGAATTAATTTCTCAGCTAAAAAATGGAAAGGCAGCTGGCCCGGATAGTATCACTCCAGAATTACTCAAAAGTAACATTACTTGGTGGGCACCTATGCTTGCCTCCCTCTTCACATTAATTAATAGCTCTGGAAGAATTCCAATTTCTTGGCTTAAGGCTTTTATAATCCTGATTTATAAGAAAGGTCCAAGGAATATTCCAAATAATTATCGCCCTATTAGCCTCTTGTCAGTGGTGGGCAAGGTCTATGCGAGCTTCTTGAGTAAAATCTTGAATTTATGGATTAACTAATAACATCTTGAGCCAAGCCCAGATAGGATTCAAGCCAGGGCACTCTGCACTGGATCATTGCCTGTTATTATCTCAGCTCTCCCAAAAATACACCAAGCCAAGCCGAGGCAAACTATTTGTCGCCTTTATAGATCTTAAAGCTGCTTTTGATTCTATCCCACGTGGCCGGTTGTGGAAAAAATTAGAATCTTTCCACATTGACAGAAGACTGCTTCGGCTAATAGCAACTCTATATAACAATACTACGGTTCAGGTTCGCTGTAATCGTGCAGGACACCTTTCACGGGAGATATGCTCCACATAGGGAGTGAGACAAGGCTGTGTCCTTGCCCCAGTGCTGTTCAATCTCTATCTGGCGGATATTTCGTCCACCCTGGCTGATATTCAATCTCATGCCCCAGAGTAGGAGGAGAAAAGGTACCTATTCTGCTATACGCAGACGATATGGTGTTACTATCTCAAACCCGTATAGGACTAAATAGATTATTAAAATGTTTTGCAACCTATTGTCGGGACAACTCCCTAATAATAAATTATGCAAAGACCAAAGTCATGATTTTTTCAAAGAGAAAAGTTAGATTTTCATGGCACTTGGGACCCAACAAAATAGACCAGGTTAACTCCTATAAATATCTAGGACTCTGGTTTCAAGAAATGGGATCATGGAATTCTCATATTGTACATCTAAAGGCGAAAGCAACAAAAAATTTGGGTGTGATTGCCCGATTTTATTTTTCCAGTGGTGGAAACTGTATTCCTGCAGCTATACATCTTATTAAACATAAAATCATCCCGATGCTGATGTATGGAGTCCCTATTTGGACTCCATATTATAAAGGTCGATTAGATTGCATTCTTCATTCTGCCTTAAGATCTCTATTTGGGGTTCCCAGATGTGTTTCTGGGGCCTCATTACTTTTGGAAGCTGGGATAAATTCCCTTACCTGTTTAATATGGCTTTTCACTATTTACTTTTGGCTTCATTGTGTTAAGATATTAACTCCAGAATCCTATGTAACACGATTTTTAAATGACTCTAATTCAAATGCCTCATGGTCAGAGCTGGTTGTGAAAAAGTTAACATCAGTTGGTTTCTCCTCTATAGAATTGTTAAAGATGGATTATAACATTGCTAGGTCGGTTGTAAAACATAGATTAACCGATATAGATAAACAAAATCTAATCAGCTTAGCTAATGGCCCCTGTTCTCCCCGGGCTTTGGGCTTAAATATCTTCCCCTGCCCTCAAGGGATGAAATACCTATATTGGTTGACAGTCCCAAAATGCAGACGTGCCTTTACATTGCCCCGTTTCAATGTTCTTCCATCTAAACTTCTGCAGGGCAGATTTGATAAAATACCAAGAATTTTTAGATACTGCCCTTGCAAAGATTTAGAGATTGAAACTATTTCCCATGTTCTATTCTACTGCAAACTATATGAACGTATCAGGAATGATCTTTTATCTCCAATTCTTTTAAAATACCCAGGCCGATCTAAAGACATACTACTAACAACTCTTCTTTATGGCCAGGATGTTAAAATTACGTTAACCGTGGCTAAATTTATAAACCAGGCCATGAAGATTAGGAAGGATTTCTGTGGGTCTTGATAATGATAAACATAATTTTAAATCTGTGATTTTAATGTATTATATTAAATTATATTTTTGTAATATTAATGATGAATATCGCTGATTTTGCGGAGGTCTATGGATCGTGCAATAAACTGTTGTTGTTGTTGTTGTTGATAGGAAGTTCACACCTGAATGACCACCATCCTACAGGGACAAACAGAATATGAGGTCCTGCTTACTTTGGGTCATAAGTTCACAGGCTCCTCTTGTCACTAGGCCTCCACAGGTTATTGGCCTAGCTGCTCAAATATATTTTGTATTTAGCACAACAGTAGTGGTCGGAGACAGGGGAGTGCTGTTGTGCTCAGGTCCCGATTGCAGGCTTCCCATGGGCAACTGCCATTGGTCTAATCCAGCATGCTCTTCTTATGGTCTCATGCTCTTATGTTCTGTACTTGTGGTCTCTGATTTACAATGCTTCCTAACCTAACCACCTAGAGGGGATATTTACTCATTACAAGCAACCTTATGAATGCCTAATACAGTCTTGTATATTGCAAACCATATGTTCCAAATCTGACGTTAGGAAAGTTGCAAAGACAATTAGACTTTGTGTGCTATTGGTGAATAAACAAGTCAAGACAGCTCAATGTCTCCAGGGAAAGATGGGTTTTAATCTGAACTATGGATAATGCTTTTAAAGGATTAATAAAATGGTTGTTGAAGCTAAAAAGACAATTTTTCCATACAGTTCCCCTTCTTTTAAGTTCCTAACAAATGACACTTCAACTGTCTTTCCCAATGTGGATTGGGCGCCAATTTCCAGATGATGTTAGGCTCCAATTCTCATTAGCCCAGGCCAGCATGACCAATGAGTAGGGATGATGGGAGTTATAGTCCAAAACATCTGAAGGGGAGGAAGGCTGCACTATGCAATGTGCTTTGCTGTGCTTTGCCTACAGCAGGGTTGGGGAATCTTCTTCAGCCTGTGGGCCACATTCCCTCATGGTCAAGTGTCTGGGGGATGGCATGCCAGTGGGTGTGGCCAGAGGCAAAAGTGGGTGGAGCAATGGATGTGACTTTTACTATTGTATATGGCTACATTCCAGGCAAACAAAAGTTAGAGGTTTCTTCACTCCCACAAATAGGTCTCCATCCTGCTCTATCTAAGAGGTAACATGACCATTCAAGGAGACATTCCAGCCAGGCAAAAGCATCCAAGGATGCCAGGGAGAGAGCTGTGACCAGAGAGGCCACTGCTGGCCAATAGTTTCAGTCATCAGGATAAAAAAAGCTGTACGAGAAGCAGATAGGCCTGCCTTTAATGCTAACGTCTTTCTTTGAATTTTATATATAATTCACTAATAGGCAAAAAACCTTGCAGTTAAAGAATGTACCTATAGCCCACCGCTATTTCTATCGAACTTTAAAAAGCAGGGAAATTGGGCAGCTAAAGTGAATGCACCAGGGGAGCAGGAGACCTGACCTCCTCTCTGAGATATTGTACTGCCCTACAAATTGGTCAAAATGCGAACACCATTTGGGTTGGTCTTTCACAGTCCAATCCACTTCCTGCGTAGCTTGGAAGAATTTGGTAACATGTGCCTCTGAGCACATGGTGAGTGGTGGCAACACCTGCCATCCTGAAAGATAGAGAATTATATTTTTGTATGTTTGTTGGTGTTCTTACTTTGCTTCTTTCCTGTCTTATTAATGTTTCTACAGAGAATCTAAACTAGAAAAGTTTATTTTCCTCATTATACATCCCAGAAATCTGTGTCAAATTTATTTTTATTAATTTCAAAGCCTTTTTATTGGTCAGTGTCATATGATGGTGAAGACAGCCTTTTGTGTTTCAAATTGGAGGTTATGTTCTATTTCTATTTTGGATG
The DNA here is from genome assembly GCF_030035675.1 of Rhineura floridana. NCBI lineage: Eukaryota > Metazoa > Chordata > Lepidosauria > Squamata > Rhineuridae > Rhineura > Rhineura floridana. Next base: position 141,184,230 of record NC_084484.1, on the reverse strand, counting down.
CATTAACAGTGGAATCTGAAACTGTAGTTTGATGTAAAATCAGACTGATTACAATATGTTGCTCCTTCAGCAATGACTCCAGCTGTTGGGAAAAAGAGGATGCATGTTTTCAGCCTGCTATGTTTAAACCACTTCATTTAAGGCAAGGTGGGCACGGTCAATTAAAAACATAGAGCACAGCTAGCATTTTGCTAGAATATATTTCACCTCCCACTGTTTTATCTTGTGCAAATTGACACACTCCTGAGGTCCACTGGAGACTATTCTGCAGAGGTCAGTGCCATTATTATGTTTGGAGTTTTTTTAGTGTAAATTTTGCAAAGTGTTGCTGTACTTCACATATTCGCAGAAATAGAAACAAAAGAAAATGATTTCCTATAGGAAACCTCACTAAAATCGCAAAGGAAATCAGACATATTCAAAGTGACCATCTGAACTATATCAACTATCTTAATAATGTTGCTTCCTCCCTTCTAAAACAAGATCAGCACAGCACATGTCTTTTTTCTATTCTTTGGGCTGATTGCAGGTGTTGCCACCGCTCACCATACACTCAGAGGCAAATGTTACCAAATTCTTCCAAGCTACACAGGAAGTGGATTGGACTATGAAAGACCAACCCAAATGGTGTTTGCATTTTGACCAATTTGTTTGTTGTTGTTGTTATGTGCCTTCAAGTCGATTACGACTTATGGCGACCCTATGAATCAGTGACCTCCAAGAGCATCTGTCATGAACCACCCTGCTCAGATCTTGTAAGTTCAGGTCTGTGGCTTCCTTTATGGAATCAATCCATCTCTTGTTTGGCCTTCCTCTTTTTCTACTCCCTGCTGTTTTTCCCAGCATTATTGTCTTTTCTAGAGAATCATGTCTTCTCATGATTTGTCCAAAGTATGATAACCTCAGTTTCATCATTTTAGCTTCAAGTGATAGTTCTGGTTTAATTTGTTCTAACACCCAATTATTTGTCTTTTTTGCAGTCCATGGTATGCACAAAGCTCTCCTCCAACACCACATTTGAAATGAGTTGATTTTTCTCTTACCTGCCTTTTTCACTATCCAACTTTCACATCCATACACAGAGATCAGGAATACCATGGTCTGAATGATCCTGACTTTGGTGTTCAGTGATACAACTTTGCATTTGAGGACCTTTTCTAGTTCTCTCACAGCTGCCCTACCCAGTCCTAGCCTTCTTCTGATTTCTTGACTATTGTCTCCATTTTGGTTAATGACTGTGCCGAGGTATTGATAATCCTTGACAAGTTCAATGCCCTCATTGTCAAGTGTAAAGTTACATAAATCTTCTGTTGTCATTACTTTAGTCTTCTTGACGTTCAGCTGTAGTCTTGCTTTTGTGCTTTCCTCTTTAACTTTCCTCAGCATTCGTTTCAAATCATTACTGGTTCTGCTAAGAGTATGGTATCGTCTGCATATCTTAAATTATGATGTTTCTCCCTCCAAATTTCACACCTCCTTCATCTTGGTCCAATCCCGCTTTCCGTATATGTTCTGTGTACAGATTAAACAAATAGGATGATAAAATACAACCCTGTCTCACACCCTTTCCGATGCGGAACCAATCAATTTCTCCATATTCTGTCCTTACAGTAGCCTCTTGTCCAGAGTATAGGTTGCACATCAGGACAATCAGATGCTGTGGCACCCCCATTTCTTTTAAAGCATTCCATAGTTTTTCATGATCTACACAAAGGCTTTGCTGTAGTCTATAAAGCACAGGGTGATTTTCTTCTGAAATTCCTTGCTCCGTTCCATTATCCAACGTATGTTTGCAATATGAACTCTGGTGCCTCTTCCTTTTCTAAATCCAGCTTGGATGTTTGGCATTTCTCGTTCCATATATGGTAAGAGCCTTTGTTGTAGAATCTTGAGCATTACTTTACTTGCATGGGATATTAAGGCAATAATTCAATAATTACTACATTCTCTGGAATCCCCTTTCTTTGGAAGTGGGATATATATTGAACGCTTCCAGTCTGTGGGACATTGTTTAGTTTTCCATATTTCTTGACAAATTTTTGTCAAAATTTGGACAGATTCAGTCTCAGTAGCTTGTAGTAACTCTATTGGTATGCCGTCTATTCCTGGTGATTTGTTTCTTCCAAGAATTTTAAAAGCAGCTTTCACCTCACATTCTAAAATTTCTGGTTCTTCATCATATGGTTCCTCCGTGAATGAGTCTGTCATCCTGTCATCTCTTTTATAGAGTTCTTCAGTGTATTGCTTCCATCTTCCTTTTATTTCATCTCGGTCAGTCAGTGTGTTCTCCTGTTGATTATTCAACATCCCTACTCATGGTTTAAATTTCCCTTTCATTTCTCTAATCTTTTGGCATAGGGGTCTTGTTCTACCCTTTTTGTTGTCCTCTTCTATTTTTATACAATATGTACTAGTCGCTGTATTGTTGCATTCAGGGTTCTGACCGTGTTTCTATCTCCTTTTGCTTTTGCTTTCCTTCTCTCTTTTACCATTTTAAGAGTTTCTTCAGTCATCCATTGAGGTCTTTCTCTCTTTTTAACAAGAGGTATTGTCTTTTTGCATTCTTCCCTGATAATGTCCCTGACTTCAGTCCATAGTTCTTCTGGTTCTATGTCAACTAAGTTTAAAGCCTCAAACCTGTTCCTTATTTGATCTTTATATTCTTCTGGGATGCTATTTATATTGTATTTTGGCATTATGAGTGCTTTGTTGTTGTTCTTTAGCTTTACCCTGATTTTCGATACAATCAGTTCATGATCTGTACCACAGTCTGCTCCTGGTCTTGTTTTTGCAGAAAGTATGGAACTTCTCCATCTTCTGTTTCCAGTTATATAATCAATTTGATTCCTGTATTGACCATCTGGTGATGTCCACATGTACAGTCATCTTTTTGGTTGCTCAAAAAATGTGTTGGCAAGAACAAATCATTGGCTTCACAGAATTCAATAAGTCTTTCTCCTGCTTCATTTCTGTCACCTAAGCCCCATTTCCTCACAATTCCTAGTTCTTCTCTGTTCCCTACTTTTGCATTTCAGTCCCCCATGATTATCATCATACCTTGTTTTGGTGTGTGATCAATTTCCTCCTGTACTTCTGCATAAAATCTCTCCAATTCTTCTTCTTCTGCGTTTGATGTTGGAGCATAGACTTGGATGATGGTTATGTTAATAGGTTTCCCATTTAATCTCACTGATATCACTCGCTCAGACCTTGCGTTGTAGCTCCTAATTGCTCTTGCTACATCACTTCTCACTATTAAAGCAATCCTGTTTCTTCTTGATTTCTCATTACCTGCATAAAATATTTTGTAGTTGCCTGATTGATTGAAAATGTCCCATTCCAGTCCACTTTAATTCACTCACGCCAAGTATTGTAATGTTGATATGTTCCATTTCTTGCTTGACAATTTCTAACTTTCCCTGGTTCATGCTTCTCACATTCCATGTTCCTATTGTGTGTGTCGTACAACTCCGGACTCTCCTTTCACATCTGTGCGCATCAGCCTCTGGGCTTCCTTTCGGCTTTGACCCAGCTGCGTCATTAGTCACAGTGCTGCTCGTACTTGTCCTTTGTTCTTCCCCAGTAGCTTGTTGAGTGCCCTCTGATCTGGGGGTTTCATCTTCCAGCACTATCTCATGTTGCATTTTGGATACTCTGTTCATAGGGTTTTCGTGGTAAGAGGTATTCAGAGGTGGTTTACCATTTCCTTCCTCTGAGTTTGGATGCATCTTAGTCTGGTGTCTCAGCTTTGACCATTCCGCCATGGGTGCCCCTGCTAGGAGTCTAGCCTCTTGGTCTAGACTCCTGACGGCATTGCTCTCAGCTTCTTCAACACTCTCAAACCCCCTCACCATGTTAAGGTGTGCATCCTAAAGGAGGACCAATTTGTAGGGCAGTCCAATATCTCAAGAGAGAAGTTCAGGTTTCCTGCTCCCCTGGTGCATTCACGATAGCTGCCCAATTTCCCTGCTTTTTAAAGTTTGATAGAAATATCTGTGGGCTATAGGTACATTCTTTAACCACAAGGTTTTTTGCATATTAGGGAATTTCCCTGCTTTTTAATCCAGGAGGTAAGAGATGGGATCCTGCGCAAGTTAGCACCAGCAGTAACAGAAATAGTTCAGCAGTGTATTTTAAATGTTATATTACCATCAAGAATGCCTTTACTTTTACAAGAGGGTCATGGCTTAGTGGCAGAGAACATGCTTTGCATGCAAATGTCCCCACATTCAATACCCAGCATCTCCAATTAGGGCTGGGAGGGATCCTTATGTGAAACCTTGTCAGTCAGTACTGAGCTAGATGGACCAATGGTCTGACTTGGTATAAAGCAGCTTCCTATGTTTCCTATACTCTACAAGGGATACACAAAGAAATATGCTTGAGACCCTTTCTTTAAACATTGTGCATCTTGCAATCTATATTACTTTGCAAAGTATCCGCAGTTACTACCTCTTCTGCTTTAATCTCTGAATGCCAGTCATAGGGCTCACTGTGACAGATTATACACTTAAGAAGCAACTGTGTGTTCTGAGATTCTTAAACCTGACTTTTTAATTTGCTACTGCACTACTGGTCACAAACAGAAAAACCACTTGGCCACCTCATTAGTGTAATACGGTATTACACTAACTGCAAATGTTTGATGCATATACTAATGAGTGAGTGAGTGAGTGAGTGAGTGAGTGTGTGTGTGTGTGTGTGTGTGTGTGTGTGTGTGTGAGAGAGAGAGAGAGAGAGAGAGAAAGAGAGAGAGAGAGAGAGAGAGATTTAAGAACCAAGAGCTAAATTCAGGATTAAAGTGTTACAAACAAAGAGTCTCATACAATCTCAAAATAACTACTACAATGTTATGAGCACAGGTCAAACAGCCACACACACTGCAAACAAAAAATATTTGAGCGTTTGTCATTTATAAACCCATTTAAGGATAGGAGTGGGGGGTGGCATGGCAACTGAGCCATCGGAAAGAGCAGGCTGCGGGAGACAGCGGAAGTGGGAACACACACACACATCACCGTCACTCACCTCCATTCTGCTGCTGCCTTCTCCGTCATCCTTTCCCTCTGGCTTTCTCCCTCCATCGTCCATTTCTCTCTCTCTCTCTACCTCGTGTTTCCTCACACAGTGCACGAGGGAAGAGCAACGCTGAGCAGGCCAGTGTGAGTCACATATCTGTTGCCCACCAGTCACAGGAGCAAAAGACTTCCCCTGCTTCCTCCAAGTAACTGGAAGGGGAGGGGAGAGGGAGAGTGAAACGAAAGAACTCCTGGTTTCTACTGCGCCTGCGTGACGTTATCACCCATGGTAATGCATTTTTAACTATTAATAAAAAACAAACCATGCCGTTTTTTTTACTTCAAACCTACTGAAGATGAAGGTCTGTGTTTGGGGCAAGCTCAGGGATTTGATTAGAGATACCTTACAGTCATCTCTGAGTTTTAATGAACGACAAGAGATTATGAGAACTTCTCAAGAAAAAAGTCCAAATGGCTTCTTGTTTTTCACTCTCCCATTTTTCACTTTAACCTGTGAATTCTCCATGGGGGGGTTGTGTATCACCAAGAAAACTTTCAGAGTTGTAGAGCAAGCGATTCTGAATCCAACAGTATAAGACTTGTAAGTTTTTGTTTTGAATTGGGACTATAGAAAGCACCAGAAAGGTGTGGGGGGTATTTTCATTTAACATGGTAGAATGTGAAAAATCCCTACTGGCTATAGTATACAGCCACTCTTGTGGCTGTATAATGACCCAGTTGATTCACAGCTATGGAATTCTAACTGCTGGATGGTTCCAGTTTTATTACAGAGCCTGGCCATCTATGAGAAGGTAAGTCTGTGTGTCAAAGTACACAACCATTGTCTGGGGAGTAAAGCGGCTCCCAAGAGCAGAAAAGCTGGCCATCCTTGACCGAGGCATTCCCACTAGTATAGTGCCATTCCCATTCTTAATTCCTTGATGGGGAATTTTGGGTTTGGTAGTAATGTAAGAAGATCCCTGCTGGATTGAACTAAAGGCCATCTAGGCCAGCATTCTGCCCTCACAGTGCCCAACCAGATGCCTCTGGAAGGCAAAGCAGGACATAACATTCTCTGCTTGTGTTCATCAGAAACTGGTTTTCAGAGGCATACTGCTTCTAACACTGGAGGCAACACAGAGCCATCATGGCTAGCAGCCATTGATTAGATGAACCTTCCCCTACCTGGTGCCCTCCAGATATTGCTGGACTACAACTCCCCAAATACCCAACAATCAGCCATGTTTCCTGGGGCTAGGAATGGAAGTCTTTGTCAATTTCAGTTGTCTCTGTTTCTCATTGTTTCAGCCTTATGTTCATTTCTGCAGCAATTCGCAAATTTTGTTTTTAAAAATCCGGACAAAATTTTTTCAACATTTTAGTGCAAAGTTCTCCTAATGAACACATCATTATATGCCATTTTGACTAATGTCAATTTCTCCTAATATAATGCATTTTTGTAAAAATTCTTTGGTTGGAGAACTGCATCACCAAATTTGGATAAGTGCAAATTTCAAAGGATGGCTGTGGTTCTGTTCTGATATTGTTTTGGAAAGTGCAAATTTGATAGAGTCAGCTTTAAATGGGGACTGAATCAAATTTCTCCCCCATCCCTAGCTAGGGCTGATGGGAGTTGGAGTCCAACAACATGTGGAGGCACTAAGTTGGGGAAGGTCGGGTTACATCACATTCTGGCACCTCTTCAGTCTATCTTCTGCACTCCCAATCTACAAACAATGATTTAACAAGAGTGAGTTGGCAAGTTAGTACTCTGATCCAGCATGAACACTAGGCAATTGGATTGGATCAGATGAGTGAATGCCCTATGGGTTAGGTTGATGAAGGACATGTGCAGTACTTTTCCATGCTTGTTACTTCATATCTTTTTAGTGTTCTCTCTTTTCAGTTCCAGACCTTTCAGGTTTCTGTCTAATCGACATTTAAATTATCTGAACTGCACAGTAGCGTTGCCATGGCAAACCCAATAAGTTATGGCTAGATAAGTCACTGTTTTTTCTAGGACTCATAAAATAGGGAGAGAAATGTATCTGAGCATTTATTCTAAAGCAAAAATATTGGAAGGAGGCATAAGCGCTTTGGTCAACAGTATTCATAATCTAAGTGCAAAATGTCAGGGACAGAAGCTGTATTTTCTTATCTAGTGTTTTTCAATATTTTTCCCCACCTTGCACCCCTTAGTATGATTGTGATGTTGTTTAAGTTGCAAAAAATGTTTTTAAAAAAACATCCAAGCCAAAAATGAAGTATGAATCAACCCTTTCTTCTCCTCTCCAAGCTTTTGATACCAGCCAGAGACAGTTTAAACAATGCTTTTCTGTCAGAGGAGTTGCCAAACTTTGCAAAACGAGTAAGACTTTTAAGGACTTTATTCACGTGAGGCTAAAATATTGTATTGGGGTAATTTATCCTGAAGGCTACAAATGGCTCCTTTGGATGGCTCAAGCCTCAAAGGCAGCAGTGATCTCATTTTTTCCTATCTTGATTTGCAAAGTGACATACTATAAACAGAGTGGTGTGTGAACATGTGCAGTGTCCTTGGGGTGAAGCATGATGATTTAAAACAACCTACACTTCATTCCTCTATTTTTTAAAAAAAAGGGGGGGGAGGAACAAAGCAAGCAAGTTATTCCAGTGGTTACCAACCTTTTTGGCCCATAGGTATATTTGCAAACTGGAGAAACTCTTGTGGGCAGCACGCACACTGCAACTAAGCACATGCTGCAACCTATTACATTGGCTACAGTGTAAGCCTAATTTTCAAGCCTAATTTCAGCAGGAGGATACATGGGGAAGGAGCCCCTGTGGGTGCCAAGGAAGACCTCTGTTGGCCCATGTGTGCCCATGGGCGCCATGTTGTCAACCCCTGAGCTAATCAGAGATAAGAGATAGAGATTTGGTTAAAAAGTGAAAACTACAACAACAACCTGAAGTAAAGATTGTCAGGATGCTGTACAGCATCAGATTCTGCATTTTTGCAATGCAGCTGTGGAAGTACAGTGTACAGGCTCAGAACCTAGACCATGGATGTCTAACTGGGACATAGGAAGCTCTTTACATTGGGTATGAATCAACTCAACTCATTGGCTCATCTAGCCCAATATTGTTCACACTGGTTCTCTAGGGTTTCAGACAGAAGTCATTTCTTGCCCTACCTAGAGATGTTGGGGTTTGAACCAGGGACTCTCTGGATGCTCTGTCATTGAGCTACTACCCTTCACCATCTGGGAGCTTGTGGGTGAGAGCCATTCCACTTGGCCCCTCTTAGCCCTGCCAAAATTTAATAAAAGTGTTGTAAAAGGTTTCCCCCCCTACACTGTGACATTTGTAAGGAAAAGAAGCAATGAGGTTCTGTGCATTTCCTATACATTTTATTGTATTTATATCTCATATACCTTCTGGAATATTGAAGGATCACTGCCAGTCTGTCTCTCTGGGGATCTTTTAGGAAGCACAATTCTCATTCCCCCCCTTCACCTCCCAGTTATGATCTTATATTTTTCAAATGCATGCACTTCTTACTTGTTCCAGAGAGGTAACCATATAGTGCATGGCAGGAAAACAGCAGTCGTCTGGCACCATAAAGACTAGTAGATTTAGGGACAACCAAAATCTCTGGTTGCTAGCAGAGGGGCTTAATTGGGTGCTGCCAGGGTTGAAAGTGTGTGTGTGTGTGTGTGGTGGGGCAGGGATGGAAAGATCTGTCCATTTTGATTCTCGTAGTTGCTCATTTTTCCAATCTTAAATTCAATTCTCCACATTCCTACAGCAACTTGCTTTAAAAAATCCTCATGAAAATTCTCCAGCATTTTAGTGCATTTTTCCCCTAATGAACACATTTTTGTATGCAGTTTTGACTAACACACATTTTTGTATGCTTTTAATGCATTTTTGTATGTTTGTATTTTTGTATATTTTCACTCATATATTATTTTTATGCACACTTTCCCTTAATATATGCATTTTTGTAAACTTTGGTTGGAGAACTGCATTTAAAAATTCAAATAAGTGCACATTTTGAAGGGTGGCTGTGTTTTGGTATAAAAATGACCAAAATGTTTTTTGTGTTGTTTTGGAAAGTGCGGAGTTGATAGATTCAGCTTGAATCATAGAATCATAGAATAGTAGAGTTGGAAGAGGCCTATAAGGCCGTCAAGTCCAACCCCCTGCTCATTGCAGGAATCCAAATCAAAGCATTCCCGACAGATGGCTGTCCAGCTGCCTCTTGAAGGCCTCCAGTGTCGGAGAGCCCACTACCTCTCTAGGTAATTGACTCAATTGTTGTATGGCTCTAACAGTTAGGAAGTTTTTCCTGATGTCCAGTCGAAATCTGGCTTCCTGGAACTTGAGCCCATTATTCCTTGTCCTGCATTCTGGGATGATCGAGAAGAGATCCCGGCCCTCCTCTATGTGACAACCTTTCATGTACTTGAAGAGTGCTTTCATATCTCCCGTCAGTCTTCTCTTCTCCAGGCTAAACATTCCCAGTTCTTTCCGTCTCTCCTCATAGGGCTTTGTTTCCAGTCCCCTGATCATCCTTGTTGCCCTCCTTTGAACCTGTTCCAGGAATGTGAACTGAATCAAATTTCTTGCCCGTTCCTAGTGGATGGGTGGAGGAAACAATGCTTCTTCACTATGCCAGCTTTCAGGCCTGGGCAGCAAAGAATCCCAGATTGGCCCCACCTCTCCCTGCTCTTAAAATGACCTGTTTTGGAGGTTTCCAGTGGTGATTACCAACTGAGATACTACTCGGAGAGCTCCTAGCCAGCAGGGGGCCCCCACTGGCAGAGGAACTCTCCCACTGGCAGAGATGGGCAGAGAGACGGGCAGAGACGGGCAGAGACGGGCAGAGCTGGCTGGAGGAATACCTCCTCCTCATTCAAACCCCCTCCAGTATGACATATCAGGGGTTTGAATTGTTCTGCCACTGTGGGCGTAAGCTTCCGTGGACTAGGGTCCATTTCAGCATCCTTTTCATTTTCATTAATTTAATTAAGTGTTGTATAAAAAATAAATTTCTAGGTGCTATATAACAATTAAACAATATATCTTGCCTGCAGATATAGAAAGTGTTATCCTTAGGTGACAGACTGATGTGCACATTGATGTGAGGTGGCGGGGATATAAGTAATGGGGCCAAAAGGTCATGGAGTGTGAGGCCATTTTTATGCAAAAGATCAAATGTATACAAGATAAACAGAGTGGCCATTCAGAACAGCAGTTGTTGCAGATAACACATTATCTGCAAAGAAATGTCACAGACTGGACCTCTTGCATGCCATGGCTTTTCTCAGCACGTGATGGATGACAGCAATGATGTGCAGTTTCATAGGAACCTAACAAAGGCATCATGTGAAAGGCAAAGAACTCAAAAATGGCTCAGTAGTAAGCCAAACAAATCTTCTTCATGGATTTCGGAAGACAAGAAGGGGAAAAACTAACAGATGGAGAGGTGAGATTAGGATGTTTGTGAGCATTCACTGGCAAGAAAATGGCTTGAGATGAGACGACTTTCCTTCACAAAGCAGAGACTGCCTTCTTCCCGATATAATGATGGTGATCAGATGAGCTGAGCTCTGATAAGAGGTATGTAGACACCAAAACTCTACTACTTCTCTTAATCCTGTTTTGAAATACATTTTTGAAAGAGCCTTTCTGATTTGTCTACCTGTTATTGATTTCTTATTTCTCATGCATTTCAGCAGATAACTAGAATATGCTAAAAGAGCCTTGAATTTAAGCCTTGCCTGGTAGCCATAGGTGAGAAGAAATTCCATGCGGGTGAGTGAGCTGGTGGGTGGAGAACAGATAGAGCGCTCCATCCCTCTTCTGTACCCAGTATTGAAAGCAAGTAAGCTGCCCTCCTCTATATGCAGTGAAGGCTCAAAGTGTGGACAGGGTGCCTGGGCAAGTCCCTGACCCCATGTTCTTGCACATGCTGTGCCACTTCTCTGCTCCAGAGGGCTTCTACTTGCTTTGGCTTGAACATGATAATAGGACTGTTGTGCACAGCCCTTCAGACCTGACCCAGGGCCCTGATCTGGACCATTCTGGGGACCACATGCCCCATCCTGGATCCATCCCCAAAGCAATCTGGGGGCAAGTCTAATGTTTAATCAGGGCTTTTAAACATATAGTCAGGAAAGGGGGGGAGGAGATGCAGCATCTCCTTCCCCTCACCCAACCAAGAGCAGGGGAGTTTCAGTCCTGCGGGATCAAATCCTCCGCAAGCTGCAGGATGATGCTTCTCAAAACCCTTCTCCACAGGGTAGGCTCTTGCAAAGCAGCACCCCACAGGATCGAACTACCCCTGCTCTTGGTCAGGAGACTGAGAGCAGGGGGCAGGTCTGACTCTGTGGGTGCTGCTTCTCAAGAGTCAGGGAAGGCTTTTGTGAAGCAGCACCCTGCAGGATCAACTTCTCCATTCTCAGTTGGGGGGAAGGGAAGACACTGCTTACTGCCTGTAAGGGATAACGTGCTAAAAGGACAATGCTGTAAGACTACTTCTGTGTAAATTCTGCAATGAAAAGTGCATCAGGGTTGATTTCACCTCACTTTATTGGCAGGAAGAAGAGTCCCATTGTTCCTTGCTTGTATTGTTGCTGTTATTTATTAAATTTATATCCCACCCTTCCTCCCAGAAGGAGCCCGGGGCAGAAAACAAAAACACTAAAAGCACTCTAAAACATCTTAAACATATTAAAACAAAACATCTTTAAAAACATCTTTAGAAAAACAGCAGTAAAAACATCTTAAAAAGCAATTCCAACACAGATGCAGACTGGGATAAAAGTCTCTACTTAAAAGGTTTATCGAAAGAAGAAGATCTTCAGTAGGCACCAAAAAGATAACAGAGATGGTGCCTGTCTAATATTCAAAGGGAGGGAATTCCACAGGGTAGGTGCAACTACACTAAAGGTCTGCTTCCTTTGTGTTTATTTATTAAATTTGTATCCCGCCCTTCCTCCCAGCAGGAGCCCAGGGCGGCAAACAAAGCACTAAAATACTTTAAAACATCATAAAAACAGATCTTAAAATATATTAATGTTAAAATACATTAACAAACATTTGTGTTGTGGAACAAACTGCCTGATAAGATGGTATCTGCAGGAGGCCCTCACCTGCAGAGTGCAGTGATCGACTGGGTATATAAGAGAGAAGATGGTCTTTTAGGTATCCTGGTCCCAAGCTGTATAGGGCTTTGTACACCAAAACTAGAATCTGTAACTTAACCTGGTAGCTAATAGGTAGCCAGTGCTATTCTTTCAGCAGCAGTGTGACATGTAGGCAATACCCTGCCCCAGTGAGCAGTCTCACCGCCACATTTTGCACCAGGTGCAGCTTCTGAACCGATCTCAAGGGCAACCCCACATAGAGCGCATTACAGTAATCCAGCCTGGAGGTTACCAGTGCATGGACAACAGTGGTCAGGTTATACGGGTCCAGAAACAGATGCAGCTGTCTCACCAGCCAAAGCTGGTATAAGGCACTCCAAGCCACTGAGGTCACCTGGGCTTCTAGCAACAAGGAGGGATCCAGGAGCGCCCCCAGACTACAGACCTTCTCTTTCAGAGGGAGTATGACCCTATCCAAAGCAGGCAACTGACCAGTTATCCAAACCCGGGAACCACCAGCCCACAACGCCCCCATCTTGCTAGGATTCAGACTCAAGTTTATTGGCCTTCATCTAGCCCACCACCGAGTCCAGGCACTGGCCCAGGTCTTGCATGGCCTCTCCCAAGTCCTTCTGTACTTTGGTCCTTTAAAACTGGGCAGTGGTAAATGCAGAGCAGGTACATTGCATGGCGTAGCCTGGGGGACCATGATGTAGCATTTTTACTCATTCAAGTTAGGGGAATAAATGTGAAAAGGGCCGTGGCACAGTAGTAGAGCATATTGTTCGCATACAGGAAGTCCCATGTCTAATCCCTGGTACCTCCTTGGTAGGGCTGGGAGAACATCCATCTGAAATCCTGGAGAGTTGCTGCCAGTCAGTGTAGACAGTGCTGAGCTAGATGGGCCAATGGTCTGACTCACTGTAAGGCAGCCTCCTGTGCTCCTTTATGTCTGCACTCGTGCAAAATATACATGCAGAGGGTAGAAAGTTTCTGGGCTTGTGTACATGTCCTCCCCCCCCAAGTTCTCCTTTAAAGAGGTTTCATATTCAACCAGTAGAGTGGTGATAAAGTCAGGGGACATCAAGAAACGTTTTATGGAGGCCCCTGAGAACAGCTGATAGGAATCTCAGAAACGTATGCACATCCTTTTAGGTTTGTGGCCCAATATCACCCTTTCTTGTAGTACTAGTGGGTGGCAGGCAGGGCCAGCACCAGACTTCAGGGGGTCCTCAGCACTGTGCCAATGCCAGGTCCATGTCCCCAAGCCCCTAAACACACACATCTTCTCCCCCCCCAAAATGTGGGCACATGGTATTTTTTTCCCCGTTCAAAAGTGGTACCACTGCCCACTAGGGATGTGCCAGAATTCCACCCAGTTTGGATTTGATACCAATTTTTCTATTAATTCACTTATTCTCTATTGTTGTGGATCAGATTTTTATGTAGCAATTTTCTGCGGTTATTTTCAAAAATGTTTTTTTTAAAAAAATCTGCCTCTAAAATATCAATATTAAGAATGACAATTTTATCAATAGTTCCTTTCATTTATCAACATTTCATTTAAAATTATTGATATTTCCTTTAAAAATATCTATATGAATATCATCGTTTGTGTGTGAGGGGAAAAACAGATTGGTAAAAGTGCTAATGGATAAAGAACAAACTCCAATTGATACCTGTTAGATCAAAGGAATGCTTTTGAACTGGCACCAGTCAATGGATTCCATCTCTATTGCCCACCCACCACGGAAACAGCCACTTGTGGTGGGAGGGCAGTGAGTGGTGGCACAGCTTGACCAGGTCAGTAAGGGGCCCTTCTGAGACATGGGGCCCTCGGCCCATGCCCAACATGGACAACTGCTGGTGCAGAGGCTGGTGTCAGACTTTGACTGAATGGAGGGAAGTGTCACCCCATCCCAACTCAATTACACAGTTGTGGAGCTTTTTCAACTGTCTGGGCCTCTTCAGAGAAGTGAACTGAGCAGCTCCACAAGGAAATTCCTAATGGGCCTCTTTGCCCATGGCATTTTGATAAGAACTAAAAGTAAATCCATCAATCATTCTGCAACATTATCACCATGGAAGCAGAGAGGCAAGACGTTCAAAGCATGCCACGTGTAAGTGGCTTGGAAATGAGTTATACATTGCCAGTCATTTATGATAAGGAAAACCAACAACAAATCCCTAGAGTGACCTTTTTTGTGACTCATGTCAATTTATTTGGAGAGAGGAAAAACGATTCAATTGTGTATAATTCCAAATCTGTTAACTCTACATAGCTGTGATTTATTTTTCTTTAAAATGGTTGGCCTGTCTGTCTGCCTGCACTCATCTCTAGATATGACATAGACCATTGGTGACATTACCTAGGTCCACAGCCAGAAAAAATAGTTGAAAACTTCCTGCCAACACAGATGGCAAAGCACAGTCTTGGCATTTGCTAGTTGCTTAATAGCAGGAAGGATTCTAAAAAGGCTCTGGGGCAGCAAACTGAGCAAGAGACAACATACATTGACTCCTAAGAAAATCTCTCCACTAGACCTTTTTGTTTAAATTTCTCAATAAGCTGTAACAGAAAATACTTCTGAGGGGATTTTTCATTGAACTCGCTGTTTCAATCATCTTAAAGGCTACTATTAACCCTTGGTAGATACCTTTGTTGTTGTTGTTATGTGCCTTCAAGTCAATTTTGAATTATGGTGACCCTATGAATCAGTAACCTCCAATAGCATCTGTTGTAAACTGCCCTGTTCAGCTCTTGTCAGCAGGGGCGTCACTACTGGGGTGCGGAGGGTGCGGCCCGCACCCGGGTGTCACCATGAGGGGGGTGACACCCAGAGCCGCCCTGCCCTGCGCCATTGCCCGGCAAGGCTGCTCCAACTCCTCGGAGGTGGGCGGGTGGGCGAGACCAGGAGCAGTGTCGGCGAGGTGAGGGAGGCGCGCAGGCATTCCCAGGCCTTCTCCGGCTGGGTGCCCCTCTGGCGTGCGCCCTCCCAGGGGCATGGACAGGGTGGCTGGCCTTGAGTGCGTGCGCGCATGTGCACACAAGCCCAGCTACCTCATCCATGCCCCTGGGAGAGCATGCACCGGAGGTCCACACCCCCCCGCACTCCCGCTAGTGACGCAGCTGCTTGTCAGTTCAGGTCTGTGGCTTTCTTCTAAAGTTCCTTGGTCTGTTCCATTATCCAATGTATGTCTGCAATATGATCTCTGGTGCCTCTTCCCTTTCTAAATCCAGCTTGGACATCTGGCATTTTTTGCTCCATATGTGGTTCTTCATCATATGGTTCCTCCGTGAATGAATCTGTCATCCTGGCATCTCTTTTATAGAGTTCTTCAGTGTATTGCTTCCATCTTCCTTTTATTTCATCTCAGTCAGTCAGTGTGTTCCCCTGTTGATTATTCAACATTTCTGCTCTTGGTTTAAAGTTCCCTTCAATTTCTCTAATCTTTTGGCACAGGGCTCTTGTTCTTCCCTTTTTGTTGTCCTCTTCTATTTCTATACAATAACTATTGTAATAGTTCTCTTTGTCCCTACGTACTAGTCGCTGTATTGTTGCATTTACGGTTCTGACCATATTTCTATCTCCTCTTGCTTTTGCTTTCCTTCTCTCTTTAACCATTTGAAGAGTTTCGTCAGTCATCCATTGATAACAATAAATAAACATAGTAAGCAAATTCCAGCATAAAAAATTTAGCAGAGAGTACAACAGCAGAGAAAAATGCATAGCGCCACTGAAAGATTACAATAGATCTAAATTTCAATGGATTGAAACATTTGCAATAGAAAAATATAAAATATTCAACTTTGGCCAAAGAGACCACAAAGAAAGTGCCAGATAAGCTTCTCTGGGTAAGACATTCCATAATGTTAATGCCACCACCAAGAACACCCTTTGCTCAGGAGCCATCATTGCATCTCACTTGGTGGAGGTACTCAGAGAAGGATCTCTTAAGATGATTTAAGTATCTGGATACATGTGGAAGGAGGAATGGATGAATATCTCAGTTTCAGTTTTGAAATTTACCTTCAAAATTTTATATTCTTGACAACTTAAATTGCAATTCCGTCCTCCCCACTCTGTGGCTTTAGCTTTGGCAACTTCTACCATCTGCAAATCTGACCATGTAATTTACATTTCCAGTGAACAGATCCCCACTCCAACAATGGTTTGTTTGTAGGGAGGATATGCAATGGAGCACTGCTTTGACATTTTTTTCAGAAAAGGAACAATAACAGCATCTGCTGGAGCACCAGGTAATTGACAGGTCCTGGTAAGTAAATGAGGTAATAATGAGGCTTTCAAGTTTGTTTGAGACAGGAAAAGCTCTCAGCAAGCCAAACAGAAAACACAACCCTTTACTCTTTCTCCTGGTTACCCTGAAAAAGCAGCTTAAGATCTACAATTTCAGGTCAAAGCTAAGAGCAGGGAGCCATATAACAAATATTTCCCAATGTCATTCTGGCACCAACTAAATACCCTATATTTCTAGGTATTTTAACCTTGTGATTTTGATTTTAAAAAACTTCTTGGGGGTTGGGTAGTGCAAATGAGAGGTGAGCTAAGTCACCTAGCTGTTTCTAAAAACTGTCTATTTCTTGTCTCCTTCAGGTAATATAAGCTCATTACCTTGCCTAATGTGCAAGCCTTTGGCAGGAGCCAAAGAACTCCTGTCCTCTGACTCTTTGCCTATGGGGGCAGAGCCTGTGGCCAGCAGTATCTACAGGTTCAACAAGAAAATAATTACATCAGTGGACCTCTTTGCTAATGTTCATCATTGTCAGCTCTGCACTGAGACAGCAGTGCAGGTGGGGGCTGGAAATTCCTGGGTAGTTATCAGGGTGGGAAAGTCCTTAGCTGGCAGTATGGTCATAAATCTGCCAGGCTAACGAGGATGAAGCATGATAAGGGCAAGGCCCGTCCTAAGCTTACGTGCCAAGCCAGAAGTCCAGAAGCGAGGTCAGTAGAGGTCCGGGTTTGTCAGCAGGTGTGAGCCCTCAGCGTTTTGGCCTTAAGTGGACAGGCCTGCCCCTTTTCTGCCTGACCTTCTGTTGTCTACATTCTGCAGGTGAGGGGGGAGTATCCTGTTCCCTGTCTGCATCTGGTTGAAGGGCTTCAGCTGTGTCTGGGGTGCTCTGCAGCTGCGGGGGAGAAGGAGCTGGGTTCTCAGGAGTTGCCTCCGGTTCTCCTTCTGGGTCTGCTGCTGTTACTCCCAAGTCATTCTCGTCTGATGAGTCCTCTGACGGGGCCATGACACTCATGCAGTTTGTATTTATCTCTAGTGTCTTACTTTTATTTATTTTTTTAAAAAAACTCAATTGCTGTTAGATTTTGTTGCTGTTTTTATTATATTTTTATATTTTACTGTAAGCCACCCTGGGAAATTGTTTTTTGAAGTGTGAGCACAAATATCATAAACAAAGAGGAAGTGTGGGTTTATGTGAGGAAGTATGAAAAGTTACAATTGTTTATTGAATGCCATTGAAGTGAAGCTCAAAACCAACCAGGGCCACAATATCCTGAGCTAGGCAGTTAGCTACCATGAACTGTACATGCACAGGTCTCTGATCCCTCTTCAGACACCAAAAGGAACAGAATCTTCCCTGGGAATTGGAGCAGTTGTCTTGGAGTTTGGACTTTTTGTTTATTTACTTGCTTATTTATAATTTATCCTACTCACTTTTCTGCCTGAGACATCCAGGACAACAAACTAGAGTGAAACAATAAAAAAAACCACCCAAATATCAGCTAAACACATTAAATTAGCAGGAGCAAAATAGTCATCAGAAACTTTATCCTCCCTCCTCTCTGAATGCTTGCCTCAATTGCACTGCATTGACTTGGGCCACATTCATCACACCATACATTTTTTCCCATTGTTATGCCACTTTAAACAGTCATGGCTTCCCCCAAAGAATCCTGGGAAGTGTTGTTTGTGTTCTCTGGGAAGAGGGATTGATTGTTAAACCACTCTGCAGTTGTAGCTCTGCGAGGAGAATAGGAGTCCAACAACTCTCAGCACCCTTCACAAACTACACTTCCCAGGATTCTTTGAGGAAAGCCATGATTATTTAAAGTGGAATAATGGTATAATAAATGTATGGTGTGAGTTTGCCTTTGATGCTGAAATGATAAATGCCAAGGGAACCTCTCTAAGAAGGGAATTCCAAAACTTGGATGCCACTAGTGAGAAGGCCTCCCTCTCCCTGGCTACTGCCTACCTGCTCTTTGACAGAGTGACTTCTAGAGCAGGGCCTTCAACAACAAACATAAATTCAGATAGGAGAAAGTTATCCTTTGGATCAATACAAAGAACCTTGTCTTCTCTGTTTATGTTGCTATGCGTGGAGTTCAGACCAGAGAGATCAGGGTCAAATTCTCACTCAGCCACAAGTTTCAATAGGTGACCTTGGACCAGTCACGATCTCTCAGCCTAAACCTATTTCACAGGCTTCTTGTGAGGATAAAGGGGAAGACCATTTATGCCTCCCTGGACAATTTGGAGAAAAGATAGAATGAAAATTTATATACAAAGAAAATCAGAGTAGTATCTTCTGCGTGCTTAGGGTTGCCATATTTCAGTTATACAAATCCAGGCAAGCTAATTTGCACATTATGCAAATTATTTGCTAATTATGCAAATTAAGCATATTAAAGGTTGCATTGTCCAGTTGTTTTGTTTTCGTGCCTAGTAATTACCACCAATCTCTGGGGGAGGATGTGAAGAATTTTTAATTTAAAAAATCAACATTTTCAGCCTTAAATGCCTAGACTCTAGTTTCTAACACTATGGAATATTTATTTATTAAGAGGATTTATTTCCTGCCCTTCCACTTTTAAAAACAGAGCTCAGAGCAGCTTACAAACATAATAAAAAGAGTAAAAATACACAATCAATGTAAAAACATAATAAAACCCCAAAATAGAAACAAACATAAGACAAGTTAAATGCAGCAGTATAAAAATCCAGCATAAAACAAATAGCCAACAAAGCATCAAATAAAAGTAATATTGTGACTGAGACGTTGCCTGTACCAACAATTAGGAAATGGGAATTGAACACACCACTACAAATTGTAAAGCAGATAGAAATCAAGATTTCAATATTATCAAGGTCAATCATCTTATCTAATAAGAGTAGTGTCTCAGCATGTGAAAAGTGTCTTTAGTACTCTGATTCTCACATATCAAATCAGGAAGAGGGGAAATGCAGCCTTCTTTGGTAAAGGCTGGGACGTGATGGCGATTTGAGTGCTGACACTTTTTTTAAAAAAATGCAGTGAATTCTAGAGACCTGGCAAGCTATGCTAGCATTAGACAGGGCAGCTGTTTCATTCCTGTTGGTCTAAAGGGAGGAATATATCCTGCATTGAAAACATATATATATATAGTCTATGTGTGTGGATGTATATATATGTATGTGTGTGTGGATGTGTACACACATGCCCATCCATCCTTGGGGAGGAAATGAAGTAGGGTGATCTTTGGTGTCATTTTGAAAAAGGATGTATATTAAAAATACCTTTTAGCCTTTTCTGAATTGCTGAACAGAGGCACTGCTGGGCAACAGGATGAGTGAGAATACATTCCAACTTTACTTGGGAGTAAGCACCAATTAAAAGGGTGGGAGCAGGGCCAAAAATTTAAATGCTAATACCACAGCCTTTTCTACAGAGGTTTGCTTTCATAACTTGTATTTGTTCAGTGGTGGGAGTGATTCGTGGATTCAAACCCCTTTATTCCATCCTCCATGATGGCAAGTGGGCACTCCCATTGCATTCACCACTTGAGAGACATACCCTAAGACACAGAGGCAATTGAGAAGAAAGCTTCTTCTTCTTGCTGACTCAACCAGAAAGTCTATGGATAAGAGGCGGAGCTGCACATGTTGATCAAGAGAGCATGTGCAGTTTTCTAAACTGCCTAGATTCTGCATATGCAGCAGACAAGCAGATGAAAATTCTTGATTTTCTCAGGACAGCTATGGTGTCCCTCCTTGGCTAAAAACAATGGAAGGCAGGAATAGGCTAATTTCTCACAAAATGGGGAGAAAACTGCCTTCAAATGTTGCCTTGTATCTCTGGAGCCACAAGGGCTACAGACTTGCTTTTTTAAAAAAAGAAAGAAGAAAGCTGGGGATTTGGGCCACCTAATTGGATGAGCGGGCAACAGATAGCATGGCTACAATCCAGGTAAAAACTGGCTGATCAAGCAATATGGCAAACCTATGCAAGCTGCACTCCCCTATTCCAACTTCTGACCTCAGGAAACCCAAGCTGGAGAAGAATATACCTTTCACACACACACGTCTTGTGGCTATCACCTAACAAGATCCTCTCAGGAAGGATGACATTTCTAAAATACTTGCCATATATTATAGAAGGAAAAAAGGAATATGAAAATAAGTGCCATAGGTATCTACCTCCTATCTAGGATGCTCACCTTAACGTGGTGAGAGGATTTGAGAGTGATGAAGAAGCTGAGAGCAATGCCATCAGGAGTCTAGACCAAGAGGCTAGACTCCTAGCAGGGGCACCCAAGCTGAGACACCAGACTAACATGCATCCAAACTCAGAGGAAGGCAACGGTAAACCACCTCTGAATATCTCTTACCACGAAAACCCTATAAACAGAGTATCCAAAATGCAACACGAGATAGTGCTGGAAGATGAGACCCCCAGATCAGAAGGCACTCAACGAGCTACTGGGGAAGAACAAAGGACAAGTACGAGTAGAGCTGTGACTAATGGCGCAGCTGGATCAAAGCTGAAAGGAAGCCCAGAGGCGCACAGATGCGAAAGGAGAGTCTGGAGTTGTACAACACACACAATAGGAACATGGAATGTGAGAAGCATGAACCAGGGAAAGTTAGAAATTGTCAAGCAAGAAATGGAATGTATCAACATTACAATACTTGGCGTGAGTGAATTAAAATAGACGGGAATGGGACATTTTCAATTAGGCAACTACAAAATATTTTATGCAGGAAATGAGAAATTAAGCAGAAATGGGGTTGCTTTAATAGTGAGAAGTGATGTAGCAATGAGATTAAACAGGAAACCTATCAACATAACCATCATCCAAGTCTATGCTCCAATGGCAAACGCAGAAGAAGAGGAATTGGAGAGATTTTTATACAGAAGTACAGGAAGAAATTGATCACACACCAAAACAAGATGTGCTGATAATCGTGGGGGACTGAAATGCAAAAGTAGGGAACAGAGAAGAACTAGGAATTGTGGGGAAATGGGCTTAGGTGACAGAAATGAAACAGGAGAAAGACTTATTGAATTCTGTGAAGCCAATATGTTTCTTGTGAACACATTTTTTGAGCAATCAAAAAAATGACTGTACACGTGGACATCACCAAATGGTCAATATAGGAATCAAATTGATTATATAATTGGTAGCAGAAGATGGAGAAGTTCCATACTTTCTGAGAAAAAACCAGGAGCAGACTGCAGTACACATCATGAACTGGTCATATCGAAAATCAGAGTAAAGCTAGAGAAGAACAACAAAGCAATCATAATGCAAAATACAATTTAAATAACATCCCGGAAGAATATAAAGATCAAATACGGAACAGGTTTGAGGCTTTAAACTTATTTGATCTGTATATTCTCCTGGGATGTTATTTAAATTGTATTTTGGCATTATGATTGCTTTGTTCTTCTTTAGTTTTACTCTGATTTTCAATATCACCAGTTCATGATCTGTACCACAGTCTGCTCCTGGTCTTGACACTCTCAAACTCCCTCACCATGTTAAGGTCTGCACCTAGAGGAGGTCCTGAAGGTTATATGTGACGTTACCTTCATTTTCATTTTTTGGAAAATATATTCTCACGTTTGTAGAGAATGAAACTCATGGATTCTGAAATACTAAAGTTCCAGTCCTGAACTAGAAGGAGTAGTGAAATTGTAAAATAAAATAAAAAAAAGTAACAGCAAAGAAAATCTGGATACAAGTGATAATGTATTAGACTCAGTTATTCTATTACTTATTTCATCTAACCTTATTACAGTGGAAGTGAGTGCAGCAGGAAATCTCATTTTTCAATTAAAGATGCTGGTTAGTGAAAAGTAATAATAATAAATCTTGCTATCACAGAAGCCCCCATAGCAATAGTGTTTCATTTCAGTGTGAGGAACTGGGATGTATGATAACCTACAAATTTTTGCAAGTCGTGAGCTGTGCAGCCAAAGAGCTCTATTTACTGCATATAATTTAATGAGTACAGTTTTGCTTATTTCCAGGGATAATGAGATCCACCTAACAGAGTTTAACTATTGATTTTCATCTTGCAGTATAATTCTGCTCATATGTGAGAGTGCAACACTGATGTTTTATTGAATGGGGCTTACTTCTCTAAAGTTGTGTGTAAATTGTGCTTTCATGCAAATCTCCGTAATTGCATGACTTTTCTAAGGAATTTTTCAAAGGAAGGCAAGTCATTAATTCTGCCAGCTTGAGACCCATTTCAACAGTGCATTCAGCCAGTATCACATAACAGTAGCCGGAAAGAGTTTTCCCTGCTTTAGACCTGTAAGGTAAAATAAACATGCTAATAAAATGGCACAGCCAGGAAGGGAAATAGTGGAGATGTGAGAAGGTGGATGTGAGGTGACTGGTGACATATCAGCTGGGTCAGTCTCATATATCTTTTTTTTTTTTTTCAATAATTTTTATTCAAATTTTCATAAAACATACAAGACGAAATCATAAAACATTCAAAGACAAAAAACAAAATCAAAAATAGTTAAACAAAAAAAAAATAAAAATAAAAATAAAAATAAAAATAAAAAATAAAGAGTAAAATATTGACTTCCCATTTGTCAAAGATCAGATCAGTTATAAGTCTATAATATATAACAATCCTGTCTCTTAAGTCATATTATAAAATCACTTTCCTCCAGTAGTTATCTTACTTAATCATCAAATCTCATAAACATTACTTTATTCTTTCCACAAAAAGTCAAAGAGAGGTTTCAATTCTTTGAGAAATATATCTATCAATTTTTTTTTCCAGATAAGCATATCGATTAATCCATCTCATTACTAATTATGATAATCTTATTGTCATAACCATAGTCAAAATAAACATTTCAATTAATCCATCACATCAGAATCTGTTAGGTTCAGTAATTTCAGTAGCCATTGTTCTATTATCCCTATTAGTTCCATTTTCCATCTTCCATCTTCAGTAGTCTTGTTAAGTCCAGTAATTTCAGTATCCAATCTTCCATTATCAGTATTCCATAATAATCTTGCTGTCAAAGCCATAGTCATATAGTAAGAGTCTGATGGGAATTACCTCTATCCCAAATATTTTCTTGCCATCCATTCTGAATAGGTTGCTGAAATACTGCTGTAAAATCATATCTCTGTTCTTTTTTTCAAAATACACTGGGTCATCTCTTGAAAGTTTTTCCATTGTCACATGGCTGCAGTTAATTCCATAGATTTTCTCTATATTGGGCTCCATCACATCATTCCAGTCCAGAAGATTATCCATGCCATTGATAACTTTATCTCTAGAATCTTCATTAATTTCTTCAGAGATAACATTGAGTTCCAAACAATAGATTTTATTTCTAAAGTCCATAGACTCCAAATCTTTTTCCTGTTCCACGTTTGTTCCAATCTCCGGGGTCTCCTCTCTCACAGGGACCCCTGTTCCAGTCTCCAGGGTCTCCTCTCTCACAGGGACCCCTGTTCCAGTCTCCAGGGTCTCCTCTCTCACAAGGACCCCTATGTCTTTAATCTCCTGTGTCTCCAAACAATAGATTTTATTTCTAAAGTCCATAGACTCCAAATCTTTTTCCTGTTCCACGTTTGTTCCAATCTCCGGGGTCTCCTCTCTCACAGGGACCCCTTCCAGGGTCACCTCTCTCACAGGGACCCCTATATCTTTAATCTCCTGCGTCATTTTACTCAATTCAATTTTCAGCTCCTTACAACCCTGTCGCAGGTTTTGTTTCGTTATCTCAATCTCATCCATTATTTTCTGAAACATAGTTATTTCCAGATTCTCAGCCACTTTCTTAATTGCCATTTTAAAAGAAAAATATAGGAAAACCACTTCTTATTTCAGCAACAATTGGGTTAATACTCCAAACTTGGTGACATCACAGTATAAACAGAGCAGACAGCCTTATCTCTCCATAGTTAAGTAAACAAAATGCAGTTCCCAGGATCGAAACAATTAATGGCAGTTGTCAGGAAACAGATTCGTCAAAATAAAATAGACCAAAAAGAGAGTAGTCTCAGACAATATAATATTCTTCAAAATAAAAATCTGGAATAGAAATCCCTCTTCTGTGTATATCTTTAGAATGCAAATCCAGGACAGCTTTTTGCAACAAAAACAGAGATAAGCTATTAATTAGTGCGTAGCAGAGAGAAGTTATGGCTCCCCAGTGAGATGTCAAAAACCGATCAATCTGGCAAATCTCTTTTAAACAGCAACAATTTAAGTCAAGTAAAAGAAAAATATAGAAAGAAGGGTGCTTGCCTGTTAGTGCGTTCTCTCTTAGAAGATAAGATGAACGTTCGCTTTATCAGATAGAGCTTGCTGTTGAAAATCCGACCCACCTTCGTCGGCTGGACCTCGTCCCATAAATTAATGAGATCTGGTCGTCCCAACAAAAATAGGCTTTGAGGTTAATCTCTTCGTTTCTCCCTACCCGGGAGAAGTTTAATCAGTCAAAAAAAAAGAAAAAACTGACTGATATATCTGAATAAGCTTCTTTTGAGGCAGGAGCCCGTCTCAAAAGCAGGCACAGGCTAAGTCACCCTTCCCGGAAGTGGGTCAGTCTCATATATCAAAACCACACTTCTTAAAAAAAATGGAAGAGTGCTGAAGTAATTGATACCTCTGCTACTATTCAGTTATTTTGTGGTTTGAGAAAAGATGGACGAGCCACAGGGAAAATACAGAACAACAATCTGATGAAGGCATCAAATAGTCATAGTCTATTTATTTACATACCACATTTTCCACAAATGTATCTGTGCTCAAAGCAGTTCACATAAAAAACAAGTCTAAATACAGCTGCACAATAACAATGCATAATAAAAGCATTGTATCACTACAACATAGCAGCACACACACAAATCAACACTTCAGAGTTTCAATTAACATACATAAAAAATTAAGTGAGGATAAAACTCACCAAAAGGCCAAGTAAAAACATCCAGTAACTTTACACCCGGAGCTCACCAATCCTACCCAATCTTTTATTCAACTTAAAAATCCCTTCCAAATTGTTCTGGAAGCTGTTCCCCTAAGAAGGCTCCTAGGGCTGGAGGGTGGGGCAAGGTAGATGGAAGCAGTCATCAACTGATGGTGAGTCTCTCTTCCCTCCCCTGCTCCTTAAAGATGAGTGAACATCACATGGTCACAATGTGACACTTTGCCCCTAAGATGTTGCATATACCTTTAGAAGATGACCACAGTGCATTACATGTGGGGCTTCTTTTGAAGACAGTCCATAAACTACAGCTAGGGCAAAATTCAGTAGTCAGATTACAGACTGGGATCAGAAGAGCTGAACATATCACACTGATACTAGCTCAATAGCACTAGCTGCCTATTAGTTTCCAGACTCAATTCAAAGTGCTAGTTTTGACCTTTAAAGCTCTATGTAGTTCAGGACCGCAATACCTCAACGACCTCTCCCAATACCTCTCCCAATACGAACCAGCCTGGACCCTGCAGTCCTCATCAGAGGCTCTGCTCTACATGACTCATCCAAGGGAAGAATGGGGGATGGCCACATGAGGATGAGCCATTTTGGTGGTAGCCCCCCATCTGTGGAATGATTTCCCCTGGGAGACAGGCCTGGCAACATCCTTGGTAGTTTTAGGTGTCAGGCTAAGACCTTTCTATTCACCCAAACCTTTGGATATTGTTGCCTCCTACTTTGGTGCTTACCTTTTAGTAGGATAGGTGGGACCTGGCCCTTATTAACATATTGCTGGATGAGCATTTTATGGATTTTGTATTGTCACAGTTTCTTATAGTTTAAATTGCTTTTATGTATTGTATTTTATTTTGTCAAGTTGCTTTGAGACTTTTTTATTGTATAAATCAGTTGGTAAGTGAAATAATCACCATATGTGTGAGCAGGAGAAAATGCAGCTCTACTCTGCTCCTCCTTGAGTCCCTTGGTCATCACCTTCTTTCCACCATGCCTTGGCAGTGTTTGAAATCACTCCATGACAACATCCAGGTAGAACTTTACTGGCGAGGAGATCTGACACAAGTTCAGTGCTCTGTCAGCCTTTGTCATCAGGCTTGTCAGCCATCATGTGAATAACAAGCTTGATTGTTGACAGCTGTTATTATGGGTGGGTGAGAGAAACTCATGCTGGACGCTTTCACAGAACTGAATAGATTTGCTACCAGATTGTGTCGTCTGTTGGGCCTTGATTACTGATTGAGGTGTCATGCAGGTGATGGCAACGTGATAGGTTTATTAACAGTGTTATAAAGACCTGCCTGCCAGAGCTCTAAAAACTAAAGGTGTGCATTCACTTTATAAATAAACAACAATAAAAAATGGAATAAATGAGCTCTAATTCCTTCTTTCAATTTTATAATAAAATGAAGGGGAAGGGGAGAGAGAATGAAATTCTGTTTGTTTCACTTCTGTTTCACAATGAATCAATAATAGGTGGAAGATTAAATGGACACAATTCAAATGAATGGAAAATGAAACAATCCTTACTAAAAACACCAGCCTACTACTGGAGGGCTTCTACCACCAGAGAGTTAAAAGGGTGGGGGGATTCTGGTTGTTCTTAAAGGGACGGTTCAGAGTTAATTCATTGTGCCTGAGTACAACACACAGCTGATTATGAAAGCAACTGTGTGAAACTGAAGGCTGAAAGATTCAGGACACACAGTGCATAGTTAAACTATGGAATCCACTCTCATAAGATTGTGTTGATGGCCACCAACTTGTATTTAGTTTTGCTATGCTACTTTAACACCTTCAGTGGGAGAGAAAACCCTGGTTTAGTCCTAAACTAAGAGAATAATGTTTTAATAAAATTTTAGCTCAGCCGTTTCATGCTTCTCCCTTTGAAGTTTTTTTTTGTCGAGGGATGATGACTTTCAGATGATACAATGTAACTTGAGTGTTGGTCTCAGAATTGCGTAAAATCAGGGGATGGGCAACCTCCATCCTGTAGGCCAAATTAGGCTTATCATGGGTCCCAATTTGGCCCACAAGGCTGTTTTCCCCAAACCACATCCACCTGCTCCATACATGATTTTATGAGTGGTATCAAGTACACAAAGATAGAAATGCATCTGCAGAGGAACAAAGAGGTGTGTTCCCAATTGTGCCTTGGCAACTGAGGCTTGCTATCAATGCCGATTCACTGATTAGTAGTACAGCCAATCCTTGTTCAAAGCAGGCTTGTTATTAGTGTCAATCAGCTGATTGCTGCTTACCTCAGACCCAAAAGTGAGGCTTGCTGTCAGCACAAATATTCCTTTGCGTTGCTGGCTTGAATTCAGACTGGTGATGCAAAGGATGTTCCTTTGCTGGCTAGCCTGGAGATGCACCTGCAAAGGAAATGTTTTACTTTGGGTATCCTGACATCATTGTGGAGGCAATGAGATATCAGGATCTAGCCCACTGGCTGGATCCTACTCCCCACCGCTGCTTAAAATCAAAGTTATTTATCTAATTAAACAGGTATTGCAGACATGTTCTTAGGAGATTTGGTAAAATTGGATGTTATAGGAATTCTAAGGTCAGAAAACAATTGCTTTTGACAACATGTTTATATTTAAAATGTATGCAACCACACATAAAAAGACCATGTTGAGATTTGGCTACTTATGACCCAGAGCTTCTGAAGCACTTCTGTTTTAAATAAACAGTTTTTTAAAACCTACTGGAGGATGGGAAAGGGGAGGAGGAGGAAGGCAGCAATTGTTTATTGAACCACCCAAAATAAACCCACAAGACCTATAATTCTTCCTCCCCCAGTGACCAAGTAACTATATAAAAATATTCACTTGCAAGAAAATGAAAGAAGATAAATAAAAGGAGAGAAACTGTAGAAAGAATTCCTATGTTGTCTCAGTTTAGCCATAAGCTATATAAACTATGCACTCCTGAGAGATTTGTATGATATTAACTTTGAGGGAATGCTTAATTTAAAAAACTAATGATCATTTTCATGAAGAGCTAGGTTACTACAACATACTCAGCATTTCTTGTTTTTGTGGAATGAATGCATTGTTCAGTAAATATCCAGTTGTGCTCTTTAGTTGCCTTTCTGCAGTGCAATGCTTTTGTTATGGAGAGATTATCACATTTCACCAGGACTCAAACAACAATAGTTTGTTGCTTAGAAAATGCAGTTGTGCATAGAACATGAACTTGATATAACACTAAACTACAGTTTGGTATTTTGTGAACAGAAAGCAATCTCAGTTCTTTGAGGAGAGACATTCCCTCTGTCCTCAGAGATTCCCTCCTTCTCATCTTTGTGGCTAAACATACTTTGGTCTTTCATTTACCTGTACAGACTATGATTGAAAGAACAGACTATGGTTTGAGCTTGCCTGCAAATCAGAGATTAATCCAACTTTGTGATCTATGGGCTGTATTCAGCTAACTTGTTGCACTAGTAGAAGTCAGTATAAGTATTCCTGCTAGCGCAAGGGACTTTTCCCCTCTCCTCCTCTCATGCCCTCCACAAATCTGCTCTGGAGTGTCAGTGGGGGACTCCTCCCCAGAATAGCATGTAGGAGGGAGGAGTGGGAAGATAGTTCCATCAGTGCAAACATTTCTGCTTGCCTGATGGAACCCGATGTTAGTGCTATGTTGAATAAAACCCCTTGTTTGTAAACAAATGCAAACCATAGTCTGCACATTTGGATGAAATAGGAAACTATGAGTTTGCTGTAAACAAGGATCCCAAGGAGGAAATCTTTATGTGCAAGGAAAGAGATGAGACTGAATATGTGAATCTGAAATTTCCCAGCACTTGCTCAAGTGGCTTGTCATAGTGTCTGAACCTACCCTATATTGCAAGACCTTGGATGCTACCTGGTATATAAATAACAACAAAGGGCAGAATCTCCCTTCTCCCCTCCCCCATTTTGTGATCCTTATATATATATATATAAATAAATTGGACAAGTCCTTATGTATTCATGCTGTAAAGTCAGAGGAGAGGCTATTTTTAAGAGCAGATTGTGATTAACAGCAACTTGGACAGCTCAAAGAGAGCAAAGCCAAAAGAGTGGGGTACCTCCAACAAACCACCTCTTTTTGGAAACTGGCAGCCCTCCATGAGCTGCTGCCACCTGCTAGATTTCCAGCCAAATGATGCAATGTGTGCACATTGTGTAAACGTTAATTTGTTTACAATGCAGCATCATTCCTTGCTTACAAATTATTTCTCAGCCACACCTATGACTTATATCTTCCTTAGTCCTTTTCTGTGGGCAATTCACATTTCTCCTCTCAAAGTGAGCTTTTAAAAGCTTTTAAACAGGAGGAGGAGAAAAAGTTCATGTGTTTTTACATCTACCTTTGGAGGCCAACTGGGGAGATGATAGGGTTTTTTCCCCATGGCTTTTCTTCTTTCCCATTTTTTTTTCAGTTTTGTGACTTTTGAACTATTAACAATTTTTGTAGTGTCTTTCCCCACATCATATACCACACACAGTTAATTAACCAACTGCAGGGCGTTACCCCTCCAAACCCAACACATGTTAAAAGGAGAGGTGAACCCCATACAAAATACAGTAAGAACCACCATCTCAAAGTAGGAAGGACCCATTTTTCCCCCCTGCAGGAGTGGCTACCCTGCTTCCATATGAAGTGTGTCTTGGGGGCGTTGAGGCAATGGCAGTGAGATAGGAATGACTGGCTGAAATGTCTCCTGCAATACAGCTGTGATAATGGTGGTGCTCAGTAGGGAGCAAAATATCTGGGCAGGGGTTGGCACCAGTGGCGGCTCATGCCCATGAAGACACAAAAACCAAGGGCAGCTGGATGCAGAGCCAATAACCGGGGAAGGCATCCTCATTTGTCCCTATCCTCCTCTGCGTTCTACAAAGGCGGCACTGAGACTGGAGGAGGAGGAGGAAGCTGACAGCCAATGCCCTGGACTGGTTGTCAGTAAGAAGGCAGGCAAATGGGCGCTCGTTGAGGACAGACTGAGGTTGGTGGGGCAGTGTCCCATTTGCCCTAATGGACCAGTCTCCACTGGTTTGTGGCTTAAGTCAGCACCTGCCAATGTCCTCACCCTAGCAGGGGCCCACTGCCAGCTAGGGATGCAGGAGTAATTTATGCGTGGATTTTGGTGGTTCTGACCTAATCGAGCTCTGCTTGCATTGAACCACCTCTTGTATTGAGTGCCCACTATGTTTGAGCCACTCCTGCATTGTCTTTTTTTAAAAAAAATCCCAACTAATTATATGTAAAGTTTCACAAAATACTGTATGTATTATACATCTAATACATATAGAAAGTCAAGCCCCATGCTGTACTATATTTTTGCAGCATAATTTTGTATTACTGTATACATATTTATACATATATGCATTGTTTTATATATGTGTTTATGTGTTGGTTACTTCAGGGAACCTGGCGCTTTGACACTTGAGATGTATATTTTTAGGACCCACCATATTTTCTGTGATGTTGTTTAGGTTGTTTTAACTGTTTTGATTATGTGTTTTAAAATTGTTGTAACCCGTCCTGCAATCTCTGGGTGAAGGGTGGGTAATAAATTCTAATAATAATATTTTATTTATTTATTATTTGATTTATATCTCACCCTTCCTCCCAGCAGGCATATTATTATTATTATTCCACCTCAATCATTGAGATCCTCTGATGGGGCACTTTTTGTGGTTTCCTATGCCCCTGAGGTTTGGTCAGCCTTCACTAGGGATCGAGCTTTTAGTGTAGCAGGCCCTGCCCTGTGGAACTCCCTGATAGTAGAGGTTGCTGTTTCTCCAGTCTGAGCCATGCTACATTTCTGGGAATCTATTTTCACAACCAGCCTATGTATGGCCTTCAGCTGAATTTGATTTAGGGTAGCCACACATCCTTCTTTACAGAGGATAGGTCTCTGTTTTGAAAGTCCTCTGTTTGTGGGCTGGCCTGTCCAAGTTCTGTTAAAGGTAAGGAACCATAGAAGGGGAGAGCAGGACCCTTAAAATTGCCCATGAATAGTTAGCAGCACCTGGTCAGCAGAATAAGCAGGCACACTACTCCCTTGGTGTTTTCCTTGCTATGATGAAATATGAAATTATAGATCACAATATTCAAATTTTATGCCCCCTTTTGACAAGGCATAACTGGCCACCCTAATTTAATTTTTCCTTAGAGCTGATTCATGCAGGACTTGCAGCCCTGTGATCTGTTCTGACAAGGGACTCCTTGTGGTGTCACATTTTTTTGACACCATTTGTTTCTATAAAGCTGTGGGCTATGAGTTCAGACTTGGCATAAGGGATATGTCACATTCACTGTAACTTCCAATGTGTAACAACTCTTGGAAAGAAAAACCTGAAAATGACTCTAGCTTACATCTCATATCAACTTGAAGTTGCTGGTGTTTTATTTGTGTTGCCAAATTGATGGAAGTGTTAATCAAAAATTCACTTGGCAGAGTCTAGTAACAGGCTTTAGAGACTATGTTTTTCCATAGCTGCTGTCTTTTCAGAGTGTAATCCCTTGTTTTGATTTAACTAAAGGTTTGGGTGGGTGGGAGACCTGAAATTCAATATGGGTTCCTTTTAATTACTCTAGTCACACAGCCAGCTTTGAGTTAATATACCAACCTCTCATACTTTTTTGTATCCTTGTAGTAGAAGTAGCATTTTAAAATGAAAATTTTATATATATTTAATTATTTTAGTCAATGTTATTCTAGTTTTTCTTCTTTCCAGTCAGTGAGAAGTTTACTTCTTTCATTTTTCTTTACAATGCAAGCCCACAATCAACTTCATCATCATATGCTACATACAAATTGATAATTTTTATACTGATGGAATCTCTGAAAGGTCATGGCCCATGAATAATAGTCATTTTTTCTTTCATTCTGTTTTTAGTTTAAGAGTCTTAAACCAAGCTCATTACATAAGCAGATATATGATTACTCACCTGTTGTGGCTTTCTACAGCAAGGGAGGGAGTCTGAGGCTCTGAACTGCTCCAACTGATGGACCAAGCCTGACCTTTGAGATCTTATAGATGACAGGGTTTGTCACATGACCTGCATCAGCCCATCTCAGTTATTTTTGTAACATCTCCTTAAGGCCTGTTTGTCCAGTGCTCAAATTATTGGAGAAAAGGTTGTGGATGGGTCTAAAGAATAAATCCGATAGGCTCTGATTTCCCCAGTTTTAGCCAAATATTTCCCCATAGCCTTCTAAAAATGTAGGAGCATAGGAAGCTGCCTTCTCCCAAATCAGACCATTGGTCCATCTAGCTAAATATTGTCTGCACTGACTGGTAGAAGCTACCCAGGGATTCAGAGGGACATTCCCAACCGTATCTGGAGATGTCAGGGACTGAACTTGGGACCTTCTGCAAGGAAAGCAGATGCACTACTCTGAGCTATGGCCCTTCTCAGCAGCCAAATAGTTTAGTGTACTACTAAACAGTAGTAAGGGGACGTCCAAAAAGGTAAAGTTGCCAACTCCCCCTGCCCCCTGTGATTTAAGCATGGCACCTTCCTATAATTTCTTCCCTTGGCCAGGGCTCAGCTGCGGCAGAAAGATGGTCATCTACCTGCTGAGTAATTGAGGTCTGACAATTATGCTCCTTGCCTGTAGGGTTGCTTGAGCACACTCTTTAGGAGTTCAGACTCTCATTCACAGAGAATCAGAATGTAATAAGAGCAATAATGAATTCCATGGTTTAACAACACATTGCCATGTAATTGTTATCCGGCTAGCGTGGACCCATCGCTTGTGACCTACGAGTTTTACTGCCGATTCGGTAATCAGGATAATCTGCTCAGGCGGTCCCCATGTGGACTGCAAGGGCTCTTACTTCCACTTCCGGACTTGTACCCAATCACCGGGTTGATATTGATGGATCGCCACATCCAAGGGTAACCTCTGAAACTCACGATTGTTCCTGTGAATAGAGGACAAAACACCCTGCAAGGCAGTAACATACTCCAATAACTGTCTGTTCCCCAATTCCCCACTAATCTCTGTCTGGGGCCCAGGCTCAATGGGAGGTCTGCCAAACAGTGACTCAAAAGGAGTCAATTTCGTTTTTCCCCTTGGAGTATTTCTCATGATGGTCAAAGCCAATGGCAATGCTGTTACCCAATTCAATTTGGTTTCTTGACATAATTTAGTCAACAAAGTCTTAACCGTCCGGTTAGCACGTTCAACTTGACCAGATGATTGTGGTCTCCATAGAGTATGAAGGTTCCACTTGAACCCTAAGGCCGCACTTACAGCACAAATTATCTTGCTCACAAAATGCGGTCCTTGATCTGACTCAAATGTCTCTGGCATGTTGTATCTTGAAAAAAATCTCCTTTAACAAAGTCTTTGCAACTACCGTAGCTGTTGCGTTTCGAGTTGGAAATGTCTCCACCCATCCAGTCAACTGATCAATAATTACTAACAAGTATTTGTACCCTTGACACCTAGGTAACTCTGCAAAGTCAATTTGTAGTCTCTGGAAAGGATAGTAAGCCCATGGTCTTCCTTCCATAGCTGGTGGTGGCTTTGGAGCAGGATTAGTCGCTGCACAAATAGTACATCCATATACTGCTCGCTTTGTTTCTTCATATAATCCTGGTGCAACTACTTGTCTGATCAAAAGATCTCCTAAAGTGTTGCCTCCAAGGTGAGTCTGTCTATGTGTCTCCGTTACAAGGGCCCGAAGTACTGTTCTTGGGACGAAAATTAGTCCTGTGGGTAACTGCCACCAACTATTAGGTAACTTCTGAGCCCCATACTGTACTGCAGCATCTTCCTCCTTCTTAGAATATTGAGGAATCAACTCTCTCCATGGGATCATGATGTTCATTAAATTCTTCTCCAACGGCTGTCCATTCAGCGCTGCTTCCTTTGCTGCCTCATCCGCTTGGTGATTTCCTTTCTGTCTAGCTGGATCTGTTTCTTTCCCATGGGCCTTCACATGGATAATAGCTACTTTCTTTGGTAGTTGAACACAGTCCAAAAATTCCTTTATCATCTGTTGATGCTCAATTCTGTGCCCATCACTTTTAATGAAACCTCTTTCTTTCCATAACATAGCAAAGGCATGTGCCGTTTGGAATACATACTTGGAATCAGTATATATATTTCCAGAGCTTGGAAAAGCTACTTTTTTGAACTACAACTCCCATCAGCCCAATCCAGTGGCCATGCTGGCTGGGGCTGATGGGAGTTGTAGTTCAAAAAAGTAACTTTTCCAAGCTCTGTATATTTCCCTCTTGCTGGTCCAGTTCTCTCAAAGCATCTATGGCCACAGCCAATTCTGCCATTTGTGCTGAATAGGTAGCTGGTAACTTGACACTCTTTATGGCCTTCAAATCCTCACATACAGCGTAGCCTGCATACCGTTGTCCATCTATCACCTTCGAGCTTCCATCTATATATAAATGTCGTCCTGCTATTAGCTGATCAGTCAGGCCTACTCGGGGTTTCAATGAACATTCTAATGTCTGGATGCAATCATGCACCAGTTCTCCTGGTTGAGGCAGTAGTGTTGATGGATTCAAAGTATTACAAGCTTTCAAATGTAAGCCTTGTCGTCCCAACAACTGTTGTTCATACTGGGTAAGCCTACTTGGACTGAGAACCTTAGCTGCTTTTTCTCCCAGGATTCTTCTCAAATCATGCGGTCCCAGTATTCCACAGGGGCTCCCATCATGATCTTTTCAGCTTTCTTCAAAAGGATTCCTGTGGCCATCCTTTTGCTACAGGATCCAGTTGAGACGAGTAGTAGCCCACAGGTAGATGGTCAGGACCCCACTGCTGTGTCAAAACTCCACTCGCAGTTCCCTTGTTTTCTGAAACATAAAGTCTGTATGATTTAAGTCCATCTGGTAAGGCTAAAGCTGGTGCTTTTTGCAAAGCTCGTTTGATGTTTTCAAAAGCTTGATAACATTCTTTAGTCCATTTCCAGTCTGTTTCCTTCTTCAGTAACTCATACAAGGGAGTGGCATAACTGCTGTAATTTGGTATCCATGGTCGGCAAAAGCCAGCCAAACCCAAAAATGATCGTAGTTCTCTGACATTCGTTGGTGCTGGTAAACCACAAATCGCCGTCCGCCTTTCAGTTGACAACATTCGTCCCTCCTGTGATAGCTGGTATCCTAGGTACGTCACTTGCTTCTGGTTCCATTGTACCTTATCCTTGGACACTCGATAACCACAGGCATGCAAATGATTCAATAGGCTCACAGCATCCTGCTCATTGCTCCTCTCATCTGGGCTACAGATCAAAAGATCATCCACGTAGACCAGCAATGCTGACTTTGGTTGTTGTTTATACCATGGTCCTAAATCTTTCTGCAAAGCCTTTGTAAATTCAGATGGGGAACTGATAAATCCTTGACGCAACACGGACCATGTTAGCTGACACTGCCAATGGTCAACTGGATCTTCCCATTGAAACGCAAAAAGGTCTTGGCTGTCCTCATGAAGGGGTATTGAAAAGAATGCATCTTTCAAGTCGATGACAGTAAATCGGGTAGTATTGCCAGGTACATGAGCCAACAAAGTATGTGGATTTGGTACTACTGGGACATCTTCTAGAACTTTTTCGTTGATAATTCGCAAATCTTGCACCATCCTATACTGTCCTGGGTGGCCTTCCTTGGAAACTCCAAATATGGGGGTATTGTGTGGACTAGTAGTTTGATGTAACCATTGGTATTGGATGAAGTCTGTCACTAATTCCTTCAGGCTCAAGCGTACTTCTAGTTTCAAAGGAAATTGACGTACTGGAGTTGGGCCTACCCCAGGCTTCAACCTGACCTTCACTGGTTCAGCGTTAACTGCACGAGCAGGATTATTCTTCCTGGCCCAAACATCAGGGTGGATTCCTTCTGGGGCCTCCCACTGTTGCTTCTCTTTGGCCTCTGGCTCCCCCCTTAAGATCATTTGAAAAGCGCATTCTTGCTGCTTTGGTATCACTACTTCCAAGGTGTTTCCTCTAAAAGTAATCTGGGCCTGAAGTTTTGCTAGAAGGTCCCTTCCAAATATTGCAATGGGACAATCATCCGAAACCAAAAACTGATGTGTAAAATACTGTTGTTTATCTTCTATCCCTGGAAGGTGTACCTGTATGGGTTGGGACAAAGGGACTCGACGACGCTGTCCTTCTATTCCCATTACATCTTTAGTTTCTTTAGTGAGGGTCAAGGGTAGACGGGACATTGCTAGTGGAATCATAGAGAAGGCTGCTCCTGTATCCACTAGTCCTTGAACCGCCGAATTATTCAGGGTAAGGGACACATATGGTTCTTCCCATGAGCCGCCCTCATATCCTGTCCACCTTCATTCTGACTCCTCCTCCTGCCCTCTGACAACCGTGATCCGGGCATGAGGTGGATTGGATCAGAACTTAAGACTGTCCTGGGTTCCCTATAGTTGTCCCGAGAGCCAGGGACTTCTCTATAGCCATACGAGTCTCTTCTCTCATCCTGGCGGACCCTAGGAACTCTCTCATTTCTGCAGTTTTTCGCCCAATGACCTTTTTTCAAGCACTTGGCACACTGGTCCTTCTCTATTCTCATCCTTGGCCCTCTTTCCTTGCCTCTTTGGTTTACACCAACCACTGCCGCAATCAAATCGCATTGCTTTTCAAGCATGCTGCATTGCTTTTTCATCAACTTTCCTTCTTCCTTCCTACTTGCTTCATCTCTATTTACATAGACCTTGAACGCAATGTCTATTATTTGCCCAAGTCCCATCCCCATAACTCCTTCCACCTTCTGTAGTTTCTTTCGAATGTCTGAAGAACTTTGGCCAATAAACAAGGAAATTAGAAGCCGTTGATTTTCAGCTGCCTCGGGATTAAGGGTAGTAAATCTTCGCATAGCTGTAGTAAGGCGGTTAAGGAAGGAAGAGGGAGTTTCCTCTTTCTCCTGATGAATTTCATATAATTTTGCCACATTCATTGGCTTGGGGATGGCATGCTTAAGTCCATATAAAATCAGTCTTTTATACCTAGTAATCTCAGGGGCTCCTACTCCTGGAGTTTGAATCCACCTACGAGGGTCCACAGTTGGTAAAACATGTACTGGGGCTAGACCAGGTGCGTTGCCACCTTGTCTTTGCTCTTCCAATGCAAGAGCCGTGGCTTGGGAGAGTACTAATGACTTTTCCTCTGAACTGAGAAGAGTATTCATCAATGTCTGTATATCCGCCCAAGTAGGGTGGTGGCTAGCAAAAATAGTCTCCCACAATTGGCAATGTTTATCTTGGTCTTCTCTCAGGCCTGGCATCTGATTTTTCCAATTATATAAATCAGAAGTAGTAAAGGGCACATGTACATAGGCAATTTGTCCCTGGCCATCTAGCATCTCTCGCATTGGTGCCATAAAGTGAGAGGCATCGGCCAAAATATCCTGTGGTGCAGGGTTATTTCTGTCTGCGTCTCTACTTATGGGAGTGGAACTATATGTCCGCCCACTCCGCAAGGTGTGTCCGTCCACTTCTTGATTCTCCCTCCTAACTTCCTCAATCATCTCGAGATGTGGGTTAATCATTTGGGGCGAGGCTCCTAAACCTTGGCTTTGTAATACAGAACAGGCATAACGGTCCAAAATATCATATTCTTGTCTTATCCGCCCTAAAGATTGACTTAAATCCTGGAACGCTGCTGCAGTTCCGGACGAAGTTCCAGCAATGGGTGATTGGCTTAAGTCTTGGAACGCTACTACAGTTCCAGAAGGAGTTCCAAAACTAGTGGACTGGGTGTGCGAGACAGTAGACTGCTGACACGTTGGAGGCTGTACTTGAACTGATGGCACAGCCTGAACTTGGGCGGGTGACACAACTTGGGCTGGTGGCAGTAGGACCATCTGTGGTGGCTGAACTGCCTGAGGTGGCACTGGTGGTACTGGTGGTGCTGGCAAAGGAATGGCCGGAGGTGGGGCCGTAGGCGAAACCAGCCATTCCTCTTCTTCTGCCTGGAGGACTGGGGGCTTTATTTCCAATTTCTTTCCCTTATTAATTTGGCATTGAGCCAAGGCAATCTCCAGCGCACACTCTTGCGGTGGGTCTAGACAGATGATTCTCCACCCCCTAGCATACCACCACAAGGTTATCTCGTCTGGCAGCATATCATAGAGGGTGGCTTCCAACTGCCGAGCCCTTGTAATGTTAAACGTCCCTCCCAGCGGCCAATCAATACCCAACTGCACCCACTCTTCATTACAAAATGTTAACAATTGCTCTTCATTCGGGACCGGCCCTCCAGAAGAAATAACACTTTTCTTAAACCTAGAGAAATTTTGCAAAATACATTCAAGGGGGGTCATTTTCCAATCGCCCTTTTTCTTCTGACTCTTTCTGCACCCTTTCTGCACCCTCTGTCCCCTCCTGTTTCGAAGCACCATTCCCCATCTCTCCCGTGTCCAGTCCCCACTGCCCTTTGCAGACGACATGTGACACTCGGGTAGCCCTTCCTATCTACCAGGGGAAGTGTCTAAGACAAAACAACAGACAGATGACTTACAACACCCGCTTCCCTCTGTTCGTAGCCCAGCCTCTCGCGAGGACGTGGGAAATGCGCTACTGGAGGTCCGCTCTCGCTTCAGGGTAAACCACTGCGGATAAGCCCTGTCTCATACACACACTCTCACACACCACTCTCTGCACATTTAAGCCCACTGGGCTCCTTACCACTGCCAACCAGGAACGTTGAAACGTTCAATCCCCTGCTCCGCTCCAACCTTGTTTCGATTTAAAAGGGAGTCATCCCAGCAATACCTCATCGCCCCGATCCACTCCCACAGGCTTGGGCAGGCTGAATATAGCCTGGAGCGCTCTTCCCAACCCCCTGCAGAGACCACGTCCGAGGCAAAGAGGAATGCCAGCAAGATGATGTCCCGGCGGAATGTCGCCAAATTGTTATAAACAAAACACCCTGGCCCCTTTTAGGGGTCCTAGTGGCTGGGGTCTGCTCCCAGATACTCACCCAATAGAGCTCAAGAACGAACGAAACAAGATGGAGGATGGAGTATATTTATTGCTAACACGTGCACATGGAGAAGTAGCAAGCTAGTTCTGACTCAACTAACCACAGTCAAGTCTTTTATTAACTTTGTTTTACTAATTATTCGTGCATCATTATGATCATAACTACATCACTTTAATCCCTGCCCATCTCCTTCTGGTAACATTCCTTTTTCCTAAAGTCCATATTTGGAACTTGTTTTTCACACTTGTTATGTTCATTTTGACCTTGTATCTGCAACAAAGTTTGATACTTTTCTACAGTACAGCTGGACATTGAAACAAAAAGCCTGAGACCTTATTTTTGCAAACGCAGCTTCAAACAAACAATGATAATGCAAGTCAGCAAATTAGCATTTCTTTTAACACACACACAAGTAAATTAACTGTCAGCAAATTAATACACAAGCAAGTTAACTGTCAGTTTGCTTATGCTATAATTCTAAACAGGCCTAGCATCTTTTACTTTAAGCCAAAAATAAGCAAAATACATTTTTAATTCAAACAAATAAAGTCCAGTGTCACATAATGATTGTTGTTTTTAACTTTTTTGGTGAATGTAGTTCTCTGAGGGGATCTTCTTAGTTCATAGTAACTGTCTGCTATGTGGGAATTAACAGAGTCAAAGGACAGCCTAAGTAAACACAGACATTACACCGAAGGGCACTGAGTGCGCAGGATATCATGACTTTACAAAGCAGGGGAGGCCAGGGTGGACATGGACAAACACTCCCCCCAAAGGAAAAGAAACAGCAATAGAGATGGGGGGATAGCAAGACACTAATATGGTTGGGGCAGTTTTTGAGGGTTGCTTCTGTGTGAGTTAGGGGGGCATAGTGCACATCGTAAAGGGGGCCAGTTCCAGTTTCATGGTGTGTGCTTGTGTCTTTATGCTTCCTACATGTATGGGAATAGGCCTGTTTTACTTGTGATCTGTAACTTAGTGTTATTTATCTACTCCCTCAAAGGTTAGAGCAGGGGTTGTCAACCTTGTGGAGCCTGTGGGCACATTTGAAATTTTCAGAAGGTGTAATGGGTGCCACCATCATCCAGTTTTTCTTCTTCCCTCTGCTGCTGTCCCAGATTACCCCCCCCCCCACACACACACTCCTTTTCCATAGGGTCTGGGCAAAAATCAGATCCAGTAGAATCAAAATGGATTTGCAGGATTTTTACTTACGTTAAATTAAAGCTTACATTGGTATATGTAGACCAGGGATGGAAAGATCTGTCAATTTCAGTTTTCTCGGTTTCTCATTTTTAAAATCTTAAATTCAGTTCTCCATGTTTCTGCAGCAGTTTGTGATTTATTTTTTACAAAAAATCCTCATTAAAAATTCTCCAGCATTTTAGTCTGAATGTCTTCTCATAAACACATTTTGTAGAAAGTTTTGACTAACGTACACATTTTTGCAAGCAATTTCTCTCATATAATGGATTTTTGAATATTATTTCCTCCTACTGGGAGGAAGGGCGAGATATAAATCTAATTATTATTGTTGTTGTTGTTGTTAATATTAACAACAATAATAAAAATAATGCATGTGCACACTTTCCCCAAATATACACACTTTTGTAAACATTGTTTGGTTGAAATTTGGCTTGAAATGAGAACTTAATTAAATTTCTTCCCCATCCATACTATATACTGCACAGTAACCATCACAGATCTAGGACATGTCTGCACCACCCCTCAGTCTTTAAAGAGTGTTGACCCCTTTCCTCTCCTTTAATCTTGTCCTGGCCATATCAAAAGTGAGGCGAGTCTGGCATTCAATCAAAATTGCATGGGGAAAAGGACATTATTAATTATTGGGGGCCTTGCATGGGCACCAATACAGGTATTGGTGAGCACGCTGGTGCCCAAGTGGCATGTTGGCAAACTCCAGAGTCTCCAAACTCTAGACATTTTATGCTGCTTTCACCCCAGCCTTTTCATTGGTGATGCAGGTCAACACTGCACTAATTTAGTTTTAACTTACTAAAAAAGTTATTCAGCTTTTCTATTAAAAAGCACAAGGCAGCTTAAAGGAACATGGTTTAACATCATATAATCCATAAAAACAAGTTATCAGGACAATTAGAGTGGGAAGGATCTGTCAATTTCAGTCTGTTTATTATTTTTCTAATCTTAAATTCAGTTCTCCACATTTCTGCATGAATTTGTGATGTTTAAGAATAAGAAATCTTCATGAAAATCTGTCAGCGTTATAGAGAGAATTCCTCCTAATAAACATATTTGCAGTTTTGACTAATGTACATATTTTGCAAACAATAATATCTCCTAATATTATGCCTTTTTTGGATGTCATTTTAACTAATATATTCTTTTTATGCACATTTCCCCCTAATATGTGCATTTTTGTAAACACTGGTTGAAGAACTGCATCACAAAATTCGGATATACGTGAATTTCAAAGGATGACTGTGTTTCAGTTCTCATAATATTTTGCAACATGTGGATTTGATAGATTTGGTTGTTAATGTGTACTGAGATGAATTTCTCCCGCATCAAGCTGTTTTCAAAATATATAGACATGCACCTTTGTCAGAAACAGGAGACATCAGGGTATCCTGAATGGTGTGTCCGTGCAGATGATAAACAGAAATATATAGATGATTTTGTTGGCTATTAAACCGAGAAAGCAGAGGTTAAATTTCCACAAGTGAGCTACGTGACTTAGAAGCAAAAGTTGGCAGAGCTTGAGCCATCTTCAAGGACACGTTGCTATGCAACCTAGGCTCGGGCAGCTGGCCTTATCTATATAGAGGGCCAGCAGACACTTGTGAGTGTGGGGGTCGAGGAGTTTGTACAGAGAGAGAGCTTGTGATATATTCTATTGTCAGTAAAGTGACTCTTAAGACTTATTACTTGTCTGGCTCATTGCTTCAACTGGAATCTAGCCTGTCACTATCCTGTTCTGCATCCTGGGCATCTGCTTGAGCCAGATACAACATTCAACAGATTTTCTCAAAAAGGAGGGGGTGCTCTTGTGCCATGAACTGATCTCTGAAAACAAAGCAAAGTAGAATATTGCCAAGCTGTTTTTAAATTCTTTGTGGGGGAAATTTGCTCAGAAACCCAATCTGCCTAACACACAGGTGGTGAAAGATCCTGATGACTTGTTTAATATTCTGTTTTCTGATGCTTTTGAGGTTTCAGTGTGTGAATTTGTTGATGATGAAGCTGCCTGTGTGACTTGGAAACATTCAAAAGATTGCATAACAATCTCAGGTGGG
The DNA here is from genome assembly GCF_030035675.1 of Rhineura floridana. Classification (NCBI taxonomy): domain Eukaryota; kingdom Metazoa; phylum Chordata; class Lepidosauria; order Squamata; family Rhineuridae; genus Rhineura; species Rhineura floridana. The sequence continues at coordinate 141,141,624 of NC_084484.1, read as the reverse complement.
AAGAACTTGTTCACAGCATGTTTTACAACTGCTTATGCTTGTCTGGGGCTCTACAGCTTGCTAGACAAGCTGCAATAGTGCTGTCTATATCATGACACAGATTCTGTTATATTTGTGAGTCGGAAGGGACAATGGGTTCCACCTCTAGGTGGTTTTTTAGGTGAACTCACAAGTGAAATTCCTAAAGGCCAATATATCACAGAGTATGTGTCAGCAGGTCCTAAAACATACGGTTACAAGCTATCAGGAGGGACTGCATGCATGAAGGTCAAAAGAATAACCCTGACAGCTGATAACTGTACAAATATTAATTTCAATAGACTGAAGGACTTAGTTTTTGCCCATATCTCAGACAGGAAAGAGTGGCCACAGTGTGAGATAGTAGTGCAGCAACAAATGGTGCTGGACTCTTGAAACAAAAACTCTCAAGAAAACCCAGAAAGTTGTATATGACAAAAGAGTGATTACCAAAGGGTTTTAAACCATTCCTTACGGGTTTTAAAATGAACGCAAGGTGGCACCACCCATTCTCAGCCATTTTAGCAGGACCTAGTAACTGCAGAAAAAGTTTTTTTTATAAAAAAAACTTGTTGGACAATGGATACTTTCAACTATGCCTGATAATATTTTGTGGTTTTACAGTGTTTGACAGCCATTGTACCAGGAGTTACTATGTAAATACTCTTTTATTAATTTTGTGAAGGGCTTGTCTGAGAAATTCAATTGTGACAATTTACTACCTCCTAATAAACCAAATTATATTATTGATGATATGCTGAAAGCCAGGACCTCCAAGGTGGCTTTCTCTGAAATGCTACCGGTTCCACGCGCAGGACCAGCCAGACAGGCCCAGCTTCGCAGTCTCAATGCGTGGATGAGACGATGGTGTCGGGTGGAAGGGTTTGGATTTGTTAGGCACTGGGGAACATTTTGGGACAAGCCGGGCCTGTACAAAAGGGACGGGCTCCACTTGAACCAGAATGGAACCAGACTGCTGGCACTTAAAATTAAAAAGGTGGCAGAGCAGCTTTTAAACTGACTGAGGGGGGAAACCCGACAGGAGCTGAGAAAGGTCCGGTTCGGAATAAACCTCCCCCCTGGGATAAAAACCAAAGAAATGATGAAATTTTAAAAGGGGTAGGCCTAGAAGTAGGCATTGTGAGAGCAGGGGCACAGGATATAAATTCAGAAGAGCAAAATTACCACAGGCCTAACCACAAGTGCCAAAGACACTTGAAGAGAGACACTGCTTACAAGTGCCTGTACGCTAATGCTAGGAGCCTCCGAACCAAGATGGGAGAACTGGAGTGCTTGGTCTTAGAGGAGAGCATTGATATAGTGAGCATAACGGAGACCTGGTGGAATGGAGAAAACCAGTGGGATACGGTTATCCCTGGATATAAACTATATTGGAAGGACAGGGAAGGATGTATTCGTGGCGGAGTCGCTCTATAGGTGAAAGAAGGCATTGAATCCAGCAAGCTTGAAACCCCAAAAGAGGCGGACTCCTCCACAGAATCGTTGTGGGTGGTGATACCATGCCCCAGGAGGGACTTAATACTGGGAACGATCTATCGTCCCCCTGATCAAAATGCTCAGGGAGACCTTGAGATGAGATATGAAATTGAGGAAGCATCCAAACTAGGAAATGTGGTAGTAATGGGTGACTTCAACTACCCGGACATAGACTAGATATTCTAAATGACTATTCCCTAGACCAGTTGGTCATGGAACCAACCAGAGGGACAGCAACCCTGGACTTAATCCTCAGTGGGGACTGGGACCTGGTGCGAGATGTCAGTGTTGTTGAACCGATTGGGAGCAGTGACCACACTGCTATTAAATTAAACATACATGTAACTGGCCAATTGCCAAGAAAATCCAGCATGGTCACATTTGACTTCAAAAGAGGAAACTTCACAAAAATGAGGGGATTGGTAAAAAGAAAGCTGAAAAACAAAGTCGAGAGGGTCACATCACTCGAAAATGTTTGGAAGTTGTTTAAAAACACTATATTAGAAGCTCAACTGGAGTGCATACCGCAGATCAGAAAAGGTACCACCAGGGCCAAGAAGATGCCAGCATGGTTAACGAGCAAAGTCAAGGAAGCTCTTAGAGGCAAAAAGTCCTCCTTCAGAAAATGGAAGTCTTGTCCGAATGAAGAAAATAAAAAAGAACACAAACTCTGGCAAAAGAAATGCAAGAAGACAATAAGGGATGCTAAAAAAGAATTTGAGGAGCACATTGCTAAGAACATAAACACAACAACAAAAAATTCTATAAATACATTCAAAGCAGGAGACCATCTAGGGAGGCGATTGGACCCTTGGATGATAAGGGAGTCAAAGGTGTACTAAAGAACGATAAGGAGATTGCAGAGAAGCTAAATGAATTCTTTGCATCTGTCTTCACAGTGGAAGATATAGGGCAGATCCCTGAACCTGAACTAACATTTGCAGGAAGGGATTCTGAGGAACTGAGACAAATAGTGGTAACGAGAGAGGAAGTTCTAGGCTTAATGGACAATATAAAAACTGACAAATCACCAGGCCCGGATGGCATCCACCCGAGAGTTCTCAAAGAACTCAAATGTGAAATTGCTGATCTGCTAATTAAAATATGTAACTTGTCCCTCGGGTCCTCCTCCGTGCCTGAGGACTGGAAAGTGGCAAATGTAACGTCAATATTCAAAAAGGGATCCAGAGGGGATCCCGGAAAGTACAGGCCAGTTAGCTTAACTTCTGTCCCTGGAAAACTGGTAGAAAGTATTATTAAAGCTAGATTAACTAAGCACATAGAAGAACAAACCTTGCTGAAGCAGAGCCTGTCTCAGTAACCTATTAGAATTCTTTGAGAGTGTCAACAAGCATATAGATAGAGGTGATCCAGTGGACATAGTGTACTTAGACTTTCAAAAAGCATTTGACAAGGTACCTCACCAAAGACTTCTGAGGAAGCTTAGCAGTCATGGAATAAGAGGAGAGGTCCTCTTGTGGATAAGGAATTGGTTAAGAAGCAGAAAGCAAAGAGTAGGAATAAATGGACAGTTCTCCCAATGGAGGGCTGTAGAAAGTGGAGTCCCTCAAGGATCGGTATTGGGACCTGTACTTTTCAACTTGTTCATTAATGACCTAGAATTAGGAGTGAGCAGTGAAGTGGCCAAGTTTGCTGACGACACTAAATTGTTCAGGGTTGTTAAAACAAAAAGGGATTGCGAAGAGCTCCAAAAAGACCTCTCCAAACTGAGTGAACAGGCAGAAAAATGGCAAATGCAATTCAATATAAACAAGTGTAAAATTATGCATATTGGAGCAAAAAATCTTAATTTCACATATACGCTCATGGGGTCTGAACTGGCGGTGACTGACCAGGAGAGAGACCTCGGGGTTGTAGTGGACAGCACGATGAAAATGTCGACCCAGTGTGCGGCAGCTGTGAAAAAGGCAAATTCCATGCTAGCGATAATTAGGAAAGGTATTGAAAATAAAACAGCCGATATCATAATGCCGTTGTATAAATCTATGGTGCGCCTGCACTGGGAATACTGTGTACAGTTCTGGTCGCCTCATCTCAAAAAGGATATTATAGAGTTGGAAAAGGTTCAGAAGAGGGCAACCAGAATGATCAAGGGGATGGAGCGTCTCCCTTATGAGGAAAGGTTGCAGCATTTGGGGCTTTTTAGTTTAGAGTAAAGGTGGGTCAGAGGAGACATGATAGAAGTGTATAAAATTATGCATGGCATTGAGAAAGTGGATAGAGAAAAGTTCTTCTCCCTCTCTCATAATACTAGAACTCGTGGACATTCCAAGAAGCTGAATGTTGGAAGATTCAGGACAGACAAAAGGAAGTACTTCTTTACTCAGCGCATAGTTAAACTATGGAATTTGCTCCCACAAGATGCAGTAATGGCCACCAGCTTGGATGGCTTGAAAAGAAGATTAGACAAATTCATGGAGGACAGGGCTATCAATGGCTACTAGCCATGATGGCTGTGCTCTGCCACCCTAGTCAGAGGCAGCATGCTTCTGAAACCAGTTGCCGGAAGCCTCAGGAGGGGAGAGTGCACTTGGGTCCTGCTTGTGGGCTTCCCCCAGGCACCTGGTTGGCCACTGTGAGAACAGGATGCTGGACTAGATGGGCCACTGGCCTGATCCAGCAGGCTCTTCTTATGTTCTTATGTTCTTAATTGTGCATCACAGGATCAAGAAGTGGAAAAAGCTTTTACTCAATATGTACATCATATAAATCTGAGTATTTTTTTCATTACACAGAATATTTTCTGCAAGGGAAAAAGCAACCGCACCATCAGTCTAAATGCAAAATACATGGGCTTTGCCTGTGGTATACACTATGAAAAAGGCCACACATGGCTACAAAAGGCGGTGACTTAATCGCTCTGCATTCTTTGAGCCTGTCTATCCAACTGGTCTATTCAACTGGTTGACATGTCCAACTATGTAAAAAGAAACCTCCCCCTCTTAAATCTTCTTATTAAGGCCCCTTCACATCAGAGGAAAACCATTTTATGTGCAGCACCAGATGACCTCATTGCTGCAATCTCAGAAATAGCCCTCAACATTTTAAAAGGCAATATTCCCCTTTCTTCCAACCAGGTGGATATATTAAGGGAAAAATGCAACCTTATCAAAAGCTTGAGCAACAAAAGAGTCTCAATAAGAAGGAAGAAACAATTAGTGATGCAGTCTGGGGTTTTTCTTGCTCTATTACTAAGTTTTGCCATCCCCCTAATAACTGGACTGTTAACTAAACAGTGATGGAATATGCTGAAAAGATGTATCTGGTTCCCAACCATCAGCTACAACAATTGAAGGGAACCCCTCCTAAGGAGGAAAACATCAGAAATGCCACAATCTACTCACTTGATACTAAAATGAAGGGAATTCTTCACAGGACCGATTTAACAGAATATGAAAAAGCCAAGCATTACGATGTTCTGCTTCAAAGATATCTAATTCATGTAAGACAGAGGAAGGCAGAGAAAGAAAAACTAAACCTGTTTCCACCACAGTCCCAGCACACCTCTGCAGAAGCCCCTGTAAATTCTGATGCAATCGTTCAAGAAGTACTGGACAGTCTGCCTGTTACAATTTGTTCCACCATCTGGTCATTTCTCTCTAAATCATAAGAATACAGTTCTTAAGTCTGTTTAAATGTTAGGACCGTACAACACTGCTGTAGAAAAAGCACACAATGGTAGCCACAGGCGACAGAGTCTGGGGCTTGTAATTGTCTGGGTTGAAAAGCAATCCTGCTGGTATTTTTTCTTAGCAATTTGATAATGGCCATGGGAATCAGTGGGTGTTCTGGAGGGTGCCCATAGGAATAAAAAAATTCACCACTCTTATCTTCTGTCAAGTAGATGGCTAGCCAGTGTTCTCCAGGCAAGTTGTGTGGGTGGGTATTGACTACTAATCCACTGGTCTTTGCAGTAATCTCTCTTTAGGGAGTCTGTCACAGAGAAACACACCATAGAAAGTCTTTCACATGTAGGGGTTTGAAGAGAGGATGCGAGTTAACTGCATGCTGTCCATGTTTACATATAGTCATACAAAACATTTCGTCTGTGATTTATCTCTACAATGCTGTCAAAAACTCCATACACTATCATATTGACTGTAGTTTATCATGCGTTTGAACATCAGGTGTGTCTAATTTTGATGCATGGCACTTGACACAGAAGGCTGCATGAAAAGACTTCTTTACAGTGCAGGCAACAACAACAAAACCATTATTATTTGGGGGCATATTTGTTTGCCTGTTAAAGCCAGCACATCTTTGGAGAAGAAAGCCGCCATGTCCGCAGAAACAAAAGGAGCAAGAATAATGAAGGAGCCGACTAAGGAACCCGAGCGATAGGTGAACGAGAGGGGCAGAGCGCGGGGGAGGAGGTCACCGTGCAACATGCTCACCAGGATGCCTCATGGCTTCAGCAGCAAAGATGTGTTCTGTTTCCACGCCACAACTGATCCATCTGTGAGCTGTTTCATCGCTTCTGCCCTTGTCCTCTCCAGTAGCCACCATGCTATCAGGCTACCTGCTTCCACTCCATCTGGTCATGATAAGAACTGTAATTTAAGAACTGGTGCCTGAGCGTGCTTTTTTCCTTGTTCTTCCCTGTCCCTTTTCCCTCATGTGTCGTGCATTTTACATTGTTAGCCTAAGAGCAGTTATTTAACTTTTGTAAATTGTATTTTGTAAATTGTATTGTTTTACTGATGTATTTTATATTGTATTTTTATATTTGTGTTTTTTGGTAAGCCGCCTTGAGGGCCTTTGGCCAAAAGGCAGGGTATAAATCATCATCATCATCATCATCATCATATCATCATCATCATAATCATAGCTGGGAGAGCCCTAGCAAATTGAACTTCTGCTCTCAGATCCCCTGTTTTGATCAAATAATAGTGATCCCCCCATTCTTGGTCTGGAGACAGGTCAAAAGCAAAAAGAGTGTAGCCTCTTGCAAACTCCTTGCGGTTAATTAAAAGAGACCCATCTTTCATATGCTTGCCAGCTGTCTGTACCAGGCTCATGTATTCTCTTTGGTTTCAACTTATCACAGCTCTGATTACATTCTACTTGCGAGTTCTATCTGCAAGCACTATCTGTGAACTGCTTCACCATTGCATATGAGTGTCATCTTCATTATTGCCACAGCTGACATTATTAGGATTGATTGTGGAAATGTGGGGTGTGTATGGATGTGTGGATGTGTGGATGTGATGGAAATTGTACTGATTTTAATTTTAATTTTAATTAATTTACAGTTACAGAGTGTGATAGAGGCGGGTCTCTGGTTTATTATTGTTTTAGGGTGGGTGGCCTGTCTGATTGGCGGACCGGGATAGGGGCATGTGCAAGCAAGGGGGGGATGTGACAGGGAGGGTGAGGGGCCAAACTATAGAAAAAGTGGGCGACAGGTGCTGGAATGGTACTGCTGGCATACCAGGCCAGATTAGGGGAACAAGGGATAGATGCTTAATACCCATCCCATGTTCCGGGTCTGTCCAGAACCAGACGATAACTGGGGGATGCAGGATTCCTACCAACCTTCGACTGCTGTTGTGCAATGCCAGGTCTGTAGTACAAAAAACATCACACATCCATGATATTATCTTGGATGAGCGGGCAGACCTGGCATGTATTACGGAGACTTGGCTGGATGAGGCCTCAGCTCCCATTCTTGAGGCCATGTGCCCGCTGGGTTTCCGTTACACACAGCAGCCGAGGGTAGGAAGGCGGGGAGGGGGAGTGGGAGTCATCTATCGGGAGTCTTTAGTTTTCACCAGACCTCCTCTTCACAGGACTAAGTTTTTGACTGCATGTACTGGAGGTTGGGCCCGAAGGGCAGTTTGGGGATCCTGCTTGTGTACCGCCCACCCCACTGCCCAGCAGAGTCCCTGGCCGAGGGGCTGGAGGTGGTCTCGGCTGTATGGGCGTTGTCCCCAGAATTATTAGTGCTGGGTGACTTCAACGTGCATGCTGAGACCACTTCCACTGGAGCCCCTCGGGATTTCCTGGAAACCATGGCTTCCTGGGAACTGCACCTCAGTAACACTGGGCCCACCCATGTAGCCGGTCATGCTCTCGACCTTATGTTTGTCCTGGGAGGGGAGGGAAGTGCTCTGAAATTGGGGTGGTTTCTTCCACCCCTGTGTCATGGTCAGATCACTATCTGGTGAACATAGACTTCTCGATGCCACACACCCTCCACAGGGGTAAAGGACCTATTAGAATGGTCCGCCCCAGGCGCCTGATGGATCCAGAAGGATTCCTGACTGCGCTTGGGGAATTGGAACCTGCTGAAGGCCGCCCGGTCGATACCCTGGTGATAGAGTGGAACGAGGAAATCACCAGAGCATTGGACCGGGTGGCTCCGAAACGTCCTCTCCCCCTGAATAGAACTCAGTTAGCACCATGGTATACACCACGGCTGCGTAATCTGAGACAGGAGGTGAGACGACTAGAACGCCGGTGGCGGAAATCACGTTCCGAAGATGTCCGGACACAGGTTAGAGCAGCAGTAGCTGCCTATCAAGTGGCAGTGAAGGCAGAAAAGAAGAGGTTCTTTGCTGCCTCCATTGCGTCTGCAGAGTGCTGTCCCAGGAGGTTGTTCCAAGTGGTCCGAAGCCTGGTTGGTCCAGTTGCTCAGGAACCCTTGGAACAGTCAAAAGCCTCCTGTGACAAATTAGCAAAGCACTTTGCTGACAAAATCGAACACTTACGGAACTTGATCCCGTATGCCGTGGATACAGTAAATGAACCAGAGTTGGCCAGTTGCAAGCCGGTCGAATGGGATCGGTTTCGGCCTCTGCCTTCTGAGGATGTGGACAAGGTGCTCTCAACTGTGAAGCCTACCACATGTCTAAATGATCCTTGCCCATCGTGGCTCCTTATGAGCTGCAAAGAGAAATTGGGCGAGGGGATTAAGGCGGTGGTAAATGCATCCCTGGAGGAGGGTGTAATGCCATTAGCCCTCAAGGAGGCAATTGTAAAGCCCATCTTAAAGAAGCCCTCCTTGGATCCCCAAGTTCTGAACAACTTTTGCCCAATTTCAAATTTACCATTCTTGGGCAAGGTCATTGAGCGAGTGGTGGCTAATCAGCTGTTGACACACTTGGATGAAACGGATTATTTGGATCCATACCAATCGGGTTTCAGGACTGGACATGGTACTGAAACAGCCTTGGTCGCTCTGGTGGATGATATGAGGAGGGCACTAGATAGGGGAGAATTCACCTTTCTTGTCCTCCTCGATCTCTCAGCGGCTTTTGATACTGTTGACCACAGTATCCTTTTACATCGCCTGGAGGGGTTGGGAATAGGAGGCACTGTATTGCAGTGGTTCCGTTCCTTCCTCTCCGATAGGCATCAACAGGTAGCATTGGGGGAAGAGGTTTCAGACCCTTGGCCTCTCAATTGTGGTGTGCCACAGGGCTCTATCCTCTCTCCCATGCTATTTAATATCTATATGAAGCCGCTGGGGACAATTATTAGGAGATTTGGGCTGCAGTGTCACCAATATGTGGATGACACTCAGCTCTATCTCTCATTTAAATCCTCACCAGAGTTGGCTGTGGAGACCATGTCCAAGTGCCTGGAATCCGTGAGTGGATGGATGGAAAGGAACAGGTTGAAGCTGAATCCCGATAAGACCGAGGTGCTACTCGTGGGAGACAGAGGAAGGTTGGGAGATATTGACTTGATGTTCGATGGGGTGAGACTGCCCCTAAAGGACCAGGTCCGCAGCCTCGGGGTTGTTCTTGATTCCAAGCTGTCCATGGAGGCTCAGATCTCGGCAGTGAGTCGGGCAGCTTGGTATCAATTACACCTCATTCATAGACTGCAACCATACCTTCCTGTTCATCAGCTCCCATTGGTGGTACATGCCCTGGTCACCTCTCGTTTGGATTACTGTAATGCGCTCTACGTGGGGCTACCCTTGAAAACGGTCCGGAAATTACAACTTATACAAAATGCGGCAGCTCGACTACTTACAAACTGTCGCTGCCGGGAGCATATTACTCCAGTGCTGTTCGATCTGCACTGGTTCCCAGTTGTTTTCCGGGCCCAATTCAAGGTGTTGGTATTAACCTTTAAATCCCTACACAGTCTTGGCCCAGTTTATCTGATGGAGCGCCTCCAACGCCACCAATTATGCCACCCCACAAGATCAGCCACGCAGGGCCTTCTCTCAGTCCCGCCAACTAAAACAGCTAGGTTGGTGGGGACGAGAGAGAGGGCATTCTCAGTGGCGGCCCCCACTCTCTGGAACTCCCTCCCGTATGATCTTCGGCATGCCCCTTCCCTGAATGTATTCCGCCAGGCCTTGAAGACCTGGCTTTTCAGACAGGCCTTCGGGACTTCCGGGGAGGGTTAATCTCTATGACTAATTGCCTATTACTCTGAACTGTCATTGTTTATAGTTTTATAGCTTTATCGTTGTATTGTATTATTATGATGTATTTTATTGTAACAGAGATGTACGTCGCCTAGAGTGGCCATTGGCCAGATAGGCGACACATAAATTAAATTATTATTATTATTATTATTATTCTCGAACACAGTTTCCTGTTTCAAATTCAGTCTGAAGAGGTTTTGTGGGAATTTGGAAACCATCGACATACAGAGATACAAAACTGATGTCATAATGCTTAAAGTTAAAGGGGTTTTATTGTAAATTCCACTGAAGGAATCATTATTGACCAGAAGTGTAACTACTTGCTTGGGTAGCTGGCCCAAAAACAGATTCTCCTGATTGCTGACACGGCTTCCTCCAGCGATACTAAACACTTTCATACTGACACGATCCACTGGGTATTTGGCGTTGGATGTCAACAATGCCTCTGCATGTCCTAATGGGACACCTGGTGCCACTCTCACCTTCTTTACAAAAAATGACACTGATAAAATTTGTAATTTGGGGTGGCTGTTTGCATCATTTGTCATCAAACAGAAAGTGTCTTTGTTGCATGTCACTTTGATTTTCACATCCACACCATTTAAGAACAATTTTTCTTGAGAAAACAGGTCAGCGTGAAGATGATCTAGGAGGTCTATTTTTCGGCTTTCAGCTGTCAGCCCAGCACTTCAAACAAAGCCTAAATTATCCCCATCATGGTTGCCGATTCATGTTCTCCGGGTGTATCTTTGTAAAATAACCCTGCAGAGAATTGTGTGGCTAGCGTGTCATCACTATAGTTCAGCACAGATTCTATGAAGGCTCCATAAGGGTAGCAGTTATTGCTCTGGCTGATGAGTTGGTCTCCCAGAGTCACATCCAGTTGACTAAAGATGGAGGCCAGTGGATAATTCACCAGACCCTCATTTGGCCAGGTTTGTTCCATCATGATTCACAATTTTGCAGCACACATATAGCAATGAATTGTTTACGTCCATATAATCCTCACAATTTCCAGCAATGTAGAATTCTAGTGGTGCAGTTTCCATCAGAACTGCCAAGGGAGGCACTTTGATAAACAGGCTTCTCTAAATACTGGTCTGTGTAGGCCCAATCTAAAACAGATCTAATTCAGATTTAGTGCATTCCTCAGAACTGCAATGGATGAAAGCCATGCTGGTTTAAAATATATCTTTCTCAAGCAGGTGCTGTATGCCTCTTTCTTGCAGCTTTCTGCTTCTGAGGTTTTTCGCTCATCTGTGGTGTTCTTTTAAAAGGTCAGGGAGGGCCTGTTAATTGTACCTGTGATGCTCTTCTTTTCAGGGCCTTTCTCCTTTTAATATATATAAGCCCTGAGCCCTCTTGTTGGGGTTGTGGATTAACTCTATTCAAGACTGCCTGTGTAAAAGTGGAATGGCTTTTTGAAAAAGGCTCCTGAATATCCCCCCAATTCCTGCCTCATATATAACAGGGGTGCCCTGTACCCCAGAAGAGCTTTTCCTGCCTGGGCCTTATAATAATTCCGGTAAAGGGTTGGGTCCCCATAAGTTTTCAGTACCACAATTTTTAAAACAGCAGAACTCTGCGAGGGCAAAAGTATAGCTTCACAATCACCTTTCCAAAATGAAATAGCACATTTTTGTTCTGATCCGTCTTTATCTCAACATTAATGGTGTCAATATGATGCTTACTCACAGGAATGTAGTGTGGTTTGTCATAAACAATGTTGACACACTCGTTATTCTGACCATGCACCGGTACAGAGCACAATAAGGGTACATAGAAGTCCTCAACATTCTGGTACTGTACAATGTCTATGTAAATGTCCAGTGTGTTGAAGCCTCCTGTAATGTCTGCTGTAAAGGGCAGCCATTGTACACGGATGTTGGGAAACAACCCTAATATGTGGGCTAGTTCTTCACTGGCTTCAATTGTGTAAGCATCATCTGATCTAAGTCTAACCTTTCTAGTCACTTGGTCATAGTGTAGAACCACATCAGGGTGCTTGCTTCTCTGGTCTAGTATAATGTTGTTCATGTTTTCCAGCAGTTCAGGAATGCCTGAGTAATAGCCACATTGCAGGTGGTAGGACCATGTTTTTTCTCCATTAGCAATTTCAAATCAGGCATCAGATGTTAGATTGTTTCAACTGTGTGGGTACTGTATCTCAACTAGCCCTACTTCCCATGCTCCTGGTAGATCCAGGGGGCTTGCTAGGTGAATAGTAAAGGCTGAGCTAGTGTTCTGTGGAAAAACAGTTACATAGGCATTGCTAGGCAGGGTAATGTAAAAACAACTATCTCCCATTCTTCTATACAGGTTCACAAAGATCAGAAGCAAGTACCCAACTGTTGAACTTTCTGGGCCAGCCTAACCATTTCATTAGATGATACTTTCTCCTACCCCTGCATTTTGTTGATAGAATTGTTTCAATCCTGTACACCTTGGCCTGTTTGGCATTGACCTTCTGCAATTCTTCAGAATAGAAAGAATCAACTACAGGCTCCCCCGCAGAATGTTTTAACAGGAAGACAGGTCTCCTTCCTCTTCTGATGGCCTGATCCACTATAAACAGCTCTGTGGTGAAATTTTGTTCATAACCCTTGACAAATACCCCTTTGCTTTTAGAAATCCTTACATGGTATCCTTTCCTGAACAGCAATGGTACCTCTTTTCTGTAAATGCAGTGTCCACAAATTGTTTCCCATACTGACAGGGCATTAGAATGATTAATATCAACAGACCTTACTCTGAAAGCTATGATTATAACTCTCTGAGTTGTGGCAGGACATCAATATAACTATAGGTATTGTTAGCTGTAAAATATCTCCAAATCATTGTTTTCAGGGTTCTATTAAAGCTTTCAATAATACTTCATTATTGGTGACAAAGTGGGGAACTCCATGCTGTTTTAACAAGTAGCTTATGGCTCTGTTTAGAAATTCTTTGCCACAGTCCATTTGGAGCTTTCTGGGTTTTCTTCCACTCTGACTGAATATAACCTTAAAAGCCTTAGAGACCTCTTTGCCTGTCTTGTCTTTTAAAGGCAATGCCCATGCATACTTAGACAGAATATCTATGACTGATAAAATGTACTTATAGTTCTTGTTGTGCTTAGAAAATTGTGCATATCTACTAAGTCAGCCTGCCAGTGGGCATCAATATCAGACACAACAGTCTTGTTTCTTTTAAAATAGATTCTGACTGGCTTATGCAATGTGTAAGCATCCTGGTCTGAAAGCCATGTCATAACATGTTTCCTTCTTAGCTTTTTATTTTGCTTTTTTGACTCCTGAAATAGATGGTTCACTCCCCCAAAGCTCCCAACCTCCCCAGGTTTGTAATATATGTTTTTTAGAATTTGTTCATGCTCTGCCATATTGCTGGTTGATGCAGGTATGGACACAGGGGGTTAAAACAAACTATTTATATTGGTACAAAAAACTCCAGCTTTCAGGGTTCAGGCTTGGGACAGACACATGAAATGCAGAAAATATTAACAACTTGCGAACTCTCAATGTGTAGATTTTCCACATCACCATCATGCAGCACATCTTCCTGTAGAAAACAAACAGGCACTTTAGCAATGAGGTTGCACCAAACTGGGAAAACAACACACTATTAAAAACACCGCTCAGAAAAAAACCATTTACCTGTGGACTTCCTTGCCTTCATTTAAATCTTCCGGCCACTCATTTTCTTTAGCTTCCATTTCCTCAAATGGTTTTAAAACTACACCTCCTTCCACAACCTCTGCAGATTTCATAAGTTCTTCTTCCTTCAGGAAATGAGCCTTCAGATCATACCCACAATCACACTCTGTGTTGGACCAGGAGTCACTAGAATTTGCCTGGAATGAGATTTCAGGGTCTGGATTTTGTCCAGCAGTAAACACCACTACAGGTAAGCTTGCTGTCAAAACAGAACCTTTTCCCCCCTGCAATGTGCAGGCTCTTCCTTTCCACAGATAATTTTCATACCTGTTGGTGGGAACGATAAACTCCTAGGCTTTACCGGCCTTTTTGAGGGCATTCTCAAAGTTACTAGAGGATAGGAAAAACCTACTAGCCCCAATGCTGCTCTCGATGCATCCATGTTCAATCCTCAGAACGTGTCTCGGCATGCAAAATGCACTCCTGTGCCAGGACTGGCTGCCCCCTTTCCTGATTGGTTAGGGCTTCAAAACCTTGCCCTATTGGTCTGTGATTGGGTGACGTGGCTGTAGAGGGATCACTTGTCCCTATTGGGCTAATCTGAAGAGGAGGTGCCAAAATGGACCCCTTTGGGGTCCATTTCTGGCACCCTATTTTGACCTAAGGGGCTTAAACATCTTCAGATTGGTCCCCTGGAGACCACATGCTCGTAGAGGGGTCACATGCCCCTATAGGACCAATCCAGGACCCTACTTTGAGTAAAAAATGGGCCCTTTGTTCCAGTGGGAGGCCACATGCTCACGGGGGGTCACATGGCTTCCTTTTCTGGGGTGGGACATCAGGGATTGGGGTTTCTGGGGAGCAGGATATCTGGTGAAGTCATCGGGAGACCGGAACTTCTGGGGTGAGATATCTGCTGATGTCATCAATCACACTCAAAAGGGGTGGGGCATAGCAGTTTGACAGGAGGTGGTCTTTTCCACTACTGCTGGGGGAGGGAGGGAGAGGCCACTGTGGAAATTGGATGGTGACAATCCCTCAAGCTTCTCTCCATTTGGGGCAAGAAAATTACAAGGACATTAAAAGGATTAAAAATCATATGGGGGAAGTGCAGCTCTGTGGGTGATGCACCCATCCACCCCATGGCTACAGGATTGATGGGGAATGGTCAGCTTGTTGCTTGACCAGCACCCTGTCTCCTTTTGGTGCCTCTCTGATGCTTTCCTGTCCTCCAAAGCTCTTTTGTTATGCAGTTGGCTGGGATGCAGGGGTCTCTGGCCTTGGGGCACTTCAGCATAAACATCCATGCAGCTGCAAGTAAGCCCACAGCATCAAGCCTCCTGACAAAAATCTCAGCAAACATGAGAACTAGGAGCTTACTTTCAAATGATGAAACTCACAGTTTGGGGGTTCTAACAAGAGCTTCTAGACATAGACATGCCTTATGAGCTGCAGATGCCTGACAAGCTCATCTCAGGTTAGTTGTTTATAACCTAGTGTGGAAGGAAAACTCTTCAGATCAATAAGTTAAAGGACTGTCAAGTGGACAGAAGTTTATTGAAGTGTAAAGGTACTGATGGCCATCAGGAGAGAGTGCCTGGTAACAATCAGCAGATCTCTCTCTAGCTCATGTTAGCACACAGTATTTATACCCATAGAAATACAGACAGATGTATTGCCATATATGGTGCAGAGCATAATAAATGAGGAGGCGTCTTGATACATGTGATGAGCACACATTTTACAGTCATGTTCACACTTTTGCCATCCTGCCTAGTCCAGTTCCCAACTATGTTTTATTCCTAGATGTGAAGTTTTTCTCCTCACCCAACTTCTGCTTTCTGACAGTTGTGTCATTGCCCCATTTCCTATGTAACTGAAAACTTGCAGTTTAGTAGAGAGCTGATTAGGCATATTGATTGAGAATTAATACTGTGCATCAAGACTCTACAGCAAAGGCTCTTACCATATATGGAGCGAGAAATGCCAGACGTCCAAGCTGGATTTAGAAAGGGAAGAGGCACCAGTGATCATATTGCAAACATATGTTGAATAATGGAATGGACCAGGAATTTCAGAAGGAAATCACCCTGTGCTTTATAGACTATAGCAAAGCCTTTGATTGTGTAGATCATGAAAAACTATGGAATGCTTTAAAAGAAATGGGGGTGCCACAGCAGCTGATTGTCCTGATGTGCAACTTATACTCTGGACAAGAGGCTACTGTAAGGACAGAATTTGGAGAAATCGATTGGTTCCCCATCAGAAAGGGTGTGAGACAGGGGTGTATTTTATCACCCTATTTAATCTATACACAGAACATATCATATGGAAAGCAGGTTGAACCAAATTGAAGGAGGTGTGAAAATTGGAGGGAGAAACATCAATAATTTAAGATATGCAGACGATACCATACTACCAGCAGAAACCAGTAATGATTTGAAATGAATGCTGATGAAAGGTAAAGAGGAAAGCACAAAAGCAGGACTACAGCTGAACGTCAAGAAGACTAAAGTAATGATAACAGAAAATTTATGTAACTTTAAAGTTGACAACGAGGACATTGAACTTGTCAAGGATTATCAATACCTCGGCACAGTCATTAACCAAAATGGAGACAATTCTCAAGAAATCAGAAGAAGGCTAGGACTGGGGAGGGCAGCTATGAGAGAACTAGAAAAGGTCCTCAAATGCAAAGATGTATCACTGAACAAGTCAGGATCATTCAGACCATGGTATTCCTGATCTCTATGTATGGATGTGAAAGTTGGACATTGAAAAAAGTGGATAAGAGAAAAATCAACTCTTGAAATGTGGTGTTGGAGGAGAGCTTTGTGCATACCATGGACTGCAAAAAAGACAAATAATTGGGTGTTAGAAGAAATTAAACCAGAACTATCACTAGAAGCTAAAATGATGGAACTGAGGTTATCATACTTGGGACACATCAAAAGAGGAAGGCCAAACAAGAGATGGATTGATTCCATAAAGGAAGCCACAGACCTGAACTTACAAGATCTGAACAGGGTGGTTCATAACAGATGCTATTGGAGGTCACTGATTCATGGGGTTGCCATAAATCGTAATCGACTTGAAGGCACATAACAACAACAACAATACTCTGCAGGCTGAGATCAGCTCCTTCCACAGCTCCTAGCTAAGAGAGGGAATAGATACAGCCAGGCTACTTTTCCCATGCCTTTTACAGCTGTGGAAATGAATTGCCCCAAATCAATAACTTGGCAGTGGTGCAGGATCCGGGCCAGGGATAAGGAAGCCTTTTCTTTTATTATCTCATTTGATTATAAATCATTTCACTTTGTAGATCTGTGTCTTTTGTATTTTTAGAAGTGGCTGTTGCTAAGGCAACCAGAGTAGCTGAACATTATGTTTCACTAAGAACAATGCTTGTTCAAATATTCAGGCAATTTTCCATTGTTCAAAGAAATGCCAAGATGAGGCAGATTATGCAGACCAGATGAGGGAAGTTTAGGTTGGCCTTATTCTTTCTTTAAAAAGTGCCTTCAAGTGTGTGCTGCTGACAGCCATTCTGCAGCTCTAGCCAAAAGCATAGCAGACATATGGCAACCACTGCACAGAATATAGAAAGCAAAAGATGTTCCTTTCTATTATATTCTCCAGTAAATAGAACTGTCTATTTTAATGTTTCTACACTGCCTAGAGAACCTTAGTTTTTTTTTACTACAGCTGTTATTACTATTACTAAAGCCCGTCAACAGAGCCGTCATAAGCTCTAACATACAAATGTAATGATGCTGATGCTGTTACCAAGGTGGCAGTTACAGAGCTTTGAGGATGGAATACTCAGGGCGGCTTCATTCGCAGAAGCTACGCTATGTTGGTACTACTGTCCTCCAGGTTGAGGCCATGTGGTGCCAATGTGTCCAGGGTATATATCCAGAAGTTCTCCCTCTTAGTTAATGTTGGGTAGGCATCTCTATAACTGTTATAGGCAAGTCTAACAGGTTGTGGTTTTCAATGCTGAAATGTTTTGCAACTGATTGCTCCACCTTTTTTAGTCAAAATCATCAATTTGTGGTTTCTGAAACGTGTGCAAAGGTCAGTTGTAGTTTTCCCATGTGTAGTTTTTATTTTTATATTTATATATAGTTATGTAAACAATCACCTGTGTCATACTTAGAATATCATGAATAACAGATTCAAATTTATCTGAACTGGAATTAGTATAAAACAGAATAAAATTTCTATTGATTCTTCCATCCTCTAGATGTTTATATGTTGTGATTTTACTCACGACCACTGTATCCCAGATCTCATTCTGCCATTGGTGAAAGTTAGTAGACTATCAGTTCTCCATGTTTTTGCTATGCAAATGTGTGCTACAACCAATGTATGTGTGACTAGAATAAAAGAGTACCTCCGTATCTGATGATGTGCATAACTCCAAAGCATTATTCTTGGGTTTAATTGCAATTCACAGCCTGAATTCTGTTTGACACCTTGATTATTGCTAAAGAAACTTTAACTAGACAATAATCCCCCATATATGGGCAAAAGTGCCCTTAATTTTCTTATACCTCCCAAATAAATTAAATATTGTGGAAAATGTTTTCTGCTAACTTAACTGGAATATAATCACATGTATACTATTTTACAGAATTCTTCCTTAGTTTATGCTTCATAAATTTTTCACAGTACGTAATGACGCAATTGAGACAAACACTGTGCTGCTTTTGGAATCTATAACCATCCTAGTGTTGATCTCAAAGTACGGGCCTAGCATTTGCATAATTGTTTACTTATATACAGTGGAGGCTGGGCAAATGGGGCACTGCCCCACTAACATTAGTCTACCCTCAACCAGCCCCCACCTGCCTGCCTTCTTACCTACATTCAGTCCAGGGGGCAGGGTCCGTGGCCAGCAAGGGCCCCAGACTCTTAGCTCCCAATTATGTATTTTTACATCTCCAGTCTGTTTGTGCATAGAGTCTTTGCAACAACCCTGTGAGGTAGGTTAGGCTGAGAGTTGGTTCAGTCATGCTACACATGCTCTCTGTGTGTGTGTTTTGTAATTTGATGTAAAACATCAGGATTGTGGAATGTGGGTAGGGGCCCAATCTACATACAGTATACTGGGCCCATCCTGTTGGCACTAAAATCAGTTGGGTTTGGCTCTATGTGCCATAGGCTCTGGCTCCTCCTCGCTTGGCTTTCCTGCTTTCCATCTTACCAGGACTTCACCATGACAGCCTCCATAGCAACACTCCAAGGAGAGTCCAAAAATGCTGGCAGTTGGGTTGACCCTGTTATGTAAATTTGTATAGATATTAGCAGAGATTGTCAACGGTCTGAGATGCGTGTGTGCCAGTGTGTGCATTTACCTAAGTGGCAGGCTTTTACCCTGCATTGAGATCACTGAGACTTAAGACTTAGTAAAATAAGAAAAGCTACTTTATTTGTAGAAATACATAGTAGATAGGAAAGGCATACCTAGTTCTAACTAACTAAGTTGGAGGCGCAATACCCAGGTTCAGGAGTTGCCCTCATGGCTCAGGAGGGAGACAGAAGACAAAGGGATGTTGAAGAAGAGAAGAAGGGAAAGGGTGGAAGGAGGAGGGGTAGATAAGCTTCTCTAAGCATATCAGTCTAACGACGGAAGGAAGTCAGTCAGAGCATCACAGGTAAAGGTAATCAAGCCTATCCATCTGGAGGACCCTAACTCTATCTCCCTTCTGGGACATAAACAAAAGAACAAGACAGGAGTTGCTCTTGCCCCCACTTCCAATAGATCCATCATTATGTATCCACACAAGCCAATGCACAGTCACATATCCATCAAAGTGCAGCAGTAATAAATAGTATACTGCCCAGTTTATTTGGATCAGCATGACTTAAATCCAATGTAGAGTTTCTTTGACATAAACTTCATTGAACTCATTGGTTCTTACTTCTGACTACGTAGGTTCGCCTTGGAAAATATGCTGTGCTTTAACAGAATATCTTTAGCTGAAATGCAGTGTTTAGCTTTTAATTAGAAATACAATCTCACAACTGCTAGCATGAAGTAAGAACCTTATCAAAGGAAAGGAACTCCCATCAAGTCTCTGCTTACTTATTCTCTGTCTCTGTCTTATTCTCTATGCTAATGTGTCACAAACAATAGTAATGAGTAAAAAGCCTCATTATCTCCTCATTAACTTGGCAGAGCAAGGATGGTCTGACAGTTACCCTGGAGATTTGGCAGATGATGCAATTCTTGGAGCAGTGCTTTCCTGCATTCCTCCTCCACTACATTACTGGTTCCAAGGGTTTTTTTTTTTTTTTTTCAATAATTTTTATTCAGATTTTCATAAAACATACAAGACGAAATCATAAAACATTCAAAGACAAAAAACAAAATCAAAAATAGTTAAACAAAAAGAAAAAAAGAAAAAAAAAATAAAAAATAAAGAGTAAAATATTGACTTCCCATTTGTCAAAGATCAAATCAGTTATAAGTCTATAATATATAACAATCCTGTCTCTTAAGTCATATTATAAAATCACTTTCCTCCAGTAGTTATCTTACTTAATCATCAAATCTCATAAACATTACTTTATTCTTTCCACAAAAAGTCAAAGAGAGGTTTCAATTCTTTAAGAAATATATCTATCAATTTTTTTTTCCAGATAAGCATATCGATTAATCCATCTCATTACTAATTATGATAATCTTATTGTCATAACCATAGTCAAAATAAACATTTCAATTAATCCATCACATCAGAATCTGTTAGGTTCAGTAATTTCAGTAGCCATTGTTCTATTATCCCTATTAGTTCCATTTTCCATCTTCCATCTTCAGTAGTCTTGTTAAGTCCAGTAATTTCAGTATCCAATCTTCCATTATCAGTATTCCATAATAATCTTGCTGTCAAAGCCATAGTCATATAGTAAGAGTCTGATGGGAATTACCTCTATCCCAAATATTTTCTTGCCATCCATTCTGAATAGGTTGCTGAAATACTGCTGTAAAATCATATCTCTGTTCTTTTTTTCAAAATACACTGGGTCATCTCTTGAAAGTTTTTCCATTGTCACATGGCTGCAATTAATTCCATAGATTTTCTCTATATTGGGCTCCATCACATCATTCCAGTCCAGAAGATTATCCATGCCATTGATAACTTTATCTCTAGAATCTTCATTAATTTCTTCAGAGATAACATTGAGTTCCAAACAATAGATTTTATTTCTAAAGTCCATAGACTCCAAATCTTGTTCCTGTTCCACGTTTGTTCCAATCTCCGGGATCTCCTCTCTCACAGGGACCCCTGTTCCAGTCTCCAGGGTCTCCTCTCTCACAGGGACCCCTGTTCCAGTCTCCAGGGTCTCCTCTCTCACAAGGACCCCTATGTCTTTAATCTCCTGTGTCTCCAAACAATAGATTTTGTTTCTAAAGTCCATAGACTCCAAATCTTTTTCCTGTTCCACGTTTGTTCCAATCTCCGGGGTCTCCTCTCTCACAGGGACCCCTTCCAGGGTCACCTCTCTCACAGGGACCCCTATATCTTTAATCTCCTGCTTCATTTTACTCAATTCAATTTTCAGCTCCTTACAACCCTGTCGCAGGTTTTGTTTCGTTATCTCAATCTCATCCATTATTTTCTGAAACATAGTTATTTCCAGATTCTCAGCCACTTTCTTAATTGCCATTTTAAAAGAAAAATATAGGAAAACCACTTCTTATTTCAGCAACAATTGGGTTAATACTCCAAACTTGGTGACATCACAGTATAAACAGAGCAGACAGCCTTATCTCTCCATGCTTAAGTAAACAAAATGCAGTTCCCAGGATCGAAACAATTAATGGCGGTCGTCAGGAAACAGATTCGTCAAAATAAAATAGACCAAAAAGAGAGTAGTCTCAGACAATATAATATTCTTCAAAATAAAAATCTGGAATAGAAATCCCTCTTCTGTGTATATCTTTAGAATGCAAATCCAGGACAGCTTTTTGCAACAAAAACAGAGATAAGCTATTAATTAGTGAGTAGCAGAGAGAAGTTATGGCTCCCCAGTGAGATGTCAAAAACCGATCAATCTGGCAAATCTCTTTTAAACAGCAACAATTTAAGTCAAGTAAAAGAAAAATATAGAAAGAAGGGTGCTTGCCTGTTAGTGCGTTCTCTCTTAGAAGATAAGATGAACGTTCGCTTTATCAGATAGAGCTTGTTGTTGAAAATCCGTCCCACCTTCGTCGGCTGGACCTCGTCCCATAAATTAATGAGATCTGGTCGTCCCAACAAAAATAGGCTTTGAGGTTAATCTCTTCGTTTCTCCCTACCCGGGAGAAGTTTAATCAGTCAAAAAAAAAAAAAAAACTGACTGATATATCTGAATAAGCTTCTTTTGAGGCAGGAGCCCGTCTCAAAAGCAGGCACAGGCTAAGTCACCCTTCCCGGAAGTCGGTTCCAAGGGTTTCATGGAAAGCTCTCAACTTCTTCCACCCTATCTCCTACAGGATGAACACATGAAAATGAAATGTGCAAAAGGGAATAAATCAAAAGATGAGATTGAAGGCACTAGGTAGGTGATGTTTGAGTACTAGTTGTTGAGGAACAAGAACAGAAGAGGCTCACCAATCTCATTTCTTGCTTGTGGGCTTCCCATAGGCAGCTGGTTGCCACAGTGGGAAACAGGATTCTGGATTAGATATGCCTTTGCTGATGATATGAAGGGCTGTAGCCTAATAGTAGAGCACCTGCTTGGCATGCAGAAGTTCCCAGGTTCAACCCCCAGCATCACCAGGTAAGGCTGGAAAAGACTTCCTGCCTGAAACCCTGGAGAGCTGCTGCCATTCAGTGTAGACGATAATGAGCTAAATGGACCAATGTCTGACTAAGTATAAGGCAACTCCCGATGCTCCTGTGATACAGCAGGGATCTCCTTATGTTCTCATGGAGGGGGAAGGGGCAAAACTACAAAATGTATTTGTATACACTGACCTGAGATGATCATGAATTGTTGGAGAGAAAGAGTGGGAAGACTAGAAGAATGAAAAATCATAATGGTTTGAAGATGCAGACTGAGATAAGTTCTCCTCTGTTTAATGCGTAATCAGTAGCCTTGTTCAGATGTTCAGCTAAATGTTTGATTAGGGCCAGTAAGTCACTGGATTCAAAAGAGTCCGGGTCATCATTCTTCAAACCTCTATCTCTGCCAGGTGGTATTGGGATATTTGCAGGGAGACCAAAATGCTTATTTACAAAGCCATTGTACTACCAACCTTACTGTACGCCTGTGAAACATGGACCATCTATCAATGCCACTCCCAACTTCTTGAAAGATTCCACCAATGCTGCCTCCGGAAAATTCTGCAAATTACTTAGGAAGATAGGTGGACTATTGTTAGAGTATTGGAAGAAGCAAAGACTACCAGTGTTGAAACAATGATCCTCCAACATCAACTTCGCTGGACCAGCCATGTTGTTCGAATGCCTGATCACCATCTTCCAAAGCAGCTACTTTAATCCCAACTTAAGGATGGAAAATGGAATATCGGTGGACAGCAAAAGAGGTTTAAAGATGTTCTCAAAGCTAATCTAAAAAAATGTAACATAAGCATCGAGAACTGGGAAGCCTTGGCACATGAGCGTCCCAATTGGAGGCCGGCCATTATCAAAGGTGCTATGGACTTTGAAGAACCACGAGTACAGGGCGAAAGGGACAAACGAGCTAAGTGGAAGGCATGTCAAGCAAATCCTCATCGTGACCATCTTCCATCTGGAAACCTATGTCCTCACTGTGGGAGGCTGTGTGGATCCAGAATTGGCCTACACAGCCACTTACAGACCCACTGTTAAAGACCTTATCTTGGAAGACAATCTTACTCAGCCATGAGTGATCCCCAATGAATGAATGAAAGGTATGTGTGAATTATTCATGCCTCCCAGAATACAACCATGTCCTTGTACAACAAAGTGTGTGGCACATACTAATAAATTTTCTCAGAGGGAGAATTTTAAATTGATGAGATTTCCTAGCTTTGAAAAGAGACAGACCATTTCCTTAGCAATAAATATCCCCTGGAGGAAGAAGTCAAAGGAGCCGCAGTGACAACTGTGAGAGCATCTGGACTGCTAGCATGTTCATGGTCTCTTGTTACTTTTGAGCAATCAGCATTGCCACTATTTTGGAAGTGGGGACATAAGGCCTAACCCGGATTGACTGTGCTGCTGCATTACCCATTTTCCAAAATTCAGCATGCCCCATGTACCAGATTATTTGACTATTCAATAGGGATAGTTTGCAATCCAAAAATTATATTATTTATACAAAAAATCAGGAGTGGCTGATGCAATGGGGCAGTAGCTGTCCTCCAGATACCAGTGTCACTGCTGCTCAATGGAAAGGGGCAGGGAGAGATGGCAGCGAGGGTAGGCTGCATGGGTGTACCAGCAAAGTGAATCTGACACTCCATCAGTGTGAGGCCTAACCTTCCTACCCCACTTCATACTATCCCAGTAAACATCACTGACGACAGTCTCAGGAGGGTGGCTCTAAGTCCTTGCCTCCACCAGGTTGGCCACTCCTACAAAAATTCACACCCTGCTTTCCCCCTCCAAACAGGAGATGCTCAGTGGCTTACAAAATATTAAAACAAGCATAAAAATAGCAGTGGGTTAAAATGCTCTAGCTATGCATACACCAGAATTTTAATGTGCACATGGGTCTCACAGATATGATTTTTCCATGTGTGCTTTCATGCACGGTTGCCCCCACACAAGCACTTTCAACTGAACACACTGTGTCGTGTTGTCTCCTTCCCTCAGTTAGTCCTTCCCCACCTTCTCTGAGTTCCGGAAACCTGAGGTCCATTGTGGGCATGCATGCAGGTATTTGTTTGCCTGTGTGTTACCAATTTTTCGTTCTTATTACAAAAGTGCTCTGATATACCAGACTTAAGAACATAAGAAGAGCCTGCTGGATCAGGAAGTGGCCCATCTAGTCCAGAATGCTGTTCTCACAGTGGCCAACTAGATGCCCAGGAGAAGCCCACAAGGAGGACCTTTCACGCAAGAGCACTCTACCCTCCAGTGGTTTCCAGCAACTGGTATTCAGAAGCATTCTGCCTCTGACTATGGAGGCAGAACATAGTCATCATGGCTAGGAGTCACTGATAGCCTTATCCTCCATGAATTTGTCTAATTCTCTGTTAAAGCCATCCAAGACTTGCTGAAAACAGTGGACTAAAAAATAAAATACGTGTGTATCATGCCCAGCTTCACCAGCAGCCCATCAAGGAGCACACTGGCAATGGAAGTAGGAGGTGTGGTGATACATGATAGCCAGCATAATGTCAGCATACACATAAAAAGAAAAGAAAAGAAAGAAAACCTGCCCACAACATGCAATTTTGTGTTGGATTTCCCACCACCACCACATTATCTATGGATAAGGAAAATCGGAATTAAAGGGGGGGGGAAGTGTGGGCTGCAGCTTGGATGAGGACAACTTTGTGTAGATGTGAAAAACATGCACACATGGGAGGCACTGAATCCACTTTAAACTACCCCGTGTACACACCTTCTGTTGCCCCAGTGCCACAAATCTGCTTTAAAAAAAGAAACAGACTTGTTGCAGTTAAGAAAGTTATAGGGAAATGCTTTGAAAAGTGCACAATGAACAAATTATTAGCAGGAAGATGTATAGACACTCTGCAAGCAAATCAGGATGACTGCTTACTGTATAACCTCCCAAAACAAATCAGAATGAATGCTCAATCAAAACCAAGTATAATTATCTAACCTTTGCATATGCTTTGTGCAAGGAAATCAGGATGTATGCTCAAAAAACAGGTTGTCTGGAGGAGCCCTGTAAGGAAGCAATGTCTAGATTTATACAGTAATTTATAATAGATTGAACATAAGGGCTCAGTTTCAGATTACATGTGTTGTACTGGACAAATTGGATTCATGTCACAATGTCCGATATAAAAGGTGCTGATTCTACTGACAGCCCCACATAATATATGCAATAAAATTTTCTAAAGTTTGCTTGTTTGAGTGTTATTTTTAGATGTGGAAGTATTTGCTTCTCATTTTTGCTCTGCACACGATCAAGACATTTAGTAAAGTACATTTTGAATAAATGCAAAGCCGATGTTCACACATAAGTGTATGAATTTACAGGCTCAAGTCCTAACAAAAACTCTGATTTGAGGCTTGGAAATGCTGGATTTACAGCCTGAAGATAGGAAGCCCAGGCAGATATTCTTGGGAATAAACCCCACAAAAATCACTAACATTGAGTTGTTAATCTGGTCCCATTATTCTAAAGAATGTTTCATATCTGAACAATTTTTATGTTCAGCTTCAGCAGTTACTAACTCCAGATATACACCAGATATACAAAGCCCTACACAGCTTGGGACCTGGATATTATCTGAAAGATCATCTTACTCCTTATATACTGAATTGATCACTGTGCTCTGCAGGTGGGGGCCTGCTGCAGATACTATCTTATCAGGAGGTCCACTCAGCACAACGTAGGAAGTGGATCTGTAGTATTGTGGCACCAGCACTTTGGAATTTCCTCCACTTAAAAAATTAGACAGGCACCATCTCTGTTATCTTTTCGGTGCCTACTGAAGACCTTCCTCTTTCAACAAGCCTTTTAAGTTGAGATCTTATCCCAGTCTGCGTCTCCGCTGGAATTGCTTTTTAATATGTTTTTAAACCTTTTTTTAAAAGATGTTTTAAAAACTTTAAAAAAATGTTTTTAAAGATAACATATTTAATTTATTTGTTTTAATATATTTTAAAGTCTGTTTTTGGAGAGCCAGTGTGATGTAGTGGTTAGAATGTTGGACTATGACCTGAGAGACCAGGGTTCAAATCCCCACACAGCCATGAAGCTCACTGGGTGACCTTGGGTCAGTCACTGCCTCTCAGCCTCAGTGGAAGGCAATGGTAAAACCACCTCTGAATATTGTTTACCATTAAAACCCTATTCATAGTGTCACCATAAGTCGGGATCGACTTGAAGGCAATCCATTTCCATTTTTCAAAGTCTGTTTTTATGATGTATTAAAGTGTTTTTAGTGTTTTGTTTGCCACACTGGGTTCCTTTTGGAAGGAAGGGCGGGATAGAAAATAAATAAATAAATCAGATAACTCTAGATGGACATTTAAGCATGCTATGGTTTTTAAGTTTGCTAAGCATCTTCTAATAAACGTCTTTCTAATAATAAGCCTCTAATAATAGGAAGAGTGTCTCACTCTAATAATAAACATTGTTCTTAAGAGTTTTAAGTATGCTAAGCATCTTTTAATAAGCATCTTCTAGATGGATAGGCTTTTTTAAAAAAGAAATCATTACAGATTTTGAGGATGCTAAGCCCACTAGTGAAAATATGCACTTTCATTTATTTAATTTTATGATAATGAAGCAGTGGAATCACTGAAACTGATAGGATCTGCAGATGCTCAGCATTAACAGAAAATTGGATTACTTACTCATAAAATTAAAGAAGGTTAGAAATTAAACTAAAGCTAATTTTGAAAACTGGCCTAGTTTCTTTGGAAAAAAAGAGAGAAAGAATGTGGTATGTCATCTCACTAATAAACATTCTTTTCCTGTCTTTGTAATTCAATCAATGTAATTGCTATATTGTTTTAGGAAACAACTGGGCTATGTTTGTGTGTGTGTGTGTGTGTGTGTGTGTGTGTCTGTAAAATAATGGTACATAGCATCTGCCACTGAATGACAGCTACTAGTAATGACTCCCCTCCAATGTGAGGACATTTCCCATGGTTCCTTATGGGTCTGGATGCTGCCTCACATGCTTATGGCAGTGCGAACTAACAGAGCTAACACAGGCCCAGCCAAAGTGTCTACTGCCTTCCCGCCGTTATGTCCTGAAGATGCTAGGTATCTATCCTGGGATCTTTTGCATGCAAGACATGCCCAATCTCAGTGAGCTATAGTTCCTTATAAAAGCCTCAGAATAATTTATGTGGCAAGCCTGACGATTAAAAAGATAGATTTTTAAAAGAGTCTTTCTCTGGGAGGGACAATATGGCAGCCATGTTGAAAACTGATATTCCTGTTAACCTTGCCGAATAGCTAGCTAGACATTCATCCACCTGCCACCTATTTGACTTTTGAAATCTGAAGACAAGAAGCTAAAAATAGGGCAATAATTGGACCTAATTTATGGTATGTTTGCATGACTGCATGCAAACACAGTAAAAATGTTAAACAGGTCCGGCTCTGCTTCCAATTATAGCACACAAATCTGCCAGTTTCTTTGCTAGTGGTGCTATATCCTCTGGATTTGAGGTTCAGGACCAGTAAATTGCTGAAGATGATGAGAGATGTTGTGTCAGACATAGAGGGAGGACTGCTAGGCATTTTGAAATCTGTTGAATAGGCTTTGTACAAAACAAAATTGCTTTGATTTCAGTAGTGTAACAGTTTTCAGTCTGCTGGCACTTGTCAAAATGACAGCCTGGAGCCCAGCTGCCATGGTGCTCTTGTCAGAATCAAATTACCCCAAAGGTCAGAGTCATTAACATGCATTTTAAAAGAAATGAAAACACCAGTGAGAAACTTAAAAGCTTTCACTGCTGCAGTACATAATCTGTGCTGGTACAGTCTTCTCCCTGGTTTTATTATATAAATCAGGATCGTTGTGCTCTGGGCAGATAGGAAAGAAAAATAGATTTTATATATGTGGGGTCTCTTGCTGCAGTTTCCCTTTGGGATGCTATTATTATGTTCCACTACCAAGTCAAATTGTGATGATGCAGATGTTTGTATCGTGGCTTAGTTTATCCTCTGAAGGTCTGGAAGGGAGGTCTCTATATTATTATGGATAAATCAAAATCTCAGAATACCTTGGTCATAATTCCATATCCTTTAATGGGCATAATGCTAAGTTTAGTTTACAATTATTTTAAAACGTTAGAATGTCCATATAGTCAAAATAAACTTATTTATCTGGACTGTCAGATTCTGTTTTGAAATGAATTGGCATTAGACTTAACCGTAATGATGTACTGATACGCATTTTTTGTTCTTGTGTTGTGAGTTGCTTTGGGCGTGTTTTTGTGGGAAAGTGGCACACAAATAATAAAGCAGCTTTCTAGCTACCTCGTGCCATTCCTGGGATTTCTGTGTCAACAACAAATTGAATTTCTCTTGAACCTGTCCATTAGGACCTGTAAATATCATGTCACTGGTGTCATGACCCTGGAATAGGGTTGCTAGGTCTCTAGTTTTTGCCCGGGGACTTTGGATTTTTGGGATCCTCTCCAGGTGACTTACCTTAATCTCTGGACTCTCAGCTTTCATTTTTTAAAAAAAAATAAAAGTTGCTGTTCCCCTCACACAGCTTCAATCAGAGCAGCTGGCTGTTAAACCACTCTGGCCACTGGAGCTCTGTCTGGGGAATAGGAGTCTCCTCTCAGCATCCTTCACAAACCACACTTCCCAGGATTCTTGGGGAGAAGCCATGACAGTCTAAAGTGAAATAAAGGTCTGGTGTGGGTGTGGCCCCCTGATTAGGCAAGCCCAATAGCTGTGAGTCTGGCTTTTAGAATACTGACAGTTGGTTCTTACTGAGCATGCCCAACATTATCATTCAGTTCCATGTAACATTTCTTAAATTAATTAAAAATCAGCCAGGCATTTTTTTAACTTTTAAACTGCAGAAGATGAAGGTGAGAGTATGGGGCAAGGTCAGTAACAGGATTACAGGTACTCATTGAACACGGCTGATTTTTAATTAATTTCAACAAATTATGAGAACTCTGACAAAAAAGTCCAAAAGGGGGCTGGGTTTTTTCCCTCTCTTTTTAGACTTTGAACTCTCTATTTTCTCTGACTGTTTTTTGTATCGCCATGAAAATTTACAGGGTTGTTAAGCAAGCGTTTCTGAGTTCAGGGCCATATGTTTTGTAAGGTTTTGTTTTGAAATGACCTTATGGAAAGCATCAAAATGGCATGGGGGTATTTTCAATTTAACATGGTGGAATGTGAAAAATCCAGCCTGGGTATAGTATACAGCTGGGAGCTGCTATGGCACAGACCAGCATTGGTGCTTTGCTCCCAACTACCCTGACCACTTAGGCTGAAATTTTAAAATTTGGCAATTGCTACACCATGCTCCCTTGCTCTGCATTATTTCTGTATTTGTGTTCAGTATTTATAGGCCACATTTCACAATAGATGGCCGTAAAATGATTTACAGAACAATCAATAAAACAATTCATCCATCAAACAAAAACCACAGGAAAAAGCAGAAGATCCCTAAATAGGAGAATATTGGCTACCAGGGCACAAACTTTTTTAGTCTTGTGTATTTGAGCATGTGCGCATACCTGAATGAAGAGTGTGGTGGAAGGTGACATTTTCTGCTGCCTACAACTGACAGTAGGACAGTGTTCTGCTGGTCCATTAGCCACAGCAGGTACCTAGCCAAAATGACTACTGATGCTGGGCCTGGGACATAAAACATATTGACAATGGATTTGTGCCACAGTTCCAGTGAAGAATCTATATAACCATACACTTTTGGCATACAGTCAAGGACATAAGTGAGGAAGTCCCCAGAAAGGATCAAGCTGCACATCACTGATTTTGTTCCCTTTGGCAAGAGGACTAAAGAATCCTTTTGGAAGAGGACACAGAATCACAGAAGTAGTGGAGACCAAGATTGGCAACTTATGCATTGCCAAACAAGTGGAAATACATCACTTAAAAAAAGAGGATGAAAGAGGATGCCAATTTGCATAAAATATGCATTTGCTAATTTTTAGATATGCACATTCAAATATGTAGAGATGCATAATTACTATAATTTAAATAAAAACATAATTCATCTCACCATAGTGAGGTGACCTGTGTGCTTGCTCAGTTTGACACACCACTTCAACATTCCTCCTGTTCTCTCTTTTGGTGGCTCGTTGTCCTTTAACTGGACTTGGACTAGACAGCCCTTCAAACAGAGGACTGCCCTTTCTAAAATAGGGCACATGGCCACCCCAACGAGACTATAGATTCTCTCATTCAATCACTTGCTGTCTTTTCCCCTTATGGCCCTCTTTCCTGAGTTTCAAGAAACTCTCATGACTTCGGTGGGAGGATTTTTTTTGGCAGAGATGTTCTCCGTTTTATATCTCACCCCAGTATCTCCTACTTGAGAGATATTCTGTGGTATGTACAGCTATGTTTTTCCACTACTAGAAAAGAGATAACCACACTAATGTTGTGCCAGTAGCGTCCATGAGCATATAGTGCTATGTTTATCCATGAATGGAAAGTAGATAACTACACTAATGTTGTGACCATAGAATCTAATCAGTGTAATAAACCTTGAGGAACAAAATAATCAAACTGGTACATCATCTTGATGGGAGCCCAGGAAACTATTATTGGAAAAGAAATATCTAGCCATGACAGTGATTCCTTTTTGGTACCGAAATAATGAGAGAACCAATTTCCAGGCCAGAAATGCACAGCTAAATCAGTTATCCCATCCGTTTGGGAGATAGAGCTATACTAGAATATAGAAATGTTGGTGAATGAGAATGCTCCCACTGTAATTTACCCCACCATAACATAAACATATAAAAGCCATTCAATCTAAAATATTGTCATTTTCTGAGTCACTTTCAGACATTCAGTAACTGCATGTGGGAGGCATGCACAGTAGCAGTCCTACATTTGTTAATCCTTGTGTACATTGTTTTGGGGTGGATTTTTTAGTATTTCCATGCAGCATCTCTTTTCTGATTCATTTGGAGACTTTCCCTTCTTACTGTACTGATAGAGATGGAGATTTTGTTTATTTATTTATTTATTTATATCCCACCCTTCCTCCCAGTTGGGAGGACCATTGTTATATGCTGAGCTCTATTTATATCAAAGGAGATCAATAGATTGGCATTCTGGCAAATCGCTGTGACTGTTGTGCAGCCAAAACTAGCTTCCATGTGAAATGAACTATGGATGAGCCTTGGATCAGTCTCTGAAAGGATTACAATTAATATTGTGATGTTCTCATGGCATTTTTTTTTAAAAAAAGCTGTAGTAATTTTGTGCTTCAGAATTTTTTCTTTCCTGAAGATTTCAGAATGGCAGTGATAGTAGCTGGGGAGCCAGTAATTCTATCTTTTATTACATTTCTGTGTGTACCTTCTTTATCTGTAAACAATATTTTCCCACTGATTTCTTTGTGCATCATCAGGTGACCTTGACTCTGTGGTAGGCATAGTCAATAATATCCCATTTTTCATCATTTTGGTTTTGTCAGAAAATGAACCTTATAAAGAATCAATTGAGAGTTTATTTCCCATTGCTCCCCTTGGAGAACCAGAGTATCTTCTTTTTCCCTCAGCAAACAGCTAGTTATGTTAGCCCATTAGAACAGGTGTGGGGAAACTTTGGCCACCCAGATGTTGCTGAACTACAGCTCCCATCAACCCCAGTAAGTACAGCCAATGGCCAGGCACGATGAGAGTTGTAGGCCAGCAACATCAGGAGGGCAAAGCTTTCAGGTTCACCACCAGAACTCATTAAGACAGGATTTGAAGCACCCCCTCAAAAAAACCCCCACATTTGTATGGGTTGTGTGTATTATTGATTGACTGATTGAGGTTGATTGATTGATTAACATCCAACCTGAAGAATTCTTTGTGAACATGAAACCTCGCTTACATCTTTTTAGTTGGTACCTCATAAAGATATTATCTTACTGTTGCTGTTTGGATTGCTGTAGCCATGTCCTCCTGAGCTGTCTACAAATAGTAAATAGTAAGTACTAGATCTTCTCGTTCTTTTCTCTTGCTTCCTCATCTGATCCCTTACTCTCCACCTCAGTCACTGAGATCCTTTGATGGGGCACCTCTAGTTGTTTCCTGTGCCCTGGAAGTTCGGTCGGCCTTTACTAGGGACCGAGCCTTTAGTATGGCAGGACCTGTCCTCTAGAACTCCCTGGCACGAGAGGTTTGGCAGAAACCATGCCTGCCTTCTTTTAGGTGTCTTTTGAAAACTGTATTGTTTTCACAATATAAATTTTCTCTTTTTAACCAACCAGTATCTATTGATGGTTTATTATGTTTTTAATTATGGATACTTTTACTGATACTATTATATTAGTAAATTGTATATAACCTTGATATATTTTATGAAAGTGTGGGTTATAAATATTTCTATAAATAGATAAATAGCAAAGTGTTTAAGCACTGTGTTTACAGGTGGATAAACAGCAGTAACCTTTTAGCCCCTCTCACCAAAGGTATGGGGAAAGAAGCAAGAGGACATCATACCAGCTGCAGTTGAGTGTCAGTTGAGTGTCAGAAATGTGAGGTCTCAGTGAGAAAATGCTGCAGACATTTGCTTATGAGGAGTCACTGATGTTAGCATGTGAGATAAAAGAGTTGTTCATTTTTTCAGTTTAACTCTCATACTCGGTTGTGTTGCTGTCTCACACACACATTCACATAAGCAGCTAAACAAAAGGTAGTATTTTGGCTTAGGAAGGATGTGAATAATTGTAACCATGAAGACAAAGGCTGCAGCCCTAAACCCACTCACTAGAGAGCCCCATTGAACTTACTTACATGTGAGTAAACATGCACAGGGTTGCATTATAGGCCCAAACTACCAGCTTTATAATAAGAGGTGTGAAGCTATCTATACACAATGGCATAGAAGATGGTTGGCCCCTTGCTGCAATTAACTATTGCCTTCAAGCCTTTTAAGAAAAATATTTATTTATTTGCTACATTTATATCCCACCTTTTCTCCACAGAGCTCAAGGTAGGATACAAACATGGTTCTCCCCTTCCCAATTTTATCCTCACAAAACCCTTGTGAAGTAGGTTAGGCTGAGAGACAGTGACTGGCCCAAGGTCACCCAGTGAGCTTCGTGATTTAGGGGGGATCTGAACCCTGGTCTTCCAGGTCCCCATCTAACAGTCTAACCACTACCCCATGCTGGCTCTTCAGCTATATATTGAGCTATATTGCCGCCCTGGGCTCCTGCTGGGAGGAAGGGCGGGATATAAATCAAATAATAAATAAATATATGGCACCTTAGCCTGCTGTTGCCAGCTCCACCTTTCCCTTTGGCAACAGAAACTTGCTGTGCTTCCTTTTGCTAGGCTGTGGATCCTGTTGGTTTAGTCTAGGTTACAAACACTAATTGACTTTCCATAAGACCTCTCCTGTAAACAAAGTTACTTGATGCCATCGCCTTGAGCTGTATTTATTCTCAGGGCTGGCACCAGCCTGCCCCAGGCTGGTGGTGTCATACTACCCAACAACGCTCCAATGCAGGCAGCGTGGGTCTTAAATACAACCACCCGCCCCACCTACCTCTCGTGTCAGCATGTTCTGTGCTCACTTCTGATATCACCCAAAATGGCAGTGAGGACATCAACTCCTTAGGATCCCCCCACTGCAATCTTGGGTGATGGTGGGCATGTGTACACAGTGTGCTAACTCACTGATGCAGAAGGTAG
The DNA here is from genome assembly GCF_030035675.1 of Rhineura floridana. Classification (NCBI taxonomy): domain Eukaryota; kingdom Metazoa; phylum Chordata; class Lepidosauria; order Squamata; family Rhineuridae; genus Rhineura; species Rhineura floridana. The sequence goes on along the minus strand of NC_084484.1, from coordinate 141,107,554 downwards.
GTGGGGTGGGCAGGCTTATCTAAGCTCACGCTGCCTGCTTTGTAGCTTGCAAGCTCCTGTTCTGCAATCAGTGGCAGTGTTGGGTTGCTGGGTCCAACACTGGTGTGGAACACAAGCTCCACCCTCCCAGTCTAAGGAGGGGCCCTTCAGGGCCCTTCAGCCAGGCCTGACGTAGCCACCTGCTGGCACTGGGCCTGTGTGTTCTTGACCATTTGGGGCACAATACCAAAAAGAGGCATTGGGCCATATTCTACTAATTCATTGTGCTAGTGGAAGCCAGTGGAAGGATTCCCGCTAGTGCAATGGGACTTTCCCCCTCTCCTCACCCCATGCACCTTCCCCAAACCTACTCCAGAGAGTTGGGAGACCCCCCCGACTGGTGCATAGTGGGAGAAGAGGAGAAAGCTCTGCTGGGCAAGCAAAAATGCTTGTGCTGACATAACAATCTCCGGAGTGCTATGTTGAATACTGTCCTGCCCATACTCAAGAACTTAGACTCAGACACAGCTGTAATTTTTTTTTTTATTGAAGTAAGAGTGCACTTCATAAATCTACCTATGGCTTACTCAGAAGTCAGTGTCCCTCTCTAGCTAACTAGGCATAACTTGGCGGCATTAAGATGTTGACTTAGCAACTAACCCTTCCCCCTTGCCCAGCTTAAGTAGGGCTGGGTGGGCTCCCTGCTTGCATGTACCCTGAGTCATGGCTGGAGGCATGTGCGTGAGCTGAGCTGGGTTTGTTGAATCTCCTGCTGTATTCACCTCCTGGACTGGGGTGAAAGCAGGGCCTTGGTTTCTGTCCTGTCCTCTCCCTCTATGGGGGAAGAGCTGTTTGGTGGCGGTGCTGGCGTGGGGAGAGGTGCCACATTAGGGGAAGGAGTGAGCAGCTGGTCTGGTGGTCTCTCCAGGGGGGTGTCTGGGACTGCTGGAGGGGACCTGCTATTGTCCAGATCAGGGGCTGCTTTGATGTCCCTCTTCTTGCTAGGTCCTTCCCTGACTGGAACATCCCAGTCCAAGTCTTCCTCGCCCCCTCCTGCTCCCCGGTCCAACACCTGCTAGCATGGCTCACCACATCTACAGTCCACTGTGTCCATGGAGGATAAGGCTCTCAACAGCTACTAGTCATGATGGCTATGATCTACCTCTACTGTGGCAATATGCCTGTGAATACCAGTTGCTGGGAATCATACTTGGGAGAGTGCTATTGTACTCATGTCCTGCTTGTGGATGTCCTCCAGATGTTGCTGAACTACAACTCCCATCAGCCCCAGCAAGCATGGCCAATGGCCAGGGATTATGGAAATTATCATTTCACAACATCTGGAGGGCCAACGGTTCCCCAGATCTGCCTTGGGAGGAAGGTTTACATTTGCACCAACAGAAACTTTTCTCCTGGGGCAAACAGTAGGCACAGGCACCTAGTTCAGATAAGAATCGTTGTGAAGGCAAAGGGTTAAAGCTTGCTCCATGCTATACTCCCGGCCTTGTACACCTTCCACCACCACAGCTGCTATTTTGTTGTTGTTAAAGTTACGCAAGGGTTAATGAGTGGTGAACTCCACATCTAGCTTGGCCCTTAGACATACTGTACTTGCTTATAGTTGTTCCTAACTTGGCACACACTAGCTAGATACTGTTTACACATTTTGCTTCACATCTGCATTATCCCGGGAGGTAGCAGGCTCTGGCTGGTGCCTATGGCCTATGAGGACTCTCCTTCAAACAACAGTGGCAGGTTTCCCATATGATTCATGTATCTTTGATTATGTGTCATGAGAAGCATTTCATTTTTTAAAGCAATCTTTAGTATGTTGGGAAGTGTGGCAAGTCCCCTCTCATTAGCTGGGTTTCCCAGCAGCTGAAGTGAACAAAAATATTATATTGGTAAACCGCAAATGTCCAAAAATTATGAGTAAGCCCTTATGATTGAGATGTGTTTAGATCTTAAAGAAGCAGAAACCTCAGTAAATATGCTGTAGCCCAAATTCTTTCCCTTATTTGGGGTTCCTTTAATACAGGTTCTCATTGCTGAGCTTTTCTTCCAATTAAGATTGCTAGTGACTTATTCCTTTTCAAAATATGTTAATAATAAATATTTGTATAGCGCTTCCAAGTGTTTCAAGTGCTTTACATGCATTATCTAGTTGTAATCTACCCATAAGGCACGTTATATTATTATCTCCCATAACGGTGGCTGAGGTGCCTAAGGCCACCTAAGTGAGTTCATGGCAGAGGTGAGATTCCAACTGGGAACTTTCTGATTTGTAGCTCGGTCTGTTAGCTACTACACTATAGCAACTCACATAGCAACTCACAAACGTGTGCCAGGATCCCCCACACTTCTTATGCCCAGGTTTGTGACAGATATCTGCTGCTATCACCAGACTTTTATCATCATAAACAAGTAGCAAGGATGCTAGGATATATTGTATTCTATGGAGTAATAGCTTCTCTTTAAAGGCTTTTAGGCCCCTTTTGTTAAGTGAGGAACATGTAACCAAGTCAGCCAAGTGCAGGTGGAACCAAGAGGTCTTCTGTATCTTTAAACGTTGTGCAGGGGGAAGGGAGAATTCCACCTTGTGGTTTTTCCCATTACAGGGTTGCAAGAACACCTGCACTTGGCTGACTTTCTCTTCTCCTAAAGATACAGGATCAGTCTCAGTCCAGGAACCTGGCAACCCTACTGGATGCTGTTGGAGTACAAACCTCATCAGCTCCAGCCAACATGGCCAGTGCTGAGGAATCATGGGAACTGTAGACATGGGAGCTGTAGTCCAGCAATATCTGGAGAGCCAAAGGTTAGCCTCTCCTGCCTTACAACATTGGACTCTCTAGAGCAGCATTACCCAACCTTTTTCGACCCAACGCCCCTTTGCAAAATCTTTTTGTGCTCAACGTCCCCCTCAGATTAAGTATATGCCAATGCTTCCTATTCTTCCCTTAAAATATGAGTACTGCATAAAAGGTATTTTCAATTATTATTACTGATTGTTTTTATCATGCCTTTTTATTGCACTTAGATTACACATTGAATTCTTAGTATGATTTATTAGTATACATACATAGTTATAGAAAAGTAAATAAAATGAGATTTATAAAATACTAGTGTGATCCTTGAGCTTGATGAGTTTTGGCTAACTTCACAATATCTGGAGTATACTTGGAAAGTAATAGTCTTAAGTCACCACGACTAACAATATCCAAACGGTTTCGATTCTTCACTAGTATGCGATTCACTACACTAAATCCTCGTTCAATGTTCAACAACAAATTCATTCAGTTTACTGGCATTGTTTTGTTAAACAAGTTCATTTAAACATCACAGAAACAATGGGTAGCGAGTGTGTCCCATTCCTGAAGAAAACAAGCAAATAACTGACTGTCTGTGTTACCCGTTTGCACACGGCACTCATCCGTTGGAAGAATGCTCCCTCCACCAATACACCCAACTTATCAAACACTCTCTCATGATTGGTTCTAACATCCCTCAAGACAGCATCGGAACATTGCCTAGTGCCGGGGTGTGGCTAATATCCCCATTCCTTGATATGACACTGGCCGCTATTCAGAATTTCTTTACTAAAGAGCACACACTATTTTTAGTGTTATTTCCATGAACTGAGACTATTAAATACATTATAACTGGGGACAAAACAGTTTAAAAATTAATGATTTGTGTATTAAATAAAATTAAACTTAAATGCTTCAACTGTCGCATCAGACCGCCAAATGTCAACGCCCCCGCTAATGAACCCAAATGCCCCCCTAAAGTTTGTAGTCACACCAACGCCACCCTGAAAGGCTGTAACGCCCCCCAGGGGGGCACTACCGCCCATGTTGGGAATCGCTGCTCTAGAGAGAATTAATCCATTCAAAATACTCACTTGAGAACAGTTTTTTTTTTTTTCAATAATTTTTATTCAAATTTTCATAAAACATACAAGACGAAATCATAAAACATTCAAAGACAAAAAACAAAATCAAAAATAGTTAAACAAAAAAATAAAATAAAAATAAAAATAAAAATAAAAAATAAAGAGTAAAATATTGACTTCCCATTTGTCAAAGATCAGATCAGTTATAAGTCTATAATATATAACAATCCTGTCTCTTAAGTCATATTATAAAATCACTTTCCTCCAATAGTTATCTTACTTAATCATCAAATCTCATAAACATTACTTTATTCTTTCCACAAAAAGTCAAAGAGAGGTTTCAATTCTTTAAGAAATATATCTATCAATTTTTTTTTCCAGATAAGCATATCGATTAATCCATCTCATTACTAATTATGATAATCTTATTGTCATAACCATAGTCAAAATAAACATTTCAATTAATCCATCACATCAGAATCTGTTAGGTTCAGTAATTTCAGTAGCCATTGTTCTATTATCCCTATTAGTTCCATTTTCCATCTTCCATCTTCAGTAGTCTTGTTAAGTCCAGTAATTTCAGTATCCAATCTTCCATTATCAGTATTCCATAATAATCTTGCTGTCAAAGCCATAGTCATATAGTAAGAGTCTGATGGGAATTACCTCTATCCCAAATATTTTCTTGCCATCCATTCTGAATAGGTTGCTGAAATACTGCTGTAAAATCATATCTCTGTTCTTTTTTTCAAAATACACTGGGTCATCTCTTGAAAGTTTTTCCATTGTCACATGGCTGCAGTTAATTCCATAGATTTTCTCTATATTGGGCTCCATCACGTCATTCCAGTCCAGAAGATTATCCATGCCATTGATAACTTTATCTCTAGAATCTTCATTAATTTCTTCAGAGATAACATTGAGTTCCAAACAATAGATTTTATTTCTAAAGTCCATAGACTCCAAATCTTTTTCCTGTTCCACGTTTGTTCCAATCTCCGGGGTCTCCTCTCTCACAGGGACCCCTGTTCCAGTCTCCAGGGTCTCCTCTCTCACAGGGACCCCTGTTCCAGTCTCCAGGGTCTCCTCTCTCACAAGGACCCCTATGTCTTTAATCTCCTGTGTCTCCAAACAATAGATTTTATTTCTAAAGTCCATAGACTCCAAATCTTTTTCCTGTTCCACGTTTGTTCCAATCTCCGGGGTCTCCTCTCTCACAGGGACCCCTTCCAGGGTCACCTCTCTCACAGGGACCCCTATATCTTTAATCTCCTGCGTCATTTTACTCAATTCAATTTTCAACTCCTTACAACCCTGTCGCAGGTTTTGTTTCGTTATCTCAATCTCATCCATTATTTTCTGAAACATAGTTATTTCCAGATTCTCAGCCACTTTCTTAATTGCCATTTTAAAAGAAAAATATAGGAAAACCACTTCTTATTTCAGCAACAATTGGGTTAATACTCCAAACTTGGTGACATCACAGTATAAACAGAGCAGACAGCCTTATCTCTCCATAGTTAAGTAAACAAAATGCAGTTCCCAGGATCGAAACAATTAATGGCAATCGTCAGAAAACAGATTCGTCAAAATAAAATAGACCAAAAAGAGAGTAGTCTCAGACAATATAATATTCTTCAAAATAAAAATCTGGAATAGAAATCCCTCTTCTGTGTATATCTTTAGAATGCAAATCCAGGACAGCTTTTTGCAACAAAAACAGAGATAAGCTATTAATTAGTGCGTAGCAGAGAGAAGTTATGGCTCCCCAGTGAGATGTCAAAAACCGATCAATCTGGCAAATCTCTTTTAAACAGCAACAATTTAAGTCAAGTAAAAGAAAAATATAGAAAGAAGGGTGCTTGCCTGTTAGTGCGTTCTCTCTTAGAAGATAAGATGAACGTTCGCTTTATCAGATAGAGCTTGCTGTTGAAAATCCGACCCACCTTCGTCGGCTGGACCTCGTCCCATAAATTAATGAGATCTGGTCGTCCCAACAAAAATAGGCTTTGAGGTTAATCTCTTCGTTTCTCCCTACCCGGGAGAAGTTTAATCAGTCAAAAAAAAAAGAAAAAACTGACTGATATATCTGAATAAGCTTCTTTTGAGGCAGGAGCCCGTCTCAAAAGCAGGCACAGGCTAAGTCACCCTTCCCGGAAGTCCACTTGAGAACAGTTTTTAATGAAGCCACTCACAATCAGTTCTGCAGCAGAAAAATGAAGATGTAATAGTATAAGCAGCAGCAGCCAATAGGGTAGCATGGGTGGGGTTGAACTGCTGATCAATGCCATGCACCACTGCCAGTTATAAAGGGGGGACGATGACAAATGAGCAGTCTGCTCAGCATAGTGTGGGTGTCGCATTGGAAGCATCAGATTGGTTGTGCTACTGTGCCTGCACCTTGCAGAGCTCTTTGCTGACTCTCAGTAACTGGCAGTGGTGCACGGTGTTGGGAAACCAGATCACCACTGCAGCCCTACCCAGGCTGCCGGGCCAGCTGCTACTGCATATAAGCATAATGATATGTAAATATATATAGACTAGGAATGGAATGGTTGTTTCTAATATTAAATTATTTTTTTTTTAAAATGAAGATATAAGCAAACAACATATCAGAAGAATTTTCAGAAAGTGAAAAGCAGCAGTGTTGCTACTAAATTCTAATACTGAAGCACCCAAAGACAACCCTAATAATTTCCTATAAATCTGCAGTATTTGCTATATCTAAAAAAAGCTAGATGTATTATACTCACCTTTACTCTAGCTAATGCTTCTTTTTTCTGTATAACAGGGATGATGAACCTCAATCCCAGGGGCCAAATGAGGCCCTCCAGTCCTCTCTGTCTGGCCCTCAGAACACTCCCCCCCAGCCACACTCCCTCTCCTCAGGCCACATCCCTCACTGGCCCTGTTTCGTACCTTGAGTATTTTTGCTAAAATGGCATGTGTCCTTGAACTCTGATAATACTTTTTGGTAGTCTGGATGGAGGATAGAGATTGAGGGTGTGTGTGTACAAACTGTACAAATGTAAAATTTACATATGTTGTTCCATCCATTTCTGCCTCTGGCCTCATCATTCACCAGTGGAATGTGGCTCTCAGAAGGTTGCCCAAAAGGGAATGTGGCCCTTGGGCTGAAAAGGGTTCCCCATCCCTGCTGTATATGATGTTTGAACCACATTGCATAGACCACTATAGGCCTGAACATGCCTATAGTGTTGTGGCCATTCTTCCAAGAGGAGCATGGTGCAGCCAGGAGCAGCCAAGCCACAACATGATCAAAACCCTCAGCCACCTCAAATTTAAAGGTAAGACCAAGTTTTTTGGTAAAATTCACCTGCCCCTGAAAGTCATTGAATATCTCCCTTTTTTGTGGGGTATGAAAGATCCTGTGAAAGGGGACAGAATCTTTGGCACAGCCTATCAACAGGCTGTAGCTAAGAGCATAATGGATAGTGACATCAATCGATGAGGGAGCATAAACCTAGTGCACAGAAATAAAGAGGCATGTTGGAAAATTTGCATCTGTGTACTAAGCTGGTTTCTCTTGCCTTCTTGAACTTTACCCTGTTAATCCTAATAAAGAGATTTTAGAGTTGGGTGACGACTTTTGTCCAAGCAGAACAGTTGCCTCTGAATAGGCACTGCACACAAAGGGCTAGACCAAAGACCACTGTAAGCTTTGACATGATCTTACATGAGCCACATTTTCCATGTGCCTAATGCAACAACTGAAGAATTGAACATGTTTAATGTGGCAGAAATCCAGAGGACAAAGGAAGCCAAAACAAACCCAGGCAGCCCTCCAGCAGAATGATTTGGAGTCAAATGTTAATGTGCACTAAAATTTTAAGGGGGAACAAGAAAAAAAGAGATTTCAGAAGTTATTTTACCAAAGAATCTCTATGGCGTAGTTCTCACAAATTGCTGACAAGGTGGTAAGTCTGTATCTGGCTTGGACTACTTCATGCTCCCTCATGAGAAAAAAAAATCTTACACCTAGAAAATTACCATGTAAGGAAGAATTCTAGGCTAGCACCTTTTCCTCTGCTATCTAGGTTTTTTTTAACCTTTATTTATTATAGAAACAGTGAAAGAAAAAAAGCAATAAACAGAAACGAAACCCCGGGATCAGTGAGGATACAGAATAACATGACTATTTCACAAATTAAATCAACAGTCATAATAGAATAGTATAGAGTGACAGAATATAAATTATATAATTTGACACATAACTTTTGAGTTGGTTAACAGAAAGAAAAAACAAGGAAAAATTATGAAAACCAAACAGATCTAGTAGCCACTGGTAGGATTTGTTCATGCAAATCATGATTAGTCATGTAATCAGTAAATAACAACCAACTAGCAACATATGCATCCAGTTTAGTCATCTCTTGCAGAAAATGAAGATTGTGAGTAATTTTATCTAATAAAGCCAAATTCCATATATTTTATACCATACAAATAGGTCAACATTTTCCAGCATTTTCCATTGTTGCACGATCGTTTGACAGGCTGCCATCAATAATTTAGAAATCAGTGGTTTGGATTCCAAGTTAGCATTAATATCTTTAAACAAAGACAAAATAAACATTTCTGGAGTATGTACTATATTTTCTTTCATAATATTTTAAAGTTCCCTCTGCACCAAATCCCAAAATGGGACAATTTTGGTGCAGGTCCACCAGAGATGGAAATATGTGCCCTTGATAGACCAAACACGCCAGCATAGCAGGCTTATGTTGGAAGATATATGAGACAGGTGGGGTGGTGTTAAATACCATCTGTGTAGAAATTTGAGGTTAATTTCTTTATGAGAAGCAGATGAAGAGCTGCCCTGAGCTCCTACTGTGAGAAAGGGCGGGATATAAATCTAATAAATTAATTAATAAGGTTTTGTTATATTTAAATGAACAAACATTGTTCCAGTCTGCATTATCCATTTCAGAACCAAATTCTTGTGCCCACTGGATTTTAAGACCGCTGAACTGACCCATTTGAATGTCCAATAATATTTTATAAAATACAGAAACTATACCCCTAAAACCCATCATAAACAGTGCATTTTCAAAAGTGTTAAGTGCATGGGTAGCGTGAACCCAGACATGGGGGTCTTTCAGGATATGATCTAGTTGGTAAGCATGAAGCCATATTTACTATTTCAGTATGTTTATCCTTAGCTGGTCCAGAGAGATTGGATGGTCTTGATTATAAAAGTCCTTAAGCCTTAAATACCTATATTGTTCCCATTAAGCAACATGTTTTCTAAGTATCTCATCCTCAATCCTGGGATAAGATTGTAGTGGTGTTAGCAGGGAATATACTGGGGAGATTTTTAGTTGCTAAACTTTCCAGATTAATAGAGTAAAGGATTAGTTATGGAACGCAAAAAGGAATATAGTAAAGTTGTGAATGGTAATGACCATAATGGCCTAGAGTGTAACATGCGTTCCTCCAGCTTGATCCAATTCTTATTTGTTCGCATAAGTATAAAGCGTAATTGCTGAAGCTGAAATGCTGTATAATAAATCTGCAGATTGGGGAGTTCCTATCCCCCTTCATCCATGTGAGTATAATTTCTTTGCCAACACACCAAGGAAGACTCGTGACACATGTATGGTTGAAATGTTATATTTATTAAAATATAACACATAATCAATCAAATTCCAATCCGCCAATTAATAATCTCAAATCCTTCGGGCAGGTGAGGCCCAACCTATCTATGAGGGTGTAGACCCTCCAAACCCGGAGGCAAGTCAGTCACATCGTACTGCAACTCCCCAGACAAGGATGTGGGACAACTTCTCCCTCCTTGCAATCGGAGTCAGGTTTGTGGTTCCAACCTCCGCATCCTGGCCCCACCGTACAGGCATTCACCATGATGCGCAAGTCGGTTCCACGTGGACACCCCCCGGATCCACACCAGGCATTACGCCTTGATGTTTCACCAGGGAGTGCCCTTTACCCAAATGCCTCATCCACCTCCATTTTTAACCCCAATTACCTCACCTGCCCGAATCCAACGCCACCAGAGGGGATCAGTTTAAGCTTGGTCCCCTCAACCCAAAGAAAACAAAGCCCCCAAACCCAACCTAAAATCCTCCAATAGCAAATCACACCCAATATCTGAAAGATGGACACCATCACCACGAAACAGATGCGGTGCATGAAAATGGATTCTGTCATGAGGAATATATGCCCCCCCAATGACAAAACTAAACTCCTAACTTTCCTATTCACCCACTTTCTGGATCTGTCGATCCTGTTAGGGTGCCGTGCACCCCTCCAAACACGACGCACCAGCATGTCGGACCACACTATAACAAGGTCCGGGTAAGACTGGATGAGTGCATTAAAATCACAGGTGATCTTCAGCAGCAGATCCATACCTGGCTGCTGCACCATATCATTTTCCCCTAAATGGACCACCAACATATGTGGCCGGTTAGGCGATGCCATAAGCCGGCACATCAAAGGCATGAGCACATCCCAAAACATGCCCCTCTGAGCCTCCCAGCCAACCGTCGCTCTAGCGGAAAGCTGCAGCTGTGTCCCGGCAAGCATAGAGAAGGCTCTCCGATGGGCCCAAAATAAAATCGAGTGGCCACACAGGACGACCCTCGCAGGCACAGGAAGGCTCAGCACACCTAAGAAAGGAAAGAACAACACATTAGAATCAATACCTGATATAAGACTTGAAAGCGGAAGAATGCCACCTTCCAATCGCCTGAATATCCTGAACGCTCATGTCCACGAGGGCGGCGGCCGTAGCCACCCCAATCCGAAAGGAATGCAGCCCATAGACTCCAGCATCGTGACCACTGGCCAACAAGGCCCGCCGAACAACGGCCCAAAATTGAAATTGAGTCAGGGCAGAACCATCCGCATGTATAAAGAGGTAACGCTGGCCCGCCGGCCTCATTGACAGAAATAAACGCACTGCAGCCACTGGGCACAATTCAGGGACCTGGCAAACTCTCAATGAAATAATACTGCCACGGCCCTTTTGATCAGTCTTAGAGACTCGAAGGGAAAGCCTAACTATATCTGCACCTAGCGTGCAATCGCCAAAGCAAAAGGCTCGATAGGACACATCGTGCTTCGAGGAAGGCAATACTTCACTAGGGCGAAAAGCACCATAGAACATCGTCAGTGTTACTGCGGCGAACAGGTGCGACTCATACTGAGATGAGCACAGAGACCTAAATAAAGGCAGGATCTGAAGGAGAACATCGGGCATGATTGGCCTCCTTCGGTCAGTGGGCCTGTGAGCGGAACGTGACCAACCCTGAAGGACCTTCCTGACCCTAAAATCTACAGAATGATCCTGCATTCCTCTTGCCTTGGAAATAAAGGCCAGCGCAGAGAGGTGTCCGGCGATGGTAGAAACGGAATTGTTTTGCCCTTTTAAATATAACATAAACTGCAGCAAATGTGATACAGGAATAGGCCACTCAGCCAATAAAGCACCACTGGCACGAAAAGCCTGGAATGTTGCAAGAGCCCGCTGATACGCTCTCCGAGTGCTGGGAGCAAGCGCAGAAATTATGGCGTCCCCAGCTTCTAATTGCCAAGGCTCCACAGGAAGAAAGGGACAGGGACAGAATCTTGGGCCGCTCCTGGCGCCAATTCCCGGAAACGTGCCATCTGTAAGCGTGAGAGAGCATCAGCAATGCAATTCTGCAATCCTGGAACGTTTCGAGCCACAAATAATATATTATATCGCAAACATTGTAATACAAAAGCCTGCACCAGACGCATCACCTGAGGCGATTTAGAAGTCTGGGTATTGACCACACACACTGTAGACAGATGATCGCACCAAAAACGCACAGTGCGATTTTGTAATGCCCCAGGCCAAATGTGGACCGCCACCACAATGGGGAAGAACTCCAAAAATGTCATATTTGAAGTAATCCCAGAAGCTAACCAATCTGCAGGCCATCTCTCAGCGCACCACTGAGACCTAAAGATTACCCCAAAACCGATGCCCCCAGCAGCATCAGAATGTACTTGTAGCTCAGCTTCCAGCAATAGATCCTCACGCCAAAAAGAGAGGCCATTGTAATTATCCAAGGAAGTCAGCCACATTTTGAAATCCTCCCTCATCCCTGACGTGACCCTAATAAAATGAGAACAGGAACGAACTCCCTTCATAGCATCACAGAGATGACGAAGGAATGCCCTACCTGGCGAAATAACTTTAGAAGCAAAGACTAAGTGCCCCAGAAGCTCTTGTAACTGAGCTAGTGTGACCTTTTTCAAAGACAAAACTGAACGCAACCTCTGCCTCAATGTTAACAACTTGTCAGGAGGCAGACGAGAAGACTGGGACTGCGTATCTAAAATAATACCCAAATATGAAAGAGAAGTGGCAGGGCCCTCAGATTTTTCCGGAGCTAACGGGACACCCAATTCTGTAGTTAACTGCTCAAAAGTCCGCATCAAGTGCAAACAATGAGACGTGCCTGCAGGGCCAATAAATAGAAAATCATCCAGATAATGGGCAGACAAGGAAGAACCTGTCCTTGTCCTTAAAGCCCACTCCAGAAATGTGCTAAAAGTCTCAAATGCCGCACAGGACACAGAGCATCCCATAGGCATCGCCCTATCTACGTAATATTGTCCCTGAAAACGAAAGCCTAATAAATCAACATCACCCGGATGCACTGGGAGCAATCGAAATGCAGACTTAATGTCGCACTTCGCCATCAAGGCGCCCTTACCAGCCTTCCTCACAACCTTAACGGCTTCATCAAAGGAAGTATAGCGAACTGACATATATAAAGATGAAATACCATCATTAACAGAGGCACCTTTTGGGAAAGACAAATTATGAATAAGGCGATATTCGCCAGGCTGTTTTTTGGGAACTACACCTATAGGAGAAATCCTCAAATTTGGTAAGGGAGGATTAATAAAAGGACCAGAAATCCGATCAGCAGCTATTTCTTTATTTATTTTCGCAAGGACTACAGAAGCCAATGCCAAAACAGAAGGCTGGTTGGCAGAGGAAGTACGAACCCTCGGGCCTTCGAAAGGAATCCTAAAACCCTCCGAAAAACCATACCAAAGGCATCTAGCCGCAGATCTATTGGGATAACTATTCAATAACCTCGCTAAGGGAAACAACCTGATAGGACTACTGGCCTTGCGACATACTGCCACTGTTGCCAGATCCACGTTTAAGTGGTTGTTCCCCTGAACCCCTATGAGATGAACGGGCTCACTGACAAGTGGAACTAGGGTGAGATCCCCCACAGATTCCACATGCGTGCCTAAAGCGACACGGGCGCCTGTAACAGCGTCCCGAACTGTTGAAGGCCCAACAGACTTGAGGGGGTTGAACCCGCTGCCAGCCCCGGATGGCACCAGTGGCTGAAGTCTGTGCACTGATGAAAAGATGCCCACTATCGGCTCTATCTCCCAAAGCGGGTCTGGCTGACGTCATAGACCGCAACCAAAGCCCAGGATGTTCGATGTCCCAACGAAGCGTGGGGTCCAAAGCCGCCCTTTGCCTAAAATTCTCGTCATACCGCAACCACGCGGTCCCTGAGAATTCCCTAAAGGCTCTATAAATTATATCCTGGTATTTAATCAGAGACATGGCCCTGGATGGATAAACCTGAGTCATCACACCCATATACACCGTGAACGCGTTAAGCCAATTAGGCCATATGCGATCCACCTTCTTTTTTATCGCTATCTCCCGTTCCGAAATGTCTGAACGTTCCTTGGGTTTTATTTCATTCCCCAAAAAGGAGCGTGAATATATCTATATATTCACCACGCCAAATCTTTTCCTTAGTTGCAGGTAGCAAATGATCTCCTAAAGGCAGAGAAGCATCACCCTGTGGATATACACCAGAGGGGAGAGGCAGCGGAGCAGCCGAGGCACCAGCAGAGGCCACCGACGGTTGCCAGGGGGTAACTGCAGCAGCTGGCCAAGAAAGCACAGGTTGCTGAGGAACTAATACCCCACCCATATAAACTAGTGAATGCTGCGCACTACCAAGTGCTGTGGTAGCTGCAGGATACTGTTGTAATTGCGGAACCTGCGCACCTGTGGAATGCAAAGGTACCCGGCACTCACCCGTAACGGCAGCTGGCGACGCAACCACTGCTGGTGTAGCAACAGCCGGGGTAACAGGAGGCAGAACATGAATATCTGGTTGGACCTGTAGAAGTTGATCCTGAGAAATGCCAGCAGCAGCACAGACCGGAATGCGGGAAGAGGTGAGTGCAGAAGAAGCCCCAGATGTGCCAGCTTGCACCGAAGGGACGTTGAAGTCATCTCTGGGTGCTGCCGCCTCAAGGGAACCAATTCTGGCGACCAAATCAGAAATAATTCCAGATTTAGTCTTTTTAGCAGCCAAACGGGTGGACTTCTTACCTGAAGGGGCGGTACTAGGCCCAGCCCCTGGTTCCGAAGGACGCTTGCTTTCTCTCTCAAGGGCCTCCACCCTTGCGACCAGAGCACGAATTGTCCCCATGTCATCTTCATCTTCAGAGGAAAGACACTCTTGCCGTGCAGGGGGGCGCTTAGCCGCCTGCTTAACCACCCGAACCCCTCGCTTTTGTTGAACTTTGTTTGGAGGCATGTTGATTTCCTATGAAGCTCGCAAAGGTACAACAATAACAATAAAAAATTATCACAATATACAGTGCAACCAACTTAAGCCTGAAATTCAACCAATATTAAGTTTTACCATAAACTGCAATGTGAGCAAAGCAATTGCACACAGACAAAATTTTAATGAATCTAAATCGCGATTAAAAGAAAAACAAATAAATTTTATTTTTAATTAATTTATTATTATTATTATTATTATTATTATTATTATTATTATTATTATTTATAGGGGGGGCAAAATTATAATACCAATCGATTACCCAAATATTTTATAATAATATAAATATTTTTCTAAATAGACTTACCTTAATATATAAAAGAACTTATTTAATTATAATTAATTTTCTATATAACTCAAATAATACTAATAAATTTATTTATAATTCACCCAAGCCAAACACTTAATATGCAGACCAGTACAATATTAATTGAAACAAGGGGGCGATATATAATTAAATAGGAAAACAACAGTGAAGCCAGGGAACTACTAAGAAGCGGGAAATTCAAATAGGCAAACAAACGGCTGTGAGGCTAAGGAAACAAAGCTCACTCACCGCCTCACAGCTGATCCCGCCCAACAGCTGATCAGCGGAGGAAAACTGGGGGGGGTGCTTTAAAGATGCCCTGCTTGCCACAACACAACATTAACTACTAAAAAGCGGGAAATTCAAATAGGCAAACAAACGGCTGAGAGGCTAAGGAAACAAAGCTCACTCACCACCTCACAGCTGATCCCGCCCAACAGCTGATCAGCGGAGGAAAACTGGGGGGGGTGCTTTAAAGATGCCCTGCTTGCCGCAACACAACGTTAACCCCCGACAAATTGGGGTAAAATTTCCTTTATTTTAAATAAAACTGGGAACATAGAAGCAAAAATTACTACTCAGCTCGCAAAACCCCTGCTAGCGCCAAGGAACGGGCGGTTATAACGGAGAGGGGAAGGGGGGAGATGTGTAAAGGAAAAACAGGGGGGGGGAAACAGGGGGGATCCCCCCCGCTCGCTAGAAAAACCGTCTACACAATTAATTGGAGCTACAAATTAAAGCAATAAAACTCGTCACCAAATACAATCACCAACGACTCAATCACCCGGAGAATCACGAGGCAGCAAGAACTAAGCCAGTCACTCAGCCTTTACCAACGTGCCGCAAGGCAAAAAAGGCGCGCTCTAAAAGCGGAGCAGGCTATATATAGCCACTCAAAACCCTTAACCCATTGGTCAAGATACCCCACCTGACCTTTTACACAATTTCTGGAACCTTCCCGAGCCTTCCTAGAAATAGGGTGTAGGCAAACCTGCCCCTACCAAATGTGCAGGACCATCATTGCCAAACGGGTTTGGGTTTTTTTGAAACACAAATATATTTAATACATTTTGCCATCTATTTATCTGTCTTGGATGGAGGAAGATGGGGAGAACCTGAAAGAGTTATAGAAACCTTGGGATTACTTTCATTTGTATAGAAACTATCCTTCTCAATAAAGAGAGATTAAGTGTGGACCAGCGTTTTATATCCTTTTTAAGTTTACTAATCAATGGGCTGTAATTAAACTGAAATAGTTGAGAAAATTTCTTTGGAATTTGTACTTACAAGTACTGGAATGAAGTATTGCAAATTGATACTTCCAAATTCCTACGGGTTTCTAATTGGTGGTCTGGTGGCATATGGAAAAAAGTAACTGATGATTTATTGTAATTAACTCGAAGGCCTATGTGGGGCTACTCTTGAGGTTGGTCCGGAAGCTGCAGTTGGTGCAATATGCAACAGCGAGACTACTCACTGGGGAAGGGTATCGCCAACATGTCAAGAATTGCACTGACTGTCCATTTGCTACTGGGCCAAGTTCAAGGTTCTAGTTTTGGTGTACAAGGCCCTTTACAGCCTGGGACCAGGATACCTGAAAGACCATCTTACCCCTTATATACCCAGTCAATCACTGCTCTCTGCAGTTGAGGGGCTCCTGCAGATACCATCTTATCAGAAGGTCCATTCTGCACAACATAGGAAATGGACTTTTAGTGTGGCGGCACCTACCCTGTGGAATTCCCTCCCCTTAAATATTAGGCAGGCGTCATCTCTGTTATCTTTTAGGTGCCTTTTGAAGACCTTCCTCTTTCAACAAGCCTTTTAAGTTGAGACCTATCCAGTCTGCGTCTGCGTTGGAATTGCTTTTTAATACTTTTTAAAAATATATATGTTTTTTAACCCTTTTTAAAAGTTGTTTTAAAAGCTTATTTTTTTAAAAAAAATGTTTTTAAAGTTGTTTTGTTTTGGTGTATTTTAGTGTCTGTATTTATGATGTTTTGATGTGTTTTTAGCGCTTCTGTTTGCTGCCCTGGGCTGCTGCTGGGAGGAAGGGCAGGACATAAATAAAATAATAACTAAATAAATATTAATTAAATGCTGTTCACCTTCTTCCCGGTATCCTGTTATATTATACGTGGGTATACGTGCAGCTAGAGGTTCCAAGGAGAGGGTGAAGAGCAAGGGGAAAGGGGGCAGTCTTGTTTTGATCCACATTCAATTATAATTGGGTTTGAGTCCAAATAGTCAGTTCGGATCAGAGCTCTGGTGGGTACATATAACTCTGACACCGCTGTATCCCTCAGATTATATTTTGCTAGAACCTTCAGTAACTGATCCTATCCTAAACAATCAAATGCTTTGAAAATGTCTAATGAGAGAACTCCTAGGGGATGTCTATGTATAACTGCATGGTGGATAACATTTAAAAGATGCCCAATTGGCTCTGAAATGTGGCATCCTGGAATAAATCCCGTCTGGTCTGGGTGGATTATATTTGAAATCATGATATTAAGGCGGGCTGCTATAATAGAAGTAAATAACTTTTGATCTTGGTTTAATAAATTTATATGCTAGAATGAGTCCACTCTTTTTCTGTCTTTATCTGGTTTAGGTAACACTATTATGCAAGACATGCCCAGTGTATCAGGTAATGGTCCTCCTGTCCATATGAGGTTAAAAAGTTGAACTAAATGCAGAGTAAGGATATATTTTTATAGAAAGAGTTACCAAACCCATCTGGGCCCAGAACTTTATTTTGTTTAAGTTTATTAATAGCAGCTGCCACCTCCTCCTTTGTTATAGGTGAGTTAAGCATTCATATTTGATCATCTGTCAGAGGCTGTGGCTGGAAGTCTCAAAGGTAAATTTCAGTGGAATTCTCTCCCATAGGTGCAAATCTGTATAGGTCTTGATAGTATTCAACAAAGTTGGAACTGATTTCTTTAGGGTCATATGCGAGATTTTCTCCCTGAGTATAAAGTGCAGGTATATGTATAGATTGGCGTTGAGATCGTAAGGTATGTGCCAGCAATTTGAAGCATTTGTTGCCAGATTCATAATATTTTTGTTTTATGAACCATAAGGCTTTAGCTATTTTAGCAGAATCCAGTGCTTCTAATTCTTTACATTTTCTGCATAAGCAAGCATATATTTGTCTGGAGCCTGTAGTTTTCTGTTGATATTCCAAAATTTTAATATCCTCCAATAGCTGTGATTTAATCAGATCAAGTCTTTTTAAAGTCTCACTGCCTCTGCAATGCAGTGCTCCCTAATGATGGCCTTCATTGCATCCCACACTGTACTGAAATGCACCTCTGGGGTAACGTTAAATGAAAAATATTTCTTGAGAGCCTGAGATGCCAACTGATCTTTCAATAGAAAAGCATCAACTCTCCATGTTGGACTGGAGGGACCAGATGGTAGTATACAAATTAAAATCTCAACTGCTGCATGATCTGATATGAGCCTGGGGAGTATGTCCGCTTGAATAATTGTTGAGGCCAAGGAGGGGGACAAAAGCACATAATCTAACCTGGAGAAGGAACGAAAATGAAAGAAATAAGAAAAATCATTGACCCTGGCATTCATACAGTGCCAAGTGCCCATCAATTTGAACTGGTCTAATAAATTGGTTATGCAGCTTTTCCCTTGGAATGAACCTGAAGATCATACAGTACTTATATGTAAATCAAAATCACAGTCTGCATTCAGGTCCCCTCCAAGAATGATTTCCCCAGTTGCAAACTGGGCCAGACTCTTCAACATTTTAGACAGAAAACTGTATTTGCCAGAATTTGGTGAATACACTGAAGCTAGGATTACAGAACAGTTGGCTAATAAGCCAGATATAATAATAAATCTATCATTTTTATCTTTATACATTCTGTGTAATTTAAAATAACCTGAATTAGCCAGGACAATTCCAACCCCCCTGAATGGGAAGTTCTAGGAGCCACATATTGTGTACCGAAATATGAATGTGGGAGAAGTCGGCCTGAAATACCTGCTTTGTGCACCTCCTGTAGGAAGACGATGGAGGGCCTCTGAGAGCCAATATAATCAAAGACCCTCTGTTGTTTAATCACATCCCCCGAGCCTCTTATATTGAGTGTCAAAACATGGATATCTGTCATTGTTGGCAAATGAGATTAATAATATAATAAACACAAATGCTTATGTGTCTAACCATACAGGAAAGTGGGATTCCCATACAGTCAAATAATATTGATTTGTTAACCAAATCACTCAATGTATCTTGTCCTCTATGATCCCTTATAACCCTTCTATTTCCTCTCCTCACCCAATCCCTCCCTAACCCAGCACACCCAACAAGAAATTACTCCATCCCTGCAGAGGGAACTGTAAATCCATTTGCACCTAGGAGGGCCGAACCATAAGAGGGCTAATAAGCATGACATGAATCTATCACTATAAATTTGCCAGAGTACAACCATGGATAAATTTAACTGTACATAAACAAAGCTTCCTCCCCTCCCAGATTGAAATTGCCCAAACAAAAACTTTTGCAACAACCATTTCAACTATTAAACACTATTATATTTTAACTATAGTCACAAGATTCCAGTACTGAATGTGCCCTCATGATGAAATTTCCATGATCATTTCTTCTTTGCAGCTGTAGATAAGGTCTGTTGTGGTGGCAATGACTCTGGGTGAGCTGCTTTAGCTCGTGGGCAGGAGCGGCGTTTTGATGCCTGAGGAAAAGCTTTCCAGTCTTCCCCAGCTAATACCTTGTAGATTAGATCATCTGACTCTAAGTCTTCTCCTATGGGGAAGCAAGGTCAAATAGTGCCAAACGTCAGGCAGCTTCCTTCTTGTTAGTCACTCTATGTTGTGTCCCATCTATTTCAGCAATTAAAGTGAAGGGGAAACCCCATCTATATCTAACCCTGGCTTCTCTTAATAAGTCTCTTGCAGGCTTGAAGGTTTTGTGTCACCTCAGCGATTCTGCGCTTAGATCTTGCAAGAACAGAATAGAGTGCCCCTCATATTCCACCTGACCCTTGGCACACAGGGCTTTAGTGAGTGCTTCTCTTTTCGCAAAATTATAACATCTCTTGGCAGGGCGTAGGCCTTTAGTCTGGGACCAAGGCTTTGATGGGCACGTTCGATATATGTCAGAGCTAATTCTATATCTGGAAAGAGGTTCTTCCACCAATTTATTAGAAATTGTGCAACCTCGACTTGATCTGGCCATTCCTTTAGTCCATGGACGTGAACGTTCATTCTACATTTGTGATTCTCCTGATCATCCAAGCGGGCTTGTAAGTCTCTTTGGTTCTTAATGAGGGTGTCTCTGTGTTGGATACTGATATCCAGAGCTTCATTTGCTGTCTTACATGTTTCATCCACTTTTCCAGTTAGTATGGCTATCTTTTCTTCAAGTGTTTTGAAGCTACCATCCTGTTTTTTCACCAAATTAGCATGTAGGGCAGCTATTTGGGAAGCCACTGCATCAGACAAAAGTTCCAATGTAGAGGCCTGATCCTCTACAGATACTCTGGAACTTTTCATCACCATATCGGATATATTGTGAGCAATGTTTGCGCCGCGAGGATGGTCAGAAATCTTTTTTTCTAGTTTATAATTACAAATTCTTTGCCTCCCAACATGCTAGAGAGTATGAGAATTAGAAAAAGTCCTTTAAACTGTAAATTTGGAGTCTCGGATATCAGTTTAAAAGTCAAAAGAAGAGAAGATACTCCTAACTCAAATACTTTGGTTGGTGTTGGTGAGGGAGAAATTCAATTCAGTTTGCATTTAAAGCCAATTATACCAAATTTGCCCTTTCCAAAGCAGTATAAGAACCAAAATGTAGCCATCCTTTCAAATTCACATTTTTCTGAATTTTGTGATGCAGTTCTCCAACCAAACAGTTTACAAAAATGCAGATATTAGGAGGAAATGTGCACAGAAAAGAATATATTAGTGAAAATGGCATAAAATGATTATATTAGGAGAAATTGCTTGCAAAAATGTGAACATTCATCAATACGGCATACAAAAATGTGTTTATTAGGAGAAATTAACACTAAAATACTGAAGAATTTTCATGAAGTTTTTTTTTAAAAATCACAAATTGCTGCAACCTTGTGGAGAACTAAATTTATAATTGGAAAAATGGGAGACTGAGAGAACCAAAATTGATCCATCCTTCCATCCCTACTGTTGGCAAGGCTGACCAGTCTGTATGCCTTCTCCTTGCTTTTCCACCCTTAAGACATTTGGTCCATTTTTCCTGGCACTAAAGGTTATTGTACACCATTTATTTCACTTTCATCAGTTTGTTTCGTTCTGGGGTAATTTTGCACATTTGTGGATTTCTCTGGCAGTTCCTTCATGTTTATTTAAAAGATATAAAAGTTAGCAGAATCATCCGCAATTGGAACAAAGAAGATGGCTGTTTTACTGGTAAGGGACACAGCCGACAGTAAGAAGATGGGAGGGATGGGGGGGGTTCCACGGATGGCAAAATCTTCAAAGCTTGAGGTAGGAAGAGAGCTGGAAAAATCTAAAAGCACAGGCCTAAGACTAGGGATGGACAAATCTATCAATTTTGGTTTCTTTCAGTTTTTCATTTTTCAATCTAAAATTCAGTTCTTCACAATTCCACATCAGTTTGTATATATTTAAGAAATGGTCTCATGAAAATTCATCAGCACTGAAGTGCGAATTTCTCCTAATGTACACAGTTTTTATGCAATTTTGCCTAATGTACACATTTTTGCATAGCAATTTTCCTTAATATAATGCATTTTATGTTATTTTCCCTATTATGTTACTTCATATGCAATGTATCCTAGTATATGCATTTTTGATCACATTTCTGGAGGACTGCATTTCAAAACACAGAAAAGTGTGAATTTTGAAGGATGGCAGAGTTTTGGTTTGTGGATTGCTGCAGAAAGAAGGTTTACCTCCATGGTAAATGGAATCAAATTTCTCCCACATCCCCAGCTAAGACCTCCTCCCGTTCTCAGTTTTCTGTGTCTCGTGTCACACAATCCCTTATGCTTAATCCACTTCAAGTGGTGAGACATTCCGAAATCACAATGCTTACCCAATATGGTAGGAAATAATTGGAGGCTTATTGGTATTTTGTGATGTTTGCCACTATTTGCCGCTTTTGACAAAGTGCCCCATGATATTCTGATTAACAAGCTAGCTAAATGTGGGCTGGATGGAACAACTATCAGGTGGATCCACAGTTGGCTCCAGAACCGTACTCAAAGAGTGCTTATCCATGGTTCCTTCTCAAACTGGGCGGAAGTAACGAGTGGGGTACCACAGGGCTCGGTCCTGGACCCAGCTCTCTTCAACATTTTTATTAATGACTTGGATGAGGAGGTACAGATCATGCTTCTCAAATTTGCAGATGATACAAAATTGGGGGGCATAGCTAATACCATGGAAGACAGAAACAAAATTCAAAGGGACCTTGATAGGCTGGAGCATTGGGCTGAAAACAACATAATGAAATTCAACAGGGGTAAATGCAAAGTTCTACACTTAGGAAAAAGAAACCAAATGCACAGTTATAACATGGGGGATACTTGGCTCAGCAATACGACATGTGAGAAGGATCTTGGAATTGTCATTGATCGCAAGCTGAATATGAGCCAACAGTGTGATGTGGCTGCAAAAAAGGCAAATGCTATATTAGGCTGCATGAACAGAAGTATAGTTTCCAAATCGCGTGAAGTATTAGTTCCCCTCTATTCAGCACTGGTTAGGCCTCATCTTGAATACTGTGTCCAGTTCTGGTCTCCGCACTTCAAGAAGGATGCAGAGAAACTGCAACGGGTTCAGAGGAGGGCAACAAAGATGATCAGGGGACTGGAAACCAAGCCCTATGAGGAGAGACTGAAAGAACTGGGCATGTTTAGCCTGGAGAAGAGAAGACTGAGGGGAGATATGATAGAACTCTTCAAGTACGTGAAAGGTTGTCACATAGAGGAGAGCCGGGATCTGTTCTCAATCATCCCATGCAGGACATGGAATAATGGGCTCAAGTGCAGGGAGCCAGATTTCAACTGGACATCAGGAAAAACTTCCTGTTAGAGCCATACGACAATGGAACCAATGACCTAGAGAGGTAGTGGGCTCTCCCACACTGGAGGCCTTCAAGAGGCAGCTGGACAGCCATCTGTTGGGAATGTTTTGATTTGGATTCCTGCATTGAGCAGGGGGTTGGACTTGATGGCCACATAGGCCCCTTCCAACTCTACTATTCTATGATTCTATGATTTACAAATGCACAGATTATATCTACAAATACACAGTAGGTGGAGGCAAACAGCTTGAACTCTCCAGTAGACAGCCAATGTCCACTGCTCCCATATCAGATTTATAGGGAGACAGCTAGCACCCTATGATGCTTATCAAGCCAAGCTCACTCTCTGTGTGTGTCTGTCTCAGTCAAACTGCAGTCTTGCCCATTGCTTCCTTTCATAGGCACCTAGATTACAGCATCCTCAGCTGAGAGAGTTGGGGGGGTGGAAGAGGTTTCCCCTTTCATGTGTTTGCTAGCCATTGTGAAGGCCAGCTGTTGAGATCAGACAAAATCCCTAATGAAAGGAAGGTACTTGGTGATTTTGCTAGGAGTTTGTGTAGGAGCCCATCGAAGGGCCTTTTCAGTGGTGATTCCACACCTGTGGAATTCCCTCCCCACTGATGTGTGTTTGGCCTCTTCATTATATTCTTTTAGGAAACCAGTCAAGATGCATCTTTTTCGGTTGGTGGGGTGGGCTAAAGAATTGTCAACTATTCTTTCCCTAGGCAGATTTATATGGAAGTGCTGAATAATAATTTACACTGTTTTTCGTGGAGAGGAAGGCAGGGGTTGTATTCTGAGTTGTGCAACTGTACCTGTTTTTGTGATATTTGATTTGTATTGTTTTATACTTTTAAAAACAATACAATACAATCTGTACTCTGTTCAGTACTCCAGTAACCTTCTCCTGTCCATCCCCTACTCCACAGCACCTTTCATTTCGTTGCCTCTGTCCTGCATCCAGTCTTAATGCCATTATAGCTGGTTAGAAAGATATTCTGGAAAGCTTGTGAGGTGTAGTACATCAGACTTTGACTGAGACAACTTGGAATTGGATCCCCATCTAGGGATGTAGGTCTCTGGTTGACCTTCGTTTCCTCTCAGCCTAACCTGCTTCACAAGGTTGTGAGATAAAAAATCTCATAATCCCCATCTGCACTCTTCTGAGCTCTTTACAGCAGGGAGGGAGACCTCAGATCTGAGGGCCAGATGTGGCCCTTCATACCTTTCTGTCAGGCTCTTGGGACTCCCCCCACACTACACCACATCCTCAGCCACACCCCTCTCCCCAGGACACTGACCCTTCACTGATCCTGTTTTGAACCCTCCTGGAGTTGCTTTTGCCTGACTAGAATGTGTCCTTGAACCTTGATAATGCTTCTTGCTTGTCAATATGGAGGATGGTGCATGGTGCTTGTAGAAACTAGCCTACTGTACTAAGGTAAAAATTGCATTAATTGCCCCACCCACTTTTGCATTTAGCCCCACCCACCACTGGCATGTGGCCCCCAGAAGGGAGTATGGGCCTTGTGTTTCAGAAGAAAATACCCCAGCCTTGCTTTAGGGGAAGGGTGGCATAGAAATGTGATAAATAAATATTCTAACAAAGCAGACCTTTGCAGACTAGACCCATATATCTAATAACATGTCCCAGAAGAACAATACCTGTATTGGGTTCTATTTATTTTTAAACAATTAAATTTGTTGACAAACTTGGCCAATGATGGCTGCCAGCCTGGATGGCTTTAATAGGCAATTAGACAAATTAAGCACCCAAGAAAAGCCTACTGAGTCAGGCAAATGGCCCAGTCTCACAGTAGCCAATCAGAGGCCTATGGGAAGATAGCAAGCAGGACCTGAGCACAACAGCACTCTTCCCACTTGTGATTCCCAAGACATATATTCAGAGGAATACTTCTTTTGAGAGTGGAGGCAGAATAAGACTATCAATGGGAATGAGTCATGATGGCTACAGATTACCTCCAGCATCAGAGGAAGTGTTACCTCAGAATGCCAGTTGTACATGATAATGAGTGGGAGAGTACTATTGCACTCTTGCCCTGCTTGTGGGCTCCCCATAAGCATCTGGGTGCCCATTGTGAAAACAGAATGGAAGAACAGATAGGCCTTTGGTCTGATCTATCAGGGCTCTTCTTACATTTTTATGTCAACCCACAACCTGCTTTCTACCTCTGTATTTCTCTTGAAGGCAGAAAACACAGGTAGACTGACTGAGAGTGGAGAAACAGCATATAGGGAATTTTGCCCCCCTCCTGAAGTAGCTTATCATGGAAGGAAAATGGTTGTTGAGCTTAGATTAGCAGAGCTTGGAAAAGTTACTTTTTTTGAACTACAACTCCCATCAGCCCCAGCCAGCATGGCCACTGGATTGGGCTGATGGGAGTTGTAGTTCAAAAAAAGTAACTTTTCCAAGCTCTGAGATTATGTATGCTTATGTGCAATGTGTAATTCAAGTTCTGCCTAGGGTACGTGAAAGCAAATGGGATTGTATCATGCTAATTTGCAGGGCAGTTGGGATTTTAATATGCTGCCCATTTCACTTGACAAGTGGGACATGAAGCAAAAGGTTGCTATGCAGAGTGCACCCTGTTCAGGACTCTAGCCATTCTGTTCCATTCCCCCTCAAACCCTGGGGTTGTATTCAAGAGAAATGGGTGGGGAGGAGGGGACCACTTCATTGTTTCTTAGAAGCTGGGCTCACCATTAGCAGTGGCAAAGCCCCCCCATCTTGCTGATACAGCAAGTGTCACCAATTCACATTTTTTTACAATGGACCCAGATTTAATGTTGTTCTGGGACATAGTGGGAGAAAATGGTAGCTACTACACACACACAGTAGGTAGAGAATATTCAGAGAAAATTCTGCATAGTGGCTACCTTTTTCTAGGACAATGAAGAGGGGAGTTAAATGACATTTTGACAACAATGTATTTGAGAAATTTCTGCTCATTTTATAAACAAACCATTCCTCAGTGGCTGCAGTGTGTGGCTATGTGCCTTAGGTATACTGAAGACAAGATGAATCTACAGTATTCCATATTCCATTCAGAGATCATCAGTAGGAATGTCACAGGTCCCCTGAATTGGTGAGGCTCATTTGACATCAGTACAAAACTGAACCTTCAGTATTATTGGCCCACTCTGGTGGAATGTTTTTCCAAGAGAGATTTAGCAGGCTCCTCCTTCTGTGTGAACTTTCAAACACTAGCTGAAAACTTTTCTTTGCCACCAGACTTTTGCAAGATGATTAAGAAAAACATTTTCCGTAATAGTCAGTTGGTGACCTGTTGTAATTTTTGTGGGGTTTTTAAACTGTATTATAATTGTAAACCACTTTGATTTTTAAAAAATGAAATTGCAGTGTAGAAATATTTCTAAAACTACATTTATTTTTAGAGTTTTAACTTCTAGAGGGTCTGGCGAGGGAGCTGAACCCTTAGAATGACAATTCTAGCAACTGAGACTATCACAATTCTAACAAAGCATCTCCACAAGGCAAAGTTAAGAGGAGGAGGGGAAAGAGGGCCAGTGATTTACAAGGATGATTTACCAGGAACAGGTACCAGAAAATGAGGACTGTCCCTGGTCAATAACAGAGACAAGTGGATTCATAACCCTGATGACTAAGGCCAGGTTCACATGGGAGCTAAAATCCATATTGAATATGAAGCTTTTCCCTCCGCAATAGAGTTCCACGGTTCACACACGTCTGTCCTCTCTACCTTCCAATTTGCTGTTTTGCATTCACACATGTTCATGTTTATTAGTATCGCTGTTTCCTTGTGGTCCCGCCCCCAAATTTATATATTAACTCCCTCCGGAACATCCCCATCGCTAATCAAGAAGGGGAGGAGTTTTCTGTCAATTTCACACTAGGGAGACAGTGGGTGGTGCAACTGACACCAAATTATTTTTACAGTTTCATTTCCTCTAGACAAAGCCATTTTTTGTGAAGAAGGAATGAAATGTTTATAGTGTACAGTGTGTGTATTTTTGTGTTTGTGTGTGTGCGTGCACACAACCTCTTTGTGAACAAGACCTTAGTTGCAACAAGACTTCTGCGGGAGCTTTCCCCGGGCTGCATCCTAGCTGGAAAGTGTTAGATGGGGGGGTCAGATCGACCCCCCCTCTCCTTCCCCTCCAGAAAACCAAGTAGGGCTGCCCTGGTGTATCCAGTGGCAAGTCCTAATCTCTGGGCTACATCTCTTCCCTCCTCCTTGGTCGCAGGCAGCTTTCACTCCGGCTGCAGGGAAGGCAGCCTTCGTTGGCCAGCAGGACTGCTCGCCGTCACTGCCGCCATCTCAAAGGGCAGGGGAGGTGAGGAGGGGCTGCTCACCTGCCCGCACCCTGAGCACTGGCCCTAAATACCTGCCTGGTCTCTTCCCCACAAACTGGCACGGAGTGAAGTGGCTCCTCCTCCTCCTCCCCCCAGCAGAGAGAGACACAGGGGGAAGTGGCAGAGCAGTGCCCCTTCTCTTCCCTTGTTGCCCCTCACTGCCCCTGCCCAGCTTGTAAAGTAAAATAGTGAGTAAATGGAGCACATAGCTGGTTTAAAGGACCGAGGGAGGGAACTTGTTGGGGGGGGAGTGGGGGAAAGGAAGGCTAGCACATACAAGATACAATGAGGGCCAAGCCTGGGCTCCTCCTCTGCCACCATCGTTGCCACCCTCCCAGGGCCACCGAGGAGCGCAACGAGACGGCGGCATACGTCTAAGCATAACATACAAAAATATATGTTGAGAGAAAAGTAAAAATAGCAAGTAAATGGAGCGCATCACTGGTTTAAAGGACTGAGGGAGGGAACTTGTTCGAGGGGGAAGTGGGGGAAAGGAAGGCTAGACTGACCGTTTGTCAGTGGCAGGAAACAAAATGATGTTCATAGACAGTGTAGGGGGCAGAGAAAGGGAGGATCTAAAATGGCGAACAACCCATGGAGCCAAAAACAGCAGAGAAAGCGACCACACAGCAGATGGGCACCAAAGCGGGTGTGGATTTTCAAACCAATTTTGGATTTTTATTGCATTGATTTAATCCGGATTTAAAGGCAATAGCAGCTGAATGCACTCAAGCTGGCAAAAATGTCTGCAAAAAGCACCAGATCTGCATTAACCCTCCATGTGATCGAGTCCTAAGACAAAAATTAGGAATTCTGTGAGAGGATTTCCAAGACAGAAGGAGATCTTTATAGCTGCTAGTTTCAGTGCAGTTGGTACAATGCAACATTCACACGATAGAGTTACTGTAATGCATTTAATACACCTCAGCTACTGCCAGAGCTACTCAGAATGCAAATGCACAAGATGTGCTAGCAAATGTGCCAGCTACATTTCAAGAGAAGGTACTTTCCCCTTGCAGTACACACTGGGTACCTCGTGCTACTCAGTGGTTTATGGGCAGTCCAAAAGAACCCTCCTGCAGAGCTGGTGATCATGGAGTGATGACTGAAATTGATCTAAATGTGAATATCACATCCACCTTACACACACTTTTGCACACTATGGGGAATCATCACATCACAATACATGTCTGCACTGCACCTCAGTTTGCTCTCATGCAGTTGTGGCTCCCACATTACTGCTCTTTTCCTTTGTTGCTCTCACAGAGCACGCTTGTTAACTTTTTCTGCTTAATTTCCATGTTCCAAGCCAGTCTTGGCATCAACCCCTTTCACCACTGTGAATCAGAGGCCATACCTGTATGGGGATAGCTCATCACCATTTGGAATTGGGGGAATGGACAAAGACCACAGGGAGTGGAAGGTGTGCCTGTTCCACCAGTGGTGGTGTGGGGAAGGGGCAGTCAGGGACAAAGGGCTGCCACTTATTTACATCAGGGACAATGATGTCATCTCCTGGGGCACTATTTGCCAGTTCTATTTGCCAGTTTAGCTTGTCTAAGTTTGCACAAAAAAGTAAGCTGTGGTTGATCTAAAGTGGAAGTGGAAGTTTCCAATCTTGTCCTCCTGGCTGCACTAGATGAAGGGGGAAGGGCAGAAGTCCAAAGTTTGCCTAGGTTCCTTCCTGTAATAATAAACCATTGTTTGTAATTATAGCCAAACACAGCCGTTGATAACTCTGGGAGAAATCTAATCACATTCTTAAGTTTCCATGGACATGGATGATTTGATGGGACATATGTATGGGATACTCGAGCCCATGGGCTAAATTAGGCCTGCCAGGCATCCTAATTTAGCCTGCCAGGCTATTTTCCCAGCTACACCCACTGGTAAAGCTGCATTTGCAAGGGAACAGTTGAGAGTGTGAAGTGTACTGCTCATTGCTACTCTGCATTTGTTGCCTTTTAAATGTAGTGCCAAATGCCAGCCTGACTGTGATTGGTTCCTGAGCAAGTCAGATCCTGAGCTTCCCCATGGGCCATTTTGACACCTGTCAATAACCTAACATCATGATGACTTAATTCAAGCAAGGCTTGCAGCACGGATTGGTTCCACTTGGGAGCTCTGATTGGGAGTTCCCAAGTGAAGCTCCTCTCTGATGCGAGCGGGGCTTACATTCAGTGCTGAATGCAAGCCCGCTGAGATTGTCTCTATGTTAAAAATATAAATAAAAGACAATCAATCCTTTTATTGTGTTTTATATGGACTTATCAGCAAGTTAAGGCTGTCTAAAAAAAATCAACATACAACCCTTGATCATATAAGCAGCCCCTAAACTGGATTCTTCCTGACTGTCCCATGTTAAGGCACAATGTATAAAGATGCTGGCAGATCAAATGAGTCCAGTCTACACTTGCTTTGCGCCAACACATGTAGCGTCTACACAGAGGTATTAAGCCCCTCTGCAATGCTTTCAAAAATGAAGCAGTAATTGTGTTTCCCTGAGAAATGCTCAGCACACAGGCTTGACTCAGTCTCATTCCCATGACCAGCCTGAGAATTAAAGTCAGCTTCTGATGCTTGAACTTTGATGGTCCATCAAGTCCTGACCTCTGCTTTACCCTTGTGGATCTGTGGAGAGTTGTTAAGAGTGATTAGTTCAGAATTACCCTGCAGCACTTTGCAGTGATATTATGATCATTCTGTCATGGAACACACGGCAGAGAAAAATGACAAAGATTCCAGTGAAGCCCTAATTCTTTAAGCAGCTCAGTGTACAGCCCCCATTACATCAGAGGCTGTACACATCTTAGTATTGTTTAGCAAGCACAGTGTCAGGATCCTGAAGACTGGAGGTATTGGACTGGTTCCAATACTTAGAGTAGACCCAGTCCCATTGATATCAATGGGTCTTCTCTAAGCATGACTAAGTCTGGAGCTAACACATTCTAAACTAGCAAATACTCATTACAATGGGTAGGGTTATGGTAAGAGTAGATACTTTGAAATCAATGGGTCTTAAATTAGAGTCCCATTTATTTATTTCAATGGGTCTGCTCTAAGCATGACTATGCCTGGATCCAACCTGTTGTAAACTAGCAAATACCCATTTTGATGGGTAGAGTGTGCATCAAGAGAGCCTGTATATTACAGGGGCACTTGTTAAACTTGCTTCACACACACGCACATGCTCCTGCTGATCCCACTGTCTGGAGTGGCAATAGCTTTTGCCCTCTCGGAACTTTGTCCCTGTTTACTGCATGTTATGTGTGGAGATGGGCTAAAAACACCCAGTTTTTCCCTGAACTGCTGCAGAAATGTCGGGAGCTTGGAAAATGGAGGACCTACCCACGCCACTATTCCCTTTTCCTCTTTTTAAATGAGGACAATGAAGTAACAGCAGTAGCAAGGAGAGATGAGGGAAAAGGAAGGCTTTTCTCTCCCTCTCCATTGTCCTGATGCCTGCAGAGTAGTCTCAGGGCTTCCAGAGCAGTGTACCCTGGGCACCGCAATGGCAATGTCTCTTGGAAGCACACCTCCCAAGAGAAACTGCTGTGGCAGTTCAAACACTCTCTGCTGCCATTGTACCATCCAAATTTAAAAGGAAGCAAAAAGGGTAATATTAATCTGAGACTGAGAGGGTTTAGGAGGCTCAGAGATGTCCTTTGAGGCAAGCATTTAAGAGCCCCAGGAGTTTGCACTGAAACCAGGCTCGGAGGAATTCTCATGAGAACCCTAGTCATGTGACATTTCATTATTCTTTGGGGGGGTATTTTTGTTTTAACACAGTGTACTCACCAAAGCTGCAGCTTGAAGTGAAAGACTAGAGTGGAAAGAGAAGGCCTTCTTAACCCTTTCCTCTCAAACCCATTCCCCTCATGCCATTTTCTACTGAAAAACTACCTCCTTGCACATTGCTTTTACCCCTGTTGGAGAGGAAAGGACAAGCATTGGGAGGTAAAGCAGCTGGGAAGGGTGATTATTCGGGGGGGAATGCATGAGCACGGTCTTGTCCTTATTTATTGGATGAGTTTCAGTTGGTACAGCTTGAGGACCTTGACAAGGTACTTGGACTGGTGCGTGCAACCACCTCTGTGCTGGATCCTTGCTCCTCTTGGCTAGTGAAAGCTGGCAGGGCTGGAACAGCCGGCTGGGCCAGGGAAGTGATAAATGCCTCCTTGAGAGATGGAGTGGTCCCTAGTTGCTTAAAAGAGGCAGTAGTGAGACCACTCCTGAAGAAACCTTCCCTGGACCAAGATAATTTGAACACCTATAGACCGGTAGCGAATGTTCCATTCCTGGGCAAGGTCTTAGAACGGGTGGTCGCTAGCCAGCTCCAGGTGCTCTTGGATGAAACCGATTATCTAGATCCGTTTCAATCCGGTTTTAGGCCCAGTTTTGGCACTGAAACAGCCTTGGTCGCCCTGTATGATGACCTGTGTCGGGAAAGGGACAGAGGGAGTGTTACTCTGTTGATTCTCCTTGATCTCTCAGCTGCTTTTGATACCATCGACCATGGTATCCTTCTGGGGAGACTCATGGAGTTGGGAGTTGGAGGTACTGCTTGGCAGTGGTTCCGCTCCTACTTGGTGGATCGTCTCCAGAAGGTAGGGCTTGGGCAACATTGTTCGACACCCTGGACTCTCCATTGTGGAGTCCCGCAGGGATCGGTCCTGTCCCCTATGCTTTTTAACATCTACATGAAGCCGCTGGGTGCGGTCATCAGGAGCTTTGGAGTGTGTTGTCACCAGTATGCTGATGACACGCAACTCTATTTCTCCTTTTCATCTTCATCAGGTGAGGCTGTTAATGTGCTGAACCACTGCCTGGCCGCGATAATGGACTGGATGAGAGCTAATAAACTGAGGCTCAATCCTGACAAGACCGAGACGCTGTTGGTGAGCACCTTCTCTGACCAGATGGTGGATGTTCAACCTGTTCCAGATGGGGTTACACTCCCCCTGAAGGAACAGGTCCATAGCTTGGGGGTTCTTTTCGATCCACTCCTGTCTCTCGAGGCGCAGGTGGCCTCGGTGGCATGGAATGCATTCTACCACCTTCGGTTGGTAGCCCAGCTACGTCCCTATCTGGAAAGCGATGACCTCGCTTCAGTTGTGCATGTTCTGGTAACCTCTAGATTGGATTACTGCAATGCGCTCTACGTGGGGCTGCCTTTGAAGACAGTTCGGAAACTACAGCTAGTGCAAAACGCAGCTGCTAGACTGCTGATGAGGACTAGGCGGTCTGCACATATAACACCTGTTCTGGCTCATTTGCACTGGCTACCTATTTGTTTCCGGGCCAAATTCAAAGTGCTAGTTTTGACTTATAAAGCCTTACACGGTGCGGGACCACAATACCTGGCGGAACGCCTCTCCCGATATGAACCTACCCGCTCACTACGTTCAACATCTAAGGCCCTCCTCCGAGCTCCGACTCACAGGGAAGCTCGGAAGATAGTAACAAGATCTAGGGCCTTTTCAGTGGTTGCCCCCGAATTATGGAACAGTCTCTCCAATGAGGTGCGCCTGGCGCCTACACTTTTATCTTTTAGGCGCCAGGTTAAAACCTTTTTATTCTCCCAGGCATTTTAACCTATTTGTGTTTTTAATCTATCTTGGTTATTTACTTGTTTAATACTGTATATTTTACTGTTTTTGTGATTTTATTGTATTTTATCCATGTTGTGCACCGCCCTGAGAGCCCTTGGGCTGTGGGCGGTATATAAATCGAACAAAATAAATAAATAAATATAAATAAATGAGGGGCAAGGGTTAAGAAACTTATATTCAAATTATAATATTATAATAATCATTATTATCATTATCATTTTACCGAAGCTCCTCTCCTCTCATGCTGATCTTTCATATCAGTATGTAGCTTCAACAGCTGCCGTGTTCTGTAAAAACAAAAACTTCTTCGAAAGAATAACAGACTACACTCACATGTAATCCCTTCTTGTAATGGAGGCTGATCCATTAAGGCAAATGGGGCACTGCCCCACCAGCCTCAGTCTGTCCTTAGCCAACCCCCCATTGGCCTGCCTTCTTCCTTACAACGAGCCCAGGGAGTGGCTTAGGCGGTCACTTTCCTCCTTCTCAGTGTTGCTTGTGTGGAACTCAGCAGGGAAGAAGATAGGGACAAATGAGCTAGTTAGCTTTGCCTCTCATCGGTTCTGCCTCTGCCTGCCATTAGCTCTGGCTCCACCTACTGTTGGCCTCTCTGCCTTCCGCCTTACCAGTCTCAATTGGCGCCAGCCACTACTGCTGTTGTGACAAAGTAGTTGACGGGAGCCATTCACTGAGAAGCCAGCCAGCCTCTGTCAGCATAATTCCAACCATGTATTTGTAGCACCTTCACCTAGGTTCTGTTTGTTGGTCACACTAGAATGTGATGGAATGTTGGGAACAGACCTTTATACTGAGCTTCAAGAACAGCTCCACAGCTATGATATGAGCCTTCACCAATGCTCCATCATTTTGCAATTGGAAAATACTCTTAACTATCAAATGAAAGCAATTCATCCCTTCAGTATGTGATTTTCCCCAGATAATCCTACTAAAATGCTGATGAATTTTCATGAAGACTTTTGTTTTTTAAAAAATAATGTAAAAAGGTGAGAACTGAAAATAGGAAAAATCAGAAACTGAGAAAAACAGGATCTCCCATCCCTGGCTGATTCCAAGACATAGTCTTCTTGCATGAAGCCTTTCCTGCCTCTTTACATTTACATTTTACTTCTTGTCTATGATATGTCCTGTGGCTTTGTTTTTTGTTTGGTCTTCACCTTTTGTATGTGTGTACTGTTGTTAATTGGTTTCAAAGCAAGGGCCATAGCTCTGAGGTATTGTATCTTCATATCCTTTGCAGAAGGTCTCAAGTTCAATCCTCCAGATACTGGGAATGTCCCCTCGCTGGATCATCACCTGGTAGTGGTGAGTGGGCTTGCATGTTCCAATGAACCCTGTGAGCGATGCCGTCGGGAGTCATGTACTCCCAGCAGGGTCACCCATGGCAGTAAGGTCAAGGGAGAGGAACCAGAAAAA
The DNA here is from genome assembly GCF_030035675.1 of Rhineura floridana. Lineage (NCBI taxonomy): Eukaryota > Metazoa > Chordata > Lepidosauria > Squamata > Rhineuridae > Rhineura > Rhineura floridana. Next base: position 141,073,262 of record NC_084484.1, on the reverse strand, counting down.
GAATGATCCAAGAAAGTCCTTAACAGCAGAACAGGAGGAGGAGAACAATGTGTACGTTACAACGGGTGTGAAGGCGGATGAAGGCTGCAGCAGATAAGACTTCCAATCGTTGTGGAATCCATACCATTGATCAAAGCCTTTTTCTGTCAAGATTGTGTTGATTGTCGTGCACCGATCTCCCCACATAAAACAAATTCATGCACAGGCGTCTTCCAAGCAAACCAAACCAAACCAAAAGTCCCATGGCGATTGACGAATGGCGATGGGGGCAGGACTGTGAAATCTGGAAGCCCCTAGTCATGGACCGGCACATGGGTGGTGAATACAGATTCAGTCGTCCTGGCTGAAGGACTGAGGCAGTTGAGTAGTTCGGCAGCTATAACCACGACTGAGCAGTCCTATTCAGGATCCACTCTGCTCACCCCATATGGGGAGGGAGCTAGAAATGGTGCCCTAAACATAGCCTGCCTCATCTCTCTCCCTGATTGGATTACCGCGTCCAGTGGGGTCACCACTTAGCAGTCGCAAAAGACAATTGGATTTTGGAACATGGAATATACGGACATTGCTGGACAATATAGATAGTGAACGTCCTGAACACAGGACTGCCATCATCACGAGGGAGTTGAGACGTTTTAATATTGACATAGCAGCACTCCAAGAAACTCGAAGAGCAGGAGAAGGACAACTGAAGGAAGAAAAAGGAGGTTATACCTTCTTCTGGAAAGAATGGCCTGAACAAGAATGATGAATACACAGAGTAGGCTTTGCTATTAACAATAATCTTGTGAAGCTCTTGTCAGAAGTTCCTATTGGCATTAATGAATGACTCTCAACTCTCTGGTTAAAACTTGCCCAAAACCAGCAGGCAACTATTGTAAGTGCTTATGCACCAACATTAGATGCTGATGAAGACATCAAGGAGAATTTTTATAACAGCTGGACACCATCTTATCAGAGATACCTAAGGAGGATAAAATTACCCTCTTGGGTGATTTCAATGCAAGAGTTGGGCATGATTTTGATTTATGGCCAGAAACCATTGGGAAAGAAGGAGTTGGCAATAGCAACCTGAATGGCATTCTACTTCTGACTATATGTGCAGAGCATAATCTTGTTATTACAAACACACTCTTTCATCAGAAAAATAAATTTAAAACGTCATGGAAGCACCCTCGGTCAAAACACTGGCATCTCCTGGATTACGTAATTGTCTGTGCCAGAGATCGTCGTGATGTACCCCTCACTAGGGCCATGATGAGTGCTGATGACTGCTGGACAGATCACCAATTAATTTGATCCACTATGGCCATTAATATTGTTCCTCAACATAGGCTCCAAGGAAGAAAATCAAGGCATGAAATGAACATCCATGCCCTTCAAGATCCTGTTAAGCGAGCCTGCTTTCAAACAACTCTCAAGAAACATCTACCGATGGAACTCCCTGAAAATGTTGAGGAACACTGGATTAAACAGCAAAGCTTTTGACTGTGTAGATCATGAAAAACTATGGAATGCTTTAAAGGAAATGGGGGGTTCCACAGCATCTGATTGTCCTGATGAGCAACCTATACTCTGCACAAGAGGCTACTGTAAGGACAGAATATGGAGAAACCGATTGAAGGCCAAACAAGAGATGGATTGATTCCATAAAGGAAGCTACAGCCCTGAATTTACAAGATCTGAACAGGGTGGTTCATGACAGATGCTCTTGGAGGTCACCGATTCATAGGGTCATAATCGACTTGAAGGCACATAACAGCAACAACAATTCCCAACTCAGTGTGTGTGCCATACATGCATCATAATTCTCTTTATCTAACAAGGTATTCAATATTATTGAACAAAATGTAGATAAATCCATGGTTTGTATTCAGTGCAGCATTAATTAAGCCATTCTATCAGCACCAGGATTTCTGCCTGTACAACAGGACTTTTCCCCCTCCTCCCCCTGCACCACCCTTAAATCTGTTTAAGGGTTCCCCCAACCTCCTAGACCAGATTTGGGGAGGGTGCGGGGCATGCATGGGGAGAAAAGAGGGGGAGAAATCCTGTTGCACTAGCCATAATCCTTGCATTAATAGAATAGCTTGGCTCTGTTTTTTGTTCTCTGTGATGATGATGGTTCTTTGTGATATTGTAAGACACTTTGAGACAAAAAAATTGTAGTAAGCGTCAAATAAATAAATATAAAATAATTTGTATTTTGTTGTTGGGTGAGTTGCCTGAGGGGACTTTATGACCTATATGATGTGGCGCTGCTCACACAAAAAAAGGAAAGGAGTGATGACCAAAAAGTGAGATATAAATTCTTAAGGTGTAGGAATTCGAAAACATGAATATTGTGCATTGAATATTTATTGTTTTTAAGATTTGTATGTTAGCTGTTTTAACTTTATTTAAAAAGATAAAGCAGGAATAATAACAATAACAACAATGGTAATAATAACAACAACAACCCCTCTAGGATGCAGAACTTAACATGGTGAGGGGTTTTGAGAGTGTCGAAGAAGCTAAGAGCAATGCCGTCAGGATTCTAGACCAAGAGGCTAGACTCCTAGCAGGGGCACCCATGGCAGAATGGTCAAGGCTGAGACACCAGACTAAGATGCATCCAAACTCAGTGGAAGGCAATGGTAAACCACCTCTGAATACCTCTTACCATGAAAACCCTATGAACAAAGTATCCAAAAACAGACAATACCTCTAGTTAAAAAGAGAAAAAGATCTCAATGGATGACTGAAGAAACTCTTAAAAAGGAAAGCAAAAACAAAAGGAGACAGAAACACGGTTAGAACCTAAAATGCAATAATACAGTGACTAGTATGTAGGGACAAAGAGAACTAATACAATAGTTATTGTATAGAAATAGAAGAGGACAACAAAAAGGGTAGAACAGGAGGCCTATTCCAAAAGATTAGAGAAATTAAAGGGAAATTTAAACCAAGCGTAGGGATGTTGAATAATCAACAGGGGAACATACTGACTGACCAAGATAAAATAAAAGGAAGATGGAAGCAATACACTGATGAACTCTATAAAAGAGATGCAAGGATGACAGATTCATTCATGAAGAAACCGTATGATGAACAACCAGGAATTTTAGAATGAATTCCTAAACATGTCAGATGACATGTAGAGAAATGTCAGATGTCCAAGCTGGATTTCGAAAGGGAAGACGCACCAGAGATTATATCTCAAACATATGTTGGATAATGGAATGGACCAAGGAATTTCAGAAGGAGATCACCCTGTGTTTTATAGATTACAGCAAAGTATAGGTCATGAAAGACTATGGAATGCTTTAAAAGAAATGGGGGTGCCACAGCATTTGATTGTCCTGATGCGCAACCTATACTCTGCACAAGAGGCTACTGTAAGGACAGAATATGGAGAAGCTGACTAGTTCCCCATCGGAAAGGTTATGAGACAGGGATGTATTTCATTACCTCATTTATTTAATCTATACGCAGAACATATCATACAAAAAGCGGGATTGGACCAAGATGAAGGAGGTGTGAAAATCGGAGGGAGAAATATCAATAATTTAAGATATGCAGACAATACCATATTACTAGCAGAAACCAGTAAGGATTTGAAATGAATGCTGATGAAAGTTAAAGAGGAAAGCACAAAAACAGGACTACAGCTGAACATCAAGAAGACTAAAGTAATAACAACAGAAGATTTATTTAACTTTAAAATTGACAATGACATGGAATTTGTCAAGGCTTATCAATACCTTGGCACAGTCATTAACCAAAATGGAGACAATAGTCAAGAAATCAGAAGAAGGCTGGGACCGGGGAGGGCAGCTGTGAGAGAACTAGAAAAGGTTCTCAAATGCAAAGACATATCACTGAACACTAAAGTCAGGATCATTCAGATCATGGTATTCCTGATATCTATGGTATGGATGTGAAAGTTGGACAGTGAAAAAAGCAGGTAAGAGAAAAATCAACACATTTGAAATGTGGTGTTGGAGAAGAGCTTTGCGGATACCATGGACTGCAAAAAAGACAAATAATTGGGTGTTAGAAGAAATTAAACCAAAACTATCACTATAAGCTAAAATAATGAAACTGAGGTTATCATATTTTGGATACATAATGAGAAGACATGATTCACTAGAAAAGACAATAATGCTGAGAAAAACAGAAGGGAGTAGAAAAAGAGGAAAGCCAAACGAGATGGATTGATTCCATAAAGGAAGCCACAGACCTGAACTTACAAGATCTGAACAGGGTGGTTCATGACAGATGCTCTTGGAGGTCACTGATTCATAGGGTCACCATAAGTCATAATCGACTTGAAGGCACATAACAGCAACAAATAATAATAATAATGATAATAATAATGTTAATGATGATGATGATAATATATGGAACCGGAACTATATCTTCTTTTTGTAGGGTGAAAACAGACAATAGTTTTTTTCTAGGGTCTGAGGTGGTATGATAGAGGCCTATGAGGTGCATACATGTCCCACAATTGCCTGTCTCTAAAGGGTGTGCACTGGCTTCTGTAGTACTTCAAAAAGCTGCAAAAACTCTTTGATCTGAGATAACAGTGGGGCGATCTCTCATGTAGTGCCAAAAAGAGGAGACAGATTTACCCAAAATGTGCATATGCTAATCTGTATTTCTAAATGCAAATGTTTAAATAGACATATTTTAAATAGAAACACAATAGACTTAGCCATAGTGGGGAAGCCTGTGACCTGGTTACCTGTATGTTTGCTCCATCTGTTATCTTGGTACCTGTCAATGGGTAACTTCAAGGCATTGACTCTCCCTTCTTAGGGTTCATTATCTTTAAACAAGATTTGAACCAGATACCCCTTCAAATAGAAACAGAGGGCTGTTCTCTGTTACATAGGACAGATGGTCACCCTAGATGACAGTGGGACAAAAGAAAAGTGTGTATTTCATAGGACATTATAAATGTGTCATATGACCTTCAACTCTCATAAAAGTTGTTGTCTGTCTTCAGTTCTAGCAACCATGTTCTGGTTACAATAGCCAGGAACAAATTCACTTTCCATGTAAACTTTCAGCACAAAGGATTGTGTTGTGTCATATAGAGATAATCTTAACAAGACAAACTTGTGTGAAAAATAATTTGCTGTGCCTTTCTTTACATGCACGTTATTGAAAAGGTTTGCTTCTTTTACATTTTTAAAAATTGGAAGATCCTGTTTTGCCTTCTGACACATTCAGGCTTTTGCTTCATGTTCATAAAACATGTCTGCAGTTAAAACATGGAGCTCTCGGCTGGATATAGATGATCATTGCCTGAGAATCGAAAGCAGTTGAAAGAAGAGCTCTTCGTGTGATATTCACTGACTCATCCCCCTTTCATCCCTGTTAAACAGATTTTGCAGCTTTTTGTACTGTTTGCTTCAAAAGCCTGCAAATCCTGTTTTTAAGGAAGGATTGTATCTCAGAGGCAGAGCTTACACTTTGCATGCAAAAGCTCCCAGATTCAGTCCCTGGCATCTTCGGGATTTTTTTAAACAAACTTTCAGGGCAATTACTTTCTGAAACCCTGGAGAGCCACAGCTAGTCAGCATAGAAAATACTGAGCAAGATAGATCAATGGACTGATGTCTGACAACAAGTGACAATTGGTAAAATAAATAAATAAAGTATATGTTTGTGCCTACTATTGGAAACATCTCAAACCATTTTCAGCCCTCTGAAAAACAGTCTTCAGCCTCAGAAATAATCTAAAGAGAAAGCATACTACTAAAGAATTCCAACACTTGGAAAATGGCATTTAAAATACCCGACCCAATAAATACTGGATGCACAATTATAATGTGATATTTGGCAACACTTGTCTACGTATCCACTTTTCCTCTGTGATTTTTTTCATAAATATTTTATAACTTTGCGCTGATGTGGTTTTATGGTAAGAATGGTCTGGCTATTCAGAAGAAATCCACCAATATATACTAGTAATGCAGTTTATAAGATTGTCAGAGGAGTGCCATTATAGCTGGATAACTGCAGAATGCAATATGCTTTTAGGGAAGGTTTCATATTCTGGAATGGTTAGAGGATTAGCATAAACTACTACTGTTTTGTGAGGCTGTTGGTATGGGAACTGACAAGTGTTTCAGAAGAGGATGCAAAATAAGCAGATGCCACTAGGGATGGATGGATAAGAATGTTTCCGTTCTGTATCAGTTTCACAGACAGTCTGTTCTGTCCAGGCTTTTGCTAAAAAAAATTTAAGCACACAAAAAATTAGCATGGGCACTGCATACACATTCTACACATTTTTGTATGCATTCTTCCTCTAAGATATGTAATTTTATATACTTCCAATATATAAAAGAGGAAAAAGAAAAACTCCACCAATACATACAGGGAGAGAGTTAGCTCAGTCTTTGCTAAAAATGGCAGCTTTAGCCTTCCTGAAACACAACCACAAGCTCTGTTTCCCTAGGTTAAAGAAAGGTCAGGCTGTTCTAGGTGGGAAAACAGAAAACAAAAAAGACTTGCCTGGAAGTCGCAGCCCCTTGCTCAGATTAAAAGCAGCCAAAAGCTAGTCTAGTTTGTCCAGGCCAGAGTGCAAGGCACCACTTAAAACTACAGGGGAACTTGCACTGATAAAAGTGGTTGTTGTCAGCAAATAAAATAGAAATACAGTAAAAGCTAGTTAACCTTTCTTAGTACCACTAGTCAAAGTCCTTAGCCCCCCCTCGCTAAGGAAGGAAGCCTGCCTTCCTGCCTTCAAAGGAAGGAAGCCTGAGATAATCCTAAGGAGTTAAGCCCCAGCTGATAGTTAAGCCATCAGCCTCAATTAACACATCATTGGCTGGCAGCAGTAGCTGGGGGGGACCAGCCACACATATAAATTCAGAGCACCCTAGCGAGGGAGCCTGCTCCACAAGCTAGAGGGAGCCCCCAGCTGACAAAGCGTCAAGGCCCCAGCTGACAAAACGTCAAGGCAAGTTAAGCAGCAAAGCAAGTTCGGCAGCAGGGCGAGGAGGCCACGGCCCCCCACTCTGCCCGTCTCTTCCCTGACCTCAACTAAACCGCAGTCCCCAACCCATTAATGTAATAAACCTTAAACAAAACTATGCAGGTAAGAAGTCTGCAGGGGTATGGGGGCTTTCCAGTGTTTTGCACCGCCTGCAGCATGTACGACTATCTGCCTGTTGGACAGAAGTCATGGGTGTGCTCTCGGTGCAATGAGCTCCTGGCTCTCCAGGAATTACTTCATTTCCTTGAGGCCAAGGTGGCTGACCTGGAAAAGCTGAGAGAGGCAGAGAGGTGTGTGGAGGAGGCCTTCAGGGACACTATAGCTGTGTCCAACTCCAAGGATGATAGCTCTCCTGCTATCATGGAGAACGATGGTCTCGGGGAAGGAGAGCATCCAGCCGAGGAAGAGGGAAACAATTCCTTAGAAGGGACCCATTCCTTGGGGGATGAGCAGCTATCCTCTCATGCCGAGGATATATCTCCGGGGGGTGGAGGGATCCTTGTAGTGGGTGATTCGATCATTAGGAACATAGACAATGGGGTGAGTGATGGGCGTGTAGACGACAAAGTGATTTGTCTGCCTGGTGCGAAGGTTGCGGATATCGCCTGTCATTTAAATAGTTTGGTAGACAGTGCTGGGGAGGAGTCAGTGGTCGTAGTGCACGTTGGCACCAATGACATGGGGAAATGCAGCCGTGAGGTCCTGGAAGCCAAATTTAGGTTGCTAGGTAGGATGCTGAAAGCTAGGACCTCCAAGGTGGCTTTCTCTGAAATGCTACCGGTTCCACGCACAGGACCAGCCAGACAGGCACAGCTTTGTAGTCTCAATGCGTGGATGAGACGATGGTGTCAGGAGGAGGGGTTTGGATTTGTTAGGCACTGGGGAACATTTTGGGACAAGCCGGGCCTGTACAAAAGGGACGGGCTCCATTTGAACCAGAATGGAACCAGACTGCTGGCACTTAAAATTAAAAAGGTGGCAGAGCAGCTTTTAAACTGACTGAGGGGGGAAACCCGACAGGAGCTGAGGAAGGTCTGGTTCGGAATAAACCTCCCCCCTTGGATAAAGACCAAAGAAATGGTGAAAATTTAAAAGGGGTGGGCCTAGAAGTAGGCATTGTGAGAGCAGGGGCACAGGATATCAATTCAGAAGGGCAAAATTACCACAGGCCAAACCAAAAGTGCCAAAGACACTTGAAGAGAGACACTGCTTACAAGTGCCTGTACGCTAATGATAGAAGCCTCTGAGCCAAGATAGGAGAACTAGAGTGCTTGGTCTTAGAGGAGACCATTGATATAGTGAGCATAACGGAGACCTGGTGGAATGGAGAAAACCAGTGGGATACGGTTATCCCTGGATATAAACTATATTGGAAGGACAGGGAAGGATGTATTGGTGGCGGTGGCGCTCTATAGGTGAAAGAAGGCATTGAATCCAGCAAGCTCGAAACCCCAAAAGAGGCGGACTCCTCCACAGAATCGTTGTGGGTGGTGATACCATGCCCCAGGAGGGATTTAATACTGGGAACGATCTATCATCCCCCTGATCAAAATGCTCAGGGAGACCTAGAGATGAGATACAAAATTGAGGAAGCATCCAAACTAGGAAATGTGGTAGTAATGGGCGACTTCAACTACCTGTACATAGACTGGCCGCATGTGTTCCAGTCATGACATAGAAGCAAAATTTCTAGATATTCTAAATGTCATGGAACCGACCAGAGGGACAGCAACCCTGGACTTAATCCTCAGTGGGGACCGGGACCTGGTGTGAGATGTAAGTGTTGTCGAACCGATTGGGAGCAGTGACCATAGTGCTATTAAATTAAACATACATGTAAATGGCCAATTGCCAAGAAAATCCAACACAGTCACATTTGACTTCAAAAGAGGAAACTTCACAAAAATGAGGGGATTGGTAAAAAGAAAGCTGAAAAACAAATTCCAGAGGGTCACATCACTCGAAAATGCTTGGAAGTTGTTTAAAAACACTATATTAGAAGCTCAACTGGAGTGCATACCGCAGATCAGAAAAGGTACCGCCAGGGCCAAGAAGATGCCAGCATGGTTAACGAGCAAAGTCAAGGAAGCTCTTAGAAGCAAAAAGTCTTCCTTCAGAAAATGGAAGTGTTGTCCGAATGAAGAAAATAAAAAGGAACACAAACTCTGGCAAAAGAAATGCAAGAAGACAATAAGGGATGCCAAAAGAGAATTTGAGGAGCACATTGCTAAGAACATAAACACAACAACAAAAAATTCTATAAATACATTCAAAGCAGGAGACCATCTAGGGAGGTGATTGGACCCTTGGATGATAAGGGAGTCAAAGGTGTACTAAAGAACGATAAGGAGATTGCAGAGAAGCTAAATGAATTCTTTGCATCTGTCCTCACAGTGGAAGATATAGGGCAGATCCCTGAACCTGAACTAACATTTGCAGGAAGGGATTCTGAGGAACTGAGACAAATAGTGGTAACGAGAGAGGAAGTTCTAGGCTTAATAGACAATGTAAAAACGGACAAATCACCTGGCCTGGATGGCATCCACCCGAGAGTTCTCAAAGAACTCAAATGTGAAATTGCTGATCTGCTAACTAAAATATGTAACTTGTCCCTTGGGTCCTCCTCCGTGCCTGAGGACTGGAAAGTGGCAAATGTAACGCCAATATTCAAAAAGGGATCCAGGGGGGGGATCCCGGAAATTACAGGCCAGTTAGCTTAACTTCTGTCCCTGGAAAACTGGTAGAAAGTATTAAAGCTAGATTAACTAAGCACATGGAAGAACAAGCCTTGCTGAAGCAGAGCCAGCATGGCTTCTGCAAGGGAAAGTCCTGTCTCAGTAACCTATTAGAATTCTTTGAGAGTGTCAACAAGCATATAGACAGAGGTGATCCAGTGGACATAGTGTACTTAGACTTTCAAAAAGCTTTTGACAAGGTACCTCACCAAAGACTTCTGAGGAAGCTTAGCAGTCATGGAATAAGAGGAGAGGTCCTCTTGTGGATAAGGAATTGGTTAAGAAGCAGAAAGCAGAGAGTAGGAATAAACGGACAGTTCTCCCAATGGAGGGCTGTAGAAAGTGGAGTCACTCAAGGATCGGTATTGGGACCTGTACTTTTCAACTTGTTCATTAATGACCTAGAATTAGGAGTGAGCAGTCAAGTGGCCAAGTTTGCTGATGATACTAAATTGTTCAGGGTTGTTAAAACAAAAAGGGATTGCGAAGAGCTCCAAAAAGACCTCTCCAAACTGAATGAATGGGCGGAAAAATGGTAAATGCAATTCAATATAAACAAGTGTAAAATTATGCATATTGGAGCAAAAAATCTTAATTTCACATATACGCTCGTGGGGTCTGAACTGGCGGTGACCGACCAAGAGAGAGACCTCGGGGTTGTAGTGGACAGCACGATGAAAATGTCGACCCAGTGTGCGGCTGTGAAAAAGGCAAATTCCATGCTAGGGATAATTAGGAAAGGTATTGAAAATAAAACAGCCGATATCATAATGCCGTTGTATAAATCTATGGTGCGGCTGCATTGGGAATACTGTGTACAGTTCTGGTTGCCTCATCTCAAAAAGGATATTATAGAGTTGGAAAAGGTTCAGAAGAGGGCAACCAGAATGATCAAGAGGATGGAGCGACTACCTTATGAGGAAAGGTTGCAGCATTTGGGGCTTTTTAGTTTAGAGAAAAAGTGGGTCAGAGGAGACATGATAGAAGTGTATAAAATTATGCATGGCATTGAGAAAGTGGATAGAGAAAAGTTTTTCTCCCTCTCTCATAATACTAGAACTCGTGGCCATTCAAAGAAGCTGAATGTTGGAAGATTCAGGACAGACAAAAGGAAGTACTTCTTTACTCAGCGCACAGTTAAACTATGGAATTTGCTCCCACTAGAAGCAGTAATGGCCACCAGCTTGGACGGCTTTAAAAGAAGATTAGACAAATTCATGGAGGACAGGGCTATCAATGGCTACTAGCCATGATGGCTGTGCTCTGCCACCCTAGTCAGAGGCAGCATGCTTCTGAAAACCAGTTGCCGGAAGCCTCAGGAGGGGAGAGTGTTCTTGCACTCGGGTCCTGCTTCCATGCTTCCCCCAAGCACTTGGTTGGCCACTGTGAGAACAGGGTGCTGGACTAGATGGGCCACTGGCCTGATCCAGCAGACTCTTCTTATGTTCTTACTTTCCAACAGTGCAATCCTGTTATTCTTACTTGATCTCTCAGCGGCTTTTGATACCATTGACCATGGTATCCTTCTGGGCTGACTTGGTGAGATGGGTATTGGAGGCACTGTTTTAGAGTGGTTCTGATCCTATCTCCACGGTCGTTTTCAGAGAATAGCACTGGGTGATTGTCTTTCGGTCCCCTGGCAGTTGTGTTGTGGGGTGCCGCAGGGTACCATCTTGTCCCCCATGCTGTTTAACATCTATATGAAGCCCTTGGGAGTGGTCATCATGAGATTTGGGGTGAGGTGTCAGCAGATGATGAAAAATGGAAAATGGACTGCCTTCAAGTCGATCCTGACTTATGGCTACCCTATGAATAGGGTTTTCATGGTAAGCGGTATTCAGAGGGGGTTTACCATTGCCTCCCTCTGAGGCTAGTTCTCCCCAGCTGGCTAGGGCCTGCTCAGCTTGCTACAGCTGCACAAGCCAGCTCCTTCCTTGTCCGCAACTGCCAGCTGGGGGGCAACTGGGCTCCTTGGGACTATGCAGCTTGCCCACGGCTACACAGGTGGCAAAGCACATAACCCCTGAGCTGGGGGGTTGATCTTTAGCTGGCCCTTTACACTCAGGAGTCACAAGCAGGAATTTGAACTCATAGACTCTGGACTCCCAGCCAGGCTCTCCTCCTCACTGTATTATAACAGCTGTCCAGCAGATTATACCCAGCTCTATTTCTCTGTAACATTTGAATTGGGAGAGGCAGTGCAAGCCCTAGACTGCTGCCTGGACTCGGTAGTGGGCTGGATGACGGTCAATAAACTGAGTCTGAATCCTAGCAAGACAGAGGCGCTGTGGGTTGGTGGTTCCCAAGTTCAGATAATTGGTCAGTTGCCTGCCTTGGATGGGCCGTACTCCCTCTGAAAGAACAGGTCTGGAGTTTGGGGGTGCTCCTGGATCCATCTTTTTCGCTAGATGCCCAGGTGACCTCTGTGGCTAGGAGTGCCTTTTACCAGCTTTGGCTGGTAAGACAGCTGTGGCCGTTCTTGGACCAGGATAGCCTGACCACTGTTGTCCACACACTGGTAACCTCTAGGCTTGATTACTGTAATGTGCTCTATGTGAGGCTGCCCTTCAGATTCATCCGGAAGCTGCAGCTGGTGCAAAATGTGGCTGCGAGATTGCTCACTGGGGCAGGGTATCACCAACATGTCACCCTGCTGCTGAAAGAATTGCACTGGCTGCCCATTTGCTACCAGGCCAAGTTCAAGGTTCTAATCTTCAGGATACCTGAAAGACCGTCTTACCCCTTATATACCCAGTCAATCACTGTGCTCTGCAGGTGAGGGCCTGTTGCAGATACCATCTTATCAGGAGGTCCATTCCACACAACATAGGAAACAGACCTTTCGTGTGGGAGCACCTACCCTTGGAATTCCCTACTCTTAAATATTAGACAGGCACCATCTCTGTTATCTTGTCGGCACCTACTGAAGGCCTTCCTCTTTCAACAAGCCTTTTAAGTTGAGACCTTATCCTAGTCCTACTCAGAGTAGACTCACTGAAGTTAACAGACATGGCTCACTTAAGTTGATTATTTTCAGTGGGTCTACCCAGAGTCGGACTTAGCTCAATACAACTCATTGATTCTTTTTCTTTGATGTCTCGCAGTCACACAACATTCTTCCCTCATTGATTTGTTCTTTGAAACCAGCATTGTCTTGTTAGCCAGATCTGCATCCATCTTTTTGTTCATGGCCAGTCCCTCTTGCAACATAATTAAGTTTCCTGACTGTGTAGCTTTCCCTTTATACGATATTATCTTTTCTTCAAATAGTTTAAATTGACATCATGCGTTTACAGCAGATTACACACTTGCATGTTAACTGTATTTGCTCTGTGTCGCCTCCAGGCTTCCTTTCCCTTCAATCATTCACCCAGGCTATCTATACTGACTGGTTCGTTTTGTCAAGCAGAAACCAAAAATGAATTCAATTTTTTTTGGGGGGGGGGGTCAGGGATTTTAAACTATGTCTATCAAGTGTTTGTTTCTCCCAACTAGGAATGGGGGAGACATTAGATTGTTTAGATTTGCATCTAAAGTTGAATTTCTCAATATGTAAACTGTAAGAACCGAAATACAGCCATCCTTCAAAATCCACACTGAGCTGAATTTTGCAATGCAGTTCAATCAACCAATGTTTACAAAAATGCATAAATTAGGGGAAAATGTGTATAAAGATGAATATATTGGTGAAAATAAAATACAAAAATGCATTATGTTAGAAGAAACATATGCATTAGTCAAAACTGCGGACAAAGATGAGTTTATTAGGAGAAATTTGCATTAAAATGCTGAATAATTTTTATGAGGATTTTTTCTATAAAATCACAAATTGCTGCAGAAACATGGAGAACTGGAAAAATTAGAAACTGAAAGAACCAAAACTGATGGTTTCTTCCATCCCTAAATACAATCCATAAAAATTATGAAATATTAAAATACATCAATTTTATAAGAACATTTTTCTTTGACAAAAGTTAATCTGCACTCCTATACAAACGTGACTATGGGAGTATATGTTGTTGAACCCAATAGAACTTACTTCTGAGTAGACATGCATAGAATTGCATTGTCAGACACTCAGACAGAACTCATATACGCATAGAAAAAGGCTTCTACATGTTTTCCCTACGCATTGGCTGAGGAACTATGTGTTCAAACACTGCTGTGTGATTCCTTTTCAGATCTAGCAATTACAACTATTAGGGTCCCTCCAAACTTTTTTTTAGGGTGTCTTCTGCAACATGGCACTGATGCAATAATAGTGGTGAATTGATTACAGGACCATCCATGCATCATTCCGGTTTATTAGTTCTGTGATGCTTTTGCAGTATTGCCACATTATTGCCATCTGGAGAGGCACTCTTGCAATGTAGTGCTACAAAACCAGGACAAAAACAGCCCTTGGAACATTTGTGGCATGAAACGTTACCGGATTTCAGCAGGACGTTGCAAGACATATACTGACTGGAAACAAAGCAGTATGTCTGTCCAAAAGGAAACAGTATTAAAAGTGGCATCACATATAGCCTGCCCTGATACCATCATCATGAGTACAGTTAATCATGAATGGACAATAAAAAAAGATACCTGGAGGGACCCTCAGCTGTTCAAGAACAGTAGCTCAATTTATTACCCTTCCCCCTCTCCAACCCACTGGATGGAATGGTAGGACACCAAGCTTCAACTTCTTTAGGAGCTGCCCTTGTGGAGAGGGTGTGTGGAAATAGTTAATTGTCTCTTCAAGAACTGTAGAGCAAATGTGGCTAGTCAGGATTGGTTGAAACCAGTCAGCAGATCAAGGAGTGACTGAGTTCCACGAAGCAAGGCCTTTGTTGGATGTCTTATGCTCAGCTGTGTTCTACATTTATAACAAATAATAAACTGTTTTGTTGGTAATCCAGAGTCAAGTAATCTAAGGTAAAACAACACAGGGGGGAGCCATGGTATCCATTGTCGGGCTGAGTCAATGGTTAATGATAGCAATGCATGTGGTAGTCTCAGAAAGTTCAAGGTTCTGGCTTTGGTGTACAAAGCCCTATACAGTTTGGGACCAGAATACCTGAAAGACTGTCTTACCCTTTATACACCCAGTCTATGACTGCGCTGTGCAGGTGAGGGCCTCCTGCAGGTACCATCTTATCAGGAGGTCCGTTCTGCACAAAATAGGAAGCAGACCTTCAGTGTTGTGGCACCTACCCTTTGGAATTCCCTCCCATTAAATATTAGACAGGCACCATCTGTGTTACCTTCTCAGTGCCTAATGAAGACCTTCCTCTTTCAACAAGCCTTTTAAGTAGAGACCTTACCCAGTTTGCATCTGTGTTGGAACTGCTTTTAAGATGTTTTTAAAGTTTTTAAAAATATGTTGTTAAATATGTTTTTGAATATGTTTTGTTTTAATATATTTTGAAGTCTGTTTTTTAAATATGTTTTAGGGTTTTTAGGGTTTTGTTTACCACCCTGAGCTCCTACTGGGAGGAAGGATGGGATATAAATTTTAATAATAATAGCAATAATGATGATGATGATGATGATGATGATTATCTGCTTAAGACACTGATCTGTTGATTGTTATGGCAGGGCTACCAGCTTACAGTGCAGTGCAGTAGTGACATATGCTCCCACTTGGATCAGGGCCTGTATATTTTAATCAATGAGAAAAGATTTTTCTCCAATACAGGTAGGAGGGAATGAATGTTATTTTCTTTCTTTTTTAAATAGCTGAACAGAGGCTAAGGATGGAAAATTGCCACTTGAAGTTATTTCAGTGTGATTCCTGGAATTCCAGTGTTTCACTAAACTACAATTGCCTGCAGCAGTAGCAGCCCTTTAAAACTGAAAAGGTTTCTTCCTTCTCCCTTCCCCAACTTTAGCTACTGTGTGGATGTCTGTGATGTATATTGTACACCTCTTTTATATAGGAGCACTTGGAATTATAAATAGTCCACAGTCCTAGGAAATCCCAGTTCTGACAATGTAAAGGATTAGTGTGCTTGTAAAATTCCACCTTAAAACTAATTGAATGTGTCTGCAGCCAACTCTTTAGTACAGAGAAGCTTTGCTAAACGATGACACATAGCATTTGGAGCTAGATGTTCCACATCTGGAGTCCAAATGTTAGACGTGATATAAAAAAAACTAGCACAACAACCCAGTGGAGCATTTTACAGCCAGAAACACAAGCAACATGGACCTTGTTCTCCTCTGCATGTTCCTGCCACTGCTCACGGTGGCTTGGGGCCAGTATGGGGACTATTATGACCCCTACAGTGACTACAGGGGCAACGATGCATGGGCCAATGTGTACCGGCAGGGTTTCAGTTTCCAGTGTCCTCATGGGCAAGTGATAGTGGCAGTGAGGAGCACTTTCAGCAGAAAAGAAGGCTCTGACAGACTGTGGAACTATGCCTGCATGTCTACCCCGCACACCCTGGGAGAGCCAACAGAGTGTTGGTGGGAAGAGATCAACCGAGCTGGACTGGAATGGTAGGACACCAAGCTTCAACTTTGTTTAGCAGCTACCATTGGGGGAAAAAAACCATGTTATGCATCATCAGGCTGATGCAATGGGTAATGATAGCAATGCATGTGGTAGTCACAGAAATGCATGTTAATGAATTATCTGCTTAAACCTGTGTGAACAATCCGGGGAGCTGTAAAGATTATTCTGCTACAAATTTCCATTGATGAGTCAGTCACAACATTGTCCCATTCCTTTGCTTTATATATATTGTGGACATTTCTCAATTTATCTTCACCCTTTCCCCACCATCACATACTTTTCTTAACCAGTTCAATAATCTTGGCTGGAGCTAGGTCGACAATAGTTGTTTTTAATGAGGAGAGTCCTTTTGTCCCACTATTGGCTCTGCTCAAGAAGATTTTGAAAGCATCGGGAAACCTTGCAAAATCTGTTTGACCAGAGAAAAATATCAGGGAGGGTGTGTTTCTGGAATGACTGTAAATGAGCAATGATAGCTCTATTATAATACTTTCAACTCTCTGAAGAAAGCACTGTTGATCTTCACCAACATTTGAATGCAATGCAGGATTAATTGCACAATGAAAGACTCATTGTGTTTCTAATTCAGACAGGACTTTTAATCATTCTAATCCAAGACCTCAAAAACCAGGAGCAGATATTTTGTTACATATTCCCAGTTCCCACTTTTTCTTCATAGTATGTATATAGAACATTCTGTCAAACATACTCACTGCTCTCCAATAGTTTTAGGCAGAATATATGTAAATGTGTCCACTAAACATTCAGTGTTAACCCATTGCCTCTTTTCCTTGTTTGTGATTCAAATAATGTATATTTGTTTAAATGAAACTATACATAGAAAGATGCTCTTGCTTTTGACTGGTGGTCAAACCCTTGCCCCCCGCAACACTTCCCTTAGTCATAGAGGTCTAGTTCTTCTTACCAAGGTCCTTTACAATCTCATTTAAGGATGGGAGGATCTATCTATTTCGGTTCTCTCAGTTCCTCATTTTTAAAATCTTCAGTATCTGTTCACCACATTTCTGCAGCAATTTTTGTTTTTTTTAAAATCCTCATGAAAATTCTTCAGCATTTTAGTTGAATTTCTTCTAATAAACACATCTTTGTCTGCAGTTTTGATTAATGTATACAGTTTTGCAAGCAATCTCTCCTAATATAATGCCTTTTTTATATTTTATTTTCACCATTATATTCATATTTATACACATTCCCTCCTGGGATATGCATTTTTGTAAACATTGATTGGAGAACTGCATTGCACAATTTGGAAAATTGCAATCAAAGGATGGCTGTGTTTCAGTTCTCATATTGGTTTGGAAAGTACAGATTTGATCGATTTAGCTATATATGTGAATTGCATCAAATTTCGTTTGCATCCTTAATATCGTTTGTATTTTACTGCTTTTGAAATGTGTGTTTGTACTAAAGTGACTCCAAAACCTTTAGAACAGAGATGCAAAAGAATGAAACTCTGTATAATCTGGTCTATTAATAAAAATATATACATGTCATCACTAGTATGTATGTTCGTTTTCATCACACTGCTTTTCTGAAACTTTTAGATGGCAACATGCTGAGCAAGCACATAAATAAAGTGAAAATTTTGTATCAATATTTGGAAGATTTGTACCGACTTGGAAGTCAATTCTTTTACTAATTGTGCAAAAGATTTGATGCTAGTCAAGAGAAGGATGTTGGAATGGATGCTATGGCAGCAAAATTGATTCCTCCTGGAGAAGACATTGTTTTTACCCTAACCTATCCATTCTTGACAGCCAGTGTGGTGTAGTGGTTAGCATGTTGGACTACGACCTGGGAGACCAGGGTTCGAATCCCCACACAGCCATGAACCTCACTGGGTGACCTTGGGCCCATCACTGCCTCTCAGCCTCAGAGGAAGGCAGTGGTAAACCACCTCTGATTACCGCTTACCATGAAAAACCCTATTCATAGGCTTGCCGTAAGTCGGAATCAACTTGAAGGCAGTCCATTTCATTTCATCCATCCTTGCATAACATTATTTTAAAAGTTACTTTCTATTTGTCTACTCAGGTTCACTCACCCCATATTCATCAGCAGAAGGTGGCAAGCATCCAAAAGCAAAAGAAAGGGAAAAAGTGGGGGAACCCCAAAATGCTTGAAAAAATATTATTTATTATAACAAAGGCCCAAAGCATTTCAGCCACTCAGTACTTTGGCCTGCGTCAGGGATGAACTGGTCTAAATTATTCTTCGCTAGCAAATCTGCTCAAATCTGGTGGTAATTATTAGTTTGAGTTACTGAGTGGCCGAAACGTGTTGGGCTTTTGTTACAATAAATAATATTTTTTCAAGCATTTGGGGGTTCCCTACTTTTTTTCTTTCGTTCACTCCGCCCATAACTGTTTGATTCTTTCGATATCTATATCTCACGTGCGCATGCATGTGCACATGCACGCTGGAGTGGAAAGGCTCTGCTAGCTTCCAGGCATGTGGGTCGCTGTTGCTTACCAGGAGGGGGAGCAAGGGGGTGGGGACATTGGCACAGTGCAAACACACTGGTGGGAGCACCAGATTGGCTCTCCTGTTGCATATGCACCATGCCAATGTCCCTGCTACCTCTTCCCTCCCCTTCTCCCTCTTGGTAAACAACAGTGACCCATCTTGTCCCACTAGGCATGTTAAGGAAATCTTTGGTTTTATGGTGGTTTTATTGTTCTATTGTTAATAGGTATGGCTTGTTTTTATGTACACTGCTTAGAAATGCAAATATTAAGTGGTATATGAAGGTTTTAAATAAATAAACAACCTGCTGGGAAGCTAGCATAGTAGCTTCCCCACCCCAGTCAGTCACTTCTAATGCTGTGATGCTTTAATAGGTCTGACTGAAGCATGGGGTGAAAAGGGAACGTATGGTGGTGACAGGAGATAGATAAGCTAAGGAAGAGTCTAACTCAGGGGTGGGAAACCTTTG
Organism: Rhineura floridana; assembly: GCF_030035675.1. NCBI lineage: Eukaryota > Metazoa > Chordata > Lepidosauria > Squamata > Rhineuridae > Rhineura > Rhineura floridana. The sequence goes on along the minus strand of NC_084484.1, from coordinate 141,054,075 downwards.
GACCTCCAGAGGTTGCTGAACTACATCTCCCATCAGCCCCAGCCAGCATGACCAATAGTCAAGGCAGATGGGAGTTGTAGTTTCACAACATCTGGAGGGCTAAACATTCCCCACTGTTGGTCTAACTGATCAGTGGGTGACAACTGGTGTGCTTGGGATTTATGCCTATCTGAGAGAGATCCCCCCCATTCCATCATTTGCTGTGCTTGCAACTGCTTCTCTGCTTATTCATATAAACAGTCTTTCAAATGAAAGTTCATAACCATAGAATATACCATGCTCATCATTGGAAGCTGAATAGAAATAGTACTTGCTACTTTATGCTCTGATGTACCACTTTCTTCCTCTCAGCCTCAGATTGGTTCAAAACATCCAAAAGCACAGCTGAACATGGAAATATAGGAGCTTGCAGAAGAACTTAGGTTTCTCTGAGAAGTCAGCCATCTTACTGAACACTTGCTTCCTCTGGGGACCTTCCAAAGTGAGAGTTGGGGCAAACCAATCAGAAGCAATAAGAGTGTGCAATAAACTGTTTCTACTGTTCTTTCAAGAATGCTAGTCATATACCAGAATGCTTAACTGAGACCCTTTAGAAAGAGATGTCCATGTCCTTCAATATCCCAAGGCCAAAACAGAAAGCTAAACAAGAAGGTATAATCACTCCTCCCATTCCCCTTAGGAGCCTTTGGCACTTTGGGTTAAACATGAAAATGTTAACTGAACTCAACAAAACATTTTCACATCTGTTAAATATAGAGCTCATTGCTGCATATATGTCTCTTCTTTGCTTTCCTCATAGAGAATATGCTTATTTGGCACAAGACAAAGGCTTGTAAGAGAGAAAGACTGCCAGTTTCGTTGCTGAAAGAAGATCTGAGTTATGTCTTTAAAATGAAAAAGACAACAAGAAAAACAATTTTAATCTGGAAAGAATACATATATTAAGAAAGCATTGTTACCCTTTTACCACTCTGGTTTGGAAATGCACATGCACACTTTTCCATGTATGCACAGATATTTTATTAACATCATCATCTGATATTTTGTCTAGAAATGCCAATGGAGTCTCTGACGAATAAAGCAGGGCTAGATAACATCATACCAAATAATGTACATTTATTTCTCACTCTAGCTCAAGGTCTGAATGTAGGATATAATATCTTTGAGTCATTTTAGCCTCACAACAACCTTGTGAGATAGGCTAGGCTAAGAAAGCACTGCCCAGGATTCCCCAATCAGCTTCACAGGCAAACAGGGATTTGAACCTAAGGCCTCCCACTTCCTAATCTAGCTCTCCTTCCACTGCACCACTGAGGCTGGAGCCACAGATGATGACGATTTAGTGCTGGTAAAACTTACAAACTCAGTTTAATTAGAGATAATGGTGGTACACATGAGTGCGTAGCCCCCAGCAGTGATGGGTCTACCATACTCCTGGGCTCGTACTGGGAGGAAGGGTGGGCTATAAATCTAATTAATTAATTAATTAATAATACTCCCTTTTACTCTTGTAAAAAGCATTGCCTGTTTCCAATCATACAGTTGAGAACAGTGTAAGGTGTTCCAATGCACCATCCTAAAATTAGACGTAATTATCTGTGGGGGTTTCATTCAGAATGTTTAAGGCAGCCATGTTCCATGCCTTCAGAATGAGGTCCCTGTGGCTTCTGCAAGCCTTCCCTCCACTGGACCCCCTGCCCTCTTCATAAGGGTAGTTTGGTGAGAAGAAAGGGCTTAGCAATGAGGGAGGCTGCATCATTGTAGGGAGTGCTGGAGCTGGGAAAAGCTCATTTCATATCAGGGAAGGGATGTGGCTCAGTGATGGAGCATCTGTTTTGCTGACAGAAGGTCCCAAGTTCAATCCCTGCATCCCCAGGTAGGGCTAGGGATTGTTCCTTGCCTGAAACCCTGGAGAGCTGCTGCTAGCCAGTGTAGACAATATCAAGCTGGATGGACCAATGGGTTTGACTCAGCACAAGGCAGCTTTTTATGATCCTCTGGTCTCTGAAACCCATATCCAGATGCAGCCATCTTCTTTCACTCCTTTTCTCTTTTCGCTGACAAGATGGAAATCAAATGTAAGGGGAGAGTGACTGGTTAGCAGTTCAAGGCTATGGAGCCATTTGAGGTCACGTTCCTCTGAAACGTCTGGCTTCAGTTATATAAATTGGAACTGATATCCTTATGTAGAAGTTTTACCTAAGATCTCGCCCTACCCTCCACCTTTGTACCATTTAAAGATATCAAACTTCCTTGACAGTGGCACTGACTGCTAAGTCATAGATGAAGTCATTAGTTCCAACTATTATTTTATGGAGATATGACACAGTGAGCATATCGGCGCTTGAGAAAAGCAAGGCAAATGAAACAATCTACTTCAAAGAATCGCATGGCTTTGATGGTAATAGCTGAATAAAGCAACACCAGTTTATCTGCTGTTTTGAAAGACAGAATGCAGAGATCTCTGTCTGTGTGAAATCTTGCCAGTATCCTTGAAGCACAATAGCTGCCACAATGGTGGCTCAGTTATGAATAAGGACTAATAGTTTTGGTTTCCACGACAGGCTTACTAAAAAAAAAAAAAAACACCCACGTATTTCTAGTCTACAGTAGCACTTTGCTTTTGGAAGAATATGTGTCATTGCCTGCGGCAGCGAAAAACCACAGATAATTTTCTTAGTGCATTTATGCACAAGGCTGTGACAAGAGAGGAAGGCAAGTTTTAAAAAGGGAGTACAGTAGGGCGCCACTCATATGGCAGGTTACGTTCCAGACCCCTGCCTAAAAGCAAAACCTACTGAAAAGCAGAACTCCTTCAATAAAATGGTGCCTGATGCCCAACAAACACCGTAAAAGTGGAACAAGCGCCGTATGAGTGGGGCCCTACTCTAATTTTAGCCGCCATATTAGCGGAACACCGAAAAGCGGGCCACCGAAAAATGGGGCCCTACTGTATTATCATTGTCGTTATTTATTCTACAGATTTATAGATCATTTCACATCCAGAAACAATTCAAAATAGTGTGCGCTAAGATAAAATGAGATAAAAACACAAAAGGTGCAGATTTTAAAGACAATGAAAACAATTCTACAGACGTACAACTAATATGTCATAAAATGAATGGGTCAAACTTCATGGAAAGCCTTCTTAAAGAAAAAAAATTCCTTCAGTAGGCACCTAAACTTCATAATGCTGGGCGCCTGTCTAATTTCAGTTGGTAACTGATTCCAGAGGGCTGGAGCTGCAACAATACAGGCCTGGTTTTTAGTACAAACTAACTGGCAGGCACAGTACTCTCAGTAATGCCCTATCTGAGGAGCACAGTTGCCGGGCAGATATATGGGGCAAGCAGGCAATGGGCTGTAAGGCCTGGTTCAGAAGCAGATTTGAGACATTTAAAACAACTGGGAAAAGGAACTTTAATATTGTCAGGCAAGGCATCAAGGGTCAGCACTACTGGGCAGTTGCCAATGCCCCGAGGGCATACCGCCAACACTGTCACTGATGCAAAACTCTGGCTACAGCCACCAGGGTTCATCAGACTTTTCAGTGTTTGGCCTTGGAAACCCAGCATCTGTCCAGCACTGGGCCTGGGTGACAGTGGCTAGCATCTGTCATTTTAATCCCCCACAATGTCTTTGGGATTCCATGTTGACCCGTAGGCAATACTACCTCTGGTTATTTTTCATCAAGTCTGAAAGCCTGGAGCAAGGAAGAGTTTTTGTTATGTCTTTGTAGGAACTTGCAGGCTGTCAAGGTCAACACCTGCTGGTTCCTAAGCAACGGGAGATAAGGACTGGAGCCAGAGCAGCCAGCTTCTCTGTGGGGGTTTTGTTCTTGAAGAAGAAGCAGCTTTCTGTGTGTGCTCTTGCTATGGGGGAAAACGAAACTGCTTGTAAAGCTTACATGCCTTAATGTCCGAAGTAAATGGACTCTTAATACTATGTCGTGTTCTTGGATTTCTTGACTACTTATACTCTAGTGTAACAGCGCTTACAACGCAAATACCGCACACATCAACAGGGTTATGGGCCCAGATCCAGCGCGCGTTACAACAGAGTAAGTGGTCTGAGCTGCAGACTGAGTTCCAGAGAGCAGCGTGATTGATTGTGCCAGACAGAAGTGAACGAAGATGGCTGTAAACATGTCTGGAGGCATGCCGATGGAGAGACTTACAGAAAATAATTACGCCAGCTGGAAGATGAGAATGCGGGCTTTCCTGATAAAAGAGGATTTATTTGAGGTGATTGAAGGGACCCCACCAGCACCACCAACAGCGGCCTGGAAGCGGAAAGATGAGAAGGCGCAGGCATTTATTACCTTGGCTCTATCCGACTCTCAACTGATGTACGTGAGAGATGAACCCTCAGCCAGACGTATGTGGGACGTGTTGCAGGCTTTGCATGTGCAACATACTGCGGGATCGAAATTGTGTTTGGCAAGAAAGCTGTACCAGATGCGCTTCACCGGAGAAAGCACCATGTCTGAGCATCTTACTGAATTTAGGTGCCTATTTGCTGAATTAGAAGACCGAGGCGTGGAACACAGTATCCTTCAGAAGATGTATATTATCCTGGCTTCACTCGATGGAAGCTGGAATAATTTTGTCATGGCTATGGAAGCAATGCCAGATGGCGGCCTGAACGTGGGTTTTATTGAGGAAAAATTGACCCAGGAGTGGCAGCGGAGACAGGAGGCGCAAAAGGCCGAGCCGAAGGAAGCTGTCAGAAGCAAGCAGGCAAACTACCAGGAGCAGCAACGGCTGAAAACTTGTTGTTTTTGCGGAGCGCGTGGGCACATTCAAAGGGACTGTGCACTCAAGCAAAGAAACAGAGATGGAGGCTGGAAGCAGAGCAGTGTGAACTTTGTCAGCGCAGAAAAGCCTCATTTAATGGAGACAGAATGGGTCTGTGACAGTGGAGCGTCCCATAGTCTCGTAAAGGACTTACGTTTATTGCACACTTCAAAGGCGGTGCAGGATTCTGTTCTTTTAGCTGATGGATCGAGAAGAACTGTCAAGGCGCAAGGGACATTGAAACTGAGTAAGATTGGCATAATTTCTGATGTATTGTATGTCCCTGAATTGTCTAATAATATTTTGTCAATCAGAAAATTAACCAGCATTGGGTTTTCAGTGGTGTTTGAAAAAGGCAAATGTTTTGTGAAAAGAGGGGGTGAAATATGCACGCAAGGGAGCCTGAAAGATGCACAGTTTGTAATAAAGAGCAATCAGGCAGAGTGTGCTATGTTAAATGCTGGAACACATAAAGGCTGTGTACATGATTGGCAGAAAAGGCTGGGGCATGCAAACTACGAAACAATTAAAAAAAACCCGAGTCTTAGTGAAAACATGAAATTGACTGAGTGTGGGCAGATAATGGATTGTGATGCCTGCCATAAAGCAAAAGATACTATTGCACCCATAAACCGGGAGGCGGAAAGCTCGACAACCACCCCTTACCAGCTAATCCATGTTGATTTATCAGGGCCAATAAACAGTTCACAAGGAGGTGCAAGATACTTTATGGTCGTAGTGGATGATTTTTCGAGGTTCACTCGTGTTTATTTGCTCAAGAGGAAAGATGAGGCAGAGCAGAAGTTGCGTCTGTTCATCAAGAAAATTCAAACGCAGCATAATGTCACTGTGAAGGTGATACGATCAGACCAAGGGGGAGAGTTTACAAGCAAAGTATTACATGCATACCTTGAAAGTGAAGGTGTAGAACATTTCACAGCTCCATTTTCTCCGTTTTCTAACGGGATAGCGGAGAGAAAAAACAGAGGGCTTCAGGAAGCTTTGAGAGCCATGTTGGAGGATTCTAGTCTCACACACTCTTTTTGGGGAGAATGTATTCTGTATGCGAATTACATACACAACAGGGTGTTACATAGTGCCATTGGAATGTCACCCTACAAGAAACTCACTGGGAAAAAGCCGAGGGTGCAGTACATTGAGAGATTTGGAGCCCGTTGCTGGGTTCATATTACACAAGGGAAAAGACGTGGCAAATTGGCACCTAGAGCACAGGAAGGGTTTGTGCTGGGTTTTCAGAATGCATAGTACAGAGTGTGGGTTCCACAAACATAGCAAGTTATTCTGAGCAGAAGCATTAAAGTCTCAGACAAGCCTTGGGATCATGAACAAACAGTTATTCTCAATGGGTCAGATGAAACAACAACACCAGGACCGACACCTACACAAGGGGTGAAAGTGGAAGGAACACAAATACCACTGAAGGATGCATTAAATGAACTGATTTGGGGCAAACGTAAAACAAAGAAACGTAAGGCTGACGATCTGATGTATTCTGAGCAAGTCGTTCCAAGTACAAGTGCTTCAGATGGGGGTGCAGCAGGAGCCGAAGCTCCAATTCCCTTAAGGCGCTCTGAGAGAGCTAACATTGGGAAACCTCCTGACAGATTTACTGTAGGTATAGTCAGTAGCCCGGGTATGCACAAAGAAATACAGATGGATGCAGAAACGTTATATCTAACTTGTGTACAACCAAAGTTTGATTAATAAAGTTTGAGCTTCGAAACTGTAATGTATGATGCAATGAATTGAAATGTATTATTGGATGCATATGTGTAACTATGTATTGTAGAACTGTACTGTTGAAATGGAAATGTTATAGTTGCAAATGTTATAGATACAGTCTTGATGAAAAGGTGGGAGCTGTTGACCCGTAGGCAATACTACCTCTGGTTATTTTTCATCAAGTCTGAAAGCCTGGAGCAAGGAAGAGTTTTTGTTATGTCTTTGTAGGAACTTGCAGGCTGTCAAGGTCAACACCTGCTGGTTCCTAGGCAACGGGAGATAAGGGCTGGAGCCAGAGCAGCCAGCTTCTCTGTGGGGGTTTTGTTCTTGAAGAAGAAGCAGCTTTCTGTGTGTGCTCTTGCTATGGGGGAAAACGAAACTGCTTGTAAAGCTTACATGCCTTAATGTCCGAAGTAAATGGACTCTTAATACTATGTCATGTTCTTGGATTTCTTGACTACTTATACTCTAGTGTAACAGCGCTTACAACGCAAATACCGCACACATCAACATTCCAGAGTAATGCTCTGTCAGGGTCCCAGAGGTATTGCAGGGGAATTAAAATGGTATGTGGCAACAGCAGTGCTTGTAAGCACCATCAGTGGGCCCTGGTGGGATTATCTGGTGGCCATCATGGGCAGCAGTACTCCAAACAACACTGGCCAGCTGTATATAGCTGTCGTGTTAATTTTCTACAATGCGTCTAACATAGTGTTGTGACATCAAATTTTGAACATTTGAAATGGTAGCTAGATTCAGATGCTGCTTGGGACAGTTTGCCAGAAACATTTTTTTAAGAGGAATGCAGGGCTGCCATCAGTGACTGTGGGCCCTTTTAGGATGCTTGGCCCCCTGGCAGCTGCCTAAGGACATTGGCCCTGTTCATGCATATAAATGCATATACTAGGGTAAAATGCATATAGTAGTGCATATATTAGTGAAAATAGCATACAAAATACATTATATCAGGGAAGACTGCTTTGCAAATTTGTATATCAGGCAAAATAGTATACAAAACTGCATGTTAGGAGAAATTCACATTAAAATGCTGAGCAATTTTGATGAGGATGGTTTTTAAAATAAGATATTTAAAACTGATATGGAAATGTGAAGAACTGAACGTGACAGTAGAAAAATGAGAAACTGAGAGAGAACAAAATTGGCATTTTTGCTCATGCCTAGTTGCCAGTTTTTGGTAGCCTGGAAGAAATAATGTTTCAAACAACAATTTCAGTGTGATTATTTCTTTTCTCAGGTATCAAACGTGCTCAAGTAATGGTTTGGTGGCAGGATTCCAGAGCCAGTATTTCCCATCTGTGCTTGATCGAGAGTGGCAATTTTATTGTTGCCGCTATAGCCGGAGATGCCCATATTCATGTTGGTGAGTTTGCAAAAATGCCCTAATACACTGAGAACCCATTGTCTCAATCAAATCTGTTTGGTCAGGTATAGAGAGTCCAGTGGAGAAGGACACATCATCAAGCAGAATGATGATGGGGAAAGTACACATTAAGTGCTTACAAACCACACTACAAATAATCAATCAACATCATACTGGAAAGGGTATCTTTGGAAAATACACTAATAATAATAATAATAATAATAATAATAATAATAATAATAATAATAATAAATTGAATTTATAGCCCATCCTTCCTCTTGAAGGAGCCAGGTAAGAATGCCTCCCATGTAAGAAGCCTGTAAGAAGCTTTCATTATCCAGTCATCTCTTTTAAGTATTTCTCATACTTTGTTCTTTTTGCAATATCTGGGGCTCTATTAGTCAAGTAATTATCAAAATGTGTAATGCATGGTGTATCATGAGGATAAATGGGAAGACGGAGAACCTTGTATGCCATCTTGGGCTCCATGGAGGAAAGGTGGGATATAAGTGTAATCAGGGCCGGCTCCAGGAATGCCAGGGCCCTTGGACATCAGTTTGCCCTGGGCCCCAGCTTGCCCTGGACCCCAGCTTGTGTGTGTGTCCGCGTGCGTGCATGCACACAGGCGCACGCATGTGCACGGCCCCCCACGCCCCCCCACCTACCTGTCTGCTGTCTTTTACCATTGCCCTTAACGAAGATGGCAGCCATGGTTTCCCTAAGGGGATGACGCCTCCGCCACCATCTTTGTTGATGGCACACGTGCATGCTACACGCGTGCATCTCTGCCATCAACTAAGATGGCGGCAGGGGCTTCAGTACGTTAGGGAAACTGCGGCCGCCATCTTCGTTAAGGCCAATGGTAAAAGACAGCAGACAGGTAGGTGTGTGTGTGTGTGTGTGTGTGTGTAGGGGCCACGGATTGTGGAAGGGGAGCAGAGGGGTGGCTGAGGGGCCCCCTGTAGCTCCAGGGGCCGTCGGGCCAGTGCCCCACCTGGCCGCCCTTCAGAACCGGCCCTGAGTGTAATGCATGCCCAGTGTTTGCATGAGCAGAAGGCTATTCACTCAGCCAATAGTTCTCTTCCTATTGTGCCCCTGCAGCCTCCTGTGCCCCCTGCCAACCTCTCTGGAGGGTTGGAGTCCTTTCTGAACAGCAGGGGCTGTCATATGCGGTTGCAGTGGGAGGGGTAATTGCCTAAAATTGGGCAAAGGGAGCTTGTGGCAGATCTTGTGAAATAAACATATGAAGTATCCCAGGTCATGAACAGAGCGCTTTCCTCTCACCACCGCGCAACGGCAGCTTGTCATGACACACTGAGACTGAAAAAGAAGCACTTTTTGCAAAGGCCTGTGGCCCTGGACCTGCCCTGTTCAAAGTTAAGGCCTGCTTTCTCTCTCTGGACAAACATTCTGAAAATACAGTCCACTAAACGTGCCCAGGCAAGCAGGAGATGAGGCAGCCACGGCTTTCCCCACCGGTTCATCTCCCACAAATGCCCTTTTAGTTCCCTCCCTTCCTCACATGCTGTGTGCACCACCAGGGACAGCGTAGCCACTTAACACATCAGCCAAAAGAGGACAGAGATATGCATAAAATCTACATACGCCAATTTAAATATATAGTTTACAAATTAATATAATTTCAATAGAAATCTGCCACATCTCACCATAGTAGGAAAAACTTGGACCAAATGACCTGGGTCTCCTCAGTGTGCTGCCCGGGTGTGGACTGTTGATGGGCAACATAAAGGCCTCTGCTTCCCCTTTTTATGATTCTTTATTTTAAATCAGACTTGGACTGGACGGTCCTTAAAATAGAGAACTTTCCTCTATAAAGTAAGACATAGGGTCACCCTAACTAGGGGGGTAGAGTAAATCTTTATCTTGATAGTCAGGACATTGTTTGAGTGGGTGGCTTCCTTCCTCCTGCACTGTAACCTCTCCTTGTTTTAAGCTGTGATCTTTTTATAACCTGCCTTGGGACAATTTGGTGAAGGCTGGGCAACTATAAGCAAAAGAAAGAAAAGTCATATCTCCCATTTCACTGAGGAATTCAAAGTTAGACAGATCTCTTGGTTTGGGCCAGGCACCTTACAAAATTTCTGAGTCATCTGCATTTTGTAAGCAGCAGGCATATTCAAATCCCCACTCAGCCATGAAGCTCACTGAGTGAGCTTGGGCCAGTCACAATCTCTCAGCTTGATGTACCTCACAGGGTTGCTGTGAGGATAAAATGGAGAGAGAGAGAACCATATACACTGCCTGGAGCTCCTTGGAGGACAGGTAGGATATAAATATAATAATAAATAAATATATATATATGTTTACTCAGAAATAAGTCCCACTGTGCTCATTGTAACTTAATTCTAGGTAGTGATACATACTATTGCAGCCTTGAGTAAATTCTGTTTTTTAGTCAGCTCCTGACTGGAACCAGCTTTAATATAACTTGGAACAAAATAGGCAAAATGGATATATTATGACCCAAGCAATTGGACTGTTGATATAGCTGCCTCATTTGGAACCAGGGTGCCTGCCTACCCACCTGTTTTTGCCTGTGCAGCTAAGGTGAAAACTGGCAAATTGGTTCCTTAAATTAGTTCAACAAAGCCAGCTCAAAGTATCTTAGATAAATAGAAATATGAAGGAAACAAAGTTTTCAGTTATTCATTCACAAGATGTTTACTTGCCTTTTGTCAGACCAGCTACATGCAACAACAATGCATACAAATCCAGAATAAACATTGCCATGCAAACAGAAGGGCAAGAAATCTTGGTCTTGGCTTCATAAAACCTTCAAGTGTCCCTCCAAGTGTTGGCTGAGGATCTGAACCTGCACTTAAAGCAAAAGTCCTGCCAAAAGTCTGTCTTATAAAGGAGGTGCTCTCTGCTTTACTAGTGAAGGCCATCATTGAAGTCTTTGCTTCATGTGATGGAAGGAATTTGTTTTGTGTCTCAGTGGGACAAGTAACACTGCTGCAACTTTCATTTAGGCTGACATCTTGAAGCTTCTATTTGCTATGTTGATTTACAACTCTTGCCTTATAGCAGGCAGCATGGCTGAAAACATCTGAAACTGTTTACATGTGAATCCCCAACTATCTGTTTCTGACATCCTAGAGTGTCTGTTTCTGTATCCATATCTATCTATCAAGAAGAGCCTGCTGAATCAGCCAATGCTGGATTCGCTATCTAGTCCAGCATCCTGTTCTCACAGTGGCCAACCAGATCCCTATGGGAAGCCAGCAAGCAGGACCGGAGCACAGTAGTACTCTACTCACTTGTGATTCCCAGCAACTGGCATTCAGGGGCGTACTGACTCCAACAGCGGAGTTAGAACATAACTATCATAGCTAGTCGCTGTTTATTGATAGCCTTATCCTCCATGAATTTATCTAATCCCCTTTTAAAGTCATCCAAGTTGGTGGCCATTGCTACTTCTTGTAGGAGGAAATTCCACTGCTTACCTATGCACTGTGTGAAGAAGTACTTTCTTTTGTCTGTCCTGAATCTTCCAATGGTCAGCTTCATTGAATGTCCCTGTGTTCTAGTGTTATAAGAGTGGGAGAAAACCATCTATCCAATTTCTCCACACCATGCATAATTTTGTGTGCTTCTATCTAATCTTCCCTTGCTCCCCTTTCCTTCAGATGAAAAAGCTCCAAATGTTGTAACCTTTCCTCATAGGGGAGCTGCTTGCTCCAAACCCTTGATCATTCTGGTTGCCCTTTCCTACCTCCACAAAATCCTTCACACGCAATTCCCCCTTAGAACTTTTCAACAACGATACCTTCCATCATAAAAAGTGTAGGCCCTTTTTATTTCCATTTTACAGATTGATAACTCAGTTTGTGTCTGAGTTAGCCAACTGGCCTACCAACTGTGTTCAATCAGGATTTGAACACAGAGTACCCAAGTCCACATACTGACCACTACACCACAGTGCTATTTTATGAAGTCAAGCATACCTTGTGCTCAGAATCTTGTTGGCAGTTATTTTAATAGCCAGATCTTCCCTGAAAGCAGCTATTTGCATTTCTATATCTTCCTTATGGAACAAGTTCATGGTATACTAAATCCTACTGAGTTTAGCGGGGTGTATTTGTATGTCCTTATAAGATGGCAGCCTTAAAGTGTAAACCTATGCATATCTATTCAGATGTAAGCCCTATTGAACTCAGTGGAGCTTACTTCCAGGTACGCATTGCAGAACTGCAGCCTTAATTTACTGGGAACCTGTGAGATCTCATCACTGCTGCATCTGGTTGGACTGAGCCTTGTTCTTTTATCTAGGACATTTTTATTATACTATCATAATATAATCTTGGAAGGCAACACAAGTTATTTCCCTGGGAAAGGCTCTAGGAATCAAATACATGTTATGGTTCTGTGATGAGAGGCCAGCTGTCCTATAGCTCACAGGGTTAACCTGGAAGGAATAAAAAAGAAATTTAAATAGAGAAGCAGCAAATTCCTTGCAGATGCGAATGTGTCATTACAAAATAATTCTGTTGCATCTGTCTGTGTATCTATGTTGGTGGAGAGCAGTCTAAAAGCTCAGCTTGAAACTCTCATATATAAAACATATGTCCTTAGAGCACTGGAAAGCCTGCACATATTGTTTATAATGGTTTCGTGCTCCAACCAAGCAGGGCCACTGAGTTCCAGAATGGTTTGGCTGATGCTGATGTTGCAGTTGCTCACTGAGCCTATTGCTTGTGCAAGCTATGCCCACATTTGCTGAGGGCTTATAGCAGAGGTAGCCGATGTGCTACCCTCCAGATGCTGTTGGACTATGACATCTATAATCCCTGACTTCTGGTCATATTGGCTGGGGCTGATAGGAGATGTAGTCCAGCAGCATCTGGTGGGCACCACACTGGCTACCCCTGGCTTATAGAATATGGGCTATAGCAGATATGGCCTTTACCTTTACACAGTTTGCCATTTATAAAAGGTATCTAGATGTTAATGGAATCTTTCACTGCCAATGTCAGGGGAGTGGAGCTACTGCTGCTGGTATGCTCTTTTTTCCATGGCTGAGCCTGCAATCTTTTTTAATAGAGAGAAATAGAGAAATGCATCCCTTTCATTTCAGTGTCCCACCACAGGCGATTAAAATGGGAGGGGTAGGGCATTATGGTGATGGGGAAAAGTATGAAATGTGGCAGGGAGTGAAAGATGGTGTTAGGGGCTCATCATTGGTAGCAACTATTCTCCTAGCAGCTGCTGGGTGGCAGTCGCTGTGTTTATTCCCCAGAGTGCCCGTGTGTGATGCTTTGTGATTGTCCTAAGGTATGGTCTGAAAGTGCAAGAGTTTAACATATAGTCCTCAAATAGAAGACGTATCCGATATTAAACTGATAAGAACAGATTAATCATAGCAGAGAATGTTTTCACTGATCTTAGCCAAAAGGCTGAGAAGCTTCTTGGCCTGAAAGCACAGGAGGCCATCATCTCACTAAAGCTAAACAGGTCTGGGTCTGGCCAGTGTCCGAATGGGAGACCTCCAGCATACTATTAAGTGAAAAGGAAAGAAAATGAACCGCAGCGGAACCCATTGTTAAGGACGGAAAATACACTGAAAATGATGCCATTGCTTAGTGGCCAAAGAGACATTCCTATACAGGGAGGAAAAGTTAAAATGTACAAAAAGCCATTCCCCAATATGTATAACTGCATGGGAAAAAATTGCTGGCTGGAGGGCGAAAATTGCACTTCAGCTAGGACACATCTGCTGCATAGGAACATCAGAAGCTGCTTTAGGGTGCTTCCAAATGAGGTGCTTATCAAGCCTTCATCCTGATTTGTTTGCAGGGAGATTAGGCAATGTTAGCTATTTAATGAGCATTCATTCTGATTTGTTTGTGGGGAGGTTAGAGGGGTTGCATCAAAGCAAGAGTTATCACACACTTTCCAGGGCATTTTCCTTTCACTTTTCTTATTGCAAAACAGTCCAGTCTTTTGGGGAAGCAGACTTGCTGGGCAAGACCTCTCCATCAGCTATAATTCTGCAACCTGAACTTGTTGGTATGCAACTGAATCCCACCCAAAAATAGCAACGGTCATTCTGGAAGCACCCTTATATGGAATCAGACCATTAGTCTATCTAGCTCAGTATTGTCTATTGACTCGCAGTAGTTCTCCAGAGTTTCAGGCACAGAACATTCCCAGGTGCAGGGGGCTGAACTTGGGCTTTCCATATGCAAAGCAGATGCTCTGCCACTGAGCTGCGGCCCGTCCCAGGTATCTTGTGTTCAAAGATAACACAAAAAGAGCAGAAAGCTTGAAATGCAGTTGCAAGTCCCTCTTTCCACCTGGCCCTCAGTCTAAACTGCATTTCTGTCTTGTATGCATGCACACCAACAGCAAGGGAGAAGCTGACATCGCACAGTCAGTCTGTCAGGCGTGGGAGCTAAATTTCCTTTAAGAATTTGAAATGGTTCCTGAATCCCAGACTTGGTTGTTCTTGTTTTATTGGCTACAGAATGCTCTTCTGTTACTGGCAATGTTTAGAAAGTGCGCTGAATGGTGTTTTGAAGGGGGAAAATGAGAAAAGAGTAGGGAAATGATCTGTAATTAAATAGGCAACTCAACAGAATAACAGAGTCTTGGAATATATGCTTAATTATATAGAAAATATAGGGTAATTTCAGTGTGTCTGTAATCACTGAAAATAGCTAAAGGCTTGTAGACAGAAAGACTCCATTGAACTGGGATAACAAAGTGAGACATTACATTCTTCATTTTCATTTCTGACTCTGACACATGCTCATTGGGTGTACTTGGGCAAGTTACCTTAAGTTTTTATTCTTTTCCTTAATTGTCTGACCAATTAGAACAGCCTTTCCCATGCTTGCTGAGGCTGATGGGAATTGTAGTTCATCAATATCTGGAGGGCCAGACGTTCCCCACACCTAACCTTTCCTAACCTGGTGCCCTCCAGATGTTTTATACTGCAACTCTCCCATTAATCCAGTCAGCACATATAGCCTGGAGAAGAGGTGAGTAAGAGGTGACATCACTGCCATTTTCAAATATTTGAAGGGCTTCTATATAGATGATGGAGCAAATTTATTTTCTGTTTGCTTAGAAGCAGGGGTGGGCAACCTGTGGCCCTCTAAATCTCCTTGAACTCAAACTGCCATCAGCCTCAGCCAGCATGACCAATGATTAATGATGATGAGAGTTGTAGTCCAACAACTTCTGGAAAGTTGCCCATTCCTGCTGTAGAGAGTAGAACCCAAACCAACCGGATCACTTTACAAGAAAGGAGACTTCAACTAAATATGTGGAAGGACTTCCTGGCAGTATGTATTGTTCGACAGATTTCCTGCATCAGAAGGTTGGACTAGATGGAGTCATCTTCCAACTCTATACTTTTATGAACTCTCTCAGCCAATCCCTGTCCACCAAGCCCTGTAAAGCTGCAGCCTCATAACAACTTGTATGAGGACACTGTCTAAAGCACCTTTCCTCAATCAGGTGTCCTCCAGATGTTTTGAACTACAATTCCCGAAACCCCTCAATACTGGTCATGTTGAACAGGACTGATGGGAGCTGTAGTTCAGGAACATCAGGAGGGCAACAGGTTGGGGAAAGCTGGTCTAAAAAGTGTTGGTCCATTAGATTTTGACCACTGTTGTAGTTTACAACTACAGTAAACTACAGGGCGAGACGGGTTGGAGTGGAGAAAACAATTGTTTTAAAAAATGGACAGTGGTAAAAAATGGAGTGAAGGAAAAAAGGAGCCAAAGAGCAGAACTGTGGAGGTGAAATATGATGATGATGTGTGTGTGTGTGTGTGGATACTGTGTTTGCACTTGGAACACAAAGTGGCTTCCACTGCCCTTCCTGACTACTTTGCTGCATTTGCAGTGTTTTAACTTTTTTGCATCTCAGGGGAAAATGTTTGCGTGGGTGTGTGTCCCTTAGTTGGTCATAGGGCAGGGTCTGGGAGGTGGTTGAGTGCAAGAGATGATGCTTGCAGGCTGAGTGTGTGTGTGTGTGGGGTGCACTTGGTTTGACGTACAAAAATCTGAGTAGTGGCCTCTGCCTCCCTCCCCACCTCCCTTACCAGCGGAGAGACCACCATTGCTATCTTATAGATAAAAAGAATTATTCTACTACCTCTGTATGTGTGTTTATTTTTAATGTTGTTTTAGGCAACTTAGTGTGCAGCAGCCAAGGCCAGCACTTTGCAGGCACTCTAGTTTTTTTAAAAAGTAATTTCAGTGTGATTGTAGTGATTACTTTTGAGTAACAGTAAAGTAATGAATTCCTTTCAGAACAATTGTAATTGTCATGGTAATTTATTCTTTTTGGGGGCCATGTAACAGTAATAGTATTCCTTTTTAAAAGTAATCTTCCAAGATCTGGGGGAGATGCATAGCACAGCCACACACACCCCACTGGTGGAGAGGATGTGAGGGCCAGGCCAGGGGAGAGAAAGGCCACTTCCCCTTCAGTCCTCCTCCATGCACAGGGTGTGTTAACTGTATAATGGGCTATGTAAAAAATGAGGTTAACAGAAAATTTAGGATGAACGCCAGGAATCAAATGACTGGCATATTTTTGTTTCATAAGAGGGGATACCAAAAGGTGTGAAGCAAAATAGTTTATGCTATAACTAAGATGTAAAAAACTAGTGTGGAGCTTGTTTCCTCAAAAAACAGTATTAATCTTGTATCACAACACCAATAATAAAAAACAGGTTTAGAGACCGAGTAAGAGCATATTACAATGCAACCATAGTCAAGCAATTAGGGAGAGTGGTGTTGAGAAGAATAATTATAACTTTCTTGTTGAAGTCAATGAAATTGAGTCCTGAACTTTGTAAAATATTTACTGCATAAGTATAGATATTTTGTAAATGTATCAAAATGCTTGAAAAACATGCAAGAAAGCTTTTTGAATGGTAGGTTCATAATACACCTTTTCAGAGAGAAAATAAATACTTTAGGGTGTGTTTGTTAACTCCTCCTTGAGGATCTCTCCTTCTAGTCTTGTTCCTGACCTTTAGTTTTTCCTTTCTGTTGGACAATCAAGGGAAAACATTTTAACTGGCTGCTACATAAAGGACTAACTAAGCAGTTGGAAACTAATTATGGACAGCAATTCGATATTTTTTTTTTTACTGGCTGCTGGGTTGATTTTTCTGCCCAAAAACCCTGAAAAGGCATCATGCTGAACTGTATACATTGGGAAAATCAGAAATTAGGCCTGAGTTACACCCTAGATGGCCATCCATCCAGATTAGTGTACACAGTAGTGTTTCTGTGCTGTTTTCATCTTTTACCCTTTGCCATCAAGTATTCAAGAATACTTTGCCATCAGGTATTCAAGAAAAAGAAAAAAATCCACTATGATTGTGAGTATAGGGAGTGCTTTAAAGAGTGAAGAGTAAATTAGGGTAGATATTTTTTCAGATCACTTTAAGTTATCTCTTTATTTGGTATCCCCTTGTTCACTATATCCTTTAGCAATAAGCACCCAGGCCTGCTCTACTCATCAAAATAGCTGCAGAATAAACAAACTCTTACTTCTTCTTACTGCAGGCTAGCAAACATGTTTCTTTATCACTGGCTGGGTAAAGAACACAATTGAAACTGAAAAGCAGAACAAAGGAAATTCCAAGGGGTAGAGTCCAACTTAGCCCATAATATAAATTTCCAATATCTAACTCTTCAAGGGTCATGTTACTAACATGCAGGCTGTTTTTTTCAGGACAGTGTAAGTAATTATAGGGTGATTGTGATGATGAAAAATCCACCCTTAGGCAGGAAAAGTCTTGAGTGAGTTCACTTTTGGAGGCTGTTCCAAATGAAGCTTTTGTTATTTATTTATTTATTTATTTATTTATTATTTTATTCGATTTATTAGTCGCTCATCTGGCTGGAAACCCAGCCACTCTGAGCGACGTACAAAATAAAGGCGTATAAACATCAGACATAAAAGTATATAAACATCAAAAAAGAAGCAATAAAACTAAACAACAAAGTAGAAGCTATCCCCCAACCCACACAGCCCAACCCAAAGATCAGAAAGTCCTCCTAAAGAAGCTCCCTTTTGAAGGCTGGAGGGTGGGGCAAGGCAGGTGGAAGCAGCCTTCCCTGATGGCAACAGAGTCTCTCTCCCCTCATAGTCCTTCTCTTGAGGCAGCTCCCTTTTGAAGGCTAGAGGGTGGGGCAAGGCAGGTGGAAGCAGCCTCCCCTGATGGCAACAGAGTCTCTCTCCCCTCATGCACTTGCCCTGACTGTTTCACTGAATTTTTGAGAGGGTCCTATTCTTAAATTGCTCCTGTTGTTAAAACATGCTGTCATTCTTTAAATGGAAGCTGTCATTGTCTGTCATGTCACAAATTAAAAATACAATTTTCCAAAAACAAGTCTGGGGGAGCACAGTTCTAGGTGGGGTGGTGCACCCATAGACCCATCCTGACTATGGGGCTGATCAGTATGACCATTTCTTTTTATTGACTTTAGATTGAAAATAATGGCTATTGTCCCCTTTCATGGAGGGCTTGCGTCTCAAAAACAAAGCACTCTCCACACTTCAGATTTTGTGGCAGAACCACCTGTAACACTCACTGTGGAGACCAGTGCTCCTCATTCTGAATGTGGTCAGAAACTTTCATGTGACATTTTCAAAAGCATATTTTTAAAGAGAACATACACAAAACAAAACAAGCCAAACAAATAAAAAACAGCCTTTCTGTCTCCATTCCTCTGATCTAAGAGTTTAGGACAGCCTTCCCCAACCTGTGCTCTCCAGAGATTTTGGACTGCAATTCCCATCAGACAGCACAGCTGTGCTGCCTAGGGCTGATGGGAGTTGTAATCCAAAATATCTGGAGGGCACCAGGTTGGAGGCGGCTGTTTTAGATATTCACATTAGAATAATGGACTATTAGGGTTCAGACATTTATAACCAGGGTACAGTCTGCCCTTTAAAAAAGTCCATATTACCGTTCTTTTGGGTTGTTTAGAGTAAAAGAACATTCTTAGTTCATTAGGTAGTTTATAAACACTAGCCAAATTTCAACTGGCTTCATTATGGAAATGCCCCCAAGCACATTGAAGTGTATTTTGACAAAGTATGGGAATTGTTTATAATCTGTGCAGATTAGAGCTGCTTTGCACCCTAATTTCAAGGATGATTTCTTGGGGAAATGACTTCCATTATGTTAACTCTTAAAATAGGATGTGTAAAAGGCCTTCTAAATTCACTCTATATATACTTTATACTTCACTCTATATATACTTTATGGCTTTTGAATATATGTTGTGTATTATACTTTCCATGAGTTTGATCTCTCTAGTGACTCTGAAAAGAGAATATGTAAATAACACTTGGTGGTTATGATTGAAACTAGTGCTCAATGTAATTTTGGCTAATGGGGGAAAAGTCCATACTTGGCACAGAGAAGCATTACATTCTGTAATTAGTATATATGTATATATAATATCTCAAGAAATTAAGCAGATTTTATATAATTTTGTTTTTATATTTATTATTACATTTATTATGTTACTAACTTGACCCATGGATTCAGTGAGTCTCTTCAAAGCTTGACTAAGTCTGGTCCCAATCCATTGTTTGCTCTCACTAGCCATGAGGGGAGGTCAAGTCCCACTTGCTGAACACCAAAGAACATAAGAGTCCTGATGGATCAGGCCAGAGGCTAATCTACGCCAGCATCCTGTTCTCACAGCGGCCAACCAGATGCCTACAGGAAGCCCACAAGCAGGGCATGAGCACAACAGTACTCTTCCCCACTAGTGCTCCTCAGCAACTGGTATTCAGAAGCATACCCACCTCCAGTACTGGAGCTAGTACACAATTATCATGGCTAGCTGCCACTGATAGATTTATCCTCCATGCAGTTGTCTAATCCTCTTTTAAAGTCATCCCAGTTGGTGGCCATAACTACCTCTTGTGGGAGCGAATTTCATGGTTTAATTATGTGCTATGCAAAGAAGTACTTCCTTTTGCCTGTCTTGAATCTTCCAACAATGAGTCTTCCTTAGTAAACTCTCAGGCTTTTGAAATTTCACCAAACATTGACCACATATTTTCAAGCTCATCTTTATCTAGGTCTAAAACATTTCTTTTTTGAAAGATGACATTTGTAGGATGCTGAATAATTCAGTGCCCATTACCTGATTCTGTGTTAGCTGAGGGCAGACATGAAAACAGAGAGAACATAAGGACATAAGAGCATAAGAAGAGCCTGCTGGATCAAGCCAATGGCCCATCTAGTCCAGCATCTTGTTCTCACAGTGGCCAACCCATTGCACATGGGAAACCTGCAAGCAGGACCTGAGTGCAAAGGAAACACTGTCTCCTTCTGCGGTTTCCAGCAACTGCTATTTAGAAGCATACTGCATTTGGAGGCAGAGCATAGCCATCATGGCTGTTAGCCATGGATAGCTTTTTCCTCGATGAATATGTCTAATCCTCTTTTAAATCCATTCTAATTGGTGGCCACCACTGCCTCTTGTGGGAGCAAATTCCATAGTTTAACTATGCACTGTGTGACAAAGGTTGCTTTCACACATGGGGCTTATAGCTAGTTTAGCAGATTAAAAAGGTAGCGCTGCTGTCCCTATTTTTAAAATCGCTTTCACGCTGCAGTACTTCTTGCAATACTTTTTCAGCCGATATAGCGGCATTTTGCGCAATGGTCTTTCACACTGCTGCAATGAACAGAGCTTCGATCTATTATGGTTCCTTTTCTTAATTTCTTTTGAAATGTCCACAAATATCTAAATTTCTGTGACTGCTCTTTAATTGGAGCTGGATTTTTCCTTCATCCCATAGGTTTAGGAGGTCTAATATCTCATCCGGTCACCATGCAACCCCTCTCCCTTTAGCACCTGACATGATAATAGCTGTATCGATGCTGCTGCTATCTGTGCTGATGCCGGAATACCGGCACATTTTTGTCAGGCCAAAAAAACCCCTGCGCGACTAAAGGGCGGGAACGCACTGCATGCTGGGATGCCTGTCACATGAGCGACTGCAGCTGGCAAAAAACTCCTGCGATCTTCTGTGTTCCCAGCCTTGCTAACGGATTATTTCTGGTATCATTTATTGTGGAAATTAGCACTAAACTTCCACTACATTCCACCAGAATTCCAGAGCTACCTGGTATGCCACGTGAAAGATCAAATATAATGAGCAAATTACCAGGTAAGAAATTGTCAGAATAACAGAATAAAGTGCAATGTGAAAGCACCGAAAGTACTTGGTATGTGGCAGCTGAGCTCACTCTTGAGGCACATCTGTGAACAAGCTTTTTAGTGGGCTGACAAAAACAAAGGTCATAAAATTTGAAAGGAAATTAAGTTGTACTATTTTCTCCTACTTTTTCTAGAAAAGGTAGATAAGTTGATTTTTTTTCCTGTTGAAAAGGTTGACAACAGAATATCCAGGACACTATGGGGAAGATATGGACATGATGCTGTATTCCTATGATCATTATATCCGTGGAGCAACCACAACTTTCTCCGGTGTGGAAAGGTCAGATTCAAAGTTTCTTTTGAAAGCCTAGCCTTTCCTGCAGATTTAAGAAATGGTTTATTATATTGTGATTAATTTTTCTAAAACCATGCTTTGTAAAGTATCAAATAGACTGCCTTAGGGAAATGCCATCTCAACACTGATCCCTTCTCACTGAGTTGGGAGGCAGAATGACAGTCTACTTCTTACCCAATCAGAGCGGTATGGGACTTTCTGAACCTTACCCCCAATTTACTTTGTAGATCCTCCTCAAGGGCCTCAAAATTAGGGTTGGAAATTGCAGATCCAGGAACTGAATGCAGCCCTACAAGCCTCTCTTTTTGGCTCTCAAGACTCTCTCCAACTGTTTCCCCTCCCAGGGTCACACCCAATGACACCCAGTGGCAGCTGGTGGCTGGTGGCACTGAACTTGGAAGTTCAGACTAAAACCTAGAGCGGATTCCATTGCCCCACTGACATGGAGCTCCCAGCCACCACTGGCCACACCCATCACCACAAGAACTTTTCCCTGGTTGTAATTTGCCCTTGAACTGTGATACTGCCTCCTCTAATTTGCCTGGATGGAGGGTGTAGTAGAGATGTGAGTGGGTGGGGGTAGGTGGAAACCTTTGACTTTTGTGTGTCTGGAATATACCCTACTGCACAAAGGTAAGAGTCACATCTATTGCTCCACCAAATTCTTGCCTCTGTTCTCCCCCATCACTCGTTATGTGTCCCCCGGAAAGGCGTTTATAAGGGAATGCAGCTTCTGGTCTGAAAAGGGTTCTGCACCCCTGCTATAAATCATATGGTGGGCCCAGTAATCCCTGATTATACTTGGGGCTTGCCCTTTGGCAAAAGGCAGAAGTAAGCAATGCCAGGCAAGAACTGGCCTTGATTTTTTTTTTCCAGACTGATCTAAGCAGCCTTGGGATCAAATTTCATTAAGACCAGTGATGGGCCAGCATTGTACTATGGTGCTTTTGTATTTGAAACAATATGCCAAAATGATACCCTGTCCCCTGCTCATTTTTAATTATGGGAAATGTCCCAACATACCCATTGTTGCTACCAAAGCATCTGCTTCTGTTTGCTTCATGTCAATTTCTCCTTTCTCCCATAGCTCCTTGGAGAAAGATAAACATCCACTTAAGGTTCTCCCAACAGCCTGAAGCCTAACATTTCAGATCAAACACCCAACTTTTGTTAACGTTTTCAGCCCCAAACGTTTCAAAATCATGAGATTTGCTAGAGATGGCCAAGTCGAAAGAAACAAGGAAACCTCATTATTTTTGCAACTTACTCATAGTTATCTGTACTGTACAGATCACAAAAACCAGAAGCTGAAGCAGAAGACTTGCTCTGTTGTAATGTTCTGTCTGGGGCTTGGTATATATTTCACCACTCATTCACAGCTCCTTAAAGCTTGTTTCCTATTTCTTTTCCCTTGCAGGGATCGTCAATGGAAGTTTATTATCTGCAGGATGACGGATTTTGACTGTCAATTTGACAATGTTTAGAACACTGAATATATGCCACGCTCTTGGGGGTGGGGGTGGAATGGTGTGGGGAAAAGAGGGGGGAAAGAAAACAGACTGGATAGGCAATACCAACCATGGACCAGCTTCTTTGCAGAGGTGTGATGACACTTCTGCGAAGAAGGCTGGTAAGTACATCACTGAGTTCAACTTTACATGACAGGCACATCCATATGGCTCTTAATTAGGGATTAGATGGGCTCCTTAGATTCACATACATTCTTCAGAGCATGTATGCAGAGCA
This sequence comes from Rhineura floridana, assembly GCF_030035675.1. NCBI lineage: Eukaryota > Metazoa > Chordata > Lepidosauria > Squamata > Rhineuridae > Rhineura > Rhineura floridana. The sequence continues at coordinate 141,030,870 of NC_084484.1, read as the reverse complement.
CTCCACCTTCCGCTGTTTCCTGGGCCATTCACATACCTGGTGGATGCAACTGTGGGGGACCAATGTTAGCAGTGTTGTGTGTATGGCTTCCCACTTCCATAGTAGAGATATTTCTGCCCTTTTTAGGGTCACTTCCCATACTCCTGCCTGCAAGTTACAGCACTGACCTGGGACTGTGGGAAGCTGCCTTGTTGTGAGCGTGCCCTTAGACAAAACTGTGGACAATTCCCTTTATTTTTTTTTAATTCATAGCTACTTTATGGTGTTTAGATGCTTTCTAATATAAACCTAGATGAAGCTATTTCCTTTGCTATCTTGCTGACCTGTACACACGGATCCAGACTTTGCATGGCATCTTTGTATCCACTGCTCCCTATTGTCTACTTACCAAGAGGGCTAGAAAAGCTCTCTAATTTGTGCTTTGCTGATGTTTCAGAGCTACTCATTTGCACACAATTGCTACCAATGTGTGTGCTTCCTTCAAAATAATCCACAACAATGGGTCAAACTACACAGGACATTAATCATGTCTTTTGAGGTAGCATGGGGGTCCCAATCCATAAGACCCAGGTGTGGGGGTAGGGAGAGCTTTAGCTCTATTGTCCCCTATTGTGGTCTCAATCCATATTGCCCTCCATGCCTCCAGTTTGCATCAGGGAGGGGGAGCACTGACCTGATGGAGTAAATGGGAGCCATCCCCATGCAAATTGCAAGTGCCCCCCAATCCAGATTGGGAACGCAAGGGTGATAGCAAAGAGCTGAAGTCTGCCTATCCCCTTGCCAGTGTTTTGATCTGGCTCAGCACCCCACTATGGCAATTTCTGCAACAAAAATCCTGCTCTCCATGGCAAACAACATGATGAATGTTATGTGTAGCTTGGCTTTAGGATTGCACTATAGCAGAGGCATTTTCTTTAATGCTGCTGTTTTGCAACCCATGCAAATATATCACATTCATGTTCTATAGCAGTTGTGGGGAACCTTTGATCCTCCAGATGTTATTGAACTACAGCTCCCCATAATCCCTGCCCATTGGCCATGCTTGCTGGGGCTGATGGGAATTGTAGTTCAGCAATATCTGGAGGGCCCAAAATTCCCTACACCAGTTATATAGCAAGCCTGGCTGGCAGAAGTTGACTGCAGAGATTGCTGATCAACAGCACTGAAGCACAATCACTTCTACAATGATTTCTATGTCTAAATTCCAGGTGAGATTGGTGTAGCAACCTCTGAACTTTTAAATGGTATCACATTGTTTTTGTAAATGTTCGGCATCTACGTTTCCTTTGCCATCTTTCATAATCAGAGGCCCATAATGAATGAGAGAATACCAGATCTCCAAATTTTAATCGGAAGAGGCATATGTAGTTGTAATTGTGTGGCTGAACCTGGTTGTGTAAAACAGACGACATACTGGTGACTTTTGCTATGTAGGTCAAATGTGGGATATAATTTTATTGAGCAATAAAAGGTTTAACCATGACCCTGAAGCTGGTGACAATTTTTTCTATTATAGAAGAGGATTCAATAAAAAAAGAGGGATACTTTAGAATCCAAAGACAACAGCCGTATTGAAATAAACAATGCAAGTTATGCAAAATGCCTGTATTAGGATATCTTTATTATGTTCAGTATTTACAAGCACACTGTCAATTGTTATTATAATTAACTGAATAAAATAAACTAATTTGGTGATGCAGTAACTTTAAAACATTTTTCCCCAACTGTGTTTGTACGTTTGCTAATTGACAAAAAAAAAAGTCATTTGTGTTCCCAAGGACTTTAGGGAAATAAGCACCATTCAGTTATCGTTCAAAGACAGCAGGCAAATTGAACTGCTGGCAGATGGCATCATCATGACTTGGCCTCCTCGCGTGATGCAAGTGATGAATAGGGCCAACCCAAGGTATTTTGCTGCCTTAGGTAGAGCAGCTCACCCTGTCAATGTGCATAGCTGGGAGTCGGGGAGGGGAGACCGCAACCTTTAAAATGGGTGGGGAACCCTTTTCAGCTTGGGGGCAGCATTCCCGCCTGAACAACCACATGCCAGTAGTGGGTGGGGTCAAAAGCAAAAGTGGGCAGAGCAATCAGTGTCAATCTTACCTTTCTATAATAAGCTAGTTTCCACACACATTCACACACCTCACACAACCCTCCCTCCGGGCAAGCAAGAGGCATTTTCAGAGTTCAAGGACATGCTCCAGCCAAATGATAAAACTCGAGGGAGAGAAGCAGGGCCAGTGAGGGGTGCAGCCTGTGGAGAGGGGGTATGGCTGCAAGGCTCTGTGTGGGTGTGGCATGAGGAAAGTCCCAAGAGCCAGATAAAAAGGATTGGAGGGCCACATTTGCCCCCCCCGGCCTACGATTCCCTACCCCTGCTTTAAAATGTCTCAGATGAGCCAGTGAACAAAGTTTCTTCTGCCCAGTTGACTGTGCCCAAGCAGTAGGCACTACTATATTTGATTTATTTATTTTTATTTATTTAATGACATTTATATACTGCTTATAAGATCTTCCGTGGCGCAGAGTGGTAAGCGGCAGTAACGCAGCCGAAAGCTCTGCTCACGGCCGGAATTTGATTCCAACGGAATCTCTGGTAAAAGGGGTCAAGGTCCACTCAGCCTTCCATCCATCCGTGGTCGGTAAAATGAGTACCCAGCATACGCTGGGGGGTAAAGAAAGGCCGGGGAAGGAACTGGCAATCCCACCCCATATACATGGTCTGCCTAGTAAACGTTGCAAGATGTCACCCTAAGAGTCAGAAACGACTCGCACTATAAGTGCAGGGACACCTTTACCTTTATATACTGCTTGATTGTAGAAAACCTCTTAAGAGGTTTACATGTACTATGTGCACTACATGTGCTACGGTCATCATCACTCATTAACATAAGAACATAAGAAGAGCCTGCTGGATCAGGCCAGTGGCCCATCTAGTCCAGCATCCTGTTCTCACAGTGGCCAACCAGGTGCCTGGGGGAAGCCCGCAAGCAGGACCCGAGTACAAGAACACTCTCCCCTCCTGAGGCTTCCAGCAACTGGTTTTCAGAAGCATGCTGCCTCTGACTAGGGTGGCACAGCACAGCCATCACGGCTAGTAGCCATTGATAGCCCTGTCCTCCATGAATTTGTCTAATCTTCTTTTAAAGCCGTCCAAGCTGGTGGCCATTACTGCTTCTAGTGGGAGCAAATTCCATAGTTTAACTATGCGCTGAGTAAAGAAGTACTTCCTTTTGTCTGTCCTGAATCTTCCAACATTCAGCTTCTTTGAATGTCCACAAGTTCTAGTATTATGAGAGAGGGAGAAGAACTTTTCTCTATCCACTTTCTCAATGCCATGCATAATTTTATACACTTCTATCATGTCTCCTCTGACCCGCTTTTTCTCTAAACTAAAAAGCCCCAAATGCTGCAACCTTTCCTCATAAGGGAGTCGCTCCATCCCCTTGATCATTCTGGTTGCCCTCTTCTGAACCTTTTCCAACTCTATAATATCCTTTTTGAGATGAGGCAACCAGAACTGTACACAGTATTCCAAATGCGGCCGCACCATAGATTTATACAATGGCATTATGATATCGGCTGTTTTATTTTCAATATCTTTCCTAATTATTGCTAGCATGGAATTTGCCTTTTTCACAGCTGCCGCACACTGGGTCGACATTTTCATCGTGCTGTCCACTACAACCCCGAGGTCTCTCTCCTGGTTGGTCACCACCAGTTCAGACCCCATGAGCGTATATGTGAAATTAAGATTTTTTGCTCCAATATGCATAATTTTACACTTGTTTATATTGAATTGCATTTGCCATTTTTCCGCCCATTCACTCAGTTTGGAGAGATCTTTTTGGAGCTCTTCACAATCCCTTTTTGTTTTAACAACCCTGAACAATTTAGTGTCGTCAGCAAACTTGGCCACTTCACTGCTCACTCCTAATTCTAGGTCATTAATGAACAAGTTGAAAAGTACAGGTCCCAATACCGATCCTTGAGGGACTCCACTTTCTACAGCCCTCCATTGGGAGAACTGTCCGTTTATTCCTACTCTCTGCTTTCTGCTTCTGCTTTCTGCTTTCTGCTTCTTAACCAATTCCTTATCCGCAAGAGGACCTCTCCTCTTATTCCATGACTGCTAAGCTTCCTCAGAAGTCTTTGGTGAGGTACCTTGTCAAATGCTTTTTGAAAGTCTAAGTACACTATGTCCACTGGATCACCTCTATCTATATGCTTGTTGACACTCTCAAAGAATTCTAATAGGTTACTGAGACAGGACTTTCCCTTGCAGAAGCCATGCTGGCTCTGCTTCAGCAAGACTTGTTCTTCTATGTGCATTACATGTTTAGGTGTATAAATCCAGTTTTTCAACCATACAACTAAAAATGTACACAACTTTGCTGTTGCGCATGCTCAATCTCTGGGCATGGGGACAGGCCCTTTAGTCTCACCCCTTATCATGCCCTCATCTGCAACATAATCTAAGCAAATAGGCCCCAGTGCATCTGAGTGTGGATTGCATTCTGTACACTCCACACATGCAGTACATAGAATATGCAGTTGCCGGGACAGCCCTACCATTTGGTAGCAGAGGGACGGTGGGTGGGTGGAGCAACAGAAGGCAGAGATGCCATGTGGCCTGCTTTGTAGCACTCCCACTAGCCAAATGCTCTCAGATGCACTGGAGGCATCGTCCCATTATCCGTGCTGAAGAAAGAAGATTCTCCTGACAGTCCAATCAGCTTCTATATATGTCATCTGCCTCAAGCAGCCAAATGGTTGGGCAGAGCCTGTGCCATTGGAACCCTATCTACTTTGGGATCTGCATGCAAAAAGGGCCCTATGAAGATGTCATATCCACTGTGTGGATGCCAAGTGAACTGAAGAGGCAGAAAAGAATTCATGGTTACAACTCCACCTCTATAGCTAGATAAGAATGTAGAGCTTCATTGGCAAATAAAGCTGTATTGCTGTTAGGCACAGAAGAGAAATTAATTTGGTCTGCAGTTCTGAAGCAAACTGACCGGATTCACACCTTGCAGACTTACACATGGATTAGAGAATAATCACCCTTTGGCTTTTGCACTTCTCCAAATGTTGTGATATAGTTTGTTATGGTATATTGATATAGTTCATTGAGTACATTGAGATGAAAGGCACATTTCCAATGTATTTTGTGATTTCAATACAAAGATTTCAATACAATTTTTTAAAGATTTTTTTTTTACACATATTACTGATGAATACAGAAAGGGAACGGAACTCTTCTGAATGACATGGGTTGAAGTTAGACTGGTTTGTCTGTCCCTAATTGCAATATGTTGTATGAAACTACATAAAGCTAACAGAATGTCCCTTCACATGGTTTAGTGTGTGTGCCTTCACACTTCAAAAGATATGTCACATGAAGTTCTTGAAACCAGTGAAATTATAATTCAGGGTTAGCGTTCCAAATCAAAGAATGAGCCATCCAGTCAGGCTCAGCCCCTGAACCTTTAGAAAATAAATAAGCACAAGTATCACTGTCATTTGCATATGAACTGATTAGCTAAGCAGCCAGTCTTGACATTTTATCGCCATTTATCATCTTCAACAAGGGTCGGGAACCTTTCTTATGTTGGGGGCCACATCCCTTCATTCAGGGGCCACATGCCTATATTGGGCAGGACTACAGCCAAAAGTGGGTAAGGCCAGAACCAACAGTGGCAAGAATATCCTCTTTTTCTCTCTGGCACGCCATTCCTCTTTCTCTCTCTGCTGCCTCTCTCTTTTCTCTGTGATACAAAAACAGAAATGCCATGTTAGAACTGGTCTTATACCGCTGCCTAACACATTGGGACCCTCATTTTTCAAAAAATCTGGACACTTTCTCTGTAAGTAGCGATACGCTGCACATATTTCTGGGGAAAACAGGAGTCTGCATGAATTTGCAGGCTATAGGATTACAGAAGTCTCTGTGAGGAGCAAATGATTCAGTATGATACTGCCTAAGATCTGCACTTTGTTCACAAAAGTTTCCTTGTTTGTAGAAGAGCCTCTACGGATTTGTTCTAGCCTGCTTCAGAGACTTTATCTCACTCTAGTCCCTTGCCAGCTCCTGCTGCTTGCCTTGCATGTGGCTCCTCTCTGTCTCTTCAAACAGTTGCGCCTTGTCCATTGTAATGCTCATCTGTGGCAGCCTAAAAGGCACAGAAAATATGTATTCATTTCTCTCTTGTTCCACTTGTCTTGAGTCACTTGAGCCTTAAACCAAGTCAGATCCACTGGTCCATCTAGTTCAGTATCATCTACACTGATGGGCAGCAGCTCTCCAGTGTTTCAGACCGGGGACAATTCCCAGCCCTACCTGGAGATGCCAGGGATTGAACCTGGGATCTTCTGCATGCAAAGCAGATTATCTACCACTGAGCTGCGGCTTTTTTCCAATGCACAGAGTGCATATGTGAAATATTGTGTGTGAAATTCCTGCTAGTCACAGCTGCTGTAATTCCTCTTTGGCATTTAGGTGGTATCTGAACTGGCAGATCAAACTGACATCATACAGTGGAAGATTAGAGAAAACCTCAACGGTGTTGATGCTCCAAGCAAATGTATAAAATATGCGTGGTGGGGAGAAAGTGGATAGGCCTCTTTCATAATATTAGAACAGGCATCTATAGTCTGAGATCTGGAGGATGTCTTTAAAACATATATGGTTGGGCACTAGTAGAAAAGCACCATCTTTTTGTATCAGCTCATATGTCTTCATGATCACCAAGTGTGTATATAGCCTTATGGATATGACTGGTGAGCTCACCCTGTAATCTACGGGCTCAACTACATGGGAGCATTTCTTCATAGAAAATACACTTCTTCTACCTTCACTTTTCATTTGCATCATCCGCAGTTCCATCTCAAAAGTTAGCTGCCAATTACTTTTTCCCATTCCCGCAATCAGGTATTCCTCTGGGGAGGATTAGTCTCACTTTTTCCTTACGGCTCACCCACTAATTATACATTTCCACTCCCTCTGGTTGCTAAGGTGACCGAGCGTGCTTAGTCTGTTCTACCAGTTGCAGTAGGTTCCTTTAAAAAAAACCCGGAAGTGCAAATATCTGTGTTTTCCCTGGTAGGATATATAGTAGCTGAAATACAAATCTTTGTTTGAGCAATGTTGTGCTTTTGTGTACAAGTTACAGGGAAAAGAAAATAAAGGCACCATTTGCAGCAACATAAAAAAGGCCAGCAGAATGGAAGTTGCTTGTCAGCCTATATGAAATAAAATGAATGCAGGAGGGAGAAGGCATGGAGAGGGGTATGATTGACACACCCACCTAAAAGTATCAGAGCAAAGCATTTGCAAGCACTAGAGAAAGGGAGTGAAGACATTTTTTCTTTTCTTTTCATATTATCAGCAGATTGGGTGAGTACAGATTTACAGGGGGTAATTCTGCAATAGCTTCTGTTTGCCGGTAACATCATGTGAACCATGCAAATTTTAAGGAGATGTGAGTAGCACCAAACACACAGTAAACCACCATGTATATGAGCCCTATATAGATCAGCCAACTGGCTAACTTTTGGTACAAACTGTACTAGAAATTCCTTGACCACTAATGAAGACCCAAAATGTGTTTGGTCTTTAATTATTGTTTGTCACATCAGTTTGATGTGTAGGCATCATTCTGACAGATGAGATCCATATAATTGCATTTCAGTAATTTTATTCACATCATCATTGTATGATCAGATTTTTGTGGCAGTGAACTTTTTTTATTCTTGTACACATTAGCAGCATTTTATATACATTTTTTTGCTCTCACCCAATTTTAGGACAGACAGGCAGACAGACAGACAGACAGATAGATCTGTCAATTTTGGTTCTCTCATTTTACCAATCTTCAGTTATCCACATTTTTGCAGTAATTTGCAATTTTTTAAAAAATTGAAAAAACTGACAGCATTGTAGTGCGAATTTCTCCCATTAAACACATTTTTGTACAATTTTGCCTAATGTACTTGTACATGCATTTTATGCACACTTTACCCCAATGTATGCATTTCTGTACACATTGCCTGGTTGGACAACCGTATTGTAAAATTTGGAGAAGTGCACATTTTGAAGGTTGGCTGTATTTCAGTTTGCATATTGTTTCAGAAAGTGAAAATTTCAGAAAGTGAAAATTTGGTAGGTTTGCCTTTAAAAGTAAAGTTAATCAAATTTGTCCCCACCAACACTGCCTCCCTTACCTGGGGCACCTGCTTCACTCTGGTTAATAACAGGGCCAACTCTGAGAATATCACTTTGCAGTGCAGAGACATCTTCTTCTTGACCTTGCCCCCTTTAACCTTCAGACCTACTGTTGAACAGGAGGGGAGGGGGAATGTACGTAGTGACATGGGTGCTGCTTTCTTGACTTAAGCTTCCCTGTAGTTGCTATATTCCAATCTTTATCAAACCTTTGCTTAATTTGGAAATGCTAGGAAAGTTAGAGAGCCTCTTTTTAAGTTTCTGCAAGGGATCTAACTTCTGTTGGCCAAAGGGGAGAATTTATTTATTTATTTATTTATTTATTTATTTATATCCCGCCCTTCCACTCTGCAGTTGCCCAGGGCAACAAACATAAGCAGTAAAAACACTTTAAAACATCACAAAAACAGACCTTAAAGTACATTAAAACAAAACAACTTTAAAAACGTTCTTTAAAAAAGCTTTAAAAACATCTTAAATAAAAAGAGTTAAAAAAACATATTGTTTAGGAAAAAAAGGTGTTTAAAAAAACATATTAAACGCAATTCCAACATAGACACAGACTGGGATAGGTCTTAACTTAAAAGGCTTGTTGAAAGAAGAAGGCCTTCAGTAGGTGCCGACAAGATAACAGAGATGGCACCTGCCTAATATTTAAGGGGAGGGAATTCCACAGGGAAGGTGCCACCACACTAAAGGTCCGTTTCCTATGTTGTGCAGAACGGACCTCCTGATAAGATGGTATCTGCAGGAGGCCCTCACCTGCAGAGCACAGTGATTGACTGGGTATATAAGGGGTAAGACGGTCTTTCAGGTATCCTGGTCCCAAGCTGTATAGGGCTTTGTACACCAGAACTAGAACTAGAACAGAATTCCTGTTGAGAAAGACATATCCTTGAGGCCATACTCGGGGGGGGGGAGCAAACGCAGTAAAGTATGTCTTCAGAGAATGAGTGTTTCCCTGGAACTTCATAGAAAACTGCCTCTTACTGAGCCATGCTATTTGTTCATTTTGTCTCTTCTGTCCAGCAGCAGAGGTCATTCATGTTGCCTTTTACTAGTCCCTTTCAACTGGAGTTGGCAGGAACTGAACTTGAGACATTTGACATTGGAAGCACGTGTGAGCTGCAGCCCTTCTCTTCCAACTTCACTTGGAACTCTTGCTCAACATCGTGCAGCTTAGCTATGTGTGCACACAGGTATGCCACAGTGGAGCAGGGGGTGAGAGGAGAAAGTGTTTTAAAGCTTAAAAAGAGAAACGTTTTGTGCTACACCGGTCCAACACCCTGGGGTCGCCAGGGGTCACCGACCTTCTAAGCTTCATGGGCACATTTGGGTTTTTGAGTGAGCGCTGTGGGTGCAACCCCTTCTAGTCACTTCTCATCCCTCTCCCCTGGATCAGTCCCCCTCCCTGAGACGGAAAGAGATAAACCTCACACGTCCTTTGCTTTCCCAAGGAATCTGTGTAAAAGTGACATGCAGTAGAATTAATCTGAGTCTTGTGAAAGGCACGTAGAACTAAAAGAGGAAATGGGAAAGTGTGTCACTCTTCTAACTTTCATCTTCAGCCCTACAGACTTTTCAAGGGAGAAAAAAGTAGCCACCCTTACCACCTGCTGCTGACCAAGGGGGCAGGGAGGCAAGGGGTGCTCAGAGGATTCGTGGACACTAGGGGAAGACCTAAAGGACACCATTGCACCCATGGGTTCAATACACAGTATACTGTGTACAAAAGAAGAGATTGTAAAGTGCTCTTAACAAATGCAAGGTCATATCAAGCAACTGCTTGTTCTCCCTTTTGTGCCTATTTATAGTTAATGCTCTTTGTTCCATCGCTATGTTTTAACACACATAGATTCCTCCCCGCCCCCGGGTTTAAAACTGGCAATTGAAGCAGAATTGAAATTATTTATGTACACAGCAGTTTGCTTTTAGGCCCCACATTTATGATCCAACCACCAAGGATATTGGACATCCTTGATGGTATCTGGTTGCTCAAAAATTGTGATGTAGTTTTTTACTGATGGCATTCTATTGATAATGGTTATGTCGAAGCAGAAGGAAATCACCCTGCTGATGGAATGCCATAATGCTCTTTAAGAACATGCAAATGCCCTTTAAGTACAAACAAACAAGGGGCAACTTGTCTGCTGAGAGAATCTCCTGCCAAAAAAATGGATGAGCTCCCTTCCAAATGGCTCCTTTTAAGGAGACCTAGAGGGAATCAAGTGACAGGAAGAGAAGAGGTGGGGGGGGTCAACAGAGAAGAGGAAAAACCTTGTATGCACCCTCTTATGTGCACATACCCATTGGCACCAGCGGTGGGTGGTGGCCGTTAGGAGTGTTAGGTCAGAAGCCAAGGAAGCCAACAGTAAGTGGAGCCTGAGCCAATGACAGGCAAAGCCAACCAGTTCTTGTTTTGTCCCCTTCCTCTTCCCTGTTGACTCCTACATGGCCAAAACTGATACTAAGGAGGAGGAAGCAAACAGCCAGGGCCACCCTCTGGACTGAATGGAAGTAAGAAACAGGTGGGCTTGGAGGAATCAAGACTGAGATTGGCAGGCCAGTGCCTTATGCACTGTTCTTCAACCTTGGGTCCCCAGATGTTGTTGGACTACAACTCCCATCAATCCCAGCCAGCTTAGCCAGTGGCCCAAGATGATGGGAGATGTAGCACAACAACATCTGGGGACCCAAGGTTGAAGAACACTGCCCTAATGGGCCATCCTCTATTGATAGGCACACAGTCCCCCCTGCCCCAGCCCAAAATCAGTGAGGTGGGGGCTGGATGAGGCCTCTGAACTGGGTGTTTGCTATCCTTGATTTAGCACAAGCCCTCTTATCATTGGTCACTGTCCTTAAAAAAAAACTATCAAATAAAGCTTTCTTTGTTGTATTCACCACTGTGCAACTGTTGGCTTTCACAAGACATTTAGAATTAAAACACAGAGCTTACTTGCAGGGCTTACTTCAAGATAGGCCTGCACTCTCTTTTTCAAAGGGAAACAATGTTCATGCCTCCTTTGGCAGCATGCTGAGAGCACCACACGCTCTCTTTCTCTCCCTTAATTACATCACCACTAAGACTAGTAGTCAGTACATGATGTTTGGTTGGTGCGGACAAGGAAAGGGCCTTTTTCCATCACAGCACGCAGAGTATGGAATACAGTCTCCCAGAAAGATTTGGCTGCCCCCCTCATTGACTGCTTTTAAAAAGGTGTCAAAATCTGATTTATATATTGGAGGATAATCCTCAGTTAATTTTACCCAGCTCTTTGTGCTATGGTTAGTTTATGATTTATTTATATGCTTTTTTTACAGATTGCTTCGTCTTCAGATATTTTAAGCTTCCTTGAGTAAATAAATAAGCAACGAAGGTTGGGATGATGATGATGATGATGATGATGACAATGATGATAACGGTAATAATAATAATAATAATAATAATAATAATAATAATAATAATAATAATAATAATAATAGCTGGCCACTTGCCTGTGTGTGCATTTCAGTTTGTTGATCATGTAATCAGCGCAAAGGCTGCAGCCTGCAGGCTTTGGCAGGCTACAATGAGGCAGTGTTTTCCTCTACAGGAACCTGTATTCTTCCATCTAGGTGTCTCAAATTTCAAAATCTCAGACATGGTAAGGCAGAAGCACAAGATCAAGTGGGAAGGTACACTGCTAGAAATTCCTGACATGAAGAATGAAAGCTTGCTGATAACAAGCTTGGAAAGGCTCAGAGGGATTGGTCCGATGAGGGCCTGATGTTTAAAGAAATGCTATCTGAATTTTGTGTATCTCTTCCTTCCAGCCACGGATGGAAAGAGCTTGCGAGCCTTTTCTCCCCAGAGAGATTGCAACAGCCCTAGAACTGCCTGGCACTTGAAAAGATAGGGTGATGTGCAAATTAAATTTTTGAAAAAATACCCATGTGATTTAAGAATAGATCAGGATCACTTTGTCGTCTGGGAGAGGTGCAAGGACGAGCCTTTTAGGTGAAATGCTGACTCTTATCAAATAAAAAAGAACAAATTGCCCTGTTAGTAGGAATACAAATGGGAACCAGGAGCAATTTCATGGAATGGAGTGAAATTAATTTGAAATTAATGTAATGTAAGTTTCATTCAGTGTAGTTAACCTAGTGTAAAATTAGTACTAACGAGTTCAGAATTGGGGATGGGCAATAGCTCAGTGGCAGCTGCAGAGCACATGGTTTGCATGCAGGTTCAGTGCCTCCCAAAAACTCTGTCTGAAAACCTAGAGAGCCACTTCCAGTCAATGTTATTCAACTAGACAGGCTAATAGTCTAACAGTATAAGGCAGTTTCCTATGTTCTGCAGAAGAAGCCAATGATTGTGCTACAGCCTAAATTCCAGAGGCTAAAGCTGCAATCCAATACACATTTAAGAACATAAGAACATAAGAAGAGCCTGCTGGATCAGGCCAGTGGCCCATCTAGTCCAGCATCCTGTTCTCACAGTGGCCAACCAGGTGCCTGGGGGAAGCCCGCAAGCAGGACCCAAGTGCAAGAACACTCTCCCCTCCTGAGGCTTCCGGCAACTGGTTTTCAGAAGCATGCTGCCTCTGACTAGGGTGGCAGAGCACAGCCATCATGGCTAGTAGACATTGATAGCCCTGTCCTCCATGAATTTGTCTAATCTTCTTTTAAAGCCATCCAAGCTGGTGGCCATTACTGCTTCTTGTGGGAGCAAATTCCATAGTTTAACTATGCACTGAGTAAAGAAGTACTTCCTTTTGCCTGTCTTGAATCTTCCAACATTCAGCTTCCTTGAATGTCCATGAGTTCTAGTATTATGAGAGAGGGAGAAGAACTTTTCTCTATCCACTTTCTCAATGCCATGCATAATTTTATACACTTCTATCATGTCTCCTCTGACCCGCCTTTTCTCTAAACTAAAAAGCCCCAAATACTGCAACCTTTTCTCGTAAGGTAGTCGCTCCATCCCCTTGATCATTCTGGTTGCCCTCTTCTGAACCTTTTCCAACTCTATAATATCCTTTTTGAGAGGAGGTGACCAGAACTGTACACAGTATTCCAAATGCGGCCACATCATAGATTTATATTTGTTCTGCATATAGATTAAATAGGGTGATAAAATACATCCCTGTCTCACACCAAGAGTAGGGATATTGAATAATCAACAGGGGAACACACTGACTGACCAAGATGAAATAAAAGGAAGATGGAAGCAATACACTGAAGAACTCTATAAAAGAGATGCAAGGATGACAGATTCATTCATGGAGGAACCATATGATGAAGAACCAGGAATTTTAGAAGGAATTTTAGAATTTTACAGCGAGAAATGTCAGACGTCCAAGCTGGATTTAGAAAGGGAAGAGGCACCAGAGATCATATCACAAACGTATGTTGGATGATGGAACAGACCAAGGAATTTCAGAAGGAAATCACCCTGTGCTTTATAGATTACAGCAAAGCCTTTAGTTGTGTAGATCATTAAAAGAAATGGGGGTGCCACAACATCTGATTGTCCTGATGTGCAACCTATACTCTGGACAAGAGGCTACTGTAAGGACAGAATATGGAGAAACTGATTGGTTCCCCATCAGAAAGGGTGTGAGACGGGTATATTTTATCACCCCATTTGTTTAATCTATATGCAGAACATGAAGGCATATACCAACAACAACAATTTAAATAAAATATCAATATCAATATCAATATTTTGAGTAAATATCGATATTGATATTTTTGAGGTGACTTTTTAAAAAAATCCACTTTAGATTTTTTTAGAAAAAAAATGGAATCCAGGTGCAAAGACAGAGAATATGAGAAGGAATGATAAAATTCCATGGCAATTACCATTGCTAGTTACTAAGAGTGAAGTAAGTTTACTCAGGGAGAAAGGGGAAAAAGAAGGGAGGGCTGCAGCAACCTGTGAAAAGAGGAGGACAGAGCAGTTGGAAGTTGCTGGATGAACCACCAGAAACAAAATGGAATTCATGGGACAGTTAGTGGACGGAGAAAGGGAAATAACTGAAAGTGGCAATTCACCCGCCCACTAAAAACCATTGAAGCAAGATGTATGCAAAGACCTGTTGAGTGGAGTGGGGCCATATTGTTCTAAACTTTTCATATTATCAATGGATTGGGTTATTACGGATTTACAGGGTCAAAACTGTGTGATAGCTTCTGTTTGCCAGTAACATCATGTGAACCATGAGAATTAAAAGGAGGTGTAGCACCAAGCACACAGTAAACCACGGTGTAGATGAGACCATAGACCAGCCTTTCCCAACCAGTGTGTCTCCAGATGTTGTTGGACCACAACTCCCATCAGCCTCAGCCAGCATTGCCAATGGTCAGGAAAGATGGGAATTGTGGTCCAACAACTTCTGGAGGCACACTGGTTGGGAAAGGCTAGCATAGACACAGGCTGTCACTACTAATGTTAAATCAGAAAGTAATTATTCTGATTGTACAATAGTATTAGGCGCAAAGTATCAGTATACTCTCAGTGAAGCCAGTAGCATGACTCTAGATTACAACTAGACATAGATATATGACAAAGAGTTTGCTGTCAGCTAGAAATTTTATGAAGTGCTGGAAAGCTCTTAAAAAGTGAATATGTATGTGCAGTAGGGATGTGCTAGAAGTCCACCCAATTCAGATTTGGTACCAAATTTTCCATTAATTTGCTTATTCTCGATCGCCGAGTATTGGATTTTAATTTAGCATTTCTGTGGCTATTGGTGAAAACAGATTTTTTTTAAAAAAAATCTGCCTCTAAAACGATTGTAAGAATGATAATTTATCAATATTTCCTTTTTAAAAAACATTTCCTTCAAGATATTAATATCAATATTTTTTCTGGGTGAAGAAAACAAATGGATCAGTAAAAGCAGCGGCTAGCGGATAAAGAACGAATTTGAATTAATGCCAGCCTGTTAAGTTGACAGAATGCTTTTGAACTGGCACTGGTCAACATACCCCATCCCTAGTGGGGAGGCTATAATCTTTTGAAATGGTCTTCGTGTAGTGGTTAAGGTGTTGGACTATGACCTGGGAGACCAGAGTTCGAATCCCCATACAGCCATGAAGCTCACTGGGAGACCTTGGGCCAGTCACTGCCTCTCAGCCTCAGAGGAAGGCAATGGTAAACTCCCTCTGAATACCACTTACCATGAAAACCCTATTTATAGGGTCACTACAAGTTGGGATCAACTTGAAGGCAGTCCATTTCCATTTTCTTTTATGGTGTCATGGACTGCTGATGACCATTCCTTTTTTTCTTTTTGATGGGTTAATAGCACAGAGTAACTCTTTGTCATTCACAAGCCATCCCAGATGCATGGGAGCACATCGCTGAAAAGTGGATGCCCCATTGCTTCAGGCTATTCCATGGACAACTCAAAAAGCCTACTGTAGGATTAATAGCCCAGAATGGTTGGTTGATATTTCCTGCCAAGTGACTAGGAAGGTAGTTGGCAATTGTTTAGCTGCCTTGGACATCTGAGAGGAAAGTGGCTTAAAAATCCGGTTAACAAATACAGAAATCATAAATAAGCCTGTCTGTGAGCTTGAATAATAGACCATCAGAGGATAGGAAGGTGATGACAAGCACACCTCAAGCTATTGGAAAGGGTCTAATGAAAGGGATGTATGTAGATGAGCAGAAACGATAGACACAGAGAAAGAGTTGAGAGTTGGCTGAAGGTACCTTGAAGATGCAGAACCTTTCTCTGCCTTGGTGTTTACCTCCACTTATGACAAGGATGGGGAAGATTTTGCCCTCCAGATGTTGCTGAACTACAGCTCCCATCACCCCCAACCATTGACCATGCTGACTGGGGCTAATGATGTTCAGCACCACTTGGAGGACCACAGGTTTCTCATACCTGAGTTGTTGTCTAACCTGTATAAAACACATTACAACAGCAATTTAGGTCCTCCTGGCATCTCTGCTCCAAAGGAAGGTGCCCCTGCCCCTTAAACTTCTCGACACTCTGGGAAGCACGCAACACTATGCTATCTGTTTTGCACATTCTGGAAAGTTATTGAGGAACCATTCCACACCCTTACACATCCAGTACTGTTGGTCTTTACCCCCAACCGGGATGGGCGAGAAATTAGATTCAGTTCGCATTTAAAGCTGAATTGATCAAATCTGCACTTTCCAAAACAACATGAGAACCGAAACACAGACATCCTTCATAATTCCCACTTATCTGTATTTTGTGATGCAGTTCTCCAACTAAGCAATGTTTATAAAAATGCCTGTATTAGGGGAAAGCGGCATAAAAATGAATATATTGGTAAAAATAACATGCAAAAATGCATTACATTGGGAGAAATTGCTTGCTAGTCAAAATTGCATAACAATGTGTTTAGGAGAAGAAAGTCCCACTAACATGCTGGAGCAGTTTCATCAGGATTTTTTAAAAAAATTGCAGATTGCTGCAGAAATATGGAAAAATGAATTTAAGATCGGGAGAATGAGAAATGGAGAGAACCGAAATTGAAGAGGCTTCCATCCCTACCCCCAGCCGGTTGATCTGCATGAAGTAATGCTGTCTTTTTGAGAAGTTTTAGGCTACAGTTAATGGTATCAGAACTTGGGAAGGAATGATCAAAATGCTCCACTTCATCCCTCCAAGAGGAGAACTGCATATTTGCATTTCCAAACAATATACCCTGGAGAGAAACCCTGGGGCATCCTCCAGTTCAACATTTTCAAATTTCATAATATGAGATAACCTTGCCAGAGAGTCATAGCAGCAAGACTCCGAACTGGCTAAAAGGAAGCTAACGCCTGGCACAGGGAGGCCTTTGGCAGAACATCAACTGGTTCTCAGGAGAAGTCTTTAGATTACAAAGGACTGGCCCTCAGCTCTCAGTTGGCTCTAAGTAAACAAATCTATTTCTGTTTTCTATCGCATCAGTGGGAGGTTCCAGTTGATTTCTTTTAACAGTCCCACTTCTTTGTGTACAGTGGGATTATTTGGTGAATTTTCACTACAGAGTTGCAGATGCCTATATCACAATGCTCAAAGGCAGATTTTCTATGCTATGTAGAATCCAATTATTTCTCTTCAACAGGACACCTTGTTGTATTTTGACCATAACAGTGACCAGAACATTTATTACCATGTATTACAGATTTGCAAACTGGAAGCAAGAGACTCCTGGTTCTGATTTGTGGGAGTTATCCATGTTGATTTGTTCCTGTATATCAGTAAGACGTGTCTTTACTAGGTTACACAGCTCCCCTGGGTAGTGCTGAGCAATCACTGGCCTACAAAATGTTCTGCTGGAAAGCTGACTCACTTTCCCATCTGAAATCAGACTTCTTCACATCAACCACATTCTTGGTCAACCTTTTAATGGCTGTGTTGGAACTATTTTTGAAGCCATACATGGTATTACATTCTATAGGGCTGAGTTTATATGGCAGGCAACAACTGTTATATGCAATCAATACTCACAAGCTACCTTTTTGACAGTAATGTGTGGAAATATATCAGAACATTTTAAGATTGCCTAAGTGCCCATCTGCATAGGAAAAGACTCATAAACTGTACTAGGGACATGTATAGATTAGAAATGGAGTTTCTGAAAATCTTGATGCCACGCTTATCTACATGGATTTTCTCTAGTTGCTGAATTGCTCTTTAATCTCAATGAGGAAGCAGGTTCACTCCCAGTTCTGTTTAAAATACAAACAATTTTCACATTATTATAACATTATTATATGCATTATTATATAAATAATACTATAAACTTATATATGCTCCAGGTTTCCTAAAGTAACCAGCACATAAACATACAGCAATGTATATAAGTGTATAAAAGCATTTTACACTACTCAGCATGCAACAAAATGTGGAGGCTGGGTAGCTGGGGTGGGATTTTAATTTGCCTGTTGTTATGTGCCTTTAAGTTGACTACAACTTATGGCAACCCTATGAATCAGTGACCTCCAACAGCATCTGTCGTAAACCACCCTGTTCAGATCTTGTAAATTCAGGTCTGTGGTTTCCTTTATGGAATCAATTCATCTCTTGTTTGGCCTTCTTCTTTTTCTACTGCCGTCTGTTTTCCCCAGCATTATTGTCTTTTCTAGTGAATCGTATCTTCTCATTATATGTCCAAAGTATGATAACCTCAGTTTCATCATTTTAGCTTCTAAGTTCAAGGTCCTCATTGGCAACTTTAAAGTTACACAAATCTTCTGTTATCATTACTTGAGCCTTTTTGACGTTCAGCTGTAGTCCTGCTTTTGTACTTTCCTCTTTAACCTTTATCAGCATTCATTTTAAATCATTATTGGTTTATGCTAGTAGTATGGTATTGTCTGCATATATTAAATTATTGATATTTCTCCCTCCAGTTTTCACACCTCCTTCATCTTGGTCCAACCCTGCTTTCTGTATGATATGTTCTGTGTATAGATTAAATAAATAAGGTGATAAAATACACCCCTGCCTCACACCCTTTTCTATTGGGAACCAATCGGTTTCTCCATATTCTCTCCTTACAGTAGCCTCTTGTCCAGAGTATGGGTTGAGCATTAGGACAATCAGATGCTGTGGCACCCCCATTTCTTTTAAAGCATTCCATAGTTTTTCATGATTTATTTATTTATTTATTTTATTTATTTATTAAATTTATATACCGCCCGACTAGCAATAGCTCTCTGGGCGGTGAACATAAAACAGCATAAAAATACAATAAATAACAAAACAATACTAAAATACAAGCAACAATCCAACACAATAAACATTGATTTACACAATCAAAGGCTTTGCTGTAGTCTATAAAGCACAGGGTGATTTTCTTCTGAAATTCCTTGCTCCGTTCCATTATCCAACATATGTTTGCGATATGATCTTTGGTGCCTCTTCCCTTTCTAAATCCAGCTTGGACATCTGACATTTCTCACTCCATATATGGTAAGAGCCTTTGTTGTAGAATCTTGAGCATTACTCTACTTGCATGGAATATTAAGGCAATAATCTTATAATTACTGCAATTCCTGGGATCCCCTTTCTTTGGAATTGGGAAGTATATTGAATGCTTCCAGTCTGTGGGCCATTGTTTAATTTTCCATATTTCTTGACAAATTTTTGTCAATATTTGGACAGATTCAGTCTCAGTAGCTTGTAGCAACTCCATTGGTATGTCATCTGTTCCTGCCGATTTGTTTCTTCCAAGTATTTTAAGAGCAGCTTTCACCTCACATTCTGAAATTTCTGGTTCTTCATCATACGGTTCCTCCATGGAATCTCTTTTATAGAGTTCTTCAGTGTATTGCTTCCATTTTCCTTTTATTTCATGTCAGTCACTCAGCGTGTTCCCCTGTTGATTATTCAACATCCCTACTCTTGGTTTAAATTTCCCTTCAGTTTCTCTAATCTTTTGCCATAGGGCTCTTGTTCTCCCCTTTTTTTGTCCTCTTCTATTTCTATACAGTAACCATTGTACAGTAGGGCCCCACTTCCCGGCGCTTCGCTTCCCAGCGTTCCGCTAATGCGGTGGCTTTCATTCCCCATTTTAAAGCCAATTTTGCACTTTTGCGGCATTTTACGGCATTTTTGCGTCATGCACCCCATTATACTCAATGGGGTTCCACTTTAAGGCGATTTCTGCTTTATGCGGGGGCTCCAGAATGGAACCTGCCATATAAATGGGCCTGTAATAGTTCTCTTTGTCCCTACATACTAGTCGCTGTATTGTTGCATTTAGGGTTCTGATCGTGTTTCTATCTCCTTTTGCTTTTGCTTTCCTTCTCTCTTTAATCATTTTAAGAGTTTCTTCAGTCTTTCTCTCTTTTTAACTACAGGTATTGTCTTTTTGCTTTCTTCCCTGATAATGACTCTGACTTCACTCCATAGTTCTTCCGGTTCTCTCTCAACTAAGTTTAAAGCCTCAAATCTGTTCCTTATTTGATCTTTATATTCTTCTGGCATGTTATTTAAATTATATTTTGTCATTATGATTGCTTTGTTGTTCTTTTTTAGCTTTACTCTGATTTTCTATATGACCAGTTCATGATCTGTACTGCAGTCTGCTCCTGGTCTTGTTTTCACAGAAAGTACGGAACTTCTCCATCTTCTGTTACCAATTATATAATCAATTTGATTCCTATATTGACCATTTGGTGATGTCCACGTGTACAGTCATCTTTTTGGTTGCTCAAAAAATGTGTTTGCAAGAAACAAATTATTGGCTTCACAGAATGCAGTAAGTCTTTCTCCTGCTTCATTTCTGTCTCCTAAGCCCCATTTCCCTACAATTCCTAGTTCTTCTCTGTTCCCTACGTTTGCATTCCAGTCCCCCATGATTATCAGTACATCTTGTTTTTGTGTGTGATCAATTTCTTCCTGTACTTCTGAGTAAAATCTCTCCAATTCCTCTTCTTCTGTGTTTGCTGTTGGAGAGTAGGCTTGGATGATGGTTATGTTAATAGGTTTTCCATTAAGTCTCATTGATATCACTCACTCAGACCTTGCGTTGTAGCTTCTAATTGCTTTTGCTACATCACTTCTCACTATTAAAGCAACCCCATTTCTCATTTCCTGCATAAAATATTTTGTATTTATTTGTATTAATTTTGTATTAATTTGCCTAAATCAGCAAAAAGTTTGGGCCAGTCCCCGCTTGGGGCTTGCACATTATGAGGAATCTCTTCAAAAGTTTTTTTTACCTTAAAAAATCAGAAAAGGCTTTAATTTCACCACCATTTCCTTAGATTGGTTTTTGATCTGAGGACTCAAAGAAGGGAATACAAAGGCAACATTTGGGTGTATGCTTCCTTCTCCCTGCCACTACTCTCAGAAACAGCCTCTGATTTTCTGCATGGAGGCAAAGCCAGGTGTTGTAGTATTTAGAGAAACATTTGTTGTAAAAGAAGAAAAAGAGAAAGAGGTTGGAGTTTTTAAGTGCTTCAACAAAAATAAAGTGGCGAGAGAAGAACATATTATATTGGTGAAAAAGAATTGTATAGTGGTATATTATCATTAATATTTTTTGCGTTCCAGAAGTGAATGACGAGTGCCCTTCATTCCCATCCTGTTGCTGGTTGCTTAGTGCTTTTCTCTGATAGGTCAATTCTTCCTTTGGGAGGAAGGGTAGGATATAATTGTAATAAGAAATAAATATTTTTTGTTACTTAAGAACATTTCCCATGCTTTCTTCAACCATTCTTCTATTGTAGGACATGTTTTGTTTTTTCCATAGTTGGGCTACATGCAGAGTTTTGCACCTTTCAATAGACTAGTAAGTAAATGTAAATCCATGTTTCGTACTTCCATTTCAAGCATGCAGAGCAGCATTGTTTTGGGGTTTCTAGATAGGTTGTATCCTATAATTTCTTTTATTATGTTAAGGACTGTGTTCCAGAAGTTTTTATTTATGTATGAGCCAGAAAAAAAGAAGATGGTCAGCTTTGGATTTTTTTGCATCTCCAGCAGAACATGTTTGATCGATATATCTTGAAAGATATTTGGAATCTGACAGACATGAGTTTGGTTTATACCATCGAAGCTCCCATAGGTGTTTGCCATAAAGATTCTATTCTGCTTTAAAATAAAAAGACAAATGTTAAGGTCAAAAATCTAAGGATCTAAATTGGGCAAATCTAATCGATGGACTTTAACATTCACCTTAAGTGACTATCAGGCAGCTAGAATGCTGGTGAAACTGTAAGACTCAGGGGACAGAGATTGAGGAAAGCCATTTTCAGTAGTAATTAGTTTGCCAAAGATAGGGACAATAGTACAGGAAGGTGGAATATAGCAGTAGAGTGGCAGTCTCATGCAAAATTTTATATGGTGTTTGGTGAAATCATATAGAATGGTTGTCCTCCACATTCAGATGTGTACAAAAATACAAGATGTGATGAATGGGGTAATTTTGCAATCAATAAAGAAGATATCCAAGAGAGCATTCCAAGTGTCTTTACAAATTAAAGTGCTAACCCTCCAGATATCAAATACCTGTCCCGAAAGGAGAGTGACGGGCCAAGTGAAAGGAAGCCAGTTGGTAATGTTGATTTATCCTTTCAGGTCTCTGTTCAGAGACTCAGATCAGAGAAAATGGGCAGAGACATGAACAAAAGGACAAGAAAGGGACAGACATGCAGGCAGCAGGGATAATAAACAGGAAGAAGACAGGAGGAAAAGAAGGCCAGTAGCTAGCTATGCCATATTTAACAGTTAGATTTGGGTTTCTGCGGATATGAAATAAAAACCCAGTTCTAATGTCTCTCCCCTGTAAGATCTGATATATAATCCTTAGGAATGAGAGAATCTGCCTATTTTGGTTTTTCTTAGATTCTCACTTTTCCAATTTTAAGTTCAGTTCTCCACATGTCAACATTGGTTTGCACTTTAAAAAGGGCCTTTGTGAAAATTCACCAGCTTTTTAGTGCAAATGTGTCTTAATATATACATAGTTTAGGCAATTTTGCCAATATGCACATTTTTGCAAAGCATTTCCCCCTAATATAATGCATTTGCGTGTGTTATTATACAGCCACAAGAGTGGCTGTATACTATAGTCAGCAGGGATTTTTCGCGTTCTACCATGTTAAAAGAAAATACCCCCCCCCACATCCCTTTCTGGTGCTTTGTATAGTCCCAATTCAAAACAAACACTTACAAGTCTTATACTGTTGGATTCAGAATCGCTTGCTCTACAACTCTAGAAGTTTTCTTGGTGATACACAACCCCCCCACGGAGAATCCACAGGTTAAAGTGAAAAACGGGAGGAAAAAAACCTAGAAGCCGTTTGGACTTTTTTTCTTGAAATTGACATAATCTGTTGTCCTTGATTACAACTCAGAGATGACTCTAAGGTATCCCTAATGAATTGCCCGAGCTTGCCCCAAACACAGTACTTCATCTGTACTAGGTTTAAATTAAAAAAACGGCATGGTTTATTTTTAATTAATTGATTAAAAAATGTGTTAGAGTGGATTATAACATACCGCATGCGTAGAAGAGTTTTCGGTTTCACTCTCCCTCTCCCTCCCCCTCCCCTTTCAGTTACTTGGAGGAAGCAGGGGAAGTCTGCTCCTGTGATTGGTGGGCAACAGACATGTGACTCACACTGGCCTTCTGCTGAGCTTGCTCTGTGTGAGGAAGCAAGAGAGAGAAAATGGCCGATGGAGGGAGAATGCAGCAGCAGCATGGAGGTGAGTGGGAAAGTTTAGAATATTTTTTTCCAGTCTGATGTGCTTCAGAGTGAACAAATAAGAAGACCTAGAGCCCAGCTAAGTCTTGCTAGCTGGATCCTCCAGAAGGTCACGTTAACCTGCTTTTCTTGATTCTGCCTTGTGTAATTATTAGCATTAAATGGTGCTGTGCTTCTATAGCTAGAATGAATTTCCAGTGTAACATAAGATAGGTTTGGAGAAATGTACTGGTTTCCAAAGTAAACTCTCATGCAACCTACAGGCTTCTTTTTAAAACATCAAAGCTTCAGCTATGGGGGAGTATATAAATACAATAAATAAATAAAATAAATAAATCAAGTAAGGAAAATTGTGGATTCCCATGTTAACAAGTTTAAGTAATTGGGGTACACCTATAAATCATACCAGAGGATACTGTGTTTTAGCTTGCATATTGTTTTGGAAAGTGCAAATTAGGTACATTTCCTTTTAAATGTGAACTGAATCAAATTTCTCCCCCATTCCTAGCTGAACTGTGGTCTTTACATGATTTGTCTTTTTTGTGAATATACACACCTTTAACCCTTCCCATGTTAGACGCAGATACTTATTTAGCTGTGTTTAGGCTAACACATGAAGGGTTAAACCAGGGATAGGGTCAGGAACACACATGAAAGCACAGATGCAACCCAATATATCTGGGTGCAGCAGCTACATTTTAGATTTTTGCGCAATTATTGTGAAAGATTTTAAAGCTAGATTGATTGCACATGATTTTGAAGGGAAGGAGGATAAAGTCTACTCAGAAGTAAATCACACTGAGTTCAGTGGAACTTACTCCCAAGTAAGTGGAGCGGAGCATGTGTGTGCTAGCAATGAGCTTCAGGGAAGGAAGGCGGAAGGGAAGGAAGGTGGGAACACACTTACACACACACATCACCAGAAGTAAGTTCCACTGAGTTTATTGCAGCTTATTCTTGAAGTGAAAGTGAACATAGAATTACAGCCTTTAACTTCTAAATTCAGTCCTTTCCTTTAAATACTAGGTGATTTATCAATAAATATTATAAAATTTATGTCTGTTAAATGTTCAATGTGTCATCATGTGACTCTTACTGTTGCTTGTTAAACACCTGCTCTTCAGGACAGTGCCACAAATAGATTCCAAAAAGTCTGCTTTAAACTTGCTCCAAACCCCCTGTGGCATGTAATGAATGTAATGAATGTTCCAGTTTGTCTGCATCCTTCTTGAAGTGCGGAGACCAGAACTGGATGCAGTATTCAAGATTAGGTGTAACCGGTGCTGAATAGAGGGGAACTAATACTTCAGGTGATTTGAAACTATACTTCTGTTAATGCAGCCTAACATTGCATTTGCGTTTTTTGCAGCCACATCACACTACTGGCTCATATTCCACTTGTGATCAATGACAATTCCAAGATCCTTCTTGCAAGTATCCCCCATCTTATAACTGTGCATTTGATTTCTTTTTCCCAAGTGTAGAACTTTGCATTTATCCTGGTTGAATTTCATTCTGTTGTTTTCAGCCCAATGCTCCAGCCTATCAAGGTCCCTTTGTTTGTCTTCCACGGTATTCACAAGGTTTTCACAAGGTTTTCCATTTGGAAAGGAAAGGGGGTTCCCCTCTGCCCAGTGCTCACCCACCCAATATCCTCCCCTCCCCCTCCTCTTCCCCTCCCTGCCCCTCCCCTGGGTCAGTGTTGAACTATGAACTGGGAGACCGGGGTTCGAATCCCCACACAGCCATGAAGCTCACTGGGAGACCTTGGGCCAGTCACTGCCTCTCAGCCTTTCAGCGTCAGAGGAAGGCAATGGTAAAACCACATCTGAATACCATTTACCATGAAAACCCTATTAAAAGGGTCACCATAAGTCTGGTCGACTTGAAGGCAGTCCATTTCCATTTTCAAATATGATTGCATAGAAATAAATACCACTGAACTCAAGAAGTATGCAAATGATCAAACGCAACCTCCCTTCTCCTCCCTCCTATCCTCTCCCTCTTGCCCCTTTGCCCCTCCCTCTCCATTCCCCTCCCCTTCCAATCCCCTCCTCCCCCTCCCCTTCCTCCTCCCCGTGGTCAGTTTTACCTATCTTAAGCATGATTGCATGGAAGTAAATACCATTGAACTCTATAAGCATGCAAATGATCAAACTTGCCCTCCTCTCCCCCTTCTTTTGCTCCCCTCCAATATACTCCTTCCCCCCCTTTTTCCCCATGGTCAGTTTTTCTTATCCTAACCATGATTGCATAGGAGTAAATCCCATTGAACTCAATAAGCATGCAAATGATCAGACCTGCTTTTCTTCTCCTTCCCCTCTCCTCTCCCTTCCTCCTCTCATCCCCTCCTCCTTCTTTCTCCTCCCCTGCCCACTCCAGCCTTCCCCCCCTCCCCACCTGGTCAGTTTTACCTATCCTAAGCATGAATGCACGGGAGTAAATCGCACTGAATTCAATAAACATGCAAATGACCGAACTTGTCCTCCACCCCTCCCCCTCCTTCCTGCTCCCATCCCCATCCTCCCCTCTGTGTTTTGTCCCTTCCCTCCTCCTTCCCTCCCCATCCTCTGTGGTCCGTTTCACCTATCCTAAGCATGATTGCAGGGGAGCAAATCCCATTGAACTCAATAAACATGCAAATGATCAATCCATTCTCAGCAAACTTGCACAGGACAGGATCCCATTTCTTACCTCCCAGATTAAAAAGCAGGGAAATTCACTAATAGGCAAAAAACCTTGCGGTTTAAGAATGTACCTATAGCCCACAGCTACTTCTATCAAACTTTAAAAAGAAGGGAAATTGGGCAGCTATAGTGAATGCACCAGGGGAGCAGGAGACCTGACCTCCTCTCTGAAATATTGTACCGCCCTACAAATTGGTCAAAATGCGAACACCATTTGGGTTGGTCTTTCACAGTCCAATCCACTTGCTGTGTAGCTTGGAAGAATTTGGTAACATGTGCCTCTGAGCATATGGTGAGTGGTGGCAAAACCTGCAATCAGCCCAAATAACAGAAACAAGACGTGTGCTGTGCTGATCTTGCTTTAGCAGGGAGGAAGCAACATTATTAAGACAGTTGATATAGATCAGATGGTCACTTTGAATATGTCTGATTTCCTTTGCAATTTTAGTGACATTTCCTATAGGAAATCATTTTCTTTTGTTTCTATTTCTGTGAATGTGTGAAGTACAACAACATTTTGCAAAATTTACACTAAAAAAACTCCAAACATAATTGTGGAATAAGGGCACTGACTTCTGCAGAATAGTCTCCAGTGGACCTCAGGAGTGTCTCAATTTGCACAAGATAAAACAGTGGGAGGTGAAATATATTCTAGCCAAATTCTAGGTGTGCTCTATGTTTTTAATTGACCGTGCCCACCTTGCCTTAAATGAAATGGTTTAAACATAGCAGGCTGAAAACATCATCCTCTTTTTTCCAACAGCTAGAGTCATTGCTGAAGCAGCAACATATTGGAACCAGTCTGATTTTACATCAAACTGCAGGTCCAAATTCCACTGTTAATGCACCCAAAATAGAAATAGGACATAACCTCCAATTTGAAACACAAAAGGCTTTGTTCACCATCATATGACACTGACCAATAAAAAGGCTTTGAAATTAATAAAAATAAATTTGATGAACAGTGAGGGAAATAACATTTTCTAGTTCACATTCTCTGTAGAAACATTAATTAACACAGAAAAGAAGCAAAGTAAGAAGAACACCAACAAACATACAAAAATATAATTCTCTATATTTTGAGATGGCAGGTGTTGCCACCACTCACCATATGCTCAGAGGCACATGTTACCAAATTCTTCCAAGCTACACAGCAAGTGGATTGGACTGTGAAAGACCAACCCAAATGGTGTTTGCATTTTGACCAATTTGTAGGGCAGTACAATATCTCAGAGAGGAGGTCAGGTCTCCTACTTCCCTGGTGCATTCACTACAGCTGCCCAATTTCCCTTCTTTTTAAAGTTTGATAGAAATAGCTGTGGGCTATAGGTACATTCTTAAACCGCAAGGTTTTTTTTCCTATTAGTGAATTTTCCCTAATTTATGCACTTTATGCACACTTTACCTCAGTATATGCATTTTTGTACACATCACTTAGCTGGAGAACTGCATTGCAAAATTCAGAGAAGTGTGAATTTGAAAGGATGACTTTGTTTCAGTCTGTGTATTGTTTCAGAAAGTGTGAATTAGGTAAGTTTGCCTTTAAATGCGAACTGATTCAAATTTCTCTCCTACCCTAATAGTGCTTAGCATTTATGTAGTGCCTTGCCATGTGCCTGGTAGCAGTAATCCTCACAACAACCCTATAATGTAGATCAATATTATTATCCCCAAATTGCAGATAAGATGGTGGGGGAGGCTGAGAGAATAATAGCTTGTATAAGTCTACTTAGTGAGGTTATGGTATGAACCAGGTTTTGAACTATGGAGTGTCTTTTGGCTTCTGGGTGTTACAAAATAAAACAGGGCAGGGTTTTTTATTCTGGTTTTTGCACATCCACGGATTATGAAACCAGTCCTGGTGTTACACATTTTTATAAGTTAGTTACGTTTTTTATAAGGTATGTTATTTTCATGTCAAGTACTCATGTTCTTTGCAGTGCATAGCCGGGAAATGAAGAGGCAAGACAAGATGAGGTGTGGGTAAATCAAGGGCCATGTTTATTGGAATAAAGTCAATTACATGCTTGATTGCATAATAAAATGATCTGCAGAAACAAGTGCAGAACCTATCTCCTATCCAATCGGGCAAGGGCACCCTGCCATGGGAAAGAGGGGTGGTCCAAGCCCAAGCCCCTCTTCTGGGCCCCATCCTCGCAGGGTGGTTAGGGAGGCTTCCTGCTCCACCCCCCCTCAGGGCTGCACAACCTCTGAGTGGGTCTTATAGGTTAGCCCCAAAGGTGAGCCTTATCCTGCCAACTGGCCGCACAACCTGGAAGGCAGGCCTCAGAAATCACCAATCACCTTAAAGGGTGCCTAAGGGTGGTCACCAAACCCTACCTTGTGAAATTCTGCACATATCCACCACAGAAGAGGACAAGCTTCAGCTTCGTCCCTCTTCCCCAACCTGCTACAAATTATTTCACGCAGAGCACTCTGCAGATCGGAAAGAAACAGATAGTTACCCAGGTCAGACATATGAACACCGTCTGGCTGGTAAAGATCAGCCCTGTCACACCTCACCTCCGGGTGATGTATTACCTCGCCCTGCGTCAAATCAAGGGTGAGCCAGACTTCCCTATTTACCTTTCAACGAGCCCTGTTCAGGCACCTGGGGTCAATCCCACCCCACCAAATTCTCCTGGGGAGGATATCGGACCAAACAGTCAGGGTCCCAGGCCACCCACTATGTATGGCCTCAAAGTCCAGGCAAACTTGAGTGATAAGGGTTTTTCCCTTTCAACACTCCCAGATCATCGACTCCCTAATGGAGAACCAAAACCTATGGAGGGCGCTGCACCAATGATGCATCAGCATTGGTAGGAGGCGTTCCCACAGCATGCCATGTCTGCCCAGCCACTGGACCAAAGCGCAATGGCCAACTGGGTTTCATGCCTGATCTGCCATGCTCTCTTCTTGGCCCAGAACTCCATCTGTGGCCACACATGAGTACCTTGACTCTCTCCAGCACCCTCCAACCTTTAAAACAGAAACAACAATTAACAGTATGCCCTTCAGCGCAACGGTCCACGTGGACCCTCAACTGGCTTGACACAAGCCTGGGAAGTACCCAATTGCCAACGCTCCACTGCCTGCATGGCTGTGCTCCCAAACCCAACATAGCTGCTGTAGAAGCCACACGAATCTTGAAAGAGTGATCCAACCCCAAACATGACAGTAATTAAAATCTGTGGTCAGCCTCTCAAAGGCAGAACGCGGTCACTGCACTTTATTGTGATGTGAATAGTAGCTGCCATAACGTCCCATACTGGGTAATCTGCTACTTTATTATCAGAGCAGCTTTTACTGGCTCAGTATAACATTAAAGCAGTTGGGATTAGATATGGCATGTTCTGAATATAGAGTAAATATTCTGCCTTTCTTTCCTCAAGAAACCCAAGGCAGCCTACATGTGGTTTCCAGGCAGTCCCCATCCCGGCACTGACCAGACTATGCCTTTTCTTAAAATGATGAAATGATCACTAAGAAAACATGGCCACTACAGTCTTAGACACAATGCACCATGTGTGAAGTCCACCCATCGTACGTCTCAGGGGTATTTACTACTCCTGATACCAGTCTGGAAGATGGCCATCCCTGTCAACTCCCTAGTGATGCCAGCTTCTGCCCATGCCCCTGGCCGTGTCTCAGCATACCACCTATTCCTGAAAATAACCCCAAAGCCTAAAGCTCCAGAGGCATCAGAGTGAAATTGCAACTCCGCCTCCAGCAGCAAATCCCTACGCCAAAATGAAACCCCATCAAACTGCTCCAAAAAACACGACCAAAATATCAAATCCTCCCTCATGTTCCTTGTAACTCTGACCTGATGATGAGGCCTGCTGAGGCCCTTCACCAGGTCACTAGTCCTGCGCAAAAATGCTCTGCCAGGTGCTATGACTCTGCACTCAAAGTTTAAATGCCCTACCAACTCCTGAAGCTCCCTGAGTGTAACCTTCCTGGCTTCCCGCATGCTATGAACCTGCGCTGGTAAACGACAAGCCAGCACTACCGAGTCAAGCTCACTACCCAAAAAGGTGAGCACAGGAGACAGGCCCATGGTTGGCACACCTAACTCCTCTGCAGAGCTTGGAGATTACTTTTAAAAAGTAATAAATTACAGTTACAGTTAATGGCCCAAAAAAGTAGTAATTACTGTTACAGTTACAATTGTGCTGAAAGTAACTTTACTTTTCCTACAAAGTAATCACTACAATTACATTTCAGTTACTTAAAACAAAACGCCTACAAGGTGCTGGCCTTGGCTGCTGCAAATCTAAGTAGCCTAAAACAACATTAAAAATAAACAAACACATACGGAGGTAGTAGAACAATTATTTTTATTCATAAGATAGCATTGGTGGTCTCTCCTCTGGTAAGGGTGGTGGGGAGGAAGGCTGAGGCCACTAGTCAGATCTTTGCACGTCAAACCAAGTGCAACCCCCCCCCCTCAGCCAGCCACCATAATCTCTCTCACTAAACCACCTTCCAGGCCCTGCCCTGCCACCAACTAAGGGACACTCACTCAAGTAAACATTTTCCCCTGAGATGCAAAAAAGTTAAAATACTGCAAAGCAGCACAGTAGCCAGAGGGTGGTGGAGGCCACTTGGTGTGCCAAGTGCGAACACAGTATTCACACACACACACACACACACACACACACACACACACACACACACACACACACACGTCATCTTTCACCTCCACAGTTCTTTATCTCCATTCTGCTGCTGCCTCCTTCTCCTCCTTTATCCATGTTCTTGACCTCTGGATCCTTTTTCCCTCCACTCCATTCTTCACCACCACTATCCGTTTTTTAAATAATTGTTTTCTCCACTCCACCCCATCTCACTCTCCTCCTCCTCCCTCG
Organism: Rhineura floridana; assembly: GCF_030035675.1. Lineage (NCBI taxonomy): Eukaryota > Metazoa > Chordata > Lepidosauria > Squamata > Rhineuridae > Rhineura > Rhineura floridana. The sequence goes on along the minus strand of NC_084484.1, from coordinate 140,999,907 downwards.
TCGCCTCCTATCCATCCACAGAGCATGAGAAAAGAGCAACACTGCACAGAAGCCCAGTTTGAGGCACATGATTTTCATCCACAAATCAGAGGAGCAGAAGACTTCCCCTGCTCCCCCCCCAAATAATGCCCAAAAGTAATTCTGGAAACATTACAATTATTCCACAAAAGTATAAAATTACTCCTAGTTCTATTACAAAAATGTAAAGGAATTACCCACTCATTACTCAAAAAAGTAATGAATTACAAGTAATTCATTACTTGTAACTAGTTACTTCCAAGCTCTGCTCCTCTGCCAACTGCCGAAACGTCCCCATCACCTTGGCTGCACTACTGTGAACCAGCAGGCCCAGCAAACATCTAAATAATGCACTACTGCATCACAGCCAGCTCGCCTCCTAAGAGCCCACTCAAGGAATGTACTAAAGTGCTCAAAAGCTGAACACGAAATAGAACACCCCATGGGCAAAGCTCGATCCACTTAAAACAAACCCTTAAAGAAATTGGCGAAATGCTGACTTACTATCACATTTACCAATGACAGCGCCCTGGCCAAAACACCGGACCATCAAAATTGCACTGCCAAAGGAAGTGTAATGCACCAAACACAAATGTTTGGTGATAGCATCAGTGATGAATGAGCCTAAACTGTCCAGGATCTTGTTTAGGAATGATGCCTTTAGCGTGGGAATGGGAGGGTGATCAAACGGGCCCAAGACCCGTCCCTTAGCCACTTCCTAATTAGTTGTCACCTGCACCACTAACTCCATACCCACTGCAGACCTAAGATTCCCTAACATATAAGGCCTATGCTCTCCAACAACTGGAATTCTAAAACCACAACAAAAACCTCCCCCCAAATAGGCTGCATCTGCCCTTCTCAGATAATACCAGAGCAAACGTATAAGCTGGGCATTTTAATCGGCGTGGGTCCCCTTTCGAGGAGGCTGTCCTCCAGCCCCTGGTTTATCCCCCCTTTGAAAACTCTTAAATCCTCAAGCTCTAGGGCAGCTGTTGAAGGGGTGGAAACCAGTGCAAATGGAACACTCATGCCTGAATTTACACAGGTTCCTGTTACAAAAGCCCTTGGCACTAAATTCCCAACAGAACAGGCGGGGTTGAACCCCCTGCCTCATGAACTCACAGGTAGGAGCCACACTGGCAGACTTACCAAGCAAATGCCCGCTATCTGCCCTGTCACCATGCACGGGTTGAGCTGCAGTCATAAACTGCAACCACAACTCAGGGTCCTTTCTGTCCCACGGCAGGAATTGATCCACTGCCACCCTCATCCTAAAGGATTCATCATAGGCCAGCCACGCTGACCCTGTGAATTCTGGTATGTGCTCTAAAAACTATATCAAGGTACTTCACCAAGGCCGCAGCCCCCATGGGCTGGTGCTGGATCACTACCCCCATATAGATCAAAAACCCTGCCGACCAATTGCCCCAAGTCTTATCTACCTTCTTCCTTTTAAATTTCTTGTTTTCCCGCTCTTCCTGCCTATCCTTTTCCTTCTATTCAGGCTCTCGATATGGTAAGGAGAACACGTCCACATATTCCCCTCTCCTTATACGTTCCTTCATTGCAAGCAACAAATGAGCCCCCAGGTGAGAGGATGTCTCCCCAAAAGGCAAAGTGCCAGCCTGAACATAAGCCAAAGGATCAGCAGGCACCTGAGGCGGCCCCATGGTTGGACCGCCCACAGAAGTCCAGACCTGCCTACAAGCCTCACTTACAGGCTGCTGTTGTACTGGATGAGACATTCCCCTTCCATACCCAGAAGCCACTGTACCAGCAGAAGGAGAATAAGGCCACCCCTTATGTGATCCCCAAGGCATGCCTCCAGGCCCCATCCCAGGGCACCCAGGCATTCCCCACACATTTCCTGCAGGTGCAGACTCACCATAACCTGGATGAACCGCAGCCTTCTCCACTGCAGGACTCTCAGAAGCCACGGCCTCCATCTCAGGTGTCGAACAAGGAGGTGCAAACCGACCTGAGGAGCCCTGCAAAGCCGCCACTTGGCCTAAAACAGAATCCCAATCATGATTTACATGCAGTCAATGTTTATTAGATAGATCCACACAATACATTTAAAGCACGTCCAACTCGCATTTAAAGCTCATCACATCCCCTAAAGAATCCTGGGAAGGGTAGTTTCTCCCTCACAGTTATAGTTCCCACTACCCTTAACTACAGGTTCCCATGATTCTGTGATGGGATTCATGTGCTTCAAATATGTGTGGAATGTGCTTTAAATGAATGGTGTGGATCTGCTGGTATGATGTGTATTCATTAGTGACCTGAAAAGAACCATTTTAAAATATACTTATTTAAACAGAAGGGGCTATAGTTCAGTGGCAGGGCGCATGCTTTGTATTCAAAGGTCCAAAATCCAATCTCTGGAAAAGATTATTGCCTGGAATCCTGGACAGCCAATGCTAGTTCATGTCATCAGTACTGAGCTACATGGTACTAAATGGCCTGAGTCAGTATAAGATTCCTTTGTTCCTAAAAGTGGGAAAAGACTCAAGGGCCACAGTAACTCCAAAATTTACTTATGTATTTTATTTACAACATTTATATACCACTTTATTATAATGAACCTCGAAGCGGTGTACAGAAGGAATTAAAACAAAAAAATTATTGGCAAAAACAATTAAAAACAGGTCTTTAAAAACATTCAAAATAATAAAACCAGCAATCAGTTAAGAGCAGATAAAAAACACAATAGCTTTTACATGCCTGGGTAGATGTGAGGCAAAAGTGTTTTTAGCAGGTGCTGAAAAGAGTACAATGAAGGCATCTGCCTAATGTCAATAGGCAGGGAGTTCCAAAGTGTAGGTGCTGCCACACTAAAGGATTGATTTCTTACAAGAGCAGAACAAGTACTATGTGGCACCCATGGTATGGAAAGCACACCTTGAACTTGGCCTGGTAGCAAATCGGCAACCAGTGCAGATTTCAGAGCAGAGGTATTATGTGCTGATACGGTCTCACCTATGCCAGCAATCATACCACAGCATTCTGCACTAACTATAGCCCCCAGTCAGGTTGTGCTGCATGGGGATTTCTGTGATCTTGGCTGCCTGACTGCCGGGATGTTTTTAGTTTTTGTTAGGAACACTGACTGGTTGCGGGATACTGAGTTTTCTGTCTTACTCATCTTGTTGTGGTTGGTATGGTATTGCATTTAGAAATCATCACTGTCTTTTGTTTTCTTTTCTATTTCCATTTCATTTACCTTTAACCTCACTCCCTTACATCCATAGAAGCAACAACAGTGGTTCCATGTGGTCAGTTCAACACCCTTAAACCCACTAATGATGCACCTTGTTGGTTGCATGACGGGTTTTTTCTTGCCCAATAGTGGTAAAAGAGAATTCACATACTGGAGAGGGTGGCTGTAAAGGTTGCTATTCCCATGATGCTGCCTGTGAAGGTAGACCAAATCATGTGTGTTTTCTCTGTCAGTTATTACTCACCGGAATTGGGTTGGCTGTCAAAGTGAGTTTATAGCAACCCACATGATAGACAGAAAAGGGCAGAGAATCTTCTTATTCTTACTCATTTCTCAGACCTCTTTCTGAAGTGAAGGGTCAAATCTGTAAAGACGTTTGGAGCAGCCATGTTAAAAGAGAGGGGAAGGGCATTCCAGGCAGGCAGTTGCCAACCCTGCTTGGATATGGATATCTTTGCAGAGGATCCTTTACCAACAGCACAATCCAAACCATATCTGCTCAGAAGAAAGTCCTGTTCAGTTCTATGGGCTTAGTCCCTTAGTAAAAGTGTTTAGAATTGGAGTCTTCAGGGACATCCATCTTTACTCCTGAGTGCTCCCATCCAACATCTCCACAACACTACACTCCTTTCTTCCTACAATGGCCTTCTGGTGACTGGCCTGGCCTGAGGGCACTTCAACCCTTCTTGCCAGAAGCAAGTAGGCTAGATTAAATGTTCCCTACCCAGGCTCCATCTTTTAGCTAAGAGTTATAGCTTGATTTCTATCAAATAAATGTTTTTGTTTGAATTGTATGCTCCAAGCAACTGTGATTGATGCTTAATGTATCATGCTTAATGACATCACTCGGCCCGCTCCTGTGACATCACTCGTTGTATAATAAAGGGCCATGTTTTTCTGGCCGCCCCCTGCAAATTAGTGCAGATTCAAGACTTCAGCCAATCTTCCATATTTTAGATGCATAAATCCTATGGTGTTCAAACAATTACCCCCCCCCCCAAATTATAGTGTAAAGGGGACTGATTCTAACAAAGAGTTAACTTAGGTCTGCAGCCACTGGGGGAGGGACTGTGGAAAGTAGAGTGATAAACCCAAGCTGCTCAAACTAACAAGCGCTCCCTTCTGCCTGCCAACAAATAGCCTCTTTCGAGCTGTCTGGAGGTGTGGCCTTGAAGGAAACAACTCTGAGCATGCTCAGAACAGCTGGGAGCGGGAAACTATACAACCCGGGCAATTAAACAAGTAGCATTGGTAAGATTAAAAAAATACTGTCACATGGTTTTTCTGCCTGGTGACAGGTAGGACCTCCTGGCCATAGCAATATTTTTGGATTGAGACTGGCTGAGTGGTACAGAGAGCTGACTTGCCAGCGAATAGGACATTGACAGAAAAATATCGAGGACACTCTCTACAATGAAATGAATTATGGAAGAATGTGTTGGACAAGAAAAAGTGTGGCTTTTGAGATTTCTGGGGACAACTTCTTTTTTTAAAAAAATGCTGGCCATTTCACTTGATAGGGCTGAGCCCTGGTAGTCCTAATGGATCAGCCTCCACTGCTTACAACAATCCTATAAAGTAGGCTCATGTGGTTATTTCTCAGATTATTGATGAGAGTAATTGGTTGAGGCTAACAGAATAGCTTCCAAAGGCCACAATGAGATCATGGCTGAATGAACTTGGATAAGGGATTTTGCAGCTCAGAGTCTCATAGTTTCAGTTGCTGTGCTACATCAGCAGCATTATCAGTACAGCATCCTATGCAAAAAAGATGAAACTGATCCATTTGAGAAAGTTGCATGACAACTACAGTACTTTTCCAGTGTCCACTTTCCACTCACAGTGGCAAGTTCCACCAGCTTACAGCAATCATGTTTTTCACTGTCCACTTTGGCACTCTCAAAGCACAGAACATTACCAGATGATCACCGCCTGGTGAGCAGAACATAAATTGCTTCTCAAAGATTTATGAGAGCAAGAACTTTGGACAACCCGAACAATAAGCTTCTTTAGTGAAAAATAATGTAAATCACAGTCTGTTAGAACAACACACAGACACATACAGAGCTAGGTATCTTGTCTTGTCCCTGAAGTTTCTTTTTTGGGTAGTAAGTTGGTACAGATGGATTATTTTGATTAAACTATTCACCTGTGCAAGAACAATTCTAAACCCCCATTCCAGATAATGAATACTTTACCAACAGGACTCCTGAAGAATATTGTCTTGTCTTGAGATTTTAAGGCACTGTCTGTTTGAACTGTTTGTTTCATCACACTTATTTTCCCATCCTAACTGAAGATGGTCACAGAACAACCCCTTAACTAAAAAAAACCTTGAGTTTTCTTGATTGCAGAATCACATGTAGCATTTATCACACCAGTTCACTGGGAATAAAGTTGGGCTTGAACCTGGGAAACCTGAGTTCAAATCGTAGCTCTGAGTCTTGAAGCCTTAGGCTAATCTACTTCACAGGGCTGTTGTGATAATAAAATGGGATACAATAACTCTCCTTGAGCCTTTGGCATAAAGTGGTCTAGAAATCTAAATAAACTGGCAAAGAGCTTCTCAATACAATTGACTGTTCATGCTTCTTTTTCTCTGCCTCTGTGCTTGCCCTTCTTTCTTCAGTTCTGTTGGATGTTGTGCAATGATATCATAGTGGTCTGTACTGGCAACAGTTCATGGCTCTTCTGACTGCCATTGGCTTGATGCTTTGATGTCACAAAGGAACAGGGCACAGCAGTTAAATTAATCCATGCAGCATACCTTTACTTTCTTTGCATCCAGTGGAGTGCATCAAATAACATCATGTAGAAGTGCCACAGGAGAAAGTATTTTCATTTTCTCAACATAGGCCTTCATAAGATAGAACAAACTAGTCTCTGCACAGGACTCCGCTCTTACCTGAAGCCTTACTGACACAGTACTTTTGTGATTTTTTAAAAAATCAGCTGGTTTAGCACTCTGCTCATGCAGCAAAGGTGAAGATTCGCCAAGGAAGAAGATTGGCCTTCTGCATCAGGCAGTCCAGTTTCTAACGCTGTGAACACACTAGTCGCCAAAGCAAAGTGTTCCCATTAGCCACACCTGAAGGGAGAACAAGTTGATCTGCTGATCAGTTGCCAATCTCTTTGAAGTGGAATTAAAAAAAACAACACTCAAGCTGAATTCACCAGGTTTTACAGTAAAAAGGGATTGAGTCTGACTAGCATTGTGTGCCCCCGTTTTCAGAAGAGAGAGGGAAAGAAGCACTGGAACTGGCAGAACAATGAGTGTGTTTCTACCCCATGACTGTCCCCATTCTCCTTCTTAGGCAGATCAGAATGTGTGTGTCTGCCAAATTTCTTTTACCAGGTTCCCTGAAAGCTATTTTTATATTAATCTATTATTATTTCACTAATTGACCAAGAATTGCTGACAAATGCACTCTGATCAGATCCAAATGTAGCCAATTGTTTTTAGCAAGAGGGAATCAATGTGATATATCATTTAAGGAGGGATGCCATTTTTGCCTGTTAGCTTATTATTCAGTCAGCAGCCGCTGCTGCTGAGTCACTCTTCTTGTATCCAGCATCTGCCAAAGCTCCTGGGGTTTCTGCAGAATCATAGATTGTGCTGAAAGGATACTTGTATGAGGAAATATACGTGATGTCACAGAACAACTTTCTTCCTGATCCTCATACAAGTGAAATAACTTCATCTACAAAGAAATTACACTTGCTGTTATAAGGAATGTATGATTTCCCCTACAATAGCTATTTCTCCTTAATTAGGCATATACATTTCCCCTTTAATTAGGCATGTAATAGATAGATAGTTGCTGGCAGGTTCTGATTGGTGTGACTCCTCTCTTTTAAGATCTAAGGAAGCAAGTCCAAGGATGTGTTTTTTTCTTACTACTTCTGGGTGTTGTGACATGTACTTTTTTTAGTGGGGATGGGACATGAGGATTTTTTTACAGAAGCAAAGGCTATATTCCAAACCCGTTTGCTTCAGGGTCTGTTAAAAGCCAATACAGGTGGTACCATTCATCTCTCCTTTGGGAGAGAATTCTGTACATGTGGGGTCAATGGACTGTCACCAAAAAGGCACTGTTTCTGGTACCTGCCAGCCTGTTGGACCTCAGAGTAGGACTGATCTTATGTCCCTGGGCAGGCTTATATAGGTGGAGGTGGTCCTCAAGCAAACCCATCTCAAATCATTTAGGACTTTTAACGGTTAAAGTCAGGACAAGGATAAAGAAATAAATTACTTTTTAAAATGATAAAATTCAGAATACTGTATACCTTTACTGTTTATTTACTGTGATCTGAAATATGTTGACCTTTTCTTGGAATATGGTTATTTATTGTGAATATTATAGTTCTAATACTTATGATCTAATACTTAATGTTCAATATTTTTTTCTATTCATATTTGTTTTCACATCTTGGTTGCAGTGACTCGATCATTCTAAATGAATTACTTTTATTATTTTGATATTGCACAACTATTTCTTTTGTCTTAGAAGATATTTAATATGGACAATATGATTTGCATTTAATGTGGATTTTAGCATTTTTGAAAATATGTGATGAAAACCAGTATATTAAATTGAGTCTGGATATGTAATAGGCAAACCAGTGCAACTGGTACACTCTTGGCATATTGGTGTCATGTGCTCCCCACAAGCATTCTAGTAGCTGCCTTCTGTACCAACTGAAGTTCCTAACCATCTTTAAAGGCACTGGTGGAGGCTTGCATCAAGAGGAAGGCCAACAAATGCATTAGCATGCAGGACCAGAGCATCTCCAGTACATTACAGTGGAATAGGCCTTCTGGGGATCAGTGGGGGAACGAAGACAACGCTAGGAATGAGCTACTATGACTAATTAGTTAAACGGCACTTGTAAACATAATTACGCAGTGCTGAAAAACTAAATGTAGATATAAAGGACTCCTTGCTGTGAGGAAGCTCATAGAAAAATGCACAGTTGCCTTCATTTCCATGGTTACCCAGGTGCACATTAAGTCGGAGCAAAGTCAAAAATATGGGGGCTAGTTTCTCACTGCTTTCCCTGCTCTTTAATCTTCAACACATGGGTCAACTGGATGGGAAGAAGCTATAATAAAATTACTCATTTGGATCGGTGCAAACTACAGGAGATAGACTGGGGGGACTCCTGTTTTAATGGCAGCATACCATTTCAAAACCTCTTTCCTCTCCCTGCCCCCAAGAGAATAAGGATACATTCAAATTCCATAGCTGCAATGAAATTTTGCACCTACAAAAAAATATCAAAATTTGGAAATGTTCACACTTGAATTTTGAATCCAAATCTTGATAACATTTTTTCATCATTTTCAAAACTTTAGACTTACTTGGTATTTCTTTACATTTATATATATATATATATATATATATATATATATATTTTAAATGGCTAGTGTTAAGCATATAACCTGCCAGCTGTCAAATAAGTGCCACATTTATTTTCAAGGGTGGCTGCTAGCCAGGACCTCTCCCCAAGACCAAAAAAGAGGAGACTTACAGAGAAAGACTGGGGAAGACTATGACAAGGTGGCCTATGTGCCTGCTCAGTCTGGTGTCCAGGTGCTAACTTTTGATGGACAACATTGCTCTCCCTTCTTATGGTTCATTATCTTTGGGCCAGACTTGAACTGGAAAGCCCTTCAAATAGGAAACTCCTTCAAGTAGAAGACTGTCCTCTTACAGCCTCTCAAAAAGAATAGTCTGTAAAGTAGGACACATGACAGCCATACATGTTAGGAATCGGTCCTGCAACATTACTTGAACTAACCTAGGGATTAACCTAAAGATGTCACAGTGGTAGGGGTGGGAATTCAGCCTGTATATCACCACCCAGCTCTGTCTAAAGGATAGAACTGCAGGGAGACTGGACACACCAAGGGAATCTTTTTGCACCACTAGACCTGAAAGGGTCAGGTGATGGATCCTACATAAGCTTCTTGATTATCCTTGGCTGCTAGCCTGAGAAACTAGGCTACAATTCTAAACACACTTAATAGGGAGTAACCACTGGATTAAATTGAATTTATTTCTGAGTAAACATGCACATCATACATTTAAAGCATATGGCTTCTTCCAAAGAATCCTGGGAGCTGTTGTTTGTTAAGGATCCTGGAATTGCAGCTCTGTGAGGAGAAACTATAGTTCCCAGGATTCTTTGGGGGAAGCCATGTGCTTTAAATGTATAGTGTGGATGTGACTGATCATGCTGTAGGACATCTGTGGTTACACACTCATTGATGTTGCTTCACTAGGACCACATTTGACACGTGGGAAGAGTTTTAAAAATTCTGCTCACCCATTTTGTAAAAAAAAAAGCCAGTATGTGACCCCATTATGCATTCCACAGAGCAATCACAACAAAATATGCTTATGGTGGTGCCCCGATGGCCAGACAACTTCAGCCTCTTCTTCTTCATCATCTTCTTCTTCATCATCGTCTTGCCCTTCCAAAGGAGCCCAGGGAGGCAAACAAAAAGTGATAAAACAATGAAAATATCTTGAAGCATCTAAAAACAATTCCAATACACATGCAGACTGTATTAGTCACATAGTTCCACCGATGGATGGATGGATGGATGGATGGATGCCCCATTGGGAGGGGGGACCAGATTGGGACACTGACCTGAGGAGTAGGGGGTTTTACTCTTTGCTCCTTGTACTGCCCTAAATTTTAGGTTGGGGAACTTTTATCAACCTGAGAGTCACGTTCCCTCATGGGCAACCTTCCAGGGGCCACATACCAGTGGTTTGTGTGGCTAAATGAGGTGTAGCCAGACTCACACTGCTTTCCATCCAGGAAAGCAAGAGGTATTACAATTCAAGGGCACATTCCAGCCAATTAAAAACCATAGGAGGGCACAGAGCAGGCAGTGAGGGATGTGGCCTGGATGGCATGGCCTGGGCAGTCCTAAGGGCCAGCTATAGATGCCTAGAGGGCCACATTTGGCTCCTAGGCTGCAGGTTCCCCACCCCTACCCCAAAAGGCCCCATTGCAATGCACTCCCCCAAATGCTGTCTTTTCATATCCCTTCAATAGAAGTGCAGCCTCAGAGGAACATGGATGCTGCATGACAAATAAGAGCGAGGCAGGCGTTGATTTTTGTGCTATAAACTCACTGCCTGGGAAAGCTCTCAGTGGCTTTCTAATTGAATTAGTGGGTGTTTCATTTTCTGTTGCTGAAGTAAGAGAAAATGGAGCCAGATGTCAGGTTGTTTCGAAGATGTCTCTGCTAGAGCTGTGTGACATGATGCACAGCAGCTGTTCTGCTGGCTACTTTCTCATTTTTTCACTCCTTATGGTAAGACCTCCAATCTCTCTGCAACAGATGGCAAAAAAAGAAAGTTCCTCCCCAAAAAAGAAGCGGCAGCAAGAGTTTAGTATTCTTTTCTAGTTTTCTACATCATAGTGTGTTTCATTTTAACCCTCCCAAAAAACCCGTACATTTTTTCTCATTAACTCTATTTTTAAGAACATAAGAAGAGCCTGCTGGATCAGCCCAATGGCCCATCCAGTCCACCATTCTGTTCTCATAGTGGCCAACCAGATGATTACGGGAAGCTGGCAAGCAGATTTTTAATCCAAAATTCCAGCAGTTATCAGCCCCCTGACTTCTGAGGAACATCAGCCTAGTTCTTACTAGTTGCTGGGAATCACAAGTGGGAAGTGATCTTTTGCTGAAATCCTGATTGCCATGGGCATCTGGTTGACCTCTTAAGAACAGGGTACTGGCCTAGATAGGCCTGATCCAGCAGCAGAGCTTTTCTTATGTCCTATATCCCTGTGTTAACTGATGGTTCCCACGATTCTTTGGGGGAAGCCATGCCCACCTCTTTCTGCTGGCCTCTAACACTTAGATGTGTATTGTTGCGTAGTGAGACTTCTAGGGGTCCCTGTGCAGTGTGAGACTTCAAGGGGTTCCTGTGCTTATTCAGGGTTTGGTTTCCTTAAAAAGAAGGTCAGTGGAGACTTGTATGTCTTTCTGATATATGGTTTATTTACATATATTCACAGCCTGAGCATAAGATGGGTTCTCAGCATTATCAATCCATCGGATCTTGCTCCCCAACACCCATAGTTTTCAGGGTACAGACACAGAGGACAGGCATTTCTCTGTAAGTTTCCATCTTCACCCCTAAGATGAGACTAAGGGGAGAGACACACTTATTGTACTGCTGGTTCCAATGCGTCTCCTCCTCTCTTTTCTGAAAATGGGGGCACACAACGCTAGCCAAACCGTGCCCTCCCTAGTGAGAGCAGCTTGAGTGCATTTTTAAAAATTCTCTTCAAAGAGATTTTGCAACTGATCAGCAGATCAACCCATTCCCCCTCCAGGTGTGGCAGATGGAAATGCCTAAAAAACACAAGCTTCTCCTTGGTTCCAGGATCTTTCTCCAGAAAGAGTTCCTATAGCCACAGGATCTATATTCTTACATATGGTAATGATGGCTACTTGACAAACCCATTAGCTCACATACTAGCTTAATAAGGGTAACTAGTCTGACCAGTGGAGTGGGTTTCTTCCTTGCGTATCCAGTTTCCAGATACAAGATTGCAGGCTTGAAAGGGACCCAAACTCATAATGTATCTCAACCTCCAATCCCATAACAATATTTTCAGGACCCACCCTGTTCTTGTGATTGTAATTTGTATTAAACAGTTTTTAATGTTGTGTTTTAAATTGTTCTGACCTGCCCTGGGACCTTAGGATGAAGGGCAGGTAATAAATCAAATTGTTGTTGCTGTGCTTTAAATGTATGGTGTGTACATGAGCTGAGAGAAAGAGAGAGGAGTGAATTGCTTTTTTCAAGAATCCTATTGTGGTTGCTTCCCCTACAAATCTGAGGAGGAGCACTGAATTTGAGACATCTGTTGGAGTTAAGCTATATCTTCTCCCTATGCTCAGCCTGAATATAGGTGTAAATAAAGCCTGTATCAAACAATACCAGGAAACCTTCAGTGACCTCATTCTAAGGAAACAGAACCTGATTACAGACTGTGCTGCTGGAGTTCGTTTGTTTGGATATTAGGGATACTTATAACCTGACCTTCATCAAAGGCATCCCAGGGCAAACTATAGAATAAAACTAATATAAAACCATATAAAAACAATAATAAACCATAAAATCAATTTAAACAATAAGAGCAGCTAAACAACAGAGTAGTGTGCATAATAGAATAGAATTGCATAAAATGAATATATTAGTGAACATATACAAAAATGCATATTAGGATAAATTGCTTTCAAAAATGTGTTCATTAGTCAAAACTGCATACTAAAATGTGTATCAGGAGAAAACTGCATTAAAATACCAAAGACTTTTTGTGAGGTTTTTTTGGGAAAAAAAATGAAAAATTGCTGCAGAATGTGGAAAACTGAATTTAAGACTGGAAAAAAAAGAAATTGAGAGAACTGAAACTGACAGATCCTTTCATCCCTACTAGTGTTCCCTTTTCCTCCTCTCCTCCACCAGCTAACTCAGCAGCTAGTCATGCAGGCATTACCAAGACCCCTCCAGACGTCATTTTTAATTATTATTTGTGCTTATGATGGTATCAGGGCAAGCATACACAATCCCGCTTTCAGTACTTTGTGTGTATCCATAGAAACATACAAAGAACATAACTTAAAACATTATCAAAACTCAGTTCTAGAGACTAATAGGCACAACAAAAATTATACAAAAATTACTCTCTGTAAAGTACAGTAGAAAGATAACAAATGTCACCGTTATTCTTAATGTTGCTACAGCAAAAATAAACAGCTATGACTTCTACAAAGTAGCATACTGAAGTGGCGACATTGCATCATTCATTCAATGTTCACTGTGCCAGTAAAAGTTTCAGTGGAAAGGCATACTGCTTTGTTTCCAATCAGTGCATATCCCATAACTTCCTGCTGAAATTCTGTAACTTTTCATACCACAAATATTCTGGTTTATTTTTCATCCTGCTTCTCTTGTGCTATAGTGCAAGAGTGCCCCTCAAGAAAGCAATATTAGTGAAGCACTGCAGAACTACTAATAATGCAGAATATGTGGATAATCCAGTATAAACCCACTACTAATGCACTATTATTGGGTCAGTGAGATGTTGCAGAAGACACCCACATAATACCTCTGTTTAACAGCTTGCATCTTTTCTCCCAGGTAGGGTTGCCAAGTTAGAAGCATCCCAAACCCTGAGATTTCAGGGGCATGCCCTAGTGATATCATAGGAGGTATGCCCTAGTGATGTCATTAAGCATGATACATTAAGCATCAACCACAGCTGCTTGGGCATACTACTTAAACAAAAAAAATTATCTGATTGGAAATTAAGATAGAAACCTTAGCTAAATGAGGGTGTTTCCAGGTCCAGCTGAAGTGACAGGATCATTCCTTCTCACCTGCTTAGAGAGCCTGGGTAAGGAACATTTAAAAGCCTACTTGCTTCTAGCAAGAAGGGTTTAAGTGCCCTCAGGTCAGGCCAATCACCAGAAGGCTGTTGTAGGAAGAAAGCCTAGTGTTGTGGGAATGTTAGATGGGAATACTCAGGAGTAAAGATGGATGCCCCTGAAGGCTGAAATTCTAAACACACTTACTAATGGACAAAGCCCCATAGAACCCAACAGGACTTACTTCTGAGTAGATATGGTTAGGATTGTGCTGTTGGTAAGACTTGCCTAGGGATCCTCTGCAACAATATCCATATCAATGAGGGTTGGCTACCTCCTGCCTGGAATGCTCTGCCTGCCTTTTAAGGTTGCTGCTCCAAGACTTGATTCTTCACTGCAGAGAGACGTCTGAGAAATGAGTAAGAGTTAAGAAAATTCTCGACTCTTTCCTGCCTACTCTGTGGGCTACTATAAACTCACTTTGACAGCCAATCCAATTCCAGTGAGTAATAACTGACAGAGAGAAAACACACATGGTTTGGTCTACCTTCACAGGCAGCATCTTGGGATCAACAATAGTTACAGCCACATTTTCCAGTATGTGACTTCTCTTTTACCACTATTGGGCAAGAAACAAACCATAATGTAAATAACAAGGTGCATCATTAGCAGGTTTAAAAGGGTTGAGCTGACCACATGGAACCACTGTTGTTGCTTCTATGGATGTAAGGGAGTAAAATCAGAGGTAAAAGAAATACAAATAGAAAAAGAAAAAGACAGTGATGATTTTCTAAATGCAATAACATACCAACCACAACAAAATTCCTATGAGTAAGACAGAAAACTCAGCATCCCACAACCAGTCAGTGTTCCTAACCAAAACTAAAAACATCCTGGCAGCCAGTCAGCCAAGGTCATAGAAATCCCCATGCAGCACAACCTAACCTGGGGGCTACAGGTAGTGCAGAATGCTGCAGCATGACTGCTGACATGAGTGAGACCCTATCAGCACATAATATCTCTGCTCTGAAATGTGCACTGGTGGCCAATTTGCTACCAGGCCAAGTTCAAGGTGTGCTTTGCATATTACAGATTCCACATAGTACTTGTTCTGCTCAGTAGGCTGAAAGCAAAAAGTAAGGTAATGTCAACCTCTTTCATAGAACTTCAATATGCAGATGATAACGTAGTCTGCACATTCAGAGAAAGATCTTCAAACTCTCCTAAATGTCTTTGCAGAAGCATATGGAAAGCTTGGGCTTTCACTTAATATTAAAAAAACCAAAGTGCTTCATCAATAGGTCCAAACTAGTCCCTCTGTAGCACCATCAATCCAGCTTAATGGTATGACTTTGGAGAATATTGATCACTTCCCGTATCTTGGCAGCCATCTCTCTGTAAAAGCTGACATCGATGCTGAAATTCAACATTGTCTGAGCTCTGTGAGTGCTGCATTCTCCCGAATGAAGCGTAGAGTGTTTGAGGATCGGGATATTTGCAAGGAGACTAAAATACTTATTTACAAAGCCATTGTACTACCGACCTTACTGTATGCCTGTGAAACATGGACCATTTATAAACGCCACTCCCAACTTCTTGAAAGATTCCACCAACTCTGCCTCCGAAAAATTCTGCAAATTACTTGGGAAGACAGATGAACTAATGTTAGCATTTTGGAAGAAGCAAAGACCAGGGCCGGTTCTAGAGGGCGGCCAGGTTGGGCACTGGCCCGAGGGCCACGGAGCTACAGGAGCCCCTGAGGGCACCCCCGCTCCCCTTCCGCGATCCGTGCCCCCCCATGCCCCCCACTTACCTGTCAGCCGGCTTTTTAGCATTGCTCTTAATGAAGATGGCAGCCGTAGCTTCCCTAAGATACTGAAGCCGCTGCTGCCATCTTAATTGATGGCAGAGATGTGTGCAAGTAGCACGCACGTGTGCCATCAACAAAGATGGTGGCGGAGGCTTCATTCCCCTTAGGGAAACCACGTCCGCCATCTTCATTAAGGGCAATGATAAAGACTAGACAGGTAGGGGGCAGGGGGGCTGCACACACACACACACACACCGGGGGCGAGGGCAAGCTGATGCCCAAGGGCCCCCGCATGCCTGGAGCTGGCCCTGGCAAAGACTACCAGTGTTGAAACAATGATCCTTCAACATCAACTTTGCTGGACTGGCCATGTTGTTCGAATGCCTAATCACCATTTTCCAAAGCAGCTACTTTACTCCCAGTTTAAGGATGGAAAACAGAACATCAGTGGACAGCAACAGCGGTTTAAAGATGTTCTTAAAGTGAATCTAAAAAAATGTAACATGAACATCGACAACTAGGAAGTCTTGGCCCATGAACGTCCAAATGGAGGTCGGCTATTATCAAAGGTGCTGTGATCACTTTGGATCACTTTTCTCTTTTACACCAAGTCAGACCATTTGGTACCATCTAGCTCAGTACTGATGACATGGACTAGCATTGGCTCTCCAGGATTCCAGGCAATAGTCTCTTCCAGTGATTGAATTTGGACCTTTGCTTGCAAAGCATGTGCCCTACAACTGAGCTACTGCCCTGTTTTAAAAAGTATCTTTTAAAATTGTTCTTTTCAATTCACTAATGAATGCACAACATGCTAGGACAGATCCACACCATTCATTTAAAGCACATTCAACACACATTTGAAGCACATGAATCCCCCTACAGAATCATGGGAACTGTAGTTTGTTATGGGTGGTGGGAACTATAACTGTGAGGGGGAAAATACACAGGATTCTTTGGGGGAAGTCATGCGCTTTCAATGCTAGTTGGATGTGCTTTAAATGTATTGTGTGGATCTGCATTACTTCATAAACTTTGCCTGCACATGCATTATTTTAATTAAATTTTAAAATGGAAATAACCTACAAAGTTCACTTGGTGATCATGGGCTATGCTCCATCTCTCAGCCTAATCTGCCCCTCAGGGTGAAAACGGGGAACTATGACCAACCCAAGGAAGAAGGGCACACTTAAAATGTAGAGGAAATAATAATTTGTAAATAATAATTTACAACCACAGTGTGTATTCAGATACATATCAAGACATAATATGAAGAAATATTTATATAAGCATGAATGTCAAAGATGTTTATTATTTACCCAACCTGTAAAGATATTTATAGTACAATCCTATGCATGTTTACTCAGAAGCAAGTCCCAGTGTATTCAGTGGGGCTTACTCAGACAGGACAGCATGCACAGGACTGCAATTCAGTGATAAAGGACTTCACTCACCCAATCCAAAATTCAGAATCATGCCACGTTAAGCTGTTTTGCAACTGTTTTATATGGTTATTGGATTTTAAATGGCTTTATTTCTTGTTGTGAGCTGCCTTGGTTTACAACCCTACCTCACAGGGTTTTTGGAAATATTCCATATAAGCACACTGGAGATGTAACAATACATAAACCCCATATAATAGTTTATTGTCAAAACCAGTTGGCTATTGAAGAACATTTTTTTTAAAAAAGGATTAGTTTCCTGCCAAATAAAAGCAGTGATACCTAAGTAAGCCCTGCCTAACTGCTTTTTTTAAAAAAAAAGGATCGGAGGGGGAGAGAAAGATTTACAGCACAATCCTTTTCTATGTTCACTCAAAAGTCCCGTTAATTTTGAGCACAATGCTAACCATGTCTATTCAAAAGTAAGTCAAACTGAATTCAATGGGGTTGCCTCTCAGGTATGTAGAATTCGCATTGCAGCTTTACTCCCAGAAAAGCTTCATATTGGAAAGGTTTTCAAAACAGGTTATGAATAAAACAAATAAACTGCTCTCTTCAAAAGTTAAATAAAATTTAAACTTGTTTGACTCCTTAATTAGAAAAGTATAACACTGCAGCATGTACACTTTTTAAAACTTCTGTTCAAAAATTATTTGAAAGATAAAAAGTATAATGTGCCATTTTTGCAAGTAATTAAAAAAACCCTGCATGTACACTTTTATGCCTACCAAGATCCTGCTGTGATCTTCTGTTGTAGTGCAATCCTACGCATGTTAACTCTGAAGCAAGTCCCAATTCTGTACAGAGAAAGTACTCTTTATGCTGCTGAAAGCTATATATTTACTGAATTCCTGATGTGAGACAAGCAGGAAAAGGAAACTGTGGGTTTAGGTATTGCCTGGGGGGTGTCAACAAATCTTGTCATTCATAATCCTGACTTCACTTATTGGCTGAAAGGGCAGGGATTAAAGCAGCCGGAACTAACAGAAATTGTGGGGGGACGGGACTGACATTTTGGGTTATATTTTTTGAACCAGACCACCTAGAAACTTATCTTTTTTAAAAAATGAAAGCCAAGAGTCCGGAGATTAATCTGACTCATCCAGAGACCTGGAGAGCACCCAAAAAAACAGAGGCTCCGGGCAAAAACTGGAGACCTAGCAACCCTACTCCCAGCTAGGTAAATTGTACAACAGCGGTTTCATATGCAACCTCATCCCAAGATCCCCACTTTTTGTTCAACTGTGTCAGTTGCAATGTGCATCCCGGAGACAGCTGGTGGCTTCTCATTAATCACATGCCAACTCTTTGTGATTCTATCACCACAGCAAATTCCCATTCATCTCTGCAGACAGGTACTTCCCATTCTCGAGCCATAATTAGATGAGCATTGGGGAAGCCACCTGCTCAGCAGGCACTAGTTCATGATGGCCATTGCAACTTTTGTTTTGTTTTTATTCATTCAAGATCTGATATTATATGAGCCACTGATGGCTTTAAAGCACAACTGTTGTTCTTCTGCTGGCTCCTGAGATAGTGTTGATTGATGTTCTTTGAGAGGAAATTATTCTATTGAAAGCACCCAAGAGGCACCGGGCAGAGCACCAGAAGTGTAGTGTTTTTTTTCTTTAGCCCTATTTTCCATTTTCTCTTTAAAACACAGAAGTATGAACTGTGAGCCATTCCAGGCCTTGGGAGAAAGTGTTATGGTAGAAGACACTGTAAATAAATAAGTAGCAAAGTATATGACTCAACGCTGGGCTCATTCATTCATGCATTCATTTAACAGATGTATATGCCATGTTTCAGGCAAAACCTGAAACTTATATTTAATTACAAATATAATTAAAACAACATACAATAGTTTTTAATACATACAAACCTTATTAAAAGTGCAGTAAAAAAACTCAACATAATACTTATTAAAATGCAACTTGAAACTAAGTATTTTGAAAATCCATTTAAATTTTAAAAACAAACAAAGATGAGGCCATATATAGCAAAGCACTAAGAGAAGCTGATGTTACTACCGAAGAAAGGCCCATAGAACAATAAACTAATTTTAATAAATAATACTCTTTATTTTTGTTTTTTGTTCCTGCTTTGTTTTATTTCTCCTGTTATCTGCCTTGAGCATCAGGAAGGCAGCTAATAAATAATGTTAATAAATACTAATAATTTAATGAGTCAAAAAGCTTCCTTATATTGAGTCAAATCAATGGTTCACTGTTACCTTTAGGGAGAATAGGACTGTCAGTGATTGGTTGCTAGTCATGATGGCTAGATGGAACTTTCAGGTTCAGGGGCAGTATGCCCCTTAGTACTAACTGCTGGGAGCAACAACAGGAGAGGGCTGTTTCTTTCACATCCTGCTTACTGGAGACATCTGGTTGGCCATTGTGAAAAACAGGATGCTGGACTAGATGGACCTTTGGTCTGATCCAGCAGGGTTCTCATGCCAGACAGTGGACCTCAAGCAGAGTTCTTTTCTGGGTTTTCTGTCTGATATATCTTTACTGTAATTAAGAAATGAACCTTAGATGTTTTCTCTTCAAACATTAAAGAAATTGCTCCACCAATGACTCATGGCCCCTATCTGCAGAGCTGGAGATCACCTTCAGAATTTTGTTTAGAAGGCCAAACGCTATTCAGGTTGTTGTCTGTCTTCTCCCAGAAACCGATTGTCCTCAGAACTATCTTCCTAGTTCTTTGTGCTCTACTTTAATTCCCTGTTTCACAATATGAATTTCTTGGCCCCTCTCCCATACTGACATTGTCTCCCTTTCTCTTCAGACCTCTTCTGCTAAACTTCTTGGACTTCATTCCGTTCTCACATTCTTACTTTCCAGCCTCATAACAATTGTTTCCCAGTCTCTTCATCTCACTAGAAGAAGACTGGGAAGCTGATGGAATCTTGGTTTCATTCAGCCTGACCTATAAAGACTTTGGCACCTTTGTTATTATGAGAAACAACAGCTGCAAAATCCCAAACATGGGAGGGGATGTGTGTGTTGTCCTTGTTCCAGAAGGACTTTGAAGATTTCCTGTCCCACAGGCCCTGGCTTCCAATCCCAGGAACAGATAGGGCATGGAAGAACAATGAGATTTCGTATTTACTTATTTATTTATTTAGCCAACTATAATTAGAGCAAAACAACCTTATCAGAGAGATGGAGGTCATCATCAATGTCTGAATTAGATGTCTCTGAAACAGTAACATCAGTATCTGCCAACTCTGCTCCAAAAGCTAGAAAAGTAGTTTTTTCCCTTCTGCAGCCCCTTTCTCCCTCCCTCACGTCCTTCAGACTCAGGTACAACCCTCACATATTTTCATGGCACATTCCCACATGGGTGTGTGTGTGTGTGTGCGCGTGAAAGAGAGAAAGTCTATGCCAGCAAAGGACACACACACCCCTTCTATTTCATGGGGACCCAATTTTGGAGAATGAATCACTATTTGACTGTGAACAGCCACTCACATCCATGCCAACTTGGATGCCATAATATTGACTGAGTCAGAAATGGATCTAGCTTGCTCTTTATCTAGTCATGCCATTATGGATGCTTCTCAGCTTGAGCAACCTGAAAACATGAACAAACTGCTTGGAGGATAGAGGCCTACCACTTGAGTCCTGGAAATTTACACTTCCTGATGACTAAGATTGGCCAGAAGTGTGCCTATCAAATATGGGGGTACAGCTAGCAATGCAATGTCCCCCCTGCAAGAACTGATCAACAAAATGAGAAGTTTTGTTTTAGCTTTTTTTTTAGTTCTAGTACCTTTTAATTCACCTTCCTTCTGTCGATATAGGGCTTATCCAAATGGAGCGGGATAATCCACGGTTTCCATATTCGGTTTGTCATCTGATAGTCCTCACTTTGCCTTTTAGTTCACTCTTTCCCAATTAAAACAAAACACTTTTTTGCACCCGCACACGCAGCGGTAAGACCCCTACATTCTTTTCGCTTTTTCCAAGCTCCGTCTCTAAAACCTCCCCCTATCAACCAATTGGTCAGCAAAAAAATTACATATGCTCCTCTCCCCCTTCACAACGAAGCATAATATGGCTGTAAAGGAGTTCTCGCCTCGGAAGGAAAGGCTGCTGGTCGGTTTCACGCCTGCCTTGTTTGTATTTGCGATATTATGCTTAAATGAATGTATGCTTTTCTGCCTTTATTGATATTTAAGGAGATACACATGCTAGCAATTGCACTTATTTCTCCAAAAAAGCATGAAACGTGTCACCCCCACCTCCTTTTCCCTTTCCTTCCCACAGAGAATGAAATTGACAAAGCTTTCCGGAGCAGGCTTGAAACCGACCAGAAGCCCTTTTCTTGTTTGTATTTGCGATATTACACTTAAACAGATGTATGCTTTTCTGATTTGAAGCAAACCCCCCAGCAAGTACAATGAAATTGACAAAGCTTTCCGGGGCAGGCTGAAACCGACCATCCCCCCTTTCTTGCTTGCTGTGCATTGCAGATCTCACCCAGAGAGGCCGCCCAGTTTGCAGGCTGGCAAAAAATAAAATGCATCTGCGCAGTAGTTGCAGACCCCCCCCAACACCCCACCATTGCGATGATTGGTTCAATTTTCCCGGGCTTATTCTCGCACATGCGCAAAAGTGCAGATATGTGATTGGCTGGAATGGGGAGAAGGGGCAAGGGGAAATGCCCAACAACCGCCCATCAGCTGTAAAGTCTACGGTATTGCATCCTAACTCCTGAAGGCACAGCGGATGATTCCCGATTTTAAACAGCAAATCACATTTTTGCCGGTATTGCAAGGAGCGGATTTAACCCGCGAAAATGCATAACAGCGTGAGACGTCATTTGAACGACCGAAAAATAATGAACACACATAGCGGGCGTGTCACACATTTTGCAGTCGTCTGGATGAGCCCTATAATTCCCCTTCATAGCAACACTGCATCACTTTGTGAGTGGGTGGCAACTTCTACTGCAAGAATTCCAAGTCCAATTTCTGTGATGCGCCTGGAGTAGATCCTGGAACTGGCACAGGACTAGTAGAGAGACACAGGGAACAGCCTTATATTGAGTCAAACTATTGGTCCATCTAGCTTAGTATTGGTTTTTAAAATATTACTTGTTTTGTAACAGACAGACAGCTTCCATGCAGCTCAGTATTGTTGATACTAGCTGACATCAGCTCTCCAGGGTTTCGGTCAGAAATGGCAGGGATTGTACCTGGGAGCTTTTGCATGCAAAGAAGGCACTCTACCACTGTGTTACAGCCCTTCCCCTAGTAGTTCACCCCCAACTTGAGTTTTCCTCCTGATATAATCTATCACTGTGCTTGTAAACAGTGTTCTTTTCTGCATCTTCTTCCCTAGACAGCTCCTGCCAAGCAGACATTTAGCCACACACAAAAGAGAAATATGGGAAACCAAACATTTTTCATTAGATGCAGTAGTCAATAAATAGAATTTTATTTCAAATTAAATGGCAAAAATTGTTTTATGATTGCGCCATTTGTTTTCCTGCTTGCTTCAGTAAGAAAACAATTTCACATCTGTATTTACATAAAGTTCCAGTGTTGTACATACTGCACACTGCTTCATAAAAAGAAATTTGCACTACATTCTAGGTTCATCTGCCTGGTCCTGGAAAGTCAAGTGACAAAAAAATTTTTTTTGCAAATTTAAAGCAAACAGTTGCATATGAAACATCAAATGCCATCCAAAAATGAGTATTAGGAGTAATGTAATCCTCCTATTAATCATTATGCTGATAATTATGAATGCAGAATAATATATTTATGTGGTTTGTTTAACAAGAAGGCAGTGTGAACCTGAAAAATAAATCTGTGCTTTATTTTTTCTCCACACCAGAACAGCATCTGAACCATTTTTTGAATGTTGAATCTGAACCAGAACAAAGATGGTTCTTTGTTTTGGGGCTCATTCGCATGGCAACTTACTGCGAGTTGGGTGCTACTTGCATCCCTGTTTGATTTGCATGGATCACATGTCATTGCAGGCAATCAGCAGGCAATCTGCAGCTATTACACAGTTTCCCCATATCAAACCAATCCAATTCTAATCTGAAAAGGGAAGTTGAAAACATCTCCAGTTCATATCTCTAGGGTTTGAAGACACTTTACTACAATGCTTTTAGGTGGATGTGTCAATCGTTACCCTCTCCATGCCCACTCCCTCCTCCTCCCTTTGTTCATGTCATTTCCTGCTGGCTCCCATTCTGCAAGCCTGCTGCAAATGGTGCTTTATTTTTCTTTCCACCCTAACTTGTGCAAAAAAGCACAACACTGTTCAAACAAATATCTGTATTTCAGCTGGATTGTAGCAGTGAAAATACAAATAATCACACTTCAGGGTTTTTTTTATGAAACTTACTCTTAAACAAACTGAGTATGCTTGGTTGCCAAGGTAACTAGAGGAAGTGATATTTTGACCTTAAGAGGGCATGGTCATTAGGAAGCTGTGTGATTGATCCTTTCCCATCAGTGTGAATGGAAAACAGTAATTGGAAGGTAGGAAGTGTGAACCTTGGAAATCTAACTCGATGGCAAAAGCTTCATCTTTAATACATAGTTCAGCTCCCATGTGAATGAGCCCTTCATGTTATTTTACCACATGTATCTCAGTGTGCTTGTATTTTGCTTTCTTGTTGAAAATAGTTACACACACAGGGAGAGGAGAGGGCCTTTTCTCTGGTGGCACCTCAACTTTCTTCAACGGGGTGTGACTGGTGCAGACATTAAAATCCTTTCACTAGCATGTTAAAACATTTTTATTTGCTCAGGCATTTTAAATGGTTATGTTTCATCTGCATTATAGTTTTGTTTTGTTTTTTGCTGCCTCTCATTTTGCTAATTTATTGTAAACTAGGAGCCTCTGGAATTCTAAGAACCCCCCAAAATGTGGTGTTAAAATCAGGGCAGTTTTGAAAGGTTCCGTTCACCAACTTGATTCAAAACGGTGTCCAGTTGTATCCAAACATAGACAAAAACCTGCTTCTTGATCTTAGGAATCATCATGGAAAAACTGGTTATGATATCTTAAGAGATGTGAAAATGCATAGCGAACAGATAAACAACTTTCCAAAATACATAGCGTAATATTTGCAAGAGTTGAAATGAACTCCAAACACTGTTTAAAAGGAACAAACTTTATTCAACAGTCTGTTGCTGCAGAACCCTGAGCTCTACTTTTGTTTTCCTACTGGTCCCACCCCCAACTGATTCCCCATACAACTATGTCTAATTCACTTGAGTTCCTACTCACATTACATCTCCCTTTTTTTAAAAGAAAAAGATAGAAACTACTGTCTATATCAAATTGGTTTTCTGATCACTCTGCCTTTTGATGTAGTAACAGGTAACTCAAGAGTCCAAAATCTTTTCTGGTATATCACTGGCACTTTGTGCTACAGCTGCTCCACTTTTGTTGTCTTGAGACTCTGATAGGTCTACCTCTGATGGAGGTGCAGTTGCAGTCTCAGTAGTCTCATCCATTTTTGGTTCACAACTTGGAGTGCTTTGAAGATCTCTTCTGTTCCCTCTGTAGACAGCTAAATCATCAGTCTGAACCAAATATGAACTTGGAGTCATGTTTTGTCCAGTCACTCTCACTGGTTTCCACACTCCATCTTGCCGAACATTAACAGAATCACCAACCTGCAAAGGTGGTAAAGGCTTTGAACCTTTGTCAAAGTAAAGCTTCTGTTTTTCTTGTTTTCTCTTCAGATGTGTCTGTATGTCACCTTTTACCTGCTGAGGTAGTAACAATGGTGCTGAGGTAGGCAACCTGGTTCTTAAACATCTCCCCATTAAAAGTTGTGCAGGTGAGGCTGTATCTACTGTAGGCGTATTTCAGTAATCCAATAAACTAAGATAAGGATCTGTGTTATTCAGACTAGATTTCTTAAGAATCCTCTTTATTGTTTGGATCGCTCTTTCTGCCATTCCATTTGATTGAGGAAATAGTGGACTGGATGTTGTGTGAACAAAGTCCCAATCTTTGGCAAACATTTTAAAGTCTCTAGAGCAAAACTGAGGGCCATTATCACTGACAACCTCTTCAGGTATACCATGTCTTGCAAATATAGATTTGCAGTGTAAAATTACTGATCTACTTGTAGTGTCTTCAAGCAAACATATTTCCACATATTTTGAATAATAATCAACCAAAAGTAGATAGTCCTTTCTTTGAAATTCAAAGAAGTCCATTCCTAGCTTCTGCCAAGGTCTTCCTGGAATTTCATGAGGTAACATTGGTTCTTTTTGGTTTTTATTTCTGAAGGTGTGACATGTGGTACATGACAGTACCAATTCTTCAATTTGGGCACACATACCTGGCCAATATACAGTTTCTTGTGCCTGCTTTTTACATAATTCAACACCCAGATGACTCTCATGTATAATATTCAATATCTCTTTCCTCAATTTCAGATTCCTCTCTCGGTACCTGTCCAGAACTCTCTTCAGTCTCTCATTATGTTCCTGTTTGGTCTTCCCCCACACCAGGATATCATCTATGTAGCATGTGACCCCATCAATACCCTCAAATGTCTGTTGGATCATCCTCTGATAGACCTCAGGAGCTGAAGAGATACCAAATGGCATTCTTGTAAATCGGTACCTGCTAAAAGGTGTATTAAATGTACATAGCCTGGAACTGTTGTCATCTAGCTGAATTTGCCAGAATCCACTACTGGCATCAAGAACAGTAAACAATTCTGCTTCTGCTAGCTTACTGGTAATTTCTTCTATAGTACGCAATTGAAAATGTTCTCTTAAAATTGCTCTGTTCATATCTCTTGGAAGCTATTATGGTTTAAATTTCTTGATTTCTACCAATCCCCAGGGCTTGGGCATGACTTGTACCATTAAAATCACACATAAAATACCCAGTTAAACAAGAAGCCTCTTAAAAATCCTTTCCAACAAAACCTTCCTTGAGGAGAGAAAAGGTCTCTCTCACAGGGCTTCCAAAAGATGCTTGGATTAGGTTTTGAATTACTCTTTAGTGGAAATTAGTTCAGTTGTCTTGTACCAGCCATTAGGAAATCCTCTCTTGTTGCTCATATTTGGGATGGTTGTGATAATCCTTTTAGCCAATCTGATAAATGGATCTGGGGCATAATTGAGGAGCCAGCCTTCCAGATAGGGAAGTCACAAGAAGGCACTGAAGAGCATGAAAATAACCAACTCTGTGATCACTTATTTGCAAAAGCCCCAAAGAGGAATTCCGTAATGAAACCAGAAGACATTTATAAACGTATAGTGTAAGAATGAAGAGAAATTATTAGATTATATGGGGTCATAATAAATAAAATACAAGACCCTGAAGCGCAATCAGCTTGGTATGAGCATTCTCATTTAATTAAATTCACTAATAGGCAAAAAAACCTTGCCACCACCCACCATATGCTCAGAGGCACATGTTACCAAATTCTTCCAAGCTACACAGCAAGTGGATTGGACTGTGAGAGACCAACCCAAATTGTGTTCACATTTTGACAAATTTGTAGGGCAGTACAATATCTCAGAGGAGGTCAGGTCTCCTGCTCCCCTGGTGCATTCACTATAGCTGCCCAATTTCCCTTTTTTAAAGTTTGATAGAAATATCTGTTGGTTATAGGTACATTCTTAAACTGCAAGGTGTTTTGCCTATTAGTCAATCTCCCTCCTTTTTAGTCCAGGAGGTAAGAAATGGGATCCTGTGCAAGTTTGCTGAGAATGGATTGATCATTTGCATGCTTATTGAGTCCAGTGGGATTAACTCCCCTGCAATCATGCTTAGGATAGGTGAAACTGAGCACAGGAGATGGGAAGGGGAGGACGGGGAGGGGAGCAGGCAGGAGGGGGAGGATGAGGGCAGGTTTGATCATTTGCATGTTTATTTGAATGTTTATTATTATTTGTATATTCATTCAGTGGGATTTACTCCCCTGCAATCATTCTTAGGATAGGTAAAACTGAGCATATGGAGGGAGGCCTGGAGTGGGCAGGAGAGGAGGAAGAAGGAAGAGAGGAGGAGAAGAAGAAGGGAGGAGGAAGGGAGAGGAGAGGGGAAGGAGGGGAAGGCAGGTCTGATCATTTGCATGCTTATTGGTGTCAGTGGGATTTACTCCAGGGCAATCATGGCTAGGATAGATAAAACTGACCATGGGGGAGGGGGAGGAGATAATAGAGGGAAGGAGAGAGGGGGCACAGAAGGAGAGGGTGGAGGAGGGGAATGGAAGGGGAGGGGAGGGAAGGGAAGGGGCAAAAGGGAACCAATGGGAGGGAGGATGAGGGCAAGAAGAGGAGGGAAAGAGAGGAAGGGGAGGAGAGGTGAGGGAGGAGATTAGATGGGTGGGCACTGGGCAGACGGGAAACCCCCTTCCTTTCCTAAAGGAAAACATTGTGAACAGTATCCTTCTTTTTAAAGGTTTTCCCCACCTTTTTATTCTACAGCAGGTACATGTAGCCTCCCACCCAAATTTGAACCAAAGCTGTCCCTGGCCACATCCACACCAAGCCTTTATTTCAGTTTAGACAGTCATGGGTTCTTCCAAAGAATCCTGGGAAGTGTAGTTAATGAAGGGTGTTGAGAGTTGCTAGGAGTTGTCCTGTTCTTCTCACAGAGCTTCAATCAGAGTGGCTGGCTGTTAAACCACTCTGGCCACTGGAGCTCTGTCAGGGGAATAGGAGTTTCCTCTCAGCACCCTTCACAAACTACACTTCCCAGGATTCTTTGGGGGAAGCTATGACTTTCTAAAGTGAAATAAAGGTCTGGCATGAGTGTGGCCCCCTGATTAGGCAAGCCCAGCAGCTGTGAGTCTGGCTTTTAGAACACTGACAGTTGGTTCTTACTGAGCATGCCCGGCCTTATCATTTAGTTCAGTGCTAAATTTCTTTAATTAAAAATCAGCCAGGCATTTTTTTTTTAACTTTTAAACGGCAGAAGATGAAGGTGAGAGTATGGGGCAAGGCCAGTAATAGGATTACAGGTACTCTGTGAACATGGCTGATTTTTCATTAATTTCAACAAATTATGAGAACTCAGAAAAACGTCCAGAATGGGTCTGGTTCTCTCTCTCTTTTTTTACACTTTGAACTCTCAATTCTCTCTGACTGTTTTATCACCATGAAAATTTAGAGGGTTGTTAAGCAAGCGTTTCTGAGTTCAGGACTATAAGTTTTGTAAGGTTTTGTTTTGAAATGAGCATATGGGAAGCATCAGAATGGCTTGGGGGTATTTTCAATTTAACATTGTGGAATGCAAAAAATCCATGCTGACTATAGTATACAGCCAGTCTCGTGGCTGTATAACACCTGTAATCTTTGTGTGAAGACTTCAGATAAAGATGAAAATGGGATAAAATGGCTGCGTAGTGCTGAAAAATAGTTCTGTATAGAACCTCATTGTGCCTGGAAATGGACTTTGTTTATGTGAGAAAGCATACAGGTACCAATGCATTTTCCTCTCCAAGACAAATAGCTGAGGAGGATTTAGATTAGGAAAATAGAGTGAGGGAAAAGATTAAACCTCCCTTCTGCAGTGTCACAGTCACAGCAATCCAACTGGAGTCTTCCCCCTGCAGCTGCTTTTGCCTTTTTTTGGGGGGGGGGAAACCCCCCTCTACAGATCCTATCACAGTTTTCCACAGTTCTCCTGACATCTCTTCTACTTTGGCCCTAAAGTTCATTGATTTCAGTGGGAGATTTCAGATCTAGAGGAAAGACAAGAGTGCCACCACACTTCCTCCCAATCTATGGGCTAATCCACAGATTATGAGGGAGATGTGTCTTGAAGCTGATCCTCATCTTCTCTGTGTGTTTATTAGGAAACATGTGACATGATGTCATTAAGGTTATGCATGGGGCTTCTATCTTTAATTTATAATGTAAACCACTTTGAGATCTATTGATAGTGGAGATTGAGGAGAAATTTGATTTAGTTTGTGTTTCAAGCCGAATTTATCAAATTTGCACTTTCCCAAACAATATGTGAACCAAACACAGCCCTCCTTCAAAATTCACATGTATCCTAATTTTGTGATGCAGTTCTCCAACCTGCTTTTTAAAAAATGCATATATTAAGTTGAAATGTTCATTAAAAGGAATATATTAGTGAAAATAATATACAAAATGTATTATATGAGGAGAAATTGCTTGCAAAAATGCGTACATTAGTCAAAGGTGCATACAAAAATATGTTTAGTAGAAGGAATTCACACTAAAATGCTGAATAATTTTCAAGAGGATTTTTTTTAAAAAAAATGCTGTAGATCTGAATTTAAGATTGGGAAAATGAGAAAACAGAACCAAAATTAAAAGATCTTTCAATCCCTAATTGGTAGTAAGTGGTTTATAAACGACCCACACAAATAATAAGATTTTAAAAACTGATAACCATGTGTTACGTGGGGTTGTCTGTAAAGCAGATCCAATGTGTGAGTTCATGTTCAAGTGTAGGGGCTCCATGTGACTGGGACACTTAGTTGTCTGAGACATTGTGGAAGATGCAAAATGGTGACCAGGCTGCCAACTTGCAGTGGTAGCAAAAACACAAACCTTAGGATAAAAGAAGCTGTGCTCTTTGCCAGCTCCACCCCTGAGAAACTGTTAGAGAATTTCTCCTCCTGCTGGAGAAATTTGATGAAATGATCCTCCCAATTCCTCTGCCCACAAATAGAGGGAGGATTCTGAGACACCACCTATGCATACCTTGAGTTTGCTCTAGCTCATTGGCAGTAACTGGAAGTCTCTGGCAAGCTTTCGTTCCTCCGTGCCATCTTTCCTTATGGTTCACTTTTGTCATTTGTCACCACTACAGTTGTAAATCTTCTCTTTGGATGCACACCTTAACTAGGTGAGGGGGTCTGAGAGTGTCGAAGAAGCTGAGAGCAATGCTGTGAGGAGTCTAGACCAAGAGGCTAGACTCCTAGCTGTTAGAATAGGCAAACTTGCATGTTCCCTTGTAAAAGGGAGATGTTCCCTTTATGGGATATTTGGGGAAATATCCCATGTGTCTGTTTACCATGATGTAACTTCCTAATGGGTGGGGTTAGTTACCTGGCTTCCTCCTCCTTTGTCCTGGGGATTCCTGAATAATCTCCATTACTGATTTCTTTACCTCTGGGAGAGGCCGCATGGCAGATGCTCTCTTGAGAACATCACTACCAAAAGACCAAAATGGACTAAGACTTTTACTTTTCTTTCATCTAAGCTAGAACCTATGTTTCCTGAACATATGAAAGGTCGTGAGTAAATATTCTTTATCTTTTTACCTAAGAAGGTTGTGTCTGCTTTTATTTGTGCCTAGGGAAAGGTGGGGACTGGTTTATATTTTCACTCTGCTGCTTGCGTTTATATCTCTGCTAAGAAATAGGACCACGAAACTTAGTTCCTATTTCATTTTATATTTTTAAAGTACCAAACACTAGCAGGGTCACCCAAGGTGAAATGCTCAAAACTGAGACACCAGACTAAGATGCATCCAGACTCAGAGGAAGGCAATGATAAACCACCTCTGAATACCTCTTACCATGAAAACCCTATGAACAGAGTATCCAAAATGCAACACCAGATAGTGCTGGGAGATGAGACCCCCAGGTCAGATGGCACTGAGCAAGCTACTGGGGAAGAACAACAGATGAGTAACACTGTGACTAATGATGCAACTGGGTCAAAGCTGAATGGAAGCCTTGTGTCTGATGCGCACAGATGCTAAAGGAGAGTCTGGAGTTGTACAACATGGAATGTGAGAAGCATGAACCAGGGAAAGTTAGAAATTGTCAAGCAAGAAATGGAATATATCAACATTAC
Source organism: Rhineura floridana (assembly GCF_030035675.1). Taxonomy (NCBI): domain Eukaryota; kingdom Metazoa; phylum Chordata; class Lepidosauria; order Squamata; family Rhineuridae; genus Rhineura; species Rhineura floridana. The sequence continues at coordinate 140,969,205 of NC_084484.1, read as the reverse complement.
AATACCTGGCGTGAGTGAATTAAAATGGACTGGACTGGGACACTTTCAATCAGGCAACTACAAAATATTTTATGCAGGAAATTGTAAATTAAGAAGAAACAGTTGCTTTAATAGTGAGAAGTGATGTAGCGAAAGCAATTAGGAGCTATAATACAAGGTCTGAGTGAGTGATATGAATGAGATTTAACGGGAAACCTATTAATATAACCATCATCCAAGTCTATGCTCCAACGGCAAACACAGAAGAAGAGGAATTGGAGACATTTTACACAGAAGTACAGGAAGAAATTGATCACACACCAAAACAAGATGTGCTGATAATCATGGGGGACTAGGATGCAAAAGTAGGGAACAGAGAAGAACTAGAAATTGTGGGAAGATGGGGCTTAGGAGATAGAAATGAAGCAGGAGAAAGGCTTATTGAATTCTGTGAAGCCAATAATTTATTTCTTGCAAACACATTTTTTGAGCAACCAAAAAGACTAATGTACACGTGGATATCACCAAATGGTCATCTGTACATTGGGATGGCTTATATTGAGCTGCATGTTTAAATTAAGATGGATTTATTGATGATGGTTATTGTATTCTTAATGCAAGCTGATGGGGTTTTTTTCTTTATCTTTCTTCATATTTTCTCTCTCCCCATCTCTCTGTTTTTCTTTTTTGTTTGTTAAATTTGTTATAAAAATTAATTTAAAAAATAGGTGTGTCTCCACCTTGTTTTCCTGCTTTGTAATGCAGTGTTTCAAGCTCTCAGTTTCAGTGAGAAGTAGGGCAGGGCCAATCTTCATACAACCATAGAATGATAGAGTTGACAAGGCCCTTGGAGATCATCTAATACAGCTCCTTGCTCAATGTAGGGTCTGCACTGTAGGATGCAACTACAGCATCCCTGGCAAATGGCTGCCCAACCTCTGTTTATATACCTCCAGTGAAAGAGAGCATTCCAGTCTGCTCCACAGTCAAACAGGTCAGACTGTTAGGAGGTTTCTTCCAATGTTTTTTTCCCATTTCCAGCCACTGATCCTGACCCTGCTCCCTAGAGACAGGATGAGGAACCTTTGGAAGCATTCTAAGAACTTGTTGCTGGAAAAGGACTGTGAGGAACATTGTGGGAGGGGTGATTCTAGGAGCACAGTGAAACTGTCAGAATCTCATCTTAATTTTGCTATTGTCAGGAAGTGCCGATGTTGACTGTGAGGAGATGTAATGTTGTCATCTTTATAGTATTGAAAAGTTGTGGGTTGGTTGGTTGGTTGCTGTTACGTTACTGTTTTATTATTTTTGTTATTATGAAATTGCTCTTGCAATTGTTGATTTCAAAATGTATTGCTGTTCACTTTGCTGTTAGCTGTTTGAGCACATTTTTTCTGGAAAGGTGGCATACAAATAAAATAATGATTATGATTGTGATGATTTATTCATTTATTAAAATAACCGCCATATAAAATATCCAAATACAACAGTATGTAAATACAATACAGCATAAAATGCCACAAAATACCACAAAATAATCATTAAAATTATTATCAATGCTATTTCATGTATTACAAAACTTCTAATGAAATATCCTTTTTAAAGAAACCAACAACTTTAAAGAGCTGCAAAAGCTTGTCTGCATGAAAAGGTTTTCAACAGATGCCTGAAAGTCAGTAGTGAGGATGGCTGCCGAATCTCTGCTGGAAAAGTATTCCAGAGCTTGGGACCAGTGACACTAAATGCCTAAGTTCTTACTGAAACCAGTCAGGCCAGTGTAACAATGGTAAAGTTCAAGTGAGTCAGGGTTTTTTTTCAGCACAAGGGTCAAGTTCTCTCATGAGGAACCATCCGGGGCAGTATGCTAGTAGCGGGCGGGGGCCAGAGGCAAAAGTGGGCAGAGCAACAGATGTGGCTCTTACCTTTGTACCATGCAAAGGTCAGAGTTTCTCCAAACGCACGCACACCCCTGCCTCTCCATCCTCCGTCTAGGCAAGGAAGAGGCATTACAACAGCTCAACGACACATTCCAGCCAGGCTAAAGCACTTGGAGCAGGGCTGGTGAGGAGGGTTGTGGCCAGGGAGTGTCCTGAGGGCTGGGGAGAGAAGGCTGAAGAGAAGGCTCTATTTGGCCCCCAGGCCTGAGGTTCACTGCACCCACCCTAGAGCAACAGAGGACTACAAACCAATCGGTGGGAATTGCAGGGAAGCAGAGTGTGAGAACTGGGGAGCTATGGTGTTTCTCTGATATCTTTTTACAGATATACCACCTGAACAGACTAGTCTTTCCAATAGCACTGCTTTTCCTCAAAAGCACACAGCTTGTCATTGGAGAGAGCTCTCCCCAAAGCTCCATCTTGCTAGCCAGCTGCAAAACTGCGATTTCTTTCTCTCTTTCACTGGCTACCGTCAGACTGCCAAACTCTTCCTATCCAACCCTTTCACAAGTGAGCAAGTTGTGTTCAGCAGCTAGCAGCCACAAGCTCTCAATGACCCTTAATGCTAGTTTTAAAATGCATCTTCTAACTGTTAGCAACAGTTAAAGAAACATCTTGAGGTATTAACATGAGAAAATATCAGAGAACAGGCCATCTTACTTGACAGCCTCGACAGCAGGAAAAATGCAGAAGGAATGTTCAGAAGATATCTACGTACCTAGAAAGCTCAAGGCAACAGTATGGGAGCTCTAGAACTGCTTCTGCAGAAGATAGGAGAATGCTTCTGCAGAAGATAGGAGAATGCTTCTGCATTGGCTTAGAGATATTCAATGCAGCAAATAAAGACTACACCTTTTCACAAAATACGGAAAATGCACACAAATATTGTTCAAGCTAAACAGACATATTTTTACAGGGAATGTCTAGAATTAAATAAGGCTGTTTCATGCACTCTGCACTGCAGTTGGACACATTAGCCAGAGTTGGAAGACTTTTAGAAATAGCTCGTAACATTCTCCAGGCCACAACCTCCTCCTTTAAACTCCAATTAATTGTGCAAAACAAGCACACCCAGATGATGCTTGTGGTTGTTTAGAGATGTGGAACGCTGAGCCCTCTTGCGGTAGAGATCAAAGGAGAGATTCATTTAGTCTTCTTGTATATTTGTAGAGAGTCTGTCTGTTGTTTACAGCTTTCCCTTCAAATTTAGAAACAGGGACTTTTCTTCTTTTGCTTGCTTCTGGGTACAGAAAGGTCTTCAGCTATTTCAGTCCATTGCAGAATGCCAAGAGACATAAGATTTTTGGCATCCTCTTGAGCATTTGGCAGAAGGAACACTGAAAGAATCCAGATCTTTTGGAGGACACTTGATGCTAGCAATGTGTCTTAGGTATGCTTTGAGTAGTAAGCTTCACATTGCAAAACAGCTTTTGCTCTACCAGATTATTTAACGTCGCTTTCTCAAAAGGTTGACCAGTGCTTAGCTATTCAGGAGTGTCTCATTAGACCAGGTACATAGAAATGAGGCCTATTAAAATCTATGAAAGGAAAATAATAGATGCTTGCTGTTGCCTGGGTTATCTTGCCATTGCTGTAGTGCACTTCAAAGATTGCCCTGCCTGTTACAGAACAGTGTAATGTCACAGGCCAGAAAGGAGATCATGCTAGGGTAGGATATCAAATTTCAAAGACAAGGAACATTACCATATAACTGTGATTCATGGTATTAATATTGTAGGTATGATACAAAACAGGATTGTCCTATATTTTATTTTATTTATTTATTTATTGTACTTTTAAACCGCCCTTTAGCAACAAGCTCTCAGGGCGGTGTACAACAGAATAAAACCACATTAAATACAGATGAGTGTGGGTACAATACAACTATAAAAACATTTTAAAAACAAGGTTAAGACAAAGATAAAATAAAATTACAATTAAAATTAAAATGCCTGGGCAAAGAGGTAGGTCTTTACCTGGCGCCGAAAAGATAACAAAGAAGGCGCCAGGCGTATCTCGTCAGGGAGGGCGTTCCATAATTCGGGGGCCACCACTGAGAAGGCCCTAGATCTAGTTATTGCTCTCCGGGCCTCCCTATGAGTTGGGACCCGGAGAAGGGCCTTCGACGTCGAGTGTAGCGAATGGGTAGGTACATAGCGGGAGAGGCGTTCCATCAGGTATTGTGGTCCGATGCCATTAAGGGCTTTATAGGTAAGAACCAACACTTTGAATCTGGCCCGGAAACATATTGGTAGCCAGTGCAGTTGGGCCAGGACAGGTGTTATATGGTCAGATTTTTTAGTCCAAGTAAGAACTCTGGCCGCAGCATTCTGCACCAGCTGAAGTTTCCGAACCGTCTTCAAAGGTAACCCTACGTAGAGTGCATTACAGTAGTCCAATCTAGAGGTTATCAGAGCATGGATAACTGTAGCGAGGTTCTCCCTGTCCAGATAGGGTCGTAGTTGGGCTACCAGCTGAAGCTGGTAGAACGCATTCCATGCCACCGAGGCTACCTGAGCCTCAAGTGACAGGAGCGGATCTAATAAGACCCCCAAACTATGGACCTGCTCCTTTAGGGGGAGTGTAACCCCATCTAGGGCAGGTCGGACATCAACCATCTGGGCAGAGAGCCCCCCCACCAACAGCATCTCAGTCTTGTCAGGATTGAGTCTCAGTTTATTAGCTCTCATCCAGTCCATTATCGCGGCCAGGCAGCGGTTTAGTACATTGACAGCCTCACCTGAAGAAGATGAGAAGGAGAAGGAGAGCTGCGTATCATCAGCATATTGCTGAAAATGCACTCCAAATCTCCTAATGACCTCACCCAGCGGCTTCATATAGATATTAAAGAGCATGGGGGACAGAACTGAACCCTGCGGGACCCCATATTGGAGTACCCAGGGACTTGATTCTCGAGGTAGGAGCACAGCCACTGCCAAGCAGTGCCTCCAACTCCTAAGTCCGCAAGTCGCTCCAGAAGGATACCATGGTCGATGGTATCAAAAGCCGCTGAGAGATCAAGGAGAACCAACAGAGTTACACTCCCTCTGTCTTTCTTCTGACAGAGGTCATCATACAGGGCGACCAAGGCTGTTTCTGTACCGAACCCCGGCCGAAAGCCCGATTGAAATGGATCCAGATAATCAGTTTCATCCAAGAGAGCCTGGAGCTGGCGAGCGACCACATGCTCTAGAACCTTGCCCAGGAATGGAACATTTGCTACCGGTCTATAGTTGTCAAGGTTGTCAGGGTCCAAGGAGGGTTTTTTTGGGAGCGGTCTCACCACCGCCTGTTTCAGGCAGAGCGGTACCACTCCCTCTCGTAAAGAGGCATTGATCACCTCCTTGGCCCAGCCGGCTGTTCCATTCCTGCTAGCTTTTATTAGCCACGAGGGGCAAGGATCCAGAGCAGAAGTGGTCGCCCGCACCTGTCCAAGCACCTTGTCCACATCCTCGAGCTGTACCAACTGAAATTCATCCAATAAAACAGGACAAGACTGTGCTCCGGACACCTCATTAGGTTCAACTGCTACAATATTGGAGTCAAGGTCCCGGTGGATGTTCGTGATCTTATCTTGGAAGTGTCTCGCAAACTCATTACAGCGGGCTGTTGATGGTATTATTGCGTTCTGAGGACCAGAGTGTAAAAGTCCCTGAACGACTTTATAAAGTTCTGCTGGGCGATTAGAAGATGACTGAATGGAGGCAGCAAAGTACTGCTTCTTTGCTGTCCTCACCGCCTTCACATAGAGCTTGGTAGAGACCTTCACAAGTGCCTGGTTACAGCCGTCGGGAGTTCGTCTCCATTTGCACTCAAGCCGTCTCCTTTCTTGCTTCATCACTCTTAGCTCCGGGGTAAACCAAGGAGCCAATTGAGCTCTGCAGAGGAGAGGGCGCACCGGGGCGATCGCGTCAGCTGCCCGGGTCATTTCCGTATTCCACAGAGTGACAGGGCTTCGACAGGAGCGTCAGTTTTATCAGCCGGAAAACTCCCTAGAGCCTTCTGAAAACCCTCAGGATTCATTAGTCTCCGGGGATGGACCATCTTAATTGGTCCTCCACCCTTGCAGAGGGGAGAAAACATTGTGAGTCTAAACCTCAATAGGCTGTGATCTGTCCATGACAAAGGAATAGATGTAAAATCCCTCACTCCCAGATCACCATCCCCTAATCCAGTGGCAAAAATCAAGTCTAGAGTGTGCCCCGAGATATGCGTAGGGCCAGTAACAAATTGAGACAGCCCCATGGCTGTCATGGAGGTCCTGAAGTCCTGAGCCGCCCCAGACAAAGCGGTCTCGGCATGAATGTTGAGATCCCCCAATACCAATTGAAGTACAGAGCAGGAATATAACCCACTAATACCAATTGAAATATCCCTTACCTTGCAGAGGGCCTGGAGTCTATTGTCCCTCTTTGTTTTGGCCTTTTGCCAAGCACAGAGATGTCTTACTTTACTCCTACCACCATTTGAGATAGGTCTTTTCAGTGGTGGCACTCCATCTTTGGAATGCCCTTCCCAGGGAGGCTGGCTTGGTGCAGACATTGTTACCTTTTTGTCACATGGTGAAGACCTTTTTTTATTTGCTTGGGATTTTTAGATGCTTTTAGAACCTGTGTCAATAAATGGAATAAAATTGTCTCTGGTTCTGGGCATCATAGTTAATTTCCTTGTTTTATAGTTATTTAATGTATTGGTGAATTAATTGATATGTTGGCCTTTTGATTTGTGAACTATCCTGGGAACCATTTGGCATTAAATAATGATATAAGATTGTTTAAAATAAGTAAGTAAGTAATCCCTTATCGACATAGCCACATTAGCCAGTTGCCCACTGCTACGGACGTTGGCTCAGCCTTCTCCTATGCAACTTCTCACAATCCTTGGCCCATTGTTCTTATCTACACCTCGCTCCTAGGGAGTAGTGGGAGGATGGACAAATCTATCTGTTTTGGATTTTGTCTGTTTCTCATTTTTTCAGTCTTAAGTACAGTTTGCCACATTTCCACATCAGTTGTTTTTTTTAAGTGCTCACAAAAATTTGTCAGCATTTTAGTGCACCTTTCTGCTAATATAATCATCTTTGTATGTAGTTTTCCCTAATAAAATTCATTTTTGTACATCTTTTCACTAATATGCACACTTTCCCCTAATATATGCATTTTCATACACATTGTTTTGTTGGAGAAATGCACCACAAAATTCAGAGAAGGGCGAACAGTGAAGATTAGCTGCATTTTTGTTCACAGATTGTCTTGGGAAGTGCAAATCCAGCAGGTTTCTCACCAATCCCCCCAAGCCCATTTTCTCCCACACCCCTAGGGTACAGACCTCCTTGTTTACCCCTTGTTTGGGTGGTTTATCTGGTCCTTCCTATCACTATTCCTCCACCTCTGCAGCACCTCTTCTGCACCTTTTAGGTTTCCACTTATACTGCACTCCCAAAAAGGAAATGCATCACCATAAAAAAGGACACCAAGTTGCAAAAAAATGTGTATTTACAGATATAGATGCAAAAATAGGAATGATTCCTATAATTGAAAAAGAAATGCAATGCTTCCCACCATAGTGGGGAAGACTGTGACCAGGTGACCTGTGTGCTGTCCAGCAACTAAGCGTTGATGCTCAGCTTCAGGCCTCTGCTCTCCCTGCTCAAAGTTCTTTACCTTGAAAGTGAACTTGGACCGGATAACTCTTCAAATAGAGGACAGCCCTCTGTAAAGTAGGGCACACGGCCACCATGCTTCTATCTGGTGCTGCATCAGAAGTGCAGCCTCCATTACAAAGTGACCAAGTCCAGTCCTCCCAGAAGGTGAGAAGTCATTCAGGATTGCCTGTTGATATACCTGGCCTTGGTCAGAACTACAAATAGCTTGGATTGTTTGGGACTTTGTCTCCCTTCTTTTATTTTTGATATTGCCACTTTAAAAATACTCACTGCAGGGGTTGAAAGAAGGAACGAATAATTCCCTGGCATGCCAGCTGCTTCAGTTAGTCACCATGTACTGCACTCATATTACAAAAAGCTAAAATGTACATGCGAGGCATATCCACACTACAGACTTAAACTGGTTTAACAATTATCTTCTGTCCCCAAGAAACCTTGGAAATATGAGCGATTATCTGTTTGTTTGTGTAAAATATTTCTATCTTGTCTCCCTCTGTGCTCATGGTAGCTTAATTAAAATCATAAAACTAACAAAGACATTCTAAAACAAACTGTTAAAATACAGCCATGACAATACACACACAACACCCCACCACCACCAAATGATCCAACACCACACATCCACAACTCCTTCCAATGTGAAATCTGCCCTGGCTGGCATTGTGCTCTCCTGCTGTGCACGGGACACACGTTCATCCAAATTACTTTCGGTAATTGCAAGCAGCAGAATGGTTATTCCCTTGAGGAAGGCTTCTGTTCCATATCACAACCCATTCTGTCCATTACATCGGAGATAAGTTCAGGATACAGAACTAGGTGTTGGATCAGAGTTCAGGGAAGCATCGTATTTACAGTGTAATCCTTTCCCTTGAGTTACACCAAACGGACAAGGCTGGGATTACAGCTAAATCCCATAAATTGGCATAACTTCCAAGTTCTGATGACATAGGCAAGTTATGATAGAATAGTGACCTACATCATAATGGTAATGGAGGCAAAGGCTGGATTACTGTAATGCTATCTATGTGGGGCTGCCCTGGAGGTTGGTCTGGAAGCTGCAACTGGTGCATCACATGGCCCATCACCACCACCATCAGCCTGCCACATCAGAGAACTGGCTGTTGAGTTTGTTGATGTCCTCTCATCACATAGCATCACTCCAGCAAGGGAATACATCTCACGCATCAAGACACGCAGTGTAGAGTGGGCTACACCAACGCTGTCATTATATCTGTGGATCAATATGAACACGCAAGTGGGACCTTTGATGAAAGGGAGTATTTAGCACAAAAGCAGCACTTTGCACATACAACAAAGAGCTAAGGGAGAGAAAGAAAGAAAGAAAGAATAACATGCATCTTCTCAGAACCTCTTATAGGTACTCTGCTCCAGGATTGCAGATATAAACAACCACCAGGAATATCAACTCCACAAGGACAACTGGGGCTTCAAGAACATGGCATTCCACATAGAAACACAAGGGAAGGGTGTGACTTAGGAGCCTCCTCAAAGCAGAACACCTGAATATCTTCCGTCCCTCACCTGCCCCACATCAGAAAAGACTGAGGCCTCAAAACAGTCTCAACCACAGAGCATCTCACACCTACCTAAGACCTTGTGATTACCAGAAAATTGTATTCCTCGAGAAACAATGCTCTGACATTCTCCTTTGTGCCACCCTCAGCACAGTCAATTCTGTGGAATCTGTCCTAGTGCATTCTCCCTTTGAGAGGCTCTGCGCCCAATATAGGCAGGTCAAAGTTGGCTCGCTCCTCTTGCACAGCTTTTCCAGCCCAGCTTTCAATCAGCTGATGGAGCTGAACCACAGCAGCACTATAGTAAGAACATGCTCCCCAGGGGTCTGTGCTTCTTGTTTGGTGCAGGGCCAAGCTCCTGTATGTCTAAGGTCTTAAGAGACTTGACATTGGCCTGGTGCCAGGATGGTCTTACAACAGCTTCCATTTCTGCCACCGTTCCATGGAAATGAAAAACTTGTAATCTTCAGCTCAGTTCTCTTCATGTCCTTGGTTTGTTTGCGGTGCTCACCGGCTGTTCCATCTCAGCCGTGCTCTTCCGGAGGGGATGAAGTGTTGCTCCGCATGCTGCTTTTCTGAGCTGCCTTCGGTGAATTGACTCCTGGTGGATTCTAGATCCAGTGGGAGCTGCTTCCCATCATTGTGACCGAGACCTTCTGCAGACCCTCTTGGATCAGGGCCAGCTCTGTGCCCTTCTTCCTTTCAAAAAGCCTCAGTTTGTCCCAGCTCCCAGATTATGGAAGATAGACCTGGCAGCGCCAAGAAAACAGGCGTGACAACATTGGCAAGAGCCCCCAGTTTAGTCTGAGACCACAACACTGATGGAAGGGTTAAGCTGCAGGGTAAATAGCAACTTTGAGGAAAGTGTTTTAATTGGGGAAATGGTACAAGGGGAATGGTTAGCCCTCTTTCCCTGGTGCCAGGGTAACACTTGGGGGGAAAAGAGCACCAGAGCAAGCCATGCCATTAGGTAGAGTGAGGCATGGCCTCAGGCAACAGATGCTTGGGCCAGGGGAATGGTGGCAAGGGAGGACAGAGCTGAGTGGGCCATGAGGTCTGCCCTCTGAACCCTAAGCTAGTCTGCTGACCTCAGGGGAAGAGCTATTCCTCGACCAATATTAAAGTAATATTCAGGTGCCCATCTAGTCAGCTTCTGTATGGTGGATGCATTTTTGTCTTCCACCTCTTGCAGTAAAACATCTTGGGCCAACCTTGAGAGAGTCTTTTTTAAATTTTTTATTTATTTATTTATTTTCTTACATTAATATCCCAGTTTTCTTCCACCATGGAACCAAGGGAGTTTCCCATGCTTCCCAGACAGCCATTCATCCAGCCACTGACCACAAGGACATGCTTTATACCGAGTCAGACCATCAGTCCATTTCCACGGACGAGCAGCACCTATCCAGGATTCAAGGCCAGAGTCTTTCCCGGCCCTACCTAGAGATGCCAACAATTGGACCTGACGCCTTCTGAATGCAAGCAGATGCTCTTCCACTGAGTGACTGATCTTCCGCTAAATAGGGAAGCATTCACACTATCACCCCTGAACTTGTTCACCGCTTTATTCTGCTGACTCAGCATGATGGCATCACAGTTTGCTGCTTTATCCCAAGTCAGATCATTGGCCCATCTAGTTCAATATTGTCCACATTGACTGGCATAGAATCATAGAGTTGGAAGGGGCTTATGAGGCCATTGAGTCCACCTGGACACGCTGGAGATCAAACCTGGGACCTTCTGCATGTAAGGCAGATGCTCTGCCACTGAGCTACAGGCCCAGACCTGCTTATCTTCAGCAAGGTGGTGGCCAGCCCATACCTTAGGACTGGATCTTCTTGGTCACAAACCGTTTGGCCCTTCGTGTCAGAGCATGTGCTTTGCATTTTGAAGCTTCAGTCACTGGCATCACTCATTCAAAAGTTTTCAGGGAGCAGGGCTGGGAAAGACCTTTGCCTGTGCTCTTGGGGAACTACTGCCACTGAGTGTAGATGGAACAATGGGCTGCATCAGTACGAGGCACCTTCATGGCACCATCTTCATTGGGCCTGTGAGAGAGTAAGACAGTGCATAGTGTTGGTATCTGTCAGACCAGCCATGCCCTTTCTGTCTTTACACTTAAAGAAAAAGAGAGGCTCCCTTAACCCCCCAGTTTCCAACAAGTCTAGCACATCTAAGACCTGAGCTCAAAATGTGAGTCACCACCAGCCCAGTGATGACTCACAGCTCCTCCTTCTCTCTCAGATTACAGAGAGTGGAAGTACAGAAGAGGGGGAAGGTCGAGCTGAGGACAGCCGCAGCAAGCCGCTTGGTGCTGTCAGGGAATTTCTCGGCCTCTCGCTGTGTCAACACTCAGATCATGAATCTTTCACATTCGGCAGTTGGCGCATGGCAGGGAGAGCAATAACCGCATGAAGGCGGTGGCAAGAGGGGAGGGTTCCCCCGCTCTTCCTGCCTGAGCAGTTTCTGACAGTTGCTGCTGTTGCCATGCCCTTCCTAGCAAATAAAGCCCTGCAAAATAAGTAAGGCGATCTTGGAGCAATGTGGGAAAACAGTTTGGACAAGGACAGCTGACTCTTCCTAAACTGGCAGGCATTTCTGTGCCCACAGCACTCCACTTTCCCTGACCTCTGGGCCCTTCTCTTAAAATGAGGCCTTTGCAAATGCTCTACAGGATGGGCTTGTTGTCGGTGCCAATCCATTAACCTCCTCGAGGACTATACAACAGGACTCAACACCAGGGTGGTCCAAGTGTCTACCCAGAGGCACAAAAAGGAACATGGATGGATGGTCTATCACCATCCAATGCCTTCTCATTGCAAGGAAATTATTATTATTGTTGTTATTGTTATTGTTTGATTTATATCCCACCCTTCCTCCCAGCAGGAGCCCAGGGCGGCAATGTAATAAAGTTCTTAAGCGTGCACGAAAAATTTCAGTGGGATTTAAGCATGATCAGTCTTCTCCAGATTGTGTTGTTGTTGTTGTTACACAACCAATTGCATCATATTTGAGATACAATAGGCACCCACTATATGAACTTTCTGGAGTGGAAACAATTGAAGACATTTTGTTCTGAAAAGCTTTCCCAGCTGGATGAATAGGGCTCTGCCATGGCTGTCTGCTCTGTATGGTTTTAACATTTATCTGCTGCTGTTGTCTGTGTGGTTTTCAATGGTTCCTTTTTTTCTTTCAGCTTTTATTCTATTTTGCACATCACCTTGAGATGTGTGTGGAAGGCAATATTGTCATCACCATCATATCCCATGTATAATCTTGCCCCAGATTTATCTCTCTTTCTCCTTAAGGCATTGTCTGAAAGCAAGAGACAACAAGCCATGTTTACTTGGAGACAGAGCCTGACTGAACACTGCTTTGCACAAGGCTAAAGTCAAAAACACTTGGGTAAAGTGGGTGTTTAAAGAGGGTGCCATTGGTGGCAGTGCAGTATTCTGATCATAGGTCGTATTTATAACCCTCTTCATAGGAGCAGAAATGATTGCAGGAGGCAGAGAGGATGCAGTGGAAAATCTGAGGCAAGAGTTAGCGCTGGGACTGGCTGTTCTACAAAGGAAGGAGAGTGGGAGTTACAATTCATATCTGCAAGTTCAATTCTCTTGGAGGCTTTTAACAGTAAAAAGGAAATTTTGCACAATAGTAACTGTGCAAAAACAAACACACTTGGAGTTTAAAAGTCTACCAGTTGAGCAGAGCTTGTCTACCTGTCTTGCATTAATAAGGGAAATTGTCTTCTTTTTCCAGGGCAGACCATTCATTCATCTATCCCTGTATTGTCAACTGTTGTCAACTTTTTCTGGCCAGGGGGCATATTTTGAATTTTGAGATGTGCTGTGGGCACTGATCACAAAATGCTCTTGAAGCATAGCATAATGCAAAATGGCTGCAGAGAAAGAGACAGGGTCCCAGAATAATATGAGTCTGATTCCCCCTCCCCATCAGCAGTCCCATCACTGGGGGGAAAGGCACCTACATCAGCCAACACCATGCTCACTCACAGAGCTCTTTGCACCTCTGCTCTGTTTAGAATGGCAGGGAGGGTGGCTGTTCAATCCTGGTATCCAATGAGACGGGGGCATGTTTAAAGAGGGGTGTCCAGTATAGGGGAGGTTGAGCCTAGAACTCAAGCCTAGAACCTAGAACTCAGGGACATCCAACACTAGAACTCATGGACATCCAATGAAGCCGAATGCTGGAAGATTCAGGACAGATAAAAGAAAGTACTTCTTCACACTGGGCATAGTTAAGCTTTGGAGCATGCTGCCAGAGGAGGCAGTGATGGTCACTAACTTGGACAGTTTTAAAAGAGGATTGGACAAATTCATGGAGAGTAACTGTATCAAAGGCTAGTAGCTATGATGATGGCTATGCTCTCCCTCCACTGTCAGAAGCAGTATGTTTCTGAACACCAGTTGCTGGAAACGGCAGTGGGGAAGAGTGCTCTTGTGCTCAGGTCCTGCTTGCGGGCTTCCGTTGGGCATCTGGTTGGCCTCTGTCAGAACAGGATGCTGGACTAAACGGGCCACTGGCCTGATCCAGGAGGATCTTCTTATATTCAGCGCAAACCAGAGCTTGGAAAAGTTACTTTTTTGAACTACAACTCCCATCAGCCCCAGCCAGTATGTGCTGGCTGGGGCTGATGGGAGCTGTAGTTCAAAAAAGTAACTTTTCCAAGCTCTGGCGCAAACAGGAACAGAGCAGGAAAAGCAAACAGTCTCTTGTGAATTGTGGATTTTTTAGGGGATATTTATTGACACCTTTCATGGACACAATAGGAGATGCTGGCAGGCACACTGGCATCTGTGGGCACCATGTTGGCAACCCCTGATGCATCCTGACTAGCAGCAGCTCTCTGTGATCTCAGGCCCAAGTTCTCTCTCATCACCTGCTGCCTGAGGCTTCTAAACTGGAGGTGGCAGGAAATGAACTCAGCATCTTCTGCATGCAAAGCATGTGCAGTACCTCTGAGCTTGGATCTGTTCACAAAATTAAGGCTTGTGAAGGGTATTCCTTTGCTAATGCTGGCAATTGTTTTCTGAGTCCTATATACCTTCATAGCTTTCATCCAGTTATCACAATACACACTAGAAAAGTTTATGAACTGGCCTCACTGCACAAACCAGTTCATGCCAGCCAGAATTGGCTCTGAACGTGGAGGAAATTTAAAGCTCATTACTGCTAGCCATCCAGCCAAGCACCATCTGATTGCTCTGCCTGATGCCCAGATCAATTTTCAGCTCATGATGAACAGGGTTACAAGAAATTACCACCATAACAGACTAATACAGCTACCCCGCCAAGGATAATCAGAACACTACTCTGAAGAAGAAAAAATGTATCCTATACCCCATATGACTAATTGCAGCATCCTGAGATCTGGGCCTCAGTATGAGACATACCGACCTTTGCAGCCATACAGTGGTCAAACACTGTGATGTTATGCCAGTGTTGTGATGCAGAAAAATCCCAAGTATTTGGCTTGAGGACTGTAGGTATACTCAGGAGGTTGCCTTTCTACCTTGTAACACATTTTAAACTCTGAAGCCTATTGGCTTGGCTGCATAACTGCTTGCTGGCTTTGCTGCTGTTGATTTTGTTGTAAAGTTTATTTTTCAGGCTTCACCTTATTGTGTTTTCTGTTGTTTTCATTATATGAAGCTGCCTTGAACATGCTATGGTTGTTATAGAAGAAGTAGTAAAAATTATAATAATAGCAATGATATTCATGGAGATTATGATAAATATTTACAACGATTATAAGTTTTGCCTTTGATAAAGTATATTAGATCACTCAACGGCATATTAGACATTTATTAAAACAATGTATGACCAGCAAGGATTCATTCCCCTACCCTAAATCGCTGAAATCTCATCTTTACTCTGTTCATAGAGACAAGGATTGTATATACTTTCAGAACTGTATATTTGCAGAACTGTTGCCTTGCCAATTAATATAGGTAATTTTGGTTTTTTTCTGATAAGAAACAGGGAAGTCTTTTCTCACAAGAGTACTATTCTGGATTAACCTTTGTATCACCCCTTAATTACCAACCACATGATTTTAGATTATTACTTTCCCCATGCATCATTACAAATAATCCTGCTTGGAAACAGTGTAATCCTATACATTTCTATTTGGCAGTAAGCCTCATTGACTTTAATGAATTTACTCCCAGGTAAGTGTGTATAGGATTGTAGTCTAAATTTCAGAGGATATAGCCCAAGATAGTTAGACAAAGTGAACATCCCAGTATAGTATACTACAAATAGGAAACCAGTATCTTTTCAGATAATAAACCACAAACATCCCAAGTATCACCTAGACTGCTCATGTGGTATTAGATCAGGAGTGGGGAATCTCAGGACCAGAGGCCAAATGTACAAAGGTAAGAATCATTGTTTTGCCTACTTGACAGTACCCACCACTGGCACATGACCTCCAGAAGGTTGCCTATAAAGGAATGTAGCCTTCAGGCTGAAAAGGGTTCTGAACCTGTGTTAGATTGTGTAGACTGAAGCCCAATCTTTAGAGGCTTTACTGGTGGGTGCTTGCTGCCACGTCATCTACCCATTCCCATATCTTGGCCATGCGGCAGAGGAGTGAAGACTGACTCTATGCTGGGTCAGGTAAAGGATCGATCCAGCCCACCCCCCTGTTTCCAGTAGTGACCAACCAGATGTTTTGTGAAGTCCACAGCAAGACATGAGATCAATAGCTCACCAGCTGTTTACACCCTCCAGTAACTGGTATCCAGAGGAATACCATCTCTGAACGTGGAGGTGGTCATGCCTAATTATTACACATTGATGGATCTGCCCTCCAATACATTTGTATAATCTCAGTTTAACCATGCAATCCTATACACATCTATACAGAAGTAAGGCCCACTGAGTTCAGTGTGACTTAACTCTCAGGTAACACTTAACTCTCAGGTAAGTGCATAGGATTGCAGCATTACTCCATCTAAGCCCTAGGAATGGTTGAGAAATTCAGTCGCTGTGAATTCCATTATGAACTGTTCTGATCTGCACATCCAGGACTATCTGTCAAATGTCACAGCTCCTCAAATATTGGGACAGCTAAAAAAAAAGTATTAAAATGTATTTTAAAATGCATAGTTTGAGATGTAATATATTCAGAAATGGATATTTTGAGAGAAAATAAATTTAGAAATATGCATTTTGAGACAAAATGCATTCTGACATTTAATATACTTAAATGTGAATTCTCGTGCAGTTTTTTATTGCAGATTATTGAGGAAAGAGGCTCAAATGGAGTGACCACGTACAAAAATTATGCGGACTGGCAACAGACTGATTTGTCTGTCTCCACTAAGCCTAATAGGTATTCAGAAAGGCGGCAGGAGGTGGCAAAATGAGTCCTGAGCTGTATCTGCAATTAAGGGAGCAATCTAAACCCAAGATCTACTGGAATGAGTGAGGTAGGATCTGGCAGATCTCCGGCTCAGCCAGCAAAAAGTCCCCAACCCTGGCTGAGCTGGAGTTATTTATTTATTTATTTAGCAAAATATATATACTGCTTGATTGTAAAAAAGAAAACAACAACAAAGCCCTCACTATAGATTTATACAACGGCATTATGATATCGGCTGTTTTATTTCCAATACCTTTCCTAATTATCCCTAGCATGGAATTTGCCTTTTTCACAGCTGCTGCACACTGGGTCAACATTTTCATCATGCTGTCCACTAGCAACCCCGAGGTCTGTCTCCTGGTCGGTCACTGCCGGTTCAGACCCCATGAGTGTATATGTGAGATTAAGATTTTTTGCTCCAATATGCATAATTTTACACTTGTTTATATTGAATTGCATTTGCCATTTTCCCGCCCATTCACTCAGTTTGGAGAGGTCTTTTTGGAGCTCTTTGCAATCCCTTTTTGTTTTAACAACCTGAACAATTTAGTATCGTCAGCAAACTTGGCCACTTCACTGCTCACTCCTAATTCTAGGTCATTAATGAACAAGTTGAAAAGTACAGGTCCCAATACCGATCCTTGAGGGACTCCACTTTCTACAGCTCTCCATTGGGAGAACTGTCCGTTTATTCCTACTCTCTGTTTTCTGCTTCTTAACCAATTCCTTATCCACAAGAGGACCTCTCCTCTTATTCCATGACTGCTAAGCTTCCTCAGAAGTCTTTGGTGAGGTACCTTGTCAAACGCTTTTTGAAAGTCTAAGTACACTATGTCCACTGGATCACCTCTGTCTATAAGCTTGTTGACACTTTCAAAGAATTCTAATAGGTTACTGAGACAGGTTTAAGCAGGTGCTGAAAAGAATACAGTGAAGGCGCCTGCCTGGTGTCAGTAAGTCAGCATAAGTCCCACACCCTGGCTCAGCCAAAGCTGGTTCAGCTGGAGGCTGGCATAAGTCCCAAAGCGGCAGGATGGGGAGGGGGATTTACACTGGATCCTACCTCCATTCAGCTCAGTTATGTGACCCGGCAACCTGGCAGAACTTACCCTGGCAAAAAGTGTAGTAAGTCAAGCTCTGTTTTAAAGGCTTGTCTTTCCTCCACCAGGCTTGGCTGGCTCAGCTAGCAGCAGCTTTGCTCCTGAACGGGATTTGGATCTGGCATACATTATGCCAGCTGAATTTAACTTCCCAGAGTTAGGATTGTTCCCTAACTTATCAAAGCCAAGCAAGACTGTGCATTATGGATGTGGAACCAATCCTGCTGAAGACATTTCATTGGTTGCCTCTGTGTTTCATGGAGCCAAGCTTTGAATCCCTGGCACCCTGACGGAATGTCACATCTGCTGCGAAGCTGGGAATCCCCTCACCTCAGGAAGACATTGTTGTCGAACTCTGTCAATCCATGTGGAGAAATTTCATGATAACTACTGTAAACAGAAGGTGGAGTTAGGGGACGGTGTAGAAAGAAAGAGAATATAATATAATCCAGGCTCAGGCCTGTCCTTCTGTTGTCACGGATGCCTACATTATGCTAATGTGGTAGGCACGCTACCTTTGCTTCTTTGCGACGTTTCTATATCTGACCCCCTGAATCATGGAATTGTTAATGGTTTGACTGACTTATGTCCTGAACTCTGGCTTTTGGAGCTCTATAAATAAAAAGGATCCACTCTGCAGGGGTTATATTTAGCTTTGCTGCACCAGCAAGGGAGGTGTAGCAAAATGACTGCAGTCCAAGGAGCCGGGCTGATGCAGCAGCAGCACTGTACTGCTGTCTAGGCGCAGGAACAGCCAAATAGCTAGGAACCCCCTTCCAGAGATGCTGAGCTGCATTTACCATTCAGAGCTACCAGCCACCCCCATGCAGTAGATGCTTGTTTCAATAGATGCTTTCAGAATGCAGCCTATTGGAATGAAAAGCTGTAAATTTATATTGATTGAACTTTCGGTCCCAGCAGGCCTTGCAAAGAAATTAATCTCTGCAAGCCTAAAACAAGGGCTGTGAGTAGGAAGGGACAGTAGTGTTTCTCTTTGTTAGATATATTTTGCTCCTGTTTATATGATGAAGTGCCATGTGATCATGGGATGATTCATACTAGCTGGTGTTGCTGCACAAGTGTCTTAGGGATACATAGTGCCGTCTGCAGGCTTGCAGCCAGTAAAGAGAGACGCCACTCATGTGCAAGATAGTGCCTTTACATGGGGATGTATACAGAGCCACCAAAAACTAAACCACCATGGTAGCCTCTTTTGCGACCAGCCACAATCATGGACATCACAGCAGCCATATAGAAAATGTATACATAGGGGTGCTGGTTCCTGATGTGCTGATTCACTACCAAGACAGAGGTGCAGCAGCACAAGGGCAAATTCAGAAATAAAGGGTCCCTTCATTACAGTCACAAGATGCTGCCTCACAGCTATGCCATGCCTCGCTTGCTTGCTGTCTGGTGTCACCTCCACACTCCTTAGTCCTCCCCTTGCACGCTTTCTCCCACAATAGCAGACATCCCTAGAAGTCGATCAGCATAAAAGGGGAGTGTGTAAACTACTGAGAAGAATTTTCTGAGTGGCTGACTCACCTCCTTTCACTCTGATTGGCTCCAATCATCAGGAAAATACAAGGAAGCATGTGAGAAGATTTTTCTCAGTGGGTAACACACTCCCCTTACATGCCGATTGGCACGTAGGATGCTGGAGACATAGGGACCCTGTTGGGACCCTGTTCCCAAAAAAGCAAGGGTTCTAAGAACCCCCCCACACTTGAACCCAGACAATTACACCCCTGCAGAGATGCATGTGTGGGGCTACTGACCAATGTGAAATAGCCTCTTGTTTGTCAGTTTTGGTCATTGTACAATTCTTATCACATTTATAGGTTTCTTTTTCAAGTCACATTAGATCAGCAGTCCTTACATCAGTCTTGTAAGGTTGACCAGAATTATTGTCCCCACAATTGCAGGGTAGGAGTTTAGGGGGCTCCAAATGTACCTAGTGACATCATGGCTGATGTGAGATTGGACTGTATATATTTTGTCCACCTTCTAAATAAAGGCCATGGTAACAGAAATGTACCAATAGCATCTTCTCTTCGCACTGACCCTGTTTCTTCCCAAGGGGGTTGGACTTGATGGCCTTATAGGCCCCTTCCAACTCTACTATTCTATGATTCTATGATTCTAATGACATCCTCCTTTTTCATTGGGCTGATTTTCCTCCTTCCATCAAAATAGTTTCTGTGATGCCACTCATGATGTCATCACCATCCATTGAAGTTAATAAACCATGCTGTTGCCCCAGTTCTTCCTAATGAGACTCTGGTAGGAATGACATTTTAAACATTAACTAAACACACTCACACAGTGAGCACAGTGGGACTTACATGCAGAAGCATGTAGGATTGATCTATAAGCCACACAGGCTCTTTTATTGACTCAGTGTATCAGAATGTTGAGTGATTTTGATTTCTAAGGGCACGATGCAACCAGAGTTTTGCAATGAATCAATATTTCAATCTGGAAAGAACGAAACTTTATCTTAACTTAACCACTGATAACCCTTGATAGGGCAGGGTTTAACTCTGGCTGAATCCCACCCCTAATATTTGAAAGACTTTTGTGAGGCCTACTGTTTCTAATATTTGCCAGCTATTTGTGTTGCTGTTATGCATTCTAAGTATGTGAAAGTGTTCACACCTTAAATGCATTTTGATTAAGAACTAATGCAAGCTCACATTAAAATAGATGTAGTTAATTATTACAATACTTTCTATGTTAAGTGTTAGTTCTGTAACAATGAACCTAGAGCAAGCATAATGTAGACATTTATGCAGTAATGTATGCCAGGTGTGCCAGTGTGGCTTGCCTTTTTGAAATTATATTTATTGAAGTTTTCAGCAGAAAGAGAAAAACTAAAACAAACAGGAACAAAGAAATTAATACACCCAATAGCTCAGTAGTCAATCTGCATAAGTGGATAGAACTGATTCACAAAATATTTAACTTAGGCGAGACCACGAAAGGTAAAGGTCTAACAGAAAATATTACATGTCTTTTCAATCAAATAATTGGCCTAATGAAAAGTGCTGCTCTCATCTTAACCATCAGTACAAATAAATGCGGTTCTTGTGCTGAGGAATCTTTGCTTTCCCAGATGGGGAAGTGGTATATGCAAAAAAGAAGAACCAGGTTTCTGGAAAAGGAAAATGGGCTCTCTGCCTTATAGTCTCACAAACTGGCAACTCAGTTTGTGCATGATAACTTCACACACTTTAAAGTTTAAGCTACGCATGAATGAAACTGTCCATTTTGATTCCTCTCGGTTTCTCATTTCCTCAGTCTTAAATTTGGTTCACCTCCATTTGGCATATATATCATATTTGCAGGGGAGGTGATCTGCATGAAAATCTGTATGCATTTTTGTACACATTTCTCCTAATAGATGCAATTTTGTACACACTTTTGCCTGCATGTTTATGCAAGCAATGTCCCCCCCAAACAGAATGCATTTTTGTACAATAGTTGCGCTAACATGTGCCTTTTTACATGCACTTTTCATACCAGATTAAAAGCCAAACATAGAATACTTATTCTGTGTTAGAACATTGGGGTCCTTCCCCCCCCTGCAAGATCAAGCTTGGGACATTACCTCTGTTCAGCCAACCATCCAGAGTATGCTGAGTCCGGGGTGCATCCGGACCACCCTTGCTCCCAACTGTCACTTATTCATTGCCTCTGAGCTCAGAGCCTGTGTGTGTACAACTTGTATGCATATAGGCTTTCTCCCATGTGATCGGGAACCTTGCTTCAGCCCTGTCCTAAAGAAAAATACCATTGTGCTTTATTTACCCTTATACATGAGAAAAACTCACTATTCAATGGGAATTCAGAACCATAGAAGGAATGCATATACAGAGATACATTATGGCATTTTTATGTGATGTGAGCTCAACTAAAACGATCAACCCGGAGATCCCTCTTGTACTTGATAAGTAATAGCTATATGCCCTCTGGTGGCCAAAGGACTAACTTTGCTCCCTAATTTTAATCATAGGACATTTGATCAGAGTAGGGAAAACAGTGCTCCTGTTTGAGGATATCAGCTTTCCAGAGATACTTATGGATCCAGAGAAAGAAGAACGCTTTTTTCTCTCTCCATAAGCAGACACCATTGTGGCTTTTCAGAGTTTTCTGTATTACCCATGATCAGTGGTGGAACCTTAATGACTTGCAAGTAGATGCCTCAAAATGAGAGAATGGCCTGGGTTGGTCAGCTGCTAGTAATTTGCACTTTGGAGTCACTGGCAATAAAATCAACCTATTTTCAGTGTAGAATTAGCAGCAGGCGGCCTATTGGTTTGCCCGTATATGGGCCCTCCAGCAAAGGACACCTAGCAATCATTGGTCAGCCAGAAACATTAACTCAAGTGTCCTTTCCCAGTAAGGAAGCCTGTGCGTTGCAAGACCAAGGACATTCTCTCTCTTTCTGAAAAAGCTTTGGAAAATATGCAAAGCCCGGTTACTGCAGTGAAGCATTACTAATGTGCTCAAAAGCTCAAGTATTAATTGCACCAACAAAGTAAAGCAAAAAGAGCAGGCACAGAACACCCAAGGAAAGCGCAGCAGAGAGCATCAAGCTTGAGTAAAAGTTGGCTCTGAACCACCAATATTTCAGCCCCTTGTATAACAGGTTTATATAAACTTCTCTGGCTACCTTGATGATGAAATATTGGGTTCCTGACTCATATGGGCTAAATTCTCAAAGGTGAGGTCCAGAAGTTCAAGCCTTCCTGGAACTAGGAACTTCTGACCTGATACCTCTGCCCCTTAAGGTCACAGTTTCAACCTCAGATATGCAATTGGCAAATTATTATTTAGTGGTGAAGGGAATAAAGTCTGCATGTGCTTAGAATCTCTTCTGATAACACTGTACGCTTCAGGGCACAGAAGCATAAGCCATTTTCAGATGCTATTACACA
Source organism: Rhineura floridana (assembly GCF_030035675.1). Classification (NCBI taxonomy): domain Eukaryota; kingdom Metazoa; phylum Chordata; class Lepidosauria; order Squamata; family Rhineuridae; genus Rhineura; species Rhineura floridana. Next base: position 140,946,656 of record NC_084484.1, on the reverse strand, counting down.
CATAAGTAGAACAAATGTATGTGGAGGAAAGCAGCCCCTGTGTGCACAGCTGCTGCTCTGATGCCAACTCCATGCCGCTTCATTCCTGGAGCTGGCCCAGTGATTGAGCCATTGTTGTCACACAATGGCAGTGAGACTTGCTACTACAAGCTTCCCCTCCCTCTCCTCCACAATACCTATCTAGATAGTCAATATATAGTAAGTGTGATGACATCACAGTGCCAGGTAACCAATCAGATTTGGCAACATCACTGGTGGCGAACAAATTCCTCTTACTTTAAACGTCTGTGTTTCTGTGTGCGTGCACATGGCGGGGGGGGACAGAATGCCTCCTTGATGTAAAGGTTCCGGGTTCAGTGGCAGTATTATGTGGAAGAGCCATAGCTCAGTGGTGTAGTATTTGTTTTGTGTGCAGAAAACCTTAGGTTCAGCCCTCAGCATTTCCAGGTAGGAAATTTCCACATAGGGCTGGAAATTTCTCCTCTCTGAAACTCTGGAGAGCTGCTGCCGGTCAGTGTAGCCAATACTGAGCTGGATGGACCAATGGTCTAGCTCGCTATATGGCTAGGATTGCCATATTCCAGTTCCACAAATCCGGGCATGCTAATTTGCATATTATGCAATTATGTAAATTAAGTGTATTAATGTTTGCATTGTCCAGTTGTTTTGTTTTTGTGCCTAGTAATTACCACCAAAAACTGGGGGAGGATATGAGGAATCTTTATTTTTTTTAAAAAAAAACCCTTACATTTTCAGCCTTAAATGCCTTGCCTTTAGTTTCCAATACTACGGAATATTTATTTATTATGAGAATTTATATCCTGCCCTTCCACTGTTAAAAAAAAGTCAAAATTCAGATAATAATTTTAGAAACACTGTAAGTTCTAGATCTAAATCCATTGTGCAACTGGTCCAACTTTGTAAATAATATTTACCTGCTGATTTTGTTCCTTACAGTTCTTTAACATCTGTTGTAGCTTACTAATTCTGTATTGCAATACCATGATGTTGGTCTGTACAAAAGATGGTAAAATATATGAAATATCTCTCACTGACGTGTGAAACTTTACAGTGAACATCTATACTAAATGAGGCAGGCAGAATAGCCTTAACTGGGAACAATAACAATATATTCCAGGGCTATGGGAAATTCTGATCATATCCTCAGTATGAGGTAGTGAAAGAAAATGAACAAAATCTATTTGAATTACTCCACATATCTCTTTTTTAAAAAAAAAATATATATACATAGAAAATCTAACAAACATAAAAAATAATTAAGGCTACAATCCAATACACATTTACCTGGGAGTAAATCTCATTGAACCCAATGGAACTTACTTGAGTAGACATGTATTGGATTGCACTGTAAATGATACAAGTTTACTAGTCTCAAAAAGCACATCTAAAGTACATTTAAAAGTACATCTAAAGAGACATCTGATCATATATTCTGCTACAGTAATCAACACATTTATTCTGTTTCTCTAAAAAGATATATTTTGTCCCTCTACATTTAATATTTACTCCTCATCTTTTTAGCTCCGTTTAAAAAAACCTGTAGGATAACACATGGGCAGAATGGCTATAATATGTGATCGATGCAGTTTGTAGCAGTGTACTACACAGGAGAGTGTTATTATAAACTTGGAATCAAAGTCTATGTAGAACATTGCTGTGATATTAGAGTTACCCAAGACAAAAGGTTTTAAATCTTTAACAGAAATTGTGAAAGGATTTTAGACTTGATTTTGTAGGCTAGACGAGATTAGCAGGACCTCCTCTACGACTAAAGTATGCTCTTACATTGATCCTTTTGGGTTGAACATTGCTTGGGACTCAAGAGCTGCCAGTCTTCCCACTCCCCTCAAGGGCCCACGTGCAAGAAACACCATCCCTTGGACTCACCATAGCAACTGCTTGGAAAAGTTACTTTTTTGAACTACAACTCCCATCAGCCCAATCCTATGGCCATGCTGGCTGGGGCTGATGGGAGTTGTAGTTTAAAAAAGTAACTTTTCCAAGCTCTGAACCTGACCAAGCAAAGGGCTGCTGCGCTAATAAAAAAATACTCGGGGGCAGCATGTGTGCCCGCCAAAGCTCTAAAAGAAAAAGCAAGGAAGTGACGTAGGCTTATGGGCTTTATGGATGGAGACTGGCATTGCTCTAAAGCCCTGGTCACCTCTATCGTGAAAAGTCTAAATACTTTGCATTGGAAGTCTGGGCAAAATGGGCAGAAAACTGCCTCCACGTTTTGCCTTCTATCTCTGGATCCACAAGGACTAGAGGCTGAAAGCTGAGAATCCAGGCCACCTAATAGACTAAGCGGGCACCGGGTGGCATGGATAGAATCCAGGTAAAACCCAGCTAACTGGGCAGTATGACAGTTTCCTGTGATAAAGAATACCACTCACTGGGGAGCCACAATGGAAGAGATTGTTTCAAGCCTGGGCTATTTGGTTGCTCACCGTCCAGGCTGCTAGACTTGTTCCAGCAAGGCTCTTCTTATGAGGCCATAGGACCAATGCTGCATGGATGTCTCATTGCCCACCAGCACAACATAGCAAGACAGGGAGCGTTAACACAGTTGGCCATAGGAATGCATTTCCTCTTCCCCTTCACACACACACACACACAGAGGACAAATACTTTTGTTTCCTTTTGCTATAGCCTGTGAAGGTCACCTAAGGGGAGGAGTGCTTTTAGCGGAGGAAAGGCCTTCATGAAATATTCCCCTCCCCGCTTGTTTGGGCTCAGTCCTCTATTAAGCATTCTTATTAAATAGGTATAGTCCATTTACTAACGCTCTGCTACAGAAGCCAATGCAGGATAAGCTGTTCGAGAATAAACAAATGTACTGTACAGCAGGAAGAGAAGCAGGCAGTCATGGTCGTTGGGGTAGGAAAGGGCTGCTTACCTGACCTCCGGTCACCGCCATCGCTGTGGTGTACCGGGAGGGGGAGGGGCAAGGTGGCAGCAAGCGTGGCATGCTGCAAATGCACCAGCAGGCACACCCGATTGCAATGCCAGTGTGTTTGCACCGCACTAACCTCGCTACCACCTCGCCCCACTAGGGATGGGAGATAAATTCAATTCAGTTTGCATTTCAAGCTGAATCTAGCATATCTGTGCTTTCCAAAACAATATGAGAACCAAAACACAGACATCCTTCAAAATTTGCACTTATTTGCATTTTGCAATGCAGTTTGCCAACCAAACAATGTTTACAAAAATGCAGTTTCATGCAAAATCACTCCTTACATGGATGCTGGCTGCGGCTTGGATCTCCATTGGACAAAGATGGAAACTTGCTTAGGACCTCCACTTACTTTTGTGGTGTAAAAGTGTGGAACTTGGCAATCATGGAGAAATTGACCCATGATTTATGGGTATCTAGAGGATCTGAGGAATCAGAGTGCTTCTATGCAATATGATGGGAATTTATTTTGTATTCTGCTGATACTGAGGTTTATACATCTGTACCTGCTGCTATGTTATGTGCCTTCAAGTCGATTTCGACTTATGGCAACCCTATGAATCAGCGACCTCCAGTAGCATCTGTTATAAACCACCCTGTTGAGAACTTGTAAGTTCAGGTCTGTGGCTTGCTTTATGGAATCAATGCATCTCTTCTTTGGCCTTCCTCTTTTTCTACTCCCTTCTGTTTTTCCCAGCATTATTGTCTTTTCTAGTGAATCATGTCTTCTCATTATGTGTCCCAAGTATGATAACCTCAGTTTCATCATTTTAGCTTCTAGTGATAGTTCTGGATTAATTTGTTCTAACACCCAATTATTTGTCTTTTTCGCAGTCCATGGTATGCGCAAAGCTCTCCTCCAACACCACATTTCAATGGAGTCGATTTTTCTTATCCACTTTTTTCACTGTCCAGCTTTCACATCCATACATAGAGATCGGGAATACCATGGTATGAATAACCCTAACTTTAGTGTTGTGATACATCTTTGCATTTTATGACCTTTTCTAGTTCTCTCATAGCTGCCCTCCCCAGTCCTAGCCTTCTTGTGATTTCTTGACTATTGGTCTGTGCCAAGGCATTGATAATCCTTGACAAGTTCAATGTCCTTGTTGTCAACTTTAAAGTTACATAAACTATTGATATTTCTCCCTCCTATTTTCACATCTCCTTCATCTTGGTCCAATCCTGCTTTCCATATGATATGTTCTGTGTATAGATTAAAGTATAATAACCTCAGTTTCATCATTTTAGCTTCTACTGATAGTTTTGGTTTAATTTGTTCCAACACCCAATTATTTGTCTTTTTTGCAGTCCATGGTACCTGCAAGCTCTCCTCCAACACCACATTTCAAATGAGTTGATTTTTCTTTTATCCACTTTTTTCACTGTCCACCTTTCACATCCATACATAGAGATTGGGGTCTGAATGATCCTGACTTTAGTGTTCAGTGATACATCTTTGCATTTGAGGACCTTATCTAGTTCTCTCATAGCTGCCCTCCCCAGTCCTAGACTTCTAATTTCTTAACTATTGTCATGTGAGACATATGGATGGCATAATGTACTCTTCTTCTTCTTCTGGCCCTACTTATGTAACACCCTGGAATGGCCTTATTTATGTTTTTGTTCTACATTTGTGTTTATGTATAAAATTTAAAAAATATGTAAGGAGGAAGAGCACATAAAAATGAATCCATGAATGAAAATACAAAAATGCATCATATGACGAGAAATGGCTTGCAAAAATAGGTGTATCAGTCAAAACTGCCTACAAAAATGTGTTTATTAGGATAAATTTGTACTAAAATGCTGAAGAATTGTCATGAGGATTTTTTTTAAAAAAATCACAAATGGTTGCAGAAATATAGAGAACTGAATTTAAGATTGGAAAATGAGAAACTGAGAGAACCGAAATTGACAGATCTTTCCATCCCAGCACCACATGCCCTCCTGCTATGCCACATCAACAATGGTGACAGGCGGTCTGGTAAGCAGCTCCACCCTGCCAACTGCTACTGGACGCAGGGCCATCCCGAGATTAAGACAATTTACATTGGCTTAATGGTGAAATTTCTGGGCAAATAAAGAGATCTTTGCCAAGTGCCAAAATGACATTGATGATAGCACTATGTTAGCCTTTCTGGGCAACCCTTCTGCCATAGAAAGGGGACCATTACTAAAAAGGCCCTCTTCCCAATCATTATCTAATTTCAAATGGGGGGAAGACCCAGAGAGTACTGCATATGATGGTTGGTAGAAGGCTGTCCTTCAGATGGTGGCTGGTGGGAAAAAAAGTATTTCCAAATTTACATTTAGGGTGATTTGCCAAAAGCTGAATTCAGTGTGAATAAAAAGAAATGTACCTTTGGTTCACCATTGTTAATTGTGACAATAGGCTCTTTGTTCTGCATTAGCCTCAATGGGATTCACAAATGGCATCTGACTCCAGGGAATAACCTCTTGAAGCAACAGTGTAAGAGCTTCTTAACACCATACAATATTCTTACTTGAGACTGAATGGAGTAACATGTACAAACATGTTGATTATCATGTCACTTAGTTGTTGCAGGGCTGCTACATGTCATGGGAAGATGACTAGAACATGCTCCTTTGTGGCTGTGCATATGTATGCTCCCTTTGATATGCACCTATAGTAAATAGCAGCTCAGTCATGGCAGACAGTTCCTTGTACAAGTCTGTTGACATCTTGTTTGCTAACCTTGGAAAAAGAGGATTTATCTACACTTTGCACTGAGATTTAATTTTCTACTAGAACAACTATGAAAATTATGTGTTCTTGCCTGAAGATGCTATCTCATCAGTCTTGCTGGCGCACACTGAAGAGGCATAACTGCTTCTTTTCTGGTTCACTAATTCCCTGTCCAGTCTGAACCAACCTCACACAGATGCCAAAATGTGTAGAGCCTCCGAGGCATAATTTCAAAGAGTCCCATCCAGGCACAGGACTTTGGAATCCTGCTTGTTTGAACTCGATTCTCTTTCCTTCAAAGAAAGTACTTGGATAAGGTCAGTTAAACCAGTTGGGAGGTGGATGAAACTGGTGTGCAGTGTTAACAGTGCACATGGCTGGTGCTTTCACAGTCAGAGATTCCAAAGCTCAGAAAGACTCCAACGACTATCAGGTCAGAGTCACTGAGCACAGAAAACACTGTTGAATTTCCAGCTACTTGTGAATGTCTGAATTAATTAAGCTCTCCACCTTCAGCAGAGTAGATGGGGGCTATTTTGAAGCCCGTCATTCTGTTGCTATGCCATACCTGTTTGAACTGGTTAAAAAAACTAGGAATAGAAAGGAAGCTATTAACTATCTATTTAAAAAATAATCTGTATTGATGATCTATGTATCAAATATTATCAGGTTCTTTTTGCATTCTGTCACACTACAGTGCGACCACAACAAACAAACAAACAAACAAACAACAACAGAATCCAGGATCAGGTTGCACAGATATGGCTACGCTTGTTTTCTTAGAAGCTTGGGCCACTGGGGTGGGGGGGAGAGCAAGTTTAGTCCACACCTCAGTAGGGATGGGCGAGAAATTCAATTCAGTTTGCATTTCAAGCCAAGTCTTTCAAATCTGCACTTTCCAAAACGATAAAAGAACCAAAACACAGCCATCCTTCAAAATTAGCACTTATTCAAATTTTGTGATGCAGTTTGCTAACCAATGTTTACAAAAATGCATCTATTAGGGGAATGTGTGCATAAAAATGAACATATAAGTGAAAAAATGTAAAAATGCATTATATGATGAGAAATAGCTTGCAAAAAGGTGTACATTAGTCAAAACTGCCTACCAAAATGTGTGTTAGGATAAATTCACACTAAAATGCTGGAGAATTTTCATGAAATTTTTTTTAAAAAAAGCAACAACCACAAATTGCTGCAGAAATGTGAAGAACTGAATTTAAGACTGAAAAAAGGAGAAACTGAGATAACCGAAATTGACAGATCTTTCCATCCCTGCACCTCAGCAGGGAACAGGCTTAGTTCAGTTTGGTGAAAGAGGGAAGATGTTTTGAACAGGTGGCCTGGCCCAGCCAATGACATTTGTCTTTCCAGTTCTTATTCAAACCCATCCCCTGTTAAACTAGACAGGTCTTTTCTGTGTGTGTGTATGTGTGTGTGTGTGCATGCACGCACATGCACACATACATGACTCCCTCTGTTCCCAAAGTTCAGAGATGAGTGTGTATTCCTATGTAGTCAAAATGTCACCTCCTATGCACACTTGGATCTATATAACACTAGTTCTCAACATTCCATTAGTATGATCAAGAAACAGAACTTGATGGGTTATGTAGTTAAGGAAAGCTTTGGTTTTTAACGCCTGAAGTCGCTGGAAGCAGGGAATAGATTTACCATCCACCTCAGTTATGTTTCTGGGTGTGCCCCTTTGCTTTCTCCAATGGTTATTTATGTCTTTTATTTGTTTAAGGGATTTAAATCCCACCACTATCCTGACAAGAGGCCTTAGCTCAAGAGTGAGAAACCTGTGGCTCTCCAGATGTTGTTAACATCTGGCCAATGGTCAGAGATGATGGGAATTGTAATCCAAGTCGAGAACGTCTGGAGGGCCACAGGTCCCTCTCCCATGCTTTAGCTCAGGGTTGCCAATCCATTGTCTGTGGGCATCATGGCACCAGCAAAGTCCTTTGGTGGTGCCCCCAGCGGGCAGCCCAGAATCTCAGCTTTCATTTAAAAGAAGTCTGTAGCTCTCCTAGAAAGTTTTGGAGCAAAATGTGCAGGTACCCTTCTAAGAGATTACTGTGAAATGAGCCAGCCTGGCTGCTCCTGCCTGTCAGTAGTAATAGCTAATGTGTGGAGTCACAGTTATGATTGATAAGTGAGTTGTTTGGACATCAGGCAACCGAAATCCCTGGGGTCCTAAAGAGCTGCTGTTTTGCCATCCCTTTTAGTGCACTTTTCCTGCTTCTGCAGGACTTTATTTCCCTAGTCCTTGGAACCTCCATTGTTTGTCCTTCCTTTTCCCCCAGCAACCAGGATCCATCTTTCCTGTGCAGGGTTCACCTGATATCTGGTAATGCCTAGAAATTATTTTCTACAAATGCTACTACACAGTAAGTGTGAGTGAATGTTAAAGAATCCCCCTCCCCACAAAAGGCATATGTGAAAACTTTGCAAAGAGGCTTAGGCATGTCGCCTGCTTTGCAAGAGCTAAAGGCTAGGGACTCATTAAGAATTCACTGTATAGTTAATTTACAGTTCAATGGTATACATGTCTACTCAGAAGTAAGTTCCTTTGTGTTTAATGGGGCTTACTTCCAGGTAAGTGGGCACAGGATTGTAGTCCAGGCTTTGGTTTAGGGTTGACAGCTGTATGACAGGCAGAGATTCAACAGGTTAAACCTTTTCTACTATGGAAATAGAATTATGGAAAAAGCTTCACCATGACTATTCTCTAATTTTGTGTAATGCCATTCCCCCATGACAGCCATTTTGTGACTGGTGCCTCTGGCACACTTTAAATTTGAAATGTGTCCTATGGTCTAAAAAGGTTGGTGGCCCCTGCTTTAGCTAGTCATATAATAAATAATCCAAGTCAGCAGTGACAAGGCATAAGGACTACTGTGTTCTTGTGAAGGTTTTAGTGGGGCTTGTGCAAAAAAATTTCCTGGTAGATTCTGCTCACTGTTAATAAGCATAGGATATACAGCTCAGGACCAGCTTACTTGAGAGACTGCTTTATCCCTTTTAGGTCACTTATTTCAGTAGGCCAATGTAGTCTGCAGGAAAGCTTCTCCTAACGGTTCCAAAGAAAGCAGTCACTCAGAGCAGGGCTTTTAGAGTGGTTGCTCCTGTTCTGTGGAACAGCATTCCTGTCAAGATATAACAGGCACCCACTATCTGCTCTTTCAGGAAACAATTGAAGACATTTATGTTCTGACAAGCTTTCTCAGCTGGATGAAGAGGTCTCTGTCATCTATTGTTTTTCAGTTTATTTGCTGTTATTTTCTGTGCTGTTTTTAACTTCTTTTTTAGCTTTTCCTATTATATTGTCATTGCCTTGAGACATATATGTGGAAGGTGAAATGCTAATACTAATAGATAAAATATAGTTCAAAAGACACACAAAATAAGTGCACAGTAAAAGCATAGTAAAAGTAATTTTATCTCAAGTGTTGTAAAACCAACAACTGAACGAAAAAACTGAGCACATAAATGTCTTTGAATTAATATAAATATATCTCTTCATTCAGCAAAGACATTTACAATGCCCTTCAAAAACATGCATGGCATTTTTTTAGTCTTGATCAAGAAGGAAACAGCTGTCTTCTTCAAATATTGCCACTGTCACTTGTGATCCAGTGCCTGCTTAATCTGAAAATGGATTCCCTGATATGAAGTTAATTTTTAAATGTTTTTCAGAACAGATGACAGTCCCCTCAGAATATCAAGGAAACAAAAAGGAAGACAAATTCATGACAGTAAGAGACAGTATAACACAACCAATGAAAGTTTCTAGTGGCCCTTTACCAAACACGGAATAGAAGGGGAAAGCACAAGTTGGAAATACATGTGGCTAGTTATTCCAATACATAAGTACACATCCATGTTGATAAACAGACCTGTCCTTGCTTTCTTTCTGCATATGGCTTTCCTTCCATTAGGTGTTTCCTCATATAGCTGAACAGCAGGATCAAACTCCTTTCAGTTGTTGATCTCATTGGCCTAGCAATGCCAAAACTCTTTTGCTAACTGGCACTCTGGAAGACCAGTGATCTTTACATAGAAATATGGCTATAAGCCTGAAGCTTCATGAGATCAAAGGCTAATCTGAATAACTCTGAGCACCAAATTGGTTTCTAGGGCTCCTCTCCTTCCCTCAAAAAACACCCCCACCCCCCCACACCAAGGTTTATACTTTTATATTATGTTGGTCACTGATATCTTAAACACAGGAAACCACCAGCCATTCTATCAGTGGAACAATAATTTGTATATATTAATAGTGTTTGAAGGACACTATTGAGATACAATAAGAACATGGTGAAGTGTAAAGGGAAACTCTGAATAAATGCTCCCATAACACGTAAAACAGCTGCAACTGAAAATATTGAAAGAGCTGTCTTCTTACAATACATAAAAAGCTAACCTAAAGTAGTTAAGACAGCAACACTAAATTGCCATAATTCTATCAGCTCCTCTTTGACAGATGAATAGATTCCAGTGTAACTACATCAGTTCAGAAACTTTATTTCCAGTCAACAATTAGCAATTATGAGCAGCTATTGATGATTTGATGTGCTGCAGCTTAGCTGGTCATGCTCTTAGGTCTAGATGTAGTTCTTTTTTGTTTTCTAGCCTTGCTTCTTTCCAATTTGTGGATGTTTTTCTTCACCCATGCAAGATCATATGGCACACAGACCTTGACACCATTTTTGGTGATGAATCTGGAGAAGGATAAAAGAGAAATCGCTATGTATATCTTTGTTAAAGCAAAGGAGTTTTGTGGCTCATTATCTCTGTTTTTGGCTGCAGTCCTATACCCCCCAGGGAGCGACTGGGAGCCAGCCCCACAGGATTCAGAATGAGACTTACTTCTGAGTAGACATGCAAAGGATTGCAGTTAACATCTCACTGGCACCAGGACAGAATGCTGTCAGTAATATATTGAATGTTGATCACCATAAGATTACCTCCAATTTAAATGAGTTTGTACGTGTGAAAACTAGATTTCATTTTTAATAATCTATATTCATCACTTATTTGTTCACCCACCCAGCTGGTTATCAAATGAAACATGAAGGGAACACTGCATAGCATGCACTGGTAGCGCTGCTACTTCTAACTGGAATCTGTGCTTTCATTGCTCATGTTGTTGCTGGTGGAGTTGAGCTCTCAGAATACTGGAAACACGACACTACCAATTCAGTTCTGCATTCTGTTTCTTGGAAAATCCACACGTGCGGATTTCTCCCTTCCAGACTTGTAGGCTACTTTACAGTTGAAGATTAGGAAAGATACTCACATCACAGCTTTTACTGGTATGGTTTGTCTTTCATAATCAGCAATTCTTTTGATGTTTATTTCTGACGTATGCAAGTCTACACAGGAATTTAGTGGCATAGTCTGAGACCCAAAAGTTCCTAAAAAAGAGAGAAAATATTGATTGATTGATTGATTGATTGATTGATTGCACTTGTATACCGCCCCATAGCCAAAGCTCTCTGGGCGGTTTACAGCAATCAAATATAAGACAAACAGGAGCGTTAATTGTTAAAGGGCTTTTAGGAACATAGGAGGCTAGCTTATCGCGAGTCAGACCATAGGTCCAACTAGTTCAGTACGGTCTACACTGACTGGTGGTGGCTCTCCAGGGTTTCAGGCAGTAGCCTCTCCCAACATTACCTGGAGATGCCGGGCATTGAAACTGGGATCTTCTGCATGCAACCCAGGCTGCTCTGCCGGTGAGCTACTGCCCTTCCCCAGTACATTTCCCCGAGTGGATCTGATTCTTGAAGGTATTGCCAGCTACTGAATTTACAGTATGATAAATCACAATTGTTACTCATTTGGTGCAGCAATGGAAGCATCATTTCCCCCCCCCCAAAAAAATGCATTTCTGCTGCAGATTTCCCAGCTCTTGTTCAACCCAGCTGTGAGCATATGTGCTCGGAAAAAGGCTTCAGTGTGTATACCTCTAACTGGATAGGGAACTGCCAGCACATGGGCAGACCAAACATGCAGTTTTGAGGAAAGACTGCCTGCTCATGTGCTCAGTTCCTCCCCCAGTCCAGTTGCTGCAGCTCCACATGGGTTGCTCTTGCAATCAGAGGATTAACAATAACACAAACCAACTCTTTCAAGGGGCCATGATTTCATTTCCTTGTTTCCTGCCTCCCTACCTGCCTTGCTTCTTCCCCACCCCTAATTATTATCAAGTAGATCCAGCCACATGGGAGATCAGAGAAAAGCGGCTCCCTCATGCCCTGAAATTACATCTGGATGATACCTCAAAGGTCAAATGTATCTGCATGCACACTTAATGAGCTTCAGTAGGCCCTTCCAGCATCCGAGGTCCCCAGGTAGATGCTTGCCCTGTGAGTGGAAGCTGCCCCGTCTTTCAGATATATCTGGCCATGTCAGGAACATTTTGCTTATTTTTTGTTAAAGAGATGTGTTTATAGCACTCATTAACTGCATTTGCTGACAATTCAGTGCTCAGTGTAAGGTACAATATCTGACAGCAAGGCTATCCCCCACATCCTTTGGGAAATGGGTGGGAAATGTTATTGCCATATTGGTGTTTGATTGGATCCAGTGAAAGTACAATGCAAAAGATAAAAGACTGGGCTTTTTAAGGCATGGAAAGATAAATGTTTATGAGTTTTTTAAAGGAAACAAGTCATTAGAGTTTGCCCTAATAAGATGTTTCACAAAATTAAGGTTAACATAATATTAGGCAGGTGCCTTAGTTGCATTGTGTTCAACTAAGTTTTGTGCTAATTTTACTGTGTATATTTGTTTTTAAAACTCTTGATATATATCTATAGTTTGATATAAAAAAAATAATTGTTTTTTACTGGTGTTCTCATGAATATTTTATGTTCTTTTATGTAATCCATTTTGAGGGTGTTATTTAAAGTAAGTAGTAGAGGATTTTCTAAAAATGGAAATGCTTTTCATACAGCTGATGAATATAATGGTTGTACAGAAAGAACTACAGGGTCCAAGTCCAAAGCATAACTGAAAAACATTAATTTCATGCTCCCTGGAATCACTGAATGGTTGTGATCATTCAGTTTCCATTATATAAAGTGAGAATTATTCTTACAGAATCGTAAGTATCAAAAAGGTAATCATTTGCAATGTGGTGATCCTCTTCTGTATGCATTAAGGATGTTGTACTTGCACGAAGGGTAGGCCAAAATCCCCCCTCCATGTCAAAAGGATTATGCCCCTGCAAAAATGGGTCCTGATTTTCTGCTGCTTTTTGGGGGGGGGGATATCCCCAAACATTTCAGGAGAAGTTGCCACTTTTCTTACTGGGTCTTGCCAGGGAAGAGCCTCATGATGTTTCCCATCATCCATGCTTCCTGGAATTCCTTGGAAGCACTTGGAATGCCACCCCCAAGGCATTCCAGGAAGTGTAGTCAGTGGGAAGCTGTGAAAAAAAAACCTGGCACCACTGAGTGGCACTTCTTTTGTTAGAAGAGCAAGGGAAAAACATAAAGTTAAGTAAGGTAAGTAGCAATCCTCCTGAAAATTTCCTTCTTGATCTTTCAGGAGGATTTCATCCCCCCTGAATAAATAGTCAAAAAAGAAAAAAATGAAATTATTGGGAGAGGTCTAACTCATACTGACAACTTTTCCATACATGCATCACCCTGCATGGGGTTTGTACATGGAGTTGGATTCACAGGTTCCCTTCCTTCAATGGAAGGTGCCATAAGAAGATTATGTCCATTAGAATAAGGGAAACTTTGGATCCAACACAGGAAAAGAAACAGAGACCCACTGCTCTGCCTTCTACATGCAGGAATTACATGAGATCCTTTTCCATGTAAGCCATCAAAGAATCCTTTAAACCTTGGCCCATCAGATCTGCAGGCACTTTTTCTACATATTCAAGGAGTTGCATATATGGAAATGGGTGATATGGTCCAGATAGCTAGTCTATAAGGGCAGATATGTGTAAGCAATGCCTATTCTGTTCAGAGTACCTTGCTCAGTATTTGTAGTGCCCAGATCCCCCCTTTTTGGGGTACATGAGCGATCTGTTGACGTGTCCCAAAGAAGGAAAAGTGTCTTGTCCTCTAGGAGGAAGGGTGGGATATCAATTAAATAAATAAATATAGCACATACTCACAACAATAATTTGAATAATAACATCAGCTATCCTCCTAACAGATCTAAATGCTTTAGGGGTGCATCAGAATCACCAGATAGTTCTCTCCCTCCCCATATATTATTTTATTTTTTTAAATAATCCATAAAAGAAATCTTTTCATCAGTTCCTGGAAACTGGACAGAGGATGAAAAGGATCGGAGTTTGGGAGAGAAGTTCAGGCTGCACTCAAACCAATGTTGCCACTGCCGAAAGGAAAGTAAGGATTTCAGATTGCATCCAACTAAGTCCTATACTGAGTCACCCATTGAAATGAATGGGCCTAAGCTAATCAGGTCCATTCATTTCAATGGGCCTACCCTGAGCAGAACTAGCATTGGATACAATTCTTTATCCCAAACTCGGAATAGCAATTTGGATGCTACAATGCAACTGATTAAAAAGAACCACATACCTCTTATAATGGTGAAATGCTCAAGAGAACAAATAGCAAGAATGGCTGCCAGGTAGAGTTTCATGGTGAATTCTTTCCTTGGGTGATAGGAGTACAAGTAACTCAAAGGCTCCCTTCCCCAGACTTTTATAACTGACTGGACTCTTCCTGGCCAAGTGGTATAATGGGGAAGATGAGAGGTGGAAAATCTGAGAGCACACACAGGCACACACACTTTAATACTGTAAAGGGGGAGAAAAAAACCCCTCTTGTAGGCAAGCCCCTCATCGGCAGTTTTTTCCGGCCACAATGTGGTTACTTCTTAGCACTTCAAAAGTCAGTTTTATTTTAGGCACAAAAGAAAGTTCTTTCTCTGCAGTGGAAACCAGCAATGTGTCTATGGTTTCATCTCTGCACTGCTATGTGGAGCCACACAATGTGCCACACAAATCAGTGAGAAAAATGTAGCTCTGAAATGTCACTCATACATGCCAATGGAGGACCAGAAGGGACTTCAAAAATGAGCATTCACTCTGTTTCCAATGATCAGACACACCTGGAGTTGCTCATGGAGACAGCAGCATGTGCACACACACACACACACAGGAGGGAGGTATTAGCAGGACTGAAGGAACCAAAGCCAGCCCTATGTGGTCTGAGTATGCTCAGCTATGGTCAGTAACCATGGAATGGTGACTGACTGGAGCAGGGAGAGGAAAACCAGGTAGGAGGACGAATGGAATATCCTGGAGGAGGGCACTGAACAGAAATGTCCCACACTGCAACAATTTGTTACAGATCTCACTTGTTCATTCTAACTCTCTTTACTAAGACAAGAACTGTTATTCTTAAAGCAGGCTTGTGACAGACATAAATCCAACTAATCTCTCCTTAAGAACCTCCAGAGAATAAGACACAATAATTTACCTAGATGGCATGCAATATATTAAATGGGAATGATGACGATGATGATGATATATCATGCTAAGGTGTTAATAAATTAGTAATAGATAGCTTAAGTAACAGAGACAACTAAATTTGTCACAGTAGTCTGATATTATGTCCTACAACATAAGCAAATGCCCACTGCAGGTTTTCATCATTGCATATTTCCAGTATATTGTGATGGAGGACAGAATGGAGAAGACACAACAGTACAAATCTGCAACAAGCTCATTAGGTAGCCTTGAGCGAAGCCAGCCTTCCTAATCTAGTGCTCTCCAGATGTTTTGGGCTACAACTCAAAGTTGTAGTACAAAACATCTAAAAGCACCCAGGTGGGGAAGGCTGTGCTAGATCAACCTAACCTACCTCACAAGTTTGCTGTGAAGATGAAATGGGATAACCTTTTGGATGCTGCCCTGAGCTCCTTAAAGTAAAGGTGGTGCATACTTGTGTCAGAGTAATAATAGTAATTGTGGGGATACATAGCCCACCATGTGATTTTCTGAAAGAATGGCCATATGCAAAAGGAAAACAGCTGTAGTAGATTTGGTAAAAAGTGCAGAACAGGGAACTTCAGCAAGTGCAGCTTTCTTTTCCTCTACATGACAACCTGTGCTTGGCCAAATTCACTATTTTAGTCAATTATTACATGTACAAGACCTCTGCTCTCCTTTGCATCTCATCACTTTTCCTTCTTTAGCTCTTTAAATTGCACTTCATGTGCAGTGGCTTCTATGTTAGAGGATTACAGCACTTTTACCAAACTACTGTCTTCTTGTTCTGCATTAATTTCACTGAAACTGATGAAAGGGTTATGCCATTGCTTCCACAGATTGCTCAGCAGGGCTGTGCAAGTAGCTTTCAGAAAAGCCTGAATCATCTCACTGGGCCAATTCAGGCCTTCCCAAGGAGATTCAGAAAACTAGTGCCCCTTTCTCACTGTTCTGTTGCGTTCATCCTTCACTTCCATTGTCACTACCATGTTCCCGCCACCATTTTGAATTCAGAATTAGTACAATGACCTCGAACCTGGCTTATTAGTAGCTGGGCAGCCAGTGCAGATGTTTTAACAATGGTGTTACATGTTGTCAACTATGTGCCCCCATGAGCAGTCTGGCCCCTGTGTTCTGCACCATCTGGAGCTTCTGGACCAGACTCCAGGGCAGGCCCACACAGAGTTCATTGCTATAATCTAGCCTCGAAGTTACCCCACATGGATTATAGTGGTCAGGCTATTCCTGTTCAGGAATGGCTGTAGGTGGCAAACCAGATTAAGCTGGTAAAAGGCACTCCTGGCCACAGAGGTCACTTGGGCCTCTAGTGAGAGAGAAGTCTCCAGGAGTATCCCCAAGTTACATACCTGCTCCTTCAGAGGGATTACAACCCCCTTCTGAAAGGGTAGTTTCCCTATCTCCCAGACACAACAACCACCTATCGAAAGAGCCTCTATCTTACCAGGTTTCAAACATCATTTATTGGCCCTCATCCAATCCACCACTGCATTCAGACACTAGTCCAGAGCTTGCACAACCACTCCTGATTGAGTTGTTATGGAGAAACAGAACTGTGTGTCATCAGGATACTTTGCTCCAAAGCTCCTAATGACCACTCCCATTCCTAATGACCACTCTCACTCCAGCTAGCTTTAATAAGCCAAGATGGACAAGGATCTTATGAGCAGGTGGTTGGATGCATCACTACAGTATCCTGTCTGTATCAGGCTGCATTAATGGGAATTGATCCTACAACACTGGGATTGACATTGTGTTGGACACCTCAGCTCTGCCGTTGCTGATCATTGCCACTAGAGATCACCAAGTTAGAACAGGAGTTACCACAGAGGACTTCACCAAAGGCCCCCTCAAAGCTGGCACTGACCCTATTCTTGTGCTTGGATTAGGGATTTTATATATTCATGGTCTGAGCCTAGAGGAGGAGGAAGACGTAGTAGTTGTTCTAATTGAAGTGTGGAATTTATCAGCGTTGTAATCTCCTCAGTGTGGCTGGTTCTTTATTGCTGATGCTGGTGTTTGGTCAATGTATAAAACTGTCTGAAAATGCCAGTATATTCTTTTCCTGGTGGTATAAGCAGGGAGCACTGGGAAGCCAAGAGTTCAGCCAGGAAAACAGAACCACGGACAGCTCCAAGTGGAGCAGGGAGGAATTCAGACTAGATCGATTCAGGCATCCACAAGCAGCAGACCATAACGTTTCTCCGACAAAGGTCTGGGCCCAACAGAAAGTGTAAATGTGTAAAAGACATCAGAGTTTCTAGCACCACACCCAGTGAGGGAGACATCAGTGCTTAAGGCGCCATGGTAGATTCTTCAGGCAATGACTGATGGAGCTACAGAGTTTTCAGCTCTGCCAGCATTTCAGAAATGGCATTTCTGGAGAACAGAGCAACCTCTTGAAGGTATATAGATGGTGGTTGGACTGGCTCCTGAGATTCTCCTTGCATGGAGGTTTCAGTCAGAGCAGTCTCTTCTGGGGTTTGTGCCAGTTTCTGCCACCAGTCTCCCTCCTTTTCAGCATCCTCAGACCCTCCTCTGACCCCTGGCCATGACACTGTGTTCTCCATTTTAGATTTGTGCTGATTCATGAGTTTCCAATAGTGTTGCTCACAGAATTGAATCAAGGCGTAACCCTCTCCCTACAACATCCTCATGTATGTAACTTATTCCCCCCCCCCCAGGACCTCTGTGTGTGAGACAGGAACTGACCCTAACACTTCTTGTCTCTGGAAGCTCATTTCTCATTTATTTCCATTTACAGACTACTTACTATCTGAAGTATCTCAAAGTGGCTTACAACAGAGTACATAGGTAGAAACACAATAAGTACAATAAAAACTATGTCAAATTTACATAATAAAATACATGAACAATATCCATATAGATGAATGAAATCAGACTGCATTACAAGCTTAGAAACATTCTTCAACAGGAATTATATGAGAATTGTGAAAAAATGGAAATGGACTGCCTTCAAGTCGATTCCAACTTATGGCTACCCTATGAATAAGGTTTTCATGGTAAGCGGTATTCAGAGGGGGTTTACCATTGCCTCCCTCTGAGGCTAGTCCTCCCCAGCTGGCTAGGGCCTGCCACAGTTTGCCACAGCTGCACAAGCCAGCCCCTTCCTTGTCTGCAACTGCTAGCTGGGGGGCAACTGGGCTCCTTGGGACTATGCAGCTTGCCCACGGCTGCACAGGTGGCAGGGCACGTAACCCCTGAGCCACTCACTGTGGGGGTGATCTTTAGCTGGCCCTTTACACCCGGGAGATGCGAGCGGGGATTTGAACCAAGAGACTCTGGATTCCCAGCCAGACTCTCCTCCCCACTGTGCTATACCACCTGTGATAATTGTGAAGTGGGTAATATATTCCTGGAAAATGCAGCATTATATTCCTGCCTATCCTCCCACTCAGTCACTAACATCATAGTGTTATGGGTTAGAGTTGAGATGGATAATTTCTCTGAGTCCCCTTCCAGCCTCCAGCCTCTGATTTGGAATCCTGTGCCTGGGGATGAGAAACTCGCTCTGCTGTTCAGATGAATTTCTTTTGTTAATCTAATAGAGTGGCCAGGTGGGTTAATGGGTCTATCAGGTGCCCAGCAACTGGTGAATGGGCCAGGGAGATCCTTTTGTCATTGAAACTCTTCAGGAGAGCCCCCCCCCGGGGGTCTAGGAGAGGCTTGTGTAGTGAGTGTGTCTGAGAAAGGCTGGGAACTGGAGGCAGGCAGAGAGACTGGCTCTCTGCACCATGGCTTTAGGGTGCCTCCTGTAACCCTCATGGAAAAGCTGGATATTGGACTGCTGATGCCTTGAACCCCTCCATCCTAAGCTCAGGTTGGAATGTGTGTAAATAAACAAGCCATATTTCATAAAGACACCACAGTCTCCACTGACCTTCTTTCCAAGGAAACCAAACCCTGGATGAGCGCAGGGACCCCTGGAAATCTCACTGCTTGGAGATTGGGGTGGTGCGCAACAATATGTAACTTCTGGGTAAAAATCTTTCCTGCTATTTCACCTTAAGTCAGCTTGCTGTGCACACATTGCTCACAGAGAATATGTCTAAAAGTAAGAATGTTGAAAAAATTTAAAACATACACATTTCCCTATTTTGTTCTGTGAAACTGTTGGATATGTTATGGACATGCCACTGTGACAAGAGTCATAGCTAGGAGATGTATCCTGTCCCTTTTAGCCACTTGCTTATCACAGACATCTTTAGAAGGTATCAGAGGACAGACAAACACAGTGCTCCCTCTGAACATATCCAGAATTACTAGGCCTGAATAAAAAACTGGATGGTGTTGCAGAAAAGCCATAGAAAATTATTCATGGCTTCCAGGCTTTGTTTTTATGGTCCAAGTAGTGACTGGTTTTCTTCACCCATAGAAGGTCATGTTTCACACAGACCTTGACACTTTTTAAGCAACAAGAGAATAAAAGACTAGCCATTGCTTTTATCTTCTTTAAATCAAAGAAGTTATATGGTTTATATTTCTGTTAGCAGCCCAAAATATCTGGAGAGTACCAGGTTAGGGAAGGCTATTTTACCCCTAGTTTGGATTCTCAGTTCATGTTTGCCACATCATGAGGGAAAACAGCTGGGGGCAGGGGAGAGATTTTTGCAGGGGGGAAGTGTTAGAAACAGAATGCTGGTCCAAATTAGAACTTCTTATGCTCTAACACCGAGACCTTGGATACTCCCGTGAACATGTAGTCCATTCAGGATATTTGAATATCATGGGAACTACAGCTCCCATGATCCCTAGCCAGCCAAGATGCACGGTATATGGACAGGAGCAGCCAAAGCTTGCATTATGAGGCAATCACCCTCCTGAGCCTTCTGTATCATACACATACACATCTGTCCAGGACTGTTCCATTATCACCTATTATTAAGCTATTAACCCTTTCCTTTTCCTCATGGAATGAAGTATTTGTTTTTCTATGCATTCTTGCTGCTTGAAGACTAGACAAGATACTCACAGCACAGCTTTTCCTAGTCCATTTCCTAGCATTTCATAATCAGCTATTCTCGATTTCTTTTGTATGCAACTTTATATAGGAGCTCCATGGCATAGTCTTAGACCCACGGCTTCCTTAAAAAACCAGAGCGGCTGATACCAGACAAACAGGAGCTTTCACTTTTAAAGGGTTTTATTATTGTTAAAGCTGAACTCTGATTCTGACATGTCTATTGGGTGACATTCATACCAGACATTTTCCCCACTATTATTCCATTTGAAACTGTCATGGCTTCTCCCCAGGGCTGGCACAAATCACAGATTTGTGTGCACAGTGTGCACACCTACCATCACCCAAGATGGTGTGGGAGTGTTAACACCCCCAACCACCACTTTTGGTGATAGCATGCACGCACAGTGCACTGATGCATCATCACAGGAAGTTGCACGGCTAGCCCACTCTGCTGGTGGTGGTGGGGGTTGGAAGGGTGGCTGCTGCTCCATGATCCATGTCAGCATTGCATTGTGGGGAGCACGCTCTGAGACCTGATCCTTGTGCGTATCACAGAACAGGAACTACACCCGCCCAGCCCCAGCAGCAGGGGCTCCTCTCAATGCCAGGGGCCTTCAGCCAGTGCCCAACCTGGCCACCCTCTGGCACCAGGCCTGCTTCTCCCAAAGAATCCTGGGAAGTTTGTGAAGAGTATTAAGAGTTGTTAGAAGACTCTTATTCTTCTCACAGAGCAACAATTGCCAGAGTTCTCTGGGAAGAGGGGACTAACTGTTAAACCACTCTGTGAATTGTAGCTCTCTGAAGGGAAATAGGGCTCTCCTAATAGCACTCAGTACCCTTCACAAACTACTCTCCCTATGATTCTTTGGGGGAAGCAACTTACAGTGCAATAAATGACACTTCCTATTCAGTGCAGGAATCCAGACAACTTTCCTCAATGTCAGCAGCAGCACATGTGGTGGAATGGAGTCACAGAGCTGCTGCTTGCCTAGAAGGGGTTAGGGTGGGGCAGTGTGGAGGCTGGGGCTGTGCAGTTGCACACTGGTGGGACTGCCACCCCCAATCTGGTGTTTGATCAGTGACCCACATGGCCCTGATCTCACTACCACCCTGCCCTGCTCACCTCCCTCTAGATAAGCAACAGCAACACTGATGTTGGGAGGGTGGCTCCACCCCACCACCCACACTGCTATTCCTTTGTGCTCATCAGAGTACCTTGCCCAATGCTAGTTGTGCCCAGAACCCTTTTTGTTTGCATCTAAGAGATCTCTGGACTCAGCTGAAAGAATGAAAAGCACCTTGCATATATTTAAAGAACCATATAGCTAGTCACCACAACAAGAAATGTAGATAATAAGAATATCAGTATAAGGTTATATTGTTGGAAGTGGGGCAAGAGCAACTTCTGTTTGGGTTCATTTGTATTCCAGAAGGAAGATAGAGTTAGGGTCCTCCAGCTGGCTAGGCTTGCTTACCTTTACCTGTGCTGTTCTTTACCTAACTTCTTGCCATTGTAAACTGATATGCTCAGGGAAGCTGACCTGCCCCTCCTTCCTTTGTCTTCTTCGACTGTCCGAGGAGAGAGAAGACATCTTTGTCTTTGTTCTCTCTCCTGAGCCATGAGAGCAATACCCAAGTTTGGGCATTGCGCCTCCAACTTAGATAGTTCGAAGTAGGTATGACTTTCCTATCTACTATGTATTTCTATGAATGAAGTAGCTTTTCTTATTTTACTAAGTCTTAAGTCTCAGTGATCTCAATGCAGGGTAAAATCCTGCTTCTAAAGTAAATACACATACTAGCACACATGCAGCTCAGACTGCTGATATATATATCCATAACATATATATCCCAAATGTTTAAGTGTTTTCAAGATGCCACAGAATAAGCAGATATTAGGAGACTATGTGAATTTTGTTTTCTTTCAATATCTAATTTTCACAGTCGTGGTGTAGTGGTTAAGGTGCTGGACTACAACCTGGGAGACCAGGGTTCAAATCCCCACACAGCCATGAAACTCACTGGGTGACCTTGGGCCAGTCACTCCCTCTCAGCCTCAGAGGAAGGCAATGGTAAACCCCCTCTGAATACCGCTTACCATGAAAATGTTATTCAAAGGGTCGCCATAAGTCGAAATCAACTTGAAGGCAGTACATTTACATTTCTTAAAGTTGTTCTCCCCATTTCTATGTCTGTTTGTATTGGGGGGGGGGAAGAATCCTTGTGAAAATTCATCAGTGTGTTAGTCTAACTAAAATAACCCACTACCTTTGGATCAGCCAGCATTTTAGTCCAAATTTCTCCTAATATGTACATTTTTAGAGCAAGTTTGCCTAATATATACATTTTTACAAAGCAATTTCCCGTAATATTACATTTGTATCTTGCTTTTCCTAATACAGGCATTTTTATGCACACTTCAGCCTAGTATATGCATTTTTGTACACATATCTTGTCTGGAGAACTGCATTGCCAAATTCGGAGAAGTTCAAATTGCAAAGGATGCCTGGGTGTCAGTTTGTGTATTGTTTCAGAATGTGTGACTTAGGTACGTTCACCTTTAAATGTGAACAGAATCGTATTTCTCCCTCATCCCTCATGTTACCAAATTCTTCCAAGCTACACAGGAAGTGGATTGGACTGTGAAAGACCAACCCAAATTGTGTTTGCATTTTGACAACTTTGTAGGGCAGTCCAATATCTCAGAGAGGAGGTCAGGTCTCCTGCTCCCCTGGTGCATTCACTATAGCTGTCCAGTCTCCCTGCTTTTTAAAGTTGGATAGAAATATCTGTGGGCTATAGGTACGTTCTTAAACAGCAAGGGTTTTTTTGCTTATTAGTGAATTTCTCTGCTTTTTAATCCAGGATGTATGAGATGGGATCCTCTGCAGATTTGCTGAGAATGGATTGATAATTTGCATGCTTATTGAGGTCAGTGGGATTTACTCCCATGCAATCATGCTTAGGATAGCTGAAACTGACCACAGGGGATGGGGAGGGGAGGAAGGGAGGGGAGGGAGGGCAGAGGGGAAGACAGGAAAGGGAGCAGGCAAAAGGGGGAGGGAAGAACAGGTTTGATCATTTGCATGTTTATTGAGTTCAGTGCAGAAGATGAAGGTCAGAGTATGGGGCAAGGTCAGTAATAGGATTACAGGTACTCTGTGAACATGGCTGATTTTTAATTAATTTCAACAGATTATGAGAACTCTGACAGAAAAAAGTCCAAAAGGGCTCTGGGGTTTTTTTCTCTCTTTTTAGACTTTGAACTCTCTGTTCTCTCTATTACTGTTTTGTGTATCGCCATGAAAATTGACAGGGTTGTTAAGCAAGCATTTCTGAGTTCAGGACTATAAGTTTTGTAAGATTTTGTTTTGAAATGAGCTTATGGGAAGCATCAGAATGGCATGGAGGGTATTTTCAATTTAAGATTGCAGAATGTGAAAAATCCACGCTGGCTATAGTATACAGCCACTCTCGCGGCTGTATAATCCAGAAAAGTTGGAAACTGCATACACGCTAAAATTTATCAGCGTTCTGGCTGCATTGGAACCAGTTCAAAACTGACGGTTTGAATGATACTGTGGAATTGGGGAGGGGGACACACCTCTTATAATGCACACAGTGGAAGAGTTCAAGAGAACAAATGGCAAGAATGGCTGCCAGGTAGAGTCTCATGGTTGATCCTTTCCTTGGTGATGGGGGTGCATGTAACACAAGGCTCCCTTCACCAGACTTTTAGAGGCCACTGGACTCTTCCTGGGCATGATGAGAGGAAGAAAATCATTTTTGTCAAAGCCCTCTTCTATGCTGTCCCTTCACTGGCAGCTTTTTCCTGTCACAATATGGTCATTTTTTTAAACACTTCATTGGTTAGTATTATTTTAGGCACAGAAGTCTACAGGTTTCCCATCCTTGAATTAGTGACATTTATTCCCATCAACAGCAAAATTCAACATATTTGCCTTATTTGGAGTATTATTTATCTATGTTAAAGGATTTATAAATTGCTTAATTTTTTTTAAAAAAATCTCTAAGCAGTGTACACTATAGAAACAAACCGTATCACTAAAACAAATATTTATTATTTATTTATGTGTTTATTAAATTTATATTCCGCCCTTCCTCCCAGAAGGAGCCCATGGCGGCAAACAAAAACACTACAAACACTTTAAAACACCATAAAAACAGACTTTAAAATATATTAAAACAAAACATCTTTAAAAACATATTTTTTATTTAAAAAGCTTCAAAAACATCTTAAAAAGCAATTCCAAAACAGACATAGACTGGGATAAGGTGTCTACTTAAAAGGCTGGTTGAAAGGGGAACATCTTCAGTAAGTGCCAAAAAGATAACAGGGATGGCACCTGTCTAATATTTAAGGGAAGGGAATTCCAAAGGGTAGGTGTGACTACACTAAAGGTCCATTTCCTATGTTCTGCAGAACGGACCTCTGGATAAGATGCTATCTGCAGGAGGCCCTCACTTGCAGAGCGCAGTGATCGACTGGGTATATAAGATAACCTAAAATCAATCAAACAGCAGCATAAAAGCATACAGTAACAAATAAAACTGGAATTCAGGAAATTCCATCACCTAAAATTGGGTATGATCTTATGGGACAGGGAAAGCCTGAGGGGAAAACTTCATCTTTCAAGATGTCTGAAGCAAGTGGTGGTTGCTGCTTCATGTATGCCAGAGGGAACGGCATTTCATTATCCAGAGGCAATAGCAGAAAATGGTCACTACCCTGTGATATTATGTAGGGTGTCATGCCACAGGTAGTATTTCCCCAGATAATCCAAGTGATCTTACAGGACTATCCAGGGGCAAGAATTTTCAGGTAACCTGCTCCTGAGTTGTTCAGAGTTTTAAACATCACCAACAGGACCTTGAACATAGCCCGGTAACTGATGGGCAGCCAATGCAGTTCCCTCAGCACAGGCGTAATATGTTTGCATTCAGATGCACCTCCCAGCAACCTGGCTGCAGCATTCTGCACCAGCTGCAACTTCCAGACTAATCCAAAGGGACGACCCACACAGAGTGCATTACAGTAGTCCAGTCATACACCAATAGCAGCCCCAGTCTGTTCCACTGGCCCAGCACAATATACAGGTCCTTACAGCCCACCCCAGGAAGGAGAAATTTCATGGTGAGCATGATGGAAATGTTATGGACTAGAGTGACTCCCCCTCTCCAGCCAACCAGTCAAGGTTGATGCAGCACCATATGCTTGGGTGGGCAAATCTGAGTCAGATCCACTCTGCCCAACTCAGGTCTCAGTAATACAGGCCAGGTGGGATCCCTCACCCATAATCAGCATGGATGTGCAAGGTGTTACTATGAACCTGGCATTTAAAAGCAGTGCCATCAAGTCAAAGGGCCCAGCAGCCAGGCCACTAAGTTCCTGTAGGGTCGGGCCATTGTTGTTATTTTAATTTATTAAACACCCTTCCCTGAAGTCCCAGGTTACAATAATCCTTAAAAACAATTTAAAACAACTTACAATCAGAAACATCACAAAAATAGAGTGGGTCCTAAAAATATACATCTCAGTATAGGAGACTGCCTGCAGCCATCTAGATTTCATACCTCGCTGGCCCTCCTTGTTCAGTACACCCAACTGTCCCTTACCTGTGATCACTTATAGAGGGGCACCATCAACCTCCTCCCCTCTGCTGCTTTTACTCAGATACATCATGGCTTATACACATACACTCCCAAATCTCAGGGCCCTGAGTTATAGTGTTGTGCACTAGGCTCAGCATACTGGGCTGATTCGGGGGGATTTGGGCATCACTTGAGTCGGGTTGAGGCAGGCCCAGATCACCGTGGGTCAGACTGGGTGGTCCAGAGTGTTCTGGAGCTGTCTGGGGGTGAGGCATCAAGCAGGAAGCAGTCATTGGTCAGGAAAGAAGAGAAACGGGATGAAAAGGCCGAGAACGAGGGATCTACCTAACTGGCTGCATCTTCCAGGGAGAAGGTAGGAGTTCTTGCCAGCCTGATTCCTGCCCAGCCTCTCATTTTCCCACCTGACACCCTGCCTCCTGACGCAGCACCACACAGGATGGATCCTCCACTTACTAGCTGGTAAGTGGAGGATTCCATCCCACATGGTGCAGGTTGTTGCTCATTTGCAAGGAGCTTCCCTGCAGGGAAGGTGCTTCCAAACAAGCGACATACCGCAAGATCAAACCCTCCTGCTCTTTCTTTCCTCCCAGCGTCTCTTCCTTCCTCCAACTGTATTTTTAATTAGGGTTTAAAAAAGTAATTAAGCATTAGCCCTGCCCCTGAATTGATCCAGGGCTGGATATGGGGCAGGGTGGGTGGCCCCCTGGCTGGCACAGGGTGAGTCTGCCTGATCCAGCTCCCAGATCAGGGCCCCATGGTGGATCAAGGTGTGTATCTCTGCACAACCCTACTGAATAATAAGCTCCAAACATGCAGATCACATTACCATCCACCCAGCATTATGTGTATGTCCCCATGAATGGTTTCCATGCTCTCACCGGGTCCCCATTCCCCAGTGCTCTGTCTCTCATCAAGTGTCATGAGCCCTGTGGAATGTTCCTGGAGTGGTGATGAAGAAGAAGAGGAAGTTACAGGATGGAACCCAGGGGAGAGTCTTAGTGCTTTGCAACAAGAAAGGGTTGAAACAGAAGGCTTCAACAGTTTTGATAGTGACAGCTCCCTCCCCTTAGAGCCAGCCCCTTCTCCTCTGCTCCACCCCCTCTTCGCCACAGCCAGAACCACCGCATACACCTCCTCTTGAGGATGAGGATCTCAATGAGATGCCACTGCTGCCATCGCCCCAGACACACAGACAACGACAATGGCAGGCTTACCTGGCCCCCACTTTTCCAACTAGGAGGAGTGCTCACATACGTTCCCATTCTGTGACATCTTCCTCACGCAAGTATAAAGAGCCCGCCCGAACCTACTTAAGGGTTGTAAGGGGATGTGTCTAACTGCTGTGACAATGTCTTAGCTTGGAGTAGTTATGCCTAGTTATGCCATGTAGAGCTGCAGCATCTTGTGTGACCTGTAAGCTGATCCATGAAGTACTCTAAACCAGTCTTTCCCAACCTTTGGGTCCCCAGATGTTTCTGGACTACAGCTCCCATCAGTCCCAGCCAGCATGGCCAATGGTCAGGAATTATGGGAACTGTAGTCCAGCAACATCTGGGGACCCAAAGGTTGGGAAAGGCTGCTCTAAATGGAATTTTTTCATTAAACATACTGGAGAAAAATACACCAGTGGGTCTGGGTCTGATTCCAACAGGCTTTGGCAGGACACCAAGAGGCCGAGTTGGGCACATACATACCCTTCTGGGTGTTCAACCCAGTCAACCATTGAACTTACTAGCACCCTCACCCTAGTGGCTCCTAAAGGTGCTCTCAGGGGGTAAATCTCCATTGGTGTCACACTTTTGGTGGTGAGCCTGCTGCTCAAAGCAGTGTTCCTTATAAACCCCTCTAGAGCTAACGATAAAGGAAGACACAGGTATCTGCTATGAGGAACTGCTGAGTCAGACCTGGCTGGCGCCTCTAGGGGAAGGTCTGCTCCCTTTAGCCCACCTTCTGGAAACATCTCCAGCTAGTAATCTGTGGCAACCAATCCCCTGTACTCTTTAGTCACCCAAAAAGATATTTAACATACTTGGCTAAAGTCATTAGCTGAACAAAGATATTTGTTTGCCCACTATAGCAGTCTCTTTTTCTACAGAATCCCATCTTACAGATATAAAACCACACACAGGCTTAGAGAGTACCTGAAAGATGACATCTATATTAATCCCCCCAAATCCTACAACAATGTGATAATATCCACTCACTCACTCACTCACTCACTCACACACACACACACACACACACGCAGAGAGAGAGAGAGAGAGAGAGAGAGAGAGAGAGAGAGAATTTACAGCTTCCAGTTGGATGAAATTACACTAGGCATCATACATAAAGATGGGAGCTGCAAACAAAATGGAGCCTCAGATACACGCACACAAACAAACAAACAAGCCCACCAACAGAAAGACCAGCATATTTCTAGGTCCTAAAGAAAAATGCACCTCCACATAATTTCATGACAGACTTCTGAGCTACATGGACGAAAAAGCAAACGAGTGGGACTCGACAAGAGGAAAAGAGACATTTGTTCCTGTTATATCTGCTGTGGCACCTGCTCCTACTTATATCCTTCATATCATCAAGTGGAAGTGCAAGATGTCCACAAGGTGTCCATGAAAGGCCAGCATTTGTTGCTCGTATGGTACATGTAGCTTTATAATACATCAGAACTTTTGGCAATCACCATGCTGATAGATATTGCAGAATGTAGATCAACCTGATGAAAACAAAGACATCAACGATACCTGGAGCAGGTTATGTGAATATTTAATATTAGTATAAATAGGAAAAATTGTCATTTTGAGGGTTCTTTTTAATTACACAGAATAAATTTGTAGATATCTAATAAAAGTCTTTGAAAGCAAATACGTATTTTTTTCACATCATCGCTCTGCTTTTCCTTTTTTAAGTGCAGTCATGACACATTAGGTTGGATTTTTGGTTTGGTGGCAGGCTTGGCACCAAAGCATGGCCAGGTTAGGCCCAGATCAAGGGTCCCTGTGGACCACAGGGGTCCCTGAGGGGCCTCTTCTTAGGGTCAGAGGATGGAACCTGCTCTGCAATCCATGGCAGTGTAGGATCATGCAACCCAATGATGCTGCAAATCACAGAGCAGGAGCTCCCAGACACCCCCTCCAGATACAGGTGTTGCCTGCCTCCCCTACTGTTAGCGTGTCAGTGTGCATGCCCTGGGTGATGCGCATGGATGAATGCCATCTCCCAAGATGGCAGTGTGGTCATCCCTAAGGGG
Source organism: Rhineura floridana (assembly GCF_030035675.1). Lineage (NCBI taxonomy): Eukaryota > Metazoa > Chordata > Lepidosauria > Squamata > Rhineuridae > Rhineura > Rhineura floridana. Next base: position 140,917,584 of record NC_084484.1, on the reverse strand, counting down.
GACACCTTCACCTCCATCCACCGCTATCCTGGGTGATGGCAGTCATGTGCATGAAGCATGTGAGGCGTGCATATTGATGCCAGAGGTAGGTGGAGCAGGCAGGCAGGCCTATATAAGTCATAGAATCATAGAATAGTAGAGTTGGAAGGGGCCTATGAGGCCATCAAGTCCAACCCCCTGCTCAATGCAGGGATCCAAATCAAAGCATTCCCGACAGATGGCTGTCCAGCTGCCTCTTGAATGCCTCCAGTGTCGGAGAGTCCACTACCTCTCTAGGTAATTGGTTCCATTGTTGTATGGCTTTAACAGTTAGGAAGTTTTTCCTGATGTCCACTTGAAATCTGGCTTCCTGCAACTTGAGCCCATTATTCCGTGTCCTGCACTCTGGGACAATCGAGAAGAGATCCTGGTCCTCCTCTGTGTGACAACCTTTCATGTACTTGAAGAGTGCTATCATATCTCCCCTCAGTCTTCTCTTCTCCAGGCTAAACATTCTCAGATCTTTCAGTCTCTCCTCATAGGGCTTGGTTTCCACTCCCCTCATCATTCTTGTTGCCCTCCTCTGAACCTATTTCAGTTTGTCTGCATCCTTCTTGAAGTGTGGAGACCAGAACTGGATGCAGTATTCAAGATGAGGCCTAACCAGTGCTGAATAGAGGGGAACTAATACTTCACGCGATTTGGAAACTATACTTCTGTTAATGTAGCCTAATATAGCATTTGCCTTTTTTGCGGCCACATCACACTGTTGGCTCATATTCAGCTTGTGATCAACGACAATTCCAAGATCCTTCTCACATGTCGTATTGCTGAGCCAAGTATCCCCCATCTTATAACTGTGCATTTGGTTTCTGTTTCCTAAGTGTATAACTTTGCATTTATCCCTGTTGAATTGCATTCTGTTGTTTTCAGCCCAATGCTCCAGCCTATCAAGGTCCCTTTGCACTTTTTCTGTCTTCCATGGTATTAGCTATGCCCAGAGCTTGGAAAAGTTACTTTTTTGAACTACAACTCCCATCAGCCCTAGCCAGCATGGTCACTGGATTGGGCTGATGGGAGTTGTAGTTCAGAAAAGTAACTTTTCCAAGCTCTGGCTATGCCCCTCCAAGACTGGGCAGCCTGGTGCTCAGGCCCAGTCACACCTGGCACCAGCCCTGTATGTTGGGCTACATATCTTCACCTTTCATTTATTCCAGTGATGGAGAACCTGCAGCCTTCCAGATTTCAGACTACACTCCCATCTTTCCTGGCCATTGGCCATGCTGGTCAGGGCTGATGGGAGTTGGAGTTCAACATTTGGAGGGCTCCAACTCCCCACTACTGATTTAAGCCCGTTTGCAGCAGTAGCATTTTCTTCAGAAAAGCAGCCAATAGATACTACACTATTTAGACTGCAACCTTTGCATCCCAAGTAGGATGTTTAGTCATTTAGTGTGCACAGTGGCCTTGGAAATGTTTTCCAAAAAGTTATTAATTTTTACCTATATTTTATACTGTGTGTCTCTTTTTTTCAGCCTGACCTACAAAAAAATTCAGTACAGCTGACGACTGAACCTATGCTAAGATACTTGAGCATAATTACATATGAGTTCAGAATACGGAACACATTTTTAACTCACCTGAGCATCAAGGAAAAACATAGGAATATAAATAATCAAAGAGTCTTGTGGCACCTTAAAGACTAATAAATTTAATACAGCATAAGCTTTCGTGGACTTGTCCATTTTGTCAGATGTAAAAGTATAAGATCAGCCCTGTTGGATCAAAACAAAGGTCCATCTTCTCCAGTATCCTGTTTCCAACAGTGGACAGCCAGATGCCTCTCTTCCTTCAAAATGCTCCTCAACCCACCCACCCCGCCATGTCACATTAAACCTTTTCACAGGGACAATCCAATAATGAGCAGAATAAGACAATTGTCTGAGGCACTGGGGAAGTGAATTGGTGCACATACAGCCCACAGGTAGACAAATCGGACACTCTCAGTTTCTCATTTTGCCACCCTGGGCTCCTACTGGGAGAAAGGGCAGGATAGAAATCTAATAAGTAAGTAAGTAGAGCCCCCCCCTGCTCACTTTGCTCACCAACCCCCCAACCCCAAACACACACACACCAGGCACCCCTAAATACACACACACACACATCAGGGCACCCCAAATACCCCCTAAATGCCCCCAGGCAGCCCCAAACACACACACATAGAGACACACATACACAGGAAGTCTCTCTCTCTCTCTCTCTTTGTCACACACACACACATACACACACACACACACACACAAACCGCTCTCCTCCCCTGGGCACTCACACACCTTTCCAGCCTCCCACCTACCCAGGCCTCCACTGTCACTGCCTTTGCCCTGTCTCAGCTACTTACCAGCCCTCTCTCCCACCCCGGCGAGGAGCAAAGCCACTGCTCCACCCCGGCTGCTTACAGGCCTCCTGCTGAGGCTGCCATTGCCACTGCATAGGCTGCTGCTGCAGTTGCCGCCACCACCACATGAGCCACTTTCCAGCCTCCCCCCTGTCCCCGGCCTTGAGCCCAGCGTGGCTGCATTTTGCTTCCAGTCCTCTTTGCTTGCTGCTGCCGCCACCGAGACAAGCAGCGGAAGTGTTCACGCTGCAGTTTGCTCACTTCAGCCACCTGCCTGCCTGCCCGCTCTGCTTGCCGTAAATGCTTCAGCAGCCACTGCCACATGCCTACACTGAAGCATTCGTGGCAAGCATGATGCTTACAGATATACACATGTAGAAGATATGTCAGCTTAACATATCCTACCATGTAATGTAATTATATTGTATTATATTAGTTTGTTTGTGTAATTGTCCTCTGGAAATTGTTACATATATCTGATGACATGCATGGATTTTTTATTCAGAATTAATACTAGACCCATTATTCAAATGGGGAATGAAGGAAAAGAGGGAAGGGGTGGACACGGACACACCCTTTGTTACATTGCGTTTCCCTGGCTGAGCTTGTTAGGTTTGAAACAGGTCTGTAATTTTTCAATACACGTAAGCTTTGGGATTCATTCCACAGTATAGGAGTGTAGGTCTTTTTGTTCCTTCTGGCAAAGACCCAAGAACCCTTTTTCTCTCTGGTGCGCCTATTGTCCTTTGTGTTCCCCAGGTTTATGAGCTTCTTTCATTCCCAGGTGCGTTTTTAAAGGTGTAGTAGATTTTTTCTTATTTGCCAATAGTGAGAGGAATGTCAGGTCAAGCACACATCTCTCTAGGGCAGTGGTTCTCAAACTTTTTTGGTTCGCGGTGCACTGTAAAACATATAAACGTTTTCTGGCGCACTTGGTGTACAAAATTAAAAATATATTAATATATTTTAAACTATGAATAAAAATAAACTATAGAAAACTATTACATACCCTATACAAATGGGTTTCTTCTCATTTTTAAAATATACTTTCATAATATTTGAGGCACACCTAGGCCACCTCTTAGGGCGCACCAGTGTGCCTGGGCACACCATTTGAGAATCACTGTTCTAGGGCAAACAAATATTTGCTCAAGGCCATCACAATGCTTGATAGAGCATAGAAATATTCCTAACCCACCAACAGTTTACAAGTGCATCTGAACTTTGCAGTCAACTTCCCCTTGCAGTGTTTTACAACTGAGCCGCTGCACATTCTAACCACACCACTGATGATGTATTTTGCCTGCCCCTAAACTTGCTACTACGTACTGGGCATTTGTAGCCCACATCCTGCTTGGCCAATTAATCACACAAGGCTTAAGCCAACCAAGCAACTCTTTCTCATTTGTGTGTAACCAAACTGGTGTCAGGAAGACAGAACATTGTAGAGAAAGGAGGAGGAGGAAATGCTTTCCTTTCAGTGGGCTTTTTCTTTTTCCTGAGACATTTGCCCTGCATGAAGTGTGGGGGAAGTCAAGGAAAACATTATGCTGGCTGTGCCGAGATTAGCTCCCCCACTGTGGTTAGCACACACCCACAATCCTCCTGTGTTCCACTCTCTGAGCTTTCCAGCATATATTTCTGAGTCTTCTCTTCAAGCTGACTTTCTATGCTTTATTAATGAAGCATTGCAAAGTGAGGAAAACCACAGATTGGACTGTCCTCCTAGAAGTGTATTACTACATATATATATATATATTTTGGGGGGGAGTTACATAATTACAAATGTTCCACCGTCAAGGCAAAAGAAAAAAAACCTTGCTTATGGAAAGGTAACATGTTAAGAGAATGGGCTTTATTCAAGTCATCTCCCTTGTGTATTAATTTTCTATGGTGCAAAACTGCATTTTGCACGCAAATGCACATAACAAAGCCCACCAGAGTTTGTTTCAAAGGAAAGTCAGCCCCAGGAGCTTGAATTTGAATTACAAGTGTAAACACACATCTGGGACCCTGCTGTGTGAGACAGTGTGGTTTGCCTAAGGCAGAACTGAGATTCCAACTGGAGACATCCAAATTCATAGCTTATAGAATAATAGAATCATAGAATAGTAGAGTTGGAAGGGGCCTATAAGACCATCAAGTCCAACCCCCTGCTCGATGCAGGAATCCAAATCAAAGCATTCCCAAAAGGTGGCTGTCCAGCTGCCTCTTGAATGCCTCCGGTGTCGGAGAGCCCACTACCTCTCTAGGTAATTGGTTCCATTGTCGTATGGCTCTAACAGTTAGGAAGTTTTTCCTGATGTCCACTCGAAATCTGGCTTCCTGCAACTTGAGCCCATTATTCCGTGTCCTGCACTCTGGGACAATCGAGAAGAGATCCCGGCCCTCCTCTGTGTGACAACCTTTCATGTACTTGAAGAGTGCTATCATATCTCCCCCCAGTCTTCTCTTCTCCAGGCTACACATGCCCAGTTCTTTCAGTCTCTCCTCATAGGGCGTGGTTTCCAGTCCCCTGATCATCCTTGTTGCCCTCCTCTGAACTTGTTCCAGTTTGTCTGCATCCTTCTTGAAATGCGGAGACCAGAACTGGATGCAGTACTCAAGATGAGGCTTGTTTTCGTTAGCCACTGCACTCTGGCTATTGTCACACTAGTCACTACAAAAGCAGCAAGAATGGTTTTTCTGGCTGCATTTTCAGGGAACTTTGTCCTTGGCTGGCCACATCTGCCTTCCCCACTGCTGACTTCAAACGTTTCAGGACTGCCCACAGCAAACCATTGGCTCCATGGCACATGCAGCTCTGGCCTCCAACATCTTGCCACTGCTCACCCACCACTCTGCTTGGCCACCTCCCCCATCATCTTTTGCCTGTGGCAGCCACCTCATCCTACATAGTGGTAGGGCTGGCCCTGCCTATGGGAAATCCACAAACTGGGCTTTCAGCCAATAGCTCTGCCCTACGATTGTACCAGCAGTTCCAGGCCATTGGTATTCAGAGGCTGCCTCTCATCCTGGAAGCAGCATATAGCCACCAGCTTCTACCCTACAAGAGACAGGAGGAGGGGGAGTGACGGCCACATTGTGGAAGCAGTGGCAACAACTCATCTCGGGCAGTGGTACTGTCAGAGCATGTTTAGCCAACATAGTCCTCTTCAGATAATCTTGGACTCCCAGCTCCCATCAGCCCTGACCATTGATCACGCTGGCTGGGAAGTTGTAGTCCAACAACATCTGGAAGGCACCGCATTGCCCACCTACATTAGGGGGAAAGGTGGCTCTTCAGACTGCAATTTGGTAACCGTGAGGACCATTGAGCTTTTTCAGTTTCAAAGAAATGTGAAAATCTGCCTTTTCAATTTGGGTGTGGTTGCATTTTTTATGAAGTCCACTAATGATCTTGCTGGGAATGCAGAATAAACTGGACTCCTGCCTGAGAGTGAAAAGCAGGGTAAACGTTTATAAACTATTATGGGTTTGGGGGCGAGATAGATGATTTCTATGAGGCCCCTTCCAGCCTCTGATTTGGAACCATGCACCCTGAGATGGGCTCTGCAGCTGAGAAACCTGCTCTGCTGGTCAAATGAGTCTCCTTTGTTAATCTAATAGAGTGGCTAATGGCTAATGGCTCTGTCACGTGCCCATTAACTGGCGAATGGGCCAGGGACATCCTATTGTTATTGAAACTCTTCAGGAGAGACGCCCGCCCCGCCCCCGGGCCAAAGAGAGGCTTGTGTTTTTAGTTGAGCTGGAGGAAAGGCTGGGAAACTGGAGACACAGAGAGGCACGCTCCCTGCATGATGACTTCAGGATGCCTCCTGTAAGCCTGATGGAAAAGCAAGATCTAATGCTTTGAGCCTCTCCATCTTAAGCTCAGGTTGGAATGTATGTAAATAAAAAACGTATTTCCTAAAAGACACCGCAGTCTTCTCTGACCTTCTTTCCAAGGAAACCAAACCCTGGGCATGTTCAAGGACCCCTGGAGATCGCTCACTGCTCAGAGATTGGGGTGGTGCACAACAATATAATACTGCTGCAGGGGAAAGGAGAGTGGGGTGGTATAGGTCAGAACTCCATTTGCCTTACGAGGGCATAAGTAGAGCCTTTCTGGATCAAGCCAAAGGCCCACCTAGACCAGCATGTCTATGAGAAGCCCACAAACAGGACTTGAGTGTAACAGCACTCTCCCCACTTGCAATTCCCAGCAGCTGGTATTCATAGGCATACTGCCTCTGACATCAGACATCTGTTGTGAAGTGAAGGCACAAGAGATGTAATGAAAGTTCAAGAACATATCTTCTGCAACACTTGAGAGTTCACCTCTTTCATTTTGGCCCGCCTTTCATTTGGTTGTGGTATCTTCTCTGCAAAGTCATACAAGTGAGATCGTCCATAACATTCCCACAGATTAGCAACTGAAGCTGCCTCATTAACAAAACATGTTTAGAAAGAAACCATCTGGATCTGGCTGAAGAAAGAATTATAGCTGGCAGGCCTTTCTTCCCCTCACAGTTCCGGGTACATATAGACCTCCTCTTTTTTCACATTTCTGTTCACAAAGAAGCAAGGAACAATTGGGCAATGATCAATCCGGTTCAGTCCATCCGTGCCACTCAGTGGATGTGCTGTGGGCAGACAGCCAACTGGCCAAACTGGTTTAGTCAGATTTTCTCTATAGCTAGGCTATTGCTTCCGAACTCATGCTCTGGCACTGTGGCTGGCTATTACAGTGTTCATGAAAGTAAAAGATACTTTAATCCTTCCTCTTCTTTGTGTGAGGCTCTACATCCTACTCTGCAGAGTATTTTGTGCACAGCAAGAACCCACTCAGTTCTTCCTCTTAGCATTGGCCAGAATCTCAAGAATGATGGACTAATGGTGTGAACTCAAGGGAAATTTGGACTTCTGCTTTTCCAAAATGATGGGGGTGGGACTAAGCTGTCCAAAATGGGGGGGGGGAGTCCAACATCCCACTGGATGGAACTTCTTGGATGGGAGCTCTTTGGAACCTAGGCACCTTAGGTTATCCCTGCAGCTGTGTAAACAGTCATGCCACTTGTTAATTAAAAACAAAAATAAGCCAAAAGTGAAATGTTGAAAAAGGAGGTCTGTGACTACAGAAACTCAGACTAGACTGGGATGAAGCAAAGTTGAAACTAAATTAAGAGAGAAGTAACATTCTGGTATGAATATGGTCACTTCCAGACATCTTCACTGGGCGTTCATTCCTGATTTGTTTGTAGAGTCGGTGATTTATTTAGCGTTCCTTCTTATTTGTTTGCAAGGAAATTAGACAATATTGTGTCAAGCAAGTGATATCCCACACTTTCCAATGCATTTCCCCATCACTTTCTGCAAAAAGTACAATCTTTGGGGGAAGCCAGTTTGTTTCCCAAGAGCTCCAAATCAGCTTTAATTATGAATCTTGAATTTGCCAGAACGTGATACATGTTTCTCTTTGATAATTCATTCATCCCCTCTTTTCATTGCATTTCCCCATCACTTTCCTAACTGCGAAAAGTCTGATCATTTTCTTAAAAGAAGGTGGTTTGTGCTAAAGTGGGTTGTACCAGAGCAACCAAGCATTTTAAGCCACTTTAACTGCACAAATCTACATTTTTGGTATGCATTTCAATCCCTTCCACAAAATAGTGGTAGTCTGGATGCATGGAATCTTGAAGACAGAATTGCCTAGGATTCCAAAACCTTTTTTGTTCCTAGGTTGTGCCTTTCATCAGCTCTTCCCTCAAGCTACTAGCATGTGATCATGCTGATCTCAGTATGCCTTGAGGAGTATCACCTGCCAATTTTGACAAATCAACATGTGTTATTGGTTTGGTTATTTACCTTTGTAGTAAATATGTATATTCTTCCCTTAGTTTGTAGCTATGAATTTGACTACTCTTAGAGAAAACAAATCTCATGAGATACATAGAAATCGTCACCTAGCCCTCCTTTGTGTAAAATCACCCTGGCAACCTCATTTCACATGGACTGTTCCTTGTATGCATGTTGAAATGTCATGTCACATTTTCTTATCAGATTTTCTCTGTAACAAAAACCTCCAACAGCAGACTTAGAAAGCTGTTCTGGTGCTGACAGTGTTCCGCATACCTGGCAGTTCCATCTGTCAGTAACAATGTAACAGCACAATCCCTAATAAAGTTGCTGAAATACACCTGGATTTCAATTATCAGGTGGCACCATGTGTCTTTATAAGGGCAAGCCAAGAACAAGATTACAAACATTTGAGACTCCTCACCCCACCCCACCCAGTGAAATGTTCCATGCTGGGGTATCACTAATCCACATAACCATCTTGCAAGGCAGGTAGATTCAGAAGCAATGACCTAGTTAGCTTCACAGCTAAGCCAACAATTAGAATCTGAATCTCCTAACAGGGTTGGTGTCAGCATCTGGCACCCTTAGATAGTTGCCAGGGCTTTAGCATGGCCACTGCTGATGCCTGCCATATCCCCCCTTACTAAATCTCACCTGGCACACCAAGTAGCATTAGGAGAGTAGATCTAACCACCATTTTAAATTCCCACAATGCTCCATATTGGGGCATTGTGGGAAGTTAAAAGGGTAACTGAACTATCCTGCCCAATGATAGTTGAACTGCTGCTATTGCAGCCAGTTAAGGCCTCCATGGTCCCCTGAGAGAAGACACTTATCCCAAGCCTCCCTCACACCTAGAATTAACCCTCTCTTCCAATCTCAAACCCACCATATTAGCCACGCTGATCTGATATTCAGGTTAGCTTTAGGATAGGCATATATTGTCTCTGCTTGGCACATTGTTTCCTGGAATCCCCAGTCAAACCCAATGGACAACTGACCCAGGCATTTTACTCATCAATTGAAAGAAACTGGGTGTGTCATATAGTGAAATATATATTAGAGAGTGAACTGTCCTAAGTTCGTCACAACTCTCACAGTTCAAATATGATTGTTAATAATATGATTAAGTCAAAGTGAATATTTTACACAAATCATTTGGTAATTGTAGTTATCACTTGATAACCTGAAGGTGTGAGTTTGGTAGTTAATCATTGAGTCGACTCAACACCAACCAGTTTTCCATCACAAGTGGTGATGGATGTTAAAAGTAGAGATGCGAGAAACTGAAATTCATTCCAACACCTTGATCCTAAGCATGTTTACTTGGAAGTCAGTCCCGCTGTATTAAATGAAGTTTGTTCCCATGAAATGTGGATCAGATCACAGCCTAAATGATGTTTTAATTTGGTATCACATTAAACCACTGACTCTGCTGAAAGGCGAGGTGCTACTTTCTAGAGCACAAGTCCTGCTTACACACAATTGACTCAGATAACATGACACCATAATGTCAAAGAACAGACTTTAACCTCAATAGAGAGCAAATGCTGTGTATTAATTCAGACTGTGCTTCCTTCCTTCCTGTTTTAATAAGAAGCTCAACTGATCTTTAAGGGGAGCTTCTGTTTCCATGTGTATGTGTTTTTAAAAATCCCCCACAGTCTGGATTAGAATATAAATTTATTTATTTTATTTATTTCATTCCATTTCTATACCGCCCTTAGCCAATGGCTCTCTGGGCGGTTCACAGCAAGGAATAAAATACAATACAGTAAAAAAAATCAGATAAAATCCCTAAAACAGACAACTTAAGCATTTAACAACTTGATATAAAATAACTTAACATTACACAATTAAAACGCCTGGGAGAATAAAAAGGTTTTGACCTGGCGCCGAAAAGATAGAAGAGTAGGCGCCAGGCGCACCTCATCGGGGAGACTGTTCCATAATTCGGGGGCCACTACTGAAAAGGCCCTGGATCTAGTAACAGCCCTCCGAGCTTCCCCATGGGACGGGACTCGGAGGAGGGCCTTAGATGTTGAACGTAGTGAGCGAGTAGGTTCATAGCGGGAGAGGCATTCCGCAAGGTATTGTGGTCCCGCACCGTGTAAGGCTTTATAAGTCAAAACTAGCACTTTGAATCTGGCCCGGAAACAAATAGGTAGCCAGTGCAAACGCGCCAAGACAGGTGTTATATGTGCGGACCGTCTGGTCCTCGTCAGCAGTCTGGCTGCTGCGTTTTGCACTAGCTGTAGTTTCCGAATTGTCTTCAAAGGCAGCCCCACGTAGAGTGCATTGCAGTAGTCCAATCTCGAGGTTACCAGAGCGTGGACGACTGAGGTGAGGTCATCATTATCCAGATAGGGGCGCAGCTGGGCTACCAACCGAAGATGATAGAACGCATTCCGTGCCACCGGGGCCACTTGAGCCTCAAGAGACAGGAATGGATCGAAAAGGACCCCCAAGCTACGAACCTGTTCCTTCAGGGGGAGTGTAACCCCATCCAGAACAGGTTGAACATCCACCACCTGGGTCGAGAAGGCACCCACCAACAGCGTCTCAGTCTTGTCAGGATTGAGCTTCAGTTTGTTAGCTCTCATCCAGTCCATTATCGCGGCTAGGCAACGGTTCAGTATGTTAACAGCCTCACCTAAAGAAGATGAAAAGGAGAAATAGAGTTGCGTGTCATCAGCATACTGGTGACAACGCACTCCAAAGCTCCTGATGACCGCTCCCAGCGGCTTCATATAGATGTTAAAGAGCATAGGGGACAGGACCAATCCCTGCGGGACTCTACAATGGAGAGTCCAGGGCATCGAGTAATGTTCCCCAAGCCCTACCTTCTGGAGACGATCCGCCAAGTAGGAGCGGAGCCACCGCCAAGCGGTACCTCCAACTCCCAATTCCGCAAGTCTCTCCAGAAGGATACCATGGTCGATGGTATCAAAAGCAGCTGAGAGGTCAAGCAGAATCAACAGGTTTACACTCCCCCCGTCTCTCTCCCGACATAGGTCATCATACAGGGCGACCAAGGCTGTTTCGGTGCCGAAACCGAGTCTAAAACCGGATTGAAATGGATCCAGATAATCGGTTTCATCCAAGAGTACCTGGAGCTGGTTGGCAACCACACGCTCTAAAACCTTGCCCAAAAATGGGATGTTCACAACCGGTCTATAGTTGTTCAGGTTATCTGGGTCCAGGGAGGACTTCTTCAGGAGTGGTCTCACCACCGCCTCTTTCAGACAGCAGGGGACCACTCCCTCTCTCAAGGAGGCATTTATCACTTCTCTGGCCCAGCCGGCTGTTCCAACCCTGGCAGCTTTCACTAGCCAAGAAGGGCAAGGATCCAGTACGGAAGTGGTTGCTCGCACCAATCCAAGAACCTTGTCAACGTCCTCAAGCTGTACCAACTGAAATTCATCCAATAAATGAGGACAAGACCGTGCTCCAGATACCTCATTAGGTTCAACTGCCATAATATTGGAGTCTAAGTCCCGGCGGATGCATGAGATTTTATCTTGGAAGTGCCCAGCAAAGTCATTGCAGCGGGTTTGAGATGGTTCTAAGATGTCCAGAGGGGTAGAGTGGAGAAGCCCTCGTACAACTTTAAAGAGCTCCGCAACCATTTTGGGCCCATAGGCACATCTACGAACCACAGAGACTTGTGGGCAACGAGTGCGCACACACATAGCCTATTCTACTGGCTAAAACAAAATGCATCTTTCAAGCCTAATTTTAGTGGGCAAAAGGACCCTCTGGGCCTCAGAAAAGGTCTCTGCAGATGCATGTGCACTGCACACACAGGCATCACACTCCTTTGGGAGGAAGAACAGGATATAATTTTAATAACTAAACAGAAGAAGAAGAAGAAGAAGAAGAAGAAGAAGAAGAAAGGAAGGAAGGAAGGAAGGAAGGAAGGAAGGAAGGAAGGAAGGAAGGAAGGAAGGAAGGAAGGAAGGCAGGAAGCAGGAAGGCAGGCAGGCATTGGCTTCTCCTTCCTTTAGATTGTACTCAACTAATATTTACTCAGAGTAGACCTGTTGCAGTTAATGGCCTTGACTAACTTGGGTGCATTAATTTCAATGAGTCTGTTCTGAGTAAGTTAGTTGAATACAACCCATAAATTCCTCTAGTGCATTCAGAAATAATCAGCCATCTTGGCACACTAAAGTACTCATTAAAGTTTTGTATATTTATGGGTAGGATGTTCAGCAAGAATTAGGATGTTCAGCAAGAATTAGGCCTGCCAACTTAATCTGCAGGTCTGACATCTTCAGGCTGCCCACCATCAACTGTGCTCATTCACTGCTACAGCAAACTGATTGCCAGGATCAGTGTGGGTGGCACAGTCCAAAGCAGCCGCTATCATACTGAAACCCCATATTGCTTGACCGCTGCTTCCTCTATGATGCAAGAGATATATCTAGGTTTGGATGCATTCTTAAATTGACATTTACATACAGAATGTAGGGTGGCCATGTGTGTCCTGCCTTACAGTCCTCTATATGACAGCATCTGTTTCAGGGGTGGGGGGGCATTTAAGCCCAAGGGCCTTCTGGGTCACCTTCAGGGGGGTACATGTCAGTGGTAGGTGGGGCCAGAGTCAAAAGTGGAAGGAACAATGGATGTCGGCTCGTTTCTACACACATTTACACAGCCCTCTCCATATTGCATTCAAGGAAGCGTTATCAGAATTCAAGGACACATTCCAACTCGAGAAGAATACAAAGTATGGGCATTGAGGGGTGTGACTTAGGAACAGGGGCCATGGCTGTGGAGGAAGTGTAGTCAGGAGAGAGTCCCAAGGGCCAAATAGAGACCCAGAAGGCCATCTTTGGCCCCTGAACTACAGGTTCCCCACTCCTGCTCTATTTGAAGGCCTGACCAATTAAAGTCTGGTTTAAAGATAAAGAACCATAAGAATGGAGAGTAGGGGTCTTGATGTTGCCCATTGGGAGTTTGCACCTGGGCAGCAGACTGAGCAAGCACACAGCTCACAGTGTTTCCTGCGATGGTGAGATGCATTGTGTGTTTCTGGCTAAATCATAGTATTTATTTCTGAAATTTCAGCTATACACATAAATCAGTGCATGCAAATGTTATGCAACTCTGTGTCCTTTGAGGCCCTCTTTTTTTCCTGATGCATTTCCTTGGGGGACAGAGTGTGAGGTGTAAGTGGCCACCCAAACTGTCCATCTGGATATGTGTTTGCTTTCCTTGTCCCTCCTTCGGTCCTAGCAAGGAATGGAGGCACACTCAAAGGGGACAAGGGTCATAAGAACATAAGAAGAGCCTGCTGGATCAGGCCAGTGGCCCATCTAGTCCAGCATCCTGTTCTCACAGTGGCCAACCAGGTGCCTGGGGGAAGCCCGCAAGCAGGACCCGAGTGCAAGAACACTCTCCACTTCTGAGGCTTCCGGCAACTGGTTTTCAGAAGCATGCTGCCTCTGACTAGGGTGGCACAGCACAGCCATCATGGCTAGTAGCCACTGATAGCCCTGTCCTCCATGAATTTGTCTAATCTTCTTTTAAAGCCATCCAAGCTGGTGGCCATTACTGTATCTTGTGGGAGCGAATTCCATAGTTTAACTATGCGCTGAGTAAAGAAGTACTTCCTTTTGTCTGTCCTGAACCTTCCAACATTCAGCTTCTTTGAATGGCCACGAGTTCTAGTATTATGAGAGAGGGAGAAGAACTTTTCTCTATCCACTTTCTCAATGCCATGCAGTGTCAGCAAAAGCAACCTGAAAAAAGAAGAAAGTTTCAGCTATTATGGACTTTTGGTTTTTAATCCAGAAAGGGATTGTTTGACTTATTGATATTTGATTATTGGGCAATTTGACTTATTAAAAATAATTGCAGTAAACTGCTTGTACATTTTTTGTTTAAATCAGAAAGTGGACTGGACACATATCCTTGCCCTCTTCCAGCATAACGGAACAATTTTCATAGAGGCATCTGCTCATCTTAATTGCATTCACCATTAAGTGATCTAATGAGAGTGGTGCAGTGAAAAACTTATTCCCATTCAGGTAAGTTTTTTTTTAATCCAATTCATTCACATAGGTGAGTTTTTAGCAGGAAAACAGACATTCTGCTACTCTTTCTGTTTTGGGTAGTAGAAAATGTTTAAGATCTTAAAAGTGTTTGGTTGGCCAGTGTTGCAAATTAGATTATAAGCTTTTACTTTTAAATACAGTGACAGAACAGATCATAGTAACCACCACAAGTTCTCCCACCCATTCCTCACCTAATCTTTTTAAACCACTCCCTCTGACCCTACAGTAAGCAAGACTCCACATTTACCCTACAGCAAATGGAGGGAGGAAAGGGCAAGAGCAGTCACAGCTATCACATCTCCTGTGCGATCAGCACATTTAAGGATAAATGCTTGTTTTCTCGGTTACAACCTGGCAGCTCTGCCAATGCTGCATCTAATGAACAGAAGAAGAGCCCTTCTGGATCAGACCAAAGGCCTATGTAGTCCAGCATTCTGTTCCTACAGTGGACAACCAGATGCCTATGGGAAGCCCGCAATGAGAGCATGAGTGCAAGAGAGCTCTCCCACTCAGGCACTCCAGCAATACTGCCTCTAATACTGAAAGAAAAATTCGCTAATAGGCAAAAAAACCCTTGCAGTTTAAGAACGTACCTATAGCCCACAGATATTTCTATCCAACTTTAAAAAGCAGGGAAATTTGGTAGCTATAGTGAATGCACCAGGGGAGCAGGAGACCTGACCTCCTGTCAGAGATATTGGACTGCCGTACAAATTTGTTAAAATGCAAACACAATTTGGGTTGGTCTTTCACAGTCCAATCCACTTCCTGTGTAGCTTGGAAGAATTTAGTAACATGTGCTTCTGAGCATATGGTGAGTGGTGGCAACACCTGCCATCTCCAAAGATGGAGAATTATATTTTTGTATGTTTGTTGGTGTTCTTCTTATTTTGCTTCTTTTCTATGTTACTAAATTTTATTTCCCTCATTATTCATCCTAGAAACCTGTGTCAAATTTATTTTTATTAATTTCAAAGCCTTTTTACTGGTCATGTCATATGATGATGAGGACAGCCTTTTGTGTTTCAAATTAGAGGTTATGTTCCATTTCTATTTTGGGTGTGAGGAATGATTTATAAACTCATCAGGTCAAGAAGACCTATCAGCAGAGCTTGGAAAAGTTACTTTTTTGAACTACAACGCCCATCAGCCCAATCCAGTGGCCATGCTGGCTGGGGCTGACGGGAGTTGTAGTTCAAAAAAGTAACTTTTCCAAGCTCTGCCTATCAGGCCTAACAATTAAAACCCCAGCTTGTGCTTCTAGTATAAATCAGAAGCCTGAAATATTAGATACAGCTTCGTGTTGCCTAAAAGTGAAAGTAATCTGAAAAAGCCCTAAGAGATGGAACAAGGAAGTTGTGGTCAGCAGAAAGATTTCACATCAGGAAAGTCAGTTTAGATGAACAAGCCGAAATCTGTCTGATACCATCGTCTGGATAGCAGCTTTGAACCAGCAGTTTCCTAATTGGCACATGGATGGGCAGGGCAATAATGTGTAAAGTGACCACCCGAAATGTGTAAGATATTGCTATATATGGTTATAAGGTTTGCTTTTTGACTATGACATATGTATGACATGTAGCCCCTTTATAAAGCTCTGCTTGGTATATTTTGGGTAGAGATGGTTTTGCTGACCACTCTCCAAATGGTCCATTGGTTTGTGTAATCTATCAATAAACTTGTCCTTTGGAGCACAATCAAATGACTGGGGAGTTTTCCTTCCACAGGTGCACTAACAGTTGAATCTAAAGCTGCAGTATGATGTAAAATCAGACTGATTACAATATGTTGCACCTTCAGCAATGACTCTAGCTGTTGGAAAAAAGAGGATGTATGTTTTCAGCCTGCTACGTTTAAACCACTTCATTTAAGGCAAGGTGGACATGGTCAATTAAAAACATAGAGCACAGCTAGCATTTTGCTAGAATATATTTCACCTCCCACTGTTTTATCTTGTGCAAACTCCTCTTGTCCACTGGAGACTATTCTGCAGAATAGTCAGTACCATTATTCCACAATTATTTTTTGGAGGTTTTTTTAGTGTAAATTTTGCAAAGTGTTGCTGTACTTCACATATTCACAGAAACAGAAACAAAAGAAAATTATTTCCTACAGGAAACTTCACTAAAATTGCAAAGTAAATCAGACATAAAGTGACCATCTGAGCTATATTAACTGTATTAATAATGTTGCTTCCTCCCTGCTAAAACAAGATCAGCACAGCACATCTCTTTTTTCTATTATTTGGGCTGTTTGCAGGTGTTGCCACCACTCACCATATGCTCAGAGGCCCATGTTATCAAATTCTGCCAAGCTACACAGGAAGTGGATTGATTGAAATCATTCTTTTTGTGTGGCAGCACCTACTCTTTGGAACTTCCTGCCTATTGATATCAGGCAGGTGCCTTTGCTGTATTTTTTTCAGTGCCTGCTTAAAACTTTTCTGTTTAGGCAAGCCTTTCAAGACACATAGATGTTGTTCTGTTTGAATCTTTTTAGTTAGTGGCTGTTTTAATTGTTTTATATATGTGTATAATTTCTTGTTTTTAACTGTTTTATTGATAATTTTAATATCAAACCACTTAGAGGTATTTCCATTCAAAAGATATATAAATTTTGTTAAATAAAAATAAATAAAATAAAATAATTTCCTGCCATTAGGCAGCTGTTAAAGTGACCAAAGCTTCTGTTAGGGAAAGAATTGTCGAATGTATCAGGTAAAAACAGTGGAGATAGGCCTGTAAGCAGTGGCAACCAGTGGGGTGGGGTGGGTGAGGTTCCATTGTTCTCCTGGCTTTCCAGCACTGTGGGTCACTGCCACTGACTGAGGGGGGGGAAGCATGGGGAGCTCAGTGTGGGGGCAGTCTTTGCTACCGCACACCACACTGCACTCCCAGCACCTCCCACTCTGAGTCAGCTGCAGCAACCCATGGTGTTGGGAAGCCAGGAGAGCAACAGAGCTCAACCCACGCCACCCCAGTGGAACATAACAGCCCTGCTGGATCAGACCAAAAGGCTCATCTAGTCTAGCATTCCACTTTCACAGTGGGAGATGTTATGTTATGTTAATGTTTATTTATACCCCGCCTTTCAGCCAAACAACCCTCAAGGCGGCTTACAGAAAAAGTAAACACAAATATAAAAATACATCAACAAGGCAATACGTCAATAAAGCAATACATTGTACAAAAAATTAAATTAAAAAAAGTTTCTAATTTCTATCTAAAATACTGAAGCTGAATAATTTGTAGTCCAGCTCTACTTTAGGCTTAGGCTGAATTCCTAAACACACTTTCTATGGAGCAAGCCCAATTAAACCCAGTGGAACTTTCTTCCAAGCAAGTATGCATAAAATTGCACTGAAAATCTCACAAAGTAATTTGTAAGGGCTAGGTGGAAATGGAAATGGACTCCCTTCAATTCGATCCCTATTTATGGCTACCCTATGAATAGGGTTTTCATGGTAAGCGGTATTCAGAGGGGGTTTACCATTGCCTCCCTCTGAGGCCAATCCTCCTCAGCTGGCTAGGGCCTGCTCAGCTTGCCACAGCTGCACAAGCCAGCCCCTTCCTTGTCTGCAACTGCCAGATGGGGGGCAACGGCTCCTTGGGACTATGCAGCTTGCCCACGACTGCACAGGTGGCAGGGCACGTAACCCCTGAGCCACTCACTGTGGGGGTGATCTTTAGCTGGCCCTTTACACCCAGGAGACATGAGTGGGGATTTGAACTCACAGACTCTGGACGCCCAGCCAGGCTCTCCTCCCCACTGTGCTAGGTAGTTTCATGTATTCTACAATTCCTTAATTTCCTTAGAAAAATGGCTGATGACCCATCACATCTCATTTTCATTTATCTGTTTTATAGAGACAAAACATATTTAAAAAGGGAAGAATCACAGAGGTTATCTTTATTTATTAAATTAAGGTACGAATGTATAGAATCAATACAGCAAGGTTTTTTTCCTAGGAAAATTGGCAAAAAACACATTCATATAATTATTGAACATCATTGGTATGAACA
Organism: Rhineura floridana; assembly: GCF_030035675.1. Lineage (NCBI taxonomy): Eukaryota > Metazoa > Chordata > Lepidosauria > Squamata > Rhineuridae > Rhineura > Rhineura floridana. The sequence continues at coordinate 140,899,285 of NC_084484.1, read as the reverse complement.
CTTAAAATATCTCTTGCCATTTTGTTCGGTATGTTGCATCTCCAAAAACTATCATGCTGTCTGGTGAGAGCAGCAGTTTTTTGTCCCTGGGAAGCCCACAAGCAGGACATGAGTGCAACAGCACACGCCCCACTTTTGTTCCCCAGCAACTGGTTTCAGAGACAAACCGCCTGCAGTGTGGAGGTAATACAGTCATCATAGCTAGGAACCATTGATAGCCTTAGTCTCCACAAACATATATAATCCTCTTTTAAATCTGTCCGGCGCGGGGGGCATCAGTACATCAAGTGTATGGCTTGTTATATAGTGGTGAGATGTAAGAGAGAACAGAGACAGGGGCTCCTGCACCTTTAATGGTTTTGGAAAAGAGGAGATTTCAGCAAAGCTTGAGCTATACCTGCTGAAATTCCCTCTTCAACACAATTGTTAAAGGTGCAGGATCCCTGTCTTTTTATGCATTTGGTCATCCTAGTCTCAAGCCAGGTTACTTTAAGGTTCCTGAAAACTTATGGGAAGTGAGGAAAAGCATGGTCAAAAGACCACACCACACCACACCTGAATGTATTTGAAGAGTGCTGGGAAATATAAACATTGCTATGACTATATTGTTCTGATAGCTTTGGTATGGCTTGCTCACTAATAATGTATTTTAATGGGCAAGCTAGGCAGCTGATTACATCAGGTATTTGTTTGATCAGTTTATTCCTACCCGCAGAGAAGAAAGAGGTGGTGACACTAGGGGTGTGCACAGGCTGCAAGATTCGCCTTGTATATATCTGTGTTTTTTAAAATTCTCCATTCACTAATAGGGCATCAAAAATAGCTATAATATTTTCCCCTTTTGGCCAAAGTGGGTACAATTTACAGGCACAGGAATCCCTCTATAGTGGATAAAGCATGCCAAATTTTAGACAAATAGGTAGAGGGCCTTTCCTGGGAGAACCCTCCTCCATAATCCATATTAGGACAATACCTTTATTAAGCCAACTAAAACTCCAAAACTGATGTAAGTTTCATATTTTTGAGAGGGGAGTGGGGGCCTGTCTCTTGTTCTTCTGCCTGGCTTGAACCATTAAGGGGAGACAGAGTGATGCATATTCTTGCTGGTTGTTGGTGTCCTCTACTGTAGACCTTCATCAATATAGGCATTATTGCTTCTGAGACAGACCTTATAATATAAAGCTGTCTACAATGCTCCCTGTGGAGTTCTGAAGAGCTGGAAGTCCTTATCAAACTGGCCTGGAACTTCCAGCTGCTCAGGGAACTGGGCAGTGCAAAACCGTATTTATAAAAAGATGACCCTTTTTCCAAAAAGAATGAGTTTGAAGTACTGCTTCTGGAGAGAAGAGGATTCTGTTTCAGTTTTGTAAACATTCCCCAAATTGAAAATGACATCATTCTTTTCTTTTTCATAAGGGCATTAAGTGCTAGTAAGCTTCAGAATACACAAAACTCTGTCAATTCCTACTTAACTAAGTTATTCAGCCATGTCTGCATTGAAAGGGTTTGGATTCCCAGAGCTTAAATGCATTTAAGGGACATTTAAGGCACTTAACATTCAATAGTCACACTTTTAAAAACCACTATACACAGCATCAGAACAGTTAAAGTGGCAAAAAGATATGTTTCATCCATACTTTCTGAGCATGTTTATATAGGTTGAATGAGGATTCTAATCCGTGTCAGCAATTACAAATATAGAATCAAACATTGGTGCTTATTCTGGCTCAGTTAACAAGGGTGCGATATCTTGTATGCAATATTAGTTGCATTCCAAATGCTGTCAACATGCTGAGTATTTAATCAAATCAGCAGACTCTATCCCCTACAGATCTGGAACTGGTCAATTGTGTGTTGATTGAGAAGCTTGCTACTGGTTAATGCCTTTTGTTTCACATTGAATATAATGACTTTCTGGGTATTTTTAGGCCTGCTAATAAACTCTGTTTAATCAGCCAGAGAAAATATCACTAAGATAGGGTGACTGCTCAATGGTTCATTTGACTGTCAGCTGTTCTGCTGATTACATGCAAAGGATTTTTACTGCAGGTCTAGAAATAGCAGTTCAGGACAGGTGATCATCCTGTTGCAGCCATGACCTCCAATATCAGTCATCTGTAGTTTTTAATGAATGCACGACATGCATAACTGCAATTCCAGGACTAAAATTTCACATTCAGTAAACTTGTTCAGTCTGGTACTCAACTAGATCAATAGATGACATAGCAATTTCTCATGTTCACAGTTGACAACTCTCATGTGAGGTCTGGTAATAATACTGGGTGATGTATTACACAAATCAGGTATACCAAACTGATAGCTTTCACCATTTATACTGAATCTTTGAAGGATTAACAACAAAATTATATGTGTCTACTCCAAAGTAATTACCATTGAGTTCAGTGAAACTTACAAATAAGTGCATATGTGAGGGCAGCCTAAGCCTCTATGAAAGGATATAAAAGTATACCAAATCAGCAACCATGAAGCTCCTTGTCAGAAGGGAAGCCCTGTTTATTAAGAAGTGAGACCCTTCAAGTCTAATGGGGCTTAAGTGCTCCTCCAGATGACTTGCTTATTCAGTATTTATCCTGATTTGTTTGCACAATACTTATGCAATGGTTAGATTATTGAGCATAGTCTGGTCTTTATTGAGCGTTCACTGAGATGTATTTATGGGGTGGTTATAGGACAATGAGCATTCATTCTGCATTCATCCTGATTTGCTTGCAGGGTGTTTATACATCTTCCCATTAATCATTTGCTCATTCAGTGCTAGGGATGGGGGAGAAATTCAATTCAGTTTGCGTTTAAAGCCAAAACTATCAAATTTTCACTTTCCAAAACAATATGAGAACTGAAACACAGCCAAAATGTGAACTTATGAAATTTTGCAATGCAGCCCTCCAACCAAATAATGTTCACAGAAATGCATATATTCGGGGAAAGTGTGCATAAAAATGATTAGTGAAAATAGCATATAAAAATGCATTGTATTAGGAGAAACTGCTTGCAAAATGTGTACATTAGTCAAAACTGCATATAAAAATGTATTTATTAGGAGAAATTCACATGAAAATGCTAAACAATTTCCATGAAGATTTTTTTTTAAAGAGATCCGCAATTTGCTGCAGAAATATGGAGAACTGAATTTTAAAATTAAAAACATGAGCAACTGACAGTGCCAAAACGGACAGATCCTTGCATTCCTATCCAGCACTTTTCAATGCATTTCTCCATCTCTTTCCAAGCCACAAAATTCTGGTTTGTTTGTTTTTATTTTTAGATGGATTTGTTGAGCTAGGGCGACAGAGCACTTTAATCTACTCTAAAAGCATAAACCTAAAGTTCTGGTATGTCTTTGAATCCCTCCCACAAAATACTGACATTCTGGAGGCACCCTAAATAAGTGTGGATAAGATTGCTACCTAATACAGTTGCAGTTCACCTTCCTGAGTCAAAGAAACAATGTACTTTTTTTTCTTCCAGTATCAATATTTTTTGCAAAAATTAAGAATAGCAGAAATAAAAGAGAAGGGTTCTAACTAAAAGCAGAACAATAATTTAGAGTTTGGAAAAATAGGTATATGATGTGATTCAAACGTATCAGGCTAGCCATCTAATGAATGAATAAATTAATTAAATAACTCCGTTTTTGAAATGATGTGGATTTTCATTTCAGTCATTCTGCTGTAACTACGTGGGAGATTTTGACTTTCCCCTTAATTAAGAAATGTTGGAAGATTCAGGTCAGAAAAAAGAACATACTTCTTCACACAGCACATAAATAAATGATGGAATTCGCTCCCACAAGAGGCAGTTGTGGCCACCAAGTTGAATGGTTTTAAAAGAAGATTAGACAAATTCATGGAGTAGCTACTAGCCATGATGGCTAGGATCTGCCTCTACTGTTGGAGGCAAAACACCTCTGAATTCCAGTTCCTTGGAATCACAAATGGGAAGAGTGCTGTTGTGCTCAGGTCCTATATTCGGGCTTCCCGTAGGCATCTGGTTGGCTACTATGAGAACAGGATGCTAGACTAGATGGGCCATTGGCCTGATCCATCAGGCTATTCCTATGTTCGTAATGTATTCACCTCTATATATACCCTGCCCTCCTGTATGAACATTTTAATGTCTAAGGCAGCTTAAGGGATTCCTAGCAGATTTCTTCCACAATTCCAGAGTTCTTTCTGTCCTTGAGTCATGACTCTTAATTATCATTGTCTAGGATGGAAAGGAATGATGGATGTTACAATCATTATTTTGAAAACATTGTTAGACAGAAATCATCAAGTAGCTCCACCATCCTGTTTACTTTACACATGCACAAATGTTCTTGCAGGTTGTACAGTGAGTCAGCCCCAAGGTTTTGTTGGTAGATAACTGCATATATTTAGGATGATATAGGAAGTCCTTGAGAAAGCAAAAGGGAGTGTTAACAAGTAACAGAGAAGCCAGATAACAAAAGCAGATACAGGAAAGTCCAAGGACGAGTCAAAGCACGCATCTGAAGTCGATAAAATGTCAGTATCCTGCCACTTGTTGAATCAACATCAGCCTCCGTATACCTCCAACAGTGGAGGTGGAGCACAGCTATTGCGGCTAACAACTCTGGACAATAACATATTTTTTCCCAAGCCCCAAGCCCATTTTGCCACTTTCTCTGTGTATGTGCTCTAGTTGACAGCTGGTGTACCTAAGAAACTGAGCTACAAATCAGGAAATCAAGCCTCACCTCTACATAGGGATATCAGAGAAGTCCAACAAAAATGGAAACAGGAACAGAAATTGCTGATGTTCACTTGTTCATCCCGTGTCTGGAACAGAAATCAATCCAGTGAATAAGATCCATATTTCCTGATGTCACTTTTGGTCTGCAAATGATACATAATTGACTATGCCCACCACCACCACCATTTCCACTGTGTTTCCTTTGCACTGAAATGAATGGGATGGAATAATGTAATGACAATGTAAATTAAGTAATTAACATAATTAATTAATTATGTAAGTTATGCAATTTTACTACAGTGGACAGCAGGACGAAAAACGTTTTTGGCAGAAGACAGATTGGAAACAGGGCAGCATGCAACAAATACAGGCTGGAATGGAAAATAATGCCTTCTTACATCCCTATATCCACCATGAACTCGGAGGGGCTGCAATCCAGTATCCACAAGATATTTGGAAGTAAGCCCAACTGAACACAGTGGGCCATACTTCTGAAAAAAGATACATAAAACTGGAGTTGTAAATAGTCTTAAGCGAGCCACTCTCTCACCTCAGCCTTCCATCTAATACAGATCTGCCTTACACTGTTGTAAAGACAACCAACTTTGAATGTGAAGCACTTTGAACCATACACTCCATGTGCCCCTGTTACCAATGACAACTCCTATTTCCTGGTACCTGTTCCAGGTAATATAGAGATGACTGGCCCTTGTCATCTCTGTTCTAATACTCATCTCAAGTCATTTGAGTGTTCATGTTTATGTAGCCAAAACCACACCACTCATGCATGAGAGGGAAATATTAGCCAACTCAGAGAAGCCCTGAGGTTTGCAGAAGTACAATGAATTGGGGGGGAACCCTAATTCATAATCTTAAAAAAACAACCTAATGAACTCATGGAATGCTGACTGACTGTAAAGAGGGGGGGAATGGAAAACCTGGTGAAATGGAGAATAGAATACAGTAGCTGGTAAAGGAGGGTGGAGAAAGACACACAGATATAAAAAGGATAAGGAGAACCATCTTATTGTCTGGACTGAACAGTTTCTAGAGCACATAGAGCAGCTATTTTTAAATGTCGTGAAGGACAGACTTGCCCATTGAAATTCCCAGACTGATAAACTTGGGATTGAGCACCACACCACCCCCTGAGAACCCCTAAATGGAGGTGGAAACCCCCAAAATAGCCCAAATTAGGACATAGCATAGGAATCTAAGAAACATAGGTTTGCCATATACTGAGTCAGACTATTGGTCCAGCAAGCTCAGTATTGTTTACACTGACTGGCAGCAGCTCTCCAGGCTTTCAGACATTCCCAAGACATTCCCAAGACATTCTCAGGATTGAACCTGAGACTTTCTGCATACAAAGCGGATGCTCTGTCACTGAGCTGTGGCCCTTCCCTGTGGCTCTCACTGAGCATGGAATGCTGGGAGGGGCAGAAAATGGTGTGGGTGGGAAAGAAGGGAGTGGCGGGAACCGTGAACAAAAACAGTTCATGTTGCAATATCCCTATTTCTGACTTTGAGGGATGGCATGTTTGTGTGTGAATGCGTGCTAGAGTGGTTATTGTCATCATTCTTCAGGGTTCATCTCTCTCCAGAGAACATGCCAAGGGATGCCTTTGGTGCTAGTGTACATGCTACATATGAACATGAAGGCTGCATTCTTCTGCCCACTTACCTGAGGTTAAGCCCCATTGAACTCAGTAGGCCTTATTCCCCTTCCCTTGTGTCAATTTTCAGATTGCAAGCTCCTCAGTGCAGGGACCTGTCCTCTTGTACTCTGCACACTGATGGCACTATATAAATGAATAAATGAACAAACAAATAGGGTAGACTGCTGTATACACCAATCCCTCCCTGCCCACCCATCTCTGACTTAGCCTAAAAACAGAAACAATAGAAACGCTGGATAATAATGAGCCTACTACAAAAACACTTTCCTTGCAGTCACTTAGGAAAACCCCTGAGGACAGACAGTAAGCTTAACATCTCAGGCTCAAACTTATTGGGTTTTGTTAGTGGAGCCAATAATTTGTTCCAGAACACCAGATGATACTTATAAGCACTTGTGGAACAAATTTGCTTCTCTGTTATGATTTGCAGACTCTTCCAGAAGAACCCATGCAGGCCCCTCTTTTTTAACTTGGGCACTCAAGAATTACAGCCATTGCACATCAAAAATCACCATGTGGGGTCACCCTAGCTGGCTCCTCTTGGCCATTGTCTCCATATAACAAACCAACTGCATACAAAGACTTGTTAAACCTAGATGCAGAGAGTTCTTTTCTCCAATAAAAGATTCACAGTGATGTGGCGGGTGCAGATGGAAGCCAATCCATGTGAGTTGCTGCATATGAATGGCTTGCCCTCAGTTGCCATTAGGAACCAGTTAAAATAGTCCTCCATGTGATGGGCAGAGAGCTCTTAATTTGAGACTTGGACAACTTTAATATGTTATGAGACAAATCCATGGAGGATAAGGTTATCAGTGGTGAGTAGATGGATTTAGAAAGGGAGGAGGCACCAGAGATCATATCGCACCAGAGATCATATCGTAAACATACGTTGGATAATGGAATGGAGCAAGGAATTTCAGAAGAAAATCACCCTGTGCTTTATAGATGACAGCAAAGCCTTTGACTGTGTAGATCATGAAAAACTATGGAATGCTTTAAAAGAAATGGGGGTACCACAGCATCTGATTGTCCTGATGTGCAACCTATACTCTGGACAAAAGGCTACTGTAAGGAGAGAATGTGGAGAAACCAATTGGTTCCCAATAGAAAAGGGTGTGAGACAGGGGTGTATTTTATCACCCTATTTGTTTAATCTGTACGCAGAACATATCATACGGAAAGCAGGATTGGACCAAGATGAAGGAGGTGTGAATACTGGAGGGAGAAATATCAATAATTTAAGATATGCAGAAGGTATCATACTATTAGCAGAAACCAGTAATGATTTGAAACGAATGCTGATGAAAGTTCAAGAGGAAAGCACAAAAGCAGGACTACAGCTGAATGTCAAAAAGACTAAAGTAAGGACAACAGAAGATTTATGTAACTTTAAAGTTGACAATGAGGACATTGAACTTGTCAAGGACAATCAATACCTCAACACAGTCATTAACCAAAATGGAGACAATAGTCAAGAAATCAGAAGAAGGCTAGGACTGGGGAGGGCGGCTATGAGAGAACTAGAAAAGGTCCTCAAATGCAAAGATGTATCAATGAACACCAAAGTCAGGATCATTCAGACCATGGTATTTCCGATCTCTATGTATGGATGTGAAAGTTGGACAGTGAAAAAAGTGGATAAGAGAAAAATCAACTCCTTTGAAATGTGGTGTTGGAGGAGAGCTCTGCGCATAGCATGGGCTGCAAAAAAGACAAATAATTGGGTGTTAGAAGAAATTAAACCAGAACTGTCACTAGAAGCAGAATGATGAAACTGAGGTTATCATACTTTGGACACATCATGAGAAGACCTGATTCACTAGAAAAGACAATAATGCTGGGAAAAACAAAAGGGAGTAAAAAAAGAGGAAGACCAAAGAATTCCATAAAGGAAGCCACAGACCTGAACTTACAAGATCTGAATGGGGTGATTCATGACAGATGCTCTTGGAGGTCACTGATTCATAGGGTTGCCATAAGTTGTAATCGACTTGAAGGCACATAACAACAACAACATGGCTCAGAGTATGAGTTACTGGGGGATGTGAGCAGGAGAGGTCTATTGCACTTATGTCCTGCTTGTGGGCTTGCCAGAGGCATCTGGCTGGCCACTGGGGGAACAGAATGCTGAACTAGATGGGCCTTTGGTTTGATCCAGCAGGAGTCATATTATGATCTTACATGAATTTTGTCAAGTATATGACATTTGCTCTTGGCTTTAATTGGAAGCAAGTATTATGAATTCTAACCAATAGAGATGATTTGGTGGATGAAGTGGCAGTTATGGGAACTCTGGGGGAAAGTGACCACAACATACTTGAATTCTTGATTTTAACAGAAGCAAAAGCTGAGAGTAGCCATATGTGCCCCTGGACTTCAGGAAAGCTGATTTCAATAAACTTTCTTTATACCACAAAACCAGGAAACTGTGAGGTTCTCCAAACAAGCTTAGCTCCTGATTTCCCACAAGACTGACTGAACAGTATCTTTCATGAGTGGCACTGGGCTGCAAAGTTACCCTGATCACCTTGTGCAGCACTGCAATATTAATATGACTTTAAGAAATACAGTGTCAACACACACATTCTCCTAGAACCATAATGGTCAGACCACAGAATATAATACATGAGATTTATTTCATTGATTGAGTTGTGTTCAACCAATTCTTAAATTAATCAGGCTTCAGCAGCAGAAATATTTCATTTCTGTTCCCTGCTCCATACATATGAGATAGAGAGAGCTAGATTTCTGAAGAATTTTTTTTTAAAAAAACTTGGGGCATAATCCACCAGGGACTTCACTTGCTGAAATCTCACTGAAATTGAATAGGGGAAGTAAAGCCTCACTTGACCTGTCATCAAATACAGCAACAATTTTTCAATTTTATCTTTTTTTAAAATAAAATGCTTTATTTTCAGCTGAAAGAATGGTTTCTCCTTTACTGTCCTATTTGATCACTACAATTGGCTGATGAGGTCCTCTTGGTTGTACAGTGATCAATGAAGAATTGCTTTGCAGCAACCAGAAGGAAGCCCTTCTCTGTGGTGGATAACTCTGTATGGAATCACTTTCCCCTGAGCTTAAATGCCAATACTAATGGGCCTTTGGTGCTGATTAAAGACATACTTATGCTCCCAGGTTTTTGCAGGCGCTTCATTTCTATTAGGTTGGTCACTGACATTAACTATGCTGTGAGTTTTCATTATATCCCAGGCTATGGTCTGAAGGCACATAAGGCCAGCTCCCTGCTAAGCAGGGTCAGGGCTGGTCAGTGCCTGGATGGGAGACCATCTGGAAACCATATGTAAGCCGCCTTGGGTTTCTATCATGAAAAGAAAGGTGGTGTATAAATGTAATAAATAAATAAAATAAATAATAAATCTATATATTGGATATGGCAGAGGTTAGCTGTGGTACAGTAGCAGCAACAGAACTGAATGTGTGTTTACCTGTAAAGGAGTGGGCGTTTACCATTCTATAAAATCACTGAGACTTCAGACTTGGTTAAAAATAAGAAAAGCAACTTTATCTATAGAAATATATAGTTGATAGGAAAGGTAGCTAGTTCTAATGAACTATCTAGTTGGAGGTGAAAAAGACTAGGTTTGGTCATTCCCCCCATACAGGAGGGAGAGAGAGAGGCAAGATGTCTCCTCTCCCTTTGATGGTCAGAGAAGAAACAGGGAGGAGAGTTTGGAAGGAGTGGTCAGCTTCTTAAAAGGTATAAGTTTACAAGGAAGGAGGACAGGTAGTCGAGTGCAGGTCAGTGACAGCCTAGCCACCTTGGGGGACTCCCCTTTGGCATGCAGACTTCCAACACCCAAATCGTAGTTGCAGAGTGCTGTGAAAGGCAGCATAGTGACATCTTAATAAATAAAATACATTTACTGCAAGTGCTATAGCAGAAAGCAATGTACTGGTTTTGTTGGTCTATTCCAGCCTTCCCCAACCTGGTGCCCTCCAGATGTTTTGGACTACCTGGGATTGAAGTTGTAGTGCAAAGCATTTGAAGGACACCAGGTTGGGGAAGGGTGATCTGTTCTGTATTTCCTTAGAGCTAATCTTGACAAAATTTACTTTGGGTCACTCCTGGAGCTTAGCTTGGCAGCTGGTTGCAGTAATGGTAAGTGTTAGTCAAACAGGCCAGAGGCAGAAGACATGATTATGGACAGGCTGGAAGACAGATACCAGATCAAGTAGGCCAGGTAACAAGTTGCTCAGATGGATGAGTTGGCTTAGAAGCAAAAGCTTTATGGCTTATGCATCTCCATCACTTGTGAGGTCAGCTGACCATCTTCAGGCTGTGAGTTCAGCTGGCAGCACTCAGGCCAGTACTGCAACCTAGATGGCACTCTTGACTCACAGAGCCTAGGCTGAAGGAGGGAGAGACAAATCACTGGTGCATAGGAGGCAATGTGCTGAAGCTCTCTACATTTAGGGGATTGGCTGTGTGGCTGAGTGGTAGAGCAGAAGGTTCCAGGTTCAGTCTTTGGTATCTCTAGGTAGGGCTGGGAGTGACCTCTGCTGGAAACTCTGGAGAGCCACTGCCAGTCAGTGTAGACAATAATGAGCTAGATAGACCAATGGTCTGACTCAGTATAAGGCAGCTTCCTATGACATCTGTGATACATGTCACCCCAGACAAAACTGTGGATAAAGATCTGTTGATGGTTCCGCACACGCTTGCAGTGAAGCATACTGTGGCTCAAGCATGTGCTTTCCGGTTCTCTGGAATTGTATTCCTTTAGAAGGGAAGCAAGCCCCAACGCTGTTAGGTTTATGACAGCTGGCCTGCTGCACACCCAGAATTTGAGACACTCTAGACTCTATGACCATAGAGGAAGAGTGTGAAGAACACCCCCCCCCCGAAGACCAAGTCTTATTTTTCCCAAGCAGAAGCCTTATTCTTAATAGAATTGCTACATCAAGTATTTAGCTAACGCGAAGCAATGAGGGAAACAAATTTATCTGACATTTGGAGCAAGGCTGAGGAAGCTTCTTGCTGTTCAAGCAACCTGAACAGTGACCACAATGAGAAATGGAGACAAAGGATAAACGCCACATAAACAGCTTAAGCCTGCATACACACCATATATTTAAAGTGGATTATTTTCCCGGAAAGAATCCTGGAAACTGTAGTTGACCCCTCACAGAGTTACAATCGCCCATAACAAGCTACAGTTAACAGGATTCTTTGGGGGAAATAATGTGCTTTAAATTATGGTGTGTGCACAGTCAAAATATAATCTCAGGCTGGGTGGTACAAATCTACTATTGATTTATACCTGAGAGATCTTCATGTCGTAGCCATAATTATAAAATGTCCTGGCCACCGTTGTAAAGGTATTGCACTGAGGGTATTACGGAATATAAAGAATAGACATTCAGTTAAAAGGCAACAACACAGGTTTCCTGTTGGCATATAGTTTACAGGTGAACATAAACTCCTCTCAGAAATTTAAGCCTGATCTTCTCCAAGATTGATATACAAAAACAGTCCCCTGTCAAAAGTATTGACCTTGCCATTTTTTGCTCAGCACAGGGTGCTCTCAAAACAGCAGAGGGAGCTCGTGTCAACTTTCTTTTCAGATTGAAGAGCACAAAGTAATTAAGCTGGAAGACCCTGCCCCAGAGTGTTTGTGCACTTATATATCATAACATTTATAGGACACATTCCTGCTTCAAAAAAGGGGTAGGGCCTCAAGGTGGTGTACACAACAAAACAACACAAATACAATAAAAAAGAAAGCAAACATTTATAGCAGCAGTGCCATCCTAAATTGCACAAAAGCTGGAGGCAAAAATCCACAGCCAGTCAATCACATTGACGCCGAACATAATGCAGATGGGTTTTTTAACAAGATAAAAGCGTCTGTACTTTAAAAGAGCTGTTATTCAGCTTATGTGTTTTGGACATAGTTCTCAGACACTAAAGGACACCTGGACATTTATAGAAGCTTGTTAGGAAACCACTGGTTTTCCATTCATGTCTTTAAAACCCCTGTCTGGAAATATGGCAGCCGCACCTAGCAAATAAGGGTGTTATGGCTGCTGAAAGGCTAAGGTAGACATCACAGGAGCAGCCATGTTGGTTTATTCAAACATTTTCTCCATTCACATATAAAGCAAATGGCAGAGATCTAAAGTGGCATGTGGTTGAGGAGAGCTGAACTGTTTCCCCCACCCCACCCTCAAGTGAAAAGAAAGGGGGCTGCTAATTTTGTTTCAGTTTCAAGGTACAAGAATGAGAAAAATAGCTTTGGCTGGTTCATTGTTGGACTGTGTGCATTTTTCTGGGTTTTTTTAATAGAAGCATTTGGTAGGGTTTTTAATGCTCATTTTTCCTCAGATGTCAACCATCAATTGGCTTCCTACACATCTTCAAATACATTTACACATGGACTGTTCACAATACAAGTGTCTGCTGCTACATTACTGTAATAGCTGCACACCCTGTCATAGGGCATAATCCTGAGTCTTTTTATGGCAGAATTCTGTGCCTACATTTCAGGAAATTTGCAAGACATTCAGTATAAAGCCTAATGAACTGCAGTTAGGGTGTTTGTGCAAGCTAGCACCTTGTTACGTAAAATATTTATATTACAGGACTCACAAACACTGGACAGTGTGAGGAATATGTTATGGAGAGTTCAATTCAAACCCCTGAATTTGCACCCAGAATCTTGGGTATACAAGGCACCAATAGGGCCAGACTACCGGGCACAGACCAATGACCCCATGTTGCCCAGCCCCCCCCATGGGCTGAGGGGACTTGGTCCTTTGGAGAAGGGAGAAGGGAAGGAACAGGGGCAGATGCTTGCCTTAAATCAGGGGTGGCCAATGGACAGAGATGATGGGAGCTGTCATCCAACAATATCTGGAGGGCACCACTTTGGTTACCCCTGCCTTATATATATATGAGGTGGACAAGGGTTGTTTTGCTCTTTTTGTAACCTTTAAAAGAATGGACTTGCACCACACATAGTAGCATGGGACCCTCTATGCCTGCTTCCTCTGCCTGTACTTCCTAGAAGGGCTTTATAGATATGCCCCACAATATGGTGCTGTGTTTGGACATATGGCTGGCTGCTTCCCTCTTGCCGCACTTCCTGGAGTGGCTTCCCAATGATGCAACGAGGTGTTATATTGCTCTGGAGCTGCTCCAGGAAGTGTGGAAATAGGGAAGTGAAAAGCTGCACTTCCTAGAGTGGCTCTGCAGCAACCTCACACTCCAGTTTTTCTAGGAAGTGTGAATGAAATGGATGAGCATAGAGGGGCTTGCGCCACTCACAGCAATGTGAGCTCTTTCTTTTAAAGGTTAGAAAAGCGCAAAACAACTCTCAACCACCTAATATGTTTGATATAAATTGCAGCCCCCACAGAAGCAGGCAGGCAGTGGTTACAGGAATCTTCCCCTTTTTTATCCTCTCTCAGACTTTTTATAGAGATTGTTGGGTGCACTGGACTATCTCTATAAGAAACTTTTTAAAAATTAGAAAAAGAAAAGGGTCTCATCTCCCCTTGCCTGGTAAGGAGCGGGGGCCCATTCTCTGCCTGCCTTCTTACCAGGATGGTAAATGGCAAGGGGTGGATCCTTTTTTTCCCCAGTATCAGAAAGAAAAAGGGACTCTTTCTGTCCCACTTTTCTTACCAGGACAGTAAGTAGGGGTAGGGGAGACAGAAAGTGGCACAGTGCTGGTGGGAGTTGACCAGAAGGCACCTTACGGGGGTGTGTGTTGAAACTTGAGTGAAAATAACATGCAAAAATGCATTATATTGTTATGGGTTTGAGGGCTGAGATAGACGATTGCTATGAGGACCCAGCCTCTGATTTGGAACCCTGCACCTGGAGGTGGGCTCTGCAGCTGAGAAACCTGCTCCGCTGGTCAGATGAGTCTCCTTTGTTAATCTAATAGTGTGGCCAGGTGGGCTAATGGGTCTGTCTGCCATTAACTGGCAACTGAGCCAAGGAGATCCTATTGTTATTGAAACTTTTCAGGAAAGCCCCCCCCCCTTGGGGCCTAAGAGAGGCTTGTGTTTTTAACTAGCCTGAGGAGAAGCTGGGAACTGGGGAGACTTGCAGAGGGGCCTCCTCCATGCACAATGGCTTCAAGATGCCTCCTTCAAGCCTGATGGAAAAGCAAGATCTATTGGCCTGCTAATGCTTTGAACCCCTCCATGTTAAGCTCAGGCTGGAATGTGTGTAAATAAAAGGTAAAGGTGTCCCCACACTTATAGTGCGAGTTGTTTCCAACTCTTAGGGTGATGTCTTGCAACGTTTACTAGGCAGACCGTATATATGGGGTGGGATTGCCAGTTCCTTCCCCGGCCTTTCTTTACCCCCCAGCATATGCCGGGTACTCATTTTACCGACCACGGATGGATGGAAGGCTGAGTGGACCTTGACCCCTTTTACTGGAGATTCGACTTCCTCCTTCCATTGGAATCGAACTCCAGCCGTGAGCAGAGCTTCGGCTGCGTTACCGCCGCTTACCACTCTGCCCCAATTTCATAAAGACACCACAGTCTCTGGCTAGCCTTCTTTCCAAGGAAACCTAAACCTGGGTAAAGGCAGGAACCCCTGGAAATCTCACACCGCTGAGAGACTGGAGTGGTGCACAACAATATGATGAGAACTGTCTTGCAAAACTGTATGTTAGTCAAAGGTGTCTGCAAAAATGTCTATTAGGAGAAATTCGCACTAAAACACTGGAGAATTTTCATGAGGATTTTTTAAAAAAAAAAAAACAACTTGCTACAGAAACGTGGACAACTAAATTTGAGATTGGAAAAAAGAGAAACTGAGAGAATGGAAATTGACAGAACTTGCCATCTCTATTCCTTATGTACCCAGCAGGTCACTGTACTCTTCAGAGTTTTCTCCTTCCTCTCTAAAATATCTCAGGATCTCAGAGTTATCCAGAGTAACTCAGAGCAGGGCCTTCAGTGTGGCTTCCCTGTTCTGTAGAACAGAATCCCTGTTGAGATACCAAAGAAGCCCACTATTTGTACTTTTTGGAAACAACTGAATATATTTTTGTTCCAAAAAGCTGTTTAGTTTGCCTTTGGTGTTTATTCTGCATCATTTTTAAGCCTTTACCTGTCATTTCTTGCCTGCTTTTAAAACTGTTCTTCATTGTTTTTATGTAATCGCCTTGAGACTTGTGTGAAATATGATTCACAAAATCATCATCATCATCATCATGGGGATACCATGGGACACACTGTCTGCAAACCCAAGGTCTGATCTTGCAAGTGGGAGGTTGAAGAAAGGATGCTTGAGGATTTTGTTCAGTCCATAACTGAACTGATTGAACTAAAGTAAATGAAGCCCCACTTACCTGCGCAGCATGGATAAGCGGGGCATAGTTGCGAGGAGGGAGCGATGCTGCCGCGGCCATCTTCGTTAAGGGCAACGTCGTGTGTCGCAGCGTTATGTGTGCTTGATGTGCGGCAGGGAGGGGAGGGGCCATGGGCCTATTTAAGGCCAGGCCGCACCTCCTACCTCCTCTTTCAACGAGCGATGAGAGGACGATGATGGACATAGCAGAGAAAGCTGCAGGACAGTCGGTGTTGGTTGGGCCTATTAGGCCTAATTGGTTACCCCCAGAGGGGGTTTTGGGAGCCCCCACAGCTGTGGGTGGTAGCATTGTGACATGGCTGCGACTGGGGCAGGCCTTGTAAAGGGGCCTGACCAGTGGGCCTCATAGTGGGGCCTAGCAGCGGCACGTCCGGTACCCCCCCACCTAGCAGTTGTGGAGGGGTTGATTGAGACTTTTTATTGAGCAGCGCGGCGTTAGTGCTGCTGCTGGTTCAAAGAAAGACACAGGAAGTTTAAAAATAAATGAGACTATACTGGATATACAAACAAAATTAAATATAGTCATGCTAATACACTGGTTAAAGACAGACTCATGCACATAAAGGGAAATTAAAAATAAATCAGAATAAAAGGGACGAACAAAAGAAATTGTGTCTCATCCTTCTAGTTTAAGTTCCCTCTGAGCACTCTCCCCCCAACAGGTTCAGCTTAGCCCCCCCTGATGATATACACAGGTTGGTTCTTTATTATATTATTACAGGGTGGATGCATGATGTGATGGCAGAGCCCTTTTGTGAGGCTTATGACTTCTTGCTAGGCCCAGACATAGGGAAGGATTGCCCACCCCCGCAGGTTATCCAGCTTAGCCCCCCCTGATGATATAAACAGGTTGGTTCTTTATTATATTATTATAGGGTGGATGCATGATGTGATGGCAGAGCCCTTTCATGAGGCTTATGACTTCTTGCTAGGCCCGGGCATGTATGAGGTTTGAAGTACTTAATTATATGATTATTATACTACATACTAGTATATTGGTGGGGCCTAGTGAGCCTTTTTAGCCTTTGGGCCTTTCATAGTTATATGATAATAAGGGCGGAGATAACAGTTTGCTAGAAAATGTCTAAATCGCTGTATCTTAAGTGAGCGGTCCTTTTGCATTCCAAGTGTTAATTTCAGGCTATTTGTTCACTCTGAGACAGAAGAGGCATTTTCCTGAATTTAGTTAGGAATGGAAAGTTTAGCAGATGGTAATCATATTAGGGTTGCCAGGTCGGAACCATCCAAAAACCTGAGAAAATGGGGGCGGGCCCTGGTGACGTCACGGGGCGGGCCCTGGTGACGTCACGGGGTGGGCCCTAGTGATGTCATGGGGCGGGCCCTAGTGATGTCATGGGGTGGGCCCTAGTGATGTCATTAAACATGATACATTGTATCAACCACAGTTGCTTGGAGCATACCATTAAAAAAAAATTCTCTGATTGGAGATTAAAATAGAAATCTTACCTAAAATAGGGTGTTCCTCGGTCCATCTGAGTGACAAGGTCATTCTTTCTCACAAGCTTATGGTGATGCAAAATGGAAATGGACTGCCTTCAAGTTGATCCCAGATAGGGTCTTCATGGTAAGCAGTATTCAGACAGAGGTGGTTTACTATTGCCTTCCTCTGAGTCTGAGAGGCAGTGACTGGCCCAAGGTCACCCAGTGAGCTTCATGGCTGTGTGGGGATTCGAACCCTGGTCTGCCAGGTCACAGTTCAATGCCTTTAGGGAACATTTAATCTAGCTTACTTGCTTCTGGCAAGAAGGGTTTACGTGCCCTCAGGCCAGGCCATTATTGGAAGAAAGGAGCCTAGTGTTGCAGAGATGTTAGATGGGAGCACAGATGGATGCCCCTGAAGGCAGCAACTGTAAACATGCTTATTAAGGAACTAAGCCCCATAGAACTCAATAGGACTTACTTCTGAGTAGATATGGTTGCAGCCATGTTAAGGACAAGGGAGGGCATTCTAGGCAAAACAGACAAATAATTGGGTGTCAGAACAAATTAAACCAGAACTATCACTAGAAGCTAAAATGATGAAACTGAGGTTATCATACTTTGGACACATCATGAGAAGACATGATTCACTAGAAAAGACAATAATGCTGGGAAAAACTAAGAGATGGATTGATTCCATAAAGGAAGCCACAGACCTGAACTTACAAGATCTGAATAGGGTGGTTCACAACAGATGCTGTTGGTCACTAATTCATAGGGTCGCCATAAGTCATAATTGACTTGAAGGCACATAACAATTTCTTTTAATATAAAATTACCTATGCCTGTGACTGGACCCTGTTGGTCATTTTAAGGACAGCAGCATACTCTCATGGGTGGTGGTGGTTGGTATTTATGTGGAATCAATCAGTCAGCTTTATAACTGTTATTCCGATGCTACTGAACAGTGTGCAACTCATTCCTGATGAAGTAAAACCTACTGTAGCAAATTGGGCCTGAGGAATAAGGAAGTAAGGACTACTTCCAAAGTAAGACAGAAAAGGGGTGAAGAGGGGGATGAACAAGGTAGCATAGTGACTAAGTGTGAGGAGTAAAGTTCCTGGCTAAAATATCACCTCAGTGTTTCTGCATTCACTCTTTCCAGTATGAGAACAAATCTATCTTAACAGTCTGTTGTAAGGACACCCTAGAATTTGCCAGCTTAATACTGGTGTGGGCATACAAGTCTGATGCACACCAGTTGAAGCTGATAAGACTATCTGCCCTTCCCCCTCTCCAAATCCAACATAGAACATGTTAGATGCTCTTGGATACATCTGCCCATCCACCTCCCTCTTCACATATCCCTCTGCTGCTTGTAGTGCAGCAGGTAGCAAATGAAGAAAGCTTTTTGTGTAGTGGTGGTTCCCTGCCTTTGGAAAGTCCACTTTAGGAAGGGCTGCCTTCTGCCACCTTTTAGGTGAAACATTCCCCCAAATTTTAAAAACTAATTTTGATCCTTTAGTTTTATTTGGATTTCTTTTTCTATTTTGTACATTTAAAACATTTGAATAGTGCATCCAAACAGCTTAGACAACTGGGGGCTCATTGTCCAATGGAAATTAAGCCACATCCAAGAGTACATTGGTGTTTCAGCACCAGGAAAAACCACACCTCTTTGCTCAGGCTGTTATGAGTATGTGACGTTTACTGATGTTTTGTCTGTTCTCATTGCTGGATATGTTTTAATTGCTCTTAATGGATTTTAAGATTTGGTTGCAGCTTAGAGGTCTATGATGAGTGGGATACAATACACATAAATAAAATAAATTGTATTTTCAAGTTTAATGCAGCAAAAATACTTCAGCCTGCAACTCTACACCCACTTACTGGGAATAAGCACCACTGTACAAAGTTGGCCTTGTTCTCTTTACATGACTATGCAGTTTGACTTCTTAAAAAAGGTGACCCAACTAGATGAGCAGATTAAGAGATTTAATGCAAGTACCTAAAAACTGAAGATGACAAGTGCAGTCTTTAGAGACATTCCCCTTTTCTTACCATGAAATATTATTTATTTAATTTATACCCTGCCCTTCCTCCCGCAGGAGCCCAGGGAGACAATTAAGGGACTGGCTGCCTACTCCAACACATATGCTTCCCCTAAAAAGGAGTCTTCTTGCTTCAGAAAGTTTTTTACCCATATGCAAAATCTGATGGGGTGGTGAGTAGGGCTGTAAGCTCAGCAAGAGCATGTTTTAAATGCAGAAGGGCCCAGGTTCAGTTTCCAGTATCTCTCAGTACAGCTAAGAACCTATTTGAAACACTGGAAAACTACCATCAACTACTTGTTGGGTCTGAAGCCTTGAGTCTGCAGATGTTGTTGGACTACAAGTCCCATCATCCATACCCATTAGCAAGTTGGCTGGGGATGATGAGAGTTGTAGTCCTACAACATCTGGCAGGCTCCTGCTAGGAGGAAGGGCGGGATATAAATCAATTAATAAATAAACAAACATCTGGGGACCCAAGGTTGAAGAACACTGCTGTAGACAAGAGTTAGATGGACAAATGGCAGCTTCCTAGGAACTATGATTAAATTAAGATTTCCAATATGTTTGCAGCCCTACCTATAAAGAAACTTGTACACTTTCAAAAGGCACTGGTAAAAAACAAATAAACCACCTTATTGGAGATCAGTGTTAAAATATTTTTGCACATTTAAAACTATACCCCTTCACACAAACCCTTCCCAAGCCTCATTCAGGATACATACTATAGATTAATGACTCCACTGTTAGGTATGAGAAGTCAACTAAAATGTTTTGAGGGGTAATTAAACACAACATGAGATTTCTGGTGTCTTTTCAATGTATGATTATGGCTGGGAGTGAAAATTCTAGTTTGTGTCAGACCATTTGGTTTTGGTAGGCGAATAACAGGTATAAAGGGCTTTTTATTTAACAGTAAATGCAGAATACAGAAAATACTATATAAAGCTACCTTTATTTAGACTTTTACAGAACAGGCCAATGAATACACTTACAGGAAGTTTAAAAACAGCAAGTCACCTTTTTACACCAACTATATTGCCATCAACTTGCTTTAGATGTTACAGAAATGCCAAGTTTTGAGATCAGCTTCCCCATTCAACAGGTATTCAACACAACATCTTAATCCCAGATTATTATATTATACTGCATTTTTATTGGCATTTGAAGGTTTAGTCTGTGGCCAACAATAATCTAGTTTAGAAGTTACCTATAGCCTTCCTCCAATACACTGCAAAGCACAGAAATGAATGGAAATGCAGGTTTAAAAAAATATTCTAAGCATTACTCTAGAACTAGGAGAGGGGAAAGGCTTATGGCAATACCTACAGGACGTCTCTAAACAGATTTTAGATGGCCAAGTCATTAGAACTAGCCTGATGTACCTACTTTACTTCCATCTATGGACAGTTAGTCTCTCTTTCTCTCTCTCTCTCCAGCCTCTCTCTCTTTCTCTCTCTCTCCAGCCTCTCTCTTTTTCTCTCTCTCTCCAGCCTTTCTCTCTCTCTCTCCAGCCTCTCTCTCTTTCTCTCTCTCTCTCCAGCCTCTCTCTCTCTCTCCAGCCTCTCTCTCTGGACGCAGGCTCTCTCTTTCTCTCTCTCTCTTTCTCCAGCCTTTCTCTCTCTCCAGCCTCTCTCTCTTTCTCTCTCTCTCTCCAGCCTCTCTCTCTCTCTCCAGCCTCTCTCTCTGGACGCCGGCTCTCTCTTTCTCTCTCTCTCTTTCTCCAGCCTTTCTCTCTGTCTCTCCAGCCTCTCTCTTTCTCTCTCTCCAGCATGTCTCTCTTTCTCTCTCTCCAGCATCTCTCTTTCTCTCTCTCTCCAGCCTCTCTCTCTTTCTCTCTCTCTCTCCAGCCTGCCACCCACAGCAGCAGTGGACGCCAGATGGGGCCAGCTCCTTCTTAGCCCCGAGGATGCCCAGCCGCTTCACCCCTCCTGCTGTGGGTGCCGCTGGGCGGCTGCGGCCACGATGGGCCCCCCCAGCCAGAGACGCTGCGACCGCCGCCGCCACTGCCGAGCTCCATCGCAGCCACTCCTGCCCAGTGGCGCCCACAGCAGGAGGGGTGAAGTGGGCATCCTTTCTGGAGGAGGGGAACTGGCTCCGGGGCTAAGAAGGAGCCGGCCCAGCCTGGCCTCCACTACCACCGCCTCTTCACGCCTCCTGCTCAGGCTGCCAGGCCGCGTGGGCCCCGTCTCGGCAGCGGTTGCTAGGAGACAGTGTCCGAGCAGCCTGCCAGCCTCAGCAGGAGTGGAGGCCGGCCAGGGCCGGCTCCTTCTTAGGCCCGGAGCCAGTTCCCCTGCTCCGGAAAGGATGGCTGGCTACTTCACCCCTCATGCTCTCTCTCTCTCTCTCTCTCTCTCTCCCCCCCGACCAGCCTGCCTCTAAGCGGCTGCTCCAACCGAGAGGCCTTCTTGCCCCACCCAGAACCACGCCGTGCTCTAGTCGCCCATGGACAGAAGCGGCTCCGATGGGACTGAGCAGTTTCTGCCTCGGCCTACCTCTAACTGTACGCCCGGCGCTGCTGCTGCTGGGGGGGCCCTGCAGGGGAGGCGACTCAAAGAAGGCACCCACATCGCAGCTCACGCGGCCTAGGAGATGCGGCCCAGCAGATGCAGGCCAGCCTCAATGACAAAGGGCGGGAAGGCGGCCAGCCACAGCCATCACGCATGTGTGTGTCAATCACGCATGCGTGGCTGACGAGAACGCTCAAAAGCCGGAGATCAACGTCTTCAAAGAAACTATGGCCAGAGGCTGGAGATGGCCCCCTTTTGCCGGAGACTCCGGCAGAAAACCGGAGATCTGGCAACCCTAAATCATATTGATTGGGGAATAGGAATAAAGAGGAAAGCCCGATTTGCCTAATAGAAATCCCTCATATTACAGGATCTTAGACTCTTATTGACATAGGGCTGCCTTTTAAGGTCCAGGCAGACTCTTCCCCCCTTTACTGAGTATTGTGGCACCAACAACGAAACATCATTACCTGAAATTACATTTTAGTTAGGACTTCTGATATCATTACCTGGAATTACATATAGCGTGCAACTGTTGCATTGGCTCATCTATTTAGATATGTGTTGGAAAAAAAACTGTTCTTCATTGTTTTTATGTAATCACCTTGAGACTTGTGTGAAACATGATTCACAAAATCATCATCATCATCATGGGGATACCATGGGACACACTGTCTGCAAACCCAAGGTCTGATCTTGCAAGTGGGAGGTTGAAGAAAGGATGCTTGAGGATTTTGTTCAGTCCATGACTGAACTGATTGAACTAAAGTAAACATTATTTGATTTGCACTTCTGAACTAACACACAGATTGGAATGCAGTTGTCCTTTGGTCTTTGTGCTTCTCTAAGTTTTGTGATACAATTTTCTGCTCAAAAAAAGTATTGAAAAGGGATGTAAAAATGCATATTTTAGATTTTTAGTATAAAATGTGGCCAAAATTCATATTATATGGTAAACTGTATATAAATGCATATTTTAAGGTACAGTGCATACAAAAATATGTATTTTGTTAAAAATATGAATAAAGACAAATTTCTGTGTTTGAGAGAGTTTAATCACAATTTATGTGAAAGCATGATTGATTTATGAATGAATACCTGCAAAACTGACATGGGCTGCAAATAGGCTGATTCATCCATCCCTAAATGTTGGTGCATACAGGTTTTCCCTTACCACCATTTTTTCTGGGGAGCTTCTCACAAATTGCAGATTATTATTCTTGATTATAATGATTTTGTTGGATACTTTGTTGGCACTGAGTCAGTATGTTTTAGACTACAAAACAACATTGTGTGTGTGTACTTTTCTGCCCTTCTACAAACTGCTTGGTAGTCAGTGGGTGGATCAGAAATGACTGCTGTCATTACAATGTTATAAGGATGCCATCTGGCGTCTATCAAGGGCACAGCAGGCATATCCTCTTAGGGCCACTTCACACAAGGCAAATTTCCTGCATCATTTTAAGAAATAGCACAAATCCCATGAATCACTGTCATTTCACAAGGGATAAACTAGAGGAGAAGGGGGCTTCAAGCAATGGAAATGGCTTAACATACAAAAAATGTAATCTCCTGTGAAGCTATCTTGCACGTTAAGCCATTTGCATTGCATGAAGTGCCCCTCTCCTATAGTTCATCATATGTGAAATGACAGCGATTCATGGGATTTGTTTAAACTAGGGATGGGATTCGCTGGCTGATTCCTATGTATTTAAATTCTGACAGTACAGCTTTTGGTGCTGATCTGCCATTTTTTTGTTCCTGATTGTTTTTGTAATTGTCAACCCACTCTTTTTTTTATGCAAAAAATAAAATAAAATAATGTAATTTCTAACAAAAATGCTTAGGAAAATACTTACTCTGTAAGCAATTGTTTCACCTTTTTGGTGTATGTATTTACATATCAGTTAGACAGACAATTGCCCATTGAGTGTCTCTTCCTCAGGCTAATAGATGTGCTGCTTAAAGGTGACTGCTCCCTGCCATTTCGCTATTTGTTCTGTCTTGCAGTTCTGGTTTTTGCTGTTGAAAAGTTGACTGCCACTGCTAAGTTTAACTTCTTCTTTTCTTGCTAAATTTTAATCTTAAAAACAAATTAAAGTAACAAATAATTTTTACCAAAAATTGCATTTTATTTATTCTGTGTTTTTATATAATGGAAACTGTGAGTGGAATATGTTTTAAAAGCAGAAAGTAATATTGCTACTGATATGATTTCATTATTATTATTTTATATTTGTAAATCACTTCTTTTTTCTTTAATTAAAAATGTGTATTTAAATAATAAATTTTAACCCTGCAAATGTCAGACTTGTGCTAGCTCTTGGATTATTTTATCAGCAGCACCACTACCTTTTATTTGAGAAATTCTGAGAATTAACAAATAAAGAGAAAATTGGAGGGAGGTTATTGGATGTAAATGGCGATCGTTATCACCTGACAGCAGTTAAGAATGCATCAGCTTAGAGGAAAGCCAATTATGAAGGTAAAAACATAAAATTTGGAGCTGATTTTTAAAAAAAATGCTGATGACAGCTGCAACCCACCACAAGAAACCCATGCCGGTCCGAAAACATTGTGAATTGACAGATTATGTCAAAATCTGGTAATAAATCCAATTTAGCAGATGTTCTCCCTCATCCTTAGTTTAAATGCAGAACTGCCCCATTCATATGTAATGGCGGCTTAGGTGTAGGAGCTTGTGTTTGGAGCTCCTGCCGCTCATCATTTTTTAACATCATTTTAACATCATTTTAACATCTTTTGGACATAAATATTCTATGCCTGTGCCTGTGCCTGTTCAGGAGTGTGAGGAAGTTGCTTGGGACTGTATTTTGTATTATTCATCTTACCTTACCCCGAGAATTTGCCTTGAGAACAGTGGTGCAGTGGAGCAGTGGCTGGATAGTGGTTGCGGTGGGCTCTGAAGGGAATGGAAAATCGAGGCCGGGGATGAGTGAGGCCTTTTACCTTTGTCGGCTGGTGTGTGCTGCGCTGCGTGCCTCTTGCGGCTGCTGTTTGTTGCGGCTTGCATGATCTTGCTGGGCTGCTGCCGTTGCGTGCTGCTTGCTGGGGTGACCTGGGTCGTCCCCGTTGCCTGTGTCGCTGTGTTTCGTTGCGGCTTTTGGTGTTGCCGCCACAGCGTTCCCGTCCGCCGTCACCGTCGCTGTCGCTGTGTCCTGGTTGCTGCTTCCTTCGTCACGGTTGCTGTGCCCTCTTCGTTGCTGCTGCCGGGCTCTGCTCTTCTCCCTGTGGTTGGTTTCCCTTGTCGCTTGTCGGGGGGTGGTGGCTGGTCGCTGCCGGGCTGCGGGTCCCATTCACGGCGTTTTGCCGTGGGCGTGGCTGTGTCTGATGCTGCTGGTGCTGTCGCCGCGTCTCTTGCTGCCGTTTGGGATTTTCATCTTATCACTGTGGGGTGCCTTTGGCCTTGGCAGCTTGCACCTCTTTGCCATCGCCATCATCTGAACTTCATTTGAATTTTCGTCTTGATGTTTGAGGACGGTGCCTGCGATGAGGAGAGGACCAGGACTGTCGTCCATGTGCAGAGTGCGAGATTATGTTTGATGTGTGAATTTTAACTGGATGTTTGGTGTTTGCTGAATGCATGTTGTGTATGAGTGTGTATACGGCCCCTTTAAGAACGATCAGTGTCGTTAACCTAGGTGTGACTCTGAGACTGCAACATTTTAACTCATTGCTGCCACCTGGATGTAATACATATGCTGAATGTGTATTGTTTTTTTGTGAATGATTGAGCTGTTAGTGTTTATGTGTCTTTAGTTGGAATGTGTTGGAACGATTTAATATTATTTGAGTTTATTTTGTGTATGTTTACTGTATTTGTATTATTGATCAAGTGTGTGTGTGTGTGTGTGTGTGTGTGTGTGTGTGTTTTATTATTCATGTGAATGTGACTCGGTGTTTGTGTGTTGGTGCTTTTACCTGTTTTAATATGTGCCTGGGATAATGTATTATACACCAACCGGGGAGACCTTCGGGGGCCCCAATTAGCATAGTGATGGGTAATGGGAGGTATGGTGTTGTGAGGAGGACTTGCCAGGTAAGGGGAACCCGTCCCACACAAGTAGTGTCTGTGACCCGTTCCGGTTCTCCTCATATCCCCAGGACTGCTGGTTGTCCTATCAGTCAGCCTTCGGATCTCCATATGCTGTTGTTAAACGCCAGGTCTGTCCAGCATAAGATCTCCCTTGTTCATGATTTAATTGTGGACGAGGCGGCTGACCTGGCGCGCATAACCGAGACCTGGGTGGGTGATACAGGAGGAGTTGCTCTTTCCCAGCTTTGCCCACCTGGGTATACGGTTCAGCATCATGGTAGAGCCAAAGGTCGGGGAGGCGGGGTCGCCGTAGTCTATAGGAGCTCTTTCTCACTCACCGAGCACCCTGTACAGGTGACGACTGGATTGGAGTGTCTCCACCTTGCGCTGGGCCAGAGACACAGGCTGGGAATTTTGTTGGTGTACCGCCCGCCCTGCTGCCCAACAAATTCCCTAACTGAGCTGACAGAGGTAGTCTCGGAGGTATTGTTGCAGTCCCCTAGACTGCTGGTACTGGGGGACTTCAACGTCCATGCCGAGACTGCTTTATCTGGGGCGGCTCAGGACTTCATGGCGTCCATGACAACCATGGGGCTGTCTCAGTTTGTTACTGGCCCGACGCATGTGTCGGGACATACCCTTGACTTGATCTTTGCCACTGGACAGGGAGATGGTGATCTGGAGGTTGGGGGTTTTTCATCTACCCCATTGTCATGGACAGATCACCGCTTGCTGAGGTTTAGGCTCACGGTGACCCTTTCCCTCTGCAAGGGTGGGGGACCTATTAAACTGGTCCACCCCTGGAGATTAATGGATCCTGAGGGTTTCCAAAGGGCTCTGGGGGATTTTCCGACTGAGAAGATTGGCGCTCCTGTTGAAGCTCTGGTTGAACTGTGGAATACGGAGATGACTCGGGCGGTTGACACGATCGCTCCCATGCGCCCCCTCCTATGTAGAGCTCATGCAGCCCCATGGTATACCCCGGAGCTGAGAGTGATGAAGCAAAAGAGGAGGAGGCTTGAGTGCAGATGGAGGCAGACTCCCGACGAATGCAATTATGCCTTGGTAAGTGCCTGCTCTAAGCGATATACAGCAGCGGTGAGGGCAGCAAAAAAGAGATATTTTGCTGCCAGTATTAAGGCATCACTCTCCCGCCCAGCGGAGCTTTTTAAAACTGTACGAGGGCTTTTACATCTTGGCCCTCGGGATACTATAGAGTCATCTGTAGCCCGCTGTGATGAGTTCGCTGGACACTTCCAGGACAAGATCGCTAGCATTCGTCGGGACTTAGACTCCAATATTATAGCAGCTGGATTCAATGAAGCATCCAGAACACGGTCTTGTCCTTATTTATTGGATGAGTTTCAGTCTGTGCAGCTTGAGGATGTTGACAAGATCCTTGGACTGGTGCGGGCGACCACGTCGGTGCTGGATCCTTGCCCCTCTTGGCTGGTGAAAGCTGGTAGGACCGGAACCGCCGACTGGGCCGAGGAGGTAATCAATGCCTCTTTGCGAGAGGGAGTGGTCCCTGACTGCCTAAAAGCGGCGGTAGTGAGACCACTCCTGAAGAAACCCTCCTTGGACCCAGATAACTTGAACAACTATAGACCTGTGGTGAATGTTCCGTTCCTGGGCAAGGTTCTGGAGCGGGTGGTGGCCGGCCAGCTCCAGGGGCTCTTGGATGACACTGATTATCTCGATCCATTTCAATCCGGTTTTAGGCCTGGGTTTGGTACCGAAACAGCCTTGGTCGCCCTGTATGATGACCTTTGTCGGGAGAGGGACAGGGGGAGTGTGACCCTGTTGATTCTCCTTGATCTCTCAGCTGCTTTTGATACCATCAACCATGGTATCCTTCTGGGAAGACTCACGGAGTTGGGAGTTGGGGGTACTGCTTGGCAGTGGCTCCGCTCCTACTTGGTGGGTCGCCACCAGAAGGTAGTGCTTGCGGAACATTGCTCGATACCCTGGACTCTCCATTGTGGAGTCCCGCAGGGATCGGTTCTGTCCCCCATGCTTTTCAACATCTACATGAAGCCGCTGGGCGCAGTCATCACGAGTTTTGGAGTGCGTTGTCACCAGTGCGCTGATGACACGCAACTCTATTTCTCCTTTTCATCTTCTTCAGGTGAGGCTGTTAACGTACTAAACCGTTGCCTGGCCGCGATAATGGATTGGATGGGAGCTAACAGACTGAAGCTTAATCCAGACAAGACCGAGACGATGTTAGTGAGTGCCTTCTCTGCCCAGATGGTGGATGTTCACCCTGTTCTGGATGGGGTTACACTCCCCTTGAAAGAACAGGTTCGTAGCTTGGGAGTTCTTATCGACTCTTCCTTGTCTCTTGAGGCTCAGGTAGCCTCAGAGGCAAGGAATGCTTTCTACCATCTCCAATTGGTAGCCCAGCTATGTCCCTATCTGGACAGTGACGACCTCGCCTCAGTCGTTCATGCTCTGGTAACTTCTAGATTGGACTACTGCAATGCGCTCTACGTTGGGCTGCCCTTGAAGACAGTTTGGAAACTACAGTTAGTCCAGAATGCAGCGGCCAGATTGTTGACGCGGACAAGAAGGTCCGCTCATATTACACCCGTTCTGGCTCGTCTGCACTGGCTTCCTATTTGTTTCCGGGCTAAATTCAAAGTGCTGGTTTTGACCTATAAAGCCTTACATGGCATGGGACCGCAATACCTGGTGGAGCGCCTCTCCCAATATGAAACTACCCGTACACTGCGCTCAACATCTAAGGCCCTCCTCCGAGTACCATCCCATCGAGAAGCTCGGAGGGTGGTGACTAGAAATAGGGCCTTTTCGGTTGTGGCTCCCGAACTATGGAATGGTCTCCCTGATGAGGTGCGCCTGGCGCCAACGCTGCTATCTTTTCGGCGCCAGGTGAAAACCTTTTTATATTCCCAGGCATTTTAATGCGTTTTATTATATGTATTGTTGTATTTTGCTGTTGTTTGATTATTTTTGTTTACCTTTGTTGGCTTGATTTTATTGTATTATTGTATTTATATATTCCCGACTGTTTTATTTTATGTACACCGCCCAGAGAGCCCTTGGGCTTAGGGCGGTATATAAATTAAATTAAATTAAATAAATAAATAAATAAATATGGAAATTGAGAGATGAGAGACATTCCCATGACCCACCATTGGTTACTTGCCTGCAACTCCTTTCCCTGAGCACTTTTTACCCAGCCAAAGTCCCGCACACACATAAGGTGTGCCACTGCTGCTGCCACCCTCCCTTCCTGTTGCAGTGGTATTGTTGCTTCCCTGGACAAGGGTGAAGTAGGGCAACAAGATGGGACAGACAAGGGAGCACAGGGTTGTTAGTGGAGGCTGCCATCATCAACCTGGTGCTTCACCCACCTACACTGTTCTGTCCCAGCTCTGGTAAGCATTAGCACTGCCATAATGAGGAGGGCAGCACTGTGGCAGCAGTGACTGCTGAGGTCACTTCCTATATCAGAATTTAGGGAAGAAGGAGGCTGCAGAAAGATACACCAATGGGCTCCTCACCCATATGCACTTTTGTTGTTAAAATCAAAACCACTCACCCCACTTGCTCTTCCTGTATGATTGGGAAAGGCCCTTGTTTAAACACAAGGAATTGCTGCTGTCATGCCTCAAAGAGATGGCCTAAGACATTTTGCTGCCTGAGGGGAAACAGTGGTGCCTTCTTCCATTCCAGGTACAAACCAGGCAGCCAAATGGTTCTTTAACACTGATGACAGGACAGCATCCTCCATAGTACCTGTTGGCAGCAGGCTGGTTTCAGGAGTGTCGGGCAGGTCACACGGCACACCCAACTCCACCCACTTCCCACTCCTCCCCATGCTCCACCTAAGGTGGCTTCCTCACTCTGCCCCATGGTAGGGACTGCCCTGATGTCTCCTTTGGCCCTTAGAAGCCAGAATTTCTCTTCACACTGTTTTTTTCCAAGCTTTTTTGTCATCTGCTGTTTTCAGACACTATCCGCAAGGTTTTGAGAAAGCATGAAAGGCTGCTGGACAGAGATCCCTGTTTGCCCGTAAAATATGAAGGCTGAAGGGAGTAATGGTGGCTGAGAGTACAACTCAAAACAAGGCATCAATTCTGTTGCTTTGCTTGGAAGGAAATGGTCCTATTCCACCAAGCACTGCTCCCATACCAGCCCTGCAGAACTCAACGGGAGCAGGCACAGAGTAGGTGTGGCCCTTGGTGGATTACATTCTCTGATACTGCTCCTATAGAACTGAGAAGAACATGGGCAAAAACATTGCCTAGGCAGATCACACTTCCAGAAACATTCTTCCAATGACTCATCCTAAGTTTTCCTTTGCGCAGTGTCACCCTATTAATTACAGACCTTTCAAGTACTAAATAATTTCTCGTCTTTTCATTTATCCAAGCCATGCACATTTTCTCTTGTTTCATCTTTCCTTGCAGATTAATCCTCAGGGCAAAACTAAATGTGACTCTCCATCATGACACTGTCTTCTTTTTTCAAAATGTGGCCACAGAGCTGCACCCCGCCACAGCGGAAGAGCTTCTTAACTCTGTCTCCCTCTGGCATTTTTTTCCTGCTAAAAACCACATACCAGCTGCTTTTCCTCCCATAACACAGGAACCCTACTGCCAGGAGTGGGGGGGAGGTTTAAAGCTACCCCCCATGCCGGTGTCCCACTGCAGATTGCAGCCTCCGTGGTTGCATTCTCTAAGAGAAGAAAACATATTTTTATTTATTTCATTTCATTTCATTGATTGTATTTCTTTGTTTTCTTGTTCTCTTGTTTCATCGTTAAATTTGCAAATAAAAAATGAATTTTTAAAAAGAAGAAAACACGGGGCAGGGAACTACACACAGCAACATCACAAATAGCTTGGCTCTCAGTTTTCATCGCACTGAGCATAAGCAGAGAACAGGAGGGAGCAAAGCATCAGGGGCAGAGAATGCTATGAGGCACCACAGAGCTCAAACCACGAGCCTTGTGGCTCAGACAGTCATTCAGTTCTACCTGTACCACCGTCTGAAGGAAGGAACAGCAAGCAGTTCAAACCAGGATATTAACCCCACATATATCAGAATATCCTTCTTGTCCTGAGACTTAGAGAGACCTAGAAAGCAAACCTGTTCTTTATAGTTCCACGTCTGCAGCACTCCTTCGGCTGGGCAACTAGCTGTTGATGGAAGCCACTAGGCCATGGGTGAGGAACCTTTTCTGTCCCCACTTCTGCAGGCCAACTTAGACAGCTGGATGAGACAAGCATCTCTCAATCACCAGATGTCATTGTAGCATCAGACGGCATGGCCTGTCTTTAATAGTCAGTATTGTTCTAGGGATGGAAAGATCTGTCAATTTCAGTTCTCTCCGTTTCTTTTTTTTCCAGGCTGAAATTCAGTTCTCCACATTTCTGCAACAATTTGCAATTTTTTTAAAAAAATCCTCATGAAAATTCTCCAGCATTTTAGTGTGAATTTCTTCTAACAACCGCATTTTTGTAGGCAGTTTTGATCAATGTACGTATTTTTGCAAGCCATTTATCATTATATAATGCATTTTTGAATGTTATTTTCACTCATATATTCATTTTTATGCACACTTTCCCCTAATATATGCATTTTTGTAAACATTGGTTGGTTGGCAAACAGAATTTTGAAGGATGGCTGAGTTTCAGTTCTCATATTGTGTTGGAAGTGCGAATTTGATAGATTCGGCTTGAATGGATGAATAAATAAATAAAATAATAAATAAATAAATGCGAACTGAGTTGAAATTCTCGCCCATTCCTAGTTGGCTCACAGGTTGTCAGCTCCCATCTGGGCTAGATGAAGACAGAGTGACTTTTTTTTCAGCTGAGCATTCTTATTCTACTCCTTGCAAGGCTTTCTCAGTCATGGCTCCCCGGTTGTGAAATTCTCTCTCACTGGAGGTACGCTTAGCCCCCTTCTTCACACCTTTTCATCATCTTCAGAAAAAGCATTTGTTCTGTTTTGCATATGAGAGTTCATTGTGTTGCTGTTTGTTGTTTTGTGACTACATATTCTGTTGTAGCTGGTTATTATGATGATATTGTGTTTTTTTTGGTTTGGCTGCTCATCTTTTATTTTGTATTTTGGTTTCAAGTGTGAACCGCCCTGAGAACTCTTGTCAAAGGGCAGTCTACAAATGTAATAAAAAATAATAATAAACTTCAAGGTCCCTTCTGATTCTATGATTGAATAAAGGCTACTCTGTGGCGTGATCCATCTTGCAGACCACATACCATCCCAATATAAGCTGCCTTTTTTTCCCCCTGGAGACTTAAATGCATGCTACATATTGGCTATAGAGCTTTGGGATGTTTCTGACTGGAGTTATGTAAACGTAAACTGCTCACAGCAGAGCTTTGAACGTGAAGCGTACAGTCACGACTCTCTTGGCACCTTTTATGGCGTGTACAATTTATGTTCTTTCCTCAGGTCATCCGTGCATATCGGTGATGAGGCTGTTACTCTGCAGTCTTCCTCCGCCATAGCTGCTTCATCTGGGGTGGAGTGAGGAAATGCCAATGTTCCCATTTTCAGCAGAGAGATCATAATTCCTAGAGCAGTATCAAAGGGCCATTTCCCTCCCCTGATTTCAACCTGTCTAGGAGCTTCTGCCCTAGCCAGCAGTGACACCAGAAAATAGCAGTTAAGAAGCATGTCCCAACTATAACAGCCTGGAGAATCTTGAGAAATGTGATAATGCACAACCAATGTGCCTGAGGCACAAGACTTCCATATCACAATCTATTCACCTCACCTCACCTCACCCCTCAAAAGCACTTCACATTTTAAATTAAGGCTGCAAAGCTACAAAGAGAATCGGTGCATGGCTTCCCCAAAAGGAGGTATCTATTTTTATAATTCAACAGACTGAGTCTACTCATCTCATTTTTCCACTTGCTTTTCTTAGATATTGACACATAAGTTAAATCTCTGGGTCCCTCCAAAGTGGTGTTTTATTGCCGGTATATTCTACATGTTCATGCAACTAATAGTGCATTAGTGGTGGATTTATTCTGCTTTAGTTTGTTCTACAGTGCCTCCACAATACTACCACATTATTGCTGTTGAAGAGCTATAGTACCACAGTTGTGGCGTAAAAACTTATGGGATTTCAGCAGGAAGTTACAGGATATGCACTGATTGGAAATGAAGCAGTGCGACCACCCCAAAACTTCTGCAGGCGCAAATAGTTTTGAAAGCAGGATCACATGTGACTACCCAGATAGCATCATGAGCACAAATCATAATGAATGTACAATGAAAAGGATGTCTGGAGGGGGGCACTCTCTTAAATGCACACAATACCTTGATGTTATACGTGTTGATGCATTTAACATGTCTGGTGGTTTTCTTCCTTTAGCAACAGCAGCTGCAGAATCATGGTGGAAGGAAACAAGATCAGGGTCACAGCATGCAGGGAGGACAGTTTTAACCTTTTCTGCCCCTCCACAGTCCCCCCAGCTCTCCTGGGAGAGAAACTTCCATTGGCACCAAAGAAAGTACATGGAGGAAAAAGCAGGAAAAACTACTTGATGCCAAAAGGGGTACAGGATGCCATGAGGCTCAAGGCTCTTTCACACATCCAGGATGTTGCCAGGCATGGGAAGAAACCTGGCAGGCCTCTACATCAAGACCTGGGCCCCTCCTGGAGTGGTTTGAATCCTCCCTGCCCCACAAAGGAAAGAGCTGTAGCTCAATAGCAAGTGCTTTGCATGCAAAAAGATCCCAGATTCAGTCTCTGGCATCTTCGGATAGGGCTGGGAAAGACTCCAGTCTGAATCCCTGGAGAGCTGCAGCCAGTCAGCTTGGACAGTACTGACCTAGAAGGACCAATGGTCTGAGTCCATATAAAGCAGTGCCTTATGTTCCACTGCCTGCTCTTATGAAGGACTACCTCAGACAGAGGGGCCACATATTGTATATTGTCCCTCACACAGACACTTTTCAAGGCTGAATAATTTGTGTTGAGTCTTCCCCCACCCCTCCCCTGTGATGGCACACCAAAAATAGGGTCATGAAGGGAGAAAAATAGTTACTGAGGACATGACTAATTAATCATTCAAGTATTTTACCACCTGCTAAGAGGAGAAACATAGTCAAATCCCACCCCCACATTACTGATAAGGGCTACTCTGGTGTCTTGAATCAGAGGCAAAGGCTTAAATCAGGGATGGGGAACCTGTGGTGATCCAGATGTTGTACACCAAGTCCCATCAGCCCATGTTCAGGGATGATGGGGGTGCAGTCTAAAACATATGGAGAGTGGCAGTTTCCCCATCCTTGCTGTATGCAACTTCCCCTCTTATCTGAGATTGTGGGAAGCCCTTGAATGGGAACTTCAGAGATGACTAGATAATAACAATAACAATAATAATAATAATAATAATAATAATAATAATAATAATAATAATAAAATTTTATTTTTAGGCCTCCTATCTGGCTGAATAAACAGCCACTCTAGGCGGCGTACATAATTAAAATTTAAAATACACATATAAATACAATCATAACATATTCAATTTACCCACATCTGTACACTACAGAATTAAAATTAACTAGTGATTCTGTATGCCCACTGAAACAGCCATGTTTTTAGTCCTTGGCGGAAGCCTACCAAGGAGGGGACATGGCGTAGGTCATATGGCAGAGAGTTCCAGAGGGTGGGGGCCACAACCGAGAATGCCCTCTCTCTGGTCCGCAGCAGTCTAGCTGTTCTAACTGGTGGGACCGAGAGAAGGTCTTGAGAGGCTGATCTCGTCAGGCGGCATACTTGGTGATGCTGGAAGCGCTCCTTTAGATACACTGGACCGAAACCGTGTAGGGCTTTAAAGGTTAACACCAACACCTTGAATTGGGCTCGGTAAACAACTGGTAGCCAGTGCAGATCTTCAAGCACTGGGGTGATGTGATCCCGCCGGTGGCTATTCTTAATCAATCGTGCCGCCGCATTCTGTACCAGCTGTAATTTCCGGACCATCTTCAAGGGTAGCCCAACGTAGAGCGCGTTACAGTAGTCTAAGCGAGAGGAGACCAGGGCATGCTCTACCCGCGGGAGCAGATGAACTGGAAGATAGGGTCGCAGCCTCTGTATCAGATGTAATTGATACCAAGCTGCCCGGCTCTCTGCTGATACCTGAGCCTCCATGGACAGCTGGGAGTCCAGAATGACCCCGAGGCTGCGAACCTGGTCCTTCAGGGGCAAACTAACCCCATTCAGCACCAGGTCAATATCTCCTAATCTTCTCTTGTCTCCCACCAGCAGTACCTCGGTCTTGTCAGGGTTCAGTTTCAGCCTGTTACCTCCCATCCATTCACTTATGGACTCCAGGCACTTGGAAATAGTCTCCACAGTCAACTCCGGTGAGGACTTAAATGAGAGATAGAGCTGAGTGTTATCCGCATATTGGTGGCACTGCAGCCCAAATCTCCTGATGATAGCCCCCAGCGGCTTTACATAGATGTTAAATTGCATGGGAGAGAGGATAGAGCCCTGTGGCACACCACAATTAAGAGGCCAAGGGTCTGAAACCTCCTCCCCCAATGCTACTCATTGGTGCCCACTTTAGCACAGTGCCCCCAATTCCCATTCTCTCCAGGCGATCCAAAAGGATACCGTGGTCGACGGTATCAAAAGCCGCAGAGAGATCCAGGAGGACCCCTATCCAACGCCCCTATCCAACGCCCTCCTCAAATCATCCACTAGAGCGACCAAGGCTGTTTCAGTTCCATATCCAGTCCTGAAGCCCGATTGGAATGGATCTAAATAGTCTGCTTCCTCCAAGTGTGTCTGTAGCTGTTTGGCCACCACGTGTTCGATCACCTTGCCCAAAAATGGTAAATTGGAGACTGGGCGGAAGTTATTCAAATCTTGGGGATCCAAGGAGGGCTTTTCTAAGATGGGCTTTATTACCGCCTCCTTGAGGGCAGATGGCAGTGCCCCCTTTTCCAAGGAGGCATTTACCACCGCCTTGATCCCTTCGCTCAGTCTCTCTTTGCAGCTCATAATGAGCCATGTGGGGCAAGGATCAAACAAACAGGTGGTCGGTCTCACAGTAGAGAGCACCTTGTCCACTTCCTCAGAGGGAAGAGGCTGAAACCGATCCCACCGGACAGGATCGCAACTGACCGTCTCTGGCCTGCTTCCTGTATCCACGGCGTACGGAATCAAACTCTTCAGACGATCGATTTTATCGGCAAAATGTTTCGCAAATGCGTCACAGGAGGCTTTAGAGTGCTCCAAGGGTTCCTGCGCAACTGGACCGACCAGGCTGCAGACCACCTGGAACAACCTCCTGGGACAACATTCGGCAGATGCAATAGAGGCAGCAAAGAAACCCCTCTTTGCTGCCTTTGTTGCCACTTGGTAGGCTGCTATTGCTGCTCTAACCTGTGTCCGATCATCTTCTGAGCGAGATTTCCGCCACCGGAGTTCTAGTCGTCTCACCTCCTGCCTCAAACCCCGCAACCGTGGTGTATACCATGGCGCGGTTTGAGCTCTATTCAGGGGTAGAGGACATTTCGGGGCCACCCGGTCTATTGTCCCGGAGATCTCCCTGTTCCACTCTGTCACCAGGGTTTCAACCGGGTGGTCTTCAGTCAGCTCCAAATCTCCCAGCACACTCAGGACTCCTATTGGTTCCATCAGGCGTCTGGGGCGGACCATCCTAATAGGTCCCTGTCCCCTGCGGAGGGTGTGCGGCAATAGGAGGTCCATTTTCACCAAATAGTGATCTGACCATGACACGGGGTCTGAAGAAATAATCCCCATTTTCAGAGCACTACCTCCCCCTCCCGAGACAAATACAAGGTCGAGAGCATGACCGGCTACATGGGTGGGCCCAAAATTACTAAGGTGCAGTTCCCAGGAAGTCATGGTTTCCATGAAATCCCAAGGGGCTCCAATGAGAGCCACCTCGGCATGCAGGTTGAAATCCCCCAAAACCAGAAGGTTGGGGGAAAGAACCCGCACAGCCGAGACCACCTCCAGCACCTCGGTCAGGGAGTCAGCTGTGCGTACTGGAAACCGGCTGGACACATGGCCTCAAGCACAGGAGCTGAGGCCTCATCCAGCCAAGTTTCCGTAATGCACATCAGGTCTGCGTTCTCATCCATGATCATGTCATGGATGAGAGATGTTTTCTGTACCACAGACCTGGCATTACACAGCAGCAGTCGAAGATCTAGGAACCGGCCTCACTCTGATTATTGGGCGGTTCAAAGAGAAGAGAACCAATGCAATTAGGCAGGCTATGATTAGGGATGAGGGCAAAATTCAGTTCAATTCACAACTGAAGACAAATCTACCTAATTCACACTGCCCAAAACAATATGTGAACTGAAACACAGCCATCCTTCAAAATTTGCACTTCTCAGAATTTTGCAGTGCACTTCTCTAGCCAAGCAATGTGTACAAAAGTGCGTATACTAGGGTAAAGTGTGCATAAAAATGTATCTCTTTGTGAAAGTAACATACAAAAATGTAGTTCATTAGGAGAACATTGCTTGCAAAAACATGTATGTTAGACAACTTTAAGTATAGAAATGTTCATATTAGGATAAATTTGTAGTAAAATACTAATGATGACTGTTTTTTAAAAAAAATATTCATAAACTGACATGGAAATGTGAAAAACTGAATTTAGGACTAGAAAAAATGAGAAAGAGAGTCCAAAATGGACAAATACCCTAGCTGTGGTAAAAACAAATGTGTACAATATTTACTTGAATGCTGTAATGGAAACAGATTGGGAGCGGTTAGGGGTTTTTTGTGTGTGTGCTTCAAAGGGTTAATAGTGTCCTTGGAGCAACTAAACATGATGCAATGTGGTTCTGAACACTGACCTTGTCCAGGTAATGCTCTTCCTTCTTTTTCGTTACATCCCCCCACCTGCAAAAAGTAGAAGAGACAGTTAAAGAAAGCTTTACTGAAATATGAAATAATCAAACACTGGCAGAGAACAACACTTATTGACGGTATGTGAATGTTAATAACAGATAATAATAGCTCACCAGTATACAGGGGGATTAGTGGGTCAAAATTAAGGAAGAGGAATTTAGATTGAATGTTAAAGAACAGTTGATGCATGGCACCAGGATACTGTCTGTAGAAGAGAATCTTAATCTGATGGCCCTGGGTTTTTAAAATGAGGTTGGACAATAGTTTTCAAATCCTTCTGCAGAAAACAGCCCCACAGTGGCAAGGCTGGATGCTTTAACAGACCTATTTCCAGCATTTTAGCCTAGGAGATTATATTCTGATACAGCAGCTCTCACCTTCAAAAACTGCAGCAGTTTACAGATTATACAAGGGAGTTGGGGAAAGAGACAGTGATGGAGGCAGAGAAACCAATATTGTCATGGACTGCTAAAGAAGCCCAATGCATGTGAAGGAAGAACCCGAGGAAATTTAGAAGAGTAGTATTGAAAAAAGGAAAGCCAGTCAAGCAAATAATCAGCTAAAATAGCAAAAAGATCTGGAGAGGAAGTGAAAACAATATCACGAGGTAAATGAAGATCCTGCAAGCAAGGAAGCAGAGTTTAAAACCAAACAATCAAATAAACAAATAAATAAAAGTGGGAGGTTCCTTGCTAAAACTAATGACAATTTCAGATGCAAAAATCCTAATCTCATGCCCAAACATTTTTCATGAAGACATCTTTTGTTTACAGAAGTATTCTACCGCCTCTTGTTCATTCTGTATCATAAATGGGACTTTCTGACTGAAGCTGACTTTTCCGAAAGAGTTTAGTTAATAATATGCTTTGTATTGTATTAGCAAGCCTATATCCAGTTTGAATGTCTGTGTCCATCTTGGATGTGAACTTGGATTTCTATTGTATGTCTAATACATGTATGACCTTACAACCATTTTATATGTCCTCCTTTGAACAATCTAGGTAAACCATATTTGTTCTGCAGTGTCAGAACAAAAATAAGCTCACTTGGTGTGAGAATGCCTTTCTTCCTCTCTGGTATTGTTTTCTTATTACAGTGTGGTTTTTTTGTTCTTGCTAGAAGCCAGTAATCTGCTGATTTAGCAAGTATTATTTGGTGCTCCAAAATCACAAGATCAGCTCTCATGACCTAAACAGATGTTATTTCAGAAACAATGTACAATTGTTGGGTGTCCTAGATTATGGTTGCAGCACTAATAAGGGTTAATAATTACTAATAAGGTAATGCCCCAGAACATTCTGCTTGCTGTCACAGAATGTGCAAATTCTTTTTTCTTTTTAGATGGGAGCACCGCTGTGCTGATCTCTAATGATCCTAAATGTATGCAACCGTTTCTTATATATTTACTAAACTGCACCCTTGATTTGCAACACATCATTTCTGAAGTAGTCTCTTGATGCCTTCCCCATTGTTTTCACTCACAAGGCTCAACCCTGAAGCATAGCATGTAATAACAAAAGGGGTATCTTTGAGTATGTCTAGAATGCCCTTTTCACATCGTCACTACAACTGACCTGCAAATGTCTGGAATTAGAAGAGCATCTGAGTAGCATTTTAATAAAAACAGAGTTCTGTCTTATCTTTGTCACTGATATTGATAAAAATGTTTAAAAATAGTTAGTTGGCTTCAAAACTGGGGCGGGGGCACTTGAGCACGGGGCCCTAGACTGGAAGAGGTGAAGCATGCAAATCCCTAGCCCATAAAAGGTGAGACAGGCAACACTGCATCTGATATTCTTGAATATTCTGTGCAAAGTGGCAGGGGTAGCACTGTTACTGGCAAATGCCCTCTTTTGCTGCTCTCTGAAGTTCACTTCATTAGGAAACATAAGAATGGAAGAACTGTCTTGCCAAAAGACAATCTAGTCCAGTTTCCAATAGAGATATGCTTCTGGGCTCTCACAGGGCATGAAAGTGATGGGCTCCCCTTATGTTTGCTCTCAGTAAGGTAACAATATGGGACCCAGAACTCAGTGACAGAGCATACACTATGTGTACACAAGATCTCAGGATCACACTCTGGCATCTCCAGTTAAAAGGATCAGGTAGCAGGTGATGGAAAAGATCCACTCAGATGAACGAAATCTGACCTGGTATAAGGCAGCTTCTTGCGTTTCTGATATCGCAAGATGCCTAAAACTCACAAGGTCATCCCCATGTCAGTCACTAAGAAGAATGTTAAGAACATAAGAACAGCGGGCTGGATCAGGTCAGTGGCCCATCTAGTACAGCATCCTGTTCTCACAGTGGCCAACCAGATGCTAAAGGGAAGCCCAAAAGTAAGACCTGAGCGCAACAGCATTCTCCCCTCCTGTGGTTTGCAGCAACTGATATTCAGAGACTTACTGCCTCCTACAGTAGAGGGAGAACATAGCCATTATGGCTAGCAGCCACTGGTAGCTTCATCCTCCAAAAATCTGTCTAATCCTCTTTTAAAGCCATCCAAGCTGATGGGGAAAACGTATTCATTTGGGTGCCGTTGGCTTTTTAATTCTACATGATGACTGTGCTTAGTTGTATTGTTTCAATTCAATGGGAATCAACATTCAGCTCTTCTCTAAGAGATTTTTAAAAACTAATGTCAAAAGATGGTTTATGGAACTGGCAGAAAATGAAATCCTTTGGCCATGTGGAATGGGAAGAAAACCACACAATCAACATTTAGGGCCAGTATTTCTGGCACAGAATAGCCCATGGCTGTTTAAGCCACAAGATTGCTTATAATGAGATATAGACAAGCAAACACAAACAGAGGGATTAGAAATCTTGGAAACCAACATTGTATATCTGTGCAGCAGGAAGCTGCTCTGCAGACAAGTCTCTAAAAAGTGTCTCCATTCCTCTTGGAAGAATTAATATTGATTTGCATTTTAAAAGCTACAAGAAGTGCATAAACAGTTAGGTGGCAATCCACTGATAGATGCACAACTGACACTTAATGAAAAACACATCCATTCAGTGCAGATTTATTTTTATATTTTTAAAAGTGAACCAGTGGCATCTCCATAAACAAAGCCAGGATTGGCTGGCATGGTGGGGCAATGCCACAGAGCTGCCCTCCGGACACTGGCATTGCTGCTGTTTATATAGATGGGACAGGAGTGAAACAGCAACAAGGTTAGGGCTGCGCAGAGCCAGTCTGGCACTCCCACCTGTGCCCCTGTTAGAGATGGAGAATTTCAATGTAACTGGAAGCAGGAGTAGAAATTGCTGATGTTTGCTTATTCAGCTCATGTCCAGAACAGAAAGCAATCCAGTGAATATGATTGGTATTTCCTGTTGTTGCTTTCAGTCTGCAAACAATATGTAATTGATTAGTCGTCCCCCCCTTTGCATTGTGTTTCCTTCACATTTATTTAATTTATTTAATTTAATTTATATACCGCCCTAAGCCCGAAGGCTCTCTGGGCGGTGTACATAAATGAATAGGGTAGAATAACAATGACAATGTGATTTATGCAGTTAATTATGTAAATTACATAATTTTGCCACAGTGGGCAGTGAGATGAATGACATGGTTTTGGGTGGCAGACAACTCCAACTTAATGGAAACAGTGCCACATGTGACAAATACAGGGTTCACATGCAGTCTCCCATCCAACACTGACAAGGCTCACAGAAAATGAGTTTCAGCAAATTTGCTGCATTATGCACTTTCATACCATGCCCTGGGACCCATGCAGAGAGCTTTTTGTTCTTGAGACCTGTGATTTCAAAGTGGAGGTTTTTTATTGTAGATAATGACCAGATGCGCTAGGAGTCAAGTTTTGTCAAGTCTGATTACAAAACAATAGCTTACCAAAAATGATACTGTATTCAACACCACTGCTTCAACACCACTCTACCTCCAAGCTGTCCTCTTTCCTCCCCAATTCCCCTCTCAGACTATAATTCCCAGCATGCAGTGCTCCATGTCTAAACTCAGTTGATTTGTATTTAACAAGAGCACACACAGATGAATTCAATAGGTTTGTTTGTCCTGTCTGACTCCTAACTCACAACTTTCAGTATATAGAACTAGCAAGCCTGCTAGCTGTGGAAGTTCAGATGCATATCTGATTCTGAAAATGTGACAACTGACAACCTCAAAACCCCAGAGATGTTATTTTCATACTTGCTGTTCAGGTTCAAAGGTTCTCAATGAAACAGAAATATGTGTGACAACAGACACAAAACTCAATATTCTAGGTCAGGGTGGTGAGGCTTCCAGCTTCCAGGATCTGCTTTGTTTTTTACTAGAACCCTGGGGTCCACCAACCAAAGCAATATAGTGCAATATAGCAGGCAGGCATACACCAAGAATTGAGGAACAGGGTGCCTCTGAGCACATCAAGAATCTGTGATCATGAGCAGAACGAAGTTCATACATCATTTCACATAAAAATTCACTTCTGGCTTTCCACCAAATATTTTTCTACAAGCTAATTTAGGGTGGGGAGTTTTTAAATTTTATTGCTATTGTTAAACACAAGTCACCCAAAGATCTACCAACAGTTTCCAATCTACCTTCTGTCCACCTTGGTTGTTCTCACTGCAAACAGTTTGGATGCTAGTGTTTGTGTGCTTAGAAATTTGAGTTCTCACACCATGCTACAAAGCAGCTTCCCCTTGGCCAGGTTGTTGTGGAACACTGAATTGTCCTTCCACACTAGAATTCTTTGCATTAAGCTGGCACAATTTTTTATAACAACACTCACAAGAAAGTTTCAGAGGTCTATGAATGAGTTAACACTCTCTGAAACAAACATCCAGGGACTCAGAAATGACATCTCTGTTGCTCATGTTCTTCCTTTTGTGGTTTCCTCAAAGACTTTTGCGTGTTTTCAGATGCATGACACCTTTGGGGGATTTGTTGCAACTTTCCTGTGTAGATGAGGGTTGGTCATCATAATGAAAGATAGTATCTCTTTTCACAGCCACAGACAACGTCATTTTCTTTTTGGAGTCCCACTTTCAAAGAGCTTGTTTCTCATTTGCTTTGTGGATCCAACCATGGTCTATTGATCACTTTCTCCAATTCCCTTGCTTCGGACACATTTTTCTTCCATGGATATTTCCCTGACTCTCAGTCTCCTCCTCTCTTACATCTGTGCTCTCAGAGGGCAGAGTTCTGGTGGTGCATATCTAAGGAACAGCCAGCAAGAAAGGAAGGTGGCTTGGCAATTTACCAAATCGTCATTCTGTATCAGTTCACATTGAACCAGCAGGAGAATGGAAAAGATAAATTCTGAGGACCCAAACAAACCAAAGGGTACTATTAACATGTAAGACAGCACATACAGAACTATGTTTCTCAATGAAATCATGTGGTGGGCCAGCACATTCCTGGACCTGTTAATACTGTGGGCTGTCTCTGGAGCATTGTATGTGTAGAGCATCATCTCCAATGCACTCAGGTGTGCAGAAGATGCAGGGCTGCCCAATATATTTTGCTACATTAGATGAAGAAGTTGGCATCCAGCCTATTCCATGTTCAAAATCCAACTGGATTAGCAGGTGAATCTTATTTTCACATTGGTGATGGAATAGTGTCCTCCACCATACCTGGAGAAGTCTAGCTTATGGGTCACAGGACAGGCTACATGGCACACGCAGCTCTGTCCTGCAACCCTCAATACCACCTTCCTAACATCAGCTGCCTGAGGCAGCTGCCCCACCATGCCTAATGGTAGGGTCAGCCCTGAGAAAATGTAAGCAAACCTCGCCTCCTGCAGTAATTGACTGGGTATATAAGGCATAAGATGGTCTTTCAGGTATTCTGGTCCCAAGCTGTATAGGGCTTTGTACACCAAAACTAGAACCTGGAACTTAGCCTGGTAGCTAATACGTAGCCAATGCAATTTTTTCAGTAGCAGGGTAACATGTTTGCGATACCCTGCCCTAGTGAGCAGTCTCACCGCTGCATTTTGCACCAGCTGTAGCTTCTGGACCAACCTCAAGGGCAGCCCCACATAGAGCACATTACAGTAATCCAGCCTGGAGGTTACCAGTGCATGGACAACAGTGGTCAGGCTATCCCAGT
This sequence comes from Rhineura floridana, assembly GCF_030035675.1. Lineage (NCBI taxonomy): Eukaryota > Metazoa > Chordata > Lepidosauria > Squamata > Rhineuridae > Rhineura > Rhineura floridana. The sequence continues at coordinate 140,855,451 of NC_084484.1, read as the reverse complement.
CCAGAAATGGCTGCAGCTGTCTTACCAGCCAAAGCTGGTAAAAGGCACTCCTAGCACCAAGGTCATCTGGGCCTCTGGTGACAAAGATGCATCGAGGAGCACCCCCAGACTATGAACCTGCTTTCACAGGGAGTACAACCCCATCCAAAGCAAGCAACTGACCAATTATCTGAACTTGGGAATCACCAGCCACAGCATCTCCATCTTGCTAGGATTCAGACTCAATTTACTGGCCCTCATCCAGCCCACCACCGAGTCCAGGTACCAGTCCAGGGCTTGCACAGCCTCTCCCGATTCAGATGTTACACAGAAATAGAGATTGGTATCATCAGCGTACTGCTGACACCTCATCCCAAATCTCCTGATGACCACTCCCAAGGGCTTCATATAGATGTTAAACAGCATGGGGGACAAGATGGTACCCTGCAGCACCCCACAGCACAACTGCCAGAGGGCCGAAAGACAATCACCCAATGCTATTCTCTGAAAACAATCCTGGAGATAGGATTGGAACCACTGTAAAACAGTGCCTCCAATATCCATCTCACCAAGTTGGCCCAGAAGGATACCATGGTAAATGGTATCAAAAGCTGCTGAGAGATCAAGTAAAAATATCAGGGTCACAATATGGAAAAGCTCCACTGGATGGCTATTTGCGGATGCAATGGTGGCAGAGAAGTAGGGCTTCTTCGCCATCCTCACCACCACACAGTAGGCACGGTTATAGTATTTTACTTGTGCCCAATCAGCCTCATAACACTTCTTTTGCAGCTTGCATTCTAGTCATAATCCAGCCTGTTTCATTGCACTTAGCCCATTGGTGTACCAAGGTGAAAACCGGGCTCCGCAATGCTGGAGAGGGCGCTCAGAGGCAACCGTGTCAACAGCCCAACACACCTTGCTGTTCCACAGCATGATAAGGGCTTCAACAGGGTCACCTGCATTATCTACTGGAATGCCACCAGGGCATTCAGGAATCCATTAGTCTCCAGAGATGGACCAACTTAATCTGTCCACCACCCCTGCAGGGGAGGATCCGAGCCATAAGTCTAAACTTCACAAGGAAGTGGTCTGACTATGACAATGGGGTGACATCCACCCCCCCATCTCCAGACCACCCCTTCCTCCATCTGGAGCAAAAACCAAGTCGAGGGTGTGCCCTGCCCTATGCATCAGGCTGGTGAGAACTTGAGACAGCCCCATGATCATCATGGAGGCCATGAAGTCCTGAGCTGGAACACTAGAGGCAGCCCCAGCATGGACACTGAAATCACCCAGAACTATCGTTCTGGGCTTCTCCAATACCACAGCTGAGTTGGCCTCCATCAGCTTGGTCAGAGAAGCTGCTGGGCAGCAGGGTGGACAGTACACCAGCAGCATCCCTAGTTTACTGTCTCCTTGGCCCGAGACCAGGTGCAGGCCTTCACAGCCAGTTCCAAGACAGATTGGTTTCCTGGTGACAGAGATGGAAGTTCTGAAGACCACAGCAACTCCTCCCCCCCCCATCCTTACAGCCTGTGCTGGTGTTGCACCGAATATCCAAGTGGGAAAAGCTGGGTCAGATCAACTCCTCCCAGCTCACCCACCCAGGTCACGGTAATGCACACCAAATCAGCACCTTCATCCACAATCAAATCATGGATACATGTGGTCTTATTGTGTACTGATCTGGTGTTAAACAACAACACACAGAGGCCAGTGGGCACAGCAGATGAGCAACAAGGAACCCATCCATGTGAGGAATGGGAGGGAGGAACAGGGTCTAGATAGCCTTGCCCTCATCTTGTATGGTAGTTCACCACCTCCCCATGGCCATACCTCTCTGTACCCATGATCACTGAAATTGGGGTGGCATCACCCATGTTCTTCCTTACTAAGATTGCTCCTAAACACATGATATGGACGCAACAATAGCCCACCAACAAAACCTACCTGAGCCGGTTATCCCAGTAGGCCTCTGAGATAATTGGGAACAGTCAGACCCACTCAATACCTTTCACACAGGGCACATCTACTCCCCCCATCTCACACCCAGGGAGGGTCAGCCTTCTGCCAACTACAGACTCTCACTATGAAGGCATCTGGTGACATTTTCCTATCGTTCAGTTCACTGCACAGGCTCTCACCCTGCACAGGAACTACACATGCACCATATGCCCTTCCCACTACCAATCTCCTCTGGATTGGCTAAAAAAAAAATAGCAGGGGGTAGCGCCCACACCCTTTGGTGTCACCACTTCAGTGGCAACCCTGCCAGCAGCAGACTCCCCGCCCAAAGACAGCTGGGTCTTTATGCCCCCTGACCCAGCCAGGAGCTGATGCAAGAGGCTACAAGATTAACTGCAGCCTCTCTCTGGAGTCAGGGTCAGGCAGGGGGTCCCAGTCCTTGAAGTACTTACCAGGGACTTCAGCTGTCTCAAGAGACAGCAACCCAGAAAAGCAAGCAAGCAAGCACCCAGGTGCTCAGGTACTCTCCCAGGGCAGATCTTCTCCAGTCCCCCAGTGCTGCAGCTGTTAGAACATAGCCATCAGAGTTAGTAGCCAATAGCCATTGATAGCCTCATCCTCCATAAATTTATCTAATCCTCTTTTAAAGCCATCCAATACTTGTTACTATCTGAAGGGGAGAACATGAGATTATGAAGTCGCTGAGTCTAAAATTACCTAACTGCACCACTGGGACTAGCTGGGCAGGATCAGTGGGCTTGATGTGGCTGGCAGATTACCTAGAAAGAAGAGGCATGGCACACAGACGAGAAATGCTCTCAGAAGTCACTCCCATTCATAAATTGAAATATGGAAATTAGGGCTGATACATAGATTTTGGGAGCAGTGTGGAGTCACTTCCTTCTAGCTTCTTCTTCCACTGGCCCATTTGTGTACAATATGTGAAGGCACCAGATGGGCACAGCCAGAGCTGAGATGCCTTTTCCTGCCTACACAGTCTCCATTGCAATGTGCCATAGAGCAGAGGTGCACAGTAGAAAAGTGCTGGCATGCAGATGAAATAAGTGAGAAGATAAGAATCTTCTGTGCAGGGCATTGAAATGAATGGGATGTGCAATAACACAGTTCTCAAAAGGTCAGCATCTACTATTGGCAAAGCTAGGCAAAAGAAGCAATTAAGGGAAAAGAAAAAATCATCACATATGTAGAAGAACCTTTTGAAGGAGGAGAGACAGCTGCCATATTACTTTATGAGGGGTGTTATTACACTTGATAGAGTCAGTCTTTAAATCAGTTTGGATCTGTTTTATCCTAGCAAATCAGAAACTTTTTGGACTGTGCTGAGAAAGCTCCAAAATGAACTGGTTGGTGCCCAGTACCTATTTTTGGCATTTTTAGATAGCACTGTTGCATTTCTCTTTTTTTAATGGCACTGCAAACATGAAATTGTCTGCTTGTCAAAAGTTTTCTGCCAGCTGGTAGCGTATCCTTGGACAAGCAAATCAATACATAAGTCTCCTGATGCTTGAGAAGGCCAGTAATATCAATGGCAAGCTTCTTTTAGCCACTTTTTACTTCTTGCAATATGCATGAGCATTTCTAAATAGGTCTGGATCTTTATTTGGCTTTGGCCAACAGAAATAGCTTCTGCAGAAGATTTTCCATCTTACATCATTAACATAAAGGTATCCTAGAGTATAGATACTTGAATGATCAGACCCATTTAAAACAGCAATAATAATACAAAACAACAACAACATCAACATCAACAACAACAACAACCACTTCTTCCCATGTAACAGCGCCTGGCTGGTGTGATATTCCATTGCCACTAAGGGTATTTAGTGAAGAAATTGTTCTGTTACCCACCCACTTCACCCTAAATTCTGCTATCCTGAACACAGGAGAGAGAGAGAGAGACACTGTGTTTATCTTCCGTAATGTTAAGTTGTGCTTCATATAAATGGGCTCTGGCCCAGAATCCCCATCTATGTAAGAACTTCATTGGCTTTAATTTTTGGTGTATCATCTAGTTTATGTTTTTTACTGATTTTTATAGTTATTGTGTGGTATTTGAGTTCTTCTCATTGCTAAAACGACTCAACACACAGGCCTATGACACAATTTTGCATATGCTAATTTATATGTATTAATGCCTCTGAGCAAATTGATATGGACAGCACCGCACTTAGCAGGGCACCCAGCTGCCCTGTAAGCAAAGTTAAAACATTTTAAGGTTTTTGTTTTTTGTTTTTAAAAAAGGAGGGGGAGAAAAAGGGGCAGGAGATCTGGGGCCCAGTAGAAAAGAGCTGGGGCTTGGGTCCCTTGGCTCATCCACTAACAATTATCCTGGTTCTTGTGTAAATAAGAATGGTAGGATATGTTGTTATCATTATCATCATTATTATTTAACACTTTCAAAGCACCTAAACATTTCTAAACACTGTACATGAATTAGAACTAGGATGTGTAACCTGTGGCCCTCCAGATGTTGTTGGGCTACAGCTTCCATCGTCCCTGACCATTGGCTGTGCTAGCTGGGGCTGATGGGAGGTAGAGTCCAACAACATCTGGAGGACCACAGGTTCTGCATCCCTGTATGAAAAGATATGATAGTCCCAGCCCACAGGCTCACAACCTAATAGACACGATATCATAGGGAAAAGCCTGGGTGCCGGGGCCAGTGGCAGAGGCCAAGGTTTGTCTCTCTTTGGGTCTGCAGTCCTAGGGCAATTGTAAAAAGAAAAAGTTTAAAGACTTAGAAGAAGAAGAAGAAGAAGAAGAAGAAGAAGAAATAAGGAGATACGGTCACTTTAATAGGCTTTAGGTTATTCTCAGCAAAGCCACACACACACATTTACTCTGCACTCTCCTCATTTCAGAAGAATCCCTGTTGTAATGCTCATGTGTCAGATAAGAATTTCCCCAAAGCATTGGCACAGAAGCACTGGCAGATGGATGCTGCATCCTGAACTAAAAGGGCGGGAATAGCTTCTAGTGCTGGAGAAAAGAAGTAAGATGTCAAATGCTGGAAATATCTGTTCTTGGTGTGGCTGCTGCACACAGCAAGGCTTACGTCCAGGCTGAAGCTGGTGTATTAATACAGAATTGTATTCAACACATGTCTGAAGCAGTTTGTGATGGTTTTAGCAAAACACCTTCAGCTCAAAACTTAAACCTCATTTCTTGGATCATTGGTCAGTCTACTTTCTGCAGTATTGCAGTAGCTGGCAGTCTTCCAGGGGTGGGGGGATCTTTAGAAGACTGTCTCTGGCAGAATGTAAATAGAAGGTATATTTCGCAGCACATCCGATTGGCTGGTGATGTTCTCTTTCTCCTTTACGTAAAGCTCATCGTGCAGATGGCTGAGTGCCTTAGTGTATTCCTTTTGCCCATTTACTGCCTTTGAGTTATGTATTTTGATTTCTAGACCACATCTGCTCCATACATTGAAAGCACTATTATACTACTTTAACAGTCATGGCTTCCCCTAAAGAATCCTGGGAACTGTCATTTGTTAAAGATGCCAAGAGTTGTTAGGAGTCCCCTATTCCCTTCACAGAGCTAAAATTCCCAGGCTTCCTTGGGAAAAGGGATTGACTGTTAGACCACTCTGAGAATTGTAGTTCTCTGAAGGGAATAGAGATCTCTTAACAACTCAGACTACAGTACCCTGAATTTTGGGGGGGAAGCCATGACTGTTAAAGTGGTATATTAGTGCTTTAAATGTATGGTGCGGATGTGGCCCTACTGTTATTGTAGTAGTATTGTGATATTATATTGGAGGGTTATACAGAGTCATCTTCTGGGTTTTGTGGGAAGGGGCTTTGACAAGAGGCCCCGAACAGGCGTCCTTGTCTGAATTCCTCCACTGCTTCCTCATTGCCGTCACTTTTGTCCATTCACTTAATCTGTCCTTCTAGGCCACCCATTCCCAGCCTGGTGCCCTTCAGATGTTTCGGTCTACAATTATTATTATTATTATTATTATTATTATTATTATTATTATTATTATTATTATTATTATTATTATTATTATTATTATTATTATCCCACCCTTTTTCCAAAACTGGAACTCAAGGCGGCTTCCAGATAAAATAGACACATATAGTTACAAACATACAAAACTACCTTAAAAATCAGACTATTTGCAATATTAAAACCATTTAAACATAGTTAAAATGAATCAAACTCAGTTAAACAGTAAAAAACAACACATCACCCTCTGCAAGCCTTGTCCCTTAAGGACCATCAGTTCTAAAAGCCTGTCGGAATAAAAAGGTCTTCGCCTGCTGACGGAAGGACTGCAAGAATGAAACCATTCTTACCTCCCTGGGAAGGGAGTTCCAGAGCCTAGGAGCAGCCACTGAAAATGCCCTGTCTCTCGTCCTCACCAATTGTGCTTGTGAGGGTGTTGGAATAGAGAGAAGGGTCTCTCCTGAGGATCTTAGGGCCTGGGCAGGCTCATATAGGGAGATACCTGTTGGCTGGGGCTGATGGGACTTGTAGTCCAAAGCATCTGGAGGGCACCAGGTGCGAGAAGGCTGCTTCAGGCCCAGTTTCACCACTGCCTAGAAGGAGGGGCAAGGTAAGTACAGGCTGCTGGTCTGCTGCTCCTTCTACCTGTTCTTGTCACTGTCCACTCACTTGGAATGGGCAGGTAAACAGACAATGAAAGCAAGGAAAATGGCTAGCACAGTCAGGGGGATCTGGAATCAATAGTGGGCCTCTTGCTGAGGCATGAGCCTCAATCCCTGATGCTGGCCCTTTGACTATATAATGCATGCATAAGATGTGTTCAGGAATTCACCCAAACACATGAAGGGTTAAACTGGGAACAGGGCAATGGTGGGCACACAAGCCACATCACCCAACATCCCTGGACATGACAGATGCTGTTCAAATATTCACACATGAAAGTCTGAAGAGCGTTGTAAAGCACATTCGGTTAAACACACTTAGAAATGTTCCCCTCAATCAGAACCTATGATAAGCCAGGGTTCCTGAAGTCTTTAAGCACATTCAATCAAATGTGCTTTGAAATTCTCTTCAGACTTCCCTGCTAATCACATGATCTCAAGAACAACCAACATACCTGGTGAAATGGGGTGGGGTTTGCATGCCCAGTTTAACCCTCTGTGTGTTCAGCAAATGCATGTACATGGCAATAATCTGCTAATGTTATGGTGTTAAATGATAAGGTCACAGATGGCCAAACTACATCATGGGCACCACATGTGTTAGGAGACTGCACCTGTGGCATACGTGGCCAGGAACAGGAAGATCTATGTGCCTGGTTACAGCAGGAAATCAAGATTGGACTCCCATCTGTCTCTCTGATGCTGTAGCCTGTTTCTTGTCATACTTGGGCTAGAGGCAAAACCATACTAAGGCCCAGAATAGCAAGTATATTGTAGTGTACATTAGAATGGCAATGTCTCATTGTAGCATGATTCTCCAAGATGATTGGGTGGTCTCTTCCACCATTGTGACATGAAACCTCACAACGATATGCATATCATTTGTTTGTTGCAACAAGGACTGAAATGTCAGTCTCTGTTTTCCAAAACCAGCGAAGAAAAAAATGGAAAACAAAATGTTCAGTCAAGATATGGGGGGAGGTCCCATTTTTTTCATGCAAGGGTCGGCAACTGCATAGTCAAATAACACATTTTATTTGAAATTCTGAGGAAATTATTCAATGCTAAGTTTTAAATGGTAGAGTATTTGAGGCTGAAATATTATCTTGAAACAATGTTTCTGTGCACTCAAAGTCTCTGTTCATGAGGTTCAGTTGGAGAATAAACAGATGCCACAACCATTATCCCCTTTTAATCATAAACTCAGGCCCTTTATGACTGAATGATGAGCTCAGTTCCTTGCCAAGCTCCTTGCCAAGAGGTTGGGTATTTGCTTATCATGTATTGTCCTTGAACACTTTGTTCCCAGGGGGGATGAATGAATAGATATTTTATCCACAAGGCATAGCTCAATAATTTCTCATGAAGTGAATTACAGACGGTTTTTGAGATTATATGTTCTTGTGAAGCTGGAATCTCTTGACTTACACTAAACTGTGTAACTATGGCATTACACTGAGAGACAAGTGACAAGCCATGAGGAAAACAATGATAAAGGCAGAATGTTGAACCAGTTAGATCATGTCTGTATATGTCGCAATAAGAGGTGTTCTGAACATATGGAAAAGAGAACATGTTATTCCATCAGCTCTAACCACCCTCTACAATATGCTTCCCAGATTCTTTGTCATATCATTATAGCCTCAACCCACTCAAGAAGGAGGAATGGCAAAACTACGGAGTATACCAGAACTGTGCTACTAATTCCGGCAAAAGTTTCTCATATGCATTTGGATGTGGCAAGTGCTTTGACTCCACCTCTACCATCTTATGAGAACATAAGAAGAGCCCTGCTGGATCAGTCCAGCATCCTGTCCTCACAGTGGCCAAACAGATGCCTGTGGGAAGCAGGCAAACTGGACACGAGTGCAGCAGCACTCTCCCCACTTGTGAAACCCAGCAACATGTATTCATAGAAATACTGCCTCTCCTGGCCTTATCCTTAATTAATTAGTCTGATCCTCTTTTAAAGGCATCCAAGTTGGTGGCCATCACTGTGTCTTGTGGGAACAATTTCCATAGCTTACCTATGCACCGTGTGAAGAAGTACTTTCTTTTGTCTATTCTGAATCTTTGGGGTTTGCCTGCCTGTCTGAGATGAGACTTGCAGTTGAGAGGATGAGAGAGTCTGCCTCCTGACCCAGGAGGCAAATGGCACCTTCTCATTAAAGTGGTGAACAATGTGTGGGCAGGAGTATGTGTGAATCTTCTTTAGGTAGCCAATATCAGCCTAAGGTCACAATGGCTAGTCTGTCTTTGTAGGCAGGCGAAATCATTATGAGGTCACAATGGCCAGTCTTTCTCCAGGGTGCCAACATGAGCATAGGGATACATTGCTCAGTCATTCACTGAAGCAGGCAACAGCAGCATGGGAGTGCCATGTCCTTCTTCTCTGATCATTAGGGCAGGTAGGAGCATGTAAACACATTGTATTTCTCATTTGGGGGTAGGAATATGCACAGGAACACAAGCAGAGCCTTGGGGGAGGGATATTTCAGTGTTTGCAACAGGTTGTCCACAGAGTTGTTGCTTTTTTAACTTCCAGCTCTCCAAAGCACCCAAAACCACTTCAGAGAGATCTGACTTTGGCCTGGACAAACCCCGAATCTGACCTGCTTCAGTTCTTGATTCATGATTCATCCAAATCTTTTGTACATTCCTAGTTTATAATTCAGCTTGTGACATCAACCACCATGGTTTCAGAGATATACCTGAAAAGGCAGATATTTTCATATGTGAGACTTACATCACCTTTGGACAACCCTTCTTGCTATTTATATTAACATCTGCTTATTGTGCAGGGCTGGCTTCAGGCATGCGGGGGCCCTTGGGCATCAGCTTGCCCTGGCCCCCCGGTGTGTGTGTGTGTGCGAGTGTGTGTGTACGTGTGTGCGTATGCCCCCCCACGCACCTCCCCACTGCCCCACCTGTCTAGTCTTTACCATTGCCCTTAATGAAGATGGCGGCCGCGGTTTACCTAAAGGGAACTAAGCCTCCGCCGCCATCTTTGTTGATGGCACATGTGTGTGCTACGTGCGCACATGTCTGCCATCAACTAAGATGGGGCAGCGGCTTCAGTACCTTAGGGAAGCTGCGGCTGCCATCTTCATTAAGGGCAATGCTAAAAAGCTGGCTGACAGGTAAGTGGGGGTGTGGGGGCATGGAGGGCCCCTCAGGGGCCCCTCAGGGGCCCCTCAGGGGCTCCTGTAGCTCTGGGGCTCTCGGGCCAGTGCCCAACCTGGCCGCCCTTTAGAACCGTCCCTGTCAGTACAGAATAGGAAGTAAAAGGGAAGTATCTGTAAATTAAATAGATATGCATTTTATCTAATACAAGTTTTACACTGGGACTACAGATCACCTTGGATATAAAATGCGCTAAGCCAGCTTGCTCCAATTTTGTGGCCTTCAGATATTTTGGCTACCAACAACTCCCATTATCCCTGGCTATTGCCCATGAAGATTAGGACTGATAGGAATTGTAGCCCAACACATCTGGAGGGCACCAGGTTGAGGAAAGGCTGCTATAAGCCTTATGTGTGAAAACACATATGACAAAGACAGTGTCACTGAGCCAGCCAGTTGCCCCAGGGATCTCCCCAGAGAACTTTGACAGGTCAGCAGAATTACCCACCTGTCAATCATCTCATATCATAATGAACTCTAGTACATCCGAACCAAACAGGATTGAATTTCCCATGCAGCAGCGAATTCAAGGAATTCAGTTCCACATTCTGCAGCCATGTCTCCACCTGCGCCATACCCAGGGCCGGTTGTAAAGGGCGGCCAGGTGGGGCACTGGCCCGATGGCCGCTGGAGCTACAGGGGGCCCCTCAGCCGCCACTTCGCTCCCCTTCCACAATCCACGCCCCCCCATGCCCCCCACCTACCTGTCTGCTGTCTTTTACCATTGCCCTTAACGAAGATGGCAGCTGCGGTTTCCCTAAGGTACTGAAGCCCCTGCCGCCATCTTAGTTGATGGCAGAGATGTGTGCGCATAGCACGCATGCGTGCCATCAACAAAGATGGCGGTGGAGGCGTCATCCCCTTAGGGAAACCGTGGCCACCATCTTCATTAAGGGCAATGGTAAAAGTCAGCAGACAGGTAGGTGTGTGCGTGTGCGCACACATGCACACGCACAAGCCAGGGGCCAGGGCAAGCTGATGCCCAAGGACCCCGGCATTCCTGGAGCCGGCCCTGGCCATACCTGACTTCACATATTATGTCAGGTGTGGTGCAGGAGGGTGTGACCTGAGGAAAACAGCCCCGCAAGGTAACAGGGAAGCCTGGTGGACCAGGTTCTCCACCCCTGTCTTACAGTATGGGGATGGTGTTAGAAGCTAAACTGGGAATACAGATCTGTTCAGTAGGATCTGTGGCTTTCCAATCTCACACACATTTAAATAATTACAATAGTACATTGTGCTCAGTTTAAAACGTTTCACTTCATAGGAGGAATGCATCAACTCAACTTTCTGTAGGAAAAGAAAAGAATTCAGAACATTTTGGTGTCAAGGACAGCAAAAAAATATGTTCATTGTTATTCCCAAAGTGCTTTGCCAGCTCCTTCTCTCATGCTGCTGCAAAACCAGCCAGCTCTGAAAAAATGTCACCTTTGCTAGTAACCATGATAGATGATGGTTGCGTTCTGGCAGCATCTGACCTGCCAGCTGGCTGAGGAAGGAGGAAGGACTCCATAAGCCATTTTTCATACATTTCTCAGGCATACTGTCGTGATGCTTCTTAAAATCTTGGATATTTGTATTTAAAAAAGCGACAACCTTGCAGTTTAGCATGTGCATCATTCATGACAGTAGGCAGAGAACATAGTTCTTGAGATATGGATATGAGCCTTCCACTTTCAAGACACATTGTTTTGTTCAAAAAGATCAGATCAGTTCCCCTGCCCCTTATTCCACCAAGCACACACAAAATGCAATGAGGGACAAAATATTTTAAGCCGGGTCTTGGACACTGGATAAGGAGTTCATAAGACAAATGGTCAGAAATGCATCCAGGAACTAAATTACAGTATTTAGAACCTGCAGCCATAAAGTTGTGAAATTAACCTAAATACTAAAGGATTGCTAGGCTTGGAATGAAGGGGGGCTTTATACTTCCTCTAACCTCACCCTCACTCATAGAGACAGACAGCAGAAGAGTGGTAAGGTAGCTTGTATTCAGAAATCAAGAATGGTGTGGCATAGGAGAAGCTAGCACTAAAACTGCCCCTGGTGCTGTACTGATTGACCAGACACTGGTCAAACTACATGGTTTAGATCAGCACAGCTGTGCTGGCTGGGGCTGATGGGAGTTTTAGTCTAAAACATAGTGAGGGTGGCAGGTTGATTTAGGGCAGCCTTTCCCAATCTTTGGGTGCTGCTGGACTACAATTCCCACCATTCCTGACCATGCTGGCTGTGGTTGTTGAGAGTTGTAGTCCAACAACATCTGGGGACCCAAAGGTTGGGAAAGGCCGGTTTAGGGTTAGGATGCCCTTCCTGAGAGCTTAAGATTGCTCCCTAAGAAAGCAAAGCTTTTTAAAAGGTCATGAAATTGAAGAGAGAGAGAGATTAGAAGGTCATTAAATGGTGCAGTATTGGGATAAGGGAGGAGAAGTGGTGGCGGGATTCCTCCCCCCCACACACACACATATATACTGTGGCCAATTTGCTGACTTGTGACTCATTGAGATCCTTCCATTCCTTTTGTTCTCCCCTACAACCTAAATGCTAATTTTCTTTGTCACCGTGGGAAATGTGAGGAGCACAATAATCTTTCTAACACCAAGTGCCCCTCTTGGACCTAGAATCAGGAGCGGTGGGGGAGGCAAAATCATCCTTTCCTCAGTCACATGATTCATTCCCAGGAAGGACTATCCTAGGTACCTTTACCCATTTGAGAATAAATATCTCATAAAATGTAGGCAGCATTGCACTTTCAGACTGGAGGTGGCTTTTTTAATATAAAATTATAGAATATGCAAACAAATATTTCTTTTATGCTTGTATACACCATTAAGATTTATTTACTACTCTGAACACATTATTACCATTTGTAGAAGTTCAGTAAGGAATAAATTGCCAGCATTCATTAAACTGGTTACATTTTTGCCTGTGGTTCTGGCATAGTTAATTTAGTCATAATGGCATATTCACACATTTTATTCTCCCATTCTTCTACCATAAATATTTTCCTTACTTTCCTATATTTAACAAAAAGGATCCTTGCAGCTGTTACCATAATAGTTCTTAATAGTTATTATTTATGTTTTTCATTTAGGTCAATTCCTAAATTCCAATTCCGTTTCATTCCTTCCAGTTATTCTATTCATTTTTCAGGGAGGGGGGTGTAACTGTTTAACAGAGATTAGTTTAATCTGCCTTTGGCCTGTTAAAGTGATGATGACAACCATTATGATTATTATTTATTTATATATCTTATTATTTGATTTATTTCCCGCCCTTCCTCTCAGTAGGAGCCCAGGGCAGCAAACAAAAGCACTAAAAACACTTTAAAACATCATAAAAACAGACTTGAAAATAGATTAAAACAAAACACCTTTAAAAACATCTTTTCGAAACAGTTTTTAAAACATCTATTTTTAAAAAAGGTTCAAAAACATATTAAAAAGCAATTCCAACACAGATGCAGGCAGTGCTTAATAAATGATGATTTATTAAATTTATAGTTGCTTACTGCTACAGACTCTATGCAAGGGGTTCTTAACCCATGATCCATGAACATCTAGGGGGTCCCTGGATGGGCTTCAAGAGGTCCGTGAACCAGGCACACACAGGCAAGCCTCTTTGAGAAATTATGCCTCAGGGCGCTAGACAGAGAATAGTAGTTATGATCCTTCAGGACATTCTCAGGCCCCATCTGTACTATACATTTAAAGCAGTATCATAACACTTTAAATAGTCATGGCTTCCACCAAAGAATCTTGGAAACTGTAGTCTGTTGTTTGGTGCTGAGAGTGGTTAGGAAATTCCTATTCCCCTCACAGAGCTGCAATTCCCCAAGTACTTTAACAATCAATCCCTCTTCTCATGGAACTCTGGGAATTGTAGCTCTGTGAGGGGAATTGGGATCTCCTAACAACACTTAACAAAGTATAGCTCTCAGGATTCTTTGGGGGAAGCCATGACAGTTTAAAGTGGTATTATACTGCTTTGAATGTATAGTGCAGATGGGGTCTCAATCTAGAACATCCAGTCACAAAAAGTTGTTGCTGAGGAGGTATGATATACCAGCAAGAGAGAAGTGCTTTCTCAGTGGAAGCCAACTGGACCCGGCACAACCAATTTGGGGTGCAGGGGTGGGGTAAGGAAACTTTGTTCATCTAGAAAGCCCCTCAGTGGGTCTGAGGGTGAATGGTTAGCCTCCACCCCAACAGTGCCTTCCTGCTTCCTTGCTGTGAGTCTGGAACCAAGCTGGGCAAGAGGCCCCTAACCAAACCACTTGTATTTCTTTCCAAGTTCAGCAAATTGAAGAGGGGATTCCACTATCATCATCCCTAAATATTCCTTGAGCCACCCAAACTGTACTAGGCATTGTGCGGCATTTCAAATCTATTCAGTCTGATTGCCAAGCCCAGTGTTGAAAGACAGCAACACAGCATTGAATGTTGCGGAAATGAAAGATGGAGAATGGACCTGAACAGCTGTTGTAACCATGACGCTAGTGAACTCACTGCCTGGGGAGAATGTACAGCCTCCCCGGCATTTTCAAATATTTGGGGGGATTCCTTGCGGGGAGGGAGGACAGTAGCTCCAATCCAATCATCAGATCATTAGGTTTTCTCTGTGACACTCTCTTGGGTGAACACCATGAAGGCCTCAGGTGCCAAAATATCTCAGCCAGCCTTGGGAAGTAAGCATCTTAACTTTGGAAAGATTGTGTACCATTTGCTGCTCCACCTCAGGTAGCAAAATGTCTTGGGCTGCCCCTGAGTGCTGCTTGTTGCATCACATCAAACTGCAGGGGAGAGGGTGGAGAGAGAACAGAATTCTGCCTTTCAGAAGGCGATAAGTTAAATTTTAAAAAAGAGCTGAATTAAGCATCTGGAAAATTACTGCAGCCTCTAAGCTTCTGCCACTTGCTACCCAGGATGAGTCATCAGCTGGTTGCTGAGGCAACCACTATTTTCCTCCGGTGGTTGATCAATTTTGCCTGCACAAAGGTCCTATGAAGCTGTGAGCTCTGTATTCAATGCAGCCAAGTCACAGAAACTCTAACAAGCAAACATTTGCATTTTAAGCATAATACTCTTGGGGGGGGCACAAAATTCTTACCAGGATTGTTCTAATTGCACCATTTCCCTTTTTCTTTTCTTTTAATTTAATTGAGATTGCATCAGCCTCCCAGGTGCACGTGCAATCTCATCCTGTAAAGCAAAAAACAAAATTACAGAGGAAACTATCACTGTCAGCTATGAATGGGGAGAAATTCAGTTCAGGTCATATTTAAAGCCAGTCTAGCAAATTTGCACTTTCTGAAACAATATGAAAACTGAAACACTTCACACTAATCCAAATTTTGCAATGCAGTTCACCAACCAAACAATGTTTACAAAAGTGCATATATTAGGGGAAAGTCTGCATAAAAATGAATATATTAGTAAAAATAACATACAAAAATGCATTATATTGGAAAAATGGCTTACAAAATGTGTGCATTAAACTGTATACAAAAACCTGTTTATTAGGAGAAATTCATACAAAAATGCTGAAGAATTTTCATTCAGAGTTGGAACAGGCCTATAAGGCCATCAAGTCCAACTCCCTCCTCAGTGCAGGAATCCAAACTAAAGCATATGCAACAGGTGGCTGTTCAGCTCCCTCTTTAATACTTCCAGTGTTGGAGAGCCTACCACCTTCTTAGATATCTGGTTCCATTGTTGTACTGCTCTAACAGTTAGGAAGTTTTTCCTGATGTTCAGTCGAATTCTGGCTTCCTACAACTTGAGTTCATTATTCCGTGTCCTGCACTCTGGGATGATTGAGAAGAGATCCCGGCCCTCCTCTGTGTAACAACCTTTCAAATTCTTGAACAGTACTATCATATCTCCCCTCAGTCTTTCTCAAGACTAAACATGCCCAGTTCTTTCAATCTCTCCTCATGGAGCTTTGTTTCTAGTACCCCTATCATTCTTGTTGCCCTCCTCTGTAACTGTTCCAGTTTGTCTGCATCCTTCTTAAAGCGTGGTGTGCAGAACTGGACACAATACTCAAGATGAAGCCTAACCAATGTGAAGCATGTGTGAAGTACACGTGAAGCATCTGTGAAACACATAAAGCTTAGAGATGACCTGAAATCAAAAATACACAACCTGCTTACCTCCAAGGCTCACAGAGACCATTGCTGGGGATGAGATGCAGCACAATATCATAAATCAAACTTTAGCTTAAGATCATAATTTGTTCTGTTCCTATTAGCTGTATTTTCCAAATTCAGGCATAATGGGAAACCATGTTTAATTAACCAAGGAAGTGTTGACTTGCTGTGTTCTGAGAAAGGAGGAGGAGAGGGACGATGGAAGGCATAAGTCCTGTGCATATCTTGGCCTCGTGAGCCAACATATTGTTGCGCGCCACCCCAATTGGTTTCCTTGGGAAGAAGGTCAGAGGAGACTGTGGTGTATTTATGAAATATTTATTTATTTATTTACACACATTCCAACCTGAGCTCAGGATGGAGGGGTTCAAGGCATCAGCAGTCCAATATCCAGCTTTTCCATCAGGGTTACAGGAGGCACCCCAAAGCCATGGTGCAGAGATCCAGTCTCTCTGCCTGCCTCCAGTTCTCAGCCTTTCTTAGACACAACTAAAAACACAAGCCTCTCCTAGGCTCCAGGAGGCGGGGGGCTCTCCTGAAGAGTTTCAATGACAAAAGGATCTCCCTGGCCCATTCACCAGTTGCTGGGCACCTGATAGACCCATTAACCCACCTGGCCACTCTATTAGATTAACAAAAGAAACTCATCTGACCAGCAGAGTGTTTCTCACCCCAGACACAAGTTTCCAAATCAGAGGCTGGAAGGGGACTCATAGGAATTATCCATCTCAACCCCCCAAACTTACAACAATATTATATTTATCCAAACTAGGTTAGTGTCTACATCAACACAGTCACTACTTTTCATTTTATTTTTTATAAATCCCTCACTGGGCTATAAAGATGTGCTGGAATTGTATTCAAATACTCAGGGTTTTTGTTTTGTTTTGTTTTTGTTTGTTTTTTAAATTGCTATAACAAAATTTGCACCAGTACTGATGCACATCTTGTAACACCATGACCAAAATAAACTTCCCCAGCCCTTTAGGAAGCAGTGAGTGTAATAATCAACCACAAATTTAAATAGAATTTTCCCAGAAACAAACTGCATGTGACTGTGAAATGTACTTTGCTGCTAGAGCAGGTTTCAAAATGCAAATTGCATCAGTTGGTGAGTGGCTGTTAATTAATGGGATCAGTGCAGAAATGGAGAGAAAATGTAATCCTTTTCTCTCCTGCTAGAGTCTCAAGATGCCTTCCTCTAGCGTCAGTGGGGGATTTCCTCTCAATGCAAATTATGGAATGATCTCCCTGACGAGGCATGCCTGGCGCCAACACTGTTATCTTTTTGGCACCATGTCAAGACTTTCCTCTTCTCCCAGGCATTTCAGCATGTGTTTTTAAATAGGTTTTTTTAAGTGTTTTTAAATTTGTATATTTGTATATCTGTTTTTAATGTTTTTAATTGTTGTAAACCTCCCAGAGAGCTTCAGCTATGGGGCAGTATACAAATGTAATAATTAATAATTAATAATAATAATTAATAATAATAATAACAGTTATAGCTTCAGAAGACAGATATTACTCCAGAGGGAGGCTCCATGAATAGAAAAGTCTCCCTGCTGCAGAAGGTATAGTGAAACACAAGAAAGGCAGAAGGAGCCACACAACAAGAAGGGACTAAAGGTGTGACCCTGCAGTCCTCCCTTTATACACTTTCTTTACATCAGCCTTCACCAACCTGGTACCCTCCGAATGTTTTGGACTAAATCTCCCATCAGCTCCAGCCAGCACATTGTGCAGACCAGGCTAGGACTGATGGGAGTTGTGGTCCAAAATATCGGGGGTGGGAGAGACTAGGATGGCAAAGAATGATCTACAATGCTCTCTGAAGGGATACCTGGCACCAGGCAGGTTTGAACTCTCTGCTAACCACTGATGAATAAAAAGTCCAAACCTGAAGGGGTCTGCTTCACCAATGCATTCCTTGCAGGGAACGGACTGGCAAAGCAGCACCCAACAGAACTGAACCCCGCCCATCTGCGGGCATCACCCAGTAATGTCAGCTGACTGACATGTGGGTGTGATTTGGGGAAAATGGCCTCATAGGCTAAATTGGACTCCCTGGCAGGCCAAGATGAGCCTGCACTCCAGACATTCCCCACACTTGCTCTACATCATGCTTAGTTTTGTAAAACTCCAATTCCAGTAACATACCATTGTTACCATCTTCCCATTCCTTCAGTGCTGAAATCACTTGGGAACAAGACAGGAGTCACTCCCTTACCTCTTTGCAAATGTTCAGAAAGCTACAAGGGAGGTATGACGAAATTAGGGAAGGGGAGTCAGGCCATGAGATTTGCAGATTTCATAAACAGCCCCCAAAGCTTCCATTCACTGCTTCTCTTCTTGCTATACTTTTTCTCTCTTTAGCTCAGGCATGGGAAACCTCTGGCCTGCAGGCCAAATTAGGCTTGGCAAGGGTCCTAATTTGGCCCACAAGGCCATTTTCTCCATGCCATGTTCCCCTGCCCCACACGTGATGTCATATATAGCATCAAGTATGGGGCAGGTAAAGACGCAGCTGCAAATGAACAATCAGGAGATTTAAAATGCACTCCTGGTTGTTCCTTGGCAAGCAGGGCTTGTATTTGGCACCTTTTAAATTGGCACCAAATGCAAGCCCCACTGAGATTGGCTGTACAATAGCCAATCCCTGCTAGAAGCAGGGCTTGAAGTCACTATTCACCAGCTGATCTGACTTCAGGCCCTGCTGGGATTGGCTACACTCTGGAGTCTAGCCCATGCTTTGTCTAATGGGTCATATCCAACTATTCAGAGGAGACCTATTGAAATTAATGAACCTAAGTTGGTCATGTCAATTAACTTCAATGGGTCTACTCTGAGCAGGACTAGCAAAGAATACCACCCAATACTTCTTTCTTTTCTACAACCTTCTTGTTAAAAATCAGGTGCTTAAAAAACAAACCAAAAAAGGTCTCTTTTTTAAAAAGGTCATTCAGATATGGCATACTGAACTTCAACAAATCACATTAATGTTCACTCAGAAAATATTGGCAGGTATGAATATTGATATGATATAATAGGAATATATGAATAATATTGAATATTATGAATAATGATATATATTCTTCATAGGCAGGCCCAGTGCCAGCAGGTGGCCAGTCCACTGTCTACGGCCCCTGTGGCTGAGAGGAGCCTCTGCTGCTGGTCATACTAGCATCGGGTTGCAGAGTGTGCACTCCGCGACCCAATACTGGTGCGGATCACAGAGTGGGAGCCATCCTTCCAGCAACCCCCCACTGCCACCTGCGGGCTGGCTGTGCCACTTCCCATGGCCCCATGGCCCCATGGCCCCATGTCAGCATGCTTTGCATACATGGTGACGGCAGGCGTGTGCACACAGTTTGATGCAGGCAGGCCTATTTAAGCCCCCAGTGGTAGTGGTGGCAATGCTGCCACCGCCTTCAAAAGCCCGCTGCAGTCTGGGGCCAGCCCTGTTCATAGGGGTCTGCCATAGAGGGGAGATGAAAAAGTCATGCTAAAGTGCTTTTCCTTCCTTCTCCTTTGTGTCAGGACTCTGAACATTTGAATATACGCAGATACTATTCTTAGCAGTTGCTCATGAGCATGTCTATAAAATTTATTATCCTATCACTACAGAAACACATTTCTTACCACTGCATTAATCATGCCCTGGAGTGTCATATCAGACATGCTCAGTTATTAACTGTTCCCTTTCATTAATCATTTGCTGCAGAGATGCATCAAAACCTAATCCTTGCATTTTCAAACACCCCAACTGGTGGAGAGAGGGAATGGAACAAACCAGTTGATGTGTATGAATGAAACAATATGTTTGGAGTCAACAGTATGACCTTTTTCCACCTGATCACCAGCCAGCTGGGAAGAAGGGCAACAATCAGGTGAGAAAGACCCATAGTTGTAATTTGCTGTGCCTATATGGTTGCTCTATTTACACATAGTTGCCAGCAGCAAGAGACTGGTACATATGCTATTTCCTACAATGAGCTGCAAGGATTTGATCTGTTCACATGGTGAATGTAGTTAGCTTACTTACAAGTAAAAATAACAGAATTGAGTGCATGTAACCTTTACATTTTCTCTGTCAGTCATGGAATTCCTGTGCTCATACTAATTTTGCTCCCAACAAAATTCAGTTAAAAAAAAGCATGAAGATTAATATCTATTTTATAATATAAGAAGGCAGCATAACTGCACTTTTTATTGCAGATGTGAGGAAGATTTGGCCTCTAGATGTTGCTGAACTACAGCTCATCCCATCATCCCCGGTAATGGCCAGGAATTATAGGAGTTGTAGTTCAACAATATCTAGAGGGCCAAAGATTACCCACACCTGTTCTACTTGTTATAAAAATATAGAAATGCTGACAACACATGTAGAACAATGACCTTTGATAAGTTGGCAATATTAAGGGAATCAGCAGGACTCAGCAAACTGAAAAGTATCAAACAAATGAACAAGCTAGCAGCTTCATTTCTTATCTGCAGTACAGAGCATGACTAACCCCCACCTTTGGAATGTCCATGTATTGCCAACTGCTTGAAACTCAGAGTGTATAACTGCCTGTAAAATCATGAATGCTTCAGACCTCACAGACTGACACGAGTCTACTGTGAGCTCTCCGCTTTGCAAACGTATAGTTAATAAAAGGCCTTGGTTGACAATTCTGAGTCTCCGTTGTTTGATATTGGACCTCAACCAGCGGGAACGAACCTTAATTCTGGTGTAACAGTTCTGGCGAGCTTAGCAGCCAGGAGTCCTCTGGTTAACCTTGCGAGTGCTTGGGCCGCACTGGAGAGCTAGGGTAAGAGCGCTCCAGGTCGTTTTGACCTGTCCTTAGGGCCGGGCAGACGGAGAGCAAGCACCACGTGAGTATTAATTGAGGGCTCCCATTAAAGACTCAGACGAACCAACACCTCTCATCTGGACGCGGATTGCCCCTCACAAAGGACTTTGGTAAGCATTACCAACGTGTGGGAGAGGGAGGTAAGGGAAAGGCCACTGCCCAGGGATCCTGTGGGACGTGGAATCCCCATCTGACCTGGTGCGTGTGTGTGACTGAGATGCAAAAGTGCTTGCGAAGTGAGTGTGGAGTCTGGATTCACGTTTCCGCCTACCGCGAGGGAAGCGGCTGGAGAAAGACGAAGCGAGAAAAGTGGTGTGTGCTTGCTGGGTCAGGGTTGTGAAGCAACCAGGTGAAAACCCCGAGAATGGGCGTGGGAACATCCAACAGGGGGACCCCTTTAGGTTTAGTGTTGCAACATAAGAACCGGTTCATGGGAAGCTACGGGGAAGGTATGGTGTCTGATAAAGGAATGAGACTGTGTTGTGAAAAGTTATGGCCGAGCTGGGGCATAGCCTGGCCTAAAGAAGTAACATAGACATAGTAAAAGTTGTTTGCAAGTAAACTCAAGGAAGTGGCTATGTGGATTCAGTCATATATGCTGAAATTTGGCTGACAATAGTGGAAGCAAGGCCACAATGTAGATTGAGTATAAATGCAAACACGAGTGTAAAATTTTTAAGTGGTATGAGTATCCAAATTAGGAGGTCGAAAGCCCAATAAGCCCTGTTCTACCCTCCTTGTTGAGGAGGACCCTTTATTGGATACTCTCCAAATTCACCCCTCGTCATATAATAATCCATCAGCCTCTTTCAAGCACCTAGTCCTCAAGCATACATTCCTCAATTATTGTAGCCAATCCCTCAGTATTCCCACCTGCAGTCTTGTTGGAATATAGAAGATTAATACAACAGGCAAGTGAACAGACATTGGCCAATCAGCAGAGACTACGCGCCATACAAGAAGAAATAAATAGGGCATGGCCCCAATTTAATCAGAACTTCAGAGAAGAGAGTGAAAATAGACCCCAGGGTCCATTAACCAGGTCTTGTGCTCAGCAGCAAGGACAGGAAGAAATTCCAGATGTTTTGGAATGCCCTATGAGAGAAGTGGCAGACTCTGCTTACCACTTCTGATTTATTTAATTGGAAGAATCAGAACCCCACCCTGAGGGAGGACTCTGCAAAATGACTGCTTTATTAAAATCTATTTTCTTGAGTTATAACTCAACTTGGGGACATATAGACTTTATTGCAAACCCTGTTAGGACCAGAAGAAAAGCCACGGTATTAAGTCAGGTAAGAAGACAAGCAGGCCAACAAGGGGGTTGCCTGTGTTACTCTACTGAACACTTGTAGCCCAAACACTCCCTGACAATGTGAGATTGACTGGTAGCCCCAGATGTTAGAAAGAAAAAGAAAAGAAAGAGAGAGAAACGTTGGAAGAAAAGGAAGGTGTGTGGGATGAAGACAGAAGAGGCAGGCAGAAGAATGGAAGTTAGAAAATAAGGATTTTTGGAGGAGCAAAAGAGGAATTTGAAGATTTCGATTGATAGGGGTCAGGCTCGCCCTGGGGAAGTCAAGAACCAATTATTCCCATTGAAGTTAAGGGGTGAAAATATAATGCTCTTGTGGACACTGGAGATATATATTTTGTTTTACTGGGGGCCCAGCCTGACTTGATTAGCCCCCATTGTATTCAAATTGAAGGAATTGGAGGGGTGAAGCAAAAGCTACATTTACTTGGCCCCAATTGACTATGGTGGGAGAGGATGTTCTTGAACATCAATTCCTTGTATCCCCTTAATGCCCAGTAGTATTACTAGGGCGAGATATTCTCACCAAGTTGCAAGCTGAAATAAGCTTTGAGAAGGACAGAATGAAAGTATGCATTCCCAAGTGCTATACCTCCACGTATCAGATGTTACTCAGTAGCCCAGCTGGGAATAATAACAAAGATCAGTTAGTATTGCCAGAGGGTATTTCTTTGCAAGTATGGGCAGCACAAGGGAATCCAGATCGAGCCAAATATGCTGAACCAGTAAAAGGTGAAGCTAAAGCATGGAAGCTCGCCCCAAGTTATCTGACAATACCCACTGAAGAAGGAGGTCAGAAAGGGACTGCAGCTTCTGATACAGCAGCTCCTGCGGGATGGATAGCTAAAAGAAACCACATCTCCCTTTAATATGTTAATCATGAGAGTCCCCAAGCCAAAGAACTCTGAAGAAATAAGAGCTTTTGAGATTAATAGGCTTGTGTTAAATAGAGGATTCCCAAGTATGGAGTGAAGGCTAAACACTCTGAATCCTTAACACAAAGCAAGGCTTAAAGGACTGAAAGTGGAGAGGCGATATGGAAAAGCATAAAGAGAATTAAAAATTGGCCCTATAGATTATACAATATTATTGAAATATGTGGCCTACCTGCTTGGGAGCAGAGCAGCCGCAGCCTGCATAGTGAAAAGGCAAAACGCTGAACTAAAGCTGTAGTTGCCAGGGCAATTGTTTGGCAGATCAAGTTTCAGAGAAAACAACCTTGGGAAAATCAAGGAGCCACAGAGGGAGGGCAGATTTTCACTCCCTGTTTTTGTTAAGGAATGTGCACAAAGCTGCGCATTTGGGAGGAAGAGATTTGATGATTTATTACATCATTGCACCAGAACTGTACCTGGAAACTTGATGGGTTTTTTATCCTTTCCAACGCATCCAAATGGACTTTGCTGAATTTTCCCAGGATTATAGGATGGCGTTATTTGTTAAGTTATTGTGAATCAATTAACCTGATGGGTGAAAGCTTTTTCTTGTCCCATGCAACAGTGCAGACTGTGGCGAAAATTTTATTAAAGAAAATCATATCATGTTTTTTGTTATCTGAATGCATTGAATCAGATCAAGGCCCTCACTTTGTTTCAAAGATAGTACAGCATGTAGCAGCCTTTTTGGGAATACAATGGAAGCCGCAATCACCTGGTCAAGATCGATGCTTAACAAGAACAACAAAACCGAGTTTAAGATCTGTAGAGAAACTAGAATTTGTTGTAGCCTCCTGAGGAGAGACTAAATTGACACCTTATGAGTTGGTATATGGCAGACCACCTAAGTTGGGAATAGCTAAGAGACAGAGCATGTCTTTTGTAGTGAGGGAAGTACAATTACGATAATATGTAATTGCCCTGCAGTTTTTTTACATGATCTCCACAGGTATTCTAGGAAATTCCAGAGATTGTCATTGGAGGGACCTATCCATTCCTGAAGCCTGGAGACGGGGTCAGGGTTCGAAAGTGACAGCAGGAACCTTTTAAAGACACGTGGAGTGACCAGAAGCAGATCTTATTGGCAACCCATGCAGTGGTCAAGATCTAAGGAATATCCAAGTGGATCCACGTCAGCAGACTCAAGGGAGTACCCCTCCAGTGGAACCAGATGAAGGAGGTAGCGAAGGACCTCCCCACTTGCTGAGGGATGGGATAAGAACCCTGAAAACAAGTGGCCTTCGAAGATCGTGATCAATCTTGGCCTGAAGATTAGATTCAAGAAGAAAGGAGTGAAATAAAATTTCCTTCCTTAGTTCCAGTAGCTTGGGAAATAAATCGGACAGAGACAATAGGTGGATTTGTGGGAGCTGTGATTGTGTTCATATTTTTGTATTGCCTTTGTTGTAAGCAATTGCCTTAAACAAGCAAGGGTACGTGTGAAGTTCCCCCAAGCCAGCCTTCACAACTATGGTAGAAATGTATAATAAGATGTGGTTGTTGTGGATATGTGAGTTTTTTCTGCTTATAGGAGGAGAAGGATCAGAGAATCCGGAACAACAACCAGAGAATTCATTCTTCCACTTAATGCGAAAGGTGGTGCAAGAATTCAATTTTTCCAATAGTTGGGTGTGTGCACATGCAGGAGGAAATAGCATAGATCCCCTCCCTTTTAGGCCTCTTTCCCTGACGGCATATGGACATGTGTATAATGAATCTGTCCTACATGTGCAGTATGGAGATGTAAATGATACGTGGAAAACATATAATTTCACCAACAGAAGAGATTGGTATTGGGTAAATCCTAAGTGGGGAACATGGTGTTTCCAAAGAGATCCACGAAAGGGTGAGACAAGCATCTCTGTTGGAACATCCAAATGTTCTGTTACTCTCAAATGGCATCCAACTCCACATTGGGACAAAGGCCTTAATTGTACTCAGTACAAAGGTATGTGGAACGTGACCCATATAAATGGAATTAGATCCCCAAAGGGAACGACTGTTTATGATTGTTGGAAATATAATACCAAGGAGATGACATACATATGTGTGTGTAGATATCTCAAGTGTACTACCATGTATATTGATAATACCCAAACTCTCCATTGGGTGTGGTCAAATGGTACATGGTTGGATGGGTTTAAGGACTCATGGTTTGAAGTGGGAGCAGCATATCTATCTCACTCAAGAGAAAGAGTGTCCTGCCAAGGAGAAAAGGATCAACCAGTACTCTGTGTGAGAAATGATGGCACAAAATACATTAGCCCTTTTTATGAAGGATGGTATGATCCAATGAAACATAGAGGATCTCTTGTTTCATATCTTAATGGCTCTCGACCATGGGATAAGGGACCTTTCCCTAAGGGCATCAAAGCTAGGTTGGGACATCATTTTGTTTGTGGTTCACGGGCGTATAAAGAGCTTCCAGCCAATTGGACTGGAACATGCTATGTGGCCCTATTGTTGCCCCCAATTTCAATTCACCATGGGACTGATGTAAGAATCTATGGTCCTGTACATCAAAGAATAGCCAGAAAAGCTGGAACTGTCATCTCTAAAATATATCATGGGGGACAACAAAAATGGGGAAAAGAAATATGGACTGCTCAAAGGATAATAGATTGGATTGGGCCTGCAACTTGGGAACCTAATGCTGCTGGTAGAACTGCCCATTATCTGACCGATCGTGTTATTCGTTTGCAAGCAGTAGTGGAAATAGTTGCCAATGAAACTGTATCAGCTTTCAGACTGCTAGCTGAGGATGTTAAAGCCCTGAAGCAAAGCCTTCTTCAAATTAAATTGGGAATGGATTTTTTATTGGCATCGCAAGGTGGACTTTGTGGATTTTTGAATGTTTCAGACTGTTGTGTATTTGCAGATAAAAAATGGTGAATTACTAGAGAATCATCTCAAGAGAATTGAGGAAGTGGCGTATGTTGAACCCCAAAGGTGGGATGGTCTGAATTTGAATTGGTTGACGAATTGGCTTCCTAATTTTGCTTGTCTTAAGAATGGATTCATGATATTGTGTGTAATCCTGTTGATTTTACTAATTTTGCCTTGCTTCATTCCATGTATTCGTTTGCTTATACAACGCATGGTTGAAAATATAACACATAAACAAATGCTTATGGTGTATTATAGTCTTCCACAAGAGGAAGATAATAGAGTTTCAAACCCCTAAATTGCCTGTTGAGGAGGGATTTGTGATATAAGCCAAGATAGTTTGGAAACTGAGTATGTGATGTTAATTTGATATGGAAAAAATCAATTCAGAAGTAAATGACAATATATTAATTCTCTTCATGCTTTTGAGGGAGGAATTGTTATAAAAATATAGAAATGCTGACAACACATGTAGAACAATGACCTTTGATAAGTTGGCAATATTAAGGGAATCAGCAGGACTCAGCAAACTGAAAAGTATCAAACAAATGAACAAGCTAGCAGCTTCATTTCTTATCTGCAGTACAGAGCATGACTAACCCCCACCTTTGGAATGTCCATGTATTGCCAACTGCTTGAAACTCAGAGTGTATAACTGCCTGTAAAATCATGAATGCTTCAGACCTCACAGACTGACACGAGTCTAGAGTGAGCTCTCCGCTTTGCAAACGTATAGTTAATAAAAGGCCTTGGTTGACAATTCTGAGTCTCCGTTGTTTGATATTGGACCTCAACCAGCGGGAACGAACCTTAATTCTGGTGTAACATACTGACAAGGCATAGATTAGTCAGCATAGATTATATGCCCCCAATTTGAGAGGTATGCTTTGACTGTTCACTATTTTTTAAATTTATTTTTATAAACATCCCACACTTCGAACACAAAAGGCTCCCAGATTGCAAATCACTAAAGAGAAATCAATCCCTGCTCTGTCTTTAGGCTCACAGTCTTAAAAAGACATGACACAAATGGAAAATGGATTGGGAAGGAGGACACAAACAGATTCAGATTCCAGTAGCGCAGGGGACAGGATCCAGCTGGCAGGCCAGATCCTGAGCTCCCTGACCCCCACAGGCCACTTTATTTATTTATTTATTTATTTAATCCATTTATATACTGCTTATATTTAAATTAAACTCTAAGCAGTGTACAACAAGTCCAAACATCTTAAAGCAACAACTACAAAAAACAATAAAATACAGTTAACTGAACAAAACATCTTTAGTATCAACGTAATATAAACATTGCATGTAAAACTAAGTACAAGAAATACAAGGGGGAAAAACATAATATACATAATAGACTAAACAGAATATTCCCTACATTTCAAGGAAAAACAAACATGTTAAAACAAGCTTACTTTAAAACATAATAAATTAAACAAATCAGATTTCTTAATCACAGTATAAAGAAAACAAAACAATTAAAACAGCCGGCCCCCATTATATCAGAATTTTGTCTTACTACCGTTAGGAAAAGAAAAGAAAAATCATTTAATTTACTCAAGCACACCCTTACAAAATCACCACATTCATATTTAAAATATCAACATTCTAAACCAACACACTCACAACACCAACCAACACTTTAGCAGGTGAACTTGAACCCACACCAGGTTGCAGATCAAGATCCCTGCCAAAAGTGGGGCTTGCAACCACTGACTACCAGCTAACAATCCACTGGAGTGCAACCAGCTGCAAGCCTCACTATTGGCAGAGTCTGAGATCAGCACTCAGGAGCTCTATTCGGGAGCCCCCAAACAGAACCAATCCCAGGAGGTCTTGCATTGGGTGCCAAATTTAAAAGGTGCCAAATATAAGCCCCGTTTGCCAAGAAACAATGAGGTGCCTTGAAGACTCCTTTGCAACTTCATCTTTGCCTGCCCTAAATGAAGCAGAAAACTATATTAAAATAGAACATATGCAAGGGGACAGATTATCTTATATTTTGGTGGGTCTTTGCTTCAGCGGGAGTGGGGAAAACTGGCTCCTTTTTAATATGACTGTGGATAGATTTACATTTAAAAAGAAATGCTACCCTTCAACTTGCCAGTATTTTCAAAATGGAAATGAAAATGGCTTTTGTGATATTTCCCTGCAAATTACATTCTCAAGATGGCATGGAGTTTAATGATCATGACAAAATGTCACTTGCTGTTTTTCACTGGGTTCTCACTACAGCAGAAAAAGGAAAGATGGAGCCTAGAAAAGAAGGTTAGGGCAAAACCAGATATATCTTGTAGAGGAAGGGACTGACTCCTAACCAATGAAAAATTGCCATGGGAGGCTGCCAGTTTGAGTGGAGGAAATATGAGGGAGAAGCTGCTTAATCCTTTACTCTGGCCATTTTCCCTCTCAGTCCTCATAAACTGCTTTTCCACCTGTGGGGAAAGAGATAACAGTGGAAGTTAGTCCACTAGGGTTACTGGGACACAGCTCTCCCAAGGAGAATGTCAAGCAATTTTAAAAACCCCACTCCCTTACAAAATCTCAAAGCCACACACTCCTGTCCCACAAACATTTTATATTTCTATTCACTAATAGGCAAAAACCTTGCGGTTTAAGAATGTATCTATAGCCCACAGATATTTCTATCCAACTTTAAAAAGCAGGGGAATTGGGCAGCTACAGTGAATGCACCAGGGGAGCAGGAGACCCAATCTCCTCTCTGAGATATTGGACTGCCCTACAAATTTGTCAAAATGCAAACACAATTGGGGTTGGTCTTTCACAGTCCAATCCACTTCCTGTGTAGCTTGGAAGAGTTTGGTAACATTTGATCATTTGTATACTTTTTGAGTTCAATGGGATTTATTTCTGTGCAATCATGTTTGAAAATGGAAATGGACTGCCTTCAAGTCGATCCCAACTTATGGTGACCCTATGAATAGGGTTTTCATGGTAAACGGTATTCAGAGATGGTTTTACCACTGCCTTCCTCTGAAGCTGAGAGGCAGTGACTGGCCCAAGGTCACCCAGTGAGCTTCATGGCTGTGTGGGGATTTGAACCCTGGTCTCCCAGGTCGTAGTCCAACACTGACCTAGGGGAGGGGCAAGGAGGGGAGGAGATTGGGTTCATGGGCACTGGGCAGAAGGGAAGCCCCTTTCCTTTCCAAAAGGAAAACATTATGAACAGTATCATTGCTTTTCAGCGTTTCCCCCCACCTTTTGATTCTACAGCAGGCACATGTAGCCTCCCACCCAAATTTAAACCAAAGCTGTCCCTGGCCACATCCACACCATGCCTTTATTTCTCTTTAGACAGTCATGGCTTCTCTCAAAAAATCCTGGGAAGTGTAGTTAGTGAAGGGTGCTGAGAGTTGCTAGGAGATGCCCTATTCCCCCTTTAACAGTCAATTAGAGTGGCTGACTGTTAAACCCATATGGCCACTGGAGCTCTCTCAGGGGAATAGGAGTCTCCTCTCAACACCCTTCACAAACTACACTTCCCAGGATTCTTTGGGGGAAGCCATGACTGTCTCAAGTGAAATCAAAGTCTAGTGTGGATGTGGCCCCCTGATTAGGCAAGCCGAGCAGCTGCGAGTCTGGCTTTTAGAACACTGACAGTTGGTTCTTACTGAGCATGCCCAACATTATCCTTGAGTTTCAGCCAAAATTTCTTAAATTAATTAAAAATCAGTCAGGCTTTTTTTTTTTAACTTTTAAACTGCAGAAGATGAAAGTCAGAGTATGGGGCAAAGTCAGTAATAGGATTACAGGTACTCTGTGAACATGGCTGATTTTTAATTAATTTCAACAGATTATGAGAACTCTGACAGAAAAAAGTCCAAAAGGGCTCTGAGGGTTTTCCCCCTCTCTTTTTAGACTTTGCACTCTCTATTCTGACTGTTTTGTGTATCGCCATGAAAATTGAGAGTGTTGTTAAGCAAGCATTTCTGAGTTCAGGACTATGTTTTGTAAGGTTTTGTTTTGAAATGAGCTTATGGGAAGGATCAGAATATCATGAGGGTGTATTTTCAATTTAACATTGTGGAATGTGAAGAATCCATGCTGGCTATAGTATACAGCTACTCTTGTGGCTGTATAATTAGAACTCATGTCTATTCTCTGGCCAATCAGGTCTCTGTAGCACTCAGTCAATCCTATTCCAAACGTATAGCTATGGCAAAGAGGTCCCTTCTACTCTCTGGGCAGAAAAAAAAAACATTTGAAAATTGAGTAGTAAAGCTGCCAGCTTTCCAGCCCAGTGATGAAGGTTCCCCCTCCCTATCTTTGTATGAGGCCTCAGTATAGACCTACTGGGGCTGCCTTGAAGGGTAACCTGAGCATGCTCAGAGTGGTTTTCTTGAAGGCCACTTCTAAAAGCACATTCTTTGTAGCTAGCCAGGAGAAAGGTGTGGTTGTTAGTCTGACCAGCTTGTTTATTTTTTTAAATTAACATATTTAAGAGACAACAATGGCGGAGAGAGTATGTGAATATCTGTCTATAATATCTATTTTTCCTTGATCACTTGCAATTATTTATGTGAATGGGGAACAGGGTTGCCAGATCTCCGGCTTTCACCCAAAGACTCTGGTTTTTGGGGGTCATCTCTGGGTCTCTGGGTGTCACCTTAATCTCCAGACTCTTCGCTTTCATTTTAAAAGTTAAGATTTTAGATGGTGTGGCTCAAAAGTTATAAACCAAAATGTCATCAGCCCCCCCCCCCGCAACTTCTGTTAGTACCAGCTGCTCTAATCCCTGCCCTTTCAGGTTTTTAGCCAATACTTGAAGTCAAGGTTGTGATTCAGATTTGTTGACCCCCAGGCAATAGCTAAATCCACAGTGTCCTTTTCCTGCTTGCCTCACATCAAGAATTCAGTAAATATGTAGCTTTCAGCAGCATAAAGAGTACTTTTGCTGTACAGGACTGGGACTTGCTTTTGAGTAAACATGCACAGGATTACACTAAAACAGAAAATCCCAGCAGGATCTTGGTAGGCATAAAAGTGTACATGCAGGGCTTTTTATTTCTTGCAAAAATGGCATATTATACATTTTATCTTTCAAATAATTTTTGAGCAAAAGTTTTAAAGAGTGTACATGCTGAAGTGTTATACTTTTCTAATTAAGGAGACAAACAAATTTAAATTTTACTGGACTGTTCAAGAGGGCAGTTTATTTGTCTTATTCATAACCTGTTTTGAAAACCTTCCCAATATGAAGCTTTTCTGGGAGTAGAGCTGCAATGCTAATTCCACATACCTGGGAGTTAACCCCAATGAATTCAGTAGGACTTACTTTTGAGTAGATATGGTTAGGATTGTGCTGAAAATCAATGGGACTTTTGAGTGAACTTAGAACAGGATGGTGGTGTAAATCTTCCTCTCCAGCACAATCTTTTTTTTAAAGCAGTTAGGCAGGGCTTACTTAGGTGTCACTGCTTTAATTTGGGAGGAAACTAATACTTTTTAAAAAAAATGTTCTGCGATGGCCAACTGGTTTGGACAATAAACTATTGTATAGGGTGTATGAATTTTTACATTTCCAGTATGTGTGTACATTTAAAGCACATCCAACTCGCATTTAAAGTGCGTGACTTCTCCCAAAGAATATTGGAAAGTGTAGTTTCTGTTGGCGTGTGTGTGCGTTGTTGCATGAAACAGCATACATTACGTTGGAGTTAAGTTGAGCAAGAAACTTCTTCAGAGCATTAGAGCATGTTAAGAGTCTTTATTCAAAGACATTAAGGCATTTCAGCAGTGTCCTCCCCCCCCTCTAGCTCTACAGCACATTTCTCTTCAAAAGCAAAAGTAAGACAGCCTCTCAGGTCAGAGGCATGATGAAGAAGTACAACAACTCACAGACTCTGTTAGCACTTTCCCAGTCTATATCTTGATGGTTACCATAACAACAGCCTTCACTGTCCGTTCCCAGACCGGGCAAAGACATAACTCCTCTTAACTTTCAAAACTTTCAGACTTGATGGAAAACTACTAGGCCTCATGCCAACAGTTTCCCCCTCACAGTTACAGTTCCCACCACCTTTAAGAAACTACAGTTCCCATGATTCTGTGGTGGGATTCATGTGCTTCAAATGTATGTTGAATGTGCTTTAAATGCATGGTGTGGATCCTCCCTAATTTGTTGTGCATTCATTAGTCAATTGAAAAGAACAATTTTAAAAGATACTTTTTAAAACAGACCTGTAACTCAATGGTAGGGCACATGCTTTGCATGCAAACATCCAAATTCAATCTCTGGAAGTGTCATGCCTCCATCGGATGAGTCCTCAGAGGAGTATGAGGAGCAGGGGATTGGCACAGCAGGCCCAGGAGAGGGAACACAGACCCACCCCAGAAGCAGCTCCAGACCCCCACCACCACTGGAAGATGCTCAGGGGGGCCTCAATCAGACTCAGGGAGTGAACAGGAGACTCCTCCACTCCCCGCAGAATGAAGATGCCTGCAAGTAGCAGAGCAACGCAGGCATTCTATATGTTTAAGGCTACAAGCTCCTGGCAGTTGAAGGGCTGATTGCTAGCACCTGAACCAGGGAGGGGAACTTAAAAGGCAGTGAGACACCATTTGCCCTTTGCTGGAAGCAATGTCAAGAAACCAGCATCAGACCCTCACCAGCCATGCCTTGAAACCTGGATTGCCTTCGTCACAATATTGGACCTTGCTTTGTTTACTGACTGCCTTTTGGAAGATAGTCTGCTAACTGCACTGGGACCCCTTGACCTTCTCCCTTGCTTATCTGCTTTGCAACCAAGCACCTGCATAGGCAGCTGCTGGCTAATTGTTTTACAGCATCATATATCACCTCAGTGCGGCCGGGAGAGACTGTCAGGAAGAGGATATTGCCTGGAAACCTAGAGAGCCAATGCTAGTCCATGTCATCAGAACTGAGCTAGATGGTACCAAATGGCCTGACTTGATATAAAAGAGGAAAGAGACCCAAGGGCCACAGTGTCTCTAAAATTTATTTATGTATTTCATTTACAACATATATATACTGCTTTATTGTAAAAAAAAACCTCAAAGTGGTTTACAGAATGAATTAAAACAATAAGATTATTGGCAAAACAGTTAAAGACAGGTATTTTAAAAATACCCCCTTTAGGATGCACACCTTAATGTGGTGAGGGGGTTTGAGAGTGTTGAAGAAGCTGAGAGCAATGCCGTCAGGAGTCTAGACCAAGAGGCTAGACTCCTAGCAGGGGCACCCATGGCGGAATGATCAAAGCTGAGACACCAGACTAAGATGCATCCAAACTCAGAGGAAGGCAATGGTAAACCACCTCTGAATATCTCTTACCAAGAAAACCCTATGAACAGAGTATCCAAAATGCAACATGAGATAGTGATGGAAGATGAGACCCCCAGGTCAGAAGGCACTCACCAAGCTACTGGGGAAGAACAAAGGACAAGTACGAGTAGCGCTGTGACTAATGACGCAGCTGGGTCAAAGCCGAAAGGAAGCCCAGAGGCTGATGCGCACAGATGAGAAAGGAGAGTCCGGAGTTGTACAACGCACACAATGGGAACATGGAATGTGAGAAGCATGAACCTAGGAAAGTTAGAAATTGTCAAGCAAGAAATGGAGCGTATCAACATTACAATACTTGGCGTGAGTGAACTAAAATGGATTGGAATCGGACATTTCCAATCAGGCAACTACAAAATATTTTATGCAGGAAATGAGAAATCAAGAAGAAACAGGGTTGCTTTAATAGTGAGAAGTGATGTAGCAAAAGCAATTAGGAGCTACAACGCAAGGTCTGAGCAAGTGATATCAATGAGATTAAACGGGAAACCTATTAACATAACCATCATCCAAGTCTTCGCTCCAACATCAAACGCAGAAGAAGAAGAATTGGAGAGATTTTATGCAGAAGTACAGGAGGAAATTGATCACACACCACAACAAGATATGATGATAATCATGGTGGACTGGAATGCAAAAGTAGGGAACAGAGAAGAACTAGGAATTGTGGGGAAATGGGGCTTAGGTGACAGAAATGAAGCAGGAGAAAGACTTATTGAATTCTGTGAAGCCAATGATTTGTTTCTTGCCAATACATTGTTTTGAGCAACCAAAAAGACAACTGTACACGTGGACATCACCAGATGGTCAATATAGGAATCAAATTGATTATATAATTGGAAACAGAAGATGGAGAAGTTCCATACTTTCTGCAAAAACAAGACCAGGAGCAGACTGCAGTACAGATCATGAACTGATCGTATCGAAAATCAGAGTAAAGCTAAAGAAGAACAAAGCACTCATAATGCCAAAATACAATTTAAATAACATCCCAGAAGAATATAAAGATCAAATAAGGAACAAGTTTGAGGCTTTAAACTTAGTTGACAGAGAACCAGAAGAACTATAGACTGAAGTGAGAGTCCTTATCAGGGAAGAATGCAAAAAAGACAATACCTCTTGTTAAAAAGAGAGAAAGACCTCAATGGATGACTGAAGAAACTCTTCAAATGGCTAAAGAGATAAGGAAAGCAAAAGCAAAAGGAGAGAGAAACATGGTCAGAACCCTAAATGCAACCATACAACGACTAGTACGCAGGGACAAAGAAAACTATTAGAATAGTTATTGTACAGAAATAGAAAAGGACAACAAAAAGGGTAGAACAAGAGCCCTATTCCAAAAGATTAGAGAAATGAAAGGGAAATTTAAACCACAAGTAGGGATGTTGAATAATCAACAGCAGAACACACTGACTGACCAAGATGAAATAAAAGTAAGATGGAAGCAATACACTGAAGAACTCTATAAAAGAGATGCAAGGATGACAGATTCATTCACGGAGGAACCATATGAGGAATAACCAGAAATTTTAGAATGTGAGGTGAAAGCTGCTCTTAAAATTCTTAGAAGAAACAAATCACCAGGAATAGATGGCATACCAATAGAGTTGCTACAAGCTACTGAGACTGAATCTGTCCAAATTTTGACAAAAATTTGTCAAGAAATATGGAAAACTAAACAATGGCCCACAGACTGGAAGCGTTCAATATATATCCCACTTCCAAAGAAAGGGGATCCCAGAGAATGCAGTAATTACCGAACTATTGCCTTAATATCCCATGCAAGTAAAGTAATGCTCAAGATTCTACAACAAAGGCTCTTGCCATATATGGAGCGAGAAATGCCAGACGTCCAAGCTGGATTTAGAAAGGGAAGAGGCACCAGAGATCATATTGCAAACATACGTTGGATAATGGAACGGAGCAAGGAATTTCAGAAGAAAATCACCCTGTGCTTTATAGACTACAGCAAAGCCTTTGACTGTGTAGATCATGAAAAACTATGGAATGCTTTAAAAGAAATGGGGGTGCCACAGCATCTGATTGTCCTGATGTGCAACCTATACTCTGGACAAGAGGCTACTGTAAGGATAGAATTTGGAGAAATCGATTGGTTCCCCATTGGAAAGGGTGTGAGACAGGGGTCTATTTTATCACCCTATTTGTTTAATCTGTACGCAGAACATATCATACAGAAAGAGGGACTGGACCAAAATGAAGGAGGTGTGAAAATTGAAGGGAGAAATATCAATAATTTAAGATATGCAGACGATACCATACTCTTAGCAGAAACCAGTAATGATTTGAAACGAATGCTGATGAAAGTTAAAGAGGAAAGCACAAAAGCAGGACTACAGCTGAATGTCAAAAAGACTAAAGTAATGACAACAGAAGAGTTATGTAACTTTACAGTTGACAATGAGGACATTGAACTTATTTATTTATTTATTTATTTTATTCGATTTATATACCGCCCACAGCCCAAGGGCTCTCAGGGCGGTGCACAACATGGATAAAATACAATAAAATCACAAAAACAGCAAAGTATACATTATTAAACAAGTAAACAACCTAATATAGATTAAAAACACAAATGAATTAAAATGCCTGGGAGAATAAAAAGGTTTTAACCTGGCACCGAAAAGATAAAAGTGTAGGCGCCAGGCGCACCTCATCGGAGAAACTGTTCCATAAATCGGGGGCAACCACTGAAAAGGCCCTAGATCTTGTTACTACCCTCCGAGCTTCTCTGTGAGTCGGAGCTCGGAGGAGGGCCTTAGATGTTGAACGTAGTGAACGGGTAGGTTCATATCGGGAGAGGCGTTCTGCTAGGTATTGTGGTCCTGCGCCATGTAAGGCTTTATAAGTCAAAACTAGCACTTTGAATTTGGCCCGGAAACAAATAGGTAGCCAGTGCAAACGAGCCAGAACAGGTGTTATATGTGCAGACCGCCTAGTCCTCGTCAGCAGTCTAGCAGCTGCGTTTTGCACTAGCTGTAGTTTCCGAACTGTCTTCAAAGGCAGCCCCACATACGGCGCATTGCAGTAATCCAATCTAGAGGTTACCAGAGCATGCACAACTGAAGCGAGGTCGTCACTTTCCAGATAAGGACGTAGCTGGGCTACCAACCGAAGGTGGTAGAACGCATTCCGTGCCACCGAGGCCACCTGCGCCTCGAGAGACAGGAATGGATCGAAAAGAACCCCCAAGCTATGAACCTGTTCCTTCAGGGGGAGTGTAACCCCATCTAGAACAGGTTGAACATCCACCATCTGGTCAGAGAAGGCGCTCACCAACAGCGTCTCGGTCTTATCAGGATTGAGCTTCAGTTTATTAGCTCTCATCCAGTCCATTATTGCGGCCAGGCAACGGTTCAGCACATTAACAGCCTCACCTGAAGAAGATGAAAAGGAGAAATAGAGTTGCGTGTCATCAGCATACTGATGACAACGCACTCCAAAGCTTATCAAGGATTATCAATACCTCGGCACAGTCATCAACCAAAATGGAGACAATAGTCAAGGAATCAGAAGAAGGCTAGGACTGGGGAGGGCAGCTGTGAGAGAACTAGAAAAGGTCCTCAAATGCAAAGATATATCACTGAACACCAAAGTCAGGATCATTCAGACCATGGTATTCCCAATCTCTATGTATGGATGTGAAAGTTGGACAGTGAAAAAGGCGGAT
Source organism: Rhineura floridana (assembly GCF_030035675.1). NCBI lineage: Eukaryota > Metazoa > Chordata > Lepidosauria > Squamata > Rhineuridae > Rhineura > Rhineura floridana. The sequence continues at coordinate 140,818,523 of NC_084484.1, read as the reverse complement.
AAGAGAAAAATCAACTCATTTGAAATCTGGTGCTGGAGGAGAGCTTTGTGCATACCGTGGACTGCGAAAAAGACAAATAATTGGGTGTTAGAACAAATTAAACCAGAACTGTCATTAGAAGCTAAAATGATGAAACTGAGGTTATCATACTTTGGACACGTTATGAGAAGACATGATTCACTAGAAAAACCATAATGCTGGGGGAAATATCAATAATTTAATATATGCAGACAATCCCATACTACTAGCAGAAACCAGTAATGATTTAAAATGAATGCTGATAAAGGTTAAAGAGGAAAGTACAAAAGCAGGACTACAGCTGAACGTCAAAAAGGCTCAAGTAATGATAACAGAAGATTTGTGTAACTTTAAAGTTGACAATGAGGACCTTAGAAGCTAAAATGATGAAACTGAGGTTATCATACTTTGGACATATAATGAGAAGATACGATTCACTAGAAAAGACAATAATGCTGGGGAAAACAGACGGCAGTAGAAAAAGAAGGCCAAACAAGAGATGGATTGATTCCATAAAGGAAGCCACAGACCTGAACTTACAAGATCTGAACAGGGTGGTTCATGACAGATGCTCTTGGAGGTCACTGATTCATAGGGTCTCCATAAGTCGTAATCGACTTGAAGGCACATAACAATTTAAAAATATTCAAAATAATAAAACCAACAATGATTTAAAAACAGATTAAAAATACAATAGCTTCTACATGCCTGGGTAGGCTTGTCTAAACAAAAATGTTTTTAGCAGGTACTGAAAAGAGTACACTGAAGATGTCTGCCTAATGTCAAGAGGCAGAGAGTTCCAAAGTGTAGGTACTGCCACACTAAAGAATTGATTTCTTACAAGAGCAGAACAAGTACTATGTGGCATCTGTAACATGGAAAGCACACCTTGAACTTGGCCTGGTAGCAAATCGGCAACCAGTGCAGATTTCAGAGCAGAGGTATTATGTGCTGATAGGGTCTCACCTATGCCAGCAATCATACCACAGCATTCTGCACTAACTATAGCCCCCAGTCAGGTTGTGCTGCATGGGGATTTCTGTGATCTTGGCTGCCTGACTGCCGGGATGTTTTTAGTTTTTGTTAGGAACACTGACTGGTTGTGGGATACTGAGTTCTGTCTTACTCATAGGAATCTTGTTATGGTTGATATGGTATTGCATTTAGGAAATCATCACTGTCATTTCTTTTTGTATCTGCATTTCATTTATTTCTGACTTTACTCCCTTACAGCTGTAGAAGCAATAACAGCGGTTTCATGTGACCAGCTCAACCCCCCTAAAACCCACTGATCATGCACCTTATTTGCATGATGGTTGGGGTTTTGCCCAATAGTGGTAAAACAGAATTCACATACTGGGAAGTGTGGCTTCAACTGCTGTTGTTCCCAATCTACTGCCTGTGAAGGCAGACCAAATCATGTGTGTTTTCTGTCTGTTAGTTATTACTCACTGAAATTGTTTTGGCTGTCAAAGTGAGTTTATAGCAGCCCACAGAGTGGGCAGGAAAGAGTAGAGAATCTTCTTAACTCTTACTCATTTCTCAAACCCCTCTGTGCAGTGAAAGGTCGAGTCTGTAAAGAAGCTTGGAGCAGCCACATTAAAAGGGAGAGGGCATTCCAAGCAGGGGGTTGCCAACCCTGCTTTGATATGGATATTGTTGCAGAGGATTGTGATGCTTCCTTCCCTGGCTCTCCCTGTCAGGTTCCTACCTGCTCGTGGTTACTGCCTGTCTCTAGGCACCACCAGGGACTCCACCAGTCCGGACCGCACTCTCTTATGATTTACCTATCCGCTCTAGCACAGATCTCAACAGATCCCCCTGCTAGGCAACCACCAGTAACGTCCCAATGCTAGTATTCCCAGAGACTCTGAATACTGATATTGTTATTCTCTTCACCGCTGCCACCATTTGTTACAGTTCCCCGTCAGCCTTGGTCATTACCTTACCCTCCCTTCTGGTCTGTGAAACCCCAGCCAAGGATCAGGCCTTTGGTAAACCAAATTAAGTATTTATTACAGATAACAAAGCTAACAAGATTAACAAGATTTCTTCTTAAGGCACATAAGCATATGGTTTTACTCAATACTAATCCGAACTCCACCTCCCTCCTTCTTCACTCTCTCCTGGCAAACAACTCTCTCAAACCCCACCAAGCAATCCACTCAGTTCTCTTCTCCCCCCTGATTCCACTCTCACTCTTCCTTTTATACATTCAGCCATTTTAAACACTCAGCCAATCATCTCGCATTCTACTGCCCATTCACTCCCCCTCCTCTTTCACTCCACTTACCATGTATCTTCTAAAACAACAACACTTACCATATATACATTAATATAGGAACATCACAAGGATCCCTAGTCAAGCCTTACCAACAGCACAATCCTAACCATATCTACTCAAAAGTAAGTCCTGTTGAGTTCTATGGGGCTTAGTCCATTAGTAAGTGTGTTTAGAATAGCAGCCGTCAAGGGCATCCATCTTTACTCTGGAGTGCTCCCATCTCCACAACACTAGACTTTCTTCCTGCAATGGCCTTCTGGTGACTGCCCTGGCCTGAGCGCACTTAAACCTTTCTTGCCGGAAGTAGACTAGATTAAATGTTCCTTACCCAGGCTCTCTAAGTAGGTGAGAAGGAATGATCCTCTTGTATGGGAAATGACCACAAGATATCTCTATGTAACAAGGAAGAGTAGTGTGGCATGCTCCATTCCCCTATACTTTACTCCTGTCTTGCACCCCGGCCAGGTGGGCATGTTGCTTTCTTTCTCACCTGGCCTATGTAGAATACAATAACACATAAGTCTGAGAAACTTTGTTGATGTAACACAGATGAGGTAAGAGAGGCTCTTAATTGGCAAAAAATAGATAGTGGATGCTACCAGATTATTAGAAAGGAGGTTTTCACATACTGTTAAAGCGCTGGGAACTTGGCCTTCAAAGGCAGCTGCAATGAATCAGGCTGCTACAAAGCAAGGACACTGACCAACTGAATTGATAAACAAAGGCAGAAGCATTGACCTCACCATCTCAATAAGGGTTCTGAATTTTCTCTCTGAGACTCCGTTCTGTTCTGGGTTGTGGGGTACAGTGGTCTGATGCTCAATCCCATGTTCATGCAGAAACTGCCGGGTAGCATGAGACATGTATTCCCCTCCGTTATCAGAACATAGAATTTGTGGCTTTCTCTGAAATTTAGTGGTCACCATTGCAACATATTATTTGAGTTTCTGAAGCATTTGCCCCTTCTCCTTCAACATATGGATTACAGTGAATCTTGAAATAGTCATCAATAAAACTAACAATGTATCTATTTCCACCATTTGAAGGAATTGGCATTTCACAAATGTCACTGTGAATCAACTCTAGGGGGCGCTTAGTCTTCCTTTCACTCTGCTTAGGAAAACTTGGTCTGGTTCCTTTAGCCTTCACACAGCATGTACATCTCCCCTTTTCTTGGCAGGGTTCAATTTTCATGCCTCTTACTAAATTATTCCTTTGAAGGGTATTAATCTTTGCAATCTCTTTGTGCCCAAGCCTTCTATGCCATAGGTGCAAACATGACTTGTTACAGCAGTCCTCTACAACATTCTCTTCTGGACTTTGCTGATCAATTTCATACATTCCTTTTCTCTTAGTAGCTGTGCATATCCTTACACAATCTCGAGAAATTGTGCAGGAATCTTGTTCAAATAGCACTGAACATTCTTTATTGGTTGCCTCACTGACTGAGATCAAATTATTAGAAATTCCTGGGCTCCAGAGCGCATTTCTAAGGTAAATTTCTTTTGTACCACTTGGCGTCTGGCAGACCAGGTTTGCATCCCCTTTCCCCTCCTGTGAGTCAGCGACTTTGACTGTGACTCCACGTGGGGTCAGAGTTTCAAACAGGGTCTTTGCATTTAGCAGATGATCACTTTCTTCTGAATCTACATAGACTTTATTATTATAACATTTTTCAGCATGAGTTACTTGTAAACTGTTGGCATCTTTCTTGTCTGTCTTTTTAAATCCTTTATTTTGTCCTTCAGATTTCCCTCTCTGATCACACAGATTTTTAAGGTGAGTTTCTGAACCACATAGGAAGCAGAGTTTAGATCGCTCCCTTTGTTTTTCAAATCTGCATGTGATGGGCAGTCGGCCAGAAGTTTGCTTACTTAGGAAAGAGGAGACGCCGTCTTTTCCTGCAATGTTCCTTTCGTTTTGCTCTCTGATTTCTCATATGATTTCATTTAAAGTCTTTTTCTGTTGTTGCATTATGAGACAGAAGGTACTCATTGATTTTGGGAGGGAATCTAGAAACAAAGCAATCTGTATGGGCTGGTCCAGCCTCGTCCTGCCTTGTTCTATTCCCTAGGTTAACACCATAAATTTAGTAAGGTGTTCTTCAAATGGATGATCCCTCATTTGCAAGTTAATAAGACTTTGTAACATTGAAATTAAATGCCCTTGGCCTTTCGGCTGGTGGTTAGACTCCAGTGCATTCCACATCTCTCTGGCATTCTTACAGTTAATGATCAAAGGGATTTGTGAGTTACTCATGCATTTGATAATGAGGTCCTGTGCTTTTTCGTCTTTCTCCATCCAAACTCTTTTTATTTCCTGAGAGGCATTTCGTCCCGGTTCTGCATCTCTGATCACTTCCATCAGCTTCTGTTGCTTTAAGTGACTTCCCATCTGAAATTTCCATAGCTTCTAGTTTCCAGGTGAGAGTTTGTCAAGGCTTAGCTGTTGTTCCACAGTAGCCATCCTTAAGAAAAAGGCTTAACTCTTTACTGACTAAACTCTGAAGGTCTCTATTAGCTTCTTTGATTCGTAACACAAAAGCTCCTTAATTACTCAGATCTCCTTTTTGTATGCCTGGGCCGCATAACCGGTCGGAGAGTCGTGATGCTGGGAACGGAGAATTCTGAGCTTTAAAATAAGAAATAACTACTTTATTCTGGAAGTACATACTTGATAGGAAAGAGTCCTATATCTAGCTAACTAGCTTAGTTGGAGCTGCAAACACTGAGCCCAGTGCTTGCCCTCATGCTTTGGAGGAGAGGGAGAGACAAAGGAATATGTCTGCTCCCCTCTCAAGAGAAAGAAGTAAGAAAGAGGGAAGGAACTGTGATCAGCATCCTTTGCATATCAGTCTAGCAGGAAGGAAGAGACAGCAGGAGATCAAAGGACAGGTATAACCTAGCAACCAAGAGGTCTCCTCTCTAGCTACCCTTTTTAACCCCGTGCAGCCTCAACCCACAAGTTGGAGTTGAACTGCATATATTCCAACACAGGCTGCCTAGCTGGCATCATGAACTAAGTCCAGGGATATCCTTGATGGAAAGTTGATGTGGTCTGCTGGAATCCTACCTAGCAGGGCTAGCCTATTAGAAACATTAGGGGAGGGAGTTGTTCACATAGGTTGCCAGGGATAGACGTGGGCCAAAAGGGCTATTGGCCAATGCACTACTTTTCCTGATTGGTTCAGGTGTGCCTGTGTGGGAGTCCTCCCTCCTTTTATTGCAAGAGGTTCAACCATGGATTTGAACCTGGGACCCCCAGCATGTGAAACATGAGCTCTTCCACCAGACTATAGCTGCTTCTGCAAACCATTGAGGGCCCATGCCTGGGCCCTCAAGCTGGCGGTTGGGAAGATGAATGCCTCATGATGTCTCTGTTCCTGCTCATATCCGCACTGTACATGCAAAGCACATGTTCTCCTCCAAAGAATCCTGGGAACTGCATATTACCACTTACAGAGCTACAGTTTCCAGCACCCTTAACAAACTACAGTTCCCAGGATTCTTTGGGAAGCCATGGGTTTTAAATGTATGGTGTGGATGTGATATCTGTTGTGGTTTGTGGTGTGGGTTGGATCCTCAGGAACTCCCTCTCTTTTGGTTCTGATGTTTTTTATTGCTGCTGGCCAGGCATGCAACAGGTAAGTGGGTCCATATCCCCCCCACTCCCCATTATGGGACTTGAACTCGCACCTCCCACTTGTGCTGAACTATTGGAGGTTGCTTCAGTCAGTGTGCAGTTGTGGCTTCCCTTGTTGCCTGCCCTGGTCCCTGCTTTTCCTTGCTTGGCAATAGAATATTTTCTTTCCTCAGTGACTCTTGAACCCTTGTCTCAAGGGGGGCTGGGTGTCCTCTCTGCAGGCCTCCTGCTAAAAGAGCTATTTAGGTGATGTGTTATATAGTTTCTCCTCCCTTCCCTTGGTGTGTTGTGATCAAAATGGCCACTTGTGAGCAGTCAAAGGGGAACTGAACCTCTGGGTGCAGGGATGTCTGGACACTCAGATACCAGTGTCTTCCTGCCTGTGCCATGCAAGGTGAAAAGTGCTGTGGCATCATTGCACTGGCAGATTATTGTATGTTGTGCTTGTGTAGGAGGAGTGCAGGGGCATCTCCCTGCCACCATGAATGGATTGGCTCCTCCCGTGTTTGGTTGACATGGGGGCATCGTCCCATAATGCCTGCATATCTGCAACCTCTGTGCAGTATTGTTGTGTCATCTCCACAACATTGTCACACTGGCCTGTGTTTGGTGGCACAGTGTTGCTATGGCCTCAATGGCTGTCATTTTTGCTCTGTTCTGGCCTTTTAGGAGTGGTGTGTTTTCCCCCTTCTGTTTTGCCAGCGGAAGCTGGTCCATTGGGGCAAATGGGGCACTGCCCCACCAATCCCAGTCTGCCCTCAGCCAACTGCCACCTGCCTTGTTACATGCTACCCATCCAGAGGGATGGCACTGCTGGTCAGTTTCCTCCTCCTTAGTCTCACTGTTGCCCATGTAGAACTCAGCAGGGAGGACAATGGGGACAAAGCTAAAATGAGTTGACTCTGTCTGTCATTGGCTCTGGCTCCACCTTCTGTTGGATCTCTCTGCCTTCTGCCTTATCAGTCCCAATGGACAACAGCCAATACTCTGTTTTGGGCTGGGCAAGTGAAGTACATAGTGAATGTATATCGCTCCCCCAAGTGCTTAGGATTGCTCTGTTAGACTGACTACTGTCCTTTTGTCCCATCTGGACCCTAATCTGAAAACTCTGGTGCCTGTCTTAAAAAAAATAGCATGTTTTCATAAACCCCAAAATCAATCATATTTACATGAACAAGTATGAATTCTCATGATATCTGCATTAGGAGATGTCCTTCCTGCACAAACACAGAAGCAATTTTAAAAAACCCTTCTGGGATCAGACCAAAGGTTCATATAGTTCAGAATCTTGCTTTTCGCAGCGGCCAGCCAAATCATTCCAAGAAACCTCAAGCACAGCATGAAAGCACCAGCTCTCCCTGATAATTTTACTCTCTGGCAACTGGCATTCAGTGGCATGTTGCCTTTGATCATGGTGGTTCCACTGACAGCCATCATAACAAATAGCGAACAAGAAAAGAACTTGCCGTGACTCGGATTTGAACCGAGGTTGCTGCGGCCACAACGCAGAGTACTAACCACTATACGATCACGGTGCGTCACTGCTGAGCTGGCATGCTGTGCTTTTATGGAGAAGCCTGACTTGCTGTGTCAATCACCCTGCTTCTCTCTCTGCTTCACAGCAACTGCTGTTAGCAAGTACAAGATGAAGCATGTAAAAGAATGGGATGTCAACAAAAACCTTTTATGTTGTGATTAGATAAACTCATTATCACTTGGGCATCATAAATGAGGTCAGCTAAGAGCCATTTGTCTCCAGCTGAGCAAATATTGATTGAAGAAGCCCCCATTTAAGCTCTTGCTATCAGGTCAGTGATAATAGCTAACATGCCATGAAACTAGCTTCAGAGCCCACATAAATCGCCATCACCCATCCACCCATATATGCACTCATCCCTGATCACCACCCTAGCCTATTTGTAGTGCTTTTAGATTTCATAAAATCCTTCTCCTGGCAAATATATAAAACTATGGCATCAGTATGCACAAGCCTGCTGACCAATAAACAGATTGATAGAATGCTTGAAAACAAAGAGTCTTGTGGCATCTTAAAGACTTACAGAGCAATCCTAAGTATAGGAAGCCAACAGAACTTACTCTGGCTTATTTTATACCACCAGGTTGCCCCAGTCTCTTTTTCGAGTTAGTAGGGGGTAACTACTCCCACAGATGGCCCATCCATCATTTAATGGTCAAACTCATGTCCTATGATGATGCATGGATACAACTACCCGCCATGATGGCATTAAGCAGTTATCCAGACAGTAATCATTATGAGTTAAAACCGGTTAAAAACACCTGGTGTACCAAAAAACCCCCCCCACACTAAAGTGCACATGCCTCTTTTATCAGCATCTTGGACAGCTAACTGGGTCTGGGCTCATCTCCAGGGGGAAGCTCAAATGGAAGGAGGATAGAGGTCAAACCAGGAGTGCACCTGGGGGATCCCATTCTCTGATTCCACCATGCAGGCTTGTCAGCTTTTGGTGTAAAGTCATGCCTGATTCTGCCTCCCCTGAAGGGGTTGACAGACAAGCACCCCTCCTAAGAAGAGCAATCTGGGTGCAAAAAAAAAAAAGCCAGGTTTGTTTTAAGATGGTGCAAGTTATCCCTATTCCAAAATTCGTTCAGCAGGGGGCTTCTGCTATCTGAGCCAGCCCATGCCTGGCAGAGGGAAATCAAGACTTTAAAATGGAGCTTGATTTACCCCACACTTTTTGTTTGTATAAGTTCTACCAGGTTGCTAGGGCAAGTGACTGAGCTGAAAGAGGTTTGGAATAGGTAAGTCTCTTCCTGCCTCCGCCACATTCCTGGAATACCCATTTTGAGGGAATTAAATTCTACTGCTAAGCCAGCATAGGCCTGGCTCAGCCAGCTTGAGGGACTTACGCTGGCATATCCCCAGATATATATATATATATATATATATATATACACACATAAAATACTGTTACTATAGCAGATTGACGACAGTTGCTGAGATGATTGTATTAACACCTACAGTGGGGAAGGTGACTGTGGAGAATGCTTTGTATGTGTTTGTGTTTTTAAAAAATGTTATATGACTTTTGTGACTGAGCCCTTGCTTTGAGTCCATAGTTGCAAGCCTGCTTGGCAGTGGTTGCTTGGTGACAGGTTCTGAGAGGAGACAGAAACAATCAGTTTAAGATTCTAGTAGATGGGGCCTCATCAGGTAAATTCTGATTGGCGGGAGGTTCCAGGCAGTTGGTAGTTAATGGTCAGTCAGGGAGTTAGCTGTCAGAAAGGGCAGTTGGGTGTTGGAGACAGAGTGAGGATTGAGCTGATGAAAATAACTGAGGGAAGGACTGAGGCCTTTATATCATTACCCAGGGTGTCATTAATCATGGTCTGGTGAAGATCAGAAGGGAACCAGTGACTGAGTGAGTCTCAGGGGCTGCCTTGAAGAAAGGTCTTGCCAGAGGGAAGTGACACAAGTAGGGTTACCAGGTCTCTGTTTTTTGGGCAGAGTCTCTGGTTTTTGGGGGGCCCTCCAGCTCTCCAGCTAGCACCCCTTAATCTCCAGACTCTCAGCTTCAATTAAAAAAGAGTAAGTTTCTAGGTGGTCTGGTTCCCGAGATATACACCAAAATGTCAGCCACCACCACCACCACCACCCCGGCGACTGTTAATCTATTTAACTGATACAACACTGAAGCTGGTTCCTAGTTCCCAGTTCCTTATTTGCTTGAAACTTCAAAACACTAAAAAAGAAGAGTTGACAGCTACAGCAACTTAACTTAACATGTCTCTGAACCCCCAAATATATGTTGGGGTACCCTGTATGATATATCACTGTGATCGGGGGACTCTCCCCGTCAAGAATAACTATACATTTATGCAATCAAAATCATCAGGCTTCTGATATTATCATAAATACATAATGATGTCATAAAATCATAAAAAATAAGTAACTGGGGGTGCCCACCCCAAACTCTGCTCTGGGGCAGAACAAATCTTATACCCCAGGAAAGGGGAGGGTGTCTTCTATGAGATGCCACTGTGTCCCACCTGGCCCAGAGCTTCTGCTGGGCGCAGGGGAAGGATGAGTGCATCTATGCAAAATCAAAGCAGACAAAAACATACAGGAAAAAATAAGTAACTGGGGGTGCCTGTCAGGATCCCTCCTGCTGCCACCACCTGTCAGGTCCCACCTTGTGTGCCCCAGCTCTGGTCACCACCAGTCAGGATCCTGCTTTTTTATTTGTTCTCTTACCGGCTCTAGCACAGATCTCGCAAGATCCCACTGCTAGGCAGCACCACCAGCCACTCCCTATTTCACAATATTGCCTTGAGAATTTGCCTTAGTCGCCTTCTGGCTTATTGTTATTTTGTGTCTGGATGTACTTGCAGGCCACAACCCACCTGTATCTTTGTGTCTATAAAGCATACAGCCCTGGGTTGCTCTGGATACTTGATGATGTTACACTATCTCTTCACCGCTGCCACCATTTGATACTGTTTCTCCACCTTGGTAAATACCCTGCCCACCCTTCTGGTCTGTGAAAGCCCCAGCCAAGGATCAGGCTTTTGGTAAACCAAGAAAATATTTATTTATAAACACCAGGAAATAACAAGATTACTTAAGGTATATTTAACAAGCATATGGTTTCATATATTGCGTTACTCTTTATGTTTCTAGTTATATATAATCTGCCTCAATACCAGCCTAATGCAATCCAACCCACAACTCCCTTAACTCTTCACAACCCAAAACAACCAACTCTCAACTGTCATCCTCTCATTTACACCTTCAGCCACTCAAACGCTCAGCCAATCATCATACATTCTCAAGCATTCTAGCCCATGTACTCCCTCCTTTCACTCAGTCCACTTACCACATATACTTACCATATTTACAGTAATATATATACAGGGACATCACAGTGCCCACCCCAAAATCTGCTATGGGCCCATGAAAGGGGAGGGTGTCCTCTATGAGATGCCACTGCATCCCACCTGGCCCAGAGCTTCTGTTGGGCACAGGGGAAGGATGAGGGCATCTATGTAAAACCAAAGCAGAAGGGGGAAAATAGGAAAAAAATAAGTAACTGGGGGTGCCCACCCCAAAATCTGCTCTGGGCTGGGACAAATCATATACCCCAGGAAAGGGGAGGGTGTCCTCTATGAGATGCCTCTGCATCCTGCCTGGCCCAGAGCTTCTACTGGGCACAGGGGAAGGATGAGTGCATCTATGCAAAATCAAAGCAGACCAAAACATACAGGAAAAAATAAGTAACTGGGGGTGCACACCCCAAAAACTGCTCTGGGACAGGACAAATGATATACCCCACGAAAGGGAAGGGTGTCCTCTACAAGATGCCAGAGCATCCCATCCGGCCCAGAGCATCAATGCAAAATCAAAATGGACAAAAACATGTAGAAAAAAATAAGTAACTGGGGGTACCTGTGATGTCCTTATATGTTAAAACCTGTAAATATGGTAAGTGCAGGTTTATTAAAGGATATATGGTAAGTGAATTGAATGAGAGGGGGGAGAGCATGGGTTGGAAGGCTGGAGAATGCTGGATGATGATTGGCTGAGTGTTTGAATGGCTGAAGGTATAAATGGGAGGATGACAGTTGAGAGGGGGTTGGTTGGTGAGAGTTGTTGGAGAGTCGTTAGTGGAGAGTTATTTGGATGGGTTGGTTGGCAGAGTTCTGAGGGAGGGCTGGATTATATTTGGCTGATATTTAGACAGTATATATATGACCAGAAACATAAAGAGTGACACTATATGGAACCATACGCTTGTTAAACATTCCTAAAGTAATCTTGTTATTTCCTGGTGTTATCAAATAAATACTTTTCTTGGTTTACCAAAAGCCTGATCCTTGGCTGGGAATACACAGACCAGAAGGGAGGGCAGGGTAATTACCAAGGCTGAAGGGAAACTGTATCACATGGCGGCAGCAGTGAAGGGAGATATTGTAACAACGTCAAGTTTCCAGAGCAACCCAGGATTGTATGCTTTATAGACAAAGATACAATGGGGTTGTGGACAGCAAGGGCACTCAGACACAAAGTAACAAGCTACAGAGAGACTGAGGCAAAGTCTCTAGCTGCCTCGCAGTATTGTTTACAGGGAGTGACTGGTGGTGCTGCCTAGCAGTGGGATATTGTGAGATCTGTGCTAGAGCGGAGTGAGAAAAAATAAAAATGACGATCCTGACTGGTGGTGTCCTGAGGTGGTGCCTAGTGAAAGGTGGTAGCCACAAGCAGGTGGGTACCTGACAGTGGGAACATCACAGTACCCACCCCAAGATCTGCTCTGGGACAGGACAAATCATATACCCCATGAAAGGGGAGGGTGTCCTCTATGAGATGCCACTGCGTCCCACCTGGCCCAGAGCTTTTCTGGGCGCAGGGCACAAAGGAGAGCATTTACACAAAATCAAAGCAGAAAAAGACATACAGGAAAAATAAGTAACTGGGGTGCCCACCCCAAAATCTGCTCTGGACCAGGACAAACCATACACCCCATGAAAGGGGAGGGTGTCCTCTATGAGATGCCACTGCGTCCCACCTGGCCCAGAGCTTCTGCTGGGCGCAGGGGAAGGATGAGGTCATCTATGCAGACAGAAAGGGTAGAGAATCTTCTTTCTCTTACTCGTTTCTCAGACCTCTTTCTGAAGTGAAGGGTCAAATCTGTAAAGAAGTTTGGAGCAGCCACATTAAAAGATAAGGGCAGGGCATTCCAGGCAGGAGGTTGCCAACCCTGCTTGGATATGGATGTCTTTGCAGAGGATCCCTAGTCAAGCTTTACCAACAGCACAATCCAAACTATATCTACTCAGAAGTAAGTCCTGTTGAGTTCTATAGGGGCTTAGTCCCTTAGTACGTGTGTTTAGAATTGCAGCCTTCAGGGGCATCCATCTTTACTCCCAAATGCTCCCATCTAGCATCTCCACAACACTAGGCTCCTTTCTTCCTACAGTGGCCTTCTGGTGACTGGCCTGGCCTGAAGGCGCTTAAACCTTTCTTGCAGAAAGCAAGTAGGCTAGATTAAAGGTCCTCTACCCAGGCTCCATCTTTTAGCTAAAATGTCTAGCTTAATTTCCAGTCAGATTTTTTTTTAATTGTACGCTCCAAGCAACTGTGATTGATGCTTAATGTATCATGCTTAATGACATCACTTGGGCCCGCCCCGTGACATCACTCGGGCCCACCCCGTGACATCACTCGGACCCACCCTGTGACATCACTTGGGCCCACCCCTATGACATCACTTGGGCCCGCCCCTAAAATCTCAGGTTTTGGGATGCTTCTGACCTGGCAACCCTAGACACAAGTGACCAGGAGTGCAACCAGAGGAGCTTTGGGGGCTCAGAGGCAGAACGGCCCCAGTAGCTGGATTGGGTTGTGGAAGTAATTGGCTGGGGTGGAGGATGAGGGAAATTGGCCTGTGAGGAGAGCTACTTGGAGGCTGGTGTCAGCAACAGTGTAGAGACTTTAGAAATTGTCAGCAAGCACCTATAAAGTCCCAAAATAAGCAACCCCATTCCCTCTTGTAAATAATATACCTTTGATAAACCAACATAGTTCGATTTATACAGATTCTCAGTGGCTGTGTCATCTCACGCCTTAAAGCCTTCCATATACGCAACTAGGAGGGTTTAAAGAAGTATTCTTAATTCTAAAGAACCAGGGGAATCCTTGACAGTGACCATTTGCAAGAAACAGTCAAAGACTGCACAGGTATCCTGGCACTGCTAGCTGTATCAGATTCTGTAGCTGACACCTACCCTTACCAAACTGGCAGGGCTTAATGTTTTTCCTTTCTGTTGCCATAATGATCCCTTTCCCCCACATTGACCTGAGTGTGAGTCATTTAGCTGACACCTGACACTATATGTTGGGATTTGAGAGAGAGAGAGAAAGAGCTTGCAAAACATTGAACTGCAGGGAGCATTTAGAAGCAGGGACCACTGGATTTGCTTTGCAAGGATGATACACAATTGTTTAACCTGTGGGTTTAGTGGGTGCCAGGAGTAGCCGGCACAATGGGGACAGTGCATCCTCCTGACAGTAGTGTTGCTGCTGCTTGCTGGGATGGGGCAGAGGTTGCACTGTCAAACTAGCGTAGCCAATCTGGTGGTCCCAGTGGTGCAACCGTGTACCACACCTTTCAGTTCAGGGCAGCAACACTGGTGTTGGGTGGATGGCTCCGCAGCATGCCCCCACTTTGCCTGGCTGTGCTCCCAGGTCAATGTTCCAAAAGAAAAAAAAAAGGACATGAAGAACTTGTGATCAGTGGGAAGCCTGCATCCTAGGAACACAGTGCCCTTAATTCCAGGCAGTTTCCCTAATTAGTACTTGACTCCTAGAATTTCTTTTTAATGGGGAAGTCAGTCTCTCATTGATGCTTGTTGAGACATTTACTTACTTATAAGATTTCTTACCTGCCCTTCACCATAAAGTCCCAGGACAGGTGGCAACAATGTAATATACAATTATAAAAACAGATAAAACTGTTACAATTACAAAGAAGTAAAACCGTTTCAGCTAGAACAGAACGGTATATATTCAGCCCACAAAACAAAGTGGCTTAACTATCAAAGACCAGGGTAAAGAGGTACATCTTCAAAATATGGCAGAAGCAGTACAATGAAGATGCTAAATGCACCTCTACAAAAAGGGAATTCTACAATTTAGGGGCTGCCACAGAAAAAGCCCTCTCCCGGGCTGCCGTTCCCCACACTTCTGAGGGTAGTGCAACTACCAAGGCCACCTCATCTTAACACCCAAGAAGGTCAGTAGGGATGGTAGTGGTCTTTCAGATATTTGGGAACAAAGTTATTTTAGGGCTTTGAACAGTAATGTGAGCACCCTGAATTGAGCCCAGAAACAAAATGACAACCAGTGCAGCTGTTTTAAAACAGGAATTATGAGTTCTAAATGGAGCCCCAGCCAATAATTTGGCTGTTGCATTTTAGACTAGTTGAAGTTTCTGAATTGTCCTCAAGGGCAGCACTTATGGAGAGAATCCTACAAGCCAGATTGAGACACCTAGAGGGTTGCATTTGTCCCCTGGTCCTCAGGTTCCCCATCCCTACATATGATGATTCACATGCCAGTTGATACAGTAGGGCCCCACTCATATGGCGGGTTACATTCCAGACCCCCACCTAAAAGCAAAACCTGCCAAAAAGCGGATCTCCATCAATAAAATGGCGCCCGACGCCCGAAAAACACCATAAAAACAGAACAAGCGCCGTATGAGTGGGGCCTTACTCTAATTGAAAGCCGCCGTATTAGCAGAACGCCGAAGAGCGGGCTGCTGAAAAGCGGGGCCCTACTGTATTTATGTAAAAGGCAGAAGAAATGAGAAATATCCAGAAACCTGCTGTGGGGTTTATAAGGGTTTTGAAAAAGCTACCACATATTCCAGTGTTGTATCATGATATATTTATGTGTTATTCTCATCCATTCTTCATTATGATGCTCACTATTAAATTTATTCTCTCTTTTGATAAGATTTTGCCCCAAGCATTAAAAGAAATCCTTCATCATATTGACAACATTGTGGTATGCCATTTTGTGACCCGCAATATACAGTGTGCAATATACCCATAGGGACATAGGAAGCTGCTTTATACTGAGTCAGCCCATTGGTCCATCTAGCTCAGTATGGTCTACACTGATTGGCAGCAGCTCTTCAGGGTTTCAGACAAGGAACATTTCTAGTACTACCTGGAGATGGCAGGGACTGAACCTGGGATCTTCTGCATTCAAAGCAGATGCTCTACCACTGACCTACAGCCCTTTTCCCATTGTGAATTGTTCCACCATTTTATCTTTGTTGTAAAACTACTGTTGTTCCATGTATGTGTTTTAGAGGCTGCGCAGCAATTTGTCTTGGGTGGTGTGTTGTTGTTTTAATCTTGTAGCAATTCCTTGATATCGAGACCAGCTTGGTTTTATGGGAAATCACATTTCCTCTGTTGCTGTTCTGCAGCCCTTCCCTGCCAGCAGAGCTACTCACGAATAAGCACCCCAGCCTGCTGCTTTATGACTCAACAGTTTTACCACTTTCCCTCGCTTGTTTTTCAAATACACAAAATGGAGCCTGGGCTGGGGTGCGCTGTTAAAAATGAGCCTTCTGGAGTATCGAGGTTGCAGTTCTGGGCAGCTTTCTTTGTTTGCTGCAGGAGTCTCTCTAGCAGCAATGAGTCATTCCTTAGCAGTGCAGAGACTGCGCCATTCAAGCAGCAGCCATTATTCTATCAGCAAATTTGTGAGAAACACTGTTTTATATTGGAGCCCTGGAGGGATGAAGACACAGGACAATTTCTCCCATCTGCCTTCTTGACAGCAGTTAAAGAAATAAGCAAGCTTTCCTCTAAGCCCCTCAACGTTCTACACATGACAAAAGTATTGGGGAGAGAACAGGGTAAGAAACAGACAGAAGAACAATCCAGAAGCATTAGGTTACAGAAGCCAGAGAGTTGGCATGTGCCTTTTATGTCCACCACTGATGCAGATGTTGATAGGTCATGGTTACTCTTGTCTGGTCCTCCCTTTGTTCTCTTCCTCCTCCTGAACATAAGAAGAGCTCTGCTGGATGAGGCCAAAGGTCCATCTAGTCCAGCATTCTGTTCTCACAGTAGGCAACAGGTGTCCTAAGGGAAGCCCATAAGGAAGACTTGAGCACAACAGGACTTTCCCATCCTGCCATTTCCAGCAACTGGTATTCTGATGACTTCTTCTTCTTGCAATCGGTCATGGAGAGGGAATCTCAGGCCTAGGGGTCAAATGCAATCCTCCAGGCTTCTTTATTTGGCTCTCAGAACTTTGTCTAGGCCAAAGCCCATCTCCAGGCTACACCCCTCACTGGCCCTGCACAACACCCTCCTTGAGCACTTTTGCCTGTTGCTGAACTGTGAGCATACCTCTGCCTTGCCTGGGTGACAGAGAGGTGTTAGAGGAAAAGGGTGTAGAAATCTCTCACTTTTTCCAGGCAGGAATGTAATCTACTGTACAAAAGTAAATGTCATATCTATTGCTCCAACCACTTTTTTGCCTCTGGCCACCCACCTCTGGCATGTGGCCCCCTGTCCACATGGGAATGCAGACCTTGGGTTGAACCCCATCCCTGCCATAGGTCAAATATGGAGTCCTGTTTGGTAAAGGTAAAGGTGTCCCCGCACTTATAGTGCGAGTCGTTTCCAACTCTTAGGGTGACGTCTTGCGACGTTTACAAGGCAGACCGTATATATGGGGTGGGATTGCCAGTTCCTTCCCTGGCCTTTCTTTACCCCCCCAGCATATGCCAGGTACTCATTTTACCGACCACGGGTGGATGGAAGGCTGAGTGGACCTCGACCCCTTCCTCCTTCCGTTGGAATCGAACTCCGGCTGTGAGCAGAGCTTCGGCTGTGTTACCGCTGCTTACTACTCTGTGCCACAGAGGATCTGTCTGGTACCACAGACAAAAAGATCAAGGGGTGGAATGGAAGGGACAGAAAAAGAGTTGCAACTATCTTAGTTCTGAGGTCATTGGGAAATTTAAGGTACATGCATATTGCCTGGGTTTCAACCTGGTAACCCTAAATATTAGCACATCACAGGATTAGTTCACAGTTCATCATCAAAACACAGGGGAATGCTGGGCCAAACTCTAGCCTCAGAAGCAAATTCTATCACACTGCAGTACATAGAAACATGGGAAGCTGCCTTTATACTGATTCAGGCCATTGGCCCGTTCAGTTCAGTATTGTCCTCACTGACTGGTAGCAACTTTTCCTCCAAAGCAAGGATATTATTAAAATGGTGCATCTTAGACTTCCAAGCTGAATGTAGATTACATTATAGTGAAAATTCCTGTTCAAAATAACACCAAGTAAGGGAAAACTGAAAGAAAATGAGACATAAAAAGTTTTGGGGGAGGGGGGCACAGGAACAAAGACTCACTAAATATGTACCTGGAATAATCTATTAAAGCATATTGTCTAGCCATAAAAGTATCTTCTAAAATGAATGAGGTCAGGCAGGGTTGAAGAATTTGCTTCATTTCCTATATGTAAGGGGAGGGGTGCTCTGTGACAATCCCTCCTTTGGCTCCACCTGTCCGGTTACCACCTGCTTGTGGCTACCACCTTTCACTAGGCACCACCTCAGGACACCACCAGTCAGGATCGTCATTTTTATTTTTTCTCACTCTGCTTTACAACAGATCTCTCAAGATCCCACTGCTACGCAGCACCACCAGCCACTCCCTGTAAACAATACTGCTAGAGACTTCGCCTTAGTCTCCCTACGGCTTGTTACTTTGTGTCTGGGTGCCCTTGCTGTCCCCAACCCCCCTGTATCTTTGTCTATAAAGCATACAATCCTGGGTTGCTCTGGATACTTGACGATGTTACACTTTCTTCCTTCACCGCTGCCACCATTAGATACAGTTTCCCTTCAGCCTTGGTAATTACCCTGCCTTCCCTTCTGGTCTGTATATCCCCAGCTAAGGATCAGGCTTTTGGTAAACCAATAAAAGTATTTATTTGATAACACTAGGAAATAACAATATTACTTTAGGAATGTTTAACCAGCGTATGGTTTCCTATAGTGTCACTCTTATGTTTCCGGTTATATATATTCTGTCCAAATAGCAGCCTAATAGAATCCAAACCTCCCTCAGAACTCTGTCAACGCAATCCCAACTGCCTCCCACTTCAACTCCTTTCCAATCACTCTCCTCTCAGCTCCCCCCAACCAACCTCTTCTCATTTATACCTTCAGCCATTCAAACCCTCAGCCAATCATAATCCAACATTCTCCAGCATTCTAGTCCATGTGCTCCCCCCTCTTACTCAATTCACCATATATCCCTATATAAACCCGCACTTACCATATTTACAGTTTTTAACATATAAGGACAGCACATGCTCTTTTTACTTATTTTTATTTATTAATTACATCTGTATCCCATCTTTCCTCCAAGGAGCAAAAGGCAACATGTATGGTTTCCCCCATTTCATCCTCACAACAACCCTGTGAGGAAGGTGATGCTGAGAGTTTGGTGATTGGCCTAAGTTCATGCAGTGAGCTTCATGGCTGAATGGGGTATCCAACCTGAGTCTCCCCAATCCTAGTCCAAGACTCTAACCACTACTGGGCTGGACTGGACTGTACAGTTCTCCTCCACAAGGAAAGGTTAGAAAGATTAATATAATCTCCACAAACCCCACCCACCCGAGCTTTCCACCATCTGCCTCTCCCCCATCATCTTTTGAGGTCTCCTCCTACCAAGTGTTCCCCACTTACTTCTCACCTTTCCAGATGGCGGTTGATCACATCCCACTACTTAATCTGTCATTTTTCTATTGTGTCATTCAAAGTAATAGCAAGAAACAGCAACTGCCTTGGAGCTCAAGCTGCAGACCATAAGCTTCATAAGACCACGAATCTGGGAAGGCTTAAACACTTCTCATAGTCCTTTGTCCCTTAAGAGCATAGATAAGCAGAACTTGTGTTTTCCACTTTCAGTGACCAAATCCTATTTTGAATACAAATATTACATGTGACTGGCAGCATCTTTTCCTCCAAAGCAAGGATATTATTAAAATGGTGCATGTGAGACTTCCAAACACTGTGAATTACATGATAGTGAAAATTCGATTGGGAAATTGCAGCTGGTGCAAAATGCAGTAGCACAACTGCTCACTGAGGCAGGGTATCACCAACATGTCACTCCACTGCTGAAAGAATTGCACTGACTGCCCATTAGCTACCAGGCCAAGTTCAAGGTTGTGGTTTTGGTGTACAAAGCCCTATGCAGTTTGAGACTAGGATCTCTAAAAGATAATGCTATCCCTTATATATATCCAGTCGATCACTGTGCTCTACTGGTGAGGACCTCCTGCAGATACCATCTGATCAGGAGGTCCATTCCGCACAACATAGAATGTGGACCTTCAGTGTAGTGGCACCTACCCTTTGGAATTCCCTCCCCTTAAATATTAGACAGGTACTATCTCTGTTATCTGTTTGGTACGTACTGAAGACCTTCCTCTTTCACCAAGCCTTTTAAGTAGAGACCTTATCCCAGTCTGCATCTGTGTTTGAATTAATTTTTAAGGTGTTTTTAATGCTTATTTTTTTTAAAAAAATATCTTTTTAAAAATGCTTTGTTTTAATGTTTTTAAAGATGCTTTGTTTAATATGTCTTTAAAGATGCTTTGTTAATATATTTTAAAATATTTTGTTTTTAAGATGTTTTAGGATGTTTTAGTGGTTTTGTGTGCTGTTCTGGGCTCTTTCTAGAAGGAAGGGTGGGATATAAATTTAATAAATAAATACAATTTATATTCTCTGTCCTTGAAAAGAATTCAAGATCCTTTCTATACTAGAGACCTTTAGCACTGAGGCATCTGGAACTTGGGGCTTCTCCAAATGACCAATTTATAGAGCATTCATCCTGATTTGCACAAAGCTTACATGGAAGTTAATTTATTTATTTAACAAAACTTATGTACCGCTTGATTGTAATTTTTTTAAAATTTATTGGATTCTATGAATGTAAAAAAGGACAACAGTAACAAATACCAAAAAACAAAACAAGAAACAAAACAAGGAGAGGACAACAACCAATTATATGCATACAATTTTGTCCCATGGGTATATAATCAGAAATAATCTATATTGCTTTTTATTCTTGTATCCCACATTTCTAAGGATATTTCAGATTGCGCTTGAGAATAGTTCACACTGTTAGCATATGCATTAATAACCCAATAATGTAATGTAACATATCATGTAACATACAATAGTATACTACGTAACATGAAAAACATCCAGGGTTTTGATTCCCTGTAGAGATTGTGAGTTATGAGTGATTTTTTTTCTAAGATGGCAATATTCCACCCATCACTATACCAAGTTTCAGTGTTCAAACTGTGCAGTGTTTTCCATCTTTGGGCAATAGTCTGTCTCACTGCAACCAATAAAAATATCACAAGGGCCTTGGATTTAATTATGTTTTCTTGTTCAAATTTAGGCTGTGAACACACTAGTCGTCTACCCCAAAACATTTCCATTAGCCACACCTGGAGAGGGAACAGGTTGATCTGCCAATCAGTTGCAAAACCTCTTTGAAGCTGAATTTTTTAAAAAAAAATGCACTCAAGCTGATCCGACCAGGTTTTACAGTAAAAAGGGGTGGGGTTTGACTAGTGTTGCATGCCCCCATTTTCAGAAGAGAGAGGTGGAGACACATTGGAATTGGCAGAACAGTGAGAGTGATTCTACCCACAGATATTAAAAAGTTGTGGAGTACATTGTAAAGGTTCCTGAATAATATTACAGATTTTCTTGAACACTTTCTCCCAGAACTGCTTTACTTGAGGACATTCCCACCAAAGGTGGCAATATGTACTTATAGCACCACATCAACATGTTGGTGCTATGTTAGCTGTCACGTGTGATAATTATACTGGAGTTCTGTGCCATCGATGCCTAATTTTTAAAGTAATTTCCCTTATGTAGGTTGACATTTGGCTTCACTTGTCTGGAACACCATAAAGGTAAAGGTGTCCCCACACTTATAGTGCGAGTCGTTTCCAACTCTTAGGGTGACGTCTTGCAACGTTTACTAGGCAGACCGTATATATGGGGTGGGATTGCCAGTTCCTTCCTCGGCCTTTCTTTACCCCCCAGCATATGCCAGGTACTAATTTTACCATCCACGGATGGATGGAAGGCTGAGTGGACCTCAACCCCTTTTACCAGAGATTCGACTTCCTCCTTCCGTTGGAATCAAACTCCGGCCATGAGCAGAGCTTCGGCTGCGTTACCGCTGCTGACCACTCTGTGCCACGGAGGGTCTCTCTCTGGAACACCATAGATTTATCCATTTCACTTCATCACTTTGTTTACCTCTGTCTCCCAGATGTTTTTCAGTCCTGTAAAGGGGGCTGTCATAATTTATATTAAGAGCTTAATAAATACTTGAGACCACTCCTTATTTTTAGGGCCTGATTCCTGAAAGTGGGGCATCAGCAATTGCCTCACAGGCCACTCCCCCCATCAGTAGCCTTTAGCCAATCAACACTGGACAGGCCGGCAATGTAATTCCATTTCATGTCAGAAAAGGCACCACAAACTATTTCTTAAAAAAAGACAGGACATTATGGAAAACAGTGGAATGCAACGACTGAGCAGCTGCATCATCTGGACTCTCCATAAAAATGGACTGAATGAATTATGTAAATTCCAAAGAAAATGGTTAGTGCGGAAGCATTGAAGCAACCCATGATCTAGTCCAGTCTGGCTTCATAGATGGATAAAGATGGGTGACCAAGACAAGTGACCAAAGGAGGACAAAGCTGTATACCTTTAATGGTTGGGGAGCAGAGGGAAATGTAGCAAGTGCAGGAGCAACACCTACCCAAATTCCCTGTGCTACACAACTACTAAGGTTGCAGGTTATAGGGTGGCCACATACGCATGATCCAAAAAGAGGACACAGATTGGTGCAAAGTTTACACATGCTAACTTACATGTATAGACAGAAATTTAGAAATAATTACCGTCATTTAAATCAGGCATGGGGAACCGCAGGGCCAGGGGCCAAATGCCGCCCTCCAGGCCTCTCTGTCAAGCCCTTGGGGCTCTACCCCAGTCACCCCCCTCTACCCAGGCTGCTCTCCACACTGGTCCTGCTCCATCACCCTCTTTGTTTTTGTCTGGCTAGAATGTTCTCTGATAATGATTCTTGGTTGCCTGGAAAGAGGACAGAAAGGAGTGTGTGAGCGTGTGTAGGAACTTGCCTAGTGTACAAAGGTAAATTTGCATTTGTTGCTCCGCTCACTTTTGGCTCTGGCCCCACCCACCACTGACATGTGGCCCTCAGAAAGTTGCCCAGAAGGGAATGCAGCCCTTGGAATAAAATAATTTCCCCACCCCTGACTTAACCCTATCTCAACAAAGTGAGGAAGGCTGTGACCAGGTGTCCTGTGTGCCGGCAGTCCAGGTGCTAACTGCTGATGGGCAATTTCAAGGCCCCTCCTCTCCCTTCTCCTAGGGCTCTGTATCTTTAAACTGGACAGCCTATCAAACAGAGGGCTGGCTTTGGTAAAGCAGGACACATGGCCACCCTATGCAGGTTTTTTCCTTTTCATCTGATCATCCAACATGGAAAAATAAGACAGAAGCAGGAAAAGTGTACTAATGAGAAGGTAAAACAGAAGCTCTTTGGGACGCCAGAGATTCCTATTGTCTGGTGTCCAAACAACTCATTTGTCAATCACAGCTCTAACTCATTCATTGAGTAAAAACATTGACAGATGAGAGCAGCCAAGCTGGTTCATTTCAGAGAAATTGCTTAGAAGGGTATGTGCACATTTCACTTTATAGGTTTCTTTCTAGGATGGCTAGAAACTTACTTCATCTTTTAACAGGAAAGCTCAGAGTTGGGGCACAAATGAAGGTCTTTGTGGGTGCCAGCAATCCCTTGTCTACACTGACTGACAGATAGGGATCTCTCCCAGCCCTACCCAGAGATATTGGAGATTGAACCTGGGACCTTCTGCATGCAAACCAGATGCTCTAACACTGAGCAATCGGTCTTCTCCCAAGTGCAGGTGTGTTTTCAAGGGGGGACACTCCGAGATGCAGTTCCATTGCTTTTTTTGTAGCCAGCCCCCTCCTGGAGTCCCTCTGTCTATCTCTACAGCCAATCAAGTCCCTGCAATTCCTGAATGCCAAACATATGCTTGTGCATAAAAGCTATGTGCAGGAGAATCCAGCAAGGTCAGGAGTCACTACAGCTAATCAGCAGACAGTATGAATCTCCCTGCATACTAATTGGCTCCCACCATCTATTGTCGTGGGGAAGAGAGAAACACGAGGAGGGAAGTTTACTGAGAAGAGGAGGGACAGCCAAGCCTGATTTAAGAGGGGGCTTGCATCAGAATCTTGCTAAAACGAAGGGCTTTCAAACAGTCCCATGCGGACCCATAGGAGCCAACAGGAAAGGTGGGTGAAGACAATCACACTGGGGAGGAGGAAGGATGGGGCTAAGAGTGAGGCAAAGCAGTGTGTTCTCAAAGAGAAGGGGAACAAAGGAAGGAAGGCTGAAAGAAGGAAGGCTGGTTGTAAAATACAAGGTGTTTTGTTTGTGAAGCAATTTTTCTCCCTCGATGGTGCTTTTTGCAGATTGTCTGTGAGAAAGTGGAGGGGCAGGAGACAAAGGGCTCTTGCGCACACAAGAACTCACAGCTGATCTACAAAAAGCAGGTTTCTTTCCCTTGTAAAATGCAGGCAGCCCCATTCTTGTTGGCCCTTTGCTCTTTCTGTCTTCCCCCACCTTCCCTGAGGCTCTCTCTCTCTCCCCCACTCCACTTTCTCACAATCTGCAAAAAGCACAATCGAGGGGAAAATAACCGCTTTGCAAGCATTTTGTATTTTACAAAGAGCCCTCCTTCTTCCTTTCTTTAGCCTGCCTTCCTTTGCCCCCGTCTTTGTGAGGAAATGCCACCTCACCTCGTTCTCCACCCACTCTTCTTGGCCCTCTTTCTCTGTCTCCCTGCACACCCTCCGTTTTGGCTGCAGTGAGGTTGTGCAAGGAGGAAGAAATGCTTGTCAAGCAATGCCCCTTGAATTTGACAGGCATTATGTGCAAGAGAGAAGTCCTCTCAGCTGATATGCAAAATTCAAGAGGGAAAATACCTGCTTTTTGCAGATTAGCTGTGACGACCTTGTTTGCAGGCAGCAATGCCTGTACAATATCGGCTTCTTAGTCCCCACACCCCATGGGGAGGGGAGAAAGAACTACTCTGCTAGTACTATGTTTGGTGCTTTGGGAGCGCTGAGCACAGGGAGCAATGCCCCATGTGCAGCTATTGCCAACCAACTAGCTGATTCCC
This sequence comes from Rhineura floridana, assembly GCF_030035675.1. NCBI lineage: Eukaryota > Metazoa > Chordata > Lepidosauria > Squamata > Rhineuridae > Rhineura > Rhineura floridana. Next base: position 140,793,700 of record NC_084484.1, on the reverse strand, counting down.
AGCAGGATGTTGTGGCTTGGGAACCCCCTGCAAGGGGTTTTGATAAGTGGGTTGTATAATGATGCTATGTGACTGACAAGTGGGTGTCATATTTGGCCTGTAAAGCTGATTCTGATAACTCATGAAGGGACCCTGGACTTCTAATTTTGCCGCTACACTACTGCCCAAGTGTATCAGCGAATGACTACTTTAGTCTTGCTGTAGACTGAGGATATACAGCTGCCAGCCTGTTCTCTCCTGTGCCTTTAACATAGATGTGATATACAGAAATGAACACATGAAGCTTTTTGTGGTGTGGTATTATCTAAGCATGATCAAACTGCTGTTAAAGGTGCCAGTTCAAAATTTAGCAAATCTACAAGCATTCAGGTAAATGTACCAATTGTCTGATAATAATAATAATAATAATAATAATAATAATTTAATTTTTGTGTCGCCTATCTGGCCGAAGCCACTCTAGGCGATGTACACATTAAAATTAATAAAATACAATATAAATACAGAATAAAATACAATGCAGTTAACCATAACCATTTTAAATAGCAGCAGTATAAAACAATGTAGGGCAATCAATAAACAATTTAAAACAATCATGATATGTCGGTCAGCTCCAATGATAACTCATTTCTTGTTAGAGGAGAAACTAGAGAGCGTCTGCCACTGTCTAGATGCTGTAGACATTTACGTGCTGTAGACCTATATAACTAAATTAACTTTAACGGGCATAGCACTCCTCTGAAAACATTAAGAATTCTATAGGTGTGAATATTTCTAAAAAATATCTTTAGAGCAAGCCTGCCATCTAGTGGCTGAGATGATGTAATAAAATCTCAGCAGAAGTCGGATACAAGGGTGAGCCTTGTGTTACCTTAAAGACAACAAATTTATGATGGCATAAGATTTAACAGACTAGAGTTCATTCATTAGATGCATGAACTGCAACTCTGAATGGATAGGCATGGTTGGGGGAAGAGTGGAGAGGAGCATGGCCAGAGGGAAATGAAATGCAAAAATGACTGTGATAATAATTACCTAAAAAGAAAAATGGCTACATTGACAATTGACTAGGCAGTGTTGGTGATAACACAAATATCCTGGCATAGCTAAATTAATTAACACATGTAGCACGATAAAATCCATAAACTTGATTCAAGTCACAGCAGCCCTGTAGCCAGAATGAGGCAAATGGGTACACCGCCCCCCTAAGCTCTGCTTCCCTTCCCTTGATTTTTAATTTATTTTTAAATTGTCTTTTTAATTTGTGATATAACAGACAATGACATCCTCCATTTAAAGAATGATAGCTTGTTTTAAGAACAGGAGCAATTTAAGAATAGGACCCTCTGAAAAATTAAGTGAATAAGTCAGGGTGACTGACCAACAAAAGCTTCATCTGGAAGAGCCCCCAAAAGTCTGTTTGCTCAAGACTTTCCATGACTGAGGGTGGATTTTTCATTATCACAATAACCTTCTAATTATTTAAGTGATCCTGACTTCCGGGAAGGGTGACTTAGCCTGTGCCTGCTTTTGAGACGGGCTCCTGCCTCAAAAGAAGCTTATTCAGATATATCAGTCAGTTTTTTCTTTTTTTTTTGACTGATTAAACTTCTCCCGGGTAGGGAGAAACGAAGAGATTAACCACAAAGCCTATTTTTGTTGGGACGACCAGATCTCATTAATTTATGGGACGAGGTCCAGCCGACGAAGGTGGGACGGATTTTCAACAGCAAGCTCTATCTGTTAAAGCGAACGTTCATCTTATCTTCTAAGAGAGAACGCACTAACAGGCAAGCACCCTTCTTTCTATATTTTTCTTTTACTTGACTTAAATTGTTGCTGTTTAAAAGAGATTTGCCAGATTGATCGGTTTTTGACATCTCACTGGGGAGCCATAACTTCTCTCTGCTACGCACTAATTAATAGCTTATCTCTGTTTTTGTTGCAAAAAGCTGTCCTGGATTTGCATTCTAAAGATATACACAGAAGAGGGATTTCTATTCCAGATTTTTATTTTGAAAAATATTATACTGTTTTGAGACTACTCTCTTTTTGGTCTATTTTATTTTGACGAATCTGTTTCTTGACGATTGCCATTAATTGTTCCGTTCCTGGGAACTGCATTTTGTTTACTTAACTATGGAGAGATAAGGCTGTCTGCTCTGTTTATACTGTGATGTCACCAAGTTTGGAGTATTAACCCAATTGTTGCTGAAATAAGAAGTGGTTTTCCTATATTTTTCTTTTAAAATGGCAATTAAGAAAGTGGCTGAGAATCTGGAAATAACTATGTTTCAGAAAATAATGGATGAGATTGAGATAATGAAAATTGAATTGAGTAAAATGAAGCAGGAGATTAAAGATATAAGGGTCCCTGTGAGAGAGGTGACCCTGGAAGGGGTCCCTGTGAGAGAGGAGACCCCGGAGATTGGAACAGGGGTCCCTGTGAGAGAGGTGACCCTGGAGACTGGAACAGGGGTCCCTGTGAGAGAGGAGATCCCGGAGATTGGAACAAACGTGGAACAGGAAAAAGATTTGGAGTCTATGGACTTTAGAAATAAAATCTATTGTTTGGAACTCAATGTTATCTCTGAAGAAATTAATGAAGATTCTAGAGATAAAGTTATCAATGGCATGGATAATCTTCTGGACTGGAATGATGTGATGGAGCCCAATATAGAGAAAATCTATGGAATTAACTGCAGCCATGTGACAATGGAAAAACTTTTAAGAGATGACCCAGTGTATTTTGAAAAAAAGAACAGAGATATGATTTTACAGCAGTATTTCAGCAACCTATTCAGAATGGATGGCAAGAAAATATTTGGGATAGAGGTAATTCCCATCAGACTCTTACTATATGACTATGGCTTTGACAGCAAGATTATTATGGAATACTGATAATGGAAGATTGGATATTGAAATTACTGGACTTAACAAGACTACTGAAGATGGAAGACGGAAAATGGAACTAATAGAGATAATAGAACAATGGCTACTGAAATTACTGAACCTAACAGATTCTGATGTGATGGATTAATTGAAATGTTTATTTTGACTATGGTTATGACAATAAGATTATCATAATTAGTAATGAGATGGATTAATCGATATGCTTATCTGGAAAAAAAAAATTGATAGATATATTTCTTAAAGAATTGAAACCTCTCTTTGACTTTTTGTGGAAAGAATAAAGTAATGTATATGAGATTTGATGATTAAGTAAGATAACTACTGGAGGAAAGTGATTTTATAATATGACTTAAGAGACAGGATTGTTATATATTATAGACTTATAACTGATTTGATCTTTGACAAATGGGAAGTCAATATTTTACTCTTTATTTTTTATTTTTATTTTTTTTCTTTTTTTCTTTTTGTTTAACTATTTTTGATTTTGTTTTTTGTCTTTGAATGTTTTATGATTTTGTCTTGTATGTTTTATGAAAATCTGAATAAAAATTATTGAAAAAAAAAATAATTATTTAAGTGATCCTAAAAAATCAGACAGTTTAGTAACATAACCCCTGAAGAGTTAAATATTAGAGCTCTGTATTATGGCTTAGATTCCAGCCCTGGACTTTCCTTTGTTCTGCTTTTTAGTTTCAGTTTCAGTTGTGTTCTCTACCCAGCCAGCAATAAAGAAGCATGTTTATTTGCCTGCAGTAACAATTTGTTTATTCTGCAGTTACTATAATGAGCAGAGAAGGATTGGGTGCTTTTTGCTAAAGGGGGAAATACAGAGATAACTTAATCTGAAAAAATGGCTATAAGTTACCCTTTACTCTTTCAAAGCACTCACTGAACTCACAATCTTAGTGGCTATTTTTTCTTCTTTTTCTCGAGTACTTGAAGGATGAAAACAGTTCTAAAGGAATAGAAATATTGCTGCATAAACTACAGTTAGCTGTCTGGCTGGCTACCTAGGCTGTAACTCAGGCCTGATTTCTGATTTTCCCAATATGTGCAGCTCATTGTGAGGCCTTTTCAGGTTTCTGCACAGAAAAATCAACACAGCAACCAGTTGAAAACATTCAATTACTTTCTACAATTAGTTTCCAATTGCTTACTTAGTCCTTTATATGGGACCCAATTAAAAAGTGTTCACTTGATTGTCCCAACAGGAAGGAAAATCTAAAGGTCAGGAACAAGACTAGAAGGAGGGACTCTCAAGGAGGAGTTAACAAACACACCCTAAAGTATTTGTTTTCTCTCTGCCCTTTCCTAAACTTGTCATATGAACAAGTTTGTTTTTCAGGTGGAATCTAAAACTGAGATACCTAAAGCAGCAACAAAGCCAAGCTTAGCAGCTCACTCTCTTTACCAAAGCAGTTCTAACTTTCTATCTTAATTTCCAGTCAGAGAAATTTTCTTGTCTGAGTGGTATGCTCCAAGCAACTGTGGTGGATGCTTAAGATACCATGCTTAATGACATCACTAGGGGCCACCCACTATGACATCACTAGGGCCTGCCCCAAAATCTCAGGGTTTGGGATGCTTCTGACCTGGCAACCCCCTGGCCATATGCTCTACTTTACAGAGGACAGTCCTCTACATAGGTGTAAACTTCAGCAGCGCTGTGGGGCTCAAGTCCTCCTGGATTCCCCAGGGCAGCCAGTGCCAGACAGTATTGACAGGTTCCATGATTGACTTAGTTACAACAGCAGCTGCAGCAAAGTACTACCCTATCTCTCTGTTGTGTTGTACTACAATTTCCATGATTCTTTGGGGCTTTGTTCCTGTTTGCCAGTATTTGTTTGTTTGCTTGTGTGTTTGTTTATTTAAAATTTATACTCTGCCTTAAAAGGCCTATGGCCTTCACAGGGTTGTTTAGTCCTTGACCCTGGCTCCACTCACTTTCCTTAGAGTAACAGACTGCAAGGCCTCAGTTGGGCCCAAGAGATTGCAAAGCTATAAAGAAGACTATAAAGAAGTTTTTTGGGGGGGTATCTCAGTCACGTGAAATATGACAAATAGTCTGTGGGACTTTACTGACTGTTTTTATTATGGCATAAACTTTTTTAGGTGAGAGTCTACTTACACACACACACACACACATTTTTATTGAGTTTTAAATTATAACAGATTTTACAATAAACAAAGAAATAATCTTTTTTTGTTACTCTTTTTAGTCTAAGTGGAGCCATGTGCTATCGAGATTGTCTTGCTCTTGTGTTCCTGAGCTTAATGACTTTATGATCTATAATTGAATGGCTAGGAAGTTGACTATTGTTATAGGATTGCGGGTTTGGGCTGGATGGTAACTTTGGGTCCCTGTTCCACCTCTGAATTTGAATCTGTACAGATGGAGTTAGCAGAGAAACCTGCTGAACTATTCAAACCGGTTCATTTCATAAGCAAATGGGTCCAGCCAGGTCCATCAAGTGCTCCATTAACATGTGTAAGGATTTGGCCAAGAAAAGATGTGTTGACACAGGAATGGGGATAGCTCCCCCCCCCTCACCTGGCTGGGGCAGGAAGTGGTCTAAGTGATTTGGAGCTGGAACCAGAAAGACAGAGAGGCTTCCTCTCTATGCTGAATGGCTTTGGGGACTATCCTAGAAACATAATGAGGAAGCAAAATCTGTTGCTATGAGCCCCTCCATCTTACACTCAAGTTGTATATATGTGTAAATAAACTGTATATCATAAAGACACCACAATCTCCGCTGACCTTCTTTCCATAGAAACCAAACCCTGGATGAGTGACTAACCCCTGGAAGTCTCACACCGCTCTGAGATTGGGGTATGCACAACACAATATATTTTCCCCTGCCTGATTAAGATACTCATGTATCTTAAGAAGCAGGTGATGACTTAAGAAAGCTTATGCCTTTTTTTAAATAAATATGCTTAGTCTTCAAAGTGCCACAGACTCTTCCCCCACCCCCCGATACTATGGACTAACATGGCTACCCCTCTCCTATTTTTATTTGCAATTTAGACAAAAAGAAACAATGTCAAACTGCTTGGGTATGAGAGAGGGATTTTGTCAGCTAACCTAAGCTTGTTCAGCTGGCCAGCTTGAGTCAACATGAGATAGCCTTAACCCTGGTCTTAAACTGGCAGGGTGTTGCTGTTTTTTAATCAATGAATATACTGGAGTCTAGAGTGGTTGCGGTTCTCCTCCTGCAGAATCCTGATATATTCTTTTGAATTGTGTTCAGATCACAATTTTTACCAATTCGCCATGGATAGATTTGTTATTAGAAAGCAGATTTACATTGAGTTTGATTATGCTTACTCCTAGGTAACTATGCACAGGATTGCAATGATGCCCCATAAACCTAATTAAGAGAGTTGATTGGTAGTTTGTTTGTTTTGAATGTCTGAGTTTTTAAGCAGGGTGTTAGAAAAGCAAGATATATAAAATACTGGTGGCATGACTCTGAATTTTCCTTGGGTGCATGGCTATGGGGTGTGTGTGTCATGATACACTTCACAATTGTTAGGAAGTGCCCTAAAATGTGCTTTTACTCATTTATAAGATACTTTATTATTGTTGTTGTTGTTGTTGTTATTGTTATTAAAGTTTATTTATACCCTGCCTTTCAGCCAAAGGCCCTCAAGGCAGCTTACAAGAAAAATAAACACAAGTATAAAAATATAATATACAATATAAACAATACAATATACAAAAATTAAACAACATTATTGGCTGTTAAACAACATACTTGGTTAAGAGACTGAAGTAAAAAGAAGGTTGCCAATACTTTGAACTCTGTACATTGCTCAGAAACTGAGCTTGTGCACAGCAGCTGTTTTGTACTCTGCACTGTCTCAGAGACTACAACCATGCCTTACCCATGATGCTATAATTTAGTCAATTTCATATTGTTAAGTCACCCTTCTGAATGAAGGAGAAACAAGACTCCTGCAGTTGAACGGCCAGGAAGTTTAAAATGTTGCCTACAGGCTTTTCTGTGTTACCTTTCTTAATGTCAAATTTGTGTCCATACTATCCAGTTTGTCCTATGTACATGCATGTATATGTGCAGTTCTGAAAGTGACCATCTTAAAAGTGAATTTGAAAGACAGGACACAGCGGGAGACCACTGAGATACCACTGGCCCACACCCATCTTTTCCTAGAATTGGCCTAGCACCCGTCAGGAATTAGAAAGTCTACACCCCTGGTTCTCCGTTTGAAGGGCTGTCAGAAGAGAGTCCTCTATTTGAAGCCTCTCCAATTAAAGTTAAAGAATTCTAAGAAAGGAGAGCAGGGGCCTTGAAGTCCCCCCCCCAAAAAATACCCCCAGTGCAGCAGTTAGGCTTAGCAAAAAAGGTCCCATTTATGTGGATGAGACCTTTTGTCCTAAGCCCGACTACTGTGCGGGAGGGCGGGGGAATTTGGGAGGGAGGATGGTTAACCTTTTCTTCCCTCTCGGCTGCCAGCCCCCTCCCAACCACCTCCCCAGTGCTTTTAGACATTTTCTCTAAGCCTAACTGCTACACCAGGGGAGCAGAGAGCAACAAAGAGGGAGAGGAACAGAGAGAGAGGGATGAAAGCGATGAGAGATTTGAACAGCTGTGCATGAATGGTGGGAATGTGTAGATAGATAGATTTCTGTGAATGGGGTGTTTGTGTGCAGATTCATGTGTGTGAGTGGAAGGTATATGCGTGTGGCTTTGGCCCCGCCCACATTTGGCCTTGCCCCACCCATTTTGGCCCCTCAAGGCTGCAGAGGAGGGAATATGATCCTCGGGCTGAAAAGTGTTCCTCAGTCCTGCTTTGAGAGCTGCATAACAGGCAGAAATTTAGCAGGCCTAGATTTTCCCAACCTGATGGTATAATGGGTCAGGAAAGCTGTATCTGTTGAACATCTGCGTATTATATGAGCACTGATAGTATATTTATCATGGAGGAAAGTAGCAATCCTACAAGTACTTTTGTTTTCCCTAAAATTGAAGTGTTTATCCATAGGAATAAAAGGGAATTGCTGGCTAGAAAGATCATAGAATCATAGAGTTGGAAGGGGCATATAAGGCCATCAAATCCAACCGCCTGCTCAATGCAGGAATCCAAATTAAAGCGTAGCCTGACAGGTGGCTGTCCAGCTGCCTCTTGAAGGTCTTCAGTGTTGGAGAGCCCGCCGCCTTCTTGGTTCCATTGTCATACCACTCTAACAGGAAGTTTCTCCAGTTGAAAGCAAGGCTTATACTGATTGGCATCTGTGCTAGCCAATCAGGATTGCAAAAGCATCAGGCAGCATTATGATACAGAGAAATCTTGCCACAGGCCCTTTCTTTGATGGTGCATGCTTTGGGCAGGGAGGTCACAAGGTATTACTACAGGGGACTTTGCTTTGAGCTCCTATCTGATTCCATTCTGCTTCGCTGCTCATTTGAATGGGAGAAATTTTAAGAGGCTAAGGTCCTCACACTGCAACAGTCCACCTCAATGAGAGAGAAATGATGTCTACATGTTCCTGCATCTGCCCACCTCAATGAGAAGAAGCCTGTGCTTACATGTTCCTGCCTGCCCCAATTAGTGGGGATGAAAGACATTTGCACCCCCTGCTGTTGCCTGCATTAATGATGGACTGGCCAGTGTACCACCAGGTTCATGTTGCCTGCCTAGAAAGAAACTGGCCATTATGACATCATGCTCATGTTGCCTTGCCTGCCTAAAGCCTGCCTGGAGGGAGATTGCCTTTTGTGACCTCATGCTGATGATGTCCACCTAAAGAAGAGACACCATCTTCCCCCATGTGCACACAATGCCAACTGCTTTAATGAGAGGGGTACTCTTTGCCTCCTGGACCAGGCACAATACTACTGCCCACCTCAATGAGAGAGAAATGTACACATTTTCTCATGATATCATGCATTTTTGTATGTTATTTTCAGTCATATTTTCATTCCTATGCACGCTTTCCCCTAGCATATGCATTTTTGTAAACATTGCTCGGTTGGTGAACTGCATTGCAAAATTCAAATAAGTACAAATTTGGAAAGATGGCTGTGTTTTGGTTCTAATATTGTTCTGTAAAGTGCAAATTTGATTGACTCAGCTTTGAAATGCGAACTGAATTGAATTTCTCGCCTATCCCTAGTGGATAGCAAATTTTTTATCTCTAACACAAGAACTCGTGGACATCCAGTGAAGCTGAATGTTGAAAGATTCAGGAGGGACAAAAGAAAGCATTTCATCACACAGCACATGGTTAAACTATGGCATTTGTTCCCACAAGAGGCAGTGATGACCACCCACTTAGATGGCTTTATAAAAGAGGATTGGACACATTCATGGAGGATAAGGCTATATATGGCTAGTGGCCATGATGGCTATGCTTGGCCTCCATGGTCAGAGTCAGTATGCTTCTGAATACCAATTGCTGGAAACCACAAGAAGGGAGAAGAGGTCCTGCTTGCAGGCTGCCCACAGGCATCTCTTTCGCCACTGTGAGAACAAGATGCTGGACCAGTTAGGCCGCTAGCCTGATCCAGCAGGCTTTGTTTGCGTTCTTATGCATATGTCGACCCAATTGATAAATACACTGTGTTTACATGCTCCTACCTGCTCTAGCGATCAGAGAAGAAAGACATTGCACTATCATGCTGCTGCTGCCTGCTTCAGTGAACTGAGCAAAGTATCCCTATGCTCATGTTGGCACCATGGAGACTGGCCATTGTGACCTCATGCTGGTGTCACCTGCCTGCAAAGAGAGTCTGGCCATTGTAACCTATGCTGATATTGGCCACCTAAAGAAGACAAACGCATACATACACTCCTGCCCACATATTTTCCATCACTTTAATGAGAAAGGTACCCTTTGCCTCCAGACCAGACAGAGTTCTTAGCTGTCTTACTCTCCCATCCTCTCAACTGCAAGACAGGCAGGCAAACCCTCAGATGTAGAATTGCTGCCCTCTGATGCCCACAGCCTGCCAGTCTTGCATGTTTCTGTGTACTTGGGCTGCCTGCTGCATACCAATAATTTCTGTAATGAATGGGAGCCAATGAAAAGTTTGGGAATGAGAATGCCCCAGAAAGCCAACTTGAGAAAGTTTGCAGGTATTCCATTAGAGACCCATGAGAAATGGCTATAGAACAAGCCAAGGCAATGGCAGAGGGAACTGAAGAGGAAGAACTGGAAAATCCTATTGGGACACCTTCCTGGAGACTACAGGACTGCAGCCTAAAATGACTTATTTTTATTGTTATTTCATTTATTCTGCTCTTCCTTCAAGGAACTAAAGGCAGTACACAAGGTTTCCCCTTTCATCGTCACAGCAACCTTCTGAGGTAGGTTTTAGGGTGAAAGCAACAGGCTTATGGTCACCCAGTGACCTCTGTGGCTGAGGGGATTTGAAGCTAGGCCTTGCTGGCCTAAGTCTAATAACTTAAAAACATTTCTTTTCCTTTTTTTAAAAAAAGTAAATGCAAACCAAAACTAAAACTGACATGCTTCCTCCTGCACACATTACCAGCATCCTGTTCTTCCGCTTTGCTTGTGAGTCTCCTTGAGATTCTTTGTAAATGAACAAAATAACTCATCAGCAATTCTCTGAAATGGTATGTCATTCTGCATACTGAACCCATACTACAGTTGGGGTGCATCACTAAATTCTATTCCATAAAGAAACTCCCCTCCCCATTGGTGCTCTCTAATCCCCTCCCTCCCTCACTGGTGCTCTCTAATCATTAGGGGCAGGGTTTGTGAACCAGGATTTGTGAACCAGGAATAAAGGTGGCATTTCCTCCCACCATCTCTTTCTGTGCTTTTAACCGCACCCTGATATGAAGAAAGTAAAGAGGATAAAAATGCCCCAATCACATCTCCCTGCCAAAAAAAAGCCTTCCCAGTTTAATTCTCAAATCACAGTCCTACAATTGCAAACACCACTTTGCTTCTTGCACCTTTAACAGCTGTGTGGAAGGAGGACACCTGAAATAATGCTGGCAATTCTACTGGATTCACATACCAAGTCCATTTTCTGAGTGCATCCCAAACAAGAAGATTCCAGCCAGAGAGAATAATAGAAATGGGAAATTATTTATTTCCCCCCCAGACATCTTCCATGGGTAGAAGCATAAGATTGTAAGTTACGCAGAACACTTCTACAGATTACTTCACACCTTTTTTTTCTTATACACCAATTGGAAAAAAACATATGACACAGGAATAACTGCTTCAGTTTGGTTTTTATCCGACTACATACATGTGGTGGTGGTAATGATGGTATCTGGTCCCAACTGAGAGGCTGTGGCTTCACAATGCATATGTTTGACAGAGAGATTCACTCAGACTGCTGTTTACCAGAGCTTGAAAGATTACTTTTAAAAAGTAATAAATTACCATTACTGTTACATGGCCTCAAAAATTAATACATTACCATTACAATTGCTCTGAAAGTAACTGATTACTTTACTGTTACTCAAAAGTAATCACTACAATTACTCTTGTATGTATTGCAACAAACAACAAAAGTTACTTGTTGGGCCTTACAGACCAGGGATAGCCAATGTGGTGCCCTCCAAATATTGTAGGATTACAATTTCCATCATCCCTGGTAATTGGTTATGTTGTCTGAGACTGATGGGAGTTGTAGTCCAACAACATCTGGAGGGCACTATGTTGATGTCCCAATTACATTAACACAACTCCCTTCCCACTTACCCACCTGTTTCAAACATGTCCAGAAAAGTATGTCTCTTAAATTATATGTCTGACAGCGAGTTCCTTTCAGAGGTAAAAATTAATCTGTAATCCTATATACTTATCCATTTAACATAATGAGCCTTAATTCGGAGGAGACATATTTAGGACTGGACTCCACCAGAATACATTTCAGCATTTCAGGGGCTATACTTTATTAATGCTGTACCAACCATAATTACCAACTGCTGCTTATGTACATATATTGTCTCAGCCTAAGCTACCTCACAGGGTTGTTGCAAAGATAAATGGGGGGAGGGAATCACAATGGTCATGGCATTCACAAATCAAAAGTAAATCTGGGGAGGGGGGCACACTCAAGTAATAAGATGTCTGACAGACAGAATGTTAACAGGTGAAGCTTTCCCCATAATTGTATTTCTATAGTAGAAAAGGCTTACCCCATTTAATTTCTACCTGCCCCACAGCTGTTAAATGCACAAGAGCCTGATCTGCAATGCCTCCTAGCCATGTGGATGTGGATGATGCCAGGCCCAGCCTAAAGATACAGGATCAGTCTCAGGCTATGGACCTGGCAACCTCATGCAAAGAACTCAAGTTAAAAAAAAAATAACCACAAAATTTGGGCAATTTGTTTTTTAAAAAAGAACATCTGAAACTGTATGAAATATGAAATTCTCAGGCAAAAGGAAGTTATGAGACAGTAGACATAAAAACACACACACAAAGCCTTGATAAACAGCAACACAAATACTCTGAGCATGAGCATTTTCACATTTTAAATTTTAACTCATCATTGTTTTTGCTTATTTACTGCCTTGGGCCACTCCCTAACTCTCAGCCTAACCTACTTCACATGGCTATTGCGAAGATACAGAAGGCAGAACTAAAATGGCTGCAAAAGGAAACTAAGGCTGCAATCCAATACATTTCTACTCAGAAGTAAGCTCTATTGGGTTTAATGGGACTTACTCCTAGGTAAGTGTGTACTCCAATACACACTTGCCTGGGAGTAAGTCCCATTAAACTAATGGAACTTACCTCTGAGTAGACATGTATTGGATTGCAAGGTTAGTCCTTGTATTATAGGCATCAAATTTTACTTGCCTTAACCAGATTGATAAATCTTTGTACTATAAAGTCATGTTTTTTCTTCCCCCCCCCCACAAATTAGTACAGCATCAAGGGTTCAGCCAGTCCTTATGTTGCCTAATTAGTGCAATCCTATACCCAATTTGATTTACCTGGGAGTAAGCTCCATTAAACATAAAGAGACTTACTTCTGAGTAGACTTGTATCTATTGTACCGTAAGTTAACTATACAATCATTTTTGACAAGTGCTTGTTTGAAACTCTTTGCATTTGCCATGGGGATGGGGATTTTTTAACTTGCACAAAAGAACTTCCAGGGAACCTTCCTCAGAAGATGAAGATGCATCCTGATTGTTAGGAAGAAAGGAAGGGCAGGAAAGAAAACTGGAAAAGCAGCTCTTTAGGACCCTAGCTGCTGCAACTTCTGCCTGCCCCTCACTCACCCCTAAGCCAAGGCTCTGAAGAGGATTTTGGCTCTGCTCCTTGCCCTCAGCAGCCCTGCTACTTCTCTGCTGGTAAGAGAGGGGAGGTGGGGAGGGAGGCAGAGGCCACCACTCAGAGCTTCACACGCCAGCAAGCATCTTCCCTCTCACTCTCACTGCAAATGCAGCAAAGTAGCCAGGGAGGATACTGGACACCGCTTCGCGCGCCAAGTGCAAACATAGCATTAACATGCACTTTCTCTCTCAGCCAGCAAGCATCATCTCTCTCACAATTCAACCAACTCCCAAACCTGCCCTATCACCAACTAAGGCACATGCGTAAACATTTTTCCCTGGGGTGCAAAAAAGTTAAACTTTGCAAACGCAGCAAAGTAGCTAGGGAGGGGAGGGGAGGCCTCTTTGCACGCTAAGTGCAAAGAAAGTAATACACACACAAACATGTCATCTTCATCTCTCCCCTCCACAGTTTTTCATCTCCATTCCGCTGCAGCCTCCGTCTTCTCCTCCTTCATCCACATCCTTGCCCTCCAGCTGCTTTCTTCCTTCACTCCATTCTTCTTCACCACCGTCCATTTTTGAAACAATTTTAATTTTTCTCTCCACTCCACCACCTCCCTTGTTGCCTCCTAAACACCCACAGAGCACGAGGGAAGAGCGATGCTGCGCAGGAGCCCGCTATGAGGCTCATGACTTTCACCCACGAATCAGAGGAGCAGAAAACTTCCCCTGCTCCCCCCTCAAGTAACACCCCAAAGTAACAGTTACATCTCAAAAGTAATAAAATTTCTCCTGGTTCTGTTACAAGCAAAATGTAAAGAAATTGCTCACTTGTTCCTCAAAAAAGTAATAAATTACAAATAATTCATTTTTCCTAACGAATTACTTCCAAGCTCTGCTGTTTACACATTACAATATACTGTACACATTGTCCCCAAATGCAGGCCATCATTTCTCTGGGGCCTGTATAAACTTGGAAACGCCCTCTCTACCCCCTGCCCCAATCCTTTCTCGGTTCTGAAAAATTTAAAAGAAAAATCATGTCTGTTTTGAAACATGGGGGGATAGATTGGTGTATTTCAACTTCTTTTCCCAGAGTGGTAGCAGCGGTATTCTCTCGAAGCAAAAATAACGAAGAGTTTTGTGGCACCTTGAAGTCTAACAAGTTTATTATGGCATAAGCTTTTGCAGATTGCAGTGTTTGTACTTATGACAAGACATGGCACTGTGGCATGAGTGCATATTGATTATAGACACGTGACCAATGCCCTTTAGACACTGCACCCTGTCCTTGGGTCCTAGTTTTAGTTCCATATACTCTGGAGACCAGAGGCTGATCAACCTTATTCACATCTGTTCTGGGGCCTGAAAGCCCTATAAGCAACACCATTCCCCACTGTTCGGAGCTCACTCCCCAATTCTGGGGGTGCTTGCTTCTCCCTCCTGCTCCCAAGCAGTTGCCTCCTCCTGTCTGTGTATAGGGAATGCCTGCAAAGACTAAGGAACTCTGGGACTTCAGGGAGGATGGTCATATAGTATAGCACACTTCTTCTGCCACTTATACTGTGTCTTAGAGCAGAGATAACCTGTGGCCCATCCAATGTTGTGGGACTACCACTCCCGCCAGCATGGCCAATTATCAGGGATGATGGGAACTGTAGTCCAAAACATCTGGAGGGCCACAGGTTTCCCATCCCTGCATCAGAGTTTCCTGTACAAGCTCTCACACCATTCTAGAGGGAGAGTCTGGACCAGTAGCAAACTGCGCAAAATGTTGCTTGTTCTGTTCTAACACTAGGGTGGCCATTATGTCCTAATTTACAAAGTATAGTCCTCTGTCTGAAGGAATCCTCTGTTTGAAGGGCTCCCAGTCCACATATGGTTTAAAGATAAAGAACCATAAAGAAGAGTGCGCAGAGGGACCTTGTCATTGCCCATCAATAGTTAACTCCTAGACAGCAGACACAGGTCACTCTGTCACAGTCTTCTTCCCTATGATGAGAAATATTATATTTCTATTTAAATTATAGTGATTATTTCTAAATATGCATACATGCATATAAGGACATGCAGGTGTTATGTATATCTGTCTCTTCTTTCATTCTCTTTTTTTGATGATACATTTCCTCTTTTTGGCAATGTATAAATTGTCACCATATCCATCACTGCCCCTGATTATCTCCAGCCAAAATCACAAGATCTGGACCCTGTTGAGATAGGATAAGTGAAACTTATTTCCCTAAAACCAATCTACAATTTAATCTCTGTGGGGTTTTTTTTTCCTTGGCATGGTGTTTGGCTTGCAGCTAGGATCAAAAAAACCCTGGGTCCTAATAAATTATACCTTCCCCTTTATCTCTTTTGAACTGCTTCTTTTCTGACAACAAACATGGCAACACCCATCTATCCAAAAAATAAGAGAGGAGATTCTGGGAATTGAACTGAGACTAAGGCTGCCTAATCTTTTCAACAGCCCTGCTCTAGTGACTCTAGCAAGTGCAGTTTTCCTCTGTATGGAGATAAAGTGATGGGATACAGGAAGTCATATACTGGAATACAGATTAAACTAGACTGCTGGATTTTGTTTTGATGTAACCGACACATTATACTACCACTGAAGGCACAAATGGATGTGGTCCACCAAATAGTTTATAAATGTTGCAGTTGTAGCTGTTACAGAAAAGGGATGCCTAGATCTGGTGTTTCATCAAGTGATTAGTGCAGATCGTCTGTGCACTGGCTTGTATAGCAGTTTATACACCTGGATGGATCAGTGTAGGATTCCTCATCTCACTACCATACAGGACTGTTTCCACTCTGGGATCTCCTTGTTCTAGTTGTGATGTATCTGCATACTCAAAGTTTAAGGCGGCAATCCAATACCAACTTACCTGGAAGTAAGCCCATGGAGCACAATGGGTCTTATTTCTGAGTAGACAGTATAGGACTGCAGTAAGTTCCCTTTATTATTGCTATAATTAGGTAGAAATTCAAGAATAATATTCTCAATTTTTATTACATCCAATCAAGCTATGTTCATTCTCAAGAAGAGCATAAAAGCACATCGCAAACTCTCCAGGAGAATGATCTCATCTTACACTGAAGTGTACTCAGCATTCAGCAGTGTTGAACATGATGGATGGTGTTCTTCATGCACAAACACCACATAGCAATTGTAGAGGAGGGAGTAACATTGACCATGTCATAGTTAAAGTTGGAGAGGGATGATCAAAGACGTGATTCGCATAATACATTTCTAGCCCATTCTCTGTGCAGTTCTGGCTTTCTCTAGGCACCGTCCCATGACGACAAAATCAAATATGTGATCATGGATTGCCAACTTAAATTTCTGAGACAGAGCCAGGTGGAGAAAAATAAAATGGAAGTGATTAACAAACCAGATGATCAGATACAGCTGCTGATAATGTGAATACATGCAAATGAAATGCCACAACTTGCATGACCACAACTACCATAAAAACACAAGAAGCCTGCTGGATCAGACCAAGGACCAATCTAGTCCAGCATCTTGGCCATTGTGGGAAAAGAATAAACCACACAGAGAATCAAAATAAATAATCTTCTATACTGGAGAACAGCGTAAAGCATTTACAAAGCACTTATACTTTTTATAAACACCAAAAGTACTCCAACCATTAAAATTTAACTGGCTGCAGTTGCTGATGGAAATGCAATGAAAATCTTCCCTCCCCCCACCCAGTCAGTGGGCATGCTAGGTGTTGCACTCAACACAGAAAAGACAAGGTCCCCATGTTAAAGGATTTACAATCAGCATTAGACGTTCATGACGGGATGGTTGAAAAGATGGGCAGGACAGGTTTATATTTTCACCAGTAAGTTAGTCTAGTGAAAGATATCTTTACTTACTTGGTCCCTCTTATAGTTTAATATCAACATTCTGAAGAAGTCTAGGCAATGTCCTTCCAAGGCAGTGTTCAAGGAGAGCACTGTGATGTAATGCCTTTCAGTCATGAATATGCTTCTGAGCAACCATCTGCCCAAGCAGAATTACAGCCAATAGTATTCAAAAATTAGATTAAAATAGCTAAAAACCCTATGTCTTCTTACTGGGAGCCTTTCCCCTTCTTATTTATCTTGTTTGACATGATGGTAGCAAGATTTCCTCATCCAGATTCCTTGTGCTCTGTGCCTGGATACCACAGCAGCAGAGAGGTTATCTTGTACATCTTCCCTTCTTTTGTCCTATGGCATGTGACAGATTCACCATCCAAGAAGCAATTTCAAGGTGTGTAAAAACACTGGTACATCACAAAACATGATATTTTCTTTGCTGTGAGAATGGCAGCCTTGAGTTCTGTTCCATTCAGAATGCTACTGGGCATTCTTGGCCGTCCTTTGGTCCCTCAAAATGCATGGGAGGCTACAGATGCCCAAGTGGAATCTGTTAATCTGGAGAAAGCAGGTTCTACTTGTGTTTCCATGCTGTTGGCAATTGTTCCTGGGAGGGGAATTGAAGCAGACGAGGATGTGGCAGGCAATGCAAGATTGCTTCTCAGGAACGTTCCTGGCGGGCTGCTGCTTGCATCGCTTGTAAGGTTGGCAACATTAATGGCATTGTTGCTGACTGTCCATAGGCATGGATAGTGGCTGCAATGAAACAAGGTAAAAACATAGAATAGGTGAAATTTGCAGGGTCTCTTAGGGTGTTGGTCGTAAAACACTTCTTGCAATAGACTGTTTTATCATTAGTCCTAAGTCCTTTTGAAAACCAAAGCCAAATAGAGTGTAATTGTTCCTAATATTTATGGTTGATTTATGTCATGTGTCCTACTGCACAGAGGACAGTTCTCTATTTGAAGGACTGTCCAGTCAAAGTCCAGTTTATAGGTAAAGAACCCTGAGAAGGGAGACCTGCAGGGGCCTTGAAATTACCCATGAACAGTTAGCACTTGAACAAAGGACTGATCAGGCACCTGGTCATAATAAGATGTATAGGACTCCAGCCCAATTCCTCTATTTACTGGGTGGAGTAGAGGCCAGCAAACCTCTGTGACTGAACTCCGTATCTTTGAAACCCAGGTCTAACTTTACCTTGTTTCCCAGGAAGCAAATTAATGGATGCCAGAAATATGTATTTTTAAATAACTAAAAGACTTGCAGCCTGAACCTATGTGCATCTACTAAGAAGTAAGTCCCACTGAGCTCTATAGGATTGTAGCTTTTGGTGATTTATTATGGAGCAAGTCGCACTGAGCACTTCTGAACAAAGGATTTCACTGTTAGTCTCTGCACCCCATCTTAAAGACCAACTTATCTAAGAACATGAGCTTTTGGTGATTCTGGCCCACTTTGTCAGATGCTAACATGGATTAAACAGCAGCAGTATGCACATAAGGACAACTGATGGAATTTTAAAAGGAACAAGAGGAGGCCCTGCAAAAACAGAAGTTGTAATGTGGAGTGCTTTGTTCAGGGTTCCAGCCACTCTATTCCAACCCTCACTCCGTTTCCCTCTTTGTTTTCTGCATTTGTGAGGACAGCATTTTATGCCCATGGAGCATGCTCACTGGGGAAGGGGTGCTTTTGATGGAGCTTCTCCATTTTGAATCCAAGGGAACGGGTGGATAATTTGTGTCTAATCCCCGATACATTAAAATATTTGATTTCTTCATTGGATTTCTATGGGCCATTCTCACTTCCATATTTGGGGACATTTTAAAATAGCTTCTTAGTTGAGAAATCACTTTTCCAGACAATGAATCAATAATTCTATCCTTTTTATATATCTGTGTTTTTCATCTTCCTCTCCATTCTCCCTCCGACATGGTTGTCAGTTTTTTCCACTCAGCATTCCATCCATTGAGTCCTTGGATGTTTTGAGGTGCCCTCCTTAGGTTTTTGGATATCTATAAACCTACAGTCTGAATTGGTACAATCCACTCTATCATCTCAGTATTCTACCATCTCATTCTGCTGCATGTGTAGACCATGCCCTTGTCCATTTTCTCCAAGTCTGAGTCAGGTCGAATAAGGACCTGTTCAGGGAGGCCACTGTCAAACAAGAGGGATCCTCCAAGGAAGCTGTAACACTGACAGCTGCTAAGGTTGTCTCTGTGTTGCTGCTGACACTATTATGTGCAAATCAAACGGAATGCTTACCTAGGACCTGGGGTAACTGTACCACTGTTATGTGGCACTGGGAGCAAGTTGGTATGGTGACTGGAGGGTACAGAAGTCCAACCATCATGGGCTGGTGACACTTGAAGATCATTGTTGGTGCTCTCTATCAAATTCACTTTAGAAGGGAAAACACATTATTATTATTTATTAAATTTATATCCCACCCTGCCTCCCAGTAGGAGCCCAGGGCAGCAAGTTGTTAGCCACTGTAACATGTTTCTAACAAAATTATTTTAAGATGACAAATTAGAATGTGTTTGGGTTAAAATAGGCAGGAAAAAATCTTTGATTGAATGATCAACCTTTGTTTAATCAATTGGCCTTGCTTGCTTTCTGGTGTCATGAATGCTTGTAGAGCACAAGCTCCATTTGCATACAAACCGTTCTATGATCAAAGCCCTGACACCCCCAAATGAGGTTGGGAAAAGAGCCCCAGAGATCTGTTATGAAAACACTCTAGCCCTGCATTCAAATTCCCAACTCTGCCATTTATCCACATGTGGAATCAAAAGGGGTCAGCAGGAAAGCTCTCTCAATTTCTTTGCACTTGTTACATTAGTAATGCAAATTGTGTATTTTATTAATATATATTTTAAGTCTTTGCTCTTTTCTCATAAAGAATTTTTTTTAAAAAAAACATGACGGGAACTTGCCTGTTGGAGAGTGATTTCTCTGCATGTATGAAGCAGGATAGGGAACAGCTCTATGTCCTCGAAGGGCTGAATAGTGCTCACAGCCATGATGAGAATGTGCAGCAGGCAGAGGAAAAGTCCCACTGTACTGATAGCTTGAACCTCCAGCTGTGCACACCGCATCGGGATTGGAAATCAACCAGCCACCCACTACAGAGACATTAAGAAAAGAGCTGAATAAGGAAAACAATGGCAAATGACCGTCTCAAAACCCTCCTTTTGAATATACTAACAAAAATATTTTAGACTTGAGGGCTACAGGAAATGCTTTTAGTCTAAGATACCTAAATAGCCTTTTAGTCTCAATATAAAACCATAGGAAGGAATGAAGTGCAAGCAGCTCATCATCTACAAATAGCTTAGTGAGCAATCAGCATACAGTAGAAATGTTTGGGACCAAACAAATAAGTACACAAACTTGATGGGTAGAAGAAATCAACCTTTTTTCTTACACATCATCCATCAACAGGTGGATGATATCCAGCATACAATGCCAAGCAAAGGGTGCGGAGAGTTGTGAAAAAGTAAAAGCAAAATGGTACAAGCCAGAAGAAACATTCATGATGTACAGCTTGGGACCAGGATACCTAAAAGATTGCCTCACCCCTTATATACTCAGTCGATCACTGTGCTCTGCAAGTGAAGGCCTCCTGCAGATAGCATCTCAACAGTAGATCCGCTCCTCACTAAATAGGAAGCAGACCTTCAGTGTTGTGGCACCTACCCTTTGGAATTCCCTCCCCTTAAATATTAGACAGGCACTATCTCTGTCGTCTTTTCGGTGCCTGCTGAAGACCTTCCTCTTTCAACAAGCCTTTTAAGTAGAGACCTTGGCCCAGTGTACATTTGTCCTTGAAATGTTTTTAAAGATGTTTGTTTTAAAGATGTTTTGTTTTACGATGTTTTTAGTGCTTCATCACTTGTTTGCTGTCCTGGGCTTCCTCTAGGAGGAAGGGCAAGATGTACATTAAATAATACAGAAATTTAGGAGGTTAGTTGTCCCACCAGAAGCCTTGTACCAACATTTGTACTGACCACCAACAGAACCAGGATGCTGGGGCAGATGAATCATTTTTATTCAAAAGTACAACTGAATGCCACTAATTCAAAGAAGTCAAAAGGCAAAACTTACAGTGAGAATATGTCATGTGTTGGCTTTCAGAGACAATATCTGGAGCATCCTTGGGATGGTTTCTGAAAAATAATAGTGTTAAGGTAATTTTGTTTCTAGCAAAACTACTTTCACACAGATACCTCCCCATTCAGCTATGAAGTTAACTGAATAATCTTGGTCTGGTCATTATTTGTCAACCCGGCCTACTTCATACGTTTTTATGAGGAGAAAATGGGGGAGGGGGATAATGAACGTTGCCCTTAACTGCTTGTGGGGAGGATGGAATACAAATATGATTTTTTTCAAAAAGCTCCATTATCATAGTGCATCTTACAATAATTTCATGTTTATTACGTCAATAGAGCAAATAGCAAGACTAGGGATTAAAGACAGTGGGTTATCTAAGGTCACCCCAGCACAAAAGGTCAGCAGGTACAATAAGGCTTATTCAGAGCTTGGAACAGTTACTTTTTTAAACTACAACTCCCATCAGCCAATCCAGTGGCCATGCTGGCTGGAGCTGATGGGAGGTGTAGTTCAAAAAAGTAATTTTTCCAAGCTCTGGGCTTATTAAAATGTGAACTCACCTTTCTTTTGCATCTAGAAAGGCTTTGGCAAAGGGGTTGTATTTGATCTTGAGAGCTGTTATCTTGAGTTTGGAAAAAGAAAAAGAGTTGCATGGACAAGAACATTTGACATTACAAACTGACAATCTGAAGCTCAGCGTTTCCAGAATAAGGTATGTGGGTTTTAGTTTTGCCAGAGGCAATTAACACTCACACAAACTTGCATTGTGTTTAACTGCGTAGGTATAACTAATAGCAGGTTCACTGAAGGATTGCCCTTTTCTGAAGCAGCAGCACTTGCTGCTGGATGAAAGGATATTATATACCATGAGAGAAGACAAAAGGATGGTTGAAAGTCCACAATCACCTGGTTAGAATCTAGGACTCTCTCCACTGCATAGTAACATTAAAATAAGCAGTGACTTAAGCCCTATTCTGGCCTTTAGGGTGAATGCATGTGACTAAAAGCAGAGAGGGTGTGCATGCACACGCGCACACTGTCCCCATTGCCTCCACATACCAATCAGCTCCGTTTTGGGCCTTCATTTTCAAACACACAAAAGTCTGAAAGGGGTTTCTAAGTGTGGTTAGTTGAACATGCTTAGAATCCTCCCCATGACTGGAAACCTGGATAACACAGGGTTCCTGATTGCAGGGAGGATTTTAAATGTATTCACCCAACCACACTTAGCATCTACCTTCATGCTGCATGTGAGTGCATGCAGAAATAGCTCCAGACTTTAATCCTGTATGTGTTTGCCTCAAGTGCCTCAACAGGGCTCAGTGCTTTTTCCCATGGGCCCATACTGAACTAGGCACAAGATTGGTCTAACAAATCGTACATAAAACATAGGATCTTAACATAAAATGGACCATTCTACTGTATTATGAAAGTGAACAGAACAATCAATAAGATGAACTTTTGTCCATCTTTCTTGACATATTTTGATGAGGACTGCCCACTGTTGTTCTGTTAGGAAATATTTTATTTCTAGGCCCCAAGAGTTGTTCAGAAACGCTAAATTGTAGCCAGAACTAGTGCCGCAATGAATGATGGAACTAAGAGAGGGTGGGGAACATAACACTCTAAGTTTCGTTTCTTCTCTCGTGAGAGATAACTCCCAGAGGCGCCTCTCAGGCTGTAGCATCTTGGAAATGAGATAAAGTGTATCCCCTCTGGATTGTTGTTATTTCTCTTGCCTTGTTTCAGTTTTACACATCCTGTGCATTGTAGCAAACTCAGCACAAAGGAAGAAGTGTTCCCCAAATGCTTTGCTACAATTGTATCCATAGATTTACGTCATACTGCTGAGTGGATAACTTTTACAGGCATACTAGCCCTATCTTTATCTTTTACTGGTGTCAATCTAACTCTCTTCCTCGCCTTCTGTAGTTCTTATCTTAAATTTAGTTTTCTTGGATTGACAAGTGTATTAATTCTTTATCAATTTCTCGCTTTTTAAGAATTATTGTAAATGTAACAAGGATAAGAAGATGCGCTTGCTTTATCTCTGTAATACTGTATTCCCTTTGTTATGCTTTTAGTGATATTATACTTTGTTTTGCTTATGAAACTTATATAATGGTGCTTCAATTAATAAACGGTGCTCTCTTCCCTGTCAGACTGCTGTCTGTACAGTTTAGAGACCCCTCTTGATCAAGCAGTATTGTCTGTCTACTTTATGTTTGGTATCTGGCTGAGCCACTGAAACAGGTAAATTAAATTGCCAAGTTTGCACTCCTATCCAGGGCTGAGGGGTGCATTAGCTCGCCCCTTCAGAGGGAAGGGGGACACTTAGATTTGAACCCAACAGTTCTACATTGTATTGTTTGTTTATCATCATTTATATCCTGCATTTCTATAAAATATTCAGGGTAGATTATAATCAAGATTAAAATACTATCTAAAACAACAAAAACTTTAATACTAATATTAGCATTAAACTATGGAGGCAGATCACTGTTTGTGGGGGTACTCATTTGCAGATTTTTAAAAACAATTCAGTTGTCTGGATATTTTATACCCACCTACCTCTTCATTTTGGTAAGCAGTCACAGCTATGAACTGAGTTTCAGGAAAGGAACAATTCATTACCATCCTATGTGGGCCTCCAACTCGAACAATATGAACTTGAGGCTCATATTTATGTAGAGAATTCAACATAATCTGTAGTGAGAAAAAGTGAGACAGAGATTAACCAGAAATAATGGTCTCAATTCAACAAAAGCTAATTGTAACCAAATCCCATTGAAACCAATGAAACTGAAATTAACTGAATTGGTTAGTTCCAATGGCATAAGAATTAGTAATGACTAAATGTACTTGGAACAGGCTAATATCTTCTTCACTTCCAGATCATTCGCTACATCAAGGATAGCCAATATGGTGCCCTCCACATGTTATGAACTACAACTCCTATCATCTCCAGCTAGCATTGTCAATAGCCAGGGATGATGGGAGTTATAGTGTAAAATATCTGGAGGGCACCATGTTGGCTCCCCCTGGCCTACATGTTAAGTCTTCCTAGAGAAGCAACAATGTGTTTACAAACTGAAAAGTGGGCTAAAACACTCTTACAGCTCCTGGCCAGCCATTCCTTTGTCAGGCAGGTAACTTGTTACTAGCCCAGGATTGTTGATTGCTGTTTCTGCAATGGAAGTTTATCATTAGGAAATATTTGGAGGCCTCTTTTGAGTGTCTTGAATATAAAAACCATCAGAGGTTAGGGAAGATAGTCCATCTTATCTACTTCAGTTTAGGCGAGAGGGTAGGGTACGTATGCAGCAGCAGTTTGGGGGAGAGCCAGAAAAACATAGGAAGATTGGAAAGCTGGTTGAAGCAATCTTGCAGCACAGGTTCTCTATGTTTGAATCACTCAAATCTGTGTTTTTTAATAATAAAACTGTCAGAGGTCCTGGTCCCCTCAACTGCCTGAGAACCTAGGAAGACAAAGAGGGATGGCCCAGTTCATTGTCACATCATGTGAAAAAAATATTGTAATTTAGCTGTGGGTCACTCAGTCCTGATCTGTGGTGGTTTCTTCTCCTTTCCCCTTACTCCTGGTGTCTCAACAAGGGATGAGATCAGCATTGCAGGCAGTGGCTGGTGAGGCAGAAGGTAGGGTGGAGCCAGTATCTATAAGATGCAGAGCCAACTAATTCTAGTTTTGTCCTCATCCTCCTCCCCTGCCAAGATCTACAAGGGACAACACTGTGGCCAAGGAGGAGGACGCCAACAGCTAACACCAGCCCCTAGACTGGATAGAAGGAAAAAGGCAGTCAGGTGGGGACTTTCTGAGGGCAGACTGATTGGCGGGACAGTGCCATATTAGTCCTAATGGGCCAGCCTCCACTGATTGTGGGGCCCATAGTAGGGCTTTATCAGTGGCAGCTCCAAAGCTTTGGAACAATTGCCCGACAGAGATGCATCTTGCTTCAATATTATATTTTCTTGGAGAACGGTGAAGATGTACCTCTTTTACCAATCTTTTGGAGATCAACAAATATACTCTGCCCGCAGTTAGCTTAGTATCTTTTTCTATCTTTTTTTTGGGGGGGGGAGTGTTTGCTATTTTAGTTTATTCTGCTTTTTATTTTGTAATTATGTTTTAATTGGTTTTACAATACGTGTTGTTGCAATTTCATATGTTACACACATCTCTATGACTGCATGGTGAAGGAAGCAATCAGAATAGCTAAATAAATCTGGTTGGCTATTGTGGAAAACAGGATTGTGGACTACATAGGCCTTTAGTCTGATCCAGCAGGGCTTTCCTTAGGTTCTTATATGGAGTGAAAATCATACATCCAGTCTGTTTCATTCCTACCTTGGAAAGCAGTTTTTCATCCTTCATGAGGTTCACTGATGTAAAAATGTTGAAATTTGAGAGATATTGAGCTGTCTCTTATCTACAGGTATCTACTGCACAGGTGAGTAAAACCTTTGGTCCTCCAGATGTTGCTGAACTACAACTCCCAACAGCCCCAGCAAGCATGGCCATTGGTTCCCCGCACATGCTACAGCAGTTGCAATCATGGGTCTATAGCATTGCCTGAACTTTTAGGTACTGCCTGGAGCCAAGACATCTGTGTTGTTATTTATTTGCAACTGCTGTCCATCATTAACTGTTTAAAATAGGAGAGCTACTGGTGATTAATGGCATTATATGCCCAGTTCTCTAGACTACTTTCCATGACTGAACAATCTTGTATTTAGGATGTAAGCTCAACATTCAGGAAACCTGAATCCCATTGTCAACTTTGTCACTACTCCACTGTATGACTGAACCAGTAACACAGGAGTCCTCTATGCCTATATTTTCCCATCAGATGTGATACTGTTCCACCATTTCCCTCTTCATATAGTTCTCAGAAAGCTAAATTATTAAGATCCTGCATGTGGACAGATGAGCATAGAAAATGCCACAAACAAGCTAGAGTAGTTTTAATTCAGATGCAAGGCTGAAAGTTCATCCTTTGCTTGCTAATAGGTTTGCTGACAGTATTATTCCAATACAGAGTTTTGTACAAAACAAGTCAAAGGTAATGTGTAACATTGTAATCCTAGATGCATATTAAAAACAAACAACCCAACAAAGCCAACTTTCCTCTTTGCATTTTTAAGGGCCTCAGAGAGAATGCCACTTATTTTCTGGTACAGGTACATGCTTTTTATTATTATTCCAAAGGCCAAAGATGATTCAATAGAATATTGATAATTATCATGAAGCAGAAGCAAGCACAGTAATTATTTCATTTAGGAGAAGCCTTTTATTCGAGTACCTGACTATTGCCAACATTCCACTTATGCACCAAACAGCATGGGGGAGAAAACAAAACCTTAATACCCACAATCATTTCCCCCTTCTCTGAAGTCCTGTGTAAAAACCTCAACACACAAGGCAAACTATAGGGGGGGGGAAATCCCTGATGGTTAAACCACAGTGCACTCTGTCTCTCTTAACATCAAGGAGTCCATTAAAATCTGAAAGCTCCAATTAAAGCCTGTTTATTCCTGTTTACATTTGGACTCCATGGAATAATTGGCATCTGTGGGTGAAGAGGCCTCTAAGGGCCCTTCTAATTGCATAAATGCACCCTTGATATTTCTTGATTGGTAGACGCCTGTGACCAAAGCCAAGAGGCATGTAGGGAACAGGGTGCCATACCTGCCCATTGCCATTCAACTTATTAGTAAGTTTCACTTTACTAAAGGATACAGCAGCCTTCATCCAGTGGGCCCCAAAGTTGGGAGAGTCTGGATGAATATAGACACAGCTGTGAGTCGATGGCTCTGGCTTTCCAGCTGGGACCCATTCTCCATTCACATACTTCCAGCGGTGGCTGTCAGTTGGAGCAAAATCAAGCAGAAAAGAATACATGGCATTAGGATCCAAGCCCGAGACACTGATCTTTAAAACTGGGAACATCCGTCTGTTAAGGGAAACAAAAGGCATGTAAAGAAGAGGGAGGAATAATTTTAAAACTCAAAAACAATCTATGTCAATTACTTATTCAGTAACTTCATCGCATAAATCTGGGTATGTCTGGATCTGTTTGAAGTCAGAACATTCCTTCACCAAAACAGACAGGTAGCCAGCCATGTTGAGCCCTGTTGAGAATCGTCAGATTCTATAGAATAGCATGCCTTATAATCAGGGCAGTGCTTTCTGTTCCTAATAAGAAGAACGCTGCTGGATCAATCCAAAGGCCCTCCTTGTCCAACATCCTGTTCTGACAGTGGCCAACCAGATGCCCATGGGAGGTCGGCAAGCAGGATGTGAGCACAACAGCACTCTCCCCACTCATGTGTACCAGAAACTGATACTCAGAAACATGTCTTCTCTGATACTGTAGTACACTGTCATCGTGAGTAGCAGCCTAGCTATTGATAGTCTTTGTCTAATCCACTTTAAAGCCCTCCAAGTGGCCATCGCTGCATTATATCAATACAACTGACAGACATTTTGCTTGTCAAGCTCTCTCTCTCTAAAGAGAATAGCTGAATCCAAAGACAGGTCAGTACCCTCTGGGCCCATACTGGCTATTCATTTAAGGGGCTTTTGAAGAAGAATAGACAAAACCTTTGATAAACTGACCATCCATGAACATTAGTCATGATACGTAAAAGAAAACAATGTGTCCAGAGGCACTATATCCCTGAGGAACGGACAAGGCTGGCCCTGGCATTGTACATAGTGAGGCAGCCTCCTCAGGCAGCTGAGACAGGGAAGCAAGTTGTTATTTATTGTTACTGTATTTTTATTTCAAGAGGGACACTTGTGGGATTTTCTACCTCAGGTAGCAAAATGGCATCCCCGGCCTTGGCTACTAAGTGCCTTGACAGGGATGGGGTGCTCTTTGCTGTCCTAACTCAGGCTGGCCCTGGAAACAGATACCAAGGGCAGCTATTACTTGTACACTCTGCATATGACCCTGCAGAGGCTGACAGTTTCTGGATGCTACCGGAAATATAATGCAGGACTTGATCAACCGAGGTGGTTTTATCTAGCAAGGAAATTCTTGTTTGCTTTCACTGAAACAAGATTCATTGATGTAGGGTAGAATTCCAGTAACGGCTTGAGATTTGCTTTGCTTCCACCAAATGTACCTTGGTTTTTTTAGAAGAGTTGCTCATGTATGCTGCCCTGGGCTTTTTCAGGAGGGAGAGTAGGATATAAATTCAATCAATCAATCAATTAGATGATGACAATGATACTCTGAACAAGCCAAATATATCTGAGTGACACTCACACTCAGGACATCGATTTTGGAATCGTTAGAAATCCCAAATTAACTCACAGTTTAGATTAGCTTCTCCATTGCTTCATCAAAAAAAGGCAGTTTGTATTCTCATGATAAATGCAGGAGACCTATCAATCACAGGGCTCTCTCTTAATTTCCTGGGAAATTAAGGCCTAGTGTCTTGGCTCTACCACTTCATACTACACATAGGGGGTCAAATGTGTTAATGTTCCTCTATAGAAGAAAATTGTTCCACAGAGAAAATTAGAAATCAGGGAGAAGACTAGGTTAGAACCCTTCTCCCAGATGTCTAGTTTCTCTGCAGCAGATTCCTTGGGTTTTGTACAGAGGAACATTCAGTCCTGTGAATCTCCACTCACAATCTGAAGTGGTATGGGCTAGACACAGGTCCTCCAGATGGTGATGAACTACAACTCCCATTGGCCCCAGCAAGAATGGCCAATGGCCAGGGATTATGGGAGTTGTAGTTCAACAACATCTGGAGGGCCAATGGTTCCCTACACTCAAGCTAATGCCTCTCCATATCTATATATGACCCCAAGGTGGGGTACCTCGAGGCCAAACTAGATGTGACATTAGTTGTGTGAATGCAATTAAGTGTCCCTATTTTCCTTTGTGTGAGTAGAAGCTGCAGGGAAGCCTAAGCAGCCTATATCTTTTTCTTCCTGCTCATTTGCCTCTCTGAAACTGCTGTTTGTTTTTCAGGAAAGCTCCTATTGGGGCCAACTGAGGCATCCCTTGAAACAAGAGGGGATGTTTTGTTGGGACATTAGAGAAGAGAAAAAGAAGAGAAGGAGTTAAACTCTCCCTCTCCAGAAACCCACCCATGGTTGCAAGATTGCCTGAGTTTTTCCACAGGTACTGTTTACATAGCAAAAAAAAACCACACTTGCACGTTGATTGCATTCATAGAATTAACATTTGGCCCTCAGTTTTCCCATTTGTGGTGCAATGATAAAAGATAGTAACCACTGGAAGTCAGATTTATAGATAAAGTGCCTTGTCTTACTGTTATTACTGGGGGAGAATTATTATATTCTTCCACTGCATATAGTGAAACCATCCATCCTACTGTTCTCAGCATTACGTAGGAACCTGTCCAAATCCCAGATTAGGGCGATCTGAGATCATAGTACCAGTGGAAGAGGAAGAGACTTTGTCTTTACTCCAAGTCTTTTTAAACTGATAAATGGCCACGTAGGACATGACATGTGCCCTGTGTGTGCCCCCTCACATATGACAAACACACACATGACTATTTAGATGCCATGAAAACCCATCACTAATCACATGATGTGTACACATGTGGAATGGGTCATCATTATTTGTTTTGATTTTTATGTTTTTAGTGTATCTTTGGTTGGCTTTGTATTTTGATGTTAATTATACTTTAAGCCTTTTTATAGATTCTGCTGCAGACTGAAAAGCAGGATACAAATTAAAATAAATTAAAGTAACCTAAGTACATTTGCCATACATTATATCAGTAATGTAGGGAATATAAATTCATCATATGAGATGAGGCCCTCATAAGTTACTGTAAACCGCCCAGAGAGCTTTGGCTATGGAGCGGTATACAAATACAATAAATAAATAAATAAACAAATAAATATCTTTTTTGGGAAAAGCTCTCTATGTCTGACAAGGCTGTACACAGTTTAAAAAAGAGAGAGTAGTCCAGAAGTAGGTAAATGTCTTACACCTTTAGATTTTCTGTTTATTTATTAACACTATTATTCATTAACGCATCACTCAGATATTCCATTTGCTCCCAAACCTACAGAAACAGCAGCTCCCAACAATCTGTGAATACTGAAAAGGATAAATGGCCACATTTGTTCATGCTTCAAGACCATCGTTTGCACAAAAAAAAGTATTTGGGCACAATCCACTGGCAAAATATCCTACACAAGCACCACTAAAATGACGGGGAGCTGTGTAATAGTGCTACTCCCTTATTCTCGTGCAGTTCCCATTCATGTCAATGGGTTTTGTGCAGGAAATTTCCCCAGTGGATTGTTGAGCAACCTAAGTGCCCAGTTAGCTTCTGTTCCAGAAATAGATCTCTCCATCCCTTGCTTCCTCTAAGCAGAAGATAATACTCACCTGCCATTCTTGGTGACAATCATCTCATTAGTAACTTCTCTGAACCTCTGCCATAGTGCAGCATCCTCCAAGACAACCTGGAGCTGTTTTTCAGTGGGGTCCCCTTTGTCTCTCCCAGCTTGGAGCTCATTCTCCACCACATTGAGCAGCCTGGAGACAGTGCAGTCACTATGTTTCTTGCAGCCCAAATCAGTCATGGTGACTTTAATGTCAAAAACTTCTCAGATGACTTAAAAAAAAAAGCAACAACCCCACAGATCTAAACCTAAGCCAATTAATTAGCCACAGTGGAACAAATGTGCTCACCTCAGCCTTTTGCCACAGACTTGCTCTTCCCACCACTATGTCCCAACAGCATGATGACACCTGTGTGTTAAGGTTTTAACATGCACACACAACCATTTCCTAATTACTGACTGTCAGGTGGGAGGCAGCCTGATTAGGCAATTGGCTGCCTCTGAAGAAGAATCTTCCATTCAAATCAGTAAGCTTTTATCTTTTTGAGGAGGGTCTAATTATTCTGCTTAAGAACTATATTTCCATTAATGAAAATGGTTTAATGTCTCAACTGAAACAATGAATGGGAAGTGGGTCTGTGCAGATGCAAATTCCTGCTAGAAAGGGGAGAAATAATAGCATTCAAAAGCAATCTGTGGGGATGTGTGGGTCTTTTTTGATGCATGTACAAATTTGCCCATTTACCTATATTTCACAATATATTTCTCAACAGTAAATCTTCTGCACAACAACTAACCATACTCCTGTGGCCTTGTAACAAGAGATCAACTTGTGCAAGTTTCCTACATTTGAGCCTAATTAGCTTATTCTGGGAAATGAGGCTGAGGGTAGATGGTGTGATTAGTTGTCTCAAAAGTATTATAATACTTCACCCCAACACTCAAAACTGAGGACCAGTTACACAGCCATCCTGTTGACTGCTGGGTGCTTTTATTTCTTGCCCAGATTGCGCCTGGAGATTGCAAAGGGAGGTTCTGAATAATTCATCATACGTATAAAAGCTCCGTTTGGCAATAGATTCATCTGACTCGTCTGAGGAAAGGGGCCAGGGCATTTTAGTTTTGAAAAGCAGGCTAACAGGAAGGGACATAATGGAGGTGTATAAAATTATATGTGGTCAAAAGTGAGGAGAAAGGGGATAGAGAGATTTTAAAGCTGCTACCGGTGTTGATAACTTTAAAAGAGGAATAGACAAAACCATGGAGAATGTGTTTATCAGTGGTTATTATCCACAATGTCTATATGAATCCTTCAGGTTCAGAAGAAATATGCCACTGGATACCAGGAGCTGAGGATCGGCTGCAGAGCTTCATGTCCTGGTTGTAGGCTCCTCAGAAGCATCTCTTTGGTCATTGCAGTAAGCAGGATGCAAAACTGAACAGATCTTTGTTCTGAGCCGACAGGGCTCTTCTACTGTCCTCATGCTGTTAATTAAAGCAAAAACTTTAATTATGTCTGTCAGCGTATAGCAAATCTTTCAATGTGAACTATGTAATGATGAAACTGGCAAACCACCGGTGGTGACAGGGACAAGAAAGAGACAGGTATGGACTTTCAGCTAAATGTTCTAGAGGTCTGGCAGAACATTCCATCCGCATTTATTGCTAAGCTCATGGTGATGAGAGTTCCAGAAAAAAAATGTAATCACTGCTTGTGACAATCCTTTTGCCATGACAGTGGTACAATTTGAACAGGAAAAAAAGTAGCTGCTGGTCATCAGCACAGTGAACATACAATATATTTCAGATGTTCAGAGATAATTCAGAGCCTTTAAAATGAAAATGGCATTGTTTATTGATATCTACTTAGATAATTCTTCCTCAGTATTAGGATTGCTTTCATCCAATGAATTGATAGAGATCTAGACAACTTTCTAAGAAATACTCTTAGAAATGTGTCAAATGTTACATTGCATATTCATGTTTTAATTTTGCTTGGGTTGAATGTCTACTTCTTATCCATCCCATTGTATGGATGGGCTAGGGTTGAACTATGCCCCATTGAATTATGGAAGTCAGTCATTCAAGTATGGCGCTGATACCATCACTCCATTAGGTACCATAAATTGCAGAAGCTGGAAGATCTAGAAATCATGTTTCTTGCTAAAAGTGAATTTTGGCTTAATGTAAAGATGCTGAACTTGTCTTCTCAGGTGACCCTCTAGTCCAGTGTATCTCAACCAGTGTGCCTCCAGATGTTGTTGGACCACAATTGCCATCTTTCCTGACCATTGGCAATGCTGGCTGAGGCTGATGGGAGTTGTGGTCCAACAACATCTGGAGGCACACTGGTTGAGAAACACTGCTCTAGTCAGTGGTTTGGCAGTCAGAAGTGTAGTTTGTTGCACAAACTCCCTCACAAGTAGTTATTTTGAAACTCCTTTTGGTGCTGCCCTAGCTCCTTTTGGGAGGAAGGAAGAATAAAATTAATAAACAAATAAACCTTTGTTGAGCTTTGTACTTCAAGTGTTAGAAGCTTCATGGTGTCCCTTAAAGAATAAAGCTCTGGATTGTCTTAGACCCACAATGGTTCACAATCTCTAAGAGTTTTAATATCTGAAACTGGGACATATCTTCTCACCTGTAATATAGGAGTGGATCGTGGCAGAATAGTCTTCATCAGGTATATGTAATCCTTATGTCAAAAAAGATTGTAACACTTTTAAGGATCACACCTCCAGAAAATATCGGCCTCAGAAGGTCATTCAGATTAATCACAGGGTGTTCCTGAGTAATTTTGATGGCCAGTAGAGAGGGGTAACTGGCAATGTTCTGTTAATTAGGCCTTGAAAGATCTGGAAGAGGCCAGTGTCAAAAACATTAAGGGAGAGTATTCATGATGTGCTTACATGAGAAAAAGTGTTGGGGCATGTGTGAGTTTGCATTACATGTAGAAACTGCACTCTTATGTTATACTCCTTGATTTTGTGAGAAGGTATCAAATGCTGAGATTTCTAAAAGCAGATTTTTTAAAAAGAAAATAAATTTACAACAACCTTCAGTTTCAACAGACCTGAAAGGAAAAAGCTCATATCAAACACTTTGAAAATAGTTTGTTGTAGCAGCATGCAGTTGGAATAAGCTATGAAATGAAAGTCTTGTTTCACTGTCTTCTGGAGATTCACCATTCCACCAGCAGGAGAGTACTCAAATGACTGGCTCCCTCCCACATAGCTTCCACATAGTACATTGTGTTAGTGATAATTGTTTGGCACAGGGTTAAGGGTACAAATTATAGCCTTATAGAGGAAAGTAGTTGTGTTCATTTCCATCAGAAACACTGCATGTAGACATTTGTTGTGCCAATGATGGCCACCTGCCAGCCCACACTCTGCCTTGGGGGACCTACAAAAATCTTCTTCAGAGAATGCTAAAACCAATTTGCTCACAGCTTCACTCATAAGGAAAATAACACTTTCAAATTGTAAGGAAAAGTGGTAGTTTCACACTTCAGTGTTATATCTCTGTGTTGGATTTTGTGTGACACATGTATGTAATTTATCAATGGGCTTATTCATGCTATGGCTGAGGACACATGCGTCATAACTGTGAAGTTTAGTTTAGTTTAGTTTATAATTTATTTATATACCACACTTTGCCCAAAAGATCCCCAAAGTGTTGAACAACATATTAAAACAGATTACCCAAAAAAATTACATAAGAAATAACCAGTAAAAACACAATGCAACAAGAACAATGCAAATACAAGAACAAATCAACAACAAAGAAAAAAATTGCAACAAAAACAATGTTTTCTTTGTTTTCAAATGACGCACACAGTTACCACAGCAGACATGGTCTTAGGAGAGACATTCCTTCTTTTCTTGAAAGAGCGTAATGTTGTCGGCCAAGTTATCCCTCTCCACCTCCACGTGGCCCTTGTTGGTGGTGAGCTGGTCCACTTGCCCGGGCTGCGGGGAGGATGTCCGACTCCCCAGGTGGCATGCTGCTGCCTCACGCCTGGCATGTTCAAAAAGTATAAGAAACACTCCCATGTAGAAATCCCTGTTAGGAGTCAAACCATCACTTTACCTTAAGGCAAAGCCAGATACCCCTTTCCAATCATTTTATTAGACATGCCAATGCTTTTAATATAGAAGAACATCAAACATAATTGACACCTGATGGAGTTCATTTGTTTTCTATCCCATTAATTAAGCAAATAGCATGAGAGGAGTTTCTCAAAGAACATTACATACTTTCTATATGAGCACATACAGTATGTTACTTTTCATCCTTAGTTACACATGCACACTGTCATGCCTATCCACTGACTCTCTTCCCTGTAGTCTATGCCGCTCTTAGACTTTTATAAAGAAGAAAGTTGGTCCTTCTCTTTTAGTAAAGAAGCAGCAAGTTGTTCCTTTTGGACAGCTAATAATCCATGCTCTGAGTGAACTGCTGAAGCTGTTGCCACTGGAATAAGATGTTGATGCTGGTGGTGCTGATTTGCCCCTGAGAAAGACTGTAAGTTGAACTGCATTGGACATATCACACCCCATAGTAAATGTCCATATTGTGAGCACCTTTTTGTTTTGCTGTGTTTTGTTTTTGAACTGTTCAAATGAAGCTGGACCCAATGAGGCCAGTGTGAACTTGTTCATTTGTTTTCACAGGCTTTCATCCCCCCTTCTTCTCTTTGCTCTTAGTTAGAGATTTAACACTAAGTCTTTAATGCTAGATGACACCAGTTTTATTATGGATCTCAGTGACTTGTGAAGGTGTCAGTTTGTGCAGCAAAGTCTGCTTCTTGCTCCCAAGCTACTGGTGGGAGAACAGAGGGGCTCCTTGTTGGCAATCACTGAATTATTGAGGAAGGGGCATAGCTCAGTGGAAGAGCATCTGCTTCACATGCAGAAGGTCCCAGATCTAATCCCTGGCATCTTCAGGTAGGGCTAGGAAAGAGACCTGCCTGAAACTCTGGAGAGCTGCTGCCAATTGTGACTTAGATGGACCAATGGTCTGATTCAGGTAAGGCAGCTTCCTAGGTCCCTATAGTAAAGTCCACTTTTGGCAAGAGACGAATTGTTGAAACGCAGGAGCTCATCATGACAGCCTGCATAGCCATGCATGCCTCCAAGGACAATCCATAGCCACACCAACTCCATTGATCTATGCCCTCCCAAAGAGCAGATATACAGCATAATGCCCAATTTATTAGGATCAGCTGATAGTCATAGAATAGTGAGCTGGCAGCGGGTGGTGGAGTGAGCTGGCAGCTAGGCTCACATCCCTGATCAGCCATTACATTCACTGGGTAATCTTGGGCCAGTCACTCTCTGAGCCTAGCCTAAAGGATCAAGTGCCAGGCCAGACTGATCCTCCAACCTCCCAAGCTTACAACAATGGCAACTGCCGCTCTGGCAGATGATGTCATTGCTCCCCACAGTGAGAAAAGAACTGGAGCTGCACTTCCCCACGTTCCCTCCTCCACGACACCATTGTTTAAGATGTATGGCAGCAGTGACTGGTGACGTGGTAATGCTTCAGCAGTAAACTATTGGCTAATTGAAATGTGGAACAGAGTGGAGATATTTTTCAAGATGCTTAGTCCCCTTTTGTAAGAGAGGATAAATTCGGCCTCAATATTGCCAGTATTCATTTCCTTCAAGTTAAGGTAGGTAATTATTGGCAAAGTTATAATTATACCTATGAATTGTTCTAGTTATGTGCCTTGATATTTTCATAATTTAAAAATGTATGGTGCTTGAGAGAGGTAATATATCAGCAGCAGTGCTTGGAAAAGTTACTTTTTTGAACTACAACTCCCATCAGCCCCAGCCAGCATGGCCACTGGATTCGGCTGATGGGAGTTGTAGTTCAAAAAAGTAACTTTTCCAAGCTCTGAATCAGCAGCACCACACCTGCTTTTCATTGTGCAATAGATCAAGCATTTCCACTGGATGACTGAATAGCCCACATTTTGCCATGGTAAAAATGAAGCCTTCCATGCTTTGGAAAAGCAACGTGTGGTTTGATTATTCCTCCATACTTCTCTTGGCTTCACTGAACTCTATGAAAATTGAGGCCTCCTCTTCTACCATTAGCAACTATCACCTTAGCTATTAGGCGCTGATGCACATAAATCCTGCAGTCTGCCTCTCTCAGCCACTAGAAAAATGGCTAATTGGCCCTTTATCTGAACTGATCCCTGCAAAAAGTAATGAAACGACTAATCTTTCCTAAATCACTTAAAGTCCAATAATCTCTGACGGTGTCAAACCCTGATTAAAAACACCAGCAAAGCAGCTGTCTTTTTGTCCTTTGTAATTATGACTTGGCATTGTATGTCATGGCTAGGTAGATATTTGGTTTCCCTGGACTTTTGGAACTGAACGTACAGGGAAGGGAGGGCGTTCAAATGGGACACCTAGGAGATGGAAAGAATGGGTTTGCTTCTTGCGGATTTCATTTGATCAAAAATTTATTTTCTTTCTTTTTTTACATACAGGAGAAAAGTCTGTAGGAAAAAACAGCTATCAAATATCAGAGAGAGGGAGACCTTTCCATCCCCTCCCCCATCGCATGTGAGCAGCTCTCAGCTTCAGGGGAGTTTTAGATTGAGTTTAATCAGCAAAATCAATCAAGAAATAATCTTAAACAACTTCTAGGCAAGCATGCTAACTGATAAACATGCACACACAATCATTAGTGATGATCATTACATGTACCTGTTCATGAGATTATTTGATATCAAATGTGCGCATGTTTTGAATGTCAGCAAATGTATTGGAAAAAATAAGGCTGTGAATTATTGCTATTGCACTATGTCAATGTGACTTGCCATTCAACTTTTATGGCTTCATTCTAATTAGATATGTATGCCATTGTGATAGTAAGTTTCCCTCTTGCATGTACATTTCTAAGGAGCAGTATTATTATCACATCAGACAAATTCATTCAATTATCCCACTACAATCCATAAGAAGTTACCTTATGCCGAATCAGACCACTGGGCCATCTACCTCAGTATGCTTCTACAGACTGGTAGCAAGTCTCTAGAACAGGTGTGGGGAATCTTTGCCTCTCCAGATGTTGCTGAACTACGACCCGCATCAACCTCAGCAAGCATTGCCAGTGTCCAGAGATGATGGGAGTTGTAG
Organism: Rhineura floridana; assembly: GCF_030035675.1. Lineage (NCBI taxonomy): Eukaryota > Metazoa > Chordata > Lepidosauria > Squamata > Rhineuridae > Rhineura > Rhineura floridana. Next base: position 140,756,023 of record NC_084484.1, on the reverse strand, counting down.
TTCAGCAACATCTGAAGGGCCAAAGGTTCCCCACACCTGCTCTATGGCTTCAAGCAGGATTGTCTCTTACAGCTACCTAGGAATGAACCTGGAACCTTCTGCACACAAAGCATGTGCTCTGTCACCAAGCTGCAGCACTTCTCTTATTCAGAAAAAGGATGGATAAATACCCCCATGTTTCAATACGTAGAGCAAATATTTGATCTGTGGTTGCAATTGTACGAAAGCAGCAGCAGCAGCTAGAAGATATTCCAAGTTAACTTTCAGAGGGATTTTAAAGAGTGTGATCTTGTCTATGTGGCATAGCTTATAAATATAGGAAATGATTAAGAATGCATACACATAATTGCCTCCTGTGATTCTCCACTAGTAAAAATAAACAAAACGTTTTATAGGAAACACCTGCTAGAATATTGCTTAACATTTGTTTCACATTAAGATACTAAGTTGCTAGTATTAAAGAAACAAGAATATAATTTCTCAAGTGAGAATACATTAGTTACTTGCATTGCAGCCAGCAACTGTTAGCAAAAAAGAAAACTATTTGAACCCCTTTCTATTTATTTATTGCAAAACCTGTAAACCTGATGTAAAATATGCTGAAGTGTTGAGATTTTGCCCTAAAGTTTAAAAGTATTTAATATGTAGCTTTTAGCTTAGCACATATATCAATGCCTAATTGAATCTCTCTCCTTACCAACAGTTTTACCACAATCAGAATTCAGAGACCGTTACATCGCATAATGTGTTGACTGCCCTCTACATGAACAAGGAATTTCTGGATATGTCAGCTACATATTTTTACTGAAAGTTTTGAGTCAACATTTACCCTAGGATGAAAGGCAAGCCTGGAGTCCCTGCTCTAACCAAGGATTGTGGACTCAACTCATTTCAGATTCCAATTAAACACTGAAAGAACGTGCAAACAAATCTGAGGCTGAAGTTGACAATGACAGAGAGATGCCAGACTTCCAGGCATTTGTTTATTTTTGCAGAATGGAATGCAGATAAAGGGGAAACAACCATCACAATGTTGCTTCATTGTTTATTCCCTGGGTAAGCTCATTCCCTTATTGTTATCTGCCTCCAAGTCGACTACGACTTATGGTGACCCTATGTACACCGCCCAGAGAGCCTTCGGGCTTAGGGCGGTATATAAATTAAATTAAATAAATAAATGAATGAATGAATCAACGACCTCCAAGAGGATCTGTCGTAAACCACCCTGTTCAGATCTTGTAAGTTCAGGTCTGTGGCTTCCTTTATGGAATCAGTCCATCTCTTGTTTGACCTTCCTCTTTTTCTACTCCCTTCTGTTTTTACATTCCATTTCTTGCTTGACAATTTATAACTTTCCCTGATTCATGCTTCTCACATTGCACCAAAAGTACTATGGAGTTTACATCAGGATGGCAAAAGCAGATTTTACCTATTTTGCCATTTACATTCGTAGAAAATAAACTTTTTGTTCCATGTTCATTAAGAACTTTATATGTACAAGGCTGTGTTTGTATCTGATCCAGAAGCTAAAATAGGGACGGGGGAGAAATTTGTTTAAATTTGTATTTAAAGGTGAATCTATCAAATTCACACTTTCTAAAAGAGTATGAGAATCAAAACACAGCCATTTTTCAAAATTTGTACATACCTGAATTTTGTGATGCAGTTCTCAAACCAATGTTTTAAGAAAATGAATATATTAGGTAAAGGGGTGCATAGCAACGAATACATTAGTGAAAATAAAATAGTGAATAGCAAAAATACACTATATTTAGAGAAACTGATTGCAAAAATGTGTACGTTAGTCAAAACTGCATACAAAAATGTGTTTTTAGGAGAAATTTGCCCTAAAATGTTGAATAATTTTTTTCATGAGGATAAAAAAAAATAGAAAATTGTTGAAATGTGGGCACCTGAATTTTAGAATGGGAAAACGAATACAGCAGACAGACTGTATGGAGGAACAGGTTACTGGCAGCATGTTATTTCTTAGCTGAGAGAGCTGCATGGGTTGCTAATTTGTTACCAGGCCAGGTTCAAGATTCTTGTGTTAATTCGCAAAGCTCTAAACAACTTGAGACCAAAGTACCTTAAGAACTACCCAACTCCTTATGCTCTAGCTCAGTCACTGAAATCTTCTGAGTAGCCTCCCATGTCCCTGAGGTTTAGCGTGTCAGGCCTTGTCCTGTGGAACTCATTGCCGAAGGTTTAGCAGAAATAATCCCTGCTGTCTATCAGATGCCTTTAAAAAACTGTATTGTCCAAACAGGCCTTTGAAATGTGATTTTTAAAAAATGTCTTATTGATATGTTATTGATGTTTTTACAATCTGTTTACTGTTATTGTAGCATTGTTTTTGTTGTACACTACCATGTTATATTGTCTATGAACGTGCAGTCTATATTTTTGTAAGCCTCCACATTATCATGCATGGGGGTGGGGCACAGCAGCAGGATGGCAGGCAATGGAGGTGAGGGAAGCAAGGATGGCAGATAGGTGAGTGAGCAAGTGTGCCAGCGAAGGAACAGGCAGGACAGCAACACAGGCCAACGAGTGGAGAAGCAAGTGAGCATGAGGAGCAGGCATTGGGGGCAGGGAAGTGGGTAGGCAGGTAGTAGCAACAACAATGTGGGAGGCAGGTAAGTGGTTGAGGTGGGGCACCATCGGCAGCCTAGCCAGGCAGGAGACTGTTAAGTGGCCTGAACTGGGCAGCAGCAAGGGGGGCTTTGGGGGGTTTCCTGTGGGTGGGGGAATGTTTTGGAAGTTGCTAAGGGGGGGCTTTTAGGAGTTGCCTGTGTGTGTGTTTGGGTGTCGTGTCCGGGACTGGACTCAGTAACCAGACCAGGTTGTGAAAGCAATTCAGTCTTTATTAGAGTAATATCCAAACAGAGGCTGCGCCTTCTCATGAAGGAACACAATACACGCGTCCAGCGACATGCAAGAGAGTTAACAGAACAAGGAATTCCTGCCCCCCCATCCTTATAAAGGGGGCTTTCTGGCACGAATTATCTCACTCCGCCTTAGAGTGCTCTCTTCCCCACCCCTCCTCTTTGCTCGTTTTTGTTTTCTCTGGGTTCTTGGTGAAGGTGGAGGCTCTGCCCCCTCCCCTTCTGATGATGTTACCTCTGGTATTGGAGACAGAGGGGGGTGAACGTCATGCCCATCGGGCGGGCTTTTCTCTTGCTGTTGAGGGAGTGAAAGCCCCTCCTTCTTGTTCTAACTGCTCTGACTCGAGAAGGGGGGTTGGCGTGAGAAATTCCTGAGAGGAGTCTGTAGCTATGTCTGATGGAGTTCCAAGGCCACGGCTGCTGGGCAACACTATCTCTGAGAGTTCTCCCTCCCCCTCTTCACCCAACTCTGGGAAAGTGATCTCCTCCTCATCCTCTGAAGTGCCAGGGTCCCAATCCTGCATCCTGACACCATCCCCTCTCCCATGCTGTACCCCCCCCACTTGTCGGCTTAGGGCGATGGGGACATCGTTGATGGAATTCTTTCACTAAATCTGAGGCATGCACATCCCTCTCATTTTCCCAAGATCTGTCAGCTGGCCCATACCCCTTCCAGTGAATTAAGTACTGTAATCGATTGTGCCTCCTTCTGGAATCGAGAATCTGTTCCACTTCAAACTCTGGTTGCCCATTTACTAGAATGGGTGGTCCCAGGACTTCCACTGGTCGTAAATCGCAGGGAGGGGCTGCTTTCATTACCAAGGAGTGGTGAAACACAGGATGTATTTTGAAGGTAGCTGGCAACTTCAGTCTATAAGCCACGGGATTGATTTGTGCCTCCACTTGGAAAGGCCCCAATCTCTTATCCTGTAGCTTTCTACACTTGCCCGGCATCTGGAGGAAGCGAGTGGACAACCACACCTGGTCTCCTGGTTGGATGGAGGCCCCCTCCCTTCGGTGTTGATCAGCAATTCGTTTGTATTCCAGTTTGGCATCGTTTAGTTGCTGTTTAAGCACCTGCTCCAAGGCCTGTAATTCCTGCAGAAATTCCCCTGCTGCTGGCACAAGTCCACTTGCTGCACTACTAGGGAAGGCTTTGGGATGGAACCCATAATTAGCAAAGAAGGGCGTCTGCCCAGTGCTGGTATGCACGGAATTATTATAAGCGAACTCTGCACAATGCAAATAGGAAACCCAGTCATTCTGTTGATAAGAAACATAACAACGTAAATACCTCTCTAACACGGCGTTCAGTCTCTCCGTCTGCCCGTTCGTCTGGGGATGATGAGCAGAAGAAAGTTTTAGCTCCGTCTGCAACTGCTTCCAAACTGCTCTCCAAAACTTAGCTGTGAACTGGGTTCCCCGATCTGAGACTAAGCTGTTTGGCAATCCATGTAACCAGTAAATTTCTTTTATGAACAACTTGGCTGTTTCTTTAGCCTCTAAGGCCATTGGGCAAGGGAGGAAATGTGCCATCTTGGTAACAGAATCCACTATGACCAATATGGCCATCATGCCTTGTGACTTCGGCAAATCAGTTATAAAATCCATGGATAAATCCTGCCAGGGTTCGTTCAGAGTAGGGAGGGGCTCCAATAGTCCTGTGGGTCTTCCCGTGTCTGTCTTCGCCCGCATACAGACAGCACAGGATTTTACATAGCTCTCAATGTCTCTGCGCATTTGAGGCCACCAAAAGTCCTTGGCTACATTCTGTATGGTCTTAAAGATGCCGAAGTGCCCCGCTGTGATCGAGTCATGACATTGACGCAGGATCCTGAGTCTTAGGTCCCCCTTCGGCACATATCTGGCGGCTTTAAACCACAACAGCCCATCTTTCCAATGGAAGTTTACCTCTGGGCCCTGGCTCTGTTCCATCTCCTGGAGATACTGTTGCATGCATGGATCCTCCTTTTGTGCCTTTTTGAGCTCCTCTTCCCAAGAAGGTTGACATGATCCCAACATCAGCTTCTCTGGCAGAACAATATACTGGGGTTGGTTGTCAATTTCACCTTCTTTGTATTGCGGTTGCCTGGATAAGGCATCTGCTCTCTGGTTTTTTGCGTGGGCATGGTAAGTGATCTTGAAGTTAAACCTGGTAAAGAACTGTGACCAGCGTATCTGTCTCTGATTCAGCTTCCTGGCCGTCTGTAGACTCTCCAGGTTCTTGTGGTCTGAACGCACTTCTATCTGGTGTTGAGCTCCCTCCAGGTATTGTCTCCAGTTCTCAAAAGAATCCTTGATGGCTAGTAGCTCCTTTTCCCACACTGTGTAGTTCTTTTCAGCGTCCCTCAGCTTTCTGGAAAAATAGGCACAGGGGTGTAGCTCCATTCCTTCCTCATTCATCTGCAAGAGAACCCCCCCCAATGGCAAAGTCCGAAGCATCCGCTTCCATGACAACAGGACGGGTGGGGTCGGCAAAACGCAAGATGGGCTCAGATGAAAACTTTCTCTTCAGCTCTTCGAAGGCGCTTGCAGCTCCCTCTGTCCATTGAAATTTCCCTTTTCCCCTTAAACAGTCAGTGAGAGGGGCTGTTAATTTGGAAAAGCCTGGAATGAACTTTCTGTAGTAGTTGGCAAATCCCAAAAAAAGTTGTACATCCTTTTTAGTGGCTGGTTGCCCCCAATCCAATACACAACTCACTTTTTCTGGGTCCATTTCCACTCCTTCTGCTGAGATGTGATATCTAAGAAAGTCCAAAGATGATAGGTCAAACCCACATTTCTCTAACTTAGCATACAAATGGTTCTCTCTCAGTCTTTCCAACACAGTTTTCACATGCTGATCATGGTCTTCTTGGTTCTTTGAAAACACCAAAATATCATCTAAGTAACAAATCACATACTTATCCAGGAGGTCTCTAAACACTTCGTTCATGAGCTTCTGAAACATGCCTGGACTTCCACAAAGTCCGAATGGCATCACCAGATATTCAAATTGACCGTAGGAGGTCAAAAACCCTGTTTTCCATTCATGTCCCTCCTTCATTCTGATCAAATTGTATGCTCCTCTTAAGTCCAGTTTAGTGAAGATCTTTGCAGAGCGCAGTCGGTCTAACAACTCCAAAATCAGAGGCAGCGGATAGCTGTTGGAAATAGTGATTTGATTTAATGCACGGTAGTCATTACAGGGCCTCAACTCCCCCCCCTTCTTCTTCACGAACAACAAGGGCGCTCCAGCGGGGGACTGCGAGGGACGTATAAAACCTCGCTTCAGGTTTTTTTCCAGAAATTCTTTCAGGGCCTCTCTCTCTTTCTCTGTGAGAGAGTAGATTCTTCCCGATGGGATGCTGGCCCCCGGTATTAAATCAACGGCACAGTCATAAGGACGGTGGGGGGGTAGCATCTCTGCCTCTTTTTCATCAAACACATCTCTAAATTCCCCATACTTCGAGGGAAGGGTTACTTGCTTGGCTTCCTGCACTGCTCCTGCCAGCGTGCCAGAGGTTTCTTCTGCCTGACAGTTTTCCTGGCAATACTGAAAAGTGAACCACACCACAGCATCCTTCCACCTTATCTTTGGGTCATGCTTGACTAGCCAGGGCATTCCTAGGATCACATCAAAGTTCGAAAGGTCTGTTACATACAGCAAAATGAACTCTTCGTGCCCCGGGATTTGCAGTTTCAATTCCTCCGTGGCTCGCGTTACCCCCCCTCCTTTCAGGGGCCTCCCGTCTATGGTCTCCACTGGCAAGGGGGTGTCTAATTTCCACTGGGAAATTCCATGATGCTTTGCTAACTCTGCATCAATGAAATTTGTGGTTGCTCCACTGTCAATCAAGGCTGTGGAATTAAACATCACTCCTTTGGAAGTTGTAATCCGAATTGGTAATACTAAGACTCCTTTTGAAGGAGAATTGGTCAGCGGAGGCCCTTTGTACAACGTAGCCCCCAGTCCACCGGCCTGTGCATGGACTGGGTTCGTTAGTTTCCCGCCGGCTCTGTTTTTCCCCCTTTTAGTCCACAATCTCTAGCCACGTGGCCTGGCTTTGAACAGTAGAAGCATAAACGTTATTTACAACGCCTCTCCTTTTCTTCTTCCAACAGCTTCGCCCTAGCCCCCCCCCATCCTTCGGTCGCGTTGCCTGATGTTCCCGGGGTTGAAGGGGTCTTGCTGCGAGATGCTGAAACTGAGTATCTCTGGATTTCCTGTTTCTTTTCCAGGCGCCTTCCCTCCAACCAATGATCGATCTGCAGGCATAGCCGAATCAGTCCAGGCAAGTCATTTGGGGGGGTCATTCTAGCCAAGTCATCCAGGACTTCAGAACTCAGTCCACTCCTATACATGAACCTCAAGGCTGCATCATTATAACCAGTTTCCTGGGACAGAATTTTAAAGGCGTTAGTGTACTCGGACACAGAGCCTTTTCCTTGTTTCAAGGCGCCCAACTGCCTGGCCACCATCTCCGCCCTTTGAGGGTCCTGGAACATCTCAGTCATGGCTCGCATAAATTCTCTATATCTTCCCATAAGACCATCCTTTCTGACCAGGTACGGAGTCACCCATTTGGCAGCTTCTCCTTCTAAGAGGCTGATCACGAAGGCCACTTTGGCCACATCACTAGGAAACTCAGCATTTCTGATGTCCAAATACAATTCACATTGAGCCACGAAGGTAGAGAGCTGCTCACTCTGTCCCGCATATTTTGGTGGCAATCCTATAGAAATCTTCACCACAGCGGCCGGAGGGGCTGCCCGCATCTGATCTACCGTGGTTCTCAAGGTCTGATTGTCAGTCTTCAGAGTTCTGACCACCGCTAACAAGGTTTGAACATCTGCCTGTAGATCCGCCACATTAGTCCTCAGCCGTCTCACTTCTTCCGTCTCAGAAGTGGGATTTGTTCCCCCTGCTCCCTTCTCCATCTTGTCACGTTCAAGCGGTGGGAGCGTTGAGGGTGAAGTAAGTGGTTCTGTCAATCTGTCGTGTCCGGGACTGGACTCAGTAACCAGACCAGGTTGTGAAAGCAATTCAGTCTTTATTAGAGTAATATCCAAACAGAGGCTGCGCCTTCTCATGAAGGAACACAATACACGCGTCCAGCGACATGCAAGAGAGTTAACAGAACAAGGAATTCCTGCCCCCCCATCCTTATAAAGGGGGCTTTCTGGCACGAATTCTCTCACTCCGCCTTAGAGTGCTCTCTTCCCCACCCCTCCTCTTTGCTCGTTTTTGTTTTCTCCGGGTTCTTGGTGAAGGTGGAGGCTCTGCCCCCTCCCCTTCTGATGATGTCACCTCTGGTATTGGAGACAGAGGGGGGTGAACGTCATGCCCATCGGGCGGGCTTTTCTCTTGCTGTTGAGGGAGTGAAAGCCCCTCCTTCTTGTTCTAACTGCTCTGACTCGAGAAGGGGGGTTGGCGTGAGAAATTCCTGAGAGGAGTCTGTAGCTATGTCTGATGGAGTTCCAAGGCCACGGCTGCTGGGCAACACTATCTCTGAGAGTTCTCCCTCCCCCTCTTCACCCAACTCTGGGAAAGTGATCTCCTCCTCATCCTCTGAAGTGCCAGGGCCCCAATCCTGCATCCTGACATTGGGGGTGCCTGGTGTGTGTGTATGTTTGGTAGCCTCTGCTCCATGTGTGTGTTTTGGGAGTCCTGGGGGGGGAGTCTATATATGTGGGTTGGCACACAAAGCATGTGGGGCAAAGCCTCTACTAAATAAATTATGCATAAATGAGTGTTCTCTCTTCACCCAAACCTGAAGCTCCAAGCCCCAGAGTTAACACTTGTAGCATGCTTATCAAATTTGCAGATGATACAAAATTGGGGGGGCATAGCTAATACTGTGGAAGACAGAAACAAAATTCAAAGGGACCTTGATAGGCTGGAGCATTGGGCTGAAAACAACAGAATGGAATTCAACAGGGATAAATGCAAAGTTCTACACTTAGGAAAAAGAACCCAAATGCACAGTTATAAGATGGGGGATACTTGGCTCAACAATACGACATGTGAGAAGGATCCTGGAATTGTCGTTGATCACAAGCTGAATATGAGCCAACAGCGTGATGTGGCTGCAAAAAGGCAAATGCTATATTAGGCTTCATTAACAGAAGTATAGTTTCCAAATCGCGTGAAGTACTAGTTCTCCTCTATTCAGCACTGGTTAGGCCTCATCTTGAATACTGCATCCAGTTCTGGTCTCCGCACTTGAAGAAGGATGCAGACAAACTGGAACAGGTTTAGAGGAGGGCAACAAAGATGATCAGGGGAATGGAAACCAATCCCTATGAGGAGAGACTGAAAGAACTGGGCATGTTTAGCCTGGAGAAGACTGAGGGGAGATATGATAGCACTCTTCAAGTACATGAAAGGTTGTCACATACAGGAGGGCCAGGATCTCTTCTCGATCGTCCCAGAGTGCAGGACATGGAATAATGGGCTCGAGTTGCAGGAAGCCAGATTTCGACTAGACATCAGGAAAAACTTCCTGTTAGAGCCATACGACAATGGAACCAATGACCTAGAGAGGTAGCGGGCTCTCCGACACTGGAGGCATTCAAGAGGCAGCTGGACAGCCATCTGTCGGGAATGCTTTGATTTGGATTCCTGCATTGAGCAGGGGGTTGGACTCGATGGCCTTGTAGGCCCCTTCCATCTCTACTATTCTATGATTCTATGATAACCTAGGCTCTGCTAGTAGTAGAGGAACCATCAACTTTAGCAAACAGCAGAGCAGCCATGATGGACCAAAATGGATGACAAGGATACAACTTTACAACCATTGCTACTTTATACAAGCTTCTTAGAACTTTTGCTGAGTCACAGACAGCTATCTGATACATTGGAGTGATAAGAACCCGATTAGGATGTTTTCTTTAAACTTGTCAGGTGTTGGAGAACATAATTGTAATGATTGTGGAATTATTAATTGAATTTATAGCCTACCCTTCCTCCCAAAGGAATTGTTGGATTGTTTAATGCCACAATGTGTCAGACTGACCTAAGGGGGGAAAATTGCAGAGAAAGCAGGGGTCCCCAGGTGCATTTCCCCCTAGTTCTAGTAAACTTCAGGATTATATCCAAAGTAGCACTAAGTAAGTTGTCCCATCAGCCTAAGGATTTCTGCTTGAGCAACAGAACTTCCCCTCATTCCTCCCCCCACACAGCTCCTAAATCTGTTCATGGGAGTTTCCACAAGTCTCCAGAGCACATTTAGGGAAGGGAGGGGAAAAGTTCTGTTGCGCAGGTGGAAATCTGACAATGTGGTAGCTGGCACCTGCCCTCAATCTACATCTTACATGGGCTTGGCCAAGTAATGAAACAAACATTAAAAAACTGAAAATTATGTTCCAGTTCCTGGTTAATGTAAAAAAATAGGTACAGAGAATCTCTCTTCTCCCCCCCCCCTTTCTTTACTTGCTGCTGGCTATCCAACACTTTCCCCATGCTCTCTCCCAGTGTAATTAGGTAAGTATGATCTTTATTCCAATGCTAGGTGTGGTAGAAAATTAGGATATGCTATGGAACTTAGAAATTGTTGATAACTAGACGAATGGAAGACATGAGGCCGAATCTGCAGCTAAAGTAGGAAATAGCAAGCCTAAGGTTCTCATTCAAATGACCGATTGCTTTCTCAATGCAGTTACACCATTCTCATGCAATTTTAATCCATATTATTTTGTAAGTGCTACATTGCCATCTTACACATTGCTTCATGTTCCTATATTTTGCATCAAATTTCAGATTATTATCTTCTACATGAACAACAGTAAGTTTTGAATGAATCACTGTACATCAATAAATCGATCATTACTGAAATGAATCAACTGATTTTGTGGCCTTCTATCAATAGATATGGTTTACTACTTGAGCCTCTGGGCTACTAATGTGCAAATTCAAAACCTGATCAAATTACCAAATTAACACCTCTTCTCAGCCCCAAGCCCTATCACAAAATCATGACTACAAGGTAAAAGAATGTTAACAGTTCCCAGACTTCATTACGGTATATGGCTAACACTATTAAAATCTAATATGTTGCCTAAAGACTACTACATAGCCTCAGTATCAAATTTTAACATAGTTGAAATGTTCTGCAATGCCAACTTAATTGAAAAATAATGTACACGTGTTGAGAAGCCAGCTTTATTACAGAAGAGACAGTACAATAAAAGTTTATCCAAAATAGTATTTTTTTCTTAAGGCAGACAAAATAACCAGCATATCCAAAAATTTACAATAGCAGACAAGTGTAAAAAAAAGTGTAAAAAAATGGAACATCCATTCAAGCTAAAAAAATTTAAAAAAATTACAAAAGTCTCCATTAAAGTGATTATGATACATTGTGTAGGTAGACACATTTTGTTTTCCAAAAAGGAGGACATCTCAGAAAGGCCACCTTATATTTAGTGGCTGAAAAGCCTGAAGTTACGATACTTACAAATTTGTAGTGAAGGCCAAGATTGGGTTGAATGCGGTAACAAGAATGCAATAACAAACTACTGAGATTAATGTTTTGAAAATGTGACAGTATAAATATAGAGCAAGAAGAATCAGGAAAACAGGTGAACCAATCCATTTAGGTAATAATGCTCTATGCAAGAATAACCTATAGCAGAAATTTAAAATTCAGCGTACAATTTAGAAGTCCCCAGAAATACAAGTGTATCAAAATGGTGACAGATGTGTCTTACTCCCTTAATGCACATTTAGCACATGTCTATATTTCCCAGAAAAGAATCAGTGTCATAACTGAAAAAAATTCCCTAAGTCATGATTTTAAGACACAATAATTTGAAGAAAAATCCAGATCTTTTAACTTAAATGGCAGCAGCATCAAAATTTGAAAATTACTCAAAGACAGATTTTAGGTAGAAGAATTACTACTAGAAAGTGTCAGCATGAATATGTGAAATTTGCTTCATAATTAAATATTGCAATATTTTAAGAGTAACTGTTTTAGAACAGATGCAGCACTGTGGGCTTCTTTGTCCTTATGTGCTAAATGTATAAACTACTGTTCCCACAGCTTTACATTCTGAAAACAAGTACACTAATTATCTAAACCTAATCATTGGATTTGTGAAAAGAGCTTTCTCTCTGTAAAGTGAACCTACTGCTAAAGTTCTTTTAAGACCTATATGAGTTCTAGCAGTACACTGAGCATGGCACTTAAAATCCAAAAAAGACTTTCATTACCATTTGATGCCCTGCAGGGTTGAAATACCCATTGCCTCTAGTCAAACAAGTGTTGAGATTGTTAAACAATACAAAAACCCGATTTTACCAGAGGTTAATACGGGATGAACGTGAAGAGAGATTGCAGCTTGGGATGTGCACATTGCCTTAAACTTTTGAAAAAACAATTATCTGTCTCCAGCCTAAAAAGGCAAGCTGATAAGGTGATCAGAGCTGGTATTTTAAAGAAACTAAGAGGATTAGGACTCCACTTTTCATAAAAACCAGAACCTCAAACTCTGAGAAAACTATATGAAGGACAGAGTTGTCCCTCCCTACTTCACAACTGTGATTCACCTGTGAAAGTACTTCTGCAATATAAATAGAGCTACTAGGCCCAGACTCTGAAAGATGTTTTTTTAAAAAATCTGTCTTCCATTACTGCAGAGGTGTGATGGGAAAGACCTTCAAGAGGGAAGGATCACCGTATCGAGCAAGAAGGAGAGGCATGCATACACTTCCGGCTCTCGAGCGAACTCAAAGGGCCCAAGGAAGACCTTTTGGGGCTCTCCAGCTGCTGGAATGGAAAGCAATAGCAGCTGCCAGCAAAAGCACAGTGAGGCAAGGGACCCTCTTGCAAACATGCCACCTGGGGAGTCGGACATCCTCCCTGCAGCCTGGGCAGGTAGACCAGCTCACTAACAACAAAGACCGTGTGGAGGTGGAGAGGAACAACTTGGCCGATGACATTATAAGTTTCCGAGAAAGAAGGAATGTCTCTCCTAAATCCATGTCTGCTGTGGTAATTGTGTGCATCATTTGAAAACAAAGAACACATTGTTTTTGTTGCAATTTTTTTTTTTACTTTGTTCTTGTTGCATTGTAATTTTACTGTATTTTTTTACTGGTTATTTCTTATGTAATTTTTTTTTTTTGTAATATGTTTTAATATGTTGTTCACCACTTTGGGGGCCTTTTGGCCAAAAAGTGGTATATAAATAAACTATGAACTAAATGAACAGATGAAAATCAGCAGTCTGTGCTACGATAGTCTCTTAGGTCTGACTGGCAACCCTAAGGTAGTGTTTATAGTAACCATCTTGACTGACATTCATTTATATTCAGTGCATATATGATTTGTAAGTTAAGGCTGCAATTTTCCAGCTACTTATTGTAAAGTGGCTGAGAACTACAAACAAGAAATTTCACAGACTTCAATTTGTATAGCTTATTGACATCAGAGCTGCAATACTTGAATTTGTCCTTTTAAAAAATCCTCATGAATGTCTAATTTTCTAAATCTCTCAATGTGCTTGCTTGGCAAAGCTGTACAGTACAACTAAGATTCTAGAAACCCCAGGTTATAAACAGGCAATCATTTCCAATGAAAAAAGCTATAGTTAGCCAATTATGCAGATCCAAATGTTAGAGCCAGATCTGTACAAGATTAAGTTTAATTCTGGTACTCTACAGTCGTTCTGGGAAATTTCTGTGTTCAGATACAGTGTTATTCTCTTCCCAATGATGTGAGAGAGCAGAGTGGGAGGTAAAATACCTGAAGACAATCAGTCCTAAAAGTAACTCTAGCAAGGAATTTGACTAACAGCCCCTTTTCTTTTCATATCTGCAGCTTAGAGGTTTCCCAAAGTGCTCCAATAATAGATTCTAAGACAAACATTAGGATAGCATAAAAACAAGGATTAGTTACTCTCAAATAACTGTACAGTATTTCTTGGGGGAGGGGGGACAACATCCTTCATTCCTTGTTACATGGAGAAAAGTTCATATGACATATGAATCAGAGAAAAAGGAATGCAGCAACGATTTTCCAGTGTCTAAATGTCTGCTCCAACCATTACATGATACTGTCTTACTGGGAAGCCAGAACATGAAACACAACACAAGTCCCTCCAATTCCTAGCAATCACAGCTAGGCAGCCAATGTGAACAGAAATCAAAGCAGGGGGAAAGAGTTTTAAAAAACACAAGATATTCCTCCTCTTCATAGTTGGAGAGCTGTATGAAGTCATATGTATCAAGAGGAATGTGAATGGGAATCTAGTGAAACAGAAGCTGCCAAAATGACAAACAATTCATGAGGCAATGTGTTATTTCATATTCAGGTCTTAAAAGACCATAAAAGGTATGCAATAAACAGTAAACTGCTTGCAGAAATTGAAGGGCACTTGCTTGCTTTTATGATTCCCACTTGTATCCGCACATTGATGCTTCTATTGCTGGCTGGACAACGACTCACTATTAATGTCTCAGTTATATTACAATAAGGAATTATGCTTGCTGTTGGATTAGAAGGCAGCTCCACACTAAGCCCCCTTCCATTATTGTAGGAGACAAAAAAGGACATTGGGAGCTGAAAACTAAGTTCTTGACAATAAGACAAAAAGAACTACATGGTTATCCATACGGACATCCATCATGTTCCTGGCTACAAGGCCACAGTATCCAATGTGTAAACTGTTGTTTGGACCCTATAAATAAAGTGTGAACAGGAGCAGTAATTTCAAATCCCATTTACCTTGGGATGACCATAATATCCATTTCAACAACAACAAAATCTGAAAGAAACAATTTTGTGCCAGACGCACACAATAGCTTAGGTAAGCAAGTGAAAGGAATGCTTTGTTGCTCTTGGGGCTTTTTATCACAAAACTCATTAACCTTAGGAGAATACTTGGTAGCTTTGTCCTGTTGTTCACATGTTAAGCTAGCAAGCTTAATAGCTTTGCTCCCAGGAAGGTGTGTGCAGAGACAAATGCCATACAATTGTGCAGGTCTTCTAGTCCTCAGTGTGACATTTCAGTGTAAGGAGATGACACTTATTGTGCTGGCCTGCACAAAAGCAAAAAGTTATAGTTTGAAATGAAGATAGCTCTAAGCCAAAAACAGTTACAACTGTGATTTTTACACCAATCCAGACAGTAAATTGTTTTCCTTTTCCGATACAGCAATTAAATTAAAACAGTCATGGATTAGAGCACGTGGCTTGTGATTTGAATATGAACTTGGGAAGAAATTTCTAAGTGATAGAAGGTCCTTGTTGCACTCATACAAGACACTTCATAGGTACGCAGAGGGTTCTGTCTTTTTTTTTTTAACACCCAACCATCCTATATATCACAGACTGGTCTTTATCTAGTGTCCAAGAAAAACTGAGAGTTCTGTTTGTGCACATCTCCAGGCTGGAGCTCATATGTAGAAAACCCTTTAAAATTTAATAAAATATATGCCTACCAGAAAGCTTTTAGTCCTTGCTACCTATAACAATTGGTAGTGAGGTCCTCCAATGCTCTGGAGCAGATTTTGAGGGTGCTGCAGGGGAGAGGAAGGGAAAGGTCCTTTGTGCAAGTGCAAATGGCTGTGCAAGTGGGACCGCAGCATTGGATACAATCCATTATGGGCACCTAAAAACCCGTATCACAAGTAATTTCTCATTCCACAGTGTGGCATCAGCAATAATGACAGGCAAGGAACAAAAATGGAGGCAACTCAACAAATAACATTGTTAAACTATCCCACTTTACCCAGGAACAAGCTTCAGCAAGTTCATAGAAACTTAATTTGTTTAAGATTGGGGCTCCTATTTAAATACCAACAGTGCACAGGAGAGTATTCCTCTAGAGAACTATCTTTCTGGAGTTTAGCAATGTTAATGGTCTTAAAAAGGAGGAGCTGCGGATATAACTGTTTTACCACAATATTTTTCCTAGTACTTACTAAACTGTTTGCTTTTGTGTTATGTGAGACACGCAGTGAAACATTTCTTCACAGCATCCCTATTAAAAAAAGAAATACAGGTGAAACAAATACACTGTCCCCTTAAGTATTTAAACTAGCTGCACAAAGACTTTAAATGTATGTAACATGAGCACAGTAACTATTCACAGTAGCAGTGATTGGCGATAAACAATCATCTTAACATTGCTGAATAAATTAACACCTGTAGTGGAACACAAACCGTTGTCTCTGCAACTTTTCAAGAAGTTCAGTTCTATTAATTTGGGTCTGAATAGAGACAATGGTTTCCTGTCTCACTACAAGTACGAAGGGTCTCTGTGCTCATTTTGCATACATTCTGTTCTAATTACATTGCCACTTCACTCAGCAATCGCTGCTGCTGTGAAGGGTCATTCTGCATACACTTTAGCTCTAACTCAATTGTAACAGACTGCAGTTTTACATTTTACATTCCATTGCCATTTAACTCCACCCTTTACATTTTTTCCCCTTTACACCAGGGTACTTAACCTGCTGCCTGTACATGACCCGCCAATATAAGGATTTTGGGGGGCCCACAGGGACCTACCAATCATTCTTTGGCACCTATATGTATAGAGAACTGAAGATCACGTTTCATGCATCTAATGATACATAAAATAAATTCTTAATCTTTAAAGTACCATCAGGCTTTCTGTTTTTGCTGCAATAAACTAACATGGCTATCCCTCTGAAAATTATTAGAAAAACTTTCAACATAGACCTATGGAAAGTGTTGCCAAATATGAAAGTACATTACACCTCTACGCTGTTCCTTCAAATCCCTTCTCATGAGACTTGGTCCTGCTCCTTTAGTTCCCATGCCTTACTGTAATTAAGGTTAAGCACATGTATCTGAAATAACTGTACCCTATTTGCACATACCTCTACTTCCCTCCCCTTCCTCTGTTGTGTCCGTATGTCGATCTACAAATTTTAAGCCCTCAGGGGAAGGGCACAGCCTCTTATATTTTTAATGCAACTTAGACATGAATGGTACTATATAAACAATCAAAACAAATAATTTAATCATAAAACGCTTCAAGTTGCAAGGGTGATAAGTTTTCTATATTGCCAATTATATAGTGCCATTCTAGCCCTAGATGTGAAGTATTTTAGCTCCTCTGTTAAATTATTCCAGATAGCAAGTAATAACTGAATCTCAGGAATAAAGAGCAGCACTTCATTAAAGATCAATCAATTTTTCCTTGCCATACAGATCAAAAAAGAATTTCCCTTGTTATGTTTTATGATCTAGATACCTCCTGAAGTAAATCAAGATTACCTTGCAAATGGTATATAGGAAATGCTGTACCTGGAAGAGAGAGAAGAGTAATACATTTATCAGCAAGGGCAGACACAGAAACACATTTACAAAACAGTATCTATAACAGGCCTGCATAACACATGGCTCAAGCCAAGTGTTGTCCAGCAATCACATACTGTGGCTTGCTAAATGGCTGATAAATTGGCATACGAAACTTTTTTGCAAGTTTTGCAGGCTAGACCTATAATAGTGTCTATAAAATTAAAACTATCATTCACTTCACACAGTTTAGTTTTCAAACTATCCATGAGTCAGGATCAGCTTGTATAATTCCTCCCACTCTGCCCTAGAGATGCGGTCTACATACGGGAGAAACACGGGCCCATTTACTCAGTGTCAGCAACTCCAGATCAACCCTACTCACATGAAGACCCCTTGTGAAAGAGGAAAGATGCCAAATGTGAAAGACAACAAGCTACATAATAGCTGAGTTGAGCCTCAGTGACTCTACTTTAAGATAGCTGCCTAGATTCACATAAGAAAACTTCTTGTCCATATGGAATCCTACAGCAACATGTTGAGAACGTTCTATTGTTTTAGGAGGAAATGTATTCATGGACATTGGACTCCATTATGGTAGTCTTTTTGTGAAGATGTGCGACTTACAAAGGGTAGGGGAACAAATCTCTCCTTTCATAAATGCATACAAGTCTCTAGGAATTGCTGCTTTTTCTAAAAGCTGTTATTTAACAGTTATATAATATAAAATTGTCTAAGTGTTGTACATATATTTAAAAAATGAAAACAATCCCAGCCTGCAAGCTCACAATCCAATGGACACAGTACAAAAACAAATCAAAACAGAAATAGGGAGGAAAGAGGAGGTGTTGGAGGAGCTGCTGCTGCTCCTCTGGCCAATGAACGGAGCTAGGATGGTCCCCCTCTTGCAATGCTGATTATGTGGGAGGCAGGAGGTGCAACTTCCCAGTGGCCCCTTGTGCTCTGGCTGGTGCCAGAGCATGCTTGCCTTTGGTATTATGGTCCCAGGGCAAAAATCTAATATTTTTATGTAGAAGCCATGTGAGGAAAAAGGTATGTCACCTACCATGCCAAGGCAAAGAACTGCAAAACGCAGAAGATGAGAGCAAGTCCCTTATTGTGCCACTGAAAGAGGAAGAAATAATCACACATCAAGCAAAGAAAATGTGTACATGTAGTTCTAAATTTATATGCAGTTGCAGCAAAGATTCAATATTTAGTGGGGTGTAGTTTAGTTGAATTTGCTCTTTTGTGCATTAATTTTTACTCTTGTTTTTATATTTTTTAATGTCTGCTTCTGTAAGTTGCTTTGAATTCATTTTTGGGGGAGAAAACTAAATTAATTGATAACAAAATAATAATTCAAGTACTTACCCAAAAAGCCGAACAAAGAGTTAATATGAGACACAACTAAAAGAGAAAAGAGGGAGAATCTTAAATAAGCAAGACATTACAACCATAACTGAAGAGGGTATGCTTGTTTTGTATATTGACTGCTGCTGGAAATAGGATTCTAGACTACACTGACTTGGGCTGCAATCCTATGCAGATGACTTACATGGGAATATTTCTCTCTCTTTTTTAGGAATCTGGTTTAATTCTCATCACTAGAGATTTTCAGACTGCATGTTTTATGCTACTGTGATTTAATCATACTGTATTTTATTATTTTATGTTTGTGAGCCACCCAGAGAACAAGCATTGGGAGGCCTTATCTTTGGTTAATTATTAACAACAATAGTAAGTCCCATTGGGGCTTATTCTGAGCAGACAAATATAGGATTGAACTGTGTTGTTGGATCAGACAAACAGTTCTTATATGATAAGAGGCATGCACATGCTACAGGCATATTTGACACAACAGTGTTGAAGTACACTATAGTTAATTTAAAGTTACCTAATGACAAAGAGTATAAGGCTGACCTGTGTACTTAGGATTTTGCTGTGGATGATCAGAAAAGTCTCCAGTTTTCAGACTTAGACTGAGTTCTCCATTTTAAGTGAAGTATGAATATTTAATTAGCAAGTTCTGTACCAATAAGGACACCCTTACTCTACACAAGTGCAACAAATCAGAGGAACCTTACAAATATGTTCAAAATAACTGTCGAACTATATCCAGTATCACCAAACACACGCACAAAAAGATACAGCTGCCATCTGAAACAAAGTAGCAGCCAAAGACCCAGTTATAATTAAGAAGCATCAGACAAGCTCCGAAAGAGCAGTCTAAAGATGTCCATTTGCTATGACAGCTAAATGGGATTGCCATATATACAGACACAAAAAGAACATAAGAGCCTGCTGGATCAGGCCAGTGGCCCATCTAGTTCAGCATCCTGTTCACACCTGAGTACAAGAGCACTCTCCCCTCCTATGGCTTCCAGCAATTGGTATTCAGAAGCATACTGCCTCTGACTATGGAGGAAGAGCACAGTTGTCATGACTAGTAGCCACTGATAGCCTTATCTTTCCTGAAGTCTAATCCTCTTTTCAAGCCACCCAAGTACAAGATACTGGGGAAATACAAGAGGAAAAAAGATTTATTAGTTATTATTTATTGTATTTGTATATACCCTTCATACAAATTTATATAAAGTTGCTGTGCAATAAAATACAATTACATAATGGAATGCTACAAAAAGCCCCCATCTTCATTAAAATATAAACTATATAAAGAAGATCCAACATAACATTCCTAGCATGGTTAACAAGCTTGTCCATCCTCTACAGCATGGTGGGGAACCTGTGACCCTCCAGAGGTTATTGGACTCCCAACTCCCACCAGTCCTAGCCAGTATGGTTAATGCTCAGGGATGATGGGAGTTTGGAGTCCACCAATATGCGAAGGGCCACAGATTTCCCATCGCTGCTCTGCAAATGTATGGAGACTGTCTAAACGCAAGTCAGGGAACAACCTCATGACTACCACCTTGAGTTCAATGAAAAAAAGGAAGGATATAAATATAGGGTTGTATTCAACTAAGTCCTACCTAAATTTGTCATGTCCATTAACTTCAATGGGTCTACTCCAAGAAGCAGCAGCATAGAATACCACATGTAGGACCACTGCCTGGACTTGGTGGTGGGCTTGATAAGGGCCAATAAACTGAGTCTGAATCCTAGCAAGACGCAGGCGCTGTGGGTTGGTGGTTCCCGAGTTTGGATAATTGGTCAGTTGCCTGCTTTGGATGAGGTCGTACTCCTTCTAAAAGAGCAGGTCTGTAGACTGGGGGTGCTCCTCAATACATCTTTGTCGCTAGAGGCCCAGGTGACCTCAGTGGCTAAGAGTGCCTTTTACCAGCTTCAGCTGGTAAGACAGCTGTGGCCGTTTCTGCACCAGAATATCCTGACCACTGTTGCTCACGCACTGATAATCCACAGGCTGGATTATAGTAATGTACTCTATGTGGGGCTACCTTTGAGGTTGGTCTGGCAGCTGCAGCTGGTGCAAAATGCAGTGGCACGACTGCTCACTGGGGCAGGGTATTGCCAACATGTCACCCGCTGCTGAAAGAATTGCACTGGCTACCTATTAGCTACCGGGCTAAGCTCAAGGTTCTAGTTTTGGTGTACAAAGCCCTATACACAGCTTGGGACCAGGATACCTGAAAGACCATCTTATCCCTTATATATCCAATTGATCACTGCGCTCTGCAGGTGAGGGCCTCCTGCAGATATCATCTGATCAGGAGGTCCATTCCGCACAACATAGGAAGTGGCCCTTTAGTGTGGTGGTACTTACCCTTTGGAATTCCCTTTCCTTAAATATTAGACAGGGGCCATCTCTGTTATCTTTTCTGTGCCTACTGAAGACCTTCCTCTTTCAACAAGCCTTTTAATTTGAGACCTTATCCCAGGCTGTTTCTGTGTTGGAATTGCTTTTAATATGTTTTTAAACTTTCTTGAAAAAAAAATTGATCTTTTTAAAGCTTTTTTAAAATATCTTTTTAAAGCTTTTTTAAAAGAATGTTTTTAAAGATGTTTTGTTTTAATATATTTTAAAGTCTGTTTTATGATGTTTTAAAGTGTTTTTAATGCTTTTGTTTGCCGCCCTGGGCTCCTACTGGGAGGAAAGGTGGGATATAAATCAAATAAATAATATAGTAAATAAACGTGAGCCCACAGCTGCTTCTAATAGTCCACCAGCCCATATACCTATGTTAGTTATTTGTTGCTGAAAAGTTGCTGTAAAACTTCGCTGTCTGATTACCTGGAATAGGCTTGCCATGAGCAACCAATGAACAGCTATCTGCAAGCCTGGTTTAACTGTGATGTTCATATAATTTGTATAAATCATCTCTCCATTTATATCAGTTTTATACGCTTAAAAAACAGAGAAGCAGAGGTGCTGGGAGATGTGCACGCATGAAAACAATATATTCATGACAGAACATATGCCATTTTAGGATGTGTCAATAAAATGTAGCAAACAAAAACCTCCCTTTCCCCCCTAATCATTTCGAGTGTGCTGTGTTGCTTATGTACTGGACATTTTTAATGGAAGAGATGTAATGTAACACGTCTGGCTATGGTAATCAGGCTACCCTCCTGCTGACTGCCAAGTTTAGGAGACTTAGACCTATGGGTGCAAGTTGCTTATATACTATAATATGCCCTAGAGTGACACTATTGTACTTTGGCCTTGATTTATGGCATGCTCCTCAAAAGGTTGACCACCAGTTGATTCTACACAATTACACATATCTTACCCATTCACTGCAGTTCCATAATGTAGTATTTGTTCAAACAGATATTTGTTCTTATGCCTAGCATTACAGTAAATGTTCCAACTGGAAACTGGCTGCTCCACTGCCAATATATTAGATGGTAATATCTGCATTTTTAATGCATTATCATCATTCTAAGATGACAAAAAAGTTACCAAACTCAAAGCTGCTAAAACATCAGGTAAGGCTTGGCTCAGTCGCCTCTATATTTTGTTGCTGTTATGTGCCTTCAAGTTGATTACGACGTATGGCAACCCTATGAATCAGTGACCTCCAAAAGCATCTGGCATGAACCACCCTGTTCATTACCAACTCCATATTACCAACTACATTACCAGCTAGGTATAAGAAAATTCTGATAAAGGGTGTTATAATGCTCATTTTCTTATTTTTAAAATTTAATGGGCTGGATGAATAAATATGATTCTCATCTAAGATAAACACAATATATTTTCACTATATGTATTTGTGCACCACAACAAAAGTAAAAAGCAATGGTGTATTCTGCACCAAGAAGTCATATGTTACTATTACATTTTCCAGGGTTGTGTTATTCAAAATAAACCTTTGATCAGCTCTAGAAGCAAAACACAAAAACAAAACCCTTTTATGGAAGGTTACTGCACTCATGTCCTGTTTTATGAGGCTCCCAGAGAAATCTGGGTGCTGAAGGTAGAATGCTAGATAAGATGGATTTAGCATGATCCGTTTTCATATTATTAGAAAAGTTACAAGAGGAATACATTAATAGATATGGCAAATACACATTTAACACAATAATGAAGCAACTGGGAAGCCTGCAAGTGGGATTCCTACAGCATCACTAAGTAAAGGAGACGAAGAAGGAAACTGATGGCTGGACTTTAACTCTACAGAGGACTCAGGAGACTATATTCCTCCATGCTAAGCCTTAGCTGATAGGTGGGGAACCTTTTTCAGCCCCGCAATACCTTTTAGGCAACCTTCTGAGAGACATATGCCAATGGTGTGTGGGGCCAGAAGCAAAAGTGGGAGGGCAATGAATGTCAATTTTAACTTTCTACAGTAGGCTAGTATCTACACACAGTCTACACTCACCAATCTCTATCCTCCAGCCAGACATGCAAGAGACATCATCAGAGTTGAAGGACACATTCCAGCCAGGCAGAAACACTCAGGATGCGAAACCGAGCCAGGGAGGGGAGTGGCCTGGGGAGAGTTTCGAGGCTCCTGGGTCCAAGGTTCCCCACCCCTGCCCTTGCTGCTCCTTCCTACTGAAGGGAGTTCATGTGGTTTTTGTTTGTCTTACAATAGCCGCATAGTGAAAACTCTGTTCCTTGTAACTGTCCCTCAGATCTGCCCGAGGACTGGAAACTGGCCAATGAAATACCAATCTTTAAAAAGGGATCCAAGGGGGATCCTGGAAATTACAGGCCAGTTAGCTTAGTGTCTGTACTGGGAAAACTGGTAGAAAGTAGTATTAAAGAAAATTAACCAAGCATATGGAAGACAAGCCTTGCTCAAGCCGAGCCATCATGGCTTCTAGAAGGGAAAGTCCTGTCTCACAAACCTATTAGGATTCTTTGACAAGCCTATTGACAGAGGTAATCCCGTGGATATAGTGTACTTAAGACTTTCAACAAGCTTTTGACAAGGTACCTCACCAAAGACTCCTGAATAAACTTAGCAGTTATGGAATAAGAGCAGAGGTCCACCTGTGGATCAGGAATTGGTTAAGTATCAGGAAGCAGAGAGTAGGAATAAATGGACAGTTCTCCCAATGGAGGGCTACAGAAAGTGGAGTCCGCCAAGGATCAATATTGGGACCTGTGCTTTTTAACTTGTTCATAAATGATCTAGAGTAAGGGGTGAGGAGTGAGGTGGCCAAGTTTGCTGATGATACCAAATTGTTCAGGGTTATTAAAACAAAAAGGGATTGTGAAGAGCTCCAAAAGGACCTCACCAAACTGAGTGAATTGGCAGTAAAATGGCAAATGAAATTCAATGCAAACAAGTGTAAAGTTATCCATATTGGAGTAAAAAATCTTAATTTTACATATACTTTCATAGGGTCTGAACTGGCAGTGACTGATGAGGAATGAGATCTTGGGGTCATAGTGGATAGCTCAATGAAGATGTCAATGTAGTGTGCGGCAGCTGTGAAAAAGGCAAATTCCATGGAAAGGTACTGAAAATAACACTGCTGGTATCACAATGCCATTGTATAAATCTATGGTATGGCTGCATTAGGAATACTGCATACAGTTCTGGTTGCCTCACCTCAAAAAGGATATTGTAGAGTTGGAAAAGGTCCAGAAAAGGACAATCAGAATGATCAAGGGGATGGAGTGACTCTCTCTGAGGAAAGGTTGCAACATTTGGGGCTTTTAAGTTTAGAGAAAAGGCAAGCCAGAGGTAACATGATAGAAGTGCATAAAATTACGCATGGCAAGGCAAAAAAGGATAAAGAAAAGATTTTCTTCCTCTCTCATAATACTAGAACATATGAACATTCAATGAAAGTGAATGTTGGAAGATTCAGGATAGACAAATGAAAGTACTTCTTCAAGCAGCACATAGTTAATTGTGGAATTCGCTCCCACAGGTGGCGGTGTTGGCCACCAGCTTAGATGGATTTAAAAGATTAGACAACTTCATGGAGGATAAGGCTATCAATGGCTACTAGCCATGATGGCTGTGCTCTGCCACCATAGTCAGAGGTAGTATGCTTCTGAAAACCAATTGCTAGAAGCTGCAGGAGGGGAGAGTGCTCTTGCACTCAGGCTTTGCTTGTGGGCTTCTCTTGGACATCTGGTTGGCCACTGTGAGAAAAGGATGCTGGACTAGATGGGTCACTGGCCTGATCTAGCAGGCTCTTATGTTCTTATATAAAAGTATTTTAAATCAAACAAATCCCTTAAAAAGGACACTAAAAGTGAAAGCTCTTTCAATTTCAGTACAAGTTAAAACAAACAAAAAAGCTTCATTACTTACAAGCATAACAATAGTAGCTATCAAACGCGTGGGTTCAAACATTCTCTTCAATTGCCTCATAGGTCCCATAAGAAAGATGGTGCTATAAGAAGATAAAATACCTTTTAACAAATTTGTGGGCAGCAAGACCAAGAACAAAGCACCCAATTGTAAAATTTGCACATTATACAAGCTTAAACTGATACAATAATTGTATTGTAGGAGTCATAAATGTACCTTCTCCTAGCCCCAAAATATTACTTAGAGACTACTATATTGGAAAACAAGCAGTAAAATCACTGAATATTTAATGGGACACAGCATGTTAGGCTAACATAGTAAAATCACTTCCCACACTCCACGCTAAAACCCACAAGCGTGTAATTGCACCCCTCTTCTTCTCAGTCAAAATATTTTAACTGTAAAATGAAAAAAAGTTTATGCGTTTTATATTTGATATTCTGTGTCCTACTACTAATTAAAAGAAAAAAAGATTACCTTCCAAGGGATGAGATATTCCCCAAAGTGTAAAATACTGCAAACAAGACTGTCCCCCTCCTGGGAAGCCATAGCAGGCAAGTACCCTGGAAAGGCAAACAGTAGCAACACACATCATCACTATAAAAATCTATAAACCATACCTGTAGAGAAATAGCATGAGAGACTATTGAATATAAGTATTCCAGATTCTCTCATCCATTATCATATAAAATGTGTTTCAATTCTCTAAGGGAGTATTAAGCATGAAAATAAAATAGTAAAATATTATTTTTCAACCAGCATTTCATCCAAAAGCAAGAATATCTCAGATCTAGATTTCAGTCTGGGAATCATGCAGCAACATGATCCCAGTTGGTATCTGTATTGGATTTGAATTGATTTTATATATGTGCTGTTGTTGTTTTAACTGTTTTTCTATATAGTTTTTAAAATTGTTTCTCTATATGCAATTGTTTCAGCTCTTTATATATATCTAACTGTTTTATGTATGTTTTTATTATACTGTAAATCACTTTGGGATGTCTCATGGCAAGCAGCTCATAAATAAAACAAACAACATCATCAGTATATAGGGATGACGGGGCAGTAACAAAACTGAGATTAAAACAGCTTTACAACCCAATGTTCCTTGTTATTTCAGTTTAAAGAGGGAGGGAGGAAAACCCTAGTACTACTTATATTTATAACTGATACAGTTTTTTCCAAAGACCTGAGAGCTCTGTTTTACTTTCATAACCGCTCTGAGACCGCAATCCTATGAGCACTTAGCTGGAAGTAAACTACATTGAACTCAATGGAACTTACTCTTGAATATATATGGATAGGACTGTGCTAAGACAGACTAGTTAGAGGCCACCTTCAGAGCCACATGGGGATTTGAGTTAAACTTGCCCATATCCAGACCCAAAACTCCAGCACTGCACCACACAGGAAACCTACTCTTCCCCAAAGCAGTGTCCGGCTTCCTGCAACATAATGAGGCCCTTTCTCCCTCCTTTTTTCTCCAGAGCAATTTTTCACAAATGAAGAATTTGTTTTATTGAATGAAGGTACATGCTAGGCTTTAAAAAA
Source organism: Rhineura floridana (assembly GCF_030035675.1). Classification (NCBI taxonomy): domain Eukaryota; kingdom Metazoa; phylum Chordata; class Lepidosauria; order Squamata; family Rhineuridae; genus Rhineura; species Rhineura floridana. The sequence goes on along the minus strand of NC_084484.1, from coordinate 140,729,626 downwards.
AGAAAAGAAAATGACCAGCCCTAATGAAGCAAGAGTGAGGAATAAGACAATCAAGTGAATCAGTATTCAGTTGGCCAATTAGTCCGTCTTCAGCATTCTGAATCCAGAAAGAAGCAAGGTTCACCACACTGGGGAAAAAAGCACACCGCAGTCTGCATGTGGGTACATGGGTAATGCCTTGAAGATCAGATGTCAATATCAATCACCTATGGTGGTGACTGAACACAAACATGTTTATGACATGCCCATCAAGAAAGGTCTGATACTTCAACCATGAATGAAAAAGAATGAATTACTGCCTTGTTGTTGGTTGCTTGAAAGTCCCCTCTAAAGCCTCAGGCACCAGTTACATACAAATAGAGGATATTAGACAGATAATTATTTTTCAGCATTAGAACTTATTATTGTCTGGGCAACTCCTCCTTTGTCTGTATTTTCTCTCCTGTTCTGAAGCCACAGGCTTCTTGTGACCCAGTAGAAGACTTGCAACCAATATTCCACGTTAAATTACATTTAGATTGCAAAACATATACAGTAACATTAAATGATGCCCACCTGATGGTGCAATGGATTTCTGCTTGTACAACAGGACTTCGCTTGGCTCTTCTACCTGCTGTGCGCCCCCCTCCCCATCCACTCTAGGAGGAGGAGATGTGGGAGGCTTATAAGGGGCTACAGGAAGAAAAAGCAGGGAAAGTCTGCTCACAAGATATGTTACCCATAAAGATTAATATGGGAGTAAGACCCAAGGACAGGGATATAGTCATCCAGGTTGGTGGTGTCCCCTTACATTTCTGGGAGTAGGATCGCGGCAGAGTCCCCATGTCTCCAGTGTCCCTTCCTGCTGATTCGAGCCATTGAGAAAACGCTTCTCAGTAGCTCTCCTTTCATGCTGATTGGCTCCTACGAATGTTTGTTGTTGTGGGAGAATCATAGAATCACAGAATAGTAGAATTGGGGCCTATAAGGCCATCAAGTCCAACCCCCTGCTCAATGCAGGAATCCAAATCAAAACATTCCCAACAGATAGCTGTCCAGCTGCCTCTTGAAGGCCTCCAGCGTCAGAGAGCCCACTACCTCTCTAGGTCATTGGTTCCATTGTCATATGGCTCTAACAGTTAGGAAGTTTTTCCTGATGTTCAGTTCAAATCTGGCTTCCTGAAACTTGAGCCTATTATTCCGTGTCCTGCACTCTGGGACAATCAAGAAGAGATACCAGCACTCCTTTGTGTGGCAACCTTTCATGTACTTGAAGAATGCTATCATATCTCCCCTCAGTCTTCTCTTCTCCAGGCTAAACATGCCCAGTTCTTTCAGTCTCTCCTCACAGGGCTTGGTTTCCAGTCCCCTGATCATCCTTGTTGCCCTTTTCTGAAACTTCCAGTTTGTCTGCAACCTTCTTGAAGTGCGGAGACCAGAACTGAATGCAGTACTCAAGGTGAGGCCTAACCAGTACTGAATAGAGGAGAACTAATACTTCACATGATTTGGAAACTATAGTTCTGTTAATGCAGCCTAATATAGCATTTGCCTTTTTTGCAGCGACATCGCACTGTTGACTCATATTCAGCTTGTGATCAATGACAATTCCAAGATCCTTCTCACATGTCATATTGCTGAGCCAAGTATCCCCCATCTTATAACTGTGCATTTGGTTTCTTTTTCCTAAGTGTAGAACTTTATCCCTGTTGAATTTCATTCTGTTTTTTCAGCCCAATGCTCCAGCCTATCAAGGTCCCTTTGAATTTTGTTTCCATCTTCCACGGTATTAGCTGTGCCCTCCAATTTTGTATCATCTGCAAATTTGATAAGCATGCTTTGTACCTCCTCATCCAAGTCATTAATAAAAATGTTGAAGAGCACTGGGCCCAGGACAGAGCCCTGTGGTACCCCACTCGTTACTTCCGCTCAGTTTGAGAAGGAACCATTGATAAGCACTCTGAGTATGATTCTGGAGCCAACTGTGGATCCACCTGATAGTTGTTCCATCCAGCCCACATTTAGCCAGCTTGCTAATCAGAATATCATGGGGCACTTTGTCAAAAGCTTTGCTGAAGTCGAGATATATTATGTCCACAGCATTCCCACAGTCTACAAGGAAGGTTACCTGATCAAAACACGAGATAAGATTAGTTTGGCAGGATTTGTTCTTCAAAAATCCATGTTGGCTCCTAGTAATCACGGCATTGTTTTCAAGGTGCTTACAGACTGACTGCTTTATAATCTGCTCCTGAGTTTTTGCAGGGATTGATGTTAGGTTGACTGGTCTGTAGTTCCCTGGTTCCTCCTTTCTGCCCTTTTTGAAGATAGGGACAACATTAGCTCTCCCCTCCAGTCATCCGGCACTTACCAGTCCTCCACGATTTCGCAAAGATAATAGACAGCGGTTCTGAGAGTTCTTCAGCCAGTTCCTTCCATACTCTAGGATGCAGTTTATCGGGCCCTGCCGATTTGAACTCATTCAAAGTGATTAGGTATTCTTTGACCATTTGTCTATAAATCTCAAACTCCAATCCTGCCCCTTCTACTTCATGTTTCCTGGGAGGGTCATAGACCCCTTTTTGGGAGAAGACTGAGCCAAAGTAGGAAGTGAGCACTTCTGCCTTTTGTCATCTGTTGTCATTTTGCCTTCCTCATTGAGTAGGTGTGCCACCATTTCTTTTCTCTGTCTTTTACTATGGATGTACTTGAAGAAAGCTTTTTTGTTGCTTTTAGCATCTCTCGCTAACCTGAGCTCATTCTCAGCTTTAGCCTTCCTGACGCCATCCCTGCAATTCCATGATACCTGCCTGTACTCTTCCTTTGTGGCCTGGCCTTCTTTCCACTTCCTGTAGTTGTCCTTTTTTGTTTTCAGGTCATCTCTAAGCTTTTTGTGAAGCCACATTGGCTTCTTCTGCTGTTTTCCCCTTTTTTTCCTTGTTAGAATTGCTTGCCATTGCACTTTTAGAATTTCCTTTTTTAGAAACTCCCACCCACCTTGGACTCCTTTTCTCATTAGGGTCGCTTGCCATGGAACTGTACTTACAATTGTTCTCAGTTTATTAAAATCAGCTTTCCTGAAGTCCAGGGTGCATGTATGGCTACTCTCAGCTTTTCCTTCTATTAAAAGCAAGAATTCTATTATGGTGTGGTCACTTTCCCCCAGAGTTCCCGTAAATGCCACTTCATCCACCAAATCATCTCTATTGGTTAGAATCAAGTCCAGGATACTGATCCTCTGGTTGCTTCCTCCACTTTCTATAGGAGGAAGTTATCTCCAACACAAGTCAGAAATTTCTTGGAGATGCTGTGTTTGGCATAATTTGCACGTGGGAAGGGCAGATGAGCGGGGAAACTACGAAAGAGAGCAAGGAAGCAAGGGAAAGAAGAAAAGGAGGGAGAGGAGAACTTGGGCTGAAAGGGGGGAATCTCTTTCTCTGCTGCACAGCCTCCAGGTTTTTTTTGCTTGTTAAGAAGGATCTTATTCTCAAGCCAGCAGCAACAAAAAAAGGTGGGGAGATGGTTTTGTTCCAGCCCAAAGCCATATAAGGAGAGAAGGGAAAGAGAAAAAATACTTTGAAGGGGGGAGGGGGGGAGAAAGCGCATGTATGAGAAAGTGTTTCAGCTTTTAATGATGTTGTGTATTATGTGTATTGTGCATGGTAAGGTGAAATGCAAATGAACATGCCTAAGAGAGTGTGTGTGGTGCAGACAACACCAGAGGTTAGGATCAGGAATTTCCATGCTTATGTTTCTTCCTAAAACTCATAAGCTCTACAAAAATGCAGTTACTCTGAGTCTTTGTATGACAGCCAGAAGGGAAACTCAGCAAAGGAAGTTCCTTACCTTGCAGCATCTTAGTACATTTGCCCAGATATGTGCACAGAAAACAGTAGATCTAGCTAAAAGGCAACACATGGAGATCTGCATTGATCATTACAATGCATCACTAAGGGAAAGTACTCCAAACGCAGTAAGAGACTGAAAGCTCATTTTATTGTAAAATCTTAGAAGATTGTATAATCTTACAAGGGGTATATGGTGTGACTATCATGAAGGGATCCTGTATTTCTGAAATTGCCACTATACTACTACCCACTGGTTCACAGTGGAACTTACTTCAAAGCAAGCATGTATAAGAGTGAACTATTTGAACTGATATGAAAATATAGGGTAAATAGATCAGTCAAAGCGATTCTTCCACGTGGAGCTGACTCTCATACGTTCCTTCAGCAAAGATACAGCTGAGTATATTTGAAAAATAAGAGACATGGCGTATAAGGTTGCTTTGCACCATGGAAGATATTATACAAGAAATCCAAACTTTATCCAACAAAAACTGATGAGGTGGGGATGGAAAGCTCTTACCAGAATAGAGCACAGAACTCCTATAGCAAAACAAGCTATAAAGCCTTTCACTCTCGTACTCCAGCTTAAGGAAGATGCATCAGCCACCTGGAAGTTTTAAAAAGACAACCTTATTAAAATTTCATTGTCAGTGTTTTTAAAAAGTCAGGCATCAGTGTATGACCCAATATAGAGACGATTGCTTTCAGTTTCCTTCAAGCAGTCTTACTAAGCAAGGAAACTGAAGTACACAGTATCATGCTGTCCATATGATAAAACTGTTAAAAGAATAAATTGGATTTCCAACTAAGGTAAAGGAACACTATGATATAAATGTTACTGAATGAAGTCCATCTCATACATATGTTAACAATTCACAAACATGCTTTGAACACCATTTTGGACGTTGTACCTACCTATCTGTTCTATTAGCAGAAAAATCCCTTTCACAATGTTAAAAAATGGGCAAACTTCAAATATTTTTTTCTTCCACAATACCTTCTATTGATCACCACTCAAAGCAACTTTGAGCTTGTTCTTTTCAACTGTTCACAGAAAGCAGTTAAGTTTCCCTGCTTATTAGTTGCATTTCTGTTCTAATATTCAACAACAGTTTACTGAATCCTCCATTTCACCTGCTTAGCATAGTCAAAGTTTCATGCCCAGTTTACCCCAAGATGATTCAGTTAATAAAGACTGGCAACATTCCATCTTTTATAATGAAAGTGTTGACCTAATTGTTTTATGCCCAATTCTACTCTAGAGAAGGTTTCCTTCTTATGTGAGAATGTAGCTCTGAAAATGCTAGGAAGCTTCTATCAACTATTTGAATACAAACACTCTGTTTTAAAAAAGGGCATTCGTTTAATAAAAGCAGGATTTGGATCATTTTGGCCATTGTTACAAAAGCCAGGAATCACACGTTATCATTTACAGTTTTTTAAAAAATATATATGATAAGCCAGTCAATTAATATGTAGTTGTCTGAAATCTAAGTAATTAAAACTTTTGGGGAAAGCCAAGTTCAAAAGCACTTTAGGTGCATCCAACTTATCATTCTTACCCAGCATTTTGAATCACCTTCCAAAAAAAAGACAAAAGACAATGGTTTAGACACATTTAACACTGCATTGGATGTGCTGCTAATTTCAAAAGTGATTTCACATCTGGGTATCAAAAGCTTTCTTCTGCATGCCTAACTAGCTGAGTAGCTCTTTAGATACAGATTGAAAGAAAGAATGTATACCACATGGGAAAAACGCAAGAGATAATCAAGGTAGGGAAAAAGAGATAATGATGCTAATAAAGCTGATGTTTCCTACGCTAATATTAGTTACGTTTGATTCTCTCAGGTTTTACTCAACACATACAGTACCACAGACCTGCATTGTAAATAGATTGATAATATCCAGCTGCTTGTCCTATTTCGCTATCAAACAGAATGGAATTTATTCTACGCTTCTGAAATCTTTTCTCCCGTTTGAAGCTATCAATAAATTTTATAACAAATTTCAGTTTTTCATATGTTTTGTATTTTGACAATAAATGGATGTTTGTTGTGAACCACTATGGGCAGTTCACTATGAAAAAGCAACATAACTTTCAAGATTTCAATTATCTAGTTATGATCCTTACAACAACCCTGTAAGGGGTGCCAGTATTATTACCTGCCATATTGTAGATGAGAGTGGGGACTCAGGCCAAGACTGTGGCTTACCTAAAGTCACATAGTGAGTTCATGTCAGAGTGGAGAATCATACCAGGGACTACATAATTTCTAGTTAAGTCACAGCTGTTACGCTACATCAATGTCATTAACTTAGAACAATTCCAGATATATATTGTCAAGGTTGTCATTTTGATGCAGTGATGTTATGTTTTCCCAGCACAAATGTGCAATGTATTCACAATAGCAAATAGAATCCCTCCTCCAGAGATGAATCCATTGCTACTGCAACTGCTACATCGCACTATGGTTGTGCAAGTGTCACAGGCATATCACTAGCAATAAAGACAACACTCTCCATAAACAAACATGAAAACCCTCATTTCGTGGGTCCTGAAGCACTTATTCAATGCCCTTGTGAAAAAAAATTACAAAGCAACATGTTCATCCCCTCTTTCCAACCATTTAGATCTTTTTAAGATGGTCCAAAATTTAAAAGCATCCCTTACTCTTTATATGCTCCATGATGATGCAAAGCCAGTACTGGAGTGCCCATCAAGTTCTGTTTATCAGACAAACAAGCACACCAAGAGCATGCTTATCTCCCTATAGCAAGATCAGTCCTCTGTTGTACGAAAATGGAACATCATGCTACATGTGCCATGTGAGTGAGCAGCACAAAGATAAAATCCATAGATGATCTATAACTTTTTCATTACTTGCCCCACCATTTCAAAAGCCCCTCTATAATAAACCCTAAATTTATTAGCATTGAATTACATTCGGGAGTCAATGAATGTCAAGGTTTGCGTTAAGTACAAGACACAGCACCTGATTTTTGCCACACTCCCCTCCCCCCAAAAAAAACTATTTCTGAGGGGTAGAATCCCTTTGGTGTTGGAATATATGTGGTTCAACTCCAACTTGTGGGTTGAGGCTGCATGGGGTTAAAAAGGATAGCTAGAGAGGAGACCTCTTGGTTGCTAGGCTATACCTGTCCTTTGATCTCCTGCTGTCTCTTCCTTCCTGCTAGACTGATATGCAAAGGATGCTGATCACAGTTCCTTCCCTCCTTCTTACTTCTTCTTTCTCTTGAGAGGGGAGCAGACATATTCCTTCGTCTCTCCCTCTCCTCCAAAGCATGAGGGCAAGCACTGGGCTCAGTGTTTGTAGCTCCAACTTAGCTAGTTAGCTAGATATAGGACTTTTTCCTATCAAGCATGTACTTCCAGAATAAAGTAGTTATTTCTTATTTTAAAGTGTAAAGTCTCTGACTAATTTGCAGGGAAGGTAGAATCTTTAGCAAGGATTCAAACACACACACACAAGCTCGCTCAGAACTCTCCGTTCCCAGCATTGCGACTCTCTGACATTTGGAAGAGTATTAGATATGGTGCAGAGAACTGCAGTAGGTTCTCTACCCTGCACAACCACTTTCCACTAGTGCAAAGCCACTGGATACAACCCACCAAAAATATGTTAATAGTATTAAATAGAACTTATTCCTATTTAAAAACAAATGACATCTGCAAACACTGCACTACTTTTGTTTGTATTACATGTTGTTCTTTGCTAGAAAGAAATGTTGCCTGTTGTATTTGCTTTTTACTAATGACTAATTCCCTATCACATTTACACACTGGAACCAAAATAGACTTTACTTATGGACCACCAATTAAGACTGGTTTATTCAACATTAGCTGATCATTAAAGTTTGCAGGCCAAGCTTTTTAGTACTTGCCAAACAACCTCAAAGATATACCCTAATAAAGTGGTGTTTTGCTTCTCATCGCATGCCTTGCAAATTCTACCCAGGGTGCCTTTGGTAGTAAACAACTATTACACACCTTCCTTTCCGCCTTTCTCCCTTGAGATAAGAACAGAAGAATACAAATAGTGCACAACTGGATCAGGCCACTGGTCTCTCTACTCCAGGATTATGTTCTCACAATGGCTAACCAGGTACAGGATATGAGCACCCTTGGCACTCTCCAGCTCCTGATCCCCAGCAATTCAGGGACATGGTGGTTCTGATACTAGAGATAATATAACCATTATGATTAGTAGCCATTGATTCTATCCTGTATTTTTCACATTTCCTTCAATGTATTTTAAAAAATGCAGTTAAGCCTTTTGTGATAAGCTAACGAAGGGTGCAATCCAACTCGCATTTACGCTGGGCTGAGGGGAGTTGGATGCAATGGATCTCCAGCTGAGTTGGCTGGATCCTGGCTCAGCCAGGCTACCCCAGCATAAATCCTTCAGTCTGGCTCAGGCAGGCCCCAGCCCGCTCAGACAAGACCAGCTCAAATGGAGGTGTAAGGCCCAAAAAAGGGGCATGTCAGGGGAGGGGTCGAGGTGACGGGACTTAGCCACATCCAACTCATGCTTGGAGCACTCTTGCAGGTCCCAATCCAGGCAAAAGTTACACCAGAAAAAGGTAGGTCTAAGAAAAAAATGCAACAGAGGTTAACTGAGACGGCTTATTCCCCGGTAGGGGTATTTGGAAGAGCAGGTTTTTACTTTCTGGTTCCTGTGTGCAGCTCTCAGACGAGCTGGCATTCAGCCAACCTAGAGGCTCCTGAATGGTAATTGGATGCTGACTTCCCCCAAGTTCAATCGCTCTGTAAATAATCAGTGGAGAGGCAACCAGCTAATCCAGTGTAAGATTCTTCAGTCAGTTGGATTGCTCCAATATCTTTTATTTTTTAAAAACCACCTGCAGTGGTCACAGTCCTTCTTGGCTCCTCTTAGATTACAATTAACGGGTTGTGGACTCTTGTGCAGCTAGCAAGAGAAGTACCAAAGGAGCGGTAGCACTTTCCTCAAATGAATTAAAACAGACTAAAATAACTTTTCCATTACGATCCCAATTAAGCGTGCCCCAGTGTGGACCTTTAACCGGCCTCTGGTGCTGGTGATGTCAGCGGCTAAAAATCTTGTGAGGAAGGAAGGAAGTCATTACATTAAAAACATAAGCACACACCCTTTGAAATGAAAGGGGCGAGTGAGGCACCAGAACGGGTCTCTCGCGTACTGCAATTAAAGGCACAGAAGCCCTGCGGGGTGGGAAGGTAGCCGCTGGCCTTCCTAGCAGGATGGAGACAGGAAACAACAGATAGCTGAGGACCTCTTGAAAGGTGTGGGAGGATAAAGGGGGCAAAGGGACAAACACCAACGACCTCAGAACGGGTTGCGCTTATTTCCCTAAAACTAGTGGGGGTGGGGGCTAAGAGCTCGAGTGAGGAACAGCACCTCAGTTTTGGGGCGAAGAGATCCCAGCAGTAGCTATAGACAGGAAGAACACGACCAAAGGCAAAAGCCTAACTCAATTCAGGAGAAAGACACGTGGGGACTCCACCCCTTCGACTCGTCTGGTGAGGGTTACCTCGGCCAGGACCCCCGGCTCTTCGGCGTCCTTCCCGCTTAGAACCCGCTTCAGCTTGTCCATTCCGCGCGGCCCAGACACTTGTTGCCTTCGGAGTTCCACCTACAGTGATGCCGTCTCTGCTTCACAAGCCAAGCAACCCGCCTCCGAAGACTACAACTCCCAACATGCAAAGAAGCCGGAGGCTCGTGAAGCTTTCCTCATGCCCATCGGAGCGACCAACCCGAGCCCTCTGGTGCAAGGCACATTGGGAAATGTAGTTAGGTATACTTCCCGCACCTGCGTGTTGCACTACTCTTTTGAAGTCTGGACTCCGCCTGTGGCCTCTTTGTTCACTTGTACTGTATATAGGTTATGCTGGTGCTTTTTCCCCGAGAGTAGTAAGTCGAGTAAGAGAATATCGCTTTTGGATTGAAGACTACTATTTGCACTTTTGTTTAAAGCGGGTCTTGTGTTTGTCTTCCTAACTAGGTACGTTGATTAGTATTTCTATTTTGCTTATTGATTGAAAGATTGCGGCTTTATAAGTGCCGTATGAGTGAGCTAGTGTGAGACGGAATCCAGACTCACAGATCAGGACTCGAAAGGTATGTCAGAGTCCTAATGTTATGTTTTAATGGATTTCCCGTCTATAGATCTTTTCCAAAGTATTTCCCAGACAGATTTTTATGACCAAACCTCCTCCCCAAACAAAAACCAATGCTAGTCCTGCTCAGAGTAGACTCGTTGAAGTTAATGGGCATGATTAATTTAGGCTAATTAATTTCAGTAGGCCTATTCTGAACAGGACAGATGAATACAACTCCAAATTATTAAAAAGTGATTCGTGCTTGCTTCCGGTTTCTTAGTGTGGGCAGATGTATAAACGAATTTACTGCTAGCCCCACTGGAAGCGTTCCTTCTAATGTAAGGAGCAAGATTTTTGGCAGGAGCACAACACAGGACTGAAGAGTTAAATGTCAACACTGCGCTTCCTGCAATCCTAAAAGTTATGCAGTTGTTCACGTTTTTAAAATGTGATTTTTAAATGCCAAGATGTATTTAGTCACATCTAGTTTAGCCTTAGGGGGATCAGACACAACGCTGCTGCTCTGTTCTTTTTTTACTGAAGACTTACAGTGCCATCTTCTGCCTTTTAGATGCACAGCACTAGAGTATAGTATCGGGAAAGATAACTGACTGGGGGAAAAGGGAGGGGATTTATTTGCATTCCAGCCTTAATTCCACCATATAGTCACTTTTTAGTCAACATTTTCCCATCCACATACAATCTTGTGATAATGTACAAATTGGCCCTTGAGATACTTAGAAAACAAAATCCCAGTTGTAGAGTTTATGAACTAAGAGAAGGCGAGCTCCTTTCTTCATGGCAGAAAAGGTAAAGAAAAAGGTGTGAGAGCCAGAGTCTGTCTCCTAGGTGTCAAGGGCCAGCTAAAGATCACCTCCACAGTGAGTGGCTCAGGGGTTACATGCCCTGCCACCTATGTAGCAGTGGGCAAGCTGCATAGTCCCAAGGAGCCAGTTGCCCCCCAGCTGGCAGTTGCGGACAAGGAAGGGGCTGGCTCGTGCAGCTGTGGCAAGCTGAGCAGGCCCTAGCCAGCTGGAGAGGACTAGCCTCAGAGGGAGGCAATGGTAAACCCCCTCTGAATACCGCTTACCATGACAACCCTATTCATAGGGTAGCCGTAAATCGGGATTGACTTGAAGGCAGTCCATTTCCATTTATGGAAACCAACAGAGCAGGAGGTGCTGAACCTGACATTCACCTCCCACTACCCCCAACTCTTAGTCACATTGCCTGGGGCTGATGGGAATTGGAGTTCAATGGCAGCTGGTTCCCCATCTCAATCTGTTATTACTAGCTAGGTAAGGAAAATATTTCTTACAGTAAAGACTGTTGGAAGTTGGGAGAGATTAAAATGTGTCATACATTTTCATTTAGTGACAGATCCTTATAGTATGAACCATCACATATTTGACTGGCTACAGAATAATATTAAAGGCTTCTTTCACACATGGGCTGGGGTGCAGTGTAAAAATTGCTTCTGCACAAATTCCACTGAAATGAAGGGGAGCTGCCCAGTTTCCCTCCATTTCAATAGGGCTTGTGCTAAAGATAATGATAATATTCTGTAGCCAATCAGGGTTTCAGCTTGCTCCATTTAGAGAATACTTACTAAAATAACTCCCCTGTATAGGCAATCTTAGGCCCTATCCGCACTATACATTTAAAGCAGTATCATACCACTTTAAAACAGTCATGGCTTCCCCCAAAAGAATCCTGGGAACTATACTTTGTTCAGGGTGCTAAGAGTTACTAGGAGATCCCTGTTCCTCTCACAGAAATATAATTCCCAGAGTTCCCTGGGAAGAGGGATTGTTAACCTACTCTGGAAATTGCAATTGTAGGAGGGGAGCAGGGGTGTCACAACTCAGCACCCAGGACAAACTACAGTTCCCAGGATTTTGAGGGGGAAGCTATGACTGTTTAAAATAGTGATACTGCTTTAAATGTATAGTGCAGATGCAGCCTTAACTTCCTTTTGTGTATGACATAGCATACAGAATGTCCAACAATAAGGAGCAATTGTGTGTTCCTTTTTGCATGTAGTTAAGGTTCTTCCCCCATCCTTTCTATGTGTTTTGTAGCACCAGGTAAGGTAAATAAAACTGACAGTCTGACATCAAGTGTATTTAACACAACGGCATTAACACCATACAAGACTACCAAGGGACTATGATGCAGTTTTTCAGCCTTTCTCACAGGCAAGCTTGATTTTGCCATAGCCATTTCTATCCATTTGTGACAGAACAGAAAAATATGTAAATATATTACTACACTTGGATTCTGGTACCCTTGTAAGTTAGCAGATAGCAGTATGAACAACACCACTTCTAATATCAGTCTGCATCCCAATTTTTTTCTTTTTCTTCAAAATTAAATACTGAAGAATACAATAGGATTCATTACGAGAATTGCTTGCCCTTGCTTTGGGGGGTCTTACCTTTTCACTGAATAGTATACAGAAACTATCTGTACCTATTTCATCTCAGTCCCTTCTCTAGGTCAAGCAATCATCAGCTATTTTAATATACACCTAGTAATCATGAAAGAACAGAAAGGTAGCCACAACTGAATACAGTTAACGTGAGCAAATGAAATATTCCTAAGAATACAATTATCAGCTTGACTATCTGATTTCTTCCTTAGTAAACTGTAATGTCAACACATGCATGTTATTTACAGGTTATATATACTCATTCCTTAGAGAAATCAATTTTCAGAGCAAACTGCATCAATGAACTAATGAACGATTTGCATGAAGTCAAGGTCTTCCCTATGCAGGTATGCTCATTAGTATCCTTTTTACCACTGATCCTTTGAGATAAGTCTTAATATGCTTTACAACTTAGGAGTCCAATCTTATGCATGTTTACTCAGAAATAAGTCCTACAACATTCAAGGGAACTCCTATCTAAATATGCATAGCATTGGATTGCATACTCCAAATAAGTAGTGAGGAATCTGAGAATGAAAGTCCACTCACTTTTTCAAAATGAATTGGTAGCACAGAAACACAAGCAAGCCCAAAACACTTCTCAGGAGTCTTCCACTTTAGTCAAATAGAAAAGAATACTGTCATGACAGCTGAAATGCATATGCTACTACTAGGAGGAGGGCATGTCTAGAATTCTGCTGCCATTGGGGGAAAAAAAACAACTCCAGTTTTACTCAATATTGTCATAACCTCAAATCTCTCTTTTTCTAGCTTCCTCCAAAGGGAGAGGAATATAGCGAAATGTTGAGACCAAAAGTGATTACACTTCTGAAAAACATTAATTAAATAATAACTTTTTCCCAAAGCAGTTCACTTAGTCTCTTATTAGAAATGAAGAATGGGCCCAGAACAGCCCACATGAAAGACAGGGTTTCCTCCAAGATACATAGCTCATGGGGAGGGCAGGGGAAGAATTTTGCAGCATAGGCTGCTCTGAAACAAGTATGAATATCCTTGTAATCATTTTAGGTTAAAATATCATTAATGTACAATAGCTTGAAGTTGACCACTAAGATATTATGAATTGTTAACACTGTATACAGGATTCACATGAATGTACAATGTCATCAATATACCCTCCCATAATTTTTTTTATTAAATGGAGGTAACCTTTTTAGATTGCCAAGTATGTGGTACTGTGCAATCCATTTCAACAACTGCTATCCTATTAAATGTCTAGCCTGCTTAAGAACCAAGGACTTCTGCATACACAAGGCAGCCCCATCCATTTTTTCCGATTTCTCCAGCCTGCTGTATGTTGAGGAACCTTCAATCCTCAGGAGTGGCTTTCAGAGGGGTGTAGGGCGAAGAGCCAAGAAAAACACACTGCATGAACAGAATTCCACTTATTCTTCTTTGGATCCAAACCTTTGTTAAATTGCTTTTCTTGACCGGTGAAAGAGGCATCAGGCCACATCCAATGGTGTCTGTGTGAGAGCAAAAAGGACTTCTGCTCATGCAACAGGACTTTACATTCTTCTTCTCCTCACTCCAGCCTTCTGTGCATCCTCAAAATCTGCTTCAAGCTCAGGGGATTTTGTGGGAGGACAGTGACGTCTTGTTACATGAGCAGAAGTCTACTTCTACAACATTGGATTCCACCCTTAATTTCCTTTACAAGACATAAGCCTAGTTCACCTACAACATGAAACCATGGTTTATTCATACATGAACACTTTGCTCCTCCCCTGCTCCCATCTATGCTGCATGGGGGAAGAAAACAAGCCAGAGTCTGCCTTGTTGTGATATGTGAACCTGGACTCATTGCTTGGAGAGAAACAAAACAAACAACGGGAAAGGCCAAGGTTTGTTCTTGGTTTACTGCTTGCGGTTTGGAGAGAATCAAACCACAAGTAGAGGTTCCCACGTCACAACATCCTGGACTCAGGATAGTTTCCTCCTCCACATGGTGCAATCAGGAGTGAGGAAGGAAGTGCTCATGCATGTAAAACCATTGTTTATTTTAAAACTATGGCTTAATGTTGCATGTGAACCAGGCCAAATGACATTTCCTGTTTATAGACAGATACCAAGCAACTGATCAAAACAGTAATACCATCCAATACATAACAGAGATCCACAAACTCATGAAGATCACTGCGCTCAGTCCGACAAGTCATATAAAGCAGGGTCCTTTTATAACCAAGACTATGTTAAAACAAAGTTCTTAAAAGCCATTTGCACTTATGAATGAGTCTTATTTTTCCCAAACCCTCCAAACTTTCTTGAACTGCAGTATGCTTCAGAAGAATTACTGATGATTTGGGGGTGTATTCTCCAATGTCACATAACTCCAGTTCAGAACTGGTTTATCATTGGCTTCCAGGTGCATTTGAAATAGACACAATGAAATATTAGCAAAACCTTGAAATTAACTCCCCTTTGCCCATCCACAGCTACAGAAATATTAGTCAGACATCCAAATAGATGTGTATCCAGCAAGTACAGAAATCTTCAGTGGCAACGACCAAGAAGCTGTCTCCAGAGCAAGGTCTGTTTCAAGTCCACAAAATTATGTAGATTCCACTTAAGTGCCTTCTGGTGCTGCTGCAGATTCAGGATGCAAATCCTCTGGAAACTCCAGCTTCTCACAAATATTCTCCTTGACAGGTAAATACTGAGCAATCTCATTAGGATCCGTGAAAAGGGGTGGAGGAACATGCTTAAAACCAAAAGAGAGAACCTTGCTGAACACAGCCAAATAGAAACTACTTCTATACAGAATTATAATGGACACTTAAATTAGAGTTAGTTAGATGTTCTGTTTATATAACGTTTATGCATATTAAAGCCAATAAATTTCTTCTTCAAGTGATTCCTTCCACATAACTGAAGAGTTTGAGAAACACGCCCAAGTAGAGAAAAGGTGCATTACACTTGAGACTAAAGCATATTAAAAAAAACTTATAAAACAAAAATAATTTTTATTTGTTAATTTCATTTCCCTGGCAACAAAACTCAAGAAATATTCACTAAAGGTAGTTATCTACCAGTACCCCATCACAAAGTAATCTGCATCAGGAAGTTACCAATGCTGATGAGAGAAAAACTATTATGCTTAAAATGTTAATACCTTTAAACTTGATATTTTGCTTTCCCTTGAAGTATATTCTCGTAACATGTAGCGTTTATCAGCCTAGTAATAAAGAAAATAGGTGAAATGTAATTGCATAAAGTATAAGATTCTACATGCACTGTAAGATTCTACATGCAGGCATCGTTTCAATCAATGTGATTTTAATACACAGGAATTAACATAAGTTGCCAGTTGGATTTGAGAACATGCTTTTCCCCTTTCAACTTTAATTTAAATGGTCATCTACTACTTTAGACATAAAAAACTGCTAGCATTTCCCATGAAGATGAACATCTGACATCAGGCACTCTACAGATTATACACAAGTAATGAACCAATTGTGTTTCTCTCAAAGGTATCCTTGATGAAGTAGTGTATATTACATAGGATGCATGGATGCAACTAAATCTAGCAAGACCAATAAAGAAATTATACCTAGGCAATATTACCATATCATTTGTGAATGAACAGAACGGTTTTCTTAATTTAAGAAATATTGTTCTAATGCTGTATGAATGGGTCTTGACACCTGGTCTTGTTACTGAATTTATGTCGTATTTTAATTTGTATTTATTGTAATGTGATTTTATTTGTGTTAAGAATGGGGGAGCAGTATCCCAGTTTTTCTGTACAAAGGGTGGAGAATTCTTACCAGCAGGCATCCAGGTCTTTAAAGCTAAAATTGTGCCACAGATTCTTTTTGGAGCTCCAATTTGGTTTCCGTACTATAGAAGTTCTTTTGAAGGAATTCAATCTCATTTCCTCAAGTTAATTTTTAGAGTTCCCAAATGTGTTGCTGGAGCCCTTTGTCTGGAAGCAGGGTTGAATTCCTTGAAATGTTTGCCTTGGATCCATTCTGTTCATTTCTGGCTTCACTGCAGTTATGTGCTTACCTCTAATTCTCTGGCCTATAAAGTACTGACAGATGCCTATGAATCTCCCTGGAGGAAGACTATGGAGCATAAAGTTAGTACAGTAGGTCTTTCTCCTTCCTATTTGACATCTATGGATTTGGTGAGTGCTAACATGGTAGTCAAGCAGAGTCTACTGGATACAGACCATCAAGAGCTCCATGGAGCTGCATGGGGCCCATGTTTCCTTCAGTCACTGGATCTTTTAGGTTACCCTTGTAAAGATGGAAAGCCTTATTTGGGATGCTTAACCATACGAAAATATAGGAAGTCTTTTTCCCTAGCAAGGTTTAATGTTCTCCCTTCTAAATTACTTGATGGCAGATATAATAAAACTCCCATGAATTCTAGATGTTGCCCCTGTAACAATGCAGAGGTTGAGTCCATCCTGCACGTTCTTTTGTATTGCAGTTTCTATCAAGGGGCCAGGAAGGACTTAATATACCCTATTATCCACTCTTTCCCTGGTTGTTCTAGTAAATCTCTTAACTATTATATTACTTCAAGGTAACTATTATATTACTAACAAGTCAATTATGGAGCAAGCGGCCAAATTTTTGAACTTGGCTATTAGACTATTAATGATTGGTAGTCTCCAAACCAACTGTATGTTATTTGGTCCTTTGTAACAAAATTTAGGTATTATTTCACTTATTGATATATATATTCCATTTATATATTTTTTAAATGAAGTAATATCTGTTTTCATCTGATGATTCAGTGAAAGCAATTTGATTTGAAATGTTTAAAAATAAACCTGAATAATCTTAAACCATTTCTACTACAAAACTGTGTATCAATTAAAGTACTGATGACTATGCATCCATGGGTGTCTGCAGGATTTTTTTGGCAAATTAAAACACTGAAGGGGGGAGCAGGCTAGTTTTTCACAAAAAAATGATAGCACATTTTGCCTCATATCTCAGGATGTACAAATACTAGAAACTTTTTAAAATGAAAGCTAGAAATCTAGGGATTATGGTTCATCCAGGGAGGGCAACTAACCCCTTCCCTCTGCGATGCCCATGCACACATCTCCCTCTCAGTATGCAGAGTTCTATGAGGACAAAAATCATGTGAAGGGAAGTCTTTGTAGGACTCCAGAAATCTACTCAAACTAGCTAGACAATTACAAAGAAATAGGAAGCTCTCCTCTCATCATGATACTACTATGCTAAACAGTCATAAATATACCAATAACATGGCATTTCACTTCTAAATACTAGAGATTATCCCGCATCTTTTATGGCCTATAGAAGAAAATAAGAATGTTAAGATTACCTCATGATAAAGCCTAGTGTCATTCATCCTGATAAGCACACCATCAACTCGCAAGAAAAATCTCAGCAGCACAAAGAAGCTTGAAGGCATTACCCTCTGCCAAAAAAAGGAAAAATAATTTGTAGTTGCACACATCCACGACATTTTGCTCTTACAAGTCAATCTAGCAGAAACTACAGTGTGGTGTTAAAAGCAGAGGACAGTTCTTATTCCATTATACAAGAAAACATTTTAGTTGTAGGTATGTACCTCTAAAAGGAAACATTACCCAACAGTAAAGCTTAACTAAGATGTTTGGCCTGTCCTTGGTTTGAACAGAAAATCTTATGAAACAGATGGAAATCAACCACAATGTTAACATTTTTGTTATGCGTTGTTGCAAAGTAATTATATTACAAGCTCAAATTTAAATTTTCAGATAGTAAATCAGTTTGCACAAATACTTTTATAACTGCAAGTTAATATGACCAATACAGAACTCCCACTGAATCAGATTAGAGTTTATAAGTTAATAATCTTGTTTTCACAGAACCTCACAAGCAAGATACTTCTGCCCCAATGTCTTAAGGAAAGCAAGAGTCAGAGTGGAATTTGCAGATAGCTCTTTATTTTTTAAAAAGATTATGTACTGCTTAATGCCAAAACAGTCTTCTTAGTAGTGTAAAAACCAGTATCATCCTGCGCTTCTGTTAGGCTTCCCTGTAATGTAAGTGGGGTGATGGGGGTGGAAGTAGACATTTTAAAGAGATATCTTTAAAACAGAGGTGGGGAAAAGGAAATTTGGGTACTGCACCTTCCTGCTTTTTCCTTCAGTTCAACTGTAAAAACATTTTCTACTGTGAGATATCACAGTACTGTCAGATATCACACATAAAATGACTGAACTCACTATTTTTACACTCAGGCTTGAAACTCCATGATCATGAAGTTCATCTTCAAACAGCAGTACTTCCTCAAAGAACATAATCTGTTCCCTGGCTTTCAGTTTCTCTGTATCTATGTGTTCTGTTGTGGCAGAAACCTGGAAAAAGCATATAAAGTATGTTGCCTTATAATAGTGCTCTTCAGAAATTTTTAACAGATTCGTACATCAAAGTAGTCAACCATCAAGAACAGAATTAAAAGTGTACCTTTAACTTTATTGTATCACCTAGAAGAGTCCCTTTGTAATCTGTTGTATAGGTCCAGTCATATGGGTTAACAACTTCCTTTGTGTGCTCAGGTTCAGACCTCAAAGAAAAAGATAGACAACTTTGTAGCATGTCAGATACAGAACCAGGCAAAGACTGTCTAGGGATAGATACAATTTCTTAAATAAACTGTGCAATTTTACCTGTGTAAATACCCATGTATCTGCAAATGCCTAGAGATTTTGAACATTGGCATAAAATTATCAGCTGTATAAAATCAAGTGTTTTGTTTGTTCTAAAACAGATGGAATCATGTAGTATAATTTTATTTTCCAAACTCTTCAAAATATAGTCCAGTTTGCCAACAGATCTCTATTGTGCTAGGATATAGCTTCAGCTGAGAGCCCCTCCTATGTATAGGAAGCTATCTTATTGCATATATGAAACTAATTAACTTTTGTAAACTGTTCTGAAAGGTGCCATAAATTCTTTATTTAATGGATTTATTCTAAAAACAGATGTGTTAATTAAATTGAATACTTTTCATTTGGGGCATAAACATAGTTGATTCTTTTGCGCATGCTACTCTTTACATTCAAACAAAATTAATTGTGTGCAAGACTGAGTATCTGAGTATTTTGAACTTACAGTCAGTCTTGCATCATGATCTCAAAAGCCATAACTCAAGAGAGAAAAAATGTACAAGAATAACTTCTTTATGTAAAGGGAAAAGAGACAAATGTTTAAGTATGTATCAAGGTCACACACACCAAGTGACCGACATAAAAAAGTACAAATGAAAACAAATCCTCCAAAGTAGCTAACTGTATTAATTTGAGGATGAACGTATGTTTTCATTACCTGCTTTCTTGCCACTCTTCTGCACAGGCAACTTTAACCATTCCTTGAGAGTTATTTACGCATCTTAAAGCATCAGTTGCATTGAATTCTATCCCAAAGAGAGATTCATGTTGAATTCTTAAGACATTGTCTCCAAACATCATTTCTGGAACACAAGGCATATGTAGTTCTTCAGCTAATCTGCATGGAAACAAGAAGTTGCATCACTTTGGAACTATTTCTCACTAGCTACATAATTTAAAATAATTTGCTTTTGAGTATTCCAGTATGTCATATCTAATTCTGAATACCATGACATTGAAAGTGTTTTGCTCATTTAAGATTATATTAGGAATGGGAAGGCTATCCTCCCCACAACCCATATATTCCTTTCACATTTAGGTCTGTCTCATAAGTCCTCAGATTCTTATTTAGACCACAGCAGGAGGTTAATACATGCACCGGAAGTCACAGTTGGCCATACCTTCTCAGTACATGGACACGACAAACCTGCATGCAGGATAATACTTTAGTATTAATAAGAGGGCTTACCACAAACTTAATAACATGCAAAGCAGTCCTCAGAATGCAAGAAAGTTAGGTACAATCATTGAAAAATCAACTAGAAATAATTAGTGAAATATGTGTGAGATTGATCAGATCACCTAGTCATCTTGCAGAAGCACTGTAGCATCATAGCTTAATTTCTTAAGAGTTACCAGTTCTGAAACATAAGCATCCTTCCACTTATTCCACCACTAACTTTGCTGACCAGCTGCCATGCCAAAAATCAACTGCTTACTACTACAGAGATCTCTACAAGTCGCTCTCTTTTCTGCAACACATAATGTCAAATATGTTGTAGATTTGGGATCAGGGGGATTATAAGAAAATGAACAGGGGGAATAGTCGGGGCCACCTTTCACAGGAAATGTTTTACATTTCAACTGCAAAGGAAGTTTCCATGCTATGGAAAGCATTTTGTATCATTGACATTGGTCAATAAAAGCCACTGACATCAGCGCAGTCAGAATTACTTCGTTGTAGCTGAAGGTCTTGGCAGCTACAAGAAACGGGCTCCTAGTAACTGTTTACTCCGCAGGGCTCGGGAAACGAACGCAAGGCGGTGCCGAGCCAATAGCGCTAACCCAGCGTCCCTTACGGGGAGGTC
Organism: Rhineura floridana; assembly: GCF_030035675.1. NCBI lineage: Eukaryota > Metazoa > Chordata > Lepidosauria > Squamata > Rhineuridae > Rhineura > Rhineura floridana. The sequence goes on along the minus strand of NC_084484.1, from coordinate 140,708,778 downwards.
TCCGCTCCTCTCCAGCATCCCCGCTCACTCGCACCTTTCGGCCTCGGACGACTTGATGATGTGGGTCCGGGCAGCCGTCAGCTTCCACGGCCCGAAAGTGAACTCGCGCCGGCTGCTCTTGAAGACGGGCATCATGATGGCGGCGATGGAGCGAGCATAAAAACAGAAAAACGCTTCCTGAGGTGCCTACAATATCAAAGCCCCGAAAAACAACCTTCGAAAGACTCGACTTTTCCTCCCCAAAACAGCCGCCGCCGGAAGTAAAAAAAAACATTTTCCGTTTCCGAGTTCATTCCCAGGTGGATGAAAAGAGGCTGCTGTCTTCTCCGATAAAACTTCCGGTTCTTGGTTGCAATTGGTGCAGCATTCCATGTGCGGGGCAGATAAGAATGTGAAAACTCAAGCGTGGCAAGCAGGGGCTGGAAACTCTTTTTCGATACAGTGTTTCAAATAATTGTGCTCCCTCCCCCCATCCCATACAAAGTGATAAAGAAGCTAAACAAGGACGAGTTCTTCGGTTGTTTTCTTGGTGAAATAGAGACATGGGGATAGGGAAAAGAGTACCTGTTGAATTTTGCCTTTTTATGCAGGTCTGTAGCCACAGGAGAACCTGCCTCCCTCGAAGTTGTTCTAGGCTCCTTGCCTGAATGTTTAGTTTTCATTTAAACAAAGTAAATTTCTAGCGGTTTTACTTCTGGAGCTATAAGGAAAGTGCGCAGCAAGGATGATACGCAAATGCTCACTAAGTAAACTTGCTCCCACTATTCAGTGGGCTAGCCAATGCAAAAGCACTGAGATATCTGACAAAGGACTAGGTCCTAATTTTTACATTTTCTAAATTAATGTTTAATACCATTGATTTTAAATTGGCTGGACACTCATACACATTGAGAAAAGGGCTGTAGCTCAGTGGCAGAACATATGCTCTGCATGCAGGAAGTTCCAGGTTAAATCCCCAACCCCTCCAGGTAGGGCTGGGAATGTCCCGTCTTAAATTCTAGAGAGCTCTTGCCAATTGGTGTTCACAACACACACCTGATGGACTGATGGTCTGACTCTGTAAGACAACTTCCCATGTTACCTCTTCCCTTCTATCTGTTGGAATTGCTTTTTAATATGTTTAATTTTTTTTAAAAAAAACTATGTTTTTAACCTTTTTTAAAAGATGTTTTGAAAGCTTTTTAAAAATGTTTTGAAAGATTTTTTGTTTTAATGTATTTTGTCTGTTTTATGATGTTTTATTTAGTGCTTTTGTTTGCGGCTCCAGGCTCTTGCTAGAAGGAAGGGCGGGATATAAATCAAATAATAAATAAATATCTCCAGGTCACTGGACTTCCCTTCCTCTGATGATGAGAAGCCACTGCTGTCCAGGAGGGTCAATTGGGGGTGCCTTGCCCAAGGGTGGGGCAGAATCCTCAAGCAGACATTGCACCCCCATATAAATCTCTGCCTCAGTTCCATACAGGTTATGTGTCAAAACTGCATCTTCTCTTCAAGAATCTGCTCAACACTTGTCTTTTACTTTCTGGCCATGCACACGTTTTTTCTTTTTGTTCTTTCAACTGTCCAACTACAGTCTGTATTTACTCTTGTTCTAATAAATCATATAATCTAAATAGGGAATGAAATGTTGCTTTAAATTCTGCCCATTGGATAGGGTTACATGAATTGAGAAGAGCGAGGAAAGAACTTGAGTGAACAAAATTCTTATTCATCATAACTATCATTTATAAACAAAACCAATCAAACTTATACACTAAATCCCTGCTTTTAACTTTTCTATATCTTTTAACACTTGACAGCAGCTTAACTACATTCTTCTTTCAAAAACAATAACCCATACAGAGTTCTCTTCCAAAATCCAATGATAGAACCAGCTCACTCAGTGAGCAAAACTATTTTATGTGTTTATGGCTAGAGAGCATGTTTAGCATACTCTTCCACATTTCAGAAATGCACTAAGGGCTACTCTCGAGTGCTTGCAGTACTGCTGTTCTCAGATATATATTCCTCCCAGAGCTTGGAAAAGTTACTTTTTTGAAATACAACTCCCATCAGCCCCAGCCACCATGGCCACTGGACTGGGCTGATGGGAGTTGTCGTTCAAAAAAAGTAACTTTTCCAAGCTCTGCTCATTACTCTTCTCCATCTACACTCTGGTTTCTCTTCAGATTGTATTATTCTTCTCCATCTGCTGTATGTTAAGCTGATCATCACAGTTTAATTAATTTTAAAAAACACTTAAGGATATTTTGGGAAAAAATGTACTGCCTTCATGTCAATTCTGACTTATGGCGACCCTATGAATAGGGTTTTCATGAGGCTGAGAGGCAGTGACTGGCCCAAGGTCACCCAGTGAGCTTCATGGCTATGTGGGGATTCGAACCCTGGTCTCCCAGGTCCCAGTCCAGCACCTTAACCTCACAAATAATCTGGTAGTTCTTATTGAAGAATAGCTAAACCTCAAACATGTTCAATAACATTAGATATCTCTATAGACCAGTGGACTGGGGCTAGAGGAGAGCAGTGCATTGATGTTTTTTATCTATGTGCGTGCTTTTCCTGTACACTACAGTTATGATGCATCAGTGCCCCCCCCAACATAGAAAATTTGATTTCTAGAGATCTACGTCATCAAAAGGCAAAATAGAGTCAATATTTTATCAGGGATATATACTAGAAAATAAGGATAATTGGAGCATATGCTGAATTTCAAAGCATTGCAGCAAAAGGGCCGCCTCTGTTTTATTTGAGACCTAGTTCTTACAAACAGCACATGAGGAGATCAACCTGTTTCTGGACTGTACCAGTGTAGATCACAGGCAAGGGCTTACAATAATGAAAGTTCATTTAAGAAAAAAAGTCATTCCATATAGAAAACTAGTATATCGGGGAGAATTGTTCTGCTTCCTCCATGCTAGCGGACTAAGTATTAGTAATTCATGTTGATTTCCACTGCTCTTTGTCCCACACATGGAAGATTCTGCTAGGAACTGGAAATTAGAGTTCTGTATAGTTCCTAGGGGTTTTACATGTTACCATTACTAACCTACACCAAAGTAAACTTGTGGGTGCTCAGAAGCTGCCAGATCCAGTTGATGGCTCAAGAAACCACCTTCTCCTCCTAAACTCTATGGAGGGGAGCAAACATCCTGCTGGGCTATGCCAAGAGGGACCAAACTGTTGGAAGGGCACCCTACTATTATTTTGATGGGAAAGAAAGGAAAGGGGCATTGTTTTATTGTTCTGATAGCTTTGCCCTCTTTTTGTTTCCTCCTTTACTTCATCAGTTCTTCTTTCTCTTCTACAGAAGGAAAGAGGTCTCTCCTGCACCACTCCCGCCGTTGTCCATAGGGTTTTCTAAATCTTTAACATGAGAGGTACTGCTTTTCCCAGCATGGAGAGAAAACTATAGGAAGGGCTTAATCTATTGAATTTCTGCCTTTCATGCAGAAGAAAAAAAGGTGGCAACCATAATTTCCCTAAGATTGCCAAACACCTAAGAGGCCTAGAGGGGAAGGGCTATAGCTTATTGCTTGAGTGCATGCTTTGCATGCAAGCATCCCAGATTCAATCCTTGGCATCTCCATGTAGATAGGAAAGATCTCTCTCTGAAACCCTGGAGTTCTGTTGCTGGGCCAGAGCTTACATGGACCAACGGTCTGACTCAGCATAAAGCTTCCTTATGTTCCTACTATTTCTCCTGTGAAGTTGATTGAAAGAATGCTTTAAATGTAGCATATGGCAATACTCCAAAACAGATTGATCATCATTAAATGACATCATCATTAAATGACATTAAATTTGGTAGGCAAGGAACAGACAGTGAAAGTCAGTTAATTAACCAAGGCCACAAGACTCTGTACAGTACTTTAAACACCATTAGTCTCTGGGAACTTACTGTTATAGCATGATGTGGTGCAAATATGACCCTTCAAGAATCAGTTCAATGGTTCCCTTCAGCTTCAAGGATGAGAAGGAAATGAATTCTTGTAATGTTTTTCATCAAAATAGAAAAGATGTTTTTGGTGTAAGAAAAAAGAATACATTATGACGGGGGTTGTAGAGTTTGTTTTTTTTATATATTGTGACATTTGTGTTTTTTTGAACTTTTACTTACAGTAGAGGTGTATAAGCTTTGAGGTTTTCTTCATATCACACAGTGGAAAGGTAGTATTCTACGCACAAGATAAAACAACTCCAGACGGTGCTTAGGCTGAATATTGCATAGAAACACCACTCAGGTGTTACTTTGACAACTTTCTCTCAGACTGAGCCTTATATAGGAACTGCAGTAGTTAGCTCTGCCTTCACTGAAAGGTGCCTCTTCATTTAGAGAGGACCAGCCTTCTCCAGCAGACCTTCATTTGGACAGAGCAGGGGAGACTCCAGTTTCACTGAGACTTCTGAGATGGAGTCCTCTGGATCAAAGAAGGGCAACACAATGTCTTCGGGCTGGAGGGGTAGCGGCTCTACAGGGTTTTCGTGTTGAAGTACTTCCAATAGGTAGGGTGCTTTTGGTGGCCATCCCCCTCCCAGTCCCTGGCCTCATCCCCTGAAGAAGGGGACTTTATCCCCTGAGGGTCATAGCAAGTAGCAGAATCTCAGGTGGAGAGCGAGTGAGCAAGTTGCTTTGCTGATAATGGGTTATGTTGAATGTAAGGTGGCAAGTTTGGCTGTTCATTTTTATTCTTCCAGATATAGGTTATGATTCTATGCACACTTACTTAGAAGTAAGTCCTGTTGAACTTCTGCGAACTTCCAGCTACCCTGAAAGAGGCAGTGATTCGACTGCTCCTGAAAAAGCCCACCCTGGACCCACTGGTCAGCAACAATTACCAACTGGTCGCAAATACCCCCTTCTTAGGGAAAGTGATTGAGAAGGTTGTGGCGCAGCAATTGCAAGTACTCTTGGATGAAACAAATTATCTTGACCCATTCCAGTCAGGTTTTCAGGCCTGGTTATGGGACTGAATTGGCCTTGGTCACCCTGATGGATGACCTTTATCGGGAGACGGACAGGGGGAGTGCAGCCCTCTTACTCTCACAATCTCTGAGCAGCTTTTGATACCATTTGGTGATTATCTTTTGGCCCCCTGGCAGTTGTGCTGTGAAGTGCCGTAGGGTACCATCTTGTCCCCCATGCTGTTTAACATCTATATGAAGCCCTTGGGAGCAGTCATCAAGAGATTTGGGGCAAGGTGTCAGCAGTACTCTGATGATACCCAGCTCTATTCCTCCATAACATCTGAATTGGGAGAGGCCGTGCAAGCCCTGGGCCGCTGCCTGGACTCAGTGGTGGGCTGGATGAAGGCCAATAAACTGAGTCTGAATCCTAGCAAGATGGAGACACTGGGTTGGTGGTTCCCGAGTTCAGATAACTGGTCACTTGCCTGCTTTGGATGGGGTTGTACTCCCTCTAAAAGAGCAGGTCTGTAGTCTGGGGGTGCTCCTCGATGCATCTTTGTCACTAGAGGCCCAGGTGACTTCAGTGACTAGGAGTGCCTTTTACCAGCTTCGGCTGGTAAGACAGCTGTGGCCTTTTCTGGACCAGGATAGCCTGATCACTGTTGTCCATGCACTGTTAACCTCCAGACTGGATTACTGTAATGTGCTCTATGTGGGGCTGCCCTTGAGGTTGGTCCAGAAGTTGCAGCTGGTGCAAAATGCGGTGGCGAGACTGCTCACTGGGGCAGGGTATTGCCAACATGTCACCCCGCTGCTGAAAGTATTGCACTGGCTGCCCATTTGTTACCAGGCCAAGTTCAAGGTTCTAGTCTTGGTGTACAAAGCCCTATACAGCTTGGGACCAGGATACCTGAAAGACCGTGTTATCCCATATATACTCAGTCGGTCTCTGCGCTCTGCAGGTGAGGGCCTCTAGCAGATACCATCTTATCAGGAGGTCTGTTCTGTACAACATAGGAAACGGACTTTTAGTGTGGCAGCACCTACCCTGTGGAATTCCCTCTCCTTAAATATTAGGCAGGTGCCATCTCTGTTATCCTTTTGGTGCCTATTGAAGACAACAAGCCTTTTAAGTTGAGACCTTATTTCAGTCTGCGTCTGTGTTGGAATTGCTTTTTAATGTTTTTAAACTTAAAAAAACCCTATTTTTAACCTTTTTTTAAAAAGATGTCTTGAAAGCTTTAAAAAATTGTTTTTAAAGATCTTTTGTTTTAATGTATTTTAAAGCCTGTTTTTTATGATGTTTTAAAGTGTTTTTAGTGCTTTTGTTTGCCACCTTGGGCTCCTGCTGGGAGGAATGGCAGGATATAAATCAAATGATAAATAAAATAAATAAATAAAATACATAGGATCAGAATGGAAATCTTCTGAGAAGCTTGAACGACTTTATATTGCATGCTAATCTAGGACTGTCCAACTGAAGATAACATTTTTGACAGCTTTGAATCTTCTTTCCTTTGGAGTCAACACAGCAATCACTGGAATGCTACTTCAATTAATTTTGCAAGATGGCTTCTGTCCCCATTTTATGGTGTCTCCAACCATACATAATACCAATGGCTTTTCTGAAGCCATTATCTTTCTTCCAGGGTTGTTGCAGTTGTATTGTTCAGTGGTCCCCACCTGAACAGCCTAGCAGTAAATCTGGTCACCTGCTTACCCACTATCTTTCTTATAGGAACCAGAAAAGCAGAACTTGGTGCTATCAGAAGACAGCTGCCCATCAGCTGTAGGGTGGTGGAAGCGGGAGCATGGCTTGCTCCAGTGAAGAAATACTAGGGAGCTCACTTTAAGCACCTGATTGTTCTTTTGTAGTCACACCAGTACCTACCCCACACCTGATGTCACATACCATGTCAGATGTGGGGCAGGTGAGCATGGTTTAGGGGAAAGGGCCTGGCAGGCCAAATGGGGAGGACCAGTAGCCCAAGTTTGGCCCACAGGTTGGAGGTTGCCCATCCCTGAATTGGCAGTGGAACCAGAAAAATATTTCAGGGATGGAGCACAGAAGAGGCAAAGTATATTTATAGAGGTCAGTGAGCTCCTTGTTTGGGAGGGCACTTCCTCCTCCCCCCCTCAAGTTAGAAGCACTCAAAACCTTTAGCCCAGGGTGGGTAAACTTTTTAGGCTGGTGGCCTCAATCCTTCAAGAGGTAATCTGTGAGATTGCATTCTGGCGTTTGGTGAGGCTCAAGCCAAAAGTGGGCAGGACCACCTCTTGATTCTTCTACCTTCTCTTCCTCTCTCTCCTACCACCCCCTTTCCCTCCTTCCCCCCCCTTGCCACCCACATGCTGAAATTACTCCAAGGGCTACTGAAATTAGGTAGAGGGCCGCAGGTTGCCTACCTCTGTTTTTAGCCCAATGGACCGCAACACAACAGTTGCAGGAACTATTGGAAAGACTGCTGAATTCTCTATGTTCATTAAAAGTGCTTTCTTTTGTTCACTCAAAGCCATGCCTCCTGTACTTATGCTAATCTAAAATGATGTCGTTAGTGGGAATGCCATCCCTCTCCCACAAATCTTCATTTCTGTGTATGTGAGAGAGACAGAGTTGAGACTGAGGGGAGGACAGGATAGCGTTCAGCAAAATGGACGAAAGTTATACGAAGTGTAGAAGATAGGAATCCTGAGGGCGGGAGAGAATAGCTTTATAATATAAACTGTTTAATACTGGTGGTGGTGAACTAGAGTGTTGCCTAGGAACATCTGTCACAGTAGTTGATCTTTAGGTAAACCGACTGGTCTCTAAGTAAAGGCGGCACTTTCAACAGAGGAAACCTAAGCGTATTTACTGAGAAGCAGGTCCCACTGAGCTTACTCCCAGGTAAGTGTTTGTAAGACTGCAGCCGTAGAGCTGTTTTTCTAGGTGTAATGGGACTGAAAAAGACGAAAACCACTAATGAAATATGAAAAGAGGGGGAGCAAACTGTAAGAGGACAAAGGAGCAAGAGGAGGGGGAAAAGATGGGGGTGGGGACATGGGAGGAGCGAAATGGGGGACGGAGGGGGTGGCGGGATGTGAAAGAGTAGATGGGAGGATGGATGGGGAAGAAAGGGGGTCGGACGCTTTTTCTGGGAGTCTGTTGGCGGCGACTGTGGGGGGTCTAGGAGGCTGTAACCTGAAACCACTGCCCCTCATCGGTGGCGGCGGCGTCAGCAGAGCAAAACGAAAGCGGCTGGCTTTGATGGTGAGTGGGTCTCACCGCCCCTCCTCGGGATGGAGGGGACCTGGGGTCTTTTTGCGCAACACGGAGAGCGCAATGGAGATCCCATTGTGTATGAGCGAGGTCCCGACTCCGCACAGTCGCCTGGGCGGGCTTTCGGCGGTCGTCGATCTTGTGGGGCCTCCGCGACGCGGCGGCAAAGGAGAACTTGCTTTTGTCTCCCCGCGATGTGGGGACTGGCAAGCCGGGCGAGGGTGGCACTCGAGGCAAGAAACGGCGAGCGGGAGACGCACGGCGCGCGCCCTGCTAGCATTCTCCACGCCTCCGCGGGTGGCAGCTGAAGAGAGAGGCTGGGCTGAAAAGCCTCTCTCTTAGCGCGGAGAAGAGCCGGGCTGGGCTCGCAAGTCCCAAGACCGAGGAAAACCGAAGGATTTCCAACTTCTCTAACCAAGAGATCAGGCGCAAAGACCGCTGGGAAGAAGTGGAGGTTTCTTCTCCACTTCCAAGAGTGGTGTTTAAGAGCATCCAAGGAGGTAAAGCGGGGGTTGTTGCAACCGACGACCTCCGCTCGGTGACAAGATATTTGTGCAAAGTTTCCATCAGCAGACAAGAATCCAAATCTTACTTTGCAGTCCCATTACAAAAACAAAACTCAATGCAAATGAGAAGTTTCATGGTGGTCTGTATCCATCGTTTGTTACATATAACTCTAGGCCTAGTTAAGATCACAGGGCTCCCTTTATTCATTCCTTCAATCGGAAATACATCCGCACACATAAAATTGTGTGGAAGTTGACACGCTACATTGTGGTGGAATCCCACGTAAATGTAACAGTTCACACGGAGAAAGAAGCCCCACACACTTGGTCTTGCTCATAGGGTTGTTTTATAGTATATCATTTCTACAAACAAATAGGACTGTATCATGGGAAAGGGGAGCTAATTCTTCTGGGTTGTATTCAGCTCTGCCCTACTCAGAATAGACCCACTGAAAACAATGAAATTAAATTAGTCATGTCTATTAACTTCAATTGGTCTACTCTGAATAGGACTAGCATTAAATACCACCCTCTGTTTTTGTGGGTAAGGGGGTCTGAGGTACAGAGTGGGAATTTTAATCTTGTGTTAGTGGGATACCTGTTGAACCCTGTTATAATGCGTTCTAAATGAATTAATCCAGATTAAAAGGGCGGAGATTTTATTTGTGTTATTACAGAAAAACTGTAATGTGATCCCTGCCAAGCACTTTAAATCCCTTTGATTTCAATGTGAGAAATTAGTGTTTAATTTTCCCTGTTGGTGTCACTAGATCTTAGAAAGTGCTTACATTTGGCTAGAATTATACCCCCTGATTAAGTGACCTTTGGGCACCTTGCTCAGAGTACTAGTGGTAACTAGGGGAGGGAGGACGCTGCAAAATTGTATACAACTTGGCTGGAAATGGAAATAGACTGCCTTCAAGTCGATTGCGACTTCTGGCGACCCTCTGAATAGGGTTTTCATGATAAGCGGTATTCTGAGGGGGTTTACCATTGCCTTCACTGGCCCAAGGTCACCCAGTGAGCTTCATGGTTGTGTGGGGATTCGAACAGTCCAACACCTTAACCACTACACCACACTGGCTCTCGTATACAACTTGGTGGTCCTTACCAAATGTATGAAAATGTTTTGAGCTTTCTGATGGGTAAGAATTGCCACAGTCCTACATTCCCACTACAGATATGCAGCATTCCTCAACCTACAGAAGAGAATAAAACAGACTCTATGCATGCAACATTTGGCAGGCTATAAATTAATTACCGTTTTTGTGTTATTTCTTCTCTTTCAGGTGCCCAGCATGTCCTGGTTGCTCTGCCACAGGACGCTCTGACAATGAGCATCAATTCCTCCCTCAGTAACGAGAATGCTTCAGGGAACCTTACGGTGCTGGAAGGCGGAGCTGGCAGAGTTACAGAGTCCATTGCTATTATTGTCATTGCCATTTTCATCTGTTTAGGAAACTTGGTGATCGTCCTCACCCTTTACAAGAAGTCGTACCTCCTCACCCTGAGCAACAAGTTTGTTTTCAGCCTAACCCTGTCCAATTTCCTTCTTTCTGTGCTGGTGCTTCCTTTTGTTGTGACCAGTTCCATTCGGCGGGAATGGATTTTTGGAGTTGTTTGGTGCAACTTCTCTGCCCTGCTCTACATGTTGATCAGCTCGGCCAGCATGCTCACTCTTGGACTCATTGCTATCGACCGGTATGCTGTCCTTTCATTACAAACTGGATGTGGGTGTGCAGTAAAAACAAGTCAGAATATGCCTGTGCAGAGAGAAGAGACTGTTTTAGATAATATGGCACAGCCTTGTCCTTTAAGATGAGAATCGTGAGAGCAAATTCTATTTGGCGAATCTACAAGCAGAAAAAAATTCTCAATCAGAACCATTCTTCCATGGGTTCTCCCAGAAGTCATCTGGTTGGCTACTGTAGGAAACAGGGTAAGAACATAAAAACAGCCCTGCTGGATCAGGCCAAGGCCCATCTAGTCCAGCATCATGTTTTCACAGTAGCTGACCAGATGCCAAAGGGAAGCCTGCAAGCAGGACCTGAGCGCAACTCCCCAGTAGCTCATATGTACAGTCATGTAACATTATAAACATCAGCTGATGCTCTGACTGGCATAGGTAATTACAAACTGCATCGTAATAAGAGATTTGTTCAATCTGTACTTTAGCCTCATCAGTTTGTGTGACTTTTGAGCTCCAAACTGTGCCATACCTGTTAATACTTGGTAGGGTGTCTCTGTAGAAGTTGTCAGTTTTGTTGGGATGAGTTTCAAATAGTCGTGAGCCAGGTTTCAAAAGATAAACTCATTTCTCTACTTATTGCCAGGAGTGGAGAACCTTTGGCCCTCCAGATGTTGCTGTACTGCAGCTCCCATCATCCGTGGCCATTGGCTATGCTTGCTGGGGCTGCTGGGAGTTGTAGGTCAGCAACATCTGGAGGGCCAAAGGTTCTGTTGTGTGCTGAATTCTCCTTTTATATTTTTCAGGTACTATGCTGTCCTGTACCCAATGGTTTACCCAATGAAGATTACGGGTAACAGAGCAGTTGTCGCCATTGTCTACGTCTGGCTACATTCTCTCGTTGGATGCCTTCCTCCCCTCTTTGGCTGGTCTTCTCTAGAGTTTGATCAGTTCAAATGGATGTGTGTGGCTGCATGGCACAAAGAGGCAGGTTACACTGCCTTTTGGCAGATCTGGTGTGCCTTGCTGCCCTTCTTAGTCATGACGATTTGCTATGGATTCATATTTCGTGTGGCTAGGATTAAAGCACGGAAGATTCACTGCGGGAGCGTGGTCATTGCAGAGGAAGATACCCAAAGGAATGGGAGAAAGAACTCCAGCACTTCAACTTCCTCATCAGGCAGTCGAAGAAATGCTTTCCAAGGGGTTGTTTATTCTGCCAATCAGTGCAAAGCTTTGATAACCATCTTGGTTGTGATTGGTGCTTTTGTCATCACATGGGGGCCTTACATGGTGGTTATTACATCTGAGGCACTCTGGGGGAAAAACAGCATATCCCCTGCTTTGGAGACATTGGCAACGTGGTTGTCTTTTACAAGTGCTATTTGCCACCCTTTGATTTATGGACTCTGGAATAAAACAGTACGCAAGGAGTTGCTGGGAATGTGTTTTGGAGACAGGTACTACAGAGAATCATTTGTTCAACGGCAGAGGACAACCAGATTATTTAGTATTTCTAATAGGATCACAGGTAATAAAGCGTGTTGACTTACTCTATTATTCTTTCAAGGTCATAATGAAGGTAAATAGTCGGTCAAACATCGTACTTTTAAAAGGTTACTCAATCAGGGAAACATTCCAATTCCACTACCACTAAAAGGGAAAGAGAGAATTTTCCTATCTTTAATTTCTTTTAGAGATAGTATTTCTGTCATATGATGATTAACTGGAGTATACAGACACACTTGTAGTAGTGGTTTCATTCATTTCCAGTACAGATGCTATAGCTGACTGAATCAAACAGTTGTATAAAAAGTAGTGAGAGTTTTGGAAGATGCTTTTGTTAGGTCACCCATCGCTTCTCCAGAGTAGGTTGTAATACAGAAATTCTTTTTTGCAGATTTGGGACTATCTCCACATCTCACAGCTCTCATGGCAGGTGAGAGGACTTTAGGACATAGCAGCAGCACTGGTGATACAGGTTTCAGCTGCTCCCAGGACTCAGGTAGCTCTCTCTTTATTGTTTCACTTGCATTTTCCATGTGCAATTGTGAGAAATTCTGATTATAAGGCACCGTGTTAAATGGCACTTACTGGTAAAGGTGCTGGTTTTGCTCTATAAAATCCTGCATGGCTTGGCACCTCTGTATCTAATGGAATGCCTCCTTTCATAGATATACCAACCCATGCTTTAAGATCACCTACAGAGATCCTTCCCTATATGCCCCCTCAAGGCTGGCCACAAGATAAAGGGCCTTTTTGGTGGTGTCCTCCTGGCTAAGGAATGCTCTTCCTAGGGAAGGTTGCCTGGTGCTTTCATTGTTGTCTTTTTAGCGCCAGGGCCAACACGTTTTAATTCTCCCAGGTATCTCTGCGGTATGGTTGGTGGGTTTTTGCTCTTAGTGTTTTGAAGTTGATCTTAGCTCCTATGCTTTTTATTCTGTTTCATTGTGCTGGTCTTTTGAATTTGGCTTTTATCCTGGTTAGATTTTTTTAAGCCTATTGTGGATTTTTATTCTTTTACTGTTATGTGTTGTTTCTATATGACAGCTGGAGAATTTATTTTATGAGGTATCAACTAAATGCAAATAATAAGTCATTTCAGTTGTCTTCTCCCTATGCGTGAATATAATTGATGCTTTAACTAGGGCTGCAAACCAATGTACAATAACTTGGCAGTAAGTCCTACATGTATAGCATCAAGCTACACACTCCGCGTGAATTACTGCCTAAGAGCAGAGCTGCATGTTATACTGGTAACCACATTTCCAAAACACATCTGCTGGTTAATATAAATGCAGTGGCAGTGGGAGGCACCTGCCAGGAAGAATCAGTGGGAGTTGAGAGGGACTTAAGCATTCCTGTATCCACTGATACTCCCCTAAAGTCATTTCCCCCATACACACACACACACAGGCTCAATGCCCAGCTAAAAGAAATACAGGTTTGTATTTTGTTTTGTTTTTAAAAGGCTACGGTGGGACAATTGTAAAGGTGAACAGGGAGGGGGAGAAATAAGCCCTTCTCTCACCTGCCTATTATCTCCAGCAAATTCCACTTCTCCCTATATGAACATTGTTGTTTATTACATTTATTTCTCATCTTTCCTCCAAGGTAGCGTATATGGTTGTTCTTCTCCCCATTTTATCCTTATAACACCCTTGTGAAGTAGGTTAGGCAGAGACAGTGACCAGCCCAATAATACCCAGTGACCTTCATGGCTGAATGGGGATTTGAACCCTGGTCTCCAGGTCCTAGCCCAATACTATCTACTACATCACACTGGCTGTATTATGAGCAAAATGCATCATGTTTCCCTCATAATGTGTCACTCTAGGTCTTAAAATGCTACAGTAGGGTCCCGCTTTTTGGCGTTCCGCTAATACAGCAGCTAAAATTAGAGTAAGGCCCCACTCACACAGCGCTTGTTCCGCTTTTACGGCATTTTTTGGGTGTCGGGTGCCATTTCATTGATGGAGTTCCGCTTTTCGGTGGGTTTCACTTTTCGGCGGGGGTCTGGAACGTAACCTGCCATATGAGTGGGGCCCTACTGTATTAATTTTTTGTTTTAAAGAATGCTTCCATAAATTGTCTAAGCCATGGTCTTGTTTTAGGAACAGACATCATGCTGCTTGAAGACTATAGTTCTGATGGAGTTCATCACCCACATTGCATTTATCCCCATCGACGGAGGAGTTCTGTGACGTTTGAAGATGAAGTGGAACAAATTAAAGGTGTGCTGAAGCTGACTATTTTAATGCTGAGCTGCCTATAAATGGAGGAGACTGCTTGCATGGAGAATTCAGTCCTAAACAATGAGCTGCAGATGGAAGACCACTTAAAATATTATTAGGCACTCTGCAAGAGTTAAAAACCAGACTGATCTCTGCTGAATCAGTTTAGTTAAGAGACATGTCATAAGGGAAAAACAAGGGATGCTGGAGAAAACAAGATTTATTTACTACACTTACTTTTCAGCCAATATATAATAAAGTATACAATACTTGCCTATATTCACTTCAGAAGCTTTTGGTTCAACAGAAGCTTTTGTGTTATCTGGACTAACAAACTGTGGTTAACACTGACTACGGTTAGTTTCAAACAAGCAAAAATTAAAACTCTGGTTACTAAAACAGGTTTGTTTGAACTTAAACATATTTAACATTAACCACTGTTCCAGATCCAGATGACATGGCAAACTATGGTTCAGCAGAAGCAGAAGCTTCCAAACTTCTCCAGGCAGCACACAAAGCTTGTTTGGGGTTCACTAAACAGTTTGCATCTTGCTACATCGTTGATTAGCACAACAGCCATTCTTAGCTAATGGAAGCTAAGAATATACGTAATATTCTATATAAGAATATACGTAAAGCCAAGAGGTATAGTGAACGTAAAACATACAGAAAAGGAAAGAAGCATTTTAAAAACAAGAGGATCCTTATAAGGGAGATATAGATTGTGAACACAAGATTAAAAGGATAAGATTCAGAAGATAACAAAATAAAGGACATGAACTCAGCAAATTGTACAAGAATTGTTTTAGAAGTGCTATAGGTATTTGAAAAAAATCTGAGCTACCTCTTAAGACAAGGCTAGGGCACGTGTTTTGTAGAAGGAAGGAACAGGGCACAGAAGACAGCAAAATAGGTATTGTTACGTATTCAGTTTTTCCTTTTGGAATCAGCTTTGTAGCATTTTGATATATTTTGCTGGCAGCTTCAACAGCTAGCACCAAGATGCTTTCTTTTAAGTTTATGGATAGGTGTTTTTGTTAAACCAGTCAATTCCTTTGCTTGACTCCCCATTTTGTTCTCGTTAGAATTATATCATTCCATGTAGAATCCTGAAAGCCAAGGTGATATCTGTATATACCCAGAGAAGTTCTACTCCCATCCATCCTTCTGCATAAGGCTTCTGTATATTCTACTAAACTCTCTCTTTTTTTCTGTTCAGAAACAGCAAAGAATTCTGTTCTTCAGGTAAAAGCTGATGTCCATAAGTCTCTGGACAGTTACGCATCCAGCTTGGCCAAAGCTATTGAAGCAGATGTGAGGATCACCTTGTTTGGTGGGGATGCTTTACCCGGCTGTTTGTTTCCAGTGCGAACTGTAGCAGGCAGCAATGCTTGTGCGCGGCGTGGGGGCAGGACTCATGTCGGCCAAAGACTACAGCTACAAAGCATTGAGGAAGGGAACACTTGAAAGCACTTAGACAAGGAGCAGATAAAACCACTAAGGACAATATAGGATGGTTATTCTTTCAAAAGGAAAACAAAACTGCCTCCAGTGTTTTAGTTCAAGAACATTTAAAAAAAAACTGAAGACTTGTCTTAACAGTATTAGAATTTGCTTATATATGTCAAATGTATACTCTGCCCTTCAGAGTAGGGTTAAGGTCAACATGTGCTTGAACGGCTGTTCAGTTAGGAAACAGATTCATAATGAAATGGATATTAGGAGGAAAGAGAGGCTGCTCACAACATGGTGATAAATTGCTGATTACTTTCCTTCTTTTCAGTGGCACAGGGTTCCTCTTCCTGCTTGTTTTCTCTTTCATTCTAGCCTCTGACACAATTTGTTTCAAACAACTCCTTTCCTCCCACTGCCCCCTTTGATAAATGTTACTGTTTTCCTTCACATGCTCCTGGAGAACATTATAATGAAATGCCTTGATAGACCAAATGAGGATTGTTAAATCTGGTGTTCAGCAAAGGCTGAGAACTGGTAGAAAGGAAATGGAAAAAGAATCATCCTACATTAGGTACCAAGGATTAGTTCCTCATCCAACGGAAGGGAGCCAGGCAGAGCAGTCCAAACTATATGAAACCTGTGCAATTTGCGCTGGGGTAAATTATGCTTATGTAACTTGTCCCTATTTCAAATTCTGTCCAAGAGTAGAACCACTGCTGACAATCAGCTCAAGCCTGACAGGGAAAGCAGGGGCTTTAAAATAGAGTTTAACTTGTACCATACCTTTTGCCAGTGTAACTTCCTCCAGGTTGCTAGGTCATGTGACCAAGCTGTACAGAGTTTGGAATGGGGTAAGTCTTCCCCTGCCCCACTCCGCCTCCACCATGTCCCTGCAGGCCTTTTTTCAGGACTTACACCAGCCTCGGCTCAGCTGGCTGAGCTGGGATGGATGACTTGCCATGGCGTATCTCTAGCTGAGCCAGGCTGAGAGACTTCAGCCAGCATAGCCTCAGCTGAGCCAGACAGAATTATAGAATAGTAGAGTTGGAAGGGGCCTATAAGGCCATCAAATCCAACCCCCTGCTCAATGCGGGAATCCAAATCAAAGCATTCCCAACAGATGGCTGTCCAGCTGCCTCTTGAATGCCTCCAGTGTCAGAGAGCCCACTACCTCTCTAGGTCATTGGTTCCATGGTCGTATGGCTCTAACAGTTAGGAAGTTTTTCCTGATGTTCAGTCGAAATCTGGCTTCCTGAAACTTGAGCCCATTATTCCATGTCCTGCACTCTGGGACAATCAAGAAGAAATCCTGGCCCTCCTCTGTGGCAACCTTTCATGTACTTGAAAAGTGCTATCATATTTCCCCTCAGTCTTCTTCAGGCTAAACATGCCCAGTTCTTTCAGTCTCTCCTCATAGGGCTTTGTTTCCAGTCCCGATCATCCTTGTTGCCCTCCTTTGAACCTGTTCTAGTTTGTCTGTAACCTTGAAGTGTGGAGACCAGAACTGAACACAGTACTCAAGATGAGGCCTAACCAGTGCTGAATAGAGGGGAACTAATATTTCACACGATTTGGAAACTATACTTCTGTTAATGCGGCATTTGCATTTGCCTTTTTTGCAGCCACATCACACTGTTGGCTCATATTCAGCTTGTGATCAACAATTCCAAGATCCTTCTCACATGTCATATTGCTGAGATCCACTTATTCCAAACTCTGCCCATCCTGGTGGATCTTGGGTTTTGATTGCCCCCTAATAGGCTGCAATCCTAATCTCATTTGCCTGGGAGTGGGTGTAAACTATGAGGCGGTTTGCCCTTAAGGTCTCTTCTTTTATCCCATCTATAACAAATGAAAAGAGTAGATATTGTTTACTTGTACATGTCGGATTATTTAAACAATTATGATGCAGTGGTCAAAGCCCTTTTAGGTGCCATAAGTCAACCTGTAGACATATGTCCATAGCTACTAGCTCTTTAAGACTTTTTTTGGGGGGGCTATCATGGTCTCCTGAAGACTTTTTAATCTCCATAGGTGAGCAGGCATGTGGCTAATGGCAAGCCTGCACTTAGTTGGAAGAAAGTTCCACTTAAATCTGTGGGAATTGCTTCCAAGTAACTATGGTTGGGATCCCAAAAGCAGGAATGGGGAACCTGTCGCCCTCCAGATGTTGTTGGGCTACAACTCCCATCATCCCTAACCGTTGGTCATGCTGGCTGGTGGCTGATAGGAGCTGGAGTCTAACAATACAGTAGGGCCCCGCTTTACGGCACTTTGCTAATGCAGTGGTCGCAATTAGACTAAAGCCCCACTCATAGGGTGTTTGTTCCGCTTTTACGGTGGTTTTTGGGCATTGCGCACCATTCTATTCAATGAGTTTTGCTTTTCGGTGGGGGTCCGGAACGTAACCCACCATATGAATGGGGCCCTACTGTATCTTGAGGGCTACAGATTCCCCATCCCTGCTAATAGTCTAGTGAATATGCTTAAGATGATTTCATGTGCATACAGGAGTTGATGGTCCCCCCCCCTTCTAACTATTCCTCACACCGCAGCAAAATGCTGCTCTGTAAGGTTCCCTGGCCTTACAGGGGGTAGGGTGGGGCAAGAGGAACTGCAATGAGAAGGGGAGGCCTGAAAAGCCTCAGTGTGAATGTGGAACACCACAGGCAGGGCTGTGCTTTTAAGACAGAAATTTCATAAGGATATGTTTTCCATCCATACTACTCTCAATAACAAATACAAGTCTTTGGTTAAACAAATACATCTCTAGAGTAACCAAACAGGATTATAATGGTCGATTTTGCCCAAGCATTTTTTCTAACCATCTGCCCAAATGATGTTTACAACATTTGCAGCTGTACTAATAATAACAGCTTTGAAATGTTTTAATGTTCTGTCAATAACACTTGTTCTAAAATATAGAACAGCTCTTAACTTTGGTAAATGTGTTTAAGCATTCCTGCTAATGTCCTTTCTACAGAAAATGACACTTTTTATACTTTTCTTTTTCCATAATTGTAATTGGAAAATAATTATATTTTCCAAATACAGTACTAAGGAGCTGCTTCTAGATCAGTCCCAAAAGGAGGCCCTTATGGCTAACAAGTAATAGTTATAAACGCAATGCAAAATAATTTTTGGAAAGAATATCCTAACCTTACCTGCCAATGAATTATCATCTTGCAAGGGCCTATTAGGTAGAGCAAGGCAGGTACCTCAAGCAGCAGATGCTAGAGGGGCAAGGAGAGGCCGCAAGATATTGATGGGACAGACATCTTGCTACATCTGCCTGTATCCCAGCATCTGGGGACGGGCCATAGCTCAGTAGTAGAACATCTGTCTTACATGTAGAAGATCCAAGGTTCAGTCCCCGGCATCTCCAGGTCAGACCAGGAAATACACCTGCCTGAAATTGTGGAAAAAGCTGCTGCCAGGCAGTTGGACAGTACTGAGCTAGATGGACTAGTGGTCTGACTTAGCATAAGGCAGTTTCCTGTGATTCTAAGCTGGTGCGTGCATTATACAATGTGCCCTGTGTTTTCTAAAGCTACCCTAAGGTGCAGTGGTCTAGTCAGCTTCTGTAGTCATCCAGGCAGCAGAATGTGCTGGACCAGGTCTGGCATCTTGTCTTTGCCACATCCATGATGTGCCATCAGAACACTGCCAGCTGCCCTCACAGACTCCAGGTAATCCTAGATCCCATTGTGGCAATGGAAACCTATGCCCCCAATCAAGCAAAAAACATTTGCAAGAGGTTGATATAGTTTCTTGTATTTCAAAGAAAAACTCTTGCTAATAACTGGGCCTTCTGCAAACCATATTTTTGTAGTGGAGAAACAGATGAAGGTACACTTGGTGTTTGCCATTACATTGCAAAATACTTTGGAAATGTTCATGGTTTATTCTAAGGTAGTCAGCTTTATCCTCTATGGATTTGTCTAAGTAGCCACCAGTCATGATGGCTATATTATCTCCAGCATCAGAGGCAGCATGCCTCTGCGTGCCTGTTCCTTGGGGTCACAAGTGGGAGAGTGCTACTGTAGTTATGTCCTGCTTGTGAGCTTCCCGTAGGCATCTATCTGGTTGGCCAGTGTGAGAACAGGATACTGGATTAGAAGGGTATTGCTTTGATCCAGCAAGGCTCTTACATATCCTTATGGTACTCTTACTGAGCACAAAATTAAGTTAATATTCTCATACAGATTGTTGCATACTTGTTTTGTACCCCCTACTCAATAGTTAAAAAGGATATATGGTTTTCTATATGAATGCTTGGAAAAATAAAAATGTATGAAGACAGTGGTTTTTTTCCCTACCCCATATAAAACCCTGGGAAAAATAAGGGATTTCCTAGACATTTGCAAAATATCAACTCTTTCAACAAGGTCTGGTGAGATGGCACACAAAAAAGTACTTTAACATATTTTCTACTTAATCTGTCCTGGTGGCCCAGAATGAAACCACATGCTAGTGACAGAATCAAGAATTAATTTCAAGTTGTATCATGCACATTATAAGGATTCTGTATTTTGTAACTTCTAATAATCTCTAAATTATAGAACCTTTATACACAACAACTTGCTGGTAATTTAATCTTAATTCGATCATATTTCTTTTCTTTATTGCTTTATCTCTTTTCTATCCCACCTTTTCTCATCTCAGTTTATCACAACAACCCTGTGAGGCTAGGCTACGAGAGTGACTAGCCAAAGGTCACTTCCTGAGTTTCATGGCTGAACAGTGGTTTGAACCTAGGCTTCCTCAGTCCTAGTTTGGCTTCCTATGCACTACATCACACAGCTCTTTAATAATAGTATCTAGTACCTACAGGTATTACTTGATTAAGGTTACAATCCTGTACATGCTTACCTGGGAGTAAGGCCCTTTAAACTCAGTGGGTCTTCTGAGCTGACACAGAATACACTTGGTTTAGAAATACTGCCTAAGTCATTAAAGTGACATAACTTATTTTGTTATATTAACCTCTCTCTATATCTATCCCCACCTTTTTGTTGGCAACAATTTCTAGAGTAGACTTATGCCAGTTGGCCCCCAGCAGCAAAATTTAACAAAGCATCTACAAAGACTAACAGATTTATTGTAGGGAAAACTGGTGGGCTATACCACATCAGATACTGTTATCTCCAGTTGGAACCTTGGTGGGTGTTTTACTATTCCTTATCATTTGAACAAAGACCACAAGGGTCAAACACGAATGGACCTTTGCTCTTACAAGTGAGTCAAGCCTGCCACTTAACTCTGTTTAAGTAATTGGGTGTTAGAACAAATTAAACCAGAACTGTCACTAGAAGCTAAAATGATGAAACTGAGGTTATCATTTTTGGACACATAATGAGAAGACATTATTCACTGGAAAAGACAATAATGCTGGGAAAAACGAGAGAGTAGAAAAAGAGGAAGGCCAAACAAAAGATGGATTCCATAAAGGAAGCCGCAGACCTGAACTTACAATATCTGAACAGGGTAGCTTATAACAGATGCTATTGGAGGTCACTGATTCATAGGGTTGTCATTAAGTCGTAATCGACTTGAAGGCAGATAACAATATAGTGTTTGAAATATTTCAGAAACCTAACAGGCGTTTTTGTATGTGGGGTGTACACATATATTTAGACCCCGTCTTTAGCCAAAAAGGTGCTCAGTGCAGCATACAAAAAATAAGTATCAATAAGATCCCTGTCCTCAGGCTCACAATCTAAAAAAAAAAAAGCCCCATGAGGAAAAAAAGCACCAGCGTGGTGTAGTTAGAGTGTTGGACTAAGACTTGGGAGAGCAGGGTATGAAACTCACTGGCTGACCATGGGCCATTCACTGCCTTTCAGCCTAATCTACCTCACAGGCTTGTTGTGGGGATTAAATGAGAGGGAGAACCATACACACCACCTTGAGCTCCTTGGAAGAAAGGTGGAGTATAAATGCAGTAAATAAAAAGAATTGGAAAGGAGTGGAGAAAAAAAACAAGTTCTTGAAGTCACAGTTCCTATAATGCGCTGTAGTCTTCCGCGCAGCACGAGCCCAGCAACCTAATCCGACGAAGCAGTGCTACTTGCTCTACCTCAACTTCAATTTGCCCAAACATGCTCTTCGGCGCCAGTGCAGAGAGTTCTGCAGCAGGAAAGGATTGGCTGCCTCTTCGACCAACAGCACTCCAGCCTTTCTCCTCCGCTGCCTCTTCCCTCCTTGATTGGGCAGGAACGCGCAAAGCACCGTTTGAGTTCCGCCGGCGCATTAATTCAAAAACTTCGTCTTTTCCTCCTTTTCCCTTTGGTCCGCCCCCTGTTCTTTGGGATTGGCTTCGCGGGAGAGGAAGACAATGGGATTGGCGGCTTCGAGAATTGGGGGGTGGGCGTTACGTCACGCTCCTCCGCCTTGTGTTCAGAATTGTTCCAGATTAATGTGAAACGAAGATAGCGTATGTACCGACTTGGCCATGGAGAAAGTGCTGTGCAGCGTGCATGGTGAGGAATAGATAGGGGGGCTGATGTAGTGGGGACTGAACAAAGAAAGCTGGCTGAGCGATTGGACTTGCCTTAGTTACTGCTTGTCTGCTCACTTTCCTGCTGTTGTCCTTGGGCCTTGGTGTTGTTTTCAAAAAGCTAAAGAGGGGAAAGCGGTGACAGAACCAGAACTACCTTGCAAAAGACCCTGGTGTTGCTTTGCTTTTGGGGTGTTGCACGATAAGGTTCCTGAGCTGCAAATCAGGTCGAATCAAGACAAATGGCGCCCCCTCTCCGTCAAGGTATACCAGGGATGGGTAAAATGTGGTCCTCCAGATGCTGTTAGACTACAACTCCCATCTCTGATCATTAACCATACTGGGTGCGGCTGATGGGAGTTGGAGTCCAACGACTTGTGGGGGGCACAATGTTGGATACCCCTGAGGTACATAATAGTACCCAAGGCCAGTTAAGTTGTTATGGCACTTAAAGTAGAAAAGCTGGTAAGTGCCTCTCCCCCTCCCTGGCAGTCAACAATAAAAAAATTAATTTGCTTCTCTTTCGTGACACCCAAAATTAGCAGCTGCCTTACTCTGACTAAGGGGCATATACTGTAATGCACAGGTGGGGAACTGGATCCATATAGCAATGGGAGAACCTTTCTGTACATACTTACTTGGTTGTTAGCCCCATTATCTATCAATTAATTACATTTGTATCCCATTTTTCCTCCAAAGAGCAAAAGGTGGCATCCAAACTTGATTTTATCCATACATCTACCCTGCGAGGTAGGCTAGGTTGAGAGACAGTGACTGGCCCATTGTCACCCAGTGAGCTTCATGACCAAATGGAGATTCGAAGCATAAACTTCCAAGTGCCAGTCTCTTTCAAGTACACATGTATAGGAGGATGGCATTATGGGCACTGATGTACTCTCTCCCTCCCTCTCTCTCTCCCTCCCTCTCTCTCTCCCTCTCTCCCCCTCTCCCCCTCTCTCTCCCCCTCTCCCCTCTCTCTCCCCTCTCTCTCCCCTCTCTCTCCCCCTCTCTCCCCCTCCCTCCCTCCCTCTCTCTCCCCCTCCCTCCCCCTCCCTCCCTCTCTCTCCCCCTCTCTCCCCCTCTCTCCCCCTCTCTCCCTCTCTCTCCCTCTCTCTCCCCCTCTCTCCCCCTCTCTCCCCCTCCCTCCCCCTCCCTCCCCCTCTCTCCCCCTCCCTCCCCCTCTCTCCCCCTCCCTCCCCCTCTCTCCCCCTCCCTCCCTCTCTCTCCCCCTCCCTCCCCCTCTCTCCCCCTCCCTCCCTCTCTCTCCCCCTCCCTCCCCCTCTCTCCCCCTCCCTCCCTCTCTCTCCCCCTCCCTCCCTCTCTCCCCTCCCCATAGGGCTGCAGACTTCTTTGAATGCCTAGAGGCCTAGTAGCTAAGCTTTATGAAAGAGTTTGCAATACTGACAAGGGATTTCTTACTGGTTGAAACATGGGGGTTGAAAAAAAAGTTTGAACCCAAATGCAGTGGTGAGAAGGGGATCACAGGTGTGGGTGTCTGTACTGGGCACAGAAATTTCTAACAGCAACAGTAGAAGGGTGTTTTTAGCAAGTCACTATCTCTTAGCCAAACCTACCTCGCAGGCATGTTGTGAGGATAAAATGTGGGTGGGGAGGAGAAAGAACCTTATAAACTCCTTAGAAGAAGGATAAGTTTAAAATGTAATAAATGTGAGAGTTGTGGGTTCTTGAAGTGAGATGAAACTTTCCCTCGACTGACACAGAGCCCCTCTCCCACGGATCATTTCTTCATACCCATCTTTCACTTTGTTCCCACTCAGGACATCCCTGCTTTTTGAAGACCGGTATCCGGGATGGTCCGAACAAAGGCAAAAGCTTTTATATGTGTGGCATCCAAGGCCAACAACCATGTGGATTCGTGCTTCCCACAGAGTAAGTTAAAACCCTTTCTGTTTCTGCCATTCGTAATTGCACAGGAAACGTCTTGTTTAAAAATGTAAAATTCCACCTTCTCCATTCAGAATTGCAATATGGGTGTTTGACATTTGTTGTTGTTGTTATGTGCCTTCAAGTCGATTACGACTTATGCCGACCCTATGAATCAGTGACCTCCAGTAGCAATTTGACATTTAGTCTGTGTTAATTATTTTCAGGGTTCTGTTGGGTGTCCCTTGAAAATAGATTTGTGCTATAATAACATCTTTGGGGAATTGGGATGTGGGAGGCTGCCTCGCACAGAGGATTTGACTGCCTTTCATATTTGGGATCTGGATAGACTATTTAGATTGACTAGTGACTGGCCTTGGAAGGAGTCACTTGCCTTTCTAATATGCAGCTTCATTTAGATATATTGATGCTGAGTGTGGCCCCTTTAGGTAGTGCACATCAATCAGCTATCGCTGAGTGGATGGTGGTCTTGGGGACAATGTAGCAGAAAATTCTCCTGTGCCAAAGGTCGTTTGTGATTCCTTAATTATTCTTGCCAGCAGTCTGTCTTATGTGAATAACGACTGTTCCTTTTCACAGGCTTTGCCCTTCTCACTGCTTGGTGCATGAGGAACATATAGTGGAATTGCAAGTTTTGATCCAGCAACAGGAGGCAGACACATACAAGTATATTTTCTGAAGAACACTTGTTATTTCTAATGCCAGGGAGTACGGTATTAGTATTAAAAACTAGCTTTACTCTTCATGTTTTGTTTTGTTCACCAGGCTGTTCTATCGGTGCAATAGAGCCAAACGGGAAGGGAAGCAATGGTGTGGAAGTGTCCTGTGGCAGGTACAAAAGAAAGGGAGTGCAAAGAAGGGTATTGGGTTTGGAAATAGTGGATGGTAGCAGTAATACCATCTGTTATGGATTGCAAATTGTACAGGACAGTCTCTTAACCCAACACCTGTGTAGTTTCTGAAACTTCAATGAAAATATTTTGAAACTTGCTTTCATTATTATAATGATTATAAACTTTGCAAAATACATGAAAATACAGATCCTCTGGATTCAAATTTTATGCTATGTATGAGTTTCTGTGCAACTATTTTGCACAAGCACAGAGAACTCCCAGACCTAGCATTCATGATACCTGATCTGTGTAATAGGTTTAAGTTTTCACCTGTATGTTTTATAGGATTCAAAAGCCGCCATATTGTCGACTAAGCCACGATCTCAGCATGCCTCAGAATTGCTCCAGAATCATAGATATCAAAGAAACCCATTCAAAGTACCAAACAAGAATCATGAATCATTTTCTTTGAAACAAACAAATGACAGTGGGGACTCAGTAATAAAAGAAAAGGAGAGGAGAGAGGCTCTAGATAAAAAGGATCAGCAGAGCTTGTTGCCTGAATCTGTTAGGAAAGAGATTCCAGCAGCAACAAAGATCAAGAACAAAACATTAGAAAAATGTGAAGGGTCACACAAGGAAGGAACAGAAGCTCAGTTAAAACCAAGTGAACCCACAACTGAAAGAGAGAGAAAAATATTGTTGGATACAAACAACCATAGTTCTAGCAAAATCTTTGAGATGAATTCTGGACACAGAAGGCAGGATACAGCTGTGAGATCTACTAAAGATGGTTTACGAAAAGAAGAGAGACCAAAGCAATCATTGTTAAGTGTCAGTAGCCAAACATCAAGCATAAAGCATGTTAATGAGGAGCAACTTAAAAGGGAAGGATCTGAAACCTGCAAGGACAAAACAATAAAAATGAAGGCAAGCAGCAACTGGGGAACTGCGGAGAAGACCCTGATGCCCAGGGAACTTGTGACCATTCTGGAATTAACAGGCTTGCCAACAGCTCATCCTAAAGGAATCCCAGAAAAACACTCACCTCTGTTACAGTCAGAAATAGCTCCAGAAGAGAAAAACAGTACTACTAAAAATGTTAACAGTGATGAACATGACAGACTTGCATCTTTTAAATTGCCTGATGGGCAGGTACTGGATTCCCATCAGGGAAAAGAGTGCAGTGAACAGAATTTCTTTTCCACGTCACCAGAAACAGCCACTTTGCAAATGGCAGAAAGTCTGGATTCCAAAACTCTTCACAGCCAACTTTCAGCTCAGCTGAGACAGAAAAAGGTCTCTCTTTCAGTTATATACTTGCTTATTCTTCATGTGGCTAAACATTGATTTGCAACAGGGCCCAAAGGTTTCCTGTATCAAAATAACTGCTCCTTAAGCCTTTGTAAAACTGAGCTAGTTTGCAAAAGCTATTCACCAACAGGCAAAAAACCTTGCGGTTTAAGAACGTACCTATAGCCAACAAGTATTTCTATCAAACTTTAAAAAGCAGGGAAATTGGGCAGCTATAGTGAATGTACCAGGTGAAAAAGAGACCTGACCTCTCTGAGATACTGTACTGCCCTACAAATTTCTACAAATGCAAACACAATTTGGGTTGGTCTTTCACAGTCCAATCCACTTGCTGTGTAGCTTGGAAGAATTTGGTAGCATGTGCCTCTGAGCATATGGTGAGTGGTGGCAATACCTGCCATCTCCAAAGATGGAGAATTACACTTGTATGCTTGTTGGTGTTCTTGCAAAGTATTTCTTTCCTGTATTACTACTGTTTCTACAGAGAATCTAACCAAGAAAATTATATTTCTCTCATTAGTCATCCTAGAAATCTGTGACAAATTTATATTTATTAATTTCAAAGCCTTTTTATTGGTCAATATGATATGATGATGAAGACAGCTTTTTGGTGTCTCCAAACTGGAGGTTATGCTCTATTTCTATTTCGGGCACATCAACAGTTGAATCTGAAACTGCAGTTTGATGTAAAATCAGACTGATTACAATATGTTGCTTCTTCAGCAATGACTCGAGCTGTTGGGGAAAATGAACTTGGCCTGCCCCAAGATGCATGTTTTCAGTCTGCTATGCTTAAACTACTCCGCTTAAGGAAAGGTGGGCACGGTCAATTAAAAACATACAGCACACCTAGAATTTTGCTAGAATATATTTTACCTCCCACTGTTTTATCTTGTGCAAATTGAGACACTCCTCATGTCCATTGGAAACTATTCTGCAGAACAGTCAGTGTCATTATATCACAATTGTTTTGGGGGCTTTTTTTTTAGTGTTGCAAAGTCTTGCTGTAGTTCACACATTCACAGAAACAAGCAAAAGAACATGATTTACTATAGGAAACTTCATTACAATGTAAATTACATTGCAAAGTAAATCAAAGATATTTAAAGTGACTATCTGAACTATATCAACTGTTTCAATATTGTTGCTTCCTTCCTACTAAAACAAGACCAGCACAGCACATGTCTTGTTTCTGTTATTTGGGCTAATCGCAGGAGTTGCCACCACTCACCATATGCTCAGAGGCACATGTTACCAAATTATTCCAAGCTACACAGGAAGTGGATTGGAGTGTGAAAGACCAACCCAAATTGTGTTTGCATTTTGACAAATGTGTAGAGCGGTCCAATATCTCAGAGAGGAGGTCAGGTCTCTTTTTCCCCTGGTGCATTCACTATGGCTACCCATACTTCTCTGCTTTTTAAAGTATGATAGAAATATCTGTTGGCTATAAGTACATTCTTAAACCGCAAGGTTTTTTGCCTGTTAATGAATTTCTCTGCTTTTTAATCTGGGAGGTAAGAAATGGGATCCTGTGCAAGTTTGCGGAGAATGGATTTGCATGCTTTCTGAGTTCAGTGGGATTTACTCCCCTGTGAAACTGATCACGGGATGGGGAGGGGAGGAGGACGTGAGGTTTGATTATTTGCATGTTTATTGAGTTCAGTGGGATTTACTCCTGTGCAATCATGCTTAGGTTAGGTAAAACTGAGCATGGGGAGGGAGGCTTGGAGTGGGCAGGGGAGGAGGAAGAAGGAAAAGGGAAGAGAGGAAGAAGGGAGGGGGAAGGGAGAAGAGAGGGGAAGGAGGCGAAAGGCAGATCTGATCATTTGCATGCTTATTGTGTTCAATGGGATTTACTCCCATTCAATCATGGCTAGGATAGGTAAAACTGACCATGGGGGAGGAAAGTGGCAAAGGGAGGGGATAGGAGGAGGGGAGGGCAGGTTTGATCATTTGCATGCTTTTTGACTTCAGTGGGATTTACTCCTGTGCAAACATGTTTAGGATAGGTGAAACTGACCTGGGGGAGGAGATGAGGAGGGGAGGGAGGAAGGGAGAGAGGAGGAGATTGGGTGGGTGGGCACTGGGCAGAAGGGAAGCCCCTTTCCAAAAGGAAAACATTGTGAACAGTATCATTCTTTTTCAGCATTTCCCCCACCTTTTTATTCTGCAGCAGGCACATGTAGCCTCCCACCCAAATTTAAACCAAAGCTGTGCCTGGCCACATCCACACTAGATCTTTATTTCATTTTATGCAGTCATGGCTTCTCCCATAGAATCCTGGGAAGTTTAGTTAGTGAAGGGTGCTGAGAGTTGCTAGGAGATGCCCTGTTCCCCTCATAGAGCTACAATCAGATTGGCTGACTGTTGAACCACTCTGGCCACTGGAGCTCTGTGAGGGGAATAAGAGTCTCCTCTCAGCATCCTTCACAAACTACACTTCCCAGGATTCTCGACTGTCTCACATGAAATCAAAAGTCTGGTGTGGGTGTGGCCCCCTAATTAGGCAAGCCAAGAGGCGGTGAGTCTGACTTTTAGAACAGTTGGTTCTTACTGAACATGTCAGACATTATCACTGAGTTCAATACTAATTTTTAAAAATTAATTAAAAATCAGCAAGGCATTTTTTTTAACTTTTAAACTGCAGAAGATGAAGGTCAGAATATGGGGCAAGGTCAGTAATAGGATTACAGGTACTCTGTGAACATGGCTGATTTTTAATTAATTTCAACAGATTATGAGAACTCTGACAGAAAAAAGTCCAACAGGGCTCTAGTTTTTCTCTCTCTCTTTTTATACTTTGAATGCTCAATTCTCTCTGACTGTTTTGTGTATCGCCATGAAAATCTAGAGGGTTGGTTAAACAAGCTTTTCTCAGTTCAGGACTATAAGGTTTGTGATATTTTGTTTTGAAATGAGCTTATGGGAAGCATCAGAATGACATGGAGGGTATTTTCAATTTAATATTGCGGAATTTATTTATTTTATTATTTGATTTATATTCCGCCCTTCCTCCCAGCAGGAGCCCAGGGCGGCAATGTGAATGTGAAAAATCCATGCTGACTATAGTATACAGCCACTTTTGTGGCTGTATAATAAGCCAGTAAGGTATTGTAGCCATTATATAAAAGTTCTCAGACTTTGATTTATGCCTGTGTCATACAAAGTGTATACATTTTGGGTGAAGCCCACGAGGTTGTAACGAATATGCAGTTCAGCCATCATGTTGTTTGCCCCCCTTTGACTCTGGGAATATTTGTTAAGCACTATTAACTGTGAAGTGTTTAAGTACCTGTATCCATATCAGTGATGTGTGGGTTTTCTGGAAAATTTTAAATTGCAAATTAGGTAATTGCATCTGGAAATTTTCAGTTTGCATTGGAAAATTTTCTGATGCCATAGAGAGTGATGTAATTTGTCATGTTAATTTTACTTGTGTTTAGTAAACAAAGCAAAGAACCTTGAAAAGGCCAAACTTGTCTAATGTTGTATTTGCTATTGGCATCCATTCATTGTCACCAATGAAGTTATGAAAAGGAAATTTTTCCAGAGGAAAATAAAGCACTTGAAAATTTTCCACCCCACATCACTGACCCCTATGTAGAAATATTTCTCTACAGTATATTTAGTCCTTGGGCAACTTTAACCCTTCAAACTATTCTTAAGACTGTAGAAGTGAATGCCACCTGGAGCAGGCCCTCTCATTAGGCAGACTGAGGCAGCTGCCTTTAGGCTGCTTATTTTGGGTGACATGAAAGAGCAGCAAATTTGTTAGTTATTTAATTTAATATTACTGTGTTTTCACTGCAAGAGAGGAAGAGGTGCTTGTGGGGTTCTCTACCTTCCGATCAAAATAATGTGGCTATCCTTAAGTGCTAATCACCTTGAGTTAGGTGGGGGTGGGTACCATTTCCTTCTCTGCTTCAGGCCACAAAATATCTTGGGCTGACTCTGATGCCACCAGTATTACACTGCATGCGTTGAGGAAGGGAGGGCAAATAGGAGCTTCCCCAATACTGGTCCATTATTTTCTGGATTCAGTTGTCTCTGCTTCCTGCACACTCATTGGGAGTTAGCAGTGAACAGTTCCCTAATCCAGGATGCCATTGATAAAAACATAAGTAGAGCCTGCTGGATCAGGCCAAGGGACCATCTAGCCCAGCACTCTGTTTTCACAGTGGCCATCCTGTTGATGGATAACAAAGAGAGGGTTGGCGGGGGTACGTGGACTTGTGCAAGCATTAGAGTATATGTAGCACTTAATACAAAACGCAACCAAATTCCTGTTGTTGCAGCGTGCTGATCAGCCCCTGGTCAGCTTCAAAGCTCTTTCTGAAGAAAATGTCTGGTAAAGCGGTTGAGCATGCAGGTAGTCAATAACATTTCTTCCCCGCTGCCCCCTTCTCTTGCTTCCTCTAGAGCACTTTGAAAATGGTGAATGTGCAGGCCCTACCCGATAAAGGGGAGCGATTATTAAAGCGAGTGCAGGAGCTGGAAGCGGCGCTTAGCTCTCTTAACCTGGAGGCAGAAGAAAGTGTAAAGGAAGGTAAACGTATTCATTCAGAGTTATGTCTAAGTAAGCAACATTTTTCTTTATCTTTCAGTTGTATTCTGCATCTCCTGGCAGGGTCGCTACCACCTTCTAAGATTCTAGAATAATCTAGCCAGGCTTAAATACTGCTTTAGAAGACACTTCTCAGTGGCTAACACACTCCCCTTTCATGCTGATTGGCTCATAGGATGCTGGAGGCGTAGAGACCCTGCTGGGACCTGGCTCCCAAAAGAGCAAGAGTTCTAAGATTCCCCCTAAGACACTAGATAACTACACCCCTGTCTGGGTCAGAGAGAGAGAGATGACAGAGAGGAGGGTGAACAGGCAGGTTGCAATGGGCAAGGCAGGTTGCTGCCCAGGGCTCCTGGGAGAAAAGGTGGATACAAATCTAATAAATAATAATAATCATGAAAAGGAGGAGCAGGCCCAGGGGAGTGTTTGTCAATGAGCTTCCTGTTCGGGGCGGACCCTTGGTAGATGTCTAATTGTACCAAACCATGATGCTGGCCCTGCTGCTTGCGACCCTGCCAGGAGATGCAGAATACAACTAAAGGACAAAGAAAAATGTTGCCAGCTTCATAAAGGAAAATGTTCCTTTTGAGAGCTTGTGACAATTTGGTTTTTGCACTGCTGCTTCAGCAGCCTGGCCCCTCTTAATGTGCAGGACTCTGATTCTGCACTGTAGCAAACAAAGAAGTGTTGGTGGCTAAGAATGAATGCATCATCACTATATGGAGAAGCTGAGTCATGTTGACGGGGTTTCCCTGCAAAAAGTCTTACTGAAAAGAGCAGGTGCTGCCAACTCTTTGGGACCAGGCAACCGAGCTTCCACCTGACATTTCAATAACTGTTTATTGTTTGAACTGCTAAGATCTGTGATTCAGTTTTTGGAAACTGGGCTAGTGCCCAGAAAACTTTTGAAAGTCTAATGCTGGGAAAAACAGAAGGGAGTAGAAAAAGAGGAAGACCAAACAAGAGATGGATTGATTCCATAAAGGAAGCTACAGACCTGAACTTACAAGATCTGAACAGGGTAATTTATAACAGATGCTATTGCAGGTCACTGATTCATGGGGTCAGCATAAGTCGAAATCGACTTGAAGGCACATAACAAAACTTATCAGCCCTTGAACTATAGCTTAGATGAACCCAGCTGCCAAAAGACTCAAAAATGTTTCATTGGTTTTAAATCTTTTTGCTCCTCTCTTTCTCTTCTTTTTTTAAAATGTAGGAGTGGACAGAGCTTGGAAAAGTTACTTTTTTTAAACTACAACTCCCATTAGCCCCAGCCAGCATGGCCACTGGATTGGGCTGATGGGAGTTGTAGTTCAAAAAAGTAACTTTTCCAAGCTCTGTGAGTGGATTTCTGAATTATTCAAGCATGAAGAAATAGCAGATGGTACAGTCCATCCTCTGCTGTACCCCTGCCACTGGGGGACCACATATTTAACTCCTCCCCTGCATAAAAACAACAAAATACCTCAAAGGGCCCTGCTCAAGGGAAGCTACCATGTTAAAGGGTTAGCTTTGATATAAAGGCATCCCATATGAGTGTTTAAAACAGTGGTGGAGAACCTGTGGCCTTGTAGATGTTGTTGGACTCCAGTTCACATCAGCCCCAGCCAGCATAGCTTAATGGTCAGGGATGATGGGAGTTGTAGTCCAGCAACATCTAGAAGGCCACAGGTTCCCCACCTCTGGTTTAGCAAAACAAAGCAAAGTATGGAGGAGCATTTAAACATAGAATCCCCCTCCATTTGCAGTCTGAAATGGTACTGTCCAGGAAGGACTGTACCACTTACTATTTTGTGCATATTTCAGCTGGCTTTTGCAGAGCAGGAGATGTGAGCAGTAGTAAGTGTGAAGAGAAACTGCACAATCCATTCACCAAGACCACCACAGGACAGCCAAGTGCTGTGACAGGACGAGGGCCACAGCAAGTCCAGGAGCATCATGTAACCAGCTCCTTCAAGCTCCAGCCTCCTTTGGGATATAGTCAGTTTTGCAGCAACATTTATAGAGGTAAGTGAGAGAGGAGGCAGCCATAATGATATAAGAAACAAGTGAGGCTTATATGCTTAATAAAAACGATTTTGTTGCATGTATCATCATCATAAATAATGGGTACAGGTAGTGGTGGCTGGTGGCTCCATGTCAGTGGGGCAGCAGAATCCATTCTTACAAACTGCCTTGTATAACATATACAGATAATTTATGACAAACTAAGAAACAAAATAAAAAACAAACACTACTAAGATCTCAGAAAACTAATCAGATAAAATATAGGTCAAGAAACTGGTAATGAAATTTGAAAAACTAGGAATAGTTTTCAGGACCTTGGGCAGCTCTGGGAAACCCCCAGAGTGGATTCCACTGCCCTATTGACATGGAGCCACCAGCCTCTGCTGGGTATGGTTTTTTTGGTGCCTCTATTTAACAGCGGGAAGGAAAGAATCCCATAAATACATATTTAGTTGTACTCTTAGATTTGAATGAAAACACTTCCCCATTCAGATGCTCATCCTATGTTGCTCGATGACTGTTGTGTTCTGCCTTAACCACTACATCATGTCTCCTTAGGAATTAGCGCTGTAGTTGTGCATTGTTTTGACTTTCCTCATACCCTCTTCTAGAGGATTCCCATATGCAGGCCCTTTATGGAGGGCGAATGACTGAAGTTCGTCTGCGAGCTGTGTATGATGCCACAAGTGATGCAATCAACCAGCTTCACAAATCCCTTGAGTCCTGCCCAAAGGAGGAGACTGTGGTTGAGGATCCACCTGAGTTAAAGGTGAGCTAGGAAAAAAGGAAAACCATTGTTTAGGTTGCTTTCCTATGATCTGCTCTTGCCGACATGTCACCAACTTAAGAAGTGCATGAGCAGCACACCTATAAACACTGAATGATTTTTGTGCAAACAAAAGAAAAACATGGAAAGGAGCTGAAATAGTTTTGTTTGCAATCTTTTGCTTTCAATAACCCCCCCCGAGCTTTGTTTTCCATTCTAAACAGATTGTTACAGAAGTTGAAAGGCACCTAACATTAGAGAGCACTGAATTTTGCTAAATTGTATAGATGGTGTGATACACAAGGGGTCTCATCTCATTAAGAAAAATGTGATGAAAATAACAAAAGCCAGACCTGTCCTACCAATCTTAGTTCATAGTTAGAATTCAACTAACTTTTCGCATTAGGGTGAGCACTAGTGCAATGAACTTTTCTGCCCCACACCATCCCCTAATCTCTTCTGGAGGGTTGGGGGGAAATCCCCAAATAAATAAATAATAAATTTAGGGGTGCATGTGGGGAAAGGGCAATCCTTGTGCTGATGGAATGATCTACTTAGCTCTTGGTTCTAAGTTGAATACAACCCATAAAACCGTAGGCTGATTGTGCAGCCCCAGTTTTAATGGTATGGGAGTACCGAGTACTCTATTACTGCTAAAACAAAGTGGTTGTGGATCTGAATGGTGCCTGGATGGTCAAGAATCCCATGTCAGCTGCTTGAAGAAGAATGGGATAAAATTATATAAATAAATGTAGTTGACTTGCTCTAAGCTAAATGTGATACTTTATTGAGACCAAAATTTAAGTTCACTCTGCTGCAAATAGCAAGAAATTTTCTGATGAACGTATGTTATTCTAGTTACCTTGTAGATCAGGGATAGGACACCATTGGCCCTCCAGATGAACTCCAGCACCCATCAGTGCCAGCCAGTGTGACCAATGGTGAGTGATGATGGACGTTGGGAGTCCAACATCTGGAGGGCCACAGGTTCTCCATCCTTGTGGTACTGGTCTGCAGACTGTATAAACATGAAATAGCAATTAATTCTACATCTTATGGCTAATTTTCTCAGATCTTCCTGCTCCTGCATCAGAAGCATGCACTTGCTTGGCTTCTCTGGCGAGAGAGTCAGAAACCATGTGGAGGAATTTTGGGTAAGGCAATATATGATTCTGGAGTTTGTTTTTTTAAAAAAAATCAGTTGTAATAAAAGTTTTCAGGATTTGTGTTGATTTGCAGCGGGGGCGGGAGACATAGTCTTTTATGTGGCCCTTTCACTCTAGAGTGGGAAAAGATCTTAATCTGAGCTCTGAGGAATGGTCTTGGGTTTATCACAAGTCTGTCCTCCAGCCCTTTCTTGGATGAGACAAGGTTGTCACTGAGGATGAATGGATCCCTACACTGAGAATTATTCCAAGTCAGGTATAGAGGATTGTAGCCTTAATGTTCAACTAGGGCTCCTGTTGAACTAAGGCTGGGGTGACTAACCTGTGATCCTCCCGATGTTGTTGTAGTACAGCTGCCATCGTCCATGACCATTGGTCTTGCTGGCTGGGGCTGATTGGGGTTGGCATCCAACAACATCTGGAGGACCAAGGTTAGCCACCATTGCACCAAGGAACATTTACTACACGGCAGATCTGGTTCCTTCTGTTCCCCAAAGGGTGGGGCATCACAGAGCGACACTTAGCAAATACGTTGAAGTGTTAGACGGTTCAGTCCAAGCGTTTTATTTATTTATTTATTAGATTTATATCCCGCCCTTGCTCCCAGTAGGAGCCCAGGATGGCAAGTGTTAAGATACACAGCACTGTCCATGCCCATCGCTCCCTGATTTCTCTTTTGTTCTGTGCTGCTTTTTCTTCCCAGCGGATGATATGGGCCTAGGGAAGACTTTGACAATGATTGCTCTTGTCTTGGCCCAGAAGGGTTTACAGAAAGAGAAAGGAAAAGAGAAGAAACTAGAGCTTTGGATGTCAAGACAAGGTACAGAAATAACAGAATACTGGCAATTTTAGTGGCACTGCCTGCAGACTTGTTTTACACAGTCTAATAAAACAGGATTCTCTTATCCCAGTTGGAAAGGTTATATGGCACCTGCCTTTGGTATTGCAGTCTTTTCTTTGTCACTGAGACATTACTATGAAACGTCTCTACCTGTTAATGTTTGTATTTCAAGATACCTCAGTTATCCTGTCCCATGGCACACTGATTATCTGTCCTGCATCCTTGATCCATCACTGGAAAAAAGAGGTAGAAAGACATGTTAGAAGCTGCAAGCTGAAAGTCTGTCTGTACCACGGACCCAACCGAATTAAGAATACGACTGCGTAAGTTCCAATATAAGCAAAATATCAGGGGAAGTTAAGGAAACTTGTCTTCGGACCAGTGCTTAGGTGTGCTGAATTGCCAGGGATGCTGAAGGAGAAGCACGGGCACAGAGCGCTGATGCAGCATAGTCACTTGAGTCAAGCTGGGCACTGAGGTCCCCAGTTCAAATGTAGCCTCAGCTACAGCCTCGCTAGTTATCTGCAGCACGCGTCATTCAATGATGATAATGTTAGTCTGCTTTTAAGGGCTGTTGCAAGGATCACTCAGACAGTTTGAATAAATGAATGTGATACTGCCTCATCCTCTGTACAATTCTCTTGGGAAACTGTGAGCTGAACCAATCTAAATTTGCCATATAGAAATAGCTGTAGCCTACTCTCCTTTATCTTACTGCTGTTGGTAATTGCCGCCCATCCTCATGAAGTGACAGAAAATTATTGGGCTAAGATGATTCTACTCAACGTGTAGATTTAGAAGATTTAGAAGCGAGATACAGGTTCTGTGACACAGGGTGTGCTAATTTGTCTGTCCTTTTCTCCATCTTTGAAAAGAAAATATATGCACATTTTACAGGAGCCAAGTTTGCCATTGGTCACTTCCTTTCTGTTCCTAAGAGAACTTTGTGCTGACTTATTCACAGGTTGCAATCCCGAACATGCAGTTGGGGAGTGAGCCCCATTAGACACAATGGACAATATTTCTGAGCAAACATACATACTATTGGCTCTGTAAGTTACCTGTTGGAGTTTGACCTTTGGGAAGCAGCACCTCCAATTCTGCATCAAGATTAAAATGAAAATTGCAAACCTAGAGTGGTCATTCTGAGATACCACCTTGCTTACCCACTCTCTCTCCTTTTCTTTGCAGCCTTTCTCAATATGACATTGTTGTCACCACTTACAGTCTCCTTGCCAAGGAAATTCCTACACAGAAGGAAGACGCAGAAGTTGCTGCTGAAGATCACGTCGTACAGGTGACTGAAAATGTGCATACTTGCTTTCAGGATATGCTGAGATAAAAAGTTGCCTTTGGGTCTTAAGGTGCCATCATGTCTGTGTGTGTTGCTTTGGCACAGACTGGCTTGCGCCATGGTAGCTATGAGGACATTGTACATGGAGGAAGCCCATCTGGCCTTTTCTCTTCAAATCTCATTATAATGGCAGGGTTGTGCTATATTCCCCCCACATTGCTGAAAAAGCTCTGCAGGGGGGTGGTAGCAGCTTCACCCTGTACAGTGACAGTAAGCTGTAAAAGAAATTCTGAAGACCATTCACTAACTGGATGCATTTATGACTCGTAAGTGTGATGTGCAGTGATGATGTAAAAGTGCAATTCCCATATTAACTTCATGGATTTTAGCTGAATGAGAGAAGTGTTTCCATGTTTCTCATAGGGATGCTTGAGAAACTGGGTCTTCATGAGTTCCAATACAAACTGGCCCCTCTCATACCAATGTGTGGATCAGAACATAACTGTCCACTGGAGGTTGCACTTCTCTCCATGTTCTGATGTAGGTTCCACTGCCAAAAAAAAGTTCAGAAATATGCATTTTGAGAGAGAACATGTTTAGTAGTACATATGTAAGTATTATTTAATTGCAGATGTTCATGCAGACTTTTTAGGTGGGAGGAATCACAGATGAATGCATAAGGAGATTAATAAGAGGGGACTTATAAATGAACGTGAGAAATTGACACTCATCAGAAATAGTTTCTAGTTTCATCCATCACTAGACAGTTTTTTAATCAACTGAGGATACAAATAATGATTTCTGAAAATACAGTGGTAATTTCTGCTAAAATACAGAAACAAGTTAACTGGGAGAGAAATTCAGGGGGCAGGATGTGGAATTCTTCTCACAGCTCTTACCAGCCTGTTTTTCTCCTTGGTTCTTTTTTTCCCCCTTCCCTCTTCCCACAATAAAGCTTTTTACTTTGTTGTCTCACAAAGAAAACCCCTTAACTCCAAGGGCTGAATTTGCATCTCAGTCCCTCTTTACACGAAAGTATGAACATGTAAACTGGCTATGCACGTTAAATGTATGCGCTTTTGGTAAATCTTCTGATTCAGTTCTGATTTATTGTATTTGAGTTAAGTAATTGAAGAGTTAGCGAGAATTTGGCACCAAGGATTTTAAGTCTCTCTCCAGCTGAATTTTTTTTTCAAACTGAAGTGTTTTTTTTAATTTGAAGTATTAAATAGTTATTGTGGAAAGAGTGATTTTAATATGTTACAAACTCAGTCCCTGACCAAATAAATCTCATTTGTAGCTGACATCAGCCCACTTTTCTTCCAAGTCTTTAAATGCCAGACCTACTTTCTGCTCTAGGATAAATCAGTTCCCTTCTCTCCCCTGCTGTGGATACACTGGGCTCGAATTATACTGGATGAGGCCCATAACATAAAAAACCCCAAAGTGCAGGCCTCAATAGCTGCCTGTAAACTGCGAGCTACTGCCAGATGGGCTGTCACTGGGACACCCATTCAGAACAACCTCCTGGATATGTATTCTCTGCTAAGGTAAGCCAATCACACTAGTGAACATGACAGAGCATAAGCATTGTAGATTAACCCTGATTTGCAAGTATTTTTTTAATGAGCCTTAAGTATTGAATGGGCCTTTCTCTCTTGCCCCATCTGCACTATGCATTTAAAACATACTACGTTAAACAGTCATACCATTTTACTCCTCCCTCCAAAGAATCCTGGGAAGCGTGGTTTGTGAATGTTGCTGAGAGTTCTTAGGCGACCCTTAATCCCCTCACAGAGCTACAGTTCCCATAGTGGTTTAACAGTCGTTCGCTGGGAAGAGGGATTAACACACACTACATAAAAAGTAAATATCTGCTTGTGTAGTGCGTGTGTGCATGCATGTATTGTCAAAATTTGTGGGGGAAAGATGCTAAAAAATTGGGTTTTTTTAAAAAATGGGGTTAAACATTTGCCTAATACCTATAGGTGGAAAAGATTTTCCCCCTGATTGCATAAAACCTAGTGGCAATGATCCACCTGCCACTGTTACCTCCCTCTTGCTACCTTTTGTCCCCTTAGATTCCTTCGCTGCTCTCCTTTTGATGAATTCAAGGTGTGGAAGAATCAGGTGGATAATAATACAAGAAAAGGAGGAGAGAGGTTGGCCCTTTTAACCAGGAGCCTCTTATTACGAAGGACTAAGGACCAGCTGGACTCATCTGGCAAGCCTTTGGTAATAGCCTGTCTCCTTTCAGTCTGTTTGTTTTTCTTTCTCTCAGGGTAGGAAAGGGATCAGCATCAATAAGTCCCATGTTACCTTCACTGATCACAAGTAAGGTCTGATCTACACATGCAGCCAAATGAAATAGGAGCATCCCATGTTGGCAGAACAAATTGAAGTTGTGTGGGGAAATCAGATATTTGAATGCTCCCCTCTGTAAAAAAACAACAACACACAATTGCTCTGCAGTATTAAAATACAACATTTTACTAAAGCAGGACATGGGCTAGGAGAGAACCTTTCTTCCTAATGCGCTAGGTTTTTTCACTCGCCAGCAGTGGCAGCTGGTGGCTCCCATGTCAGTCAGGCAGTGGAAGCTACTCCAGGTTTTAGTCTGAACTTTCAAGAAGCTGCCCAATAGACTCCATGAAAGTTTGGACTAAAACTGGAGTGAATTCCACTGCTCCTCTGACATGGAGCCACCAGCCGCCATTGCTAGCAGGTACATAGGAGAGCAATCATATGTCATCCCCTACTTGCTATCTGAAGTGGTACAGTCTATTTATCTCAGGATTCCACCGCATGTGCAGAAGGGGTCTTAGTTGTTTTGATTGGGAAAATGGAGAGGCTGACCCAAACAGGAACACAGGAACCCTTATACCATGTCAGACCATTGTCCATTTAGCTCAGTATTGTCCACACTGACTGGTAGCAGCTCTCTAGGGTTTCAGGCAGGCGACATTCTGAGTCCTACCTGGAGATGTTGGGGATTGAACCTCGAGCCTTCTACATGTCACCAACAGCACTCTAGAACCATTGGAGCAGAGAGCTCCTTCCTGTTTCCTGAGTGCTCTCATCTGCTCTCATTGGTGGTTGCTAGAGGAGAATCACATCATTCAGCACTGATGCCACCACTAAATTGGGTTATGGGCTGGTGGGCCACTGAAAAAGACTTGGCAAGCTGATGGTTTGCCAACTCTGTTGCTTTATTTTCTTAACAAGATTTTTCTAAACAGTGGGATTTTAGGTATGCCGCCCTGGGTTCCTGCCAGGACAAAGGGTGGGATATAAATCAAATAATAAATAAATAAAAATAATATTGTCAACATTTGCATCTTTGGCTGAGTTGCGGCTGTTTGATGCTGGGCTTTTGGGCCTAGAGTCTAGGTATTATCACTGTAATTCGGTTAATTAATGTGAAGAAGCATAAAAGGAACTAGTACTCAATAGCATCCCTGAGGAGCATAAAGCAAAATGTACCATTTAGACCTTTTGAAAGAGCAGTAACTTTTTGACTGCTTTTGAACAGCTATATTACCACAAATCATACTGACACACTTAAAAAAAAATACATCTGGTTCTTTTTTCTGTCTAGGTATCACTGCCTCAGCGTCAAACTCTACTGAACAGATTAAAACTCTCAGAAGATGAGCAATCAGTGTACGATGTGCTGTTCACAAGATCAAGGTGTGATAGATGCTTGTGAAGGCATTAACAATGAATTTGTTTCAGCAGGTGCCTAGGACGGTTAGCAGTCTCAATGCTTTACCTCCTTGGAACAGCACGTAAAAGGACACTGTATGCAAGGCCCTCACTTTCTGTATACCTCCTGATGGAAAATTGCTCTGCCTTCCCCAAATGTACTGATAATTCAGCTCTCTGTGTAATACAAGTCACCATCCTGTTGACATACTGCTTAGAAGCAGTAAGTGGTATATTAATTAATAAATATGAAATAACAATTACCATTTCCTTCTGATCTGGTGGCCTTTTGTAATGCTAGCATACCACTTAAGAGAATGGTTATGATTAATGACTTCCCTATCCCTGGATAGATGGAGTTTCCCAATTTCCTGGGTTAAAGCTGGGTTGAAAAGCAAGCATGGCTGCATGTTGTGTAGCAAATGAATACAAATGCATTATGTCCTGGCAGATCTTCTCCCACCCCACACCAGCCTCAGTTGTTTATACCAACACTTCTCTGGGAGTCTTGAGTCAGCCATTCCATTCAGTCTGCACCAATACCAGATTGTGCTTTTGCTAATTCAATAGAGGGCAGCTCTGTCTCTGCTCTCAACACAGCTGCTGTTTACCCAGGGCTATAGCAAGTATTTAATAACAATAATAATATCCCTGCTCCATGTTTCAGCTTGGGCACACTTTCCAAATAACAGAACAATTCTCCCTGAATTGTTTTCACTTGCTATGTTTTTTGTTTTCTCACTGAAGTAAATCCTTCTAGTCTCCTGACAATTTAAATGAGGACTTAAAAAAAACTTTTTGGCATGTTTTTCATGCTGCCATTATCCTTTTAGTAATATGATACTTGGAACTGAATGTGTTCTATCTCAGCAGAGAGCCGTTGTGAAAAAAGAGCATAACTGATTTCTGCAAAGGGATTCAAGGTGGCTAACAGTAATAAAAACAAACATAATAAAAACAAACAAACCCCAGTATACATTCAAATTAAGTTAACAGTTTCTGCTCAACTAATTCCAGCAGTACAAAAATAACACAGCTGAACCAGCAAAAATTATGTAATTAACCAAAGGCCTTTTTAAAAAGACAGGTCTGCACCAACTGCCTGAAGCAATATAGTAATGAGGCCTGACTGAGGCATTCTACAGGGTAGGTGCCACAGCAGAAAAAGTTCTACCCCTAGTTGACGCCTCCTGAAGTTGAGGGATTTGGAACAGGACCTAGATGACAATCAGAATGTGCATGGAAGAACATACAAGAAAAGGCAATTCCTAAGATACCTAGGTGTCATGCCATTGGTGGACTACAACTCCCATCATCATTGGCCATGCTAGCTGGGACAGTTTGCAGTTGTAGTCCAATAACGTCTGGCTACCCCTGCTTGAATGGCTAAGTTAAAGACATGCTTAAATACTGCCCCCCCCGCTATTGCCTCAAATGTTTTCTCCTGCTGTCCATGTGTTCTTCCTCAGAATGATTCTCCGGTTGTTCTAGTTATTAGAAGTATCTTTTTTCCTGTGTTTGTGTGCGTCATTGTTCGCTCCTTTTGATAGAAGCCTGAATTGCTTTCCAACACCAAAGAAGCTCCTTTATGGTGTCAGTAGTGTTCTCTTCCTGCCTAGGGGAGAGTATAGTCCTTTCTCTGGACAGAAGTATGGGACTTGTGCAATTTGTTACTTGATGTTTTCTCATAAGAATGCTATAGTAGTTTCTTGCCAGTATAAAGATTTTCACAGAGTTTTCTCTTTGTATTAGTGATTTGTTTGAGATCAGTCACTTTATACACTACATTCAATGGCCTGGTTCAAATGTTACACTGAGCCAAACCATGGCTTTGTGCAAACAAGCAAGCTCCCTGAGAGAACGCGGCTACTTAATTCCTTCCTAGTGGATCTGCTCCTGTGCTGAGTTAAGCCAAGCCATGGGTTGGCTCTGCATGACATGGGAAATGGGCTGTGTTGTCTAAACCCGATCTCGTGGTTTAGCTCTCTCCAGACAAACCATGAGTTATAACTAAGATTTGTTGTATGGTTGATAGTTCATTGTTTGGCTGGGAACTAAACCATGAGCCTTATTCAGATTATACCAAACCATGGCTTAGCTCAGCACAGCAGCAGAGAAGGGGCAAAGAGGCTGCCCTCTCCACTCTGGCAGCCTGTTCATTTGTGCTCAGTCATGGTTTGACTTAGTATTACATGTGAACAAGGGCAATGTTACAGCCCTCTTTTGGTCAGAATTTAGAAGCGGTTTCAGTGGGACTGACTTGCCCTCCTAATGACGCTTTGCCCCTTGGGACAAAGCTGTAGCTCAGTGGTTGAGCCTTGCATGCAGAAAGTCCCAAGTCCAGTCCCCAGCATCTCCAGGTAGAGCTGGGAGAAACGCCTCCCTGAAATCCTAGAGTGAGCCACTCAGTGTGGAAAATAGTGAGCTAGACGGGTCTGACTCAGTCTACGGAAGCTTAGTCTCTTCCAGTGTTCCCTTTGCCAGTGTGCTTTCTCTTCCTGCTGAAACTGTCCCCATCCATCTACATTTCTCAGGCTTATGTATATAAAAAGAAAAACTGAGGAAGTGCAGCAGTCTAAATGTTCTTTAACTGTGCTTTCTTTGACCAGATCAACGCTGCAGTCCTACATCAAACGGCAGGAGGGTCAGTGCACAGAGTGGTCCGCGGGGGATAACCCGTTTGACAAAGGTTAGAATTCAAACTCTCCTCTTGCAGTATCTGTGGGAAATGGGTTGGAGAGGGATCTGATGAGGGTGGTCTCATCCCCGCAGCTAATATTTACCCGTTCAGTAGCTATATTCATACAGGCATACCCCGCTTAACGTTGCTTCACTTAACGTCGCCTCACTGTAACGTACATGCTCCGTACGTCCCCATACCCTGCTTAACGTGTTCGCACGCTACGTAATAACGTACACTTTATTGGCATGATGCTGCTGCCATCTAGTGGTGATTGTGTGCAGTACAAGTGAAGACAATTGCTTCACTTAAAGTTTATTTTCGCTTAAAGTATACTCTCCGGTCCCATTGCGAACGTTAAAGCGGGGTATGCCTGTATTTCTGCAATCTATCCAATTGCTTATAGAATACATGCTGGGACTTGCCAGAATAATATTATAGTGTGGGGCCTCAGACCTGAACCCTGGTAATGCCTGTTGTTTGCCTAGATGGAGAATGGGGGGGTGCATGTAAACTAGCCTTCTGTACAAAGGTAACATTTACATTCCTTGCTCTGCTGGCATGTGGCCCCTGGAAAGTTGCCCAGATGGGAATGTGGCCCTCTGTCTTAAAACAGTTCCCCATCCCAGTTGTAGTGCCACCTGCTGCTTTGTCTTGAAACATTTGTGAAGGATCTGCATGCCTGTTGGTTTTCTGATTCTTCCTAAAGAAACCCTGACTGTCAACCTGCTGCTGTGGCTCTGAACACCGTGTCATTTTATCTTTTGACAGGAGCACAGCAGTTTAGGTTTGACCAACAAAACTCCTTGGAAAAGGCTCACAAAGATACTCCTCTCGCCTCCACTACCATTCACATTTTGTCCCTGTTGCTGAGGCTCCGTCAGTGCTGCAGCCATCTTTCCTTGCTGAAAGTGGTAACTATGGGGACAAACATAGAATATGTCTGGGTTCAGAACTGTGGTGTTGTCAGGCCCAGGATGTGACTCAGGAACCAGACCAACGGCTGTAGTTAATTCGTGTTTTATTAGGGTAATGTCCAAACAAAGACTGCGTTTTCTCATGAAGCAATACAGGGATACAGGTCCTGCGGCATTGGGAGAAAGTTGACAGAGCAAGGGACTTCTTTCCGCCTGTTCTTTAAGAAGGGGCCAAACGGGCGCGCAATCTTTCACTCCTCCTTAACTGCCCCTTGGGTACTGCCCGCCTTCCCCCCCTTCTCTCCTGTC
Organism: Rhineura floridana; assembly: GCF_030035675.1. NCBI lineage: Eukaryota > Metazoa > Chordata > Lepidosauria > Squamata > Rhineuridae > Rhineura > Rhineura floridana. Next base: position 140,664,423 of record NC_084484.1, on the reverse strand, counting down.
TTTTCAGCTGTCTGCGTGTGCGCGGTGAGGGGGGAAGCATCACCCCCTCCTCTTCTGAAGTTTCCAATTCCAGGATGGGGGATAGGGGAGGGGCTGATGGTAAACTGCCTCCCCGCTTTTTGGCTGTGAGCAGCCCTCCCTCTTCCCCCTCTTGCTCTGAGCCTGAAAGAGGGGGAGGCGTGAGAATGTCCAGGGAGGGCTCAGGCTCCCCGTTGCTAAGCGACCTTATCACTGGCAGTTCCTCTGTTTCGTCTTCGCTCCAAAGGGGGGAAGTTCCTCCCCCTTCCCTCTGCCATCCATCCGAATACTCTTCTCCCAACTCTCCGGGATCCAGCTCCCCGGGATTGGGACCCCAGCTCTGCCTTCCGACAGGTGTAGTGGTTAGAATGTTGGACTAGGGCCTTGAAGACCAGAGTTTAAATCCCCATGAAGCTTACTGGGTGGCCTTGAGTCAGTCACAATCTCTTAGCCTAACCTACCTCACAAGGTTGTTGTGAGGATAAAATGGAGAGGGGGAGAACCATGTACACTACCTTGAGATCGGGAAAGGTGGGTTATAAATGTAGTAGTCACAATAATAATAATTTTTAAAACTGCCAGGCCCTGACTATCTTCTTTTTGTTGAAGGCTCTTGACCAGGCTAACCTGAACAGTGAAGGCATCTCCCTCTCACTGGAGGAGCAGCTCAGTGCTTTGACCTTGTGTGAATCTGATACCAGTGACCCTCTGTCTATGGTGTACCTCTTTGGTACAGCTTTCAATGTGGATCTCTTTGAAACAACCAAACAGAGCACTAAGGTAGTGTTGTTATTTTAAAATGTTTATGAATCACCTATAATCCTAGTTCTCCAAGTGATTTACAACAAAATAAAATACAGAACAGAATATTAAGAGTGACTAGATAAAAAATTAACATTCTTAAAATGCTTCCAAGATCCATACGATGTTGACATCTGCCTCATCTCCACTGAGAGTGTGTTCCGTAACACGGGCTGAATGCTGTCTTCTGAGTTTAGAGAGCGCTGATTTCTGGAGCATGAGGCACCTCCAAAAACTCAGCCCCTGATGATCTCTGTGATCTAACCAGTCTATGAGGAGTAAGGTGCTCTTTAAGATATGAGGGCTATGACAAATCCTTTCCAGGAAACCCTGGAGATAAAGGTCCCCCCCTTTGTATTCCTTTTTAATAGCATGCAGCAAAACACCCAGTAACAAAGAACCAAATCTTCTGTTATGGCATACATTTATGTACACAAGTGAAATTGAGTATGTTGCTCGCCTGTTTCAACTTTGTAGCTGCTTCCTATAAAATCATAGAATAGTAGAGCTAGAGGAGGCCAATAAGGTCATCGAGTCCAACCCCCGTTCAGTGCAGGAATCCAAGATTAGGCATTTATTTATTTATTTATATCCTGCCCTTCCTCCCAGCAGGAGCCCAGAGCGGCAAGATGGGAAATCCTATCTTCGATTTGGGTTTTTAAAATTTGTATAACTAAAGTTAGGTTGACTCCAGACGGACTAATGTTAGCTGTAGTGTAGGGAAAGAGAGGGCAAGCATCTCCAGTTGGTTCCTCCTCACCCTTAACTGTTTCTACTCAACCTGGTGGTTATCAGAGCAATTCTGTAACTTTACGAACTGGTGCCCGAATGAGTTGGTTTGTTTTCCTCTCCTTTCCTCATCCTCTTTTCCTTTTGTGTTGTGTGTTTTAGGTCCAGGTGGGGGGCTAGTGGGTGAATCATGTCCTACTGTCAGATCTGTAGGTGATTTGCAACAGATCAGTAAGGGTGTCTGACTCCCAGTTGTTTAACAATGAAGAAAACTACCCAGAAGTGGACTTCTATGTGAAAGGACTGTGAGCTCTCTTCATTTCCAGTACTGAAAACAAAGTCCTAGGCTCAGCATTTGAGCCTAGTTCTTTCATTCAGTCTTTTGCACTTTGATCCGGTTGGCAGATCTTGGGGTTCTAGTAAAAAAATCCAAAGTAAATCTGACAAGCTTGAAGTCTGCCCCACCCCTGTTTTAGGTTGTAAGCCTGAGGGTGGGGGCTGGCTTGTTACTGATCTTATTGAAGGAGCTCCCAGAGCCTTTTTGGCCAAAGAGTTGAGTAAAAATGCTTTGAATATGAGGCTGCAGTCTCAGGCAGTTACTTGGAAGTAGGCCCCATTGAACTCAGTGGGACTTCTGAGTAAACATGCTTAGGATTGGGCTATGAGTGCACTTTCCCCCTTGCTTCTAGCTATCGCATCTCTTGGAAGAGCTGAAGGCCATCAAAGGTAATTGCCAGAAAAGGTGAGTATGGGCATGCCAGGTGTCTATCAAGGGTTGTTGTGATGTGGGTTTGGGTGCTATTTAATGTAAAAGTGTAGGGAATGGTGGGAGGGAACCTGAAATTGCCTCTCCTGAAGGAAAAGTGGAAATAATTGTGGCCAATATTGAGAAACATGATGTTTAATGGTGTGAATGCCTTAGAGGAAGAACAAGATACAAATGGAGCAATTAAAAAGGAGGTTTTATATATAGGATCATAGGAAGCTGCCTTATACCGAGTCAGATCATTGGTTCCTCTGGTTCAGTACTATCGAAACTGGTTGGCCAGGTTTTCAGTTTCTGAACACTTTTTGAGTGTCAGCCTAAGGATTTCAAATGCATTGGGATCTGGGGAGTATTTATATATTCCATGTGAAGGGATAAAGCAGGAATGGGGAGCCTGTTGGCCTCCAGATGTTGTTGGGCTTCAATTCCCATTAGCCTCAGACAGTGGTTAGGGATTATGGGAGCTGTAGTTTTACACTGTCTGAAGGGCTACAGGTTCTCCATCCCTAGGATAAAGCTTGGAGCTTGCATTTCTGCTTTCATTACTTAGCATCAGAGGAATAACCATAGCTAATCACTCAATAAATTGATTAAATAAATGGTGAAAGAGGTGAAAGGGTATGCAGTTCCATTCAAGAAGAATAACTTCCGATAGTTTTAACATTCGCAATGATATTTGGCCTTAAGCTGTTTATGTCTCACATTCCAGCCATTTTGGAAGATTAACACTTATTACCTTATACCTTAAATGTATTTCAGAATTTCATGCACGTGTATCTCAGTAAACCTTAAATCACCCCTGTAAGATGTCTTGGTATTTTATTTTATTTTAAGAATATCTAGGCCACCTTTTCAAACCATCACTTTCCCAATCTGGCATACAATCACTACTTTAAAAAAAAAAACCTGTTTAAAATATTTTCATACTTCACCCCCAGTAGGAGGCTGGGGGTGAAGGCTGAAAAAATAGTAACTTACCTAAATCTACCCTGTGAGTTTGTAGCTGATGTGCGATTTGCACCGGAGATTAGATTTATTCTTTTTTGTCTTCTATAGTGTCATTGTGTCTCAGTGGACTAGTATGCTGAAGGTGGTAGCTATACACCTTGAGAAGCTGGGCCTGCGATATGCCACAGTGGATGGCTCTGTGAATCCTAAGCAGAGGATGGATGTAGTTGAGGAATTCAACAATAATCCTAAAGGACCTGAGGTATGGGAAGAGACCAAAGAAGATGTTTTCAGTGCTGCTGAATTCTGTAACGAGTTGTTGTCTTTGTGACTATTTGTGCTAGGCCATATCCTTAATTGCTAGGTAGGATTAGGCCAGTAGCCATTTTAGCCAAAGATCGTCTCTGAGGTGACAGTCCTAAAGTGGGGAACCTCAGGCCGAGGAGCTGAATGCGGCCCTCCAGGCCTCTCTGGCCCTTGGAACTCTTTCCAGGCCACATCGCATACTGGCCCTGCTTCATACTCAAAGTGTTTTTGCCTCGTTGGAATGCGTCCTTGATCTCTGATAATTCCTCTTGTCTGGATGGAGGACAGAGAGGGAGGCATGAGTGTGTGTAGAAACTGGCCTACTATACAAAGGTAACAACTACATTTATTGTTCCACCCACTGTTCCTTCTGGCTTCACCCATCACTGACATGAGGCCCTCAGAAGGTTGCCCAGAAGGAAATGTAGCCCTTGGGCTGAAAAAGGTTCCCCCACCCCTGCTTTCCCTACTTACTGTACCTGAACTCAATGGGATTGATTTCTCAGTAAACATTCTTGGTCTAGGATGTGCTGTAAAAGCCACTTGCTAACCTTGTCCCAATCCAAATCACCAAGGAATTAAAATCTGGAAGGGAGGAAAAGGCGCAGCTTCTATTTAACATAATTTGGCAATGATGGTCTAATCAAATGTCAGAATACAATAACTATTAAAACTTGTTTCAAATAAACAGGATTTCTTTACGTGAGCTTGTTGGAGGGCACTTGCAAACTGTAGCTACAACTAAAACAGAAAAGAGTAAGATTACATATGCTGCTGATCATAATCAGGGCTTTGTAGATTTCATACAGACATTTGGTAATGGAGGCAGAATTCTGCATTCTCAGAATCTCTACTTTTGAAACAAGAAGAATCTGAACTTCAGCTTACACCATTTCCTCTGGGATTGGTTTTTCAATGCGTTGTAAAATAACTAACAACTCCCTCTCGTTCTTTTGTCACAGGTGATGCTGATCTCTCTCCTGGCTGGAGGTGTTGGCCTTAATCTCGTTGGGGGAAACCATCTCTTCCTCCTAGACATGCATTGGTAAAGATGTGGCAGCTTTTACCTCTTTTTTTAAACTTCTCAGTGTTTTTTTCTGTGTTTTTGCAGCTCCAGCAGTCTGAGGTGATTAAAAGGATCAGATCATTAGTTAATGTGTCCAAATTATGTATTTGGTTCTTACAAATAATTGTAATTGAAAATACCTTATACATTTATTGTTATATCTGTTGTCAATACATCTCCCTATGTTAACTAATCCCCTTCTAGATAAGTTCCTAGCTGCTCTCCGAAGAGATGAGCAAGCAGTGGCTCATTTTATTCACTACCCTTTCACTTTGGTGAGCAAGATTCCAGTTGTTCCACAGAAAGGCTACTAAGGAGAAATGGAGGGTGATATTGTTACTGCTTCTTCCAAGACAGAGATGGATTTAAAGGGCTAGGGGAAATTTCTGGTTTATAATTCGGCAATCCTATATGCTGGACGTAACGTGTGAACTAAAATATCTCCTTCTAGCTAGATTAACCTATAGCTATAAACAGCGGAATGACTGAGCAGTTTTCTTAAATTGCAGGAATCCAGCACTGGAGGACCAAGCCTGTGATCGCATTTACCGTGTGGGGCAGCAAAATGATGTCATGATCCATAGGTCATGCTTTGCTTTTACATGTTCATTGTTTGTGTTTAATTTCTAAGAGTTGTGGGATTGCTTCAAGCGCTGTATGAAAAGGGTATGAAATTGCTTCAGAGAAATCCTTCCAATCTGCTCCACTTTTTGTGAGGCTTTTACCTGGTCACCTCAATTCTGCAAGAGCAGGGGTGGGGAATCTCTGGCCCATGGACCATTTTCCCCAAACCACACCCACCAGTCCAACACCTGGCATAACCTTTCTAAGGTTTGCTGTGCTGCTGTGTGTGTGTGCTAAATTTAGTTTAAAGCAGCACAGCAGCAGAGAGTAACAGCGGATGTTGAAATGCGAGTGTGCCAGCGTGTGTCCGTTTACCTAAGAAAGCAGGCTTTTACCCTGCATCAGGATCACTGAGACTTGAGAGTAAAATAAGAAAAGCTACTTTATTTATAGAAATACATAGTAGATAGAAAGTCATACCTAGTTCTAACTAACTAAGTTGGAGGTGCAACGCCCAGGTGTGGGAGTTGACCTCATAGCTAGGAGAGAGAGCAGAGACAAAAGGTGCCTCCTCTCTCCCCGACAGCTGGAGAAGGAAAGTGGAAAGGGCAGAAGGAGGAGGGGCAGGTAAGCTTCCCTAAAGACGTAACATTCTAGTAGCCGGAAGGAAGTCAGTCAGAGCATCACAGGTAAAGGTAAACAAGCCTATCCATCTGGAGGACCCTAACTCTGTCTCCCTTCTGGAACATAGACAAAAGAATAAAACAGGAGTTGCTCTTGACCCACTTCCAACATGCTGATAGTAAGGGAGCTCCTCTCAGTGATTGGTGGTGAGAAGAGTTCCTTTGAAGGTGATTTGTCAGCTGATTGGCACTGACAGTACATCTTCAAAGGAGCTGATTCTTGGCACTAATCAGCTGATGGGTTGTAATGGGAGTCTCTTTTGAAGTCATCACCTGGCATCATAATGACATCAGATGAGTTGTTCCACCCACCTGTCTGAGTTGGGTGGGGGAGGCAAGGATCCAGTTCATGGCAGGGTCCAGTTCTCAACTCCTGTGATAAATTATTTTATTTATTTTATTATTTAAATTAATTATTTTAAAAGCTTGAACAGTAAGGATGCACAAAAACTATACTCATAATACTAATTATGATGCTGTACTCATGTGCTTGATTTTAGGTTTGTCTGTGAAGAGACAGTAGAAGAAAAGATATTGGAGCTGCAAACCAAGAAAAAAGAGCTGGCCAAGAAAGTGCTGTCAGGAAGAGGAGATTCCTTAACAAAGCTCACACTGGCAGACCTCAAAGTCCTTTTTGACATTTAACCATTGCTTTTTTAATATGCAGAAGACATATGTATGTGCCTTTTAAAACTTCGCTGTATTATAGTAATAAAGTGGCTGAGTGCTACTGTGCTGTTGTCTTATCTCGTTCTTTGCAATTATTCACTAATAGGCAAAAAACCTTGCAGTTTAAGAACGTACCTATAGCCAACAGATATTTCTATCCAACTTTAAAAAGCAGGGAAATTGGGCAGCTATAGTGAATGCACCAGGAGAGCAGGAGACCTGACCTCCTCTCTAAGATACTGTACTGCCCTACAAATTGGTCAAAATGCAAACACCATTTGGATTGGTCTTTTACAGTCCAATTCACTTCCTGTGTAGCTTGGAAGAATTTGGTAACATGGGAGGTAAGAAATGGGATCCAGTGCAAGTTTGCTGAGAATGGATTGACCATTTGCATGCTTATTGAGTTCAGTGAGATTTACTCCCCTGCAATCATGCTTAGGATAGGTGAAACTGACCACAGGGGGGGAGGAGGGGGATGGGAGAAGGAGGGGAGGCTTGATCATTTGCATGTTTATTGAGTTCAGTGGGATTTACTCCTGTGCAATCATGCTTAGGATAGGTAAAACTGACCATGGGGGAGGGAGGCTGGAATAGGCAGGGGAGGAGGAAGGAGGAGGAGGAGAGGGGAAAGGCAGGTCTGATTATTTGTATGCTTATTGAGTTCAGTGGGATTTATTCATGCTTAGCATATGTAAAACTGACCGAGGGAGGGACGGCTGGAGTGGGCAGGGGAGGAGGGAGGAGGGGAAAGGCAGGTCTGATCATTTGCATGCTTATTAAGTTCAGAGATGCCCTGTTCCACTCACAGAGCTTCAATCAGAGCAGCTAACTGTTAAACCACTCTGGCCGCAGGAGCTCTGTCACGGCAACAGGAGTTTCCTCTCAGCACCCTGCACAAACTGCACTTCCCAGGATTCTTTCGGGGAAGCCATGACTATCTAAAGTGAAATAAAGGTCTGGTGTGGGTATGGCCTCTGATTAGGCAAGCCAAGAGGCTGTCTGACTTTTAGAACACTGACAGCTGTTCCTACCGAGCATGCCCAACATTATCTTTGAGTTCAATGCTAAATTCCTTAATTAAAAATCAGCCAGGCATTTTTTTTAACTTTTAAACTGCAGAAGATGAAGGTCAGAGTATGGGGCAAGGTCAATAATAGGATTACAGGTACTCTATGAACATGGCTGATTTTTAATGAATTTCAACAGATTATGAGAACTTTGACAGAAAAAGTCCAAAAGGTCTCTGGTTTTTTTTTTCTCTCCCTTTAGACTTTGAACTCTCTATACTCTCTGTTTTGTGTATTGTCATGAAAATTAAGAGGGTTGTTAAGCATTTCTGAGTTCAGGACTATACGTTTTGTAAGGTTTTGTTTTGAAATGAGCTTATGGGAAGCATCAGAATGGCATGGGGGGTGTTTTTGATTTAACATTGCAGAATGCAAAAAATCCACACTCTATAGTATACAGCCACTCTTGTGGTTGTATAATACCTTTCTATAGGAAATTTGGATTTCATTGGTAAGGAAGGACTTGCCCTATCAATTAAATTTGGGGAAGGGATGCAATGCAGTGTGGGGAAAATGTTCTACCTATGCCTGGCATTGAATAGCTCTCGTTCATATCACATGGCTAGCTAGGGCCAAGATCCCCTTTTGAAATGCTGTCCGACTGAACACCCATTGAGGCCACTTAGGAGCCTGATATGCAAAGCTATCTTTGATAATAATCTGCAGAACTAAAGTGGTTCAAATAGTAGTTGAAAGACTAAAGGTCACCACTTGGGTGTGTTGTGTCTCTGCAAGTATATTTCACTAATCCTGTTGTCTCTGGGAAGGAAGTGTATTAGCTATGAAAGAAACAAAGAATTATTCAGCTGATCTTGAGTGTAGTCTTGGGCAATTTTTGTTTGATGTGATCAGACCTTTAATCTTGCACTACATAAATAGACAATTATGCCATATAACTGAAAAAACAGAGCTTGCTTAGCTAAGCTGCAAGGCAGCTAGTCAGCTGTTTGAAACCCTTTGTGTGAGATCAAGTTTTGTAGCCTATACTTTGCATAGAGTCTGTCTTGGGAATCTATAGATAACCCTGGTTCAACAGAGAATAATTCTAGAGAGATGGGTGTATTTTAACTTGTCTGTTTAAGGAGATGTGTATGAAGAAAAACTATAAAATGGTAATGGCTTGTCAAAAGACAATTTGAATGTTAGCAAATAGAATTTGGCATATGCACATACAAAATGTATGGTAATATAGGGGGAGAAAAGTTCCTTTTACAATGTTTGATTACTAGTATCTGTTTGAGCAAACTATGAGTAGATGTCAGGATGGCCGAGCGGTCTAAGGCGCTGCGTTCAGGTCGCAGTCTCCTCTGGAGGCGTGGGTTCGAATCCCACTTCTGACAAATAGATTTTTTCTTTATTAATAAGAAACAACATTTCTGTATATAATCTCCAAATCTTTTCTTTTAAAAGCTGCAATGCCTAAACTAAAGGGGTGATAATATTCGAAATAAGATTTCCTTTATCTGCTTTTTTATTATTAAATTCATACATGCAATGCTTTAATTTACTGTTTAGAGGTTGGAGGAAGCACTTTCACTACTTCAAATTTTCTGAACGATTTATGCCAAGGGAGGCGGCGAGTCGTATAGAAGAGACCCAAAGACCAAGAGGGAGACTAAAGAGCTACTCCCGCCGCCTTGTCTTTTCAGACGTCGGAGAGGCAGAAGTAGCGATCAGAGGCATGAAGAAAAGCGACATATCTGGGAAAACAGCCTGCAAGTGGGCACGAGTCAATCTGAGATCCGTTTTAAAGAAACACAAGTTTTCCCACAGCATTTGCGTAAAACTTGACCGGGCTCAAGGCAGCCTAGGGATGACATGCCGTCTCGAATGTTTGATATTTTGATTGCTGGGGCTTCAGAGCCCAGGGAAAGCTAGGCGTTCTGCATATGCGCAGATGCACTATTATCCCTTCATTGCTGCTGAGCCCTGGCACTAAAAGCAGATTCAAGGGCTGAAGCCCCGAGGCTGCGTGAGAAGACGAAAATTTACCGGAGTAATTGAAAGAGTGGCTGATCTGTCGATTCTTTTTGGTTGATGTACTGATTGCTGATTTAAGAGGCTCTTTGATATGGTTATAGCTTCTTTCTTATCAGGATCATGACATTTTAAAAAACTGGCTAAAAACTTTGAAGTAGGACAAATTAAATAGTGGTGATGACGGGTCAAAGAGAAACCTTTGCATTTTCATGTCTCTCGTGTTAACTGAGCTGAATCTGTAGCTTTCTGTTGCAGACTGATGGCTTCTGCTTTCCCTTTAGCGTTTCCTTTTGCAGCTCAAGCATACGTGTGTGTTATGTGCCTTCAAGTCGATTTCAACTTAAGGCGACCCTATGAATCGGCGACCTCCAATACCATTTGTCATGAACCACCCTGTTCAGATCTTGTGAGTTCAGGTCTGTGGCTTCCTATATGGAGTCAATCCATCTTTTGTTTGACCTTCCTCTTTTTCTACTCCCTTCTGTTTTTCCCAGCATTATTGTCTTTTCTAGTGAATTATGTCTTCTCATGATGTGTCCACAGTATGATAACATCAGTTTCATCATTTTAGCCTCTAGTGACAGTTCCGGTTTAATTTGTCCTAACACCCAATTATTTGTCTTTTTCGCAGTCTATGGTATGCGCAAAGTTCTCCTCCAACACCACATTTCAAATGAGTTGATTTTTCTCTTATCCGCTTTTTTCACTGTCCAATTTTCACATCCATGCATGGAGATCGGGAATACTTTACTCAATCTGAATGCAAAAATACAATAATGAGACGATGCAGATAGCCCAGTTTCCTTTTATAAGGGGAAAAGCTTATCCTTGGAAGAATGAAAGAAACCCTTTGGCACCGCTGGGATTTGACCCAAAAATCATGTGTTTACTAGACAGACGCTTTAACCAACTAAGCCACGGCGCCTGAACTTGCCTCAGCTGTCTTCCAGGAGGCCCTCTAAAGAATAAATTAACTATTACTCACTTTTCAGTATATAATTTGAAGCAGTGAAAGTGCTTCCTCCAACATCTAAACAGTAAATTAAAGCATTTCGTTTATGAATTTAATAATAAAAAAGCAGATAAAGGAAATCTTATTTCAAATATTATCACCCTTTAGTTAAGACATTGCAGCTTTTAAAAGAAAGGATTTGGAGATTGTTTGCCTTGACTCTTAAACTAAAAATTAGCCATTAATGGGCTACCACGTAATTTTTAGTTTAAGAGTCCGTTCATACTTGCCGGAACAACTATCGGTTCTTCCTTCCCCTTTGTTTTGCTTTTCTCCGTCACGGCCTCTGAATGAGATCGGACAGACAACCGTTCCGGTTTTCCTTCACCATGAGACGATATATGTATTTCAGACTTCCGTTGAATTTCTGGAAGAATCACAATCGGAAAACCTTTACCGACGGTGGCCGGTTAGCTCAGTTGGTTAGAGCGTGGTGCTAATAACGCCAAGGTCGCGGGTTCGATCCCCGTACGGGCCAACTGTTTCTTCCTCTCATTTTGCACTTTAAATGGCCCAATCTGACTTTTCCCCTTGTTTGCTTCATTTTTCTTTCTTTTTTAATGGGGATTTTTGCATAGGCGGTATGCTATTTCCCAACTTATTCTTCAGGATGATCTCTGCTCTGCAGTTGGTTTCTGCACTGTATGAATGAAATCCCGTTCTTGACTTTCTTCTGCATCATGTCTCCAATGTACTAAATGTTTTATTTGAATCTTTTAAATTGTGCACCGCTGACCCACAAATTGCCTTACAAAAGTAAAGAGTTGTTTCCCCTTCTTCTTAAAGACGGAAAACATATTTCTAAAAGAAAAAAAACGGAAATAAACTGTGATTTAATAGATTCTTTTATGCTTTAGTAAGATTCGAGAAAAAAATTGCCATGACTCGGATTCGAACCGAGGTTGCTGCGGCCACAACGCAGAGTACTAACCACTATACGATCACGGCACGCCACTGCTAAGCTGGCACATGTTGCTTGACAAAGCCTAGATGAAAACGAATAGTAGGGAAAAGTAGTAAATTTTCTTACAGATTGCAGTTCAATTAATAAGTGTACTTGATTGCTGATATGAAAAGCCCATCTTAATTAACCTATTCACCCTTCTGTGCTTTTTGGTTTTAGTCCTTGTAACTCTGTGTTCTGCATGCAGATTTATTACAAAATATTTTATTGGGATAACAGCCTAGCCAGCTTTACTTACTCAGAAACATAATATGGGTGCATTTTTTTAAATCAAATCAGTACTGGATTATCTTAATATGTTATGTTTAATGCTGAACTTTTTATGCTGTTTTAATAATTTGGAATTATGTTGTATTGTTGTATATGCAAGCTGTCTTGCATGGGTGCATACCCTGAAAGACAGGGTAAAAAAGTAATTTTAAAATATTGGTTGGTTCCCCACCCCCAACTATACTTTTAGTCTAGATAGAACACTGGGAGGGTTTCTGACACCTGTTCTTTCTCTTCCTTTACTTAGGTAACATTAAGAAATTCAATCATAAGATAGGAAAATATTTAGAAAGCTGATGGGAAACGTTTTCGTTTCCTCCTCACCCTGCCTGCCTGCCACAGCATTGAGTCCATGGTGTCGCAGAGGGCTGCTTGCTTCCATCCCATCTCAGCTGGGTGCCACTCCTGAAATGAGCTAGTCAAAGTGGGGGATCTTTTTGAGGGCCATGTTCCTTTTTGGGCAACCTTGCAGGGGCCAGAGGCAAAAGTGATGAATGCATCCCTGTATGAATTTTCATCCCTGATTAATTTTCCCTGTTGTACAGTAGGCTGGATTCTGCTTACGCTCGCACAGTCCTCCACCTAGGCAAGCAAGATGCATGGTCAGCATTAAAACACAGGCCCTAGCCAGGCAAAAACACTCAAGCAGGGTGGAAAGCAGGGCCAGTATGGGATGTGGCCTGGGGAAAGTGCAAAGGGTCATACAGAGGGGTCTGGAGGGCTACACTTGGCCTCCAGGCCTGAATTCCCCACCCTGCTCTAGACTGAGACTGAAAGTCCAAGACTTTTTGATGGGGCTGCAGTCTTTAAAAGATACACCCCTAATTGACCGAAAAGACCACTCTCTCATTAATGAGGCAGATCTGAAGAAACAATTGTAACCCACTGGCTAGATGGCAAGCACCAGGGTGAGAGAAGAAATGTCTCTTCTTAGTCTGACACTGAAATGCTTCTTCAAGGATGCCTGCTATAGCACACTGAAATACTTCTTCGTTCAGAAATAGTTTTTGCCCATATGTAGATCTATACAAGCATGATCGATAGCTATTAATTAAATAAAATTCATATGAACAACCAAAAAAAAATTCCTTGGGATGCAGCTCCACTTTCTAAGTACTGATAAAATCCATCCATGGGGCAGGCTTTCAGGAATTAGGTAGGGCTAGGTCACTCAGCACTTATCATCAGTATAAAATAAATGTGTATGCCTTTGTTACCCACCCCAAGCCTTTGGGAAGTGAAGGGATATGATTCTACATGCTTGTGATATTCAGCAACAAAAAAAGATGGGATTAGTATTACAGACAGAAAGCAATGATCACCACTGCATTTTTTCACCGTAAAGTACTTTACATTGGAAACTGTCATGAACCTGTCATAAACCTGACCCAGTTCGTCCTAGGACTCATCTCCCAAACCCAGGGCAATTGATCCTAGCAAGGCATAACCTTGTGCATCCCTTACCAGGGTTGAGCAAGTCACAACAACCTGGCAAGGTAGGTAGACTGTCACCACCCCTTCAACAGGTCAACCACTCTGGGCCAAGGGGAAACCCAAAGTGCCAAAAATAAATTTACCAAGATTCCAAGAGACAAGAGCCAAAATTACGCTCCCCGCAGAGGCCCATTTCAGACGAGAAGAAATCCCCACAATTTTTTGCCACAGAGCCATTTTAGAAACCAGGCATTCTTGACAGAACCCAAATACAGGGCCTTCTCATTTACAACATAGCAGAAATGGGGAACCTGTGGCTACAGCTCCCATCATCATTCTTGGTTGCCTCAAAAAAAAATTATTTGAGAGCTGGGAAAGCTTCAGAAAAGGGCAACCAAAATGAACAAGTGGTTGGTGTAATTCCCCTATGAGAAAAGGTGCTTTTGAGTTTAGAAAAAAGGGCAAAGTGGGGACATGTTAGCATGTAAGAAGCATGGTGTGGAGAAAGTGGACAGACGTTTTTCTCCCTCATAATGTCAGATTTATGTAACTTTACAGTTGACAATGAGGACATTGAACTTGTCAAGGATTATCAATACCTTGGCACAGTCGTTAACCAAAATGGACACAATAGTCAAGAAATCAGAAGAAGGCTAGGACTGGGGAGGGCAGCTGTGAGAGAACTAGAAAAGGTCCTCAAATGCAAAGGTCTATCTCTGAACACTAAAGTCAGGCTCATTCAGACCATGGTATTCCCGATCTCTCTGAGTGGATGTGAAAGCTGGAGTGAAAAAAATGGATGAGAAAAATCAACTCATTTGAAATGTGGTGCTGGGAGAGCTTTGTGCATACCATGGACTGTGAAAAAGACAAATCATTGGGCGTTAGGACAAATTAAACCAGAACTATCACTAGAAGCTAAAATGATGAAACTGAGGTTATTATACTTTGGACGCATCATGAGAAGACATAATGCACTAGAAAAGACAATAATGCTGAGAAAAACTGAAGGGAGTAGAAAAAGAGGAAGGTCAAACAAAAGATGGATTGACTCCATAAAGGAAGCCACAGACCAGAACTTACTACATTTATACCCCACCTTTCTTTCCATGATAGAAACCCAAGGCGCCTTACATATGGTTTCCAGTCTCCCACCCTGACCCTGCTTAGCTTCAACAGGGAGCTGGCCTTATGTGCCTTCAGACAGGATGGTTTGTAACAGGTGCTATTGGAGGTCACTGATTCATAGGGTTGCCATAAGTCGTAATCAACTTGAAGGCATGTAACAAAATGTCAGGGCCCTGGGTAATCCAATGACTTGGGACAAAAGAAAGTACACACAGCACAGTTAAACAAAGGAATTTGCTTCCACAAGATGAAGCAATGGCCACCAATTTGGATGAATTTAAAAGATTTATGGTTCATTCATACCATGATACATTCATGGAGGTTATCAATGGCTACCAGCCATAGTAGCTGTGCACTACCCGCAGTGTTGAAGACACAATGCTGCTAAATACTAGTTGCTTGGAATCAGAAGTAGAGCGGGTGCTGTTGTGCTCAGGCCCTGCTTGTGGGCTTCTCATGAGAATCTGGGTTGGTCACTGTGAGAACAGGAGGCTGGACCTTTACCCTTGATGCAGCAGGACTCTTCTTATGCATTTATTATGCTCAAACTACCTTTTTATTTGCTATAGAAGACACTAGTTAAATTATGAGGTGGCTAACTCACAACCTTTCATCACTTACAATGATCATAAAATATTGCTCCCCAGTGCTGAAAGAAAAATTACCACCACACAAGTTCGTAGCCATTTTATTTAATTTAGTTTCACAGTAGAGAAGAATTACAAGTTCAGCTGGCAACAGAACATTAAAGTCAACAACATTTTGTGATAGCACAAAATAAATCTGAGATTGTGCAGATTTGAATGTAACGATATGAAGGCTGTTGGGGAGGGAGCGTGGAAGAACAGGAAAAATTCAAGGGAGAAAATCCACCTTCAAGCCCCAAGGACTTAAATTAAAAATAAATCCTAGGGGAAACTGAAAACACTCCTATGCAATACTTTTTCTTGAATGATGAACAATG
Source organism: Rhineura floridana (assembly GCF_030035675.1). Lineage (NCBI taxonomy): Eukaryota > Metazoa > Chordata > Lepidosauria > Squamata > Rhineuridae > Rhineura > Rhineura floridana. The sequence goes on along the minus strand of NC_084484.1, from coordinate 140,649,051 downwards.
TTTTAAAGTATTGTTACAGCCAATTAATGCAACTGCAAATCTCTCTGATCCAAGTCTCAAAGCAGGAGCAATGTTAACGGTCATAGCATTGCTAAAACATTTAACTGGATTACTTAACAAGCAACACTCTTAGCACATGATGCTGGGAACTGTCAATTGTTGCAGAATACAGAACATATTCAGGGATTCAATCAAATCTAGGATTCTACAAAACATGGCAAAGCGCATGGTATGTCTTCAGCTCTCTTCCCTCAGATCCCTCCATTTTCTGCATTGAGTGAAAAACTGAGGGAAGTTTAAACACACACACACAGAACAAACTTAAGCCTATAAAGCTAGAAGCAAAATATCCAATATATGTTTACTCAGAAGTGTCCCACTTAGTTCATTAGGGCTTCCTCCCAAGTGTGTGCATAGAATTGCATCCTTCCAGTGTATAATATACACTGAAAAATTAAAATCATGGGTGGGGAATTTGAGGTCATCCATATGTTGCTGGACTCCGTTCTCATCAGCCTCAGTCAGCATGGCCAATGAACAAGGACATCTCTGCTCCTACATATCTAGGAAGGGGAACAGAGACTTTGGAAAAAATTACCTTAAAATTCTAAGAAAAGTACATGCAGACTCACATTATTAAAAACAAGTATTGTGCAATTCAAAAAGAAAATTGTATCATAGGGGCACCATTCATGAGAATAGGCACAATTAATGTTTTATAAAATGATCAGTAACCCTGAGATCACAGCATCCTTTTCTCACAAATTTGATGTGGCAGAAATAGGTTTTGCTCCAAGACATTCCCAGCTATTTCTGCCACTTCTCTTCATATTCAGTTTCCCTCTCCATACATCCCTACAATGCATGCTGCCAACTCAGACAGGTTCAGTTTGAATTTGAATTCTTTAAGAGCAGCTTTTCAGACCTTTTGGCTGAGAAGTGGGATAAAAATAAACTTTATCTTACTTTGCCTCACCCCTCTATGGACATTTTCAGAGTGTCATTAGGAGCACTTTTTGTTTGGTGGTTTTGAACCTCTTGTGAATGTGGTTAGCGAGACAGAACTCAAAAATTAAATACACACATTCTAATCCGTACAGCCTTTTCATTTTATTTACAAATGTGGGAGATACAAGAAGAGCATCACTTGTGAAATTGGTCTGAGTTCCCACTGCCCATTCTTATTCAGATGAGGTTAGCCAAGCTTCTGGTCCTGTAGAAACTCCTCACCACCACTCTTCCAAGTCCTGAGGGCGAAGTGATCCACTGCTTTGGAAAACCTTGTACTAGGTTAAAGAAAGATTCTTGTGGGCCAAGGCTGAAAGATTTCATCCAGCAAGTGGCTTAAGCGCTACCCTAGGCATGTGGAAAAATACCGGCTGTTTGCACATGTCGGAACAAAGGACGTTGCTTTATACCACATCAGACCCTTAATCGATCTAGCTCAATACTGACACTGACCGGCAGAGACTCTCCAGAGTTTCAAGCAGCCCTTTCCCAGCTCTACCTGGAGGCACCAGCGACTGAACTTCTGCATGCAAAGCATCTGCTCCACCGCTGAGGTACAGCCCTTTCCCAAATATATTGTAATTTATACACAATAACGTGATGTAATGTAATTTATACAGTAGAGGTGGTGGGAGCAGCGAGCCCATCTTAGAGGAACCTGAACTTTTCACTTCCCCATGTACTTTTTGTACAATTAGCGTAAGTTGGATGGCGCAGCCCAACTTTGGCAGTACTCCCCTTGAACTCCAGCTTTACAGTGGTTAAAACATGACAGATTTTCTCTTCTAGGGCGTAGGTTTTATCTGAAACCATTTCTAATGAATGGTAATTCTGCTGATTAAAAACAAGACCTATGCCAGACACCGAAAGCATGCCAAGCAAAGAACTTTGGACCCTCAGAAAAGGCCATGTCAGGAACAAAGTATTTTAACCACGGTCAAGGCACCTCACAGACTGCTCCTTCTGAGCCTAAAGCTTAGGAGGGTGTGTGTTTGCTGATCACCTTTGGAGCGCATCACACCTTGCCCTACTGTCTCATACCGGTACAAATGGCCTGGCAAACCTCCCATCAAGAAAGTGCAAATGGAGCAGCTTGTGGCTTTTCAAGTGAACACGTAAATATATCGAAACTGAAACACTATTTCTAAGGCACGTGAGAAGAGAATAAGGAGACAAAAATGTAACTGCCACATAAAGACAGTTGGATGAGCAAGCGGGCAGGAGTTGATGCACTTTCCTCGTGGCCTGCTGTACGCAGCCAACACTGCTTGTCAGTGTACCCAGTCCTTTGGGTGGCGCAAAACTTCTAGGATTTCTGCTTCCCTGGAATTCTCTGGAGGTGAATGCATATATTCCCATCTGCATATAAGAGAAAGGGGAGGGCAGTTGTTAATTCTGTCTTTCCTTAATAGTTTAAAGTTACAAACATACAATTACTTCTGCATACCACGCAGGAAATATGATCTCTAGATGGTGCAATTTTATACTTATTTTGATATTTCAGGGTGGAATTCATCTGGCACCTGTGTGCTCACAGAAGGGTCTTGATCCAGGGGACATATTCGCTAAAGGAAGCAGAAGCCCTTAGCACACCACTAAATTGGCTCCAAGGAATTGGGGGACCCTCTAGAATGGCATGCAAGGTGGCACAGGAAAATGCAAAGAGGGAGTAAATGGCCTCCATTCCTCTTCTGTTAGCAGAGCTGCCCTCCAGATCAAGAGCCGTTTCACAACTGCAAAGGCACCAAGTAGATCCCACCTATACATTTTACCATTGTTATTATTTTGCATTTTAAACCTCAACAGATATGAGTCTATTTTTCAAAGGGATAAATTTCTATTGTTTGTTTTCTACTTCTAAAATATTGGTTAACTTACAGAGCAAACCTGTCCTGAAGCTGTATATGCTGGTCAGGATACGATCATAAGCAAATTCTTTTGCATTGGCAGAGCAATGTTATATGATGGAGTAGTGCATCTGGGACTGGAGCAATGCTAGTACAAAGTATGCTGGGGGGTGGGGACAGGGAAGTCACAGAAGGAGTGGGCCTCATTTAAAACGGCACACTTGTTCAGCAATTGCTCCTGCCTGCTATGACAGCAGACCATTACATCTACAAAAAGGGTGAGATTTTTTTTTAAAAAAAGAATCTTTCCATTGGCACATCAGAGGATAGGATTTTGACTAAGCAGCTACCAGCAGCATAGCATCTGGAATAGCCCCAGCAGGGAACACAGCCAAAATGACAAGATGGATCAATCTGACCCCATGTCTAAGAAACATAGGCACACAAACAGGAAACTTGGCAATGAGACACTTTTTGGAAGGGCACTTTGCACAAACAGCTGGCCATCCTGAAGAACCAATTAGGAAGGGCAAATAGACAGCTCTTCTGTGTTGCCTTATTGATGCCCTGCTTCAGGACTCGACTCCATAAGCCTGAACTCTATGCCTGCTACTGGGACAGCAAGGGCAGGTAAGCAAGGAATAAGGAGTCACTGAGTAAAAAGTTACCCATCAGAGAAGCAGGACTCTTGAATACCCTTCATCTCTCCGTCATAGTGGATCAACAACCTTCTCTTACACAGCAGACAATAGCAGACTCTCTCAAAGACAGGGAAATATGCAGATTGCATGGAAAGAGCTGATGGACGCAAGCCCAGGTGAACTCTCATAACACACTGAGGTAGTCAAGGGGTAGAAGAGCTGCTAGTTCAGGCCAGACACTCAATATATTCTTCATTTGAGCATCAGCACCAGGGCAGCAGAACAAAAGAGTAGCTTGTCAGAGAGTTGCAATGGATGTCCTTTCAATGGGAAGTCAAATTGTGTCTTATCCCCGCCCACCCACGACCCCAAATATTAAAACTCTGAGGAACTACTAGGTAAATGCACATTTAGTGGGTAAGGGGAGGGACCAGCTTAGGTACATGAAATGGAAAAGCACCTAGCTGGTGACACCCACAGGTACCCATTTAGTGAACATCCTGTACCAGCAAAAATCTATTGCACATATCAATATCCCAAGTCTTTCTGGTCTCTCCAGAGGGAACCATTCTCATAGTGGTAAGGATATTCTTCATCTAGTGCCCTTCAGACCACAAGTGAGGCCTGCCAAGTAGCCACCATCAAGAAGCTGCTCACTGTTTAGTTTTGCTTATACTACTCATGCTGCAACTATCAAATTCTTCTTCTTCTTTTTTTAAGGAACAATATCTTTCTCATTAACTGAAAGAAGACCCACATTAGATGCAACATACTGTTCACCCCAATTCAGTGATATATGTATAACTGATGCAAATTATTAACTGAATGTGCATTTGTACCCATATGCTGGTGCTCAGCTGCCCCAACTTATTTGCATACTGGATGTATTGTTTAGCGCAGTTAAAACGTGAATTCTGTGTAAACTATTATTGTTGTTGTTGTTGTTATTCCACCCTTTCTCCCAGTAGGAGCCCAGGGTGCCAAACTACTACTACTCATTACACAAGACAAGCTAGCAGATATTTGGAGTTGGACTAGGCACTTGTCTTTAAACTCACTGCAATGGTATCTTATCTAGAATTTTAAAAAGCTATTGAACTTGCTAGTTTTCTTATCAAGGAATACCTGAAAGGTTTGTTTGGTTAGTTATAATTATACTCTTACCTGGCAGTGAGTGGCAAAGACATAAGAATGCTTTCAATCCTAGATCCTGGTGTTGCAAGTCCAAATTTAGTGCCTCTGTCATAAACAAGATTGAATTCGACATACCTGTTGGAGAACATGGGGAGAAGGACTTTTTTCGGTTTCTTTAAAGTGCATCATTCACTCTGGCTTTTCAGTCACAAAAGGAGCTATGTGCTCCAATATCTGACCATGGAGATCCTGCATGAACTGCCTGGCCTTTAAGATTTCACTAGGGGGAAGGGTCATAGCTCGGTGGTGGAGCATCTGCTTTTCATGCGGAAGGTCCCAGGTTCAATCAATCCCCAGCATGTCCAGGTAGGACTGGAAATGTCCCATTTGAAACCCTGGAGAGCTGCAGCTACTTAGCATAAACAATACAGAGCTCGGTGGACCAAGGCTCTGACTATGTATAAGGCAGCTTCCTATATCCAAGGCCCTGCCAACACATCTTCAGGCCTATCTTCGTTGGCAGCTATTCAAAACCCAAGATTCTTAAGCTGAATTCAGTACCCAACACTAAATGTCCATGGTTCCACAGAGTCTTGTGACATATACAGTCCCACACATAGATGAAAACACAGCTAGGAAGAGAAAGTTTAGAATGAGATTGCTTGGCTCAGAAACATAAGAGCACCAACATCTGTGCAACAGTGAATGCTCAGTACTGTCTCCCTGAAGAACAATGATTCTGCAAAAAGAGAAAGTTGGGTTTCCAAACAAGCAGTATGAATGGAATGTCAAATAAGTATGCACTCACCTCCAGCCACTACAGACTGAAAATCACTCTGAATCCTAGGCATAATTTTGCCATTCCAACACAAAAGCCTTCTTGGCTTTACAGCAGCCCTGTCCCAGTGCTGCAGCCCCAACCAATTACAGACCTCCTGCCATCTTGCTTAGTTGTCCCCCTTAGAGAATAAACCACCATCTTTGTAGTAAGACAGAAAACTAACATGAACAGCCTTTTAAAAGCTGTAAATGGCAAGTTTTCACAGTAGCTTGAATGAAAAGAGAGGGAGATGAGCCAAAGGAAGATGCCAAGGTTCTAAACCTGAGATGGCAGAATAGAGAAGCAGGCCACAGTGGGAGAGTGAAGTGGCAAATTAACCATTTCTTCAATATCACAGATGAGCACAAGCTGCGACAAAAAAAAAAGAAACCAGAACAAACTACAGCAAGGAGGAGGAGAATGGACCATTTGAGCTTCTACTTGGGCAATTTGACCGGCGATGTCTCCTCCCCAGTTCCTGCTTTACTGAGATATTTTGCTGCAGCTCTAGTTGTACAATGAGAAAACTGAACATTGCAAGATACAACCACAGTCCCATCTACTGCAATGCCTGGTATTTACTTCATTTTCAAACTCGCCATCTCTATCTTTAACACCAGTCACAATGAATGGGGATAAGAAGAGGAGGGGCTGTAAAGGTTAGCTTGTCGCTTCTTATCTTAGTGCAAAGAAAAGCCAAACTTAGCTAAGGGACCCGCAGCTAGCCTATCCCAGACTCTGCATGGTTTATCAGAAGACATGAAATACCCTGATATGTTTTTTTCCCTCAAGCAATGCCCGTATCTCATAAACACAGAATTCTGCTTCAAGACACTCTTTAGAATCTAAAGAAAACCAGACATTGCCAACACTTGGCATTTCAAATACTGCAACAAAACTGTTCAGAAACTGCCCTTATAGCCACAATGATGTCTACAAAAATCAGTTGGTGGGAACATGTCTATCTTGCCAATACTGAAAGAACTCTACTGGTTTCCAGCACATTTCTGAGCACAACTCAAAGGGCTGGTGGTTACCTTTTAGAAACCTTGTACTGCTTGGGATCCAGGAAACTCAAGGGAAACCTCCTCCCTTATCAGCGTATTGAAGTCATATTTGCAGGCTCTCCTTCCAGCCTCCTGCCTCCAAAATAAGGCAAGCAGCAACCAGAGAGATAACCTTCCCAGTACTGGCAGCCAGTCTGTGTAGCAGGAGACACACCTGGTGCCAACACTGTTACCTTTTTGGTGCCAGATAAAGACGCTTTAAATGCATTTTTCAAAACATGAGGTTTTGTTAAGTGCCCTGAAGCTTTGATGGACAGAATATAAATCTTGAAAATACACTATAAGTAAGTAGACAGAAACTCTGATGAATTTTTAGCCATAAGCAATTAGAACAGCACTGAATTTTAGGGCAAACCCACTAACTTAAAAAGGTTCTTTGTTGTTTCAACTATATTAAATTGATGTTTGATGAAAGAAAGGGCCAAAAGAGTTTGGATTAGCAGACTCGATGATCAGTTGAACGCCAGAACACCACATCCCTTCTCCAAGGCCCTCCGTTACCCACCTCCCTCTACGGATCTGCTGCCACAATTTTTCCTCTGGTGTGAATGTGTCACGACAGTGTTTCTTCACAATGGGAATGTAGCAAGGCACAATGGCTTGGGCACAACTCTGCACAAACTGAAAGACTTCTTCTTTTGAAGGCGAGTCCAGATCATCAAAAAATATGCCTCCAATCCCTCGCCGTTCTCCTCGGTGCTTGATATAAAAGTAATCATCACACCTGCAACCATCAACATTATACACAAAAAATCGGTTCTGTCAGCAGATTTTGAAATACATTGCTATATCCTCTAAAAACAGCCTTTATTTTTGTTTTTAAGGCAAAGACATAACCTTCACTTATTGTGTGCGGGTTGAGGGAGATAAGATGAGAGTAGTCAAATTTCTCTGGTCCCATTCAGTTCTGAAATATCTCCACAGTACAGACAGTGACAGAATAGATTGAAAACAGCCTGAAAACTATAGGACAAAAAAACTAAGATGTTTTATGGCAATCCATTCTCTCCTCAAAGAAAACTTGATTAGGGCTTCCTACATACCATTTCTTAAATCTAGGGTACAGCTCTCGATTATGCTGATCACAGGCCTCCTTCAGAGTTTTGTGGAAATGAACAGCATCATCTTTGTCCAGGTAAGTTGGAGTAAGGTCTGTTCCACCACCAAACCACCATTGTTTAGTACCTATGGGGGTAAAAAATGAACAACTACACAGTAATATTTTACCCATGAGAACATGTCAGATACATTGGTGGTTTTGGATTTTTTTACATTTGATGAAAAATCACACACATTTACTTACTGGCTCATCTGCAATACACACAAAAATATTGTGAATGCTTTTATTATACTTGCTAATACATCTTATGAAAGATCTTTGGATTAGTAACAGTTACAACATGGCACCATTACTTATTTTAATTTCTGGCCTTTCCCATGCTTAGGGGTTAGACAAGATAATAAAAATTACCAAACAAAATCATATGTGGAAAAGGCAGGTTGTCACTTCTGTCTCTTGGTCCCCAGATCACACATCAGAACATCCTGAGAAACCAGAGACCAAAGGAGTCAAAATGCCTCCTAAAATTCATTGGGAAAACTGAGGAGCCCACTGTAATGAAAATTCTCAGATATTTCCATCATTTTTTAGTAGATGATAAGACACAAGAAACTACAGCAAGACCTCAGTTAACAAATCCTCCAGGAAGAAAGCTCCTTTTAACCAAGGCATTTTAAAAGGTGAAACTGCCTAGTGTTGCTTTGCTATGGATAAACTCTCAAGCCTGTGTCTTTGCTTTAAGGTGAACTGACCAGCCTGTGCCTTTGCTTTGCTAGGATGAAACTGACAAGCCTGTGTGTTTCTTTGCATTAAAGAGATCTCTTGCTTTTTCCCAGGGCTGAGGAGGGAAGGATCCAATAGGATTCAGAGGAGGAGGAGGGGAGGGAGGAGGAGAAAGAGTGGGTGGGTGCCAGGTAGGCACCCTTTAAAGCCCCTGTTGAAGCTGCCCCCATCATCTATGAGCAGGTGTAGGAACCTATTCCTGTTCTTTCCATGTTAGCCCTACCTCTGGTACCAAAGTTTCTGTTAAAGGTCTAGGAATGCATCTGCTTTGTTAACTGATGTATTACTGTACCTGGATTGATCAATAATTTATATTCCTTAAGCAAGTTGCCTATTGGAAACAAATTATAAATTCTGTACAGCCATCTTTCTCACCATTTCTTTTCTGGTTTTTTGTCCCTTTTATTGCTTTTCTAACAGGTCTCGGCACTGGCCTTTCCCAGATTTGTTAAGTAGGTGAAAACACTCGCTGCAAGATCCACTAAACATGCAACAGATTATCTAGTACAGGAAAGTTTTTGGCAGAAGTTAGAGAACTCTAGGGCAATTCTTAATCTATTGCTGTAGCACAAGGATGCTCCTTTCTAAAGTTTTTTTCTACTCACTCTCTTATTCTTACTTATATAATATGGACACTTCTGGATCATTACGGATCTTACCATCTGCCTCCTCAATTTCAAAGTATCTGTAGTTGAAGTGTATGGTGGGAACATAAGGGTTCTTTGGATGGATAACGGAACTGACTCCCATCGCACAAAAAGGCAATTTTCCTAGATGGCAAAACCAAATAAGCCTTAGTCAACAACAGACACATTATGCTGCTTTTACAAAATAATTGAAAGTTTTCTAACTGTGCTTCTGATTCTGCAGCTTACATCCCAGAAGCACTGCACTTGAACCTGCAATCTCTTATTTTTTAACAGAAGTGCAACCATCAAGATTTTCAAAAAAGTAAATTATCTAATTATTCAGGATATACTTAAGCTCCAGAAAAGTTCTCAAAGGAGAACTATTTAACTATTTCTTTAGGTACATGTTTAAGCCTTAGCCTACAATCCTATATACACTAAGAGTGGCTAATAGTTTTTGGCCTGAGGGCCACATTCATCCATGGATGCCTCTCCAAGGGTATAACCATAACCTCCCCACACTCAGATGCACACAAGGGGTGGGTGGGTATATTGTCCATTCAAATGTTTAATCTGATGACAGGAGAGGGGGCAATTTACTATTCCCATCAGGGCACTGGTTGGGCTCTGTGTCTATTTTTTTCCCTATTTGCTACCACCACCAAAATTGCCAGGGTCTTGGGGTAGCAGAAACATTTGCTTGAAGGGCCAGATCAGGCCCTGGGTTGGTGGTTAACCAGCCCTGCTACACATGCTTTGCTGGAAGTAAATGTCATTAAATGCATAGGATTGAACTATTTAAAACCAAAGATCAAGTTGCATAGGAGGACTGGAGAAAGTAAATGAAAACAATGGCAAGGGGTTAGACTAGATGACCTTTGACAGTACATTCCAACTCTGTTTCAGTTTGTTTCTTGCTAAAGCAAGGTCAGAGCTCTGTGTTTCTAGAGCACAGCCTAAGCCCCATCCAGCATCCAGCCTAAACCTCACCTTGCACCCAGCCTGAACCCTGCCTTGCTTTGCACTCAGCTGAGTCCAGCCTTGCCTTGCCTTGCCACAGAGCAGGACCATTTGGTCTAATCCAACCGGTTTAAAGCAACATGCCTTACCACTTTTGCCCTTCAGAGTTTTCCCCCTGCTTCTCATCTGTTGAGCCGCTTCTTCAGAGAGGTTCCCAAAAACAACAGACACATTAACTCCAGCCTTCTCAAAGATTTCACCATCCTGAAGTACACAGCTGATGCCTCCCCCACCTAATAAAACAAGAGGCAGGATTTTATCTCACTACCCGTCCGTTTGAAAATATTAGCGTACGTCATTCATAAGGACACCTGTTGAAACAGAGTTATCCAAACCTAAGCAGTGTGGCAGCATGGCTCGCAGGAGCAGGAAAAAGCAGTGCTCAGAGGACACAGGAGAGGTCCAGAGGAGCTTGACCCTTCTATCCTTTCTTAGTGATTTGGTAAAAACTGATGGGAGACAGGCGTGTGTGCTGAGTTGATGTTAAAGTTTTCCCTGCCTCTCCCCCCACCATAATCTGAGCACTGGGATAAATTGTGGGATGATAACATTTTCCCCCAGAATTATCCTGAAGCATAGAAAATTCACAGCAGATATTGTTTCAATTAAACTTTGAATGAGTTGGGATGTAAGCCCGCTTCATGAAGAGATGGCTGCTGATGACCCGAAGCTTGTAAAGAGCAGTTACTGGCCGTATTTGCATGTCATAATGAGCCAACGTGACAGACTAATAATGGTTTCAGGAATGAGCAGCGTGCTTATGCACGCTATCAGATTGCTCCCTTTCCACTTCTCCCCAGGCACAGAGGAAGCCATAAGTGTTTCACATAAGTTCTATGATGTCCAAAACCAGGATCCTGGGTTGGTGCTCCCTAACAAGTTAGGATTTATAAGCCAACAAACCATGGTTTAAGTCTGGCTTGTCAAGGAGCAACAACCAAGGAGTCAAGCTTAATTATGGCTTTGTGGTCGTGCTGAGGAGGAGTGAAACAGGAGTAACACAGGAGTAACTGGGCAGCAGCCACCAGTATGCTGCTAGTTCCCAGTACACTGTGGTAAGGCAGCAACCCCAGCTTACCATGCTGTGTGAACACAGATACCTTTTGTTACTAAACTGAAAAAGGCCTATAGTTAGAGCTACATGCTAGTTTATTAAGCAGAAAGAAATTCAAGTGGCCAGGTTTTTCTTACATTCAGGAACAATATATCAAAAAAAGAATATGCCATCACCTTCATAAACTTTCCTTTCAAAATCAATGGGCATTAGAACAAGATGTGTGACTGTTTTCTTCTGTTTTAAAGATGAGGTGCTCGCTGATATTTGCCAAGAGTAGATAGGACGTCAGTGGGATCCTCCTTTCTTATCTCCTTCACCTCACACAACAATGGCCTGAGTCATACAAAGCCCTCCTATGAAATAAGTAATGCTCATCTCCAAAAGTCAATAGCCCATTAAATGCAGACTCATTTCATGATATTTTGACTCTAAAAATGGTCCAAACTCAAGTAACTCAGGCTTTCACAACTTTTCTGCCCTTGTTTAGCATTTTGTTCCTGGTCTTGCTGCTTCACAGCTACAGAAGAACCAAGCAAACATAATTAAGCGAAAGAAAGAACGACAGGTCCCAGGATTCTTTGGGGGAAGCCAAGACCCATTCAAGTGACACGACACTGCTTTAAATGTATAGTGCAGATTGTGCCATACTTAGAGGTGTTAAGTTAACAATTCTTGACACCCTGGGCCCAATGAAGAGACACAAAATCACAAACAAACTGTTTAACTGTTAGATACCATAACATTAGTTACATATTTTAAAAAATAAGATTGCATTTTAATACTATTTTCATAAGCACTTTTCAGATGTTTGCCTGTCAACAACACTTAAGAAATATGGGTGAGACTTCCATTGGCCAAGGCATCCTACTGGTCCTTTTATTCATCAGCTGTCCCTGGCTAAAATGCTTTGGGCTCAGGAATTAATAGCTGTTGCGCACTCATATAGGGAGCTTAAACCAAAAGCTCCATCATTACACAACATTTACACACAGGTCCCTACTGAACTTTCCTCTCATAAAGAGAATGCTACAAAGAACCACATGCAGAACATGTACCAAGTGCCAAATGTAAGGCATGTTAAGCTTTCTCCCTCCTCTCTGCAACTTCTTACATTTGGCATTTTCACCCTACGTACATAAAGATCACACTCGTGCACTCCAAAATAAGTGGCTACATCCTGGTTTTGTACCTATAACCACCAATGGATTCAAATTCATGCATAGACACATAATGAAGGTGGGGTGAGGGGGCTCTTCAACTACCCAAACTAAATATGACAGGTATGCTGAAAGGAATCAAAGAATAAATTATCCTCAGTTGGAAATCTTCCTGCTACCACAAATTATGCAGTTGAGTTTCCCGTATTTGGGGAAATTGCAGGAGCAAGCACACCCAGAGTGCAATGGATGAGCCTTACCCTGGGAAAACCACCTTCATGATACTTCCCATACAATAATTGTGCATAGCCAAATATGACAGTGCAGCAGCATCCCCGGTTACACACACATATACAGGCACCCTAACATTCACATGGACCAGGATCTTTTTCACAGTAACGATAAACACACTTCAAGCCATTAGCTCTTGAAGAAAGGAGTCTAATGTGGGCCAGCTATTCTATGGCTTTGTTTTGAAATCTGTCATTCAAGTGGTGCTTGCAATCTTGTGCACACTTATGGGGAAGTAAATGCATTCACTTGCAAGTAATAAGGCACAGGATCGCATTGCACATCTACTGGAACCCTGTCCCCTGAAGGTACAACCTGGGCGGGCATTGTAGTCTGGATGTACAAGTAGGAAAGGGTTAGTTTAGTGCGGATGCAGAAACGGGAACGCCCAGGTAGGGAAACATTTAGTTTACTCAATACATCAAGCATGGGTTCATACCGCGTGGGGCGAAAGAGCGTGGGCCACAATAGCAAAACTGTAAAAGAAGGCTGCAAGGTGAAACCGCTGCATTACTCTGCACCAGTTAGGCTGCAATTCTAACCCCACTTACCTGGAAAAAACCCCAGTGAATTCAACAGGGCTTACTTCTGAGTAGACGTGGTTAGGACTGAGCTATTAGCATGAAGTAGGTGTATGTGTGTGAGTGTGTGTGTGTGAGAGAGAGAGAGAGATCGTGTAAGTGTGTGCGCCTCTTCCCCAAGTCCCTTCTCCCTCTACACCCTCAGGAACGCGGGTCACCTTCCTTCCTCTCCCAGCGGTCCACGGTGAAAGCGGCGCTACGGTCGACCTGGGCCATGGCCCGGCACACCTGGCTCTGCGTCTCCATGATGAGCAGCTCCATACGGCTCCGCATCTCCCCGCGCCGGCCCCGCAGCTCGCACAGCCCGCTCACCGGCGGCGCCATGAAGCGTGCGCAGCACCGCGCCAGCTCGTCCTCCTCGCTGCTGCCGTCGGGCTCCTCCCGCGGCTCCTGTTGCTGTCGCTGGTGCCTTCGCGGTGGCGGTTGCTGCTGCTCCATCTCCGCCCGCCGCACCAACCCCACTCCGGCTAGCACCGCCGCAGCGCCCGCGCTCCAGGTGAGCGCCGGCCGCCACCAGCCTTTCTCAGCCCAGCGGGAACTAACCGGGGGCGGCTGGCAGCCGCCTACGGAGAAGCTCCTGGAGCAGCGCGGCCCGGGGCTTAGCGACAGCCCCCGGGCACCCATGGCGCTAATCTTGCCCAGGAGACGAGACATAACGGCGACCGCGGATGTCCACCAGTGAGCCTCAACCGCCGCCCTCCCTGATACAGAAGCAGCACACTTGCCCCCACGCCTCGGCGGCGTAGGGAGAGGCAGGCCCGGCGCAAAGGCTCTTTGGAAAGGTAGTTCCGCCGTCATCCACTCTCGCTGTCAGCAATCTGCATCCAGACTACAACGCCCAGCAGCGTCGAAAAGGGAGGTGCCGTCGAATTAGAGAAGGGTTTAGCTTGCTCAACGCTTCAGGCATGGGTTTGTAGCACGTAGGACGAAAGGGGAAGCGATACGGACAGTAATAGCCCGGAACTTGAAAGCGAGATTGCACGGTGAAATTGCTAGATAACTACAGTATACATCAATTTGTTCAGGGATATCACTTGTGGATCCAACAGAAACAAAAGATTTTTTGTGCACTATATGAATTTATTGGCGTACTAATGCTACAAGTGTTAATATGGTTTTATTTCTGTAGTGTGCTTTTTTCGTTATTGTTTTGGAAAATAAAACAATAATTTTAAAAAACTCGCAAAATGCCGGGGCTCTTCATTGCTGCCTAAAGAAATGCACTGGCTCCCAAATAGCTACCGGACTAAGCTCAAGGTACTGGTACAAGTGGACTAAGCCCTATGGAACTTTTTATCCTAGTTGGTAACTATTGGATTTGATACTGTTTTTCATAGAAACCTAGAGTTGGAACGGGCCTATAAGGCCATCAAGTCCAAGCCCCCGGCCGATGCAGGAATCCAAATTAAAGCATACCATTTTATATATGCAATTGTTTTATGTTGTGAAATTGCTTCAAGAAGTTTTACTGAAGTGGTTCCCAAACCTTTTGCCCCATGGACCGCTTGAAAATTGCTGGTGGACCACTTCATGATTTTTCTGCCTGTTGTAGCCATTGTAAGGGGCTATGCCAGATGCTGTATTATTTTTAACTATATTTCCATTGCTTATTTTATTTCTGGTATTGCAATCTGCATTCTATAGAATTCAAATTTTAATAGAATAAAATACAAGAAATAAGAGAAGCAGTACAAATTAAAAATCAATATGAATGTTTAATGTAGACATGCCACAGACCACCTGAATGAAGCTTGCAGACCATAGTTTGGGAACTCCTGCTCTGCTGGTTCTGTCACCCTAATTAATCATAGTGATTGCTACCGATGCAAGGTTGCACACTGTTCCCTTTTGGGGAGAAAACGGAGGCAAAATAGGTGTTGAGCAGTTCTGCCTTTTCCTCGTTATCTGTCAACATTTTGCCATCCTCATTGAGCAGCAGTCCCACCATTTCCTTGGTCTTTCTCTTGCTTCGAACATATCTGAAAAAACCCTTTTTGTTGTTCTTCGCTTCCCTCGCCAGCCTCAGCTCATTCTGGGTTTTAGCTTTCCTTACGCTATTCCTGCAAGCCCGAGCCGCTCGTCGGTACTCTTCCTTGGTGATGCGTCCTTCCTTTCATTCTTTATACATGCTTTTTTACTTTTACCTTCTCCACCAGTCTTCTGTGTAGCCCCATTGGCTTTTTCCGATGTCTTTCATTTTTCTTCCTCTTTGGAATTGTTTGCGATTGCACTTTTTGTAATATGTTCTTCATGAACTCCCACGCGTCTTGGGCTCCTTTTTTCTTTAGTCTATCTAGCCACGGGATCCTACCCATCATTTCCCTGAGCTAAAATCGGCATTCCAGAAATCCAAGGTCCATGTTTGACTATATTCTTCTTTGGCTTTCCCCAGAATCCCGAATTCCAGCATTACGTGGTCACTTTCCCCCAAGGTACCGACCGCTTTAATTCCCGTGACCAATTCGTCCGTGTTAGTTAAGATCAGGTCCAGGATTGCCGATCCCCTTGTTCCTTCTTCTACTTTTTGAAAGAGGAAATTATCAGCAAGGCCCATCAGGAATTTGTTGGAGGCTTTGTGCTTCGCAGAGTTTGTCTCCCAGCAGATATCCGGGTAGTTCAAGTCCCCCATCACTACTACTTCTTGCCTCCTTGAGATTTCGGAGATTTGTTTGAGAAAGGCCTCATCTACCACCTCTTCCTGGCCAGGGGGTCTGTAGTAGACACCTACTACCATGTCGGTTTTATTTGTTTCTCCATTTATTTTTACCCAAATGGTCTCTACCTGACTCCTTTGTTCGCTCTCTTGGATTTCCATAGAGGTGTATTTGTCTTTGACATATAACGCTACTCCCCCTCCTTTTCTGTTGCTTCTATTCTTTCTGTAGAGTTTATATCCTTGAATGGCTATATTCCAATCATGGGAGTCATCCCACCAAGTCTCTGTTATCCCTATGAAGTCATATTTGCCTTGATGCACTAAGACTTCAAGCTCCCCTTGCTTGTTTCCCAAGCTCCGCGCGTTGGTATATAGACACCAGAAGTCTCTTTTGTCCCGATTGGATTCCTCCGTTAATATACCGTGAGCTTTGCCGTGCATCCCTTTCTCCCTCCCAGTGTCTGCTGTACCCTTCAAATCGTTGCATTTACAACCCGCTGTCTTTGGATCGGTATTTAAGCTATCATCTCCATCCCCCAGTGGCTTTAGTTTAAAGCCCTCTTGATGAGTTTTGCCATACTTCTGCCAAAGAGATTCTTCCCAGTCCTCGTGAGGTGCAGCCCATCTCCTGCCAACATTGTTTCCCAATGAGCCTTGGCAGGTTGTCAGCGACGTCCCAGATGCGCACCCCAGGGAGACAGACTCCCCGATTCATTTTGTCTGGCTAGCATACCGGCGCCTCTACCCCCCTGAGCTTGTTTTCTCCCAAAAAGGGAACAGTGTGCAACCTTGCATCGGTAGCAATCTCAGTAAGGGGTCGGGACTGCAGTTCGAGATTGATAAGGAGATAGTCAGGAAATACCTAGTTAACCTAAATGAGTTCATATCTCCAGGGCCTGATGACAAGAGCAGGTTTCTCAGCTGCAGAGCCCACCTCCAGGTGCAGGGTTCCAAATCAGAGGCTGGAACTCATAGAAATCATCTATCTCAGCCCCCAAACCCATAATAATACAAAAATGCATTATATTGGGGGAAACTGCTTTGCAAAAAATGTGCACATTAGGCAAAATTCTATATAAAAATGTATATTAGGAGAAATTCACACTAAAATGCTGCTGAATTTTCAGGATGACTTAACAATGGATGTAGAAATGTAGAGAACTGAACTTAGGAATGGGAAAATAAGAAACCAAAGTTGTCAGACTCACCCATCCCTATGTACCAGTGATGGTGTCTGTACCCTTGAGTCAGCACCCAGGGCCCAGTATCTCTAGGGGCTTTTTAATTTTTTGTATTAGATTGTGGCTCAAGCTTATACTAGGATCCTGGTTTGAATGTCTGGATAACAGTCACACACATACCCCTTGAGATATGGCTCAACAACAGTGTCTATTGAAGTTAGCAAACAATAACAGCATTAACAAAAATCACAAAGCTTTCCCTCAAATCCAAAACTATCCACCTCCTCCCAAGGTCTGCCTGTGCCAATGAAAGTTTATACCCTTTGGCCTTATTCAAGGATGCAATCAGTGAGGTGGGTGGGGCCATTCGTGTGTTCTACAAAAATGCAAAAACTTCCATATGCTGCAACATACACTCTCCAGTAGGTGGCAGCAGCTGATCTGAATATATTGCAAATCCTTCAGTTGTCTGGATGGCAGCAACAAATTTGTATTTCAGCCAGCAGGTATCAAGTCCTGTAGCTCCTTTTAATGTTAATTTAATGTCAATTTCTGCAGCATCAGCCAATCAGAAGTGCCCACAAGATCCCAGCTCCTAGAATGGCCCATAAACCTCTAATCCTAGTTGTTATTACATCCAGGAAGGATGAACCTCCTTATTAGCAATTTCAGCCAATAGGACTTGGAGCTAGGGTCTTCACTGTAACAAATAGCAAACCTGTCCTTCAGCATTCAGCACAATATTTCAGAGCTTGGAAAATTTACTTTTTTGAACTACAACTCCCATCAGCCCCAGCCAGCATGGCCACTGGATTGGGCTGATGGGAGTTGTAGTTCAAAAAAGTAAATTTTCCAAGCTCTGATTTCACCTCTTCTAGATCTGGTTGGAACTAGGTCTAACAAACACCAATCTGCTCTTAAAATCTTCACAAGGGAAAAGACTGAGTTGCCAGAGTTAGGTTACAATCCAAATCCTGTCTGTGCTGACGAAGAGAGCTGGGTTTGGCAAAGGTGTCCCCCCGCCCTGTCCTGCTGGCCTCCACCCACTGAACATGTGAGTAGGCAGAAATATTGCTGGAAGGATCCCTGCTGGTGGCAGCCTGCAGAAAGCATATACAGGGTATGCCAGGGCGGGGAGGGGCTGAGTCATCCCAGGATCTACTGGATCTCAGGCTGGTCCTATTATTGTCACATGATGGCACTGAGCCTGATTGTGGCACCACTTCCAGGCTGGCTCAACAATTTTCCTGCTTGCCCACCCCCGGCCTCTGTAGTTCTGCTTCTCCATGAAGCCCTGCTGCTCACTGGCTGGGCATTAGATTGCAGCCTCAGTCTCTTTTCCTGACCAGAGCTGCACGCCTTGCTCCCAGTCACACTTGGCTCTAACTTATTGGAGGTGGTTGGGGAGGCAGGAATCCAAACAGCAACAGTGATCCACCCACCCACAACATTTGAAGTCCAATCCCTAGATTTCTTTGGAAGACTGTCATTCATTCAGTTACTACATTTTGTATCGGCCTATATCCCCCCCCGTAATTGTATTTTTTATTATCAAGTTTAATATATCCATCATATAAAGTAACAATGGTGGAAGATACAAAGCTAATAAGAACAATACAATGAAATACAATAAGATACAAGATTGATACATTTAAGATGGAAAATAACCAAGAGACGAAGCAATTCAAAACATTGTAAAGCCTTATGCTTTACCAGGATTTAACCCATAACTCCTACAATGGTCAACCCATTTATTTGACCTACCTAAAAAAAACCCCAATCTTGTCTATAATTTTGTTTTACCATTGACACATGTTCCCATACTTTATTATATCATTATTGGATGGATGAAATTATGATTGTGCTCCACTTCCCTGCGTATAAAATTCTTGCAGCTGTCAGCAAATATTAAGTTAGTTCTACAATACTTTAACACTCTAAGTAATTTAGTAAAGACATTGCTAGAAGTAATGGAATTTCATAATCACAAATTCTTTGGGCATGAACCTTATTTTTTCCTCAATACTATTTTTTGCCATGGAACATTTCCACCACACATGATAGAAATCTCCTTTTTTCTTTTCGGCATTTCCATCATGTCAGGATAGTTTTTGTTGATCTTATTTATTCCTACAGGTGTAATATACCACCTACTCAAGATTTTATAGCAGTTCTCTCTAATTTCTGAGTTTACAGAGAACCTGTGTGCTGTCAACCATAACTTCCCCCAACACATCCACTGGTATGTTTTCTCCAATGTTCTGAGCCCATCTGTTATGTATTCCTTTACTTGTTCCTGCTCCCTGTTGTATTTAAGTAATAAATAATATATTTTTGTTGGTCTGTGTTTTTTGTAATTACTTTTCATATTCAGTTATTTCTCTTATATGATTATGTTAGAAGAAACATTCTTCTAACCTTGAGCAAATTTGAAACTATTCGAACCACAAGGGATTCCTTCTCTGCATACATCTTTTAATTTTTGAGAATAAAATCATGCTTCCTTGATTTACTAATTCCTGGAAGTTGAACAACTTACCATACACAAATGAAAAAGGAACTGAATTCCTGGAAGCTTCTACCATGTTGTTATGGGTGTAGCCCCTAGAGCATTTGACGCAAATTGCTTTGCACAGCATTTGTTCCTCCTTTTGCATAGCAAAGTCATGGAAACTTTCCAGCCATGGCATAAATTCGCTAATAAGGGTTTCAGTCCAATACAGATTAGGCCAGAGATCATCACTCAGCCAGCCCAGTGGTTCCCAAATCTTTTCCCCACAGACCACTTCTACCTTTTACTTTTTATTATAAATGTTTTAAATAAAAAAGGGTTACATTAATAGGGACAACACCAATGGGTTAACTCACCTGCACTCCTTCCAATCTCTTATACACTATCACCCACCAGGAATGCTCTTCTGCATTTTAGCTAGGACAAACAGGTCTCTATGCTCTTCTTATGTTCCTATGGAAACATTAGGTAAGGGTGAACTAAGACGTTTCAAATGCATGGAACAGAGAAAAACAGCTACCCAGGCAGCATGGAACAGGTGTCCTTTTTGGGCACAGCCAAGGCAGGATGAGGGCAAAAGCACAGTCAACAAGCAATCCAAGGTCTGGGCAAACAGACAGCACTAGTCAAAGCCAAAGCAGAGTCCAGAGGTGGTCTAGCAGAGGTAGGGCAATGAGTCCCAATACAAGGTCTAGAGCTGGTATGAAGATATTGCTCCAGCAGCTCTCTCATTGAGGCTTTTACACAGGAGATGCCAGAACCCCACCCAGGGCTCAGCTATAGTTCCTTAGAGACTTCTGAAAGAAGTCCTCCTCGGGGGGGGGTACTTATGAGGTGTCCCTAGCCACATTCATATCACAAATAGTACATAACCTATTGTATATGTCTCTTCAAGATAGATAGGCTTGTTTGAACAGCTGCTTAAAGGAGACAGGATTTTCCCTGAGTACAGTGTGTTATAAGCACATTGTAGTTATGTCTGGAAGGGAGAGATAATAGGGTTGCCAGGTTCAGGGCCTGAGACTGATCCTGTATCTTTAGGAGAAGAGAAAGTCAGCCAAGTGCAGGTGTTCTTGCAACACTGTAATGAGAAAAACCATAAGGTGGAATTCTTTCTTTCCCCTACACAACTTTTAAAGATACGGAAGACCTCTTGGTTGCCAGGCCCAGCCTCCAAGAGGTCTTCTGTATCTTTAAAAGTTGTGCAGGGGGAAGAAAGAATTCCACCTTGTGGTTTTTCTCATTATAGACTTGCAAGAACACCTGCACTTGGCTGACTTTCTCTTCTCCTAAAGATACAGGATCAGTCTCAGGCCCTGAGCCTGGCAACCCTAAGAGATAAAGATGTTCTATGTATGAGTTACACAGAATCCATTATAAGCTTCTAAACTATTCATCAGTGCTTAGATTAGTTTTAATTCTCTTAGATACATTTAAGCATCTGGGATGTATTTAAATTTAAAAGTTAAATTAAACTTTCAGAAGGCAATAAAGCATTAGTTCTAATTGTCTGCCCTAAAATCAGTCATAAGGAAAAGCTTTTGATCTAGTGTTGCTTATGTTAATAGTCCTCAAATACAACAATGTCAATTTTTTAAAAAGTTTGCAAGTGTTTTTGCTTAGCTCATCACATTTAATTATTTATATCAGCTACTGCTGAGTTAGAAATAAAGTGTGCATGGAGCTTGAATCATAAATAACTGGAGCAAGCTTGTCATGAAAAGAAAGGTACAAAACTAAATAACACATCATTGTATTTGTTCAAGTCTTGCTAACATCAATTAATCAAAAATAACCAATTCTAATGCATTACTTTTCATATCTTCTTTCCTAATTAGTGGGGCTGTGGAATGAACACTTGACTAAAAAGGCCCTATCATGGGTTATCACTTCATGTTTTACTTTTGAAGATGGAAGAAGCTGCAGATGTTGGCATGTGCGGTAATTTGCATGTCCAGCGCGTTACTACTGAAGAGCAAGATGTCCAGAAATACACAGACAAATAACTTGGCTTAAGAGTCTTTTACTTCAGACATTAAGGCATACAGCATACAAACGGTTTCACTTTCCCCCACGACACCTCCTAACAAGAACCTCTCCACACTGAAACCAAAACCCCCACAGACAGATTCCCCCACAGAAGGCTGGCAGAACTTCTCCAGCCTTTATCTCCCTGGTTGCCTTGGCAGCTGCAGGTGCACGGCCTTGATGGTCGTGCCAAGGCTCTCTGCAAGGCCTTGCAAGCAGCTTAACCCCTGCTTTGCACTTCCTTGCTTCCAGGCTTGATGGAAACAGTGACAGTCCTGCTAAGGGTCAACAGCAGAAGCATCTGTTAGGAAGATCCTCATGCTGAGCAGGTTCACATGAGAGAGATGCTGCAAATATACAAATGTTGCAGTATATCCCCATCCCATAAGAGGAGTGTTCTTCTCCAGGGCCCCAGCTAGCCAGGAACAGGAGCAGCCTTGTCATGCTGTTCACACCTCTGGGGAAGATGGGTTGTAGGAGACGGAAAGGGAAAGAGGAAACTATTTTTCTTTCCCAGTCCCCCTGAAGTTTGCTGTTCTGTATAGCCCTAGTAGCTCAGTCAGCCCAAAACCTAAAGATATATAGATATATGGTGCCCCCAAGTGTCCATATGCTGAATTGCCTGCCTCTCTGACTACTTGCTCTGCCTAGAGCCTTTCTCAGTGGTGCTGTCTGTGATGCATTGGGACAAAGTGACAGGTGGAAGGGACAGACAACCCAGGCTAGTAATGTGCAAGAACTGCTGTCACCAGGGAAGCAGCTTAGGAGGATGGGAATAGCTAATAGAATAATAGAATCATAGAATAGTAAAGTTGGAAGGGGCCTATAAGGCCATCAAGTCTAACCCCCTGTTCAATGCAGGAATCCAAATCAAAGCATTCCTGACAGATGACTGTCCAGCTGCCTCTTGAATGCCTCCAGTGTCGGAGAGCCCACTACCTCTCTAGATCATTGGTTCCATTGTCGTATGGTATGAGGTCCCTGTATATATATGACTGTAAATATGGTAAGTGCAGGTTTATTAGAGTGTGTATGGTAAGCGGACTGAGTGAGGGGGGGGGAGTACATGGGCTGGAATGCTGGAGAATGTTGTATTATAATTGGCTGAGCATTTGGGTGTCTGAAGGTATAAATGAGAGGATGACAGTTGATTCAGAGTTCTGTTGGTGGGAGTTCTGAGGGAGGCTGTTGGTTGGTTTTGGGGGTTGGATTGGATTAGGCTGGTAGTGAGGCAGGTTATTGACGATTAGTAACATAAAGAGTAACGCGTCTGATGAAACCATACGCTTGTTAAACTATATCTTTAAGTAATTTTCTTATTCCTGTGTATATAAATAAATATTTCTTGGTTTACCTAACGCCTGATCCTTGGCTGGGTTTACACAGACCAGAAGGGTGGGCAGGGCATATACCAAGGTTGGGAAACAGTATCAATGGTGGCAGCGGTGAAGAGATAGTGTAACATCATCAGGTATCCAGAGCAACCCAGGGCTGTAATCTTTACAGGCACAAAGATACAGGCGGGTTGTGGCCTGCAAGTGCACCCAGACACAAAGTATCAATAGGCCTGGAGGAGACTAAGGCACAGTCTCAAGGCAATATTGAATTACTGGGAGTGACTGGTGCTGCTGCCTAGCAGTGAGACCTTGAGAGATCTTTGCTAGAGCCTGTGAGAGAACCATTTAAAAACCAGGACCCTGAGGTTTGGAACTTAGTTGGCAAAAAGGATGGTGTAAATCAAATTCCTCCTGAACAGTGTTTGGAATAAGAGTAATTTAAGCCAGTGTAATTTACCCCAGCCTTCTACAGTTATTGCTCTGCCAATTAGATGCACTTAGGTGGCAATGAAATTAGTGTTAAAGGCCATGATTTAACAAGCCCGCTTCCCCCTGTGCTCTCTTGCCACGCCACACTCCTAGAATTCCCCTTTTGGGGGATTTAAAAAAAGGTAAAGGTGTCCCCGCACTTGTAGTGCGAGTCGTTTCCGACTCTTAGGGTGACGTCTTGCAACATTTACTAGGCAGACCATATATATGGGGTGGGATTGCCAATTCCTTCCCCGGCCTTTCTTTACCCCTGCTGGGTACTCATTTTACCGACCACGGATGGATGGAAGGCTGAGTGGACCTTGACCCCTTTTACTGGAGATTCGACTTCCTCCTTTCAGCAGAGCTTCAGCTGTGTTACCATGGCTTACCACTCTGTGCCACGGGGGATTTACATTAGCATAAATTCCACTACCTTACATTCCACTGGCTGAGTTGGAATGAATGAATGATGATGACATAGTCCCAAGAACTACCAAATCCAAACTTTCTCATTGTGGCGGATCTTGGATTGTGCTGTTAGTCTGGATCAAACCCACTGTGAGATTAAAATCGAATATAACTATTCATACCTCTGTAAGGTTGTTTTTTAAAAATCTTAGCAGGATACAAATGTGACAAATAAATGAAAATAAATTCTTGGGGTTGGGCGAAGTCCTATGCAGATGTTCCCTAAATGTATTCAGAAGAATGTGATCCCCATAGGGTGGTGATGTGCCCTGCTTTCCAGCTAACACTCTTCTGTTTGAAGCGCTGTCTGGTCCAAGGCTGTTTAGGGGCCTTGACATTGCCCATCCACCATTAACACCTGCACAGCTGACTGAGCAGGCACAGGTTACCTGGTCACAGCCTTCCCCATACAGTAGACTGTATTTCTACTTAGATTACAGTAATTATTTCTAATTTTGCAACTATATGTATAAATTAACAGCCTTTATGCACAATTTCAATATCAAAATGTTATGCAAACCCTTTTGTCCCCTTAGCAATGTGTTAAGTGACCATCCTAGACAGACATTTTAATTGTGGTTCAGAAGAATTAATTTATTTTTAGTAAGCACAATCAACACAGTGCATGCAAGCCTATTTTCCATTAACAGAGCTAATGGCATTTATTCATGCAGGATATGGTTGGTAGCAAGTGGGTGGGGAAGTGCAGTTTTTGGTCTAGTTATTCTTTCTCTCACCTGAAGATAAGATCATAAGTGCTGAGATCTTTGCTAGAGCCTGTGAGAGAACCATTTAAACAGAGAACCATTAACAGAGCTAATGGCATTTACTCATGCAGGATATGGTTGGTAGCAAGTGGGTGGGGAGGTGCAGTTTTTGGTCTAGTTATTCTTTCTCTCACCTGAAGATAAGATCATAAGTGCTGTGGCAGCAACAGGCCTTCATCAGCAGATCACCTGCCTGCTAGGCGGTACCTATTTAATATGCTTCAATATTACTGTTTACTGCTGTCAGAGGAACAGCTGCTGACCTACAGCTATTTTCTCACAAAAGCAGTCAGATAGGAAACAGCCCAGTCCAGAAATTACACAGAGAAAGGAATAGGATTTATAGTGACTATGGATCTTGCAGACCTGCTATGATGGCTAAAAACATCTCACTTTCAGCACCAGAAAGCATCAATCACAACTGATGTGTCTCGACCTGGCAGTCAAACAGTCCTTAACAGCAGTAAAGTAAATAATATGTGAATTCCTATAACTGTGACATTTGGCCCTCTCTCCTCACTTCTTCTCCAGCTTCTAGGTATCTCCCTAGTTTGCCTCCCCTTCCCCTCTTCGTTTCTGTCTCTTCCTTCCTTCCCTTTCCCTTCTGCATTTGCATCATGTGAAAGGGAGGGAAATATCCACAACGAGGAAAATCTGCTGCAGACTTGTTCACTTTGTATTGTAAGAGTCATCTTTTTCTTTACACTTTAATTATATTTTTTAGACAGAGCAGACAGGTTACAGGAGAAACTTATCAGAGGAATGGTTTCAAAGAAAAAATCAGCAAACCAGGAGTTGTCATTGTTTAAATGACCATTTACCATTCATTGCACCAGTGATCAACATGTATATTTGGGTGGACACACTACTGTGGATGAGATCCCTGTTGACACATTGCTCTGTTATTTACTACTTCCAGAAGAATTGTTTAATAGCATGTAAATGCAGCAGAAGTTGGTCTATTAGGACAAACAGGTATTGCCCCCGCAACCTCAGTCTCCTTCAGCCAGTCCCCACGTGCCTGCCTTCTTACCTACAACCAATCCAGGGGGTGGCCCTGGACTGTAAGCTTCCTCCTCCTTGGTTTTGCCCTTGTAGAACTCAGCATGGAGGAAGATAGGGCAGAAGACTGGGATTGGTTAGCTTTACCTGTCATTGGTTGTGGCTTCATCGGGTTTGCCTGTTAGGGTGACATTCTGACAATCTCACAAATTGGCTTCACTTCCAGCTACTCTTTACCACCAATTTCTGCTTCCTCCAGTTCCAACTCCCTTCTGAGTCTAGGAGACTTCTCCTGTTTCTGGTGAGTCTCGCTTAGAGATAGCTGAGGGTTTTATTGTGGTGATAGACACATCATCTTTTTTAGAGTTTCTGTGCCTGGTTTTTAATATCCTGTGATATGGTCTAAACCTTTATATGGCAGAGAAACAAATCCAAATGAAAACAAATAAGCTTTGTTGAGTCATTGTGGAAGAGATGGATTTATTTATTTTGAAACATCAACTGGCCTTAACCAGCCAAGATGAGCAAAGATCTAAGCACATGGCAGCCTTCACAACTCTAAGCACTCAAGAGAAAGCAAGCTGAAATTGTCCAAGCTATTGTGACAGATTGTTTCTTCTGGCTCAGGCCCTAGCATCTTCTGACACTCCTGGTTTATTTATTTATTTGTTTATTATTAGATTTATATCCCTCCCTTCCTCCCAGTAGGAGCCCAGGGTGGTTCAGCCCCTTACATTCACTGGATATACATGGGGACTGGGAGTTGGACTATGTACTCCAGCTCCACCTCCAATGTTGGTGTGTTCTCTGGTCACACACTCAACACATGTGGAGTGTATGTGCAAAAGAGCCCTACATATGTACAGTTGTACAACTGTACATTCTTAGAACATCTCCATGATTGAAAACTATGGGACAATTAAAGTTTTAAGAGCTAAGTTCAAGGTGTTTGTTTTGATGTATAAAGCCCTATATAGGGACCAGGATACCCAAAAGATCATCTCATCCATTACATACCCAGTCAATCACTGTGCTTTGCATGTGAGATCCTCCTGCAGATACTATCGTATCAAGAGGTCTGTTCTGCACAATATAAGAATAGGATATAAGAATAGGCTGCTGCATCCCATTTTGGAACAGTTTCCTGGTCAAGCTGATGACTTTCGTTTGAAAATATGTTTAAAATGTAGTAGTCCCTATGTCATTTTAAATGCTGCCAAATTTTTAAGCATTGTTTTTGACATTAGAGCTAAAATGCTTGCTGATTAGCAGTTTATAGAGCAACTGGTTTTGTAATCTTTGTTCAATTGTTTGCAATGGTACTAGATCAATAAACATATTACACACACACACAATTACAATTGTTACTCTATGTTTACATGTATTTCAACAAAACCTACAGTGTGAAGCCAGGCAAGATAAGATATGACTGATGAATGATGTAATAAAGTAGTGAGGTAAGTGGTCTATTATACTGTAGTACAAGGATTATAGCCTGAGCAATAGAAGAGTATGAAGCAGCTGATGATATTTGAGTGATTTGCTGTCTCTAGGCTATTGACTGAGTGAGAGATGAGTGAGAGCATGGGGCCGTCCAGAACAAAACCAGGTAGGAACAGCCCAGCTCCTTTGAACTCACAACATCTGGTCTGGAGCTGTTTCCACGGAGGAAGTACATTTCTACTGGGCCTGCCTGGAATAAGACCAGGTCCATTTGTGGTGGTGGTGGTGGGTGTATTTCTATTGGGCCTGCTGCCTCCAGCAGGGCAACACAAAAGGGAGATCCTCACCACTCTGGGTGTGCCACTTTGGGTGTGGAGTAAGGACAGAGGCACCCATATTGTCAGCACATATTGTCAGTCCTTGGGAATATCTGGGGGGAGGAAAGTGTGTTGGTCTCTGATGGACTTCCTAGGTTTAGCAGGTTTATGTTCTCTGTTTCATGTAAGGGCCTTATCAGTATTCATGTTTATGTAAACGCTTTGAACGTGGCTGGGGTGCTCCTGTTCACTCTACTTGATTGAAATCCTGGAGGTGAAAGATCTCTAAATGCTTTGAGAAGCTCTATTTTGTTAAGCCTTTGAGCTTTTATCTTGTATTTTGAATCTTGCTCTGCTCAGATTACTGTATTATGTTCCTGGGAAATGTTATGTTCTCGGGCAAGGCCTATAACTGTGATTACCAGCAGATAGGTGTTGTGGGTCACTGTAGTCTCCAAGCATGCATGCTGGAGTGGATGGCAGTGGCAGTTTAGCAACATCTGGAGCACCAAAGGTTCCCTGCACCTGGTCTAGGCCATAGAGTCTAAAGCAAGAGTGGCTAACCTGCAGCCTACACGACATATACTGCCCACCCACTCTATGGCTTTTGGGGGGGGGATTTCCCCCTTTTTTCAGTGGTTAATTACCATCACTGGGCTTCCCTAAGTAACCTCGGGTAATTTTCACTGTTCTTAAGTTAATTGGTGGTTCTTAAAAAAAACCCCTCAAACATCTAATTGATTCTTTCCTTTTGCTACTTCTGGGTGCACAATTAACACTGTTACTTTAAGAGCAGCAGCAGGCAGTAGGGTGGAAGGGGTGGCACTCACCTGATATCCAGACGCCTGCATTTCTGCTGCATATCAGGATGGAGAGGGGGGAGTGGTAAGATATGCACCAGAGAAGCAGGTAACCAGAAGTCTGATGAGCAACAGCCAGACATCCACTGCTGGTTAACAGCCTGTTCATGTCATTACTATTCGTTGCTGGCTGCATTGTTTCTCCTGATGTGATGCCTTCAGCAGTTGATGATTAAGGATAATACCTGACTGCTCCATGAAAGCAGGAGAAATGCAGCCAGCAGTGAATTATATAATTGTCAAATTACAATTATGTAATTTTGTAAGCTGCATGTTGTAGACTGCCTTGAGGATAGTGTAGCTATGGAAAGATGGCATACAAATAAATGATGATGATGATGAAGTGGCTCCCATATCACTGTAGTTGAAGGTGGACACAATCTTTAACATATATCCAGTCTACTGAGCATCTTCTCTCTCTAGTTATGGTTAATTCCTGATGCCTCACAAATAGAAAATACTTGGACTGCCAACTAAATGTTATTGCATTGTGTAAAGCACCCCAATTGCCAACTGATGGGAGTGTTTTATATTCACATTATTACTACTAGGGGCTGTGCCCCTGCTTGCTTTGCTTGCCAACCCAACACTCCCCCCACATTAACCCCCTAGAGCTTCCCCTTCCTACCCCATACAACTATTAAGCTCCCTTTTCACCTTTCCAATCCCATTTCTAAAGCCACTTCTCTTCTGTTCTGCAGCCCTGCTTTGCACTTGTTTTCACCTTCAGCTCCATAACCATGCCTCCTTCTCCTTTTGTGCAGCTGCTGCTTGGACACAAATCACCCCCATGTCAATCTCCTACATCTTCTTCCTTCCACACATTGCAACTATTAAGCACCCTTTTCACCTTCCACCCAATTATGAAGCGACCATCGCCTCCTGTTCTACAGCCTCTTTCATATCAACAACAACAACAACAATTTATTTGCATTTAGCCATGGGCCATAGCACAACAAATTACCAGAAAATAGAATAAAATAATAAAAATAGACAATACAATATAATAATCAATTATATTAACAAGCCTAAACTGTAAAACAGTGTAAGGTTCATTGCTGGTGGGTCTTACCATGAAGAGCTCTAATATGTTTAGCCGCGAGAGCAAAGTTGGCTACCGCCATGGTAACTGTACTATAATTATCTGCCAACAAGTCGGCTATTATAATATCAGGAGGAAGATCAGCTCGAGGATTAATAAAGGGAGATAGGAATTTTTGTCTGGGAACATTATATAAAGAACATTTTAGGATATAATGGCCAAGATCCTCAATCTCCTTGTTTCCACAAATGCAATAGCATTCAGTTCTCAGTACCCCATTATATCTGCCCTCAAGGAGAGCTGTTTTCATAGTTTGAAATCTGATTTCAGTGAAAACTTTCCGTATCTTCGGGTTAGTGAGAGTGGTAAAATAGGAAGCAATTACATGATTTGGTTTAAAGGAAGGGAACCATCTCGAAAAAGGAGATGTTGCTATATAAAGCCTATCTTGTACCTCGTGAAAATTAAAAATCCAGTTGCTCAAATCCTTTGGGGAAAATGTTAGAAAATTACTGGGAGAAAGGTTATAAGAATTGATTAATGTTAGTGTAGTTTGGGCCCATCCTCCGGATTGTATTTGTTCTTGCCAGCATGATCTAACGATTGAAGATTCATCAAGATGTATAATTTTTCTCCAAAACCTCAATGCCGCCCAATCCATTTTTGCTGACAATGGGTAAAGCCCCGTTTCAGCCCTTACATGGGCAGAAGGCGTTCCTCGGGGAAGGCCCAAAATTTGTTTTAAAAATAAATTTTGGAGGGGTTCTAGGGTTGGCTTAAGGGCATAGCCCCAAATTTCTGCCCCATATAATAATTTGGGTAGAGCTTTAGCAATAAAGATTTTTTATCATCGGGGGAATTAACTGGCCACCACAAGTATAAAAAAACCTTTATAATTGTCCTGATATTCTGGCATTTGCTAATTTGATATTCTCTGCCTGGGGTTTCCAGGAAAGGTTATTGTTCAGAATTATGCCAAGATATTTGAATGACTGGACCTGCTCTAGAGGGATACCATTTAAAGTCCATGTACTTTTGATCTTCCTGCTCTTTCTGCAGATCATGATTTTAGATTTTGAATGGTTTATCAGAAGATTGTTGATCCGACAGTAGTCCTCTAGGCGAGCTAACATTCTATTTAGACCAATCTTATTTAAAGAAAAAAGGGCCAAATCATCGGCGTATAATAACGCGGATATTTTTTTATTACCAATTGATGGGGGGGAAAACTTAAGTGAGGATAGGGTAGGGATTATGTCATTAATAAAAAAATTAAAAAGAAAAGGTGCCAAGATGCATCCCTGCTTCACCCCTCTCAGGGATGGAATTTCACATGATAATGCTCCATTTCTGCCTAGACGTACTTTTAAACAATTAGAATAATGAAGGGACCTAATTAGCCAAGCCAATCTTTTGTCTATATTAGATTGCTCAAATTTGTGCCACAGAATCTCCCTGTCTACCAAGTCAAATGCCGCAGCGAAGTCTATAAACGCTATGTAACGGGATGAGTATTTTCCTTTTTGGGCTTTAGATATTAAATGCTGTAATATATAGACTTGGTCTATCGTGCTCCTGTCTTTTTGGAATCCCGCCTGTTCCTGGTGGATGATCGAGAACTTAGAGTCCCATTCTGTCAGTTTGTTCAGGAGGAAACGCCCATATAATTTTGCTGTGACATCAAGGAGACTAATAGGTCTATAATTTCTGGGGTCTGCTGGATCCCCCTTTTTATAAATTAGTACTATAATACTAGTACACCAGCCCCGGGGAAAGTCTCCTGTGTTGTTAATATGGGTGAATAGATTTGCTAGGAGTGGGGTCCACCAAGAAATTTCTGCAAGAAACATCTCAGGCGGCAGCATATCTTCCCCAGGAGTTTTATTTGAGTGGAGTGTTAGAATCAAATCCCTTATCTCAGCACAGGTGACTGGAGGCCATAAAGGCAAATCTGAGCTCATAGCCGGTGGGCGGGACTGTGTCAGTGATGCTGGAGCAAAAAGGGCGCTAAAGTGTGTCACCCAGGTATCAGGAAGGATTGGAGGAATAGGTACCAAGTCGCTCTGAGCAAATCCTCCCTGTACCAATTTCCAAAATTGCTGATCTTTCTTGTGTTGCAAGGCTAGGCCTAAGTCCCTCCAGTTGTTTACAGAAAAAAGTTGTTTTTTCTTTTTAAGAAGGCCTTTATAGGCCCTCTTTAATAGTAATACACGATAAATAACATTGTCTGATGGATAACGACGCATGATTTTAATTTGAGCTGTCCGCTCTCTTTTCTTGGCACAGCATTCCCCATCGAACCACAAGTTCAATCCCCATGAGGATTTAGGGGGAATAGAAGTAGACACCAGGTGTTTAATGGCCATAACTGAATGTTCGTAAATTGTCAGGATATCCTCCGGAAAGAGGATAGCCTGTTGACGGAGAATTAAGAGTGATTCTGATTGGAGGAATTGATTTACTGACATTTCGATATCCAGTGTCCATTTGAGTCGTCGAGGTCCGTGGAGGGTGTCTAGAATAGGATTAAAAGTTTCTGGCCTATGTGAGGAAATAGGAAGCGATAGGTATAGACGAATTGGGAGATGGTCACTATCTACTCGGCTTAAGACTGTCAAGTCATTAATAAAAGGCACCAAGGAAGGAGATCCTAAGAAATAATCGACAACACTGGCGCCTCTGGCTGAGGCGAAGGTGAAGCTTCCATGGGACGAATCAAGGTATGTCCCGTTGAAGCAAATTAAGTGCTGTTTAAGCAGCAATTTAAATAGTGCTTTTCCATTGTGGTTTATGGATTTGTCCCTAGATAATCGTGGGAGAACTGAATGGTCATCAAGAGAGATGCCAGCTAAGGAACCTAAGAGAGGGTAACTCTGGCCCAATCTTGCATTAAAATCCCCACTAATTAATAGCAAGTGTGACAGGTAATTAATTAAAAGATTTTCCAAATATATTTCAAAATTATTCCCACTTTCTGTGGCGATTTGGGGAAGCACAGGGGGAAAATAAACATTTAAACATATAACGGAAAAATATGAAGAAAATGTGACTATTAGAGCTAGACAAAATTCTGGGGAGGGTTCAGAAGGGGAAGTAACCATCACATCCAAAGAAGTCGCTATAAATGTTACTAAGCCCCCACTTCCTCGGCCCCTTGGAGCATTCCTTGTTGCAGGCTTAGTTCAACTTTTGAAGCCTTGCAGCACTGGGATGTTAGAGTCTCGAATCCAAGTTTCTTGAAAAGTTAGAATATCAAATGATTGTATAAAATGTAGGAAATCAGGATCGCCCACTTTGTTGTACCAGCCTGCAATATCCCACGAAAGGAAAGATAGATTAGAAGATGCAGGTTTGAGGGGCTTCTTGAAGGCAGCTGTAAGGGAGATCTCATCTTGGGGATCAGGGCTTTGAGCAGAAAAAGCAGGGATGACATCCTGGGGCAGGATATTTGATTGAATCTGTCAGTTCACTGAATCACTTGATTCAAGGACTTCTATTGACTCTGGTATTAATGTACAGACATTTGATAAAAAGGGACCTTGTGGGAGTCTTACATTATGTGAGATAGGAATTGACTTTGCTGGTGTTCCTAATTCATCCGGGTCTAGATAGCGTCTTTGGAGCCATGTAAGATCTGATGGATGCAGAGACCTCTCTAGGTGCTGCTGACTATTTCGATTTGACCTTTCAGTGCGATTTAATGACTTAAGTGATGTTACTTCTTCCAATTGAGGGTGTATATCTTTGTCTCTTTGTCAATTTTTTAAAAAGGATGCAAGCTTGTCCATTCTTGTTAGAATCTCTGTTTGTTCAGAAGGTGGAAGGTCCTCAAAAGATTTAATTAACTGTAGCTCCTCAGGTAAGAAATATTTATCCTGTTGGATTTCAGAGGATGCTGGCTCCACAGGTGGTAGAGTCTCCCGAGTCGACTTATCTACATTCCTGAGCACCGACCTCTGTGTATCTGTGGGTTTGAAATCCAGAAGAGGTTGGGGCTTGCTTGAGGGACATAACTTCGAGGGGGCCAGCAGATATGGAGGGGCCTTATTGGTGAAGAGTCTTGTAAATGATACTCCAATCTCCTCGAAGGTCAGTCTATTTTCAAGAATATTCCTTACTGAGGACGAATTTGAAAAAGAGACCACAGTCCTTGAGAATCCTTGCTGAATTGGAAGAATTTCAATTCTTTTGATAAGATCTACACGTGAGTCGGAAGCCAAGAGTCTAGAAATTGCTTTAGGAATCTTTTCTTTGCTGGATAATTATGGTGACCATTAAATTTCGGATGGTTTATTATTACCATCGTGTTTGTACTCAGTACTAAATTCCAGTGAGCTCCAACCGGACATTTCGTCTCCTCCTCGCCGATTAAAGGACCATCTATTTGACTTGTAGAAAGTTGGATAGGATTCTGTATAGGTATTCGAATCGTGGGGGGGGGAAGACTTTTTATTGTCTTCCGTAGTTTTAACGGGGACTATTCCAGATGAGGCTGAGGGAATTTTAATTTCTTTATCCAGCTTTGGGTGAAGGCTCGGAGGCAGGGTTACCGCTTCTGCCTCCTTCGAAGATTCAAGCAATCTAAATAATGGTTTAAAATCCATTTTTTTGAATTTGCAAGGTCTTGGGTTTTTTATGTTTTTTGATTTTTTCACTTGTTTGCTGGCCTGTTTTTTATTCCCTCTTTTGGAGACTGATTTAACCACTTTTTTGCCTTTTGGCTTTTTATCTTTAATAGGAGTAGATGGTTCGTCACTCTGTTTTAGATTGAGATATCTCACACCCTCGACTAGGGTGGTGAGGAGATTATTACACTCCGAAATGAAGGTTTTAATTAAATCCAATTCTTTCAAAATCAGGAGAGAACACCCTATTAGTGAGGGGTTGACTGGAGTGGGAGTCGAATCTAATGCGATGTTTGATTTTGATGAATATGATCTTCCAAGGGTAGATCAGGTAGAGCCTCACTCTTAAAATCCTTTTGACGAAGGAAGCCAGTTTCAGAAGCCTCAATTTTCCTTGCTAAATTTAAGGGAGCAGAGGTGTCTAGGACATCATTGAAACTGTAGTTGAGGTTTTTATAATTTAGAGACCAGTCGAGGGCCTGGGATATTTGCGTTGGGGAGTGTAAGACCGCAGGCAAGGGTGCTTCTGTTGGGTCATATTTCGGAAGAAAAAAGTGAGTAATTTTGGCTTGTCGACGATTTAAAGGGGCCAACTCTGTTTCTGGCAGCAAGCCAAGGTCTTTATATCTTTTCCTCGTATAGACCATTTTCAATATCCCAGTTACAGTAAGCAGTAATTGGGTTGAGTGAGGTAAAAACTGTTCTTTCTTCTGCCAGCAATTAAAAGGTTTCTTACAGGCTTACTTGCTTGCTCTTTAATCATTAGACGCTGCAAGAAACTTCACTCCCGCTTGAAACTTAATGACTTCTTATCTTCAGAAGTCTCGGAGTTTAGATATAGAGCTTAACGGCTTTGTCGGGTTGTAAAATAAAACATTTGGAACAGCTTAAATTAAAAGATTAAAAATGCTGCGTGGGGAGAGAAAAAAAAAAGATTACTTGCCTCGTCGGCCATCTTAAGATTACTTGCCTCTTTCATATCCTGATTTCATAACCACCCTCATTCCCATACCTCCTACTGTTTTTGCAACCCCCATCTGCACCCCCATTTCTTCTTCACCCTTTTTACTCCCCCTCCTCCCCCCGTTTCTCAACTCCCTCTTACACACACACCAGCCCCTTTTCCATACCTCCTCCCATCTCGCCTTTTCTACAGCCCTTTGCATGTGCATGTGAGCACGCACACACACACCTGTGATGATGCATGCTGCTGTATCTTTAAGATGAATAGAATCATAACAGCAAGCCTATCATTTAGCTTGTTCAGTTACACAAGGTTAAGTTCAGTTGTTGGATGTTAGACGTATCTGGTGTTTGCTTATTAGTTCTAAATTACTACATTCAGTCTGGATCTTCATGTTGAAGACAACACATGGTACCAGGAGTGAAATGCATTGTGTGAAAGTACTGTAGAATATCTGAGGGCTCCACATCCGAATGGAACAGGAAGATGTTTAAGTGCAGCAAGAAAGGAGGGACGCTAAAAGGGGGGAAATTGCTGTTTTGAACAATGGCAGAGGTTTGAGTGAAACAGGTATTAAGGGACACAGAAAAATGATGGTTTTAAAGAATGGCAGACATTTGAGTAGAGTGATCAGGGGTTTGAGTACAACAAGAAGGGAGCTGGGAAGAGATCTGTTGTGTCAGCTTCTGTATTGTACCCATCTCTGCTATTTCTCCTTGTTCAATTTTTTTTAAAAAACAAACAAACCCCTCAATGTTCTTCCCTTGCCAATCTATTCAGGTCTCTCATTGTTTTAAACCACTTTCCCCCTGTAAGTGTCCCTCCTTTCTTGCTCCCATGCCACAACCGTTGCTGTTGTGCAGCTTTCCTTCTCTTTTGCTCCCCTACCTTGCCCTGACTTCATGTAAATCCCAGGAATGTGATGATGCACTACAATCCATCTTATCAGGAGGTCCGTTCTGCACAACATAGGAAACAGACCTTTAGTGTGGCGGCACCTACCCTGTGGAATTCCCTACCCTTAAATATTAGACAGGCGCCATCTCTGTTATCTTTTCGGCATCTATTGAAGACCTTCCTCTTTCAACAAGCCTTTTAAGTTGAGACCTATCCCAATCTGCGTCTGTGTTGGAATTGCTTTTTAATATGTTTTTAAACCTTTAAAAAAACCCCAATGTTTTTTAACCTTTTTTTAAAGATGTCTTGAAAGCTTTTTTAAAAAAATGTTTTTAAAGTTGTCTTGTTTTAATGTATTTTAAAGTCTGTTTTTATGATGTTTTAAAGAGTTTTTAGTGCTTTTATTTGCCACCCTGGGCTCCAGCTGGGAGGAAGGGCGGAATATAAATCAAATAATAAATAAACAAATTCTCCAATGGCGGTGTGCTCTGGCTTCAAGCAACCTAGGATTGTGATGCGGTACTACAAATCCTCAATGGGGGCTGAATGATGACATTCTTACCTTTTTATTATATGTAAAGAAAGAAAAGACAGGCATGCATCCAGAGCTGCTTCCTCTGTCAGAGTCCAACCCTGACAGCATAATCCTAAACATTCAGAAGTAAGTCCCATTAACTTCAATAGGCTTTACTCCCAAGTAAGTGGATTGCAGCATGAATCTTTTGTTTACATAATTTCTCCCAGCTTTGTTAATGTTTATTTATTTTAAAAAGCTTATATCCAGTTTTCCCCTAAGACTCAAAGCATCTCACAATATAAATATGTTAAAAAAATAACCATATAAAAACAGCTTATCAAACAACCAATATAAGAAAACCATACAAGGGAACAGCATTAAATACATATTAAATCAAAAACATTTAGCCAAAGGCCTTCTCACACACCAAGTTTTAGTCACACATCTGAAAGAATACAAAAAAGGAATACACTGCAGATTTCATTTGGAACAGTGATCCATGTGGTAGGAACCACTACCCAAACGACCCTGCTCCTAATAGCCACCCTCTCCACTGATGTCTGAAGTGTCTGTGGCAGGGCCTCAGATGTTGACCGGAGCGTGAGGGGAGAAAAATATGGGAGAAGGCAATCATTAAGGTATCCAGGTCTACAGTTATCAGTACTCTGCATGAAAACATGGGACAGGCACATTGAGGCTACATGGTTTTGATACAAGACTGTAGGACCTAAACGGCTGGGCTTGGGAGGGAGCACATAAACTACAGGTGTGTGTGCCCACTGTGCCTCTATCCGTTGTGTTACTGTGCAAAATATCATGTCAGGCAGAAATTCAACATGTGTACCTTTCTTTGGTATGAAGAGACAGTTCTAGAAACAGTTGCCTGTTGCATTTCCATGGTGCAGAGTGGTAAGCGGCGGTAACGCAGCCGAAGCTCTGCTCACGGCTGGAGTTCGATTCCAATGGACAGAGGAAGTCGAATCTCCAGTAAAGGGGGTTGAGGTCCACTCAGCCTTCCATCCATCCGTGGTCGGTAAAATGAGTACCAGCATATGCTGGGGGGTAAAGAAAGGCCGGGGAAGGAACTGGCAATCCCACCCCATATATATGGTCTGCCTAGTAACCGTCACAAGACGTCACCCTAAGAGTCAGAAACGACTCACACTACAAGCGCGGCGACACCTTTACCTTTTTTAAATGAACAAAGCCCCTGTCAGATGGCCATCGTAGAAATAACACATGCCTGGATTTGCAAAAAAAAAAAAAGGGGGAACTGGATTACAGAACACTGAATAAGAAAGGTTTTATCAAATTCAGTTACATTGATTTGTTTTTATACTACTTCTGGTTCAAAAGGAGAAATGAAGATTCAGTGTACTGACATCAGAAAATCTGCACCATTTTTACTAGAATTTGTGTCAACATACCTTGAAAAATACTCTCAAAACTTTAAGCAAGAGGGACTTAAGCAACTCCTCAGGAACAGAAATCTTTTAAGTGTGTATTTTTCCATGAATTCTTTTGGGCTATTTCCGTTATCATCTTAGATGTATGTTTCACTGCCCTTTGTTATTATACTAACTACAATTCTTCTTATGTAGTTTTTTATTCAGAACAGGATGATAAAATGTGATTATCAGAAATGTGAGACGTGCTGTTACCAAGATTCTTTTTTAAATTTAAAATGTATCTACTGTGCCTAAAATTTTGATACAATGCATTTATTTTTTATTTAATACTACCACTTCAGCCTGAAACACTGCCTATAAGGTCCATGATTTCATCTTGATAGAGCTGGAAACACAAGAAATTGTACCCCATGCATGGAAACCAAGTGAACCTAATGTTAATATTGCAGCTGTGCCCACTATGCATATCCACTTGTTGTTTTTAACCGTTTACACTGCAGACTGGCTAGGCACCACTGCTGGTTGAATATGGGTAAGAAGCCTTTAGCCCAGCCTTTCCCAACCTGGTGCTATCCAAATATTTTGGGACACAACTCCCTTCAGGCCCAGATGGCATTTCCCATGGTCAAGGATGGTGGGAATTGTAGTCCAAAACATCAGGAGGGCACCAGGTTGGTGAAGGCTGCATTAATTGAATTCTAGCATCTTTTAGCATGCTCTTTCTACTTTTCCAACATTTGAGTAGCTGAAAGCATAGTTTTATAGTAGAGGAGGCTACACTCTTTTTGGCCAAACAGGAACATTCGCCTTTGGCTAGCCCTCTAGGTGATGCATTCCAGTAGTGGGTGTGGCCATCCCACACATTTACTCTCTGTATTACATACGCACAGAGGACACAAAGTCCTGTCAGCTGAGGGAGACGGTGTTGCCCCCTCCTTTGTCATCAAATGATTGATCTGATGACTGGGGAGAGGGCAATTTGCATCCTTATCAGACCACTGGGTCTACTTTCTTTGTGTGTGTGTGTTTTTTTGCCACCAGTCCCAAACTAGTGAAGTCGAGGGGTGGGTGGAAAAAGTGCTTGGGGGGGCTGGATCAGCCTCTCAGGCTGGATATTTTATATCACATTGCTTTACCACAAATACATTTTTGATAGTCCATGTTGTAAGGAAAGATATTTCACAACAGCTTCTGCAAGACAGTTAAACAATCCTCTTTAGCAAACAGTATCCCTGGCTCAGTAAACTTCAGTTATGCAGCCAATAATCGAACCTTGTATGTTTGACAAAAATTAGGAATTCTGTCTCCATCATCCTGTAAGTCTTTCAGACAGGCTTGTTCAAGCATTGAAATCAGACTCCGCATCAAATTACATGCAATTCAAGAGATCATGACTGGATCTCCAACAGCTTTTTATTTGCTAAGAGGAGCTGGACAGATCTGTTTTTTTGGGGGGGGGCAGGAGGAGTTTTGCAATGATTCATCTCCATGAATCCCCTCTTCAGGCCCCTGGAGCTGCTATTAGCCAGAGAGGTTATGGGCACAATACAAATGACTACATGTTTCACCTTCAGTGGGTATTGGTAGCTTTGGGGAGAGGGGCAATATGCATTAGAGAATATTTAAGATTTGCCTGCCAGTAAAAAAAAAAAAAAGCCCCCACTCACACACTAGTAAAAGAAATTATGTTCTTGTTAAGGGGGTATTCCTAAACTTCTAGGTACATAAAACTCCTGATAGGGAACCACCCATTCTCCTGTGAAGGGGATTTCCATTTTTCAGGAGGTGGCAGCTCCCAAACAAGGAATAAGAACTGTCTATGGCTGAGGGAGGAGATAAGGTGATGATATGAATAGGTAAAATTTCACTCAAGGTTCAAAGAACACTAAAGGCTCAGCTAGCCCTAATGGGGTGGAAGACACTTCAATAAATGCAACTGGAGAATTTCTCATTATGAGAATGCAGGGATCTCATGTTCCCCAGCCCTCCCCTGCACCAGGGGTTGGTTAAGAGCTGTGTACAAATAAGGACAATGGTTTCCTGTCCCACTGCAGGTAAGGGGTCTCTCTCTCTCTCTCTCTCTCTCTCTCTCTCTCTCTCTCTCTCTCTCTGTGTGTGTGTGTGTGTGTGTGTGTCTCTCTCTCTGGTTTCCTGTCCCACTGCAGGTAAGGGGTCTCTCTCTCTCTCTCTCTCTCTGGTTTCCTGTCCCACTGCAGGTAATGGGTCTCTCTCTGTGTGTGTGTGTGTGTGTGTGTGTGTCTCTCTGGTTTCCTGTCCCACTGCAGGTAAGGGGTCTCTCTCTCTCTCTCTCTCTCTCTCTCTCTGGTTTCCTGTCCCACTGCAGGTAATGGGTCTCTCTCTCTCTCTCTCTCTCTCTCTCTCTGTGCGCGACACCGCCCCATCGGTGACGATGATGGGCGGTGTCAGCGATCAGAGGTGCAGGGGGGATGGGAGGAGGTGGCAATCGGCAGCGGCGGGGGGGATGGGCAGTGGTAGCGATCGACAGTGGTGGCAGGAGGATGGGCAGCGGGGGGATGGGTGGCGGCGGCAATCGGCAGCGGCGGGGGGATGGGCAGGGGCGGCAATGGGGGCCAGCACGACACGCGAGGGGGACGACAGGAGGTGCGGGGAGCACGAGGGGGGTGATGAGCGGGGGGGGCGGCAGGACACGCGGGAGGCACACACTCACACACACACACCATCATCACTTACCTCCACAGCTCTTCACCTGCATTCTGCTGCTGCCTTCTCCTCCACCGTCCATTTTTCTCTCTCCAGAGCTCCACGATTCCCTGCCTCTTCATCTCCTCCCTCGTGCCTCCTAACACAGAGCACGAGGGAAGAGAGAGGCTGTGCAAAAGCTCAGTGTGAGGCACATGTCTTGTGTCCACCAGTCACAGGAACTGAAGACATGCGGTTGATCCCACCCCCAAGTAACGTCCAAACGTAATGCTGGAAACGTTAAAATGGTGGTTGAAAAGTAGGGAAATTACTAGTCGTTCTATTACTTACAAAATGTAACGGAATTACCCATTCGGTAGTTAGAAAAGTAATAAATTACAAGTAACTCATTATTTTTAACGAGTTACTTCCAAGCTCTGTTGAGATCACATTATACCTGCTGCAAACCCTCTTTTCTGTGGTCAACTCCTGTGTTGCCTCCCCTAACATTGGTTCTTTCCAACACCAGTGCCCACATCACCAAATCTGATTTTTAACACTGGTGTGGACACGTGTCAAATCATGATGTTGTATCTACTTTAAGCTGTGGGGAGAGGGGAAGGACTACATCTCAGTGGAAGAGCATCTGCTTTGCATATAGAAAGTCCCCATTTCAATCCCTGGGATCTCCAGGTAGGGCTGGGAGAGATCTCTGTTTGAAACTGCGGAGAGCCACTGCCAGTCAGTGTTGACCAGTGGTTCTCAGACTGTGATCTGCAGGCCACCAGTGGTCCCTGAGCTTCATTCAGGTGGTCCGCAGCTTGTACGCCCACTTGTGATTGAATACAAGAGATGGCACATCCATTGCATTAAATGTTCATATTGATTTTAATTAAATTTTAATTTAATTCTTTCAGGTCTTAGATTGTACAGTATTGTATTACAATGTAAATTCTATGGAATACAATAAGATACAAATATAAGAAATAAAAGACAAAATACACTTAAAAGTCATACAGCATCTAGCACAACAGATTACAATCACTACAATTTAATGAAAACACATTATGCGGTCCACCAAAACCCTCAGCAATTTTCAAGTGGACTGTGTGTGTGTAAGTTTGGGAACCACTGGTGTAGACAGTTGTGAACTAGATGGACCAATAGTCTGACTCAGTATAAGGCAGCTTCCTATGTTCCTAAACACGACGTCATGGAAACTGCTCCAGGTGGGCAGCATCACAGAGAGGCAGTGTGTGGTGATGCAGTTAGGATACTGAACAAGGACTGGGGAGATCCAGGTTCAAACCCTCAATGATATAGTATATATGTCTGTGACAGAGGGAATGAGAACCATGTACATTGCCCTGAGCTCCCTGGAGGAAGGGTGGGATTCAAGCAGGACTGGCCCTAACATTAGGGTAGAATGAGGTGGACACCTCAGGTGGAAGTCTGAGGGGCAGGAGAATGGTGGTGACATGTTGAAGGCAAGAGCTATGTTGTCACACACGTGTTGCCCAGCATCCACTAAACTAACCTGCTGCCCTCAAGTGCAGTGGAGAACACTGTCCCATTGCCAGGGTTGAAATAAGATTCAACTATCTGTTCAGTCAGATTCTCTACATGAAATTGGGTGTGGGGGGGGAGGTGTCATCTTAATCTTTCCCTCAAGCAACATGTCTTGGACTACCTGGGATAAAAATAAACATACAGAATGAGGGTGGTGAGCAACAATACCAAACAGCGCCCCAACAGAAGCTAAACATTCAGATGCAAAGCTTCCCACCCTGGAAATGCTTGTTGGGATCCACCCACTTAAATAGGATCAACTCACCCCACATTCACAAGTCCTCTTTTTTCAGTTCACCAAATCCTTACACTTATAGTGCAAGCTTACACATATTAACTCAGCAGTAAGGCCAATTGTGTTCAGTGGGGCTTACTCCTTAGTAAGTGTATATACTGTTGCAGCCTCAGGTTACCTGGGAGTAAGTCCCATAGAACTCAGTGGAAATTCTGAGCCCATTATATATGGAATTGCACTATTTACCTCCTGTTCTATTGTATCCCAGTCAGAAGTTAAACAAAGGGAGAAGCAGGAGTTTGGATTCCTCTTTAAAGAAGAAATATTTTGTTGCCAGCCTAGAACCCACACCTTCCCAACGTGCAAAAGAAGATAATGTTGGGCTATTCCTACAAGACCACGCTGACTGAGCACCATTCTCCTTGCGGAGGGCCACACCCCTACGCAGAAAGGAGGCACGAAGGGTTGCAGGCAATGCACTCATCAACCACCTGGCCTGCACAGGTACACCAAGCAGTGCTCTTGAAACCTAACAGACTTATTGTAGCATCTGCGGTGATGGACCCCACGCTCTCTTTAAGAGGCCGCTGTGGAATGTGCAAGTATCACCAAAAGCGCCTAACGCTCGACTATAGCGTTCAAATATAAATCCGCGATGTCGGAGACTTTTTAAGCTGGGCATGCTCAAATCTAGCTGTCCTTTATGGAGCTGAGGTAAACATGGCCCGCGAGGCCCCTTCCAACTCGATTGGGTTACTCAACAACTTTGGGTGCTGGATTGCCGCGGGCGACTCCTTTTGAAACGGGCTCAGAAAGCAATTGTTTTAGGATTACCTTGTCTGGTGCAGTTGGCTTCCAAGCCTCTTTCCCCCCCCCCCTTCCCTGGGTTGACTTCACCCTTTGCGCTGGAAGGGGAGCGTTCGTCGCGAACTGGAGGGATTCCCCCTTACCTAGTGGGCAGGCTTTGGCGGCCACAGCAGGCGGAGTCTCCTCCTCTCCTTCGGCGGATGCCCGCAGCTTCTCTGACCAATTCGGTTCCAGCCTAGGCCGAGCGCCGACTTAGGGAGAGCTCCCCCGCCCTCTCTCCGGTCTTCTCCAGACGAGGCTCCGCACCCTACCTTTGCAGACCCGCCTGAACAGCCGAGTGAGGAAGGAAGGACCTGCCGCCAAGAAGCTCAGGCTGGTGGGAGGACGAGGAAGGAAAGCCAGGGCGCTGCGGCGCAAGCGGCTCCAGCCACGCTGGAGTTCAGCGAAAGACCAGTAGCCCGGCGGGCACGGTAAGGAAATCCAACGCAAAAGGGGAGAGGAGGGGCCTTAAGCTGCAAACGGGGGTAGGGGCTCCTCAGCTTTGAAGCTGCCTCCAGTTAGGAAGCTGGAGGCTTTTCCAAAGCTAGATTTTCGTTTTCCTGTCCAGTCGCCTAGAACGTGGGTGGGCAGAAGATAATCTAGGATCTCCTGGTAGATCTCTGGGTGACTTGGTTTCTGTCTCCCAATTGTTAAACAGCAAAAATGGAGAAAGGGAGTGTAATCCGGAGCGGATGTACTATGGAAGGCTTGTGAGTACCCGTTAAATCCCATGACTCAAAACAAATTCCTGGGTTTTCAATTCTTAGTTAACTTTAAGGGTGGCGCGTTTCTTTTCTACCTGGCTGTAGTTGGTGGAGGTCTCTGTTCTGGTGAAAAATCAAAAACACAAAAACCAGAGTGGACCTTGCAAGCTTGAAGCCTGCCCACCCCTGGCTTAGACCGAGGGAGAGTTGGGTTCCAGGGTGGTCAATTCTATTCCGTAGGAGATACTGTGGACTGCAGGGAGAAGGCTGAGGTGGGGTCCGACAGAGGTCAGCCGAGGACTCTTCGGTGGGAGGTTGGGATGGGACTTCAAGGTGGTTAAGGCGAGAGAGAGAACTGCAACCCACCGCCCTCTGGTATCTGCTGAGCAAGGCACATTCTGACATCCGCGCGGGTTTCGGGGCGCCGTCTCTGTCTGCCTGTCTGCATGTCCCCCCCACCCGCCGCATGTGGGGTGAAGTTCGGGGGAAGCAGAGAGAATGAGCTCCTGCCTTTATCACACTTGGGGAAGGGTCAGCCCGAGCTTTCCTGGAAGTGAATCCAACCCTGCAGTGATTACCTGTCTCGGGTCTTCTCTCCTCTGTGCCACGCTTAAAAAGCTGGAGAGAGAAAACCTTTCCTAGTTAACCAGATGCCAAGCTGCCGCCTCCCGCCCTCATCCTCCTTTCTGAGAAAAGGCTAAAAGTTTAAGGCCTCGAAGCGAAACGGGATCTGCTAAGGGAGGCGTGACTTCCTTCCGCCTCGGGACTGATAGGAAACAGCCAGGAAAGGCCGGCCGGCTGGAGACTCGCATTAGCATCGCCCCTTGAAAAGGTTAAATGGGAGGAAAAAGAAAAGACAGGAACGACTCGATATTACAGTAATCCTCCCGCCCCGCTCTCGATCGCTTTGGCGTCTGTCCCTCTGTCGCTCTGTGTATATGACTCGGCTGCTCATTTCTTCCTATGCTGTGAAAACCTTTATCAGCTTTCGGTTCTGATAAAGCGAGCCTGTGTAAACAGTTTAGATAGAAGGCTGAGCCTTTGATTTTTTCCCCGCAATAAAACTGATCTGAAAGTTAGATGTTGTTTTTAGATGAGAATAGTATTCATCTCTTGTGACTTTTTCTAGTACCTTATATCTGTTATTAATTTATTAATTAAATGTATATCCCATCCTGTCTCCCAGTAGGAACCCAGGGCGGGAAACAAAAACTCTAAATACACTCTAAAACATCATAAACACAGACTTTAAAATATATTAAAACAAAACATATTTAAAAACATATTAAAACTTTGTATTAAAAATTATGTGTCGGTTTTACAACTTGTAGGTGAAAACTT
This sequence comes from Rhineura floridana, assembly GCF_030035675.1. Lineage (NCBI taxonomy): Eukaryota > Metazoa > Chordata > Lepidosauria > Squamata > Rhineuridae > Rhineura > Rhineura floridana. The sequence goes on along the minus strand of NC_084484.1, from coordinate 140,604,104 downwards.
TAACTTTCCCGTTCCCATCCTCCACGCGCATTTGTCTTTGCACAAATCTAGCCTTCCTAAAGGTGAAATTCTGAATTTCACTGAGGCCAAGACTTGGAACCTAGTGATTTTAATGTTATTTATATTTTACATCCGTTTTGAATGCACTTGGAGATACGGATATCCAATTATGCAGAGCCGCTGAAATCAGAGGACTTAAGTCTATTGCTTTCAGCAGATCTACTCTGAGCGTGACTAGCATTGCCCATGCTTTGCGCACTTATTCATGTCTGGTCCATTCACTTGAAAGTTAAATGGAAATTAGTGGGAGTTATCCAGCGGGTATAGCACAGTGGGGAGGAGAGCCTGGCTGGGGGTCCAGAGTCTGTGAGTTCAAATCCCCGCTTGTGTCTCCTGGGTGTCAAGGGCCAGCTAAAGATCACCCCCACAGTGAGTGGCTCAGGGGTTACTTGCCCTGCCACCTGTGCAGCCGTGGGCAAGCTGCATAGTCCCAAGGAGCCCAGTTGCCCCCAGCTGGCAGTTGCGGACATGGGAGGGGCTGGCTTGTGCAGCTGTGGCAAGCTGAGCAGGCCCTAGCCAGCTGGGGAGGACTAGCCTCAGAGGGAGGCAATGGTAAACCCCCTCTGAATACTGCTTACCATGAAATCCCTATTCATAGGGTCTCCATAGGTCGGGATCGACTTGAAGGCAGTCCATTTCCATTTTACTATCCTGGTAAATGGTCCAGACATCACTGAACATGGGTTAATTACAGATTCTGGAATTTGGAACTACAAATTCTGTAAGTGATTCAACGCCCATTGAAAGGTGAGACAGGGCAGTTCAACACTGTGACTGGGACAGCATGGGCATGGGGGGGAAACGGTCACTTGGTTGTGTCAAGATTTTGCTGGTAGTGTCCAAGCTGTGTTTTCCCTTTGTTGCCTGCTGCTCTGTGTCACACTGTAATAATCAAATTGGTTTTTAGACTGTGTAGTACACCCCTGAACATATTTACTTTTAAGTCCCACTGACTTTAATGGGAGTTACTCCCAAGCAAATGTGTGCAGCATAAGCTAAGCAAATGGAGTACATTTGCATAAATGTGCTTGCTTTACATGTTTGCCACAGTTTGCTTCTAAAGGCTTTTCTCTCCTATGTTTCCATTTTTTCCTCTTTTTGCATATGAAGGAAACCTCTAGGCAAGGCAAGGAAACATGGGGGTATGGAGCTATGGAAAAGAGTTTGTTGTCAGTCTCAAATCTTTCAGATAAGCACATGGCTTCCCCCAAAGTAGTTCTCCCCTCACAGAGCTACAATTCCCAGCACCCTTCACAATCTACAGTTCCCAGGATTCTTTTGGGGGAAGTCATGTTCTTTAAAGGTAGGTATGTGTACAACCCTGAACAGAAGACCATTTAAAACAATTGGATTTGTAGTGCTCAGTTCTCCACTGCATATGATTTGCTTTCTTTTTTTTTTTTTTTTTCAATAATTTTTATTCAGATTTTCATAAAACATACAAGACGAAATCATAAAACATTCAAAGACAAAAAACAAAATCAAAAATAGTTAAACAAAAAAAAAAAAAAAGAAAAAAAAAAACAAAAATAAAAAATAAAGAGTAAAATATTGACTTCCCATTTGTCAAAGATCAAATCAGTTATAAGTCTATAATATATAACAATCCTGTCTCTTAAGTCATATTATAAAATCACTTTCCTCCAGTAGTTATCTTACTTAATCATCAAATCTCATAAACATTACTTTATTCTTTCCACAAAAAGTCAAAGAGAGGTTTCAATTCTTTAAGAAATATATCTATCAATTTTTTTTCCAGATAAGCATATCGATTAATCCATCTCATTACTAATTATGATAATCTTATTGTCATAACCATAGTCAAAATAAACATTTCAATTAATCCATCACATCAGAATCTGTTAGGTTCAGTAATTTCAATAGCCATTGTTCTATTATCCCTATTAGTTCCATTTTCCATCTTCCATCTTCAGTAGTCTTGTTAAGTCCAGTAATTTCAGTATCCAATCTTCCATTATCAGTATTCCATAATAATCTTGCTGTCAAAACCATAGTCATATAGTAAGAGTCTGATGGGAATTACCTCTATCCCAAATATTTTCTTGCCATCCATTCTGAATAGGTTGCTGAAATACTGCTGTAAAATCATATCTCTGTTCTTTTTTTCAAAATACACTGGGTCATCTCTTGAAAGTTTTTCCATTGTCACATGGCTGCAGTTAATTCCATAGATTTTCTCTATATTGGGCTCCATCACATCAATCCAGTCCAGAAGATTATCCATGCCATTGATAACTTTATCTCTAGAATCTTCATTAATTTCTTCAGAGATAACATTGAGTTCCAAACAATAGATTTTATTTCTAAAGTCCATAGACTCCAAATCTTGTTCCTGTTCCACGTTTGTTCCAATCTCCGGGATCTCCTCTCTCACAGGGACCCCTGTTCCAGTCTCCAGGGTCTCCTCTCTCACAGGGACCCCTGTTCCAGTCTCCAGGGTCTCCTCTCTCACAAGGACCCCTATGTCTTTAATCTCCTGTGTCTCCAAGCAATAGATTTTGTTTCTAAAGTCCATAGACTCCAAATCTTTTTCCTGTTCCACGTTTGTTCCAATCTCCGGGGTCTCCTCTCTCACAGGGACCCCTTCCAGGGTCACCTCTCTCACAGGGACCCCTATATCTTTAATCTCCTGCTTCATTTTACTCAATTCAATTTTCAGCTCCTTACAACCCTGTCGCAGGTTTTGTTTCGTTATCTCAATCTCATCCATTATTTTCTGAAACATAGTTATTTCCAGATTCTCAGCCACTTTCTTAATTGCCATTTTAAAAGAAAAATATAGGAAAACCACTTCTTATTTCAGCAACAATTGGGTTAATGCTCCAAACTTGGTGACATCACAGTATAAACAGAGCAGACAGCCTTATCTCTCCATGCTTAAGTAAACAAAATGCAGTTCCCAGGATCGAAACAATTAATGGCGGTCGTCAGGAAACAGATTCGTCAAAATAAAATAGACCAAAAAGAGAGTAGTCTCAGACAATATAATATTCTTCAAAATAAAAATCTGGAATAGAAATCCCTCTTCTGTGTATATCTTTAGAATGCAAATCCAGGACAGCTTTTTGCAACAAAAACAGAGATAAGCTATTAATTAGTGAGTAGCAGAGAGAAGTTATGGCTCCCCAGTGAGATGTCAAAAACCGATCAATCTGGCAAATCTCTTTTAAACAGCAACAATTTAAGTCAAGTAAAAGAAAAATATAGAAAGAAGGGTGCTTGCCTGTTAGTGCGTTCTCTCTTAGAAGATAAGATGAACGTTCGCTTTATCAGATAGAGCTTGTTGTTGAAAATCCGTCCCACCTTCGTCGGCTGGACCTCGTCCCATAAATTAATGAGATCTGGTCGTCCCAACAAAAATAGGCTTTGAGGTTAATCTCTTCGTTTCTCCCTACCCGGGAGAAGTTTAATCAGTCAAAAAAAAAAAAAATCTGACTGATATATCTGAATAAGCTTCTTTTGAGGCAGGAGCCCGTCTCAAAAGCAGGCACAGGCTAAGTCACCCTTCCCGGAAGTCCCTGCATATGATTTGCTTTCATGTAGTTTTCCCACAACGTTTGAAGATGGTTACCATTTAGCATATATACACCAGGTTTTTGGATTGGTAATATTTACTTTTTCATAATGTGTTATTTGCTTTCATGTAGTTTTAGAGATGGCTTACCTTTTAGGAACAACGTGTATGTATATGTACTGCCTTCAAGTCGATTCTGACTTATGGTGTCCCTATGGGTTTTCATGAGGCTGAGAGGCAGTGACTGGCCCAAGATCACCCAGTGAGCTTCATGGCTATGTGGGGATTTGAACCCTGGTCTCACAAGTCGTAGTCCAACACTTTAACCACTACACCACACTAGCTCTCAGGAACAATATAGGAAGCCTTAAATCTTTCAACCAAGTTTTTGTAGGCGGAGTGGTTAAGGTAGAAGCGGTTCTTTGGTGCAGTAGTATGCAGAATATGTCTTCCTTTCCTTCAGAAACCTAAAGTTTAAGAAAGAATAGTAAATGTGTATTTGTGATTCTGATCTATGTTGGGAACTGAAAGTAGCAAACCTGTATTCAGAACTAATGTGCAGTAAAATTACACAAGCACTCAGACCTGGTTGTGCGCATTCACATGCACATAAAAAGAATGTTTTCTTCTTTATCCTCACTGTCACTAATCTTACTCATCAAGCCATGGACAACAGCAGGTTAAAAATAGCTTGTCAACATTAATTTCATAAATGTACTTAATTATTGATAAAAATTATTCACCCCACAAGCCACTTCTGGAAGAAATGGTAGAATATATTTTGTGAAAAATGAATAAGTGCTGTATGTTTTCTACACAATTTCAAAACAATTTTTATTTAAAAAAAGTGTGAGGACAGATTTTAAAATCTAGAGTATTTTTTCCATGTTTTATGAACACGAAAATGTACACATAGTCAAAGAACACTGAGTTAAAACATAAGATGCTTTTCAGAAGTATATGGGATAACCAGCTTTCCCTTTCCTACTGGAGTTACTAGTTTTTAACTTGTTTACTGTGATATATATTATGATTACATATCCTCAGGGCAACATTTATAGCCTTCTTTGGGGGGAAAAGTACAGTAAGCCAATGTAAACCTGTTGATGTACATCATATAGTTAGAATGTACATCATATAGTTAGAATGTTGAACACACAGTTTGAGTAAAAGTTATGCCTCCAACTTTTTTTCTCAACGCTACACAAGGGCTTCACGTTGTCCCAAACAGAGTCGATAGATTGGGAGCAAGACCTGGAATGCAATTATTCAGTGGCTATTCTAGGTTTTGATTTCCTTGGCAAGCGTTAAGCAGCACAGCCCTGAAATCATTTTTAATATGTTTGGGACAGGAAAAGGGATGCCCTCTGGGAAGTTCAGAGGTGGAAAAGATAAACAGTGGCTTTGGATGTGCATTTACCATTCTGAAAATGCAGGTTTGGGAGCATGTCTTACTCCATAGTGTTATTTTCCAGTAGTTTACGCAAGGGCTGGTCTAGACATAGCAAGGAGTTCCATGATCCTTTTCTCTGCTTTTGCTTTTAACCATAAGGATCCTGGGTAGGCTACAACTCTTGAGTGGAAGAAGAGCAGGACGGTAATGGCTACTTAAGACCCTTTGCTTTTTATTTTAAAATTACCCTCCCCAAGCTGCTTTTTTATCTATGAAGGAAAGATTTTTCTCCCTGTAGGGACCAAAGCAACTTGGAGAGCAAGGCTTTGAGTTGAAAGACGGCCAGAAAGGAACTTATTTCTAGAATGGGAAGTGAGTTTTCTTAGAGGCTGTCTTTTCCTGTCTGCAGCATTTGTTCTCTATGGGTGGAAACACACTCCCTGCTCTGCTGGTTCCAGTGCGTCTCCACCTCTGTCTTCTGAAAATAGGGGCAGACGATGCTAGTTGAACCTTATCCCTTTTTACTGTAAAACTTGGTGGGAGCACCTTGAGTGTTTTTAAAAATTCAGCTTCAAAGAGATTTTGCAACTGATTGGCAGATCAGTCTGTTCCCCCTCCAGGTGTGGCTAATGGAAACACTTTGGGGCAGGCGACTAGTGTGTTCACAGCCTAAGTTAGACATGACCTCACCCTGAATGAGAAAATAGTACAATGTGGGGGCACAACTTTGCTCCTAAGAAAATTGTTGAATTCATAAAAGTCTGATGTACTGCACAATGGTGCAGGCTACTGTAACCTGTGCAGGCAATAGAGTAGTTCAGATGTATGATCTGATCTGAGCCGGGAGCTTCATTCCTCCCCTACTTAATCCGGTGATGAGTTCAGTCATTGAGTGGGCAAGCAGATATCTGCCTTGCACACCTCCTTATCTATGGCAATGGGGTAAGTACAACTCTGCAACTCCAACAACATGTGTGACTGCTAAGCTGCTATGAACGAACATCTAGGAGGTAAGCTCAACCCTTGCCTTCTGCCCATCACGCCCCCATTGCCTCCAGTCCTTTCTTCCTTTGAAACTGTAATGTAACCTCTCTCCTTTCTGCTGCCCCTTGTAATGCTGTAGTAGCTTTGCAGATATCTAAAAATGTTTTAGCCTCCCTCCCCCAACTACATGGACTTGCATGTAGATTGAATAATGGCTTTGGTAAACTGTTTGGCAGTAAGGAATTGTTGCTTACCTTTGACAAGTGGCAAGCTCCAAGACTGCATTACAGGTGTGCCGAGGGCTGCCCAAACCCTCTCTCTGCTAATGTTGGTCCATAACTTGGCAACTCCATTGGTCTCTTGTGTTCTAATGTGCTTTCTAGTGTAAAGTTATTTTACTGTTCTGGTAGCTATGATTTCTGCTGTCTATATTGACATGATCATATACTTATGACGTTTGCATTTTATTGTCTAGTTTTACAATGAGAAGTTGCCCTGTGAATTTCTTGGAATTTAAAGTACATAGGTACCTTTTCAGTAAACAATGGTGTAGACACTGTCTTTTTCAGATCTTTATGGGAGAAGGGAAGCTTAAAAGTGTGTGTGTGTGTGTGTGTGTGTGAATAGTGAGTCAAATACTGAAACTGCTGAGATAGGATAAAAAATAGATGGTTGAAGCGGGCGTGGGAAGACTGACTAGATAGAACTGTTGTAAGGACAATGTGAATTCCACATAAGTACAGAATTTATTGCCTGGACACTGAATTCAGAATCATTCATTTTTGTGTGACAAAGATAAGGGTTACATGTGTGTAGATTAGGCAAAGTCTGGTGACATCTGTTTGTAGTCAGGCTGGAGTTTAGGTTGAAAACTCTAGGCATGCTTATTTTTCTGTCAACATGCTTAGGATTTTGCTGTTAGTGAAATTTCTATTGGCCAGGGTCTAAAGCTTTAGTTCCTAACATTCCACCTTGCTTCATTAGAAGCAGAATAAATTATGCAAACTCTGACAATCTGTACAAATTTGTTTAATTTGTACAGGTCATAGAATTTGTATTATTTTGCTGACTTGCACTGGTTTCTTCAGTAAAGTCCTGACCTTAGTGTGAAGGCTTAGTGTTGTAGGAGGTGACTCTTGTGATTGTTACCTCTGACGCAAAAGCGATCTTTGTTCCTTTAGGAAGGAAGTTTGTGTTTTCTATAAAAGCTGACATTTGTGGATCTCATGATCCCTGTCTGAACATTGTGGTACAGAGACATTGGCTGAAGCCAAACGGATTTAAGGATAAAATCCCAAGATGTGGTGAGAATTTTTCAACTCAAGGGCTGTATTCCCTTCTGGGCAACCTTGCAGGGGCCACATACCAGTAGTGGGCAAAGCCAGTGGCAAATGTGGGTGGAGCAGTGAATTGTACAGAAAGCTAGTTCTACACACACTCATGCAAGCAAGAGGCATTGCCGGCATTCAGAGACACATTCCAGCCAAGGGTGTCACACTTAGAGTCTGGCCTGGGGAAACGGGTGTGGCTTGGGGAAAGTTCTGAGGGCCAAATTGGCCTGGAGGGCTGCATTTGACCCTGGGCCTGAGGTTCCCCACCCCTGTCCCAAGGCAATGGTGGGTGGGAACTGAAGATGGCTAAATGGGAAGTGAGGGCAGAGAAGCACTCTTCAACTCCATCCTTTCCCTCCCACTGAATTCAAGGTTTCCCCTGGCACACCTCCCTTTTGATCATACTAGCATTTATTTATTTTAACATTTTATGTTCCACTGATTTCTTAAGGGAAAAAAAAGGATGCAAGGCTGCTAATAAAAGTGTAGTAGAACAAGAAGAGAGCATCTTACATATATAATGCACTGGGGCATTAACTTTTAATCTGATCTCTCCAAAGTACAGAGAGGTGTGGGAGACACTTATTAGCGACAAGCTGGCATACCAATGACATGAAAGAACAAGGCTGTGGCAAAGATGCAGGTATAGACCCACCAGTCTCTTCTGTACGATGTAGAGAAGCAGGGCCCATTCATGAGATGAATGAATGAAGCCCTTCCGTTCTCTACCATTATCTTGTTGGTCCTTGCTTGCTATAATATTGATACCTGTGGCAGAAAGACTTGTATGCTGCTGTATACTTACATCTATGCTCTCATGCTTACTATGCACTCATGCTTCTTCCCTACTGCCGACTTGGGATTCCTAGAGGCTACTAGGCTATGTTGGACAATAAAATAGACTGTGTGACTTAACTCATTATGTTGTTCTATGTCTTGTGACCTTTTGATGTTTTTCTTACTCTCTCAACTCCCAGAGCCATACGATTTCTTTGGAATTATGTATTTTATTTTATTTTTTTCAGAAAAGCTCCAACCTAAGGCACAATAGATTCAAACACAGAAAGCAATTAAAAAAATAAAGAAAAAGAGAGATGTTTTTCTATGCCTTTTAGGTATAATCCTACATGTTTAATGCTATGCTGTATGTCTGAACATGTAAACTCACACATTTGAAACTCTTTTGAGGGAAATGCGTCATAATTAAACAGAGACTGAATTCACTTAAATGGTCTTAAAAAGCATGCTTAGCTTAGCATTGCATGGTGGTCATTGGATTTTAAAGGTGAAACTTGAATCATTCAGATATGTTTTTCCCTGTCTGTAATTATCCTGGATTTTGTTACAAGGGTAGATTATTTTGAAGACCTTTTTGGTTTGTGATGGACGTTTTGGTAAACATCCTAGCTCCATTGCAATGTAATGTGCTATTGAGTGCCATATTTTAAACACTGAGACTTGATATGACAATTAAGTAGAGCCAGTGCTTGATATGCTGTGACTCTTTCCTGCCTAACTGGAATTTGGATTAAATGACAACTACTAACCATTTGATTCTGTGTCAGTCCTATTGACTCTAGCCATGTTATGAAGTGTGTGTTACTAAATGACTGTTCAAACACAAGAAGCATCTTGCATACAGGGTCTTATAGATCTCTGCTGTAAAATGTTTATAATATCCAAACACTTTTAAAATCTTCAGGATCCGAAGAATCCTACAATTATTATTATTATTTTTTATTTATTAGATTTGTTAGACCCCCATCTGGCAGAGGTTAGTCTGCCACTTTGGGTGACATACAGCAAAACACAAATACAGTTCATATAAAAACATAAACAGAGAGCATTAAAAATTAAAGGTTAAAACACCCCCAAAGCTGCACACTGCCAACCTAACCGCCCAGTAGTTTCTTCCTCTTACACTAACTTTATCTTGGTTCTCAGCCTGAAAACTGCTTATATCAGGGTAGAACAGCACCAGCTCTGTGTATTGCTCAGCTACTTATTTTCATTTTGAAGAAATGGCTTCTTAACTCTGTATGATGTTCCTCTACATACGCTATTTTAGCGTTTCTGGGGGGAAAGTGTGTTTAGCTAAAAGGGAGAAAATGTTCCAATTCTTGTTGGTGCTATCAGTATTATGCCATTGTGATGCCCCATAATTAAAGCCATCCCTGCTGTTTTGTATATATGTATTCATTACCATTATTTATTACTTATTTTTATTTATTAATATATTTATTACCATTATTTAAGTTTAAGATGGAACACTATTAGCCATTTCTTTCTTGCTCTGTTTTGCTAAAGCCCTTGCCCATTCTTTTCTCACGCTTCCTGGTTCAGAGCACTTCTGCTGAGCTCCTCTTTTTGGCTAAAGCCCTGTTATATTTACATTTTCTCTCTTTTTTTTACACCAGCTCTCAGTTACTCTCTGCATCAACTTCAGCTACCATCTCCTTGCACTTGAACCTCTCAGTTCTGATTGTGTCTCACCTTTCCGCACACTGATTGCCACTCCTTGTTTTTTTGTGGGGAGCTACCACATGTGGGGCGTCCTCATTTGGCCTAGAATACTTTAAACGCCTTTTATAGTTAACGGTTAAGAACCAGGATGTGGTTGCAACTGGTGGGATCGAGACAAAATGTGACTAAGCTTTTTATATGGTATGAAATTTGAGGGTCATATAGATGGTTAAAGGAAGCATGCTAGATGTGTTTTTATGGTTGATGAAAGTGATAACAAAGAAGTAGAAGCATTTTAAATATACCAATTCAGCTTCTGACATTTCAGAACAAAGGCAGAAGGTCCAATTGCTGGTGTAGGTCTGACAAACTGGAAGTCTCTTCCTCCCATCCACAACTCCCAAGCCTAAAGGCTGTAAGATCATATCCTTGAATTGAACATTTCAGCTCCATCTGGGGTTGGACAACAGTGTTGGAAGCAGGGCTGTGGAGTCGGAGTCGTGGAGTTGGAGTCGGAAGCAATTTTGGGTGGAGTCGGAGTCGGTAGAAATGTACTGACTCCGGCTTCAAAATAAATTTTGATTGACAAATTTTTTAAAATATAAATTCAAAATGTCAAAGAAGCTTCCCATGAAGTCAGCTGTAGTTGAGCATTTCACCATAACTCAAGATGGAAAACATTTTGTGTGTCAGTGTATGACACAGGACCCAGATGAAGACAAATGCTGTGATGCCAAGATCAGCGCATATTCAGACAGCGATAAAAATGCTCCTACGAGAGCTTCCAATTTAAAAAGACATTTACAGCGCTTTCCAGGGCTGTGGAGTCAGAAGCAATTTTGGGTGGAGTCAGAGTCGGTCAGTAGAAAAATAGAGGAGTCGGAGTCAAAGGTTTGGCGTACCGACTCCACAGCCCTGGTTGGAAGAGCACTACATGGATATGGTGTGAGCAGTGTTTTTGTTTAAAGACTGTGTTTGATGGCCAGACCACATGTGACATCAAATATACCTTTCCATCTAACAGGCAGTGTTTTGGTTTGTTTTTTTAAATCCAAATTGTATCAGCTTAGGGGGTGATATGCCTCTTCTGGATGGGATGTCCTACACGTGGAACATATCATCATATGTGATGCGAATGTGCCCTGGTCCAACCTTTCTGGACCCAAGTATTTGAGGAAATACAGCACATCACAGCCTTGGTTCCAGAAAGGTCCCTGCAACTGGCAGTTATGAACTTTTTTGATGGAGCTAATAATGAGAAAGGGAAATGGGTACCGAAAGGTTATAAAAAAAACTTGCTTCATGAGTTCCAACTTATCAGTCCTTAGTTTCTGAATTACTTGTTTATTAAATAGTTGTCTATGTAGCACGGGTGAATGGCATTTACAGTGCAAGCTTAATGATGCTTGCTCAGAAGTAAGGGCCATTGAGTTCAATGGGACTTACTCTCAAGTGAGTGAGTCTAGGATTGCAGCCTTAGTTTCTTCTATACTTGTACATTATTGCTTGGCCTTAACTGGCTTTACTTTTCACCAGATACTCATGTTACATTTGTGCTACCTTCTTTCCTCCCTCTTGTGTAAATACACACAAGCAAGCAACACTGTTCATTACGCCATACGTTTTAGAGATTATTTCTTTTTTCATAACTGTTATGCAGCCCCCCTTTCATGTAACTTCCACCATTTCTCAGTTGAAAGGGGGGGTGACTTAAAAAAAACCCCACAGGTAGTATAGCACTGAATGAAGATTATGACAAAAATAACGTCTTTACCATATGAGAAACAAACATCTTTACATTTTTAAATGTCAGCTATCTGGCCTATTTGCTTCTTTTTCATTCTGTCATTCTCAAACTTGTTCTCAGGCACTTTTACTTTTTCAGAACTTCAAAAAGATATGCTAGTCAATTTCTACATGTGGTACCATATCAAGAAAATATGCCCGGGGAATATGCTTCAATATTACAGGTGGTGTACATGCAAAAAAACTGGTTCACATTAGGAGAAGATGAATACTGTACCTATTTATAGCAGCACAGCTAAAGAGAATGAAGCATCAGTTACTAGCTGCTGTCAAGTGACTTCCTGAGCAGGATGTGCCAATATTGCCTGAAGTTGCTTTGCAAAAATCCCCAAACTGTGGTTGCTGCTTCCTCATCTAGAAACTACCCATCGACTATCTCATTCTATTTCTGGAGCAAGATTGGTATGCAAGAACCAGATGTAATAGGGAACATTTCTATCTTTCTGGAAACTCGTGGTCTTCATCCTTGAGAAGTGAAAGGAGCCATTCTCATCCCAGCCCCCCCCCGCAGCCCTCCTTGTCCCAGGATATAATCCTAAGAATAAAGTTCTTTTAGACATTCCTCAGAGGCCAACCTGGGATTAAGTGTTCAACAAGTACGCTGCCTTGCTGATTCCGAATTGTGTGGACTTTTACAATACAAGTGTGCAAATGTGTGCTTGGCACATTCATACTTTGTGTATTTGTAAAGTATCTGATGTACACCAAAAAGTATAGGGAATAGGGATCCTCAGATGATGATCTCAGCTAGTGTGCAGGAGACAGAAAACAGATGTACACCAAAAGGTATAAGCTGTGAAGTGGCCCTTACTCAGAAGTTGATTCTAATACATTCATGGGGAGTTACTGAATAAAATACCTTGTCTCTTTAAGAACCGAACATACCTAACACATTGCATAGCAACTGCCTCTCGCATTTCAAGCATCCTCCATGCACAGAAACTGGATTCATCACCAGGCATAGGAAACAATCCTGTTGTGGGTTTTCTTTCAGAACTTGTGTTTTTTTTTAAACTGCCTGCAACTTTGTGAAAATTTAATGAAGCATTTATTTATTATTTTTATTTTATTTATTGTATTTATATACCGCCCCATAGCCAAAGCATGTCGGAATAAATAAGCCACTGGTAAGAGATGCTTTTGGCAACAGCCATCTGCCCTTTAAAAAATATGGGACATTTGGTTTGGAAGGGGCAATAGCAGAATTTTGAATCACAGCTTTTTCGTTGCTTATCAAAAACAGAAATTGATCAAGACTGCATTTGATCTATTCAAATGCAGGAATTGATTCGCTGTAATATGGCCACCAGCTTTTCAGCAAAGCGGAACAATAGTTTCTGAGTTTGTGCACAAAGAGTAAAGGAAACATTATTGGACACTCTTGTTTAGGGCTGTAGCTCAGTGGCAGAGCATCTGCCTTGCATTCAGAAAGTTCCAGGTTCAATCTCCAGCATCTGGGTCAGGCTGGGAAAAACTCCTGCTTCAAACCCTGGAGAGCTGCTGACAGTCTATGTATACAATTGCCTCATTCACACAACACTAAACAATGGCTTATTATGAGTGAACCCAACTATATTTGTAGCTATTGCTAAAAGTCCCTCAACCACAGTTTATAGGTGATTTATAAACCTTAGTTAACATTAAGCTTAGTGTTATATGTGCATCTAGATGTCTCCTTAACTATGTTTAAGGAGCTGTCACTGCCCAAAAGCTATAGAGTGGTTCTTCCTGGTTTTTATCTCCTTTAATGAGGGAAGGGAGGGAATGTAATAAACTAAGATTAAAGTGATTGTCTGTGTGAGGCCTCAATTTTAACTATGGTTAATATTAACCATGGCTTAGCACTATGTGTGAACCTGGCCAATACTGAGTTAGATAGACCAGTGGTCTGACTTGTGTTACGAGATGTGTTCTTGGGAACCTGAGGGTGTGAACCTGCCACCCACATGTCCCATGAAACACACCTCCTTGAGAGGAGGGGGATCTTTTGCTAGGGATAAAACAAGCACGTTGCCCTGAAATGAGCTAAATGGTGTGTGTATAACCCAAGAAATGCAGGTCCAAACCAGACTAAAGCAAAGCTTTCTTTTATTGAAAGAAAAGAGAAGAATAGCATTAAAAAATTACTGGGTGCGTGGCAGCATTAATCATTAATATCCTAACCCATTCATGACTTTAAACTAAAGAGATTAAAGGACCCTGTTACTATAAAGAGTGACAGGTAGGAGAGATTACCTATCCTAGGCCCAGGAGTGAGCAGTTGAATACAGCTCAAGCGATGTGGAAGAGCTCTGGCCCCAAAACAGGAAAGATTCTGTTTGTCTCAAGGCGTGTGCCGAGACACAAAATCCCTTCCTGGTTCTTCGCCCTGAGGTCCTGTGTGGAGAGCGTTGTTACACGTGTTGGAGCTCAGATCACCATTAACCCCCCTTTCCTCCAACTCCAGCCTCTTTTTAAAAGAACTTTTTCTCTCTCACCCCCCCCCGCAAAGGAGGGGTCTGGGTATGAGGTGATTTTGTGTGTGTGTGTGTGTGTGTGTATGTGTTTCTAGCTGACACTGAGAAACTCAGGCTACTTTTTCTAAAGTTTTCTTTGAACAATGGAATGATTCTGCCAAGCCCGAGGGAAATCTGCCAAGGAGAAGATAGCATTTATTCAGCAGCTCTTAGTTATTTTGTTGCTCACGAAATGACTGTTGTCCTTCGCACAATACCTCAGGAACGCATAGCCAGCCATACAAGGGGTGTGTGTGTGGTGAGAGTTGTAGTTCAGCAGGCTCCAGGGCCTTGCACCTAACATTTGGTATGGGGCAGTTTTCTATGTTCCTTAAAAAAATAAAACCCAATAACTTGTGTGTTATCATTGCACATGATTATCTGCACATGAGTTGCACATTATTTCCTACAGGATTGTATAGGCGTTTTGTAAGAAGTGAAGTGAATGAATGAATGAATTTATTTCGGTCACAGACCAGCCTAGATAGTATAGATACAAAATACACAAATTACATCTTACAAAAAGCCGCAAGATAAAAGCAGGAAAATATGAAGAAATAAATAACAGTTAAAACATTTACGCCATATCTAGTATCTTTTTCCTACAAATAATGGCGGCTGCGCAAAATTTGGCTACCTTGGTGGTAACCATAGTGTTATACTGAGAAATATAAGTTTTCCTGTACCTATAGAAATGCTGACAATACATGTAGAATAATGACAATGACCTTTGGTAAGTTGGCAACAGTAGGTCATTGACCGTTTGCTAGAAGTCAGCAAAACTGGGAATAATACAATGAATGATTCAGAGGTTGCAGTTTGCTTATCTTGTAGCTTTGTGCACAGTGCAAAAGTACAGAGCATGACTAACCCCCACCTTTGGAATGTCTATGTATTGCCAACTGCTTGTAACTCAGAGTATAATTGCCTGTAAGAATTATGAATGCTTCAGAGCTCACAAACTGACACGAGTCTAGGTAAGCTCTCCGTTTGCAAATGTATAGTTAATAAAAGGCCTTGGTTGGTCATTCTGAGTCTCCGTTGTTTGGTATTGGACCTCAACCAGCGGCACGAACCTCAATTCTGGTGTAACAGTTCTGGTGAGCCAGCCAGGAGCCCTCTGGTAAACCTTACGAGTGCTTGGGCCGTGCCAGAGAGCTAGGGTAAGAGTGCTCCAGGTCGTTTTGACCTGTCCCTAGGGCCGGGCAGATGGAGAGCAAGCACTACGTAAGTAGTAATCGAGGACTCCCATTAAAGACTCAGACGAACCAATGCCTCTCATCCGGACGCGGATTGCCCCTCACAACGGACTTTGGTAAGCATTGCCAGTGTATGTGGAGAGGGAGGTGTGGATGACGGCCTGCTGAAAAGCTCAGGGGATCCTGGGGAATGTGGAAACTCCCACTTGACTCTGAGTGTTGAACACAAGATGAGTCAGATTTTTTGAGGAAACAGGTGAAAAAAACCGGAAACTGAGAGCAGGCGTCACAAAGAAAAACAAAAGTATTGTAGAACCCTGGGTACATGGGATAAAGTTGTTGTAAATGTTTGTATAAAATGGTCATGTGCTTGCAAGAAAAAGAGAAAAGGGATGGTTGGGCATAAGATGTGGAATGGAATAGAATGGAGTCAGTAGTTTGGCTCCTGTGTGTAGCATTTTCCTGGGAAATGAGAGTGGTGTCAGGATGATTTTGTTTAAATGGATGTTTATGAATTGAGTACTCAGGTGTGAATTAAGTGTCTGTGTGAAGGTTTTCTGTGGGAATGTTATGAGGGAACTTTCATTCCCTTATTGTCACTTCTTAAAACATGTGGTTGTTGTTTTCCTTGCTGCGTGGATCGGCTGTGGAGTTCAGGCATTCTGTTTCTGTTTGATGCCCTTGTTTGGCACAGGATTCAAAGAATTTAATTTGTTTCTGAAGTAGCGGTTAGCAATCTTTTGAGTTGGTATGAAGAGATTTGTTCTGTTTGTTTAAAGCAAGGCTTGAAGAGAGATAGAGGAATGAAAGGCTGCAGGGACAGAGCCGAGGAGACTCTGAGTCTCGGTGTAAAACCTTGAGACCAAGAGATTTCTTCCTGGTTTCGGATCAGCGCTCTTCCACGTAGCTTCGGCTGTATACAACTGCCCACTCCAGGCACAGGATAGGTAATTTCTCCTACCTTTCACCTCTTATAGTAATAAGGTCTTTTGATTTCTTAACTTTAAAGTTATGAAGGAGTTAGGATGATAGATGCTGTCATGCACCCAAGTAAGTTTGTGGTGCTTTCTTGCTCTCTCTCTCAGTAAAATCAGGCTTTGCTGTGTTTTGTTTTGGACCTGCATTTCTTGGGTTGAATATATGCACCATTTGAGCACATTCCAGGGCAAAGCGTTTGTTTTGTCTCTAGCAGTGGATCCCCTCCTCTCAAGAAGGTGTGCTTCATGGGACATGAGGGTGGCAAATGCATACACTCAGGTTCCCAAGAGCACATGTAGCCAAGTTCTGAATGTAACTGGAATGAGTGTAATTTCCTTTCTTACTATGTTTTGCTGTCTCTTGTTTTAAAGTGAGTGGGGAAATGTTCTTTAAATGCTGTGGTAAATCCAGAGGTTAAGGTATAGAAATTCCCTGGCACATTGTTATCCCCCCTCCCCTTCTGGCCCTGGCAACAAAGCTTTGGCAAATGATGGTTGTGATTGTGATACAGCAATTAGCCAATGTTGAGACTGGAGAGGTTAATTCATTAAGCTATTATAGGGGTTCCCTAAACTGGGTCCCATCCATTTTGAAAGCCCTTGATAACACTTGTGTCTCCCTCCCCTTCGAAGAGTCCTGGGGAATCGGCGCCTTGTGAGTATTTTGAGCCAGTGGGGCTAGGTACTTGGAAAAGATGGAAACAGGATTTACACTGGGAATGTGGCATTTGAAGGTGGCTCATCCCTAAACCTACTAGGCTTGGTTGTTTTGTGTATGGAGTTGGAGATTCCAAATCAAAGAAAAGTGTTATAGCCGCTTGGGGACTTTATAATGCATGTTAGGATTTGTTAGAAGAAGAATGCAAGAAAAGTCAGGATTCAGGTAGAGGAAGCCTTTGAAATAGAGCGCCTCCATTTGACTGAGGCTGAGGAAAGGGAGTATAGAGAGATGGTTCTGGAAGTTTTGAGCTTCCTTAAAGCAGGCAAAAGTATAGGGACATCACCCTTTTAATGAAGGGTGATATGTGGAAGGAACCCCAGTTTATGGGGCCAGTTGTAAGATTGAGGCATACAGGATGTAGAAAGCAGGTTTTGAGATACATAGAAAGACAGTGAACAGGTTCAAGAGTCAGTGACTATTTGTGATGGATAAGGAATGTTTTGTGCAAATTCGTGGATTGTTTTAGGATAACAAAGAGAACTTGTGTTTTTGTATGATTTTTGATAACGTCTTTTTAAAGGCTGGCAATATTTCCTTTGTAATGCAGCACAATTTGGAAAAATTGGGGGTCACCATTTGGGAACTGGGAAAATTGGCAAGAAAACCAGGCTTGGGTTTTTAATAATAATCCAGCCTGCAAAACTAGAGATCTTTAGCACAAATTTTGTAGCTACGGGAGGAGGTGATTCTCTCCTAGAACAGGGTGTCATGGATCACAGTGCAGAACCATCTTTAGCACCACAGGAAAAGATTTCTTTGACTAAAAAAGTTGAAACTCCAGAAACAGTTGAAACCAGAAGGGCTCCTGTCTTTGAGCAAAGTCTTATTAACGTTCTTAAAAGGGAACATACAAAAGCATCTTCTGAAAGTGCAGGCCCTTGCTTAAATGCTTCAGAGTTGCTTGAAAACACACACAAGATGTGTCCACTTCCATGGAAAAAAAATACTGATTTGAATGCTTCCCTTGGGTCTAGTACACCACTGTCTTTTGCTAATGAACATTCTTTTCCAGAGGAACAATCTCTTGTTGGCAAACAGCCTTTGGATCAAAACAAGACTCAAAGTATAGAGCTTCTAGCTTCAGGAAGAGTCTATCTAGATGTTGAATTTACTTTGAAAATTAATATAATTGGGCTTCCAAAACAGCAGCTGGTTTCTGATGCCATCTGCATGCAAATAGACAAGTTGCAAAGCCCTGATTCCAACAGGGAGTTGCCTTTTTTATTGTCACACTTTGTGCGTGCAAATTCAGGCACTGGTGCAAATGTGTTATTGCATGCAGTCCTTGATAAGTTAAGTAACAAGGAATCCAGAGTAATTGATTTGCATACAAGGTGTTCACTGGTGAAATTCCCTGACATGGTAAGAAACAGGGAAAGTGTATTTAGATATAAGGATAAGATTTACAGTAATATAGTATTCTTTAATGGGCCCAGCTTAAATGGTGTGATATGCATGTTTTGTTTTAACTATGCTAATTCTTTTCAGCCAAGTCATGACCAACGAGAAGAATTTTTGTAGATACAAAATGTTCTTTTTATCACAAATGCCGGCTTCTCTTCCTTCCTATATCTGTGAACAGATGGATTTGCATCTTGCAAAGAGAAACTTAATTTTCCTCTCTGGGGCTCCTTTTCCTGTTTTTCCCAGTATTTCTGTATCTTTCCAGCAACCTCTGTACATGATCAGAGGCTAGGGAAACCTGTTGTGTGTTTGTTTGTCAGAAACCTTTCTTAATTGTATCTTTTTCACTACTAATGGCCTGTATACAAGGCTGCAAAAGTGTAAATACAAAGGTGCATGAGGGTTTCACCCCTCCTTTTCTTTTAGTAGAGATCTGTTTTCAAATGTTGAAGACCATGCTGTATGGTATGTACAGATGTGTGCAAAAATATTAATAATGTGGAAAAACAATATTACAACTTAGTGTTTGGCTATCTATGTGAGAACATGCATGAATCATACACACATTTCCATACCTCATTCAAATAATGAGTGATTCTATATCGGGTCTTATAATGTGAGAGAATGTTACAGATGCCACACAAGATTTCACCCAGATCAACTATAAAAGAGTGTTTGAAATAGGGTTTGTCTTTAATTATGACCAAATGGATATGTAAATCTCTGAGGCTAAAGAAAAAGGTCCTCAGGGAAAGATATCAAGGTTATTTATATTGTGCATTGTATTATATTTTATGAACTTTATGAATAGCATTGTAATCAGTCTAGAGTTAAAGAAGCACAGTCTCTTCCCACTAATGTTCCTTGTCATTAGTAAAAGGGGGAAATTATGTGTGAGAAGTAGTAATCTTTTGGGTTCAACCTTTTCCAGTTTTTGTATTCCACTAAAATAGCAGTTAAAAGCAAGGAAACACAGATGCCCTCTCAACCATGGGACCCTGATGCTTTGTTTTCCTCAGAAGGACTGTTTTTAAAGGATCTGATGAATTCCCACCCCGACATGCCAGTGGGACTCGGAGATTTTTCCAGGAGCAGCTAACCAAAGGCTGTTATTGCCTCTGCCCATGCTAGTGGGAGAAAAGGCATTTCTAAAAGTCACACGGGTGAAGGTGGGTTCTGAGAAATACAGTCTCCGTACTTTTTCCTTCCAGAAAGCAAGCTGCTGCAATAAACTGTTTTTCTCATCACTTGAATTTCTAATTAGCATCAGCAACCCACAGACTGATCGATTAAGCTGACTATCTGATCTTTTGAAGATGAACTTTGTACAAACCTGCAGTGTGTTTCAAGACCATGATACTTGTTTTATTTCAATTGTAATATTGAATGTAATCATTTATGCATTGTGTTTTATGTGACTATTTAACCATTGGCTGTTTTTCCTTACATAGTTTAAGTGTTAAGAATGTTTTGCTCTTGGGATGTTTTTGGCCTTTTAAATCCC
Source organism: Rhineura floridana (assembly GCF_030035675.1). Taxonomy (NCBI): domain Eukaryota; kingdom Metazoa; phylum Chordata; class Lepidosauria; order Squamata; family Rhineuridae; genus Rhineura; species Rhineura floridana. Next base: position 140,584,232 of record NC_084484.1, on the reverse strand, counting down.
TCGTGATAGGGTCTACAGAATTTGGCTATTTCAGAACAATGGTTAGGAATGGTGCAATGCCCAAGAAGCGCACCAGTGGGCTATAATTAAGCATGATTATGATTAATGTATCTTATGGCTCTTTTATGCTAAGAAATGAATCAAGTTCAACTATTGTATATTCTGGACATGGGTGCGTGTGCCTTAGAACATTTTGTGATTATGTTGTTATTGATGAGTATTATATACAACCTATGCTAAGATATATCAATAGATGCTTTTGTGGTATTAAGGAAATAGTAGGATGGTCCTGTATGGACCATCCAGAGAATAGATCTGTTTCAACACCTCAAACCCATTGCATTAGGTTATGGCCTAGCTGATCTCCAGAAGTTACTTTCTCATCCTATGTTACAGAAACAATTAGAAGCAGTTAAACAAATGGGAGAACAAACTACACGTCAGATAGCACATGATTGCTATACAGTCACTTACATTATAGATAAGTTCTTATAGATAGAGACATACAGATGGTGGAATTCTCTCTTTGGTTGGGGTGAGGATGCCAAAGGAGGTTTAATTCTTATAATGCACCCCATTGTGGTGATTTTGATATTTTAATTCTGGTCTTTGTTTTAATGGCTCTTGTGATATGGATTCAAACTCAAATGGCACAGTTATGCCGAATGGAAGTCAGCATTAGAGTCTGGGGGCAAGATAGTGACTGAGGGGTGAAAGGACATCTGTATGAGTATGCCCTTCACCGGGGGAAGTGTAATAGCTTGGCTAACCCTATTTTCTTTCAAGTGGAATCTAGGAGGTGCAAGGCCAAGAGCTATAGCTTCCTCCCCAACTGTCACACATACCCCCACCGGATGGTATGACTGGTAATGCGTTCCAAAGGTTTTGTGCAAAGAAAAACAAGGGCAGAGTTAAACGCTGTTGCATAACTGTTATCTTATTCCTTTGGCAAATTTCCCCCACCTACAGTGAATCCCATTGTTCGTTAGAAAGAGCCTTAGTTGTTTTTAGTGTTAATTAAAAGCATACATGCAGATATACACGCACGCATATGAAGTTTTCTGGCCTAAATTAATGGAAAAAGCATTCAGGACAGTGAAACAATCCAGAAGTAACCTTCCTGTGTTAGCCATTTAAGCTAAAAGGTGGTTCAAGCATTTAGTGTAGCAAAGCTCTCCATAAGAGGAAATTAACGGTTTCACTGCCCTAAACGCTTTTTGAGGGAGGATTGTTATACTGAGAAATATAAGTTTTCCTGTACCTATAGAAATGCTGACAATACATGTAGAATAATGACAATGACCTTTGGTAAGTTGGCAACAGTAGGTCATTGACCATTTGCTAGAAGTCAGCAAAACTGGGAATAATACAATGAATGATTCAGAGGTTGCAGTTTGCTTATCTTGTAGCTTTGTGCACAGTGCAAAAGTACAGAGCATGACTAACCCCCACCTTTGGAATGTCTATGTATTGCCAACTGCTTGTAACTCAGAGTATAATTGCCTGTAAGAATTATGAATGAGTTAGAGCTCACAAACTGACACGAGTCTAGGTAAGCTCTCCGTTTGCAAACGTATAGTTAATAAAAGGCCTTGGTTGGTCATTCTGAGTCTCCGTTGTTTGGTATTGGACCTCAACCAGCGGCACGAACCTCAATTCTGGTGTAACAATAGGGTTACAATCCGCTAACAAGAAATGGAGATGTCCAACTTCGGAACCCGCTGGAAGAGCTTGTAGAATAGCAGTAATAAAAACATGACGAAGATCTCGATAGAAAGAACAATACAGAAGGACGTGTCCTACTGTCTCCCCCTCTCCGTTCTCACATGGGCAAACCCGTTCACAGTAGGGGACTCTATTATACCTGCCCTCGAGCAAGGCAGAAGGCAAGACATTATGTCTAGCCAAAGTGAATGCTTTTCTGTATTTAACAACAGTTAAGTTTACCAGATAGTATGCAGGAGAGAATATTCTTCCATTCAAACCCGTATTAGGGTTTTGAAAAACAGGCCTTCGTTCCAAAAGCGTCCTTGGAACTTGGCTTTTTTGGCTGAGTAGATGAATTGTGAGTTTGGCCCTTACTGGTTTAATTTTAGCTTAAAATTTGGATGCTCATCTTTCCTCCATACAACCCCTTTCCATCTGCATAACCAATGATCAGGCATTCTCTAGCATCCCTGGGTTATTTGTGAGTGAGTGAGAGTGTGTGAGTGAGAGTGTGAGAGAGGAGAAACGAAGGAGGCTGAAATGTGGAGAAAAGGGATAGGAAGGAAAGGCTACAGCAGGAGTGGGAAATGTTTGGCCTTCCAGATGTTGCTGAACTACAACTCCAATTGGCCCCCGCAAGCATGGTCAATGGCCAGGGATAATGGGAGTTGTAGTCCAGCAATATATGGAAGCCCAAAGATTCCTCACACCTGGGCTAGAGTGTTTGGATGGACTGAAAGACCTAAATTAAAACAATAACTTCAGGATATAGTTAAAAGGTAATACTGTTAGGAGCAGATAAAAACCATGTTAGTCTATTAGGACTAAACATACCCAAGCAACAGTCGATGATGTCTTTACTGGGACTATCTAAAACATCATAGAGTAGCAGTCAACCTTTTCAGTTGACTTGAACTCTTCTTCAGGCTGGGTGTTAAGCATAAAGGGTGGGGAAACAGAGGAAAAAAGATACTGCTGGGTGTGGTGATAAATCCAAGACTGCAGATTGCAGAGCTCTTTAAGACGGAATGGAGGGGATGTTAACCCTGACTTAATTTAGGAGCAGTTATCTGTGTCATGGAAGAGAACCATTAAAAGTGATATACCTTGAAGTTGCCATTCTCCCACAGAAATTTCAAAGAGAGACACCAGTGTAAAACAGCTGGCTTAGAATTTAGTTTGATGTTATTTGAGCCTGAATTAAACTAATGTCTATATTTCCCTCCACAGCTATTAATGTACTCAACAATGCTAAGAAGGCAATTGTCATATCAGAAGTTAGTCCTGTTGTAAATGATAACTGTACTTTTTCTGAATACATATATTTAAGCTTTAATTGTATCATCATATTACTATTTTCATTTCTTGCAATTGGCTATACTGCTTGAGTTTTTCCTCTGTACCGTATGTGTATGTGTGTATAGTGAGAGACAGAGAAACCAGCCAACTAGGGAATAACCTCATGTATCTGAGGAAGTGGTCTGTAATCCACAAAAGTTTATGTCAGAATACATTTGTTATCCTTTAAGGTGCCACAAGACTCACTTGTTTTTGCTACAACAGATGAACATAGGTACTTCTGTTGGGCCCAAACTAAACATGATGCTAAATACATCATTGGAAACTGCATTCATCTTGTTGCTTTTTTAATTTAATAGAAGCAGGGGAGGGCAGTTTTTGTTGGGGCTGCAGCAGATGGAGAGACAAGACCTAAAGCAGTGGTTCCCAACCTTTATGAGCACGGGACCCCCTTTATAAGCTGAAAAAAAAATGTGACCCCCCCTCCCCCCAGGGAGGCAGGCTGGCTGCCAGGAAGGAAGGGGGAAAGCAGCCTTTCTGTGCAGCCTTGCTTCTTTTTGCTTCACAAGAAGCCCTCTCCTTTCATTCTAAGTAAGGGTGCTGCCAGTAGCGGCAGTGCAAGGAGATGGGAATCAGTGATAGTAATCCCCTCTTCTTCCTGGTAGCTCCACCCTCAGCCTCCTTTGGCATCTGCCATGTATTTTATAGGCAGATGCCTGCCCTTAGTGCGCCTGAAAGATGCTCTGGAGCTTCAGAAAAGTCCTCCCCTCCTGTTTGGAGCAAGGGGGAGGTGTCATCTGCAGTGGCAGTGGGAAGCAGACAGTGTCGAGGGAGTGAAGACTTTTTTAAAAAATTAATAAATAATTCATTTCTTTACTGTTCACGGCCCCCTCTGGATTACTTTGCGGCCCCCCTGGGGGTCCCGGCCCCCAGCTTGGGAACCACTGACCTAAAGGTTCCATCCCCACTGCGATTCCAGTGAAAATCCCCCACCTTCCCAAATGCAGGTATGAGCTTTGGAACATGGGTGGGCAATCTGTGGCCCTCTGGGACTATGACTCCCATCATCTTTGACCATTGGCCATGCTGGCTCAGGTTGATGGGGGTTAGAATTTAGCAACATCTGCAGGGCTACAGGTTCCCCATCCTGCTTTAGAAAGAAAGCATCAATTAGCATGAATATGAACTATTTTTTACATAGCCATGTCATCAGTAGCAGATAGTGTGACTAGGGCTCCATTGTTCTTCCAGTTTCTTAACACTGGGGGTTGCTGCCGCAGACTGAGAGGGGGAAATGTGGGAAGCTCAGCATGTGGCAGCAGGAGTGTTGGATTGATGCCACCCCCTAAACCTCACCTCACTACTTGCTGTGGTCCTGACAAAAATCACCACCCTCCCCCCTTCTTCTGCAACTGGTATTAAATATTTTTTAAAACAAACTTGATGTGGTTTCTAATGACTCATTTAGAGTTGCATCTAGTCTGGTTTCCAGTGTTGTAAAATAGCCATTGCATGGGGGAAACGTTGCTTCTGCCATGCACAAAGAGAATATTCTCTTTGAGAATAATGCAGAATTGTTTCTTGCAGCGGAGGAGATACTCTGCTGTTGAAAAAGAACTTCTGTATTGGGAAGATATTGTTTGATAATCCAGATGAGACACAGGCAGAATTGGGGTAGGGAAGCCAGCTGAACTGGATGGAAGTGTGTAAATGGTCTTGGACCAGTTTGTACTGCCCCCTAAAGGATCAAGTTCACACTCTGGGGCTGCCTTTCCCAACCTGCTGCCTTCCATATGTTTTGAACTACAGCTCCCATCAGCCCCAGACAGCATGGCTAATGTTCAGGGTTGATGGGAGTTGTAGTCTTAAAAAAAGTAAAAAAAAAAAATCTGGAGGGCACCAGGCACATGCTTGGGAAGAGTGGTCTGCAGTCTCTTCTGGAGTTTGTGGGAAGTGTAGGTAGCATTTGTGGCTAGGAATGTTTTTTGCCAACTGTGGCTAGTATGTCAGCTGTGACCTTTGCTGGAGAGGTTAGACCTAGTCCTAGTTACTCATACATCCAGGCAACTACATCCAGACTACTGTAATGTACTCAGCCTTTGAAGAAGGTTTGGAAACTTAATAATGGTACGAAACATGGCCACCCAGATATTGGTTGGGGCCAGGCTTTCACAACATGTGACATAGATTTTGAATTAGCTGCACTGATTTCTAGTGCATTTCCTTGCCCAATAAAAAGTGCTAGTTTTAACCTTCTAAACCCTTAATGATTTGAGGGCAGGTAATCTCTAAAGGATCATCTTCACCCATATAAACCTGCCCATGCTTTAAGATTAGCCCCATAGATCTTGTTCATGGGGCTTGTCTGCAAGATCAATTAGGTTGGTAGACAGGAGAGACAGGGCCTCTTGGGTGGTGGCCTTCCTGGCTGTGGAACTCCTTGCTAACTGATGAGCTGTACAGTACAGGCCTCTTCCAAGTTGCCATTTCTTAAAATATTCTAGTGTTGCTGGTGTTGAAACTGTTGAAGCTGACCTTTATAGAATCATGGCCTGTGTATTGCTTTTCAAGCTGCAGTTTTATAACTTTTTGGTGTATGTATTTCTTTTAAAACTGCTTTTTGACTATTTTGACTGTAACTGTATGATTATTCGTAATATTATCATTCACGTAAGCCCCTGTGTGAGGGCTATTCTCCAAAAGATAGCCTTAAAATACTTGTATTAAATAAACAAAGCTACCGTAAACAGTGTTTAGTCATCTTCACTAGTTTGTGTGAGGCAGAAACCATGTCACCATCTTCCAAAGCAATTGTTCCCAAACCTTTTCCCCCACAGACAACTTGTAATTTGCTGAAGATCTTGGTGGACCACTTAATGATGTTTCTGCCTGTTATTTATTTATTATTGTTGTTGTTATTGTTATTATTTACATTTGTATACCGCCCCATAGCTGAAGCTCTCTGGGTGGTTTACAACAGTGAAAAACATTAAAAACAAATATACAAATTTAAAAACACTTAAAAAAAACAATTTAAAACGTATTCTGCCTTTTCTCCCAGCAGGAGCCTAGGGCAGCAAACAAAAGCACTAAAAACACTCTAGACATCATGAAAACAGACTTTCAACTATATTACAACAAAACATCCTTGAAAACATATTAAAACAGAACATCTTTAAAAACATTGCTATTGCAATTGCAGTGTCCTGTCCTAGATCCAGTATAATTTAATCATATTTTTAGTGCTCCTTGTATTGCTTACATATTGTTTTTATTGTACAATAAAACAATGTATACCATAAAATATATTGTACAATAAAACAATATGTAACTAGTAACAGTAGCCCCCCAAAAAAGCTTGTAGATCACTGGTGATCTATGGAGCACCATAGCTCCTCAACCCCCCTTAGTGAAACTCCTGCTCCAAAATGAAGTTAGGGAGTGATCCAGTGCTGGTGGGGAGTTTCCTGGGATGCCATCTTGCTAGGCGCTATAGCCAGGGCAGAAAGGTTGGTGGTGGTGGCTGTCCTTCCTTTTTTCCCTATTTTAAATCCCCCCTTCCATTTACTTCTCTAATTCAAATTTTAAGTTTAATTTTTTTCCCCTCCCATCCATGGCCTCCCCTGACATGCCCCTGCAACACCATGCAGTATCCAACTGAAAGTTCCACTGGCACATGCACTTCTTGGCTGCACAGCAGAACTTCCTCTCCCACATCCCTCCCCGTGTGTACCCTAAATATTTCTTGGGGGGCATTCCCCCAGCCCTCTGGAGCAGAGTTAGTGGGTACGTGGGGAGAGGGGAAGGAGAGGAAATTCCATTGACACAGCCCAAAATGCTTGCACTTCGTGGGACTGTTTAGTTGGATACTGCCAATCCTGTTCTCTGGGGGTAGGGGGACATCTATGCCCGTGGAGCTTTCCATGGATGTCCCTGCCCCCCCTCCAATGGCAGAGTAGCACTTATGGATCTCCCCAAGCCCCCTTAGCTAATTGTCTGCTAGCTTTAGGATTACTCTGCAAGTAACCAAGTTGGTTGGGGAGGGGGGGAAATGGGAGAAAGGAAAGTCATAACTTTTTAGGTACCTTCATTATGTGCGCACCTGGGTTTTACAGATCCAATCACCTTTGGTGCGGCTTTTAAACAAGAACAGCTGCTTGCTGATTGGTTAGATGAGATTTATTTATTTATAGGAGAAAAAGTAGCTTAATTGCCTACCTAAAATCCTCTCAAGTTAGCTGGTTTGGCAGGTTTTTTCTTTTTTTGCTGAGTGCTCAGCAGCATGCTTTTGTTTTATGCTGAAGCTCTTCAGAAATGAGAGGCTCCCTACTCAGCATAATTTGTATCTTTCCTCCTTAAGCATTAAACAGTGACAGCACACAATACTCCTGCTACGGGATGTGGGGGATGTTCGCTTCCTTGACCTGTCTATGAACTTCAAAAAAATATCCCCGTTTGCCCATATAATTGTGGGTTTAATGCATTTTCCATTACATTGTTCTTGTTCAAACGTGGTAATCCCTGCCTCTGATAGTCTTATTCCATGTGTTATCAAAGGCCTGCCTTTGTCTTCTGCAACTTGTGAATCAGACATGAGCAGCTGATGGCCCACAGGCTGGAAGTACATCTGCATGTTTTCTACATCTGCATGTTTTCTCTCTCATAGGGTTCTTGTATAAAATGCATCCCTCGTGTTAAGCGGTTTAACCCATAACTGTGAAGCCCTCATTGCTAAGTGGCACCTATTTTATTTATAGAGGCTGACCAGAGGCCGCCCATGCAGCGTGGGCAGCAAAATTCATTCATATTATTAGAGCTCTGCTAGATCAGACCAAAGGTCCATGAAGTCCAGCATAATCTTTTTTTTAAAAATGTTTTGCACAGTGGCTAACCAGGTTTCTTAGGGAAGCCCAAAAGGTAGGCATGAGGCCAACAGCCCTGCCGTGCTCTCCAGCAGGTGGTATACAGTCATCATTATTAGTAGTCATTGATAGGCACTTGTTCCCCATGGATCTGTCTAATTCTCTTCTAAAGCCATCTAACATAGTAGCCATCAACATATCTTGTAGCATATGTGAGTTCCATAAATGAATCATGTGCTGTATGAAGAAGTAGACATTTCTGGATCTACTACTGCTAATCAATTTCTTAACAGGATGTTCCTGAGTTTAGTATTATTAGCAAGGGGGAAAATTCTCTCCCTCTCTGTTTTCTCCACACCAGGCATAATTGTAGAAATTTCTACCATCAAACTATTTGGGGAACCACTAGATCCACTGTCTTCTTTTCCACACCTGTGCAGCAATTAATATTGAAAATGTGTTCCCACTGGAGCCAATGGAAGGGTGCTTTAAAAGGAGACATTGGGGGAGGGGGGTTCAGCTGGCAAGGGAATTGTTAACCCTCCTGTCCTGTGTTCTGTGATACCCACACAACCACACACAACATTGACCCCTCTCATGGCAATTATGCTTGTAATAAAAGTTTTCTATTAGCTTCCATGGGAGGCTATTTTCGATCATGGGAGGGATCCTTGTGGAGATTGTAGCTGGGGAGGGAAAGGTAAACTCCAATTTCAATCTCTTTGAAAAATCCTCCCCAACATTAATTCCACGGAGAGAGGTGTGAGTGTGAGTGTGTGTGTGTGTGTGTGTGTGTGTGTGTATGTGTGTGAGAGAGAGAGAGAGAGAGAGAGAGATGGGTGTGTGTTAGATGTGAGAATGAATGCTACCTTTCCATTGTTGTGGTAACCTCTTCTTCAGGCACTTGTACCCCAAATTGTGTTGCTGTTCCTAAGAACAATGGTTTCCTTTGTGAGTAAGCAAGGCCTTATAAAAGAGCCTCCAATACCTTTCTTAGTATTATAGGAGAGACAACTTATTTTGAAGAAGAGCCAGCAAGAACAACCATGAATATTACAACTCTATTTTAAATGCATAACAGTTCTGCCAGGAAAAGATGACAACCCTAGTAGTTCCTGTACTGCATGAAACTGACACCCACAGCTTTTCCTTTCTTAGTGGCTATACCATTCCTCTTGGAGTAAATTTCAAAAACATGTTGGAACTCAGAGTTAATTAGTGAAAGTGATTGGCAGTAGGATTAGGGTAAGTAACTGTTTCGTCATACATAGTTAGCAGCACATTTAACCTATAAAATCTCAGAAGTGAGTCCCATTGAGTTTAGTGGGGCTTACGCTCATGTAAGTGGGTATAAGGACTGGATCCTCTCTTATGGAATTCATTGCCGCAATATGTAGAGATGGTCACTTAGGTGGCTCTAAAAAGGATTAAACACAAATCATGGAGGATAGGTGTACCTACAGCTGTTAGCCATGGTAGTTAAATAGAACCCCTATGTTCAGAGGCAAGGTACTTTTGAACACCAGATTCTGGAACAAACAAAAGGGGAGGCTTGTTGCCTTTGTGACGTTTCATAAGCTTCCCAGAGTCATTGAACGAATCCCTTTGAAGACAAAACAATGGAACAGAACTGGGATGGGAAACTTGTGGCTTTCCAAAGATTGTTGGACTACAACATTTTTATGATATCACTTTAAGATAATTCCTACAGCTGAAGTCACTTAACAAGTAGTCCTTTTAAATACCTTGAGCAGCCATTTGCATTCAACCCCCATGTATTTTGAGGGGGTTTCTATATTAATGCTGCTGATAAAAACTGTCCAGAGGAACTGGATAAAAAATGGTAAGCAATTTAAGAAATAATTATTAATGGGAATGAAAAGATCTATTCCTATATTGAAAATTAATTGTAATTTATTTTGGATACAGAACTAATGGAAATGCATCTATCCTGCACCTATTAATTTTCATCCAAGTGAAAATCTGTTAAGTAAGTGTTTTCCACTATCCCTTAAGAAACTGTAGGTAATAATTTTTAATTTTTAATTAAACCAGTCATATAAATTGAAGCTCTATGAATATACAGTGTACATTTTTATTCTGTATAGTATGTGCTTGAAAGGCCATTGAAAAAGACACACAAGTCGAAACTCGTCTGGCCATAATATATGCATCTTGCTCCATTGAGATACAGATTTAAAGCCTACAAGCAAGAGTACCAGCAGTTTATATAAAAAGCACTATAGCAGCAATGTATGTATTCATTTATGAGTATGGACTTAAGACTTAGGCACTTTTGATTCAGGAGATACTCTTCCTGTCTCTTTAAAAATTTTATTTGTACGAATTTTGTGTTTGTTATTGTATGTATTAAAAAACTTTTTTTATTTTTTTTTAAAAATTGTTTTGCATAAATTGGAATTGTAATGACCACATACCCTAACTTTCTATAAGACATGGACTACAACTCTCGACAGTCTCGGCCAGTGTGGTCAATGGTCAGGGATGATGGGAGGGCCACAGGTTTCCCTTTCCTGGAATAGTTATGCCTTTCCAGTTGGGTTTAGCAAGCAGTGGTTACATGCTAGTATTAACACTATGAAATGGCTTCATGTCTCACATTTGTAATAGCTGCCCAGGAAGTAAATGTTCAGTGGCTAAGTACAGATCACCTCCACTTTCTGTGATTAACACTAATATCAAAGCCACAGCAAAGGAGGAAAGTGTTAACTTTTTTTGAAATGAAATCAAGCTTTTTTTTAAAAAAAAGAAAGCAACCAACACATTCAGATTTTGACACTTTTCAATATTAAATTGCAAATGTCAAAATGTTCAGAGTGAAATCACGTATCCATCCTTTCAAGTGAAAAGGAAACAAAACATGGCACCAAAATTTAAAACCTAAGTTTAGGGCATAGTAGTCAAATTTTAATTCAGATTGTTTTGTTGACAATTTGTGTAATGTCTGCTTAAATCTTGCTGGGTAAGAAAAAAGGTGGTATCCCATATTCTCTAGTTTTGTGATATTAAGTCTTTGTGTTGCCTGCTATGGTTTATTGTTTACGCAATGAGGGATCAAACAGAATTAAGGTAGACGTACAGAACATGCTGGAGGATAGCCAGGAAGAAATAGGTACATAAGAAGCTGCCTTTTATTGAGTCAGATAGATCATTGGTTCATCTAGCTCAGGATTGTCTGCTATAGGAACATAGGACACTTCCTTATATTAGATCAGAATACTGGCCCATCATATGCATTTTTTGTATACATTGACTTTCAGTTGCTTTCCAGAGTCTCAGGGAGATAAAGGTTTTTCACATCACCTACTACAGGTGTGAGGAACCTTTGGCCCTCCAGATGTTGCTGTACCTCCTAGACCCACAGCAGGGTTAGCCTGTCCAGATGCTGTGCCTGTAACTTCTATCGTCCCTAGCCGCTGGCCATACTTGTTGGATTTTATGGAAATTGTAGTTCAGCAACATCTGGAGGGCCACAGATTCCCTATGCCTGACCTACTATGTGATTGTTTTAAACTGGAGATGCTGAGGATTGAACCGGGGACTTGTTGAATGCAAAATATGTGCTCTACCACTCAGCTACAGTCAGAATCTCTGCTATCCTTTAGAGCATGAGGTAGTTAACATTTTTGACCCAAGGGCTATATTCATCCATGGCCAACCCTTTGGGAGCCGCATGCCAGGGGTGTGGCCACAGCATGCTCTACCATGCATGCACACTCATTCAGGCATACAGCTCTCTCCTCAGCTAATCCATGCACATAAACCAAGGAGAGGGTTATTGCCCCCTCCCTGCACATCACTTGATGAATCTGATGACCATCAGGGTACTGGGCTAGGTGGAAAGCTTAAAGCTCCCTGCTCACCCTGGTGCTGTGTCTACTTCATTCCCTCCCCCCCCATTTTTTGGCTGCCACCCCCAAAATGACTAGGAGCTTCAGGAGCCAGAAGAAATGTTTCAGGTGTCTGATTCCACCCCCAGGCTGGGGTTAGCCACCCTATTTTTGAAGAGTCTTTTAAATACTGAGCAATTTGAATACCAGTAGAATAAAATACACTTCCTGTAAAGAAATTGTATTAATGTGTGTTTTCTAGCTCATTTAATACTAGCATATCTTAAGCCACTAAGAAAGCAAACAATTTAGTGCTACTAAAAGGAATACCTTTGCAAGAGTGTGAATATAGTCTTTATGTTGGCACGAGGAACTTGAAGCCCCAGGGACTTTTACAGGAGCAGTGGCTGCATGCCATTTGAAGAATGGCAGCCAGAGGTGCATGTGCTCCAAGTAATATGCAATAGCAGGGTTCAGATGTACCTTTTAATGCATTGAAAGCATGCATGAGAAGGTTACTCGGCTTCACAAGCTCCACCCCCCTGCTGCAGCTGCACCCACTGTCCACATCCCCCACCAGCTGTGCAATTAATGACCATGACAGGCTCCTCCGTATGAGGGAAAATCCTGGGTCACAGTTGCCAAATGTGTGTTTGGCGGGGGGAGGATAGCATATCAGTCATGGGGGCAGGCTATGACCCCTTCCTAATTCCTATGGCTGAATCAGCGGCTTTTGATACCATCGACCATGGTATCCTTCTGGGGAGACTCGCTGATTTGGGAGTTGGAGGTACTGTATGGCAGTGGTTCTGCTCCTATTTAGCGGGTCGTCTCCAGAAGGTAGTGCTGGGGAAGTCTTGCTCGGCACCCTGGGTCCTCCAATACGGAGTTCCACAGGGGTCAGTACTATCTATCCCCCATGCTTTTTAACATCTACATGAAGCCGCTGGGTGCGGTCATCAGGAGTTTTGGAGTGCGTTGCCACCAGTATGCTGATGACACGCAGCTCTGCTTCTCCTGTTCATCCTTTTCAGGTGAGGCTGTCAAGGTGCTGAACCGATGCCTGGCTGCGCTAATGGACTGGATGAGAGCAAATAAATTGAAGCTCAATCCAGATAAGACTGAGATGCTGTTAGTGGGTGGTTCCCCTGACCAGATGGGAGAGGCTCACCCTGCTCTGGACGGGATTGCACTCCCCCTGAAGGAGCAGGTTCGTAGTTTGGGAGTTCTTTTAGAACCATCCCTGTCACTAGAGGCACAAGTAGCCTCGGTGGCACGGAATGCTTTCTATCAGCTTCGGTTGGTGGCCCAACTATGCCCCTATCTGGATAGGGAAAACCTTGCTTCAGTTGTCCATGCACTGGTAACCTCAAAATTGGACTACTGCAATGCACTCTACGTGGGGCTGCCTTTGAAGACAGTTCGGAAGCTGCAGCTTGTGCAAAATGCAGCGGCCAGATTGTTAACAGGGACTCAGAGATGTGAACATATAACTCTGATTCTGGCTCGCTTGCACTGGCTGTCTATATGCTTCCGGGCTCAATTCAAAGTGCTGGTTTTGACTTATAAAGCCTTACACGGCTTGGGACCACAATACCTGGTGGAACGCCTCTCCCGATATGAACCTACCCGTAATCTGCATTCAACATCGAAGGGCCTCCTTCAGGGGCCCACCCAGAGAGAAGCCCGGAAAGTGACAACAAGAAAACGGGCTTTCTCTGTGGTGGCCCCCGAACTATGGAACTCTCTCCCTGATGAGGTACGCCTGGCGTCAACATTGCTGTCCTTCCGGCACCAGGAAAAACCCTTTTTGTTCTCCCAGGCTTTTTAACAACATTTTAACAACATTTTTAACATCTATTGTAACACCTGCATTTGCACTTACGCTGTCAATATTTTAGTAATCTTAATTACTTAACGTCTTAACATCTTAATACCTTTAACTGATTTAATACTTTTTAAATATTTTTTAGGCTTGTGTTGTAGTTGCTTATATGTTTAATTATGTTCTACTACTTTTGGTATATTGTTTTTAAGTTGTTGATATGTTTTTACTTGTATATTGGATGTTTTTATGTTGTGCACTGCCCAGAGAGCTATGGCTATTGGACGGTATAGAAATATAATAAATAAATAAATAAATAAATAAATAAATAACTAGCTAGCTTGAGTGGGGATTTGAAGCCAGATCTTCCAGGCCCTAGTCCAACACTATAACTATTACACTGCTCTGGCTGTGAGTCTGTAGATTCTGAGACTGCAGAGTGTGGAGTCTGAAGGCAAGGATTTTCTTACCTCTTAATATCTCTACAGCACTTGGAAAATGCCAGGTGCTTGATAAATGTTAATTGTTTAATAATATTTCAGAACCATATTAAACAGCAGAGCAGTAAAAATGCAGCAATAAAAACAGAGCAGCAGAGTTAGAACCAGTTTAAGCAGCTTTTTTTTACAATAGGTCTTCCCCAGGCACTGGCAGATATAAAGTTAGATGCCAGGCCTGCCTCCTTACAGATTGCATTCCAAACACATTTGTGGTATCTGCTGCTGATAACACTTCATGCATCTGATGAAGTGGGCTTTTTCCCACCAAAGCTTGTGCTGCAACCCATCTGGTAATCTTTAAGGTGCTATGGTCCTCTGTTGTTTTTGTATAGAATTATGATTGCCTTGTATACTATGAGTAGCACAGCAACATACCCAGTATGATAAACAGTGACCAGAGCCTGGGAGGCATGAGGGAGACCAACGTTCTAGCCTTTGTAGATTAGAATCTAAAACAATCATCCAATATATTTACCAAGTGTAAATAGTTCCTTCTAGCTAAAACAGTGATAACTCTCCAGTGATCCATCAAATTTCCTATATGTATTGGTAAATGAATCACCTGGCTGGAAATACCTGTTCTGCAGAAGTTTCTGTTTATCCCTTTGGGTGGATTTATTAGTTTATTGAAATAATATATATGCAGAATGTGCTGGATGGTCAACAGTGCTCTAAAAATGTGCAGCATTTTAAGATGTTTTTAAAAATAGTGGTATTTAAGAGACAATCTGCTCACCTAAATCCATGAAAGAGGTGGAAATATGCAAAAATGCACATTCAGGTAAGATAGTGTCAGCTCTTCACTGAGACAGCAGTGTCTATGGGGGTGCAGGCAGGGCTGGAGATTCCTTGGTAATTACCAGGCCGTAAGTCCTCAGCCGGCAGCTTGGCTATAAATCTGCCAGGCTAGCAAGGAGGAAGCAAGATAAGGGCAGAGGCCGTTCAAAGCTTACATGCCAAGCCAGAAATCCAGAAAAGACAACAGTGAAGGTCTGGGTCTAGTTTGCCGAGAGATCAGTCCAAGTCAAGGTTCAGGGGATAGGAAGACACACAGTGGTCACACCTGACGTAGTCAGCAACAAGCTGAAGCCAAGGTTTGACTTTTAAGGAGCAGGTTTGTCAGCAGGTGTGAGCTATCAGCATTTTGGCCTTAAGTGGACAGGCCTGCCCCTCTTCTGCCTGACCTTCTGTTGTCTACATTCTGCAGGTGAGGGGGGAGTATCCTGTTCCCTGTCTGCATCTGGTTGAAGGGCTTCAGCTGTGTCTGGGGTGCTCTGCAGCTGAGGGGGAGAGGGAGCTGGGTTCTCAGGAGTTTCCTCCATTTCTCCTTCTGGGTCTGCTGCTTCTGGGTCTGCTGCTGTTACTCCCGAGTCATCCTCGTCTGATGAGTCCTCTGACGGGGCCATGACAGATAGATGAAATCAGTGTTTGGAAGAGGCTACAATGTAGTTGTATGCTTTTAAGGCATAATGTTGAACCATTTGTATTCATTTAATGAATGTTTTATGGCTGTCTTCCCCAACCTGGTGCCTCCCATGTATTTCTTTTTCTTTTTTAATTTTATTTATTTATTTTTATTTATTTTGTTACATTTATATACCGCCCATAGCAAGTAGCTCTCAGGGCGGTAAACAGAATAGGATAAAATACATACATCATAATAATAAAATCACAAAACATATAAGACACAATGAAAACAAAATACAATTAAACAAAATATAAGATGATAAAAAGGATTAGTATTACAAGATTAAAAAGATAAAAAGATTAAAATGATTAAAATGCCTGGGAGCATAAGAAGGTCTTTACCTGGCGCCGGAAAGATAATAATGTAGGCACCAGGCGTACCTCTTAGGGGAGGCTATTCCACAACTCGGGGGCCACCACAGAAAAGGCCCTAGATCTGGTAACCACCCTCCGGGCTTCACGATGGGTTGGTACCCGGAGGAGGGCCTTAGATGCTGAACGAAGTGAGAGGGTAGGTTATTCAAGATACAGTAAAAGTACAAAATGTTCCAATTCGATTACATAGAAGCATTACAAAATAAAGCAACAACAACCGCAAAAACAAAATATGAAATGAACAAAAGTAATAATAGGTAATTATTAAGGTTAACTTCTCACCCCTTCATATTTAAGCATAATAATATAATACAACAGTTTCCTAAATTGAGGTAAATAAATTAAATGGAGCTATTTCATCTATCACTTTATCATTCCAGAATTGTTTAAATAAAGCCCATTTCTCTACAAATTTATTTTGATGGTTATAATTCATCGCATTTCTATTATAAGTCATTTTTATCATTAATACTGTCTCCCAAGTTTTCTTCAACCAATCCATCAATGTTGGGGGGTTTGTTGTCCTTCCATTTTTGCATGATACATATTTTTGCCACTGTGAGCAAAGTAGCTACTAATTGAAAATCTACATTAATAATTTCTTCACGAAATAAGCACAAAAGAATTGTTTTAGGATTTCTGGATAACGTTTGACCTGTAATATTCTGTATTATATCTAAAATTTTGTTCCAAAAAAGTTTTATTTTAACACAGCTCCAAAAAAGATGTATAAAATCCGCATTACTTCTTCTACATCTCCAACAGTACATATTTTGATTAAATATTTTGCTTAATCTATGTGGTGTTAAGTACCATTGATAAACTGCTTAAAAAAATTATCTTTCAACTTACTATTTGATAATGTGGTTGGGATATTCTTAAACAACCAAATCCACTCTTCTTCCGATATTGATAAATTAAATTTCTCTAAATCTCTGCTCCATTCCTTTTTATATGTTGAATGTAATTGTTGCATACTTAATGAGGAAAGGATTTGATATATTTTAGCAATAGCATTCTTTTTCTCTTATTGTAGTAAAAAAGTCTCAAAAGCCGTAAAAGGATGTGGGTTTCCGTTTTTTTGTTTTTATTTGTTCTACTATATGCCTTCATTGAAATAATTGAAATAATGGAGGTCTCTTATTATTCAAAATTTCAGCTGCATTTTCATAAGAAATAATAAATCCTTGTTTAAACCAATCACTATACTTTAACAGTTTTCCCCATGTATGGTAATTAATAGTTGTAGTTGATTGTTTACAAATTCGTTTCTCAAAATTGAAGTCAGAGGGGAGAAACCTAGGGCCAGCTTTTTTACGCAATAAATCCATACTTTAAATACTATGTTTGTAGATGTAAGGAAATTCTGTTTAGTTATTATTGTTTTTGGCTTAACCCATAGTAGTTCCTGTAATCTTCTCCTGTACATTTCTTGATCTGCTTTTAATAAGATACTATTGCAATCTTCAAACTAATCCGTAATTAACGATAATTTGACTGCTTGGTAGTATCTAATAATGTTGGGTACTCCGAGTCCTCCATTACTAATTTTTTGATATGTATGTTCATTTGCTGTTCTACTTGGCTTGTTTGACCAGATAAATTTCAATATTTTTTTCTGTATTTGAATAAGTTCGTAGTTTTCTATTTCTAATGGTAAGGTCATAAAAATAAATAAAATCTTAGGTAGGATCATCATGGATATAGCTATTTTTCCTAGCCATGACAGTTGTAATTTTCCCCATTTATTTAAATCTTCCTCAATCTGTTTAAGCAATCTTTTATAATTATAACCTTTGATTATTTGAAGATTAGGATGTAGCCAAATGCCTAAGTATCTTATTGGTTTATCTTCCCATTGTAAACCCGTGTCCTTTAGCTGTTTTTCTATTTGCCTTTTGTATATATTAACTCCAAAGCACTCAGATTTATCTATATTTATTTTATATCCAGAAGTTTCACTATATGCACCTTAAAAGTGCTTTCAATAGATATTGCTGGGTGTGTTAAAGTTAAAGCTATATCATCTGCATATAAGTTTATTTTAAATTCCTCCGTACCGTATTTGACTCCTGTTATTTGTTGGTTATTTCTTATTAATGTTGCTAATGGTTCCAAAAAAATAGCAAATAATAATGGCGAGAGTGGGCATCCCTGACGAGTTCCACGTTTCAGCCAAATAGGTTTTGATACTTGATTATTAACATATACTTTTGCTGTGGGTTTCTGATATATTAATTCTATCCAGGATTTAAATATCCCTCCCAAGTTCATTTCTAATAGGGTTCTAATCAGAAATTACCATTCCATCCTGTCAAATGCTTTCTCTGTGTCTAAGAACAAAAATAACGCTTGTAATTTGCTTTTGACTTATTTCTATGCAGTCAACAATTTTTTTAATGTTATGTTGTAGTTTCCTATTTTTTATGAATCCCGTTTGGTCTTGCTTAATGTAGCTTGGTGTTATATTATTAAGTCTTTTTGCTATAATGGAGGTCCATATTTTTGCATCTTGATTTAATAATGAAATTGGCCTATATGATTCCGGCAAGGTAGGATCTTTGTTTGGATTTAATATAATTTTAATAATGGCTTCTGACCATGATGCTGGTAATTTTCTTTGTTGCGTTGATTCATTTATCATTGTTAGATAATGAGGAGTCAATGTATCCACAAATATTTTATAAAATTCGCTTGTTAACCCATCTGGTCCAGGAGCTTTATTATTTCCCAATGCTTTAATTGTCGTTCTTATTTCTTCTTCTAATACATTTATCGCTAAGGTTCTTAAATCTTGTCCTGTTACTTTAGGCAAGTTGACATTTAAAAATATTTTATCAATTTGTTCCCCTAATGGTTTTTGCGAAGAGTACAATTGTTGATAAAATTGTTGAAAACATTCTGCTATTTTTGTTGAATTCGTTGTTTTTCTGTCTTTATATTTAATAGATAGAACTAGAGTTATTGTTTGTTTATCTTTTAAAAATTTAGATAGCGCTCTTGATGGTTTATTAGCATATTCATGCCATCTTTATTTCATACTGTTAGTGTATTTTTCTAGTTTTTCAGTTTGCATTTTTTGATATAGCTGTCTCAATATATTTAATTGTTCTAATACTTTGATGATTCAGTTAGTTTGTTCAGTTTCTTTTTCGACGATCAACGAGATCAATTCTTCTTTTTGCTTGCGTTTTCTCCTTTGCTCAATTGTTTTTTGTATTAAGATCCCTCTTACGTATGCTTTAGCTGCATCCCATACTGTTGACCAATTTACATCTGGAGTTATGTTTTGTTCAAAATATAATTTCAAATGTTGTTTGATTGTTTCTCTAATATCCTCATTTTGCAAAATAGTATTGTCTAATCGCCATAGTCTATTATCTTGACATTGTTGTAATTTTAGTTTTATCTTTATTGGGGCATGATCTGCATACGTCATAGGTTGAATCTTAATTTCTTCTATTTGAGTGAGTAAATACAGAGTTGTCAGAAAGTAATCTATTCTTGAATATGAGTTATGTACATGAGAGAAATATGTATAATCTTTATCATCTGGATGATAGAATCTCCAAGCATCTGCTAATTTGTTCTGCTTCATCATTTCTATAAATGTTTTAGGTAATTTTCCTTGAAATGCTTTTTTTTTTAGATCTATCCATTGTAGATGATATTACTCCATTTAAATCTCCTCCAAAATGATTTCTCCTTGAGTGTGATTTTTTATTAAATTATTAATTGTTCTATAATTTTTTTTGTCTGATTAATGGCACATATACACAGATTAAGCTGTAATTATGATTAGGTATCTGTACATTCAAAAGTATGTAATGCCCATTTTCATCTTTTTCAGAGTATATTACGTTAATATTTGGATTTTAAATCATTATTGCAACTCCCTTTCTTTTAGTTTTTTCACTTGCTGCATATGTTTTGCCCAATTTTAGTCGCTCCAAATAGACTTCTTGTCCTTGTTTTATATGAGTCTCTTGTAAGAAGATTATATCTGCTTGTTCTTGTTTCAATTGTCTGGCATATCTTCTACATTTTGCTGGAGAATTTAAGCCTTTAACATTGTGATATTAATTTTAATGAATTCATTTTAAAATATAAACAGTTTACACAAATAAACAATAAAAAGGAAAGAGAAAAAAGAAAGTAGTAAATAACTAACTTCAAATTTAATATTTAAATTGAGAATCTATTTTTACTTTGTTGGAGAAAATTGAGTAAAATTTGGATCTTCTAATGCCATAGCTAACTGTTTTGCATCATTCAATATTCTAATCCAGACCCATTCTTTATTAGGATATTTAACTTGAAAGGAATGCTCCAGTTGTACCGTATCCCCAATGATTGTAATTTTTCTGTTAGAAATTTAAATTCCCTTCTTCTTGACAAAATTTCCGGGTGAATATCGTTAAATATCTGAATTTCTGAAGCTTGGATTATTAACTTTTTCTTGGCCCACATATTTTGTTGTATTGTTTCTTTATCTCTTAAAGTGATAAATGTAACTAGAATATCTCGAGGTTTATTCATTCTTTTTGCTGTTCTTGCACCAATTCGTATAGCTGTCTCAATGCCAACTGCTGCAGGATTGTCTCATTTTAAATAATGCTTCATATTGGTTGAAATGAAACCTATAAGGTCTTCTTGCTCTATTTTCTCTGGCAGACCTCTAAATTTAAGATTACGTTTCCTTAATTAAAATTGTAGTTCTTGTATTTTATCTTCTATCTTGTTTAGATCGGTTTTTAAATGTTCATCTGTGGTTTTCAATTCTTTAATTTCTTTACTTGTTACATCATTTAGCACTTGTTCTGATTCTTGTTTTCTCTGTAGGTCTTCTATAATTTTATCCTGTTTTTCCAGCTTTTGTTCCAAGTTCTTCATTTTGTCTCTTATTATATCCAGTTTTTCTAGTTCTTTATCACGTTCTTCCCACTTTTTCTTAAATTCAGAGTCTCTTTGTTGTAATAATTCTAAGAATTTTTCATCCCTTTACTCCAGAATTTTATTAATTCTTGCTTCTGAGTTTTTCTGTTCTTCTATTAGCAAAGATTTTAAAGATAACACCAGATCTAAGTTTTTTTCTGCAAGTCCTTGCTCTGTTGTTAACAAGTTTTCCTCTGTAATTTGCTCTTCTATCTCTGTTTCTCGTGGAGGTTCTTTATTTGTGTTCATTTCTTCTTGGTTTAATTTTAAGTCTTTTGTTAATAAACTTTGTTTTAAGTCCTTGGTTTTAGCTGTTTTCTTTCCCATTTTCTTAATTGTGATCAGAAGAGAAAGCTCAGATGTCACAGTTCTATCTTTACTCCTTTCTTGTTGTTGCTGCAGGAAAGGTGTTTTTCAAAAAGAAAGTGGAAAGGAAATCAGCTGAAAACAGAAGAGAATAAACCTAGGAACAATTTACCAAACTAGGTCCCTAACCCTGATTTAGGGGGATATTATTACAAAACTTACCTTTGATAGCTGATCTAGCCAAACAGTTATGAAATATGAACAGTGTGTCCAGGATCAAAGCAAAGATGACTACATACGTTTTGCTGAGTGGGTGGTTTATTTAAGCACCTTAAAGCTTCCTGAGCAAACACAGGTGACTCCAGTTTGTATTAATAGGCATTAATGTCAGTGAACTCCATTGTATCAGGAATTCAACTGGAATTGAAGTGACTAGTTCATACTAGTTTGTGAGGAAACTTGTGGAACATAAAGTTTGTGAGGAAACTTGTGAAACATAAATGACCAGGGAATGACCTGGATAGATTCTTCTTTCTTTCTACAAGTGCCCAAATTTGAAACATAGAATGACACTTTAATTTTGAACTTTTGTTTTAGATCTGTCAGTCATGAAACGGATCATACTTGCAATTCTCCTGGCTGCTGGAGTGATGTATGTTGTGCTACTCTGTAACCTGTGGAGGACAAGCAACTATTGGTAATTTCAATATCTTCTTAGACAAGCTGCATATTAATTTGCCACTGTCAAGCTTTCCACAAGTTGCTCAGCTATACCTCTGCAATTATATGTCTTACTTAGGAGCAGGAAAATATGTTGTTAGGTTAGTTAGCAAAGGTGTTTGGAGAGGTGATGTAGAGGGGCAGGAAAAAATGGCTGTTGAATTACTGCTGTAAGTGTATCGCCACTACTGCAGAGTAATGGTGACGTTTACATTATAGGCAGGTGTGCCTCCCCCCACCCCTGCACAGATGTTGGGGTTTCATACCTTAATGAAAAGATAGCACTACTATGTTTTTTTAAATTAAATACATCTTAATTGATTTTCCAATAAAAACAAGTACAAACACAAAACAGGGAGGGGATAACAGGAAACCAAAACAGAATGTGCAGTGAAGTGGGTAAAATACACCATAACACATAGGGAATAGTATAAAGCTTTCAAATAGTGTTCAAATAGTGTGCAAACCATCCCTCTCCAGAAGCTAATTTGAGATTTGGGAGGTCGAACTGTAGTTTCTCTTGGCCCATAAACATTAAAAGAGGCCACCATACACCTTCAAATCAATCATCCTTGCACCCCTGCATAATGTGAGTTTATGGGTGAGTCACTCCATCAGAGCAAGATGCCACACTTTATTTTACCAGCCCACAATTGTAAAACAAGAACTATAGCACCAGCGCTGGCCAAGCAGTGGAGTTTAGCAGCAGCTAACAGAAATGAAGCCCCGCTTACCTGCGCAGCATGGATAAGCGGGGCATAGTTGCGAGGAGGGAGCGATGCTGTCGCGGCCATCTTCGTTAAGGGCAACGTCGCATGGCAGGAAGGTGCGGAAAGGGAAATAGGTAAGGACAGCTCGGTGGCCTCCTTAGGCACCTTTGGAGGTGATTGGCAGTTCCAGAGACCTGTCTGTCAGAGCTTTGCGGCTTGAGGGCAGGATATGGGCTGCTTTTGGGGCCAACTTAACTCATCCACACGAGGGTTGTGCGGCCCCGGGAGATGGTGACCTGAGAAGGCCCCCCTACTCACCTACTGGGTGTGGCTGGCGGAAGGGGTAAGCAGATGGGGCTTGCCCTTCTCCCCAGCAGGGGCTGGTCGCCCGTGAGCTGTATGGCAAGATGCTTGCTTATAGATAGTTCCGCACCTAGGTTTCCCTCTGCAGGTCACTTTAAAAGGTGTTTTTGTATAGTTTAATAAAGTGGCCCTTGTTCAACCCAAGCTGATGTGTCCTTGTCTTATTTCGCCCCTTCACTCGCAAATAAAATCAGCTCTTTATAAACCACCTGGTTCATAGCATCAAGAAAGATACATAACAATGCTAATTTAGGGTCTGGGGGAATGAGCTGTTGTATTATTGCCAAAATTTCTTAAAAAATACAAGTCCAGAAGGATGTCATCACTGGGCACGGCCACCACATATGGTAGTACTACCATGTTTTGACTAAGGATTTCACATTTTTAAGTGAACCAACTTGATTCACATTTTCTGGACTAATACTTGGATTGGAACACAGTTATATTTCAAATCCACTTCTCTCAATTCTGCAGTATAGTTCTTAGTTAAAACAAACTGTACCAAACTACATATAAAAATGTGTTTTACATTAAAATCCATACAAAAACATATACTTCAGGTTAAAATGAATATAAAAAGGTGTATTTTGTGAAAAATAGTTGCAAAAATGTGGTTTTTTTTTAAAAAAAAATCACAAATGGATGTACAAACAATGGGGAATGGACTTATGAATGAATACATGTAAAAGAGCACAGCCCGAAAATTGACAGATCTGTCTGTCCCGAATCTGTATAGGGGTCTGGCTTCTTTTGTACTTCCTTTGTAGGTCATTGATTATTTTAAGTGTTTTTCAATGCATTCCTATGGGTGTTTACTCAGAAAATGTCCTGCTATGTTCATTGGGACATACTCAGGTAAATATCCATAGGATTGCATGCTTAATTAGATGGCTTTGATAGTGCATATTTTCATTGTCTTGTTTAATTATAATGTAATATTTTATCCAAGCAATCTTTAAGATTCATGTAGATCTAAAGGTAGGGTAGAAATTAAAGAAACAAATGTCATATGGCAATCAGGGCCAGTGCCAGAGGGTGGCCAGGCCCTGGCCAAGGGCCCCTGTCACCCAGAAGAGCCCTCTCCTTAGGGTGGGAGGATGGTGCTCCCATTCCGTGATCTGTGGCAGTGCTGAATCCTGCAACCTGACACTGCCACAGATCGCGGAGAGGGAGCTCCCAGGCACCCCCCCCCAATACAGACAGCACAGGCTTCAATAAACATGTAACAGTTATGCTTTACTTGCATGCAGGGCATAACCATGTAGATACTGGTGTGGGCCATACTTACATCAGATCTTCTTTCTTCCACCTATTGAATGCAGTTGTTCCTAAGTAAAGCCTGGCGCATGAACTGTTCATGTGTAAGAGTTCTACATGATCAGGACACCAATACAACCAAGTGCCTCAGTCTATGCCCCTACTCACTTGCATGAGCTCACGCATTGGGCTTTTCTTACTATCAGTTGTGAGGGGAAAGACCTGATGTAGGGCTTAAAGTGTGGCCCTGTTCCAGTCTCTGCACATTTATGCTCTACATGTGAGTGAGGCATGCAAAGCCTATAATTATCTTCAAATGTTTGATGTGAAAAGTAAAAAAAGAATGAATTGATGATTCTAGTTGCTAGATATTTTTTTAAAAAAGATAAATTTTCAAAAATTTGACTCTTCTAAAAACAAATCTTCAGGGGGCGAAACTGATTATGTTCTCTGAAATACAATAAATAAAAATAGGTGATCTCACATTTTCTTTTGTAGAAAAATGGTTTCTATAGCAATTACAATAAAAACTATTTAAAAAAATCTCTTAAGTTTGATGATACATTTTGATACTGCTTGGCAAAAATATGAAAGTAAAAACTTAATTGTTCTAAATCTAGGGTACCATTTAATATTACACTGTGTATTTTCTTATACAGAAATCATTGGTGCAAGTTTATTTTGTAGAGTGTATAACTTTAATGGAATAAACAATAGTATCTACTATATATAGCAGATGGCTACCCAGTAAAAGCATCTACAGTAATAAGCATATATGTTGACACTGAATGCACTGGCAGGTTTTACTGATACATTGTCTGTAAATAAAATGGAACCTTTTTGATAGAATTCCACAGTAGATGTTCTATCAGTCTGTCTGTCTCTATTTTAATATGGTGAATTTGTTGGTCTTGTTGTTCTAGGTTTCCCCCTACAGATGCAGACAGAAAAGGGCAACTAATAGGTTGCACTTTCAAAGCTGCCATTTCATCTTTAATAAAGTAAGTAGACAGTGGAAAGTGGTGTGTGTATGTGTGATTTGCCCTACTTAATGGTGGTCAGCATGTGCTGAATGGGATTGCACTCCTCCCCCCAAAAAAACAGGAATGGGTAACCTTGTTTCCTCTGTTGATGGCCACATTCCCTCTGTGGTAATCTGTTGGGGTTCAAATATTGGCAAAGCAACACATGAAGGTATTATGGATTAATAAATCCGGAAAAAAGACCACCTGGCTTCCATTTTTACCAGGGCTGTCAAGGATTAGAATTCTCAGTCCTATGCAGATTCTACTCTTAAGTAAACCCTACTAGGCTTGGTGGGGTAACTCTCAAATAAATATATAGGTGAAGCTTTTAAGCATAACAGATCAATACAGCGACTTTTCTGGAAAGCAAGTGAAAATAATAATTAATATTTATTATTTATTAAATTTATAATCCCACCCTTCCTCCCAGTAGGAGCCCAGGGTGGCAAACAAAAACACTAAAACACTCTAAAACACCATAAAAACAGACACTAAAATATATTAAAACAAAACATCTTTAAAAACATCTTTAAACAAAACATCTTTAAAACATTTTTAACATCTTTAAAAACATCTTAAAAAGCAATTTCAGCACAGACACAGACTGGGATAAGGTCTCTACTTAAAAGACTTATTGAAAGAGGAAGGCCTTCAGTAGGCGCGGAAAAGATAACAGAGATGGTGCCTGTTTAATAGTTGTTGTTGTTTTGTGCCTTCCTTGTGGCTTCCTTTATGGACTCAATCCATTTCTTAATATTTAAGGGGAGGGAGTTCCAAAGGGTAGGTGCCACTATGCTACACTTCCGCTTCCTGTGTTGTGCGGAGCAGACCACCTGATAAGATGGTATCTGCAAGAGGCCCTCACCTGCAGAGTGTAGTGATCGACTGGGTATATAAATTCTTTTCTGACTTAATGTGTCAGACAGCTGTGGAGAAACTTCTTTTCCTTAAACTCTACCCAACCAGGGGGAAAAAGTAAAAAGAACAACAACCACACATACGCAAAACACTCCAGTTCATTTTATCATATAAAATCCTTCTCCTTCCAATTGTTCTGCGTGACACAGAATGAAGGTAAAAGTCAGGAAAAATAAGCAGGAAATGAACAGAAAGGAAGAAACTTTGACGGGATTGAAGAATGAGGCATCTTGCCAGTACATTTGCATCACACTGATGACCCTCCCCCCACCTCAGCCCTCTCCTGCTGGAAAGGAACAGCAATCTACTGGCTGAGAAGCTAGCCTAGCAATTCTGCCCCACCTGGCGAGCTGCTTCTAAGGGTGTTCCTTCTTACATCTTTGTCACTGGAGGTTCAGGTTACCCTTGTGACAAAGAGCACCTTTTACCATTTTATGCTGCTGCATTTCCTGTAAGCCTGTCAGGTATTCATATTCATATTCAAAACAGCTAGGTTGGTGGGGACTAGAGAGAGGGCATTCTCAGTGGCGGCCCCCACTCTCTGGAACTCCCTCCCGTTCGATCTTCGCCATGCCCCTTCCCTGGATACATTTCGCCGAGCCTTAAAAACATGGCTCTTTGGACAGGCCTTTGGGGTCCCCGGGGTGGGCTAATTTCTTTATATTGTTTTAAAATTGTCTATTGATGGCCCTGTACTGCCGCTTTTTAAAATGGTTATTGTTGACTGCACTGTATTTTATTATGTATCTATATTGTATTGTTGAATTTTAATGTTGTATGTCGCCTAGAGTGGTTTCGGCCAGATAGGCGACACAAAAATTAAATTTATTATTATTATTATTATTATTGATAATCTCCATGTTTAGGCTAATGCAGGGCATTATATATGGGACTGCCTTTGAAGATGGTTCGGATGGTTTCATCCGAAATATGCCTGTGACTTGAGAAATCAGTGCAGCTAAATACAAGTATGTGAAGATTAGCACCAGACAATGCATATTGGGCATCAAACCTATGTGCATGATGCCAACTGGCTTGCACTAGTGCAAATGTTTTTACATTAGCAGACCTTTGGAGGCAGCTCTAGGCTTCAACTTTTAGGTTGTTTTTATAACTCCATTTTTGCATCTCCGGTACCTGTAATTTGACTATAAAACCTACACTTGTTAGAATATACATATGAAAATGATTCACATCTGTTTTTCATTCTACTTTAACAACCTTCACAAATGATGCACTCAAGTCTAAAAGGAGTTCTTAAAGTCGCTTGTGAAAATATATCAGTCTTGTGCTACTAGATTATGTAATTTCTACATAAACCTAGAATCTTTGCATAGGAGTAAGTCCCACTGATTGTAGTCAGACATATTTCCTGTAATGGTTAACATAAGAAATGACTTTATACCAAGTCAGACTATTGTATCTGCAGCAGTATTATCTACACCAGGGTATAGCCAATGTGGTGCCCTCCAGATGCTGTGAACTAGAATTCCCATCATCCCTGACCATTGGCAATGCCGGCTGGGGCTGATGGGAGTTGTTGTCCACAACTTCCAGAGGCTACCATGTTGGTTACCTCAACCTACATTGACCAGCAGTGGCTCTGCATGGTTTCACACTGGAGTCTTGCCCAGCCCTTGTTGAAGTTGCTCGCAATTGAACCTGGGGCTTGATGTCTCATGACATCAGGTGGATCTGAGCCCACCAGACAGCAGTGGGACTTGCATTTGGTGCTGAATTTAAGCAGTGGTGAATGCAAGCCCCATTGCAAAGTAACAATCAGGACATACTCTAAGTCATGTTCTCCCAGCTATTCTTTGGCAGTAGGCCTGGCATTCAGTGCTGTTTAAGTTCAATGCTGAAAGCAAGACCAGCTGTTTGCAGCAGGCATTGGCTCCACTCAGGAAATGACTCCAATGCTAAATTTCTTAAATTAATTAAAAATCAGCCAGGAAATTTTTTAACATTTCAACTGCAGAGGATGAAGGTCAGAGTATGGGGCAAGGTCAATTATAGGATTACAGGTACACTGTGAACATGGCTGTTTTTTAATTAATTTCAACAAATTATGAGAACTCTGACAGAAAAATGTCCAACAGGGGTCTGTTTTCTCTCTCTCTGTTTTCATACTCTGAACTCTCTATTCTCTCTGCCTGTGTATCACCATGGAAATATAGAGGGCTGTTAAGCAAGCTTTGCTGCATTCAGGACTATAAGTTTTGTAAGGTTTTGTTTTGAAATGAGCTTATGGGAAGCATCAGAATGGCATGGGGGGGTATTTTCAATTTAACATTGCGGAATGTAAACTATGCTGGCTGTTGTATACAGCCACTCTTGAGGCTGTATAATAAAGTGTTTTCCTTTATGCATTGTTGGGCATCTTTTTTTTTTTAAAGTGGGGCATACAGTTTTGAAATAAAATAAAATGTAAAACTCTCATTGCCTAATAGACCCTATGCATTGGATTCACACTTAGTCTTACTTAGGGCAGACCCTTGAAATCAATAGGACAGCAAGTAGCCATGACTAGCTTAAGTCCTACTGATTTCAGTGGGTCTACTCATATGACTTCTTCTGGATCCAATCTTATTTTTGTAAGAAATGTGGTTTTTCTTAAGGGAAAAACCCCCTATGAGACCCCAAAATGGTCCCCTGTGGAAGACCCACGACAGAGACAATTGTGAAGCAGTTTCAAAGCTTTATTTCGTTCTTGCAAGAGCGGGTGTCTACCAGAAGGCGGACACACCCAAATGACATTGGTACAAATCTTTTATCCTCTAGCCCGACGCAGTGGGTCCCTCCCTTGTTTCCTCATTGGACAGAGTACTCCAAGGTTTACAGCCTATCAGAGCCACCTGTCCCTGTCACATGAAACTCCTCCCCTGTTTACATCTCCCACTCCTCAGTTTTAGGCTACCTTATACCCTTATTTATTATTTCCCATATATGGTATATTGCTCCCCTCCCCTCCTCATTAACTAAGCATAAAAACTCCCTTTACATCAAGCAAAGCAATGAAGGACTAAAAACATCAGCTGAATTAGTCAAGTGTAAATCCCCTTTCTAGTTTGAAGTGGAACTTGACCACAAACTGTCTGTTCTGGCTGCTTTTATTTGAACTTCAGACAGATGTCCTATTCTAAGAAAAAGCCCCTTTTCTCTACTTATGTTAACTCTAGTCTCTTTAGAATATGTGTTACAAGCAGTCTATCAATTTATTAAGCCCTTATTCTTAACAATAAAAAATCACATATTATATTTATCCCTAGAATATTCTGAAAAAGTAACACATTATATACACTTCTCACATTTTGCTACCACTAATGAGTTTAGAAAGGATTTATTTCCTTTAAATGTCTCCTTAAAAACTTCTCTACCTTTCCAACTCAGCACGGGCAAGGAGAAAAGTTTATGCCTTAAGATCCGATCTATTGTATAAGGTCAACCTTGGCACTTTCTGTTGGTCCAGGCAGGGAAACCCTTGCTTGTGGACCCTTGCTGACAGAGGTAGCTTGAAGACTTCAGAGAAAGACATGACATCACTTTGGGAGGCAGAGGTTCCTCTTCTTTCTCCCACTCAGCAGCCAAAGGTGTCAGAGCAGTTGACACTGTTATCTCTGTTATCTTTTCGGCACCAGGTAAAAAACCTACCTTTTCGCCCAGGCATTTTAAACATTTTAAATTTAATATTTTAAACCTAATATGGATCTTAATTTATAAACTCAATGGCAATTCTATTTCAGATTTTTATCATGTTTAATGTTTTTATAATTGTACTATATTTTTCACACTTGCTCATATTTTAATTGTGATTTTATTTGTTGTACACCGCCCTGAGAGCTTTCTGCTATAGGGCGGTCTAGAAATGTAATTAAATAAAAATAAATAAATAAGAGCAGTTGCACCAAAAGGCAGGCAGGCAGGGACAACTTCTAGAAAGATGAGGGCATGTTGACCCTTGGCTCCTTGGGCAGGATGCAAATGTAATAAGTAAATAAAATAATTTCTAACAAGAGCTGCTGGAGCTGAGCCGTCTTTGGAAGTGATGTCTCCTAGTCCTAGATACACATGAGCAGGCCATTGGCAATGCAGTTGCTGCAATGCACTGAGTTCATGCTCATGTGCCAGGGCTTAGTGTCAGGAAGTGGTGTTTAGAAAGAACCATGCAAGGCTCACTTATTTCCACAGGCCTATTCAAGGACTTTAATGGTCCTGTCTGGATTTTTAATGTTGTTTCAGTGATATTTGTGATTTATCTTTTGTATTTGCTAGTTTATCATCATCTATCTTAATGTATTTTTGTTTTGTTTTGTTAGAAGTACCTTGTCATTGTGGATGAGGCAGAATGTAGTAGTAGTAGTGAAATACAAGTCAGCCCACACCTTTCCCTTAATAGTCTGGAGTCTTCCTGAGTTTTACATCTACCATTATATTCTTGGTCTTCACCTAAACAGTCAACCCCTCTTACAGTTATTTTTAATCAAATAACTCTGCATTAATCATCACCTTGACTAGTTGTGAAAATACTTGCCTCAAAGTCAGCTGGGTACTTCCAGTTCCGTAAGCGTTCTTGTCCTCTTATTAAGAATTCACCAGTTTCCCAGTCTTAAGATGTATAATGTTTTTTCAACATGTGTTTGATTTAGACACAAGTATTTTTATAATCTCACTGAAACTGCTCCTAGTTCATTGTCTATATGTCATCTTTAGCCATGAAAAAGGCCTGTTCTTTGTAACAGATGTGCATAATGCATAACAGATGCATGTGCCCTAAAGATCATAGCTACTTCCACACTTGACATTTACTATAGAATAGTCAGGCTTTGTTTACTCACTTTTTATGGGGCATCTGCATTTATTTTTATGTTCTCTGAGCACTTAACAATAACATTTAAAACAATTAATGGGGTAAGTACCACTGAACACAGGCTAGAGCCCATTTTAGAGCCTACATTGTGGCAATGAGCCTGCTGTGACCAATTTGCTTTACGTATTGAAGATGAAATCATTTGCACCTGATCTGCCCTGGGTACCAGACTTGTTACAGAGTCAGATAAGGCTTCAACCAGAATACTTCTTGGTCAAGTTGTTATGAATACTTTTCAGCTTGTGCAGCCTGAGGATGAGGACAACATAGTTGGAGGTTTGAGGCCTACCACTTGATCCTTGCCCTTCCTGGCTTTTGAAATCTGTTATGGCTAGGGCTTTCAATCTGAACCTTGGAGGGAGAGTGTGCTTCCTTCCACCCTGAAAAATGCAGTAGTTTGGCTTTTAATGAAGAAGCCAAGTTTAATCTGAACTCTTGCCCAGAGTCAAATTTCTCATTTTTGAACAAGGCAGTGGAGTGGTAGTGACTTCTCAACTCCAGGCAGCTTTGGATGATACTGATTATTTTGATCCATTTCAACCCGGTTCGGAGACAGAAATCACCTTGGTTTCCCTAGTGGATGACCTGTGCTGGGGAACGGATGTGTGGTGAGGACAACCCTGTTGGTTCTCCTGAACTTCTCAGCAGCTTTCAGTACCATCAACCTTAATATTCTTCCAGGGTATTTCTTCAGATGGAGGCTCAAATCCTTTCTGGAGAGATGGACCTAGAAAGTGGTGCTGGGGAACTTCTGTGTCTCTTCATGGTCATTAGCCCTAGGGGAGCCTCAAAGTTCCATCATATCCTCAATGCATTTCAACATATACATGAAACCACTGGGCCAGATCATTTGGAGATTTGGGCTGAGATGTCTCAGTATACACAGGTCTACTTTCCCTTTCCATCTACTTGTCTCAAAGTGTTGGTGGAAGCCCTGAATGTGTGTCTGGAGGGAGCTTTTGGATAGATGAGAAGAAAAAGGTAAAGTTTAATCAGAAAAGATGGGAGCACTGAGTATTGGGAAGACAGCCAATCTGGATGGAGACTTGTAACCAGTTTTGGGTGGAGTTGTATTCCACTTGAAAATGCAGGTGCAAAGCCTGGAGGATTCTCCTGGACACTACACAATCTGTGGAGGCACATGTAACTTTGGTGGCTAGGAGTGCCTCAGTTTATGCTAGTTTACCAGTTACAACTCTTATCCGAAGAAAGCAGATTACACTCAGTTACGCATGCTCTGGTTACATCCAGAGTAGACTGCTGGATTATGTTTTGTGTAAGGCTGCCTTTAAAGACACTTCAGAAATTTACATGCACAGAATTCAACTGCTCAGATATTTCTTGGAGCCAAGCATTCTGATCATATTACACCAATACTGTGCCAGCTACATTGGCTGCCAGGTTATTTCCAGGTGCTGTTTAAAGTGCTGGTTTTGACCTTTAAAGCATTGAAGGATTTGGGACCAGGTTATCTGAAGGACTACCTGCACTCATATAAACCTACTGTCAGCTTCAGAGGCCCTACTCTGTGGCTTGTCATCAAGGCACATCAGGTTGGCAGGTGCCAGAGACAGTGCCTTTTTATGGTTCCCCACATTTCTGGAATTTTCTTTGTAAAGAAGTACACGATGGCCATGCCTGGATCTGCCTTGAAGTAGACCTTAAAAAGTTTCTTGTTTTATTCACTGGTTTATTGGTGTGTTATGTATGCTGGTTATTAACTGCTCTTTTTTATGTTTTTTGGTTGTTTAAATTATATTATTTGTTCTGTCTGAAATGTTTATAAGGTTGGGACAGGTTTTTTTCAGGGGTTGCCTCAAAAGGTGAGGTATTAAATTTTATAATTAAATGATAAAATAAACGAACTAAAATAGTTTTCCTCTTTCTTCTCTAAGGGGGGATAATTTCTATCCTTTTCTGTGCATTAATAATTTTATAAAAGTGTCTTGGGACCATGGAAGTCACAAGCTTGACCTACCATATGGAATTAGAGGAGCAGGTAAGCTATTGTTGATGTGTGTTGCATTAAATTTATGGCCATGTAAGATTAAATGATGAAAGTGATCCTTTTATTATTATTAAGGGGTATAGTGTTTTTGAAAGTGTTGCTGTTTACGGGTATTGTGGTACAAGACTGAGCAGAAGTTCGGGGAGTAAATTTAGAAGATATAGAATCTGATTTCCTGCTCCCCAACTCTTCTCCTTCATATATGGTATTGGGTGCACCATTCTTCATGTGTTTGTGGAGTTGGGGAGGAGAAAGGGAATGCATAAGTTAACCTGAGACTCATAAAAAGAGTCTATTCCTAAATGTTGCAAGGTCATGTATGGTTTGGAAGGTTCATGCAGTGTTTTGGCTTAAATATTTGAACTGCAGATGGTGCTTGCAGGGAGGTGGAATGTACAGAATTAGTCCAATTTAATTGTGAGGATATATATCAGAAGAACATTCCGGCATCTTTTGGACATGGGGGGAATCATAGGCTGCTTCCCAACTGCTTCCAGATATTTCCATCAATTAAAATGGAAATGCAGTAAACTTGTATTCTTTCTAATCTTTGAATGGCTATGCCACTGGGATGTTAAGGCTCTGCTCCCACACAGTGTTCATGAGGGTAAGAGGGCACAACTTGGCTTTTCTGTACTTAACAATGGAGAGGGGAAAAACAATCTCACACAAACCTCTGGATTGCGGGCACCTTAGCTAAACACAAGGTAATTATATTGAATTTTGTTGGTTTAATAAAGTGTTGATTCTTTATTAAGGATTTTTCTAAAATCATTTGTATTACAGAAAGGTATTTTCATCTGGCACTTTCAAGACTGAAAAACTGTGATTTATTCACTGAAGATGATGGGTGAGGTTCTTTTTGTGTTATTACCAAACGTTGATTAAAAATGCAGTCTTTGGATTGATAATAATTCTTACCTATTTTAGCTGAGATTGACACTTGTAAAAACAACAACATCCCAGTTCTCACAAGACAGAATTGATCATTGCATAGCTCAGTTGAGCTATAAACACAAATTGGTACTGACTGTTATGCTGAAAATTTGACCATCTTGCTTCCCCCCCCCCCCATAAAAAGGCTAGGCAGTTCTTGAATTGTTGGCTTGAATTGTGGCTTGAACATGGAATCCTTTTTTTTTAATGTCCTGACTTCATGTGAGACCTACATCATACCTTCATATTTGAAAACAGCTTAATGGCTTAATTTCTAATACAGACAAGGTAAAATTAAGAACATAAGAAGAGCCCTGCTGGATTAGACCAAAGGCCCATCTAGGCCAGCATCCTGTTCTCACAGGGGCCATCCAGATGTCAATGGGAAGCCCACAAGCAGGACATGAGTGTAACAGCATTTTCCTGCCTGCGATATCCAGCAACTGGTATTCAGAGGCATACTGCCTGTGACACTGGAGGTGATATGTAACCAACACAACTAGTAGCCACTAATAGCCTTATCCTTCATGAATTTGTCTAGTGACTTTTAAAGCCATTGAAGTTGGTGGCCATCGCAAATTCCATTGTGCTGTGTGAAGAAGTATTTCCTTTTGTCTGACCTGAATCTTCCAACATTTAGCTTTGGATGATCCTTGATTCTAAAACAAAGGACTAGAAGAAGGGAGAAAAGTATGTTAAACTCAAGTTTCAAATAATGTTAGAGTTCAGAAGAAAATTTCTGAATTCCAGTGCAGGTGGGGAGGTTGTTTTCGATGAAACCAAAGGGTGTGTCATGCCCGCAACACCACAGAATAGATTTGCTGTGCTGGCAAATGGGGAGAAAGGTATTGTCTTGTTTTTAATATAGATTGGCTGCTATGTACCGAGCATTAATATTTGGCATTGAGGAAACTCACATAGTAATTATCTTTGTCTGCTTTTTCTGTGTCAGGATGTAATACAAACCAATGTTTGCCACTTCACAGTACAGCAAATGAATTCCTTGCTTCAGTTGCAGATAACAAACAAGCATATTACATTGTTCATAATTATGTTAGTGAGCAAAATGTCATGTTACGGTTTATTGCTTATGTGTGTTGTACATTTTTCTCTTGTCGTCTTGGGAACAAGGACAGTGGGGGGAGGGGATAAGTGATGAATGTTTCACAAGCAGATGCTTTTCGAGCTAGAAGAACCTCAAGGACATGGTTTACCCCATTATCTGGTGCTGTCTTGGTATTGGCTAGAACGGAAACAGAGGGAACCTCTCGAGAAGGATCTGTTGGTCCCTTTTATGGCCCAGTGGGAGAAGGGGCTTTACTGCATGGGAATGGAAAAGTTCAGCATATGTAGCAGAAAAAGGAGGAGGGATGTGCACATAGCATTCATCAGGGCATAAATATGGCTGTGGTTCAGAGCTTGTGGACTACAGCTCCCATCAGCCCCAGCAAGGATAGTCAGTGGCTACAGATTATGAGAGTTGTAGTCCACAGTATCTGGATGGGATCACATTGGCTTCCCCTGTTGTTGGTCCAGAAGGTACATAGAATCGTACAGTTGGAAGGGGCCTCTAAGGCCATCGAGTCCAACCCCCTGCTCAATGCAAGAATCAAACTTAAAGCATGCCCGACAGGTGGCTGTCCATCTACCTCTTGAATGCCTCCAGGGGTGGAGAGCCCATCACCTCCCTAGGTAATTGGTTCCATTGTCGTACTGCTCTAACAGTTAGGAGGTTTTTCCTGATGTTCTGGCCGAAATCTGGCTTCCTGTAACATGAGCCTATTATTCCATGTCCTGCACTCTGGGATGATCAAGAAGAGATCCTGGCCCTCCTCTGAGTGAGAACCATTCAAGTACTTGAACAGCGCTATCATATCTACCCTCAATATTCTCTTCTCAAGGCTAAACATGCCCAGTTCTTTCAGTTTCTCCTCATAGGGCTTTGTTTCCAGTCTTCTAATCATTCTCATTGCCTTCCTCTGAACCCATTCCAGTTTGTCTGCATCCTTCTTAAAGTGTGGTGTCCAGAACTGGACCCAATACTCAAGTTGAGGCCTAACCAGTGCCAAATAGAGGGGAACTAGTACTTGACGAGATTTGGAAACTATACTTCTGTTAGTGCAGCCTAAAATAGCATTTGCCTTTTTTGAAACTCCATTGCACTGTTAGTTCATATTCAGCTTGTGATCAACAACAATTCTAAGATTCTTCTCACATGTCGTATTCCTGAATTGCCAAATAACCCCCATTTTATAACTGTGCATTTGGTTTATTTTTTCTAGGTGTAGAACTTTGCATTTTTCCCTGTTAAATCTCATTCTGTTGTTTTCAGCCCAATGCTCCAGCCTATCAAGATCACTTTGAATTTTGTTTCTGCCCTATAGGACATTAGCTATTACTCCCAATTTTTTATCATCTGCAAATTTGATGAGCATTTCCAGCACCTCCTCATCCAAGTCATTAATAAAAATGTTGACGAGCACTGGGCCCAGGACCGAGCCCTGTGGTACCCCACTCGTTACTTCCGCCCAGTTTGAGAAGGAACCATTGATAAGCACTCTTTGAGTACGACTCTGGAGCCAACTGTGGATCCACCTGATAGTTGTTCCATCCATCCCACATTTAGCTAGCCTGCAAATCAGAATATCATGGAGCACTTTGTCAAAAGCTTTGCTGAAGTTGAGATATGTCAGAGCATTGCAACGGTCTACCAGGGAAGTTACCCAATCAAAAAATGAGATAAGATTAGTCTGACAGGATTTGTTTTTGATAAATCCATGTTGGCTTCTAGTAATCACTGCATGGACCTCTGTGTCTCTTTTCTCTTGACTTAAAAAAGTAAAAAAACTGAAAAGAAGTTGCAGTCAGGAGCAGCAGACTGGCAGGAGGGAGAATTGGCCCTAACATTCTCCCTTCTACAATTCTTTTAAAAAAAAAAAAAAATACATCCAATCATCTTTATACACACTGGTTATACTTTTCATTCTTTAAAAATAAGGGTTGACCCCTTTCTCCCCTCCTTCATTATCAAATTGATTATCTAGGGGTTTATATGTTCATGCTAATAATATTGTTAAGTGGATTACATTAAAAAAAATCCCCCAAAGAAATGTATATTCCTCATGAAACATGAATTGATCGTGATCTCTTTGTTCAACAGTCCATCCTGTAAAAAATGTGTTGTTGTTGGCAATGGAGGCATCCTTCGAAACAAGAGTCTGGGGGAGACAATTGATTCCTACGATGTGGTAATTAGGTAAATGGATTTTTTGACATAAAGCAAAGTTCAGTAAATAGAATTATTAATAAGTATTTATATTGTGTGGCATAATTACCCCATATTAATTATATGGGGAGAGGCTGTGATGGAAAGTATTATTCGTTTATTATTTATCTTTTATACAGCCACAAGAGTGGCTATATACTAAGCATGGATTTTTCGCATTACACAAAGTTAAATTGAAAATACCCCCATGCCATTCTGATGCTTCCCATAAACTCATTTGAAAACAAAAGCTTACAAAACCTATAGTCCTGAACTCAGAAACGCTTGCTTAACAACCCTCTAAATTGTCATGGTGATACACAAAACAGTCAGAGAAAATCAAGGGTTCAAAGTGTAAAAAGAGAGAGAGAAAAACCAGACCCCTGTTGGACTTTTTTCTGTCAGAGCTCTCATAATCTGTTGAAATTAATTAAAAATCAGCCATGTTCACAGAGGGCCTGTAATCCTATTACTGACCTTGCCCCATACTCTGACCTTCATCTTCTGTAGTTTAAAAGTTAGAAAAATTCCTAGCTGATTTTTAATTAATTTAAGAAATTTTGCATTGAACTCAGTGATAATTTCGGGCATGTTCAGTAAGAACCAACTGTCAGTGTTCTAAAAGCCAGACTCACAGCTGCTGGACTTGCCTAATCAGGGGGCCACATCCACACCAGACTTTGATTTACTTGAGCCAGTCATGGCTCCCACTCAAAGAATCCTGGGAAATATAGTTTGTGAAAGGTGCTGAGAGGAGACTCCTGTTCCCCTGACAAAGTTCCAGTGGCCAGAGTGGTTTAACAGTCAGCTGCTATGACTGAAGCTCTGTGAGGGGAACAGGGCATCTCCTAGCAACTCTCAGCACCCTTCACTAACTACACTTCCCAGAATTCTTTGGGAGAAGCCATGACTGTCTAAAGAGAAATAAAGGTCTGGTGTGGATGTGGCCAGGGACAGTTTTGGTTTAAATTTGGGTGGGAGGTTACATGTGCCAGCTGTAGAATAAAAAGGTGGAGAAAACGCTGAAAAAGAATGATACTGTTCACAATGTTTTCCTTTTGGAAAGGAAAAGGGCTTTCCCTCTGCCCAGTTCCCACCCACCCAGTCTCCTCCCCTCCTCCGGACCAGTTTCACCTGTCTTACGCATGATTGCCTAGGAGGAAATCCCACTGAAGTCAAAAAGCATGCAAATGATCAAACCTGCCCTCCCCTCTTCCTCCCTCCTATCCCCTCCCTCTTGCTCCTTCCCCTCCCCTCTGCCCTTCCCCCTCCTCCTCCTCCTTCCCCATGGACAGTTTTGCCTATCCTAGGACTATGACCTGGGAGACCGAGGTTCAAATCCACACACATCCATGAAGCTCACTGGGCGACCTTGGCCAGTCACTGCCTCTCAGCCTCAGAGGAAGGAAATGGTGAACCACCACTGAATACCACTTACCATGAAAACCCTATTCATAGGGTTGCCACAAATCAGAATCGACGTGAAGGCTGTCAAATACATTTTCGAGCATGCTTACATGGGAGTAAATCGCACTGAACTCAATAAGCATGCAAATAATCAAACCTACCCTCTCCTCTTCCTGCCTCCCGTCACGTCCCTTTTGCCTCTTCCCTTCCCCTTCCTTCACCCCTCCCCCTCCTCTTCCAATCCCCTCCTTCCCCCTCCCACCCTTTCTGCTCCCCACTCCCCCCTTCTTCCTTCCGTATACTCTCCCCTCCCCCTCCTCCCCCCATGGCCAGTTTTACCTATTGTAAGCATGATTGTACAGCAGTAAACCCCATTGAACTCAATAAGCATGCAAATGATCAGACCTGCCTTTCCCCTCCTTCCCCTCTCCTCACCCTTTCTTCTCCCCTCCCTTCTTCCTTCCTTCTCCTCCACTGCCCACTTCAGGCTTCCCTCCCCATAGTCAGTTTTACCTATCCTAAGCATGATTGTACAGCAGTAAATCCCACTGAACTCAATAAACATGCAAATGATCAAAGCTGTCCTCCCCTTTCTCCCCCTCCTGCCTGCTCCCCTCCTCCTCCTCCCCTCCCCATCTCCTGTGGTTATCCTAGTCATGATTGCAGGGGAGTAAATCCCACTGAAGTCAATAAGCATGCAAATGATCAATCCATTCTCAGAAAACTTGCACAGGATCCCATTTCTTACCGCCTGGATTAAAAAGCAGAGAAATTCACTAATAGGCAAAAAATGGTTTAAGTATATACCTATAGCCAACAGATATTTCTGTCAAATGTTAAAAAGCAGGGAAATTTGGCAGCTATAGTGAAGCACCAGGGAAGCAGGAGACCTGACCTCCTTTCTGAGATATTGTACCACTCTACAAATGTGTCAAAACGCAAACACAATTTGGGTTGGTCTTTCACAGTCTAATCCACTTCCTGTGTAGCTTGGTAGAATTTGGTAACGTGCCTCTGAGCGTGACTGATGGCAGCACTTGCAATCAGCGCAAATAACAGAAACAAGACATGTGCTGTTCTGATCTTGTTTAGCAGGGAGGAAGCAACAATATTAAGACAGTTGATAGAGTTCAGATAGTCACTTTAAATATTTACGTTGCAATTTTTGTGAAGTTTCCTGTGGTAAATCATTCTGTTTTGCTTCTGTTTCTGTGAATATGTGAAGGACAGCAACACTTTGCAAAACTAAAAAAAAGCTCCAAAAACAATTATGGAATAATGTCACTGACTTTCCAATGGACATGAGGAGTGTCTCGGTTTGCACACGATAAAACAATGGGAAGTGAAATATATTCTAGCAAAATTCTAGGTGTGCTCTATGTTTTTAATTGACCGTGCCCACCTTTCCTTAAATGGAGTAGTTTAAGCATAGCAGGCTTAAAATATGTATCTTGGGGAAGCCAAGTTTGTTTTTTTCCAACAACTAGAGTCATTGCTTAAGTAGCAACATATTGTAATCAGTCTGATTTTACATCAAACTGCAGTTTCAAATTCAACTGTTAATGCTCCCAAAATAGAAATAGAACATAACCTCCAGTTCGAAACACAAAAGGCTGTCTTCACCATCATATGACATTGACCAATAAAAAGGCTTTGAAATTAATAAAAATAAATTTGACATAGATTTCTCAGATGAATAATGAGAGAAATATAATTTTCTAGGTTAGATTCTCTGT
Source organism: Rhineura floridana (assembly GCF_030035675.1). Lineage (NCBI taxonomy): Eukaryota > Metazoa > Chordata > Lepidosauria > Squamata > Rhineuridae > Rhineura > Rhineura floridana. The sequence continues at coordinate 140,543,893 of NC_084484.1, read as the reverse complement.
AGAAACAGTAGTAACACAGAAAAGAAGCAAACATACAAAAATGTAATTCTCCATCTTTGGAGATAGCAGGTGTTGCCACCAGTCACCATATGCTCAGAGGCACATGTTACCAAATTCTTGCAAGCTACACAGGAAGTGGATTGAACTGTGAAAGACCAACCTAAATGGTGTTCGCATTTTTACAAATATATAGGGCAGTACAATATTTCAGAGAGGAGGCCAGGTCTCCTGCTCCCCTGGTGCATTCACTATACCTGCTGAATTTCCCTGCTTTTTAAAGTTTGATAGAAATATCTGTGGGCTATAGGTACATTCTTAAACGGCAAGGTTTTTTAGATTAATATCCCGCCTTTCCTCCCAGTAGGAGGAATTAGTTTATCTTAAGTCTATCCTGTGAGTTCATGACAGTGCTGAGACTTGCTGCTTACCTGTTAATCTGCACCAACATTTAAGAAATGCTTCTAATATAATCTATTTGGCTAAATATATCTTGGCCTTGCAGTCCTCTGTTCCTCTACAAAATAGTTACTACCATGAGTATCCCGTTTTGAATTCAAGGGCGCTCTGATGAGGCTGGCTATTCATTGGAGAGCAGTCCTGAATGCCGGCATTAGAAAAGGGTGGCCAGCTTTTCTTTTTATATAAATCATACTTTTTTTCATTTATGTGAACTTCATGTGAAGTTACTCAAATAAATACTGTCATAAAATTGGAGGGAAGGTGGGATGGAGCAGCAACCATTTGCAGGATATACTGTGCCATTATGTTATCTTTCAGTGGTGGCAGTGCTGGTGGTTGTGCAAGAGGAAGGAAACAGGGAAGAGAAAAGACATACAGAGAGTTTGCGGGACAGGAATAGCAAAGGAAGCAGTGATGTGGGGAGCGGATGCTTCTCTGGAGTTGAGGATGAAGCTGGAGGGGAAAGGGGCATGGGCAGGGGGAACCTAGACCTGAGCTCCAGCCAAGTTGCATTACTGACCAGGGTTAGCCCAACCACAAAGTACACTGGCTGCAAGATCACTTTAGGAGAAAGACACATCAGGACATGGGATGCAAAAAGCTAACAGGAATAAATTATTGGAGGAGATGGTTTCGGAATATGGATGATGTGAACTCTCCTCAAGTTTTTAGGAAGAAATTGAGGGGAAAGTGCAACTGGTTCAAAGAGCTGTAAATGCATGTGTGTTTTAATGCCAATAAACAGGAGACATTAAATGACATGCATTTCCTGTTCCCTGTGCTTCACTGTCCCATGCAAGAGGAACCTTTTTGCTCTACGAAGAGGGCATGCCCATGCTCCCAATGGGAATGCTGCTTGCTCATCTTCCTTTTCTATCTGCTCCCTCTGCTCATCCTCTCCAAAAGTGCTCAAAGGGCGTCTGGCATCTCTGTTCCACCACCACCAGTCAGCCTGGGCTGTGTAATCCCTCAGAACACAATGAGCTTCCCCAATATTCTGCCTGCCTGTTTGCCTTTTGATGTGTTCCTTGGGCAGTCCTGCTCCCACCTCTTCTTCATTCCTTTCTCCCAGTCACACAAATGGCAACTCTGGCTTGACAGATGAATGTGCTTTAGTCCCCAGTCCTTTATTGCATTGGAGATAAGGAGTAAAAATGAAGAATTGAACTCATAGTGGAAAGAGAATGTATGCTTGCTAGTGAGGTATTAATTGATTTACATATAATTAGACAAGTGCTTGCTCCATCCTTTGCCAGGACTTTTCTGGGTATTTCAAGAAGAATGACGGCTTTGTCTTCTGGAAATCCTTTCCTTACAGGCAGGGGACTTGTTAAGGCTGGGATCCCCATCGTGGCCCCCATGAGCACCATGGCACCCCTTAATCCTTCCAGTTTTGTTATTTTTTAAATTCTTTTGTCAGTGTTGGGCTTGCAGGAAAAAGGAAAGTCTTTAGAGGGAAGCTGGGAGATTATGTGTTGGTCTCCCACTGTTCACCCCTCTTCCCTTCATTTCCTGAGAATGTCTCTGAGCTCATGTGGGCCCAGAAACATTCTTCATAAGAATGAAAAGGAAGAGGGGTGGGCAGTTGGAGCCTGATGCTTTACCTTCCAGCTGCCTTCTAATGTTTTTTTGGAAAGGACCCTGCCTGGTAAGCATGAGGGGTTGTGGGTAGTATGGAGCAGCCTGGGGATGATTTGTGATTATTTTTGTGTTTGGATGTGTCTGTTTTGAGTGTATGTTTTTTTTTTGCCTTGAGGGGGGGGGATTGCCTGTTTGTGGTGGTTGGGTTATATGTTTTAAAGGGGTGGACTCTGTGTGTGTGTTTTGTTTGTTTTGGAAGATTGCAGAGTGAGGATGTGTTTTGCACAACAATAAAAAACACAATGAAAAACAAGGCTAACAATAATTAAAGTGACTGGATAATTAAAACAGCTGCAAAAGCCCGTCAGCATAAAAAAGTGTTGAAGAGATGCCTGAAAGTTAAAAATGAGGGTGCCAGCTAAATCTCTTCAGAAACAGCATTCTGCAGCATAAAACCAGCAACGTTAAATGCCTGAATTCTAGTTGTGGCCATTTGGGCCTCTGTAACACAGAACTATTGAATTCTTTTTCTGGAGGGTTGGGGCATGTGTGCCTGTTTTTTTGGGGTGGGTGGCCTGTATGTGTATGTTTTGCCTGTTTTTTTTTCCTTTTGGGTGGGGTGTTCGTGTTGCCTGTTTTGTGGATGGATGGGATTTCTGTGTTTTGCCTGACTTTGTGAATTTTATTTTATTTATTTATTATTTGTATATGTTTTTATCTATTTTGGGGGGTTGTAGTCTTGTCTTTTTGGCTGTTCATTGTGACTAGGCCAGTCCTTAAGGCAGCCATTTTGTAACTTGGCCTCCATGCCAGTCATTTTGTGGTGGTGGCCACGGCAGCTTCTTTGTTTGCTAAATGTGCTGCCAGACCCAAAGTGGTGGGTGACCCTTGTGTTAGTGGAGTCCTGGATCTTTTGCACTGAGCCCCTGATCTCCTGAATCTTCCATCCCTTTAGAAAAAAACTTTGCTTATGAGGATGTTGGGTGTGCTGCAGTGCAAGTGAGATCTCAGCCATCTGCCGTCTTAATTTGCTCAGAGACCTAAATTTATGTTATGGGCCTGTGACCAGAGTCATTTAAGGACCCTGCTTATAGGGAATGGGCTCCTGTACATAAAATATATATGAACAGTACAGAAGTAAGGTGTATGTTTCTGAATAATCTCTACACAAGTACTTAATGCTGTATACCAATAGTCTTGTGAATACAGCTGGGGAAGTAATAGGACTTAAAACATGTTACATATGTTTGTTCAACTGAATGTTGAACAAACCATGCAGTCCTAGGTATGCACACTCGGAAGTAACTCCCACTGGTTTCAGTGTTACTTTCAGTTCACTGGAGCTTACTCCAAGGTAAGTTGCATAGCATGCAGCCTTAATCAACAATACCAGGACAAATTCTGTCTCTAACACGTTGACCCAGTTTGCATGTAGCACCAAGCCAAAGCATGGCTTAGCATGAATGAGCAAATCTGTGGGCTCCTGAAGACCACAGCCATTGTGCTTCTCCCCCTGACCCTGCTGCTGCTATGCAATCTGAGGCTAAGCCATAGTTTAGCTTAGTATTACAACCGAATCCTGATTTGTCTCTCTCCAGATAAACCACAAGGTTTGTCCTTGATTTATCACTCATGGTTTGACTGTTTGAGATAAACCACAAACTTGTATTTTGGCATAATGCTAAGCCAAACCATAGGTTAGCCCCAGACAGCACAGCAGTAGCAGAACTAAGGAAGGAGTGCAGCAGCCACACTCTTCACTACAGGAACCTGCATATTTCCTCATTCTCATTAAGCCATGGTTGGCTTAGCCTTATGTGTGAACAGAGCATCTGTGTAGGCATGAAGTTGTATTGCAGCAAAATGGGATTTATTCTCATGTAAACAACAGTCTTTTTTTTAAAAAAAATTCCTCTATAGAATGAATAACGGACCTGTTTTAGGCTATGAAGAAGATGTTGGAAGGAAGACAACGTTCCGTCTCTTTTATCCCGAGTCTGTTTTTCCAGATACAATTCACTATGACCCTAACACAACTGCAGTCCTCGTTGTCTTCAAGACCCCTGACTTAAAATGGCTTTGGGATCTGTTAAGTGGCCAGCATTTAATAGTAAGCCAGTTTTTATTTATTTATTTATTAATGATTCAGTTTATATGGCTACCCATTAATAAAATTCGTTAGACAGCTTACAAAATAAAAACAAACATACTTTTTCAAAAAAATGAAATGTGTTAATTAAAACAACTATCAGTAAAAAATGTATAAAACTTTACCTAGCAGAGACAGAATAAAACAATTTATAGCTTAGTTTAAAACTGTACTAAAAGAGCAGGAGTATAATGTTGATTTAAAAACATGTGTAAACAATCGCCTAAGGTTTGTTTTAAAGCACATGTTTAAAAGGCCTGCGTAAATAGAAAGGCCTTCACCTAGCACCGGAACTATCATAAAGAAGGCACTAGGTGAGCCTTCCCCCTCTTTGTGTGTGTGTGTGTGCTCTTTTCCTCTTCCTCCTCTTCCGCTTACCACATCTTTGTACTGTGCCCCTAGTAGTAATTTGGGATGTGAATTACGTCAGTGGTTCCCAACCTGGGAGCCGCGAAGTAATCCAGAGGGGGCCGTGAACAGTAAAGAAATGAATTATTTATTAATTTTTTTTAAAAAAGTCTTCACTCCCTCTACACTGTCTGCTTCCCACTGCCGCTGCAGATGACACCTCCCCTTTGCTCCTAACAAGAGGGGAGGCCTTTTCTGAAGCTCCAGAGCGTCTTTCAGGCGCACTAAGGGCAGGCATCTGCCTATAAAATACATGGCAGATGCCAAAGGAGGCTGAGGGTAGAGCTACCAGGAAGAAGAGGGGATTACTATCACTGATTCCCGTCTCCTTGCACTGCCGCTACTGGTAACACCCTTACTTAGAATGAGAGGAGAGGGCTTTTTGTGAAGCAAAAAGAAGCAAGGCTGCACAGAAAGGCTGCTTTCCCCCTTCCTTCCTGGCAGTCACAATTTTTTTCCAGCTTATAAAGGGGGTCCCGTGCTCATAAAGGTTGGGAACCACTGAATTACATGATTTAGGAACTGGCTTGCTTATGAGGTATATGCAGTACTTTTTTTTCCCTGGTGTGTCTTCATAAAAGTGTTGTGGGTGCCAGCACAAAATGGCAGGCACGGGCCGCAAAAAAAGGAAGAGCTGACGGTATTCCGTACTGGTAAGTACTATTACAAAAAAAGCACTGGATATATATGAGCTGCCTGCACTGTCAGCCTTGAGGAAGACAGCTGTGAGCAATGCTCCTAATGAAATAAAACAAAGGAAGACCCATTTTAGTGTGACAGATTACTGCATATTCTACCTTGCTTTGATGGTTGCCCTTCCTTATTATGGCTAGCATAAAAACAGAGGGTTGTTGCCCATGCTGCGCAAGGGGCATTTCACTCACAAAATGGGTTTTCTCCTTCCTCTCCTCTGCCTGGGTGCCCACAAAACCTGCTCCAGAGGGTCCCCCAAGCCTCTTGAGCAGATTTTGAGGGTGCACAAGGTGATGTAGAGAAGGCGGCAGATCTGTGGCACAAGTGGAAGTCTCTTGCATGCGCAGAATGGCAGCACTGGACACAGTCCAGAATTCAGAGTTTGATTTATGTAATTATTTTTACTGCAGAATGTGAGGGAAATATATTGCACCAGGTCTTTAGCTGATATAATATGGTGGTTGGGTTGCTGTGTTGAATAGAATGATTTCAGATCCTTTGAGCCGCAGTCTTTGGCTAGAAAGGCTACCTCCTATCTTTCACTTATATCTGAGCAACTTGTGGTTGAGGGATAAGGGAAAGCAGCACTCTTGTTTTTTTCCATCCTGCTCCATCTCAGCATTCCAACATGGAGGTTGCAGGAGCCAGGTTTACTGTGAAGCTGTCCCTCTGGCTTCATCTCTCCTACATTGCTGTGTTAAAATGCCAAAGCTGCGGGCTATCGGGAGACTGAGAGATGAGAACTTCAATCCAGTAGCAGTTGGTGGGCCGTGGGTGTTTGGGAGTCATCCCTGATTTTCCCTTCCCAACCGTGCAACATGTAGATGGTGGCGGGGAGTCACACCTTCTTTTCTGTGAGACTTATTGGAAGGAGGAAGAGAGGAACAGTCTATACATGAAGGAATGAATGGTATGGACCTGTGAACTGTTTCAGCACCTGTTCTCCTTGCCTGGTTCTGCCTGCCCTGGCTCTATCACAACTCCTGATGTACATTGGGAAGGGGAGGGAGGTTAGTAGCGTCAAAGAAGCCGTCCTCTCATTCTCTCTCTGTGTGTGTGATTTTCTCTCTCAGAGAAAGGATATCTCATGCAAGTATAGGAATATATAATGCGTATTTATTTTTTTTAGACAATTTATATTCTGCTTGTATTTAAAAGAAACTCTTAAGTGTTGTACAACATAAATTAAACATCTTAAACAGCAAATACAACTGTCATGAATTGCTGCCAGTTCTCACCAGGACTCAGTTTCCAAGCCCAGGACAATTCATAGAATCATAGAGTTGGAAGGGGCCTTGTAGGCCATCGAGTCCAACCCCCTGCTCACAGCAGGAAATCCACAGCTAGAGCATCTCCCGCAGATAGCTGTCCAGCCTCTGCTTGAAGACGTCCAGCGAAGGGGATCCCACCACCTCCCTAGGCAGTCGGTTCCATTGCCGAACTGCCCTTACTGTCAAGAAGTTCCTTCTAATGTCCAATCTGAATCTGTGCTCCTGCAACTTAAAACCATTAGACCTAGTCCTACCCTCTGGGGGAGCAGAGAACAAATCTGTACCCTCCTCTATGTGACAGCCTTTCAGGTACTTAAAGAGTGCAATCATGTCACCCCTCAGCCTTCTCTTCACCAGACTGAACATGCCAAGTTCCTTCAACCTTTCCTCATAAGACTTGTTCTCCATACCGGCTATCATCCTCATCGCCCTCTTCTGAACCCGCTCTAACTTGTCTATATCTTTCTTAAAATGAGGTGCCCAGAACTGAACGCAGTATTCCAGATGAGGCCTAACCAATGCAGAATATAGTGGGACTATTACTTCCCTCGACCTGGAAACTATAGCTCTGTTTATGCAGCCCAAAACCGCGTTTGCCTTTTTTGCCGCAGCATCACACTGCTGGGTCATGTTCAACTTGCAATCCACTACAATTCCAAGGTCCTTCTCACACGCACTACTGCTAAGCTGGGTATTTCCCATCCTGTACCCGTGCATTTTGTTTTTGTGGCCTAATTGCAGAATCCTGCATTTGTCTTTATTGAATGTCATTTTATTAATTTCAGCCCAATTTTCTAGTCTATCCAGGTCCCTTTGGATTTTATTCCTGTCTTCCATTGTGTTAGCTATCCCTCCCAGTTTCGTATCATCTGCAAACTTCATAAGGCTTCCCTCCACCCCATCGTCTAAGTCATTGATAAAAATGTTGAAGAGTATCAGTCCCAGGACAGAACCCTGTGGCACTCCACTTGAGACCTCCTTCCAGTCTGAAGCAGAGCCACCGACGACCACTCTTTGAGTACGGTTTTCCAACCAGTTGTGAATCCACCTGACAGTATTTCCATGTAGTCCACATTTGACTAGTTTGCTAATCAAAAGGTCGTGGGGGACTTTGTCAAACGCCTTGCTGAAATCTAGATAGATGACATCTACAGCATTTCCACCATCTACTAAGCTAGTGACCCGATCAAAAAAAGAGATGAGATTAGTTTGACAGGATTTTTTCTTGACAAACCCACGCTGGCTCCTTCTAATCACAGCATTGTCATCTAGATAGTTGCCAATGGACTCTTTTATTATCCGTTCTAATATCTTTCCCGGTATTGAAGTCAGACTGACCGGCCTGTAATTTCCCGGATCTTCGCCCAGGCACAACCTGTCCCTCCCTTACCAGAGCTGAGTAAACCAACATCAACCCTGCAAGATAGGTAGCCTGCCATCACCACTTAATCCTGGTCACCCACTCTGGGCCAAGGGGAAACCCAAAGTGCCAGAAATAGACCTGTCAAGGATTCCAGAAGTGCCAAAGATGCACTCCTTGATTTGGATCCTTAGGCAAAATATCCAAATATACAGTAGTCCATGGCTAATTGGCCAAGGTATTGGACTCGGAGCCAAATCTCCCCTAACAAACACTGGTAAATAAAAAGTAGCTTTATTAAATAAAATATAAGTGCACAAGTATAGCTGCAAAATAATTCCTTAAAACCCATACCCCTGAGGGCCATGTAAAATACAGAGAGTTACAGTCACAGATAAAAATAACAAAACTGTCCAGCCTAATCTATACTTACAATAGAGGTAAACAGCAAAATAACTGCATGGTTCCATATCTTCCCAGAGATGTATAGCCTGGATAGCAGATGGAACATGCAACTTCAACATAAGGTAACATCAAGAACATTGAGGAACAAAGGCTAAGGTCTGAATCCTATTTTTATTGGAAAATATCCAGCAACAGCCAGGAATTAATTAGCCAGTCAGGGGGCTTTCTGATGATGAAATCTTCTGGAGCTTTTGTGCCTAACGGTCACCAACCTTCCCAGGCTGATTGGCCTTGAAGTACTAGTCTCAACTGATAAGCAGGTGTTCTTGCTTGTAGCTTCAGCTAGCTTCAGCTGTGAGAACTGCAATCTCATGGCCTCTCAGAGGCCCCATTTCAGACAAGATGTTTCCCCCCACCATTCCTTGCCTCAGAACCATTTTAGTTTTTAACCTTTTAAACCAGGCATTCTTGACAACAACTACGATATCATAAAATACAATTGGTAACTGCACAGAACATCCCCATTAGTATTAATATTTAGTATAAACATTGCATATAATTATTATAAAACGTATGTGCATTGCGTACACACACAAGATCTCCTATACAGACATATAAGGCTGTAACTCATTGGTAGAGCATGTGCTTTGCATGCAGGAGGTCCCAAGTTCAATTCTGGACATCTCCAGGTAGGGAAAATCACCCACCTGAAACCCTAGAGAGCTGCTGCCAGTCAGTGGTTATGACAGATGGACTGATGCTCTGACTAAGTGGAAAGCAGCTCCCTATGTCCCTATATTAGTTAGGGAAGCTCTTGATCAACCCTCCTCAACTTGGTGCCTTTCAGAAGTTTTGGACTACAACTCCCATCAGCCTTAGCCAGCACAGCCAATGATCAGAGATCGTGGGAGTTGTAGCCAAAACTTCTGGACGACGCCACATTGGCAAAAACTGGTCCAGATATTCCTTCTCTCTCACCCTCTTTCAAAAGTGTAAATCCATTATTTTGCAGCAGATTATTTGGGGAAATAAGAAGTGGGGAAACGGGTTGTAGGGAAATGGCCTTGATGGTAAGAGTCAACAAAAGTTTGAGCCACTATCGCCATTTAAGACTTTTTAAACCCTTACAATCTACTGACCCTCCTTTGATACAAGAGCAGAGCTAAGCGGAAGGCACATCAAGTAAATCCTCATCATGGCCATCTTCCATCTGGAAACCAATGTCCTCACTGTGGGAGGCTGTGTGGATCCAGAATTGGCCTCCACAGTCACTTACGGACCCACCGTTAAAGACCTTATCTTGGAAGACTCAGCCACGAGTGATCGCCAATGAATGAATGAATTAAGACTTTTTAAACCCTTACCATCTACTGACCCTCTTTTGATACAAGAGCAGAGCTTATTTGTACACATAACTTTGGAGCAAAACAGATCTTCAATCTATGCCCATTGTCTGGAACGGCAGTCTGCTATGGGCCGTGGTCCCCTTCTTTGAGTTTGTGCAAGAAATACACTTAAGATGTTCTTGCACTGTTGCATCCCTTTTCATGTTGTTTTCTATCTCAGAAAATATTTGCATTGAAGTTTTATCTTGTATTCCTTGCACATTTATCCCCCACCCTCATGCTCTCTCTTGCCCACTTAAAACTGATAGTGATCAAAATTCTCATCTGTAATGTGCCTTGCAAATCAAAACAAGAGAGTTGACTGTGGTCAAAATGTAGTGCTACTTTGAAAATGGAAGTCTGTTTTCCCAAACCCTCCAGTGTAGGCCAAGGGACAGCACCAGAAACCATAGATCTGATATCCACATCATACATGTTTACATTTAATGCACAACTAAAGCACATGGCTTCCCATCTAGAATACTGGAAACTGTAGTTTACACTTCACAGAGCTATGGACTCTCGGCACTCTTAAACTACAGGATTCTTGTAAGGAAACATCCAGGTGGTTTACAAGAAACATTAAAATGATCAATAAATAATATATAGGCTAATCAGTGTAATCACCGAAGTTCTGAGTGGTTCTTTCCTTGAAGTGGAAAGATAAACAAATGGTGATATGTTTTCCTTCAGGACCCAAAAGGCCATTGTTGTCATTGTAACCCAAAATTGCAGGCTTGTGAATTTTTTTTAAACATTACTCTCTCCAGATATATAGCTAGATAAAGTATGTAAAATATGTGTTTATTAAAATGGTGTCATAATAGGAAAGGCTGTTTTTCAGTGGTTCCTCTTGACCTTCGGGGTGAATATAAAATTAGACATCATATTAGACATCATGTGGTTTCCCTACAAATCCCTAGAACAGTGTATTCCATTTCTGATCAGCTCTGTTGTACAACTTTATTTTTTTTGTGGCCGTGAAAGAACTTGATCATCAAGTTGTTTTCACATTATAAGAAATTCTTGATTCATTTGTTTCCCTTTCCCATAATTCATGACTATGAAACATTGATGCTCAGAATGTCTTTTGGAATGCAGGATGACTGGTCCCAAAGTATGAAAAGCATTTATAACTGGGCTGCTTCTTTTAGGGTGGGACAGTGTGAGGTTTCTTTCCTTTACAACATCTATCCCAATGATGTGTGCTTTCGTAACCTCCCTACCTCTTACTTGATTTACCAGTTGGGTGCTCAAGCTGTTACAGAGGTACAGCTTTGAAATGTTAATGACAAGCTCTTTGTTCCATAGAGAACAAATGCCTTTTGGAAAAAACCAGCAACACAAATGATATATAAAGCCAACCAAATCAGAATCCTTGATCCAACCATTATTAAGAAAACAGCATACGAGTTCCTGCACTTACCCACAGCGCTCTCCAAGCACGAAGTAAGTATCTGTGATGTCCCTGTATTTAATATCTGTAAATATGGTAAGTGCGGGTTTATTAAGCGATATATGGTAAGTGACTGAGTGAGAGGGGGGAGTACATGGGCTAGAATGCTGGAGAATGTTGGATGGTGATTGGCTGAGTGTTTGAATGGCTGAAGGTATAAATGAGAGGATGACAGTTGAGTCAGGGGGAGTTGTGGGGGAGTTGTTGAGGGAGTTGAGAGACTCGTGAGTGGAGAGTTATTTGGATGAGTTGGTTGGCAGAGTTCTGAGGGAGGGTTGGATTATATTTGGCTGGTATTTAGGCAGAATATATAAGACTGGAAACATAAAGAGTGACACTATATGAAACCATACGCTTGTTGAACATTCCTAAAGAAATCTTGTTATTTCCTGGTGTTATCACATAAATACTTTTATTGGTTTACCAAAAGCCTGATCCTTGGCTGGGGATACACAGACCAGAAGGGAGGGCAGGGTAATTACCAAGGCTGGAGGGAAACAGTATTGAATAAATGGTGGCAGCGGTGAAGAGAGATACTGTAACATCGTCAAGTATCCAGAGCAACCCAGGATTGTATGCTTTATAGACAAAGATACAGGGGGGTTGTGGACAGCAAGGGCACCCAGACACAAAGTAACAAGCCATAGGGAGACTAAGGTGAAGTCTCTAGCAGTATTGTTTACAGGGCTTGGCTGGTGGTGGTGCCTAGCAGTGGGATCTTGTGAGATCTGTGCTGGAGCGTGTGAGAGAACAAATAAAAAATGAGATCCTAACAGGTGGTGGCCCTGGTGGGAGTATCACAGGTAGAGCCAGCTGGTGGGATCGTCACAGTAATATCTTACATTGATTATTCCAATAGCATCTAAGAAAATGGTAGTCAAGGGAGATGCTTGACAATAACTCTGTTTGGACATTATACAAATCTGGAAATGCAACATGTGAGAGGGGAGAATGGGAATGAATGTGGCAACTCTGTTCCCATCTCTGTTGCCTTCCATGAGTTGGCAGGATCCTGCTTTTTCTTGAGGAGGATTGCCATGTACAGTAGGAACCCCAGGGTTCTACGTCATGTGGTGAGCCTCCACAATGAAGACTAGAAGCAGGCTAGTGTTATAGGATTGGGGGGTTGGCATGGATGATGTCTTTGGATCACCTTCCAGATTGTGATTTTGTTATCTGTAGATATGCAGTTCATATTAGATCTGCTGAACTGGTCAAATCAATTTCTTTCATAGTTCTAGTTACTTTGTTCAGCTGATAGACCAGATTTGGGCCAAGGCAGTCCTGTTGCTATAGGAACTCTTGCAGGAGAGTGATCTCCCCTCCCTCCCCCAGTTTTTGGTGTGTGTGTTAAGTCTGATGTGAAGCTGGAAAGACACATCGAGGCTTGCCTCGCTCTTCCTGCTGAATCCAAAGCTATAGCTTCCGGGAGCCTCCCCTAGAAGCCTAATGGGGAAGCAAGATCTATTGGAGTGTTAATGCTAAAAACCCTTCCATCTTATGCTCAGGTTGTATATATGTGTAAATAAAACCATATAACCTAAAGACACCACAGTCTCCACTGACCTTCATTCTTCCCCCTTCAGACAATCATCCTCCAACTTGTGGGACGCAACAAAAGGTGAAACTAGCATGCTTGTTCCCACTCTCCCAACTCCCTTGTTGTATTGCAGGATTTATTAAATGCCTGAATAGGGCTAATCTCACACCAGAAAGCTTTGTGTGGATTTCATTGTCCTGAAAGTAGTGACAGTTTTACATTATAGTAAGATGACGACACTGGTGGTGATGATAATGATTACATTTATATCTGCCTTTTCCTTCTCTGAGCTCAATGCTTCCTTCTTTCTCCTTCATCCCACCCCCCTTTTTCTTCACAGTCCTGTGAGGGCATGCCTAAAATTGTTGTTTACTGTCAGTATTTATAAGAACTTATTGATGACTTAAGACTTATGACTTGCCTTATAACTGATTGTTTTAAATATGATCAGCTACCGATTTAATCTGCTTGTTTAATAAAAATTATATACTGTTTTTCATCAAAGTTGTGTGTTAAATGGAAACCAGAAACAATGACAAGTTTAACAGCAACAATAAAAACTAGGGCTGTCAACCAATTTTAAAAAAGTAATTGAATAATCATCTGCCTTTTAAAGGATCAGCTTGATTCATTGCATTTAAATAAATGTGTATATTACTAAAATCTTTTCACAGGGACTCTCTTGAGATATTGTTCGTAATGTAAAGTAACTTAGAATTTAATACATTTCAGGTTACCACTCGCTGTCCTGGGGCTCATATAATGCTACATCAGGATTTAGTATGCCATGGATGACCTCAGTGAGCCCAAGTGAAGCATTTGGCTTGCATGTTCACCTTCCACTCTCCTCCCCCTACACTGTTGGAATGAAAATTTCACAAGAGTTTAACGTCAGTTTTAAAAAATCTTGGCTTAGTGCAGGGGTAGGAAACTAGGTTGGGACAGCAAGTCAGAGCCTTATCTTCCCTTCCCCATATGGAGTAAATTTGACAGATGGGCAGGGCCAACCAATTATCAATAACCTGATATCACGATTGCATAGGGCGACAGGGCACTTTGAAATCCCCACAATCATCAGGACTGCAAAGCACCACACATGGTTTGCAAACAGCCTTGAACAGTGCTTTGAAGCCCTGTTGATCACCTGACCATTGGTGCTTCAAAGCGCCAAACAGGGTTGTTTGCATAGGGCTCTCTGCTCAGGTCTTTGCAAGCTCCTGCAAAGATCGGCTGGCTATAGAGTTACCCACAGGAAACACTGTGGTGCAGTCAGTGCCATGGAGCCTGAAGCTGATCGGTGCTTACTTCAGATGTTGCTTTCTGATGGGATTGGCTGCACTAGGGAGTTCCCCATGGGGAACTCGGAGAACAGCTGGTCCCATCTGGCTTGCTCTTGCTGAATGGTTGTAACAGAAAGCATCCCTTGCCAATGCACAATCAGGACCGTACTTTAGGGTTGCTGATGTGACATCAGGTGTGGGGCAGGTGGAGTTGGATTTGGGGGGAATGGCCTCATGGGCCAAAGTGGAACCTGTAATGGTCCTAATTAGGATCATGGGCCAGAGGTTCCCCCATTCTGCCTTAGTGTAACATTCAATTTAGGAATGCTGGTTTAAAACAAACAATGGTTAATTTAACAAGCTAGCTTCTTAACCTATGAGTGGAATTTGGCTTGTTATGAAAGTTACCATTAAACAAAACAAAAACCCCAGAACAGGATCCATGGCTCGAGTATATCACTAGACAGAGATTCTTTGAAAGTGAACCTCAGCTCTTGCATAGTCGTCCCAACCATGAGGGGTGGGGGGTGGAGGAGGGGCTTGGAGCTGGAAGCATGCAAATCCAATGGTTTAGTGTTATGTGCAAAACATGACTATTGTTTGATGGAAAGACCCATTTTAATATTATCTTTTTGCTCCTAATTATAGTAACACCCTAGAATCAACAGAGCATTAAAAATAAATAGCTGTCCCTTTGACTCCCAATTCATCAAGTTTGTTCCTTTCCACAGATTAATTAATTAAAGCTTTAGATTAGCTTATCTACTGATTAAGACATGCTGCCTTAATAAAAGTCCTACCAGCAACTCCAACAGATGCCAGAACTTCCCCGCTCCAGAGCTTGGCAAAACAGGAATGTCTCTAGCATCAGCCAGAAACGCTTTGTGGATGTAGGTTGGCAGCTCTCCCAGGAGAGCAAATTATTCAAAGATGGAACAAGTGGCTGCTTCCCAGAATTTTGGCACACCCGGGTGAGATTTGAGCCCTGTAAAAGGGCAGATGGACATTTAGTATAAAAGAGCAAGGAATGGAAGGAAAGAGTGCTGTCTGTCTGGTAAACCATTCTTTAAATAGAAAATTTCAATTAAAGCTCCCCAAAACAAATGCTGCTTGTGGGTGGAGTGATGGTCTTTGGTCTTCAGGTTTTAAGCAATATAGCTATTGGATTGTGATTGGTGAGTTTGTATTCCTCAGTTTTTGGCAGCTGCAGTGAAGTGCTTAACAAAGAACCTATTGAGAGGGCCCATAATTATTAATCACTTTTGAAATGCTTGCCTTTTGATATCAAGATAGCAGCTGCTTGGCTGAAGAAGTGAGCAGCCATTGCAGACAGGGCTGTCACCAGGCATGACTGGGCCCTTGAGCACCAGCCTTACAGGCCCGAGGCACAGTGGCCCAACACTGTGGTGTTGTATACCCATACAAGTGGTGTGGGGCTAATGAGCCAGCCTGCGCGCCCCACCTAACCTCTTGTGTCATGTGCTATCTAAGCCCATGCTTTCTTTATTGCTGCGGGTGTCTGGGAGCTCTATCTCCATGATCCATGGCAGGGTCGGATTGCAGGCCTCGAACAGGAGTGCCACCCTCCCATCCTAAGGATTGGCCCTTCAGGGCCCCCTCTGGGCTGCAGGGGCCCTTGGCGAGGGCCCAACCTGGCCACCCTCTGGCATTGGCCCTGATTGCAGAGGAGGAAATGCATAGCTGAGCCAAGGCATGCCACAAGACTTTCATGTATAATTTAGTACCTACATGGCTCCCAAGCCACCATCTGGGAGTCAATATGATATGATGTATGGTTACGCACATACACACACATATTAAGGATCAACTTAAATTAGTGAGCAAGCTTTTGAGTTCACCAGAGTTCTTTAGTCTGGATCACAAAAGTCCCTTTTGTTATTTTGCTTAATATCCAGCCTAAAGATGAGTTCTGGAAAACATGAAAGCTTGCTAGAGATTATGTGACATTTGGGATGTTCCTAACAACGATGTAATCCTATGTTGACTGTAATATAAGCTGCAGCAATCTAAGTATAGACATTCTTTTTAAGCTGTAAAACTAATAAAGGAGTCCAGAATATGGCTTTTAATTCTCTGAAGTTTGAAATAAGTGTTCAGTTTAAGCAAAACATTTAGTTCTGTTTAATAAGTAGCCAAGCACTGATGTGCAGTGCTTGTGTGGTGGATGTGTTTACAAATCACGTTTTTGTTTTATTTAGCTTGTGTTTTGTTCCTTTTTTAGAAACCCAAGCATCCTACAACAGGGTTAATTGCCATTGCTTTTGCATTTCATATATGCAGTGAAGTTCACCTGGCAGGCTTCAAGTATAATTTTGAGGACCGAAACAGTTCTTTGCACTATTATGGTGATGACACCATGTCTCTGATGATTCAGGTAATGTGCTATTAGCATGCATATTTAATTTAATTTTGATTGGGTTTTATAAAATGGTGGGTTTGTGTTATCAGAAAGGGAGAGTGCTTGAGTTTCACAGAACCCCTCCCATCTCCTGCAGTCCTCTACTACATCCCAAATTGTGCCAGAGGGCTCCCCTTGTTCTTTAGGATTTGAGGATACCTAATATTCTCCTGATTAGGCCCCAGAATTAGGAAACAAATACCTCTTTTCACTTTTATTTATGAAATTCTGTATTATTTTTGTTCTGCGCAGAGTGAATACCATGACATTTCTGCTGAACAAAGGTTTCTGAAGGAACTTGTGGACCGGAGCATTGTGGTCAATCTCACAGAAGAATAAATTATGGAAGAGTAATCGCTATTCTCCACAAGACTGATTGGGGGTGGGGTGGGGGGCTCTTTTTTCTAAATTTGGACTCTTATTTTTTTAAAGTGTTTATAGCTATTTGCCAAGATATTTAAGAAGAGACTTGTGAAAGCCATGCTATGCATATCCTCCAAGTGTAGCAAATGCAGAAGAATGCCTCTGCCTGGTTGATATTAGACCAGCAACCAAACACCCCAGTTAATTGACACAAGTGGATTTTATAACAGAAGAAACAACCTTCAGCTAACAGTGGAGATGTATAAAAAGGGTACTGTTTTTATTAACAAGAAAACGGTGTTTTCAGTTGCTGTTTTTTTCTTCTTCACGCTCTCCACCCACCCACCCCGTTTGCATTTCCCATGTGATCACTTATCACCATCCTAGACCTTCAGAGGTCTACATTTTGGATGTGGGGAGTATACAAAGTCCTCTGTCAAATGTGAACATGAGTGAAAATGAGGGAGCTTAAAAGAGAAATTAAAGTGTGGTGGGGCCCATGAATGAATCTTCATTCAATTACAGGACACTTGACATGCTGGAAGTAGTTTACGTTATGGTTGATTCAGTTTAGAAGACAGCTACAAGCACTGGCTTTTTTAAGGAGCTAATGCAAACATTCCTTAAGGAGCTACTCAATACTTATGATAGAGACAGCAAATATAATGGTCCACTCACAGCATTGTTGCTTGCTGTATACTTAATATGTGAGTAATATGGGAGGCCCGAGGTTGATCATCTTATTTTCATTGGTACTGTTAAAATTTTGTTTGAGAGATGAGCCTTTTTAATTATGGTACTACTGGTGAAGCTAAAACAGTTGCTCAGCTCTGAAATTCCTACGTCTCAAAACAGGAAACATATTTTTCTACATGAGGTAATTCATCTGTCTCCAAGATACTGCAGTGGATGCTTACAATGTAACCTGGAGACCAATGGTGCATCTTCTGAATGCTTCCAGAACTGAAGTTGTTTGTTCCAAACAGTCAGTGGTTCAGGATTCTCTTAAATCATCATAAGAAGCCATAAATCAAAATTTCTGAACTACAGTACTGCATGTGATCTGAAAGGTAATAAATGTTGAGGGGTTATGCAAGTATGTGACAACCCTTTTCTGCTGTTCATTTTTAGATTAGTTGAGCAAATACGTGACACCCTTTTGTTTTGTTTTGTTTTAATTTCCTGCACTGTTAAGTTTCAAACGTGATGTTGGGGTCTTTGCCTATGAGGAAAGTCTTAATAGCTGAGCTGCTCTTTAAATGATGCACATTGTTGGTGATTTCACTTTCACAGTTTACCAAAAACTGGCCGGAAAATTTCAGAGATATCTAAGTGAATGAACAAAGCTCACTTTACAGGCTTTCCCCTGATGTGCCCTCTATTTGCTTAACAGCTTTAAAGCAGGGAGAAGAAGAAGCTCAACAAATGGTGGCCCTCCCCTGCCTGATACCTGCCACTTAGTATAGTAGGGCTGGAAACCAGACAGGTGCAACTCAACACGGGGGGTGGTGGCAGAGCTTCACCACCTAATTGCTGACTGTTTTCCAGTTGTTAAGGGCTGAGGAGCCCTACTAAGAAAAAAAGAGTTGGCAATCCTTGCAGGGAGTGTAACATATGTCTCTAATTTTTGTGTGTGTTTGCACTATTTATCAACACTGCACATGAAGCTTTTTCTTTATATGAAGATAAAGTGAGAGCCAACGCTTCATCTCCTTGCCTTCTGGCATGTTGGGCTGCTGTCAGAGGTACAGACACAGTACCAGTAAAAACTGGTGGCACACCTAGAGCTGATTAGCCTGTAATTTTTCCAGCAGCAAATCAGTTAAGTAAGGCCTGATAGAACTCTAGGATCTTTACAGGGCCATATTCAGAGAAGCTAAAAGAGTAAAAAATGCCCATGTGATTTTTGTGTGTGCTTGTGTGCACTTGCAAAATCCCTGTTCTTTTTAAAAACACAAATGTTATGTTCGCCCTTAGAAAGCTCCTCTTGGTAGATACAAATTCTGTTTCCAAACTTGTAGCTTCTTCCACTGGACCCACTCAACATCCTTTCACACCCAAATACAAGTGTGTGCTCCCAAATTGTCTAACCCAAAGATCACAATGATTCTTCTCAAGGAAGATGATCCTAAGTTTCTGGGTCTATTTGGTTTTGGTTTAAAAACCCTTTTTTCATTAATAAGACTTTTCAGAAAACATTTAAGGTTTCTGCTTGATATTCTTCTATAAGCTACTAGTTTCTTTGCAGTGTTTGTTTAAGGCCCCCTTTTAATATCATTGTTTTATACCTACTGTATATAGCTTTTGACTCTGATTTAGCAGATAGGAGCTGACAAATGACATATGTGATAAGGCAGTTATCTGCCCTTGGAGTACTGACTGCTTTTCTCTGTTAAAAGAAAAATATTTTGATCCCATTATGATTTCTGTATACACCCAACAGCCAGTAGAAAAAAAATATATACAGACATTGACCCTGTGTGTGTGTGTGTTTATGTATATTTTAGGTGATTAATGGAATCCTTCTAGGGATCCAGAGCAAGCTTGAGTGAAGTTCTGTTTGTTGCTTTCAAAACTGTCTTACACACACACACAGACACACACAGACACACATATATTGTGTGTGTGTGTGTGTGTGTGTGTGTGTGTGTGTGTGTGTGTGTGTGTGTGTGTGTGTATATATATATATATATATATGAGAATTCTCTCATTGACTTGTATCTGGAATAGTCCTTCCCATCTGTAAAAAGTGAACAAAAATAATAACAAATGAACAATTGTACTGTATAGCCAGTTTGCAAAGATATAAATGAGTGCATTTATACATCTAAAAGCTGGCATTCATTTAGGATATGTTTGTAAACCCGTATGTTGGTTGATGATTACTTTGATTTGTCTTTCACAAATATACCTGTTCTTCTGTAAGGCCTCAGGTTTCTCAACTCTTTTTCAGGCCACTCTGTTCAATTCCACTTTTATTCTGATACTGTTGTGTGAAGTCCCGGGGCAGACTCCAAGGGAACTCTGGGTAAAATACAGTTGTGGAGGAGCTCCCCTGTTGCTGGGCATTGATAGACTGATCAGGCAATGGTATCAGCCAGTCAAAGCAGCATTCTCAGCAATAATGAAGCAGTCTTATCACCATTTTAATATACCACCATGCCCTGGAGCAATGCTATGTCGAGGGCATGGTGGGGAATGTATATGACAGCTAGGCACCCAGGATCCAGAGATGGGGGGAAGCATTCCCCCCCCAGCAAGGCAGGCATCAGTGGTGGATCCTGACAAGGTGCTGGGGTCCTGGCTGCTGCCCCTATGGGTTCTACAACAGTGCTTGTGCGTAGCCAGTGTGACTGTGCAAGATTTTGATTTCTCCAGATGCAATGACACTTGAGGAGGTTTCCTTTCTTAGCACATACTTCATAGCAGGTGTGGGGACCCTTTGCCCCTCCAGATGTTGCTGAACTACAACTCCCACCACCCCTGACAGTTGGCCATGTTTGCTGGGACTGATGGATGTTGTAGTTCGGCAACATCTGAAGGGCCAAAGGATCCTCGCACCTCCTTCTTAGTTTTAAGTGATTAACTGTAGTACTACTGTGAAATCTAAAGTCCTGCATCAAAAAACACCATTTTATTTAACTCATCCCACTATTTTAAAAGTGAAGTCCTTTGACTTTGCCAAGTGGTATATTGGGGTTAACTACTATTCTTGAACTTCATTTTTTCTCAGTTAGTATAATGATTTAGGAGAATACTGGAATATGAAAATGGATCAGATTTACACAAATGATTTCAGTATTTTGGTTCTGATGTACTAATATCAAACTTGTGAATATCAAGCAGCAGGCATAATTGTGGCCTGAAAGATAAGTTTAAATAGTGTAATTATTACATTATTGTAGACCTTAAATGTTTCTTTTGTATCCCCCAAAGCCTTCTTACCTTTCTTACAATTTAAAATGTAGTATTTTTAGTGTGTGTGTATGTGTAAATTCCTGTCTTGATAAATGAAAATATTGATGACTTTTCAATTTTGTTTCACCTGGATGCAAATTTTGAGACCCATTGTTATTTTTTGTTTAAAGTGGAATTTTCAATGTTGTAAATATAAAGAGACTTATTTTTGTTATAATAAACACATTAAAATGCTACACGTGTTTGTTGCCCTCTTTAGAAGAATATGTACATTGGGTTGTGCATCAGTACAGCATACATATGCACACATGTTGCCAACAATATGACTGATGAGATGCAAAATCAATACGCACCACACCACTTTCATTTTTGCATCAAAATAATGTCAGCTCCACACTGCATGCTGAATCCTGTACATGTTGTCTCAGAAGTAAGTCCCATTGAGTTCAGTGGGGCTTAGTCCCAGGTAAACGGCTTAGTGCAGGTAAATGCCATTTTAAGCTCCTGCTGCAGTACTACATACCACTATTATAAACAGTCTTCTGTGATGTTCTACTGTATATTCACTGATAGGCAAAAAACCTTGTGGTTTAAGAATGTACCTATAGCCCACAGATATTTCTACCAAACTTTAAAAAGCAGGGGAATTGGGCAGCTATAGTGAACTGCCCTACAAAGTTGTCAAAATGCAAACACAATTTGGGTTGGTCTTTCACAGTCCAATCCACTTGCTGTGTAGCTTGCAAGAATTTGGTAACATGTGCCTCTGAGCATATGGTGAGTGGTGGCAACACCTGCCATCTCCAAAGATGGAGAATTATATTTTTGTATGTTTGTTGGTGTTCTTCTTACTTTGCTTCTTTCCTGTGTGACTAATGTTTCTACAGAGAATCTAAACTAGAAAATTTTATTTCCCTCATTATTCATCCTAGAAATCTGTGTCAAATTTATTTTTATTAATTTCAAAGCCTTTTTATTGGTCAATGTGATATGATGGTGATGACAGCCTTTTTTGTTTCAAACTGGAGGTTATGGTCTATTTCTATTTTGGGTGCATTAACAGTTGGACCTGAAACTGCAGTTTAATGTAAAATCAGACTGATTACAATATGCTGCTACTTTAGCAATGACTCTAGTTGTTGGAAAAAAGAGGATGCATGTTTTCAGCCTGCTATGTTTAAACCACTTTATTTAAGGCAAGGTATTCACGATCAATTAAAAACATAGAGCACACCTAGAATTTTGCTAGAATATATTTCACCTCACACTGTTTTATCTTGTGGAAATTGAGACACTTCTGAGGTCCAATGGAGACTATTTTGCAGAAGTCAGTGCCATTATTCCACAATTATGTTTGGAGTTTTTTTAGTATAAATTTTGCAAAGTGTTGCTGTACTTCACATATTCATAGAAACAAAAGCAAAAGAAAATGATTTCCTATAGAAAACTTCACTAAAATTGCAAAGTAAATCAGACATATTTAAAGTGACCATTTGAACTATATCAACTGTCTTAATAATGTTGCTTCCTCCCGGCTAAAACAAGATCACCACAGGACATATCTTCTTTCTATTATTTGGGCTGATTACAGGTGTTGCCACCACTCACCATACGCTCAGAGGCACATGTTACCAAATTCTTGCCAGCTACACAGCAAGTGGATTGGACTGTGAAAGACCAACCCAAATTGTGTTTGCATTTTGACAACTTTGTAGGGCAGTACAATATCTCAGAGAGGAGTTCAGGTCTCCTGCTCCCCTGGTGCATTCACTATAGCTGCCCAATTTCCCTGCTTTTTAAAGTTTGATAGAAATAGCTGTGGGCTATAGGTACATTCTTAAACCGCAAGGTTTTTTGCCTATTAGTGAATTTCCCTGCTTTTTAATCCGGGAGGTAAGAAATGGGATCCTGTGCAAGTTTGCTGAGAATGGATTGATCATTTGCATGCTTATTGAGTTAAGTGGGATTTACACACACACACCAGGCAATCATGCTTAGCATAGGTGAAACTGACCATGGGATGGGGAAGGGAGGAGGGAGGGGTGGAAAGGCAAAGGGGAGGACTGGGATGGGAGCAGGCAGGAGGGGGAGGGGAGAAGGACAGATTTGGTCGTTTGCATGTTTATTGAGTTCAGTGGGATTTACTCTCGTGCAATCATGCTTAGGATAGGTAAAACTGACTGGGGGGGAGGGACGGAGGGCTGGAGTGGGCAGGGAAGAAGGAAGAGGGGAAGAGAAAGGGAGAGGAAAGGGGAAGGAAGGAAAAGGCAGGTCTGATCATTTGTATGATTATTGAGTTGAATCGGATATACTCCTATGCAATCATGATTACGATAGGTAAAATTGACCAGGCTGGGCCTGCCAACCAAGACGTCTTCTGTATCTTTCACAGTTGGGCAGGGGGAAGGGACAATTTTACCTTGTGGTTTTTCCCATTACAATGTTGCAAGAACACCAGCACTTGGCTGACTTTCTCTTCTCCTAAAGATACAGGATCAGTCTCAGGCCCTGAACCTGGCAACCCTACCTCCCACCCAAATTTAAAACAAAGCTGTCCCTGGCCACATCCACACCAGGCCTCTATTACACTTTGGACTATCATTATTTATTTATTTATTTAGTGTATTTATATACCGCCCCATAGCCGAAGCTCTCTGGGCAGTTTACAATAACTAAAAACATTAAAAACAAATATACAAATTTAAAAACACATCTTTTAAAAACAATTTAAAACAATTTATCATGGCTTCTCTCAAAGCCATGGCTCAAAGCCAATCATGGCTTCTCTCAAAGAATCCTGGGAAGTGTAGTTAGTGAAGGGTGCTGAGAGTTGCTAGGAGACGCCCTGTTTCTCTCACAGACCTTTAATCAGAGTGGCTGAGTGTTAACCATTCTCTCAGGGGAATAGGAGTCTCCTCTCAGCACCCTTCACAAACTACACTTCCCAGGATTCTTTGAGGGAAGCCATGACTGTCTCAAGTGAAATCAAGTCTGGTGTGGGTGTGGCCCTCTGATTAGCCAAGCCCAGCAGCTGTGAGGCTTTTAGAACACTGATAGTTGGTCCTTACTGAGCATGCCCCTCGTTATAATAGGCTTCCAGCCAAAATTTCTTAAATTAATTAAAAATCAACCAGGCATTTTTTTTTAACTTTTAAACTGCAGTAGATGAAGGTCAGAGTATGGGGCAAGGTCAGTATTAGGATTACAGGTACTCTGTGAACATGGCTGATTTTTAATGAATTTCAACAGATTATGAGAACTTGCAGAAAAAAGTCCAAAAGGGCTCTGAGTTTTTTTTCTCTCTTTTTAGACTTTGAACTCTCAATTCTCTCTGACTGTTTTGTAAATCGCCATGAAAATTGACAGGGTTGTTAAGCAAGCGTTTCTGAGTTCAGAACTATAAGTTTTGTAAGGTTTTGTTTTGAAATGAGCTTATGGGAAGCCTCAGAATGGCATGGGGGGATATTTTCCATTTAACATTGCGGAATGTGAAAAATCCCCGCTGACTATAGTATACAGTCACTCTCGTGGCTGTATATATGCTTATTATTGCTGTGTGTGGTAAGTAGTGATGGGGGGAGTGGCTGAGTTAGAATGTTGTGATTGGCTGAGAAACTGGGGATGCATGTTCATCTTTGAGTGTGTGGCAGTTTGTCAGATAGGGCTATGATCTGAGTGGAGATTGATAGGGAATTGATGCTGAGATAGACATGGCAGATTTTGTGAGATCAGGATTTGTTTGAGTGGTGAGATTTGATGGGAATTTAGAGAATAGGGCTTAGTATTAGTGAGGGACTAGGTATTTTAGTTATTTAGATAGGGTAGAGCAGGATTAATAGTCTTTTAAAAAATATATGCATATACTGCTGTAATAATTTTTTTTATCATCCTATGCCTGAGGTTCACTTTACTAAGGGAGAGTAAAGCAACGTAACAGTGGTATCGCACATACATCCTCACATAACTAATGTGTATTTGTGCCTAAGAGAAAGGTCCTGGTGTTAGGAAATATTTTATTTCTAGGCCCCAAGAGTTGTTCAGAAACGCTAAATTGTAGCCAGAACTAGTGCCGCAATGAATGATGGAACTAAGAGGGGGTGGGGAACATAACACTCTATGTTTCGTTTCTTCTGTCGTGAGAGATAATACCCAGAGGCGCCTCTCAGGCTGTAGCATCTTGGAAAAGAGATAAAGTGTATCCCTTCTGGATTGTTGTTATTTCTCTTGCCTTGTTTCAGTTTTACACATCCTGTGCATTGTAGCAAACTCGGCACAAAGGAAGAAGTGTTCCCCAAATGCTTTGCTACAATTGTATCCATAGATTTACGTCATACTGCTGAGTGGATAACTTTTACAGGCATACTAGCCCTATCTTTATCTTTTACTGGTGTCAATCTAACTCTCTTCCTCGCCTTCCGTAGTTCTTATCTCAAAATGAGTTTTCTTAGATTGACAAGTGTATAAATTCTTTATCAATTTCTCACTTTTTAAGAATTATAAGAAATGTAACAAGGATAAGAAAATGCACTTGCTTTATCTCTGTAATACTGTATTCCCTGTCTGTTATGATTTTAGTAATATTATATCTTGTTTTGCTTATGAAACCTCTATAATGATGCTTCAATTAATAAACCATGCTCTCTTCCCTGTCAGACTGCTGTCTGTACAGTTTAGGGAACCCTCTTGATCAAGCAGTATTGTGTGTCTACTTTATGTTTGGTATCTGGCTGAGCCACTGAAACAGGTAAATTAAATTGCCAAGTTTGCACTCCTATCCAGGGCTGAGGGGTGCGTTAGCTCGCCCCTTCAGAAGGAAGGGGGGGCACTCAGATTTGAACCCAACAATTGGTGGCCCGTAGGGGGATCCCACAACAACTCCGTGCCAGGTTTTGCAAAACACCCACAGGCGCCCAGAGAGACTTTCTCTCAAATAGTGTTTTGAAGGACTGGGCAACGGGACTGCTGGGATAAATTGAAGTAAAGTGGTGCCTGCCAGATATCATGGGGCAAGGGAATAGTAAAGCATGTGTTGTATGTCCTATTGATGCTGTAACCCCATTAAGTCTGATGTGTAGGTACTGGGATGAAGGACATCTTCCTGTTAAGGTAGGTATGCAAAAGAAAACCATGGTAAAGTTATGTGTTAAGGAATGGACAAAGGTAACTGCAGTTGGGGCACCAGAGAAGAGGTGGCCTCGGGTTGGGTCCTTTGATGCCACTCGTTTATTTGAGGTGAAAAAGCGGCTAGAAAAGGATAGCCCAGCGCAGCTGGCTTTCTGGTCCTTATGGGAAGTGGGGGCACAGAACTGGGCTGCTGCTAGAATAATGATGATGGGTAGGAACGTAACTGACAACAGTCCCCCTCCTGGCTATTTTGCTGATGACCCACCCAGACGGCAGCCTATTGGCCGCACCACAATCACATTCGTTCCGCCACCTCCAAGCCCTCTGGATGGTGGGACCTCATCGGGGTTATTGTCCGACTCAGACCCACGGGTCGGCGGTGAGCCATCTGGGAGGGAACCCAAGGTAGAAACTGGTTCTACCAACCCTAGCGGGGGCCAAAGCCCAACGCAGGGGCCGGGTTGGGATATGGATGCAGAGGGCCAGTTACAGCACACACACACACAAGTACACCACACAGCTATATTTCAGATGCACAACCACAAGGTCCAAAATTACGCCGGCTCCTCACTCAACAATCACCAAGCCAACAAAATATTACCGAGGGTGTAAGCTCGACATCCCAACATCGATTTTTACCAACGTCCATTTGTTTTACACCACATCCAATACCTGTGCCTGTTGCATGTCCCCACTGCACCCAATCCCCTTCCACCCCTTTCAGTCTATTCTCCCCTGGTACCCTCTCCCCTTCCCCGTGTTTTTCTCTTTCCCATACACTCCAAACACCTCCAGAAGTTTTTACCTGCCAAACAGGCTCATCTCTCCAAACCTCTGCAAGCCAGGAGGCGCAACAGGCAACGCCGACATTCCCACAACCGCCTGTTGAAAGAGTGCTTCCCTTAATGATTAACCAACAGCCATATATAGACACCAATGGAGCCATGAAGCACGCAGTGCTTCCGGAATATAAAGCATGGCTGGAATGGGATCTTAAGGAATGGAGTAAGATGGAAGGATCCTTTGAAGAATCCCCTACCAAGATCCAGAATTTGCTGAGGAGACTGTTCAATAGCCATAATCCCACTTATGGAGACGTCAATTACCTCTTAGACCGAATGTTAACTGGAGAAGAGCGAAGTCGCCTTTGGGCGCTGGAATCTGCCTGGGCTGCCGAGGATTCAACCACCAGATGATCCTGGGAAAGGAGAACGGAAGCAGCCGCTTCCTGGACAGGTAATGAGTGGACTCCCGACAGACGCACACAGCTTAGGGCAGACAGAGACCGGCTTCCCACCCACCTAAAACAAATGGCCCCAAAACCACCCAATCAGACCAAATTCCTGGCCATTAGGCAGGAATCCACCGAGGCTCCACGTAAATTCTGGACTCGGTTGCTAGAAGGGGCACGCAATTATACCAATTTGAACCCAGAAAAAAGGAGGATCAACCCACGTTAGTTGCCTCGTTTGTGCATCAAGCAATTCCGTCCATACGGGATTACTTCCAGCACTATAGGCCAGGGTGGGGTGCTGAGTCGGTCGCTGCGATTTTGGAAGTGGCAGATGTCATTTGGGAAAACGAGAAGGAAAAAGGTCGGAAGCACGAGAAGAAAGAACAGTATCAAATGCTTGCATCCGCTCTCCGTGGCTCTTTGGGAATTAGATACCCCCGGGGAGGGAGAGGCCGAGGTTCCCGAGGTCGTGGACGAGGACAGCCTTGGGGGGGCACCGGGAGCAATCTGGGGTGTTACCGATGCGGGGATCCATCGCATTTCCTGAGAGACTGCCCACTGGCAGAAGGGGCTAGCATTCCGGACGGGTACGGTAATCCTTTTACTTTTGCAGATAACAGTGCACTACCTCCTCCGATGCCTCCAAGCGCGCCACCGCCTCAACAGCAGCAAATCCCAACTGCATGGAACCAGATCGGAGTAATGCCCCAACGACAGACACAACAATGACTAACCGGACCTACTAACCAAACAGCCCATTCCTGGAAGGAGCTAGGAATGCTTGCAATTCTGTCCTTGGCCGGCACATTCCTCCTCCTTCCCCCTGCGACGGCCGAACCCGTTATTTCAATGTGTGTGGAAGGATCTGAGTTTCCCTTTCTGGTTGACACAGGTGCAACTTATTCTCTTTTGATTAAGGCACCAAATGCATGGCTTACAGAAGACTCAAAACTTGCAATGGGAATGGGGGGGGTTCCTCAGGTGCTCACCATTACAAAACCTCTGCAGGTTGAGCATGAGGGACGAATGTTTAACCATGTGTTCTTGTTTTCTAGAGATTGCCCCATGTCTCTGATGGGGCAGGATATGCTTTGTAAACTTGAGGCCACTTTAACCTGCACTCCTGGAGGGGCAGGATTGTTGCTCAGCATATTCGGGGTAAGGGATGATGCACACACGTTAGGAGACATTATATTACACGAAGACCTGAAAGAACTACCTGCTTCATTGTGGGGAACAAAAGACACTGACGTGGGACTTTTGAAATCAGTACAGCCAATCAAAATACAGGTAAAACAAACCCTTCCCCCTCCATGCATTCCGCAGTACCCCTTGTCTTTAGAAGCACGGGAAGGGATCCGTCCCATCATTGAAGGGTTCATCAGAGAAGGAATTATACACCCCCAACGTACTCCATGTAATTCTCCCATTTTGCCCATCAAGAAACCTCCAAAAAAACCAGGGGATCCTGTTAAATGGAGATTTTGCCAGGACCTTCAAGCGGTCAATAAGTATGTTGTTCCCCTCCACACTGTGTAGTACCAGATCCAGCCACTATTGTCAGCCAAATTCCTTGGGATGCTCAATGGTTCACAGTAATAGACTTAAAAAATGCTTTTTTTAGCATTCCTTTGCACCCGGAATCTAAATTTTTGTTCGGATTTGAATGGGACCACTGCAGTATGGTCTGGGATAGAATCCCACAAGGGTTCAGAAATAGTCCACAAATTTTTAGCCAATGTTTAAGAGAGGATCTGGTAGACTTCACCCCTTCTGGAGGCTCTACTATCATTCTTTACGTAGATGATGTCCTGCTGACCAATGTGAATGATGGCAGACTACGGGAGGATGGTAAGGCACTTCTAAGCTATCTCCATTCCAGAGGACATAAGGTAGACCCAAAGAAATTACAATGGGTCTCCCAGAAAGTTAAGTACTTGGGGTTCATACTGACATCAGAGGGCAGACAGATGGACCCAGAAAGGATATCTACAATACAGCAATGCCCGCTGCCCTGCTCCAAGAAGCAGCTGAGGGGATTTTTAGGCATCATCGGATTTTGTAGACAGTGGCTTCCTTCCTGTGGGGAACTCTGTAAACCTCTTCATGCTCTCACGACTAAGAAGGCTGCAGATCCCCTTGTGTGGTGCCCCGAGTCGATATTAGCGTTCCAACAACTGAAGGACGGTGTGGCAATCTCAATGTCCCTCAAGCCGCCCAACTATGGTAAGCCCTTTCACTTGTTTGTGCATGACAAGGAGGGAGTGGCAAGCGGAGTGTTAACCCAGAAGTGGGGTCCTAGCCACTTCCCGGTGGCGTTTTATTCACAACAAATAGACACTGTGGCAAAGGGCACCCCCTCATGCACACGTGCCTTAATGGCAGCGGCACTCTTAGTGCAAAAAAGCAAAGGTTTAACTCTGGGGCACAGCACTATTATATGGACTTCCCATGCTTTATCAGCTCTACTCCGCAGGGGTACTACCCGGGTTTTTTCGGCTCAAAGACAACAGCAACTTGAAGCAGAACTGCTGGAGGATCCGAACTTGACTTTCGAGAGATGCGGTCCGTTGAATCCAGCTACTTTGCTGCCTGATCTCCCTGCACCACTGGACAATCACGATTGTGTGGACGTGGTCAACTCCACCCTCCAAGTAAGACAACATTTGTCTGACAAGCCATTGTCCAATCCAGATCTTATCCTCTTCACGGATGAGAGTTCCTTCTACATTGAGGGAACGCGGTATACAGGATACGCTGTTGTTAATCAATGGGAACCCGTGGAAGCAGCTGCTCTGCCCGGTCGGTGGGGAGCACAAGCAGCAGAATTATATGCATTGGCCAGAGCCTGCCTAACAGCAGAGGGTAAGACTGTATCTATTTACACGGACAGTAGATATGCCTTTGGGGTAATTCATTGCCACATACACCTGTGGAAGGGGGGGCACTCACATTTGAACCCAACACTGGTGGCAGCAAAACAAGTGGTAGTTAGTCGGCACACCCTGTTTTTTTTTGGGGGGGGGGAAGCCTGGAAAATCTGGGGATTGCCCTTTAAGGAGAACAGCTTTTCCCAAAGAATCCTGGGAACTAATTTATTAAGTGTGCTGAGAGTTGCTCTTCTCACAGAGCTACAATTCCTAGAGTTCCCTGGGAAGAGGGAATGACTGTTAAACTACGCTGCGCAAGAACATCTGGCTGCATAACAACTTCCTTTCCCTCTCTTTGTGTGCACACACTAAATCTGTTCTGGGGTTTCTCCCAACTTTCCAGAGCAGTTTTGGGTAGAGTGCATGGGGAAAGGAGAGGGAGGGGGAAAGTTCCATTGTGCAAACAGAAATCCTTGCACTAACTAAATTACTTTGTTGGATTCCGCCCATTCTGTTTTTGTGTGGGAAGCTGCCTTGCAAAGATATGGTCCTAATAACTGGTCTAAAAAAAAAAAAAAAATCTTTGAAATAAATAGTCTGCCAGCCAAAGTGCCCATTTGGAGCAATGCTGAAATGGCAGTGCTTAGCCAGTAACAGCAGGGCTGGGCCTAGATCCTGGGATGCCACACATGCAGCATCATTTTTCTATCTCATCAGTCTTTTCCTTTAGAAATCCCATGCCTTCTGTACTTCTTGCCCCTCTTGCCACTTCCAGTTCTCCCAAGTTATGTTACTAGTACGATGAGCCACTGTGTATTAGTAGGGGTGCCAGCTTGCTTAGTACCCCATGCAGGCAGGGCCAAATTAACAACAGCATGACAAGAGGGAAGATTTTTCTGTGTTATCTTTAAATCAAACTGCTCTATGCCTCCCTGTTATTCCCGGTTTAATAGCACTCATTTAAGCTTCACAGGAACTAAAGGATGTTATGGTTTAGTTGAACAAAGTTGCTTCATTTGCCTGACATTGGCATATTTTCCTAGTTTCCATATTGTGGTATCGTACTGTAGTTGCCATTTTTAAAAAATCAACATCTTTCAGTTCTTCATCTGTAAAGAAAAACAATTTCTGCAAAATATATAAATAAAACTAGGAACAGATCAGAACATAAGGAAAGCTCGCTGGTTTAGACCAATGATCCTTCTAGTACAGCATCCTATTCTCACTGTGGCCAACCAGATGCCTATGGCAGGATCTGAATGCAACAGCATTCTTCTCATTTGTGATTCACAGCAACTGGTATTCACAGGTATATCAGCTACAAGGAAACTCCTGATTCCACTCAGATAGAACTCAGTCCAGTGCCACCTAGTGATGAAACTGTATCACACTATCCACACTTAAGTAATTATAGGGTGATTGTGATCATGAAAAGTCCACCCTTAGGAAAAGTCTTGAGTGCATTCATTGTGCACTAGCCCTGCCTTATTGACTGAATTTTTCAGAGGGTCTTCTTTCTTTCTTTCTTTCTTTCTTTCTTTCTTTCTTTCTTTCTTTCTTTCTTTCTTTCTTTCTTTCTTTCTTTCTTTCTTTCTTTCTTTCTTTCTTTCTTTCTTTCTTTCTTTCTTTCTTTCTTTCTTTCTTTCTTTCTTTCTTTCTTTCTTTCTTTCTTTCTTTCTTTCTTTCTTTCAGTTTATATCCTGCCCTTCCTCCCAGTATTCTTAAACTGCTCCTCTTCTTAAAACAAACACATTCTTTAAATGGAGGCTGTCATTGTCTGTTTTGTCACAGATTGAAAAGACAACACCGCCCCCCCCCCCGAAAAAGCAGGGAGTTCTATTTGAAGCACAGCTCTAGGGGGAATGGTGTACCCATTTGCCCCACTCTGGCTACAGAGCTAGCTAAACTGCTGTGAAGTCACAGAAGCCCTAGTCACAGGTTAATCTCATGTGAGGGGGAAAGCAGGGCTTAGAATGACAATAAATAAATATGCTGAAACATTTTTAAAAGATATTTAATTAGATCTTTTACAATCAGTACAAAAAATTAAATACATTTTTTTTTGCTATTTTCATCTCTTTCACATCTATATCCTGGCAACTGGCCCAAGGTACCCCGGTTTATATTGATCTTTGTGTCCTTATTATTGCAGTCTTAGGCTGATGTTCTACTGCATTAAACTCTGTTTTTAAATAATGGAGATGACAGTTTCAGTCCATATGCATTGTGCCAGGAAAAGGCTTCTTTCAAATAAACATGGGGACTTCTGTTAAGATGTAGAAATGATGAGTGTTGGACTGCAAACATCATTTAAGCTAATGTAAAAAAAAAGTGATATGCAGCTCTGAAAAGCATACTGTTATTTTAAAATAATATATGTAAATCTTTTCTACTGTAGCTTTAGCACCACTGTTGAAGAGAGAGGACACAAACCATCAAAGGGTTAGAGAGGTTAAAGCCCATTGATTCCAATAACTCCAATCCAAGCAAGGGTCACACGTGTTGCAGAAGGTTCCTGGCCACACATCTCTATCTGAATGAGCAGCTTCATGCACAGGTAAGTACTGTGTATGAGGAGAACCAGCTCAAGCTATATTGCTACCATAGACAGTGGCGGCTGGAAAGCCTTGTGACTGGCCGGGTCGAAGGCAGAGAGATCAAACAGCAGGTGGAACCAGAGCCAATGAATTCTAGTTTTATTCTCCTCCATCTCCCTATGAGTTCTACAAAGGCAACACTGAGACTAAGAAGGAAGAAGGCAACTTTGGGCAGTGCCACCCCCTGGATTGTCTATGCATAAGAAAGCAGGCAGATGGGAGCTGGCTGAAGGCAGACAGAGGTTGGAGGGGCACTGCCCCATTTGCCCGAATGGACTAGCCTCCACTGACCTTAGACAAAGTTTAATTTTGCTGCCTGTTGTTGGATATGATGGAGATGGAATTTATCTTCCCTTCTTAACAGATTTCCAGAATGCAAACTTCTCTCCCCCCCCCCGCTCTCTATAAATTACTGCAGTGAGGAAAAGGGACTGTAATTAGGAAAATCTTAGGGAATAGACACTCCTGCTGCAGATCGGTTGTCCCTGGGTTCTGGAGTGGGGCGCTGTTTTGCCCTTTGAGAGGTTTGCCTAGTAGCCCAGTGTCTCGGGAATTCCAATGCCCTATGCAGCTTCCTGAGCTGTTGAGCTTGGGCTGGCATTGCACATGCATTTCTTTCCCTGCTCTAGCTGCCACTTCTGTGCCCACACATAGTCCTGTTAAAAATTTGGTGATAGTGCCGATCAGACAGCCGATCAAGAATCTGTAGCCCGCACATCCTTACTGGCAAACATTAGTAATTAGGAATGAAACAAAAATTCAAAGGTTTGAAATATGTTGTTAGCTATGTGACACAATCTTCATTAAACATTTGCCGGAGACTGCATGCAAAATGAAAGCATATGTGCTGTTCTGAACCTTTGCTAGCTACCTTATCCATCATTTATTGAGTGGGTATAGAATGGGACAGAGAGCCAGTGTGGCATAGTGGTTAGAGTGTTGGGCTATGACCTGGGAGACCAGGGTTCAAATCCCCACACAGCCATGAAACTCTCACTGGGTGACCTTGGGCCAGTCACTGCCTCTCAGCCTCAGAGGAAGGCAATGGTAAACCACCTCGGAATACCGCTTACCATGAAAACCCTATTCATAGGGCCCCCATAAGTCGGGTTCGACTTGAAGGCAGTCCATTTCAGCACAACATAGAATGGGACAAATGAATAAGGAACTTCAGAGAAAACAGTGGTTCCTGAACAAAGAGGCACACAGACATAGGGGCATAATCCAGCCAAATTTAAGCTCTTAAACATCCCTTTGGTTTCATTGGCAGGCAGTGTCAGGGGCCAAACTGTACATGATACTGAATTGCATATAGCTTCCCTGCAAATGCAGCAGTGCAGGCTGCATTCCAGAACTGGAAGACCAGGGGGGAGAGAGGAAGAGTCATTTTAACTCTTTTCCCTCTGGAGAGAATTCCACTGAACATCATTCCCACGATGCTTCCCCCACCCTCCAGGGCAGAGAGAGAGACAGGAATCTGTATGTTATTCCCCCTCCCTCACAGGTAAAGGAGGTTGGGAAGGATGTAGACTCCAGATGAGTGGGTGGGAGGGAGCATATGCAATTTTCTTAAATGTACTTTGGTTTTAATCCTGTATATATCTCTTACTCATAGAAATCAAAGTAACCTAAAAGGGCTCAACTCTCACTAGGTCATGCCCAGTCCATCAGTGCTTGTTTGGGACCCATCTTTCAGCATCCATGACGTGGGAGTCACACCCTTGCCTTAGTCGCGTGTTTGATATTCCCTATACCTATGTCCAGGGTTCTGCTGGCCAATCTGTAAGGCATCAGTGATGATTTGGCACAGAACTTCTCTTTTTTTGTGACAGTACTCAATGGTACAGAGCACTGTAACCTTTTTTGTTGTTGCTGCTGCTCATGGCAGCCATTTTGTGCTGGCACCCACAACATTTTTTATCAAGATGTGAATACTGGCACCTCTTTTTTTAAAAACCAAAAAAGCCCTGACTTGGCAACTCTGGACCTGCACTGTACTAACCTTCGCTATCTTCACATAACAGATATAATCACTCTGGCAGAAAGTTTTATCTAAAAAGTCATTGCTTTTCAATACTCTGTTCATCTGTCTGGATGCTTTTAAAGTACTCCAGTTGCTGGGGAAATGACCTGGTGCTCAGTGGGAAAAGTGAAGAAGTTTTCCTTGGAT
This sequence comes from Rhineura floridana, assembly GCF_030035675.1. NCBI lineage: Eukaryota > Metazoa > Chordata > Lepidosauria > Squamata > Rhineuridae > Rhineura > Rhineura floridana. The sequence goes on along the minus strand of NC_084484.1, from coordinate 140,509,211 downwards.
TTTGGTGGACTTGGTATCAATACTTTGCTTAGTTAACACTGAAAGCAAGCCTTTTCTCCCATTCTTTGACAGCATGAGTTGGAAGAAACCCGCACATAAAGAAAATCAGTGGTGGCAGGTGCTTATTGGGACTGCTGGGGCGGAAGGCAGGGAGCCCAAGCAGTAGGTGGAACCAGAACCAATGACAGGCAGAACCAACTAATTGGAGTTTTGTCCCCGCCTTTCTCTTTGCTGAGTTCTACAAGGGCAACACTGAGGACGAGGAAGTTGACAGGCAGGTTGCAAACAGGAAGGGAGGTGGGCAGGGGCTGGCTGCAGGCAGAATGAGTTTGGTGGAGCAGTGTGACCCACTTTTCCCAATGGACTAGCCTCTCCTGAAAAAAATAGAGACTATGGGCAAGGAGAATCTTGGCTTACATTGCAGGATTCTTGACTCTACCTTAAGTTAGTATTATTGCTGTTGTTTTTAAAGAAATATTTCTAGAAGCACAGTATTATAACATCAGCACCACTTTTCCTCTTTCTTTCTCATCTCCCTCTTTAGCTGAATGTTTCAAGCAAGCAAACAAAAAAGCGCACTATGAGCATGGGATATGACCCCTGGCATTGATATCACCCTTCATGAAATGAAGCAGGCAAATGCTGAAAGTGTTCCATGTACAGCAGCAGACAGATCCCCATTTGTTTTTCTTCATAACAAGCTGTCAATGTTTAAAGCTGTGATTTTATTTGGATGATGGTACACGTTGGTCCAAAAAAACAGAAGTCATTAAATGCATTTTTCAATGGTATAAGTTTGAAGGGGGGGGGGGAAGAGTTTTTGTTTTGTCCGAGTGTTTTGGTTTACATAGGATACAATAAATAGCCTGAAAAAGATGAGTGAACGTATTGCCCGGCGTAGAGTCCTGCTGCTTGTTCAGAGGGCATCTGGATATAAACTCTATCACCATGATTCAGCTGAACGACAGCACTCCCAGACGCTTGATCCAGGAAGCCTTTCTTGTATTCGTCGTATGTATACATCAGTGGCTCGTTGTTCTTGAACAAAGCCACCCAGACGTTCCCCCCTTTGCAGTGAATGTGGTAGGCAAAGTAGTAAATCCCAGGGATTTCGCAGGTGAAGATGCCAGTCTGCGGATTATAGTTCTGCCTGCCGTTGTAGAGGAGCTTGTCAAACATCACAGGCACCCCAACCCGTGGGAAAGGTGTGGTGAGCTCAGCAGTGAAAGCGGGCATCTCATAGGCAGCACCACCATTTTTTATTTTCTTCCCTTTGTAGCCATATGGAGTTTTCACTCCATCAAGACCTGGACCCACCTCAGGCAAATATTGTCCCATTGCTGGTGGTGTGGGTTGCATTATTCCTGGTGGGCCAGGAGGGCCAGGGGGGCCTGGAGGTCCCTGGAGGCCTGGCTGGCCAGGAGCACCAAATGACCCAGGCTTTCCAGGTGGGCCTTGCATCCCTGCAATTCCAGGTTTCCCCATTCCTGGAAATCCTGGTGGACCTGGTAGACCCCGTTCACCTTTAGCTCCAGGGAGCCCAGGAGGTCCAATTGGGCCACTGGGTCCTGCAATGCCTGGTATCCCAGAAGGGCCTTGATGGCCTTGAGTTCCTGGGATCCCAGGTTCTCCTTTGGGTCCAGTGGGACCATGAGCACCCGGCAGACCTGGCAATCCTTTGTGACCAGCTTCTCCTTTTGGACCACTTGGACCAGGCAAGCCTCTCAGGCCTGGAGACCCCACTTCTCCTGGAAAGCCAGGCTTTCCTGGGAAACCTTGTAGGCCCAGTTCACCTTTTGGTCCAATTGGTCCTTGAGGACCAATTGCTCCAGCTTCTCCTTTAAGACCAGGAAACCCCATAGCACCTGGGGGACCCATTAATCCTGGCAATCCTGATTGGCCTGGCTCTCCTGGTGGCCCACCTATGCCAGGTGGGCCCACGTGCCCTTTTTCACCCTTGGGCCCAAGTGGTCCTGGAAGACCGCCCATGCCACGGTCACCTTTAGGTCCAGGAAAACCTGGCTTACCATTCCCAGGCAGACCAGGAGGGCCTGGTAAACCTGGCAAGCCTTGCTCACCTTTCCCACCTGGAAACCCTGGCTGCCCTGGGATTCCATCTTGGCCAGGTTTTCCTACACCTGGAAGGCCAGGAGGACCTTGAATTCCAGGAGCTCCAGCTAACCCTTGAGGGCCTGGTTCCCCCGGAAGCCCTGGTTTGCCTGCAGGTCCCTGTGAGCCTGGGAAACCAATTGTTCCTGGCTTGCCTACACCAGGAAGCCCAACTGGACCTGGAGGACCAGACAAACCAGGTGGACCTTTTAGCCCTGGCAATCCTGGGATCCCAATGCCTTTCTCTCCCTTTGCACCTTGTGGGCCTTGTATTCCAGGTTGCCCTTTCATTCCTGGCTCCCCCTTTGCTCCTGGCTGCCCTGGCAATCCTCTTTCACCTGGTTTCCCTATTCCAGGTAGCCCATGAGGTCCTGGCAATCCTTGGGGCCCTGGAATGCCCATTGGTCCAATTTCTCCCTTTGGCCCCATCTCTCCTCTTGCTCCTGGAGCCCCCATTCCTCCTGGTTTTCCTGGCATTCCAGGCATGCCCGGTTTGCCAATCCCTGGATATCCTTGAGGACCTGGTTTCCCTTTGGCTCCTGGCACTCCATGCCCTGATAATCCTGGTGGTCCAGGTAGGCCTCTTGGTCCAGGCTCCCCAGGAGGGCCCTGCTCACCTCGCCAACCTGCTAGTGGAAGTGCTGCTATATAAGAGAGAGAGAGAGAGAGAGAGAGAGAGGAAAATCAACCATCATGTCAGTTGTCTTTGCCAATCACCTGTGGACTTCAAATATAATTGATATATTGAGCTATTGTCTGGATTTGCGGCGAGTGTGATTGATGCCACAAGTAGAGTGGCTTGATAATGGCATTATTCAAAAAGCATTGCCATTTTAATGATTTTAAACAATTAAAATCATTGCATATCCTAAATGACTGCGTATCCTAAATGGCTCTCTCCCCCAGTTTCAATAGCACTGTATTCCAAATATAAAATAGTCTGCTTTCAAATAGAAAAGTCAAGGAAAACAGCAGAACATTAATTGGAAAGGGAACCCTGTGCAACTTCTTCGAACATGACAGACAGGAGAATGGGATTGGGAGGCATCAGGGTGCTGGCTTGTTCCTCCCTAAGCAATCATTCACATTTCTATGACTTCCTGGGAACTGCACCTTAGTAATATAGGGGCCACCCATATAGCCAGTCATGCTCTTGACCTTGTATTTGTCTCGGGAGGGGAGGGAAGTGCTCTGAAAATGGGGGCTGTTTCTTCTAACCCCATGTCATGGTCAGATCACTATCTAGTGAATATAGACCTCGTAATGCCGCATACCCTCCGCAGGGGACAAGGACCTATTAGGATGGTCCGACCCAGACGCCTGATGGATCCTAAAGGATTCCTGAATGCGCTGGGAGACTTGGAGCCAGCTGAAGGACGCCCAATCGAAACCCTGGTGATGGAGTGGAATAAGGAGATCACTAGGGCGGTAGACCGGGTGGCTCCGAAACATCCTCTCCCCCTGAATAGAGCTCAGACAGCGCCCTGGTACACTCCATGGTTGCGGGGTCTGAGACAGGAGGTGAGACGACTAGAGCGCCGGTGGCGGAAATCTCGCTCTGAAGACGATCGGACACTGGTTAGAACAGCAATAGCTGCCTACCAGGTGGCAACAAAGGCAACAAAGAGGGACTTCTTTGCTGCCTCTGTTGCGTTGGCGGAGTTTTGTCCCAGGAGGTTGTTCCAAGTGGTCCGAAGCCTGGTTGGTCCAGTGGCTCAGGAACCCATGGAGCATTCTAAAGCCTCCTGTGACACATTTGCTAAACACTTTGCTGATAAAATCGAGCGCCTGAAGACCACGATTCCGTATGCCGTGGACACAGGAAGTGAGCCGGAGGCGGCCAGTAGCATTCCGGTCCGGTGGGATCGGTTTCAGCCTCTTCCCTCTGAGGAAGTGGACAAGGTGCTCTCTACTGTGAAGCCAACCACCTGTCTGCTGGATCCTTGCCCTTCGTGGCTCATTATGAGCTGCAAAGAGAGGCTGAGTGTATGGATCCAGGCAATGGTAAATGCATCCTTGGCAGAGGGTGCAATGCCATCAGCCCTCAAGGAGGCAATAATAAAGCCCATCTTGAAAAAGTCATCCTTGGATCCTCAAGAGCTGAATAACTTCCGCCCAGTCTCTAATCTACCATTCTTGGGCAAGGTGATTGAGCGAGTGGTGGCCAAACAGCTACAGACACACTTGGATGAAGCAGATTATTTAGATCCATTCCAATCAGGACGGGACATGGAACCGAAACGGCCTTGGTCGCTCTGGTAGATGATATGAGGAGGGCATTGGATAGGGGAGAATATACCTTCCTTGTCCTCCTGGATCTCTCAGTGGCTTTTGATACCATCGACCACGGTATCCTTTTAAATCACCTGGAGGATTGGGAATAGGGGGCACTGTTCTACAGTGGCTCCGTTCCTATCTCTCAGACAGGCGTCAACGGGTAGCATTGGGAGATGTGGTGTCAGACCCTTGGCCTCTCAATTGTGGAGTGCCACAGGGTTCTATCCTCTCCCCCATGCTATTCAACATCTACGTAAAGCCGCTGGGGGCCATCATCAGGAGATTTGGGCTGAAATGTCACCAATATGCGGATGACACTCAGCTCTATCTCTCGTTTAAGTCCTCACCACAGTTGGCTGTGGAGACCATGTCCAAGTGCCTGGAATCCGTAAGTGGATGGATGGGAAGGAATAGGCTGAAACTAAACCCCGACAAGACCGAGGTGTTGCTTGTGGCAGATAAGGGAAGGTTGGGAGATATAGACCTGGTGTTCGATGGAGTAAGATTGCCCCTGAAAGACCAGGTCCGCAGCCTTGGGGTCATCCTTGACTCCCAGCTGTCCATGGAGGCTCAGGTTTCGGCAGTGAGCCGGGCAGCTTGGTATCAACTACATCTGATACGAAGGCTGCAACCCTACCTTCCTGCTTATTTGCTCCCATGGGTGATACATGCCCTGGTTTCCTCCCGCTTAGACTACTGTAATGCGCTCTACGTGGGGTTACCCTTGAAAATGGTCCGGAAGCTACAGCTGGTACAGAATGCAGCGGCACGTTTGAGTAAAAACAGCCGTCGCCGTGATCATATTACTCCAGTGTTAATAGATCTACACTGGCTACCAGTTGTTTACTGGGCCCAATTAAAACCCTATACGGTTTCGGCCCAGTTTATCTGAAGGAACGCCTCCAGCATCACCAATCATGCTGCCTGACAAGATCAGTCACACAAGAGCTTCTCTTGGTCCCACCAGTTAAAGTAGCTAGGCTGGTGCGGACCAGAGAGAGGGTATTTTCTATCGTGGCTCCCACCCTCTGGAATTCTCTCCCATTCAATCTTCGCCATGCCCCCTCCCTGTCAAGTTTCCGCCGGACCTTGAAAACCTGGCTGTTCAGGCAGGCCTATGGGATTTCTGGGGTGGGTTAGTCTTTTAATTGTTGTTACTAATTGGTGTTTAAATTAATTATCAATTACGGTCCTTTCTTGGTGTTTATATTGTATTTTATTGTACTTGTACGTCGCCTAGAGTGGCCGTTCATTCGGCCAGATAGGCGACTCAAAAATAGAATTTTATTTATTATTTATTATATTTCCTTAGGGAGACATTAAATAGCTTTGTGATACTAAATGCTGACAAAACAAAGCCCTCTTGGCTTTTACAAAAACAAAGCAAAGCTGTACACACCATACATTTAAAGTACACCGAAAAAATCTTGGGAACTGTAATTTGTTAAGGGTGCTGGGAACTGTAGCTCCGTGAGGGGTAAACTGCAGTTCCCTGATTCTCTGGGTGTAGTCATGTGTTTTAAATGTGCTTTAAATGTATGGTGTGTTTCCCAACACAGCATAAACTTACATTCTATAGATGAAAATGTTTCAGTCAGAGGCATGTAGCTCTCCAGACTCTTCTCTCTGCATCCTCTACTCAGTAGAGTCTACTTCATATCCCTCCCCAGCACAGACAGAATTCTTTATTTCAGCTTTTTGTTTAAATTATGTTTCCTAACAGGTGTTGGTTTTGGATCTGAAAATTGGGGGGGGGGAATAAATGTTGACCTAGTGTTTACATCCTATATATTCCAACTGTACATATGTAAACATTTTGATTGACTCACAAATCAATATATTGAGTTAATTGGATTTAAATAAATGTATTGTAAAACCCCAGTGAAAGTCCTGAAGAAAAGAGAAAATGCCTCCATCTGAGAACTCTGTGAAAAAAGCCCCCATTGTTAGCACGCATGAGGGGGGAAGCCATGTCTGTTACTTTCTTTTCTGCCCAATTTGGAAATAAGCAATTTTCCTGTTAGAAGAAAGATCCAAAGCCAAAATGTTTCCAAAAAGAAATCTTTTTCAAAGCTCATCAATACTGTAAAACATCTAGGTTTTAAAAAGACATTTTAACATTGACAGTTCAATTCCACAAATGTGTATTCAGGCGTAAGCCCCTCTTGATTCAGTGGGACATGCTCCCAGGTAGGGATGGATCAGTCTATTTTGGTTGTCTTACTTTCACATTTTTCCAATCTTAAATTCAGTTCTCCAAATTTCTACAATTTGCATTTTTTAAAAAAATATATATATAACAAAATTCTCATGAAAATTCTTCAACATTTCAGTAGAATTTTCTCCTGATAAACAAGAGAAAATTTGTATGCAGTTTTAAGTAATGCACACATTTGGGCAAACAATTTATCTTAATACAATGGATTTGTAATGTTATTTTCAGTCATATATTCATTTTATGCACTTTCCCCTAATATATGCATTTGTAAACATTGTTTGGTTGCCAAACTACACTGCAAAATTTGGATAAGTGCAAATTCCAAAGGACAGCTGTGTTTCAGTTCTCTGTTTCAGAAAGTGCAAATTTGATATATTCAGCTTTAAATGTAACTGAATCGAATTTCTCCCCATCTCTACTCCTAGGCAAGGGGGTATAGGATTGTATCCACTGTCACCACCAGATACCTCATCTATTGATTCTTGTTGATAGAAATGAAGCTGTGTTAGGGCAGAGGGAGGATGGCATTGCTGCATCTGTATGGCCTACAAAGCAATGTGTCTTTCACAAGCTTTGGGTCAGAGTCTTTGCTTGCTGTCAGCCCCAGTGATTGTTAAGAGTGCATATGTGTCCTTGCATAGCGTATTAGACACACTGAAAAGTTAATAAGTGAATAATAAAGTCATATTTTGGCTGCAGTTCTATAAAGCCATGGGCAAGTGTGGAGGAAGACCTTTGCAAGAAAACAACATACAAAGTTGATAAACAAGCCAATTTTGAGCAGAAAGGCAGCTTCTTTGTCTTGCCATGCATGCAGGGAGACCACTCTGGCTAAGAAAGAGGTTCTTCTTCTACTACATGCTGCTCACTTAGCTTTATAGGGTTGCAGCATCTGTATGCAACCTGCAGGTGGACAGCAAACTGTCTCTAGTCTTGTGGCTTCCCTCCCAACTCTACCTAATTTGCCTGGCACAATACTATCTGGGAGTCATATTTGGAATTATATTTGGAATAGTCAGCATTTGGAAATTCTGAATTCGGGAATTAGAAATAATTGGAAATAAAGACTGGGGTGGGGTGGAGAAATGTTATCATGATGCAGAAATGCATGTCCCTGGTTGCTCAGAAATGTGTGTTTTGGGAGATAGTATTTCAAAAATCTTTATAGTGTGTCATGCTGAAACCTCCCGGAAATCCTTCTAGAAATAGCTCAGATATGCTCCTTTGATATATATACAAGAAAATGTACCAATTTTCTTTCAAATGATAGAGGGACAGAGCAGGAGTAGGAAAGATTGGGAAGAAGGATATGCACTTCCCACCAATGTTACCTTTTTCTTTCTTCCTTTCCTTGCCAAGCATGGGTATTTGTGGGATTTCCTTTATAAACTGAGGCACATATTCTTTTCCATAAGGCAAGTGTGGCCCCTCCTTGCCCATGTGCTGCATTGGAATGCCATCTTTGCCCAATGGTATGTGAGGTACTTGTTGTCCAAGGGGCTGGTACTGTGGCACTTGGGGAGGTATCTGCTTGATCCCATAATAAGCACCTGCTTGAGTGGATCTCAGTAGCCCAAGGTAAAGGGTTACAATCACTGCCAAAAGCCACGTAAGTGCCGGCAACATAGCCATAACCTGCAACAAAACAGAATACAATTGCAAAAGGGTGGGGGGATGGCAAATACAATTGCAAGAATAAATATGGGAAACAAAATTTTGAGCAGTGCTCCGATAAGCACACATTGCTTCTATCCAAGCAAGTGCTTTAATTATTTACTGCCGGGTCTATGAGAGCTCTGCATGAATAACCAGGATGCCCAAACAAAGCTATTCCCCACTGATGAAGACACTTCTGCTGTGTGGGCACTGGAGCTCTAATGATGCTTTGGGCAGGTTTGAATGTGACATATAAATATAATATAAAAAAACTAGACAAAACTGAAATTTGAACTAATAAAATCAAAAAGTCAGAAAAGAGAAACCCAGAAGCAATATTAGTAAATGCACACTAGAGGGGGTGTTTGTTATATGCTTCTGAAATTCCACTATCATGAGAATTTGAATCTTTAAAAAGTGGATCAGTTTGTGGCTGTGAAATTTCATGTTATATGAAATTCCAAGAAGAAAATATTCAAAGAGAAGTCTATTTCATAGCTACCCATAGTAATATGGATAAAATCAAATATATGATTTTCAGTATGGCTAAATCTGTTATGTTCAACATGCCTAGATTTGCTGTGAAAGTGACCTAACAGAATAGCTTTTGAAGACAACTGCTTGGGTGAAGGACTCTTACCTCTATGAATGTACAACTTTACATTGTACTGTATCATACTGTTTGGTTGTTATTTAGTTATTTATTATTTAAGTTATATCCCGCCCACCCTCCTTTGGCTGTAACCTCTATTTGGTTGCTGCATAAACCTGATTGCCTGAAATAGTTATTCATGTGAAAAAACACGTTAAGGTATCATCTTTCACATTTTCTCCTAACTACTTGTTTCAAAGCACCTAAACATCTATTATATTCTATCATACAAAAAGAAAAGAAAAGCGGTGGGGACCACAGGGATGAAACTCAGCCATCTTAATACTGTTATATATATATATAGAATAATGATGGCTGAAAATAAAAATAGTTATTCATTGCATAAGATCCTCATACCTTCTCTTGGAGTAAGACTTCTCTTGCAGGAATATCTCATTTCCCCTAGCATTCAAACCACAATATCTTGACAATGGGTCATATGAAGTATGACCATTGCACAATTGAGACTGCAGTGCAGGCTATTGTTGTGCAAAAGTCACAGGCTTGAACTGGATAGTTTCATCTTGAACAAATAATATTCTTTTGGGGGGGAAACTCACACAATGGATAGACTACTAAAACAACAGGCATTTATGTACATTTTTACACATATTTTTTACTGTGGAGTGAAAGTTAAGAACAAGTTTCTCAAGAGTTTTGGCGGTGACGGGGGATGCACATGTACTGTATTAAAATATTTGAGTAATGCATAATGTGCCAGTTCATAATTATGCACAGCTTCCATTCTTTGGTTTCTACATTCAGCTGACATTGATTTAAGGCCAGCTAATTACTTGTCAGGCAAAGATGACCAGGAATGTATCAAAGATCATGCTCAATGAAGCCCTCAGTATGAAACTCTCATCATTTGCGCATGCAAAAATCATTCCTATGCAACTGCTGCCAATCCGGAATTAGTTACAATATTATCATGGTTGTAGGTTGCAATGAAATATAATTTCAAAAATAATTGTCTGATGAGATACTGTATATTTTTTCATTCTCATAACTAAACCTTGCAAACATGGCCAGTTTGACTTAAATATTTGAATGCTGAACACATGGCTTCTAATGTTAAAATGGCTTATCTTCATGAAAGAAATCCTGTAACATCCAGTGTAGTTCAGTTATATTCTGCCTGGGGTTCAGCCGGCACATGCTATTTGGACAAAAATATACACTTAAAATTGTGTTTACAAAATTATGGTACAGAAGCTATCTGTGGCTTGTTCTTCCCAGCTTAACTCCTGTCATCCAATTTTCCCTTGCAAGCCATCTCCCAGATCTTACTCTTACTCCAGCTGTGCTAGTTTCTGGTCCCAGAGTGAGCAGCATGGGACTGGAGCAGAAATAGCCAGGTTAGAGGATAGTTGTGCAGGAGAAATGACTGGGAGGCAGGAAGGGGAAGAGATAAGCACCACCTTGCCTAATGATTCTCTCCTGAACATGCTTGCTCCTGTACTATAATTAAGAGGCAAACAGAGCAATGGATTTACTTCATAACAACTCATATAACTGCCTGACAAATCTCACCACTGGTGAGTTCCATGTGCCCATCCATCAAGTGTTACATCAGCATCATGAGCCTCTAGTTTTTACTGAGTACACAAATCAACTCTGGCATATCTTATTGCTGCATGGAGGAAATTAACTGATAAAAATAGCGGTTTGAGGGATTTTGAAGACAATGGCTGTTGCTTCATTGATCTCAACATGATCTGAGAAGCTCTCCTGCCCCAAATTAGTAGACAAATAGCTCCAGTGAAGATAGCTGGGATGGATTCACACATTTTACTTCATCTCATTAGCAGAGAATGTATAATGTGACATATCTCTGCATTTAAATGAATTAACACGTGCAGATAAACAATAATAATTCAAAAAAGTCAGGGGGCTTGTGTTAGATAAATATACTTTCAATGCAAGTTGCAAAGCCACCATGTGGATATTAAACTAACATTTAATCTACTCACATTACACTGATCTGGCATTCTCTATATGATCAGCTGATTGCAGTGCCAGTGATTTTTTATGCATGTGGTTTTGGCAAGTGAATTGATGTGCTACCTCCTTCTGTCAGTGTGCTCTGGACCTGTCATGAACAGTGTACTCTAAGGAGACTCTAAGGAGACAGGATGCTTCCAAATGGCAGTTTGTTGTAGACTGTCCTCATCAAAATTCTCTCCCATATTATTTTCCCTTTTCATCCAGATTTACAACTTCTGTGAAAAACATGATGAAAACCTTTAAAAAGAGGAAACAGTAAACCTGGGTTAAATGGGGGAAAATATGGGATGGCATTTTGATGAGGATGTCAGCATGTGATGCTGTGAAAAACCTGCATGCATGAGCAGCACAAATTCACAATGAGCTGCTGTGTGGATGTGCGGAGCAACTCTAGAGGCAATATGACAAGATAGGAAGGAGAACAGAATTCACGACAGCACCAAGGCGAATTTATTCCCATTTCCCCCAGGCTCCCTGATGAGTTAGAATGCAGCAGACCTTTTTTTTTTAACATGAGATAGTGATAGTCCAAGTCCTGACAGCTGGGGATTCTGACAGCTCACTTTTTCTTTTGAATATATATTTTTATTGATTTTATCCATAGAAATACACAGTTCTGAACATAGCTTAAATAAAACTAAGTTCCAGAAACTTATAGGCACAGTAGAAATCACATAAGATTTACTCTCTACAAATTACAGTAGAAAGATAACAAATGCCACTATGCGTTTGATAGTGTCATTCCATAATATTGTCATACTCTGCCCTCTCAGCCATGTGCTATTCAGTTTAACAACCAGTGCTAGTGTGTGAACATTTGACAGATTTAGGACTGCTGTGATATCAAACAAGGGAAATGCAAGTTCAAAACCCTTGATTTGTTTATACAGGAGGTTTACATGAATAAAAATGTGCAAGCAATGTTTTCAGGGAAGCTTTTGTTTGTTTGTTTGAAGTCTGTCTTCTGTTTTAAAATGATGGAAAGGTGTGTTCAAAGGCAAACTCCTTTATTTAAAGATTTAATTGCTGTTTATTGCTACTAAACTGCTTTGACCAAACCAGGTTGACTAATTCAATCAAAGGTAAATATAAAGCAATGCTAAATTTCATAAACCAGAACTGCTCCAGACTCTTACGCTGTATGCTTTTTAGACCGTATAAATTCCATTAAGCACAAGGTTTTCCATATTCCTCCTCTGTTCTGCTGTACATTTAAAAGTTTTTTTTACTAGTTTTTTGTTGTTGTTAATCTGGTTTGTATCAGACTGTTCAGTTTAATATTTTGCAAAGCATGAAACTGGAAAGCAGAATGAGGGTTAACTGTTATGCCAATGTTTCAAGTATCTGAACAATCGTATTAAAATACCTTGGCATCTGAAAGGATAATCTATTACCGAAATGGGAGCATTTTCAGCAAAGAAAGCTAGAGCTTATGCAGATGATAATTTTGAAGCATGGCTGTAATACACTTTTGTGAGAGGGTCCCCAAAACTTACACTTCCTAGAATTATAGAATAATAGAGTTAGAAGGGGCCTACAAAGCCGTCAAATCATTTTCCCCATGCATAAACCTCTCATAAGCATCATCCTTACGTGACATATTTTCTTCCTGCTGTTTTCGTTCCTTAAGATGATTTTATTCAATGTTGCTGTGCTTTGGAAAGTAGGGAAGTGACATTGACAAAGCTCTTTTATTAATTTTTAGGAAACATGGGGAATTGCAGAGGGGGGGCAGGTGACCTTGAAAAAGAAAAAGACCCCCAAGCAGTCTCTACCACATTGCCATGATAGAGTACATAATGTTTGTAAAGAAAGTGCAGCGGAACTCCAATTGTCACTAAGATTTTGTTATTTATTGTTTTTCTAAATAAAAAATGCAATTAAAATATTTTTTAAAAAGAAAGGGGAAAAAAGGCTTTCAAAAGACAGAAACGCTGCTGCTTGGACAAGAAATAGCCTTGTGTTTTTGTTCAAAGCACTAGATGAGTACTCCCCTACTGCAATGGTGCAGCAGGGAGCACTAAGCCTTTAACAATGTAAATAAAATGACTTCTTAAAAAGCCACAAGATGGGTAAGGCATGGGGAAAGACTTGTGGTACTACAAGCAGGGAAGGCTGGTCCATTAAGGTGAGTGGGGCACCTCCCACCAAGATCAGTCTCCCATCAGCCAGCCCCCACCTGCCTGCCTTTGTACTTCCAACCAGTCCAGGGGGTGGCACTGGCTGTCAGTCTCCTCTTCTTTAATAGAACTCAGTGGGGAGGAGGATGGGGACAAAACTAGAATTAGCCAGCTCTGCCTATTGTTGGCTCTGGTTCCAGCTATCAGTCTCCCTGCCTTCTGCCCCACCAGCCCCAATGGGCACCGGCCTCCACTGACTACAAGTATTGTCACAGAAGGCTTAGAAGCACACCAATCAAGACAAGAACTTTTATTGACTTTCTCCAGCGACAGGAAACTCCTGACTGCCCAGATACAACTAAGTCTTGGTCCACCTAATGACTAAACTATATGATGACACTGCACAAAGGTGTTGCCAAAGATTGCCATTCATGCACTGATGATTTCCAGACTGGACTTGTAATACCCTGTACATGTGGCTATCTTTGAAGTTTTTTTTTTGAAAGATAGAACGGAATGTGGTGGACCCCCTGTTGATCAATGTTAACCGATGTTGTCTACTTTGATATCAATGACTTTGAAGCATCTGCACTGGCTCCAGATGTCTTTCAAATTGCCCAATTCAAAATGCTGTTTGTTTGTTTTTTACCATTAAAGCTTTACACAGCTCGGTCTCAGGGAATGATTCCTCCCATGTGAGTCCCCCAGCATCTGAGATCTTCTGATAGTTCCTGCTTCATTTTCCATTCTATGGGGAGGCTTGATTATTGTCTTAGCCAGAGTAGGACGTTCTCAGTAGTAGCCCAGTGCTCTGAAACTCTCTTCTAAGAGAGGCCCAGATAATCTCTTCCCTGCCTTGTCTCTGGAGGCAGGTCAAAACTTTTCTTTTTAAGAAAGCCATTGAGAACTCCTGAGGACTAGTTGCTATGCCCAATGCTTTGTATTGTTCGCTGGACTGCTGTCATTGTATTGTATTGTTCGCTTGTTTTGATTTTATGGACGTTGTCTTTAACTTTGTAAATTGCTGTGAAGTCTTGTATGAACAGTGGCATAGAAATCTTTTAAAATTAAATTTGGCCAAGCAACTTCCAGCATTATGATTGAACTATGTTGGGTGAAAAATAATAATTCCAGCAACACAATAATATTGCTGAGTTTATAAAATGGGATTTCATCTCATGAAAGCATCAGCTGAGGTAAAGATGGTGTGCATGTGCATGTGTGTGATTGAGCGTACATTAAACACCTGTCATAATATTGCTCCTAAAGGTATGGAGCTGGGGTCATGAACCAGTCTAGGTCATTGTACCGATACGTATATGGTGATCACTCGTGCATGAGTATGATTGTCTTCCAAAATAAGGTATTTAATGGTGGGTCCATAAGTGACTGTGGAGGCCAATCTTAGATCCACACAGCCTCCCACAGTGAGGACATAGGTTTTCAGATGGAAGACAGTTGTGATGAGGATTTGCTTGATGTGCCTTCGCTTAGCTCGTTTGTCCCTTTCACCCTGTGTTTGTGCTTCTTCAAAGTCCACAGCTCCTTTGATAATAGCCAACCTCTAATTGAGACTCTCATGGGCCAAAGCTTCCCAGTTCTTGATGTTCATGTTACATTTTTTAAGGTTTTCTTTAAGAACCTCTTTGAACCTCTTTTGCTGTCCTCTGATATACCATTTTCCATCCTCAAGTTAGGAGTAAAGTAGCTGCTTTGGAAGACTGTAATCAGACATTCGAACCATGTGCCCAGTCCAGCAAAGTTGATGTTGAAGGATCATTGTTTCAACACTAGTGGTCTTCACATCTTCCAAAATGCTAACATTAGTCCATCTATCTTCCCAAGTAATTTGCAGAATTTTCCGGAGACAGCATTGGTGGAATCTTTCAAGTAGTTGGGAGTGGCGTTTATAAATGGTCCATATTTCACAGGTGTACAATAAGGTCTGTAGTATAATGGCTTTGTAAATAAGCATTTTGGTCTCCCTGTAAATATCCCGATCCTCGAACACTCTACGCTTCATTCAGGAGAATGTGGCACTTGCAAAACTCAGACGGTGTTGAATTTCAATGTCAATATCACCTTTTACAGAGAGATGGCTGCCAAGATAAGAAAAGCGATCAATATTCTCCAGCATCGCACCATTAAACTGGATTGATGGTGCTACAGAGGGACTAGTTCGCACCTGCTGATGAAGCACTTTGGTTTTTTTGATATTAAGTGAGAGGACAAACTTTCCATATGCTTCTGCAAAGACATTTAGGATAGTTTGAAGATCTTTCTCTGAATGTGTGGAGACTGTGTTATCATTGGCATATTGAAGTTCTACGACAGAGGTTGTAATTACCTTATTTTTTGCTTTCAGGCTACTGAGATTAAAAAGTTTTCCATCTGTTTGATATAGAATCATAGCAATGGAAATAACAAATAAGGTCGGAGCAATGACACATCCTTGTTTTACGCCTCTGAATGGATTGCTCTGAAAGCCATTGTTATCCAAAATTGTCGCCATCATGTTGTCATGAAGGAGTCACAAAATATTCACAAATTTATCAGGACATCCAATTTTCAAAAGGATGGTCCAGAAAGCAGTTCAATTCACAGTATCAAAGGTCTTAGTCAGATCGATAAACACCATATATAAATGTCAATTCTGCTCTCGGCATTTTTCTTGAAGCTGTCGTGCAGTGCAAATCATATCCACTGTCCCCCTGGAAGGGGGGAATCCATTTTGGGATTCAGGGAGAATATCTTCTGAGATAGGTAGGAGGTGATTTATGAGGACCCATGCAAAGATTTTTCCTGCTGTAGCAAGAAGAGAGATGCCTCAATAGTTCCCACAATCTGTTCTTCACCCTTCTTTAAAAGAGTGGTAATTAAGTCTTCCAGGATCTCCTCCCTCATCCAGATCTTTTCAATGAGTTTATGAAGTTGTTGTGTAAGTTCAGGCCCACCTTCTTTAAAGACTTCAGCAGGAATCCTATCAGGCCCACTAGCTTCATTAGTCTTCATTTGTTTAATGGCTTTACTAAATGAAATGGACTGCCTTCAAGTCGATCCTGACTTATGGCTACCCTATGAATAGGGATTTCATGGTAAGCGGTATTCCAGAGCTTGGAAAAGTTACTTTTTTGAACTACAACTCCCATCAGCCCAATCCAGTGGCCATGCTGGCTGGGGCTGATGGGAGTTGTAGTTCAAAAAAGTAACTTTTCCAAGCTCTGCGGTATTTAGAGGGCTTTACCATTGCCTCCCTCTGAGGCTAGTCCTCCCCACCTGGCTAAGGCCTGCTCAGCTTGCCACAGCTGCACAAGCCATCCCCTTCCTTGTCCGCAACTGCCAGCTGGGAGGCAACTGGGATTCTTGGGACTATGCAGCTTGCCCATGGCTGCACAGGTGGCAGGGCATGTAACCCCTGGGCCACTCACTGTGGGGGGGTGATCTTTAGCTGGCCCTTGACACCTAGGAGACACAAGCAGGGATTTGAACTCACAGACTCTGGACTCCCAGCCAGGCTCTCCTCCCCACTGTGCTATACCAACTTATAATGGCTTTACTAACTTCATCCAAATTAGGTGATACTGCAAGCTCATCTCTAGTTTGTTGCATAATTTGAGGAAAGACTTCATTAGCCACAACAGAGTTACAATTAAGGAGGTTGTGGTAATGCTCTTTCCAACGCAGTGCAATAGACTCTTTATCCTTAAGAAGTTCGGTACCATCCATTGAATGTAAGGGATTCGTACCATAATTGGTTGGTCCATAGATAGCCTTTGTGGCATTAAAAAAGCCCCATATATCATGAGTCACAATGGTGCTGTACCAGAAATATCCATGCTTGCCAGATATGACGTAGCGATGGCATGTGAAACTGTTGCATAACACAGAAATAGGTAAACACAGGATATGGTACAGGATGAGAGCATAATGGAATACAGCTGATAAATCAGCTAGGAACTTTTAACCACCTAGAAGCTGTGTTGAAAGACATAGGGTATTGCTAAGCTACACTAGTACAATTCATCTTCTTTGAGGTTACAGATACTGTGACCAAAGGGTTTAAGGAACTCTTCTGAGGCCAGATTACATCAATTTTAGTGCAATATTATTTTATTTTAAACATTTAAGCCCTCATTGAGTATTTTGATATAAAACAAATGTTAAAATATATCAAAACAACAATAATATTTTTCTGCCACTGAGAAGACTCTTCTCAACAACTAAACTGCCCAGAGAGCTTCAGCTATGGGGCGGTATACAAGTGTAATAAAATAAATAAATAAATAAATAAATAAATAACACACTCTAACACATTCTCCTTTCATGATGATTGGCTTCTAGGGACATCTGTTGTTGTGGGAGAAGTTGCATGTGGAAAGAACTGAGGAGTGTGGATATGACAACAGGGCCTGTCCAAACTCACCTGGATAATCCACATTTTCCCTATTATAATAAATAAAAATAATAAAATTTTATTTATGAGTCGCCTATCTGGCCGAATTAACGGCCATATTCACTTTGTCATCGGAGAGTCCCCACTTTGGCTGTTTGTTCGCTGTTTTCAATGTAAATAAAACTGCTGTTTTTGTGCCCACACATGAAATACATTTTTTTCGGTTTTTCCCAAAGCTCCGCCTGTCACTCCACCACTATAAGGCAATTGGTCTGCAAAATATGATGTGTGCTCTCTCCCCCACCCCGTTGCACCCAAGCACAATAACACACAGGCGCTTGGATGGAAGAGCATGAAATTATGAAATTTGCTGTTGGTTTTGCAGTTGCGGCAGACTAGTTTTAAGTGGCTGTAATAGAGTTCGCAGACTTTTTGTCTCTTGTACAGCTTCATGTACAGCTATTAACTGTCTGCCTTGTGCAGATGAAGGATGTTTCCCTTAACTTCATGTGGGCGGTACAAGAAAAGGAAGAGAATCGGCAGCGCATCATCGCAGTTTCTTCTCGGCTTGGCTTCTGTGTCTTGAATTGGCTTTCCCTGTCTCTCCCACCCCTCCCGCTCCTTTCTTTTTTCTCCTCTCGGCTGCAGTTTACTACGGGAGGGACAGCTTTGTCTAAATGTTCCAGCAGCCTTTCCGGGCAGACGTGTTGATCCTCCCCCCACCGAGAATGGGGCTGCCTAATGGTGCGCTATTAGCGTTAAAAATAAATGGCTATAGTTGCTTCTGCGCAAATACACATTTTTGCATCTGTGCAGTAGTACTTGCAGAGCCCCCTAACACCACCCCATTTCACTGCTTGGTCAAGAATTGCCATTTAGTTCTCACAAGCTTTCTTGGACGTTCACGCACATGCACAAAAGTGGAAATAAGCAATTGGTTGGGAATGAAGGAAGGGGTATGGGGCAATGCCCAAGGACCGCCCCTGGAACGCCTATAGTAGTAAACTCCACGGCATTGCGTCCAGGCACCATAAAGGTAATACGATTGCTTCTCACTTTAGGAAAGCACACAGCATTTTCCAAGGAAACATAAATGCGGATTTGAGCACGCAAAAATCTGCAAAAATGAATTACGTCGTATGGACCCCCGAAAATTAATCAATACATAAAGCGATCATATTGCACATTATACAGTCATTTGGACAAGCCCACAGAGAGCAAGTGTGTGAGTGAGGGGGCATGACTGTGAGGGGACATGGCGTGACCATCATGAAGGGACCCTGCACTTCTTAATTTGTCACTACACTATTGGTAACAACTGACTGAGGCCAGCACACTGCATACAAAAGCTAAGCAATCCAATCTCAGGGGGATGTTTTATATGATAGATTTTGTATGAACAAAATCCCAAGTACATATGCATGTGCATGCACCTACACACACACCACCAGCCATTAGGTGAGCCCATGAGTTTCGCACAACTTCTTCCTTCAAAATACACAGGAGTAAATAATAATGTACTGCCTTCAAGTCGAGGTTGCTGCTTGTATGTAGAAAAACACCAAGATTTATTGTTACAGCTTCTGGGTGACCCTTCCTTTGTTAGATAGATTGCCGTTTAATATTCCAAGATAGTTGGTTGATGTTTCATCATCACTGGGAGCTAATGGTTAGGAAATGGTCTCCTGATTGCTGGGTATCTCTCTGTGTCTCTGAACGAGATACTCATTACAGCTTGAAAAAGGTGACAGTCCCCTAGCTGAAGGGAGGACAGAAAGATTAAATTTGAGAAACAGCTCTTTAAAATTGGAATGGAGAGAGAGGGAGGGTGCTGTGTTTCTAGCTTTGGGGGCTGCCCAGGTTGCTGTCTGGAAATCTGCCTTGTGAGAGTGTCTGTTTGCCTCTA
This sequence comes from Rhineura floridana, assembly GCF_030035675.1. Taxonomy (NCBI): domain Eukaryota; kingdom Metazoa; phylum Chordata; class Lepidosauria; order Squamata; family Rhineuridae; genus Rhineura; species Rhineura floridana. The sequence continues at coordinate 140,489,873 of NC_084484.1, read as the reverse complement.
CCTATTTTCTGCGTGTACATTTGCTATTAAAGCAAACATCACAAAGTCATGAAGTCTCCCGTGCTCTCCCATCTTAAGGAAACAAAACCCAGTGGTGCTCCTGGAAGAGGGGAACATGTAACACATTCTATTTTGTACTGAAAAATCGGTTCTTGAATCCAAAAAGGTATTGTAAGACATGGCCTTGAAACGCTTACGTATGGTGCTAGACGAAAGTCGTTTAATATTATTCTTGTGCGTGATTCTCTCTCACAATCCCAAGGTTTTATGGCCTGATACCTTGCCATAAAATACTTTCTTACTCACTTCTTTCTACACACTAGGAAAAGATGGGATCGGCCTTTCATTTGCTTGCTTTGATGCAGCGTGCACTGTGTTTTCTTAGTTCTTGCCTCCATGCTGCTTTATAGCTTATCTGTCTTCAGAAAAGTAAAACAAAATTGAAGTTTATGTTTGGGTCTGACTCTCTGCCATGTACAGTATTTCAGCCCACTGTACTTTGACTATTCTGTCCAAGAAAATGGGTGGGGGAGGAGAGAGAGAGAGAAAGGCAACTGCCTCTCTTATTTTCTTTGCTTTATATTAATTTTATAGCTCTTTAGAAACCCCAATCCCAGTCCAAGGGAGATATTCAAACCATGAAAAATGTCCTTACAATATTTTTCTTGAAAATGTCCCTGGCCATTCAGACCATTTTTATTGGAAGGTAGCTTTTGTTCCCATAGCAAAAAAGGAGTCTTTTCTTGTGTATACGTTCACTCCGATTCTGGAAGAGAAGGTACATCTGTCCAAAAGGCAAAATGAAGTGCTATGATCCACCCAAATGGAAGACAAAGCAGAATCGTTTAAAACTCTTCGGCATTCTCTCTCTTGTTTTACTACTGTAGCCCTGTCCAGGTGTCCCACTAGATCAAACAGGGCTAAATGTGTGTAGGAGGCCAGGCTTGCACACAGTGGCCCCATCCTCAACATCCTCTACATGTCAAGGGTGCCGCCTTCTTCCCTCAGACTTCATGTGTTTAGCACAAAGGTCTGAAAGGGGTATCATCTGAATAGTTAGAAACCTCTGCGCAATCAGCATTCCCAGTCTCAAGGATGCTTCTAACCTCCTTTGCACACAATGCAAAATAAGAGGACCTTGAGCACATGTGGGAATTGGTGGCAGGGATTATGTGGAAGCACCCATCGTGCTATATACTTTTAACCATCAGTGTGTTCAGGAATGTGTGTTTTCAGTATTCATGTTATTACCAAACACCAGGATTGTCAGGAATGGAAAGAGTGTGAGAGCTAGGCATCCACAGTAACCTGACCCAGGGTCACCTCTAGGTTTGAAGAGAGCCTCTGAAAGGGGGCCCTCCTCTGTCAGTGGGCTCTGTCAGCTTACCTGACAGTGGCAGCAGTGATGGACAACAGCATTAACACTCTGATCAGTGTCCAGTAGCCTGGAAGCTATCACTTAAGTTTCCCACAATGCCCTTGATGTAGCATTGCTGTGAGACACTGTGGGGAATTTAAATGACCATTCCTAAACCCAGCAGCCCAACGGTGATTGGAGTGCTCGAATGTCTTTTTCTTTTAAGATAGGGAGCCCATGGCAGGTGTCATCAGTGGGTTCTACTGGGACTCCAGCAGTTGCCCATGGGTGTGGCATGTTGATGCCGGGCCTAACTTGACCATTCCTTGACACTGAAGGCATATTGATTACTACTATTAGTATCATTAACCATAAACTTGCTGTTGCCTAGGGCACCACATTAACCGGAAGTTCACCTTCTCTGTTTGACTGGATTGGCTTGCTTCTGTTTACTTCTGTATTAGGCAGCAAAGGCAGGAGCTAGGGAGAGGTCAGGGCACACAACAAACTGAACATAGGAAAGGGATGGGCAAAGGGGAGAACAAGGGAAAGCCAAATACTATTGAGAAAGGCATGGCTGATAGTGGCAAACTGAACTTTGAGTGTGTGTTCACTCAGAGTTGACCTAAGGCATTCTGTTGCCTGAGGGAAAGGTCAAGATTGCACCTTTGCCCTTTCCATGTCCAGACTGGCACCTGACATTTTCTTTGACACTGATAACAGGACAGCATCCTGCACTGCACCTGAGGGCAGGTGAGCTTAGGGACACAAGGCATACAACGTGGCATAAAACTCTGTCTACTTCCTGCTCCTCTGCTTTTGCTGTCTGAGGTGCCTGCCTCACACAGTCTCATGGTCGAGCTGGCCCTGTGTCCACCGCATAGAAAATAAGTACATATTGAAAAGGGTGTACCGTGATGGTGATGGAAAAGAAATTCCACAATTCAGTGAATGCTGGAGGGGAAGAAAAGATAAGTGTTCAAGATATCTCCCGTGCTTCACAATCTCAGGGTAACAGAATCTTTAGGAGTGCCAGAGATATGTAAGGATGTTGGTGTTGGTGTTGGGGAAGGTATGGGTGAAATGAGTAGGAGGAACCCACTTTTTGGAAGGTTCAGATATATATATGTTACTGGAACATCCTAGAAGTATTAGCGAGAATGTTAGAGATGTGGCCGTGTCCAGAAAGTCAGAATATTGGGTACAGGTATCATACTCTTGACTAGGAATGTCAAACAATTCTGACAAAAACAAAAATGAGAAGTTGCTGATGTCTGCTTATTTGTCCCTTGTCTGGAACAAAAAACAATCCAGTGAGTACTATTGGTATTTGCTGCTGCTGTTGCATTCTGTCCATAAATGATATTTGATTATGGTTTTTTTCCCCATTTGCATTGTGTTTCCTTTGCAATGAAATAAATGGGATGGGAAAATGTAATAAGTGGACAGCAAGGCAAGAGGAATAATGTAGTTTTTGGCGGAAGACAAAATGCAGCAGAACAGATACAAATACAAGGCAGAACAGAAAATGATGCCTTCTTACATCCCTACTCTTGGCCATTTTGAATCCTTCTCTGAAAATTCTGTTAGCCATACCATAACTTACCATTCTTTTGACAAACCAAAGTCCTGCTTAACCAGGACCACCAAGTTTTTCATTTTTATTAAGCTTACATCGAGCAGTGTGATGGATTCCCATCATATCTTCAGTCCCATATCTGAATCCCTTTGCATAAAAGCATTGCATTGTTCCAATATATATATATATTGCTAGAAACCTCCACTTAAAAGGATCTGGATAGCAGAAATGAGGAAAAAAAACTTTGCCTGAGATTTACTGCCAGCCAGAGCAGGCAACAGGGCTAGATTGACCAATAAGCTGACTCAGTACAAGCAGATTTATACATTCATTTAAACAGAATATACACTACAGTAGGGCCCCGCTTTACAGCACTTTGCTTTACAGCGCTTTGCTAATACAGCGGTCTCAATTAGATGCAATTAGACTAAAGCCCCACTCATATGGTGCTTGTTCCACTTTTACGGCGGTTTTCAGGCGTCGTGCACCATTCTGTTCAATGAGTTCCGCTTTACAGAGGTTTTCGCTTTACAGCAGGGGTCCAGAAGGTAACCCGCCGTATGAGTGGGGCCCTACTGTACAATGCCAAAGTATCTATGTAGTTTATTATCACAAAACAATGCCATGTGACTTAAGAGTGAAATGTGCATAGGCAATAAGTCATGGCGCAGTGACCCCTATGAAAATGCTTGGACAAGTATGTCACAATGTTTATAGTTGAAGGAAACAGATTAGATTTAGGCTGAAATCTAAACTCCCTCCACCTGGCTGGTGGGGCTTCATGGAGCAGCAAGGCCATCATTGCATCTGCAATCAAGCTGTGCATGGCACTTGGGATAGAAGGTAGGGGCACTAAGATTGCTGTGCCAGTCTGCAGGTGATGCAGCAACTGGGCCCAAGGCTGCCAAACAATGGCAGTGAGATCGGCTCAGGATCCAACTGAACCCAGGCTTGCTCAGCCCCTCCCTGCCTCTGCAGTGCCACATTTGGGGGCCTCCCACTGGCTACTGCCAGTGGTGCTCCCACCCACCTGCACATTTGGCAGATGGCAGGAGACTGGCTGAGCTTGGAAAGCTAGGCAGAGGGACACATCCACTGAATCCAACTCCCCCTCAGCCCGGTGCAAGAGGGGATTGGATTGTTCAGCTCAAGGGCATTTAAACATAAGGTTGCATCCCAAGCTGCATCAGTGGCGTTCCACTGGTGCAGCAAGACTTCTGTTTCCTCTCCCCCCCCATGTCCCCTAAACTTCTCTGGAAGGTCCCTCAACTCTCCAGAGCTGATTCTGAGGGCACGCGGGGTGGGAGTCAGGGGACAGGAGAAGAGGAGAATGTTCCGCTACCATCAGTCTCATGCACTAGCGTCACAGGAGCGTTGGATAACACTCAGAGGCTTTAGACTAGTTTTGTATCTATAACATTTTAAGTTCATTCTTTTTCCTGCTGAAATCAATGCAAATAATCCCACAGACTTCAGTAACATAAAGTTTTGTTTTCTGTCCTCCTAACTAGTTTTGGAGGGAGAAAGAGATGATGGAATGGCCCCCAAAGTGCCATTTAAACCAGGTCTATGCCAGATTCCTGCTTTGCAAAGAAAACCGAGAAAGCAAAGACACACACACACTTTTTCCTGCAGTTTCAATATATACTAAAAAGCAGGTGACCATCCTTCGCAGGACTCTGAATGTATTTGGAGGCAGGAATGTCAAGGCAAAGTTCTGTTTGAATCACTCCTTGGGATGCACAGCTGCCACTACTAGCAACCAGCCTGCTCCATACCTGAAGAAGAAGAGCATTTCTCCTCCTCCTCCTTCTCCGTAAGAGGCTCTGTCTGCCAAATGTCAACACGACTGTCAAGCCAATAAATCTCTGAGATTACTTTTGTTTGGAACTTCTCCTGCCATCCTGATGAGGAAATAATGGGGCTGCAGAATTCCTTTCCTACATACAAAGCTAAATTGAAAATAAAGTTAAATGTAATCAGGCACAGATGGTTTTGATATATATTTTTGAGTGGTTTAATGACTATGTCATTAGTTTGCCAAATAACATGACTGGGATAAGTCAGATCTTAAGCCATTTTATAGTTTAACCAAAATGATAAAACATACAGTGTCATATACATGGTAACTTTGTGTTTGTTGTTTTTACCCAGGTACAGAAACTGGTGCAAGAAAATGAAGAGCAATGAACGCGCTTTGTGTTAAATTCTTTCAAAAGAGACTGATATTTTAATAATCTTGATGGTCCATAAGCAAGAGTTGGAGTCTACAGAAAAGCCTGTCCATATGGCGTTTGTTTCTTGCAGACACTGAGCAGCTGAGCTCAATGAAAACTAAGCAGACCTGCCAGTTTGCTCTTTTATAGTGCTCTTTCAGTGCACATGTAACAAAGGTGGCAACATACAGTGCCAAGAGGGAATTGAATATTTAAGGTAAAATGTGAGATGCCTTCAGATAAGCTGCCAATCTGTGAACATGTATTTGAATCTTTAAACTAAAATGGTGGATATGTAAAAAGGCATTTTTGCTTCTGATTTGATTAAGAACATAGGAAGTTGCCTTACACCAAGTCAAACCGTTCTCCATCTAGTTCAGCACTGTCTACAACTGACTGGCATTAGCAGCTCTCCACGGTTTCAGATGAGAGTCTTTCCCAGGTCTGCCCGGAGATACCAGGAACTGAAGCAGTATGCAAAGCATTTACTCTACCACTGAGTCACATCAGCTCCTCAAATATTCAGAGAAGATGGTAGGGTAGAACAACATCACTGATTTTCTAATTTAGATCATAAGTGCCGTGGGTCAAGGACCTGGCTTTTTTGCTCATGTGACTCCATAAAGGGTTATGTACGTTTTTTTACATAAATCAGCCGATCATCTTGGTTCATTTTAAAGGTTGTGTATCTCAGCGAGGAGTCAGCACATCTGTTGACATTGTCACAGAGTCTCTAAGGTTCCTCTAGCACAGTAAGGTCTTTGAAGAGCAGACAGGGAAAATTTCTTCCAGCATGTTCTGTGAATGTTTTAGTAGTGGCAAATAAAAATAATGAATTGCTTTGATGTCCCTGGTTCCAGACAGAAAACACTCCAGGGGCCTGACTGCCCATAGTGAAAAAACTGTTACTCTAGAGATTAAGGATAAACTGTTGTCAAAGAGCAGCTGCCACTTCCTATGAAATGCTACCACCAAAGGTTAATTCATTAGTTCATAGAGTAAGAAAAAACACCCTGCTAATTAGGAGATTTAGACTGTATATGCACCATGCATTTGAAGGGTATTTAAAGCACGTGACTTCCCACAAAGAATCCTGGGAACCATAGGCTACCCTTCACCAAACTACAATTCCCAGCACCTTTAACAAACTAGTTTCCAGGATTCTTTGGGGGAAGCCATGGACTTGAAATGTGCTTTAAAGGTATGGTGTATATGCAGCCTTAGGAATTTCTGCATCAAGAACCAAGTGTTTCTAAGATGCTAGCCCCAGGGTACAAGGCTAAATGCACATCTGAATCATAAGAACATAGGCAGCTTATGCCAAGTCAGACCATCAGTTCATCCAGCTCAGTATTATCGACACTGACTGGCAACAGCAATTGAGGCTTTCAAGCAGGAGTTTTCCCCCCAACCCTATGTGGAGACACCAGGGATTGAACCTGGGACCTTTTGCATGCAGAGAATATGCTCTACCACTGAGCTATGGCCTTTCCTCATGCTGATCTTGCTGAATCATTTAATCTATAAAGAGGTAATGGCCACCTCCTGATCTGTTCATTTTCCAGTCATAGGATCAACACCAGCACCTAGCACACTTGGGCAGCTGCTACCCACACCCTGGCAGGGCCCACTGCTTGGGTATTCTTTAATCAATTTTCCAGCTTGATACTCTAAGCAGCACCTGGCTGTTGGGTCTCTCATTTTAATTTCCCACAGTGGTGCCAACACAACATCTATTTGGCCTAGGCTTATATATTACTGAAACCTATCGTTTGAATAATAATTTATTGCGCAGTAATGTATCAAATACTCCCATAACATTCTTTAATTAAATTCATTTCTTACTGAAAGAGAATTAGACAAATTCTTTGGGGATAAGGCTGTCAATGGCTACTATGGCTATGTTTACCTCCACTGTTGGAGGCAGAATACCACTGGATACAGTTGCTAGAATCACAAGTGGGGAGAGTGCTGTGGCACTCAGGACCTGCTTGCGGGCTTCCCATAGGCCTCTGGTTGACCACTGTGAGAACAGAAAGCAAGACTAGATGGGCCTTTGGCCATATCCAGCAGGACTACTCATAAAAATCTAAACAGAGTAGATTTGTTGTTTTTCTGTCATCTTAAAAAAAGGACAGCAGACTAGCCTGTCTTGCAGGGCCGGTCCCAAAGGGTGGCCAGGTCAGGCCCTGGCCAAGGGCCCCTGGAGCCACAGAGGCCCCTGAGGGACCCCTCGATAGGGTGAGGGAGGAGGAGTGCTCCTTTTCAGCGATCTGCAGCAGAGTAGCTGCCGCGGCGGATCACAGGAAGGGAGCTTTTTCTGCCCTCCCATTCACTGGTTCCATCTCCCCTGTCTTTTGCAGCTGTGTGTGCAGAACTGCTCTTAACCAAGATGGCAGCCGAGGTTTCCCTAAGGGGCTAAAGCATCCATCACCATCTTAGTAGATGGCATGCATGTGTGCTACGTGCGCACATTGCTGCCATCAACTAAGATGGTGGTGGATGCTTTAGCTCCTTAGGGAAACCTCTGCTGCTATCTTGGTTAAAGGCAGTCCTGCGTGTGCAGCCCATGCAGCCGCAAAAGACAAACAAGACAGAGCCAGTGAACAGGTGAGTGGAAGAAGCTCCCTCCCTGTAAGAGACAGGTAGGCGTGAGCACACGTGCGTGCATGCACATGCGCACACATGCTGGGGCTCAGGGCAAGCTGGGGCCCAGGGCCCCCGGCATGTCTGGAGACGGCTCTGCTGTCTTGAACTACCTTTAGTGAACCCTTACTGCCGTTCACCTCCTATGTTATTTTCTTTTCTTTCTCTGATCTGGTTTTTAATGTTGTTAAGAAACTTCCAGATAAATAAGGCCCATTGAAATCCCAGAACGTTGAAATGAAACCACAAACCAGGGGTGGGGTGGGGACAATCTAGTCAATCTTGCTGGAAATATGTGCTTTTACAAGTTTTTTTCAGAAATATCAAAGCTCAAGAGAATAAAACCTCCAGCAAAACACATTCAGTTGGAAGGAAAGCACTTCAGACAAAATGCTGTTTACTGGGCCAGGAGGCTAGAAGTTTCAAAGTCTAGCTTTACAGGTTAGGTAAATAAAAAGTCATGGGTCTGGTTTGGGGGAAACCTGTAATGGGCCTGTTTATTCTCAGAGCAGCATTGCAGGCTTTAGGAACAGAATGTTGAAAACATCACATTATTTATGGGTTTTTAACTTATTGGGCCTTTACTCTGCAGGGCATTGCATACATTTTAAAATAAATAACCATTTTTTCTGATATAAATGCTGTCAGTGCCGGGGATGGGGGAGAAATTCAATCCAGTTTGCATTTCAAGGTGAACCTACTGAATTCTCACTTTCTGAAAAAATACACATACAGAAACGCAGCCATCCTTCAAAATTTGCACTTCTCCAAATTTTGCCATGCAGTTCTTCAGCAAAGAAATGTGTATAAAAAGCATATACTAGGGTAAGGCATGCATTAAAATGCATATGTTAGTGAAAATAATATACAAAAATGCATTATTAAGGAAAACTGCTTTGGAAAAATATGTAGATTAGAAAAAATTGCATACAAAATGAGTATATTAGGAGAAATATGCACTAAAACGCTGATGGGTTTTCATGAGGAGTTCTTTTTAAATTGCAAACTGATCTGGAAAATGTGGAAAACTGAACTTAAGATGAAAAATAAGAAACTGAAAGTAACTGAAGTTACAGATTTGCCCATCTCTACTCAGCACTCTCTTTTTTGGCCCCCCAAATACCTGCTTGCTTATTTATTTATTTATTATTTGAGTTATATCCCGCCCTTCCTCCCAGCAGGAGCCCACTTTGCTTAAGTGAACTGAGCTTGGCTGAGAACCAAGACATATAATAATTTTTGGTGTGATTGTTGACCATTAAAACTACCATGAGTTGTCTTTCTTTGACATCGATTCTGGTCTGATGAAGACTCTTCTGCACATCTGCCTGGCACACTTTAATATTGCTGCAGATCTCTTGGACTATACAAACAGTCAAGCTGTGATAACATCATCCCACAAACCCCATTTTAAGCAAAGGCTGTGTGGCTCACCCCTAGATGCCACCAAATGACATGTGCACCCCACACACGCCCCATTCAGTAAAAGCCACTCTTTGCAACTGGCATGAATATTAAACACAGATGTCATGAAACAAAATGGATTAGTACTACTCAAAATCTTTAGGTGTAGTCCCAATTTCCAAGGCATAAAGTCTCATGTAATATACCATTCAGGCCTCTTAAAAAAAGATAGATGTTCCAATGATGCCAGATTCCATGAGGTTGCGGCAGTATCAAAGGGGACTCTTAATTAATTGCTTTGGACTGGACCCTAATATTTAAATCAATGTGCTATTATTCAGGCACACATAACAAGGTCTTCCAAACATCTGTGTCTTCTGACCTCCTATGTCAGAGGAAAATATCTAAATAGAAATCTTTCTAAACACAGATAACTGTATGTGTAAAAAAATTTGGAATTTCAGAATGAATGCCAGAGGAGAAAAACAGATGTCTCATTTATATACATCCTAATCAATTTAACTAAAAACATGGCAATAGCTAAATGTAGCTGGAGGAATAACAGCATTCACTTAAACTCCGGCTGCTATGACAGAAGGCTACTGACTTCCCCAGAACTCTTCACTGGGCTGGATTTTTTTTCCCTTGTGGATCAACACAGCTATCTTTAAATTTGTAAGAATTTCTCTGGGTTTTCTTTCCCTTTCTGTGTACATGCAGGTAAACACACCGAGAAGCTGAAATCAAGCACAGCTTCCCAGCATCTACACACAGAGCCATCAATGCCATGTGTGCAGTCATCATGCATTACCACCCACCCACAGAATAAGCACTATTTTCTACCAGTTGCTGGAAATCACAAGTTGGGAAAATGCTCTTGCACTCAGGTCCTACTAGCAGGGTTTCCATAGGGATCTGGCTGGTCACTGTGAGAACAGAATGCTGGACTAGATGGGCCTTTGGTCTGATCCAGCAGGGCTCTTCTTATGTTCTTAAAGTACTTCCTTCTTTTCAGGCACTTTATAAAGTGGGAACCACCCCAAATGGCCTATTTACAGAACCATTTTTTAAAAAAATGTGATGGCTATTCAGTTAAGCCACCATGAACTCATCTTTCTGGCACGGTGATCAGCTTGGATAATGCTCCAAGCACACATCAAGCTTACAGCTCATCGCATCCCAATACATGGTGTTAAAATTATCGTCAGACATTTTTATGATCTTAGTGTTTGTAAAACATGTGCTACTTGCAATAAGTTCAATTTAACAGTCCTACACAGAGTCAGTTCAAAGCGGCCTTTGTGTGAGCATAATCAGGAGCACACAGGGAGACTGGGTATGCATGGAGTCATCATTTGCAAGAACCAGCACCCCCACATAGCTCAACCATGAACCCCATGATGTCAGCAACACTTCCTGAGCCCCTCCAGATGGCCTTTTTGTCATGCATCCATGATTATTTGTGCTCCTGATGTTATCAGGCCAGACGTATGCAATCCTGTTTCCTATACCTTGTGTGCCTGCCAAAGTTTTGGGACAGTCACACTGCTTCCATTCAGTGCATATTCTGTAACGTTCTGCTGATGTCCCATAAGTCCTTATGCCACAAATGTTCTGGTTTATTTTTCTCCCACTTTTGTTGTGCTATAGTCCCTCCAGACAGCAATAATGCAGTAGCATCAGGGAAATATCACAAACAAACTAAAGCAGAATAAACCTCAAGCACTATTATTGTGTCAAGAACATGTTGCAGAATACATTTGCAATAAAACACCAGTCTGGAAGAGCCCTTAGACATGCTGGCTCCAAATCTTGTAACGGTTAGGGAGGAGAATAAATATGAGAACTGCAGAGTATCCTATCCACTAAAAGTGCCCCACAAATGAAAAACAACAGATATGGTGACAAGGGCTAATGGGCCCTTATTAATATTTCTCTGTCTTGTGAATGTGGTCAGCTGACTGCAATAATAAAGCCCATGACAATAAAGAATCCCGGACACTTCCACCTTTTCTCATTTTTCCCGGTGTGTGCTTTTGCATGACTTTGGAAAAGGAACAACCTTGAAACACCAAGCACTGAGTCTGATACATTCCTTTGGACTGAGTGAGGATGCCAAGAATGCATGAATTCCTGATGACCTTTAGCTGCAAACTGTGAACTTTGTTCCCTAAACGTAATGCAAGCTCAGGCATCGTTACTGAGGCCTAAGCCAGTCCCTCTTTCCTTTTGCCTGCCATTACTTATTTTGTGACAGTTTGCCAAACAAAGTGAGGAATGGGAGCAGTTGTCTAAGTAAATTCTGAAACCCGTTCTTGAAACTGTCACTTCTAAGTCCATGGCTCCTTCCCAAAATATGGAAGGCCCAAGAAGAAAGATGCTATTCACGTGTAAGAGAGGTCACAGAACATGCTACCATCAGTGGTCTAGACAGTCAGTGCAAGTTTACAGCTTTTTCAGCCAAAGGTTCCTCTGCTTCATGCTAAAAGAGACTACTAGGCTTGGTTCAAATGCTGCTTACCTCATGACCCCTGCCTCATCCCCACAGCAGCCCTAGGCTTATGGAATAGGAATCTGGGGCTTTTTAGGCTGCTTTCACACTGCACTTTATTCCATTATTCTGACAATTTCTTACCTGGTAATTTGCGCATTATATTTGACCTTTCACATGACGCACAAGCTAGCTCCAGAATTCTAGTGAAATGTAATGGAAGTTTAGTGCAAATTTCCATGATAAATGATACCAGAAATAATCTGTTAGCAAGGCTGGGAACCCGGAAGATCACAGGAGTTTTTTGCTAGCTGCAGCCACTCACGTGACAGGCATCCCAGCATGCAGTGCATTCCCACCCTTTAGTTGCGCGGGTTGGTTTTCTTTGCCTGATGAACGTTGTATTGGTATTCTGGCATCAGCGCAGATGATAGCAGTAGCATTTCCCACACACACCCTTGTGTTGATACAACTAAAACAATTTAAAAAGTCAGATCCTAAAGGGAGAGGGCTTGTATGGCGACAGGACAAGATCTTAGACCTCCTACACAGTGGGGAACAGTGTGCATGTGTATAATGGGTGAGGGACGAAAACAAGCCGTGCAAAATGCCAGTATATCAACTGAAAAAGCTGCTGTTTCTTAACACAAAAGGTACTGCAGTGTGAAAGGAGTTTTAGAAATCAGGACAGAAGCACTACCTTTTAATCCATTAAATTAATGCAATCAGCCCCATGTGTGAAAGCAGCCTTAGTTTAGAGAAAAGGCAAGTAAGAGGTGACATGATAGAAGTATATAAACTTATGCATGGCATGGAAACTGGGGACAGAGAAAAGTTTTTCTCACTCTTTCATAACACTAGAATTCATGGACATCCAATGAAGCTGAACGTTGGAAGATTCAGACCAGACAAAAGAAGGTACTTCTTCACACAGGGCATAGTTAAACTATGGAATTCACTCTGACAAGATGCAGTGATAGCCACCAACTTGGATGGCTTTAAAAGAGGTTTAGACAAATTCATGGAGGATAAGGCTTCTAGCCATGATTGCTGTGCTCTGCCTCCACAGTCAGAGGCAGAATGCTTCCAAATACCAGTTGCTGGAAATTGCAGGAGGGGAGAGTGCTCTTGGACTTAGGTCCTGCTTGTGGGCTTCCCATAGGCATCTGGTTGGCCACTGTGAGAACAGGGTGCTGGACTAGATGGACCATTGCCCTGATCTAGTAGGTTCTTCTTATGTTCTTATTTCTTATTACCTAAACATGAAATGAAGTCTGATACAAATTCAAACTTCACCAACATTTCACAGTTTGAATTCAGATTTTTCAGTGTCAAAAGGTTTCCTTTTTGAAATATAACTTTGAGAGACTGAGATTCCCTTCTTCCTCTCACATGCACAAGGACACTTACTCACTGCATGGCACCTTTCTACAGTCAGATGTAAATCCTCCTGACAAGCAATGATTTATATGATAATTTACAACTTTAATGTCAGGTTGTATCACACAAAAGAACAGATCAAAATGGATGCCTAACAGAACAATTTTATTGCTAAAAACAACAGCATAGCTGACTGCCCCCGTGCAGCGCAGACACAGCGGCACCTATAGCTGGAATAGCAACATACCGGTTAAGCTTCTTATTACATCTCTCCAATTCTCTGCACACATTCCATGAGATCTTTCTACAGTCAGGTGGAAATTCTGCTGAAAGGGAGGGATTTAAATTAGGAATTTGTAGGTGGAGTATCTGTATGGGAAGATCCTGCACAGGATTTCAGGGACTCTGAGCTCTGGTTGGGATGGTGAGATGATCCTCCATGTTCCACTGTCATGGAAGGGATCTATGGGGCTGAAGCCTAGTTAGCGACATCAAGAGAAGACTGCCATCTGGTGGGAAGAGGAGATGTCCTCACTCTCTTGGATCAACAAGCTCACCAAGTTTCTTCCAGCCATGGGAAGAAGCTAATCCTGCCTTTGCCTTCTGGATTCTCCCTCCTTTCCCTGTCCTAGCTTCCCCCAGATTCCAAATTATGCACCTAGTGCAGAACTGCAGAAGGCCACCAACAACAACAACTAGGAATAGGATCCATTGGCCGGTGCCAGCTCGAAAGCATTCCGTTGACCTAACAGGCCAGTTTTGATTCAAGTTTGTTTTTTATCCTCTAGCTGCTACTTTTACTGATCCTTTTTGTTCCCTTGCAAATATATTGATTAGTATCAATATTTTGAAAGGAAATATCGATAAAACGATCATTCTTAATATCAATGTTTTAGAGGTGGATTTTTTTAAAAAAAACAAAATCTTCGAAAATAGCTGCAGAAAATCGCTACATAAAAATCTGATCCGCAACTATATAGAATAAGTGAATTAATGGAAAATTTGGTACCAGATCCAAATTAGGCAGAATTCTAGCATATCCCTACCATCGACACATATATCTTGCCATGGCCCCAGGACTTGTGCCCTTTGGCACTTACATGGGGGAAATGAGCCAACCTAGGTTGAGTTTTCTGCAGAAAGAGAAGGATGGATGGTACACACTAGGTCTTAGTCTGCATGATATTTTAAGACACCAAATTTTAAGTTTTGTTTAGGCTTAAAGTTCACTACAAACTTGCCAGACTCATTGCTTTTATATGCCATCCCCCTAAATTCTAAATCCAATTTCATTCACAACTCACTGCAACAACAGGTACTACCATCAAGAGCCTGGCAACATCATCACCCCCAAATCACAACATGGTCTGATAATGTCTCCAGATTAGTCCAGTTAATCAGGGAGTTAAACTCAAACTTATTGCAACCAAAGCATATCATACACCGAAATGCCCAGCAAGACGAACTCTATCACATATAAAAAGTCTCCCAGAATCTCTCTCTGGGTAAATTCCCCATAACCCCTTTTATGGTGCTTCTCCCCCCCCCCTTGTTTCACTCTCTTCTGCATACAGCTCCATATGTCTTTTAAAAACTTAGAAAAAATGAACCCATCACCAAGCGTCATAATATTTCATTTGCATGCAATTCAAGATGCATTATGGCAAAAATAAGTTGAATTATTGTGATCTTTTTAAAAAAGATTAGCATTGATATTCCATCATAGAATGGTTTAGATACTATATGTCTCAACAAAGCTTGTAGAATATATTTTTATGCACATTTTGATGTATGAAACTTAGGTATGATTTATCCCAGAAAAGAAGAAAGAATTCATTCATTCATACACTTTTTTCTGCACAATGGTTATATGAATTCATAATGAATGATATCACACATGCATGCCAATATCCCTTTTGTTTAGGTAAATATGTCATAGACCTAACTGGAATAACTGTTTGACACAATGTATACCAAAGTGTAAATTTATACAAATGTTTAATAGCTATCAATAATTGCACACACCAATATGGTGGAATTAATCTTAAAATAGTCTAATTGAGAGTGGGCATGTTCCAGCCAAAGTTAAGCAGACATGAACAAGGAGAAATGAACAAGAGCAAGTGCTCTTAAATCAGTAGGGCTATATTTGACTGGATTGTGCCATGTTATTTTTAGATAATAATGTAAAGCATTGAATTTTTTTTAAAAACCAAAGCCATGTTAATATTTCATTAGTAACAGAAATCCTTAAATGTTGATTTTGGTTATTATTAGCATAGGGCACCCAAGCCTGGCAATGTCTTATGACCAAGTGAAGCATTAAGCCAGATGAGATTCAATGCGATCTTCTTGAGGGGTGGGTATATCATTTGTGGTGTCCTAAAATTTATTTCGGGAAGCACACCTCCAGATCCTCATTTTCTTCCATATATTTTATTTTATTGTTTATTTTGTTATTACACTTATATCCCATCTTTCCTCCAAAGTGTTCACGGTGGTATAGATTGTTCTCCCCATCTCCATTTTATCCTCTCAACAGACCTTTGAGGTTGACTAGGCTGAGATGCCATGACTGGCCCAAGCTAACCCAGTGAGCTTCATGGCTAAGTTGGGATTTGAACCTTGGTCTCCCAAGTCCTAGTCCAACACTCTAACCACCACACCACACTGGCTCCAGTTTGGCTTCTGGGCTTTGTGATATTGTCTTGTACCCAAAGAAAGCATTGGACCATATGTAAATCACACTTTCTTCAAGATGTGCTTTTTTCAAAGGCACATGGGCCCTAGAAATACAATAATAGCAATACTACAGAAGAAGAAATGGTTTCAGACTGTTCATTGCTTCTGCTCTTTCTGCTGCTGAAGGTCTCACTTGTAGCCTGCATGGCTCTGGGTGGGGAACATCTCTTCCTCTGCGATGGTTGTGTGGCTACCTGGTTGCCTGTGGAGAGACAAGAGATATGTGTTAATGATGCATCATGAGTAGCAGTTTAAAAAAACAGTATCTGTGCTCAGCTGGGATTGTGGTTAGGGTGTAATTGAGAAAGAACCCTGTCTCCTAGAAATTCTTTGACTCCACATGATTCAGCTAAGATCCCTGTTCCCACTGATTCCTCACCCAATGGTCCTCTTGATATCTATGTTGTGGGATTCAGTAGCTGTGGAGAAAAAGTTGTCATTAAAGCAAGAATTGCCCATCCAGTGGAAGAAGTTCCATTGAAACTCTGTCTCCAGTTACCGTTGCGGCCATGCCATTCTGCAAGCAAAAAGAAAAGAAAAAGTCAGAGATGTTTGGTGAAAAGTTCCAAAAGGTAGAGATCTTCCTCAGTGCATGCTGGGAGTTTACCTGGGTTTGCGAGACCAACAGTTAACCTATGTCCTTTTGTGGGAGACATTGCAACTACCTGCTGAGTAAAGTAGAATTGTTTAGGCCAGGAGAGGGCAGAAGGTAGATCCTGATCTACCAGTTGATCTCTGTTGATTTGCAATATCGGATGAGTTTCTGGGGGCCATTTTTTTTAACAATAGCAATAACAAAATGACTTTTCCAACCTAAATGAAGCTGCTGAAATGAAGAAAGCTAACCAGGAGAGCATAGAAGACTGGTGCCTCTGAAGTCAGTGGGGCACTGAATCTGCTGGGTTTTAGTTCAAATTTTCAAGGAGCTGTCCAAGGTTGCTTGCATGTATGTCCAAGGTGCTTCTGTGTGAAAAGACTGTGAGCTCAGTTCAGTTCTGGTAGTGTAAATTAATCCTTAGACTCTGAATATGTACAGCAACCTGTCCTTCAGTTGTGCCTGTCCTTTGCCCCTGGCTCTTCTTGGTAGATCTTGGGGCTCGAGTAAAAAACAAAGTAGGTCCAAAAAGTATGACATCTGCTTTGCTAACTGTTAACTGGGGATGGGAGAGAATTTTGATTCAGTTCGCATTTCAAGCAGAATTTATCAAATCCGCACTTTCTGAATCAATATGAGAACAAACACAGCCATCTTTAAAATTTGCATTTATTAGACTTTTGTGATGCAGTTCACCAACTAAACAATATTTACAAAAATGTATATATTAGGGGAAAGTGTGCATAAAAATGAATATATGAAATGAAAATAACATGCAAAAATACATCAGATGACGAGAAATGTCTTGCAAAAAATGTGTACCTTTGTCAAAACTGCCCCCAAAAATGTGTTTATCATGAAAAATTCACACTAAAATGCCGGAGATTTTCATTAAAAAAAAAAATCCCTCAAATTGCTGCAGAAATGGGGAGAACTGAATTTGATTGGAAAAATTAGAAACTGAGAGAACCAAAATTGTCAGATCTTCCATCCCTACTGTTAACCAATATATAATTTCTGTATATTCCGGGGGGGGGGGGAGAGAGAGAGACTTTATGGCCATGGGTGTTTGATTATTATGAGTGCTTCTTGGGTGCTTAGAGGGGAGGGATGGAGATTGTTCAGGAGTCGTACTTAGAGGTAAAGATGCTTTCTCCTTGGTTAAACCCTGCCCCTTGCTTACCTATATGAGGTGCTTTGTCCTTGAAGCCACATTCACCACTGTAGATTTGAGGTGCCTAATATATGCGTCAAGAGTCCCAAAGTAGAGAACCTGTAAGGGATCTGAGAATATAGGTATTATGCATCTGCTCTACTTTCCTTTCAGTTAGCCTTGGTTGTTTGTTGTTTGTGCAAAATCCTCCCTTAAGACGAACCCATCGAGTCCAGCATCCTTTTCTTGCAGGGGTCAACCAGATGCCCATGGGAAGCCTGTAAGCAAGACCTGACCTGAATTCAACAGCACTCTCCCTAGTTGTGATTCCCAGCAACTTTCCACAGGGGGCTCTTTCACCAAGTTTCCATGTGTTGCTATATTCTTGCAGTTCTATAGCAGTAAGAGCATAGTCATGTAGCCCTATGCCATCCATGCATCTTTAGATGTGAGATGCATTCAGTTGCTGTGGTTTATATATTCCTGGTGCTGTGCTTGATTACCTATTGGGTAATGGATGTGCTTTTCATTACAATGCTTATTTTGTGTGTGTAGTTTTGCACCAGTGGAAGGACCAGGATTCCAGCTCTGCTTGTTACTCCTCCAATCCTTCTGAAGTTTTCCCAACTATACCAGTTCCCATCTCGCACAAGGGTTGTCCCACCAGCTTAAGGTTGCTGCCACCCAAAACTTGCTCTAGCACAATGGCTTCACCATACCAGTGTAACTTTGGTCACATCCACACCATACATTTAAATCATACTTACAGCAAAGGGCTTCCCGTAAAGCAATGGTTCCCAACCTGGGGGCCATGACCCCCAAAGGGGAAAGCAAAGTAATGCAGAGGGGGCCATGAACACTAAAGAAATGAATTATTATTATTTTTTTTTAAAAGTCTTCACTCCCTGGATGCTGTCTGTTTCCCACTGCTGCTACAGACAACACCTGCCCCTTGCTCCAAACAAGAGGGGAGGACTTTTGCTGAAGCACCAGAGTGTCCTGCAGGCTTGCTGAGGGCAAGCATCTGCCTATAAAACACGTAGCAGATACCAAAGGAGGCTGAGGGTGGAGATACCAGGAAAAAGAGGGGGATACTCTTGCCAACTCCCATCTCCTCACACTCCTGCTGCTGACAATGCCCTTACTCAGAACGAGGGGAGAGGGCTTTTAGTGAAGCAAAAAGAAGCAAGGCTGGAAGGAAAGGCTGCTTTCTCCCTTCCTTCATGGCTGCTGGCCTGTCTGCCTTTCTTGGCTCCTGCTTCCCTGCTACCTTCTTTTAAAAATTGTTCTTATTTGAGAGGCTGCTCAGATCTCGCCTTTGGCCCAGATGGAGCCAAAGAAAGGAAGCTGAGGACTTGCTCACCCCTCATCTCTGAGGCTAAGTGTGTGTGCCAGTGTTCCCCCTTCCTTCCACCTACACTCCACCCCCTCATCTCTCTCTCCAAGATGCTGCAGCAGTTGAGGGCTTCCCCCCTCCCACATGCCCAAATGCATGCACGCCTGCAGACGCTTGCAGAAGGGGCAGGTGTGTTTGTGTGTGTGCGTGCGCTGATCTCTCTTCTGCTCCACTCTCATTCTCCATGTGTACGCTGATCAAGTCATCAGTTCTGATGATCATCCCAAGGCCTAGAACCACCAACCCCCTCAATCTATCCACCCTTGTGTCTTCACAATCTAGCATCCCCACCACTACCACATTGCTGCATCTTGACTATTACTATTTTTAAAAATGTAGGAGGTTGGCTGAGGCTGAGGTCCACATACTGCAGCTGAAATGTATTTATTTATCTAATTATTGCATTTATATCCCACCATTCCTCCAAGTTGCTCAAGATGGTGCACATGGTTCCCCCCATTTCCATTTTATCCTTAGACAGACCCTGTGAGAGAGGTCAGGCTGAGAGACTGTGTGGGGTCCAAGGCCACCTAGTGGGCTTCATGGCTGGGTGGGGATTTTAACCTGGATCTTAGACCAACACTATAACCCACTGGTGTTGGGAGACAGGACTATACATCTTCAGACTGTTGGGGGCGGGGGAGAGGGATCCCAATTTGATTGGACCTTTGCATTAAGAAAAGAAAGCAACATCTCCCTGTCTGAAGGGAGCTTTTTATGGAAAGGGATATTTGGAGACGTGATTTTGCCATGCACCATTTTTTCAATTAACAGAGACTAAAATTACAATTAGCATCAGGGGGATCACAAAATGTTTTGAGCTTACAAAGGAGGTCCCATACTCATAAAAGTTGGGAACCACTGCTCTAAAGAATCCTGGGAATGTAGTTTGTTAAGGGTGCTGGGAATGGTAACTCTGTAAGGGGTAAACTAAGTTTCCAGGATTCTTTGAGAAGCCATGACTGTTAAAAGTGGTATAAATATACTTTAAATGTATGGTGTGGATGTGACCTGAATGTTTCTCTGGTGCAACAGGATTTGGTTGGGATTCTATCCTGATCTTACTGGCATAGCTTGGGGAAAGGCTCACATTAGAACATAGGATACTTAGACCAGATCAGACTGTTAACTTGAGAGGCTACAGGAAAGGGCCATATCTCAGTGGCAGAACATCTGTTTTGTATGCAGAAAGTCCTAAGTTCAAACCCCAGCATCTTGACGTAGGACTGGGAATGTCCCCTGACTGCAATCCCAGAGAGCGACTGCTAGGCAGTGCAGACCATGCTGAACTAAATGGACCAGGGGTCTGATCTGGTATAAGGCAGCTTCCTGTGTTCCTATGAACTTCTTCATACAGACCAAATGCTCTGTCACTGAGCTATGATCCCTTCCCTATACATGAATAATAACAAACCTATGCTAGATTGTGCCTCTAATTTTAAATCACAAATTCCAACTGGACCAATGCATAATTAATACCAAGCTGGTGAGTACCTTTGAAGTTGCTTGATATATTCCCCCTCTGCAATTGTGGTTGAAATGGGAGAATTAATTACACAGAGTTCTCTGTTTCTGCGATATTTTGGATATATATTTATTTCTCTCATTTGTAAGTTTAAAAAAGCATACATTATTTCCCTTAAATCTGTTATATAGCCACTTAGTGATAGTTAAATTGGGCCAATCTGACATTGAATTACAGCAAAGGAGTCCAAGATAGACTTAAGAGATTCAGGCAAGTACATTCTTAAAATATTTTGTTACTTTGATCTAAAACCTTGTCTGACTTTTATTTTCACGATTGTGTGTCTGTGCGCATGTTTTCCAAAGTTAGGCTTTTAAAACTGTCAGTGGGCATAGTTCTGCTATACCTAATGTTTTCAGAGAGAATATTTATCTCAATGAAAGCTGACCATCTTCTTTTCACCTGCACACATTTAATGCAGTCCTTTTGGTATTTTATAAAACACAACATTGCAAGGCCAATTGTGAGGGAAGTGGGGAGTAGGTGGGATTTAAGGACAGGAAATCCAAGAGGACCTCCTGTTTTTGATGGAGACAATTTTAGTATTGCTTTTGGTTTGAGACCAGAATTTCTATTAGATACAAATGTCCTTGGCAACAGACGTGAAGCCTAAAAGCTTACAGATCTCTGTACGTTTTGGGAGATAGAACCTGCCACTGAAGTTTGCATGTAACATTAGGAGCTTTGAGTTTGGGTAAGTTCATATCAACAGTGTGTTTTCAATTTTGTAAAGCCAGCTGATCTCTGCAGATAAACGCTCACTGTGGTGAAATATTTGTGCCAACATTTTTTAAACCTTCATTACATTCTCATTCTTTTGAGCTGCTGCAGCCGACTCAGGGAGAAGGCACCAGCTTGCTAAAAGGAACAGCACTGGAATCAGTATTCAACATTCTGTTTCCACGATTAGCTTGCTAAACTTGTATAACTACTCAAAGTATTGGCTTCTATCAGAGCTTGGAAAAGTTACTTTTTTGAACTATAACTCCCATCAGCCCCAGCTAACATGGCCACTGGATTGGGCTGATGGGAGTTGTAGTTCAAAAAAGTAACTTTTCCAAGCTCTGGCTCCTATATCCAAAATAAGGATTACATTGGCTTGAGCCCTAAGTTGCTCTTCTGTTCATGCAAGGGACATCTGTGATCTCCTCCCTTTATTTGCAGCCCCTGGCACATATCTCACACTATTCCCAGCAGCGCTGGCTCTAGGTATTGTGGGAGCTTTGAGCAAGGTGCCCTCAAGCCAGTCCCACTCCTCCAAGGCACTACTACCCACTCATTGGCCCTCTGCCTTTGCCTTGCTCAGTGCCAGTGGTTGGCCACTGACTGAGGGCCTCAGGACTGAGAACAACCCCTCACTAGCCCAACCTGCTGACCAAATGCCAGGCCAAGATGGCTGTATGCAGGTTGATCCCATCTACAGCGGCTGGCTCGCTACTCATCACCAGCCTTCACCTGGTCTCTGAGAGAGGGTGAAGGGTGTCATGCTTAGAGCAAGATATTCTAGGCAATGTGGCCTGGAAAATTCCTGCACCACCATAACAGCAAATTATGGTGATGGTGCAAGCGTTCTCCTGGCCACCTCGCCCAGAATGCCTGGCTCTAAAGGACTCCTGATTTGGCCCTTTCTCAGAGCCCAGATGCCAAGGTGGTAGAGAAGCCACCAGCATTGCCAGTGCTATTTCAGACAGAGATAATTTTTAAAAATCTAAGAGAAGGGGTAGAGGGAAGAGGATTGGGGATGGGGATGGCAGGGGGGAGGTGGATGGCGGCAATGCTGCTGCAAAGAGAAGCATGGGGAGCAAAGGGAGTTTGCAGTGTGGGGAACCATTGGCCAGACCGTGCAGAGGGCCTTCTGAAGTCTGACACTGGTCCTGCCATCTGTGTCCAATCTACACAGCCACCCAATGGAATTGCATAGGCAAGGAAGAGGGTTCTGCTATAGGGCTTTGCTCTTATCATTGACTGCGTGCTCAGAAGCAGGGCAGGTGAATGGGCAGTGACAAGAAAGAGGGCAAGAAAAAGGAGGCTCCTCTAAAGAGCAGTAACACCCTGCCAGCTGCAGGTATGTGGACCTTGATAGGTGTCCAGTAATGCCTACCCCTGATGCTGGCCCCGATTTCTCACCCCACAGACTGATTACTCAGATTCACAGAAAGAAATTAGGATCCTAGCATTTAGTATAAAAATATTGTATAGCAATTTTTGAAACTTTTTATTTGTTAGAGTTTTTATGTTCTCCCCCCAAAAGACATCAAGAGAGAAATAGCAACCATTAAAGCTCAAGACTGAACTGGGAAGAAATTAGAAATGATCTAATTCACATTCTCAAAGCAATATGCAAGCCAAAACACAGCTAGCCTTTGAAATTTGCACTTTTCTGAATTTTGCAATGCAGTTCTCCAATGTGTACATAGGGGAAAGCGTACATTTGCAGTGTTCTCCAACCAAGTAATGTGTACAAAATGCATATAATAGGTCAAGTGTGCATAAAATGTATATATCAGTAAAAATAACATTATGCATTATAGTAGGAAACACAGATTGAAAAATGTGTACATTAAACTGCATACAAAAATGTGTTTATTGGGAGAATTTGCACCAACATGCTGACATATTTTCATGAGGCTTTTAAAAATAAGTAAATAAATTGCAATTTGCTTCAGAAATGTAGAGAAATTAATTTCAGACTGGAAAAATGAGACACTGAGAAAGCAAAATGGAGAGATTGGTTCATTTCAACCACAAGTACACATCTAGAATATTTATTTACAAGCTGCTAAAAAAAACGTTCAGGTCACCATCACCTTTTTCTCAAATAGGGTTCTATAGTTGTTGTTATAATTGTACTAAAATAATTTTATTTATTTTATTTATGACATTTATATTCCACCTTTCCTCCAAGGAGCTCATGGTAGCATCCAAGCATGGTTCTCCTCCCAATTTTATCCTCACAACAACCCTGTTAGGCTGAGAGTCAATGACTGGCCCAAGGTGACCCAGTGAGCTTCATGGCCAATCAGGGATTTGAACCCTGGTCTCCCAGGTCCCAGTCCCAGAATCCAAGGGCGGGTGTGCAATTCTCTCTGAACATAAGGATAGTTCATTTTCTTTTGTTTTTTAAAATCCATCTATAAAGTTAGAATACAGGAAGCGTTTGCTTCCAAAAGTGAATTGAGAACAGAGAATAGTCATACGCATAAGATGATTGTGGATACGATGAGCTAATGTCTACTTGTCCAAAGTGTTACTATTAAAATTCAGAATGCAAAAATGAAGAAGGGGGTGTTCATCCATTTATTACCAAAGAATTCCTTCCACCTAAATTGAACAACTAAAAAAGAACTTCAAGAGAAATCTTTGAAGGGATTTCTAAACATTCCATTGTTGCTACCCTTTTTCCATTTCAGTGAAAATAATTGCTTTCAGTGATTTTTTTAAATTCTCTGCATAAACACACCAATTTCTACAAATTATTCCTCAGAGCAGATTTCTCTCTCTCTCTTAATTTTAAGCACTAAATCATATAACAACCAGTTGAGTAACTGACTTGAGTCCTGGAATCCAAATTGTGATGAGTGCTCTGAGTTTAAAATCAATTATGTTCAGACTTAGTATCTGTAAGATGAAAATTTGGATTTCAAAAGATGGGTGTACTTACGTTAAGATTTTGGGGAAAGGATGGAGCTGTGGTTCAGTGCACTAGGGTTTTCAGAAACCTGAGTTCTTCATAAGACTTTGGTAAGCAATGAAAGATTTTTTTTATCACTAGCCCCTAGGAAAAAAAATAAGTTGAAGGTTACAGAGTAAACTGAAGGCGATGGTAGATTTTATGTGGAGAATCTGCCACTTCCCAAGTCCCGTTGGCTTGCAGCAGTCAGTGCAGAAGGTGTGTGTGTGTAAATAAATAAATACATAACAGTATATTAAAATAAACAATGCATCAAAAGGCCTAAGAACATGAAAATGTCTTCACTTGGCACTGCAAATATAGTATTGCTGAGACCAGGTGAAATTCTCTGCGAAGGGAGTTCCATAAATTGGGTGCCACACAACTGAGAAGGCGCTCTCTCTGATTCTTACCTGCCACATTCCAGATAGTAGAAACAACTGGAGTCTCCAAAGATGACCTCAATATATGGGCTGATTGATACAGGCAGGTTGATAAATTGTCGAGATTTAAGATCCAGTTGCATGAGTTGTTCCAGCAAAGATACAGGACCAGTTCAAACAATCTCTTAAGAGCAGGACTATGTCCAGATTGTGTATACATAATCTGGACATCAACCATGCATTGGATTTTATGCATTTATGTAAAGTTTAAACATGATATGACTGACCACACATAGAAGGCCAAGGAGCCAGATGACAGGATAGGTGCATCTGATGTGCAGAATAGGAAAATGCAATCTCAGCCCCAGATAAACACTCTGTGTAGCCTCAACTTGGGGAAAAGCTAAATCAAACAAGTCGTCATGATGGGATGATGGGGTCATGACCACAGCGGTGTGTTAAGACTTTGATTCATTATTGATAAGGACTACATTGAGTGAGTGTTTCTTCCTGACAAAGAGAAAAGACATATTAATGATGTTGAGTGTAATGTATAGTGTCTCCAGGATTCTGACAAGCGCACCTGGCGCTGACTTTGTCATCCTTCCTTTGTCAACTGAAGATGTTTTCATTTTCCCAGGCATTTGGACAGCTGTTTTCCCAAACAGTGAATTCATTTTTGCAATAATTTCCCCCCATTCCTTGTCCTTGCCATATTCTGTTCTTGCCAAAGCGTTAATCATGTATTTGCTAATGCTAATGACTGAAATAATGCTTTGAGGTTTGCTTGAGATGAATAAAGGAAAAAAATTACCTTGCAGCCAGTTCAATGGAGGAGGAAGGTAACTAGGATAGATGATGTTAGCTTTCCATGCATTGGATTGCACAGGCATGCTCCACTGAGAAATGGAAGCATTCACTGAGTCATGTTATGTCATCAAGTGATTAGATTTCCACCAGACACATGGCCTAAGCTCTCTTTGCCTGGATATTTATTCCTTGGGTTGGATGCAAGCATTAAGGGATTTTGATGATTGGTAATTTTTTCAAGTACAGTGGAGGACTGCACTTCTGTAGGTGAGCACACACAGCTCCCAGAATATGCACAGCCTTCTTCAAGCCTCTGCATACAGACCGTGACTTGTAAGGGTGTTCTTGCCACACCCACCATACCTGTTGCTAATACTCTGTTCCGGCACCACTAGATGTGTATATTATTGTTGTTGTTGTTGATTAAATTTATATCCCACCCTTCCTCCCAGTAGGAGCCGGTGTGGTAAACAAAAACACTCTAAAACACAATAAAAACAGACATTAAAATATATCAGAGCATATAGTCTGGGGGTTCTCCTGGATCCATCTTTGTCACTAGAGGCCTAGGTGATCTCAGTGGCTAGGAGTGCTTTTTATGAGCTTTGGCTGGTAAGACAGCTGCTGCCATTTCTGGACCAGGATAGCATGACCACGGTTGTCCATGCACTGTTAACCTCCAGGTTAGATTACTGTAATGTGTTCTATGTGGGGCTGCCCTTGAGGTGGGTCCAGAATCTGCAGCCAGTACAAAATGTGGTAGTGCGACTGCTCTCTGGGGCAGGGTATCACCAACTTGTCATTCCGCTGCTGAAAGAATTGCACTGGCTTCCTATTAGCTACCAGGTTAAGTTCAAGGTTCTAGTTTTGGTGTACAAAGCCCTACACAGCTTGAGACAAGGATACCTGAAAGACTGTCTTATCCCTTATATACCCAGTCTATCACTACACTCTGCAAGTGAGGACCTCCTGCAGATACCATCTTATCAGGAGGTCCATTCCGCACAACATAGGAAACAGACCTTTAGTGCAGAGGCACCTAGCCTTTGGAATTCCCTCCCCTTAAATATTAGACAGGTGCCATCTCTGTTATCTTTTTGGCGCCTACTGAAGACCTTCCTCTTTCAACAAGCCTTTTAAGTAGAGACCTTATCCCACTCTGCCTCTGTGTTATAATTGCTTTTTAACATGTTTTTAGAGATTTTTTAAAAAGACTTTTTAAACATAGTTTGTTTTTGAGATGTTTTAAGATGTGTTTTGTTCTTTGTTTACCACCCTGGGCTTCTTCTGGGAGGAACAGTGGGATAGAAGTTTAATAAATAGACATACATACAAACAAACAAACGTAAGATGAGCTGTGCTGGCGTAGAACATATTAGCCAACAGATACTTCTGGGAAGCCCACCAACAAAACATGGAGGTGATAGTCCTCCCTTGCTGTTACTCCCCCCCCAACCAATAAGTATTCACTGGCATACAGCCTCTGAAGATAGAAGTTAATAGCTACTGACAGACCTTTCCTCCATGAATTTGTCTAGCCCCCTTTGAAAGTCATCTTGTTTTAACTCCCCTTCTTAGACTGGCGGGGTGTTATGGAGTAGGGAAACCACATCATGTTTCCAGTGGAGAGGAGGGAAAGGCAATTCACTGCGCCAATCTGGGATTTTCTTTTAGCTGCAACTGGTGGATATCCTACCAGCAGCTCTTCTGCCCATCCACATATTTGGCAGATGATGCAAGGGGGAGATCCATGCCAGCAAAGTGACACTGGTGTCACTTTACAGGTGGCAGCCAAAATTAGGCTGGTGGTGACTGACAGGGCTAGGTTGGGGGAGGGGGCTCTAGTAAACATAGCCAACCCCTCTCCACTACAATCTTATTCCACTCCAGGGGGGATCCGTTCTGCATAGCCTCCCCAAATTTATCTTGTTTGTGACCACACACACAAACCAGGGATGGGGAACCTCAGGCCCAGAGGCCAAATGTGGCATCTGGCCCTCGGAACTTTTCCCATGCAACATACCTTATTGCTTCACACCCAAGTGTTTTTGCCAGGCTGGGAAGTGTCCTAGCACTCATGATGCCTCTTGCTTATCTGGATTATGGATAGAGAGGGGTGTGTGAAGGGATGTAGAAACTAGCCTACTGTTGCAACATAAAGTTTACATCCATTGCTCTGCCTCCTTTTGCCTCTGACCCTGCCCTCCACTGCTATGTGACACTCAGAGAGTGGCCAAGGAGGAAATATGGCCCTTGGACTGAAAAAGGTTCCCCATTCCTGGTGGACACACACATATTCACTATGTCCCCTGGCTCATGTGACTCTGTAGTCCCTTCTCCTTTTCACCCCACCACACAGCCTGTGGAGGCAACGTATACTAAATGTAACTTGTCCTAAGCCTGTAAGATGGTTTATATACAGTATTTTGATAAATGGATTTCGTTTCATTATCCTTATGTTTTATCTTAGTCTTATGGTAGGGCCACATATGCTATGTAACAGGGTGAAATTATATGCTTCCGGCAATGCCACCGGGGGCGGGGTGTCACATGGAGGATAGAGAAAAAGAGGAAGTCAGTGCCTGAATGGTGCAGCAAGACTTTTTAAAGGGTTGAGCCTAGGGGAGTAAGGATGTTGGAATGCTGGAAGATTCAGAACAGACAAAAGGAAGTACTTCTTCACACAGTGCATAGCTAAACTATGGAATTCACTCCCAAAAAGAAACAGTGATCGCCACCAATTTGGATGGCCTTAAAAGAGAATTAAGCAGATTCATGGAGGATAAGGCTATCAATGGCTACGAGCCATGATGGCTATGATCTGCCTCCAGAGTTGGAGGCAGCATGCTTCCGAACACCAGTTGCTGGAAACTGCAGGAGGGGAGAATGCTCTTAAGTCCTGCATGCAGGCTTCCCATGGTTATTTGGTTGGCTACTGTGAGAACAGGATGCTGGACTAGATGTGCCACTGGCTTGATCTAGCATGCTCTTCTTATGTTCTTATGGAGTAAAAATTTTATTCAGTTTGCATTTAAAGCCAAATCTATCAAATTCACACTTTCTGAAACAATGTGAGAACCAAAATGCAGCCCTCCTTCAAATTCACACTTATCTGAATTTTACAATGCAGTTCTCCAATCAAATGATGTCTACAAAAATGTATATATTTGGGGGAAATGTGTATAAAATGAATATATTGGTGAAAATAACATACAAAAATGCATTATATTGCGAGAAATTGCTTGCAAAAATGTGTATATTAAAATGTGTTTATCAAGGAAAATTTGCACTGAAATGTTAAACAATTTTCATGAGAATTTTTTTTTAAAAAACCACAATTTTCTGCAGAAATGTGGAGAACCAGATTTAAGATTGAAAAATGAGACACAGAGAGAACCAAACCCGATGTCCCTCCTGGTGGGGAAAAGTTTGTATAATGATTTTGCTGTTCTGTGACATAAGGCATACATTGCTCCTTCATCCTTTTTTACACATGACAGTTGCTCTTCGCCCTCGAGCCCTCTAATCACGTGGGTGTCCCTCTCAGGTAGAATTACAACCATAGTACTGTGGAGACAGTGGGGACTTCCCCACAGTGGGGAAAACAACCACAGCACTGTCAAAGTATGCAAACTTGAGCACCTTTGTGATATTGGCAAGCTCTCCTCTCTTCTCTTTTCACACTTATCAGCATGTTGACAGCCCTGTCAATTTGAACTGTTCCATAGCAGCCAAATGACCCTTGAATGTGAATGAGGTATTTAGGGAGCTATCTATTAGGTGAAAAGTTGTCAGTTCCTCAAATGCAACTTGTTATATTCCTTTCACTCTTAGCTTTCCAATGCTCCTTTGTCTCTCCAGTGCTACAAAACCGTTCAGAAGGAGGAGGAAGGCACACAGAGACACAAGCAGATTTATGGGGCATTACGACATAGATATATTTACAAGTAGACACCCTGCTTCAGCAAGATATGAGATGGCATATGTGGCTTCTTATGCTTGAAATGGTACTTGTCCATAAGTCTAAAGTTAGTTACCAAAGTATTATTTATCACAGTGCAGAGTTTCCCAAACTGTGCTCCATGGACCACCAGTGGTCCGTGAGCTTCATTCAGGTGCTCCGTGGCATGTCTGCATTAAATATTCACATTGATTTTAGTTATATTTTATTGCTTCTTTTATTTTTTTTATTGTATTTTACTATAGTACAGTGTGAATGCTGTGGAATGCAAATTGTAATGCAATAAAATACAATATAAGAAATACAAGAAGCAAGAAAAATAAAATTAACAATCATACAGCAGAGAGTGCCAGTAGTGTAGTAGTAAATTTAGAAGTGCAGGGTCCCTTCATGATAGTCACAGCCATACACACCCTTTTTGGCTACTGAGTTGTAGTCTTCTCCCACAACAGCAGATGTCCCTAGGAGCCAATCAGCACGAAAGGGAGGAGAGTTAGCTGCTGAAAAGAGTCTTCTCAGTGGCTGACTCACCTCCTTTCACTCTGTTTGGTTCTAATCAGCAGGAAAGGACAAGGAAGCATATTAGAAGATTCTTCTCAGAGACCAATACCTTTCATGCTGATTGGCTTGTAGGATGGATAGGGACCCTGCTGGGACCCTGCTCCCAAAATAGTAAAGGGTCTAAGACCCCCTGAGACCCTGGGCAACTACACCCCTGGATAGCACAGCATATTACAACAGACAGAAGAATAATTAAGTGGTCCACTAGGACCCTCAGCCATTTTTAAGTGGTCCTGGGAGAAAAAAATGTGGGAACCACTCTTATAGTGCCTTATAAAAAACAATTTATGAAGGCTATGGGTCTTGAATATACCATTTAATGAATTGCTGCACAAAAGGGAGGCCAAACTATAGAAGCAAACTAGGTAAAACTGTCTAGGGTGCCAAAACTCCAGGGGCTCCTGCCTCAGGTATGTAAATGTCTCGGAAAGAGAGACTTATTTGGAGGTGATGCACAGAGGCAGCTAAGAAGCTCATGGGCTTGGTATGATATATCAGCTGCATTTCAGAGGATATGATGAGAGCCTCTGATCTCCGCCAGCTGCCCAGAGCAGAAACACAGTTGTAATGGGAAAGAAGTAAAAAAAGAAAAAGCAGGGAGGGGAAAACAGGATCCCGTCAACTCTTGATCATTTAATGCACATTATTTTGCAGCTCGGCATTTGCTAAGGCACAGGGTTGGTGGGGGGACAGTAACATTTTAATTTGCCTAGGACAGAGGAAAAAACAGCAACCATGGGCCAGCTCTGACAGTACAAAGTGTGCTACAGTAGTAAATGATACATTAACTATCCACAAAAAACATGGAAATGTCTCAGCATTTCAGAGTGAACCTTCATCCCAGACCAGCTCTGAAAGTACTCGCCTTCAGGATGACAACCATTATTATATATAAATGTATTAATTACACTTCTGTAAAAAAAAACAGCATTCAAAGCAATGCACAATGTACAAAATATAAAATGCAAACAATATGAAAGTACAATCAAGAAAACCAGCACACTTAAATCAGTGAATACTGAATACCACAAAGAGACTAAGGGTGCAATCCTATGGTCAGTGGAAGGGTGTTCCAAGGGACATAGGACTGTGCAGATCTCCCTCTCTGTAGCAGACTGGGAGATCTGTGAGTGGAACAGGAGGCTCATCCATTGGGGCCTTCTTTTTGCAGCTGCTGAAACTCTGCTGCTTGTTGGTACTCCAACAGCGGTAAGAGGGGGAAAGGGGCACGTTTGGGTCACTATCTGCACTTTCTGGAAACATTTGAAGACATTTTAAATTTTGTTCTGAAAAGCTTTCCTAGTTGGATGAATTTGGCCTCTGCCATGAGTGTCTACTTTGTATTGTGTGTGTTTTAAAATATGCTGTTTTCTGTGTTTTAAACTCTTTTTTAGCTTGTTTTATTGAATGGTGAGATGCGTAAATAATATTGTGGCAGATCCGGGGAAGCTTTCCTGAATGTGTGGGAAAAGTATGCTGGTCCTGGAAAAAAGGCAATGGGAAGGGGTTAAAAGGGGGGAGAAATGCTAGCTCCCCCCATTTTCCTCTATGCCAGCACAAGCCTGGAAAGACTTTGGATTTGGTGGTTCCTCTGTCTTGGGTTTCTCCTCTCCCACCCCCTTTTGATTGCTCTGCCCAGCGCAGCAACAGAATCAAAGTTCAACTTGTAATAGTCAGCAGCTAGGGATAATAATGCCTTTGCTTTTCTGCAGAAGCTGTGCACAGACATTGTCACCTGGACCTCCATAGGACAGGAATTCCAGAGTGTTAAGGATCACCTTATTCCATGTCCTACCTCATCTTAACTCAACCATAGTTTAGATTAATCACCGTTTAGAGTTCGGTCGTAAAACTAAACTGGGGTTATCGAAACCTTTCGACGACTTCTTATGGTTGCACTGGAGGAGGAGAAAGTAGGTGGGGAGCGTGCCAACTGTGGGGGAGGTAAATTTGTTGCCATAATGTTAAACCATGAATTGGTATCATGCTCAAAAACAGGGGGAGGCTATTTCTAGCTGGCTTTTATGTTAACTGACTCTGAATCCTTCTAAAGGGGAGATGAGAACGTAAGGCTCTAATTACATTTACCCTGTTTCAGACCAGTATGTAGTTTTTTACAGAAGAACTTAAAGCATATGAATTTACCACAAACGTATACTAAAGCAATGTGAAGGATTAACGATTAACAGCACTAAATGGGTGGCCATAGCCATGCAAGCACTACCGATTTCTAAATAATTAGAAACCCCAATACCACAGATAACTTCCTGTGCAGCTCTGAGCTTAAGCCAGAGACAGCAAGGCGCTCCTTTCCCTTCATTCTTTACTTCACCTCATTATGCCAAACAGTTTTCTTGCTTGCTCAGATAGAATTAGATTTTTCTTATTTTCTCAGATAAGGCAGTAATTCAGGTCCATTTTAAAATTATATTTAATTTCATTCATTTCCAGGGCTTCAATTCTTTATGACGACAAAAGCAATGGGAAAAACAGCAATGACAGTCTCGGTGGGGATGCCATAATTTTGTCTGGCTGACATATAGACAGGGATGCAATATTTCCTTGTGGCTGTTAGCCTCTGCAATCCTCCAGTAACATAATGTGTTGTTATTGCCCACTCTGGCAGCTGCTAAATACCTAGAGCACTTACAGACTGTCCCTATTTTGGGGTGGGATTCAATCAGGTTGTACAATAGGTGATTGTTGTATAATGAAGGATGTTGGACAATTCTGACAAAAACAGAAACAGGAGAAGAAATTGTTGGTGTCTGTTTATTCATCCCATGTCCGGAATGGATCAATCCAGCAAATTCAATCGGTATTTGCTGCTGTTGTTGCGTTCAGTGTGCAAATGATATGTAATTATGTTTTCCTCCCATTTGCTTTGTGTTTCCCTTGCACTGAAATGCGTGGGGTGGAATAACATAATGAAAAAGTGACTTGCATAATTTACATAATACATAGGTAAGTTATGTAAAGCTGCCACATCAGACAGTGAGATTAACATAGTTTTTGGTGGAAGATGAACTACAGCAGAATGTAAACAGTGCTGATGCAACAAATATAGGGTGGAATGGAAAATGATTCATGTCCCTCTGTGCAATTCAGGCTGTACAATTATAGTTGATTGGGAGGTCTTGCACAACAAACCCTCTTCCCAAAAAGATCAGACTTTTTTACAATAAGGACAGTGATGGGAAAATGCCCTGGAAAGTGTGGGATAACACTTGCTTTAACACAACACTAACCTCCCCGTAAACAAATTGCAAGGAAAGCTCACTAAAATAACCCTATCCAATCTCTGTGCAAATACATCAGGATGAATGTTTAATAAATAGTCATCAACCAGTTATGCCAGCATGCTTGCATGTAAAATACACACAAAACAACTCTAAACATATCTTCTCAAAAATAAACCCTGCTGAGATCCATGAAAGTGGCTTCCTATTTTTATGTTTGTAAGTTCTTTTAAATTGTTTTTAAGGATGCATTTTAAACTGTTGTAACCCACACTGGGACCTCAGAGTGAAGGGTAAGTAACAAAATAATAACGATAATGATAATAGGATTGCATGCATCAGGTGATGACTTGTATGTGTGAAAGCGGCATCACAGACCAATAAACACACACAGAGTCCTTGCATCACCTGGTATCATCACAAATACAATGGGTTGAATCTAGGCTAAGTTAGTGAACTTGAAATCAATAGAACTTAAGTAAACCATGATTAACTTACCTCATTGATTTCCAACTAACTCAGTCTGGATTGAACTCAATGCTTTTCAATATAGGTAGTTCACATGCCCATGAATGGTGAAATAATTAAGTCATATGACATTAAGAAATATACATGCAAGTGTGGACAGAACAATCCTAAGCTACTTAGACATATCTTAAGAAACTTCACAAACTTTGCCAGGCAGGCAGAGGTACCACAAGCTACTTCTTTCATAACAACAGCCTCTGGCTGCCTTCACAAATACTTGACTGAAGGAATACGTCAGTTAATAGTAAGCATGTACCACAGCAGTGTCTGAACTGAAGACATTCTTCTTTTAAACTGTTTAGAGCAATTTTTAAATAAAAAAAATAGCTTAGAAATCCATATCTTAAAAGTATATAAAAGTATGTACAACAGCCCCAATAAAGTTCTTGATATGTGTGCTGGTGAATTCCCAGCCTCTGTAGACATTCACTACAATGGCTTTGGGATTTTAAAGAAAATCTGTTATATCTGCAGTGCAGTGTCAGAAGCAACCCTAACATTAATACAGCAGCAAAAACAAAAGACAAAACAAAACAAACCCTCGGGAAGATATGATGCTTTATTGCCCATTAAGATTATTTGGCAGACCTACTGGGTTTGATCCATGCTAAGAGTGCAATCCAAAACCTGGCTGCTGACCAGCAGGGCTGCATGGAGGAATGGGGCCACTGCCAGCTCTGCACCCCAGCAGCATACTGTGATGGGAGGAAAAGGGGTGGGGAGGAACATTGTGTCACCAATCTGGAGCTGCTGCAGCTATAGAGCCCAGATCATTGCTGTTGCATGACAGCAGTAAAACTGACTTGAGATCATATGGATCTCAGGCTGGCTTAGCCCCTCTCATTTCCTGCCCCTGCAACAACCCTTCTGGGGTCTTCTGCTGGCTGCTCCAGGCAGGGATTCCACAGGTGGCACTGTCACCTGCCTACGTGTTGGCTTAACCAGCAAAACATAGCCAGCAAAGCTGGGTGGAGGGACACCTCCATCCCCATCCAACCCTCCTTTCACAAGGGAGGTTTGGATTACTCTGTCCATTAGTTGCACTTAGGCAGCAATCCAGAGTTCCATCCAGGAGCAGCAGGGCAGATTTGAGTGGTGGACCCACTGTTATATCTGAAGCCCTGCTACTCAGGGATAGAATAAAGGAAAAGGAAAAGCATCTTCTTCCTCCAGTGCTTCCCAGCCACATGGAAGAAGGGAGTAAAGGAATGGAGGTGAGCTTCATTCATAGAATCATAGAAAAGTAGAGTTGGAAGGGGCCTATAAGGCCATCAAGTCCAATTCATTCACACCCTCCTCTTCTCAGCCATATCTCCAAAGGGGAGACACTCAGTATTTTGTCACCACTGAACAGGTGTCTTCAATGGACTGTTGTGGTGGTGGTGGTGGTGTGTGTGTGTATGTGTGTTGATGCCTTTGGATTTTTAACCTAAATATTTTTTCCAGTTCTGCAAACCTTGGGGTTCCACGGAACATGGTGATACTTCCCTCTTGTTACTCAGAAACCCCACTGTGCCTATATACTTGTCATAACTCAGCTCAGTTCTTCATATATTTTATATTGTCAAGCTTCAAACTCTGCTTCAGTTATAGCTCTGTGATGATTCTGGATGGTGCCACAAACAGGAATGGTTCAAGATACAAAAAAGTATTTTTCATGACTGCAGTTGTAAAATACAATGATGTTGGAGATAATTAACAACATTGTACTAAATGGATGATTCTTTCAAAATTGTGTTTGTTCTTAGGACACAGGACCGTAAGAATATAAGGGCATGTTAACCAATTTTCATTCTATAATTTCAGCAGAATTAAGTTCTATATTAAGGATGATGCCCATTTAACACAGTGGGACTTACTTCCAACAAAAATTCACAAAACTGTGCTGTAAAGGAGACTCAGTGCATCAGTGAACTGACTCAAAGGACATATATTAGCATGGTCTTTCTGCAATTACATGTATTGTAGACAAAGTGATATTCATTGCAGCTTAGTAACAAATTATACAGATTCTCTTGGTCGTATACACAATTAATAAAATGGTCTGGCAAATCAGAGGATGTTAGCAAATGTCTACAAGTGAAGCATTTATGGATTTCCCTAATATTTATCCAGAGAAACATAGCTCTCACATGGCAGAGTACAATACATTCTTTGACTAACTTGAACTTACACAGACAGAAAGTATGTTTGCATGGAATGGGATCGCAATTAACAGTCAGGTTTGGAAGACTTTCAAGCCATAAAGAGTGAGCAGGATTTGATGAATCATTCTGAAAAAGATCTGCTACTGCTAGCTCTCAAGAAAAATGACTTAATATGCCATAAACTGGAAGATTTTGAATGTCAAGCTTAAAGTGTTTTTTTCAATACTTCAAACATGGGTGGGAACCTGTAGCCCTCCAGATGCTGTGGGACTACAACTCCCATCATCCCTAACTGTTGGGCATGGTTGTTGGGGTTGATGGGAGTTGGGAGTCCAACAACATCTGGAAAGCCATAGGTTCATCCTTGTCTTAAGATCTACAGATACTACAAGTGTATAATAATAGCATCTATCTCTTCCAATAGATTCTGAAATAATGACTGCCCTCTTGGTGAACTTAGAAAAGTGCAAATAATGCAATTTCTTCAATTAGCATGTAATGTCAGTTATCATTAAAAGTTCTCTATAAAAAGCATTTTTATTTTTATTTGCAAAAATGTCTGTGTCACTGATATTAAAAAAAATATCCTGACAGTGAACAACATAAGGTCAACAATAAAATTACATTCATAAAACAAATACAAAAATGCATCAATAAATTAATGTGACACCTATTTGTATATCATAATACATGATGACTGCACATGTGGGTTTTGGCTACATACACATGCTGCAATAAATTAATCTCAGCTGTCATCACACATTATTATTTATGTACAGGATGAACATTAATTTCCTTATGGAACTGTTTCATGTAGGAATTTTATAACTTATGCTGTTGCCATTACTATTAAGAATAGTTTTCTCAGCAAAACTGTTATGGGGCCAGCAACATATCAGACTTTCACTAGTGTCAAGTATGGCATCCTTAAGCACAAAAAAGCTTTTGATAAGATAAAGTGGCATTTCATTGTCACCATCTTAACCTGATCAGAACCCAAGCTGGGGGATGGGGGGGTACAATTTACTGGGTCTAGAGCGAGGGAGGCCAAGCCTAGCCCAGGCTGCAACTCATTACAATAAGGGGGAAATTGGGTTAAATTGTGGATCAGAACAATTATATTTATTTTACATTCTGTTCAGTCCTAAAATATGTGACAGTAGACCCTGAGGGACTGAAAGAAGCTTCTAAATGTCTACTTCACAAATATCCTACGGATTTGTCATTTTCTGTGCAATATTTTCACTGGGGGAAACAAAATTCTTTAAATCTGCTATGGTAAAGAGTGTGAACTACCTCCATTTATCTCATTAAATGAAATTTACACACACAAAAAACACTCTACGGGAACAAATTTTCAGACTTTTTTGCACACTGACAAACTAGCACTCATCAAAAACTGCGGTGTTCTGCTATGGGTCAAGAACTATTAAGCCACTTAGCTATTTTGTCTATCAAATATGACCTTGCATGAAGTCCTGCTTCTGAGGAAGTAATTCATGATTTTGCAATGGAAAACAATGGAAAAATAAAGTTTTAAAGTGAATTGGATTATTTTTAAAATGTTTTCAACTGTTGGTACATTAGAATACCCCCCCACACAAAAATCAACAGGATATTACCATTATTAAGACCAAAACAGTTACAAAACAATCAGCAAACTTTGTAGAACTCTTGAGACTGGATGTTATGTTAAACAAAAATAGCAAAAATGAGGGAGAGGAGAGTGTTTTGGGATATGGTAGAAAAGCAGTGTGGGCTATGGTATGATTTCAGAAACATCGAAAATGTAACTTCAAATTTAAAATAGAAACTTTTCTTTCATGACTTATGAGATTATATGCAGTGCTTTTGGGGGGTAAAAAAATGAAGTGCCACTATTCATATCTTGATAAAAGTGTGGTGGGTGCCAGCAACAAATGGCTGTTATGGTCTGCAAAAAAAGAGGTGCCATTATTCTCTACTGGTGAGTACCATTAAAAAAACAAAAAGCCCTGATTGTATGTGTGCAATGGGAATGTGGTATGTGTGTGTGGGAGTTGTGTTAACTATTTTATTTTATTATTTATTTATTTATTTATTAGATTTATATCCTGCCCTTCCTCCCAGTAGGAGCCCAGGGTGGCAAACAAAACCACTAAAAACACTCTAAAACATCATAAAAACAGACTTTAAAATATATTTCAACAAAGTATCTTTTAAAACATATTAAAGCAAAACTTCTTTAAAAACATCTTTTTAAAAAGCTTTAAAAAGTCTTAAAAGCAATTCCAACACCGACACAAACTGGGCTAAGTATTTAAAAGGCTTGTTGAAAGAGGAAGATCTTCAGTGTGTGTTGAAAAGATAACAGACATAGCATCTGTCCAATATTTAAGGGGAGTGAATTCCAAAGGGTAGGTGCACTACACTAAAGGTCCACTTCCTATATTGTGCAGAGTGGAACTCCTGATAAGATGGTATCTGTAGGAGGCCCTCACCTGCAGAGCACAGTTATTGACTGGCTATATAATGGGTAGAGCCAGTGTGGTGTAGTGGTTAAGGTGTTCGACTATGACCTGGGAGACGAAGGTTCGAATCTCCACATAGCCATGAAGCTCACTGGGTGACCTTGGGCCAGTCACTGCCTCTCAGCCTCACGAAAACCCTATTCATAGGGTCGTCATAAGTCGGAATTGACTTGAAGGCAGTACATTTACATTTTACATATAATGGGTAAGATGATCTTTTAGGTATCCTGGTCCCAAAGTCCTGTGTAGGGCTTTGTACACCAAAACTAGAACCTTGAACTTAGCCTGGTAGCTAATAGACGGCCAGTGCAATTCTTTCAGCAGCAGAATAACATGTTGGCAATACCCTGCCCCAGTGAGCAGTTGCGCTGCTGCATTTTGCATCAGCTACAGCTTCTGGATGAACTTCAAGGACAGCCCCACATAGAGCTTATTACAGTAATGCAGCCGAGAGGTTACCAGTGCATGGACTACAGTGGTCAGGCTATTCCTGAAATGGCCGCAGCTGTCTTACCAGCCGAAGCAGGTAAAAGGCACTCCTAGCCACTGAGGTCACCTGGGGCTCTAGTGACAAAGATGGATCCAGCAACATCCCCAGACTACAAATCTGCTGTTTCACAGGGAGTACAACCCCATCAAAAGCAGGTAACTGAACAATTATCTGAACTCAGGAACCATCAACCCACAGTGCTTCCATCTTGCTGGGATTCAGACTCAATTTATTGGCCCTCATCCCGCCCACCACTGAGTCGAGGCAGCGGTCCAGGACTTGCATGGCCTCTCCCAATTCAGATGTTACAGAGAAATAGAGCTGGGTATCATAAGCGTACTGCTGACATCTGGCCCCAAATCTCCTGACGACCCCTTCCAAGGACTTCATATAGATGTTAAACAGCATGCGGAACAAGATGGTACCCTGCGGCACCCCACAGCACAACTGCCAGGGGGCCAAAAGACAATCATCCAATGCCACTCTCTGAAAATCAATAAATAAACTCAATCAATCAAAATGACCTTGGAGATAGGATCAGAACCACTGTAAAACAGTGCCTTCTATATTGATCTCACTAAGTTGGCTCAGAAGGATACCATGGTTAATAGTATCAAAAGCCACCAAGAGATCAAGTAAGAGTAACAGGGTTGCATTCCTCCTGTCCTTCTCCCAATACAGATTATCCATCAGGGCAACCAAGGCCAATTCAGTCCCATAACCTGGCCTGAACCCAGATTGGAATGGGTGAAATAATCTGTTTCATCCAAGAGTGCTTGCAATTGCTGCACCACAACCCCCTCAATCACCTTCCCTAAAAAGGGTGTATTTGCGACTGGGCGGTAGTTGTCACAAACCAATGAGTCTAGAGTGGGCTTTTTCAGGAGCAATCAGATCACTGTCTCTTTCAGGGCAGCTGGAACCACTCCCTCCCACAACGACTCATTGACCACATCCTGGATCCACTCAGTCAAACCCCCGCAGAGAGCTTTAATAAGCCAAGAAGGGCAAGGGTCAAGAGGACACATTGCTGGCCGCATCATCACAAGCACCTTGTTCACGTCATCAGGGTGCATCATCTGAAACCAACTCCAAGAAGTTGCAGCAGATGTTAGACTGGACATCTCACTGGGGACTACAGTAGATATGGATGGGGCATCAAGATTGCTACACAGGCGAGCAATTTTACCCTCAAAGTGCTTTGCAAATAATTCACAATGGACCTCCAAAGGGTCTAAAACACAGTGGGCCTTCAAAGGGTCTAAAACATGTTAAGAGCCTGAGATGCCTTGCTGTTCCACAGAGTGATAAGGGTCTAAAATGGTGGCAGAGAAGTGAGCTTTCTTTGCCGCCCTCACCACCACATAGTAGGCATGGTTATATTTTACTTGTGCCCAGTCAACTTCACAGCATGCCTTTCACCACTTGTGCTCTAGCCGTCGTTCAGCCTGTTTCATTGACCTTAGTTCACTGGTGTTCCAAGGTGCAAACCAGGCTCCACAATGCTGAAGAGGGCGCTCAGGAGCAACCATGATAAGAGCCTGATGCACCTCACTGTTCCACAGCGTGACAAGGGCTTCAGCAGGATTACCTGCTCTTTCTACTGGGAATTCCCCCAGGACATTCAGGAATCCAGTAGATTCCATTAGTCTCTGGGGGCAGACTGTGATGTCCCTGTATATATATGACTGTAAATATGGTAAGTGCGGGTTTATTAGAGTGTATATGGTAAGTGGACTGAGTGAGAGGGGGGAGTACATGGGCTGGAATGCTGAAGAATGTTGTATTATGATTGGCTGAGCGTTTGAGTGTCTGAAGGTATAAATGAGAGGATGACAGTTGGTTGAGAGTTCTGTTGGTGGGAGTTCTGAGGGAGGCTGTTGGTTGGTTTTGTGGGTTGGATTGGATTAGGCTGGTAATGAGGCAGGTTATTGACGACTAGTAACATAAAGAGTAACACAACTTATGAAACCACACGCTTGTTGACAATACCTTTAAGTAATCTTGTTATTCCCTGTGTATATAAATAAATAGTTCTTGGTTTACCAGAATGCCTGATCCTTGGCTAGGTTACACAGACCAGAAGGGTGGGCAGGGCATATACCAAGGTTGGGAAACAGTATCAATGGTGGCAGTGGTGAAGAGATAGTGTAACATCATCAGGTATCCAGAGCAACCCAGGGCTGTAATCTTTACAGGCACAAAGATACAGGGGGGTTGTGGCCTGCAAGTGCACCCAGACACAAAGTATCAATAGGCCTGGAGGAGACCAAGGCACAGTCTTAAGGCAATATTGAATTACTGGGAGTGACTGGTGGTGCTGCCTAGCAGTGGGATCTTGAGAGATCTTTGCTAGAGCCGGTGAGAGAACCATTTAAAAACCAGGACCCTGAGGTGGGACCGTGACAAGACGGTAGCCACAGGTGGGATCCTAGCAGGTGGTGGCCTGAGGTGGGATCCTGACAGGAAGGGTCCTGACACAGACCATCTTAATTTGTCCACCACCCCTGTAGGGGAGGATCAGACCTGTAAGTCTAAACTTCACCAGGAAGTGGTCTGATCACGACAATGGGGTGACATCCACTATCCCATCTCCAGACCATCCCTTCCTCCATCTGGAGCAAAAACCAAGTTGAAGGTGTGCCCTGCCCTGTGCATCAGGCTGGTGACAAGTTGAGACAGCCCCATGGTCGTCATGGAGTGTCCTGCGCAGAGTGAGAGACACGAGACGGAGGCAAGACTGGAATTAATTCTTGTTTTATTAGTGTAACGGTTACTCCCCTCCCTGATCCTCCTGGGAGAGCTGGGGCTCAACATGGAGGCCATGAAGTCCCAAGCTGTAACACTAGAGGCAGCCTCAGCATGAACACTGAAATCAGCCAGCACTATCATTCTGGGCTCCTCCAATACCCCAGCCGAGACGGCCTCCATCAGCTCGGTCAGAAAAGCTGTCTCCTTGGCCCGTTACCAGGTGCAGGCCCTCACAGCCAGCTGCAAGACAGAGTGGTTTCCTGATGACAGAGATAGAAATTCTGTAGACCACAATAACCCCTCCCTCCTGTCCCTGCAGCCTGTGCTGGTGTTGCACCGAGTATCCAGGTGGGCAAAGTTGGATCAGATCTCCCAGGTCTCAGTAATGCATACCAAGTCAGCACTTTCATCCATGATCAAATCATGGATGGGTGTGGTCTTACTGTGTACCAATGTGGTGTTAAACAAGAGCACAGGGGGCACATTTCAAAGTCTAAGAGAGTAGAGAGAGTGCCAGTCATAAAATGGCTGCAATGGGGAATGGCATACCACAAAATTAGAGAGTACAGTCATTGCTGCTGCTTCCCCTCCCCTCAGACAACTTCATGCTTACCCTGTCCTGCTGGTACTGATTGTGGAGAT
Source organism: Rhineura floridana (assembly GCF_030035675.1). Lineage (NCBI taxonomy): Eukaryota > Metazoa > Chordata > Lepidosauria > Squamata > Rhineuridae > Rhineura > Rhineura floridana. The sequence goes on along the minus strand of NC_084484.1, from coordinate 140,447,697 downwards.
GAAGGCACAAGAACTCTGTTTTCCCCATTGCCAATTCTAAACCAAAGACTAGGCTGCCATCCCTTACCAACTTACCTGGGTGTAGGCCCCATTAAACACAAAAAGACTTATTTGTGAAGTAGACAAGTATATCATTGTACTGTAAGTTACACAGCAAATTATTAATGAGTTACAGAGAATAGTCCTCTATCTAATAGGCTGTCAGAGGTAGGGATCTGCACTTCCCAAAACACTTTGTGGATCGAAACACAGCTGTCCTTTGAAATTTACACTTCTATGTATTTTTCAGTGCAGTTCTCCATCCAAGTAATGTGTACAAACATGCATATAGATGGAGTAAAGTGTGCATAAAAAGGCATATATCAGTGAAAATAACATACAAAAATCCATTATTTTAGGGGAAATTGCTTTGTAAACATGAATATATTGGGCAAACTTGCATACAAACACATTCATATTAGGAGAAATTTGCTGGTGAATTTTCATGAGGATTTTTTTTAAATTGCAAACTGATGCAGAAATTTGGAGAACTGTCCATATAAATGGAAAAATGAGAAACCGAGAGAAACTGAAATTGACAGATTTGCCCATTCCTAGTCAGAGGACAGTTCTTTATTTGAAGGTATCCTTTCCAATCTAAGTCCAGTTTAAAGACAAAGAACCATTAAAAAGGAGCCATGAAACTGCTCATCAACCGTCAGCACCTGGACAACAGCAGACTTAACAGGCAGACAGGTCCATCTGGTCACAATCTTCCCCCCTATAGTGAGATGTACTGTGTTTCTATTAAAATTATAGTAATTATTTCCAAATTTGCATCAATACATAAAATTAGCATATGCAAAATTTATGCAAATATGTGCCATTTTTTGTCTTTTTTTGCATAATGCATTTTCTCTGTTTTGGTCAGCGCAAGTGAGCATTCTATCCAGAGGTAATATCAGTTCTTATTGTTTTGAACGGAATGGAATTTGAATTTGACAGTTTTCCTGCATACAGATCTTTTCTTACAGTTCATACAGTCCTCTTCCACTTATTAAGCACAGAATTCTGCATGTGTAGATGACTGCCTATCGCAGCTAAAAGAAATGCACAGGAGTGACAGCTGTATTCATTTTATACAGGACCAATTTCTACCATGTGAAGTAATGTGAACTAACAAGAGCTAGCAATGGCCCCAATCTTGCCCATTTACTTCAGTTTCCTATATGCTTGTCTAGCATTCTATGTTTAAATGAACACTTCCACCCATATGCTTGTCTAGCATTTTTCCGCCCATGAACACTTGCAGCCATACTGGATCATAGAAACCCGAGACAGCAGCAAGTTTGAGAACTGTGGTTGCAGTAAGAGTTCCACAGTGTTAAAGTTTGTTTGTTTCATATTTCAGATGACCTGTTTATTGATCATGTGGCAGATATTCCAACCTAGCTGGTCCCAGAGATGATGGAGGTTTCAGAGCTAATATCCATATTAATAATTCCCCTCAACCAAATCGGGCACAATTAAATTTAATACACAGAGAATAGTCATCCCTTTGTCCATTCATGATGGGCCCACCATCATGGCATCTGATAGAAAGCAGAACATCTCTGGAGCCACATTGAAACATCTCCAGCTATAAAACCATAAACTTCAAGCTTATCTCAATGACATAAAATATCAGAGTAACTACCTTAAATTAGGAGTAATTAAATCACACTGATAATAAGACCATTAATTACCTGTATCATAAATTGTTAAGTAGTTCCATTTAGTTGGACAATTGTTTGTATAAAAATGGAAAAACATTCCTAAATGGCTAATTTGTATGTTCAGATGCATACCAGATATCTTCCCATGTCTCAGCAATTTAATATGTTATTCTGTAGCTGAAATTTATAGTATTTTTAATGTATTCAGATATATTGAGGAATGTCCCATCCCGTTATATTTTAGAATAGTTAATTTTTCTCTGACAACTGCGATAAGCAGCAATTAAGCTAGGAATGTTTCATAAATCTGTGATCTTCAAATAAAAATTTAGTATAAATATTCCTCCATTTTAGTATCAAACCAGTCTTCTCCTAGGAGAGACTCACTAACGCTTGCATCCCTAGATAACCTTGTAAGATCCAGATAACTAAGCGAGGTACCTCAGCTCTGCATCAAATAGGCTGCATTAATGTGTAATATCTATGCTATATATCAGAATTGTAGATTGGTTACGGTTTAAGATATGTAATGAACTTACTTTTATTTTAATTCTATGCTGATTAACCTTTATTCTTTTTTATGGAATGCTTAAATAGTTTTATAAGTAAAGGAAACTTGTTTAACTGCTCTTATCTGTCTGAACACTTGTTCCCGAATCCTAAATTTCCTGCATGCTAATACAAGGAGGGGGAGCTTCCTCTCTCGCCTTTGACATGGCATCTGCATCAGGGAAAGCTAAGGTGCAGCTTAATTGCCAGGCTCATGGCCTTCTACATAGACAGCATGCTCAGATTTCTACCCTGAACAGAGCAAATTTGTCACAAGCATTCATCCTAATTTGCTTGCAGGGAAATTAGACAATAACTATTTAATGAACTTTCACTCTGATTTCTTTGCGAGGAGGTTAAATGACATTGCATCAAAAGTGTTATCACACTTTCCAGTGCATTTTCCTGGCACTTTCCTTATCACAAAAAGTCTTCTTTTTTTTTGCAAAGAGGGTTTGTTGCACAAGAACACCAAATCAATTTTAAATGGAGCACCCTCAGTCTTCTGTGGTATTATTTTATAACCATGTGTAATAGCAAATATTGCTCAGCCTTTGATTTAACAGGAATTTTAAAATGTTACAAAACATAACTTTCCATTAAAACACTAAACACATAAATTGTTTTTTAAAAAAACACACAAACATGCCAACTCACTTCCTTAATTTTTTTCCACCTTCATATTTTTATTCTCTAAGAATTGAAAATTTGGTAGTCTTAAGAAAAGCCTTTAAAAAGCCTTTAAATATAAGAACAGATACCAAGATTGCTGAAAAGCATCCTTATTGTCCAGAGGGAGACACTGACATTCTGAAAAAAGCTGTAGCAATGTCTGTCTGTGTTGGGGGAGGGGGGAGGCAGAGCAGGAAGTGTTTCCCAGAAAATTCCCTGGGTTTTGATTCAAGATGCTGACCTGACATATGATCTTGTACAAGTTGTAAGAACACAGCTGAGTCTTCTTGTGGCTCCAGTTTGACAGCTTTTAAAGTAGCAAACAGTCAGATAGTATGACTAGGTTCAGAGCTCTAAGCTTATTCGGTCACAAATTATTTGGGGTGAACTTTAGATCTACTGCAATATGCTGTCATTTTCCTATATAACAATCCCTGTTGGTCACAGGGGAATTTCACAAGGCAAAAACAGTTCCTTCTTTTAGTTATATCTGTACTAGTATGACTACCACCGCTTTGAATTATCCTTGGATTGAGAGGAAGAGATTTACTTTAGCACTAAGGAACATACCTATGCATGGAGAATAGTAGATTTATCTGCTCAGTAAAAAGGTTGCTCTCCTATAAGAATCTCTGTGCTAACCCCTTCCTGTTCCTGTTATTATTGGTTTATTGTGTACAAATGGACAGAGAGCTACTTCACTTCAGGTTTGTCATGAAAATTGTGATAAGCTTCTCTCACCTTTAAAAAGTGGTATTTAAAAATTGATCTTACCTTTAAAAATGGAGTCAGTAATATAGGCTCCTGGGATTTTAAGCAAGATCACACAAAAGTGTCAATTTAATTCAAGAGTCACCAATTATTTTGGGTCAGTGGATGCATTTGCAGACTGTAGAAAATGTTGTGGGTACCACACACACACATCTCAACCGAGCACACACAACAACCTATTGTATTAGCTACAATTTAAAGTCTAATTTCAGTAGAGGGGAGGAATCCCTGTGAGTACCTGGAAAGACCTCTGCAGGTGCCTCTGTGCCCATGGACACCATGCTGGTGACCCCTGGTTTAATTAATGTATCAGCCTTAAGCGTTATAGATAAGTGTTCATGTTTAAGCCCCTATTCAGGCATTCAACAAATATGTGTGGGAATAAAGTATGGTGAGGGAGTTGGGCCACACACCAACCCATCACATCATCCCTGTCTCTGCTGGCTTCACTGCTGTTTTTTGCATTGAGGATGAAAGTCTGAAAAGGATTCTTCACACATTTGGCTGAAAGTACTTTGAATCTTCCCATAATTCGGAACCCATGGCTGTTAAGGTTCTTGATCAAAGAAAGGATTCTAAGGATGTTAGATTTAGATTTAATATTTATACCCTGCTTTTCTATTATTGAAATCCTCAAGACAACACAATCAGACAAAAGCACAAAGAATTCCCCTTCAGACCTTCCTTGTCAGCATGGGAAGGTTAAGGGTGGAGTCAGCAGGGACAGGGATGTCTGGCCAGACGCTGGTCCAAACACATGTGGATATATGACAGCATCATTGAGTGCAAGCTGATGTTCTGACATCAGTGTAAATTGGTGGGAGGTAGGGAAGGGGAATGAATGTGAACACTGCACAAGCAACTGGCTGCTTCCGTAACAAGAACTCTACATAAAGATTTTTATTTATTTTTATTTATTTATTTATATACCGCCCGACTAGCAATAGCTCTCTATTTTGCCCCATTTTAAGCAGTTTAAATAAAGTGCCTCCCTCAAGTAATCTTGGGAAGGAGGAGTACTTTTGACAGCAGGCAAAAACAATTAACAAAACACATTTTGGATTACCCTAGAGCCAATCTAAGTTGCATGACAGAAGAGTATAAACCCAATGCATGCATGCATAAATACATACATACATAAGCAAGCACTAGACCAGAGGTGGGAAACATTTTTAGCCCAAGAACCACATTCTCTCATGGACAGCTTTCTGAGGGCCATATGCCAGCACTGGGTGTAACAAGACACACACGACTCTCCATTCTCCATCCAGGCATGCAAGAGGCAACTGTTCAAGGACCATTCCAGCCAGGTAAAAATCCCTAGAGCAAGGGGCAGAGAGGGGTGTGGTCAGGGAGGGATGCGACTTGTGCAGAGGCCCAAAGGCCAGAGTGAAGCTTAGAGGGCCACATTCAGCCCCCAGGCCTGTAATTCCCTAACCCTGCACTGGGCCTTTAGTTGTAGTGTGATGATATTCAGAGTTCTTCTATAACTAATTTCTTCCAACATTGAGTAAGAAAATGTAATTCAGCTAACACAACCAATATTGTCTTCCTAAAATCACATAACTAAAAAACTAGATAATAACATGCTCCCAGATTTTAGGAAACCAGGCTTTCTGCATAGTATTCTATCCTCTATGGGAACAAAGTGTGTTCACAAAGTCAGACTATGTACAGTATTGTTATGTGCACCCTAATCTCCAAGTGGTGAGAGGTTTCAGGGATCCCAGTGCATACCCCTTGAATTTGGTTTCCTTGGAATGAAGGTCATGGGAGACTGATATACACTGAGCATCAGATAGAAGGCTCACAGCATTTAAACCCCTACAAATCCTGCTCCCCATTAGGTTTCCATAGCTTTGGATTCTGCCAAAGAGCAAGTCAGTCCCAAAACTACCAGTTCTTTTTCATACACACATCTTAATGACATCACCTCCAGCCAGGGGTGGGGGTGGGAGAAAGACACGGCCCCTTTCAGAAGGATTTCCAGGTATTTAGTTTCTGTGACAACTCATTGCTCATTGTACTTTACAAAGCAGATACTTAACAGACCTAGGTAGGCTATTTGCTTAACAAAGAAACAGTTTTGACTATATTAACAGTCCCCTTTTTCTTCAGAATCCCTTCTTACACCTACAAAATCACAGAATTGGACAAACCCATTTTGTCTAAGCCCAGTCTCATAATAGTATTATCACTTGTAATGCAGTGGGGTAAATCTTCCAAGGATTATAAAAGTATATTTTATATAATATATTTTTTATTATTTTACATATTTATACTTTTAAATATAGCAACTCTGATTTTAACTGCTCTTTAATCTTCCCTTAAAGCAGTTTGGAGAATCTTGTTACTTCTGGACCTTTTATTGAGCATTCATCTTGCTTAGTTTGTGGAGAGGCTATACACTGTCTACTGTTTATTGAGCATTAATTCTGACTTGTTTGTGGGGCGGTTACATGACAACTCATCACACAACTGCTATTTCACACTTTCCAGTGCAGTTCCCTATTATTTCCTTACAGCAAAACGCCCAGGTTTGGGGGGAAGCAAGATTGTTGTGCAAAAGTGCTAAATCCACTTTAATTGTACAAGCTGAATTTGCCTGTGAATCCCATCCATAAAATAGTGACAGTCTGGAAGTGGGCTCCATTTAGATCAGCTGTCCAACAACACGTTATCGTCCAAAACGTTAAAACAGCATCTATATTCAGTAGGGCAGTGGAATAACAGGAATCACACTTGGTTACAACATATCTTTTCTTAATGTTGCATTCTCCTGAGACATAGGATTAAGGCGAGTACCTGATTTGTGGATGTGCACAAGCCTTGCTTTGAATTTGATCCTCGGGAGAAAATGAAACATATCCATAAATCTGAAGCCTTGCTTTCAGGAACTTTCGTCTTCAAGAGTAGCTGTATTGGACCCATGCCAAGAATGCATCAGTCAACTTGCGTGCAGGTAGGGAATGGGAAACTGAAGTGCTCTTAATTTCACATCACTGACCTATGGTAGCCTTGGAATGGATCCCACCCTTATGCTGAGACCATCCTTCCTATTACAGCAAATTGGTTATACAAATGACTGTCCAGCCAAGAAATGTGGTGGTCTGTTGACATACGGAAACTGAGAAGTAGAGAAGCAGCTGCCTGATGAAGGCTGGTTCACATTACATTTTGGTGTTTGAGATGATACTGCACCCATTGGACTATGTAAATTGTGTTATTCTTATAGACTGTGTAGCCAGCGACCATACTAATTTAGTCTTTGGGTGTTTCCAGGCAGGCTGTTTATTTGCACAAAAAATATATATTTTTATCCTGCACTTTGTAGTGCTATGATCCCATCCGTTTTTCTGATAGCAAAACATCCGATAAGAAAAGTGATGGGAAACTGCCCGGGAAAGTGCAGGATAACAGCCACTAGCTGGCAACATTGTGTAACCTCCACGGGAACTTATCAGGATGAATGCTCAATAAACCGGCAAGTTTTGTGTGAACACATGAGCATGAATGGTGGTCTGGAAGCTCCCTTTATCAGTGACCTCAGGCTCTGGATTGATTAGGCCTGCCTGGTATACAAATACTGGCCTTTTGTTGTTGGCTGGTCTGCAGAGACTTGCATGTCAACAGGGCCAACCTGACCATTAGGCAAAATGAGGCAACTGGCTCAGGTGGCAGATGCTGGGGGGGGGGACAGGGAGCAAGGTGCTGAACAACCAAGCGACATGTGCTCTGTAGCCTGCCCTGTGCCCTCGTAGCTAGCCTGGTGTGCTCAGGTTTGGTTGAGCATGGAGGACAGTCTTTTGCCAACAAGTTTGATCTAGTCTGGCCAGCTTCTGTACAGGGAAAGGGGGACCATCTTGTCCTTTTCCTTAACCAGCAAAACAGCTTGGGCTGGCCCTACATCTCAGCTCAGTGCCAATTTGCCAACTCCAGCCACTGATCTCAGAAACTTTGAGCTGGAAGACTTACACACACACATCCAATCTGAATACAGTCACTGCTGTACACCCAGCAATAGATGGTAAGGTTTGTTTGTTTTTTAGAAAAAGAAGAAATACAATTTATAGTATTATATAACCCCCGTAAGGCTAGTAAAGGGATGTTTTGAACTGGTACCTCCAGTAGCCAGCCTCTTATTACTTTCTGCACCACCAGCATTCTGGTTCCTAAATCAGTCAGCCAAGCTAGATTCTGTAACTCATGGGCATCCTCTGACTGTAGTACTGAGTGTTGTCAGCTAACCCCATAGTCTGAAGATGGTCAGCAGACCTCGGAAACCAGTGGAAATACACCTATAAAACCTTTCCTTCCAAGCCATCTCCTCAGTCTGAATAACTCATTGCTTAAGTTGTGCCCAGTCTCCATCTATGTCTCCTGACTCTGGCCTTTTTGACTAGTGCCTACCTGTGCAGACTCATACCTATGGTAGTCTGTTGCAAAACTAACCCCCAGATTTGAGAATCCCAAGGTGGGGGCTCCATCTGGGATAATTCTGTGTATTCCATAACCATACTGAAAAATGGTGCATAGGTGTCAGTGATCACTCTGCAAAGTTGTATGATTACACCTGTGAAATCCCAGGTGTCAGCCATGTCCAAATGCTGTCGGATGAATCTGATTTTCAATCTGGAGAATATCGAGGCACTTGAATATATTGATGTTGGTCATTCCCTGTCCTGGGTGGTATACATACTAACACATTTTTAGGGCAAAAATGTAGCTTTTCTCAGTCTGAAATAATTCATGTGTGTCTTCAACATGCTGCTTTCAGTCTAGATTGATTCTAGATCCTGCCATACTCAAGGGTGGGCATGGCTACTTGATACTCATTTGGAAATAGATGGCCTTATAGACCCCTTCCAAAGACGATTCTATGAAATCTTCTCCTTGATTAGGCTGTCCAGAGCTTTTCCTCCCTGCACTTGCCCTGGGTGAATGAAGAAGGAAATGGCAATTGCAGTCATAGTATACACCCATCCACAACATCATTGGACAGGAATAGATATTTCTCCCATTGCTAGGACCACTTCCATGTGTTTTCAAATGGACACACTGGGGTAATGCAAATTCAATCTGCACTACACTTTTATTTTCAGAATGAAACAGTTTCTTAAGAAGTGCTTTTCAGGGGCAAAGTTCTGCAATAGATCTAGACTGTGCATGGACTATGTAGAAAAAACAAGTATTCAGTCTCCATTCATTCCAGAATAAAATGTTGTGTGTATGCAGCTCTAGGTAGTGCTTTAAATGTGCTTTAAATATATGACATGAGCGCAGCTAAGGACACACAATAATTCCTGCTCATTGTTCATTTAAATAATAGTACATTATAGTCTAATATTGCAACACATCCTGGAACAAAAGTAGGGGAGTGTTCTTTATAGCCTCCTGCTCTGTAATAAGGCCCAAAGTGGAATATAATTATGCTCACAGAAGGGACATCTGGGACTCTAAAAAGTCTGTGGAAATCAGTTTCTCAACAAATTTTTAATACAATATAGTGCAACTTCTTCAACCAGGCATTTTATCAATCATTTTGTTCCCATTCTTGCCTGATACTTGTCTGATACTGCCCCCCGCTTGCTTCACTCGCCACTCCCCTGCTCACTCTGCTCACCAACCTGGGACTCCCAAACACACTCACACGGACTCTCAAACATGTCACCCTCCCCCCAAACAGGTCACTAAGCTTCCTCCTCTCCTCTCTTTTAGTCCTCCTGGAAGGAGGACGGAGGCTGTCAGCTGAAACGAGCAACACAGGAACAGTGGGGAGGGTCCAGGACAGTTCTTCAGCGACTGTTCAACTTCGCTGGACCGGCCATGTTGTTCGAATGCCTGATCACCAAAGCAGCTACTTTACTCCCAACTTAAGTATGGAAAACGGAATATCGGTGGACAGCAAAAGAGGTTTAAAGATGTTCTTAAAGCGACTCTAAAAAAATGTAACATGAGCATCGAGAACTGGGAAGCTTTGGCCCATGAGCGTCCCAATTGGAAGTCAGCCATTATCAAAGGTGCTATGGACTTTGAAGAAGCATGAGTACAGGGTGAAAGGGACAAACGAGATAAGCGGAAGGCACGTCAAGCAAATCCTCATCATGACCATCTTCCATTTGGAAACCTATGTCCTCACTGTGGGAGGCTGTGTGGATCCAGAATTGGCCTCCACACTCACTTACGGACCCACCATTAAAGACCTTACCCTGGAAGACAATCTTACTCGGCCATGAGTGATTGCCAATGATGAATGAATGAATGCTCTCCTGGTGCTTCTCTCCTCCTTGCCTTCTACTGCTGAGGCTGTTGGTGAGGTGGGGGGCGACGGCAGCAGCAGAGGATCTACCCTGGGCTGTCCTGACTTTCTCCATTGCCCACCCAGACCACCTCGCTCTTCCACCTTGCTTGCTCACTCACCTCATGCCTGCCTCTTTTGCCTGCCGGTCTGCCATCCTTGCTCACCTCATGCCCATACAGACAAGTCATGTCATCATGTTTTATTATGTCTTCTGCACTTCCAGTAGTTCACTGTTTAAATTTTGCTAGCATTTTACAAGGTTTGCTTCCCAATGCTAACTCTAAATCCTGTAATGCTCTTAACAAATCAGCAAATCTATTACAGCAGCTACTTTATTTAAACAACACCACTTCTTTTGTGGGGGGATTAAGCAATTTCTAAGAGCGACAGCAGCAACAGCAGTCTGCCAGGGCGCTTAACTCAGAAAGGGTTTTACGGAACTCAGGATCAATGTAAGAATGTTTGGAACATTCAAGCAGAAAGTTTTCCCTTCTGCAACATCTGAGGTAAATGCATGTGAACTATTCAAAGAAAACAGCACCATAGCAACTATTATTGCTGTCAGTAACTGGACAGGAAAGTAGAGATGGGGAGGAAATTTATTTCTGTTCCCTTTTAAGGGTGAAGTAACCTAATTCACACTTCCTGAAACAATATGAGAACTCTCATCCTTCAAAATTTGTATTTAAATTTGCATATAAATGGGGTAAAATGTGCATAAACATACCTATATTAAAATTAGGGTTGCCAGGTCAGAAGCATCCTAATCCCTGAGATTTCAGGGGTGGGTCCTAGTGATGTCACAGGAAGGGCCTGAGTGATGTCATTAAGCATGACACATTAAACATCAACCATAGTTGCTTGGCACATGCATTTAAAACAAAAACATTTCTCTGATTGAAAATTAAGATAGAAATTTTAGTTAAAAAATGGAGCCTGGGTAAGGAACATTTAATCTAGCCTACTTCCTTCTGGCAAGAAGAGTTTAAGTGCCCTCAATCCAGGCCAGTAACCAGAAGGCCATTGTAGGAAGCAAGGGACCTAGTGTCATGGAGATGTTAGGTGGGAGCACTCAGGAGTAAAAATAGATGCCCCCAAAGAGTTGCAATTCTAAACACACTTACTAAGGGACTAAGCCTCATAGAACTCAATAGGACTTACTTCTCAGTAGTTATGCTTTGGATTGTGCTGTTGGTAAAGGATCCTCTGCAAATATATCCATATCAAAGCAGGATTGGCAACCCCCTGCCTGGAATGCCCTGCCCCTACCTTTTAACATGGCTGCTCCAAACTTCTTTACAGATTTGACCCTTCACTTCAGAAAGAGGTTTCAGAAACAAGCAAGAGTAAGAAGATTCTCTATCCTTTTCTGTCTGCCATGTGGCTGCTATAAATTCACTTTCACAGGCAACCCAATTCCAGTGAGTAATAACTGACAGAGAGAAAACACACATACCTTCACAGGCCGCAGCTTGGGAACAATAACAATTGCAGCCACACTTCCCGGTATGTGAATTCTCTTTTACCACTATTGGGCAAGATGTCATGCAACCAACAAGGTGCATCTTCAGTGGGTTTAAGGGGATTGAACTAAGCGCATGGAACCAACATTGTTGCTTCTACGAGTGTAAGGGAGTGAGGTTAAAGGTAAATAAATGCAAATAGAAAAAGAAAAAGACAGTTATGATTTCCTAAATGCAATACCATACCAACCACAACAAGATTCCTATGAGTAAGGCAGAAAACTCAGCATCCCACAACCAGTCAAGGTTTCTAACCAAAACCAAAACTAAAAAAATCCTGGCAGCCAGTCAGCCAAGGTCACAGAAATCCCCATGCAGCACAACCTGACTAGGGGCTGTAGTTAGTGCAGAATGCTGTGGTACGATTGCTGGCATAGGTAAGACCCTATCAGCACATAATACCTCTGAAATCTGCACTGGTCACTGATTTGCTAGCAGGCCAAGTTTAAGGTGTGCTTTTCATGTTACGGCTGCCACATAGTACTTGTTCTGCTCTTGTAAGAAATTGATTCTTTAGTGTGGCACTACTTATGCTTTGGAACTCACTGCCTATTGACATTAGGCAGACATCTTCATTGTGCTCTTTTCAGTACCTGCTAAAAACATTTTTGTTTAGGCAAGCCTACCCAGGCATGTAGAAGCTATTGTGTTTTTAATCTGTTTTTAAATCATTGTTGATTTTATTATTTTGAATGTTTTTAAATACCTGTCTTTAACTGTTCTTGGCAATAATTTTATTGTTTTAATTCTTTCTGTAAACCCGTTTTAGGCTTTTTACAATAAAGCGGTATATAAATGTTGTAAATAAAATACATAAATAAATTTCAGAGTCACTGTGGCCCTTGGGTCTCTTTCGTCTTTTAGGCACAAAGGAATCTACCGACTTAGGTCATTTGATACAATCTAGCTCAGTACTGGTGACATGGACTAGCATTGGCTCTCCAGGATTCCATGCAATAGTCTATCCAGAGACTGAATTCTGGAACTTTGCATGCAACGCATGTGCCCTACCACTGAGCTCCAGCCCTGTTTTAAAAAGTATTTTTTAAAATTGTTCTTTTCAATTCACTATTGAATGCACAGCATACTAGGGCAGGTCCACACCATGCATTTAAAGCACATTCAACAGACATTTGAAGCACATGAATCCCACCACAGAATCATGGGAACTATGGATTGTTACGGGTGGTGGGAACTATAACTGTGAGGGGGAAATTACACTTCCCAGGATTCTTTGGGGATCTCATGCACTTTAAATGTGAGTTGGATGTGCTTTAAATGTATTATATGGATCGGCATTACTTCATAATCTTTGCCTCCATATAAATCATTTTAATAAATTTTTAAAATGGAAATCAGCTACAAAGTTTACTGGATGACCATAGACTATGCACCACCTCTCAGCCTAATCTGCCCCTCAGGGTGAAAACAACAGAGGGGGACCATGACCACCCCAAGGAAGAAGGGCACACTTAAAATGTAATAATTTGAAAATAATAATTTATAACCATAGTGTGAAATTAGATACATATCAAGACATAGTATGAAGAAATTATATAAGCATGACTGTTAAAGATGTTTATTATTTACACAACTTGTAAAGATAGTTATAGTGCATGTTTGTTTGTATACTCAGAAACAAGTCCCAATGTATTAAATGGAGCTTACTCAAACAGAGAAGCGTGCACAGAACTGCAACCTCAAGTGATAAGGAATTTCACTCACCCAACCCAAAATTCAGAATCATGCCACATTAAGCTATGTTGCAACTGTTTATACTTGTTCTTATGGTTACTGGATTTTGAAGGAATTTATTTCTTGTTGTGAGCTGCCTTGGTTTCTAGTTGGCAACCCTACCGCACAGAGTTGTTAGAAAGACTCCATATATATACACACTGAAGATATAAAAATACATACACCCCATATAACAGTTTATTGTCAAAATCAGTTGGTCATTGCAGAACATCTTTTTAAAAAAATAAAATCAGTATTAGTTTCCTACATAATAAAAGCAGTGATACCTAAATAAGCTCTGCCTAAGTGCTTTAAAAATAGGATTAGAGAGACAGAGAAAGATTTACAACACAAACTTAGCTATGTTCACTCAAAAGTCCCATTAATTTACAGCACAATCCTAATATCTACTCAAAAGTAAGTCCTATTGAATTCAATGGGGTTTACTCTGGGTATGTGGGATTCACATTGCAGCTTTACTTCCAGAAAAGCGAGTTTAGGATTAAAGCTTCATATTGGGAAGGTTTCAAAACACTGCCTTCTTTGACAGCCCAGAAAAATTTAAACTTGTTTGATCCCTGCACACAAAAGAGAAAAAGACTGAAAGCTACATACTTACACAATTTATGAGATTTTCAAATAAGCAGGAGAAAACAACAGCTTTCTAGCCTTGCAATGGGGTCTCTCTACTTCTTTGTCAATCACAACCCTGACTTCACTTATTGGCTACAAACCTGAAAGGGCGGGGTTAGTGCAGCCAGCGACAAGTTCATTTAACAGAAGTTGTGGCTGACATTTTGGTGTATATCTCTTGAGCCAGACCACCTGGAAGCTTAATTTTAAAAAAACAAAAGCTGAGAGTCTGCAGATTAAGGTGAGTCATCTAGAGACCTGAAAAGGAACCTAAAAACCCAGAGTCTCTGGCAATCCTAATTATAATGCATTATATTGGGGGGGAAACAGTGTTATAGCACAGTGGGGAGGACAGCCTGGCTGGGAGGCCAGAGTCTGTGAGTTCAAATCCCCACTCATGTCTCCTGGGTGGCAAGGGCTAGCTAACGCTCACCTCCACAGTGAGTGGCTCAGGGTTTATGTGCCTTGCCACCTGTGCAGCCGTGGGCAAGCTGCATAGTCCCAAGAAGCCCAGTTGCCCCCCAGCTGGCAGTTGCAGACAAGGAAGGGGCTGGCTTGTGCAGCTGTGGCAAGCTGAGCAGGCCCTAGCCAGCTGGGGAGGACTAGCCTCAGAGGAAGGCAATGGTAAACCCCCTCTGAATACCGCTTACCATGAACATCCTATTCATTTGTTGTTATGTGCCTTCAAGTCGACTATGATGGGTAGCCATAAGTCGGGATTGACTTGAAGGCAGTCCATTTCCTTTTTCATATAGGGGGAAATTGTATTTATTTATTTATTTATTTATAAATAAATATGTTAGGCAAAATTGAATACAAAGATGTGTATATTAGGAGGAATTCACACTCATATTCTGATGAATTTTCATGAGGACATTTTTTGGGGGGAAATCCACAATTTATGTGGCAAACTGAACTTTAGAGTTGGAAAAATTAGAAACTGAGAGTCACCAAAATTGCCAGATTCACCCATCCCAGCTTGTGATGACAGGAGAAATCTTATCCTGGGCTCCTGCTGGGAGGAAGGACAGAATATAAATAAAATAATAAATAAATAAAATAAATCTGCTGCTTGAATTTATGCCTAACATTTATAGACCTGTGGGCCCAAACTGGCCGCCTAAGCCTCTCCACCTGGCCCTCAGACCTCTCTCTGGCCACTCCCTTCACCAGCCCTGCTCACACTCATTAAATGTGTTTGCCTAACTGGAATGTACCTTTGAACTGTGATAGTTCCTCTTGTTTGCTTGCCTGGCTGGAGGATGGAGAGATGTGTATGTGGACACCTCTGACTTTTAGATGGCTGGGATGTAGCTAACGGTATGAAGGTAAGTCGCATTAGAAGCTCTGGCCACTTTTGCCTCTGGACCTGCCAACCACTGGTATGCTGCATTCATCAAGTATAATGGTTTTGCATTCTAAACTGGTGCTACCTTTTAGTAGTAAGTAATAGTGCAAACCTTACTGAGAAGTAAGCCCCATTATAGGAATGCAAATAAATGACTGGTCCTAAGTCATCTCCAATCTAAAACTTCAATACAAGATAAAATATTTTTATACCAGTGCCATGGAAATGTACAAAAAAATGCAATCTGTAACAGAATTTAGTTAGAAATTTCTGTGGGCCTACTAAACTTGCTCAATCCACTTTGTATATAAGATAATCACTATAATTTGTCTGTCAACAATCTTTCAGTGAGAAAAAAAAAGTTAGGCATGTACTGTTGATGCAAACCTGGAGATCAGAAAAAAGAAATAAAAATAAACCCAGTTGCTCAACTATTAACAAAAAGGTTGCCTGATGATTGGCCTGCCTCTGTTTTCCACTGAAGTCATTTGTTAGAACTCCCAGGAATTTCATTATGAGTAAGGAAAGTACTGAACAACCTACTCAAATATCTGAATGTGTTCTGGGTATATAAAGGTCACATAAGGCTTATACAAGACATAATAAAGGGATTATGTCAGTTAAAAGCCAGTGGAACAGAGAGGCATGGTTTGGATCTACTTAACAACATATTCACAACAGAGATGGAAACTGGTTTTCATAGACATTCCCTTTTTCTCAGGGAGCTCTGGAAATTCCAGGTCAGATCTTTCAGACTGTTCTCAACACCACTCCAAACTACAATTCCCAGGATTCTTTCAGGAAGCCATGACAGTTAAAGAGAGATAATCTAGAGCATATTAAATAGCACCTGTGCCTTGTAACAGATCTGCTTTAGCTGCAGGAGTTCAGGACTCTGCCCCGTCTGTGGCCTATAGTACCCTTGTTTCCTTTTTATAGAGACAGTCCTCCACTTAAAAGGCTATCAAAGGACCAGGCTCTGTTTGAAGGCACCCTCAATTTAAAGGGCTGTCTAAAGAGAAAGAACCTCAGGCCTAGGTGTCAAATCTGGTCTTCTAGTCCTTTCTATCTGACTCTCAGGATTGTCCCCAGGCCAGACCCCCTGTTCTCAGGACATACTGCTCATGGGCCCTGCTTCATACCCCAGTGCCCTTGAATTCTGATAATGTCGCTTGCTTGTCTAGGTAGACGACAGAGTGGGGTGGGTATGGGCCCTCAGAAGATCGCCCAGTGTGCGGCCCTTGGGCTGAAAAAAGTTTCCCATCCCTGCTTTAGAACAATGTAACCAACAGTAGAAGATCTCTGTAACATTTGCTTACTTGCTAACTTTATAAAAGTAGGCACAGTAGAAACTAGACTCTTAACTCTGCACACTTCATACATGATAATAAAAATGGCTGCTCTAGGCTTCTTTTTTTAACTGTGGTCCAAAAATGGTATCTTTGCATACAACAACTCAGGAACAATTATATTTCTACTTGATGTCTCTGTTAGTAGGGGTATGCAGTGGCTTTGTGTGTGAGCCAATAATGAAGCAAATCAGGGTGATTCGGAAGTCTTCCTGCTTCCTGGGTCACAGATGAATATCAATAGCCACCCCCCAAGTTCAATCAGGGGAACCCAAACCATCATATCATTCTGAGGCTCTGCTTCTGTGTTCTTCTGTATTGTATTTTCTATATATATCTATGTTTCTCTTACTTTGCAAGAAGTAAGGCTGTTTTTTTTGTTTTGTTAAAAGCATGGCAGCAAAGGAGTTTTTAAAGAAGTTTTTAAAAGTTAAAAGCTTTGATTTTTTAAAAAATCCTACGTTGTGCTGCTTTAACAAAACACATACACATGCACACACACCACCCAGAGCTTTTCAGAACTCTGCAGGCAGTGTTCTAGGCATCCTCGCATTGTAAGACCTATTAGAGACCTGTAAAGGCTTAAATAGCACCCCCCAGAAGTTTAAATACTGTGCCGAAAGTGCATAAATGTGTCATTTATGCTTTTATGAAATCCCATGAATATGAGGTCACCACAGTCGGTTTGGCAAAGCTAAGCCACTTGCTAAGGAATGCTCAGGCCAATTTGGTTCATGACCAGACTGGGAACCTGGAACTGACGATAGTTTTGCAGATGTGCATAACAACCATCCTGGGAGTTTTTAAAAATGAAGTCTGTTGTCTTTTGGAAACCGAAGGGAGAAAATGGGGGCACTTTAGCATTCCTTCTTGTAGAGAGCTACTCGCTATGGGCGGTTTATAAATGAAATAAAATAAATAAATAAATAAATTACCTACTGGACCTTGCCTTATCAAACTTTTCCTCCTCCATGTAACAGCTTGCAGGCTTCTTCTTTGCTTGACTTTGGCAGCATTCACATCAAGACTGGCATCAGTACCCAATACCCTTAGGAAGCTTCTGGGGCCCTGGCAGGACCCACTGCTAATGCCTACCATGCACCTCTTTAAATCAAGATGCCATTTTAATTTCCCACAATCCTCCTGACACAGCATTCAGGGCTGGCCAAAGCCATTTAAGGAAAGGCTATAGCTCAGTGGTAGAGCATCTGCTATGCAAAGAGAAGGGCCCAGGTTCAATCCCCTGCTAGATAGTTTCTAAAAAAAGGAATAGACGGGGGAGAAAAAGAAATAGAAAATGAACATAAATACTGATTCCTTTCAAATCATTTACTAACCTTATACTACTATTTAGTGCTTTTTTGGTCAATAATGAGGTGTCGGTATTCATATCTTGATAAAAGTACAGTGGATGCCAGCACAAAATGGCTAGCAGGGGCAGCAAAAGACAAAGAAAGATACTGCTGAGTCTGTCACAAAAAAGCCCTGCTAATAGTATATTATGGGACTAATGACTTGACTAGTTCAGGGGTGGGCAGTGTGCTGGTTGCTTGTGCAGGAGGAAAAAAAACTTAGGATAAGCCCTGGGATACTCCAGAGGGTGTATTCACACTCCTGAACTGGTTGTTTACCCTGTACTGCTGCAATCTCTACTTTTTCAGCACAGGGAGGAGGACATGGTGAGTGAAATTATGTAACGACCACAGACTTCTGCTTTCCAGAAAAAAAAAGAGAGGCCAATTTATACATTAGCAATAGTTACTGATTGTGTGGTTCCCATAAAAAAGCTTTTCGCCAGTGAGACACTATGGCAGACAGCCGTGCTTAACAGCACTATCCTATCTGTTTCTGCTCAAATGTAAGCCCTATTGAGTTGCATGGGACTTATTCCTAGGAACATGGGTATTATACAGCCACGAGAGTGGCTGTATACTATAGCCAGCGTGGATTTTTCACATTCTGCAATGTTAAATTGAAAATACCCCCATGCCATTCTGATGCTTCCCATAAGCTCATTTCAAAACAAAACCTTACAAAACTTATAGTCCTGAACTCAGAAATGCTTACTTAACAACCCTCTCAATTTTCATGGCGACAAAGAAAACAGTCAGAAAGAATCGAGACTTCAAAGTCTAAAGAGAGAAAGAGAAAAACCCAGACCCCTTTTGGACTTTTTTCTCTGAGTTCTCCTAATCCAGCCTTTTTCAACCAATGTGCCTCCAGATGTTGTTGGACCACAACTCCCATCAGCCTCAGCCAGCATTGCCACTGGTCAGGAAAGATGGGAGTTGTGGTCCAACAACATCTGGAGGTACACTGGTTGGGAAAGGCTGTCCTAATCTGTTGAAATTCATTAAAAATAAGCCATGTTCACAGAGGACCTGTAATCCTGTTACTGACCTTGCCCCATACTCTCACCTTCATCTTCTGTAGTTTAAAAGTTTTTAAAAAAATGCCTGGCTGTTTTTTTAATTAATTTAATAAATTTTGCATTGAACTGAATGATAATGTTGGGCATGCTCAGTAAGAACCAACCGTCAGTGTTCTAAAAGCCAGACTCACAGCTGCTTGGCTTGCCTAATCAGAGGGCCACACCCACACCAGACTTTGATTTCACTTGAGACAGTCATGGCTTCCCACAGAGAATCCTGGGAAGTGTAGTTTGTGAAGGGTGCGAGAGGAGACTCCTATTCCCCTGACAGAGCTCCAGTGGCCAGACTGGTTTAACAGTCAGCCACTCTGACTGAAGCTCTGTGAGGGGAACACGGCGTCTCCTAGCAACTCTGAGCACCCTTCACTAACTACGCTTCCCAGGATTCTTTGAGAGAAGCTGTGACTGTCTAAAGTGAAGTAAAGGTCTGGTGTGGATGTGGCGAGGGACAGCTTTGGTTTAAATGTGGGTGGGAGGCTACGTGTACCTGCTGTAGAATAAAAAGGTGGGGGAAACGCTGAAAAAGAATGATACTGTTCACAATGTTTTCCTTTTGGAAAGGAAAGGGGCTTCCCGTCTGCCCAGTGCCCACCCACCCAATCTCTTCCCCCTCCTCCTACCCTCCCTGCCCTCCCCCAGGTCAGTGTTGGACTATAACCTGGTAGACCAGGGTTCAAATCCCCACACAGCCATGAAGCTCACTGGGTGACCTTGGGCCAGTCACTGCCTCTCAGCCTCAGAGGAAGGCAATGGTTAAACCACCACTGAATACCGTTTACCATGAAAACCCTATTCATAGGGTTGGCATTAGGGATCAACTTGAAGGCAGTCCATTTCCATTTTCAAACATGATTACACAGAAATAAATCCCATTGAACTCAAAAAGTATACAACTGATCAAACCCATTCTCCCTTCTCCTCCCTCCTATCCCCTCCCTCTTGCCCCTTCCCTCCCCCACTCCAGTCCCCTCCTTCCCCCTCCCCCTCCCCATGGTCAGTTTTACCTATCTTAAGTATGATTGCATGGGAGTAATACCATTGAACTCTGTAAGCATGCAAATGATCAAACCTGCCCTCCCCTCCCCCTCCCTTTCTCCTTCCCTCTCCCCTTCCCCTGGTCCCCCTATGGTCAGTTTTACCTTTCCTAACCATGATTACATAGGAGTAAGTCCCATTGAAATCAATAAGCATGCAAATGATCAGACCTGCCTTTCCCCTCCTTTCCCTCTCCCCTCCCTTCCCCTCTTCCTTCTTCCTCCTTCCCTGCCCACTCCAGCTGTCCATCCCTTCCCCCCGGTCAGGTTTACCTATCCCAAGCATGATTTCACAGGAGTAAACCCCACTGAACTCAAACAAATGATCAAGCCTGTCCTTCTCCTCCCCTCCCCCTCCTGCATGCTCCCATCCCACTCCTCCCCTCTGTCCTTCCTCCCCTCCTTCCTCCTCCTCCTCCTCCCCACCCCATCCCCAGTGGTCAGTTTCACCTATCGTAAGCATGATTGCAGGGGAGTAAATCCCACTGAACTCAATAAGCATGTGAATGATCAATCCGTTCTCGGCAAGCTTGCACAGGATCCCATTTCTTACCTCTGTGATTAAAAAGCAGTGAAATTCACTAATAGGCAAAAAACCTTGCCATTTATGAATGTACCTATAGCCCACAGATATTTCTATCCAACTTTAAAAAGCAGGGAAATTGGGCAGCTATAGTGAATGCACCAGGGGAGCAGGAGACCTGACCTCCTCTCTGAGATATTGGACTGCCCTACAAATTTGTCAAAACGCAAACACCATTTGGGTTGGTCTTTCACAGTCCAATCCACTTGCTGTGTAGCTTGGAAGAATTTGGTAACATGTGCATATGGTGACTGGTGGCAACACCTGCAATCAGCCCAAATAACAGAAAGAAGACATGTGCTGTGCTGATCTTGTTTTAGCAGGGAGGAAGCAGAGCTTGGAAAAGTTACTTTTTTGAACTACAACTCTCATCAGCCCAATCCAGTGGCCATGCTGGTTGGGGCTGATGGGAGTTGTAGTTTAAGAAAGTAACTTTTCCAAGCTCTGGGAGGAAGCAACATTATTAAGACAGTTGATATAGTTCAGATGGTCACTTTAAATAAAACTGATTTCCTTTGCAATTTTAGTGAAGTTTCCTATAGGAAATCATTTTCGTTTGCTTCTATTTCTGTGAATATATGAACTACAGCAATACTTTTCAAAATTTACAATAAAAAAACTCCAGACATAATTGTGGAATAATGGCACTGACTATTCTGCAGAATAGTCTCCAGTGGACATAAGGAGTGTTTCTGTTTGCACAAGATAAAACAGTGGGAAGTGAAATACATTTTAGCAAAATTCTAGGTGTGCTCTATGTTTTTAATTGACCATGCCCACCTTGCCTTAAATGAAGTGGTTTAAACACAGCAGACTGAAAACATGCATCTTGGGCAGCTAAGTTTGTTTTTTCCCAACAGCTAGAGTCATTGCTTAAGTAGCAACATATTGTAATCAGTCTGATTTTACATCAAACTGCAGTTTCAGATTCAACTGTTAATGCACCCAAAATAGAAATAGAACATAACCTCCAATTTGAAACACAAAACGCTGTCTTCACCATCATATGACACTGACCAATAAAAAGGCTTTGAAATTAATAAACATAAATTTGACACAGGTTTCTAGGATGAATAATGAGATAAATAAAATTTTCTAGATTAGATTCTCTGTAGAAACAATAGTAACACAGGAACGAAGCAAAGTAAGAAGAACACCAACAAACATACAAAAATGTAATTCTCCATCTTTGGAGATGGCAGATATTGCCACCGATCACCATATGCTCAGAGGCACATGTGACCAAATTCTTCCAAGCTGCACAGGAAGACCAGTACAAATTGTGTATGCATTTTGACTAATTTGTAGGGCAGTAGAAAATCTCAGAGAGGAGGTCAGGTCTCCTGCTCCCCTGGTACATTCACTATAGCTGCCCAATTTCCCTGCTTTTTAAAGTTTGATAGAAATATCTGTTGGCTATAGGTACATTCTTAAACCTCAAGGTTTTTGCCTATTAGTGAATAAGATTACAGTCAAAACACACAACGTTCACATACCAGTGCAGCATCTGCCTCTAGGGCTATGCAAACACTCCTATTTTATCCAAATGCACCACCCCACAAGTTGATGTCTAGGTTGTACTTTGAAGGATGTGCACTCTTCCTCACCAGCACCAGAATGCACATCTCCTTTCATTTCATCCATTACCAAGGTGACGGGGCATTGTTTTACCAGTGCTGGATCAAGAGGACTACACTAAGGAGGGGAAATCAAATCCATGTGGGGTTTTTTCAGGATCTGGAAAGGCCTCAAATTATTCTCCCTAAGCCATCTAGGGCTGCATACACATCATACATTTAAGGCACATTTAGAGCACCCCAGGTCCAGTCCCGGGAACTTCAGGGAGCTACAATTTCCAGCACCTTTAACAAACTAGTTTGTTACAAACACCCCTTTGGGGGAGGGGGGATGTGTTTTAGGCTGCAATCTAATACATGTCTACTCAGAAGTAAGCTCCATTGGGTTCAATAGGACTTACTTCCAGGTAAGTGTGTATTGGATTGCAGCCTTAGATGTGATCTAAAGGTATGGTGTGTGTAGACAACCTTTCATCAGCCTGAAAGGTTTCTGAGCCTGTGTTGGCGTTGTGTTTAGAAGCAGAAGAAAGCAGTGTCTATCAGGGGATTAACAGACAGGGCCATGAGATAAAGGAATGTACCTGCCCATGCGCAAATGTCTGCAGCACCAAGGTTGGAGCTTTCTGAACTTAACAGATGCAAATCCCTGAATCTGTGCAGTGAGTTTATGCTGGACTAGCGAATGCTCAGAATCCCAAAACATGTTTTTTAAAACAAGCTTCTTACACTTATTGTCTAGAGGAGGAGGAGGAGGAGAAAAGAATTCCATAACTGTAATAAATTTCAGCTTCTGGAGGTGATCTGAAAAGCAGCACTGTAGCAGGGAGGGACGCAGTGCCCCCCTTTCTTCCCTCCTCGCTTATGTAGGCCACCATCCAAAACTGTCAGGGAATCAAGCCCTCTCTGCAGAGTGTTCCCAGGTGCTTGCTGTCTACTGGAACACTGCAGAAATCCTGAGCCAAAGGGACGGTGACTACAGCAACTCCATAAAATGGGTGATGCAGGGAGCTTGTTCAGGCTCCCTATCGTTCCCCTGTTCTTCAGACGTCGGAACGTGACATTCGTTTTAATCCCATAACATCTTTGAGGCCACTTATTCCTGTCTGACCTTCAAACTGGAGTTACATTTCTTACATGTGTCAACACAGACTTACTTAGCTGGCTCACTTTACCCTCTACACTTGGAAGAACTTTACATAAAATAAAACCAATGCCATTTTCATGCTTGACTTCCATTTGAAGACCCACCCATTGATGCCTTGTGGAAAACTTTGAAAACACCCTAGCTAAAGAAAAGGCTTTTAGCAAGATCAAGATTTTCTGCATTTGTTTGTTTAAGGTGCCATCCTGAGCACGTGGCTGGAAGTAGGGCTTCACTTAGCCCTTCAGACTTCTTTCTGAACCACAAAAGATGTCTAAGTTCATGTAACTGCAGTTTATTTATTTGATTTATATCCTGCCCTTCCTCCCAGCAGGAACCTTACCTTTCCCATCCTTGCTTCCCCAAATGTTAGACTGTAAGCTCCTTGGGACAGGGACCTATACTTTCCCCTTCCTTTCACTGCAAGGTGCCATGTACGTTTACAGTACTGTTTTTTTTTTTAAAAAAACACCAAACAAATAACAGCTTCAATAATAATAATTTTAAAAACTCATGCCAGAGATCACCAGGGCTTAGAGAATCTGTTTCCCGTGTTGGTGCTTAGGTGTGGATTATTTATTTACTATACTTATATGCCCCCTGTCTTCCATCAAGAGAGTAAAGGCAGAGCATGTGGGTTCCAAGGCAGTTCTTATCTAGGCCAGCCCCAAAGCTGGATGGCTTCAGCAAGGTTGTTGCATCATGTACCTTCAAAGGACCTGAGCTTAAGTGGGAGGTCCATCTGTAAAATATGGCGCTTTCTTAAAGGCTTTTGTATCCCATCTTTCTCTCGTAGCTTCATTTTGCCCTATTTTAACCAATCTTTCCTTTATGGCAACTTTGCTATGCTTCTCTCCCCGTTGTTGCAAGGCACACTGTCAGCATATTCACACATTACATTCAAGAAGTACACAGGTGTTCACAAATAGTTAAGCTGTATACTCATACAGTAATTGGCATGTAATGTTCAATGAGTGTACAGTCCATGTGCCTGTGTATACAATAGCTGAGCTGTACAAATGAACAAGTGTACACTCACACAAATACTTGCACATGTATAGAGACAATGTGTACCTGTGTTCAGTGTGACCAACCCATTTTATTTATTTAATTTTATTTATTTATTACATTTTTATCCCACCTTTCCCCCAAGGAGCTCAAGGCGGCATACAAACATGGTTCTCCCCCTCCCAGTTTTACCCTCACAACAACCCTGTGGGGTAGGGTAGGCTGGGAGACAGTGACTGGCCCAAGATCACTCTGTGAACTTCATGGCCAAGTGGGGATTTGAACCGTGGTCACCAGGTCGTAGTTCAACATCGTAATCACTGCACCACACAGGGTCTCTGACTAGCTTATTTCCTGACATCACAGAATAACTCCACAACTAGATTCTTTGACTGACATGACCATTCCCATCTTATTTGGGGCCTGTGTGTACTGAAATTTGAAATTCTGGAAATGTTAAATACTTGGAAATAGATGTAGTGTGACAACAACAACAAAAAATTCTACCAATGTAGGCGGCTACAATGTGCTTTCTGAACTGTAGGGATATGTATCATTTCAAGTTAATCTTTCAAATATTCTCTGGCAGGGCATACAACCAGAGCTCATAAAATTGTCTGCCTTATGGTCTGGCTTGCTCACTGCCATATCACGATCCCTTTGTTCATTCAGTGTAAAGCAAGTATGCCTACTTTTTCTCTCTCCAATACGAAACCTTATGGGACAAACAGCCTATTTTTCCATCATGTGCAGATCACCGTATAGTCCCAGTTTTACACTGTTGTTACCAGAGGCAAATGATGGGAACAGTTGAACAAATGTGCTCAGAAAAGAACATCTCCATGCTCACTCAGTACCTCAGACTCAAGTTTGCCACTAGTTAACATTTGGAGGCATGGATGGGGTCCCCATAGCAGAATCGCTCTCCCAACACTGGCATTGCTGCAGCTTACCTGGTGGAGTGGATGCACCAACATAGCCAATCCCGCACCCCTACCAGTGTGTCTACACAGCCCTGTCCTTGCTGCCACCTTGCCCCTCCCAGGCCCCATCCAGTTAAGCTGCAGTGATGGCAGTGTGGGGTGGGTGAGTCCCTAGCTTTGCCCCACCACACTGACTGCTCCTGGTGGTCCTATGATGGTTTTTTACTTGCAAGGTAATGGTCAAACACCCTTCCAATGGTCAGTCATTCCCTGCCTCTCTTGCTTTGGTCTTTTCCTTCACCTGACCTCTTTGTCTGCCCCATGCATGTTGATACTATTGGTTGACAGTCCACCTTTTCTCCAAGGAGCTCAAGTGGTGTGCACAGCTTTACCCTCCCCATTTTATTATCATATCAGTCCTGTGAGTTAGGTTAGTGAGTTTCATGACTGAGTGGGGATTCAAACCCTGGGGCTGTATTCAGCTAAGTCCTACTCAGAGTAGACCCATTGAAATTAATGAACCCAAGTTAGTCATTTATTTACTTCAATGGATCTACTCTGAGTAGGACTAGCACTGAATATCACCCTTGGTCTTGTTATGTAAATTAGTATATTTTAGCAGAGATTATCGACTGTCTGAGATGCGTGTGTGCCAGTGTGTGCATTTACCTAAGTAGCAGGCTTTTACCCTGCATTTAGATAACTGAGACTTAAGACTTAGTAAAATAAGAAAAGCTACTTTATTTATAGAAATACATAGCAGATATGAAAGGCATACCTAGTTCTAACTAACTAACTAAGTGGGAGGTGCAATGCCCAGGTTTGGGAGTTGCCCTTATGGCTCAGGAGAGAGAGTAGAGACAAAGGTGTCTCCTCTCTCTCAGGCAGTCGAAGAGGAGAAGAGAGGAAAGGGCAGAAGGAGGAGGGGCGGATAAGCTTCCCTAAGCATATCAGTCTAACGACAGAAGGAAGTCAGTCAGAGCATCACAGGTAAAGGTAATCAAGCCTAGCCATCTGGAGGACCCTGTATTGTTCTATGGTCCTATTCTTAATGTTTTAAATTGTCTTAGTATTTTAAGTGTATGTTTCATGGTTTTAATGTTATGAATAGTTTAATTCTATTTTAATTGTATATTTTTGTATGTTTCTTACCTATGTGTAGTTTTTATTTGTAAGCCGCCCTGAGTTCCAGTTTTGGAAGAAGGGCGGGGTAAAAATAAAGAGTAATAATAATAACAATATATCTCCCTTCTGTAACATAAACAAAAGAACAAAAGGAGTTGCTCTTGCCCCACTTCCAACAGGTCTCCCAGGTGCTAGTCTAGCACTTTAATCGCTACACCATATGGGCTCACGATTCCTAGAGAGCCACCTGGCCTTGTTTAATGTTATATGCTGCTTACACAAGCCATGAACAGCTATTTGCCCCCATCTGTTTGAACTATGGGGCTCCCTTTGGAAGGAAGGGCAGGATATCAATGTAATAATAAATAAACAAACAAAATAACTATTTCAATACATTGTATGTGGGTCTGCCTTGAAGGTGCCTCAGAAACGTTTTTCATCTTTCTGCAAGTCCTTGGGGCCCTTTCACCATTCAGCTGAGTGCCCAAAGCAATGAACCTGCACAACATCAAACCCAGACTGCTCCAGACTACTCCAGACTGCAGTGAGCCAGAACTGTCTATGGAACATACTGTTACACCCTCACTGTACTTCTCCAAACTGTGAGATGTTCCAGGGCTACAGGGTTTCATGTTCTTTGGATGAGAGGACACTGGAGACTTACAGTCTCTTCATGATATTTGCTTTGTTCATAAATATGCAAGGAGAAGAAGTAAATATGCTCTTCTAAAGTAGACAGTGCAACTCACAACAGATTGCCAGAGAACAAGTTGTGCAGAGAGACCCCCATCCCTTCCAAGGCTGTCCCCAGTTTCAGCTAGCTCAGGTGCTCCCAAACTGTGATCCGCGAGCTTCATTCAGGTGGTCCACAATATTGAAGAATTCAAATTGTAATACAATAAATACAAGATCAGAAGAAAAAGCAGAAATATAAATACAATTAAAAATAATACAGCATCTAGCACAGTGTATTGCAATTGCTACAAAGGGCAGAAAAATCATTAAGTGGCCCGTCAAGACCTCAGCAATTTTCAAGTGGTCCGCAGAGAAAAAGGCTGGGGAACCACTGAGCTAGATCTAGTTAAGTCAGGGATGGAGAACCTTTTTCAGCCCAAGGGCTGCATTTCGTCATGTACAACCTTCCTGGGGCCACACTCCACTGGTGGTTCAGGGCCATAGGCAAAAAGTGGGTGGAGCCAAATGTATGATGTGAATGTGACCCAACAGGAAAGTGACACAGAGAGGAGTGCAGAGATTCCCACTTTTCACAGTTCTGACCATGGCCTCTGACTCAAACAAAGCTTCCATTGAAAGTTTTGGTTTGTATTTGAGAGCATAGTTACCATTGGGCTGTCCTTTGGGCACATCCACATCATATATTTAAGGCATCGTATACCATTTTAAAAGTCATGGCTTCCCCCAAAGAATCTTAGGAAATGTAGTTTCTTAAGGGTGCTGTCAGGAGATTCCTCACAGAGCTATAATTCCCAGTACCTTTGGCAAGCTACCCTTAGCCGTGGTATCAAAGTGCTTTAAATGTATGGTGCGGATGTGACCTCACTCTCACTCTCTCTATTTCTCTCAGCTAACTAATGCGTACCTGTGAAAAGGCCACGTCCTGCAACTTTTCAACAGCCATTGGTTTTCAGGGAGTTATGAATGTTGTGTGTAAGTCAGTAGGGAATTTCACACAAGTCTGAAGGGAACTGTGTATGTGTGATGAGAAGCAATGATGTATACAGCATC
Source organism: Rhineura floridana (assembly GCF_030035675.1). Classification (NCBI taxonomy): domain Eukaryota; kingdom Metazoa; phylum Chordata; class Lepidosauria; order Squamata; family Rhineuridae; genus Rhineura; species Rhineura floridana. The sequence goes on along the minus strand of NC_084484.1, from coordinate 140,419,555 downwards.
CTAAAGGTATTCTTATTTTTCCCCTCAGGCTCTGGCAAAATATGGTGGTGATTATTTGACTGTTTCCAGATTCTTGGATTGTAGCAGCAGCATTTCAAAGAATGTGCTGCTTTAGTAGAAAACACACCCCTACTACTAACATTTCTTGTTCATTTCCTACAGTGTAGGAAAGTATTCCAGATGGAATGGTGTAGACAGGCTGTCCTAAAGTGACTCCTCCCCCCACCATGCAATGGATTAGTTTTAATAATAGCAGCTCTTTTACTGATATGCCAGGGTTCTGTTACTGGGGCTCACAACACATGAGCTTCTGCAACTATTTTAACTATAAGGTTCAATAGCAACTGGAACCTTAGAAGTGCATACAAAAGTGATCCTGATCCCATGGATACATGGAAATATTCTGGATTGATTTCAGGTATTAAGCTGCTACAAATTTCTGTTCCTGCTTTTTCCTGTTCCTTTTCTTTCTTTTTTTTGCTGCCACACATGGTGGCAATAGCCACTAGCTTAGATGGCTTGAAAGGGAGATTAGACAAATTAATGGAAGATAAAGCCATCAATGGCTACTAATGATGGTTATATGCTGCTTCCTGTCCAGGATCAGAAGCAGCATGCCTCTGTATGAGGGATAGAATCCTCTCCTTTTTTACATTTCATTTTTAAGTGTGGCCCCCTTATGGTCATTAATGATTCAACTCCTTTTTCCTTCATTATCTTATCCTTTTTCTGATCTGCTCCAGGTTTTTCTTTTTTGTGTGTTGTGGAGAATTATCAATATTATAATCTCCATTCATGAGTCTCTACTGGTATCGATCTTTATTCTGAACTCAGTAATGATTGCCTGTTTACATTCCTTTTCAAGTGCAAATTAGGCAGGTAACTGCCCATCATCAAGTTAGTGTCTTCCCCCCTCCTGCTTTCTGTCTGTCAGTTTTCTAAGAAAGTCATCGAAAAACTCTTATCCCTGCAATTAAATTACTGTGGAAACTGAGCCCATTGCTAGCACACACACATGCCAAGGAGGGAGAGGGGAAAAGCGAGTGAGGCACCCTCAGCTTGGCAGGTTCTATGAATGGGCAAGCAGGAGCTAAACCTCTGCCTGCCTGGGAATGGGCAAGCCACACAGGCTTTCAAAAGCTGGTCTGCACCATTCAGATGTGTTGAGAGGAAAGGAAGCCGGGTGGGCAGGGGGAAGCCAGCTTGGTTCAGGTGATCCCTTCCCTTTGCCATCTCCTCAGGACAGCAGCAGTGGCTGGTCTCTTCCCCTTTTTGGAAGCTGGCTGCCTCAGTTCTGGAATCCCTTCTATCCCCATCGTTCTGGAATAACACTGAGATCCTTGGAGCTCTCTCTCCCCCCCCTTTGTTCCCCACCTATCCCATTGCAGACTCAACAAATGTCATTTGACAGATTGCAACAGCCCCCTTTGCCTGCCCAATACATTCACAGATATAAGTAAAAGGGAATACACATTTCAAGAGCTGACACAGAAAGTTAAGGTCAATAAACATTAACACTCACACTACTGATGATTTTAAAATGAATTTAAAAAACGAATCAGAAAACAGCCACGGAGAGTTGTGATTTCTAAATCCTCTCCGCAAAGAGAGAGAATATCAGAAATAATGGATAATCCGATGGCAAATCTGATTACTGCAGAAACGGAGCCCATTGCTACTCTGCATAGCAGTTGCTGGGGAACAACAGCAAAAGAAAGCTATCTTTGTGTCCTGCTTGTGGGTTTCCCATAGGTATCAGGTTGGTCACAGTGAGAAACAGGATGCTGCACTAGCTGGGACAAAGGAAGCTGCCTTCTACTGAGCTGAAGATTCATTGTAGGCATTGGATGCTATGAGACAATCAAATTCCACAGTCAACTGCTTGCTTCTGGAACACATGACTCTCCCTTGGCAAGCCCAAATTGTACACTGTGTGAAAGTGACCTACTAGTAACCACCTAAACCTGGTTGGGGATCTTTTTGTTTGTTAGGGGGAATGGCCTGTAAAAAAGGTTGACTCTAGTATAAATACTTCTATATCTCTGTCAAACAGAACCTTCAGCATCCATAAAAGGAACAGGACTGGCCCAGGACATTTTGCTGCCTGTGGCAAAAGACAAGATGGCGCCCTCCATTTTATTCCATGTTTCTGGATTTTTCTTAATGTTTTTATTTATTTCTGTTTTATTTTAATTGTTGCTGATTTGTTGTTTGCTGCTCTAAGATCCTTCGGGAAGAAGGACAGAATAGAATAATAATTATTATTATTATTACTACTACTACCATCACCACCACCACTACTACTGCTACTATTACTAAAATATCCTCTTCAGCTTCCTCAGTCTTGCAATGGAGCACTGTGAGCCTGCCTTGAATTTAATTAATTGAATTACTTAAAAAATCCTCCTAGCCATGTCAGACAAAATGCTTGAATTAACAATGGAAAAATAGCCAAGGCATATAAAATTATTCATAATTCTTTCTTAATCTGCTCCAGTAATTTTTGTTGGTAGGTTTATAATTGTTGTTTGCATGTTGCCTTGACATGCACATTATGGCAATATGATGGATAAGCAAAGGATTTAAGTCAATAAATCAATGCTGATTCCACCAGTGTATTTACAACCTCTGCAAGAATATTAGGACAGGCAGCACCAAGACAGACTCCCTCAGCAATGTCTATCCCTCTTTGGACCCATCAGCATTTCTGATGTGACAGTGAGGAATTACTGATCTTGCTGCTGGAAGTGTGTGTACACTGACTAGAATGACACCCAGGTGAGGAAACTTACTGGATTGACTTCAGTCATTTTGAGATATTCTTACATCTCAAAGAGTATGCAGTGTTATCCATTCATCTTTTTGAAATGGGTGTTTGTCTTGGCTCACCTATGCTAAATACAGGTTAACGTAACAACTTCTTCAACAGTTTGGTTGTTGAATGGCAGGCTATAGCTCTTTTATACCCATTCATGCAATTGTAATTGTGCAGAGGGGGAAAGCAGGGCCAAATAGCACTAAGGTCAACTACCAAGTGATTGGAAGACTTTCCCATCAAAGTAATTGCTTTGGCAATAACTGAAGAGCTATGTCAATTATTCAGCATTGACAGACGTCCTCACACAATTGTGTTAAACAGTACCTCTATATTCGCCAGTGAAGAGTTCAAGGCTTTCCATTCAACCCATAGGATCAAGTAGATCACCTGAGCTCAGCTGTGAGGGCAGTGCAAACTATGAAGCCTGACCTAAGGAAGGTTCCAGGCTGACCCTTGAAATAAAAATACAGATATATCTTGCTTGTTTGCTGGATATTAGACAACAACACATGCTACTATTGTTGGTAGATCACTGGTTGAAATGATGCATGGCAAGCCTGTTCACACTTGAAGGGACTTGCTGAACCCAAGGATGAGTCTTTTGGAAATAATAATTGATTAAACAGAATCATGACAGCCACCCTTAGAGCCACACATGGATTTCATGAAGAGCACATGCTGATCCCCACTCAGCCTTGACAACACTGCTGGTCCTAACCCTGGACATTAGGATGTCCACTTACGCGTCATCTTAAAAGGAGGACAAAATATGACAAAGGTTTGCACAACATTTGTATATGCTATGTATAGATGCAAGTTTAGAAACAATTACTATAATTTAAATTGAAATACAGTAATCTCACTATTACTGGGCTCCTACTGGGAGGAAGGGTGGGATATAAATCAAATAATAAATAAATAAAATATTGCGGGGAAAACTTACTAGGTGACCTGTATGCCTGCTCAGTCTTATGTGTAGGTGCTAACTGTTGATATGCTAATTCAAGGCCCTTTCTCTCCTTTATTTTTAAATCAAATTTAGACAGGACTATGTAGAGTATGACAGGGCGCATGGCCACCATTCTGGACATTCAGGTCTGGTGCTAGCAGGTGGCCAGGTTGGGCACTGGGTGAGCCCTGCTGCTGGGGCTCGGTGGGTATACCTCCTGCTCCATGATCTGTGCTAGTATCGGCTTGCAAAGCGTGTGCCCCGTGACCTGATGCTGGCACGGATCGTGGAACAGGAGCTACCCTCCCAGGCAACAGCCCCCTGCCACCAGTGTGGGCTGGCTGTGCCACTTCCCACATCATTGTGTCAGCATGCTGTATCCCTTCCCCCCCCCCATTTTGGGTGGTGGTAGGCATGTGTGTGCAGCGTGCTGACACGCTGGCATGGCTAGGCCTATTTAAGCCCCCAGTTGCAGCAGAAGTAGTGCCGCTGCACCACTGCTGCCTTCAAGGGCCCACTGCAGTCTGGTGCTAGCCCTGTGGAGATCCATACCTCACAAACATCTGCACTAAAAAAGCTTATGGGTGAGCAGAAGCTCACATGTAGGCTTCCAGACCTTCAGGACGCACATGTGACTTTCTATGATGCCTAAATCTGATTGAGTATAGCACAGTGGGGAGGAGAGCCTGGCTGGGAGGCCAGAGTCTGTAATTTCAAATCCCCACTCGTGTCTTCTGGGTGTAAAGGTCCAGCTAAAGATCACCCCCACAATGTGGCTTAGGGGTTATGTGCCCTGGACCTGTGCAGCCGTGGGCAAGCTGCATAGTCCCAAGGAGCTCACTTGCCCCCCAGCTGGCAGTTGCGGACAAGGAAGGGGATGGCTTATGCAACTGAGCAAGCTGAGCAGGCCCTAGCCAACTGGGGAGGACTAGCCTCAGAGGGAGGCAATGGTAAACCCCCTCTGAATACTGCTAACCATGAAAACCCTATTCATAGGGTAGCCATAAGTTGGGATCGACTTGAAGGCAGTCCATTTCCATTTTTTTAGGAATGTTGGAGGAATCTGTTGAAAGTGGACCTTAAAGCAGATTTCTTTCCATCTGCCAATTCGATCCCGGTCATGGCAAGAGCTCTTGCTATAAATGCTTTTTGCCTTAGTTCTCTACAACATTTTTTTAAAGATGCATATTATATGTAAACAGATACCTAAATTGCTTTGAAAGATACTTTATTTACATATTCATTTATGTATAATTGTTGCTGTCCTGATAGGTGCCTCATTGCTTTTCTTTCTTATGAAGTATTGTTTGTTGATTTTGTGTAAGTTGTTCATTGTTAGAGGCAGCCTGTATGCAATAAGTGTGCAATTCTAACCATGTCTACTCAGAAGAAAGTCCCACTGAATTCAGTGGGGATTATTTCCAGGTAAGTGGGGCTAGTACTGCAGCCTCATTCTACTTCCTACTGTGAATTTTAAAAACCAGTGGAATACATCATTCATTATTGTCTGTTTTACATGGAACAAGTGATCATTTTTGCTACCTGTAGACTTTATCTGTGCTCCTCAGTTAATGTCTGGTCCTCTTTGTCAAAATGGGGAGAACCATCTGGACTGACCGCTCATGTTTGACCATCCATTCCCTAGATCTTAGTATTAGAATGCTTTAAGAGGCATTTAAACATAAATATGCTTGACCATTATGTTTCATCACTCGCTCACACAAACACACACACCTCCCTGATGCAGGCAGGAGAGGGAGTTGAAACAGAATAAAAAGTTTACACTGAACAGTGAAATCAAGCAAATCAGATAGCCTCCAATCCTAATGCCATTTACCTGGAAGTAAGCTGCACTGAATTCAGTAGGATTTACTTCTGAGTAGACATGGTTAAAATCACAGCCATAGATGGGTTTGTGATGGGCCATCAGCCACTTCATTAACTTTGTATTTAAGGTGCCACAAGTCACCTTGTTGTTTTTGCTACAGACGACTAACAGGACTAGCCTTCTGGAAAAGGAACACACAAAGAAGGTAATTGATTTGAAAAAGTGAGGTATGCATTTGTATTGTGCACAATGATGTCTGTTAAAAATAGGCATATTTATGCATCAGTAGATGACAAAATGGAAGAAAGACTTGTGCAAAATAAACAAATTGTAGCAGAACAGAAAAATTGGATGAACCTGTGAAATTAACATTGGAACACACTGAGGCATATTCATACATCCCTACATGTGTTAAGGATTTTTCTGGAAAGAGGATGTAACTGCCTGGATCTCTATTATCACAACTGGGCCATCATCATTCACCAGCCAAGTAACTGGGATTGTCATGAGTTGTCACATGGCTAATATACTGTCACGGCAAAGGAACAGGGAGCTTTCAGAAGCTCCTACAGCCCCTTCTAAGCTCACCTGTTCCCAATTGCACAGTGCTGTGGGAAAGATAGTGTATCATTAGATTATTTGCCTACATTCAGTACCGCTATTTTAGACTCATCTCCAGGATGAGTCTAGTACAGCTGTGAACTACCCAAGTGAAGTTTCTAAACATGTTGAACTGATTATTATTTCACAGCTACCAGGCCCATTACTGATTACAGCGATGCAACCTTCACTTCATACATCAAGAAGAAGTAGAAGTCATCCAGTGTGAATAGACCAGTAGCTTATAATGGTTGAGACAGATTGGGTAGAATAATCCCATTTTACAACCTGATTACATCTTGTATGACTATAAACATTCCAAGAATGAAAGTCCAGTTTTTTTAAAAAAAAATCTTGAAAATATAACAGAATAAGTGGGATGTGCAACACAACGTTGCTGGGTGGAGTGCACCTGTTCATAGTGCCATCCATCCATCCATCCATCCATCCATCCATCCATCCATCCATCCAGTCTCCCAGAATATTCTTTCTCTCCCCTCAAAGATTCCTGTTTCCACTCCCAAAAGACATTCAGCATTCTGTGGCAACTATACATGCTTAGTTCTCATCGTACTGTATTTGGGAGAAATAAGGACCCTCCACTGGTGCTTTTTACTAATTTTTTTTGTACTTTGCAAATCTTAGAGCTTCCCCAAGTTCTAGTACCATTTTGACTACAGAAGGATCCATGCTCAGATAATAAGTTTGCTTTTAATGTATAGAATATCTTCCTGTATATTCTGATATAGAAAGACCTACAGTATTTGGAAGGAACAAGGAAGCTTGTTTATTAAAGTTTGTGTGTGTGTGTGTGTGTTTTAAATCCACTGTCTAACTTCTGTAGAATTCAGAAACTCATTTTCTCTTTCTCCAAGATGTGACTCATTTGAATTCTTTTTATTACCTCATTTTTATCATCAAGTCCAAATCAGAAACAGAATGTGTCTGGATTTTACTCAAAATCCTCAGGCCATAAAAATTCAGTGGGAGCACGAAATCTCTAAAATTGTATAATTAAAAAGGCATAACACTGGACTATGTGTTTATTGTTTTTAATAAATTGAATTTTTACACTAACAGTAGGTTGTGAAACCCACTTGTCAACATCTTTCTGCAATTGGTTTGCCATTTGTTACTAGGTTTCCTGTGTCCTGGGCCCCAAGTGCTTTGAGAGACACATTTCTAACAATGTGATCCATGGCTTCTATTGGAGCTCAAATACTGGAGACTTCTTTGTTGTTGTTGTGTGCCTTCAGGTCGATTTTGACTTATGGCAACCCTATGAATCAGCAACCTCCAATAGCATCTGTTATAACCACCCTGTTCAGATCTTGTAAGTTCAGGTCTGTGGCTTCCTTTATGGAATCAGTCCATCTCTTGTTTCGCCTTCCTCTTTTTCTACTCCCTTCTGTTTTTCCCAGCATTATTGTCTTTTCTAGTGAATCATGTCTTCTCATGATGTGTCCAAAGTATGATAACCTCAGTTTCATCATTTTAGCTTCTAGTGGTAGTTCTGGTTTAATTTGTTCTAACACCCAATTATTTGTCTTTTTCGCAGTCCATGGTATCTGCAAAGCTCTCCTCCAACACCACATTTCAAATGAGTTGATTTTTCTCTTACCCACTTTTTTCACATAAATCTTCTGTTCTCATTACTTTAGTCTTCTTGATGTTCAGCTGCAGTCTTGCTTTTGTGCTTTCCTCTTTAACTTTCAAGAGCATTTGTTTCAAATCATTACTGGTAGTATGGTATTGTCTGCATATCTTAAATTATTGCTATTTCTCCCTCCAATTTTCACACCTCCTTCATCTTGGCCCAATCCCACTTTCCGTATGATACGTTCTGCATATAGATTAAACAAATAGGGTGATAAAATACACCTCTGTCTCACACCCTTTCTCCATTCTGTCCTTACAGTAGCACATCAGGACAATCAGATGCTGTGGCACCCCCATTTCTTTTAAAGCATTCCATGGTTTTTCATGATCTACACAATCAAAGGCTTTGTTGTAATTTATAAAGCACAGGGATGATTTCCTTCTGAAATTCCTTGGTCTGTTCCATTATCTAATGTATGTTTGCAATATGATCTCTGGTACCTTTTCCCTTTCTAAATCCAGCCTGGACATCTGGCATTTCTCACTCCATATATGGTTAGAGCCTTTGTTGTAGAATCTTGAGCATTACTTTACTTGCATGGGATATTAAGGCAATAGTTTGATAATTACTGCATTCCCTGGGATACCCTTTCTTTGGAATTGGGATGTATATTGAATGCTTCCAGTCTGTGGGCCATTGCTTTGTTTCCCATATTTGTTGAAAAATGTTTGTCAAAATTTGGATAGATTCAGTCTCAGTAACTTGCAGCAACTCTATTGGTATGCCATCTGTTCCTGGTGATTTGTTTCTTCCAAGTATTTTAAGAGCAGCTTTCACCTCACATTCTAACATTTCTGGTTCTTCATCATACAGTTCCTCCATGAATGAATCTGTCATCCTGGCATCTCTTTTATAGAGTTCCTCAGTGTATTGCTTCCATCTTCCTTTTATTTCATCTTGGTCAGTCAGTGTGTTCTCCTGTTGATTATTCAACATCCCTACTCTTGGTTTAAATTTCCCTTTCATTTCTCTAATCTTTTGGAATAGGACTCTTCTATCCTTTTTGTTGTCCTCTTCTATTTCTATACAATAACTATTGTAATAGTTTTCCTTGTCCCTGCGTACTAGTCGTTGTATAGTTGCATTTAGGGTTCTGACTGTGCTTCTATATCCTCTTGCTTTTGCTTTCCTTCTCTCTTTCACCATTTTAAGAGTTTCTTCAGTCATCCTTTGAGGTCTTTCTCTCTTTTTAACTAGAGGTATTGTCTTTTTGCATTCTTCCCTGATAATGTCTCTGACTTCACTCCATAGTTCTTCTGGTTCTCTGTCAACTAAGTTTAAAGCCTCAAATCTGATCCTTATTTGATCTTTATATTATTCTGGGATGTTATTTAAATTGTATTTTGGCATTATGAGTGCATTGTTGTTCTTTAGCTTTACTCTGATTTTCAATACGACCAGTTCATAATCTGTACTGCAGTCTGCTCCTGGTCTTGTTTTCGCAGAAAGTATGGAACTTCTCCATCTTCTGTTTCCAATTATATAATCAATTTGATTCCTATATTGATCATTTGGTAATGTCCACATGTACAGTCGACTTTTTGGTTGCTCAAAAAATGTGGTCACAAGAAACAAATTAATGGCTTCACAGAATTCGATAAGTGTTTCTTCTGCTTCACTTCTGTATCCTAAGCCCCATTTCCCTACAATTCCTAGTTCTTCTCTGTTCCCTACGTTTGCATTCCAGTCCCCCATGATTATCAGCACATCTTGTTTTGGTGTGTGATCAATTTCCTCCTGTACTTCTGCGTAAAATCTCTCCAATTCTTCTGCGTTTGCCGTCGGAGTGTAGACTTGAATGATGGTTATGTTGATAGGTTTCCCGTTTAATCTCTTTGATATCACTCGCTCAGACTTTGCGTTGTAGCTCCTAATTGCTTTTGCTACATCACTTCTCACTATTAAAGCAACCCCGTTTCTTCTTAATTTCTTAATTTCTCATTTCCTGCAAAAAATATTTTGTAGTTGCCTGATTGAAAATGTCCCATTCCCGTCCATTTTAATTCACTCATGCCAAGTATTGCAATGCTGATACATTCCATTTCTTGCTTGACAATTTCTAACTTTCCCTGGTTCATGCTTCTCACATTCCATGTTCCCATTGTGTGCATCATACAACTCCGGACCCTCCTTTCACATCTGTGCGCATCAGCCTCTGGGCTTCCTTTCGGCTCCGTCATTAGTCACAGCGCTACTCATACTTGTCCTTTGTTCTTCCCCAGTAGCTCATTGAGTGCCTTCTGACCTGGGGGTCTCATCTTCCAGCACTATCTCGTGTTGCATTTTGGATACTCTGTCGATTATTCAACATCCCTATTCTTGGTTTACATTTCCCTTTAATGTCTCTAATCTTTTGGAATAGGGCTCTTGTTCTATCTTTTCTGTTGTCCTCTTCTATTTCTACACAATGACTATTGTAATAGTTCTCTTCGTCCCTTTGTACTAGTTGCTGTATTATTGCATTTAGGGTACTGACTGTTTTTGTCTCCTTTTACTTTTGCTTTCCTTCTCTAACCATTTTAAGAATTTTGTCAGTCATCCATTGGGGTCTTTCTCTCTTTTTAACCATAAATACAGAATTTTCCAGATGTCTGAATGGTAACAGCTATAAAAAGTAAATCCAGAGCCATTGTGAAAGTTAGCATTCTATTAAGCATCTTAAATTGTAAGAGAAGAAAAATTGCTATTAGGAATGGAAGGATCTATCAGTTTTGGTTTTCTCAGGTTCTCATTTTTTCCCATCTTAAATTCAGTTCTCCACATTTCTCCAGTACTTGGCATTTTTTTAAAAAAAAATCTCATGAAAATTCTTTAGTATTTTAATTTTAATTTCTACTAATAATCATACTTCTGTATGCAGGTTTGACTAACTTTTGTTAGACATTTGTTATCATATAATGCATTTTTGTATGTTATTTTCACTAATATATTCATTTTATGCACCCTTTCCCCCAATATATGCATTTTTAAAAACATTGTTTGGTTGGAGAACTGCATCAGAAAATTCAGTTCTGTGTGAATTTTGAATTATGAGAACTCTGACAGAAAAAAGTCCAAAAGAGGTCTGGGTTTTCTCTCTCTTTTTTTTACACTTTGAACTCTCGATTCTCTGAGTGTTTTGTGTATCGGCATGAAAATTTAGAGGGTTGTTAAGCATTTTTGACTTCAGGACTATGCGTTTTATAAGGTTTTGTTTTGAAATGATCTTATGGGAAGCATCAGAATGGCATGGGGGATATTTTCAATTTAACATTGTGGAATATGAAAAATCCACACTGGCCATAGTATACAGCCACTCTTGTAGCTGTATAATGTACATAGTACTGACTAATATACACTTTTTCCTGCAAGGAATTTCCCCTAATATAATGCATTTTTGTATTTTATTTTCACTAATAAATGCATTTTGTACACATTAGTTGGTTGGAAAATACATTATAAAATTTGCATAAGTGTGATTGTCAAAGGCTAGCTGTGTTTCATTTTGTGTGAATTTGTTAGTTTCTTATAGCAATGCAAACAAAATCTAATGTCTCTCTGTCCTGTCCCTCTAAGGCTGAGTCTATGGCATTGCAAACATAGATACATAACACTTCAGGTCCTGCTTTTGCATAGGTTTCTAAATAGTGATGCATATGGAATTATGCATAGATTACAAGGTATCTGGATAGAGTTTAATATCACCCACACTCCAGCCCAAATATCAAGCTTTTGGGAACATATTCATCAGCATACAAAAATCTGTTTTAGGATGAGGTCCAATGACAGTTGAGTGTTAGAGTATGGTGTGGTGGGTGACATTTGGGATTTCAAAGGCAATTTAGCAATCTGGTGATGGGAAGAAACTAGAGCTGTGCATGAATGGCCTCCCAAAATTTTCCACCCTATTTGTGGACAGAAAAAAATGGGGGGGGGCTATTTCACCAAGTTTCTCAAGGGTAGATATATTTTCCAAGAGTTTCTCATACTCACCATAAGCAGCAACAATAGCACAGCTTCTTTCTTTTTTCCTAAGGGCTTTTTTTTCTGTTGAAACAAGTTCTAGTCCATGTATTAGTCTAGGAGGTTGCAAACTGGGTTAGTTCACTGAAAAATGTGGACTGAATGAAATTCTCCCCCGCAAAACAGCACTAAGGATGGCAATCCATTTGGTTATGGCATGAGCCAGTTAATGACCAGTCTGCTTATGGACAGATCCACCATGGATGTGATGTATTAAAATCAGTATTTTCATCAGTTCTGGAAAAGGTATAAACTGATAACCTGGTTCTCAGAAATACACACTCAGCAGCTGGAACACAGTATAAGCTGAATGATAGCTGGGAGGAAATGTTTTGCACAGCGGCAGTTGCTCTTGGCAAGGTTACGGAACATATGAGAGTTTCAATAGTTTTGTCTAAGGCAAGCCTCCCACCCTCAAGGTGGATTGCATCTCCTAGAATAAGCTACCATGCAGTTCCTGGCATTAGTGTTGCCTTAAATACATGTGCTACAAGTAATCTGGCCAACACATGTTATCTTTCCACTAGCTGGAATGAGCAGGAGCCACTCTGCAATCTGATTCTCCTAAAGACCTCTCCAGAATCAACATAATTAAATTATTTAATCCACTATCATTAGTGACATTGACTTAAAGCAGACTAGTCAGCTGTGTTCCACTGGTAGCTGCTGGAATACACACACACACACACACACAAACACACACACAGAGGATATAAACTAGGCTGTAAACAGTCCAACTAAGGGAATGAGGGGAGCATAGTCTCTTGGGACTTATTTATGATATGCTGAGCAAAACACAGGGAACAATATTGCCTTGAAAAAATCTATTGGTTTCTATGAAGATCACAGCCTAGGTTACATAACAAGTAGGGCTGTCATCCAAGCAAAGAAATCTTAGTCACAGAATTGAGTTGTAATATATTCAATAGTTAAATCTATGTAGATTTGCATACGAATGCTCCCTAAGGAATGAAGCATACTTCCTTTATTTCTTGATTGACTGACTGGCTAAGGCTGTTAACCTACACATGAGGACTGGAGAACCCATGATTCTCCAGATGTGAGACTACAACTCAAGTATGGTGGCTGGGGCTGAAAGTCCCCATCAACATCTGGAGGGTCACAGGTTCCCCTTCTCTGCTATACACACTTACCTGGTGAGCAAGTGAGATTGAACTAAATATGGCTGACTTCCGAGTAAACATGCATGGGATTGTGCTCTAGTTATGATTATTTGTATGCTGTCCTTTGCTTTCAGTATCTTCAAGGGAGGCTCACAACAATGGGAAAACACTATAAGAAGACTACCTTTTAAAATGGAAATTCAATAAAATGCATAGATAAAGTTACAAATAAACCAGTGAGCACAGTGCAATTTAAAGAATAAGATTGCCTTCTCCAATATTGGCTCCCCCCAATGTTGAGCTTTATGAGAGAGGACCTGTTCCATATGGATGCTCTAGCAACCTCCAGATTATTCATGCTCTGGTGACCTCCAGATTAGACTACTGCAATGTGTTGTGACTTCTCAGAAATATCAGTTAGTTCAAAACATGGCTGTGAGGTTGCTAACAGGGACCATCTAAATGGAAGACATTTTTACAGTCCTTATACAATTGCACTGCCTCCCATTTCTGAGCACAATTCAAAGTGCTGGTACTTTTCATTTAAAGCCCTACAAGGCTCGTGACCTGGGTATCTCATGCGAGTCTGCCCTAACACTGAGATCATCTTCAGAACTCCTTCTCCAAGTCTTCCCGTGTTCTGAAGTCAAGCAGCTAATGACTAGAAAGGGAGCCTTTTAGAGTTGTGAAGGTCCAGGGGGGGGAATGGAAAAATTGGGGCAAAATCATTTTCCCCAAAAGATTTACTGTTAAAAAAGCAAAAACAACCAGAAAAATGAGGGGATGTTTCCCTGCCCCAACTTTTTCTGTTTTTTTCCTGTGCCTTCACATCTCTAGGGCCTTCTCAGTTGTTGCATCAAATCTGGAGCAATTTTTTTCAACCAGGCCTTCTAGTATGTTTTGTGAGCTGGTTATTATTTCTGATGAATAGTCACCCTTTTAAAAAAAACCTCTGCAGCCAAATGGACTTAGAACCCACCTTCAGACATTTGCTCTTAATGTAGGAAAGTCTGAGGTGGAACTTGCACATGAAGGGGCATTGGAGGTGGGGTTTACATGTGCCCACCCACCCACTCCACACAATAAGCCCAGAGATGTTTGCCCCAAATGCCTGCCTAGGACTAATCTTAGGTTGCAGTTGTATGCTGTAACCTCCATTAGATTACAAGGTTAGTGGATATAAGGGGGTGGTGGTGGTGGGTTCTGTGGTGGAGAAACCAGCACTTCCTAAACCCAGTTGTCTCATGCCAGCTAGGACAGAGAGTGAGGTGGTAGGTTTTCAGCTCCATTCTGCCCTCCCTGCCAGTTTGGCCTTTACTCCCCTTCTTCTATTGACCCTAACAGGGAAAATAACTCCCGGGCTAGATTATAGCTCCCGGGATGGATTACTTTTTCAGACTTTCTAGGATGGAAGGCAGTGATGGTTGATGGCTCCAGGTTCATGCCTTGGGCAGCTCCTTAAAAGTTTGAACTAAAATCTGGAGTGGATTCCATTGCTCCACTGATATGCAGCTACCAGCCACCACTGATGGAAGGCATGTCAAGGTCTCCCATTTCTTATGGGACCCACTGCCTATGGAACACTGCTTGTGGCACAGTGACAGTGGCAGACTTTGCTACTGCTACAGTACTGAAGCCTCTGCCTATGAAGCTCCCTCTCCACTGGCAGAGGGCAATCCCTGTGGCTCTCCCTGGGAGCTAAAGATTGCACCCTTAACCGTTTAATTTGTTTCATCATTTCTTTTTTTCTTATTAAGAGATGGTAGTTTTCTTTGAAGAACTGAAGCCTTAAAAGGGTAACCATCTGGCTCAGTGGGGTAGAGGTTTTATGTCCTGATCTACTACCCCTGAACTTGATCTCGCCACCAGAATTGCTATCATGCCCAGCAGTTAATCCTCAGAATTAGAAAGTGCTGTGAGATTAACATTGGTGTATGGAAACAGTTCTCATAGCTCTTTTGTATGTTACAACTAGGGATGGAAAGATCTGTCAATTTTGGTTCTCTCATTCTCACTTTTCTAATGTTAAATTCAGTCCTCTACATTTCTGCAGCAATCTGTGATTTTTTTTATAAAAAATCCTCGTGAAAATTCTCCCATCATTTTTGTATGAATTTCTCCAAATAAACACATTTTTGTAGGCAGTTTTGAAAAAGGTACACATTTTTGCAAGCCATTTCTCATCATTTCAGGCCTTTTGCATGTTATTTTCACTCATATTCATTTTTATGCACACCTTCCCCTAATATATGCATTTTTGTAAATATTATTTAGTTGGCAAACTGCTCCCCAAAATTCTAATAAATGAGAATTTCAAAGGATGGCTGTGTTTCGGTTCTCATATTGTTTTGGAAAGTGTGAATTTGATAAATTCTGCTTGCAATGAGAACTGAATCGATATTCCCACCAGTCCCTAGTTACAATGTTTCCTGAAAATGTTTCCATTTTTTTTCTTTTTCCTGTATGTACTAATGGGTACGCTGCTTTGGGGAAAGAAGTAATATTCAAAAACGAAAGAGCACTGGTGGTTCCCCCCATCCATGTCTTAACTGAACATTAGTTGTGTTTGAGAACAAACATCTTGCAGAAATGGCAAGAAAAGCCAAATGAGGCAGAAGAGAATACACACAGATCTGAAAACAGAAAACACACACATACAGCATCTGTCTTCTGCCATTTCTGTGTGGCTAAAAATCACAGATCTTTGACAATCCCCAGATTGGATAAAGCCCCTCTTAACTTATAATAATCTTTTATTGTACAGACATTATAATTCAGGAGCCTCATATCTTCCTAATGTTGCTCAGGTAACAGATGAACGGTATCCCCAATGAAATACAATACCAGTCAGTTTATTGAACATATGTAACCTTCGGTTCTACAGACATTCTGGTCACATGTAAAAGCAACACACAAATAGACAGAGCAAAGATGAGCCTGTAACGTTCCACCACTTCACTGCCCCTGTCGCCCTCACTTTGTGGATGACCGAGTTCTGAAGTGAACAACCTCCATGACTGTAAAAGGCTCCCCGCTTCAGGACTCTGCCATCCACAAGTTGGTGGTGATTGGGACAGTGATGGGGGAGGAGCTTAGCATACTGGCCCCTGCTCACATGTAGGTTTCTACATGCCAGCAGAATGCTTGCACAGTCCTCTGGGCTGTCTGCTCAGTTCATGGCAAACCACTTTGAGGTTATATTTCTACAAACAGCAACATAAAAGAATGCAAAATAAATAAATAAAACAAAACAGAACTTCCTAAACAAAGAAACTTTAAACCTGCTCCGGAGGGCTCAGATTTTGATCAGACCAACAGTGCCAGAGGAGGGGTTGTTTAGCCCTTTCCCCACGTCATTGGTCTGAATCCCTCCCCCTCCACTCACCATCTATATCTCCCCCCTTGTATTTTATCTCTATATCTCTTCCCCAGCAGCTCCAATAGCTGCAGTTGGGAGAAATAGGGCTAAACTATATGTTACAGTGATCACATGGTTCACCCTTGATTGGATGCAAGAATTTTCTTTCTTTCTTTGATTTACATCCTGCCCTTCCTCCCAGCAGGAGCCGAATAGCCAGCATGGTGGTGATGGGGTGATCTGGATTAGGGCCCTGGGGAGTGGATAGGAAGACTTTAACCCTTTGCCCACACTGTGGTCCTCATCCAGATCAAGCTCCCCCCCCCGCTTGCTATATGCATGAAGCTCCCATTCATTGCACATGATTAATATATAGATTGGCCGCTAGGACTGAGGAAGGTGCACAAGGGAAAGGGTTTATTTTATTTATTATTTATTTTATTATTACATTTGTAACCCACCTTTCCTACAAGGAGCTCAAGGTAGCATACATGGTTCTCCTCCCTCTCCATTTTATCCTCACAACAACCCTGTGAGGTAGGTTAGGCTGAGAGACCGTAACTGGCTCAAGGTCATCCAGCAAGCTTCATAGCCGAGTGGGGATTTCAACCCTGCTTTCCCAGGTCCTAGTCCAACACTCTAACCACTACACCACACTGGCTGTCAGCACCAGCTGCCCCGGTGCCACTCCTTGCTCCAATCAAAAATGGAGAATATGTTGACTCAGTGTTACAGAAGTGAAAGAAAGTAACTCGACACATGGTGCCTGTTTTTGCCATCAGCTGTATACTTTCCACACAATCTAATCCCAAGTTCTACTGGGATGAGAGAGTTTGGATTTGGCAGAACCTGGGCTTCCCCAGCTGAGCCAAGGCAGTGCAGGTATAAACCGGGGCTATGGCAGTGGAACTTAACCCGGTGGAACTTACACTGGTGTGAGTCCCAGAAAAGGGGCATTCCAGGAGTGTAGCAGTGCCATGGCGAGGCACGGTGGAGGCAGAAAGGGCAAGGAAAGACACCATTCCAAACCCATTTCAGTTCAGGCACATGACCTAGCAACTTGGCAGAACTTAACTGTCCAAAATGATGGTGTATGTATATTTCTGTGATGTTTGTGATTGTAAGTTGTTTTACATTGTTTTTAAGGATTATTTTAAACTGTTGTAACCCACCCTGGGATTTCAGGGTGAAGGGAGGGTTGTTATTATTATTATCATTGTTGTTGTTAACAATGATGATAATAATGTCAAATTCCTCCAAATTCCTCCTGAACAGAGTTTGGAATAGGAGTAACTTATGCCAGTGTAATTTACACCAGCTGTCTATAGCTCGGATTGCTCTGTCAGTGTAATATTTCCCTCTCCTTATGGAAGTGCTGAAAGCGGCTATCAAAACTGAACACTTAAAATTTAAATAACAATAATCCATATAATAAATACAGAGCACCAGGACTACAAACAGCATAAGAAAAAACTTTAAAAGACCATCAATAAACTGAACTTTACGTAGGAACAGAATTAAAAGCTTCCTGAAAGACAAGAGTATTTTAACACCATTGGTGGATATCAGTAAAAAAGAATATAATCTAGGTTCTTGGGGAAGGGAGTTGCTCATATACTGCCACAGGAAAAAAAAACACTTTCTCACACAAGGTCACTAGTCATACTTCAGAGGCCCTTGCTGTGTGTAAGAACGCTGTCTGTACCACCACCAGATTCAGATGGGCAGGTTCTCATAGGAGAAGATAGACCCTCAAAGCAGCTTGGTCCTAAGCTATTTAGGGCTTTAAAATAATAACCAGCACCTTCAAATATACATGGAAATGAGCCAGTAGCCCATGTAGTTGATACAATAAAGGATGCAACTGATAAAATAAATGATCTGACCACTTTTGGATGCAGCATTCAACACCAAGAAACTTCCAAGTGGTTTTCAAGTACAGCCCCTTGGAGAGTGTGTGACAGTATTCCATTTGTGCTGTTACTAATACATGTGTGTCACCATTGGAAGGTCCAACTGTACCAGGGACAGACACAGATGGTGCACTGTTCAAAGGTGGACAAAAGCACTCTTTCATGTAATATATGTGAAGTACACTGAACTCCCTAAAAGTGCTAAAAAGTATTAAAGATTGTGATTTTGATTGATGATTAGCATTGTCATTATTCTTTATACATACTTTGTATATTATACACACGTATACTTTGTATCAAAGTACAAAGTACTTTTATATACTTTGTATCAAAAAGCACAGTGGGTGGAAATGTCAAATGAAGCTGTGCACACATTTTTTTAAACACACACACATACAGATTCTATTTTGGCCATGCTTATAGTGTAACTGACATGGGAATAGGCCTTTTCAGTGATGCTTCCCCCCTCCCCCATTTGTGGAATGCTTTCCCCAGGGAAATGTGCCTGGCCCCATCATTGTCAGTTATTAGGTTCCATGCTAAGACATTTTTCTCACCCAGGCCTTTAGTAGTTAGGTTAGCCTCTACTGTGCTGCTCATCTTTTAGCTGGGTGGGATAGTTGTTAGATGAGCATTTGGGGCATTTTGTATTGCACATTGTTGGTTAACGTTTTTAATTTATTTTATCTTCTTGTGACTTTTTTGTATAAAGCATATGTAATTAACAACAACAACAAAACAACAGACTAAATATAGCTGTCAGGATTTTACCACCAGCACCCACAATAAAGGTGTTTTTGCGGCATCTGATCTATATGGTGCCCACCCAAGTGTGAAATGAAAATGCAGGTGTTCGAATGGTGAAAACGGATGGTCATTCTTTAATAGACACCACTAGAGGGGGACCAGCATGAAATATTAGAAGAACAAATACAAGGGAAAGTCCCTGGCTAGGTTAGGCTGTGGAATGGTCTTCCAAAGGAAGTGAGAGGATCTCTCCCCTCTCTTGGGACTCATAAAACTAAGCACTCAAAAACGTACTGCGAGGAACAATGCTGCCCTGGCAGGGAGGCAGGATGATCTAATGTGCCTTTTCCATCCTTCAGCCTCACAGGTCATGAACAAATTGACCCTACTAACAGCTTCTCTTAGAAAAGACTGTGAAGATTAATATGGTTAGGAATTTGTCATAACTATGTCTGAAAGCCGATTCCGTGAGAAGGCGAGGGGGTGGGGAGGATTCTGATGACCTTTTCATGAGGGTCCAGCTACATGGGTGGGGAGGACTTCCTCCCCTCACTTGTGCCAAGGAGAAAGGAGGGAAGAGAAGGGGAAGGGTATATGGAAACCATTTTTGTCTCAACCTGGAAGTACTGGCAATATTTTGGGCTAAATTTTGGGGGCCAGAGGGGAATAATGGCTGTCCCAAATATTGTCAGTGTTTGCACTGGCCTCTACTGTTGAGGTTTGGTTTTATTTAATTTGTATCTCACCCTTCCTCCAAGGAGCAAAATGCAGTGTGCATGATCCCCACCCATTTTATCCTCACAACAACTCTGTATATTAAGTGAGAGAAAGAGACTGGACCAAGATCACCAGTTCAGCTTTGTGGCTGAATGGGAATTTGAACATGGGTCTCCCCAGTCTGACACTCTTATCCAGGTGTAGCCAACATGGTGCCCTCTAGATGCTTCTGGAGTGCATTAGCCTAAGCTGTATGGCTAGTGATCAGGGATGATAGGAGCTATAGTCCAACAATGTCTCTGGAGGGCGCTACCTTGGCTACCCTTCCTGTAACCACGACATCATATTACCTTTAGCAGCAGTTTGATTTGCAGAAATGAGCAGGTGACACTTTTTTGCTATATGGAGAGAAAACTTATCATTGGCTAATTATTCTAGATCTACCTGCTATTAAATGCACAGCTTTTAGGGTCAGGTTCAAATTGCCAGTCTTCCTATAGGTCCTGGCCAATAGAAAGTGTCCCCCTCCAAAGTGGAATGGAATATTCCCTTCTGCAAAGATTGTTCCATCAAACGGGAAAGGATTTTGTCCATAGAAGACTCCATAATGAAAAAATGAACTATATATATATATATATATATATATAAATGTAAAATGAAATACAAACACTAGCAGACACTAGAGTTGCCGGGTCAGAAGCATCCCAAATCCTGAGATTTCAGGGGCTGGCCCTAGTGATACATACACCCCCATAATAGTTTGTTGACAAAGCCAGTTGGTCATTGCAGAACATTTTTAAAACAAAAAAACAAAATCAGTATTAGTTTCCTGCAAAATAAAAGCAGTGTCACCTAGGTAAACCCTGCCTAATTGCTTTAAAAATAGGATTGGGGAGAGAGAAAGATTTACAACACAAACACTTTTGCTATATTCACTCAAAGGTCCCATTGATTTACAAGACAATCCTAACCATGTCTACTCAAAAGTAAATCCTATTGAATTCAATGGTGTTTACTCCCGGTATGGGGAATTCGCATTGCAGCTTTACTCCTAGAAAAGTGAGTATAGGATTAAAGCTTCATATTGGGAAAGTTTTCAAAACAGGCAATGAATTAGATAAATAAACTGCCCTCTTCAACATCCCAGGAAAATTTAAGCTGGTTTGACTCCTCATAATTAGAAAAGTATAACACATTGTAATCATAAGCTGTATGTACACTTCTTTTAAATTTCTGTTCAAAAATTATTTGAAAAATAAGATATATAACATGCTATTTTGCAGGTAATTAAAAAACCCTGCATGTACACTTTTAATATAATCAGAAATGAAATTGTTAACTGTAAACAATTGCCTACCAAGAACCTGCTGTGATTTTTTTATTCTACATCTTATGCACACACAGAGAAAGGGATTTTTGCTACTGCTGAAAGCTATATACTTTATGAGATTTTTCAGACAAACAGGAAAAAACAGTTTTCTGAACTTGCAATGGGTTCTAGCTATTGCCTGGAGGTCAACAAATCCCTTGTCAATCACACCCCTGACTTCACCTATTGGCTACAAACCTAAAAGTACAGGGTTAGAACAGCGAGCTACGAACAGAAGTTGAGGGGGGGGCAGCAGCAACTGATGTTTTGGTGTATATTTCTTGAACCAGACCACCTAGAAATGTAGTTTTTAAAAAATGAAAGCTCAGAGTCTGGCAATTGGGGTGACTCACCCAGAGACTGGGAGAGGACACCAAAAATCTGGCATCTCCAGATGAAAACCAGAGACCTGGCAACACTAGCTGACACTGATTCTGTTAAATAAGTTAAGGCTTGTTCACATAATACACTGAACGTAGGTCCAAGCTATCTCTACACATGTAAATGTGTTTGTGTGAAAGAGTGTACACTTGTTCATTTGTGTACAAACTCAACTATTGTATACATAGTACACAGACTGTACACTCATTGAATGTAATGTATGAGCACTGTTTTAATTAACCTTATGCCTTTCTTAGCCATGAAATCAAGTCATGGGTGGTCACCATAGCACGCACTACCTCCACCATTCTTGTTGCCATTTTAAAGCTGGAAAAAATATGACAATGGGTGTTTTGAACTAGTGTCTGGCATCTGTTTTTCACCAGATGAAGACAAACAAAGTACAGCTTAATAAAAAGAAGATGGAGCTCCTGTTGGCTGGGGGTTCTGGTGATCTGGGAACAGGAGTACAACCTATTTTGGAAGTGGTTGCTCTTCTTGCTTAAAAATCTGCTTAATTACTGCTTGTGAACGCTTCTGGATCCAGATCCAGTCAGTGGGTGGAGATGGCTACAACATTCTTTAATCATTCTAGATGGTACACTAACTGCTTCCTTTCCTGAAGAAGTCAGGACCACTCTCAGGCATTTATGCACTAGTGATTTCCAGGATAGATTCCCATAACATGCTCTTCATGGGTCTGCTTTTGAAGACAATTCAACAATGTCCAATGTTTTAAAATTTGGCCGACAGAACATTAACTGGTGTGTGCAGATTGGAGCATATAACCCTTGTAAACTGCTTAGAGGTTTTGTTACAACCAAGCAGTATATAAATTTTGTTAAACAAAATAAACATAATAATACTACATCATCTTTACTGGCTATCAGTTCATTTCTGATGAACTAAAAGGGCTAGTCTTGACCTCTAAAGATCTAAATGGAGCATCTCAAAAGTATCTCACAAATTGCTTCCTCCCAAATGAATATGGCCAAGGATCAAGGTTTTGAGGTGGCCCTGGGCAAAGTAAGTGTTTTCTGGTGAAGCCTCTTTCTATTGTTGGGTCCTGATGGGCTCAGTTTGCAGTGGTGCCAGGCAGAAGCAGTACTCTGAACTGCACTAGACTATGTCCCAAAGTGAGTGGAAATTAATGGGAACTTAACATTGCAATTAGATCCAGTCACCAGGCATTGCTTGGAATGCAGAGCTAAAAAAAAAGGAGGGCCCAGAGCAGGTATCAGTGGTAGGCTCTGCTAAGGCCCAGGGGCTGATCGAGGTCCGCCTCTGAGGCTCACTCTGTGTTCCTCAGTCAGAGACATGGACAGTTATGTACCAGTGACTAGACCTTTAGTGTTGTGGCACCAAAACTTTACTTCGGGAAGTACACTTGGCTCCATCTCTGCTTGCTTTTCATTGAGCAATAAATTTTATTTATTGAAGTTTTTATGATCTGCATTTCCTAAAAGTATATCAAGGCAATATGTACACTTTAAAACATATCTTTACCAGCAGGCTATTGTTGTTGTTACTGTTGTTCTTATTATTAGTTGCTGTCTTAACACTCTGTTAGGCTGCATAGCTGGCTGACTGTTGGCTGAGTTTTAAAATGATCTGAATTCTATTGTTCATTTGTTTTAGTTTTGTATGATTTTTCTCAATTATATTGTTTTCTGCCTTGATCATCCTGATGGAAAGGCGGTATATAAATGTCAACATAGGTAGAATGTGAGCCCCCTAAACAGACTGGAGGATGCAGCTACTCATCTTTTATTCCTTTCTCAGAGAGGAGAGCATTTTGTTATCTCTTTCTCAGATAAAATAGTTTAATAGTTGGGATTTTCAATAAATTATGCCGTTTTCACTGTTTACCCATGTAGTAATGATTTTTTAATTGTTTAAAATTAATAAAAAATATAAATAAATTATATGTATTTTGCATCTAGGGAGAGATGAACACTTCATCCCCAGTTCATATCAGAAATAGCTTGGAGAACCTCCTAGCTTACTTAGCTGAAAGTCTTCCAGATGTCAAATTGCTTCTGGTGCATATTGGGTCCCTAATGAGAAGTGGGGATGGGTTAATTCTGCTTGGAGCCTTCTGCTTCCATAGAACATAGAGTGGTGGAAGCATCCAATATAGCAGTTTAATTTTTAAAGGTACATTTCATATCCTATAGTGGCAAGCTGAGGTGCTCCAGGTAGGAAAATCATTGTTGTACACACTTACTTATATTTGTATATTTGTAATTTGTATATTTGTTTTTAATGTTTTTAATTGTTGTAAACCACCTAGAGAGCTTCGGCTATGGGGTGGTATACAAATGCAACAAATAAATAAATAAATAATACTTAGGAGTAAGTCCCACTGAAAGCCACAAAACAGACTTCCAACTAAATACACACTGGATTGCCACAATTTATTTGTTTTATTTACATATTTATAATCTACTAATGTATAAAGGCAGAGTACAACGCATAAAAATAAAATTAGTAAAAACATCCATAAAAACATCAGTAAAACATTAATCAATACAGATTGGATAAAAAGAAGAAAAAAAACAGATTACAAAGGGCCTGTCTTAAACAATATAGTTCTCACAAGACATCTGAAAGTAGGGTAAGATGGTTCCTGCCAAACCTCTATTGGTAGGGAGTTCCACAGGGCAGGGCCTGCCACACTAAAAGCTCAGTCCCTGGTGAAGGCAAACCAAACCTTAGAGGCATGGGGAACCACCAAGAGTGCCCCATCAGAAGATCTCAGTGATCAAGGTGGAGCATAAAGAATTAGATGGTCGTTAAAGTACTTCAGCCCTAAGTTGTTTAGGGCTTTGTGAATTTATGCAAGTACCTTGAACCTGACCTAGTAGGCAACAAGTGCAACTCTCTCAGCAGTGCTGATTATGTTGTCAGTTATCTGCTCCTGTGAGCAGTCTGGCTGCTGCATTCGGCACTCGTAGAAGACCAGATATAAGGGCAGCCACACATAAAGTGCATTACAATAATCTTGAAGTTACCAATGAATGGATCACTGTGGTCAGGGTGTCACAGTCCAGGAACAGTAGTTGGTGTACCAGCCACAGCTGGTAAAAAGCACTCCTGGTCACTGCATATCTGCTCCTTCAGATAGAGTGCAACCCCATTCAGGACAGGCAATTAACCTGTCTCCCAGACATGGGGAAAACCCACCCACAAGGCCTCCATCTTTCCAGGATTCAAGCTCAGTTTATTGGCCCCCCTCCAGTCCACCACTGCATCCATGCATAAGTGTACGTCGCCTAGAGTGGCTTCGGCCAGATAGGCGACACAAAAATTAAATTTTACTTACTTACTTACTAAGTCCAGGGCTTGCACAGCCTCTGCTTACTCAGATGTAATGAAAAAACAGAGTTTGGTATCATCAGCATACTGATGGCATCTTGCTTCCAAAATGTTGACTGCTCCCAATGGCTTCATATAAATGTTGAATAGTGTTGGAGACAGAATAATGCCCTGAGGCACCTGAAGCATAAACACCAGTTGCAGAAACAGGACTGAGTTTAGATGCATCCAAGAGCAATGGCAAACTAACACAAATTTCAACTATGGGATAGAATTAACAGAGTCTCATTGTCTGTTTTAGAGTCCTGTGGGAAGAACACATCATTCAGAGCAATTATCCTTTTTAACTAGACAAATGAAGGCCAAGTGTTGAGGTTCTCGATGTCTTTTTAAAAACCTGGTCATGCAATGCTTCTTCTTTGAAGATGGAAGGAACAGGAAAAGTAAAGGAAAATATTTTTATGTGCACACAAGCTGAGTTATAAACCTCTGAGATTAGTGAAATAGCTAATAAAAATGCTGATATGATCTGTGGGCAGTTCCAAAAATGAGATTTCTGGGGGTGAGTCTGCTTATTCTATGCTGATGCAATGAATCCATGGTTTGGTAAACTATAACATGAACTGGAGGTTTTGAGTTCAAATCTCACTTTAGGAGAGAAGTCAGTGGCCTTGGTGGGCCTAATACAGCCATGTTCAAGCACAACAATCTACTGCTGCACTCAAGGGTGATTCCTCCTGGGTAGATATTCAGCTCTGTCAGAGGGAAACACCTGCCTTGGAGGAAAGGTAAGTGGACACAGGAAGTTGTAGCCTATCTATCTACTTAGCTGACAATGTCAGTTGCATGAATTTTGAGACTGTGCCTGTGCCAACAGCAAAGCTATTTTTTTGGTTTTGGCTGAATGGGGGAAGGTAGCTTTTTTTCCAGGGACGCTTCCAAATCTTCTCATTGTATGCTCCCATGCCAAACCAAGAACATGAGCAATGAGACTGAAAAATGGATATTCTATATGATGGGTGGATTTTAAAGCAGGAGCTGGAAGCTTTCAGCTACCAAAAGAAGACTGTTTCAGTAAAATCTAATTATAATAATCAGATTCGAACCCTTCTTGGACTTCTCATCTTTTTGTACATGGGCAAAGTTTATATTTGTGATTTAAAAAATAAATAAATATCTGAAGCTAAATGCACAAAAACTTGTTCTAACAAAGGTGAAGAAATATCCAAACATAACTGAAGAAGTTGTGGGAAAGGAATTAACTGATTTATGTGATAAAAATTCAGTGGCTCCATTAAGACATTGTGTTCTCCAGTCCTCCAAGTTGTGGTTTCGAGGACCAAACAAGTTCTGTGTATGCATGCTCCCCTCATGCACCTGGTTTAAAAGAACACTTCTGCAGAGTTTGCAGTGATGTTGGAATCAGCAAATGATTGTTTGAGTAATCCCTCTGAACCAGGATTGCAAACCATGGATTGATCCTGGTATGCAGTCTCTGTTTGGAGGGATTGCTCAAACCACAGTTTCCTAGTCTGGATTTAACAGCAAACTGTGGTTTACCAAACTTAGAAATGTTCTATTATGCAAGGGGGTGCATGGGGTGGAGCATGTGCATGTGTGAGCACATGTACACACACTAGGTCTATGCCCAAATGGCCCCCACATGTTGTGGCCCAGTTCATAGCCATGAAAGAAGAGGGATTTATTTTTGTGGGGTGGTGAAACTAGGGAGGAGGGAGGTTACCAGCACTAGTGGCAACAACAGAAAGAGAGCTTCCTGCTCAACCACCCATGTACCATTTCCCCTCCAGAATGCTCTGGAACAATACTGTGCGGGGACTATTCTGGGGGTGGAGACTCTGAAACCTATGCTACTGCAGCAGTTTTTAATACTAAGCCAATGCTAAGACTAAGTGGCTCCCCTGAATTCACTGCCTCCAGAACATGTGAAATCACTCTGTGTTCAGGGGTCCAATTTCACACACACACCACCACCACCAAATCCGGGGAGGGTTAATTGTTATAACTGAAATGCCTCCTGCCCAGTTTTAATATTGTTGCTGCAGATGTGTTGTTTTTATATTGTATTACTGTATTTTATCAAATGTATTTTAACAATTTGGTAAGTCGCCTAGAGTGGCCATTGGCCAGATAGGCGACGAAGAAATTAAATTTATTATTATTATTATTATTTCTGATTTTTCATTTCAACCCTAGCACATGCAGTTAGGAGAACTGGAGAAATATGATACACTAATGCAGCCAAAGTCTCACAAAGAGGTGCTACAGTAGCACATCTGATCACACATTGGAAAATGCTTTCATTTTAATGGGAGCTCTGTGAGGCCTAGGAATGGGGGATGACATTTGAGTCAGTTACCTAATCCACACTTTCCAAAACAATATGAGAACCAAAACACAACCATCCTTTGAAATTTTCACTTCTCCAAATTTTGCAGTGTGGTCTTCATCCAAGTGATATGTACAAAAATACATATACTAGTGTAAAGTGTACATAAAATGCATATATTATAATAATAATAATAATAAATAAATAAATTTTATTTATTGGTCGCCTATCTGTCCAGGTTAGTGGACACTCTAGGCGACTTACAATGGTAAAAACAATACATAGTATACAACATAATAAACCAATAACATAATCATAATCAGTTTAGAACAATTCCAGTTAAAACCACATAAAAATCAATCCTCCCCCATTCCATAGGCCCGCCTGAATAGCCAGGTCTTTAAGGCTTTGCGAAAACCTGTCAGGGAGGGAGCATATATTAGTGACAATAGCAAACAAAGATCCATTATATTAGGGGGAAATGCTTTGCAAAAATATGTATATTAGGCAACATGTATGTTAGGAGAAATCTTCACTAAAATGCTGATGATTAGGACTTTAAAAAAGTTCACAAACTGATGTAGAAATGTGGTGAACTGAACTTAGGGGGGAAATGAGAAACCGAGAGAAACAGAAACTAACAGATTTGCCCATTCCTAATCAGGCCACAATATCACCACAATGAGATATTACTGGGAACCATAGGCTTGAGTTCCATGACAGAAGATATGTGGGATGTAAGAATATAAAAGAAACATAGCCTTCTTGGATTCTCTTTGTCATGAGAACTGGAATAGTGGCAGTGATTTTTCTTATATTCTAATAAGCAATACTTAACTTGGAATAGAGTTTTCATTAGAGGTATACAGAAACCATCTCAAGTTCTTTGGAAAGCTTCAATTAATAATAGCAAGTTGTTGTCATTATTTATTACTAGTATGTTTTATTAAAAAAAATGGATTGGTTTATCACAAGAATTTAATAGTTTCATTTGCTGGATTTCTGCCATCACCCTTAAGAAGCAAAGAGTAAGAACAAGACCGTTGGCAATCATCATGTCTGAATCAGAGCTTGGTAGTAATTTGTTACAAGTAATTCGTTACTTTTTTGAGGAACAAGTGGGTAATTTCTTTACATTTGATTGTAATAGAACTAGGAGTAATTTTATTACTTTTGTAGAGTAATTGTAATGTTTCCAGCATTACTTTTGGGCATTACTTGGGGGGGAAGCAGGGAAAGTCTTCTGCTTCTCTGATTTGTGGATGAAAATCAAGTGCCTCAAACTGGGCTTCTGTGCAGCATCACTCTTCCCTCATGCTCTGTGGGTGGGTAGGAGGCGACGAGAATACTGTGTTTGCACTTGGCACACAAAGTGGCCTCCACCACCCTCTCTGGCTACTGTGCTGCATTTGCAGTATTTTAACTTTTTTGCATCTCAGGGGGAAATGTTTGCTTGGGTGAATGTTCCTTAGTTGGTGGCACGGCAGGGTCTGGGAGGTAGTTATGTGAGAGAGATTATGCTTGCTGGCTGGGTGGGGAAGGGGTTGCACTTGGTTTGACGTGCAAAGATCTGAGTAGTGGCCTCTGCCTCCCTCCCCGCCTCCCTTACCAGCGAAGATACCACCGTTGCTATCTTATGGATAAAAAGAATTATTCTGCTACCTCTGTATGTGTGTGTTTATTTTTAATGTTGTTTTAGGCTACTTAGATGTGTAGCAGCCAA
This sequence comes from Rhineura floridana, assembly GCF_030035675.1. Classification (NCBI taxonomy): domain Eukaryota; kingdom Metazoa; phylum Chordata; class Lepidosauria; order Squamata; family Rhineuridae; genus Rhineura; species Rhineura floridana. The sequence goes on along the minus strand of NC_084484.1, from coordinate 140,390,698 downwards.
GGCCAGCACCTTGTAGGTGTTTTTTTAAAAAGTAACTGAAATGTAATTGTAGTGATTACTTTTGAGAAAAGGTAAAGTAATTCGTTACTTTCAGAGCAATTGCAATTGTAACAGTAATTACTACTTTTTTGGGCCATGTAATTGTAACTGTAATTTATTACTTTTAAAAAGTAATTTTCCAAGCTGTGGTCTGAATAGTTCTACAAATTGATTATACTAAGAACTAGATTTGAGCAAAATCATTACATCACTTTCTAGGGCAGAGAAGAGGCTGGCGAAAGTGTGAGAGTGTTGGATAAGGACTAGGGAGATCCAGATTCAAATCCTGCCCCCCCCCAAGCAATAAAGCTCCCTAGATTACTGTGAATCAGTCACTGTCACTCTTAGTCTAACCTACTTCACAAGGTTGTTGTAAGAATAAAATGGGAGGGGGGAAATTATGTACAGCAACTACCCTGAGCTCTTTGGAGAAAGACTAAGAAAACATGTAACTTAAATAAAATACAGCTCACAGAGCTTCTCAAGTACCATCCTAAAGACTGTCATCTGAATCCTGAGCATATCAGCTACATCTTTTAATTTTGTTTTGTTTCTTGTCCTTGTGGTTTCAAAGGAAATACACTGAGTGTATTCTCAAGGCCCAGAAAATAAAAGCTATTACTTAAAACTGGATATCCAATGCCATCTCATGATGTCTGAACAGCCAGTTTCATGACTCTGAATATCTACATTCAAGAAACTCATCTGGTGTGTGCTGGTATCTCACTTGCATATGTTATATATATACTCTTTCTCAGCCTTTCCAGCACCATTGACAAGAATGAAAAGAAAGAGATAGGATTACTCTATCACAGCCGAAACTGAGTTTATTCAGGGAAAGGTTCTGATGATTCACAGGTGGCTCTCCAGAAGTACCCCCCTCCCCGTCTTTGTGTTTACATAACTCTGCCAAGTCACCTGGTGTTAATTATAATGTACTGTAATGCCGGAAGATTAGCTAGGAAAGTCACAGTGAAAGTGCCGGCTCCGTGGACACACTCTGTTTCTTTTTAAAGGAAACAACCCGGCTTTAGAATTTATATTCCTCCTGGGTTAATTTCTGTGAACCTTGCGTTGATTCAAAGTAACTGGGAAAAGCGTAAGTCTGGCTTTGAACAAACATCCTGGGTTCAGGATAGAAACTGCTTCCCTACAGGGCACACAATGGCTGCCATGCTGCTAGCTGCAGTACCCAGCAATGCTGCTGGCCAATGGTTGAAGGGGAGGAACCCAGGCACATAACAATCTGGTGGTGGCAGGTCAGGCCTGGTTGACTCACTATAGACACTGCTACACAGAGGCCCATAGCTACTTCGTGAGCCTATGCAGCTGCAGTCACCTGCAGAGGTACAGCACCTGCACCAAGTGGACTCGGCTGGCCCTTCCATCAGCCACCACACACCTATGGCAGCTCAATATAACAAGCACATGTTGCCACACTGGGGGCTTCAGCTGTAGAGTACATGCTTGGCATGCAAAAGGTCCCATGTACATCCAGCATCTCCAGGTAAGTCGGGGGGGGGACTGACCATTGACAGCCAGTTAGTGCAGAACCAAGGGACAATCAGGAACGCACTTTAAGCTTCTGATTGTTCCTTTGCAGCCATATGCTGATAAGTGTGGGACATGTGGGAGTCATGTTGCAACAATGGCCTTATAGGCAAAATTAGGCCTGTGGGTTGGAGTTGCCCACTGCTGGTGCATGCAATATTGAATTAGATGACTCAGCCGTATATAAGGCACCTAAGCTTCCTATGTTCTCCTGGTTTTTCCAGGGTAATCTCACCATGAGGTTAGGAATGCCTATAACTCTACAGAGGACTGTAGCCAAACCCAACACCACCATGTAGAATCCTCAGGCAGTTGTTGGGGCCCTGGTACCCCAGAAGGGTCAGCTTCCAATGGCTGATCTCAGCCTCCCTTCTTTAAATTTCTTATGGCATTCAGTGCTGACATTCAGTCCCTGACACAGTATTACTTCGGTGCATTGTGGGAAATGTAAATGGTGGCCACCCAGTGCCACCAACTGGAGAAACATGAGCATTGAAGCTAGATAAACTCTCTGCAGGCCCGCCTGCTAGCAAAGAATTGAGCCTATCAGGCAGTGCCGGTGCCAGGCTATTTTGCGCCTAGGCAAGGCTACCTGCACCCCCCAAAAAAATTGCTAACCTCAATTTTCAAAAACAGATGTCTTGTAGAAAAAATGAAAAGCACAAAACTTGAAACTGCTAAATTTATTTTAAATTGCAAGTATAAGTAATACAACAATCTTTGATTATCTTTCTCAAATGCAAAAGAAAATGTTTTAGCACACAAATCATTTTGAATAATCTTGTGAATTGTGATGTTAAAATTTAAGTCTCTTTAAAGTTTCAATTTCAGGCACATCAAAATATCACCTTGCGTGCCTTTTCCTTTGCAAATTTTGTCACCAATTCCTTCAGGTCAAGTACTTATGCTTGGGCATGTTCAATTGATATAGTTGCCAAGCCAACTAGTCTCTTTTGCAACATTGTTGAGCGTATGTAATTTTCTATAAGTTTGAGCTTTGAGAAACTGCGTTCACCACTTGCCACTGACACTGGAAGTGTGAGAAGGATCCTTAGAACAACAGAAACATTAGGCACATTATCCAGGAGTTTTTGTTGTAGTATGAAGAGAAGTACTCCTTGTGGTGGCATAGACTTTGGAAGTATTTGAGCTATTGCTATAAGTTCACAGCACAGATCTTCAGCATCAATATTGTTGTGCACTTCCCCCAATCTCCAAGTGGTGAGATTTTGGGGATCCCTGCCCTTCTCCAGGATTTGTTTTTCTTTGGGAAGAAGGTCAGTGGAGACCGCAGTGTCTTTATGAAATATGGTTTATTTATTTACATACATTCCAACCTGAGCTCAAGGACAGAGGGGTTCAATGCACCAGCAGTCCGATATTCAGCTTTCCTATCAATGTTACAGGAGGCCCCCCAAATGCCATGGTGCAGAGAGCCAGTCTCTCTGCCTCCCTCCAGCTACCAGCCTTTCTCTAGACTAGCCTTTCCCAACCAGTATGCCTCCAGATGTTGTTGGATCACAACTCCCATCAGCCTCAGCCAGCATTGCCAATGGCTGAGGCTGATGGGAGTTGTGGTCCAACAACATCTGGAGGCACACCGGTTGGGAAAGGCTGCTCTAGACACAACTAAAAACTACAAGCACAACTTCTGCTAGCTGCAAGGAGTGGGGGAGGGGGAGGCTCCTCTCCAGAAGAGTTTCAATGACAAAAAGGGTATTCCTGGCTCATTCACCAGTTGCTGGGCAACCGATAATCCCATTATTTTACCTGGCCACTCTATTTGATTAACAAAGGAGATTCATCTGGCTAGCAGCCCCCAGGCATAGGATTCCAAATCACAGGCTGGAAAGGGGACCCACAGAAATCATCCATTCCAACCCCCATGCTCATAACAATATATTTATTTCCATTGTGCATCAATGATTTTTCCAAATTCTTGCAGGCCTTAAGTACATCTTCAGTAGATTTTTTGTTGATACTGTATGTATCATACAGGAAGCCAAATAGGGAATTATATTGTTGTAACTGTTGGAATCTCTCTTCAACAGATTGTATGGCCTTGTCTAAGACAGCACAGTAGAAACCTACTTTGAATTTCTGCTTTGGATCTTGTGGTGCCTCTTCTTGGGCCTCATACTCAAACCGCTGTTTCTTTCTCCTTTTTCTAACCTGTTCTGTCTCAAAGTTTGGTAGTATTTCTAGCTCCTTTGCAATCTCAGTAGCATCTATCAAAACTTGTTGAAAACCCTCATCACACCTGCAGCCCACAAGGTAATTCTTGGTCACTTGCAATTGGCTTGTAGCTGAATTTAAATCAGCTTCCTTATTTTGTAGTAACTTGCTTGTAAGATTGACTTCAAAAAGGATGTTGTACCATGTAACAAGGGATACCACAAACTTGAACTTACAAATTGCATCAGCAAGGGCCTTAGCTTCAATTTGGGAAGTATTTCCAGATAAACCTTTTCGGCTTGTGTCATCCAAGATCTCCATTAAAGCATCATATATACTACCAAGATGATATCTCAGTGGTTTCAAAGCATCGATCTGACTCTCCCATCTTGTTTCACTCAATGGCTTAACAGTTATGCCTAAGTCTGATACATGGCTAGTTAGAATTTGCCAATGCTGAGTCAATGCAGAGAAATAATTATAGATCTGTTGAACCAAACTGAAGAAACTAGTTGCTTCCAGACAACACTTAGCGGCATCATTGACTATCAAGTTTAAAGCGTGTGCATTGCAGGGCACAAAAAAGGCACGTGGGTTTATGTCCAGGACTCTCTTTTGTATGCCATTTTCTTTGCCTTTCATGTTACTCCCATTATTATAACCTTGACCACGCAGATTCTCAATTGGTAATCCCATTTGCTCAAGCTGTCCAAGAAGAGTTTCTGTCATAAAGGCACCTGTAGTCTCCTTTAGCGGAAAAAATCCCAAGAAACGTTCTCTTATGATAACCTCAGGCTCAGACATCTCATTAACTGATGTTTTGATTACATCAATATAACATATAATCATTGTCATTTGTTCAATATGACTAATATCAGGTGTGCAGTCCAGAATAATGAGTAGTATTTGGCTGAGTTTTCATGTGCTAAAAGTTTCTGCTTTATAGCACCTGCTAGAAGCTGTATAAGCTCATTTTGGATATTTATTTATTGTATTTGTATACCGCCCCGTAGCTGAAGCTCTCTGGGTGGTTTACAGTAACTAAAAACATTAAAAACAAATATACAAATTTAAAACACAACTTTTAAAAACAAATTAAAACACAATTTAAAAAATTTAAAACAATTTATAAACATCTTTTCCTAGGTAGTGAACCATTGTTTCTTGATCTTTAACTCTGCACAAATGTTCATTCACATCAAAAAGGGCTAGATATTCTACAAACTTCAAAAAATTTCCATTGCTAGCACTGTACAACTTTTCAGTTGTAACACAGAATGCCAAGTTTTGTATACCAAGAACTATGACCAACGCAATCAAGCGTTCCAAGATTTGTCGCCAATATTGTTCTTCTTGCCTAATTTTCTGCTGGTTAATATCATCAATTGTTTTTCCTTTAGATAAGCGCAATTCAAGTTCTCTCCAGGTCTGAAAGTTTTCTAAACGGTCAGTATTCCATTGCACAAACACGCTGTTACTCACTCGAGTATAAAAAGGATAAATAAAAAACAATATAGACATTTTTCATAAGACTTTATAATTAATTATATTCCATAGCACTGTTGTGGTATTTATTTTTTTTTTTCAATAATTTTTATTCAGATTTTCATAAAACATACAAGACAAAATCATAAAACATTCAAAGACAAAAAACAAAATCAAAAATAGTTAAACAAAAAGAAAAAAAGAAAAAAAAAAAAAATAAAAAATAAAGAGTAAAATATTGACTTCCCATTTGTCAAAGATCAAATCAGTTATAAGTCTATAATATATAACAATCCTGTCTCTTAAGTCATATTATAAAATCACTTTCCTCCAGTAGTTATCTTACTTAATCATCAAATCTCATAAACATTACTTTATTCTTTCCACAAAAAGTCAAAGAGAGGTTTCAATTCTTTAAGAAATATATCTATCAATTTTTTTTTCCAGATAAGCATATCGATTAATCCATCTCATTACTAATTATGATAATCTTATTGTCATAACCATAGTCAAAATAAACATTTCAATTAATCCATCACATCAGAATCTGTTAGGTTCAGTAATTTCAGTAGCCATTGTTCTATTATCCCTATTAGTTCCATTTTCCATCTTCCATCTTCAGTAGTCTTGTTAAGTCCAGTAATTTCAGTATCCAATCTTCCATTATCAGTATTCCATAATAATCTTGCTGTCAAAGCCATAGTCATATAGTAAGAGTCTAATGGGAATTACCTCTATCCCAAATATTTTCTTGCCATCCATTCTGAATAGGTTGCTGAAATACAGCTGTAAAATCATATCTCTGTTCTTTTTTTCAAAATACACTGGGTCATCTCTTGAAAGTTTTTCCATTGTCACATGGCTGCAGTTAATTCCATAGATTTTCTCTATATTGGGCTCCATCACATCATTCCAGTCCAGAAGATTATCCATGCCATTAATAACTTTATCTCTAGAATCTTCATTAATTTCTTCAGAGATAACATTGAGTTCCAAACAATAGATTTTATTTCTAAAGTCCATAGACTCCAAATCTTGTTCCTGTTCCACGTTTGTTCCAATCTCCGGGATCTCCTCTCTCACAGGGACCCCTGTTCCAGTCTCCAGGGTCTCCTCTCTCACAGGGACCCCTGTTCCAGTCTCCAGGGTCTCCTCTCTCACAAGGACCCCTATGTCTTTAATCTCCTGTGTCTCCAAACAATAGATTTTGTTTCTAAAGTCCATAGACTCCAAATCTTTTTCCTGTTCCACGTTTGTTCCAATCTCCGGGGTCTCCTCTCTCACAGGGACCCCTATATCTTTAATCTCCTGCTTCATTTTACTCAATTCAACTTTCAGCTCCTTACAACCCTGTCGCAGGTTTTGTTTCGTTATCTCAATCTCATCCATTATTTTCTGAAACATAGTTATTTCCAGATTCTCAGCCACTTTCTTAATTGCCATTTTAAAAGAAAAATATAGGAAAACCACTTCTTATTTCAGCAACAATTGGGTTAATACTCCAAACTTGGTGACATCACAGTATAAACAGAGCAGACAGCCTTATCTCTCCATAGTTAAGTAAACAAAATGCAGTTCCCAGGATCGAAACAATTAATGGCAGTCGTCAAGAAACAGATTCGTCAAAATAAAATAGACCAAAAAGAGAGTAGTCTCAGACAGTATAATATTCTTCAAAATAAAAATCTGGAATAGAAATCCCTCTTCTGTGTATATCTTTAGAATGCAAATCCAGGACAGCTTTTTGCAACAAAAACAGAGATAAGCTATTAATTAGTGCGTAGCAGAGAGAAGTTATGGCTCCCCAGTGAGATGTCAAAAACCGATCAATCTGGCAAATCTCTTTTAAACAGCAACAATTTAAGTCAAGTAAAAGAAAAATATAGAAAGAAGGGTGCTTGCCTGTTAGTGCGTTCTCTCTTAGAAGATAAGATGAACGTTCGCTTTAACAGATAGAGCTTGCTGTTGAAAATCCGTCCCACCTTCGTCGGCTGGACCTCGTCCCATAAATTAATGAGATCTGGTCGTCCCAACAAAAATAGGCTTTGAGGTTAATCTCTTCGTTTCTCCCTACCCGGGAGAAGTTTAATCAGTCAAAAAAAAAAGAAAAAACTGACTGATATATCTGAATAAGCTTCTTTTGAGGCAGGAGCCCGTCTCAAAAGCAGGCACAGGCTAAGTCACCCTTCCCGGAAGTCACTGTTGTGGTATTTATCTTAAAATAAAAAATATAAATTGTCAGTTGCATTTTTACAAGGGTTAAAAAAACTAATCTGTATAAAACTGTGCCCCTTAAAGATCAGTACTGCGCCCCTCTGAGGTCTGCGCCCTAGGCGGCTGCCTAGTTGGCCTAGTTGGCCTAATGATAGCACCGGCCCTACTATCAGGGCAGTATACCAAAGGTCCCATGAAAGCCTGGAGCTGGCCCTAGCTAAGTTTTGCCAGTCAGCCCCCTTTTGGGGTGTGCGATTTGATAGGTGCCTGACTATGCTGAAACTTTGATGTCAACCCGGTTTCTGTGTTCATTTCAAACACTGCCCTGGGCTCTTTTGGGAGGAAGGGCAGGATATAAATCTAATAAATAATTACTTTTAATTGAATAATTAAGCATTGGCTTGCATGCAGTGAAACAGAAGCATAGAAACAAGAGATCTGCTTCAATTTACAGAAAGAAAACATACAACAGTGCCATAGGAGATTGGTTTGAGTTTAGAAAATTGCCGAGCGCATTTCAGTCCTGTTACTCTTTCTTCCAAATTCTTTCCCCCAACTTTTTTCAGACATAGCAGGTTCTCTTCTTTCACTTGCATACTAACCCTCCCCTCCCTCCACAAATAGATTCTCAGTGTGAGGAGGGGGTTCCAAAGAGGGATGCTTGAGGAAATTGATTTCTGTGAATTCCAACGCAAGCTGACCTGGTTTTCACATCCCAGATGAATGTGCTGATCACAACATAATAATCCATCAGTTTTTGCATTTCTTTGAATTTTGTGATACTGTTCTTGCTTCAAAAACCACAAAAGTGCATTTAAAATGTCTATTTGGGAATAAAATAAGTTTAGAAATGTGTACATTGAAATAAAGTATGTATTTAATGTATATTTTGCAATCATATACATATTTAAATGCAAATTTTGTACAGATTTTTTTACAAAAATCACAGAAAGTGGAAGGAACAGCCATGCAAATGAACATATATGAAACTGACATGCACAGGAAAGAGATAAATTCATCCATCCCTAGTCCAACCAACCTCAATGAAGTGCTGCAGGCATTGGAAAATCATGATACATGGTTGTTGAAGTGCTATTTTTAAAATCCCCTATTCTTACCTGCCCCACATGCTTTATATCTCCACTGGCTCACCTCCACAAGATCTTATTGTATGCTCTAGGTATGGGCACATTTGAGTTTCCTCTCTTCAGGGCCTACATAACTTCAGCCAAGTACAGGTGCATGTGATGTCCATATGGACATCACAGTGCACTTAGCCATTTATTCCCTTAGTCTCCTCGCCAGTGTTACCTTACTTGAAGGATATAATTGCTGCAGGCAATCATCTTGTTTACCACTGCAGTACAACAACTGTGGAACACCCCCTCCCCACAAAATCCTTACTGACTCTTTCATCAGCTCCATTTCACTTTAACCCTATGAAAATAGCAATTAATCCACTTTTTAAAACTCTGAATGTCTGCTCATCCAGCTGTTTTGAATGTCCCCTTGACTGATGGGAAAAAACGAGCTTTGGCCATATACGGTATAGGCACCTAAATACATACATGTGTGTTTATTTTTTTTGGTTGCTTCTAAAACTGAAAGTCCTGGGTTTTTGTTTTTTTAGATTGATACCACCTGTGCAGAGGCATACACAGTTTCTAATGTGTGTTAGAAGGTTCTAAACATTTCCAGTCCCGCTTGATTAAAGGCTTAGCATACTCTATTGGAACACTTCATATAATTTGCACCAGTCTTCATTACATGCCATTCAATTCTTTTCTCTCCACTAATCCATCACAATGATTTTTTTTTAGTGTCCCTTAGGTGCAAGATTGCACTTTATTAAAAAATAAAAAAGAATGTGGCTCTGAATATATTTCTATGGATTCCACGCCTAACTGTCTCTTCATGGTTGTAAAAATATGTTTTCAATTTCCCTGTAAACCTTTGATTCAACCTAGTTTGAGAAAGTCAAGATGTACTGTGTCCTTTTTTTTTTTACTGCCCACACAACATAGAATGCAAAAGGAAAAAAACCAATGTAGCATTCAGATAGGAACACAGAATGTATCAAGACACGTTAAGAACGGAAAAGTACACAAGTGCCAAATACTGACTTTGGACCAATTCATCTCCCCGTGGTTCAAATGACGGTATGTAAAGCAGACAGGAAAAAGTTTCAGAAATTAAGGAAATTTTATTAAGCCCTGGAAGAAGAAGAAGAAAAAGCATACGAGTCATGTTTGCTCAAAAAGTTTTTCAGATTATCTCAGACATTATGCCAAGCGTATAACCAGCAAGTGTTTCCGGATGAGCAGGCTTCCCTATTACATTATTTGATTGCTCTGAGGGTTTGTTTTACCCTGTGTTCTTGTTATATGCCTTCAAGTCAATTACGACTTATGGCAACCCTATGAATCTTTTTTTTTTTTAATATTCATATGGTTTTCATGGTAAGAGGTGGTTTACCATTACCTTCCTCTAAGCCTACAGCACCCGGTATTCCCAGGTAGTCTCCCATCCAAGTACTAACCAGGCCTGACCCTGCTTAGCTTCTGAGATCAGATGAGCTCGGGCATGTTCAGGGTAGTATGGCCGTAGACCCTGTGTTCTACTCTGTGTGAATTGCGCTTGTAAGGAGGAATTCATTCTAGAACTGGAGCTTGCAAAGTTTTCATCAGCTTCCTGGTCCCACAGTTTGTTTACATCCCCCCCCACAGGCACACACACACCCCTCACTGCCCTAACTACAAATACAAATGTTTGCATCAGTAAAACACAGCAAATTTCCATTTTTATGTGATTGTCATATGGCATCAAGGTTCTTTTTGTGTGGTGTTTTACTGATGTGCCCTTGTTCTTCAGCGTAGTGGTAAAATACCACACAGACACAAACATGTTTGTTGATGTGACTGTATCTGCAATCTCATCAAGATTGCATTTTTCAATGTTACATCAGTGCATGCATATACATCCTCTCTCTCTCTCTCGTATATATGTGTGTGTGTGTGTTTGTGTGTTGGAAGGAGTCACAAATGAAGGAATGGAAAGCTCAGTTAGTCCATGACAGCTAAATCTAAGATATTAATCAAGAAAATCTAAAACATGACCACCCATTGTTCTTGAATGGTTCTCCTGGGGCAGGAAATTGTACAAGTCTAAAGAAGCCATCAAGAATGCCTCTGCATTTCAGTGATGTTCAAATCTGGCACTCTCTTGGTATAATCAAGAGAGCACTGGAACCTAAGGGAAAAGGAATCTCTAAGACAGAGAACCTTTTTTCAGCCCAAGGGCTGCATTCTCTTGAGGAAAACTTTCTGGGGGTCATGCTAGAGGTGAGTGGGGCCAGAGCTAAAAGTGAGTGGATCAATGGATGTGACTCTTACCTTTGTATAATAAATCACATTCAAGCCACACAAAAGTCAAGAGTTTTCTACATACACATCTCCCCATTCCTCATCCATTCAAGCAGGCAGCATTATCACAGTTCAAGGATACATTCCAGTTAGTCAACAGCACTTTAGGAAGTTTTTGGAGCAGGGCCAATGAGGAATGTGGCTTGGGGAGAGAGGGTGTGGCCTGAGGAGAGTCCCAAGGGCTGAACAGAGAGACCTAGAGGGCCACAGTTGGCTCCTGGGGCTGAAATTCCCCACCCCTACTCTAAGGCAGAGTTCTTCAACTTTGGGTCCCCAGATGTTGTTGGACTATAACCCCCATGACCCCTTGATTAGTGGGTAAGCTCGGTGAGGATGATGGGAGTTGTAGTCCAAGAACATTTGGGGACCCAAGGTTGAAGAACAGTGCTCTAAGGTATTGATCATAAAAGAATACAGTCCTATTAATTATCCAAAATATATGGGTAATGTTCAGTTAAAAGGAATCCTGGCTATAGGATAGTGTCCAGATACGTTGGTGATGGGTAGAGATGTGAAGGCCTAGAAAAAATGGGCAAAAATCAGAAAAGAAATGGGTTTTCCCATTTTTTTCTGCCCCCCTTCCTACTTTTTTTGGGGGAAAATGGAAAATTAAGGGAGAAATAGTACAAAAACATTTTTCTGATTGTTCTGGGCCTTCACCTCACTTATGATGGGAGACTTTGAAAAGTCTTGATATTAATGCAATGCGAACAACACAGAAAAATAGCATGTGCTCCTCAGGGTTCTACATACATGTTTTATGGCATTTGTGCCAGTTACACTGACATTTCCATAGGGTTGCCAGGTTCCGGGCCTGATCCTGTATCTTTAGGAGAAGAGAAAGTCAGCCAAGTGCAGGTGTTCTTGCAATGCTATAATGAGAAAAACCATAAGGTGGAATTCTCCCTTCTCCCTACACAACTTCTAAAGATACAGAAGACCTGTTGGAGGCTGGGCCTAGCAACCAAGAGGTCTTCTGTATCTTTAAAAGTTGTGCAGGAGGAAGGGAGAATTCCACCTTGTGGTTTTTCCCATTACAGTGTTGCAAGAACACCTGCACTTGGCTGACTTTCTCTTCTCCTAAAGATATAGGATCAGTCTTAGGCCCTGAGCCTGGCAACCCTACAAATGTGTACACCTCCATAGCTTAATGTTCCCTAGACATAATTCTTCCTGTCTATATCCTGTCACCTTTTTCAAAGGATGCCAAGTTCTTTCATGTGCCATATCTATAGCACAGAAGTAAATGGGTGAATTGTTATATCCTCTCCCCAGGGAACTTCTGTGAGGAGCCTAATGATCTCCAACAGAGTTCTCAGCAGCCTCGTCCAACTACAGTTCCCAGTATTGTTTGGGGGGTCATAATGGGCAAACCAGTATAAAACCAATGTAAGTTCATAAAGCAGACATGCTATTTTATTTTTTTCATCACTGCAGTTTTTGTGCTTATTACAACAGGCCAAAATCCTGAGAAATTATTCCACAATATGAATGAGTGGTGGAAAAGAATGAAAGTTGAAATATTTTATCTGTTCATTTCAAAGTTAACGTGTGTGGTTTATCAGACACCAGACTGGACGGTAGCTAATACTCTAGTTGGGTTTCCCCCTGTAAGTGAAAACCAGTAGACAGACCCAAAGTGCACACTCTTCTACTGTGAAAACATTTTTCCATTCTTGTTTTTCCAAAAACTAAATATTCAAAGATTAACTACTTCTTGTTATGAAAGAATACATTTGCTACAAGGGACTTGGACAAAGACATAAGCCTGTGTGACTGGCCTGTGGGTGAGTGGGTGGAGAGACCAGTGGAGATGTTACTTGTCAAGACACAATGTGAAGCAAATATTTGTTTGGAACCCATTTTTATATCTTTTGCCCTTAAAGATATAACCTCAAATCCAGAAAGACCCAAGATTACAGTTTAAAGACTAGGCTGCTGGTGTTTATCATGTGCTTGTATATCTCAAAATTTACAGTTAAATCTGTGGGGAAAAGAAGCAACACAACATGGTTGGATCCAAATGTGCGCTTCCCTTTGCAAAGGTAATCCTTCAGTTCATAGAAGCAGTTAGGATCCAGAATTGTGCCCAAAATTCTTCATTTTATTTTTGGATGGTGGTCAGGATGAAATTCTTTAACAATTTAGGGGAAACCTGAAAAAAGAAATCTCTCAGAAAATTCTCTCCTGAGAAATTTCAGCTCAGCTCTAAACCCAAGAGTGCCCTAATCTGTGAGTGCAATTTCACTCACAGAACTCTGGATCCATCCCATTGTCAGGCCCTATATGTGGGGAAATAGTATGTCTATCTCTCTATCTATGAGGCTTGTCACCTTGGGAAAACAGCAAGACAATAATTATCAGATATATAAGGGATTGTGTGTCTTTAAGCACTGTGTGACGTGGAATGTCAAGAGGTGTAGCTTCCTGCAGCAATTCCAGATGGACCATATGTCACATTCTGCCGCTCCCTCTCAACCACACATTGCCTTAGTATGTTTAGATCTGAGTTGCTAAGCTGAGGAACTTGTGTGGTACTCTTATAAAGCTCTAAATCTATTTAAAACGTAATTTTAAAAGTCTGGAAAAAACTATCTTGGAAAACACATCTATACTAGAGTTTTGAAAATAATATCGGTATTTTCTAAGAACGCCACTCTGCCACTATCTTTATCTCTCCTCTGTTTTCACTGACGTAATAGGAAGGTGCCATATACCATGTGAGACCATTGGTCTGTTTAGCTCAGTATTGTCTACCTTGGCTGGCAGCAGCTCTCCAGTGTTTCAATTTGGGATGCTCCCAGCCATACCTGGAGTTGCTGGGGACTGAACTTGCAACCTTCTGCAGGTAAAGCAGACACTCTTTGCACCGAGCACTTCCCCAACCCCGCTTCGCACCCGGGACTTACCGGGTTGTGGGGCATGTTTGCGGCCTGGGTGAATCCTGAGCCTCCATTGGAAGAGGGCAAATGCGCCGGATGGGCGTGATGTCGTCACGGTGCACTGCCAGAGGGGGCGGGGCAATCGAGCTTATTTAAGCTCGCGCCGGCCTGCCCCCTCTCCCTCTTTATAATTTTGGCACCCGCCCTACCCTCCCTCTGCTGCAGTGTGATTCATTTGGTCGCCTATGGGGCCGAGTAGGAATTTTTGGCCTGCCTGCGCTTTAGCCGGCGGGTTTCTTTTGCCTACTCCGCACTATTGTTAGTAGGGGGGGCTTTCAGGGTTAGCACGGGTGTGTTTGTGGTTATTAGGTTGATTTGGCTGTTTGACGTTAATACTTAATTAAGGTCGCTTTATTGAGGAAGTGCGGGAAAGGTTAAAGGTGAAGGGCAGCTAGGTGACACCTTTAGGCACCTTTGGAGGTGATAGGTGGTTCCGGAGGCCTGCAGCTCTGGGTTATACGGCCCGAGGGCAGGATACGGGTCACCTTTGGGGCCAACAGGTCTCATCCACTCGGAGTTTCAGGGCACCGGGGGGCGGTGACGCAGGTTGGCCTCCCTACGCACCATTGGAGTGTGGTCAGGGCTAGGGGTTGACAGATTCCACCCCTTTGCCCAACAGGGGTTTGGGTCGCCCCAATAGCTGCAAGCAGGCTTTGCCTGACTCACCAGTTGAATCCCGCACTTATGTTCCCCCTTTGCAGGTTCATTATCATAATATGAATTTGGTTTAATAAAGTGGCCCATTGTTTAACCCATCATATTGTGTCTGAGTCTTATTTCACCCCTGGGTCACAATCATGAATGTCTAGAGGGAATAGCAGATAACAGGGAAAGTCAAAGTCTCATTATTCTAAATAAGCAAACCTGTACACCACCACTTGTTAACACAGCAGTGGCTGATCTATACGCGTACTGAGTAATATGTCCAAACTTCCTAAATGTTGAAATGTGCTAAGTGATTTGGTGGTGGTGATGATGACTCAAGAGAGGTTTATTGCAGAAGGGCTAAGCAGTCAGAAGGAACTCAGGATCTCCTGTTATCCTGCACAAAGTCAAAATAGATGATCCGGGGATGGGGGGAGAAAGAAAGAGAATAAATAAACCCATGACTCCAGGAAAGCAAGGCTGGAGATGGAACAGCTCCAAGAGAAAGGTGAAGGGAAAATAAAGAAACCTGCGAAGGAAAGGATATCTGGGGAGTAGGGGGAGAATAGGCAGAACAGGGAGGTAAACATTGCTAAACATTCCAGCAGTGAGAGAAACTGAAGATCACATTGTGGCCCAGATTGTATGATGCTTTCTACCCAATCGTCTCCCTACATGGTGGGGAAGCAAGCTCATCCCCCACTGCCCCACCCCACTGGGTGCACCTGTCCCACTACTAGGGTTACCAGGTTTCCAGGTTTTGCCCGGAGACTTTGGATTTTTGGGGTCCTCTTTGGGCCTCTGGGTGAGTCATCTTAATCTCCAGACTCTCGGTTTTCATTTTTTAAAAAAATTAAGTTTCTAGATGGTCTGGTTGACGAGATATACACCAAAACATCAGCCGCCCTGGCAACTTCTGTTAATTGAGCTTGTAGCTGGCTGCTCTAACCCTGCCTTTCAGGTATGTAAACCCTTTCAGGTTTTTAACCAATAAATGAACAGGGTTGTGATTGACAAGGGATTTGTTGACTTCCAGGCAGCAGCTAGACCTCACTGCAAGGTCAGAATACTATTATTTTTTCCTGCCTTGTCTGAAAATCTCATAAATTGCACAAGTATATAGCTTTCAGAAGTAGCAAAAGTCTTTTTCTCTCTTGTGTGCAGCAGTCAAACAAGTTTAAATTTTCCAAGAGGGCACTGTTTTGAAAACCTTCCCAATATGAAGCTTTAATCCAATACTTGCTTTTCTGGGAGGAAAGCTGCAAAACTAATCCCACATACCCGGAGTAAACACCATTGAATTCAATCGGACTTACTTTTGAGTAAACATGGTTAGGACTGTGCTGTAAATTAATGGGACTTTTGAGTGAACATAGCAAAGGATTGTGTTTGTGTTGTAAATCTTTCTCTCCCCTCCAATCCTATTTTTAAAGCAATTAGGCAGGGCTTACTTAGGTATCACTGCTTTTATTTGGTAGGAAATTACTACTAAAATGTTCTGCAATGACTACCTGGTTTTGACAATAAACTATTATATGGGGTGCATGTATTTTTACATCTCCAGTATGTGTATATATGGAGTCTTTCCAACAAACCTAAGAGCTAGGGTTGCCGATTGGAAACCAAGGCAGCTCACAACAATAAATAAATCCATTTAAAATCTAATAATTTTAATTTCCATTTTAATTCATGTGCTTCAAATGTGTATTGAATGTAGTTTAAATGAACAGTGTGGATCTGTCCTTGGTATGATGTGCATTCATTAGTGAACAGAAAAGAGCAATTTTAAAAGATACTTTTTTAACCAGGGGAAGTGCTGTAGCTCAGTGGAAGAGCATATGCTTTGCATGCAATAGTCCAAAATTCAATATATGGAAAAGACTATTGCCTGGAATCCTGGAGAGCCAATACCAGTCTATGTCATCAGTACTGAGCTATGTGGTACCAAATCGTCTGAGTTGGTATAAGGCAGATTCCTTTGTTCATAAAAGAGGAAAGAGACCCAAGGGTCACAGTGACACCAGAATTTATGTATATATTTTATTTACAACATTTATATACCACTTTATTGTAAAAAATCACAAAGTGGTTTACAGAAGGAATTAAAACAATAAAATTATTGGCAAACAGTTAAAGAACATTTAAAAATATTCAAAATAATAAAACCAATAATGAGTTAAATACAGACAAAAAAACTCAATAGCTTCTATGTGCCTGGGTAGGCTTGCCAAAACAAAAATGTTTTTAGCAGGTTCTGAAAAGAGTGCAATGAAGGCTTCTGCCTAATGTCAATAGGCAGGGAGTTCCAAAGTGTAGGTGCTGCCACACTAAAGAACTAATTTCTTACAAGAGCAGAACAAGTACTACATGGCACGCGTAACATGGGTTACTTGGCCTGGTAGCAAATCAGCAACCAGTGCAGATTTCAGAGCAGAGGTATTATATGCTGATAGGGTCTCACTCGTGTCAGCAATCGTGCCACTGTATTCTGCACTATCCACAGCCCCTGGGTCTGGTTGTGCTGCATGGGGATTTCTGTGACCTTGGCTGACTGGCTGCCAGGATTTTTTTAGTTTTGGTTTTTGGTTAAGAATACTGACTGGTTTTGGGAAGCTGAGTTGTCTGCCTTACTCATAGAAATCTTGCTGTGGTTGGTATGGTATTACATTTAAGAAATCACTGTCTTTTGTTTTTGTTTTTCTATTTGCATTTCATTTACCTTTAACCTCACTCCCTTACATCCATAGAAGCAACAACGTTGGTTCCATGCTCTCAGCTCAACCCCTTAAACCCACTGGTGATGCACCTTGTTGGTTGCATGACAGTTTGTTTCTTGCCCAGTAGTGGTAAAAGAGAATTCACATACTGGAAAGTGTGGCTGCAATTGTTATTGTTCCAAGCTGCTGCTTGTGAAGGTATGTGTGTTTTCTCTCTGACAATTATTACTCACTGGAATTGGGTTGCCTGTGAAAGTGAGTTATAGCAGCCCACAGGGTAGACAGAAAAGGGTAGAGAATCTTCTTACTCTTACTGGTTTCTGAAACCTCTTTCTGAAGTGAAGGGTTAAATCTGTAAAGAAGTTTGGAGCAGCCATGTGAAAAGGCAGGGGCAGTGCATTCCAGGCAAGGTGTTGCCAACCCTGCTTTGATATGGATATCTTTGCAGAGGATCCCTAGTCAAGCTTTACCAACAGCACAATCCAAAGCATAACTACTCAGAAGTAAGTCCTATTGTTCTATGGGATTTGGTCCCTTAGTAAGTGTGTTTAGAACTACTGCCTTCAGGGACATACATCTTTACTCCTGAGTGTTCCCATCTAACATCTCCACAACACTAGGCTCCTTTCTTCCTACAATGGCCTTCTGTGACTGGCCTGGCCTGAGGGCACTTAAACTCTTCTTGCCAGAAGCAAGTAGGCTCCATCTTTTAGCTAAGATGTCTATCTTAATTTCCAATCAGAGAAATGTGCTAGTTTGAATTGTATGCTCCAAGCAACAGTGGTTGATGCTTAATGTATCATGCTTAATGACATCACTAGGGCCTGCCACCTGACATCACTAGGGCCCACCCCTGTGACATCACTAGGGCCTGCTCCAAAATCTCAGGGTTTGGGATGCTTCTGACCTGGCAACCCTCCCCACCACCTATTAGCATAATATTTGAATAGGGCATATATGTGAGAAAATGCACCTGGTATTGGCTTGAAGGTACATAACAACAACAACAATAATCCCAGATCATGAGGTTTATCCCAAGGCTGTATGAAGGAGCCTGAATTGATTGCACTTTTCATGCCTTTGCACTTTTCCGGCCTCTTGACCACAGAACTGTGAAGAGCTCTCATGGCTTTGAGGTGCCATAAAAGTGAAGAGCTCATTGCCTTATGGTTGGCTTTTGGCTAAGTGTGAGGATGTGTGTGGTGCTGGCCCTGGATGAGATCATGGGCCAGTTGAAGGAGAGGACAGAGTCCAACCACAACTGGTGGCTGAATACTCAGGGGAGAGCTTGATTTTTTAGCCACAGGCAACAACCCTATGTGAATGAGCGTTTGGGTGAATAGCATGAAGTTTTTATTAGGGTTCTTGGAGTCCTAGATTAAATTGGGTTTTAGCCTCACAGTGTTAGACTGCCAGTGTTGTAGTGAGAGCTTGGGATTGGCAATTGCTGGGATTGGCAATTGTTGAAAGTGTGCTTGTGGGTGTGCGTGTGTACAGGTATAGGTTGACTGAGGTACAGGCATGTTGGTAAGTGCAGAATGTGTGTGGGTATTGAGTGAGTGGAAGTATATTGACTAAGTGAAATCCCATTTTATGGTTTTTAATGTTTTTAATATTGCATTTAAGTTTTATTTTATAAATTTTATTACTTTTATTTTTCCTTTGTAAACCACTCCCATCATGGTATATAACTAATTGAAATAAAAGATGAATAAATATGTGTGCTGACTTTTTTGCATATCTTCTTTGGTCAAACCTTATCTTCACACATGGCTGTCCAGCAGGACTGTGCCTGGGAGATAGCGTTGTCCAGTCTCGGCCATTGATCTGAAATAAGCAGCCAATGTTTTCCCTGCAAGTCTTGAATATATGTACTTAAAAACATAACGGCAAAAAACCTACAAGAGGCAAAAAGTGTGGTGAGCATCTTTGTGTACTCACCCTTATAGGCTCAGGTTATATTACAAGCAGCCCCAAATCTATAAAAAACAAACTCAGGAAAACTAGCCAGCTGCAGCTCCTATCCAACGTGAAAAGAAACATCCATACATGATTCTGCACTGGGAGATGGCCCCCAATTTCATTTAATGAAGGTGAAATGGCCAAATCCTGCCATTTGATTTCTGAAGAATTAGTTATCTCACACACAAATCTCATCAGGAAGATATTTGAACACAAAGCATTTTTATTTGCACCCTAGGTGGATGATAGGTAGAGCGTGTCAAGAAAGAATTACTTAAAACATTTGATACAGGTCTCTGCCAGATCTAAGATACCAGACAAGATGTGCCATTTGTTCTTTTATGGAATTTCCTTTGTTCCTCACAGCAAGTCAACTCTGTTTATTCCTAGTAAGTCAGCCTCTGCTTTTTGTAAAGAAAAAAGGCAGCACATTCCCTTCTTTAAATCCAGTAGCAAAAGTACTGAAAAAAATTGAATTTAGGTAGTTTTTCATATATTGTAAATCACCCTGGGGCTGTGCAGGAAGTCTAAATAATAATAATAATAGTAGGAGTAGCAATAGTTTTATTATTAATAATATTATCCCACCATTCCTCCCAAAGGAACCCAGGGTGGCAAACACACAAGCAATAAAACATATAAAAACATATATATATATATATATATATATATATTTAAAACCCTGTATAGATGGAGACTGGGCAAGATCTCTCCTTACAAGGCTTGCTGGAAGATGAAGGTCTTCAGTAGGCAACATAAAAAGACAACAGAGATGGCACATGTTTATGTAGAACTTAACCTGATGGGTGGGGCTAAATTTATCCAAAATGAAGATAACTTTACAAGCATTTTTGAAGCTTCTGAAATGTTTGATCATTTCTTATGTGGACTCCTGAAGTAGTCTAGAGCAACAGGCTCTTATACTGTGTTCTGGTGAACCTGCGGTTCTATGGAAATTTATTAGGAGTTTGTCAAAGGGAAGCTTAGTAATGTCTGACAACCTTCCCTGAAGGGCTGCTTGCCTGCTGCTGCCATCCGTCCTCCCCAAGGTGCAGTCAGAGGAGTGTGTATTCTTGGCTGCACTATTCTGTTAATACACGAGTGAGAATCGATAGTCCTGAGCGTATGCTTTGAAAACATGCCCCAGAATCCTTTGCAGGACCCAGGGATTCTATGGCAAGCATGTTGGGTTTCCTTGGCACACAGGTTGATGTGGAAAGTGTTCTCAAAGCACAATGGTTGAAAACTGCTGGCCTAGAGCAAAAGTCCTTTTGGTGTCTCTTCCTTTAAGGAGCTTTAAAACGAAAGGCAGTGGAGAGATGACATAGGAATGCAGGAAGTTGCCTTATACTGAGTCAGAACACTGGACCATCTGACCCCAGTATTGTCAATACTAACTGGCAGCCAGCTCTCCAGGATTTCAAACAGAAATGGTTTCCTAGTCCTGCCTGGAGAGACTGGGGATTGAACCTGGGACCTTCTGCATAAAAAGCATGTGCTTTCTCATTGAGCTGTAGGCCTTCCCCATAATGTTTGCTGCGGCTAAAACAACTCAATTGCCTTCATGTTAATGAATCCCATGTTTTGTAAATATATGATGAGGAAGTGGATAAACTCCTGCCAATTTCTAGATACCGTGCAAAATTGTCCTGGCGCAAGCAACAGTATTTCTTATTTAATTTTATTTTTCATCACAAAATCATGGAATAAACTTAGTTGTCCAAAGCTGTGACGAGACAATGCACAGCTGAACCTGTGGACTTATATAGCCTAGGCTCAGTTTTCATCAACTTAGTCAGTGAGCTATTCTATTAGCTTTACTGATTTGTAAACACATGAATTACCCAGCTGTGATTGCATCACACTTTAAATGATTTATGCACCAGTAAAATTAACAGCAGCTAGGTCATCAGCAAGCTGAAGTGGTCTGGATGCTGAGAAGAGAAACAAGAGGCAGACTCTCCTTCCTGCATAATTTGCTGGATGGGGTCCCAGGACAGCCTCAGTAATAGAATCAGTCCAAAGAGGCTAGTACAGAAAGTACCAAATTGGATACTGTAGACAGAAAACCATTTCAAGGGTAGCCCAGACAAAAACTTGAGATCCAGACTTCAACTCCTCATCTGCATTTTGGTTAGAACAAGAGTTTGAAAAGGGGCACATTTATTGAGAAGGTGCTGAAGTTCTTAAATCTTGACAAAAGGGTATCAAGTGCCACAGATCTCAAAGCCTAGAGAGATGAGTCCATGGAGCCCAATTCCTTGCACTACCAGGCCAGAGCTAAATCTAGAAACTCCACAGACACAGATCACTCAAACCGTGTCCCAACCACATTGTGTGGTACTCTTGCAAGTGATATTACAGCTGCTCACAATAACAGAAACATATACCAGTCCACATATACCTTTTGCCAGTTGAGGAGGGATAGTCTTGTTGTTTTCAACTTGGGGGCGTAAGGGAGCACATAAACAAGACTGACCCAAGCCACTTTGCTGCCTGAGGCAGAGCAAGTAATCCTGCTCCCCCCCCCCAATAAGTCAAGATGCATAGTATCCAAGGCTGGACACATTATTTTAGCATCTGAAATAGAAAATCCCTTTCCTGTCAGTGATAATAACATAGGGAACAATTTGCTGCCCTTTCATGAAATCCAGAATCAGCTGCCCAAGGTGGCTGCCTTACTCTGTCTAATGATAGGACTGGCTCTGCACATAAAATGAACAAACACAACAATAAACCCAGTCTACAGTAACAACAGCATGATATACTGGGGGGGAAATGTCGGTCTAGATATAATTATTTATTAAATGTATATGGCCACCCATCAATACTGTCCTCTAGGCAGCTCTCAAAATCAAAACAATCATACAGTACTTTCATAATGCAATCATTAAAACAACACAAATACAATACAAATGATAACAATTTTTTCCCTAGCAGAGATAGATAAAACGTGGTTGTGTTCCCTCCTAATGCAGGGCTTAGGCATCTGAGAAGCACAGTGACTGTAAAATAGTAAGGAAAATAACTTGAAACAATCAAAACTTTTAGAATGACTCAGGATTTGGGCTTGTGCAAGACACTCAGTCACACTCCATGGAAAATATATCTAACTGCCATACTCACACATAGGGTTTCCAAACTGGAGAAGAGAATCCTGAATGAGTAGGGTTCCCATCTCTGTGTTGGAAACCCTATGCGTGAGAAGGCAGCCCCCTTCAGACTGGCACCAATCATGCATTGGCCAGGGAACGCAGTGTCATTGTGAGATGCGACTTGCCCCATGCATTCCCACTTCCTGCTTTGTACATTCAGACAGAATGCCTGAAGAGGGCTTATGTGCTACCACAATCCAGATAAAAATGCATTCATATCACCTCATCTTATTCTCGGAGAATACTAGCAGCCTCATGCCCAGTGTTGCTCAGGAATTCTAAGATATCAGTGTAGTTTTGAAAGGTTCAGTCTGCCATCTTGATTAAAAATGACCTCCATACATAGACAAAAACCTGCTCCTTGATCTTAGGAACCATCATGCAAAATTTACTTATGATCTCTTAAGAGGTGTCCAAATGGATAGCAAACAGACATTACATTCCATTAATCAGTGTATTAACTCCATAATGATTTTACACAAGAATGACTCTCAATATGAGGATGTATTGGCTATTCAGTTATTACATTTTTAATCCCACTCTTCTTCCAAGGGGGGCACTGCACACAGTTTTTTGCCCTTCCATTTTATTCTCACAATAAGCCTGTGACCGACTGGAACTCTATGGCTGAGCAGGGATTTGAACTCAGGTTTCCTTGAAAGAAAAGGCCTACTAGTAAGGCTGTACTACATATTTGTCTACATATTTTTTTCTGGCAAAAGGGTCTTTGGGGGGAGGGGTTAAATCCTGTTTGCAGCTATTGTTTGAAAAAAAATGTTTCCCCTTCTGCTGCTGCTTTAGAACACTGCCCGTGATCCCAGCCAAACAAGGAGTGCATAATAAAACATAATGAGATCAGTGTCATGCAGCTAATCAGATTTGGTAGTGTGTCCATGTCACAAAGCCAATTCAGACGGAAGGCAAGAAGCATTTCAGATTGAAGGCAAGTGCCTTCACTTTGAATGGGTGTCAGGGAGGGAATGAGCCTACGAACCTCACAGTTCAAAGACCTTACTCATAAAAGCACCCATATTTTGCAGGAGATGAAAATGTTTGCAAAAGATACCCCAAGATTAAGCTCATCCTTACTGGCCAATTCCTTATGGTGGAAAAAATGAGAATACATTTTTGTGTGACTATATATTGCTAGGAGACTGGCTACAGGAGGAAGCAGGTAGAACTGGAACAACATAGCGCTCTCTGGCTTACCTACAGGCATCTGGCCTTTTCCTTGGCATGCTCAGATATCTACATTTCTTCGGCACTTCAGTTTTTGTCCAGGCTTACGCTTTCCACTGATTTTCAAGGAACAAGTATAGACTTGTGATTAAGGCATCAGGATAGGACAACAGATCTGGTTTGTGTTTCTGGAGCTGGTGCAGTTTTCCAGTGCCTTTAGCCAAGTTGCTGAAGCTGGAATTCTCCAGAGAGCTTTCACACTGGGGCAAATTTTCTCAAGCATTCATCAGCAGGCATCACAAAGAGAAGTGATAGGACTACCACATCTGGACCATAGGGTTTGGCTTTTCATGTCCACATTTCTCTGCACACAGTTTTGAACAATGAAACTAGTGTGATGCAACAGTTTTCATTATCGTCTGGCAAATTCTAGATGGTAGCTGTGATAGCCTGTTGTAGCAAAAAACCAGAATCCTATGGCCCCTCAAAGGCTAAAAAATATATTGTCGCATGAACTTTCATGAGTCAAAGCCCATTTCATCAGATCCATGACAAACCATAGGGGTGAACATTTTTTATGTGACCAGGTGGGAGAACACCACAGAATAGCAATAACCCCACTGCTGCTTGTAAGATATGAAGCAGGCCCAAGATTCTGGCGCTGCACATGATAGTAACTTCCCATGAATGGTTTGCCACAGTCTGGACCTGAAAAAAAGGCATGGAAAAAAGTTGGCATATTCATCTCATACCCTAATAAATACTAGCTAATGATTTCATGACGATGAATAGGGAGCAGCTAGCCATGCTTTAGCTGTGTTTGGTGGTGCATCTAATGGTTCCACTACCATTAGATCAGTCTGTTCCTTCACTAGTTCTTCAACTGCTATTAAAGTACAAACAAAGCTTGTGCATGCACTGCAGTAGCTTCCATGCCAAGAAGCTTTCTAAGATGTTGTGTGGTTTTCTTTCCCACCCTATTGGCTGGGTTTTGTTTTGCTCTCTTCCATCATCAACAATTGTCCTTTTAAATGATTTATTAAATCCCCCAGATAAATGTCCAACTGCCCATCCCTTCTATAATGAGCAGCAACATTTCCCAGAAATATATTAAAACCAAAAAGTAAAAACCAAAGCAAGCATGAAACAAATGGAAAATTAGTTTCTAACAATACCTCCCAGGAGGAATGAGAAAATGCCACAGACATGAAAGTGAGGGAGAGCACAAGAGAGGTCAGCCTTGCCTTACACACAGCAGCCCAGCAGCCAGATCAATATTAATGAGCTGCTCGTCCCTCCTCCACGTTATACCATGCTACGTTTTGCAGGAAGAGATCACCCTCTTCAAAAGAGATGCAACATAAATCACACACACACACACATTGCAGAGGACACAAAGCTTGAGGGATAGCTAAGCACCACAGAAGACAGAATCACAATTCAAAATGATATTGACAGGCTGGAACCCTGAGCTAAAACCAACAATTCAGAGATAAATGTTAACTCCTGTATTTAAATACCAAAAACCCAAAGGCACAAGCATAGTATGGGGAAGACCTGACTTGGCAACAGTAAGTGTGAAAAGGTTCTAGGTGTTCTAAGATGAGCATGAGCCGGCGGTGTGATTTTGCTGCTAAAAAAAGAAGAAGAAGCAAACTCAGGCAGCATTATTAGAAGCATAGTATCCAGATCACAAGAAGTAATAGTTGCTCTATTCTGCACTGGTCGTGCTGTATTGGTGTGCTGTGTCCAGTTCTCAGCACCATATTTTAAAGATATTGGCAAACTGGTGCATTCCAGAGGAAGACAACCAGGCTGGGGAGCCATCTGGAAAATGAGTCATATGAGGAATGGTTGAAAGACACTGCAGGTCAACTGCGGTCAAAACCAAATCCAACTTACCACTCTGATCTGCAATAACTCATAGGCATGATTCAGATGCAATGCTAAATATGGTTTATAGTTTAAACTATGGTTTAGTGTTGCAAGAATGAACCTCACACAATCTACCTGCCCTCTCCTCACCAGCTTTTATTAGAGCGAATCTCAGTTCTCTGTGGTATCCAAACTGTGGTTTGTTCCAACTATGGTTAATTGTGCCATTTGGTATCCTAACCTTACGTAAGTTAAATCATCCCATTGAGATCTTCAGAGCCTTACACCTAAATAGAAGAGCTTGCAATTGGAGCCTTGAGTGCCAAAATGTTTTCATTCTATTTGAAACTCAGTCCTTGTCATGAAAGAAGAGCAATATTATAGTTCTGCACATTGCTTTTTCTTTATGAAACATCTGAATAGTGCCATGGACAGTGGCAACCACATCTGACTTAACAGAAGCGTAGTTATTGTGAATGATGCAAGCCTTAGGTTTTAACCAGTCATCCACATTGATAGATTGGACACACACACACCCATGGCAAATATTCTAATTTTGAAATAGGAACCATCTCCACCCTATCCCTGACACCAATCCATTCTATTTAATATCCTTACAACTGGACTTTTCAAAAGCACTGAGCGGCTTCACTTTTATTCAGCAGTAAGAAGACTCCCCTTTTGTTTCACAATGATTGGCAGCTGTGGTGGGTTGGCAACATGCCACTTAGACCAATCAAGATTCACACTGGGGTCTGGGAAAATTCACACCTCCTTTGACCATCTCCTTGGGGAATCCATTCCATACTTTAAGAAAAGCTTTCTTGTATGTTTCTCAGCTGGGTTGGACAAAGCTGTAATACTTAATGGAGAGCTCTGAGTTCTTTGATGATTCCAAGTGTTTCTTTTTGGGGTTGTGGCTGTAGCCCCTTTGAAGCCCCAGATCTGATTTATTACTTATGAAAAACGAAAGACTCAGCTTTGGCCTGGACTGTTTAAATATTGCTTTGCTCTTTGTTTCCAGCACACATTAACGGCATTTTTGGAACAGCTAAAACATGAGAGACTTTATTCCTAAAGTCCAAATTAGCATTTTCTGCTACAAACACCATGAATGCTACTATGGCACATTTCATCCACTGGCCAAGTGGAAATGAGCAGTGAGTTATTTCTTTCATCTTTTAAAGAATGTGCTTTATAAGAAGTGGATGCCAGTGGAAGGTGCTGGCTTAACTAAATTCAACTAAAGTAGGGTTGAATTAAATTTAGCAGAAAATAGTCTCAAGCAGATTTTCCTTAGTTAAATTTGCTTCCAAAAAAAAATCAATTTGTGTTCTTCTAATTTGGCTTCATCTCTTATGAATGCTGTTGAGCTGAGATTTTGGGGGAGAGGGGGCATCCACAGTACAGAAGTGCTGCATTTGGCAAGTTGATACTTAACATTAAGGCTTAAAATTCCTCAGTGAGTCTTAAGATTTAAAGGACAATCCAGCCCCATTTTGGATCTCTCTCCTGCCCCCCTGCAGCACTGTGTGCACATTTTCATCCATACCTGGGACCGGATTATCCCCTGAATTTTCAGAAAATGAAATGTAAACATCTCTGTAGCACAATGGTAGTTGCCTTCACACATCACTCGTGAAAAGAGGGAAAGAAAGTAGAGAGCGGCTGGAGAGCAATGATATTGGCCCCACCCCATGTCACATAGCTCCACCCCATCCCTGCCCCTCCCCCAATCCATGCATGAACATGGCCATCTGAGGCAAGGAAGCCTTTGTATGTTAACCCCTTTGCATGGAGGTTTCTCTCAATACTGGGACTCCACATGATCAGGGTTCTATGCTCTGGGGAAGCCTTCACACGAAGATGTAAATATGCAAAGCCTTCCTCATGTCAGACAGCTATGTTAATACATGGACAGCAGGCACTGGGATGGGGGAGCAGCTGCACACTATTGTACACACACCCAGTTCCTCTCTAGTAGGGTTGCCAGGTCATCCCAAACCCCGAGATTTCAGGGGCATGCCCTAGTGATGTCATAGGGGGCATGCCCTAGTGATTTCATTAAGCATGATACATTACGCATCAACCACAGGTGCTTGGAGCATACCACTTAAACAAATCTTGTCAATCAGAACCCTGACTTCACTTATTGGCTAAAAACCTGAAAGGGCAGGGATTAGAGTAGTCGGTATTAACAGAAGTTGCGGGGGTGGTATCTGCAGTTGCCAATCTCACGACAAGACAAAGCATGCTTGGCCCTATTCTTGTAGTTGTGTTTGTCACACAGCTCGCAACTATGCTTCCCATGCAAAATTATTCCACAGCTGTGCTCTTGTGGAGAAGCTATTCCCATGAAAGAGTGGCTATATATGAAGGATACCCAAGGTTGCCCCAGAGCAGTTGTATTAAAGCAAGGATAGGAAACCTCAGTCTTGAAGGTCTGTCCTCCATGCCTCTCCATGTGGCCCTGGGAACTCTTCCCAGGCCACACCACTCACTGGTCCTGCCTCCCACTCTGAGTGTTTTTGCATTCCTAGAATGTGTCCTTGAGCCCTAATCATGGCTCTTACTTGTCTAAATGAAGGATAGAGAGGGATGTGTGAGTGTGTGTAGAAACTAGCCTACAATATTCATTGTTCTGTTTATTTTTGACTATGGCCTCACCCATTGCTGGCATCTGGCCCTCAGAAAGTTACCCCAAAGGGAATGTGGCCCTCGGGCCAGAAAAATTTTCCCACCCCTGTACTGAAGGAACCTACTGAAGGAACCAGCTGTGCAAGTGTCTTCCATTGCTTTTCAGTTTTCCCAACTCTTAACCTTGGAATCCTATGCCATGGGTAGATTTCTGTCATTATTATTTCGGGCTTCTATATCTTCTGAGAGTCCCAGTAAAAAACCCAGCTGGCATGTTCATGTCAGTATAATTCAACAGATATCCCCCAAATCATATCCCAGAGAAATGTTCAGCAGCTGAACATGAGAGCTGTGCTGAACATAAGAGCTGAACATAAGGGCTTCTCAAAATGCTGCATCCTATTAGCGAGTAGAGAAAATGCAGGGGTCATTTCATCAAATTTCTCCAGGGGAAGAAGAAATTCTTCAACAACTTCTTAGAGGTAAGAGTCACCAATGGCAGTTGTACAGATTCTCATTTTTTCCCTTAAGTCTCT
The DNA here is from genome assembly GCF_030035675.1 of Rhineura floridana. Classification (NCBI taxonomy): domain Eukaryota; kingdom Metazoa; phylum Chordata; class Lepidosauria; order Squamata; family Rhineuridae; genus Rhineura; species Rhineura floridana. Next base: position 140,362,164 of record NC_084484.1, on the reverse strand, counting down.
CTCTCTTTTTGCTGCAACAGCAGGAACTCTGTTTGCAGCCTGGGCAACATTTTGCATCCTTCACAATGCCCTAGACGAGTAGTTCCCAACCTTTATGAGTACGGGATCCCCTTTATAAGCTCAAAAAATTCATGACCCCCCCCCACTAATTGTAATTTTAGCCTCTGTTAAGTGAAAAAATGGTGCACGGCAAAATCACATCTCCAAATATCCCTTTCCATAAAAAGCTCTTTGCAGACAGAGAGGTCTTGCTTTCTTTTCTTAATGCACAGGTTCATCAAATTTGTATCCCCCTCCGCATACACACATAGTCTGAAGATGTACAGTCCTGTCTCCCAACATCAGTGGGTTACAGGGTTGGACTAAGATCCAGGTTTAAATCCCCACCCAGTCATGCAGCCCACTGGGTGACCTTGGGCCATACACAGGCTCTCAGCCTGACCTGCCACTCGGGGTTGGTGTAAAGATAAAATGGAAACTGGGGGAGGCTATGTGCACCACAATGAGCAACTTTGAGGAAAAGTGGGATATAAATGCAGTAATAATTAAATAAATACATTTCAGCTGCAGTATGTGGACCGCAGCCTCAGCCGACCTGCTGAGCTTTAAAATAATAATAATAATAATAATAATAATAATAATAGAAGCGGCAATGTGGTAGCAGTGGGGATGCTAGACTGTGAAGACAACAAGGTGCACAGATTGAGTAGGGGGGTTAGTGCTCTTAGGCCTTAGGATGATCATCAGAACTGATTACATGGTTAGTGTTCATTTGGGGAATGAAAGTGGAGCAGGAGGCAGATCAGCGCATGCACAAACACAAACACACCTAATCCTCCTGCAAGCATCTGCAGGCATGCATGTATTTGGGCATGTGGGAGGGGGGAAGCCCTCAACTGCTGCAACATCTTGGAGAGAGAGATTGGGGGGGGCAGAGTGTAAGTGGAAGAAAGGGGGTTGCCAGCACACAAACTTAGCTTCAGAGATGGGGGGGGCGAGCAAGTCCTCAGCTTCTTCTCTGTTCGTTGGCTCTGCCTGGGCCGAAGGCGAGATCTGGGTGGCCTTGCAAATAAGAATAATTTTTTTAAGGGGGTGGCAGTGAAGCAGGAGCCAGGAAAGGCAGGTTGGCTGGCTGCCAGGAAGGAAGGGGGAAAGCAGCCTTTGCTTGCAGCTTTGTTTCTTTTTGCTTCACAAAAGCCCTCTCGTTCTGAGTAAGGATGTCATCAGCAGTGACAGTTCGAGGAAACGGAGTCGGCAATAGTAATCCCTTCTTCTTCCTGGTAGCTTCATCCTCAGCCTCCTTTGGTATCTGCCACATGTTTTATAGGTAGATGCCTGCCCTCGGCATGCCTGAAAGACTCTCTGGCACTTCAGCAAAAGTCCTCCCCTCTTGTATGGAGCAAGGGGCAGGTGTCGTCTAGCAGCAGTGGGGAGCAGACAGTGTTCAGGGAATGAAGACTTTTATTAAAAAAAAAATTAATTTCTTTACTGTTCGCAGCCCCTCTGGATTACTTTGAGGGCCCTGGGGTCACGGACCCCAAGTTGGGAACCACTGCCCTAGACCTAGCATCAGACCAGGGTATTCAGGGGGAGGGGGCACCACTAAAAATGGTGAAGAATGTTCAGAGAAAATTCAGCACTGTGGCCTTTTTTTCCTGGGGGGAAGGGTAAGATAAAGAAACATCTCAGAAAAAAATGTCTTGTGAGAAATTTCAGCTTAGCTCTGCTGAATTCCTCTTGTTCATTCTGCACCCGCCTGAGGCAAAGAGCCAAATTCTGTTGTCCTGCCTGTATGATAGATCACAACTTTGCATGGAACTGGAGTGAGGGCACAAAAATCAAGGTGTTCTTCAAGAGAAGAACAAAAGATGAAGTCAACCGTGTTATGGTAAAAACATGTTTTCCTAAGGCTTCTGCAGAACATGATGGTGTTTCGTTTAAGTGCCCCCCCTCCCAATTGGTGGGCTTTTTTGCAGATGTGTTCTGCAATATGTCATTGACACAATAATAGGTCAGCTGTGATGGATTTATACCAGACTGTCCACACCTCATTCTGCATTACTAGTTGTTCCATGATGCCTCCCCAGTGTTATTGCATTATTGCCATCCAGAGGGGCACTTTGAACAACAAGAGCAGGACAAAACCTGCTCACTTGTGGTATGAAAAGTTACAAGAGTTCAGCAGGAGATTATGTGACAAATACTGATTGGAAACAAAGAAATATACCTGCCCTGAAATGTTGGCAGGCGCAAACAGTATTGAAAGCAGAATTGTGAATAACTGCCCCGATACCATCATGAGCAGAAATCTTCTTGAACACACAGTAAAAGGGATATCTGGTGGGGCCCTAAGATGGTAAGGCCCAAGGTATGTCATTTTTAGACTTTATAAATCAAAAGAGGCAAAAATAGCTAAAGTTATATTTAATGATCATCATAATCACCACCACCACATTAGGAGTAAAAAAGAATAACTTGCCAGAGAATCAGTAGACCATTAGACCAGCAGGATAAAGGAAGGGAACTCAAACATTGGCAGAGAAGCTGAATGAATGGAATAATGGAATTAATCCAAGAATTCTGAACGAAAAGACATGAATTTGATGTACTATTGCCTCAGATATATAACGTGCCATTAATATTGACCACTATATATGAAAAATAAACAGTTGCTATCTCAGACACCAGTACAGCAGACAGCAGATGTTATTATGAAATTACAGCCCTGCCTAAAATCAACTGGGTTTATTGCAGGGAGACAGATACCTTTTGAGAGGACAGGCAGTCCTGTATTGAAGAATGCAACTGTGTTACAAAGAAAACCAGACACCCCACTCTCTTAAGAGAAACTCATATGCCTTGGTCATATATTTGGGGGCTGTTATGCAATTAATATGAGGGGTGCATGTGGCTGCCCAGAGGTGCCATTTTCAAGCAGAACTTCTGCTTGGTTAGTACATCTGTGCCTGCCCCATGATAGCACTGGCACTCTTCCCATCCAAATGGTGCCCCTAAGTGAGCCAAGAGACAGACACTCTCTCAAATGTTTCTGCATGCAGGCTGCCAAATGTATGTGCTAGACTTAAACAGAAGAACTTTCTGACCTGCTCATTACTAACAGAAAATTGAGATCTGATTTCAGAAGCAAGAGATAGCTGTTTATTCACTAAGCTGATACTAAATCATTTCCCCCAAATGCACATATCACAGTCAGTTTTAGGGCAGCAATATATGGTATCATGACTTTTCCTACTTTCTGTTCACAGCTCACACTGATGAAAAATATACAAAAATTGCATATTTGTAGCTGTTGGCTACCACAACCATTTTAGACACAAAAAAACCACAATTATTTATCTTCTCTGTTGGGGAAATAAATGTTGCCCTTCTCTTTTAAGGCATATATTACCCTTCTGTTGGAAACTACTGCAATGGACAAGCAGTGCTTTGAAGTGAACATACTCTATTCCAAATGAGGTTTTGCCTTCTTGGTTACTTTCCAAGCCTTAAATAGAGTGCTTTTTATGAATGCAACCTAAAATCCCTTTTGTACCGCAGCATGATACCACTGACACTGACATTAATATAGTTAATACATCTTCAGCATGTTGTCCATGATCACTTCTAAACTTGGGCACTGAAAAGGCAGATCTAATTGGAAAAGGGAAAGGTTCTACCATCACCCAATGCCTGCTGGCTCTTTCTTTTTCTAATGAGGGACTCTAGATCTGCTGCTACCTCTCAAGAGAGAGATCATTATGAGTAGCTTGCTGAAAGGATCCCCTCGATATACTGCCGCTACTAACCAGTAGTGTAGTGGCAAATTCAGAAGTGCAGTGTCCCTTCATCATAGTCACACCACGTCCCCTCACAGCCATGCCTCTTTCCCACTTTCCCACATCTTGTTTGCTCTCCATATCGTCTCAGACTCCACACTTCACTACAACAGACGTCCCTAGGAGCCAATCAGCATGAAAGGAGAGGCTGCATGTTCGCTACTGAGAAGAATATTTTCAGTGGCTGACTTACTCATCTCCTTTCACTCTGATTGGCTCCAGTCAACATGAAAGGACCAATAACAGTGATTAACGTGCTTCCCTTTCATGCTGATTGGCTCATACATAGGGACCTGGCTGGGACTCTGCTCCCAAAAAAGTAATGGGTCTATGACCCCTCACAACCTCGGACTACTACACCACTGCTGCCAACAGAGAGAGCAGAATACAAGAGCCAAAGAACAGTGTATTATGCAGAAACTACCCCTACATAAATTTAATGCTGAAAACATTAAAAGACACAGTAGGCATAATGCAACCATGTGAATTCTATGGACTTCCTGTATGCGGAGTGAAGAGCAAGATGGACAAATGTAAACAGTTACTGACACAAGGTTGCTTTGGTTACTACCACCGGTTGGCAGAGTCGAGTTAGCATAATGTTTTTGGCCATCAGGAACTCTCTTGTCATAGGGTTGCCTTCCGACTGCAGTTGTGGAGAAGACCTTGGAATGAATGATCCAACACACATGCACAGACATAGCAGTCATCAGCTTCCTGTACACTTGTAGCCCTGGGAATAGTTGCAGCCATAGCACTGCAAGCTGTTGGCCACCAACCAGGTCAGCTAGCCAGCAGGCAGAAGTAGAAAACAGAACACCAGTCAATTCTTGTAACGAGAGGGCTGAATTTTTATTTATTTATTTATGTATTTTATTTTATTTTATGCATTCAGTATCTTGCCTCTTCACTGGAACCAGAAATGAATGGGTGTAAAGGTATTTCCATGCAATGGGTTATGTCTTTGATGCAACTTTAAACCAATTTCAGTCCAACAACATCGGGGGGGGGCACAGATTCCCTATCCATACCATAAAGAAAGGTCTTAGAAAATGAACATCATAACTCACTTGGGGGGAAAATCACTAGGGGTGTTTTGGTAGGAAAGTGCCTGTATTACAAGGGTGGGGAACTGCTGGCCCTCCAGATGTTGCTGAACTCCCATCAGTCCTGACAAGCATAGCCAACGGCCAGGGATGATAGGAGTTATAGTTCAGCAACTTCCAGAGGGCCAAAGGTTCTCCACGCCTGCATATAATATAAAATAAGAAACTGGGGATTTAGGCTGAGTTTATCCGTTTTATGCTTTATAAATAATTATTCAAATTATTTGAAATGTGAGTAGCTCTGAAAGTCTCTAGGCTTATTTATTTAACATATTTTTCTACCGACTGTTGGGGGGCAGCGTATAACAACTCAATTAAGCATGATAGAAATATCTGTAAAAGGACCAAGGAGACCCCAGGTTTAAGTCTCCAATGCTTGTAATACAGGCAGTGTGATGTAGTGGATAGTATTGGAATAGGACCTGGGAGACCAGGGTTCAGATCCCCACTCAGCCATGAAGCTCACTGGGTGACCTTGGGCCAGTCACTATCTCTCAACCTAACCTACCTCATACGGTCATCCTGAGGATAAAATGGAGGAAGGGGAGAGGCTACCTTGAGGATCTTGGAGAATAAAAGTAGTGTAAATAAATAAAAACTCTGTTTCATCAGCACTAATTGTCTTCCACAAAATTTAGAAGAATTCAATTATTTTGCATGCCAATAGGGAGCTCGTCTTTTGGCAGAATAAGTAACTGCAGATTGCTATCACTCATATTGAAGTTCTACTGGCAAACAACAGCACTGATGGGCTGGGTAAGAACTATATTTTCCATTCCAAAAACAACTGCAAACTTGTTATTTCATTTCAGCTGAGAGAAAATTGATATTTTAAGAGTTCTGAGGGTTTTTTCAAACTGAAATTTCAGAAACATTTAAGATGAAACATTCCATTATGGCATTTTTAAAAAATGTGTACATGTTTTATTTTGTTTGGATATTTCAGAGACATTTTGTTTTGACTTGCTGAAACAAAATGTTTTGACTCAACACTCATTGGCTTAAAACAGGCCTAAAGCCTACATTTTTGGAACCTGTTCAGCAAATAACTATTTCAAGATACCATTAGAGGGATCACTCAGCACATAATCAACGTCTTCAAGTGGAGAGCCGAAATCTCAGTCAATCTTTAGACCTTAGGGTGGCTCATCCCTACTGGTCGGCTGCAAATAATAATCACAGCTAGTTTGGTTCAGTCTCAGGGATTCTTCATCCTTACATGACTTTTTACTACTTGGCTTCTGTGACAAGAAGTACAGCAATTTGCTTTAGGTAGCAACCTACTGCAAAGAAATGGTTATGATCATTCATTAGATTTAGGCAAGAACTGGTTGAAATGCAGCCTGCTTCTATTACAGCATGGCATGATATCTTAGCCTTCCCAGCATAAATGCTGCAAAACCCAGAGCTTGGAAAAGTTACTTTTTTGAACTACAACTCCCATCAGCCCAATCCAGTGGCCATGCTGGCTGGGGCTGATGGGAGCTGTAGTTCAAAAAAAGTAACTTTCCCAAGCTCTGGCAAAACCATAGGAGTGTACCCAATGCTGGACCAGCAGATTCCACTGGTGCCATAGGACATCCATTTCCTCTCCTCTCCCCATGTGCCACAAAAATCTTCTCCAGAGGGTCCTCCAACACTCCAGAATTGGTTTTGAGGGCATAGGGAAGGCAGTCTGGAGAGAAAAAGGAAGTTCCATTGTGAGCACAGATGTCTCTTGCACCAGCAGAGCTGGAGTGTTGAATGTGGCCCATAAGGTTAGATCCAGACTTAGTCATGTTTAGAGAAGATCCATAGAAATCAATGGGAAGGTTAGCCATGACTAAGCCTGGATCCAACCCAGAGGGTGCAATCCAAACAAAATTAAAAGCACTTTAAAATCCCACTGATTTCAATGGAGAATTATGAGTGTGCTTTAATCTCTTCCAGTGAGATCGGTGGGACTAAAAAGTCTTTACCCTTGGCTATAATGTATACTGAAACCTTCAGGGTCAAGCAGCTGAAAGCATCACCAACCAATTATCGCATTCAGCACAATCTTTTGTAGGGCTACTCAGAAATAAGTCCATGCAAGTTCAATTGAACTTAAGCAAATGCCTATAGTATTATAGCCAACATGTATATGTGTGCATGTGTGTTTTAATTACATGGGCTTCATTGGTTCAGCTAGATCTCATTTGCAACCAGGTGACCAGTCAATGTTGCTGATGTGCTTGGTATCAGAGGCTGAAGCTGGTTATTTGATTTAGGCAATCTATCCCAGGCATTAAAGGAGGGATGGGGGAGGGGCTGTGTACCTCCAGGTATTGCTGGACTACAACTCCCATTATCCCTGACCATCAGCCATGCTGGCTGGGGCTGATGGGAGTTGGAGTCCAACAACATCTGGAAAACCACAGGTTCCCTATCCCTGATCTAGTTCATAGTCTTTCAACCACTGCAAAAGTTAGCTGCAAGTTCTTACTGCTTTGGTTCTCAAGGGTGCCCTGTTTTATGCATTTCAAGGAGTTATTTTTATTTCTTTATTTCAGTGTAGGATCTCAGATCTTGACTTTTCTCTTTCTTAACTATTCTGTGAATAGACTGGAGGGTGGCCAGGGACAATTCTTCCATTCTTGCTGAACAAACAAGGTGTAGATCACATTTGCAACAACAAACATTTTATCACAAATTTATCAAGCCCAGTCTAGAAAAAATTTAGAAGCTCCTGTATCTAGCAAAATGTCAAAGGCTGTAGTTGCATCATGAAACTCATCTTGCAGTCCAACCAGCAGTCCATCAATATGGTCCTTGACCAACCCCAGTTTGGAGAAATAGCCCGACCCCTCCTGGGTTTCTCCCTTTTAAGAACTCCAGTTTCTGTCCAAAGGCTCCTTCCTCCATTACAGCAAAGCAGGCAGTGCATGTATACCTTGTTCTTTTATCTGAATACACAAAACAAGCTTTGGGGTAAAAAATCAGTCTAGTATCTGGCACAGAGGAAAGGGCACCCTCTTACACACATCTCCTTCCTTTCCTGGCAGCCGCCCAGCATATGGGAAGTTCACATCTTACCCATATTGCCAACTCCTGATTGATGAATTCCCTCCAGTTGACACTCATATTTCCTCCTGGCTCCTTAGCATAAAGATGGGATGGCTTTATTATGTCTTTATCTCTCTGTTTCTCTTCAACTCCATGCTGATGGAGGAGCAAGGTGATGATGAGGTCGGTACTGTGCGGACACACTGGTAGAGCCAATCTGGTGCTTCTACGAGTGTGTCTGCATAGCTTCAACTTCAACTTCACCACCGCTTCACTCCTCCATCTCCTCCACCCAGTAAGTAGGAGCAATGCGGAGGCAGGGAGGCCATTGTTGTGGCTTTGCCCTGCTGTGTCATGTTGATTACCATGCAAATCTAACTAGCTTTATAATGATTCCGTGTAGGTTAGGTAGAAATCTGTTTTGCCCATTCTATTTTTTATTGCCTCTGTGAGTGTGTTTTCTCTCTCTCTCTCTCTCTCTCTCTCTCTCTCTCTCTCTCTCTCTCTCATCTGAGCCTTTCTTTTGCATTGTTGCTGGTGCTAGAGGAGATGGGAGCCTCCCATTGGGAGGTAGGAATCTAACCCTATCTTCCTAAATACGCAATAAATAAGGGAGTCCTTGGGACGCCAAGGGTACATTGGCAAAGTCCCCAGCAAGATGGACCCACAGAAACAGCCTCTTGGCATTGGCATTACTGCTGCTTACTAGGTGAAGGAGAGGTAGAGGTGAAGCAGTTGTGAGGGTGAGGCTGTGCAGAAATGCCAGATTGGTGGAAATGCCAGATTGGTTCCACTGGTGCATCCTCACTGCCCTGAGCTTGCCACCACCTCTATCCTCTGCCTCCAGGTAAGTGGCAGCAGTGCTGCTGCTAGGAGGCTACTGCTGAGACTCCACCCACCAGATGAGCTTCTCTTGCAAGGGGAACTGAAGGAGAGTGTTAGCTTGCTTTCATCTACTTAAGGGATTCTCATATACTGCGTGCAATTTCTGAACCTTCTGTCAAGCCCCCCCCCCTTTCCTAGTCTTATATTATTACCTAGATTATGGAGCTGTCCAACAGGTATATAACTCGTTGCCTTCCTGCAAACTGGTCTTCTCCAACCTTAATAAACAGTCAGCCATAAACGCTGACAAAGAAAATTTAATGAAATGTAAGAGCCAATCAGTATGCAAGCAAGCACCTCTATGCACTCTTCCTGTGTGAGAAAGACAGGAAAGCCTAGGTTTGAGTCTGAGTTCTACGATGGGAAGTCTGTAGCCAAACAGCCCAGCTGAGGTATGTGAATAATTCCCAAGGCAAAAAAGAAATGCCACAGGCTGCTGGAAAATGTCTTAATCTGCAGAGCTTGGAAATGTTACTTTTTTGAACTACAACTCCCATTAGCCCCAACCGACATGGCCACTGGATTGGGCTGATGGAAGTTGTAGTTCAAAAAAGTAACTTTTCCAAGCTCTGTTAATCTGACAGGTCTTTTTGCCAAGCACTCTTACACCATTGTGAAAGAAGAAAGCTGTTTTGGAATTAGAAGAGAGGGATGCTTCTCCACCAACAAAGCAGAGAATACCTGATTCAAACTGAGGACAAACCAAGAATTAGAATCACTGCATCAGAAGACCAGGCGTACTGTGCTACAGAGGCAATCAATGAAAAGAGAGTCAGTTATTATCAAGACATTTTTTAAATCCCAACTACTCCCTCCCCCCCCCCGAAATTATTTAAGGCTGTTAAGAATGCAGGAAAAATATGTGTATGTTGCCCATATACTGTGGTGAGAATATAGAGGAAGCAAAAAAATATTCAAAGAATGGGACAGTTCCAAATTCTAGCAGTGTAAGTACTGATGGAGAAGATTAGATGTAATTGCTAAATTTCTTTAAATCATCCTTAATCTTAAAATACTGCTTTATTATGTAATTTGTATTTTTATGAAAGTCTAAAAGTGTCTTTTTTGCATAGTTAAAAGTGCCCTTTGGAGTTCATCTCCCCACCTCCCAGTGTCAATTCCTGTTTAAAAACCACTGAATTCCTTCCTGCTCAGGACTAAGGGAGGAAAGGAAGGTGGTGGCAGAAACAAAGAGTGAGATGCACATCTTCTTTGGGGGGCTGGTAGACATAATCTTGACAGCCAGTTTTCATATTAAACAACCACTAACTTCGTAGGCCTCATGATTAAAGTATAAAATAAACTGAATTAAAAGGATGAAGCTAAATACAGAGGCAAAATAGTTTTAAATATTGCTTAACTTTCCCATCGAGAATCAGATGTATGCAACACGAGCCTATGAATGTTTATTCATAAATAAGTTTGTGATTGCAACCTAAAGCATGTAACATTGGCTGGATCATGCCCATAGTAGCGCAACCTACAAAAAAGTAACATTAGCAGATCCAGATGGTTCTGTTGTGCTCAGATTTCATAAAAGATGTGAAGTCCTCAGCTTGTTTCTGCATCTGTCTGGAATGCAACTGAATTCTATGTGTAGAATAACTTAAGTCAAAACACTCCAACATGAGCAATTCATTAGATAAGAAAAATGGCAAAAAGAATCTTACATCTTCCTGTCTTCTGCAACTCCTAATTTAATGATGTAATGTGGCCTGTGTAAACAAAACAGTTTGTAAAGCAGATGATGTCTTAATGTGGGAAAACTAGTGTGTGTTTTTCCTGTGCATTTACAGCTGTTAGTTTGCCTGGTAAAAATTACCCCTTGTAAACACTGTGTCAGCCCTGCTGAGTGAACAATACCACCTTTGCCCTTTGATATAAACCATAAACAGAACTAACCAACTCACCAGTTAGTGGGTGTCCAAATAAAGCAGAGATGGGAGACCTGTGGTCCTTCAGTTATTGTTGGATTCCAGCTCCCATCAGCCCTAGCAAGCACTGCCAATGGTTCAGGATGATGGAAGGTGGAATCCAGAACCATCTGGAGACCACACGCTCTCCATCCCTGCCATAAAGCTGCAACGCTAAGAAGTGACAAGAGGTCACTTGTGAAAGTTAATATAGGCTCGATCAGCCTTCACCAACATGGTGCCCTCCAGATGTTTTGCACTACAACTCCCATCAGCCCCAGCCAAACATCTGGAGGACACCGTGTTGGCAAAGGCTGGGCTAGATAGCAGAAGGAAGCCAATTTGAACATTCCACATTTGTTCTAGCCAATATGGGGTTTGATTCAAACGACAGGTGTTGACAATGTAACATTGTGGAAACAATTGCACAGGGTGCTTGGTCATCAGCTTTGCATGCCATTGTTCCAGCACATTAGAATAACATTTAAGGACAGAAAGAGGGCTACATGTATAAAGTTTCTCAGCCTGAGTAGAAGTAAATAAGCTCTACAGCTTGTGGCACATCTGCCTTATAGATTTACTTCACTATTATACCACTTTAAACAGTCATGGTTTTTCCCAAAGAATCCTGGGAACTGTAGTTTGTTAAGGGTGTTGAGAGATGTTAGGAGATGTTAGCTGCTGATGCTGCTTACAGCAGCGACAAACAGTCACATACACACACCTATAGGAAAGAGAAAGATGCAGGGTTTTTTAATAGTAGAGTTGGAAGGGGCCTATAAGTCCATTGACCCAACCCCCTGCTCAGTGCTGGAATCCAACTTACAGCATACCTGACAGGTGGCTGTGCAACTGCCTCTTGAATGCCTCCAATGTTGGAGAGCTCGCCACCTCCCTAGGTAATTGGTTCCATTGTCGTACAGCTCTAACAGTTAGGATGTTTTTCCTGATGTTCAGCCAAAATCTGGCTTCCCATAACTTGAGCTCCTTATTCTGTGTCCTGCACTCTGTGATGATCAAGAAGAGATCCCGGTCCTCCTCTGTGTGGCAACCTTTCAAGTACTTGAAGAGTGCTATCATATCTCCCCTCAGTCTTCTCTTCTCAAGCCTAAACAGACCTATTTCGTTCAGTCTCTCCTCTCAGGGCTTTGTTTCCAGTTGCCTGATCATCCTTGTTGCCCTCTTCTGAACCCATTCCAGTTTGTCTGCATCCTTCTTAAAGTGTGGTGTCCAGAACTGGATGCAGTATTCAAGATGAGGTCTAACCAGTGCTGAATAGAGGGGAACTAGTATTTCATGCAATTTGGAAACTATACTTCTGTTAATGTAGCCTAATATAGCATTTGCCTTTTTTTGCAGCCATATTGCACTGGTAGCTCATATTCAGCTTGTGATCCACAACAATTCAAAGATCCTTCTTGCTTGTAGTATTGCCATGTACTGCCACTGCTAATGGTGAGCCCAACTCCTAAGAACCTGTTGGAGAATTTCTCCTCCCTCTAGAGAAATTTGGCAAAATTATCCCTCTGGTTTCGCTTCCTACAAACAAGGTGAGGAATTTTGAGAGGTCATTTGCATCCAGCACTAGTCTGATCCCTGTATATTAAGGGGTATTCCGCTTACAAGACAGAAGATGGAAGTTTCAGGTAGGTTTGAGTGTCAATATTTGCCACTGTAGGCATTAAGATTTGGCTGGAACTTTCCTGACCTCACATTCCACACCAGTGGAATTCCACATTAAGGTATGTCCCTCCCTATAGAGGGCCAGAATGTCATAGTGTGAGTCACAAAAGAGCAATGGGATAACATGAGTTATTGTGTGCTTATGTTGGTCTGTATTAATTGTTTTATCAAATTGTTTTTGCTTTATTGATAGGTATTTATTTATTTAAGGTATTTCTGTACTGCTTAATCATTCACATTTCTAAGTGATGTACATAAAGACAAAACATACAGAAAATGAAACAATTAAACCATACTCTGTTTGTATTGCAGAGCTTATTCCTTTCTGCTAAATTCTCCCCCACCCCGTGGAGCAACATTTGCAGGTGAGTGAGACCATGATGACATCAGGTGATTGAGACTTGTCAGCGTGCAGCTCTTTGCACAGTACTTCCCAAACACCTGACAATCAGCTGTTTGTTGGGTGCTTAGGAAATAGTGGGCAAGGTGCCTACTGATGGTAACTCTATAGTCCAAAACATCTGGAGGGCACCAGGTTGGTGAAGGCTGCCAAAACATTATTTAGCACATACATGAATGACTGAGGTTTAAAAGAATGCCTTGTCTGGAGACTGCTTGTGAAGTCTCCCATAACCCACTTCAAGCTTCTAGAACACGCATGGGGAAGCTTTTTGGCTCCATGAGCCAGATCTTTACCTGGCCCCACCCTGCAAGCCAAGCTTGAAAGGTGGATGGGTCAACCCACCTGTTAATCATACAGTGTCATCATGAGATCACATGTTTGGCATATGGGCTGTCCCACCAACCTGTCACAACCTCTTGTGTGGGGAAATAGAAAGGTGCTGCTTGGAATGGCTTTCAAGAGTAGCTCTGGGAGGGACATGCTGTTTCCGTTGAATGGAAACCATTTCCCCCTCCTTGAGCACTACCCCCATGCCTAGCTCCAGCTAAGGAACAATCAGGAGTCCACTTAAGACTAACCACAGGTTGTTTTAGGTTCAGACGTAACAAGAAACTGTGGTTAGTAATGTAGGGATGTGGAAGCTTCTGATCTCCTCATGGCCATGTTGGAGGAGGAGAGGGAGGTGATGAGCCTGAGGCTTATTTATGTAATGCTAAACCATAGATTGGGTGTTAGCAACCTTTATTAGAAAGAAAGCTGGAATGAAACCAAAGGATTTTTCTCAATGAAGCCAGGGATTTTTTGTTTCATTAAATGAACTTAAGAACAGGCCTTCAACAAGAGACTAAGAAAACCACTGAGAGAAATGAAGGGATTTATCCATCTGAAAAGTACTATGTCCTTCACCGGATAACATCCTGGCAGGAAAATATTCATGTTGCCTTATTTAAAACCCAATAGTTTACAGCTACAATTCAAGAGAGCTCATAACAAGTAAGAAAGCTGTAATTTTGACATTTATTTGGAAATGGGAGTTATCCCACAAATATAATAGCTCACAGCATTAAATATAGGGTACGCAAAAGTTAAATATTACCATATAGTACAATGAAATGAAATAAACTGCTGAGTTTTCTCTGAACTCCAGTGAATTCTTGAGAAAGCCAGAGAGCTACAGCTAGGTTATTTGGAGAGTGTGAGGTCAAAGAGAAGTTGTCTGAACAGGGAATATAGAGTGAGCTGGGGAGAAAATACTCTTCTTCTATAGAGAATGTTCTGTTATGCAGGGCATTAATATGCTGGAGACTTAACTGTACTTGGAGTTAGACCCACTGAAATTAGTGGGGCTTAAGTTAGTCATGATTAATAAATCCCATTGATTTCATTAGGTCTCCTGTAAGTATGACTAAGTCTGTATCCAACTCTCTGTTTCAGCAGTGAGATGTTGTGCAATGCATTCCTAGAAATCACAGTAGCCTTCTGCACGTTACTACCGTGTTCAGCTGGAGTGCTGACTAACCACAGAGAGTACTATCCTTTTACATACACATGGGACATTTTTGTGCACCATTTGTACTCCTGGCTTCATCAAACTCAACAGTCTTTTTCTCATCACCCTTGCTCTAAAATGAAGCTCAGGTTCAAAACTGCAGTAAGTGGATGTTTCTAATAAGCCCCCCCCCCCAAAAAAAACACATTTTGAGAAAGATAACCATTTCTGCAGCTCAGTAGTACTTCAGTTTCCCTAGTTAGTCCAATAAGGCAACATGACACTTGACTGAACTCCTGACCTATTTTACAACGGGGAAAAGCCACCTGCAGTAGCTTTTCAGTTTGTATCAGGAATATTCCCTTTCACTAATGATATCTGCCATTGCATGCTACCATTTACAAAAGCAAACAAACCAACTTGCTTCACAGCAGTCTCTCGGTTTCAACACATGCAGCTATTCTGTGTTAAATGCATTTTGCGAAGTGTTTTCTTCTGGGAATAATTCTTGATGTACATTTTCAGACATATTTGGTTAAGAAAAACTTACATGATAAATGGAATTTCACAATAGGATCTTATTTTAACTTGAATTCTTCAGATAACACATTCCTTAAATTATAGTCTCGCAAGTTTTTTTTAGGTGTATGTGGATTGTTTTGTTTTGTTTTGCTTTGTTTTTGCTGAAACTAAAACTTGATAATAAATAAGTAAAAATAATAATCAAGAGTGTGCTATTCCTAGTTGAGGAATTAGGAAATACTTTAGGAAAATATTAAGCTTTCCTGATCCAAAAAATTATGTGCAGAATTTGTTTTTCAAAAAGAACAGATTTTTGCCCCTCTCCAACTTTACGTATGAAGGTTAGCAAAATATTCTGTACTTTAATAGCAATTTCAGAGGACATCAGTCACTTATGTAACGTTTAGCTGGACTTTTTCCTGCTACTAGGAGATAAAATTTCAGATACTTACTGTATAAAAAGAAAATGACTACTATATCAAAACACATCTCCCAAGCTAAATTAATACAGAATTTGTGGCATCCCACCAGTGCTATAGCTATTGTGCTGCATTTGCCGAAAGACTGAAATAATATTCAATAATAGCAAACTATGGTTCAGAAAAGGAATTTAATGACATGGATCTACTTTAAAGAATGCAAAAATGTTATATATATGAAGTTATTCAGCCCTCCCTTTTTTCCTGGATACAATTAACTGTCACTTCTTACACAGCACTAATTCCCGATCCCTTGTATTTCAGAAGACTATGCAGGAATTCCTGGATGAGGGTTTATGTGACGGAATTCCTTTATGAAGTGGGAGTATGTGGTTAAATGCCCTGGCTCACTTGCAGTGTAGGAAATTGCCCCTACAACAGCGGATACAGTTCTGTGAAGAGAGGACAGACAACTAGACAGGTGAATTTTCAGAAATGCTTTCAGAAACTTCTACTTTTAATGCCTCTGATTCAATGCCAGAACTCTTCCGACTGAGGCTAGCAAATGTAAACATCTCTCTCACTGTTAGTCCCTTTTACATGATTCCTAAAACAAACATACAAAAGATCTATGGCTGTACTCTCCTCCATGTACAGAGATATCTTACAGTTTATCCACACAATGTGTAACACATATTGCTTTATACAGGAAATGATATTTTGATCTTGAAACACGTTTTTAAAGTTTTCAGCTTGACAACTTGTCTCTGTTGCCAAGTATCCACCTGATTAGTGTTCCTCCACTAAGGCAACAATCCAAACATGCCTTATTTGCACAGCAGTAAAATGTGTGAATGATGCCCTTTCCAAAAGTTATGGTGAAGCTTTCCCCAAAATGACAATGGGGCCTTTTGTGGGATTAAGGAAAATCTTTGCACTCCTTATTTTTGTTGATAACTTCAACTGTTTCTCTCATTAAGATACAAAACAGAATTGAAAATGTTAAATAACATTTCCAGGCATATTGCTTTGTCTCCTCACCCTTTTTAAAAAAATACAGAAAACAGCCTTTTGCAGTCACAGATGTTATAAATTTCCCAGTAATTTAAGCAATCTTCTTTCATTGTTAAAACAACCGTTTGCTTCTTGTCAGTTGAAAGACCCGACTGTCCAAGCATCATTGCCCAAGGGAATATTAGCAGAGCTGGCCCATGCCAGACTGACATCTGGATGCAGCTGAAGCATTTGAGATAGAAGCATTCTTACCTTGAGTATGCAAGAGGGGAGATCACTGGCTCACCACACTGGAAGACTGAGAGAGTGCTCTGATCGACTGCTGGTAGCATGCAGTTGGCTTTTATGTCCAGGTGGGAGGAGCTGCTGCTGTTCAAAGTAGGTGGGCAGGGTGCAAAGCAGAGGCAGGCAGTAGCCAGAGGCAACTAGCAGAGTGGATTCTTTCCTTTAGGAGATGAGGAGGGCATCTGCCACGAAGCTGGGGGGATGACATCCTGATTTAGGTAATTTTATTGCCCAATAGATTGTGGAATTCATGTTTTCTCTCTCCCCCACCCCCTGATATTGAAACAGTGTAGTGATATAATGATGTCATGTCCCCATTCTTTTGATTTGGGCCAGCTTTTACCAATTTGGTGCCCTCTAGATGTTTTGGACTAAAAAACTCCCATCAACCCCAGCTGTGGCTGATGGGAGTTTTTTGTCTAAAACATCTGGAAGGTGCCAAGCTGGTGACGGCTGATTTAGCCCCTATATTTTCAGGAGACGTAATAGCCCTATTTGCATTTAAGGATGTTCAAAAGCAGACTGTTTGTTCTTTAAATTCATTCTTTTCATGGTGCTTAGGTTTTCTTATCACACAGGAAGGACCATAGCTCAATGGTGGAACATCTGCATTGCATGTGGGAGGTCCCAGGTTCAATCCTCGGCATCTCCAGGTAGGGCTGGTAGAGGATCGTGTCTGAAATCCTGGAGAGCCGCTGTCAGTCAATATAGATGACACCAAGTTACATGGACCAATGGTCTGACTTTGTATAAAGCAGCTTTCTATGTTCCTAAAATGCAAAATTGCTCTGACAGTACAATCCTATACTTGTCTACTCAGAAGTAAGCCTCATTGAGTTGAGTTGGATTAACCCTGTGGGGATGGGCAAGAATTTTGATTCAGTTGGCAGTTCAAGCTGAATTTATCAAATCCACAATTTCTGTAACAATATGAGAACCAAAACACTGCTATCCTTCAAAATTTACACTTATTTGATTTTTGCAATGCAGTTCACCAACCAACCAATGCTTACAAAAAATCTTATATCAGGGGAAAGTGTGCATGTGGGGATAGGATTGCATCTTAAATTACCAGTTCTGCAGTTCATACGCTATAACTACATAGGATAGTTAAAGCAGGAGAAGGCCAAAGTACATGTTTCCAGTATTTGTTATGAATCTATTTTAATCTCTTTTAGAGATTATGGCTGACAAACCAGGAAGTGGGAATTATTCTAGATAATTGAATCTGGGACAAACAAAGGTGGCATGTGGTCTGTTTTACAACTCCTGCATACATCTGCTCACCAGTTGGGATCTTCATCTCAGAGCCATCTCGAGGTGCCTCATCCTCAGAGTTCAGGCAAGAGACTACCAGAGAAAGTATCTTTTCTGTGATTGCTATCCTTTATGTGCCAGACAAAGTCTGCCCTGTTCTTGCATGCCTTTAATTTTTTTTTTTAATGAGACCCATTTTAATGGCCTCATTTCCTTTTTTATCTAAGGTTTACTTGCTCATCCCACAGTTTCTCTGCTGTTTTTATTTTGCAGTTTCATGTGACAATTGTGATATTATTGGACTTAAGTGTTTTATATATAAGCCACCTGGAGGTCATTTGGTGTGATACAAATGCCATAAATAATGCATCACATGTCTGGACACTCACTATTTTTGCTAAACAGTGGAAATGTGTTGTGCTTCAACTTCCCATTGAATCAACCACCACAATAATTTTCATTCCATAGGAATGTCAAATACTTTTCACTCTACTTTTCTGAAAAACTAGAACAATTCTAGAGAAAAATGTTAGGAAAATACATTGCCTCTGTGTGAAATTATTTGACATTCAAATTAACCAAAGCATTGCTTTCAACAGCATGATCCCACCCCTATCCATTCATTGTGTTTGTTTATGAAAATATTTGCATTCTGCTATTCATAAAAAAATCAAAGCAGTTTACATCATATATATATATATATAAAATAAAAATAATAGATCATCATCTGACTATTAGAGAATACTGTAATAGTTACTTCCAAGTATTATTTTCAAGATGAAAGGGCCATAAGTCAATGCCAGAGCTCATGTTTTGCTTGCAGAATGTCCCAAGTTTAATATCTGGCATCTCCAAGGGATGGATCTCAGCAGGGCTGGGAAAGATTGCCTAAGACCTTGAAGAGTCACTGCCAGCTAGGGTTGGAAGGGAAATTTGATTCAATTCACATTCAAAGGTGAACCTACCAAATTCACACTTTCCAAAAGAATATGTGAACCAAAACACAGCCACCTTTCACAATTCACACTTCTGCAAATTTTACAGTGCAGTTCTCCAGCTAATATGTACAAAAATACATATACTAGTGTAAAGTGTGCATAAAATGCATGTTGAAATAACATGCAAACTATATTATGCAAAATAGTGTTTGCCAGGCAAAAATGCATATAAAAAGTTACATCAGCAGAAATTCGCACTAAGAATGCTGATTAATTTTCATGAGGAATCATTTGTTTTTTTAAAAAATCACAAATGGATGTAGAAGTGTGGAGAACTGAACTTAAGACTGGAAAAAAAGAGAAACGAGAGAAACCAAAATTTATAGATTTGCCTGTCCCTACTGCCAGCTCTGAACAATGGCCTGTAACAGTTTCCTGTGATACAGCACATTCTTTGCATGCAGAAGGTCCTCACTTTAAAACTTGGCATCTCCAGCTAAAGGATCTTAGGTAGCCAGGCTGAAAATGTCCCCCCGCCTGAGCCCTTGGGCAGTTCCTAACAGTCAAATCAAACTGTACAAGACTAAATGGACCATGGTCTGACTCAACATCAAGTAGTCACTTATTATCCAGAAAACTGATTGCATGTGCTTTAAGCAACCACTTGTTCAGTTATTTCTTAGTTGGAAATGTTATACATATGCAGAGTAACACAGCATTCTGAACTGCGTGTGCCAGTGTGTGTATTTACCTAAGAAACAGGCTTTTACCCTGAATTTAAATTGCTGAGACTTAAGATTTAGTAAAATAAGAAAAACCTACTTTATTTATAGAAATACGTAGCAGGTGGGAAAGGCATACCTAGTTCTAACTAACTAATTAAGCTGGAGGCACAATGCCCAGACTTGGGTATTGCCCTCATGGTTCAGGAGAGAGAACGAAGACAGAGATGTCTCCTCTCTCCTTGAACAGTCGAAGAAGGAGACAAAGGAAGGAGGGGCAGGTCAGCTTCCCTGAGCATATCAATGGAAGGAAATTTGGTAGAGAAGAGCACAGGTAAATGTAGGCAAGCCAAGCCAGCTGGAGGACCCTAACTCTATCTTCCTTCTGGAATATAAACTAAAGAACCCAAACAGGAGTTGTTCTTTCCCCCCTTCCAACACCCCTTCTCAACGAGTGTTTGGTTCAGTCTATGAGGTTCATCTTGTCTCGCAGCTTGCAATATCTGACTTTGCCCAACACCTTCATCAGAGCATCTGCAGTCATGTCTTCTGCTGGACAATACTTCATATTAAGTAGTCCTCTGTGGTAGGTATCTGAAATAAAATAGTGCTTCACGTCTATGTGCTTGATTCATGAACTTACCCCTTCACGAGTCTGATGCATCCTTGGTTGTCTTCATGCATCGTGACAGGCCCAGGCATAGAGATGCCTAATTCTTTAAACAGTTCAAGTAGCCATGTCAATGGTTTGCTTGCCTCAGAAGCTGACACATGCTCTGCTTCTGTGGAAAAGACTGCCTCAGTCTTGTTTCTTACTTGTTTCACTGAATCTCCATAGTATAAGATGTTTCCACTGGTGGATTTTCAATCTGTAGTGTCTTCAGCCCAATCAGCATCTGCATATACCACTAGTTTGGGATCTCGGGTAGCCGCTAACTTCAGTTTCATGATTGCAGTGCCCTTCAGATGTCTGGACTCTTGATTGCCTCCCAGTCCTTCTTGGTTGGTGAGCTGGTTTTTCTGCACAAGTATCCCACTACTAATGCCACATCTGGCCTGGTAATAGTGCTGATATACAGAAGTTTCCCAATGGCTTGTTTGTAGCTCTCATGGTCTTCCCATGGTTGTGGTCCAGTTTCAGGTTTCCTACTTCCATTGCAGTAGGTCCTGGATGTGCATCCTTCTCTTGAGAAGGTCTTGGATCTTTTGTCTTTGATTCAGAAAGAAGGATCCATCATCTTCTCTTTCAATTTGTACTCTGACCAGAGCTTGGAAAAGTTACTTTTTTGAACTACAACTCCCATCAGCCCCAGCCAGCATGGCCACTGGATTGGGCTGATGGGAGTTGTAGTTCAAAAAAGTAACTTTTCCAAGCTCTGACTCTGACGTAGTGAGTTACATCACCTAGGCATTTCACTTCAGCCTCCTTGTTGAGATGATTCACTAGTTGTTGCTTGTACAGTGAGTCTTGATAAGCCAACTGTAGATCATCTGCATAAATCAGTAGGTAAGTCATCTGTTGTTCCTAAATCTGCCTACAAGCATGGCGCTGCTATGCCTTGTACAAAGTCTTCTTTCAAGAGCATTTTGCTCAGTTTCTCATTCCAGGCTCTGGCAGCCTGCTTAAGTCCATAGATGAATTTTTGAAGTTTACACACTAGGGTTTCTTTTCCTGGAACTTCAAACCCTGGTAGTTGTATGTAGATTTCCTCCTCTATTTCTCCATGCAAGAATGCTGTTTTTATATCCATGTGCTCCACCTGCATTTTCTTGTTAGCAGCAACACTCAGAAGAGTTCTGATGGTCATGTGTTTGACAACAGGAGCAAATGTTTGATCATAGTCTTGTCCATACTTTTGAGAGTATCCTTTGGCTACTAGTCTTGCCTTGTATCTCTCAACATTTCCTTCAGCATCCAGCTTTTTCTTGAACAAAATGGAAGAAAATACTGAGCTATTCTTCCACAACAGAAGGGATAACAGTAATACATCAACAGAGGAAGGCAAGGAGACTGAGCCAGAAAAGGCATCAAAGCCAAAAGGTGTGGTGTCAGCACCCAGATACTCTGAATGCACCAACAAAGATGTACCACCAGAAAGACTTGCTTACCTCATGAGAGATGAACTTCCAGAGCCAGAGACCTGGAAAAAGATTGAAGCCTTACCTAAAGCTGAAGCTGAGAGGTGGAGGCAGGCAGCCAAGGAAGAGCTGGAAGTTCTGCACAATAATAAAACTTGGGCACTGACCAAGTTTTCTTGAGGAAGAAAAGCTGTAAGCTACAAGTTCTGATTTGACTGTTCTAATATACAAACCATGACATGATGATGTTCACTTAGTGAGGCCAGTAGTATAGCTTTCTGCAAACCCTCATCTAAAGATTTTCCACAACTTTCTGATTCTTGAAACAGACTTGTAAATCTGTTCAAATGATCACTGAGACTCTGTGTAAGATTGCCTCACCATGTAGAGCGATTTATACAGAAATATCACGTTTTTTAGATTTTTTCTGATACACTTTCTCAAACTTTCCCCATATGTCCTTAGCATTTTTACAGCCCATGCATACATTTAGTGCCTCATCTGATAAAGCAGAAATAAGAAGAGATTTAACCTTGGCTTGCTTGTGCAAGTCAGGACTTCATGTAGATCCTCCCCTTCCAAAAATGCAGTCATTTGAACACTACAAATTGCATAATTGTCTTTCTCCAGCCTTGGAATGCTTGTCTTAAGGGTTGATTATTCAGGCATGATTTCTTATATTTTGTTCTGCTTTTCTTTCTCTAACCAAAGTCTCCTTTTGATCTCTTTTGTAAATCACACACAGTACTTAGCTTTTTAGCTTTCAGGCCAAATTGCAATTCAGTTTAGCTTACTGGAATGCATAACCCTTTGTTATGCACGTGCAGAGTAACTCAGCATTCTGACCTGCATGTGCCACTGTGTGTATTTACCTAAGAAGCAGGCTTTTACCCTGCATTTAAATCACTGAGACTTCTTAGTAAAGTAAGAAAAAAAGACTTTATTTATAGAAATATGTAGTAGATAGGGAAGACATACCTAGTTCTAACTAACGAACTAAATTGGAGGTGCAATGCCCAGACTTGGGTATTGCCCTCATGATTCAGGAGAAAGAACAAAGACAGAGATATCTCCTCTCTCCTCAGACAATCAAAGAAGAAGACAAAGGAAGGAGGGGCAGATCAGCTTCCCTGAGCATATCAATGGAAGGAAGTTTGGTAGAAAAGAGCACAGGTAAAGGTTGGCAAGCCTAGCCAACTTTATCTTCCTTCTGGAATACAACAAAAGAACCCAAACAGGAATTGCTCTTGCCTCACTTCCAACAAGAAACACAGTTATAACTAGGGCAGAGATAGTTGTAGTTGAAAAACCTGTAGTTTTTCATGTGTTGTTGGACTGCAACTCCCATCACCCTTGACCTATTGGCTATCCTGACTGGGGCTGATGGATGTTGGAATCCAACAACACCTGGAAGTTCCCCTTCCCTGACCTAGAGAAAGACTCCTTTCCCATCTCTGAACTAATTAGGGAGGCATTCTGCAATCCTAAGAATAAAGTTCTTTTAGACATTCCTCAGAGGCCAACCTGGGATTAAGTGTTCAACAAGTACGCTGCCTTGCTGATTCCGAATTGTGTGGACTTTTACAATACAAGTGTGCAAATGTGTGCTTGGCAAATTCATACTTTGTGTATTTGTAAAGTATCTGATGTATACCAAAAAGTGTAGGGAATAGGGATCCTCAGATGATGATCTCAACTAGTGGGCAGGAGACAGAAAACAGATGCACACCAAAAGGTATAAGCTGTGAAGTGGCCCTTACTCAGAAGTTGATTCTAATACATTCATGGGGAGTTACTGAATAAAATACCTTGTCTCTTTAAGAACCAAACATACCTAACACATTGCATAGCAACTGCCTCTCGCATTTCAAGCAACCTCCATGCATAGAACCTGGATTCATCACCCACCACCCCTGTGATGGTTCTGTCTACCAGGAATAGATTGGAAATCTCTTCAAGTTCTCTCTTTTTACTTCTATCTTCCTGGATTATTGAATGATGCCACAGGCCCATCTCCCTCTGTGTATATGTTTCACATGCTAGGTCAAAACTAGCTCTTAGAGATGCACATTCAAATAGCCATGCCTAATTGGAAGATGCACACACATACCCTCAACTCTCTCACCTGAGCCCACAGTTAAAAATAGGACTGTTCCCTGCAGGCCCTCCCTTAGCATGTGCAGGGCCCGGGGCAAAAGCATAGTTGGGGGCCCCCCACATTCTTTCTCTCTATATATATCCTTTCCTCCAGGCAGCAGCGGAGGCTTTGTATTTCGGCTGCTAGGAGCTTGCGGCTGCGGCTCCCTTTTTTGCAGCCTTTGTTGTAGACTCACTTAGTGTTTTTTGCTGCGAGGTTTTCTCCTTCCTGGCTCGCTACTGTGGCCGTCAGGAGACCGCCACTGCACCTCTTCCTCCCAGCTCGTTTCTACGCTCCCCTCAACTCGCTACTGCGGCTGTGAGGAGGACATGGCTGCTGCTTTTATATGCAGATCGCCAAGTACAGCCCCCCCCCAAAGCAACTGCCCCGCTTCCCGGTGCCTAGGGGCAGCTCTGGTTCCCTGTGACAATTTGCCATCCCCTGAACACCATGGGTGATCTTGGCTCCTTGCACATAAGTTTGAGGCTAAGAACATAAGAATCAGGCAGTGGCCCATGTAGTTCAGCATCCTGTTCTCACAGTGGCCAACCAGATGTCCATGGGAAGCCCATAAGCAGGACGTCCATGTGTTCTAGTGTTATGAGTCAGGGAGAAAAACTTCTCTCTATTCACTCTCTCCATGCTATGCATAATTTTATAAAAGTCTATCATGTCACCTCTTACTTGCCTTTTTTCTAAACTGGAAAGCCTCAAATGCTGAACCCTTCCTCCTAGGGGAGTCACTCCACCCCTTGATAAACCTGGTTGCCCTTTTTTGAAGTTTCTCCAAGTTTATAATATCCCTTTTGAGCTTAGGCAACCAGAACTGTACACAGTATTCCAAATGCAGACACACCATAGATTTAACTGTTCCTCTTTAAGACAGTCCAGCTAATGTTATTTCGAGAGTTAATTGTAGGTTTCCCCCCCTTTTCCTGTGAATCATAGAATCATAGAATAGTAGAGTTGGAAGGGGCCTATAAGGCCATCAAGTCCAACCCCCTGTGGAATTCAGGAACCCAAATCAAAGCATTCCCGACAGATGGCTGTCCAGCTGCCTCTTGAATGCATCCAGTGTTGGAGAGCCCACTATCTCTCTAGGTAATTGATTCCATTGTCATATGGCTCTAACAGTTAGGAGGTTTTTCCTGATGTACAGTCGAAATCTGGCTTCCTGCAACTTGAGCCCATTATTCCGTGTCCTGCACTCTGGGACGATATAGAACAGATCCCGGCCCTCCTCTGTGTGGCAACCTTTCATGTACTTGAAGAGTGCTATCATATCTCCCCTCAGTTTTCTCTTCTCCAGGCTAAACATGCCCAGTTCTTTCTCTCCTCATAGGGCTTTGTTTCCAGTTGCCTGATCATCCTTGTTGCTCTCCTCTGAACCTGTACCAGTCTGTCTGCATCCTTCTTGAAGTGCGGAGACCAGAACTGGATGCAGTATTCAAGATGAGGCCTAACCAGTGCTGAATAGAGGGGAACCAATACTTCATGTGATTTGGAAACTATACTTCTGTGAATGCAGCCTAATATAGCATTTGCCTTTTTTGCAACCACATCACATTGTTGGCTCATATTCAATTTGTGATCAACGACAATTCCAAGATCCTTCTCACATGTCGTATTGCTGAGCCAAGTATCCCCCATCTTATAACTGTGCATTTGGTTTCTTTTTCCTAAGTACAGAACGTTGCATTTATCCCTGTTGAATTTCATTCTGTTGTTTTCAGCCCAATGCTCCAGCCTATCAAGGTCTCTTTGAATTTTGTTTCTGTCTTCCATGGTATTAGCTATGGCCTCCAATTTTGTATCATCTGCAAATTTGATAAGCATGCTCTGTACCTCCTCATCCAAGTCGTTAATAAAAATGTTGAAGAGCACTGGGCCCAGGACCAAGCCCTGTGGTACCCCACTCGTTACCTCTGCCCAGTTTGAGAAGGAACCATTGATAAGCACTCTTTGAGTACAATTCTGGAGCCAACTGTGGATCCACCTGATAGTTGTTCTATCCAGCCCACATTTAGCTAGCTTGCAAATCAGAATATCATGGGGCACTTTCTCAACAGCTTTGCTGAAGTCGAGATATATTATGTCCACAGCATTCCCACAGTCAACAAGGGAGGTTACCCGGTCAAAAATTGAGATAAGATTACTTTGGCAGGATTTGTTCTTCATAAATCCATGTTGGCTCCTAGTAATCACTGCATTGCTTTCAAGGTGCTTACAGATTGACTGCTTTATAATCTGCTCCAGAGTTTTTCCAAGGATTGATGTTAGGCTGACTGGGCTGTAGTTCCCCAGTTCTTCCCTTTTGCCCTTTTTGAAGATAGGGACAACATTAGCTCTCCTCCAGTCATCCGGCACTTCACCAGTCCTCCATGATTTCGCAAAGATAATAGACAGCATTTCTGAGAGTTCTTCAGCCAGTTCCTTCAATACTCTAGGATGCAGTTTATCAGGCCCTGCTGATTTGAACTCAGTCAGAGTGATTTGGTATCTCTTGATTTGTCTATCAATCTCAAGCTCCAATCCTGCTATTTATCTTTTCCCTACATTGTAGTATGATGTAATAGCAGCTCTCCTTCTTCCTTGGGTGGGTGTGGTCTACTCTTTAATACAGTTAGAACTGGCTAGGGGGTGTTAGTCTGTTTGTATAGTCCGTGATGCTAATCTGGAGTGGAGGCTGGAGAATTCTCTTAGGCTGCATCTGATCCTCTTGGATATTCTGCACAAAGTGGAAGTGGGAGCACTGTTCATGTGGGTGGGTCCCTGTTGCTCCTGGGGCCCTGGAAAATGCCTGACTTTGTTGCTGTCTAGAATTGGGCCTGACCTCTGATATGAAGTGATTTTCCATATGGAGCAATCGCCTCTGAATTATTTGATCTTGCACCCATCATTATAGCAAACAATCATGTTTTTTTCCATGAATTTTATATCAGCTGTTCTCAAAAAATGCTACAGGTAACATTTTGTTATTCTGCACAGCACCATTTCAGAAGTAATTCTTCCTTTTATTTTATTTATTGACTGCAGGGCAGAAGACATTAATGATTTCTTCAGTTGTCCAAATAGATAGTCATGAACAAATGATTTGAGGCTACATTCCATCTTCCATTCATCTAAGACCTCCCAAAGACTTTCAGGCAGATTTATTTTTGAAAGAGTAAATGCTGAAGAACTACATTTCATAAGAGCAACAGAGTTACCTTATGAATTCACAAAGCTAAAGGGAGAATAAGTGGATAGAGTGCACACACTGAGTTTTCCAAATGTTCTAACTGTTCTTTTTTATTGATTTCCCTTTTTATTCTAGTTCCTCCACTGAATATATGATACAAACATAGTTTTTTTAGATTTTTGGCTTCTAGGAAGTGATGGCCTGACATTATTCACATCAGCATTTCATTTTCCAACAATGACTTGGAATGTTTGAATCTACCGATGTGGAAGAGGCAAATGATGGTCCTTTGCAGGTGTCCAAGCATTTTCTGTTGATTTAGCCAATTCCATTCAATTACATTTGACTGAGAGCCAGTGTGGTGTAGTGGTTAAGGTGTTGGACTACAACCTGGGAGACCAGGGTTCGAATCCCCACATAAACTTGAAGCTCACTGGGTGACCTTGGGCCAGTCACTGCCTCTCAGCCTCATGAAAACCCTATTCATAGGGTCAACATAAGTCGTAATCAACTTGAAGGCAATACAGTTACATTTTAAGTGCAATGGGCCAAGCATCCATATGCAATGGTATGGACTGGGCATACATGTTCTATATGATAACTAACAGGTCTTACACATTAATTCTTATACAATGTTTTCTAGACAATTACATCTCAGCATCTCCTTTCCATTTCGGATAACCAGGTCTGGCAAACTGAGGTCAAATTTCTATATGTTGCTTTACTCATCGAAATGCTGGTTAGAATTCACAGATCCAGTTTCACCAATTCATCTTAAAACAGTGGTGGGTCTCCCCAGACAACCATCCACTTTCTAAGGCCATTTCTGTCACCCTCCTAAGCTTGCTGTATCCTCCCTTCCCTTAAAGCTGGGTTAGTTTGCCTTTGGTTTCCTTCCTTTACGTTTGCATTTGACCTGGCCTCTTGCTGTTTTGAACAGATCCAGGTTCTTCTTTTTTTAAAAAGTTCAAGAAACTCTGTACAGGGCATATTATTGTTTAGTTGCACCTGCAGCTCAACCTGAGTGTTATCACTCAGTCTGTTTCTGTTCTTCGTCCACAGTTGTGCTATTAAACTGAAAACTCTCACACTATAGGCATTAGATACAAGAACAGAAAGCGTAACAAAGCCCAGTTTCTTCATCCATCCACAATGTGTGTGTGTGTGTGTGCGCACGCGCGCAAAACTTCAAAATTAAGCAGGATTCTAAGAAGTATTTTGTTTGTACAGTCTTGGCTTGTATAACTTAAATGGTGGAAACAATTGTGGCAAACCTGCCTTACTTGAGATTTTCTTGAGAGGAGTTGGTAAAAAGTGACGGGACTGAAGGTGTTCTTTTCTGTCATTTCTCTCATTCCTTGTCAGGGCCAGTGCCAGGTATGACTGGGCTCTTGGGCATCAGCCTGCCCCAGGCCCGTGGCACCTACCCGCATGTCCCACCTACCTCTCCCATTGTGGTGAATGCCATGCGCACTGTGTGCACATGCCTAGCATTAACCAAGATGGCAGCAGGGATGGCAGCCCCTTAGGGAAGTCCCTGCTCCATCACAGCACACATGACATTCACAGCAACAGAAGAGGTAGGTGGGGCATATGTATGGGGGGTGACTGGGAGCTCCCTCTCCTCAATCCACAGCGGGGTTGGAAGCTGTCACTGCCACAGATCATGGAACAGGAATGCTACCCTCCCACCCTGAGGAGGGGCCCTTCAGGGACCCCTCTGGGTCACAGGAGCCCTCGGCCATGGCCCAACCTGGCTGCCCTCTGGCACCAGCCCTATTCCTTGTGCTTTCTGCATGGCTTCTCGCTGTTTTCCCCCCTCCCCCATATTTAACTGAAAATCCTTGGTGGCATCAATTGCATTCTGCTGTAACTGTGTGGTCTTTGTAAGACAAGGTTCGAATGCACCTTCCTTGCACAGTTCATCATTAAAGCCACACAAGCACTTTATGTTTTTTTATGGCGCCAGTGTCTGAATGTCCTTCACCACTGCCACCACTGCTTTCTGTCATGGACAGAATTTTTTCTCTCTTACATTTAAAAAAGAAAAATTGCATGCCCAGTATGCTGCCAAGAGGCCTTCTCTTGGATCAGCAGCTGCTATGAATGGGAAAGGCAAATATCCACTTCACTTGAGTGGCAATTTGAAGAAGAAAAAATTCCAAATGAGCCTTTAAAAAAATTAAAATTATTTGTTTAGCAGTAAGCATTTATTCATTTAAGAGTCACTGCACATTGTTATCTATGAAATGTCTAATGATTAAGTGTTCAACATTTGTTTTGGACCAAAAGTGCATATTGGAAGACTTTTTTTCATTTAAAAACAACAAAAATAAAACCACACACTTCCAAGTATAACTAGTTTGTTGTTGCATTTGTTCAGTATCTTGTTTCTATGGGAGTCTCATATAATCCCCTCCCAATTCGTATCAAAGCACTGTCTCAATTGTCTTTTCGGCGTCTGTTGAAGATTTCCCTTTTTCAACAAGCATTCTAAGTGGAGATTTTTATCCACGTTGGTATCTGTATCAAATTTGACATTATTTTTATATATGTAATCATATATAATGGAATCAGACACAGACTCACTGGTGTATTTTTCTCCAGTATGTTTAAAGAAAAACGTCAGTTTAGTACGCTTCATGGATCAGCTTGTAGGTCACACAAGATTCGGCATCTCTACGCAGCATAACTGTTATAGCTACTCAAAGCTAAGATATTGTCATAGCAATTAGACACACACTCTTACAACCCTTAAGTAGGTTCGGGTGGGCTGTTTCTACTTGTATGAGGAAGGTGTCACAGAACAGGAATGCATGCACTCGTGAGCACTCCTCCTAGTTGGAAATGTGGGGGCCAGCCGAGCCTGCTGTTGCAGTTGTCTGCATGTCTGTGGCAACAATGGATCCTCCACCTCTAGAGGAGGCGTACGTGGTGGCTGGGGCTGGGGTGGAGAGGGGGGAGGGGAGGAGAAGGGGCTGGCTCTTCATCAGCCAGCATGCTCTCTGTTGTAACTGGAGCTAAGGGGGAGGAGCTGTCACTGTCAAAAGTGCTGAAACTTTCTGTTCCACACTGTCTTGTTGCAAAGCACTAGGAGCCCCCTTTGGGTCCCATCCTGTATCTTCCTCTTCTTCATCATCATCATTCCAGGAACTTTCCACGGGGCTCATGACACCAAGTGACACACAACACATTTTAAACTTTTATATATGTTTTTATTGTATTGTGAAATGGCTTTGCTTCTTAGGAAGTGAGATCAATCGATCGATTGATCGATAGATAGATAGATAGATCCATGAAATGGAGGCTGCTCATGTAAGAAGTGATTATTCATCATCAAGCAGCTACACTTTTGCCAAAAAGGAAACGTCATGCCTTGGCTGGTGCTTGAGTGATTGATATGATTGCTCAGCACTTGATCCTTTCATGGGCATGTAGCAGTTGAGAACATAGCCTAGAGACTCTTTCTAGTTCTGGGAACTTGCCTAGTGTGAACTGTTTTGAACATGTTTCATATATATTCCATTTATTGTAATTTATGTTGTGTTGTAAAATGTGCTGAGTTCTCACTTGGGCCCGACAGATGAATTTGTTACCTTAAGAACTCTATTTTTAATGCAAACATGAAGCCAAACTTCCTTTTCTCAAAAAGATATGGGTGACATTCATGTCAGTTAAGAGTTACAGCACCACATTTCATTTTTGTTGTTGTCATGTGGGGGGGGGACCTATAATGAACTGTTTGTGAGAATTGTGGACTCTGGAAAAAGGGTAACTAAGATGACTATACCATCTGATTACTCTGTCTAGTCCATCTTCCAAAGGTGTCAATGGAGTGTCATTCAAAGTTGTGGCAGTATTAGCATTATTTTTAATGTTTTTTAAAAAAATGTAGTAGTAGTAGTCTTAAACTGTCCTTTAGTGAAATGTCTGACAAAGGCCTTATTCTGCAGATTTGCACATGAAGTTCAACTTCCTGTGTACTGTGGGTGCGTAATACTTCACAATCTGCTGCTTTCTCCAGATCTTCCATTATTATTCTCATAGATCATATTTGAAGGTTTCAGTGGCATACAAGAGACGCTAGACAATAGCCTGGTCATGCTGCATTGGTCTTAATCTCAACATATTCCAAATTCACAGACAGACTTGACCCTTTAGTCTCACCACTTGAAATAACTGCCCTTTATCTGCCTGACTTGCCTGTAGGCATTTTTTTCCATGTCAGAAGACCATAGTCCACTTAATCATCAAAAGCAGACTTTTTCCTGCCAACTCTCCTTAATAGAACTTGATGGCAATAGTTTAGGATCTTTAGCAGTCACCTCAGCTGCTGGACCGCCATAAGAGAACAATAATATAGAAAAAGATATAGAGATCTAAGGTTGAAATTTATTTCTTTGTAAATTATTGGGGAAAATGTACTCCAAACGTGGACAATAAATTGGACAAAAAGAAGCAAAGGTAAATAATCTCTATATTGTATGTCAAAGAATGCCTACTTAAAATAAGTATATTGCAAATTATATTTTTTTAAATTAAATGTATATGCCACCCTTCCTCCCAGTAGGAGCCCAGGGTGGCAAATACTAACAGTGAGACCAGTTCTCTGAGTGCCTGTCTTATACAGCCAAAATGGCATTACCATGCACAAGTGGGAGGTACAGGTTTGGGGGAATCCAAAGTTTGTAGAAGTAGAAAGAAAACTTTAGGGGGGAAGGAAGGCCCCAAGGTAGAAACTCCAAAACAGCCCAACAAGGACTGAGCATGCTCCATGGGCACAGAATGCTGACTGGCTGTTGGAGTTAAGGTGCTGGACTACGACCTGGGAGACCAGGGTTTGAATCCCCACACAGCCATGAAGCTCACTGGGTGACCTTGGGCCAGTCACTGCCTCTCAGCCTCAGAGGAAGGCAATGGTAAACTCCCTCTGAATACCGCTTACCATGAAAACCCCATTCATAGGGTCGCCATAAGTCAGAAATGACTTGAAGGCAGTCAATTTCCATTTCCTGTAGTATGGGGATAATGGACGGCTATACTGGCATTAGTGAGGTATATATTTATAATACAATTTATTTTTTGTACTTCAACAGTACAATCAGGATAGTATCAGTTCCAAACATTTTAAAACATTTTCATACATTTTCAAAAGTAATCTCTGGAATTTGTCTACCTCCAACCTTTTTTTAAAAAAAAGTCTCTCAATGTAGTAACAGTTTTTAAGAAGCTGTGCATTTATTGACTGAGGGCCTTTTTTGATGTCTTGCCACATTTCTTTTGACCTCCTCAATAGCACTTTCAGCCCCCAGCCACAGAATTTGAGTCCTCAAATTGCATTTCCCCAAAATGCTACAGCACTGCAAATGTATATACTATATTTAGGCTAGAAATCCCATTGTTGATACTTGTCCAAGTTCATAATTGAGGTATGGCCGGCCTTATGGGTAGACAAGCTGGGAGGTCGCCCAGTGTGCCAAGCTGAGGAGGGTGCCAAGCTGAGTTGAGGGGTGCCAAGCTGAGCTCAGTGACTGTGTTTTTGAATGTACTGTCTGCAGTGAGCTAGGGTGGCAAAAAGCAAGTGTCTGTAACCTTGTTTTTTCAAGGTTCTACAGGTTATATGGATACTACAAAAAAGAGATTCCTTCAATTAGCATTGAAGTATGTTTCTTTTTCAATTTCCACTTTGATGTCATTTGTGCTAAATAAAAATCACTAGAGTGAGTGAATGCCACTTAAGATTTGCAGGCAAAGTGCCACTGAAGAGTAATTTTCTGTAGTAGTTACCACCATGGGGAAGGGTATAGGGGTGGTGCGAGGCCGGGCCTTAAAGGAAGAATCCTTCCTGAGCGAATAGTGGAGAAGGCTAGCAGTAGGGATAGGATCTGCTTTTTGTTGCCAATATGATCCAGTTCCAACAAACTGGCAGGCCATTCCGTCCCATGTTTGGTTATTTCTGCCATCTTTTTCATTTATCCAATTGGATTCCCTGCCCAACAAGGGTGGAAGAACATTTAAAGGGTTAATATTACAGATTAAAAGGCAAGCCTAAAGACTCTCAACTTTACTAGGCTTGCCTTTTATCTCTATAGTATTAAGCCTTTAAATGCCCTCCACCAGGGCTATCAACAGTCAGCAGCCACAAATCCGGGCGGCTGCAGGGAGAGGAGGAAGCTCACCCTGCCACCGTTCCATCATGGATACCGAGGATGGGGAAGGAGGTGGAGGAGCTGGCGGGAGAGGAAGTGCCCCCCTGGTGGAAGGCAGCAGCTCTGAGCCAAATCACAGAGGAGGAAGAGGAGGCATCCTTGTGTCCTTAGTGGCAGCAGCGGGGAGTTCTGGAGCCATGGCAGAAGCATCCCCAATGTGCTCACAGGCCTGGGCAGAGGTTTGGCTGGGCTCGGTGTTCTCTGGCAGAGGCAGTGGGCCTGGGCAGGGAAGGGAAGGGAGTGGAGTGTGCCCAGTGGTCCAGTGCAGGGGCAGCAACTGCAGGGCCTGCGTGCCACACTGTAATTGTCCAGCAAATTTAGTGTTGGGGGAAAGCCTTATTCTGCAAACAGTATAACCATGCAAACTATGACAAAATTTGGTAGAAAGACAGAATTCAGTGGAATTCTCTCCCATCTCTAGCCAACAGCAGGCCAGAGATGGAAGACCTGTGAGACTGAGCCCCGGGAAGCAGAAAGAAGCTCTGCCAGAAAGGGGTTGGAATTTGGAAGAGGTACTTGGGAGAAGCTCGACTCGATGCCCATTCCGTTATTCCCATATAAGAAAAAATTGAAGCCCATCTATCATTCCGCTTTATCCCAGGGCAAGGAAGAACTGCAGGCAAGAATTCTCACATGTAGTCCCTGCATGTAATAATTCTCGCACATGGCCCCCAGCTTTGTACACACACACCCATACAGGTTCTTGTATGGGGGGAACATGGCCCCCAACATCACACCTGCACCAGGCCCCATAAACCCTCTGGGTGACCTGCTTAGCTGACCATGGGGGGCGCCAAAGGCAGTTCTCGCCCTGGGCACTATTTGTCCTAGGGCCAGCCCTGGATTGAGGGAGCAATCTCAACTCAAGATGCACTGGGATGAGAGGAGTTTGGAATTGGCAGATCCCTGGCTGACGTCCCTCATCCCAGCTCAGCCAGAGATGTGCCAGCATAAGTACTCCATCCTGGCTCCCCTGGGGCTCAGCCAAAGCCAGCTGAGCCAAGGGCATGTTAAATCCCTAAAAAAGAGTGTTCTGGGGGAGGGGGAGGGACAGGATGGAGCTGGGGGAGACTTACCCCTATTCCAAATTCCATTCAGCTCAGTCACATGACCTCACAACAAAGCAGAAGTTACACTGGTAAAAAAAGGTGTTGTAAATCAAACTCTATTTTAAAGGTTGTTTTCCTTCTGCCAGGCTTAGCCTGGCTCAGCCAGCAGCAATGGACTAGTGATAAATTACACCAGCATAATTTACCCCAGCATAATTTATGTTGGATTGCTCTGTGACTGTTTCAGTTCTGGGTTCTGTATAGCAGCTAGCACGCTAGTGGCACATAATAAATGTTAAATAGTAATGGTATGTTAAATAGTAATGGTATCAAGTTATTTCTACAGAGAAAGGAAGCAACAGCCAGCAGCCACATATCCAGGTGGCTCCAGAGGATGGGGAAGGAGGTGGAGGAGTTGGTGGGAGAGGAGGTAAAGAAAGCAACCTAGGTGCTCTCTCTTTATAGGTATATTTTTTATTTTTGAAATTAATTTACAACATGCATTTGCCCATCAAAAGATCTAATTTGGAATATGAAAAAATACTGTATTTGTGGATATTTGACAGTGTAGCACCATCCTTACATACGTTATAGTGAAGCTCCCCAAACCTGCCACTATTCCATTGTCTTGGTTAATTAGCATTCTTATAGCTACAGGTTGTTGGGCAGAGGGGATCAATAGCCCTGATGCCCTGGTGGAGTTCCCAGTAGATAGAGTAGGTGACCCTGTTGAAGCCTTTGTCACACTTTGGAACAGCGAGGCTCATCGGGCTCTTGACATGGTTGCCCCCAAGCGCCCGCTCTGGCATTGTGGAGCCCTGTTTGCACCTTGGTACACCAGTGAGCTAAGGGCAATGAAACAGGCTGGATGATGGCTAGAATGCAAGTGGCAAAAGATGTGCTGTGGGGCTGATCAGGCACGAGTAAAACATTACAACCATGCCTACTGTGCGGCGGTGAGGGCGGTGAAGAAGGCTCACTTCTCTGCCACGATCACATCCTCAGGTAGCTGTCCAGTGGAGCTTTTCCATATTGTCAGGGGTCTGTTCACATCAACTCCAGGAAATGGAGTTTTAGACCCTTTGGAGGCCCACTGTGAATTGTTTGCAAGGCACTTTGAGGGTAAAGTTGCTCACCTCTGTAGCAATCTTGATGCCCCATCCACATCTAATATAGTCCCCAGTGAGGTGTCTAGTGCAACGTCTGCTGCAAATTCTTCGGAGTGGTTTCAGTTGATGCAGACTGATGATGTGGACAAGGTGCTTGTGATGATGCAGCCAGCAACATGTCCTCTCGACCTTTGCCCTTCGGCTTCTTAAAGCTTGCCGAGGGGGATTGACCAAGTGGATCCAGGGTGTGGTCAATGCATCGTTGCAGGAGGGAGTGGTTCCAGCTGCCCTGAAAGACGCGATGATCCGATCGCACCTGAAAAAGCCCACCCTGGACCCACTGGTTTGTGACAACTACCACTCGGTTGCAAATACCCCCTTCTGAGGGAAGGTGATTGAGAGGGTTGTGGGGCAGCAGTTGCAAGTACTCTTGGATGAAACAGATTATCTTGACCCATTCCAGTCTGGCTTCAGGCCTGGTTATGGGACTGAATCAGCCTTGGTCGCCCTGATGGATGACCTTTAACAGGAGGACAGGGAGAGTGCAACCCTGTTATTCTTACTTGATCTCTCAACAGCTTTTGATACCATTGACCATGATATCCTTCTGGGCCAACTTAGTGAGATGGGTATTGGAGGCACTATTTTACAGTGGTTCCAATCCTATCTCCAGGGTCATTTTCAGAGAATAGCATTGGGTGATTGTCTTTTTGCCCCCTGGCAGTTGTGCTATGGGGTGCTGCAGGGTACCGTCTTGCCCCCCATGCTGTTTAATATCTATATAAAGCCCTGGGGAATGGTCATCAGGAGATTTGGGGCAAAGTGTCAGTAGTATGCTGACAATACACAGCTATATTTCTCTGTAACATCTGAATCGGGAGAGGTCGTGCAAGGCCTGGACTGCTGCCTGGACTTGGTAGTGGGCTGGATGAGGGCCAATAAACTGAGTCTGAATCTTAGCAAGATGGAGAGACTGTGGGTGGTGGTTTTCGAGTTCGGATAATTGGTCAGTTGCCTGCTTTGGATGGGGTTGTACTCCCTCTGAAAGAGCAGGTCCGTAGCCTGGGTGCTCCTGGATCCACCTTTGTCGCTAGAGGCCCAGGTGACCTCAGTGGCTAGGAGTGCCTTTTACGAGCTTCGGCTGGTAAGACAGCTGTGGCTGTTTCTGCACTGGGATAGCCTGACCGCTGTTGTCCACACACTGGTAAACTCCAGGCTGGATTACTATGGGGTTGCCCTTGAGGTTGGTTCAGAAGCTGCAACTGGTGCAAAATGTGGTTGTGAGACTGCTCACTGGGACAGGGTATCGCCAACATGTCACCCTGCTGCTGAAAGAATTGCACTGGCTGCCCATTTGCTACCAGGCCAACTTCAAGGTTCTAGTTTTGGTGCACAAAGCCCTATACAGCTCAGGACCGGGATACCTGAAAGACCGTCTTATCCCTTATATACCCAGTCGATCACTGCACTCTGCAGGTGAGTGCCTCCTGCAGATACCATCTTATCAGGAGGTCTGTTCTGCACAATATAGGAGACGGACCTTTAGTGCAGTGGCACTTACCCTTTGGAATTCTCTCCCCTTAAATATTAGACAGGCACCATCTCTGTTATCTTTTCGCCACCTACTGAAGACCTTCCTCTTTCAACAAGCCTTTTAAGTAGAGACCTTATCCCAGTCTGTGTTTGTGCTGGAATTGCTTTTTAATATGTTTTCAAACCTTTTTTAAAAAGCTTTTTAAAAAAGGCTTAAAAACTTTAAAAGGCTATGCTCCTGGATCTGCCACACAGCACTAGGATGCTGGTTCCAAAGCTTAGAGGCCACCACTGCACCCGCCAGATTGTCAAAATGCCAGATTGTCAAAAATAAGAAGAGCCCTGCTGGATCAGGCTGTCTTGTCCAGCATCCTATTTCCCACAGTGACTAACCTGATGCCTCTGGAAAGACTAAAAACAGGACATGAGGCCAATTGTTCTCTGTTGCTATGGTTCCCCAGTGACTGGTATTTAGGGGCATTCTGCCTCTAATCCTGGAAATAATAATTTTGATTGGTAGCCTTTAAAAAAATGTAGTGGCTTCAAGTCAATTCTGACTTATGGCAACCCTATGAATAGGGTTTTCATGAGGCTGAGAGGCAGCGACTGTCCCTAGGTCACCCAGTAAGCTTCATGGCTATGTGGGGATTTGAACCCTGGTCTCCCAGGTCGTAGTCCAACACCTTAACTTATCACCACATCCCGTGCAAGCAAATTTCATAGTTTATGTGCTGTTGTAAGGAATGGTGCCTTTTTATCTGTGCTGAATGTCCTACCACTCTGCTTCATGGAGTGATTCCAGAGTCTAGTGTCATATGACAGAGCGATACAAAGTTCTCCCCACCTATTTTCTCTACACCATGCACAATTTGATGTCCCCTCCTACAGCAGGATGGGCTATAAGGAAGAAGGTGCTGCCTCAAGTATTAACGTTCAGACTATAAACGGCTTTAAATGCAAGCAACTTAAATTTAGCTTGGAAACAAATTGGTAACCAGCAGAGCTCATATGCAAAACAGGTGTTATGTTCTCCCTACAACTAATGGCAGAAATCAGTTGGGCTGCTGCATTCCAAACCAGTTGCAATTTCTAAACAGGCTTCAAGAGCAGCCCCATGTAGAGCATCTTACCACTGTGCAGCTGAGAGCATGCACCACCATCACCTCTTTTCCAGGAAGGGGTGTAGCTGCTGGTGAATAAAACATGCACTTGGCCACAGCCTCATCCTGGGCATCCAAACAGAGGCTAAATCCAAGAGCACACCCAAGCTATTGTAGCGCACTGCGTGTGTAGGTGAGACGTGGTATGAATCCAAGAGCCGTTTAGAACAGGAATAATATAGGCCAGGCAAGTTTCATGTAAGAGTCTTTACTAGGCAA
Organism: Rhineura floridana; assembly: GCF_030035675.1. Classification (NCBI taxonomy): domain Eukaryota; kingdom Metazoa; phylum Chordata; class Lepidosauria; order Squamata; family Rhineuridae; genus Rhineura; species Rhineura floridana. The sequence continues at coordinate 140,323,992 of NC_084484.1, read as the reverse complement.
AGACATTAGAGACATCTTCCTCCATTGACAATTCTTCCCCCACACTCGAGATCCTGCCAGTTCCCAGCTTATCACACACTCAGCTAGCCACACTGACCTTGATTGTCTGGAACTCTGTTCTCACAGTTTAACCCTTCTGCTTCAGGTTTCTCTCTCTCTGCTAAAAACCTTATCTGTAAGTCTCACAACCTGCGTCACTGACCAACAGCCCCCACCTGAGACTTGCAGACTTCAAAACATCAAGTTACAATTATTACATTTCTACAACATTAACCTTCATTACAAATACATTTCAGTACATGGATTCTTACAGTTTCTATTTACAGTTTCAGTTCAGTTCAGTTTCTCTTTATTCTTTATTTACACAAGTTTCACAGATTTATGTTTGCTTTTATTTGATGATACATTTACATTTCATTCTTCAACACAATACTTCCACATTAGACCCATTGTTTCTTTATCTATAGGCCCCTCTTTTTCCCATTCCTCTGGAATTTCATCTGTTTCATTATTCTGTTGTGTAACATTAAATGCAAATCTCTGAGGAGGTTGACCTTTCGTTTTTCTCTCTGATCTCCTGACATTATCTATTTCCATTTCTTCCTCACTTTCAACTTTAGTTGGACCAGCACTCGTACTTGGCATTTCTGTATCATGTGTTGTTATGTCTTCACCTCTCAGTCTTTTAACAGTACGTTTGCCACCATATATTAAATCTGTTAAAGCAGCTTTTAATGGAATTTGCTGCCCGAAAGGCACATCTGCAGCTTCTTGTTTGTTTTCACTCTCTAAGATCACTGTTTGGCTGTGTCTCCAAGGTTTATCTATCACTTTTATGTTTCTGCTTAACACTACTTGTTGTTTCTCAGGTAACCAAACTCTGTAATATGAATTCTGAAATCCTAAAATGCGTCCTGCTTGTGCTCTTGAGTGTTTTGCAACATGTACCCAGCATTTTGCCCCAAAACGTTCTATGTGTTTCACCCTGGGTTTTCTTCCAGTCAGTTTCTCATAGGGAGACATGCCTATTGTTCTGTGCATTAGGCGGTTCTGAATATAAACAGTGTACAGTATACATTCACCCCAATAAGTGTTATTCAAATCAGCATCTGCTAGCATTGCTCTCAATGAATCCTGCAATGACCTGTTCCTCCTCTCTGCCGTGCCGTTGGAGGATGGGCTGCAGGGAGCGGTGAGACTATGAATTATTCCCTTCTTTTCCAAATATGTTTGAAATGAATTACTGGTAAATTCGCCTCCTCTATCTGATCTGATATTTTTGATAACAGCCCCATGTTGTGTCTCTGTTTTCTGTATGAATGCTTTTAATTTCTCTTCTGTGTCACTTTTCTTTTTCAATAAGAACACATGTGTAAATCTGGAAAAATCATCCACAATCACTAAATAAAACCTTGCTCCACCTTTTGAGCACTGAAAAGGACCAGCTAAATCCACATGTATAAGCTGATAGGGTTCTGAAGTCGTGCTTTCACAGCTCTTATTTACTGGCTTCACAGTCATTTTTGTTTTATAACATACCTCACACTCATCCACATGCTCACAGTGTGTTAACTTCAAATCTTGACTATGCTTTGGGGTGTTTTGTATCTTTTGAAAATGTGCGTGTGCTAGCTTTCTGTGCCATTCATGGACACAATTCTCATGTTTCTCTTTATTTACTGCTATCCAAGCACACATGTCTTTATCAATCTTGCATTCAACTATAAACATATTGTTCTGTAATTTCCCTTGCATGCATATTTCACCATCTTTTCTCACAAAACATCTATCCCCTTCAAATGTAACTTTACAACCTATTTGAGCCAATTTTCTCACTGATAGAATGTTATATTTTAAACCAGAAATCAATAATACATCTGTTAAAATTCACAAATTACCCATCTTCAGCGTTCCTCTTGCTGTCGCGTTCTGAGTAGATCCGTCAGCCAGATAAAGCTTCTCCTGCGTCGGCTTTGAAGTGTAAAATAAACTAGAGTCTGTGATTAGGCAATTAGACGCTCCACTGTCAAGAAGCCACTTAGAGTTAATCAGTTTATTGCTTTCCTTAGAAACAAAGTTCACGCTTGCCCTTTGACTTTCAAAGTCTCTGTAATTCCTCTTCTTTAAACAATGTCTCTGTATATGCCCACATGACCCGCAAAAATAACATGTTTTAGTCTCTTCCCTGCTTCTTTGATTCCGTTGTACAGACACAGTCTCAGCCTCTTTTAAGTCCATTTTCTTGTTTTCTTGTCTCCTACACCACTCTTGTTGAAGTTTCTGTTCCACAAAGTCCAAAGATAGAGTCCCGTCTGGTTGACTTTCAAGACCAGCAACCAGCACGTCCCATTTTTGATCAAATGAAGATAACAGGAGATAAACCATCTGCAAGTCATTATGATGCACGCCTCGATCTTGCAGCTCAGCATTTAATCTACGAAATTCAGCCAAATGCTCTTCCATAGTCACATCATCAGTAAAACGCATCTGATAAAGCTTCCGTGCCAAACACAGCCTGCTTCCCGCAGTTTGTTGCACGTGTGCAGCTCTTAACTTTTCCCACATCTGATTAGCCGTCGGCTCATTACTCACCAGCAACAGTTGTGAATCTGAAAGCCCCAGAGTAATAAAAGCCTTCGCTTTCTCGTCTTGCTTCAGCCACGCTGCTGAAGGAGCTGCCGGAGGGGGGTTTTCCACGACTTCATTTAAATCCTCTTTAATCAGAACAGCTCTCATTCTCCACTTCCAGCTGGAGTAATTTACAGCATTCAGTCTCTCCATCGGCATCCCAGAAGACAGATTTACAGCCATGTTGCTCACTCTTACTTGCCTCTCACTTGCGCTTTGTTTCTCTCTGCAATAACGCCACTTCACCAGTTCTCGAACCCGCTACAATGCCTCATAATCTGGGCCCATAACCCTTGTAGTGCACTGCGTGTGTAGGTGAGACGTGGTATGAATCCAAGAGCCGTTTAGAACAGGAATAATACAGGCCAGGCAAGTTTCATGTAAGAGTCTTTACTAGGCAAAGACATTAGAGACATCTTCCTCCATTGACAATTCTTCCCCCACACTCGAGATCCTGCCAGTTCCCAGCTTATCACACACTCAGCTAGCCACACTGACCTTGATTGTCTGGAACTCTGTTCTCACAGTTTAACCCTTCTGCTTCAGGTTTCTCTCTCTCTGCTAAAAACCTTATCTGTTAAGTCTCACAACCTGCGTCCCTGACCAACAGCTATGACCCTGCTCTTTTTAGGGGAGTGTGACCCCATCCAAGGCAGTCATTTCCACCACTCCAACAGAGCTAGGGCTGCCCCCATGGAAATGGAAATGGACTGCCTTCAAGTTGATCCTGACTTATGGCAACCCTATGAATAGGGTTTTCATGGTAAGCGGTATTCAGAGGTGGTTTACCATTGCCTTCCTCTTCATTGCCCCCATGAATAGATCCAAACTGTCTGGTTTGAAATTCAAATTATTCCCCTTCATCCAGCCCAATGATATCAAAGCCTGCTAGAAGATGAAGCAGAACTGACAAAGTCAAATTTAGTCTCTCTTGCAGAGAAGGCCATCCAACAGAGTGACCAAAAACTCATTACCAAACTATTGCTGAAGCTGGATTGAAATATAAACCTAGATAATCTGTTTCCTCCAGAAACATCTGGAGCTGCTTGGATACTGCCCATTCAAATACTTTAGACAGGAGTGGAAGGTTCCATCCTGGCCTATTCTTTCCCAGATCACAGTGCCAAGGGAAGACCCCCCCCCGTCTCCAATAGGGATCTCCTTTTGCACACCCTAGTTTCACTAGTGCTGGTCTCCATAATAATCCATGCATGGTAGGTTTAATATTTTCAGAGAGTTAACAAACAGAAGAATCACTAATTACTAATTACATGGTCAACAAATCTACTTTTCATATTGAAGCGTGCAGTTTTCTTCCAACTCCAGCTCACTGCTCAGCTTTCTGCCCATTGCAACAGTGTTTCATGTCTTGTTCAGCTCAGATTTGACAGTTTCCCATATCTTCTGCTCCCCATCCCACATTTGTTGGTATTTATGTTGGATCGAAAAAAGTATCCCAACTGTTACTTTCTCTAAAACACTTTAATGTTTGTGTTCTGGTATTTTAACTGCCAATGTGTTTGTAAACACCAAGATCATTTTGTTCTGAAGCCCTGAGGGTAAGTTCATTCCGGCAAAAGGTCTACAGCAGCCGTTTTATTTGTTTGCTAATTTTTTTTTTAATACTGTGGCTGTGAGCAAATCTCTAGACTTGAAAAAAACACTGTAGGTAACTTGGGAAGAGCCGTGGCATTAGGAAGCCATTGTTTATATCAGGGATGGAGGACCTGTATTCCTCCAGATGTTGTTGGACTACAACACCCAATAGCCACAGCAAGGATAGCCAGGGGTGTAGTCATCCATGGTCTCGTGGGGGATCTTAGACCCTTTACTTTTGGGGGCAGGGTCCCTATGTCTCTAGAATCCTGCGAGCCAATCTGTATGAAAGGAAGAGTCTTCTATCATGCTTCCTTGTCCTTTTCTGCTGACTGGAGCCATTCAGAGTGAAAGGAGATAAGTCAGCCACTGAGAAGATCCTTCTTAATAGCTAACACTCTTCCCTGTCATGCTTATTGGCTCCTAGGGATGTCTGTTGTTATGGGAGAAGACATTAACAAGGATCTCATTCTCAACTCAGCAGCAAAAAAAGGTGGGAGGGGGCATGGCTGTGACTAAAATAAACGGACCCTGCATGTCTGAATTTGCCACCACACTACTGAGTATAGTCAGTGGTCAGGCATGATGGATGTAGTCCAACAATATATGGAGGGTCACAAGTTCCCCATGCCAGATTTATACTGAGTACTCCAAATGTATTAATGGGATACCAGTTCCATTGCCAACCTATGTTGCTTTAAAATGTTTGCAGCCCCCGAAACATCAGGACCCTCAGAAGGTTCCACATGCCTTCTGGAACTTGACTCTTGAGGGACACTGTCTGGTTCACTTTCACAGGGTCTCCCATTTTTGCTGCCTGCTGGGCCAGCATATCCTGGTCATCAGATGACAGTGTAAGAGGGCTGGGTTCATGTTGGGATTCAGACATGCTAAGAGGGGTGTGACGCCCTTCCCTGGCTCTCCCTGTCAGGTTCTTACCTGCGTGTGGCTACTGCCTGTCACTAGGCACCACCAGGGACTCCACCAGTCCGGACTGTCCTTTTTTATTGTTTCTCTCCCCGCTCTAGCACAGATCTCAACAGATCCCCCTGCTAGGCAACCACCAGTCGCGTCCTAATACTAGTATTCCCAGAGACTCTGAATACTGGTATTGTTATTCTCTTCACCGCTGCCACCATTTGTTACAGTTTCCCTTCAGCCTTGGTCATTACCTTACCCTCCCTTCTGGTCTGTGAAATCCCAGCCAAGGATCAGGCCTTTGGTAAACCAAATTAAGTATTTATTAAAGATAACAAAGCTAACAAGATTAACAAGATTTCTTCTTAAGGCACATAAGCATATGGTTTTACTCAATACTAATCCGAACTCCACCCCCCTCCTTCTCCACTCTCTCCTGGCAAACCACTCTCTCAAACCCACCAAACAACCCACTCTTTCTCTTCTCCCCCCAGATTCCACTCTCACTCTTCCTTTTATACGTTCAGCCATTTTAAACACTCAGCCAATCATCTAGCATTCTACTGCCCATTCACTCCCCCTCCTCTTTCACTCCACTTACCATGTATCTTCTAAACAACCAACTCTTACCATATATACATTAATATAGGAACATCACATTCCCCCCCCCCCAAACAACGGCAGAGTATTATTCCTCTTCCAGGATTTATACGTCGCGTTAACAATATAAACAAGTCTCTATGGGGAAAATGTCTTTCTTTGTCTCTCCGTCTGGTCACATCACTGCAGTCCCAGCCACTTGCCTGGAAAGTCCATCAGCCAGTACATTGTCCTTGCCTTTTATGAACTGGAAGTCCACTTGATAGTCCTGTAGTGCCCAGGACCACCTCTGCAGCATAGTGTTATGGTTTTTCATAGTCTGCAACCATAACAAGGCCCGATGATCCGTAGTCACTGTGAATCTTCGTCCCCACACGTATGGGTGCAACTTGTTCAGTCCCCACACAACCGCTAGGCATCCTTCTGGACCGACGAATAGTTTTTCTCCCTTGGCGTCAGCTTGCGACTCAGGTACGCCACTGGATGTCTGGTGCCTTCTCTCTCCTGTAGCAAGACAACTCCCAGCGCTAGGTCCGACGCATCTGCAGCCATGATGAATGGTTGCTCATAGTCCGGTGCTATTAATATGGGTCCTTGGCACAAGGCTTGCTTCAGCAGATCAAAAGCCTTCTGACATTCATCCGTCCATACCACACGCTCAGAACACTTCTTCTTTGTTAATTCATGCAAGGGGGTTGCTATTTCCCCAAAATTTCTCACAAACTTCCTATAAAAACCAGCCACACCTAGAAATGCCCTTACTTGTTTTTTGGTTAAGGGGATCGGCCACGCTTGTATTGCCTCCACCTTGCTCCATAAGGGGGTGATTTTCCCACTCCCCACCTTATGTCCTAAATAGATTACTTCCTTTAGTCCAAACTGGCATTTCTTAGCTTTTATTGTGAGGCCTGCTTTTCTTAAGGCCTCCAATACTGTTGTCAGGTGTTGGACATGCTCAGGCACCGACTTGTTAAAAATGGCCACGTCATCGATATAGGCCACTGCAAAATCTGACATGCCTCACAACACAGTATTGATTAGCCTCTGAAATGAACTTGGTGAGTTCCTTAGTCCCATGGGTAAGGTCACAAACTCATATAACCCATCTGGTGTACTGAAGGCAGTTTTGGCTCTGGATTGCTCGTCTAGTTCCATTTGCCAAAATCCTTTACAGAGGTCTAACGTAGAGATAATGGTTGCTGCCCCCAATAACTCTAACATTGCGTCTACCCTAGGCATAGGATACGCATCTGGGACAGTAATTTTATTGATTAGCCGATAATCAATGCAAAACCTTGTCGTTCCATCTTTTTTCGGAACCAGGACAATACTTGAGGCCCAGGGACTGATGGATTCCCTGATCACTCCTAATTCCAGCATATCTTCCACCTCCTTTTTGATCTCATTCAAAACTTTCCCATTCACACGGTACGGAACGGATCTGATTGGGGCATGATCTCCAGTATCAATGGAATGTATAACTATACTGGTTCAGCCAGGTTTGTTGCTAAAGAGATTCCTATAGGTTTTCAAAACTCTCAGAATCTCTTCTTTTACTTCCTCCTTCACCTCCTCTGACCATTCCACTTGATCTACCCCTCCTTTGTCTTTGCTTTCCTGTACCAAATCTGGAAGTTCAGGCCCACTTCCCTCAGGGAATAAGGTAACTTGCAACACCTGTACATCCCTGGTATGGTAAGGCTTCAACATATTTACATGAACCACTTTGCTTTTGTCCAATTGGTCTGTGGTGATTACATACGTCACTGTGTCAAGCCTTTCTCTGTTGGTATATGGTCCTTCCCAGTTAGCCTGTAATTTGTCATGTTTCCTGGGTATGAACGCCATAACCATATCTCCCAGATCATACACACGTTCCCTGGCTGTTCTGTCATACCAGTAACGTTGCTTCTGCTGAGCTTGACTCAAATTCTCTTTCACCACTTCCATCATTTGTTTCACTGGTTCACATTCACCCTTTCTCTCAGCGGGCATCCACAGTCTATATAAAATCCCATTCTCACACACAACTTGATTCCTCAGTTTGTCAGTGAAAGGAATCTGTTGGGTCAGAGCTTGTTCCTTTATCTGCTTCAAACTTATTTCTTTATGCAGCTCTTCCCTGAATTGCTCTGCTTCTTTCTTATCAGAGACCACTTGATACAGCTTGTCTCCTTCAGCAGGCCTGCTAGTGGTTGCTATGGTGACCTGAGGCTGGTTAACAGATTCCACCCTGTTTATTTCAGCCCCCCTTAATATGGCTTCTTTTTCTCTGCCAATTTGCTGTCTGGTCACTACATAGATCTTTCCTTGGGCTCCCATTAAATCTCTTCCCAGTATTACTGGTTCTTGTTGCTGGGCATTAATGCCTACTTTATATCGGCCCTCTCGGCCTCTCCAAGTCATTTCCACCAGGGCCACAGGCAAACTTTCTGGTTGACCCCTCACTCCTTGGATAGTCACAATTTCCTGAGGTAATATTACCTCAGATTTTATTAAATCTGGCCTCAGTAATGTCTGAGCGGCACCAGTATCAAGCAATGCCCAATAATTTGCCCCTTGTACACTCACTTCCTCTCTCAGACTTGAATCAAGGTCTGTTACTTCTGTCCAGTTTATCTGGCAGAACTGAACCTTTTTCGCTGTTTCTAAAGCCTTGGGCTCTGTTTTCACTGCCCTTGTCTGAGCAGGATTACTAATGGGGTTGGCAACCTCACATTGAAAATGTAGGTGCCCCGGTCTACCACATTTGTAGCATAATTTCTCCTCACTTTTAGGGTACACAGATCCACTCTGGGGTGTCCTGTGCCCTTCAGATTTTACTGAAGGACTCACTCGCTGTGGCACCACATCCTTTCTGCCACCACTATATGGTCTGGGTTTAAACTCTCTTGATGTTTTCCCCACCCAGCCAGTTCTATTGGAGGCGAAGTGATCCGCCATCTCTGCGGCCTCCTGCACAGATGTAGGGGAACGGTCTTTGACCAGGAGCCTTATTTCTGGTGGTAACTGATGGTATAATTGATCCAGTATCATGAGACTTTTCACCTCTTCCACTGACTGAGCTTTGGCACTACTCATCCACTTTCCAAATATATCCATCAGCTTTGCTCCCAGTTCAACAAAAGACCTCCCTGCTTGGATCTGACAGTTTCTGAATAACTTTCTAAAATAGTCAGGTCCTAGTCTGAACCTTTTGTATACTGCCTCTTTAAACTCAGCATAGGTGACGGGCTTGTCTGAGGGGAAATATTGGTATACCTCTGCCAATTCCCCTTTAATCAGATTTGATAAATACTGCATGTATTTATCTTCAGGTAGCCCCCACAACTGAGCTGCCTTTTCAAAGGTTGTGAGATAAATTTGAGGATCTTGACCAGGCTCATAGACAGCAAAGTCCTTTGGAGTAATTTTTATTTTTGCTCCATCTCTGTCTTTCCTTGTCTCATCAGAATGAAACTTCTCTCTTTCAAATTTTAACTTTTCTGCCTGTAATTCCGCATCCACTCTCATTCTCTCAGTTTCCATCCTCAATCTCTCAATTTCCAACTCCCTCTGCTTGTCTTTTTCCTCAGCCTCAAAGACCCGCTGTTTATCTTTCCCATCAGCTTCCATCCTCAATCTCTCAGTTTCCAACTCCCTCTGCTTGTCTTTTTCCTCAGCCTCCCATCTTAACTTCTCTCTCAGGTACTCTATATAAGCGGGATTGCTTAAGTATCCTTCTGGGATCTCTTCTCTGACAGGTTGTTTTTGCTGGGCAGTTGCAAATCCTATAAGTGCTACCCTCAATTCATCTACCCCTTTACCCTCGTGAGGTAAATTGAATGTTACGCACCTCTTCACCAGCTCCTCTCTTTTCATTTTTATGTATTCAGCCATGGTGTTTGAGTTCACTCACTCTTTGCCACACACTCTTTGCCAGTCACTCTCACAAATAATCTTGTTTTGTTATTTCTGTTTGCCACACCACTGTTAGGGATTCTCTAGTATTCGTATCTCACTGCTACAGCCAACACCTGTGACGTAGTCTCCTTTGTCACCATGTGTCTTTGGGATTCTCTTTGGTTCGTATCTGGATTCTCTGTTGTTCATATCCCACCACTACTACCACATGTGACGCCCTTCCCTGGCTCTCCCTGTCAGGTTCCTACCTGCTCGTGGCTACTGCCTGTCACTAGGCACCACCAGGGACTCCACCAGTCCGGACTGTCCTTTTTTATTGTTTCTCTCCCCGCTCTAGCACAGATCTCAACAGATCCCCCTGCTAGGCAACCACCAGTCACGTCCTAATACTAGTATTCCCAGAGACTCTGAATACTGGTATTGTTATTCTCTTCACCGCTGCCACCATTTGTTACAGTTTCCCTTCAGCCTTGGTCATTACCTTAACCTCCCTTCTGGTCTGTGAAACCCCAGCCAAGGATCAGGCCTTTGGTAAACCAAATTAAGTATTTATTAAAGATAACAAAGCTAACAAGATTAACAAGATTTCTTCTTAAGGCACATAAGCATATGGTTTTACTCAATACTAATCCGAACTCCACCCCCTCCTTCTCCACTCTCTCCTGGCAAACCACTCTCTCAAACCCACCAAACAACCCACTCTTTCTCTTCTCCCCCCAGATTCCACTCTCACTCTTCCTTTTATACGTTCAGCCATTTTAAACACTCAGCCAATCATCTAGCATTCTACTGCCCATTCACTCCCCCTCCTCTTTCACTCCACTTACCATGTATCTTCTAAACAACCAACACTTACCATATATACATTAATATAGGAACATCACAAGGGGATATTTGCTTGCTTTTAAGAAATGCCTTTGATTTGGTATAAGCATTCACATCTTGTTCTTTTTTAAAAAAAACATTTGTCAGCCTAATCCTAATGTTGCATGGAAGTACATTCTATTGATTTCAGTATCTTTTCTTTCATCTAGCTGTTTTAAGATGAGGACAGTCATGTCACTGATTTCCTTTATTCCAATATTTTATTAATTTACTTAGATAATTATCCCAGTCTGCGTCTGTGCTGGAATTGCTTTTTAAGTTGTTTTTAAGTTGTTTTTAAATATGTTTTTAAGATGTTTTGTTTTAATATATTTTTTAAGATGTTTTGTTTTAATATGTTTTAAAGTCTTTTGTTATTAAATATGTTTTAAAGAGCTTTTAGTGTTTTTGTTTCGACTCTGGGTTCCTTTTGGAAGGAAGGGCAGGATATGTTCAATAAATAAATTTGTATACCACCCTTTGCACAAGCCACTGGGCAGTTTACAACAATATATTTAAAAATCCATAAAATTAATAAAAGGACACAACCTTAAAAATACATCACATATCACCAGAGAATAGTTAGCAGCTGCAGCAGGTCTCAACGCCTCCCGAAAAAGATGTGTCTTAACTGGCCATCTAGAACTATAAAGAGGTAGGGACAGATGCACCTCAATAGCATGTGAGTTCCACATATGAGGACGCATCACTGAAAAGTCCTTTCTGGGGCTCTACATCACATACCTCATATTGAGGAGGGACTACCAGGAGGGCCTCCTCTGCTGATTTTAGAGCACAGGCAGATCAATATGGAATATTCTCCCTGCTGACAAGCCCTGCACTAATACACACATGGCAACATCTTTCCCTCTTCCATCAAAGCCCTGCTCAAAACACAGGGCCTTTAGGGCAAGACCCTAACTGTAATCCCCAGTCTTTCCTTCCAACTGGAATGAAGGCAAAATATGCGTACCTGTCTTTGGTACTCAGATATTGCCTGCCTCTGTTCTGTCACCACAGTCAAAGTTCAAAGTGATTGCAGTTGAGCTCTGTGATCATGAAAAATCATAGCGAGCATGCAGGAGTGTGTAAAAGATCTGGGCCTCATGCCCCCTGGGTCACTCCCTAACCTAGTAGGTGTTACTGATGGGTCTCAAAAACATGTGCATTTATTTATTCATTACATTTGTCTCCCACCTTTCCTCCAAGGAGCTCAAGTTGACATACATGGTTCTCCTCTCCATTTTATCCTCACAACAACCCTGTGAGGTAGGTTAGACTGAGAGGTAGTGATTGGCCCTAGATCACCCAGTGAGATTCATGGCTGAGTGCAGATTTGAACCCTGCTCTCCCAGGTCCCAGTCCAACACTCTAACCACTACACCACATTTGCCAGATTATGGGGAGTTGCAAATATAGGCTGTTGGAATCCATCAGTGATACTGCTTTGGGGATTTCCTTGGTGTTCAAAGTAGCAGGAATTATGTTGTTCATTTTGTGAAACATCAATGGCCTGAGACCATCCTCTTCCTGTTTTCAAAAGCTTCATTGTTTGCTTGCCTGAAAGCAATGCTTTCCTGTCACATTGAACCTAACAAATGGCTCTGCTTGGCAGCTGCCTGTCCTCTTACCTGAGGGCAGAGGAACAAAAGCATGCCTGGGAAAGCGGTTGCCTTTTTTGCCCAGTTAGGCAATCACTTGCCAACATGGGCCTGCACAGACTCCACAACTGGCGCTCTCAGTTGTGCAGATAGCTTGGGGAAGCTGATGCTCCTGTTCTCAAAGTTATGCAGGAATCAGATATGCTCCAACATGGGATCCAGTTCCAAAATACGCTTCTGTTTGTTATGAAGGAGCAAGGATTATCTCTTGTTTCAAAACAAACCTGAAGCTCAGAGGACCTCTCATCTTGGCATGAAAAGGATAAGGAACTTCAAACAATGTTATGTTAAATCAGTTTTTGTCATTTCTGAAGCCTGCACTTATTATTCTGTTAACAAGCAGGAATCTCGGCCCTTTATGCTTTTCCTGGAGCTATTTTTATTTAAGTGAAGCATTTCACATTATGCCACAATCATTTACCTTCAATAGAAATGAGCTACATTGATGACTGTAAGTTAATCACAGCAGCTCTCCTTTGTTATTTGGCATCTTATATGTCAATTACTCAGAGTCTTTCAAACTTAGTTTTGGAAAGGAACCCTTTCAAGCCTGAGATTTCTGTTTTTGAACCACAGTGACCTTTTCCTAAAGCTTCCACAGTGAAGAACTTAATCAAGTTAATGTGGATTGCGTTGGAAGGATTGTATTCCTGCAAAAGTGGTGAATCTCCTTTGACAGGAATTGCTAGACCTTCCGTCAACCTCATTTGAGCACTGATGAATGAGAGATGATTTTGAAAGTTGTTAGTCTGGTCAGGAAAACAGATGATCAGTTCTGCCACTGCAATGAAGGACGCTTCCTATAATAACATTTCATTTGACAGAGTTAAGCGATGAACCCAAGGAGACACTTGCTGGGGACAGTTGTCAGGAATAAACATTCCAGTGAGACAGCAGGATCGTGTGGAGTAGTTTTTTCCTGGAATATACCAGTCAGACCCTAGAAAGGGGAAAACGTGCCACACATAGAATTATTATGTTGGGGAGAAGGGCTCAATATGAGTTTTCTCTCATATATTAGCCGTTCAATTTCAGGAAGGTTTTTTTTTTATGGGGAAACATTTAAATGTACAATCGTCCACCTGCTATTAGAGGTGTTATGATCCAGGATCATGCAGTTCTGCTGAATGTGTAGATTGCTTGGCTTTTGATGTCATTATTCACAGAAGAACAATATATTAGCAATGCTGAACTGACATCCTTTCCACACAGCTTTCTGAAGTCACACATTTCATATATTCTTTTCCTGCTTAGGCCCAAAGAACTTAAACAAGTACTGGAATAATTTCTTAAAATACAAATCCCTAAATACCTTATATTATGCAGGGCTTGACATGCAACGTAGAGTCCAACAATCGTTAGTGAGCTGCCCAAACTGTTGTGGATAGGTTACTAAACAAAACAGTGCCAGCCTGGCCCCAACACTAAAGATACTTGGTGTGGTTGTGGAGTTCTAATGCCCTGATCCTATAAGCCTCTACAGAAGAGGGTGCGTCTGAGAAGAACTGCATACAGGTTCCAGCACAGGAAGCTGCCTTAAGCTGAGCTGGACCATTGATCCATGTAGCTCAGCATTGACTAACTGACAGCGGCTGTCCATGCTTTCAGACTGGGGTCTCTCCTAGCCCTCCTTTGCAATGCTGGTGATTGAACCTGGGACCTACTGCATGCAAAGCAGATGTTCTAATACCTAGCTATAGCTGTTCCCCACAAAAATCAATGTGAGGCAGCAACCTGGAGCCATGTACTGACTTAGGCACCCAGTCACAGTCCTCTGCTGGACACGCCTCCCTTCCCTACTGCTGACTTCAGACCTTTCAGGACCTCCCACAGCAAAGTGTTGGGCCCATCACTGTCTCTGTTTGAGCCTACAGCAAAGTGTTTCCATTGGCTACACCTGGAAAGCAAACGAGTTGATCTAACAATCAGTTGCGAAATCTGCCTGAAGCTGAATTTTTTAAAAAATGCACTCGAGTTGATCCAACCAGATTTTAGAGTAAAAAGGGGTGGGGTTTGACTAGCATCATGTGCCCCTGATTTCAGAAAAGAGAGATGGAGATGCACTGAAACCAGCACAACAGTAAGTGTGTCTCTACTAGGGATGTGCTAGAATTCTGCCCAATTCAGATTTAGTACTGAATTGTCCATTAATTTGCTTATTCTCAATTGCCAAGGATCGGATTTTAATGTAGCGAGTTTCTGCAGCTATTTTTGAAAACAAACTTAAAAAAACAAAAAGATCTGCCTCTAAAACATTGATTATAAGAATAATTTATTATTTCCTTTTAAAATATTGACATTTCCTTCAAAATATCAATATTTTTAAAGAAAATATTGATATTTCCTTCAAAATATCGCTATTCCTTCAAAAATATTACCAATATTTTTTCTGAGCAAACCCCCCACCACAGATCAGTAAAAGCAGCAGCTAGGTTGATGGAAAGCTAACGGATCCCATCCCTATGCTCTATCCCAAGAGAGGACTCCTTCAAACAGAGGACAGCCATTCAGAGGATTGCAAAGTAGGACATATGGCCACCCTAATACCAATCTACATTGTTGTTGCCTAACAGTAAAGGATTTTAAAAGGCAAGGCAATCCTCTTAGCCCCACTTTCATGGTGGAAGCCCAGGATTCTATGTAGGAAAACCCTCTACAATAAGAGAACTTATGTCTTAATTATTATTATTTTTAGTTATTTTACCTAATGGCTATAAGGATTTAAATAAAATACAGTTACGCAGATCCTCCATTAATCAAAGAGAGCTGTAAATATATATAACATAGCATTGCATAATTTACTGCATGTTTATATACAATCATATTTTTAAAGTGTGTCTGAACTCCTGTCAGCCAAATGCATGAATCACTCATACTCTGATAGGCACATGCTATGTACTACTTTCCAAACATGTTTCCCACAAATGCTGTCTTGGAATCAGGAATCTCCTGATTTGGACATGAGCATCTGTTCCCTGTTTAACAAAGGCACTGCAAATGCAAAACAAATCAAGCAAGGCATTAGTAAGCAATGCATTTATAACGACAAGAAGAGGAACAAGAAGAAGTGGCGTCCCACGGGCATCTGGTTGGCCACTGTGAGAACACAGAATACTGGACTAGATGGGCCTTTGGCCTGATCCTGCTGGGTTCTTCTTAGGAGGAGAAGACAGGTTTATAAGAAGCAGCGAGAATGAGACATTATTAAAGATTTTATGAAATTCTTCAAATCTGTGGGAAAGGTTATGTGTCTTCAGATGACCAGTCATAGTCTCCTCCTGTAATCATTTCTTAGGGTTGTTGTGTTAAAAATGAGCTGTTCTTCGCTCTGGTCATAGGAAGGAACCAGACAGCAGTTTTAAAAGTAAAATATAAAAAGTTTATTAAAAGGCACTCACAAGAAACAACTACAATGTGGGTGCAGTCAACACCCTCCTGCCTTTGTCCCCAAAAAGCTTATATACTCTTCAGTAAGCATCTTACAGGAAGCTTACAACAGGAACTCCAAATAAGGCAGCACTATCCTATTTCACATTCTGCACGGCTGATTTCCAGTTTACAACAGTACAATATTTCCTGATCATGCTTCCGGCCATTCCCTGATTTCTCCTATGGTCATACTTCCGGTCATCTCTAGATCATGCCCTGACTGCGTGCTCAGCTTATTCTACAGAGGCGGCGAATGCACGTCATCCGTTGCCTCATGGAGGTGCTAAGCCATAACAGTAGATAACTTTCAAGGATATGTTAAGCTGTACTGTTACAAAGGAATTAACCCATAACAAGGTGCATGAAGCCATATTAGAACGTGGTCTGTGGCATCCAACCACATCATAAGGAGACATTCACCATGTATCCGAAACCAAACAGAAATCTGGGGAAAGGGATTTTAACAATTATCACATACCTAGATATTTAAAATGACCAATGTGATGAGGTTGTTTATCTATGGCCCTCAGGAGGATGGACTGTAGGAGCCTCGTGGGGTTCTTTAATTCCACACTACCACATACACTCACCTCTGTAATGACAGAAAGGATTTTGTTGGCCATGTCACATCACTGGCCATGCCACACTTGTTCGTCACACTCTTGAATAAAGGCATGCCTTCTTAACTATGAGTGTTATTCAAGGAACTGTGAGCATTGCCATTGGATAGATGACAGATGGGCAAGCCATCCAATAACATCTGAAGGGACACAGGTTCCCATCCCTAGCCTAGATCCAGAAGGGGGGGGGTCCACTGGGGCACCATCCCATGAACAAAGTTAAGTAGTTTCTGGAGTTGAGGAAAGCTAAAGTTGAAGATTGGGATTGAGGGAAGCTCCTGGAGATTGTGATGCAGCCTTTCCCACCTGCTGCTGTAGTACACAGGCCCAGTAGTTGCTTTGCCACCCTCATCTTCTAACATCTCAGGGGCTTCTGCCCCAGGTCTCTCCCATCCTTCAGCTCACTAGATTTACAATGCGAGACAAGACAAGATAGTTGTTAGAGATGGGGCCTTCTCTGTGCTGATGCCTCATCTATGGAACTCCTCCCCTATAGGTGTTCATCAAGTGTCTTCCTTGCTAGTGTTTAGGCACTAGGTAAGGGTTGTGGTTGCTATTCCATTTTGGCCTGGGCATTTGCTATTAAGAGAATTTATACCTTTCTCAGGCTTTTATTAGGCTCTTTTTTGGGGGGGGGTCATTCTTTGTAGTTACTGTTTTTGATTTGTTGTAAGCTGTCTCAGGGACTATGTGGTTGCAAGGTGCGATAGAATTATTTTAAATTAATAAAAATAAACTCCAACTCTGCATCCACAACATACTGTTTGCAAATTCCACATAGGGCCATTCTTCAGGTGATGCAAACATGAATCCTTAAATGTAATACCAGAAATATGGCAAAAATAAATTGAAATTCATGCATGTGAAGAGGGTATGAGAAAATAATTATCCCATAGATGAAGCCAAGATGCAAGCAGTTAAGTTGCAAAGTATTTGATAGCAGGGGATCTTTGTTTAAAAGGTAACGTACCAAATACATTATTCTTGGGCCAAGTATAAGTCAGCATTAAGTCAAATACACAGAATGAAAAGGACTTAGAAGACAAAAATTAGCTCCTGTTATATAATACCCTAGATGGGCAAGCAATTACAGTGATGCACAAGACAGCGGGTTTTCTTTCTCACGTGAAATATCTATTCTGTTGAAATGCCTCATAAAGAAAATATATCTATTGATTGCAGGTTATACAGAAAGAGCCTGGCTGAGTTGTTTGTAGGCTTGTTTGTTCTACTTGTATTGTTACTGCAGCTGTGAAGATGAAGCCTATTTCCAGTGGAGTATTGATAACATGGCAGAGGTGGTGATACAGAGTAAGGAGAAAGCCATGTTATTGCAAGGGCAAATGTGTGTATGAAGAGGGAAAGAGAGGACAGAACAGAAGAGAGAGAATGTATTGACAGTTCTGAACATTTTAAAAAATAAAAACAAAGAACAAACACAAGATGTCTCATAGCCTAGTTCAGATGTGGGGAACTTTTGGGCCCCCAGATGTGGGTAAACTACAACTCCCATTAGTGCCAGCAAGCATGGCCAATGGCCAAGGATGATGGGAGTTTTAGTTCAGGAATATCTGGAGGGCCAAAGGTTCCCCACACTTCCCCTAGTGCTTCCTGATGTGCTTACCTTCCTTTTGAGGTGGGCAAGGGGTGTTTGTGAGTGTCCTTTCTTTCATTCCGCAGACTATCTCACAACTGCACTCTGCAATCTTCCTAGATGCCCAGGATTCAATTAAAGTCCAGGTGAAGACATCATGGAGTAAAACCTTGGGGCTTTTTCAGATCAGGGGGCAGGCACAAGCTGGCTGCAGAGTGCTGGAAAAAAGTTTACTGGAAAGAAAAACATATGTAACACTCTTGGCCACCTCACAACAATAAGGTAAGCTCAAAATTCTGCACTGACTGAAAATTTCAAGCATCCTGAGAATGAGGCCAAAAAATAGAAACCTTTTTTCATAGAGGAAGAAAACTTTTAAGGACAGATTTCAGAACAGCATTAGAAATGAGAGTCACATTCAAAGATACTGAGATTCTTGAAAATAGTGTAATGATTGTTACTGGGTGTCTGACCATATTCCACAAACTGGAAAGGACATTCTGATGCTTCATTGGCATAAAAGAACAGTAAGTGTGCACTGGAGTGATCATGAAGAGTGGGCTTTTTCAATTATCGTGTTCTCACTTTATAATTCCCTACTTATGGAGAGCCAACTGATCAGTGTGCTGGGGTTCTTTAAGAAGGTAGGCAGAGCTTCCTTTTATTTAGGAGGTATTTGCTTTGATAAGAAACTACTGGTGCCATTTGAGGGGGTAGCTGCTGATTGGTCTGCCACTTTGTTTTGTTGTGGTTTTAAATAAGAGCTAAAACAAAAATAAAAAATATTTTATTATAAGCACATACCAACCTCAAAATGTATCATTCTGATACTGCAATTGAAACTTGATTTTGAAAATGAACTATTTTGATTCGTTTGAAATGTACTAATATGTTACTAAAATCAAACACTGACTGTATGCCAGCTGTCAAATATTATCAAATAGTGACAACTACATGTAAGATATAGTCACTGATTGCTACTGCATGTCATCTTTCAGATACTATCAAATGTTGTCTGCTGTTAAAAAAAGTGTTGCATATCAAATGCTGATATGGAATATTACATATTAAGTCTTTGCTGATCAATGGAACATTCAGTGGAATGTCCTGCATGCAAGTTTACTGAGGAAAATCATGGGGATAAGTTTTTAAAGGGTGAATAAGTTTCATCTCTATTTTAGTGTGTGTATATGTGTGTTATTTCAATTGTATTGTCATGTTTGATATTTTAATTTTTGATAGCTACTCCAAGAACCCTCCTTTTGCAATTTTTTAATCATAAATCTAGAATAAAATGAATGAATAAACAATGTTGGGCTGAGATATTTTGTTGTCTGAAGGAGAGAATTGAATACTTCTCCCCAAATCAGTGGAGCCATCCGAGTAGGACTTTGGAGAAGACATGCAGCTGAATAAGCAGGAGAGACCCAAATGCAGCACACCTGGCTAAGGATGGGTGAGAAATTCAATTCAGTTTGCATTTCAAGCTGAATCCATCAAATCTGCACTTTCTGAAAAAATATGAGAACTAAAATACAGCCATCTCTTTGAAATTTGCACATAATCGAATTTTGCAATGCAGTTCGCCAACCAATCAATGTTTATAAAAATGCATATGTTAAGGGAAAGTAAAAATGAATATGTGAGCAGTTTATATGACAAGAACGTGCTTGCAAAAATGTGTACATTAGTGAAAAGTGCATATAGAAATGTGTTTATTAGGAGAAATTCACACTAAAATGCTGGAGAATTTTCATGAGAATGAAAAAAATATTTTTTTGTAAATTACTGCAGAAATGTCGAGAACTGAATTTAATATTGAAAAACTTAGAAACCAAGAGAATCAAAATTGTCAGATCTTTCCATCCCTATACTTGGCTTACCACACTTTGAAGTAAGTGAAGTAATAGATATTACCATCTACAGGGGAAAGGCATAAGACTATTAATCCTGGGTCTAATAATACCTAGATGCATTACTGTCTCTCCCTCTGCTAGGTCCCAACACTTTAAAAAGTCCTAGCCTTCATCTGCCCCCCTAAGTTCAGCTGCCTGAAGCAGCTTGTGTCACCTTGGTAAGGCTGGCCCTGTGGGGAAAAAATAGCCCACCTGATAATGACTCTTCAGCATCTGATATGTTCTTGTTTTTTTTCCAAAGGACAGAGTTCTGTGCATTTGCCATTCGAATGGCACATATTCCACCTTTTTCCCTTGGTGATACTCTTTTTGCAGATGTACTTCTACTTGGGAGGCAAAGACACATTTATCACTCTTTGGATTTCACATAAGGAGCCATCAGCTGACCAGCCTTTCTCCCCAAGTTCTACCTTCCATTGAAAAAAATCTTTTGCATGTCACAGCTGTACCACATGCAAACCACTATGCAAGCACAGGGGAAGAGTCAGTTTCTATTACTGGGGCAAAGGAATTATTTGTCCTTGCGGGCTGCCACAGAAATGCTCAAGGCCAGATCCATTGTCATATGGCTCTAACATAGGAGTCTGCTGTCAGTTTTAGAAATACATCTACATTTTGCTTTGACAATTCTTTTAATTACATGAAATCACTTACACAAGAGGATCCTCAGGATGCAGTTACCATTACAGTAAACCGCAATGTGAGCAAACTGTATTGTAAAATTACTTACGTGAATGTTGTGTTATAACAACTGTGGTTTGTGTGAATAATTATAACTGTATGTGTGGGGGGGAGGACTGGTAGTTTACTTCTAATAGAGGTTTGGGAGATACTGTGTATAGCTGGTGTTTTATTGGTAGTCTGCCAATTGGCTATGTGCTTTGTGAGGTTTTTCATTATGTCAGTTGCCATTAGATACCATATGGTCAGCAGAATTGAAAAGGTAAAGCTGTGATAGGTCCTTCAGTGGACATTCCATTTGCATCCTTTGGTTCTTAGTTAAAGACCAATGGAATAGTGGATTGTCAGAAGGAACCTTTCAATTGGTTAAAGGGTTCTGATTGGAGAGAATAAAAAGGCAGACACAACAGTGATGAGAAGTGTCCACAGTTGGACTCTGAAGGTGTCTGAGAAGAGACTGTGAAGGAAGTCTGGAGCTGGGAAGAGGAAGAGGAGCAGCAGTTGTAGCTGCCACTACCAGAGCAGCAGCAGCAGCCATATTTCCCCAGACAAATCCCCCTGAAAGCAACAGCATCTTGTAAGGGCTGCATACACACCATATATTATATAGCAGGTGAATCAAGGGGGGAATCCAGAGCACAGCCTTCTTCCGATTTCTTGGATGAGTTTCAGTTGGTACAGCTTGAGGACGTTGACAGGGTGCTTGGACAGGTTCGTGCAACCACTTCTGTGCTGGATCCTTGCCCTTCCTGGCCAGAGCTTGGAAAAGTTACTTTTTGAACTACAACTCCCATGAACCCCAGCCCGCATGGCCACTGGATTGGGCTGATGGGAGTTGTAGTTCAAAAAAGTAACTTTTCCAAGCTTTGTTCTTGGCTAATAAAAGCTAGCAGGGATGGAACAGCCAGCTGGGCCAGGGAAGTGATTAATGCCTCTCTGCCTGGAAGAGGCGGTAGTGAGACCACTCCTGAAGAGGACCTCCCTGGACCCAGAAAATCTTAATAACTATAGGCCGGTAGCAAATGTTCCATTCCTGGGCAAGTTCCTTGAATGAGTGGTGGCAGGCCAGCTCCAGACACTCTTGGATGAGACCGATTATCTGGATCCATTTCAGTCAGGTTTCAGGCCTGGTTTTGGCACAGAAACAGCCTTGGTCGTCCTATATGATGACCTCTGTCAGGAAAGAGACAGGGAGAGTGTGACTCTGTTGATTCTCCTTGATCTCTCAGCAGCTTTCGATACCATCGACCATGGTATCCTTCTGGGAAGACTGGCTGAGTTGGGAGTGGGAGGGACTGCATGGTGGTGGTTCCGCTCCTACTTGGCAGGTTGGCTCCAGATGGTGGTGCTTGGGGAACATTACTCTGCACCCTGGACTCCATATGGGGTTCCACAGGGGTCAGTTCTGTCCCCCATGCTGTTCAGCATCTACATGAAACCGTTGGGTGCGGTCATCCGGAGCTTTGGAGTGCGTTGACATCAGTATGCTGATGACACGCAGCTCTATTTCTCCTTTTCATCTTCTTCAGGTGAGGCTGAACCAGTGTCTGGCTGCGACAATAGACTGGATGAGGGCTAGTAAACTGAGGCTCAATCCAGACAAGACTGAGATGCTGCTAGTGGGTGGTTCTTCTGACCAGGTGGTGGATGTCCAACCTGTCCTGGATGGGGTTACACTCCCCCTGAAGGAGCAAGTTCGTAGCTTGGGGGTTCTCCTAGAACCATCTCTGTCACTTGAGGCTCAGGTAGCCTTGATGGCACGGAGTGCCTTCTACTAGCTTCGGTTGTTGGTCCAGCTATGCCCCTATCCAGACAGTGGTAACCTGGCTTCAGTTGTCCATGCTCTGGTAACCTCCAAATTAGATTACTGCAATGTCCTCTACGTGGGGCTGCCTTTGAAGACGGTCCAGACACTGCAGCTTGTGCAAAATGCAGCGGCCAGATTAGTAACAGGGACCAGATGGTTTGAACATATAAAACTGATTCTGGCCCACTTGCATTGGCTGCCTGTATGTTTCCAAGCTCGAATCAAGGTGCTGGTTTTAACCTATAAAGTCTTACAAGGCTTGGGACCACGACTTCCGGGAAGGGTGACTTAGCCTGTGCCTGCTTTTGAGACGGGCTCCTGCCTCAAAAGAAGCTTATTCAGATATATCAGTCAGTTTTTTCTTTTTTTTTGACTGATTAAACTTCTCCCGGGTAGGGAGAAACGAAGAGATTAACCTCAAAGCCTATTTTTGTTGGGACGACCAGATCTCATTAATTTATGGGACGAGGTCCAGCCGACGAAGGTGGGACGGATTTTCAACAGCAAGCTCTATCTGATAAAGCGAACGTTCATCTTATCTTCTAAGAGAGAACGCACTAACAGGCAAGCACCCTTCTTTCTATATTTTTCTTTTACTTGACTTAAATTGTTGCTGTTTAAAAGAGATTTGCCAGATTGATCGGTTTTTGACATCTCACTGGGGAGCCATAACTTCTCTCTGCTACGCACTAATTAATAGCTTATCTCTGTTTTTGTTGCAAAAAGCTGTCCTGGATTTGCATTCTAAAGATATACACAGAAGAGGGATTTCTATTCCAGATTTTTATTTTGAAGAACATTATATTGTCTGAGACTACTCTCTTTTTGGTCTATTTTATTTTGACGAATCTGTTTCCTGACAACTGCCATTAATTGTTTCGATCCTGGGAACTGCATTTTGTTTACTTAACTATGGAGAGATAAGGCTGTCTGCTCTGTTTATACTGTGATGTCACCAAGTTTGGAGTATTAACCCAATTGTTGCTGAAATAAGAAGTGGTTTTCCTATATTTTTCTTTTAAAATGGCAATTAAGAAAGTGGCTGAGAATCTGGAAATAACTATGTTTCAGAAAATAATGGATGAGATTGAGATAACGAAACAAAACCTGCGACAGGGTTGTAAGGAGCTGAAAATTGAATTGAGTAAAATGACGCAGGAGATTAAAGATATAGGGGTCCCTGTGAGAGAGGTGACCCTGGAAGGGGTCCCTGTGAGAGAGGAGACCCCGGAGATTGGAACAAACGTGGAACAGGAAAAAGATTTGGAGTCTATGGACTTTAGAAATAAAATCTATTGTTTGGAGACACAGGAGATTAAAGACATAGGGGTCCTTGTGAGAGAGGAGACCCTGGAGACTGGAACAGGGGTCCCTGTGAGAGAGGAGACCCTGGAGACTGGAACAGGGGTCCCTGTGAGAGAGGAGACCCCGGAGATTGGAACAAACGTGGAACAGGAAAAAGATTTGGAGTCTATGGACTTTAGAAATAAAATCTATTGTTTGGAACTCAATGTTATCTCTGAAGAAATTAATGAAGATTCTAGAGATAAAGTTATCAATGGCATGGATAATCTTCTGGACTGGAATGATGTGATGGAGCCCAATATAGAGAAAATCTATGGAATTAACTGCAGCCATGTGACAATGGAAAAACTTTCAAGAGATGACCCAGTGTATTTTGAAAAAAAGAACAGAGATATGATTTTACAGCAGTATTTCAGCAACCTATTCAGAATGGATGGCAAGAAAATATTTGGGATAGAGGTAATTCCCATCAGACTCTTACTATATGACTATGGCTTTGACAGCAAGATTATTATGGAATACTGATAATGGAAGATTGGATACTGAAATTACTGGACTTAACAAGACTACTGAAGATGGAAGATAGAAAATGGAACTAATAGGGATAATAGAACAATGGCTACTGAAATTACTGAACCTAACAGATTCTGATGTGATGGATTAATTGAAATGTTTATTTTGACTATGGTTATGACAATAAGATTATCATAATTAGTAATGAGATGGATTAATCGATATGCTTATCTGGAAAAAAAAAATTGATAGATATATTTCTTAAAGAATTGAAACCTCTCTTTGACTTTTTGTGGAAAGAATAAAGTAATGTTTATGAGATTTGATGATTAAGTAAGATAACTATTGGAGGAAAGTGATTTTATAATATGACTTAAGAGACAGGATTGTTATATATTATAGACTTATAACTGATCTGATCTTTGACAAATGGGAAGTCAATATTTTACTCTTTATTTTTTATTTTTATTTTTATTTTTATTTTTTTTTTTGTTTAACTATTTTTGATTTTGTTTTTTTGTCTTTGAATGTTTTATGATTTCGTCTTGTATGTTTTATGAAAATTTGAATAAAAATTATTGAAAAAAAAAAAAAAAAAAAAAAAAAAACAAGGCTTGGGACCACAATACCTGATGGAATGCCTCTTCTGACACGAACCCACCCGTACACTACGCTCAACATCCAAGGCCCTCCTCCAGGTGCCTACTCAGGGAAGCTCAGAGGATGTAAACCAGGGAAAGGGCCTTCTCAGTGGTGGCCCCCAAATTATAGAATGATTATTTTGATGAGGTGCGCCTGGCGCCAATACTGTTATCTTTTATACAGCGCGGGACCACGATATCTGTCGGAACACCTCTCCCGATATGAACCTGCCCGTTCACTACGGTCTACTACGAAGGTCCTCCTCCGGGTCCCAACCCATAGGGAGGCCCGGAGGGTGGTGACAAGATCTAGGGCCTTCTCAGTGGTGGCCCCCGAACTATGGAATAGTCTCCCTGAGGAGGTGCGCTTGGCGCCGACACTATCATCTTTTCGGTGCCAAGTTAAAACCTTCCTCTTCTCTAGGCATTTTAGTTTAAGTTAATTTAATTTTAAATTGTTGTAATCTGATTTCAGTTTGTACAGTTTTTATATACTTTGTTTTATGAGATTGTGTAATTTTATTGTATTTTTTGATGTTCACCGCCCAGAAAGCTATTGCTAGTCGGGAGGTATATAAGTTTAATAAATAAATAAATAAATAAATAAATAAATAAATATTCAGCGCCAGGTCAAGACTTTTCTCTTCTCCCAGGCATTTTAGCATGTGTTTTTAAATTGCTTTTTAAAAATGTGTTTTTAAATGTGTATATTTGTTTTTAATGTTTTTAAACTTCCCAGAGAGCTTTGGCTATGGGGCGGCATACAAATGCAATAAATAAATATATTTAAAGCACATCCCCCCTCCCCAATCCTGAGAATGGTAGTTTACCCCCATAGAGCTACAATTCACAGTACCTTTAACAAACTGAACATCCCAGATTTCGTGTGTGAGTGTGTACTTTAATGCGCTTTAATTGTAAGGTACATATGCAGCCCAAGTTCCATCACTCCCAGGGAAACTTGCAGCATTTCATTACAAAGGCAGCTGGATCATCTTTGTAAAACATTTTAAAGGAAGAGTGGCAGCACTGCAACTCATAGACCACCTCATAAAGGGATCCACAGGACTCTGGATTCAGAAGTGGACTCATGTTCGATCTTGTTCAATATCATACCAGACTGAATCAGATGAATCCACTTTAGAAGCTGAGTTAGCAGATTCCTGGCACTTCTCTAATAGATAATATGTGAACATGGGAATGCTTAGAATTAAATGATGGTAGGGGAGATTAAAGTGATAAGAAAAGGAGGTACTGGTACCTACAAGATATACAGTGGTGGGGATCCTACCTACAGAGAGAAAATACGTAATACATTTTAAAAAGTAAAACTCCAGATCTGCACAGGTTGTATTTAACCAAATCAGGTAGAAGCAATTTTTATGTGCTCATCTATAGTATCATCAGCTAGTCTTATATGAGACAAATGCTGTTTTGCTGAGAAATCTAACCCAGCAAGACTGAAAAAACCTGAATGGATAATGACTAGGGTCCTCACACCTAAATTGCCTTGGATTTTCAACTTTAAGAAGGTAGGTTTTCCAAAAGGGGAGAAACTGAAAAACAAGTTATTGAAATTGAGATCAGTGGAAACTGACAATCTGAAAGCCATAGTTTAAGATAAACAAAATAATAGGGGAAAGAGAGGCTGCTATGATCTGATAATAGCCAATGGAGGCATGATCAGATTGTCATAGACTGGAGGCTCTCTTATTCCAAGCCAGAGTACTTGGAGACATCCAATGACAAAGGCTAATTCTAAACATCTAACAGTGTAATCTTACGTATGTCTATCAGCAGTAAACCCCACTGAGTTCAATGCTACTTATACGCAACTAAGGCCTCAATCCTAACCCCACTCATCTGGGAATAAGCCCCATTGAATTCCACACTCACCTGGGAATAAGCCCCATTGAATTCAGTTGAATTGATTCAATTGATTCAATTCAATTGAATGTCTATTGAATTCAATTGAATTCGATAAGACACATCTAGGATTGTGCTTTTAGTCTGTATCTGTATAGGATTGGAGTTTTAGTCACCAGACAATGAGACTTTAAGCCAAGGATAGAGAATCTTTTTCAGATCAAAGGCCACATTCCCATTTGGGCAACCTTTCAGGGCCCAATAGGCTAATGTGTGCCAGATCAGGTAGAAGAATCTGGGATGCCATTAAACTCTAGACCCCCCAGATTGTGAGCTAAATCAGATGCTTGATGAGCAGATGGAGAGTCCTCTCACAGTATTTTACCATTGCAGAATGAATGTGGGGGAATCACTCATTATTTGAATGCACTCTCATGTCAAGATCTCCTTGAACATGGCATGCTTATATGTCAGGGAGAAATTAGGCTAGAATAAAGTTTGGATAAAATGGTAGTGTGGTGTAGTTGCATAACTATATTATGTGTTTCCCTGTAAATTGAATTGGCTTTCCCAGTGGAACAAAGAAGCACAACCTAAGCACAATCTATGCTAGTTGTTTTTAAAAAAGTATTGTACTTGTATGCTGTGTCTTATGAAGCCTCTGTGGTCACAAATATGAGACAAACTCGACAATTTATTCAGCTCTTTACACTGTTATTATTGTTTAAACTAAGCATATCAGTTTGGAAGCAGATCATTTTTTGTTTTATTTTATTTTATTAGCTTAGACAATTTTGTTCCTAAAATTATTTATAAACTTTATCAGTATTGGATTAAGCGAAGACTCTTATTTATTTATTTATTTATTTATTCTTGGATTTATTAGTCGCCCATCTTGCTGGTTACCCAGCCACTCTGGGCGACGTACAAAACAGAATAATACATTAGACATTAAGCATACCATAAGCATTAAAAATTTTAAAACATACAGTAAAAGTTTCAACCCATCCCAAAAGCCTGCCTGAAGAGCCAAGTCTTTAAAGTCCGACTGAAGCTCATCATAGAGGGGGCAAGTCGGAGATCATTTGGGAGGGAGTTCCATAGGGTGGGGGCCAATATTGAGAAAGCCCTCTCTCTGGTCCTCACCAGCCTAGCTGATTTAGCCGGTGGGATCGAGAGAAGGTCTTGAGAGGCTGATCTTGTCGAGCGGCATCCCTGACGGTGCTGGAGGGGCTCCTTCAGATAAACTGGGCCCAAACCGTATAGGGTTTTAAAGGTCAAAACCAACAGCTTGAATTGGGCCCGGTAAACAACTGGTAACCAATGTAACTCCTTCAAAACTGGAGTAATATGATCTTGTCAGTGGCTACCTTTGATCATACAAGCCGCCGCATTCTGTACCAGTTGCAATTTCCAGACCGTTTTCAAGGGTAACCCCACGTAGAGCGCATTACAGTAGTCTAGGCGAGAGGTGACCAGGGCATGTACCACCGGGGGGAGCAAATGGTTGGGAAGGTAGGGGCGCAGCCTCCGTATCAGATGCAGTTGATACAGCGCTGCCCTGCTCACAGCCGAGACTTGAGCCTCCATGGACAGCTGGGAGTCAAGAATGACCCCCAGGCTGCGGACCTGGTCCTTTAGGGGCAATCGTACCCCATTGAACATCAGGTCCACATCCCCCAGCCTTCCCTTGTCTCCCACAAACAGTACCTCGGTTTTGTCAGGATTCAGCTTCAGCTTGTTC
This sequence comes from Rhineura floridana, assembly GCF_030035675.1. Taxonomy (NCBI): domain Eukaryota; kingdom Metazoa; phylum Chordata; class Lepidosauria; order Squamata; family Rhineuridae; genus Rhineura; species Rhineura floridana. Next base: position 140,295,706 of record NC_084484.1, on the reverse strand, counting down.
CTTCCCATTCAGTCACTCACCGAGTCCAGGCACTTGGACATGGTTTCTACAGCCAACCTCGGTGAAGATTTAAATGAGAGATAGAGCTGCGTGTCATCTGCATATTGATGACACTGCTGCCCAAATCTCCTGATGATTGCTCCCAGCGGCTTTACATAGATGTTGAATAGCATCAGGGAGAGGATAGAACCCTGTGGCACCCCACAAGTGAGAGGCCATGGATCTGAAACCTCCTCCTCCAGTGCTACTCTTTGGTACCTACCAGAGAGGAAGGACCGGAACCACTGTAATACAGTGCCTCCTATGCCCAGCCTCTTCAGGTGGTCCAAAAGGATACCGTGGTCAACGGTATCAAAAGCCGCTAAGAGATCAAGGAGGACAAGGAAGGTACCTTCATTCCTATCCCATGCCCTCCTCATATCATCTACCAAGGCGACCAAGGCTGTTTCAGTCCCATGCCCAGGCCTGAAACCCGATTGAAATGGATCTAGATAATCCGCTTCCTTCAAGTGTGCTTGCAACTGTTTCACCACCACCCGCTCAATCGTCTTGCCTAAGAATGGCAAGTTTGAGACTGGGCGAAAGTTGTTAAGATCATGAGGATCCAAGGAGGGTTTCTTTAAAATAGGTTTTATTATTGCCTCCTTAAGTGCTGATGGCATTATTCCCTCTTCGAGCAATGTGTTAACCACCATCCTGATCCTCTCACCCAGTCTATCTTTACAGCTCATAAGGAGCCACGATGGGCAAGGATCGAGTAAGCAGGTGGTTGGCTTTAGAGTTGAAAGCACCTTGTCCACTTCATCAGAAGGGAGAAGCTGGAACCGGTCCCACATCACCGGAGCACTACTGGTCACCTTTGGCTCACTCACTGAATCCACAGCGTACGGAATAGCACTCTTAATACGATCAATTTTCTCCGCAAAGTGTTTTGCAAATTCGTCACAGGAGACCTTATTATGTTCCATCGGTTCTGGAGCAGCTGGACCAACCAGGCTCCGGACCACTTGGAACAGTCTGCTGGGACAGCACTCTGCGGATGCAATAGAGGCAGCATAAAAATCTTTTTTTGCTGCCCTTATCGCCACATGGTGGGTTGCCGCAGCTACTCTAACCTGTGTTCGATCGACGTCACCAGCGCTCTAGCCATCTCACCTCCCGCCTCAGAGTTCGCAACCATGGGGTAAACCACGGTGCCATCTGAGCTCTATTCAGGGGGAGAGGGCATTTCGGAGCCACGCGGTCTAATGCCCTGGTGATCGCGGTATTCCACCCCTCCACCAGGGCTTCAGCCGAGTGGTTGTGTGCCTGCTCCAATGAATCCCCAAGCGCATTCAGGAATCCATTTGGATCCATCAGACGCCTGGGGTGGACCATCTTAATGGGTCCTCCCCCCCCATGGAGGGTTTGTGGCGTCGAAATATCCATCTTCACCAGATAATGATCTGACCATGACAAGGGGTTGATGGACGTATCCCCAATTTTCAGATCACTCCCCTCCTCTCCCGAGACAAATACTAGGTCGAGTGCATGACCGGCTACATGGGTGAGCCCCATTGGAATATGGTGCAGTTCCCAGGAAGCCATGGTTTCCATAAAGTCCCGAGGTGCTCCAACGAGGGTGGTCTCGGAATGCAGATTGAAGTCCCCCAGTACCAAAAGGTTTGGGGACTGCACTCGCACATCCGAGACCACCCCCAAGACCTCGGCCAGGGAGTCTGTCGTGTAGCGGGGAGGCGGTACATGAGCAGAATCCCTAGACTGCCCTTTGGGCCCAACCTCCAGTACATACACTCAGCCATCTTGGTCTTACAGAGAGGGGGTCTGGTGAGAATCAAGGAGCTTCGGTAAATAACTGCCACTCCCCCTCCCCGACTCCCGACCCTCGGCTGCTGTGCATACGAGAACCCAGCTGGGCACATGGCCGCCAAGATAGGAGCAGCAGCCTCATCCAGCCAAGTTTCCGTAATACATGCCAGGTCTGCGCTCTCATCCAATATCATATCATGGATGAGAGATGTCTTTTGAGCAACAGACCTGGCATTACACAACAGCAACCTAAGGTCAGAGTGTGGAGCTAGGCATCCCCCAGTTATCTGTCAGCTCTGGACAGGTCTGGAACGAGGGACAGATATTATGCATCTATCCCTAGTTCCTCTTACCTGACCTGACCTGTCCCTAGCTTTCCACCAGCTTCTGCCGCCCAGCCTCGATATATATTGGCCGTCCACCCTTCCCCCATCACTTCCTAAACACATGCCCCAATGTAGGCTTCCGCCGTTCAGGCAGGTATTCAGGCAGGTCTACTCTTTAAAACAATTCCTTCCTAAAAAAGAAAGAGATAGAGATAATAAACCCGCAGCAACAGCAGCTGTAAGCTCTTCTTCTCTGAGCACTAATAATCTCTTTTTCTTGCAACCACTAGTTTCCAGGTCATTTCAACCTGCTTGTTTATATACCCTCCAAGAGGGATAGATGGCAATAACAGTCACAGTCACAGTGAAACACAGCAGGTTGACTAGAAACCTGGGACTTAGTGTAGCAAGATGGTCGTTAGATGAGCAAAAATCTCACAGAAAAGACAACGTCCAGCAGCGGCAGATTCCTCTTCCCAAAATGGTAGTGGTCTCATTTCACACCCGATAGATAGTAATAAAGAAATGGTCAGTCCAGCAGGTTCCTCTTCTCCACTTCACCCACTTTGATGTAAATGTTTCTGGATATTTTGAGTTCAGTGAAAGATGTTACTGCCCCATATTCCTTTTGGGCCCACTGTAACAGATGCTTATTTCCTTGCGGGAGAGGCTTTTCCTCTATTTTTGCAGACAAGGAGAAGTTTTCTTTCTCAAACAGCACAAGGGAACCTCCCTCTCTTGTCTCTCCAAATCAGCATCCTTTGGGAGTCAAGCTAAAGAGGTAAACAGCAGCTTTACTTTGATCTTGAAAGGTGTTGTTTATTCCACCAAAGAGAGTTTGCAGCTTCCCAGTACAAGCAGTTCAACGAGAAGTGCAGCAATGATGACAATCGAGAGAAAACAGGAGCAAACGGCAATAATAGCTCTCACTCCCTGGGCAGCTGGAACAAAATGCTGTGTGTAAGAACCAAAGTAGCAGCCACAGCTGCTCTCTTTCCCTAAGCGGCAACAATGTTCCTCTTCCTGCAGGCAAAAAGGTCTCCACACGTCCCTCAGTCAGCAGTCAGCAGTCAGCATATCCCTCCAAAGGGTAGATGGAAAAAAAATTAACTACGGCCGGCTAAGGTTCCTGGAACACAATCCTGCAGGGTATAGTGCAAATCAAACAACAGCAATCCAACAGGGAGGGATGGTGATCTTGTTTTACATTTCTTTGTTGCTGTCGCCAAACTACAGATGCAGAGAGACACACATCTATGTGGCATTGTTTTTCAAAGTAGAATCATTTTCTTGGTTTTGGTTTTGCCTTGATATTGTTGTTCATGTCCTGTTTAAGATGGATAATGCTCCTTTAACTGCCAGTAACCGCTTGTAAGTTGAGGCCGTTCAGCTTCCCACACACAGCTGCTGATAAGGAAAGTCGCTGGAGACGCTGGAGAGATTAGGCCTTTCAAAACTTTTAAGATTCACAAGGTTAGCAAATAGGTAGCAGATAAATTCCTCGGAAACCTTAGATCCTCAGAAAATAATTGGATTAAACAGGCGAACAGTCCAGAAAAAAAAAGATCTGGATAGCTGGTTAAACACTCTGTCGGCCGGGAGAGGTTAGAGCCTGGTTATGCCTCCGGCCGCCATCTTGAGTCTGGGAATAGGTTTGCTATAAATATTATCATTTTTACTGAATGATTATTTCATTCATAATTCTTGAAATAGGAAGTGCTAGAAAATAAATGATGAAAAATAGATCCACAGTAACACAAAAAGGATTCCATCCTTTTCTTTTCTTTCTTTTCTTTTCTAGTAATAACCAGTAAATGTAGTAAACTCCCCTTACAATTTACTAAACAAAATCAAGCTCTAGATTGAAAATGTATTCTAAAAAGAATGCACCTTCTACTTCATTTGCCCCTTCTCTAAACTGAACGGTGATGTTCAACAATGATGTCATTTTGTAAATATATTTTGTAAAGGCTTTAGGCAGCTATGGCTGACTGGTACTCTATTAATAAAGTTCCAGTCCTATACACGCTTACCTGGGACTAAGTCCCATTGAACTCATTGGGACTTACTTCTGAACAAACATGTATAGGATTGCACTGCTAGTGACACTAGTGACTATGATACAGACTGGCTCTACAACCAGGGGTGCAGTGGTCCAGGGTCTCAGGGGGTCTTAGACCCTTTACTTTTTTGGGAGCAGGGTCCCAGCAGGGTCCCTATGTCTCCAGCATCGTATGAGCCAATCAGCATGAAAGGGGAGTGTGTTGGTCACTGAGAAACGTCTTCTAACATGCTTCCTTGTCTTTTCCTGCTGATTGGAGCCAATCAGAGGAAAGGAGGTGAGTCAGCCACTGAGAAGACTATTCTCAGCAGCTAACACACTCCCCTTTCATGCTGACTGGCTCCTATGGACATCTGTTGTTGTGGGAGAAGTTGCACTTGGGAAGAACTGAGGAGTGTGGAGATGATAACAGAAAGCATGCAAGTGAGCAAGGGGGTGTGGCTGTGAGGGGACGTGGCATGACTATCATGAAGTGACCCTGCACTTTTGAATTTGACACTACACTACTGTCTACAACTGGAATAAATAAATGATATACCTAGTAGTGTAGTAGCAAATTTAGAAGTTCAGGGTCCCTTAATGATAATCACAGCCGTGCCCCCTTCTAGCATTATACAACCTTCTAAGATTATAGAAAAATCTGGCAAGGTCTGAATGCTGCTTTCTGCTTCTCTGTCACTGTCATCATTTGACTGTCCTTTCTCATGTCAGAGATATTGCTTGAATTAGTGAATTCAGACTCTACACGTTTACCTCTTGCTGCTACCAAACTATTTGATGATGTAGATGGGATGCTGTCACCATGATTCACTGTCTCTTCTTCTGCAGTTACAGAATTCTCACTTTCCACAACTCGGCTTTGTGAAATAGGAACTAATCAGAACTCCTTTCACTCTGATTGGCTCCAGTCAGCAAGAAATGACAAGGAAGCAAGTCAGAAGACTAAACACTACACTCCTGGATATACCCAATATTGCCATTATGTTAAGTTTTGTGGCTGTCCAGGACAGCACAGTTCCGGAAGCAGCACTTAAACTGCAATGAAAGCCTCTTCTCTTCTTAGAATTGTTCTACTTTGATTGCCCTGGGACAGGAGATGCAAGAGAATGATGCAAAACCTGATGCCAAACTAAGGCATGGATAGGACAGGGATTAGGGAAGGTATATAGCCAAAGGAGGAGCAGAGGATAATCAAGGGGTCCTTTGGATAGCTTCCCCCTCAGACTTTTGAGACTGGTGACTCCGGTATCAGTGGGGCAGGAAATCCACTCCAGGTTTTAGTCTGAACTGCTGAGCACCTTGGGCAGGTCCTTGAAAATGCAGGTGACCTTCAGGGACAGCTTAGGATTTTTCTTTGTTCCCTTAAATATTTTCCCAAGGCTATGGTTGGAAGGAGGAGTGATAAATCAGGAAATCCAGCAGAAGGCAACATTCCAGGGATTGGAGGAGGAGATGAAGGAAGCCTTGCCAAGGCAGAGCTAGGCAGGCAGTGACTAGGCCAGTTGTGCCAGGATGGAGCAGCCATTTTAGTGTTTTCTTAAAGGCCTAGGGCTAACCCTTATAGCAGGGATGGGGAACTGGGGTGGGGAGAAATATGGCCCTCCTAGCCTCAATATCTGGCCCACGAGGCTCTCCGCAGGCCCCAGCTTCCCAAACTACAAGTGTCTTGCCCAGCTGGGATGCATCCTTGAATTCTGGTATTGTTTCTTGCTTGCCAAGATGGAGGATAGAGAGGGATCTGTGAGTGTGAAGAAACTAGCCTACTGTACAAAGATGAAATTCACCTTTGCAGCTCCGCCCACTCTTTCCTCTGGCCCCGCCCACCACTGGCATGTGGCCCCTGGAAGGTTATCCAGAAGGGAATGTGGCCCTCAGGCTGGAAAATGTTCTCCCCCCCCCACCTTAAGGTTATAGTGGAAAGGTAATGGCAGAAGGCAAGACACCAACTGCTGCTGGTTTCAAGTTGCTGAAAACAAAGCCAGCCCATGTGAATGATCACTTCCCATTGTCCACTGGCTCTCTGTTGTGTTGTTTCCTAGGTAGCTCGTCAGAGACAGCAGACTCAGAAGCTCTCATTATGTGCTAAGACATTATTTGCTCGCAACAGTCATGACCTCAAGCCTTTCTGCAGTCTTCTCATGACTCCTGTTCCTTCTGTCAAATAGACAGAGGCCCACAAAAGGAGAGAGCAGTGGTGATGAGGAACCATCCTTTATGACGGGGGTGGGGAATATGTGGCCCTCTCAATGATGTTGAACTGCAACTTCCATCATCCCTGACCATTGGCTATGGGACTAATGGGAGTTGGAGTCCAACAACATCCAGAGGGCCATGGAGGCAAGATTAGCAGTTGACACATCATTTGTTGTTCAAAGATCATGCCACTTCTGCACCAGAAAGCCTCAGCCATTTCCAGCTCTTTTGGTTCCTGTTAGCCCAAGCATAATAAATTGTTACCAGTGTATAGTTTTCTTTCTGGTAGTGGTTATTGTGGTAATAGTAGTTAAGCATGAGCTACAAACTGGATACCTTAGTTTAAATCTTAGATCAATCATGAATTCACTGATTGGCATCAGCTTCTCCATCTGTAATGTGGAAATAATACCTTTTATTAGATAAACCCATTATAATAATGCAACAATGTCGACCCAGTGTGCGGCAGCTGTGAAAAAGGCAAATTCCATGCTAGCAATAATTAGGAAAGGTATTGAAAATAAAACAGCCGATATCATAATGCCGTTGTATAAATCTATGGTGCGGCCGCATTTGGAGTACTGTGTACAGTTCTGGTCGCCTCATCTCAAAAAGGATATTCTAGAGTTGGAAAAGGTTCAGAAGAGGGCAACCAGAATGATCAAGGGGATGGAGCGACTCCCTTACGAGGAAAGGTTGCAGCATTTGGGGCTTTTTAGTTTAGAGAAAAGGCGGGTCAGAGGAGACATGATAGAAGTGTATAAAATTATGCATGGCCTTGAGAAAGTGGATAGAGAAAAGTTCTTCTCCCTCTCTCATAATACTAGAACTCGTGGACATTCAAAGAAGCTGAATGTTGGAAGATTCAGGACAGACAAAAGGAAGTACTTCTTTACTCAGCGCATAGTTAAACTATGGAATTTGCTCCCACAAGATGCAGTAATGGCCACCAGCTTGGATGGCTTTAAAAGAAGATTAGACAAATTCATGGAGGACAGGGCTATCAATGGCTACTAGCCATGATGGCTGTGCTCTGCCACCCTAGTCAGAGGCAGCATGCTTCTGAAAACCAGTTGCCGGAAGCCTCAGGAGGGGAGAGTGTTCTTGCACTCGGGTCCTGCTTGCGGGCTTCCCCCAGGCACCTGGTTGGCCACTGTGAGAACAGGATGCTGGACTAGATGGGCCACTGGCCTGATCCAGCAGGCTCTTCTTATGTTCTTATGTTCTTAAAGTTTTTTGCTCTCACTTTTGCCCTCTCTGAAGATGGGCATAGGAGGTAGGAAGAAATGCATCAGGGAATCAACAGTATGACTTCTGAGTATTGACATTTTTATTGTCAGCCAGCCCCTTGGTCCATCTGCAGCTCCTTCTGCCTCTTCTCTCTTTGGGAGAGAACCTGGAGCCGGAACTGTACCACCAATTGGCAAGTTCAAGAAAAGACTGTCCCACACATTCCAACACATCACTATTGTACCTCTGTGTGGATTTTTGGGGAGTCAAAGATTGAAAAGCATGGCGTGAATATAACTAATTAACTAACCAGCCCAGCCCATCACCAAGAAAATGGGGATGCATTGCCCTGTTTCCCCCATCAGTTCCTAAAAGAAAGGAGGGAACTTATCCAGGGGCACAAGTAAGTGTGTAAAAACTATCCCTAACCTTTTTTAAGCTTTATCGTTAGTCAGGACTGATGTCCAGGTCCAAAATCCTTCCCCATAGGGGCTTGATATTATGGGAATGATCCAACTTAAGGTTAAGCACATTGAAGCCTGATTGATTTCAGTGGGAGGCTTAGTTCCACCAGTATTTAAGTCACTTTCATTGAGATCCATGTGATTTAAGAATGCTTAACTTTGGTTGGATTAAGATCTTACAAAAACGATAATTCTCAGAATTCTAACAAGAGCCAAACAAAAATAACTGGGGGACCCTCATGAGTCTTCACTGATGTCTTTACGGCTATTTCCAATTCGTTTGAAGCAGACTAGCTCTGTGTGTTTTTGTTTTATTTTTTTCATTCCCATTTCTTATACAATAGATGTGCACTGGCCTAAGTGCCAAGGTTCGGTTGGCTTCCATAGAATAATTCCATGGTTTCTTCCCTCACCTTTCAGGTAGCCAATAGACTGCCTTTGAATGAAACTCCAGACCCCAAATGTTTTGGAGAGAAACTTTTTTCCTTGTAGGTTTTATAGCAAGCATTGATTAAAATGTACTTCAGAGAAATTCTCGTCTGCTTAACCAAGAGCATAAGCACACAAACCCATAATGAGAAGGCAAATGCTCCATTCCTCATTCAAGACATGAAGTCTCTTGTTTTAGGAAACTTACACGAACTTCTGGCCTGTCAGTTCAGTTCTGTGCAGTGCACAGAACTATGAACTAGATTTTCCCCCACAATGAATTTCTCAGTGTTCCATTGCCCATACTGTATGGAAGCCTTCCTCAACCTGGTGCCCTTCAGATGTTTTGGACTACAAGTTGTGCTGGCTGGGGCTGATGGGAGTTGTAGTCCAAAACAGCTGGAGGGCACTAGGTTGGAGAAAGTTGCTGTATACCTACATTTTTTTGCGTAGCAGGCATTTTTAGGTGCACACATCTGTGCTATGAACTTTTCATGATACACAAATTTGTTGCCAAGGTTGGGTGGGAAGGAATCACCTCATCTGGTTGTAAAACCTTCATAACGTCTTTGTCTTCCCTATACTGAGTCATTCTGCTGGTTTACAAGATGGCTTGGTTTCCACTGCACCCGTAAGCAAATCACCCTCTCATATAATCTTTGGTACAACATCCTCACAAGTAGTTTGTTTTTAGAAACTGCAGGTGCCATGATTTCACTAAAAGGAGATTAAGCAATCCAGTGAAAATAAACTTGGTCCAAACTTCACTCCTACTTAAGTTAAAACCAAATAGAAACATTTGGAGGATGTTTTGGAAAGTTCATGTAAGGATATTTAATTCCCACCCACCCCCACCCTGCTTAATCCAGTTCAGGAGATGAAGTTGTTCCAACAGACTGTCTACCACCACTTGTTGAATTCACTGATCAGACTTACAGACAGCGGCACTAGGCAGAGTGAGGTGGCTGCCTTGGACAACTGATTTGAGGTGTCATGAAAGGCTCACAAATGGTTACTTCTTCATTTGTTATTTTTATTTTTATACTCTTATTTCCAAGGAGAGATGCTAGTGGATGTTCTGCAAATTTCCAGCTAAGTGCTGTACTATATCCTTTCTTTGTAACAATCTCCAAGATTTCCTTTGAGGTTTTTTATCATCACTGACTCAGGTCATCTTTATAGCTGCATGATGTGCATCTATCACAACTCCTATTTCAGTTATTTTTATTTTTTTTATTCCAGGGGATATAAAGAACCTACTGGTCCTGGAATAAGTGTTGACCAATTCATTTCTTTTAAAAAATGCCTCATTTTTACAACTGTCTTATGTTTGGAGGATGACTGGCCAGGCCAGATCAGCTCCAGCCAATAGCTTTCCATTCCCACTGTTTCTCCAGCAATACTGCACCCATGGTCTTTCCTTCATCCTTCTCATCTCATCTAACACATGTGCCAAGTCCATTACCTCCTAGCCTGACTTGCCACGAAAGTTGCCTTCCTCCTGGCTCTTTATGCCTACCCTTTTGCCTCACTCCTGGGTGTGCTATTTTCTTTCTCCAAACATTCTTTTTGACCCTTTCCTCCATCACTATTCCTCGCAAACACTTAATCTACTCTATTGTTAGATGTCGCCAGGAAATCAGGACCCAGAGTTCTAGACAGAGGCTGTCTCCCAACAACCTGTTTATTGTGCCTTCAGCCTCATTTGTTTGCAGGGAGATTAGACAAGGTCAACTCTTTATTATTTATTCTGATTTATTTGCCAGGAGGTTAGACAACGTTGCATCAAAGCAAGCGTTATCCCACACTTTCAAGAGCATTGCCCTGCGATTTTTTTATTTTTTGCACAAAAAAGTCAGTTTTGGGGGTGGGTGGGAGCATGTTTGTCACACAGGAGGTCCAAATCAACTTTAATTGTGCAACCTGAATTTGCCAGTATGTGATTGAATCCCACCTGAAAACAGAAACAACCTGGAAGTGCCTAGAGTTTAGATTCCTAACCTAATAAGGACTACGAGCTATCCTGAAAGTGAACTACTACTGATCAAATAGTTGAACCAGCCTTGATGATTCAAAAGTCTAGTGTTCTGCTTCCATACATGGAAAAAAATATCATTAGGGACAGGGAGCAACCAAAGTCTCAGTATTACATCTCTTGAGCAAGTGTTTGACAGCATGGGTCTGAGTGGCATGTGAGGCAACAATTGGTTTTTTAAAAATTCTTTTATATTTCCTGCATATTACAGCCTTCAATATCAATCAATAATCTAAGCCCAATATTTCATTTTCCTTGGTAGGGATTCTTAGTTTTCTTCCATGGGCAGGAGCTTCCTCCATGTGGAGTTCCACTCACATGATGCATCCTTCTCCCTGAAGCCCCTTGTGCCCCCCTCCCCCAAAACAATCTGTTCCAGAGATTTGAGGGACCCATTGAGAGAAGGTTGAGAGATGGCGCAGGATCTGCAGGGGGAAGGGGAAATCAGCAGAAATTGCCTCTCCACTTCCACCAGAAGGATCCTCCACTAGATCTCAGTCCTATCCATGAATGGAAGGAGCTCCTCTGTTTGCAGAAGCTGAATTAGATCCCAAGCTTCTATGTTCCTACCTCCTATAAAGGTTGCAGACTTTTGTGACTAGTAGCCAAAACCATCCAGTGGTGTTAAGAGTAGGATAAAAATAGCACCATGAAAGTATTCATTACATTGTTGCATATAGAGCTAAGGGTAGAGACACCAGTGCATCTCTACAAGGGTTGTGAGGACAGAAGCATCCCAAACCCTGAGATATCAGGGGCAGGCCCTAGTGATGTCATAGGGGGCAAGCCCTAGTGATGTCACAAGGGTGGGTGCTAGAGATGTCATTAAGCATGATACATTAAGCATCAACCACAGTTGCTTGGAGCGTACGACTCAAATTAAAAAAAATCTCTGATTGGAAATTAAGATAGAAATCTTAGCTGAATGAGGGTGTTCCCAGGTCCAGCTGAAGTGACAGGATCCTTCTTTCTCACCTGCTTAGGGAGCCTCGTTGTTGTTGTTATGTGCCTTCAAGTTAATTATGACTAATGGCAACCCTATGAATCAGAGACCTCCAATAGCATCTGTTATAAACCACCCTGTTCAGATCTTGTGAGTTCAGGTCTGTGGCTTCCTTTATGGAATCAATCCAACTCTTGTTTGGCCTTCCTCTTTTTCTACTCCCTTCTGTTTTTCCCAGCATTATTATCTTTTCTAGTGAATCATGTCTTCTCATTATGTGTCCAAAGTATGGTAACCTCAGCTTCATCATTTTAGTTCTGGTTTAATTTGTTCTGACATTCAATTATTTGTCTTTTTCTCAGTCCATGGTATCTGCAAAGCTCTCCTCCAACACCACATTTCAAATGAGTTGATTTTTTTTCTTATCCACTTTTTTTGCTGTCTTAACTTTCACATCCATACATAGAGATTAGGAATACCATGGTCTGAATTATCCTGACTTTAGTGTTCAGTGATACATCTTTTCATCTGAGGACCTTTTCTAGTTCTCTCACAGCTGCCCTCCCCAGTCCTAGCCTTCTTCTGATTTCGTGACTATTGTCTCCATTTTAGTTAATGACTGAACCAAGGTATTGATAATCCTTGACAAGTTCAATGTCCTCATTGTCGACTTTTAAGTTACATAACTCTTCTGTAGTCATTACTTTAGTATTCTTGATGTTCAGCTGTAGTCCTGCTCTTGTGCTTTCCTCTTTAACTTTCATCAGCATTATTTTAAAACCATTACTTGTTTCTGCTAGTAGTATAGTATTGTCTGCATATCTTAAATTATTGGTATTTCTCCCTCCAGTCTTCACACCTCCTTCATCTTGGTCCAATCCTGCTTTCTGTATGGTATGTTCTGCGTATAATTTAACAAATAGGGTGATAAAATACACTCCTGTCTCACACCCTTTCCAATGGGGAACCAATTGGTTTCTCCATATTCTGTCCTTACAGTAGTTTCTTGTCCAGAGTAGACATTGCACATCAGAACAATCAGATGCTGTGGCACCCCCATTTCTTTTAAAGCATTCCATAGTTTTTCATGATCTACACAGTCAAAGGCTTTGCTGTAATCTATAAAGCACAGGGTGCTCAGCAGTGTGCTATGTATAGGGTTGCCAAGTCAGAAGCAACCCAAACCCTGAGATTTCAACGCCAGGCCCTAGTGATGTCAAGCACAATACATTAAGCATCAAGCATCAACCACTTTCCTCTTCTAGGAACAAAGGAATCTGCCTTATACCAACACTGGCCATTTGGTACCATCTAGCTCAGTACTGATGATATGGACTAGCATTGGCTCTCCAGCATTCCAGGCAATAGTCTTTTCCAGAAATTGGATTTTTGACCTTTGCATGCAAAGCATGTGTCCTACCACTGAGCTGCAGCCCTTCCCCTGTTTAAAAAGGTATCTTTTAAAATTGTTCTTTTCAATTCACTAATGAATGCAAGACAGATCCATGCACTTATAGCACATTCAATATACATTTGAAGCACATGAATCCCATCACAGAATCATGAGAACTGTGATTTTTTAAGGATAATGGGAGCTATAACTGTGAGGGGGAAACTACACTTCCCAGGATTCTTTTGGGGAAGTCATGTGCTTTAAATGCATGTTGGATGGGCTTTAAATGTATTATGTGTATCTGAATTACTTCATCAACTTTGCCTGCATATAAATCATTTTAATTAATTTTTTTAAATGGAAATCAGCTACAAAGTTTACGGTGTAACTATGGGCTACTTACCATTATTTAGCCTAATCTGCCCGTCAGGGTGAAAACAACAGAGGGGAACTGTGACCACCCAAAGGAAGAAGGACACACTTAAAATGTAGAGGAAATAATAATGTACAACCATACAGTGAAATCAAGTACATATTAAGGTATAGCATAAAGACATTTTTATATAAGCATGACTGTCAAAGATGTTTATTATTTACACACACGGTAAAGATATTTATAGTGCAATCCTATGCATGTTTACTCAGAAGCAAGTCCCAATGTATTCAGTGGGGCTTACTCAAAAAGGGAAGTGTGCACAGGATTGCAACCTCAAGTGATAAGGAACTTCACTCACCCAACCCAAAATTCATAATCATGTCACTTTAAGCTGTTTTGCAACTGTTTTGTACTTGTTATTATGGTTGTTGGATTTTAAATGGATTTATTTTTTCTTGTGAGCTGCCTTGGTTTCCAGTCAGCAACCTTACCTCACAAGGTTGTTGGAAAGACTCCATATACACATACAATGCAGATGTAAAAATACATACACCCCATATAATAGTTTATTATCAAAACTAGTTGGTCACTGAAGAACATTTTTTTTAAAAAATGAGCATTAGTTTCCTACCAAATAAAAGCAGTGACACCTAAGTAAGCCCTGCCTAATTGCTTAAAAAATAGGATTGGAGAGAGAAAGATTTACAACTCAATCCTTTACTATGTTAACTCAAAAGTCCTGCTGATTTACAGCACAATTCTAACCATGTTTACTTAAAAGTAAGTCCTATTGAATTCAGTGGGGTTTACTCCCAGGTACGTGGGGTTAGCATTGCAGCTTTACTCCCAGAAAAGTGAGTATAGGATTAAAGATTCATATTAGGAAGGTTTTCAAAACAGGCTATGAATTAGACAAATAAACTGCCCTCTTCAACAGTCCAGGAAAATTTAAACTAGTTTGACTCCTTATAATTAGAAAAGTATAACACATTATAAGGGCATCATAAGCGGCAGCATGTACACTTTTTCAAATTTCTGTTCAAATATTTGAAAGATAAAATGTATTATATGCTATTTTTTGCAAGTAATTAAAAACCTGCATGTATACTTTTATTATAATCATAACTGAAATTGTTTACTGCATGCCTACCAAGATCCTGCTGTGATCTTCAGTTCTAGATTTCCTGTTATATTATTGTAGAAAGGTAATCTTGGTGCTGCTGAAAGTTATACATTCACTCAACTTCTATTGTGCAGACAAGCAGGAAAAGGAAACTGTTTTCAGGATTTACAGTGGGTTCTAGCTATTGCCTGGAGGTCAGCAAATCTCTTGTCAGTTGCAACCCTGACTTCACTTATTGCCTACAAATTGAATGGGTGTCCTGTTCAGAGTGGGATTCACGAGGCTGAGACACAGGTGCAATTAAATCTTGTTTTATTAAAGTAATGGATACATCAAAAACAGTGCGCTTCATAGAAACCTCTAGGCTAGCTCACTAGAATTCCCTAACTGCACTCTAGACATGCTCTGCAACGTGTGAAGAAAGTTGACTCAGCAGCTCAACCCAGAGAGCTGCAGTCTTAAGTAGGGAAAGTTTTAGATCATAATCTCTGACTCCTTCGCAAGTCCTGCCTCTGTCACGTCCGTTTCTCACGGCGTCAAGAGCGGGGTGACAGGGGACGTGCTTCCAATGGCTCATCTGAAAGAACCGTCTCCTTAGCAACCAGCTCGAGGTCTTGGGGTGGCGACGCGCTTGAAGCATCCTGAGAGCCGCTTGGTGAGGGGGGAGTCAATGTGCACTCTGAAACATCTGCCAACGGCTCATCTGACCTGTCTGGGGGTGGCGCACTCTCCTCTTCGGAGACCGTGCCATCCGTGGGAACTGGCCCGGGCTCAACCTCACTTCCCCTCCCAAGGTCTTGCTGAGACTCAACAACTCCTGGGTCTTCCACACCTTCTGATAGCTGGGAAACCTGAAACTCATGTCTTCCCCCTCCCTGGCCCTCATGAGGGAGCGGAGGCTCAATATCGGGCGAGGATTAGAGCATTCAACTTCTAACAAAAGCTGTGGGGGAGCTGACATTTTTGTGAATATCTCTTGAACCAGACCACCTAGGACCTTTATTTTTTAAGAAAATGAAAGCTAAGAGTCATAGAATCATTGAATCATAGAATAGTAGAGTTGGAAGGGGCCTATAAGGCCATCAAGTCCAACGCCCTGCGCAGTGCAGGAATCCAAATCAAACATTCCTGACAGATGGCTGTCCAGCTGCCTCCTGAATGCCTCCAGTGTCGGAGAGCCCACTACCTCTCTAGGTAATTGATTTCATTGTTGTATGGCTCTAACAGTTAGGAACTTTTTTCTGATGTCCAGTCAAAATCTGGCTTCCTGCAACTTGAGCCCATTATTCCACGTCCTGCACTCTGGGACGATGGAGAAGAGATCCTGGCCCTTCTCTATGTGACAACCTTTCATGTACTTGAAGAGTGCTATCATATCTCCCCTCAGTCTTCTCTTCTCCAGGCTAAACATGCCCAGTTCTTTCAGTCTCTCCTCATAGGGCTTTGTTCTTAGCACATTACAACATCCCCTACTGTTAAGCTTTCACTAAACCACTAAAATAGAAAGAGTAAGCAGCAGCAACAGCAACAGCAACAATACACATAATGGTTTATTCTGCACCATCACATTTTGTGAATGTACTTCATGAGATGTCATAAACTGAGGCTTAAGAACAAGCAAGTATCTCGTCTTGGGCAGATGAGCAGGCTAAAGACTGGCAGCCTGGCAACCCAGAGGAAGAGTGTGGTGTGACAGCCTCCCTCAACAACAAGTTGCTCGGATTACAAGCTTTATATTGGATAGTGACACTGGACTGGCTGTACAGTGTCACCTGACTCCAGGAGGATTCTGGGCAGCTGTGTTCCAGCAGTTGCCTCCTCTCACCAAACGTCCTGGTGGCACAGGGAGCCAGTACCTGCTCCACAAGAGGGCTTGTCATTTAGTCCTCATTGTCTCAGACAGTGATAAATATTGGATCCAAGTCCCACATCATAACATTAATGTCCTTACAAAGGACAGAGGGCATACAAAATGTATACAATGTGGAGTGCAAATACATGGAAAGTTACAGAGGAATACATTAGTGTGGGACTCAAATGTGGGAGAGGAACATCAGAATGATTCCCAATATGTAGGACTTTCAGATTAATGAAATGTGTATTACAAGCAGTTTTGGTCTATATGAAGATAAACGTGCATCAGCAAATGTTCTTAGGTGAAGTTTCCACTACAGAAATAGCTGTGATAGAAATACTGAATAAATCAGTATTGGCTCTTTCCAGATGTTCTCATACACGCCCCAACACGCAATGTAGGTGGAATATTGTTATCCTTCTGCCGTCATGGAACACTAGCAGAATAAGTCAACAACATCACTACACAAGTTTCCCAAAGAAATGGGGACACCACATTGGAGTGTATGCTATTATTAAGGATGCTAATGAAGCTCTTACTCAAAATATCTCTCTGCAGATCAGCCTTGGCTAGGGCTGCACAGTTTCTCATTTTTCCAATCTTAAATTCAATTCTCCACATTTCTTACTATATAATATTTTTCTAAGTGTCACACTACCCGTGGATGCTTTTGCGCAGGCACACACTTGTGCAGAAATGTTCATGACTAGTGTGATGCTGTGAGGGGAGGAGAGGCAGGGTGGAGCAGCAGTGGCAATGGTGGTGGCACGCAAGGTGGCCAGTGGTGATGGCAGCAGCAGAGTAGTGAGCGAGTGAGAGGGGCGGAGGTGGCTGGTCTTGGCTGGGCCTGGCCCTCATTGAGTTAGGGAGGGAGGGCTGGTACTCTGTGGGGGGAGGGAGGGCTAGTGACCCATAGGGGGAGAGGGAGAGAGGGCTGGCAACCCATGGGGATGGGAAGGGGTAGTGCTGGTGATGTATGGGGGAGGGGGAGGAAGGGCTGGTGACCAATGGGGAGGGAGGGGGAGGGCTGGTGTCCCATGGGGGAGGGAGCATTGGTGACTGATGGGGGGAAGGGAGCACTGACAACCAGTGGGGTGGGGGGGCACTGGTGACCCATGGGGTGGGGGAGTACTGATGACCCGTGGGGTGGGAATGGCAAGTACAATGATCAGGGACAGAGCCCCTGGTGTGCAGAAATTGGTGATATTTTTTTAAAATCCACATAAAAGTTCTTCAGCATTTTCATGTGAATTTCTCCTAATAAACACATTTTACATGCAGTTCTGACTAATGTACACATTTTGGCAAGCAGTGTCTCCTAATATAATGCATTTTTGTAAGTTATCTTGACTAACATTCATTTTGATGCACACATTCCCCTTACATATACGTTTTTGTAAACATTGTTGGTTGGAGAACTCCATTGCATACATTTCAAAGGACGGCTGTGTTTCAGTCCTCGCATTGTTTTGGAAAGTGCAAATTTGATAAACCTGGCTTTAAAAGCAAACTGAATTGAATTTCTCCCCCATCCCTATCCTTTGCCAACCTGGTGCCCTTCAGTTGTTTTATTTTACTTTATTTCTTTGTTTAACAAAATTTATATACTGCTTGATTATAGAAAACCTCTAAGTGGTTTACAAAAATGTGCTGGCTGGGGCTGATGCAAATTGTGGTCCAAAAAATCACGCTTCTCCAAATTTTGCAGTGCAGTCTTCTAGCCAAGTTATGTGTACAAAACTGCAAATACTGGGGCAAAGTGTGCACAAAAATGCATTTATTCATGAAAATAACATAAAGTGCATTATATTAGTGGATTTTGCTTTGAAAAAAAATTGTGTGTTAGGTAAAACTGCATACAAACGTGTATATGGTTCACATTGAGATGCTGGTGAATTTTCATGAGGAATTTAAAAAAAAAAAGAGTCACAAACTGATGTAGCAATACGGAGAACTGAACTAAAGACTGGGAAAATGAGAAACAGAGAAACCAGAAGTGAAATGTGTGGGGTGTCTCTAGAAAAGTCCAGAATGACCGTGAGAGTGGATGAAATAAGATCAAGCACAGGATCTTAAAAGATCCTGACTCATTAGAGAACAAATGAAAGCCAGAAGTCACCAAAATTGAGGAATGAAGAAGAAGGGAATAGAAAGAATGGAAACAAAGATAATATTAAAAATAATTATTATTATTTGATTTATATTCTGCCCTTCCTCCCAGCAGGAGCCCAGGGCGGCAAACAAAAACACTAAAACACTTTAAAACATCATAAAAGCAGACTTTAAAATACATTAAAACAAAACATCTTTAAAAACATTTTTTTAAAAGCATTGAAGGCATCCTAAAAAAGAAAAAAAGTTAAAAACTTTTTTTTTTTAGGTTTAAAAAAACATATTAAAAAGCAATTCTTGGGAGACCAGGGTTCGAATCCCCACATAGCCGTAAAGCTCACTGGGTGACCTTGGGCCAGTCACTGCCTCTCAGGCTCATGAAAACCCTATTCACAGGGTCCCCATAAGTCGGAATCGACCTGAAGGCAGTACATTGTACCTAATGCAGACGCAGACTGGGATAAGGTCTCAACTTAAAAGGCTTGTTGAAAGAAGAAGGTCTTCAGTAGGCGCTGAAAAGATAACAGAGATGGTGTCTATACAATATTTAAGGGGAGGGAATTCCAAACGGTAGGTGCCACAACACAAAAGTACACTTCCTATGTTGTGCTGATTGGACCTCCTGATAAGATGGTATCTGCAGGAGTCCCTCACCTGCAGAGCACAGTGATCGACTAGGTATATAAGGGGTGTCTTTCAGGTTGTCAGTCAGTCCTGCTGGATGGAAGCCAGGGACTATAGATTCCCACCCACCACCCACCCTGTGATCTTGGATTATTCCCTCTTCCCCCTGGACATCAGGAACTACCTCAGCTAGACAGGCAACAAGATTCAGAAGTAGAGAAGCACCATGTGTGTAAGGATGGTCCTGTTTTCTTTTGTGTGTGTGTGCAAAGGAAAATATTTCTGTGAGTACAGAAGTCCCTTCTCAAAAAGGAACAAACACGCCTAGTTTGCTGATATTAAAAAAACTTTCCCTTTGAAGGCTCAGCTGATGAATTGGGCTGTTCCATTTTGAGGTAGGAAGAAATCTTCCACCAGCTAAAGTGACCCTCATTGTTTCTTTGCTTGTTTTTCTTTGCCTTTCCAGAAACATGTGGCTTGGCTCATGACTCAGTTGTTTCGACATCTGTAGCAACTTGTTTTGATGGCTTTGTTCTTCAGAATCTTTGTTGTGATTGTGACTCAGTGAGGTATAGATTATGTAGTTTGATCACGGAACGGCCAGTATGTGAAAAGGTTCTTCCAGCTCTATGATAAGCATGTGTTTTAGAGCAGAATTTCACTACAAAGTAGAAGCCTTTTGACTACATTTTATATTAAGGATTGGTAACCTGTGGCCTCCAGATGTTGTTGGACTATAACGTCCATCATTCCTCATGATTAGCCATGCTGGCTGGGGTTGATGGAATACAACATTTAGAGGCCAAGGTGAGCCACCCTTGCCTTATAAGCATCTCGCACAAATCTTCAGAATGTAGACAAACTCATATAAACACACAGATAAGTATTGACAGTCACCTAAATATTGTTGCGCACCACCCCAATCTCTAAGTGGTGAAAGATCTCCAGGGGTCCCTGCACTTGCCCAGGGTTTAGTTTCCTTGGAAAGAAGGTCAGCGGAGACTATGGTGTATTTATAAAATATGGTTTTATTTACACACATTCCAACCTGAGCTTAAGATAGAGGGTTTCAAAGCATCAGCAGTCCAATAGATCTTGCTTTTCTGTTAGGCTTATAGGAGGTATCCTAAAGCCATCATGCAGAGAGCAGGTCTCTTTGCATGTCTTCAGTTCCCAGCCTTTCCTCCCACTCAACTAAAAACACAAGATCTCTTTTGGCCTCAGGAGGGAGGGGCTCTCCTGAAGAGTTTCAATAACAATAGGATCTCCCTGGCCCATTTGCTGGTTAATGGACACTTGGCAGACCCATTAGCCCACCTGGCCACTCTATTAGATTAACAAAAGAGACTCATCTGACCAGCAGAGCAGGGTTTTCACCTCCAGGTGCAGGGTTCCAAATCAGAGGCTGTAAGGGGCCTCATAGAAATCATCTATCTCAACTCCCAAACACATAACAATATTTTATTTTATTTTTAAAATTGCATACCACCTTTTATCCATGATTTCAAGCTGGTGTACAAAAATCAAAATAAGCAAAAAGCAATAAATCCATAGAGAACCACTAAGAGAGAAAAAGTGTGATTAAAAGAAGCTTAAAATACTTTACATGTTTTTAAATGCTTGGCTAAATTAAAAACAGGTTTTTCCAGGGACTTAAAAAACATTAAAAGTTGGCCCCAGACCTACTTCTCAAGGAAGGGGAGGCCATTGCATAGTTGATGGTGTCACTATTTAGAAAGCCCTCTATCTTCTTTCAACAAATGTCACCTCTGAAGGAAGGAAGTGTTTGGAGAAGGGTAAGAACATAAGAACAAAAGAAGAGCCTGCTGGATCAGGCCAGTGGCCCATCTAGTCCAGCATCCTGTTCTCACAGTGGCCAACCAGGTGCCTGGGGGAAGCCCACAAGCAGGGCCCGAGTGCAAGAACACTCTCCCCTCCTGAGGCTTTCGGCAACTGGTTTTCAGAAGCATACTGCCTCTGACTAGGGTGGCAGAGCACAGCCATCATGGCTAGTAGCCATTGATAGCCCTGTCCTCCATGAATTTGTCTAATCTTCTTTTACAGCCTTCCAAGCTGGTGGCCATTACTGCGTCTTATGGGAGCAAATTCCATAATTTAACTATGCGCTGAGTAAAGAAGTACTTCCTTTTGTCTGTCCTGAATCTTCCAACATTCAGCTTCTTTGAATGGCCACGAGTTCTAGTATTATGAGAGAGGGAGAAGAACTTTTCTCTATCCACTTTCTCAATGCCATGCATAATTTTATACACTTCTATCATGTCTAATCTCACCTGCCTTTTCTCTAAACTGAAAAGCCCCAAATGCTGCAACCTTTCCTCATAAGGGAGTTGCTCCATCCCCTTGATCATTCTGGTTGCCCTCTTCTGAACCTTTTCCAACTCTATAATATCCTTTTTGAGATGAGGCGACCAGAACTGTATACAGTATTCCGAATGCGGCTGCACCATAAGAACATAAGAAGAGCCTGCTGGATCAGGCCAGTGGCCCATCTAGTCCAGCATCCTGTTCTCACAGTGGCCAACCAGGTGCCTGGGGGAAGCCTGCAAGCAGGACCTTTTCACAGCTGCCGCACACTGGGTCGACATTTTCATCGTGCTGTCCACTACAACCCCGAGGTCTCTCTCCTGGTTGGTCACCGCCAGTTCAGACCCCATGAGCGTATATGTGAAATTAAGATTTTTTGCTCCAATATGCATAATTTTACACTTGTTTATATTGAATTGCATTTGCCATTTTTCCGCCCATTCACTCAATTTGGAGAGGTCTTTTTGGAGCTCTTCGCAATCCCTTTGTGTTTTAACAACCTTGAACAATTTAGTGTCGTCAGCAAACTTGGCCACTTGACTGCTCACTCCTAATTCTAGGTCATTAATGAACAAGTTGAAAAGTACAGGTCCCAATACCGATCCTTGAGGGACTCCACTTTCTTAATACTGGGCCCACCCATGTAGCCGGTCATGCTCTCGACCTAGTATTTGTCCTGGGAGAGGAGAGAAGTGGTCTGAAGTTGGGAGTGATTCATGCCACTCCTGTGTCATGGTCAGACCACTACCTGGTAAATATGGACTTCTCGTTGCCATGCCCCCTCCGCAGGGGTGAAGGACCTACTAAAATGGTCCACCCCAGACGCCTGATGGATCCGGATGGATTCCTGACTGCGCTTGGGGAATTGGAACCTGCTGAAGGTCGCCCGGTCGAAACCCTGGTGAAGGAGTGGAATGTGGGGATCACCAGGGCATTAGACCAGGTGGCTCCGAAACGTCCTCTCCCCCTGAATAGAACTCAGCTAGCTCCATGGTATACACCGCGGTTGCGTAGCTTGAGACAGGAGGTGAGACGACTAGAGCGCCGGTGGCGGAAATCCCGCTCCGAAGATGTCCGGACACAGGTTAGAGCAGCAGTAGCTGCCTACCAAGTGGCAATAAAGGTAGGAAAGAAGGCTTTCTTTGCTGCCTCTATTGCGTCTGCGGAGTGTTGTCCCAGGAGGCTGTTCCAGGTGGTCCGAAGCCTGGTCGGTCCAGTTGCTCAGGAACCCTTGGAACAGTCAAAGGCCTCCTGTGACCTATTAGCAAAACACTTCGCTGATAAAATCGAACACTTATGGAGCTCGATCCCGCGTGCCGTGGACACAGTCGATGAACCAGAGTTGGCCAGTTGCAAGCTGGTAAATTGGGATCGGTTTCGGCTTCTCCCTTCTGAGGAAGTGGACAAGGTGCTTTCATCTGTGAAGCCAACCACTTGTCTTACTGATCCTTGCCCTTCATGGCTCCTTGTGAGCTGCAGAGAGAAATTGGGCGAGGGGATCAAAGCGGTGGTAAACGCATCCTTGAAAGAGGGTGTGATGCCATCAGCCTTCAAGGAGGCAATTGTAAAGCCCATCTTAAAGAAGCCCTCCTTGGATCCCCAAGTGTTCGATAACTTCCGCCCAATTTCAAATCTACCATTTCTGGGCAAGGTCATTGAGCGAGTGGTGGCCAACCAGTTGTCAGCACACTTGGATGAAATGGATTATTTGGATCCATACCAATCGGGTTTCAGGACTGGTCACGGAACTGAAACAGCCTTGGTCGCTCTGGTTGATGATTTGAGGAGGGCATTAGATAGGGGAGAATCCACCTTTCTTGTCCTCCTCGATCTCTCAGCGGCTTTTGATACTGTCGACCACAGTATCCTTCTGCTTCGCCTGGAGGGATTGGGAATTGGAGGCACTGTATTACAGTGGTTCCATTCCTTTCTCTCCGACAGGTACCGGTAGCATTGGGGGAGGAGGTATCAGACCCTTGGCCTCTCAATTGTGGTGTGCCACAGGGCTCTATCCTCTCTCCCATGCTATTTAACATCTATATGAAGCCGCTGGGAGCAATCATCAGGAGATTTGGGCTGCAGTGTCATCAATATGCGGATGACACTCAGCTCTATCTCTCATTTAAATCTTCACCAGAGTTGGCTGTGGAGACCTTGTCCAACTGCCTGGAATCCGTGAGTGGATGGATGGGCAGGAACAAGCTGAAGTTGAACCCTGATAAAACCGAGGTACTACTTGTGGGGGACAAGAGAAGGTTGGATGACATTGACCTGAAGTTCAATGGGGTGAGTTTACCCCTAAAGGACCAGGTCCGCAGCCTTGGGGCTGTGCTTGATTCCAGGCTGTCCATGGAGGCTCAGATTTCGGCAGTGAGCCGGGCAGCCTGGTACCAACTACACCTCATACGAAGGCTGCAACCCTACCTTCCTGTTCATCAGCTCCCACTGGTGGTACACGCCCTGATCACCTCTCGTTTGGACTACTGTAATGCGCTCTACGTGGGGTTACCCTTGAAAACGGTCCGGAAATTACAACTGATACAAAATGCGGCGGCTCGACTACTTACGAATAGTCGCCCCCGAGATCACATCACACCAGTGTTGTTCGACCTACACTGGCTTCCAGTCGTTTTCCGAGCCCAATTCAAGGTGTTGGTATTGACCTTTAAATCCCTATACGGTTTCGGCCCAGTTTATCTCATGGAGTGCCTTCAACGCCACCAATTATGCCGCCCGACAAGATCGGCCACACAGGGCCTTCTCTCAATCCCGCCAACAAAAACAGCCAGATTGGTGGGTACAAGAGAGAGGGCATTCTCAGTGGCGGCCCCCACTCTTTGGAACTCCCTCCCACAAGATCTCCGGCATGCCTCTTCCCTAAATGTATTTCGGAAAGCCTTAAAGACCTGGCTTCTTCAGCAGGCCTTTGGGGTATCCGGGGAGGGTTAATCGATATAATTGTAATGCCTCCTACCCAGTTTTAATATTGTTGTTGTAGATCTATTGTTTTTATTGTATTACTGTATTTTAA
This sequence comes from Rhineura floridana, assembly GCF_030035675.1. Lineage (NCBI taxonomy): Eukaryota > Metazoa > Chordata > Lepidosauria > Squamata > Rhineuridae > Rhineura > Rhineura floridana. Next base: position 140,271,376 of record NC_084484.1, on the reverse strand, counting down.
TAATTGTATTTTAATAATTTTGTAAGTCGCCTAGAGTGGCCATTGGCCAGATAGGCGACGAAGAAATTAAATTTATTATTATTATTATTATTATTATTATTATTATTATTATTACAGCCCTCCATTGGGAGAACTCTCTGCTTTCTGCTTCTTAACCAATTCCTTATCCACAAGACGACCTCTCCTTTTATTCCATGACTGCTAAGCTTCCTCAGAAGCCTTTGGTGAGGTACCTTGTCAAACGCTTTTTGAAAGTCTAAGTACGCTATGTCCACTGGATCACCTCTATCTATATGCTTGACACTCTCAAAGAATTCTAATAGGTTACTGAGACAGGACTTTCCCTTGCAGAAGCCATGCTGGCTCTGCTTCAGCAAGCCTCGCTCTTCTATGTGCTTAGTTAATCTAGCTTTAATAATACTTTCTACCAGTTTTCCAGGGACAGAAGTTAAGCTAACTGGCCTGTAATTTCCGGGATCCCCCCTGAATCCCTTTTTGAAGATTGGCGTTACATTTGCCACTTTCCAGTCCTCGGGCACGGTCTATGTCTGGGTAGTTGAAGTCACCCATTACTACCACATTTCCTAGTTTGGATGCTTCCTCAATTTCATATCTCATCTCTAGGTTTCCCTGAGCATTTTGATCAGGGGGACGATAGGATGTTGGCCAATGACCTTGGTGCACGGGCAGGTTGATATGGAAGGGGGGCAGTGGCAGTTCTTGACTTCCAAACCATTTAGGGCTTTGAAGATAGGGATGGGGGAGGAATTTGATGCAGTCCACATTTGAAGCCAAAGTTCTCAAATTCACACGTTTGCAAAATAATATGAGAACTGAAACTCAGCCTTCCTTCCAAAATTCCACTTATCTGAATTTTGCAGTACAGTTCTCCAAACAATGTTTACAAAAAGGCATATATTACGGGAAAGTGTGCATAAAAATGAGGAAGTGAAGATATCATATAAAATGCAACATATTATGAGAAATTGGTTGAAAAATGTGCATTAGTTAAAAAATTTGTTTATTATTCACACTAAACTCTTGAAGAATTTTCAGGAGGGTTTTTTAAAAACTTTTTTTTTTGCAAATTTCTGAATATAAGATTGGAAGGGTGAGAAACAGAGAAAACCAAATTTGACAGATTTTTTCATCCCTATTTGAAGGTAAACACCAGGATTTTGAATTTGGTCTGGAAGCAAATAGGCATCCAGTGAAGTTCTTTTAAGACTGGATCGATATGATCCATGTGAACAGTGCCAGACAAAGAAAAACAGCTGCTGCATTCCTTACCAGTTGAATCTTCTGACCTGTTTTCAGAGGCACCCATATATATAACACACTAGTAATCTAGCTGGGATGTTACAAGAGCATGAATGACTATCTCTGCTCAGAAAAGGTCACAGCTGGCACACCAATTCTAAAGACAAGGCTAGATTGAGGAGCACCTCAAGTTTCAAACCTATTTCTCCAGGGCAAAGTACAACTTCATCCAAAATTGGATAAATACCATCTACTAGAACAAGAGAGCAATCTACTCACAGGACCTTCATCTTGTCAGGATTAAGTTTTAGTTTATTGGTCCCCATCTAGCCCACTATGATTGTCAGTTTTCATTGGTATATCTTTGAAAGTGGAGATAATTTATTTTCAAATACATTAAAAAAAATCAGCACATGCATGCAAATGTTAACATTTACCTGAGAATGATCCTGCTCAACATACCAGACATGCATCCAGATTCTGGGAATGAGATGTTAGAGGAGACCCAGTGTTCAAAATCGTTTCCCACCACTTTTTAAATAATATCAGCAGACATATAGGAAGGAGAGCCAGTATGGTGAAGCAGTTAGAGTGATGAACTAGGACATGAGAGATCCAGATTCAAATCCCCACTCAGCCACGAAGCTCACTGGGTGACCTTGAGCCAGTCACTTACTAACAGCATAGTCTACTTTCTTCATGGGGTTGTTGTAAGGTTGAAATAGGGAACAGGAGAACCATGTATGCTATGTTGGGCTTCTTAGATGAATGGCAGCATACAAATGTAAAATAATAATATTATATTATATTATATTTACATAGTGTTTATATGCTAATATGACTTTTAATAAATATAGATGTTTTTCAAAAGAGTTTAGGTACAATTAGCTGTGCACTAATGGTCTCTCAAAATTCTCAGTCCAATTTGTGAGCAGAGAAATTGGGTGTGGGGGGTGACCATTTCATTGATTTTCTCCACAGGAAGGAGATACTCCAGACATTTCTGGAGGGTAGAAATGGTCACCCTGGTGCTCATCTAGTCCAATCTCCTGCAAGATCAGCAATGCAGGATACAACTTCAGAATCCCTGACAGACGATTTTCAAGTGGCTGCTTCAATGCCACCAGTGAAGGAGAACCCACCACCTCCAGAAGCAGTTGGCTCCACTGTTATACAGCACTTACCATTAGGCAAATGTTTAATTTAATTGTTGTAAACCACCCAGAGAGCTTCGGCTATGGGGCAGTATACAAATGTAATAAATAAATAAATATTTGGAGGCAATTCTGCAAAGGGCCCTTCTTTTTCTTGCAGGGGTGTGAGACAGAACAGTAAAAAACTCAGGGTTGTATCCAATGTAGCACTAAGTTAGTCACTTAGCAATTTACCTCTTCTGCTAGTGAAATGTTTTGTGGCAGTGGAATGCTGCTAAGCAACGGAATGCATAAGCAGGGCCACTAACAGATGGGCAAAAGGGGTCTGCTTCCCCTGGACCTAGGGTCACCAAGGGCTCCAGACTCTTAGTGGTCATTTAAAAAAAATTAAGTTCCTAAGTGCTCTGGGTGAAGAGATATACACCAAAATGTCAGCTGCCCTCCCTGTGCTGCAACTTCTGTTAAATGAGCTAGTAGCCAGCTGTTCTAATCCTTGCCCTTTCAGGTTTCTAGACAATAAGTAAAGTCAGAGTTGTGATTGACAAGGGATTTGTTGATCTCCAGGAAATAGCTAGAACCCCTTGAAAGTTCTGAAAATAACTGCCTTTTCCTGCGTGTCTGCACATCACATGGGTAAGTTTACCGTTTTCAGCAGCAGCATGTGTGCCTGTCCGCCCACTTTTACATGCTTAGAGTATATTTGTATTGTATTTATGTGTGTTTGTGTGTGTTGATAAGATTTGTGGTTTGCCTGTTGTTGGTTTTTTGGTATTTTGCTATAAAATATCAGAACTGTGGAATGTTGAAGTTAAAGCAATTGGGGGCTGCCTTTGTGCATGTTTCCCACCCTCTCACTGCATGGCTTGTGAATACGACATGATATATTTGCACCTCACATTTCTTCCTGGATCCTCCCCCCGTTTTATCTTTGCAACAATCATGTGCGGTAGGTTTGGCTGAGAGTTGGTACAGTCAAGCTGCATAAGATTTTTTAGCTTCTCCTATCTTTTTAACGTTATTTTAATATTTAAATGTTATTCAATAATTATAGGATTATGGTTTTTGAACTGTTTATAACTGTTGAAAAATGCCTTGGCAGAAACTCTGAAAGGCAGGTTAAGATCTGTTAAATAAATACATCTTAAATCAAGACTGTGGATTCAAACTAGCTGTTCATGTTGGTAATATCAATATTCAAGACTGGATTACTGCAGTGCACTCTGTGTGGGGCTTCCCTTGCACTTGACCCAGAACCTGCAATTAGTGCAGAATGCTGCAGCCAGATTGCTGACTGGAATAAGACCCTGTCAGCATATAACACCTCTGGTCAGAGGTCAGTACTAGTTGTCAGTTTGTTACCAGGCCAAGTTCAAGGTCTTACAACTGGTATATAAAGCCCTTAACAGCTCAGGACCAGTTTACTTGTGAGACTGCCTTACCACTCAAGCACTTTGCTCTGCAGAATAGGCAGAATAGGTGCCACATAACAGTTGTTCAGCACTTGTAAGAAATTGTTACTTTAGTGTGGCAGCGCTCCCTGCCTACTGACATCAGGCAGTTGCCTTTGCTGTATTCCTTTTGATGCCAGTTTAAAACTTTTTTGTTTAAGCAAGCCAGTCTAGACACACAGATGTTGACCTGTTTTAATCTTTTTAGTTAGTAACTGTTTTAAATTGTTTTAAGCATGTTTTAAATTACTTGTTTTTAATTGTTTTATTGATAATTTTAATGTTTTTTTGTAAACCACGTAGAGGGCTTTACATTCAAGCAGTATATACATTTTGTTAAAAATAAATAAATAATATATGTACATAAGCAGCAGTTCTTGCCAATAGACTATGGGTGGGTGGGAATATAGGGGGCTCAATCTACATACAGTGTACCGGGCCCAGGAAATCCTGTTGGCACTTCTGCAGGTAACTTTGTTGCATGATAGGTTGTGTGAGGTGGTGCTCAACAAGTGTTTGCTAGCACAGCTGTTGCATTGGATTCCTCTATTGCTCAACATCAATACTCAACAGTCAGCTAGCTCAAGAGCCCTTGGAGACAGGGATATGTTGGACGCAGCCCCCATAAATGGTCTCAGGAACATCTCTTCTGAGAACTTTCAGTTTAGCTCTAGTTGAAATCCCATAATCTGAGCCACAGAGTGCTAATCTCTAATAAATCCCTCTCAGTATCCTGTTTCTAATGTAATGCCATGGGGGGGGGGAGGAACACAGCCTTAATTCGGACTATTTTTTTCTTTTCATAAGCATTTCAAAATATTCTTGGAAGACTCCAAGACAATGTGGCATATTTGTCATCTTCAAGTACTTTGTTCAGCTTTTATACTTTTAGTCTACGCTCCCAGGAGCCTGCTCTCTGTTTATTAATAGTTCAAGGGGAGTTGGCATTACCAAAATACTAAAACAGTAGAAGAATAGAGTATTTTCAGGGTTTCTCTGCAGTATGAAATTATAAGCAACCCCTTTTTATGTCTCAGACTGAAAAATTCTGAACAAAGTATTTTACAATGGCAAAATGGGTATCTTACAAATAATTTTACATAAAGTTATAAAATTTCAGGAAAGCTCATTTAGCCCTTCACAAGTCTGGAGTACAGTCAAGCCTATTAAATCAACCTTAGTTCACCAGATGTTGTTGGACTACAACTCCCATAATCCATGACCATTGGCTAAACTGGGGAACCAAGGTTGAAGAACATAGTATTAAATGGATTAATGGGACTGGGGAATTTGTATCAGCCCAACCTGATGTTGGTAGCCCTCCAAAGCACTTTCAGCCACATCCTATGGACTGCTATCACAGCAAAGAAGGGAACAGGAAGGGGTGCTGTTTCAAAATCACAATCTATGTAATTGTCCTGGCACCAGAAATAATCCCTGATGCTGAGACCTGACCTCAGTATAATTGTAGTATCCTCTACTTGTGGTAGTTTGGTGGCTGTCCCCCATCAAACACTAAATTTCAGAAGGAGAAGGTTGGTTGCTTGGCATGTTGAGCAGATTGGCTAGGAGACCATACGTCAGACTGCCTGAGGTCGGAGGAGGATCATCATAGCTTGTAGGTACATGAGTCCCATCTACTACACACACACTGCAAGAGGATGACCGAAGGCAGTATTGAAGCAAATGATGGCACAATGACCCAAACTGGTGAAATATTGTATATTAAGCTTCTCCTTTAGATACCCAAAGCCATATTTGAAGGAATTAAACCCATGCAAGAGACTTAACGATGCCAATTCATCATCTTAATAGAGAAATACATTTCTAAGTCCAACAGCTGTGTAATGTGGGTAAAAAGAACTACAGATTCCTATTTTATCCGTATTTACCGAGTCAACATAATGAATGGGTACCACCAAACTGTCATCCCAGACATTACCTTGTCGCATGCCACTTCCTATTTCAATCATCATAGAATTGTGGAGTTGGAAGGATCCCTGGAGGTCAACAAGTCCAGCCTCTTGCTTAATGCAAGATCAGCAATGCAGGATGCAACTTCAGTATCTCAGACAGATGATTGTCTAGCCTCTGCTTAAATACTTTCAGTGAAGGAGAGCCCACAATCTCCTGAAGCAATCTGCTGCATCACTGAACACCTTTTCTCATGTTTAGCTGAAATCTGCTTCCTTGCCCTTTCCACTTATTGGTTCTAGTCCTGCCCTCTGGAGCAAACAAGGACAAGTCTGCTCCATCTTCTGCATGCCCTACTCAGTGGTGGTGGTGCTCATTGGGATTGGTGGAAAGTAAGGAGGTCAACAGTTGGTGAAGCCAGAACCAATGACAAACAAAGCCAACTAATTCTAGTTTTGTCCCCATCTTTCTCTCTACTGAGCTCAACAAGCACAACACTGAGACTATGGAGGAGGAAGCTGACAGTCAGTGACGTGCCTGGACTGCTTGTAAGTAAGAAGGCAGGCAGCCTGAGTCTGGCTGTAGTTAGATTGAGGTTGGTAGGGCAGCAACCCATTTGCCCATCACTGACCTTACTATTACTTCTCTTCTCTCTGCAATGCCAGCTTTTCAGTCTCCCAACCCAAGTGGGAGAGTTGGGAAAGTAACATTTCTGATGCTGTGGCTCTTCCTTTTCTTGAACTGCACAGTAATCCCCATTGGCCAACCACCAGGCTGAAAGGGTATCTCAGTAACTACTGTGACTGAATAGGTGATGCCACAGGACTAGGTGATGTCACTGGAAAACAAAGGGAGTGTATTATTACCACCTTTCCTTGCTCTCTGCAGTGAAGATATTGGTGGTGTCTTTCAGCAGACTGGCAAATATTATCCAGGGAGCATTTGGGTAAGCAACGTGATGAAATGGAATAAATTTTAGACAAGCATGAATTTTAGATGGGTGCTCCCAGGACTATGGGATACATTTAACTGTCCAGAGACATGCAATTTGAGATTCTTGTGTCATTTGCAGACTTATAGCCAAGCTACGTACTTCATTCAAATCCATGTATTAAGCTGTGAGAGTATTAACACCCAGTAGAAGAAGCAGGCTTTGGGAAGATGTGTTTTGAAGTGGGCAGTCACCAGGAGGAGATGCTTAACCTTTTCCCTTCCCCACCACTTTTCCATGCAATTCTCCTACAAGTCACTCTTACCCCAGATACATATTGCCAAGGTTAAACATGTGGCCAGAACCTGCAAGGGGGAAAGTATTTTGGGGAGGGGGGATTATAGCAGAAAAACCAGGAGTTGGAGGAAGATTAACCACATCTCTCCACACAACCCTTCTACTTCTCTAGTCCTGATCATACCCCCTCCCAAAGTTGGGTTTTTTTCTAGAAATCATTTTGGGGGGGGAAGGTGTTAATGGGCTGCATCCAACACTGCTATTCCACTCACACAGCAGACTACCACTTGCACAATGGAACTACTCTCTACTTTCCTCTATCCTGCTTCCACCCCTGCACCCTCCAAATCTGCTCCAGAGGGTTGGGAGATTGCCTTGGGGCGGGTTTGGAGGATTCACAGGGGGAGGAAGAGAAGGGGAAGTTCAATAGTGTGAGCAGAATGCCACTGGGGTTGGATACAACCCAATATGTGTGTTTGCATGTCACATGTACTTTGGCCCTGACCTGCACAGCAATCCTGGTCAGGCACTGCAATATCTCACACAGCCAACAGATTTGTGTGGTATCCCTGTAATAAATCCACACAGAGGCTGTTTGGAAAGCCCAGAGTCTTAAGTTATAAATCAGGCAGTGGCTGAGCCTGATTAGGAGCTGGAGTAGAAACCATTCTCAGAAGCTATGCAAGTTGATCAAGGAAATAAGAACTGGTTTTCCTATCCTCTTAGCTTGGCATGTGAAGCAAGTGGGGTTGTCTTCCCCCTCAAAATAATTTAAAATATGTAACTGCAGCATTATCTTTTTTCTTGAAACTGGACTAATATGGAAATTTAAAAATATCAGTGGTCCCTTTTTGGATGTTCTTAACATTTCTATTAGTGCCATTCCTTTTTATAAGTGAAAGTATTACAGTCTAAGGAATAAAGTATTTTAAGAATTCTCTCATAAATCATTATGCAGACACTGGAATTTTCTAACGTCAATGGGAACAAGGGCCTTTGTTATGAAAATGTAAATTAATTCTTTAGCAGTTACAGAGGAAACACTTTCCTTTGATTCATGAACTGTACATGCTCCAGACAAGTGGGTAGGGCATTTTAGGAAGCAGCTGCTCTTGAGAAGCCTTTCAGCTTGCCAGAGGTCATGCTTGTCTTTACGCTTGAACAATGAGTCACTGAACCTCATGATGAAGAGCCAGAAGAGCTGCAACATTTACAGTGCAAGCTGATGCCTGTATTCTCCGAAGGAAGTCCTTTGAAATACATAGGTCTTACTCTAAGATAAACTGGGGTAGGATTGCAGCCTTAGTCAATTAAACTGTTAAAATGGGGGTCTTCCAGATGTTCCTAGATTACATCTCCTATCATCCCTAACCATTAGCCATGTTGGCTGGGGACTGATGGGAGCTGGAGTCCAGCAATATTGGAACTGCATCCCCACACCAGTGTTAGAGCAGGGATAGCAAACATGGTACCGTCTAAATGTTATGGACTACCGTAACTCCCATCATTCCTGATCATTGACCATTCTGGCTATGGATTGATGGGAGTTGTAGTCCAAAACTGCTGGAGGGTGTTATAACGTAACCAATTAAAGCTCTTCTGGTTTAGAAAGGTGCTTCTGATTAGTCAGTTAACATATTATATATATATATCCTTTTAAATATGTATACATATAAAACAGTGGAAGGCAGACCCATTATCTTAGAAGAGTCATTCCCCTTCTTTTGGGCAGAAGGAATTCCTCTAAGGGCTAAACCAGATATGGCATTAAACATGAGATTGTACAGTTAAGTGGATAATCCTGTTGGGATTTATGGGACAAAACAGAACCTCTAGCAGAGTAAAATGGCTAAAACCAAATGAGCAACAACCAGTTCCACTTACACCCTCACACAGTCTAGCAGAATAAAGCAATCAAGTTTTCTCTTGTAAAGTGTATAAAAATAGTTTACTCACAAACTCTTCATGTATACAGTGATACAGACACAGCTTAGGAAATCAGAAGGAAGAAATGTAGGTTACTTTCAGTCCCTAGTTATCAGCTTCTGGCAAGCAGCCCCATGCCTTGCTTACTCCATATGGTAATGGAGAAGTCAAAGGGCAGCCGAGTAAGAAGGAAGAAGGGGAGGGCAAAACAACCATCAACAGGAAGCAACATCACAATCAAATACTATAGAGTTTCCCTGAGTCTGGCTAGAGACAACACTTCTGCCTTTAACTGAACTAAAGCATGTATAACTCTAAGAACATAAGAACATAAGAAGAGCCTGCTGGATCAGGCCAGTGGCCCATCTAGTCCAGCATCCTGTTCTCACAGTGGCCTACCAGGTGCCTGGGGGAAGCCCGCAAGCAGGACCCGAGTGCAAGAACACTCTCCCCTCCTGAGGCTTCCGGCAACTGGTTTTCAGAAGCATGCTGCCTCTGACTAGGGTGGCACAGCACAGCCATCATGGCTAGTAGCCATTGATAGCCCTGTCCTCCATGAATTTGTCTAATCTTCTTTTAAAGCCATCCAAGCTGGTGGCCATTACTGCATCTTGTGGGAGCAAATTCCATAGTTTAACTATGCGCTGAGTAAAGAAGTACTTCCTTTTGTCTGTCCTGAATCTTCCAACATTCAGCTTCTTTGAATGTCCACGAGTTCTAGTATTATGAGAGAGGGAGAAGAACTTTTCTCTATCCACTTTCTCAAGGCCATGCATAATTTTATACACTTCCATCATGTCTAATCTCACCCGCCTTTTCTCTAAACTAAAAAGCCCCAAATGCTGCAACCTTTCCTCGTAAGGGAGTCGCTCCATCCCCTTGATCATTCTGGTTGCCCTCTTCTGAACCTTTTCCAACTCTAGAATATCCTTTCTGAGATGAGGCGACCAGAACTGTACACAGTATTCCAAATGCGGCCGCACCATAGATTTATACAACGGCATTATGATATCGGCTGTTTTATTTTCAATACCTTTCCTAATTATTGCTAGCATGGAATTTGCCTTTTTCACAGCTGCCGCACACTGGGTCGACATTTTCATCGTGCTGTCCACTACAACCCCGAGGTCTCTCTCCTGGTCGGTCACCGCCAGTTCAGACCCCATGAGCGTATATGTGAAATTAAGATTTTTTGCTCCAATATGCATAATTTTACACTTGTTTATATTGAATTGCATTTGCCATTTTTCCGCCCATTCACTCAGTTTGGAGAGATCTTTTTGGAGCTCTTCGCAATCCCTTTGTGTTTTAACAACCCTGAACAATTTAGTGTTGTCAGCAAACTTGGCCACTTCACTTCTCACTCCTAATTCTAGGTCATTAATGAACAAGTTGAAAAGTACAGGTCCCAATACCGATCCTTGAGGGACTCCACTTTCTACAGCCCTCCATTGGGAGAACTGTCCGTTTATTCCTACTCTCTGCTTTCTGCTTCTTAACCAATTCCTTATCCACAAGAGGACCTCTCCTCTTATTCCATGACTGCTAAGCTTCCTCAGAAGCCTTTGGTGAGGTACCTTGTCAAACGCTTTTTGAAAGTCTAAGTACACTATGTCCACTGGATCACCTCTATCTATATGCTTGTTGACATTCTCAAAGAATTCTAATAGGTTACTGAGACAGGACTTTCCCTTGCAGAAGCCATGCTGGCTCTGCTTCAGCAAGGCTTGTTCTTCTATGTGCTTAGTTAATCTAGCTTTAATAATACTTTCTACCAGTTTTCCAGGGACAGAAGTTAAGCTAACTGGCCTGTAATTTCCGGGATCCCCTCTGGATCCCTTTTTGAAGATTGGCGTTACATTTGCCACTTTCCAGTCCTCAGGCACGGAGGAGGACCCAAGGGACAAGTTACATATTTTAGTTAGCAGATCAGCAATTTCACATTTGAGTTCTTTGAGAACTCTCGGGTGGATGCCATCCGGGCCCGGTGATTTGTCAGTTTTTATATTGTCCATTAAGCTTAGAACTTCCTCTCTCGTTACCACTATTTGTCTTAGTTCCTCAGAATCCCTTCCTGCAAATGTTAGTTCAGGTTCAGGGATCTGCCCTATATCTTCCACTGTGAAGACAGATGCAAAGAATTCATTTAGCTTCTCTGCAATCTCCTTATCGTTCTTTAGTACACCTTTGACTCCCTTATCATCCAAGGGTCCAATTGTCTCCCTAGATGGTCTCCTGCTTTGAATGTATTTATAGAATTTTTTGTTGTTGGTTTTTATGTTCTTAGCAATGTGCTCCTCAAATTCTTTTTTAGCATCCCTTATTGTCTTCTTGCATTTCTTTTGCCAGAGTTTGTGTTCTTTTTTATTTTCTTCATTCGGACAAGACTTCCATTTTCTGAAGGAAGACTTTTTGCCTCTAAGAGCTTCCTTGACTTTGCTCATTAACCATGCATGTGGTGGAAGAATTACAGGAGACCCCATGCAACAACGAGCAAGAGGCTGAAGTTCAATCAAGCAGGGGCAATGAAACCACACCCCACAACAAGAAGAGAAGAGTACTAGTAGTGGGAGACTCCCTACTGCATGGGATCAAAACCCAAGTATGCTGAGAAGATATGTGGACTAGCCATATATGCTGTCTACCAGGAGGACGGATTAGAGATATGATGGAAGGGTTGCCATCACTCATCAAGCCCACCGACAGGTATCCCTTTCTCCTCATCCATGTGGCAACAAATGATACTGCCAAACGGAGCTATGAAAAAATCACATCAGATGTTGAAGCTCTGGGAAGGAAACTCAAGGACTTTGGGGCCCAGATAGTTTTTTCATCCATTCTTCTAGTACTTAAAAGAAGAGTAGAAAGGGAAAGAAAAATACTCTGTGTGAATAAATGGCTACGAAGGTGGTGCCGACATGAGAGATTTGGATTCTGGGACCACGGGCTATGCGTCCTGGAAGATGAACTGCTGGCAAGTAATGGGTTGCATCTCACAAGGACTGGGAAGAATGTGTTTGGCCACAGCATGGAGAAGTTCATCAGGAGGACTTTAAACTGAATCCTAAGGGGGAGGGAGACATAAACTTGGTGGTAACAACTGATGAAGGCTTGTGCAAAGTAATGGGAACAGAGAGATCGGCTCTAATAGGGCCCAGTAACATTCCTCAGAAAAATGTAGTAAGGAAGCCAAGCCATAACACATTGTCTTCTATGTCTGTATGTTAATGCGCAGAGCAGGGGAAACAAGCAGGATGAACTTGAATTCTTAATACAGGAAGGTAATTACAACTTGATAGGTATAACTGAAAATTAGTGGGATGACTCCCATGACTGGAATACAGCAATTGAAGGATATAACTTGTTCAAAAAGAACAGAAGGAATAAAAAGGAGGGTGGAGTCAAGCTGTATGTTAAAAATATATATCCCTGCACAGAAATACAGGAAGATGAGCTTGGTAGTTCCACTGATAGTATCTGGATTAAAATTAATGGAGCAAGAAATAAAAGGAATGTGGTCTTGGAGTCTACTACCGACCACCCAATCAAGGAGAAGATGAGAATGTAACTTTTGAAAAGCAAATTGCCAATGTTTTGAGGAGGCATGATGTAGTAGTAATGGGGTACTTCAATTATCCCTATATCTGTTGGGAGACAAATTCTGCCAAACATGGCCCCTCCAAGAAATTTCTGACTTGGTTGGAGATAATTTTCTCCTACAGAAAGTGGAGGAAGCAACCAGAAGATCAGCTATCCTGGACTTGATTCTAACCAATAGAGATGATTTGGTGGATGAAGTGGCAGTTACGGGGGGAAAGTGACCACACCATACTTGAATTCCTGATTTTAACAGAAGCAAAAGCTGAGAGTAGACATACGCGCACCCTGGACTTCGGGAAAGCTGATTTTAATAAACTCAGAACAATTGTAAGTACAGTTCCATGGCAAGCAACCCTAAGGAGAAAAGGAGTCCAAGATGGGTGGCAGTTTCTAAAAAAGGAAAATCTAAAAGCGCAATGGCAAACAATTCCAACAAGGAAAAAAGGGGGAAAACAGCAGAAGAAGCCAATATGGCTTCACAAAAAGCTTAGAGATGACCTGAAAACAATAAAAGACACATACAGAAAGTAGAAAGAAGGCCAGGCCACAAAGGAAGAGTACAGGCAGTTATCACGGAATTACAGGGATGGAGTCAGGAAGGCTAATGCTGAGAATGAGCTGAGGTTAGCGAGAGATGCTAAAAGCAACAAAAAAGCTTTCTTCAGGTACGTCCATAGTAAAAAAACAGAGAAAAGAAATGGTGGCACACCTACTCAATGAGGATGGCAAAATGATAACAGATGACAAAGAAAAGGTAGAAGTGCTCAATTCCTACTTCGGCTCAGTCTTCTCCCAAAAAAGGGTCTATGATCCTCCCGGGAAACATGAAGTGGAAGATGCAGGATTGGAGCTTGAGACTGACAGACAAATGGTCAAAGAATACCTAATCACTTTGAACAAGTTCAAATCATCAGGGCCCAATAAATTGCATCCTAGAGTATTGAAGGAACTGGGTGAAGAACTCTCAGAACTGCTGTCTATTATCTTTGCGAAATCATGGAGGACGGGTGAAGTGCCGGATGACTGGAGGAGAGCTAATGTTGCAGTAATCCAAATCAAAGCATTCCCGACAGATGGCTGTCCAGCTGCCTCTTGAATGCCTCCAGTGTCGGAGAGTCCACTACCTCTCTAGGTAATTGATCCATTTCCATATGGCTCTAACAGTTAGGAACTTTTTTCTGATGTCCAGTCGAAATCTGGCTTCCTGCAACTTGAGCCCATTATTCTGTGTCCTGCACTCTGTGACAATTGAGAAGAGATCCCGGCCCTCCTCTATGTGACAACCTTTCATGTATTTGAAGAGTGCTATCATATCTCCCCTCAGTCTTCTCTTCTCCAGGCTAAACATGCCCAGTTCTTTCAGTCTCTCCTCATAGGGCTTTGTTTCCAGTCCAGTTTCCAGTTCCAGTAATTTACTATAGGAAACTTCACTCAAATTGCAAAGTAAATCAAACATATTTAAAATGACTATCTGACTATGTCTTAATATTGTCCTCCCTGCTAAAAGAATATCAGCACAGCACATGTCTTGTTTCTGTTATTTGGGCTGATAGCAGGGGTTGCTACCACTCACCATATGCTGAGAGGCACATGTTACCAAATTCTTCCAAGCTACACAGGAAGTGGATTGGACTGTAAAAGACCAACCCAAAATGTGCTTGCATTTTGCCAAATTTGTAGGGCAGTACAATATCTCAGACAGACAGTCAGGTCTCCCACTCCCCTGGTGCATTCACTATAGTTGTCCAATTTCCCTGCTTATTAAAGTTTGATTGAAATATCTGTTGGCTATAGGTACATTCTTAAAATTTCCCTGCTTTTTAATCAGGGAGGTACGAAATGGGATCTTGTACAAGTTTGCTGGGTATGGATTGATCATTTGCATGCTTATTGAGTTCAGTGGGATTTACTCCCCTGCAATCATGCTTAGGATAGGTGAAACTGACCACAAGGGATGGGGAGGGGAGGAGGAAGAAGGGGAGGGGGAGGGGAGGGGGTGGAGGGGGGAGGGGATGGAAGAAGGCAGGAAGGGAGGAGGAGCAAGGTTTGATCATTTGCATGTTTATTGAGTTCAGTGGGATTTACTCCCAGACAAGCATGCTTAGGATAGGTAAAACTGACCAGGGGGAGAGAGAGGGAGGGAGGTCTGGAGTGGGCAGGAGAGGAGGAAGAAGGAAGAGGGGAGAGGAGGAAGAAGGGAGGAGGAAGGGAGAGGAGAGGGGAAGGGGGAAAGACAGGTCTGAACATTTGCATGCTTATTGGGTACAGTGGGATTTACTTCTGTGCAATTATGGTTAGGATAGGTAAAACTGACCATGGCGGAGGAGGAGGGAGAACTGAGAGGAGAGGGAAGGAGGAAGGGAGGAGTGAGGAGAGCAGAAGGAAGTGGAGGGGGAAGGAGGGAATTTGAAGGGGAGGGGAATCAGGAGGGAAGGGGCAGAAGAGAGGTGATGGGAGAGAGGAGTGGGCGAGGGCAGGTTTGATCATTTGCATGCTTATTTAGTTCAGTGAGATTTACTCCTGAGCAATCATGCTTAGTATAGGTGAAACTGACCTGGGAGTGGGGCAGGGAGGGGAGGAAGAGGGCAGGAAGGGGAGGGGGAGGAGAGGAAATTGGATGGGTGGGCACTGGGCAGAGGGGAAGCCCCTTTCTTTTCCAAAAGGAAAACATTGTGAACAGTATCATATTGTGTGTGTGTTTCCCCCAACTTTTTATTCTACAGCATGCACATATAGTCTCCCATCTAAATTTAAACCAAAGCTGTCACTGGCCACATCCACACCAGACCTTTATTTCATTTTAGACAACCATGGCTTCCCCCAAAGAATCCTGGGATGTGTAGTTAGTGAAGGGTGCTGAGAGTTGCTAGGAAATGCCTTGTTCCCCTCACAGAGCTTCAGTCAGAGCAGCAGACTGTTATACCACTCTGGCCATTGGAGCTCTGTCAGGGGAATAGAAGTCTCCTCTCAGCACCCTTCACAAACTCCCAGGATACTTTGGGGGAAGCCATGACCATCTAAAGTGAAATAAAGGTCTGGCATGGGTGTGGCCCCCTGACTAGGCAAGCCAAACAGCTGTGAGTCTGGCTTTTAGAACACTGACAGTTGGTTCTTACTGAGCATGCCTGAACTTATCATTGGCTTCCAGCCAAAATTTCTTAAATTGATTAAAAATCAGCCAGGCATTTTTTAAACTTTTAAACTGCAGAAGATGAAGGCCAGAGTATGGGACAAGGACAGTATTAAGATTACTTGTACTCTGTGAACATCGCTGATTTTTAATTAATTTCAATATATTATGAGAACACTGACAAAAAAAGTCCAAAACGGGTCTGGGTTTCCCCCCCTCTTTTTACACTTTGAACTCTCAATTCTCTCTGCGTGCTTTGTGTATCGCCATGAAAATTTAGAGGGCTGTTAAGCAAGCATTTCCGAGTTCAGGACTATAAGTTTTGTAAGGTTGTGTTTTGAAATGAGCTTATGGGAAGCCTCAGAATGGCATGAGGGGGTATTTTCAATTTAACATTGCAGAATGCGAAAAATCCATGCTGGTTATAGTATACAGATGGCATCTGGACCAGGAAAACAGAAGGCAAAAAGACAGGAAGCAGGGGAAAGACAGGAATGGGCAGCATTCAAGATACATACAGGCTTATTAAAGTGACTAACAGGGAAGGCAAGGAAAGAAAGAATTGAAACATAATAATTAAGGGGGTAAGTTCAATGATCTAGGACCCAAGAAGGCCCAGGCCAGAAGCTTTGAACAAGTGTTGACTTTCCTGACACCAGCCTTTTCCGTTGCTTCTACAAAGGCTGTAGATCTGACAAACTGGTCCCAGGTGATATTTAACACACATAAAAATGCAGTTCTGAGTGATGGTTCTTTTAAGTATCAAAGGTGTGAGAAAGATAGCTGAAATTATACCTACCTACCCATGGGCTAGTGGAGTTTTATACATGTGATAATGCAGTGTCTTTCACACAGGAATTAAACACACACACACACACACAAATTAAGACCCTTAGTAAGCTAGGCAACAAACTGAAATGTCAATATCATTAACTACCATTTGGTGATGTGTTGTCAAATTAGGAATGTAATCTCAGGGTGGGTTAGGAAGCTATGGTTTTCCATTTGTTCTCTCATTACACTAGAACTTGTGGACATCCAATGAAGCTGAATGCTGGAAGATTCAGGGCAGATAAAAGAAAACACATAGAGGATAAGGTTATCAGTGGCTACTTGCCATGATGGTTATGCTCTGCATCTATGGTCAGAAGCAGTACGCTTCTGAATATCAGTTGCTGGGAAAGCAGGAGGGGACAGTGCTTTTGTGCTCAGATTTCGCTTGCAGGTTTCCCACAGGCATCTGGCTAGCCACTGTAAGAACAGGATGCTGGACTACATGGGCCACTGGCCTGCTCCAGCAGGCTCTTCTTATGTTCTTAATGTTATCTGCTACTAAATAAGCCACTTCCTCTAAACAGCACCAGGAAGTGATGTGCGGTCCAAAGTGCTGCTGTTTAGCCAATGCCAAATAAAGTGCTGGTCATCTAATAAGACCCTTCTTATGGGGGCTCCTTTATCCTTAAGGGGGAATGGAATGTGCACCTCTCTGCTGTAAAAATCTAACAGAACTTCAAACAATAATTATTGATCAGCCACATTGCATTTTGTATGCCAGTGAACTTATGCTTTACCATTTTCATCAACAATGCACTGCATTAACCATCTATGGGGAAAATTAATTCTGGCTTTTTTTTTTAAGGGAATATTTGTCTGAGGTTGTTAAGATTGAATTTGACATGCAGCAATGCTCAGTCTGAATCAGCACATAAGAGAAGATATGCTGGTAAAATTGATGATAACTGTACCTCAAAAAAAGGGGGGGAAAGCGGGTTACCAAAATGAACAAAGGGCTGGAGGAACTCCCTTATGAAGAGGTACTTAGCTTTGAAAAAAAGCAAGTAATGATGTATGTAAATTTAGAAGTATATGTAAATTTCCCTCTCTCATAATACTAGAACCTGGGGACATCCAATGAAGATGGATGGTGGGAGATTCAGGACAGACAAGAAGAAGTATTTTTTCACACAGCACATAATTATGCTGTGGAATTTACTTCCACAGGATGTGGTGCTGGCCACCAATTAAGACAGCTTTAAAGGGAGATTAGACAAGGTCTAATCCATGACTATAAGTCATAATAGCTAAACTATCTCCAGTATTCCTCTGAATACCAATTGCTAAGGAATGACAGGAGACATAGTATACTGCTGTTGTTATAACCTGCCCTGGGGCCTCATGATGAAGGGCAGGTAAGAAATCTAAATAACAGCAGCAGCACAATATCTAGAGGGATAGCTATAACATGGAAAGCATGCATTACAATAACAGTAAAGATTAATTCACCAAAAGAAAAGGAAAAGTAGCCATGTGTTTCTCCATCTAAAGAAGATGCAGGTAAAAATGGATGCCTACACTTCAACATTGCTAAGCAAGTGGGACGGGCTATAGCTCAATCGTAGAGGACATGCTTTGCATGGGGAAAGTCCCAAGTTCAGTCCCTCACATCTCCAGGTAGTGTTAAGAAAGAGTCCTGTGTGAAAACCTGGAGAGCCGCTGATGGTATGGTTGGTGTAGATCAGGGGTGTGGAAACTATGACTCCCCAGATTCTGCTGGACTGCAGCTCCTATGATCCTTGACCATTGACCATGCTCAGTGGGGCTGTTGGGATTGGAGTCTAATAAAATCATGAGGGCCACAGATTCCCCATCCCTGATGTAGACAATACTGAGTTAGATGGATCAATGGTGTGATTTGCTGAAAGGCAAATCCTAACTACAGAAAGCAACCATATATATTGGTTGCAATGTCTTCCCAAGAGTCTTTTGTTCTCTTGTGATTATTTGACTATTCACCAGTCTGGACAGAAGAACCACAAAGCACCTTATTTCCATTGCACAAATCTGTAAGCAAGCTGTCAACTTTGTTACAAGTTAGATGGCTCAGCACACTAAATATTTACAAGATCCCACAGCACTGTAGAATATCTGGCAACACTGTTGTTTAATTATGTGTGTGTGTGTGTGTATAATTATTTGAACATGGGATTAATGTCTTCAGCAAAGAATACATTATCTCCTTCAGTCTGAATACTGTAAACATATTCTAATCAAAATTTAATGCTAGAGGGTGACTTCCTCCTCAGTCCTAAACGTGTTTGTTTAAAAAGTAAGCCACACTGATTTATAGGTCAGTTGTAACCTTTACAAATGATTTGTTCTGCACTTTTGCTATTTTTGCTGACATTTGTAAAACGACTAATTACATTTGGAATGCAAGTGCTAATTCCACACAAGAAAACTAATTAAGTTTCTAACAGATATGAAAGATGGACAAATCAATTGCGACATGAGTTTTTCATGACTATAGTCCAGAGATTCCCAGACTGTGGTTCATGAGCTCTATTCAGGTGGTCTGTGGCATGTCTGTGAAGAATGGCAGGAGCAGTGGCTGCTCCATCAGCATTACAGTAATCCAGTCTGGAGGTTACCAGTGCATGGACAACAGTGGTCAGGCTATCCTGGTCCAGAAATGGCTGCAGCTGTCTTACCAGCCGAAGCTCGTAAAAGGCACTCCTAGCCACTGAGGTCACCTGGGCCTCTAGCGACAAAGATGGATCCAGGAGAACCCCCAGAATATGAACCTGCTCTTTCAGAGGGAGTATGACCCCATCCAAAGCAGGCAACTCACCAATTATCTGAACTCAGGAACCACCAACCCACAGCATCTCCGTCTTGCTAGGATTCAGACCCAGTTTATTGGCCCTCATCTAGCCCACCACCGAGTCCAGGCAGCAGTCAAGGGCTTGTACGGCCTCTCCCGATTCAGATGTTACGGAGAAATAGAGCTGGGTATCATCAGCATACTGCTGACACCTGGCCCCAAATCTCCTGATGACCACTCCCAAGGGCTTCATATACATGTTAAACAACATGCGGGACAAGATGGTAACCTGTGGCACCCCACAGCACAACTGCCAGGGGGCCAAAAGACAATCACCCAATGCTAACCTCTGAGAACGACCTTGGAGATAGCATTGGAACCACTGTAAAACAGTGCCTCCAATACCCATCTCACCAAGTTGGCACAGAAGGATACCATGGTCAATGGTATCAAAAGCCACTAAGAGATCAAGTAAGAATAACAGGGTCGCACTCCCCCTGTCCTTCTCCTGATAGTCATCCATCAGGGCAACCAAGGCCAATTCAGTCCCATAACCAGGCCTGAACCCAGACTGGGATGGGTCATGATAATCTGTTTCATGCAAGAGTACTTGCAATTGCTGCCCCACAACCCTCTCAATCACCTTCCCTAAAAAGGGGATATTTGCAACTGGTCGGCAGTTGTCACAAACCAATGGGTCCAGCCCAGAACTCCTCTCTATAATTGCATATGAGAAGCCAGAGGGTGCACTGTCTAATGTTGTGAATTCACATAAGAAAGAAAGCAATAGCAGGGCTTTTCTTGTATTCTTGTGGAATCTGCTGAAAGGCTGCAATCCTTTACCTGGGAGTAACCCTTGTTGAACTCATTGAGACTATACGTGAGAAGACATGTACAGGATTGCACTGTAAAAGTTTTTAACCAATTAAACATTGCAGCCCTACAAACCATACACATCAAAAGACCAATAAAGCATGGATAAGCATCACATTAAACAATAAAACAGTATCATAAGCCATATCAAACAGTCATAACCTGGCGGCATGATATTCCAGATTCATACCCCTTTCACTCCCCCCTCTTTAGTGTTACATCAAGACAATACTTGTTGCTGAAACCCAGGCAATAACACTACAGCAACACAGCGGCAAAGTGTGTGGTACACAATTAGAATGATCTGCACATCTAACCCTTAATGCTGGGTTTTTAAATGGCAAGGTATCTGTATTTTTCTATAAATTTATCATCTTGACACGCTGTGTTGTTTTAAATAGTTTCTTGAAAATTATTATCAGTTATGTAAATACCACTACTGCTTCACAAACTTGGCTTTGATAGTGAAGCCAGGAGTAATGCAGAGGTTTCATCCGACAAATATTAGTCAAGTACCCAAGCTATTAGTATTTGAAAGGAATCTTAATACTGTGCATGTTCTAGCCAATGAAAGCCCTTTTGTTGTTGGCAGATTATAATATAATTGCTTTTATATGATAATGTGGGAGTGGATTCTGTGACCTAGAAGCATGGAAATGGCATGAGACTAAGAGAAAGTGCTGTTAATAAATTTAATATATGTACTTATGCTCCATTAATAGAGTCTGTACAAGGTGGCGAGTGATTTGCTGAGTAAAAGGACATGGTATGATGCCACGCACACAGGCAAGGCTGAACATTTAACAGACTGATTAAATAATAATTGCACAGAAACTGTAGTAAAGATCCACGAGCAAGCAAAGAACAACACAGGATGACCAGTGTATAACTCCACTGGCCTCTGTTGTTATTTCATATGCCTTCGAAACCCTGAAAATCCAAAAGAAGGTTTACAAGTCATTGATTTTAATGGGACATATGCAGGTTAAGTGTGCAAGAACTCTCCTCTGATTCCTCCTTTGACCTTAAAATTTGGAACCTCTGTCTCCACAACTTATTGCTGGATGAAAAGGAAAATAGATATTACAGAATGTGCATTCACTGAAGCCCTAAACTAGGTGCAAGCTGAAGGAAGTAATACTAAGATATTTCATGTTGCCATCCTTTGAGGCTGAAAAGTAAGTGTAATACTATGTTGCACTTTGTTTAAGCTGCATGTTTTAATTTGTTTGGCAAACAGATTTAGCAAAAGTTTATCTGAACATTTGCCAGGTCATCTGCTTTGATTTCACACCTCAGGTTTTGCAAAGCTTGCTATCATTTCCTAGCAGAGAAGCTGCCTTGCAATGTGCTTTGCCTTGTTCTTGGAAGTTCAGTTCTTGCAATACTTACTCTAATTGCCAATTTAGGAAAAGTAAATGACTTAATAAATATTTTACATTAGTTGAAGCAACCCAGACCAAAATCAAGGCCAATAGAACAGATTTTTTAAATGAAGAATAAGTTTAGTCAAATACGTTTAGCCTACCTGCTCAAAATTCTAAGGCAAAATTGTGACTTTGGTGATAAATCTACCTCTATGTAATTCAGGAAAAATAGTTCTTACAACTGTAAAAACAAAAAACAGCCAGATATAATTTTCACATTAAAAAATGTAATTACAGGTTTTGGGCCTATCATATCCCTTGGGGATTCTTTGTATACCTTGCATCTTTGTAGGATCTTGCTTACTATAGCTCATGTCACAATACATTGGTTAGGCTTTAAGGGGCCACGGAACTTATTCTTGCTCCAAGACAAGGGTGGGGGACCTTTGACCCTCCAGATTTTGCTATACTACGACTCCCACTAGCTCCAGCTAGCATGGCTAATGCCAGGAATAATGGGAGTTGTAGTTCAACAACATCTAGAGGGTCAAAGGTTCCCCAGACCTGCTCCAAGAGACTAACAGACCAATCCAACTCAGGGGAAGCCAGTAGTGGTGCTGGCACAAGAGAAGCTGGCATAAAGTTTGGTCACATCCATTTGCCATTCAGGAGCCTCTAGGTTGGCTGAATGCCAGCTCAGCTGGGAGCTGCGCGCAGGGACCAGAAAGTAAAAACCTGCTCTCCCAAATACCTCTACCAGCAGGGCCGTGGTTCTAAAGGGTGGCCAGGTGGGGCACTGGCCCGATGGCCCCTGGAGCTACAGGGGGGCCCTCAGCTGCCCCTCCACTCCCCTTCCGTGATCCGCTCCCCCCCCACGCCCCCCAACCTACCTGTCTTCTGTCTTTTACCATTGCCCTTAACGAAGATGGCGGCCGCGGTTTCCCTAAGGTACTGAAGCCCCTGCCACCATCTTAGTTGATGGCAGAGAAATGCACATGTAGCACGCACGTGTGCCATCAACAAAGATGGAGGCGGAGGCGTCATCCCCTTAGGGAAACCGCAGCCGCCATCTTTGTTAAGGGTAATGGTGAAAGACAGGAGACTGGCAGGTGGGGGGTGGGGGCTGCGTGCATGCGTGCGTGTGCGTGCATCCGCATGCGTGCACACACGCCGGGGCCCAGGGCAAGCTGATGCCCAAGGGCCCCGGCATGCCTGGAGCTGGCCCTGTCTACCGGGGAGTAAGCCCTTTCCATTGACTTCTATAGTATTTATTTTCTTTCCAACCTTTTTCCCGACGTAACTTTTGCCTAGATTGGGACTTGCAGGGAAACTCCGAGCATGAGTTAGATGTGGCCTAAGTCCCTTCACCATGGGCCCTCCCCTGAAATGCCCCCAACACACACTCAGAACTCCCCTTTTTTGGAACTTACGCTGCTTCACTTATGCCGGACTTGACTGAGCTGGCTGAGACCTGCTCTGCAAACCAATAGCCTGGGAAGTCTTTAACAATCCAGTTTCTTCCGTTAGGCATAGTTCTAAGTAAAGGGACTATTATTTCTTCTTGGCATCCTTCTTTCATTTCCCACTTGGGCAACTGCTTTTTTCTTTAAATATAGTTGGCATCATCCTCAAAAGAAAATAAACAAGCTGTTAGACAGTGAAGAAAGGAAAGGAATCATTAAAGGGAGGGAGGGAAATCTTCAAATCATGTTTAGCCTCATCTGGCCGTAAAAACACATGGCAATGGGCAATCAAGTACATTCTCCAGGATGGCTGCCTTTCAAGGGAAACAAAATCTGGATATTTCTGTGTCTAGACCATAGAGGAAAAATGCTTTAGTGCTAATTACCACTGAATGTATAAAAGTCCTGAGTGACTCAAAGCAACATACATGGGGAATTTAGCAAGTTTATGCAGCCAGACTGCAAAGAGCAAAGAAATGGGAGTCAGATGTGGGTTGTATACCTTTGCTCTACCATGGGTTTGCTAAATCAACATTGGTGAATGAGTCGATTTTTCTCTACTTTACATTCTATCTTAAAATGGGGCTGACAATATTTGACTTCTCTTCAAAAGGCATCTAAAGAGAACATGTGATCTACAGTAGTGCAGTGGCAAATTCAGAAATGCAGGATCCCTTCATGATAGTCACAGCTACCACCTGCCCTTTTTTTGATGCTGGGTTGAGAATGAGATCCTTGTTAATGCCTTCTCCCAAAACAACAAATGTCCCTAGGAGCCAATAAGCATGAAAGGGGAATGTGTTAGCTACTGAAATGAGTCTTCTCGGTGGCTGACTCACCTCCTTTCACTCTGATTGGCTCCAATCAGTAGGAAAGGAAGCATGTTAGAAGACTCTTCTCAGTGGCTAGCACACTCCCCTTTCACGCTGATTGGCTTGTAGGATGCTGGAGACGTAGGGACCCCGCTGGGACCCTGCTTCCCAAAAGGTAAGGGGTCTAAGAGCCTCCACAACCCCAGATGACTACACCCCAGTGATCTATCAGTGCTAAATGTCATGGAGAGATAGTTAGGCAGCAGGTTTTGCTCATTACATCTAAACACATTAAGGGATGTTTTATCTCTTCTGCAAAAGCATGTATAGAGTCTTCCAGGTACTGGTCAGCATGACATAACTGAATGCTGTTCCATCAGAAATGCCATGCCTGTGGAAAGGTAGCACATCAAGAAGAAGGATTCTCTAGCCTAGTTTTTTAAACTCAAACACTAGACTTCTACCTTCAGAAAGTTTTACATGAATACAAAGTCCACAACTAATTATTTCAACTTCATGAAACATAAATAGTTGCTGTATCGTTTTTGCAAATCTGGCACTTACCAAACCACAGCCAGTGGGTATGCTGCATGCTTTTATATGCACACTGGGAGAGTCAGCATGATTTAGTGGCTAGAGTGTTGAACTAGGACCTGGGAGTCCAGGGTTCAAATCCCCATTCAGCCACAAATTTCACTGGGTGACCTTGAGCCACTCATAGTTTCTTAGCATAACCTCACAGAGTTGTTGTGAGGATAAAATAAGTAGGGAGAGAATCATACATGCCACCCGCTTCTTGGAGGAAGGATGGGATATAAATATAATAAAAATAAATAAAATAAAAAATATGTTTTGATAATATTGTTACCTTTGCCCCACTTCTCTGAGCTGTAAGTGATTCCAGGGATGCAGCTCTTATCTGACTTTGGTTTCCTTTGGAAAGGGGTACAGGTCACGTGAGTCTTATGGCTCTTGGCAATATTTGAGTTTGCTTTAAAATATACAAGCTGAACACAGGTGGAACACTCCAACAGCTTAAATACTCCAACAGACAGCCAAACCCACCACCCCACATCAGATCTCCAGAGATGCAGTTCCCAAAATGGTTACGAACCCACCCACCTGAAGCTCAGTTCTCTGCATTTCTCACTTCTCTGACAGCATCTGGATATTCTACTGTTTCATTTCACACAGAGACCTAGATTTATTTATTTGCAAGAAAATCTACACCACCAATATTTTTTAAAAATTAATGGCAGTGAACAACACAAAATGAACAATAAAATTACACTGACAAAACAAATACAGAACACATCATAAATCAGATCAGATTAGTACATCAACATAGCTGATGATTTGGAACCTCCAGGTACAGAAGCAGTATACCTCTCAGATCCAGCTGCTAGAAGCAACAACAGGGAAGGACAGTTGCCTTTATGTCCTGTTTCTGGATTTACCAGAGGCATCAGGTCAGTTCCTGTGGGGAAAAGGATGTTGGACCAGATGGACCTCTAATCTGATCCACCAGGGCTATGTTCTGCCTGCTGGGGATCCCAGCAGAATCAGTTATCTTCCTACTATAATGCTAATCTTCTCTAATGGGGGTGAGATATGGGAGAAGATGGGTGACTGAGCTATTTATCTTGTGGTTTGCTTTAAGACTTTCTGGTTTAGTAATAAGGATTAAGAACAATCAGAAGAAGAGTGAACAAATAGATTGAGCATTTTCTTATTAAAGAGGAAGTAATGAACAACTGTCATTTGTGTTTTAAAATATGGCATGAGCATGGCTGAAAATATTTTAGGAGATGTTAAGTAAAGGGAAACTTTGTGTTCTGGTGGTCTCAAAAAGGGGGGATATGTTCAGAAATACCTTTGCCTACATATTCTGATCCTAGGTCTTGCCAAACCACAGATAAGTGCTTGGCAATGAATATACTAAGAAGAGTACCAGGTCACCTGCCCAAATGATAATAACACCAATTCACAGTCTGTTCCACTGTGAGTACAAATGGCATTGTTGGCATTTGACATCTAGCATCTCCCAAACAATCTCTGCTGTGCTGAACCACCATGATACATTTGAGAATGTAATAAAAGCCTTGTGCATAAAATACAAGGCTTAATCCAGTTTCACAAACTGTTTTATTTGACCAGACATTCTTCTTCCATAATCACATAAAATGACAGGAAAAGTTAACAACACAATAAAAACTGTGGCTTGGCCAAGTAGCTGGCTCTTCATAGGGAACAAGCTTTTCATCAGCAAAGAATACTAGCCCAGTCTAGACCTATTCCGTTCACATCTGTCAGTGTTGCTCCACTTCTCCAAATCATTCCATTCCAGCTGGTCATTACAAGAACTTTGTATCTAAGATCTAATGCCTGAACTTACTTTTTTCTTCCTCCCTCCCAAGCCCTTTTCCTTTTGTGTAGCTTGTCTTTTAGATTGTAAGACTTGTAATGGGCCCAACCCATTTAGGCTTAAAATATGTTTATAATTGCTGTAATAGCTTGTATAGACAGCTTATTTAACTGTATATTCCTATAGAGCAAAAAAGTACTTTTTAAAAAGGTTTTCTCTGCCCCCCCTTTTCTTTGTAAGGTATTGCCTACTGCCAGAGTTAGCACAGTGTATAAAAGATAAACATGTCTGGGAAGTCAGCCAACTGTTCAGAGACAATTGTCAACATCTGATAATAGTTCTGACAGTGCACAGAATTCCATATAAGGCAATATTAATCAGAGTCTGGGTTTTGGCTGGTGTCAGAATCAGAAGCAAGAACCAGAGTCGGGTTCCTGCAGGTGCAGAAGCAAGATAAGACACCTCTTCTCTCTGATAAGAAAATGTATAAAAAGCCAAACCATTTAACACTCAGGACCCGTCTCCAGCTGGAGTGGGTTGAAGAGGTCTTCAGGAATAATGATGCCATCTATGTCATCTGACAGGTGAGATGTATTTCCATGTACTTTGTACCTTTGGCTCTGTAACAAGACCTTGAGTTTAACTCAGTCCTTTCATCTATGGGAACCTAATTAAGTGAGTTGCACCTTCAATATCTTATTCTTTGATGTTGAATGAATGAATGATGTTGAATGGTGAATATGGACCTCTCAATGCCGCATACCCTCCGCAGGGGCCAAGGACCTATTAGGATGGTCCGCCCCAGATGCCTGATGGAGCCTCAAGGATTCCTGAATGCGCTGGGTGATTTGGAGCTGACTGAAGGACGCCCGGTCGAGACCCTGGTGGTGGAGTAGAACAGGGAGATCACTAGGGCGATAGACCGGGTGGCTCCGAAACGTCCTCTCCCCCTGAACAGAACTCAGACTGCACCCTGGTATACACTACGGCTGCAGGGTCTGAGACAGGAGGTGAGACGACTAAAACGCCGGTGGCGGAAATCTTACTCTGAAGACGATCGGACACTGGTTAGAGCGGCAATAGTGGCCTACCAGCTGGCAACAAAGGCAGCAAAGAGGCAATTCTTTGCTGCCTCTATTGCATCAGCAGAGTGCTGTCCCAGGAGGTTGTTCCAAGTGGTCCGAAGCCTGGTCGGTCCAGTTGCTCAGGAACCCATGGAGCATTCTAAAGCCTCCTGTGACACATTTGCTAAACACTTTGCCGATAAAATAGAGCTCCTGAAGAGCAGGATTCCATGCGCCGTGGTTACAGGTAGTGGGCCAGAGTTGGCCAGTTGCATTCCGGTCTGCTGGGTTCGGTTTCAGCCTCTTCCCTCTGAGGAAGTGGACAAGGTGCTCTCTATTGTGAAGCCAACCACTTGTTTACTTGATCCTTGCCCTTTGTGGCTCATTATGAGCTGCAAAGAGAGACTGGGCGAAGGGATCAAGGCAGTGGTAAATGCGTCCTTGGAACAGGGTGCAATGCCATTAGCCCTCAAGGAGGCAGTGATAAAGCCCATCTTGAAAAAGTCCTCCTTGGATCCCCAAGAGTTGAATAACTTCCACCCAGTCTCTAATTTACCATTCTTGGGCAAGGTGATTGAGCGAGTGGTGGCTAAACAGTTACAGACACACTTGGATGAAGCAGATTACTTAGATCCTTTCCAATCGGGCTTCAGGACTGGACACGGAACTGAAACAGCCTTGGTCGCTCTGGTGGATGATATGAGGAGGGCGTTGGATGCGGGAGAATACATATTCCTTGTCCTCCTGGATCTCTCAGCGGCTTTCGATACCGTTGACCACGGTATCCTCTTAAACCGCCTGGAGGGATTAGGAATAGGGGGCACTGTTTTATGGTGGTTCCATTCCTATCTCTCCGGTAGGCATCAACGGGTAGCACTGGGGGATGAGGTTTCAGACCCTTGGCCTCTCAACTGTGGAGTGCCACAGGGTTCTATCCTCTCCCCCATGCTATTCAACATCTATGTGAAACCGCTGGGAGCCATCATCAGGAGTTTTGGGCTGCAGTGTCACCAATATGCGGATGACTCTCAGCTTTATCTCTCCTTTAAGTCCTCACCAGAGTTGGCTGTGAATACCTTGTCCAAATGCCTGGAGTCCGTAAGTGGATAGATGGGAGAGAACAGGCTGAAGCTAAACCCTGACAAGACCGAGGTGTTGCTTGTGGGTGATAGGAGAAGGTTGGGAGATTTAGACTTGGTGCTTAATGGGGTGAGATTACCCCTGAAGGACCAAGTCCGCAGCCTAGGGGTCATTCTTGACTCCCAGCTGTCCATGGAGGCTCAGGTTTTGGCAGTGAGCCGGGCAGCTTGGTATCAATTACATCTGATACAGAGGCTGCGACCCTACCTTCCTGTACATCTGCTCCCACGAGTGATACATGCCCTGGTCTCCTCTTGCTTAGACTACTGTAATGCGCTCTATGTGGGGTTACCCTTGAAAACGGTCCGGAAATTGCAGCTGGTACAGAATGCGGCGGCAAGCTTGATAAAGCAGAGCCGTCGCCGGGATCATATCACCCCAGTGTTGGTAGACCTACACTGGTTACCAATTGTTTACCGGGCCCAATTCAATGTGTTGGTATTGACCTTTAAAACCCTATATGGTTTCGGCCCAGTTTATCTGAAGGAATGCCTCCAGTATCACCAATTATGCCGCCAAACAAGATCAGCCTCACAAGACTTTCTCTCAGTCCCACCGGTTAAAACAGCTAGGCTGGTGCGGACCAGAGAGAGGACATTTTCGATCATGGCCCCCACCCTCTGGAACTCGCTTCCTTTTGACCTTAGACATGCCTCCTCCCGGATGGGTTTTCGCCGAGCCTTAAAGACCTGGCTATTCAGGCAGGCCTATGGGGTTACTGGGGTGGACTAGTTTTATGGTGTATCAATTGAAGAATGGTTTTAGATGAATTGATGTTATGACTTGTTGATTTGTATATTGATTTATGTATTTTGCATTGTTGTACGTCGCCTAGAGTGTCCGTTAACTCGGACAGATAGGCGACTAACAAATAAAATTTTATTATTATTATTATTATTATTATTATTATTATTATTATTATTATTATTATTATTATTATTATTATTATTATTATTATTCTCCTTTTCTGTTTCTGCTATGATGGCTAAAGTAATGCATTTTGATAGATACAGTGTGCAAGGTATAAATTTTTATTTATTTATTTATTTATTTATTTATTTACATTTCTAGACCACCCTATAGCAGAAAGCTCTCAGGGCGGTGTACAACAAATAAAATCACAATTAAAATATGAGCAAGTGTGGAAATATATGTATATATATAGTACAATTATAAAACATTAATAAAATTGCCATTGAGATTTAAATTAAGATTATATTAAGTTTAAAATGTTAAATTAAAATATTTAAAAATTTACAAAATTTAAAAAGCCTGGGCGAAAAGGTAAGTTTTTACCTGGCGCCGAAAAGATAACAGAGAAGGCGCCAGGCGTATCTCGTCTGGGAGGGCATTCCATAGTTCGGGGGCCACCACCGAGAAGGCCCTAGATCTAGTTGTTGATCTCCGGGCCTCTTTATGGGTTGGGACCCGGAGAAGGGCCTTCGACGTCCAGCGTAGTGAACGGGTAGGTACATAGCGAGAGAGGCGCTCCATCAGGTATTGCGGTCCGATGCCGTTTAGGGCTTTATAGGTAAGAACCAACACTTGGAATCTGGCCCGGAAACATATCGGTAGCCAGTGCAGCTGCGCCAGGACAGGTGTTATATGGTCAAATTTCTTTGTCCCAGTGAGAACTCTGGCCGCAGCATTTTGCACTAGCTGAAGTTTCCGAACCGTCTTCATAGGTAGCCCCACGTAGAGTGCATTACAGTAGTCCAATCTAGAGGTTACCATAGCATGGATAACTGAGGCAAGATGCTCCTTGCTCAAATAGGGTCATAGTTGGGCTACCAGCCGGAGCTGGTAGAATGCATTCCGTGCCACCGAGGCTACCTGAGCCTCAAGTGACAGGAGCGGATCTAATAAGACCCCCAAACTACGTACCTGTTCCTTTAGGGGGAGTGTAACCCCATCTAGGACAGGTCGAACGTCAACCATCTGGGCAGAGGGTCCTCCCACCAACAGCATCTCAGTCTTGTTAGGATTGAGTTTCAGTTTATTAGCTCTCATCCAGCCCATTATCGCGGCCAGGCAGCGGTCTAGTACATCAACAGCCTCACCTGAGGAAGATGAAAAGGAGTAGTAGAGCTGCGTATCATCAGCATATTGCTGGAAACGCACTCCAAAACTCCTGATGACCTCACCCCGCGGCTTCATATAGATATTAAAAAGCATGGGGGACAGAACTGAACCCTGCGGGACCCCATATTGGAGTACCCAGGGACTCGAGTAATGTTCCCCCAGCATCACCTTCTGGAGACGATTCCCGAGATAGGAGCAGAGCCACCGCCAAGCAGTGCCTCCCACTCCTAAATCCGTAAGTCGCTCCAGAAGGATACCATGGTCGATGGTATCAAACGCCGCTGAGAGATCAAGGAGAACCAACAGAGTTACACTCCCTCTGTCTTTCTCCCGACAGAGGTCATCATACAGGGCGACCAAGGCCGTTTCTGTACCAAACCCCGGCCGAAAGCCCGATTGAAATGGGTCTAGATAATCAGTTTCATCCAAGAGAGCCTGGAGTTGGCGAGCGACCACACGCTCTAGAATCTTGCCCAGGAATGGGACATTTGCTACTGACCTATAGTTGTCCAAATTATCAGGGTCCAAGGAGGATTTTTTTAGGAGCGGTCTCACCACCGCCTGTTTCAGGCAGGGTGGGACCACTCCCTCTCGTAAAGAGGCATTAATCACCTCCTTGGCCCAGCCGGCTGTTCCATTCCTGCTAGCTTTTATTAGCCATGAGGGGCAAGGATCCAGAGCAGAAGTGGTCGCCCGCACCTGTCCAAGCACCTTGTCCACATCCTCGAGCTGTACCAACTGAAACTCATCCAATAAAACAGGACAAGACTGTGATCTGGACACCTCATTAGGATCAACTGCTACAATAATGGAGTCAAGGTCCCGGCGGATGTTCATGATCTTATCACGAAAGTGTCGCGCAAACTCATTACAGCGGGCAATTGATGGTGTTATTGCGTCCTGGGGACCAGAGTGTAAAAGTCCCCGGACAACTTTATAAAGTTCCGCTGGGCGGTTAAGGGATGACTGAATAGAGACAGCAAAGTATTGCTTCTTTGCTGCTCTCACTGCCTTCACATAGAGTTTGGTAGAGAGCTTCACAAGTGCATGATTACAGCCGTCGGGAGTTCGCCTCCATTTGCACTCAAGCCGTCTCCTTTCTTGCTTCATCACTCTTAGCTCCGGAGTAAACCAGGGAGCCAATTGAGCTCTGCAACGGAGAGGGCGCACCGGGGCGATCGTGTCAACTGCCCGGGCCATTTCCGTATTCCACAGCATGGCCAGGGTTTCGACAGGACCGTCAATTCTATCAGCCGGAAAATTCCCTAGAGCCATCAGAAAACCCTCAGGATTCATTAGTCTCCGGGGACGGACCATCTTAATTGGTCCTCCACCCTTGCAGAGGGGAGAAAACAGTGTAAGTCTAAACCTTAATAGGCGGTGATCTGACCATGACAAAGGAGTAGATGAAAAATCCCTCACTCTCAGATCACCATCCCCTAATCCAGTGGCAAAAATCAAGTCCAGAGTGTGCCCCAACACATGCGTAGGGCCAGTAACAAATTGAGACAGCCCCATGGCTGTCATGGAGGTCATGAAGTCCTGAGCTGCTCCAGATAAAGCGGCCTCAGCATGAATGTTGAGATCCCCCAATACCAAAAGTTTGGGGGAACGCAACAATAGATCCGAGACCACCTCTGTCAGCTCAGTTAGGGAGGCTGTTGGGCAGCAGGGTGGACGGTACACCAACAGAATTCCCAGTCTGTCTCGCTGACCCAACGTTATGTGCAGACACTCTAGACCATTAGCCATCTGGATAGGGTGCCTAACAAGAGGGATGGAACTTCTATAGACCACAGCGATTCCCCCTCCCCGACCCTCGGATCTACCCAGATGCTGAACCGAATACCCAGGTGGGCACAACTGGGAGAGATTAATACCTCCCAGATCGCTCACCCAGGTCTCGGTAATACATGCCAGATCGGCCGCCTCATCCACAATTAGGTCATGGATGAGGGAGGTTTTATTATTTACCGATCTGGCATTAAAAAGCAGCAACTGGAGATCCGAGGGTTGGCTGATAGAACTACCAGCAATCCTGTGGGTGTGAGGAGGACCGGAACACGTCACAGCCACCAGTTGTCTGGGGCGAGTTCCCCTTAACTGGCATGTCCTACTCACAGCGCCATACCTCCCATTACCCGTCACTACACTAATAGGGGCCCCCTTTGGTCCTCCCTCCCACAACACTGTCCTCTCGCCCAGGCACATAATAAAAATAAAATAAATAATAAAACTCATGGCATATACACACAATCACATACTCACTCATACAACCCACTCATACATTCAGACAACACAGCAGCATCTGAGGAGCTTCAGCAGCCGATAATCCGTAGTAGCTGATGTAATGGGACCCAAGAACGATAGACAGCAATGACCCCCAACCTGGTGATAATGACAGCAGCAACGGTGGCATACACCTCAGAAGAGGCAACAGCAGCACTTCAGTCTCGCATTCCAGGACAGCCCAACGGCAGCAACAGAAACGTCCACGCCCTGATCAGGATCAGGCCTGGGGCCTGGTCCTGCCAGGCAGAAGTCCCTCTAGTGGTGGTCCCGCAGCAGCAGCAGCAGCAGCAGCAGCAGCAGCAGCAGCAGCAGCAGCAGCAGCAGCAGCAGCAGCAGCAGCAGCAAGAGCAGAGCAGCAGCAAGAGCAGAGCAGAGCAAGAGCAGCAGCAAGAGCAGCAGCAAGAGCAGCAGCAAGAGCAGAGCAAGAGCAGCAGCAAGAGCAGAGCAAGAGCAGCAGCAAGAGCAGCAGCAAGAGCAGAGCAGCAGCAAGAGCAGCAGCAAGAGCAGCAGCAAGAGCAGCAGCAAGAGCAGCAGCAAGAGCAGCAGCAAGAGCAGCAGCCTCTCCTTCCCTTGGGCAATGGTCTCTTCCCCCTGCAGGCCCTGGGTCTCCCAGGCCACCTCAGCCAGCTGGCTTATGTATCCCTCCAAAGAGGGACAGGTGGTAAGAATCAGTCCTGGCTGGCTGGGTACCTGGGGCCTGGTCCTGCCAGGCAGAAGTCCCTCAGGGAAGGGTGGTGGAGATGGTGGTCCCACAGTAGCAGCAGCACAGCAGCACAGCAGCACAGCAGCACAGCAGCACAGCAGCACAGCAGCACAGCAGCACAGCAGCACAGCAGCACAGCAGCACAGCAGCACAGCAGCACAGCAGCACAGCAGCACAGCAGCACAGCAGCACAGCAGCACAGCAGCACAGCAGCACAGCAGCACAGCAGCACAGCAGCACAGCAGCACAGCAGCCTCTCCTTCCCTTGGGGGCAATGCTTTCTTTCTCCTGCAGGCCCTGGGTCTCCCAGGCCACCTCAGCCAGCCGGCTTATGTATCCTTCCAAAGAGGAACAGGTGGTAAGAATCAGTCCTGGCTGGCTGGGTACCTGGGGCCTGGTCCTGCCAGGCAGAAGTCCCTCAGGGAAGGGTGGTGGAGATGGTGGTCCCACAGTAGCAGCAGCAGCACAGCAGCAGCAGCACAGCAGCAGCAGCACAGCAGCAGCAGCCTCTCCTTCCCTTGGGGCGATGCTTTCTTTCTCCTGCAGGCCCTGGGTCTAAATAAATAGCATATAATAAGACTATTCTGCTGGCTGAAGTCTGACTCCCAAATAGAAAATTTCTGGTACCTCCCATGACCTAAGAATCCTTGGGTGGGGTCTCTATGTGAATCTGCCTACTATTGACAACTGCTATTGGAAACCTGTGAGCTTAGGTGAATGAATGCTTCAACATATAAGGACTCTGAGTAGACATGGATCAAGGGAGAAAACAAGAACCCTCAACCCTGTGCATTCACAAGTAAGGGGCGGACGGCCTTGCCGGTATCAGACTGAAGGCAGGGACTGCCTTATAACTGACATTTGTAAGCTGCTCTAGAAGCCTTTTTGACTGAAGAATAGGCTAAAATGGTGCAAATAAATTAAATAAATAATCGCATAGCAATCACTTGGTGGATTTCTATAGACAGCTGAGATTGACTTGAAATCTGGCTCCTGCAGAAGAATATGTGAAAACGAGTTCAGTGACTCTGGCCACCCATCAGCCATCACTGAGTGTGGTTTTCATTTAATTCTGTGAAGTTCTCACTCTATTTGTTATTCGACAGAAAAGAATCTAATTAACCAGGATTTTTCATACGGTCATTTTTGCAGCTCTGTCCTACAAGTGTTATGAGCAATTGTTGTATACTATAAAGTGTGGGAAACCTTTGGCTCTCTAGATGTTGCTGAACGACACCTCCCATCGTCCCTGGCCATTGGCTATGCTCGCTAGGGCTGATGGGAATTGTAGTTCAGCAACATCTGGAGAGCCAAAGGTCCCCTGATATAAAACGGATCAGTCTAATGTTGATTCCTTTGCCTGTGATGCTTTGGGGTTTCTGCTTCATGAGCTGGATTCCTGATGTTGACAGAAGCACACCTTAATCAAATGCTCAACCATTCCTATGTTGCGGACTCTACATCTAGCAATGAGATTTTGAAGTTTTGGGATTTTTTTAAGTATTTGTATACTGTCTTTCATTTCAAAGAAATGCTAATGTGGTTTACAGGACAATAAAAGTACAACTTATAACAAAATGTAACAGGAAAAGCCATCCCTGATGAAGCAGAAGAGACTCCATCTGTATTCCACCGGCTTTTGAAGGCTCACCTGTTGACACAGGCATTCCCTTGACTTCTCCACTTGGAGTCTCCTGTTTTAATCACTGTGATGTTTTAGTGGGATTGATTTATAGTGTACTTTTGTTGTAGATGTGTATATTTTAATGTTTTCATGGGATTGTTTTTTGTGTTTTAATGACAGATATTTATAATTTAAAGTTCATGTAATTGCGTAACTGATTTTATATTCTGTAAACTGCTTCTCCTATTTTGGCACTGAGCAGCATATAAATTAATGTAATGATGACACCGACAATGATGTTGATGCCATCAGTAAAACAATAGCAAATTGTCAGTTACCATTACATTGCCAAAAATACCAGAAATTGGTATTAATAGTTAAAATAAAAAAGCTTGTGTGAGGTATGTTTTTAGTTGCTAGAGGAAGTACCCAACAATCAGTGCCCACCTGATCTCCTGGGAGATACCATTCCACAATTTTGGGGCCACCACAGAGAAAGCCTTTCTCTGCACCATGAAACTTTCATGAAAGTCGGAGAACAAAGATAATCCTAACTGCCAACACACCATAATGTCACGTGGATGTCTTCTGGGATGTTGGAGCCAAGGCAGATGTGCTGTGTTTGTTAGTCATACTCCCTACCATAACTGTGAGCTAGATTGAGGACAGGTATAGTCCCATCCCTAAACACATCCATGTGGAGGCATGATTTTTGAGTTCACAATATACATACATTAAAAAACCAATATGCATAGGCCCAGCATTTCTGGTCAATTTCCCAGATAAAATCTGGGAGTCAATTGCAATTTAAGCCTATGTGCACTGGATTTTATGCATACAGACTACATTTAAATGTTACAGCCCTGCATGGACATCATAGGGACAACAGAGGCAGGGCAGGAATATTGGGTGGATAGAGAAGGTGGGTATATTCTTGCTCCCTAGCAAACATGTGAGCCTGACTAGGGGCAGGTGGCAATGAGGGAGAAATCTGATTCAATTCACATTTAAAGCTGAAAGTATCAGATCCACACTTACTGAAACACTAGGAAAACTGAAACACAGCCATCTTTCAAAATGTACACTTATCCAAATTTGGCAACCAAACAATGTTTACAAAAATGCATATATTAGGGGGGTAATGTGCATACAAATGAATATAGTTGTGAAAATAACATCCACAAATGCATTATATTAGGAGAAATTGCTTGCAAAACTAGGTACATAAGTTAAAACTGCATAAAAATGTGTTTATTAGGAGAAATTTGCACTGAAGAATTTCCATGAGGAATTTTTCAAAAATCACAAATTGCTGCTGAAATGTGGAGAACTGAATGTAAGATTGGAAAAATGATAAGCCAAAATTGACAGATTCTTCTATCCCCAGGGGCAGATATGATCCAATTGGTCCAATAGCTGCCCTTACCAGATTCAGAGGGGCTTGAATGGCGGGGGATAATAAAGCCCTAGGTTTGTTTGCAAAATAGCAGCTGTATGAAATGTATAAGCAATAAACCAGACTTCAGCACTGACATTACAGGGAGTCACATCACCATACGCAACTGTAAAGTGCCATTGTAAAATTGAAAAATTTGGTTTAGCCCAGCAGGGCAGAAGCACTCAGTAAAAAGTTAGAATGAGGGCTCTGAAGCTTGTTCTGCTGGAGAGCTGGATCATATTTCTTTTATCACATTGCTGAAATTAAATTGAAAATATGAATATGCATTGTAAATTAGCAAGGAGATAAGGAACCAGTTTATTGTTTATCTTACATTACATATATTTGTATTGTGATTGCAGGGCTCTGTCCTTCAAGCTGCAAATGATCAGTTTGCCATTTGCTGTGGTTGCCCTATTGCTTTGAGATCAAAGCTGTTTTCAAAGAAGTAACTCTGAAGTGTCCAACATCTTGGTGGATTAAAGGAAAGTTTGGACTATCTGACTGACTACAAAGTTTGCTAAGAAGAATTGTCTAATTTTCTCTTTGGACTCAGGGGCACTATTGCATTGTTCATGTGTTAAACAAATGCATTTAGCTCTTTGTGGACAATTGCTGTTTTGCTTTGTATAATTACAATTCTAATTAAAGAAAGTTTGTTCACCTTCACTATTTTGTGAGTTTTATTCCACCTAAGCCCCTTGGGCCCACACAAGCAGAGGTTACACCAGCCGGCTTGAACTAGCGATGGCTGAAAATATTGATTCTGTTCACATTTCAAGCCAAATCTATCAGATTTTCACTTTCTGAAACAATGTGAGAACCAAAACACAGCCATCCTTTGAAATTCACACTCATTTGAATTTTGCGATGCAGTTTGCCAACCAATGTTTACAAAAAATCATATATTAGGGGAAAGTGGGAATACATAGGAATATATGAATGAAAATAACATACAAAAATGTGTTATATAATGAGAAATAGCTTGCAGACATGTGTACATTAGTCAAAACTACCTACAAAAATGTTTATGAGAAAATTGCACTAAAATGCTGAAGAATGTTCATTAGGATTTTAGAAAAAAAATCACAAATCGCTGCAGAAATGTGAACTGAATTTAAGATTGGAAAAATGAGAAACAGAGAGTGTTCTGAAACTGACAGATCTTTCCATCCCTAGCTGGAACCAAGGAAACTGTTTCTCTGTCCACTAAGACAGCTTACAGGGAAAAGGAATGATTGGATTGAGTATTGTTGCTCCAAAACATGTCCCTGACAGTGAGAAGCAGTGAAACAGCAACCAGTCACCTTCAAACTACATGTTACATTAAGCACATAGTTTAACCTCAAGTATAAGATGATTCTTTCACAAACAGCCATCATGAGGCAGGGTTGGGGCAGGCTTTTCCTACTGCAGTCCTGATTTGGATCAGGAAGCCTGCACTTGTTTGCATAGAGGAAAAGCTCCCATCAGAGTGAGTTCCCACCTAGGTGTGGGAAGGCCTGATGTGGATCGGAAATGAAACAGGGAACATAGGAAGGCACCTTACACCAAGTCAGACTGCTTGTCCATTTAGCTCAATATTGCCAACACCGACTGGTCGTGGCTCTCCAGGATTTTCAGCTGCCCTCCTCTGACAGCCATTCCTGGGGATGCTGGAAATTGAATTTGTGACATTCTGCATGCAAAACAGATGTTCTATCACTGAGCTACAGCCCTACCACCTCTCCCTATGCCAGTGTACCAAACCAGATCAGATTCCCTGTGCTGGCTATTAATTGAAGAAAACGCTTACATTCAAGGGCAAGCCGTGCACTAAACATAGCATACCATTTGATTCCTAAACCAAGAGGAATCAGCTGATCCAGTAGATGTCCTGATGGCCCTGTATGAGTCCTTGGCTTGGTTCTTCAGACTGGGCAACTTGTCCCCGAGAGAAGCTACTCAGCAAAACACAGCTTCATCTGGGATCTGTCTGACCAACAGTTTATACTTGACCATATCCTCTGTCTCTAGTCCTCTGTCTTCTGTCTCTGACCTATTGGATCCTCATCTGCCTGCCCCAGAACCTGGCATTTGGCCTGCTTGGGGCCACACATTTGTCCCTGACCCTGCTGGGATGGTAGCCCAGTGGAATAAGCATTCATGTGTTGTATGTAAACCACTTATATCCTAAATCTGCCCTTTTCATTCACTGAGAAAGGGTGGGGAGGGCATTTTATGCTTTGTTGTTTTTCCATTTATGAGATTTTGGGGAACATTTATGTATGGCTCCTTGAGTTTATATTGAGAATGCATGCAGGATGGAAATCAAAATAGACAGCATCTGTGTGAAGAATGTAAGCCAATCCTTGAAAGATTTGCCATAGAAGCTGCCTGATGTTGTGTGACTGCTGGACAAACGACTACTCTGAGCTGACTCTAAAGTATATCTGTATATACTGCCCAGATTGCATGTAACTTCTGTTCTATTGTTTCTGGAAAGAAATTCTGAGGAAGCTAACAGCTTTCTTAACAGCATGATGTGCCATAGCCTTTGCACTACACAAGCACAATAATAAAGGCAAAATAAAAATATGTTCTGCACTAGAGGTTCCCAAACTGTGGTCCGTGGACCACTAGTGGTCCATGAGCTTCATTCAGGTGGTCAGCGGCATGTCCACATTAAATATTCATATTGATTTTTAAGTGTACTTTATTGCATCTTTTAATACGTATATTGCATTTTATTGTATTACCATTTGAATTCCATAGAGTTAAAAAAAAATCATACAGTACCTAGCACAGCACATTACAATGGCTACAACAGGCAGAAAAATTATTAAGCGGTCCACCAAGACCATTGGCAGTTTTCAAGTGGTCCATGGGGAAAAAAGGTTTGGGAACTACCATTCTAAGGTATTGGCATCCAGTTTTTATGTATGTATTTAATGGACCAGAAATGGAGTAAAGCTATAATAATATATAGGAAAGGTGCACAAATGGAAATCCAAAAGACAAATCTCTTGAATCTTAGTACTAGCTATATATGATGCTCATTATCTCTCAAGAGGCTGCCTACATTATTGGTGGTTAACTGATGGAGGTGTAGCCACAGCCAGAGGTCTGGGGTGAGCCAGGACTCATGCGCCCAGCCAGTAGTCCAGACTGAAAAGTTAGTCAGGGCCAAGGACATACCAGGAGGCAGGATCAAGAAGTAAGCCAGAGGTCAAAGCGGAAGGGCAAAACAGAAGGCAAGGTGGAGTAGCAAGCCAGAAGTCAGGGCTGAAGGAGAACCCAGGAGGCAGAATCAAGGAGCAAGTCAGAAGTCAGGGCTGAAGGACAAACTAGGAGGCAGGATCAAGGTCAATGAGCAAGCCAGAAGCTAGAACTAAAGAATAAACAAGGATATAAGATATTGGTCTGCCATGGCATTGTCCCGATCCAGCTCAGCCTGCTCCACATTAGCTATTTATTTATTTTAAATCAACGATGCCAGGACAAACTATGTGACAGTCTAGCATGGGCCTTTGGGTCAAACACTATGTCATGTGAATGTTTTCTCTGAGTTTTTGTTTGCTTTTCACTCAAAGTAGTTGTGGGAAGCTGCAAACTGGGAGTGTTTGGGGATGATGGTTGTTTGTGTTGATCTCTTTCCCATGGATAGTTTTTTGTATCAAAATTGTCCCCAAGGCCGGTGCTCACAACTGTTTCCCCACAAAAAGCATCTCAGACTTGGCGGGGGGGGGGAGGGATTTTAATAAGGAGAAGTGTTCTACAGGAAAAGGAATAAATGTTCTTTCTTCACTGTGTGGCCTAGATTTCAGCATCCTACAGCTGTTTTTGGGGGTGGATGGGGGTCCCCTCAAGGGAAATATCCACCCAAATGAGCATCACATGTAGTTTTAGATTAAACTAACATTGATTGACCTTGTCACGGCTTGGGGCTATAATTCGGTGGTGATTGCAGATTTGCTGGAATACCTCATACTGTTTTTTCCCCACTAGCAATATGGGGTTTTATACCATCTACATATTGTTTTCAAATGTGTCAGGGAAATAATAATTTTAAAAGTTTTAATGCTTCCAGGGCCTATTGATTGTAGTGTTTCAGGTACAATGATACAAATTAACAGATCTGCAAAGTGTGTCACAAAGGACTAAAAGTTTAATTGAATTTGAGCAATCCTAAATATGAACAGAATGAAAGTCCCTGTAAAGAAGAAATGACTGTTAAGCTAGTGTTAGTCCACCGTGTAATGTGTCTTCTAACTCAAGAATGGGGGTTGGGGAGAAATTTGATTTAGTTTGCATTTAAAGGGGGACTTACCTAATCTGTTCTTTCCAAAACAATATGCAAACCAAAACACAGCCATCCTTTGAAATTCACACTTCTCCAAATTTTGCAATGCAGTTTTCCAGCCAGGAAATGTGTGCAGAAATGCATTCACTAGGGTAAAGTGTGCATATAAATGCATATATTAGTGAAAATAACATACAAAGGTGTATTATATTAAGGGGAATTTGTATATTAGGCAAAACTGAACTAAAATGCAGATGGATGTTTATGAGGACTTAAAAAAAAAAACACCGAAATGTGGATACCTGAACTTAAGATTAGAAAAAAAAGAAAGAAACTGAGAGGGAAACTGAAATTGGTATATTTGACCATCCCTAAGAAGCATAGTTTTGTCTTTTTCTTTTTAATACCTGAAAATTATTTCAAAGGACTGATGTCTGAACAACATT
Organism: Rhineura floridana; assembly: GCF_030035675.1. Classification (NCBI taxonomy): domain Eukaryota; kingdom Metazoa; phylum Chordata; class Lepidosauria; order Squamata; family Rhineuridae; genus Rhineura; species Rhineura floridana. The sequence continues at coordinate 140,230,164 of NC_084484.1, read as the reverse complement.
ATTGCCTGGGAAATCATTGTGTATTTTTAAAAGAAGTACAGCCTGATCCAAAGTTCCCCTGGATCTCTACCATGTACATGGAACTTCCTTGTCAAAGGCTTCCCCTTCACTTCAATGTCTAAACACACACTCAGGGGACTTCTAAGTCATGGAGTTAATTTTCCAATTTAACAAGCAATCTGAGAAGGGGCACAAGATGCTAAGGATTGTTAGGAAACAATAGACATACCACGGGGTAGTGACTGTGTACCAGATAGGTAACATCTAAGAGTACATGCATCACCTATCTTCTGGCTATGCCTCAAGCTGCCCCCATGTCTTCCCATTACTGGAATCTCAACCTTCCATTCCATGTGCAGGCTACCCGTATCCAAAATAATCAAAGTTAAATTAATCTCATAACAGCATTCTTTTCATTGTTTGTCCATGGTTGACCATCAGTAGAAGCAACTGTGCACGCAGAACATCAAACTCACAATTTTGCCTGTTTATTGTCATTGTCAGATATTGGTAATGATATCCAATGGGCAAAACAATCAATCAACTTACAAAGTTGTCAACAATAAAGTAGCCAACTTCAGATTGCCCAGCCTGGAGAAATGACAGTTTCACAACACTGGCTAAAGAACAAGGCAGACTAGACTATGTTATCAGCTGTAACAATATCAACCTCTCCTTTTTCATATTTTGGCAGGCTTGTGTAAGTTCACAGAGATGTTATCACAACAATGTAGCCACAATTTCAGACTGCTATATATTGGACTGTGTTGATCTGCTCAGCATCAAAGGTAAAGAACCTGTATGTATGTCTACATACAGACATGCTAATATAACAGAAATAAACTGCATCCAAAAGTACTTCCTCACTCCACATAATTAATTTATGGGAGCCACTTCCACAACACGTGGTGATAACCACTGACATAGGTGGCTTTAAGATATTGCTTTATTACTGGAGGATATATCTATAAATAACTATTAGGCATAGCAAGTAGGAACTGCAACCCAACATTGTAGTGTGGAGTACTCCTGTTCAAGGTGCCAGCCAGCCAAGCAGATCCTCTTCCAGGATACTTGCTTTCATAGACATCCCAATCATCCAACCAGCATTGGACTCCATTTGCTTCTACTTTCTTCTTAAAGTTGTTTTTTGGGAGTGGGGGGAGAATTGCACTTCTGCAAACCTTGGGATTTCCCCGAGCCCACTAAAACACCCCTTGTATGTGTGGAAGCTGCCATTTTGGCTACGTAAAGACCAGCACTTAGACAAGTGACTTTGCTATCAGCATACATGATACTTAAATGGAATCTTCAGGTGCAGAGGCTGTATACTTCTGAATAGCAGCTGCTGGTGGGATACAGTCAGAAAAGGCTATTGACTATGCATTGCTTGTGGGCTTCTCAGAAGCACCTCCTTGGTCCACTGTTAAAAATGGGATGCTGGATTAGATGGACATTTGATCTGATCCAGCAGGGCTGTTCTTTTTATTTACTTTTGCTTAGAAGGGGTCCTAACTCTCTCCAACGACCTTGACATCAGACTGCATATGTGCTCTTATGATTAATTGTCCACAACATCTTCAAGAGTGAGGTGGAAAACTCACACTTTGATTCTTGGGCTTTTCCTCTCTCTTGACCAACAACATCTAAGTGCAAATCATTTTTGCCTCTTGTGTTGTGGTTCATGAGTGAATGGTTTAATTTATACCAATGTGAATTTAAAGTTTGGACAATGCTGTCAAGCTCAAACTTTCAGCCTTCTCTGCTCTTGAGCCATAATATTTTGTTTTCTAAGGAAGATACATGAAATGGAATTTGACAAACTTTGGATTCCACTTTAAGGGTGTCTGGTAAAATTATTTTGGAGATCTAGGAAAGTAGCCTAGAGAGTTGGCCAGACACTCTGCACACTACATGCCAGAAGATCCCAAATAACATTGCCTTTCTCACAATTTTTTCTGAGGCTAAAGAAAGGCTTGGTTATTATAGTAGTTGCTTCTTATGAAGTATGCATAACTGAAGGCACACGTATGAGAAAGCTGAAATTAACAATTCGCTGACAGTTCTGGGGACATTTCCTTCTCTGCGTAAACATTTGTCTCCACCATTTTGATAATAATTATGGCAGACAACCATCTGGCTAAACATTTAGTGGTTTTCCTAAAGTTGTTTGGTGCTCATGTCTGCACCAGTTCACAAGAAAACAGGTTCGTCTTTTGTTTCTAAGACCATATGGCACCCTAGATCAGAATGCAGGATTACAAACTGTAACATGTGACAAAGGAGAATGCAAATTCTAGTCTTTTGCGTGTCTGCTGAAATCCTTGCAGAGAGGTTGCATTCATCCCCTGCCAATGTTTATGACAGTGTTTATCATTATAACTGTCACATTTTCACATATTCGGTGAATTACAATCCATGATGTTGCAATGCTTTTTGCTTGAGTGCTCTGGCACTTTGTTGGCCATCTGTGGGAAGCCTCTCTCCCCCCTCTCTTATAATGAATCAAATGTTCCTTACCACAGAATTCCCATGAACCATTCTCGGAGATTTAAGAATAGCAAATTTCTAAAAAGCTGCCAATTATTTTTCATGCATACAAATCCAATTCAGACAACCACTTTAAGATGTTTTGCAACTACTGTTGAATTCAATTTAACTCTTTCAGAAGGTTGTGGGTGTCAAAGAACTGTTGATAAACCAGTCAAGCACACTGATATATATTTAATCCATCCACGCTGCAGCTGGCATCATAGTTATGAGAATGAGCTGTGACTGCTTCAGAAGTCACTTCAGCCATGCAAGCCATTATCTCTTGGACTCACCCCCTCATCTGCAATATGGTGGTAACAATAGTGGCCCACCCTGCAAGGATTACTGAGATAATATATTTGAAGATCTTGATCTCTTGGGGAAGTGATTATAGACACATACACGTACACACCCAACACCCTAATCTAGCAATAGCAGTTGGTTTGAGTGTACCCAAAGCTGTGACATAAGGAAAACAAGGCCATATTAAGTGATGGGATAAGGCATGCCTTATTCCATTCAAATCCATATGTTCTGTTCTGAGGAGCACACCATGTTAAGGATGGAACAATCTGTCAATTTCAGTTCTCTCAGTTTTTCATTTTTCCTGTCTTAAATTCGGTTCTCCTCATTTCTGCAGCATTTTAATGCAAACTTCTTCTAATAAATGTTTTTGTATGCAGTTTTAACTAATGTGCCTATTTTTGCAAGCATTTTTTCCTAATATAATGCATGTCTGTATGTTATTTTCACTAACATTTTAATGTTCATGTGCACTTTCCCTTAATATATGCATTTTTGTAAACATTGCTTAGTTGGAAAACTACATCACAAAATTCTGGAAAGTGTGAATTTCAAAGGATGGCTGTGTTTCAGTTCTATTGTTTTGGAAAGTGCAAATTTGACAAATTATTGCTTTCAATGCGAACTGATTTCCCACTACATTCATAACATGATGCCTGAGATTGCTAATGCTGTTTGTCTCTCTACATACACCCATATAGGATAGCAGCACAAAAGGAAGGCTATATTGCACCTATCTTGAAGCCACATAACTGTAGACATATGTTCACACCCTCTCACATCTCCCCAATGCTCCCTATTCATCCAGAGTGACAGGGGAACAAGAAGCTTGCAGCAAATCATTTCTTTGGGCATAAGTAGTAAAACTCTCCTCAAGGGCCCTATACAGATTGGGACCAGGACACCTAAAAGATTATCTCACCCCCTACATAGCTAACTGATCACTGCATTCTGCAGGAGAGGGCAACCTGGAGATACCTTTCTATCAGGAGGTCCAATCTGCACGATGTCAGAACTGGGCCTGTAGTGGGGTAGCATCTATCCTGTGGAACTCCCCCTTCCATTATATATATATAACTCATATATGTTTTTATTGTAAATTGCTTCAGGATGTCTCATGGGAAGTGATTCATAAATGAAATAATAATGAGAGTGAATATTTTGAGGACAGCAACAAACCTTCACACTCCACAGAAATCTAGCACACCACCAACAGGATACATCTTTTGCCCATTGAACTGGAACTTGATCTGAATTAGTAGCAAAATATGATTACCTTAATTTAGACTCCAGGTCATCATATAATGTGAGCTCACACTCATTAACCTCTTTTATTAATTTATCTTAATCCAGAAAATTCAGCAATGGCAGTAAGTATACATACTCATGAGCACATCATTTTAACCAAGATGAATTAACATCTAAACTCAGTCACCCTCTGATATACAAATGCATTTCTGATCTTGGCAAATACTTGTTGGCAGCTGGATTTATCCAGCAGTATCAGGCTGGAAATGTATACCATTACAAATATGGGTTAGAACTGGTCATTTACATATATGAAAGCATTGGAAAGCCACATTTTTATTACTATACCCATCCTAACTGTGCTTTGGTAACTTAGGGTTCCTTGAATGTGAAGGTAACATGACCTATCTGCAAACAATAGTGATTCCATCACAGTTGAAGAAACAGTAGACTATCTACTGTTCAAATTTTTCCAGAGACTCATTCATTTTCATTCATTGGCAATCACTCGTGGCTGTTAGGAATAAATTTCCCTAGACCCCTAGAGTTGTCAAGAGTTGTCAAGAGTTGTCAAGAAACCTACATTATTTTCAGAACCAGTGTTGCAATGAATTCTGGAACCTAGAGGAGGTGGAAGGACACAGAACTCTAAGTTTCGGTTTTCTTCTCATGAGAAGAAAAACCCAAAGGCGCCTCTCATACTATAAACATCTCTGTAAAAATGAGATAAAATGTATCCCTTCTAGATGTTATTATTTCTCTCTGTCTTTATATCACTATACACAGCCTGTAACAGTGTAGCTAATTCAGCACAAAAGAAGACGTTTTCTCACAATATCTTACTACAATTGTATCCACAAGATTTACATCATACTGCTGAGTGAGCAAAGGTCACAAATGCATTAGTAACATCTTATCTCTTTTGGTGTCAATCTGCTCCTTTTCCTCGCTTTCTTAGCTCTTATCTCAGAACAAGTTTTCTTTAGACTGACAAGTGTATGAATTCTTTATCAAAACTCTCACTTTTTAGAATCAAAAGAAATGCAACAATGATGAACAAAATGCGCTTACTTATCTCTGTAATGCTGTATTCCCATCTTATGATTTTTAATAATATTGTATCTTGTTTGCTTATGAAAAAATATATAAAGGATGCTGGAATTAATAAACGGTGCTCTTTGCCCTGACGGACTTCTGTCTGTGCAGAGCAGAGTCCCTCTTGATCAAGCAGTATTTTGTGTGTTGCTTTATGTTTGGTATCTGGCTGGACCACTAACAGGTAAATTAAATTACTAAGCTTGCGCTCCTATGCAAGACTGAGGTGTGCGCTAGCTCACCCTTCCTGGGAGGGGAGGGGGTTTAAATTTGAACCCAACATGGCTGAGTAAGATTGTCTTCCAAGATAAGGTCTTTAACGGTGCGTCCGTAAGTGACTGTGGAGGCCAATTCTGGATCCACACAGCCTCCCACAGTGAGGACATAGGTTTCCAGATGGAAGATGGTCACGATGAGGATTTGCTTGACGTGCCTTCTGCTTAGTTCATTTGTCCCTTTTGCCCTGTACTCATGCTTCTTCAAAGTCCATAGCACCTTTGATAATGGCTGACCTCCAATTGGGACGCTCATGGGCCAAGGCTTCCCAGTTCTCTATGCTTATGTTACATTTTTTTAGATTAGCTTTGTGAACATCTTTAAACCTCTTTTGCTGTCCGCCGATATTCCATTTTCCATCCTTAAGTTGGGAGTAAAGTAGCTGCTTTGGAAGAGGGTGGTCAGGCATTCGAACTACATGTCCGGTCCAGCGAAGTTGATGTTGGAGGATCATTGTTTCAACACTGGTGGTCTTTGCTTCTTCCAATACGCTAACATTAGTCCACCTATCTTCCCAAGTAATTTGCAGAATTTTCCAGAGGCAACATTGGTGGAATCTTTCAAGAAGTTGGGAATGGCGTTTATAGATGGTCCATGTTTCACAGGTGTACAGTAAGGTTGGTAGTACAATGGTTTTGTAAATAAGCATTTTGGTTTCCCTGCAAATATCCCAATCCTCGAACACTCTACACTTCATTCGGGAGAATGCAGTACTCTCAGAGCTCAGACGATGCTGAATTTCAGTGTCGATGTCAGCTTTTACAAAGAGATGGCTGCCAAGATAAGAAAAGTGATTGACATTCTCCAGCGTTGCACCATTAAGCTAGATTGATGGTGCTACAGAGGGATTGGTTCGCACTTGCTGATGAAGCACTTTGGTTTTTTTGATGTTAAGCAAGAGGCCAAGCTTTTCATATGCTTCTGCAATGACATTTAGGATAGTTTGAAGATCTTCCTCTGAATGTGTGGAGACTACATTATCATCGGCATATTGAAGTTCTATGACAGAGGTTGTAATTATCTTACTTTTTGCTTTCAGCCTACTGAGATTAAAAAGCTTTCCATCTGTTCGATATGCGATTTCCACGCCAGTTGGAAGTTTCCCCTCAACAAGGTGTAGAACCATGGCAATGAAAATAGCAAATAAGGTTGGAGCAATGACACATCCCTGTTTGATGCCTGATCTCACTTTGAATGGATCACTTTGAGAGCCATTGTTATTAAAAATTGTTGCCGTCATGTTGTCATGGAAGAGTCGCAAAATATTCACAAATTTATCAGGGCATCCAATTTTCAGAAGGATGGTCCAGACAGCAGTTCGATTCACAGTATCAAAGGCCTTAGTCAGATCAGTAAATGCCATATACAGAGGTCAGTTTTGCTCCCTGCATTTTTCTTGAAGCTGTCGTGCAGTGAAGATCATGTCCACTGTCACCCTGGAAGGGCGGAAACCATTTTGGGATTCAGGTTGGATGTCTTCTGAGATAGGTAGGAGGCGATTTGCAAGGATCCTTGCAAGGATTTTACCAGCAGTAGCAAGAAGAGAAATGCCTCGGTAGTTCCCACAATCTGTTCTATCACCTTTCTTGAAAAGAGTGATAATTATGGCATCCCTAAAGTCTTCCGGGATCTCCTCCCTGACCCAAATTTTTTCGATGAGCTTATGAAGTTGTTGTGTAAGTTCAGGCCCACCTTCTTTAAAGACTTCAACAGGAATCCTATCAGGTCCACTAGCTTTATTCTTCTTAATTTGATTAATGGCTTTACTGACTTCATCCAAATTAGGGGATACTGCAAGCTCATCTCTAATTTGTTATTGTGGGATTTGCAAGAAGACCTCATCAGCCACAATAGAGTTACAATTAAGGAGGTTGTGGTAATGCTCTTTCCAAAGCAGTGCAATAGACTCTTTGTCCTTCAGAAGTTTGGTACCATCTATTGAATGTAAGAGATTTGTACCATAATTTGTTGGTCCGTAGATGGCCCTTGTGGCATTAAAAAAGCCCCGTGCATCATGAGCATCTGCAAAATGCTGGATTTCTTGAGCTTTCTTTATCCACCAGGCGTTCTTAAGTTCTCTAGTTCTTCTTTGGACCTCAGCCTTTGCACTGGCATAGATTTTTTTTCTTAGCAGCACAGTTAAAGTCTTTTTCCCATATCTGAAAGGCTTTCCTTTTCTTGTCGATGATATGTTCAATCTCACTATCATTCTCATCAAACCAGTCCTGATGTTTCTTACTTTGGTATCCAATAGTTTGTTCACATGCTGCAATATTGGAAGTCTTCAGTTTAATCCAGTGTTCCTCTACATTTTCAGGGAGTTCCGTAGGTAGCTGTTTCTTGAGAGTTGTTTGAAAGCAAGCTTGCTTAATAGGATCTTGAAGGGTGTGGATGTTCATTTTATGTCTTGGTTTTCTTCCTTGGAGCCTACGTTGAGGAACAATATTAATGGTCATAGTGGATCAAATTAATCAGTGATCTGTCCAGCAGTCATCGGTACTCGTCATGGCCCTGGTGAGGAGTACATCATGATGATCTCTGGCACAGACAATTACATAATCGAGGAGATGCCAGTGCTTTGATTGAGGGTGCTTCCATGATGTTTTAAATTTATCTTTCTGGTGAAAGACTGTGTTTGTGATTACAAGATTATGCTCTGCACATTTAGTCAGAAGTAGAATTCCATTCAGGTTGCTATTGCCAACTCCTTCTTTCCCTATGGTTTCTGTCCATAAATCAAAATCACACCCAACTCTTGCATTGAAATTGCCCAAGAGGATAATTTTATCTTCCTTAGGTATCTCTGATAAGATGGTGTCCAGCTGGGTATAAAAATTTTCCTTGATGTCTTCATCAGCATCTAATGTTGGTGCATAAGCACTTAGAATAGTTGCCTGCTGGTTTTTGGTGAGTTTTAATCAGAGAGTTGGGAGTCGTTCATTAATGCCAGTAGGAACTTCTGACAAGAGCTTCACAAGATCATTTTTAATAGCAAAGCCTACTCCATGTATTTGTCATTTTTGTTCAGGCAGTCCTTTCCAGAAGAAGGTGTAACCTCCTTTTTCTTCCTTCAATTGTCCCTCTCCTGCTCTTCAAGTTTCTTGGAGTGCTGCTATGTCAATATCAAAACATCTCAACTCCCTCGCAATGATGGCAGTCCTGCGTTCAGGACGTTCACTATCTGTATTGTCCAGCAATGTCCATATATTCCACGTTCCAAAGTTCATTTGTCTTTTGCAACTGCTAAGTGGTGACCCCACTGGACGCAATGATCCTGTCAATGAGAGAGATGAGGCAGACTATGTTTAGGGCACCTTTTCTAGCCCCCTCCCCATATGGGGTGAGCAGAGTGGATCCTGAATAGGACTGCTCAGTCGTGGATACAGCTGCCAAACTACACAACTGCCTCAGTCCTTGAGCCAGGATGACTGAGTCTGTATCCACTGCCCATGTGCTGGTCCATGACTAGGGGCTTCCGGATTTCACAGTCCTGCCCCTGTTGCCATTCGCCGATTGCCATGGGACTTTTGGTTTGGTTTGGTTTGGTTGGAAGACGCTTCTGCATGAATTTATTTTATGTGGGGAGATCGGTGCACGACAATCAACACACAATCTTGACAGAAAAAGGCTTTGATCCAATGGCATGGATACCACGAAGATTGGAAGTCTTTTATCTGCTGCAGCCTTCATCCGCCTTCACAGCCATTGTAACATATACATTGTTATCCTCCGCCTGTTCTGCCATTGAGGACTTTCTTGGATCGTTCTTTGTCTGGTTCCTCTCCCTTGACCTTACCGCCATGGGTGACCCTGCTGGAAGTATATGACTCCCAACGGCATCACTCACAGGGTTCATTGGAACACGCAAGCCCATTCACCACTGCAAGGTGACGATCCAGCGAGGGGTCCAGAGACTATACTCATTGCATTGGCTGCCTGTATGTTTCCGAGCTCGATTCAAGGTGCTGGTTTTAACCTATAAAGCCTTACACAGCTTGGGACCACAATACCTGATGGAACGCCTCTCCCAATACGAACCCACCCATACACTACGCTCAACATCTAAGGCCCTCCTCCAGGTGCCTACTCCGAGGGAAGCTTGGAGGGTGGCAACAAGGGCGAGGGCCTTCTCAGTGGTGGCCCCCAAATTATGGAATTATCTTTTTGATGAGGTGCGCCTGGCGCCACCACTGTTATCTTTCCAGCACCAGGTCAAGACTTTCCTCTTCTCCCAGGCATTTTAGCATGTGTTTTTAAATTGTTTTAAATTTTTAAATTGTGTTTTAAATTGTTTTTAAAAGATGTGTTTTAAATTTGTATATTTGTTTTTAATGTTTTCAGTTACTGTAAACCACCCAGAGAGCTTCGGCTATGGGGTGGTATATAAATACAATAAATAAATAAATATACTCAGTCTGAATGACCCTGCTTAATTTCCTGTGAAGAAATGACATCAGCATAGGAAATCAGTCCATAGGTTTTTGTTCTATTAACATTGATGGGTTTTCCCTAAGAGTTTTCAACGTATAATGTGAAAAATTTAATCAGCCATAAACATCAGAAGCATACGTGTATCAAATTCCTTGGAAGAAATTAAGAGCCACTTTCTCATTGGGAAGGCTCTCCAGAGACCTTGTTCAGCACGAAATGCAATCATGTAAGATAGCATGGAAATTCATGGCTCTATTGATCATTCTTCAGAGATGGGTCAAAGGGGCTTGAGAGGCAGACAAAGCAAACAATTCCACCCGTTCTATTTAGACAAACTATAATTTAATGCAGGCATGACATTCTAGTGAACAGAAAGCTCTCCAAAACAGTTCAGTTTGAAGGCATTTTGTCTTTTTCACTAATCCTGGTCTGTTGTCAATTTACACAGTCGAGGTTTTTAGACCAATGCTGTCAATGGTAGCTTTTTAAAGATTTATTCCCCAGGAGGAGCTGGTGCAATCAACTTCTGTAATCTGCCTTTGCTCCAGATTTGGCTATAGATCTACTACAATCCTAAAAAGGGAAGATGGTGAACTAAAGATTTCATCTCCATTGCCATTAAACCACATACTTTCATACATCATTTGAAAATGAAACAACATTTTTTGGGGGAAATACTGCTAATTAATTTCTTATTTTTTTGTAATCATCTGACAGTGTTTTGTGTAAAAAAAACCTAGCCGTGTAAAGAGGTTCCACTGGTCTTTATTCCTCCAGCCAATGGGCATCCAGCAATTTTCAAGAAATAGACTTTTAGAAGTGCTTTTTGATGCCTGAACCAGCTGCACGTTGAAATCATTTACAAAACTTCCCCCACAAAATGACAGCAGCAAAACATTCCGTGGTAAAACCAACAACACCTGAATAAATCCACCCTGAAATGCCTACTACAGATGAATCATTTTTAGGTGTCAAAGGTACAGGAATATAATGGACAAAAGTGCAAAGCTAGCTGATTTGGCTGCTGTTGTTTTTTTGGTACATGCAATGATGGGTGAATTTAAATTAATTTAAGCTGCAATCCTACAAGCTACCTAAACTAAGTTTCACTGAATTCATCGGGATTTACTTCTGAGTATGCAATGTATAGATTGCATTATTTCCATTCCTTTGTGAAAGTGTTGGCTTGAACAATGCATAATATTGTCCTGATAATAAAAGGGAAATTGCTCCAGAAGGATAACTGCAGGGAATCCAGTTCAACAGCTGAGCAGATGACTGATAAGTGTTGATATTCTCTTTCAATCCTAGATGCAATAAAAAACCAATTGTGGTTGCCACCTACTGTTTTAACTTTGGCGAATCTCCACTGATTTTGGCACAGTTACTTTCATTTTTTCCCCATCTAAGATTGGCTGCTTACGTTGACTGACCGGATGCCTCCCAACTATGCCAGGCAGTTGAGATGAAACAAATGAATTCACAGGATCACGCTGAGCAAAATATCTTCTTAGACGTTCATTCTACAGCTGCACTCTGTATGGACCATTTTCTGTCAAAGTTTTCAAGAATCAACCCAGAAAAGAGAGTAGGTGGATTCTGAATAAAGTACTAGACTGAGTTGACTGAAATCTGGGCTGCATCACTTCACACTGAATGCAAAAACTGCACATCTGTGCGCACACATTAAAAGCCGTTCAAAGCATTATGCAGAATAAAGTGATCCATGTGAAAAAAAATCCCTGTGTGTAGTAAACAAGCAGTCAGGGAGAAGGCTACCCTAAATCTCAATCCCCAGTGTTCTAGATTACTACATAAATGGAAGTGATATTTTTCTGTTGGGGCACATTCGAAATATGACATCTCAAAACCATAGTCTGAAGTGATATAGTCCCCTTCTATTCAACAACTTCTATCTGCATAACGTGTAGTCTTAGAATGTGTGCAGACTAATAGTTATTTTTGGGCGGGATTATCCAATTGTCAACCTTCATTGGTGTCACAGTATAGGGTTTTGGGGGGCTTGGGAAATGACTGATGAAAGTTGCATGAAACAATTCAATAGTCATGGGCAAAGAATTAGTCACTTGATGCTTTGCTGATAAGTTAACATCAACTTTTCCAGCAGCAGTCCAAAAATAATATCATGTGCAAAGACAATGATGACATGGCATCTGTGTGCTATGCAGAGGTCAAGATATTTTTGTCTATATTTGAGCAACACATAAAACATCTGGCTTAAATGAAATATGAGATGGTAAAATTTAGAGATATAACAACAAATTGAACTTACATCCCACAGTACAGTTGTAAGTTTTAATTGTCCAAGGCTGCAGTCCTATACACTCTTACCTTGTAGTAAGCCCTGTTGAATTTAATAGGGCTTACTTCTGAGTAGAAATGTATAAGATTGCAATGCTTATCAGTAGATTTATCAGCTACCACTTTAGTTGATTAATCAAGCAGAGACCATCTTTAACCAATGCGGGCAATTTTCGATTGGTGGAACTGATTTTGGTGGGTTTTGTGTGCTACATTAATGGGGAATGAAAATGAAAATATTAAGGTTAGCTGAGACCCAGTGTGGTGTAGTGGTTAAGGTGTTGGACTATGACCTGGGAGACTAGGGTTCAAATCCCCACATAGCCATGAAGCTCACTGGGTGACCATGGGCCAGTCACTGCCTCTCAGCCTCATGAAAACCCTAGTCATAGGGTCACCATAAGTCAGAATCAACTTGATGGCAGTACATTTACATTTATTACTTCCAAAAACTGTGGTAGATTTTATTTGTTTAATCATATTTATATCACATTTTCCTCATTATCTGAGGAAATTACTAGTAGTAAGATGTCAAAAATATGAAAATTCATTTAAATATCCAAGCTGGGGCCAGATGGGTTAATGCCCCATCCAAAAAGCTCCTGGCCCCATCTAGTGGTCAAGGAGGTAAGCAAGTGTGTGCTTTAATTGAAGAAAATGTGTACATTTGTCCTAAAGCAACATGCCCCAGAAGTATTTCTTGGGCTCCACTGAAATAATTTTTTGGATATACTCCTGTTTAAATATTTCTTAAAACTGGTAATCACCTAAATGTTCTTTAATCAGTTGGCAGCCCTATATTGGAGTAACACCCCACTACTTTTGGGAACATGTAAGTATTACCACCTGGGCTTTTCAGGTGTCTGACCTATGATAGCACTTTATCTTATTTTATTTTACTGCTTGTTTTATTGTGATGTTTATGATCCACCATTTAAAAAGGTGGTTTTATTATTTTGTTGTAAGCTGCTCTGTGAGCAGTTTTGAAGAAAAATGTCCTATAAACATTCTAAAAAAAATAGTGTGTGATGGGGGAGGGAATATTTTGTGTTCAATATCTATAATCTGTATGGTATGCAAGATGGGGATGCTAAATAGACACCTTGCTTTCTAGTTGACATTCTAGATGGCATTGCTTAATATACTGTACTTCTCATGCAACCAGGAAAAACAAATCCCCCCCAACACCAACATTACATAGCAAGGGTGGCATCTGACACCATCAATGTTGATCAGATGAGGAAATCTTTATTTTGGGAGGATAAAACTGACATTCTGACTGTGCCCAAGAAGATTGCTAGAGCAAAAAGGCAGCAGGGTTTCCAAGCACTATACCAGGCTGATTGGACAGAAGACAAAGAACAAGTGCGTGAGAGGCTTTTTTGCCTACAGCCACTGAAATTGGGAAAGACCATTGTCTAATGACTCCATTGTGTTGCATTTTGATTCTTTATTATTTGAGTCTCATGGACATGGGAATAAGGATGACAAACCTTTGTAAGAAAGCTTTCAGCCCAAAGCTGTTTTGTTAGACCTTTCACGTATTCTACAGTGTTGGGAATAAGTTTCTTTGAGTCTGATTTCTATAACGTTTTTGGCTCCAAAAGAAACCAAGTGTTCCATAAACACTCAATGGATGTGCAGCAAAGTGTATCTGCCTAGCAGGAACAATGAAACAGTAGAGGAATGTGTGACACTCCAGATACTGTGAATCACATTTCAAGCTATCCAAGACACGTTTACTTTGTTCATTTGAACCTGATTTTCCTCCTTGTTGGAGGTTGCTCTGATGCACAAGCAAGTCCTGAATGCAGCTCATCACTTTGTATTGTCTCTTGATCAAGATATAAAAAGCATAAGAATTAACATGTTATATGAATCTATGTCTTTTGCAGTTCCCAACCACCTGCTCTGCAAGCTTTCTAGCCTTGCAAATTCTTCATCAAGCGTGACAAAGCTCCTTTGTCGGGAGAAAGACAGGGGGAGTGTGACTCTATTGATTCTCCTTGATCTCTCAGCGGCTTTTGATACCATCGACCATGGTATCCTTCTGGGGAGACTGGCTGATTTGGGAGTTGGTGGCACTGCTTGGCAGTGGTTCCGCTCCTACTTGGCGGGTCGTCTCCAGAAGGTAGTGCTTGGGGAGCACTGCTCGACACCCTGGGTACTCCAGTATGGGGTTCCACAGGGGTCAGTTTTGTCCCCCATGCTTTTTAACATCTATATGAAGCCCCTGGGTGCGGTCATCAGGAATTTTGGAGTGCGTTGCCATCAGTATGCTGATGACACGCAGCTCTACTTCTCCTTTTCATCTTTTTCAGGTGAGGCTGTCAATGTACTGAACCATTGCCTGGCTGCGACAATGGACTGGATGAGAGCTAATAAACTGAGGCTTAATCCAGACAATACAGAGATGCTGTTAGTGGGAGGTTTTCCCGACCGGATGGTGGATGTTCAACCTGTTCTGGATGGGGTTACACTCCCCCTGAAGGAGCAGGTTCATAGTTTGGGAGTTCTTTTAGAACCTTCACTGTCACTTGAGGATCAAGTAGCCTCGGTGGCACGGAGTGCCTTTTACCAACTTTGTATGGTGGCCCAACTTTGCCCCTATCTGGATAGGGATGACCTCGCTTCAGTTGTCCATGCTCTGGTAACCTCTAAACTAGATTACTGCAATGCGCTCTACGTGGGGCTGCCTTTGAAGACGGTTCGGAAACTGCAGCTCGTGCAAAATGCAGTGGCCAGATTGATAACGGGGACCAGGCAGTCTGAACACATAACACCAATTCTGGCCCGCTTGCTTTGGCTGCCTATATGTTTCCGGGCCCGGTTCAAGGTGCTGGTTTTAACCTACAAAGCCTTATACGGCACGGGACCATGATACCTGATGGAACGCCTCTCCCGATATGAACCTACCCGTATGCTACGCTCAGCATCGAAGGCCCTCCTCCGGGTGCCTACTCAGAGGGAGGCTCGGAGGGTGGCGACAAGAAAGAGGGCCTGCTCAGTGGCGGCCCCCAAATTATGGAATAGTCTTCCTGACGAGGTACGCCTGGCGCCGACATTACTATCTTTTCGGCACCAGGTTAAAACTTTCCTCTTTTCCCAGGCATTTTAGTATGTGTAAAAATGTTTATGTTTTAAATTTAAAATTTTAAGCTTTTAAAAAAAACTGTTTTAAATATGTGTTTCATTGTATTTTATGCTGATTGTTGTGAACCGCCCAGGGAGCTTCGGCTATGGGCGGTATATAAATTTAATAAAATGAAATGAAATGAAAAATGAAAAATAAATTCAGAGTTTATAAGGTGTCCAGATCATTAACTCTGAGAATAAGGTTCTGCTTTGTTTACTGAGCAGAGCACTACCATCTTGCTCAGTCTTTTGGGATTCAGCATTTTTAGTTAGAGCCACAGATACTTACTTTTTTCCAGTGATAAAATGGAAGCTGTTCATTCAATCCACCTTCTTCACCCATACTATCTCCCCTCTACCTCCTTTGAACCTTTCCTCCCTACCCTGGTATCTATCTATCTATCTATCTATCTATCTATCTATCTATCT
The DNA here is from genome assembly GCF_030035675.1 of Rhineura floridana. Taxonomy (NCBI): domain Eukaryota; kingdom Metazoa; phylum Chordata; class Lepidosauria; order Squamata; family Rhineuridae; genus Rhineura; species Rhineura floridana. The sequence goes on along the minus strand of NC_084484.1, from coordinate 140,214,393 downwards.
ATCTATCTATCTATCTATCTATCTATCTATCTATCTATCTATCTATCTATCTATCTATCTATCTATCTATCTATCTATCTATCTATCTAGGGGATGTATATCTTGCCTTCCACCATGTGATTGCAGGGCAGGTTGCTTACCTATCATCTGATGAGATTATCATCATCAGACACTTCCATATGCCCCCTCAACCCTGATCCCGACTCCTCATTACCATCTCTCTCATTTTAATTCTTACACTCCACCACATCATCAACCATTTTCTTCTTCTCCACTGTGTTCAGATATATCACTGTCACTCAGTGCTTTGGTGAATGGTGACTGTGCTTCTTTGACATGTCTGAAAGCTTTATTGAAGCCAACACAAACTCCTTTCTGCATTCCATTCCCATTTAACCCCACCTTTTACAATTTCCTTCTCTACATCCTCCCATTTACTTGCCAGCCAAGAATAATACTTTGTTCATCTGATAAAAAGAACTCTAGTAATCCATGAAAATTTGTACCATAATAATAAATGTGTTGGTCTTTTATGGTGCCACAAGACTCTCTGGAATAAAGTGGGAACATAGGAAGCTGCCTTATACTCAGTGGGAGCTGGTCCATTAGGGCAAATGGGGGCAGTGCCCCACCAACCTCGGTCTGCTCTCAGCCAGCCCCCACCCGCTTGCCTTCTTACTTACAACCAGACTGGGGGAGGGGGATGGCACTACCTCTTCCTTAGTCTCAGTGTTGTCTTTGTGGAACTCAGTAGAGGCAAAGAGGAGGGTGGGCACAAAACCAGAATTAGTTGGCTCTGCCTGTCAATGGCTCTGGCTTCATCTACCGTTTGGGGTCCCTGCATTCCACCTTACACTCTCGATGGGCACCAGCCATCACTGCTTATACTGAGTCAGACCATTGGTCCATCTAAACTTGGTGTCTAAACTGACTGGCAGTGGCTTTCCAGAGTTTCAGATGGGACTCTTTTCCAGTCCTACCAGGAGAAGCCAGAGATTGAACCAAGACTTTTGCATGCAGAGCAAGCGCTCTACCACTGAGCTATAGCCCTTTCTCTTTTGCTGTTTCTGCTTCCTTAAATAACTCTTCTCATTCTTCCTTTATATGTGTAGTATTCCTTCTGCAAATACGTATGTGGTAGCAAACTTCTTTCAGATTCTCCTCAAACCCCACATTTTCCACATAGCCTCTGGGTAATATCCCCTTAATCCCCATGCCCAACTGCAACCACGTTTTCAGGGTATGTAATGGCATTTGACTACATTCTTTACTCTCTAGTCTCTCCCTCCCTCCTGCTGTTGTTTCCACATTGTCCTATTATTATTATAATTATTTCTAGCTGCTTGGGGAACAGGGAACAGTCTGTGTAAATCTCAGTATAAGGCATCATGGTACAAACAGAAGAAAAATAAAATCTCTCATTTCAATTCAAATTTTTATTTCTTGGCTGGGGCCATCATCAAATCATACTACAATAAAAATGGTATGCCATTCAAAATATAATGAAATATCCATTATTAATATTAACATAAGAACATAAGAACATAAGAAGAGCCTGCTGGATCAGGCCAGTGGCCCATCTAGTCCAGCATCCTGTTCTCACAGTGGCCATCCGGTGCCTGGGGGAAGCCCACAAGCAGGACCCGAGTGCAAGAACACTCTCCCCTCCTGAGGCTTCCGGCAACTGGTTTTCAGAAGCATGCTGCCTCTGACTAGGGTGGCACAGCACAGCCATCATGGCTAGTAGCCATTGATAGCCCTGTCCTCCATGAATTTGTCTAATCTTCTTTTAAAGCCATCCAAGCTGGTGGCCATTACTGCATCTTGTGGGAGCAAATTCCATAGTTTAACTATGTGCTGAGTAAAGAAGTACTTCCTTTTGTCTGTCCTGAATCTTCCAACATTCAGCTTCTTTGAATGTCCACGAGTTCTAGTATTATGAGAGAGGGAGAAGAACTTTTCTCTATCCACTTTCTCAATGCAATTAATTAATATTAATGCTAATGCTAATGTTATTATTAGTATTAATATTAATGTTAATAATATCTTGCATTTTCTTCAAGATCTTTAATTGTTGTAAACCGCCCAGAGAGCTTCAGCTATGGGGAGGTATACAGATGCAATAAATAAATAAATCTAAAAAAGCATAGTTTCAGTAATTTCATTTAAATTTACTCAAAGGATTAATTGATGAATCAGTTAAAGATAGGTGATACATTAAAAGTTCTTTAATCAATTGTCACTACTATATTTTAGTAACACTCAACTATTTTTAAAAGAGTGAAGGTGTTGATGTTATATATTCAATCCAAAGGAAGTTATTTGCATGTAAGTGGCACTGAATCAATGGGACATACAATGAACTTAAACGTGACTTACTTTCTCTGGATTTGTAGTTTAAGTTCAGACAAAGCAGAGTGTACTAAGTGAAGGAAATATGTGGATTGCAGCCTGTGGCATGAGACTTCATAGCTAAGAGCAAATACCTCTTCTTCACTTAAATCAACATCCATATTGTCCTTGCAAAAGAGGTCACATTTTCTTTTTTTTAAAAAAAAACCTTTGAACCAGCCATGGAAGCTGAATTTGTTGGAAAACAAGATGGGAAGAACATATTCCAAAGACAGCTATTTTTGTTATTGTTTAATCATTGTCTAATTCCATGAGAATTAAACAATGTTAGATTTCTCCAGGTTTGCTTTCCAATTAAGAAAGGGCAAATCCACACATGGAAGAAGACTTCCAGGAAGATGCTCTATGCTCTGATTTATGTTGGATCAGTTCAGCAAGTACGTTCCCATAACACTATCCTGAACAATGTGACCCACCAAGCCAAAAAACAGCAGAGCAGCCCACCATGCATGATGGTCTGCCAGGGGCTCAGTAAACTGCTTATTATTCTTGACTGCTGGGGGGGCAGTCTTGTCAAATATCTATGAGCCCACAATATATGGCTGGTGGGTTGTGTTTCGCTTGGCTGGCATGCACACCTTGTACACATGATGATGATGAACACAACACAGTGTTGTACACTTAAAACTTTGAGTCAGGGCACTGGTCTTTACAATGTGTTCAGCATAGTGTCGAGGAAGAAGTTCAATTCTACTTGCATTTAAGGGTGAAAATAGATAATTCATAATTTCTGAAACAAAATGTAAATCAGGGTGTTTGCACATCTTCCTGCTAATCATTAGTTCATCCCCCACTTTTTAATGCATTCCCCATCACTTTTCTACCAAAAAACATTGTTTTCTTTAAATGGATTTGTTGCAACAGAATGCTTTAATTGTGCTAACCTATAGATCCAGTCTGGACTTGCATCTCTCCCACAAAACACTGACAATCTGGAGACACCTAGTATCTTCCAACACTGAGCCTTGGCACAGTGTACATGACTTATTGTTTGTACCATCGCCTTGTTCTGATTCCAGCATTTACTCATCATCTTCCCAGAAAATTGTTGTTGTTATATGCCCCCAAGTCGACCACGACTTATGGCGACCCTATGAATCAGCGACCTCCAATAGCATCTGTTATAAACCACCCTGTTCAGATCTTGTAAGTTCAGGTCTGTGGCTTCATTTATGGAATCAATCTATCTCTTGTTTGGTCTTCCTCTTTTCCTACTCCCTTCTGTTTTCCCCAGTATTATTGTCTATTCTAGTGAATCATGTCTTCTCATGATGTGTCCAAAGTATGATAACCTCAGTTTCATCATTTTAGCTCAAAATGATAGTTCTGGTTTAATTTGTTCTGACACCCAATTTTTCTTTTTCGTAGTCCATGGTATGCGCAAAGCTCTCCTCCAACACCACATTTCAAATGAGTTGATTTTTCTCTTATCCACTTTTTTCACTGTCCAACTTTCACATTCATACATAGAGATCAGGAATACCATGGTCTGAATGATCCTGACTTTAGTGTTCAGTGATACATCTTTGCATTTGAGGACCTTTTCTAGTTCTCTCATAGATGCCCTCCCAGTCCTAGCCTTCTTCCGATTTCTTGACTATTGTCTCCATTTTGGTTAATGACTGTGCCGAGGTATTGATAATCCTTGACAAGTTGAGTATCCTCGTTGTCAACTTAAAGTTACATAAATCTTCTGTTGTCATTACTTTAGTCTTCTTGATGTTCAACTGTAGTTCTGCTTTTGTGCTTTCGGCTTTGCTGTAATCTATAAAGCACAAGGTGATTGGTCTGTTCCACTACCCATGTTTGCCATATGATCTCTGGTACCTCTTCCCTTTCTATGTTTGCCATATGATCTCTGGTACCTTTTCCCTTTCTAAATCCAGCTTGGACATCTGGCACATCTTGCTCCATATATGGTAAGAGCCTTTGTTGTAGAATCTTGCGCATTACTTTACTTGCATGGGATATTAAGGCAATAGTTCGATGATTACTGCATTCCCTGGGATCCCCTTTCTTTTGAATTGCGATGTATATTGAATGCTTCCAGTCTGTGGGCCATAGTTTTCTTTTCCATATTTCTTGACAAGTTTGTGTCAAAATTTGGACAGATTCAGTCTCAGTAGCTTGTAGCAACTCTATTGGTATGCCATCTGTTCCTGGTGATTTATTTCTTCCAAGTATTTTAAGAGCAGCTTTCACCTCACATTCTAAAATTTCTGGTTCTTCATCATATGGTTCCTCCTTGAATGAATCTGTCATCCTTGCGTCTCTTTTATAGAGTTCTTCAGTGTATTGCTTCCATCTTCCTGTTATTTTATCTCAGTCAGTCAGTGTGTTCCCCTGTTGATTATTCAACATCCCTACTCTTGGTTTAAATTTCCCTTTAATTTCTTTAGTCTTTTGGAATAGGGCTCTTGTTCTACCCTTTTTGTTGTCCTCTTCTATTTCTATACAATAACTATTGTAATAGTTCTCTTTGTCCCTACGTACTAGTCTCTGTATTGTTGCATTTAGGGTTCTAACTGTGTTGATTTTTAAGTCCCCAAGGCCTGCTGTTTCACCCCCTAAATTATAGACTCTGTATGCATCTATGTGGTTGGACAAAAATACTTGCTGCTGGTGGTGGAGTGTGTGTGTGTGTGTTTTGTTAAAACATCGAGTAAACGGTCCAAATTTAAAGGATCTCCATTTTGGACCAGATGCAGATTTTCTTGCTGTGTAAACAAGCCCAGAGAGAGATCAGGCAGATTTCCATGATCTTCAGATTATTAATATCAAATTAAGCTATTGTTTACATGGAGAACTGAAGCAGATTGCCATCATATTTTGATTATCTTGGAAGCTAGAGAAAGATGAGATGAGAGTCAGCATGAGATAACAACCAGCTATGATCACAACTCAAGATGCTGCATTCTGCAAGCTTGCCTTGGATTGAACATCTGGTGCTGCTGGTGCAGGAAGAGGATCTTGACATTATTTATGATGAACTATGCATTGTATTGGCTAATAAATTAGAATGTTATGTTATGTTACAGTTTATTTCTATGCCGCCTTTTGGCCAAAAAGACCCTCAAGGCGGCTAACAAAAAATAAACACAAATAAAAAATACACATCAGAAAAGAACAATACAGTTTACAAAAAATTAAATAAAAATATTATTATTGTTAAAAAAGCAACAGCAACATCTTTCAATAACAATATAATAACAAATATCATATTGTCTCAGACGCAATGCTTCTTAATGGAGTTAGTTTGTATGTTCAGCTCCAAGTCATCCAGAGATGTACATGTATGTGTGAAACAGCCCCATGTGCCTTTGCTGGATCTCTTTGCAGGTGTGTAGCTCCCCTCCTTGAGTGGCAGTGCTTGCCCAAAGCAGCAATAACAGAGAAAGCAAGCATGTGAACTAAAATATTAGATGCACTAGTTGGGGATGTGATGAAGGGCAAATATTTACTGCTGTTGGTAGGCTTAATAAGGAGAAGTGCTCTTGCTTTCTTTCCAGGCTGCTAAAGTGACCCCCAGCCGGACATTATAACACATGGTGGAAGAAGTGGACTGCCTTCAAGTCGATTCCGACTTATGGCGACCCTATGAATAGGGTATTCAGAGGTGGTTTACCATTGCTTTCCTCTGAGGCTGAGAGGCAGTGACTGGCCCAGGGTCACCCAGTAAGCTTCATGGCTGTGTGGGGATTTGAACCCTGGTCTACCAGGTCATAGTCCAACACCTTAACCACTGCACCACACTGGCGCTCTTTTTATAATACATAGCCTGAAGCTATGTATGTGCTTTTTCTTACTCAAAAGGAAAGAGGGGCCCCAATCTGCATCAGGATGACAGTACATGGAGAAGGTTAATCCTTCCCTCCCCAGTCATGGCCTGACCCCAACCCAACCTCAATCCTCTCCCCATCTCATGCACAGTACTTGCTGATTGTAAAAGAAAAGACGCCTTAAGTGCTGAAGAGTGTAAGGGCTAAGCCAGCCTTCCCCTATCTAGTGTAGTGTAGTGGTTAAGGTGTTGGACTATGACTTGGGAGACCAGTGTTTGAATCCCCACACAGCCATGAAGCTCACTGGGTGACCTTGGGCCATGAAAACCCTATTCATAGGGTCACCATAACTCGGGATCGACGAAGGCAGTCCATTTCCATTTTTTTTCCAGTTGTTGTTGGATTACAACTCCCATCAACCCTGACCACCGGCCGTGTTAACTGGATCTGATGGAAGCTGGATTCCAACAACATCTGAAGAGTGCCACGGTTCATGGAAGGCTGAGCTAAGCAGTCTTGTGTTGTCTCTGTACCTGGAATGTGCCACTTCATCCTGCATGTAGGAGATTGGCTGTCTGAATTCTCCCTCATATTAGAAATTCAGAACAGATTGTAGCCTAGGCATCCTAATATGGTAGCACTGAATGTGAAAGGACTTGGGACGTTGTTGTTTTAAAGAGCATTCAAATATGGAACTCCCCTCCAGCAGTCTGAAGAGGTACAGTTCAGCAGCAGATTCAGTATGACAGGCTATTCATTACCAAGTAATATACAACTTGGTAGAGACAGGCCTCTCATAATATGAGTGAAAATGATGAAGAAAGAGTCAAAGTCATGGTACTTCTACTTTTTATATTTGACAAAAAATTGATGTGTTTGATTAAAAACTGTATGTTCCTTAATTGCATGATTTTGCATGCCTGCTACAAGCAAAGAATGGATAGAGGGCTTCTGGCAATTGTATCAAAGGGGAAAATGGAATGACAGAAGCAGAACATTATCTACATTTCCACAAAGAGCCATCGTAAAAATCTGAGAGTTAAATCTGGACTGTCTGCATTGGCATGAGATTCTCTGAAAAAACAGAGACACAGCTAGACCAAAACGTGATCTCTGATCAAATACTCCAATATGCAAAAAATCAGTGTTTGAATTCTGCTCTTTGGATCAGGTTCTTTCCAGGTCTACGGGTATGCCAGAGACACTTCAGACATTTATATGGACCATGTGTTAACCAGCAAACAGAGCTGTACAAATTGTGATGTGAAGATATCATGCACTTTTTAACTGTGGTCACTGTGAACCTGCATGTTTAATATCTTGAAACTTGTCACCATTAATTTGCTGTCTAGGTTTGCTTTTATACATATTTTCAATGATTTGCATGCATATCTTCAAACGGTGTGTGTGTGCTGCATTCACATTTCAATGTGAATTTAACTAATCTGCACTTCCCAAACCAATACATGGATGAAAACGCAATTTCCTTCAAAATTCATTTAAGCAGTGCAGTTCTCCAACCAAAAGATGTGCACAAATAAAGCTTAGGTAAGTGCTTCCGTTAGTTTAAATAATGTATAAAAATGTGCGTGTATACATAATTGCATGCAGAAAGGCAAATATAAAATGAAATGCAAACAAACTTTCCTGTGGCCTTTTTGTTACACAAAATTCAGAGTGGAATGGAGGAGAGCTAAATGGAGAGAAGGAAATGCATCTTCTAAGATGGTATTTGCCATCTGCAGTTTTTATAAGTGCTTGTAGTTTAAAAATTATGAACACCTGCTGCTCTTATCAATTGGGCCAACTGTTGATTTGATCAAAGTGTTGTATTGAATTAATCTGACAGATTAATTGATAGTGCATTCCTATACATGCTTACTCAAAAGAAAGTCCCACTGAATTCAGTGGGGTTTAATCCCAGGAAACTGGGTACAAGAATGCAGCCTAAATGTTGCAAGTCTAATCAAGATATTCACTATCCCTTTTCAGTCCACCCAAACACTCACAATTAATCCCCAACTGTATACATTGCAAGCAATGAAACAGAACAATAACACCATTTAAGGAGTGACAAGCAAGATCATACTTTACCAAGTTCCTACACCAGTAGGGGTATAATGAGTGCAGATCATGTGTTCAGGTGACTCAAGCAACTCATGGTGAAAAATGAAAAGAGGTTTCAAGAGTTGTCAGCTGGTGAAAGCTGCAAGAAAACTCTTTCCTAATGCAAAACAGAAGCAACACTATAAGAAATGCTTATGTAGAATCACCAGCCAAGTGTCTCAGACAAACAATGGCCCATATACTGTAAAAGTATCAGACCATCTAGTCGTGTGTACATGTGTGTGCATGCATACGTGTGGGGGCCCCCACCTACCTGTCTCCGCTTCCCCTTCCCCTGGAGCTACAAGGGCCCCTCAGGGGTCCCTTGCTCCCCTTCCATAATCAGTGGCAACAGCTGCAGCTCTCAGGGCAGGAGCTTCCGACTGCCCATTCCCTCGCCCCACCTACCTGTCTCCTGTCTTTTAGCATTGCCATTAACCAAGATGGCGGACACGATTTCCCTAAGGGGGTGAAGCCTCTGCTGCCAACTTGGTTGATGGCAGGCGTGCGTGCTACATGCACATCTCTGCCATCAACCAAGATGGTGGCAGGGGCTTCAGCACCTTAGGGAAACCTCGGCCGCCATCTTCATTAAGGGCATTGCTAAAAGGCAGGAGACAGGTAGGTGAGGCAAGGGGATGGTGGGCAGGCGGAAGCTCCTGCCCTGCGATCTGCGGCTCTTGCCATGGATTGCGGAAGGGGAATGGAGGGGCCCCTGTAGCTCCAGGGGCCCTCGGGCCAGTGCCCCACCTGGCCACCTTTAGAACCAGCCCTGCATCTTGTTCTATGTGGCATGACTGCAGCAACTGAAGGGGGCTTTCACTGAACTAGGGGCACCTTTAACAACAATATTTATTTGTTTATTTATTTATTTATTTATGAGATTTGTTAGATGCCCATCTGGCAGAGGTTAATCTGCCACTCTGGGCGACTTACAACCAAACACAAGTACAATCCATATAGACAATCAGAATACTAAAATCCTACAAATTAGAAATGAAATTAAAACTCAGACATTCAACCCCCAAAATCTGCAACCTGCCAGAATTTAACCCCCCCGAGAACTATATTCTGCCAGCCTGACCCCTTCCCACACCTAGGTAAAGAGCCAGCTCTTTAAGGTCCACCGAAAGCATAGCAGAGAGGGGGCCTGACGGAGATCAGTTGGCAACAAATTCCAGAGCGTAGGACCCACCATAGAAAAGGCCCTGGACCTTGTCCTCACCAGCCTCGCTTCTTTTGCTGAAGGTATAAGAAGTGAGCCATTCAAGGATGATCTAGTAAGCCAACGCCCCTGGTGCGAGTGAAGGTGACTTTTTAAATAGAGCGGGCCAGCCTCATGAACAGCCTTGTAAGTTAGAGCCAGGATCTTAAATTTGGCCCGTGCAGCCACTGGTAGCCAGTGCAATTCCTTAAGGACTGGGGTGATATGGTCATGGCGGCAACTGCCCTTAATCAGGCGTGCCGCCGAATTCTGCACTAGCTGCAGCTTACGAACCGTAGTCCAGGGAAGACCAACATATAAGGCATTACAATTACAATATTTATGTATTTATTTATATTAAATTTCTATCTCACCCTTCCTCCCAAAGGAGCCCAGGGCAGCAAAAGCACCTGTAATAAAAATAAAATAAAAACAATTTTAAAACATTGAAAAACATGTTTAAAACATCTAAAAACAATGGAACACAATAAAACATGTAACCAGTCATGTGTCTAAATAGGCCTGCTAAAACAGAAAAGTTTTCAGCAGGTATCTAAAAGAGTACAATGATGGCACCTGCCTAATAATAGACAGGGAGTTCCAAAGTACAGGAGTTGCCACACTAAAGGCATGACTCCTTAGAAATGCAGAACAGATGCTGCATAGCACCTGTACATGTTCAAGTTCTGCAGAGTAAATCAAAGTGATCAAGCTGGCACGTAAAGGATAAGGCAACCCCTGAAGTCAACTGTTAACGTTTTTGTATTTATGTATCTAAGAAAGTCTTTGCTATGCAGGTGATGTGGGAGCATAAACCCACCAAGTGTCTGAGGCTTAAAACATTTGTACTAAAAGCAGGAACAGATGGGTCCACAAGGACAGCTTAGAATGGAAAAGGGGCCAAAGGTGTCAGCAGTATGCTGATGATACCCAGCTCCATTTCTCTGTAACATCTGAATTGGGAGAGGCTGTGCAAGCCATGGACCACTGCCTAGACTCAGTGGTTGGCTGGATGAGGGCCAATAAACTGAGTCTGAATCCTAGAAGATGAAGGCACTGTGGGTTGGTGGTTCCCAAGTTCACATAACTGGTCAGTTGCCTACTTTGGACGGGGTCCATAGTCTGGGGGTGCTCCTGGATCCATCTTTGTTGTTAGGGGCACAGGTGACCTCAGTGGCTAGGAGTGCCTTTTACTAGCTTCAGCTGGTAAGACAGCTACAGACGTTTCTGGACTGGGTGGCCTCACCACTGTTGTCCACGCACTGGTAACCTCCAGGCTGGATTACTGTAATGCGCTGTATGTGGGGCTGCCCTTGAGGTTGGTCCAGAAGTTGCAGCTGGTGCAAAATGTGGCGGCGAGACTGCTCACTGGGGCAGGTTATCGCCAACATGTCAAGCCAAGTTCAAGGTTCTAGTTTCGGTGTACTAAGCCCTGTACAGCTTGGGACCAGGAGACCTGAAAGACCATGTTATCCCTTCCATACCCAGTCAATCACTGTGCTCTGCAGTGAGGGCCTCCTGCAGATACCATCTTATCAGGAGGTCCATTCTTCACAACATAGGAAACGGACCTTTAGTGTGGCAGCACCAACCCTGTGGAACTCCCTACCCTTAAATATTAGACAGGCGCCAATCTCTGTTATCTTTTCAGTGCCTATTGAAGACCTTCCTCTTTCAACAAGCCTTTTAAGTTGAGACCTATCCCAGTCTGTGTCTGGATTGGAATTGCTTTTTAATATGTTCTTAAACCTTTTTAAAAATGTTTGTAATCTTAGAAGATGTTTTGAAAGCTTTTTTTTAAAGAAAAGTTTTTAAAGATTTTTTTTAATGTGTTTTAAAGTTTGTTTTTATGATGTTTTAAAGTTTTTAGTGCTTTTGTTTGCCGCCCTGGGCTCCTGCTGGGAGGAAGGGCGGGATATAAATCAAATAATAAATAAATAAATAAATAAATAAATAAATAAATAATAAAATCATAGTAGGAAGAACTGCAGGGGGGCTCCAGCAGACTTTGCACTGGGTTGAGTGATAGCAAGATAGGCTAGGGTTACCTGAGGGGTTTAGTGTTTTTCTCTGAAAGACAGAGAGGGAAAAAGGAGGACTGAGACTAGGATGGCTGCTTGGTCTCTTAACTGCAAAGTAACAGGCAGAAATTCCACAAGTATTTTGTTTCCTGGGATGGAAATGCAGCAATGAGGAAATGTCACCTCTTGAATTTCTGCTCATAATGAAGGTTCCCAGGGATGGGGAAAAGTGTAAACCTCATGGTCAGGAGATCATGGAATACATGAGATAGACAGATAAAGATGGTGGCTGGGAATGGAGGGCCAATATCAAAGCAAACAATTTCAAATGCTACAGTTGCAGCACAGATCTATTCAAGTTTACTACTAAGTAAGGCTGCAGTTTAAAGTCAATTTGATGTGTTCCATGCCTGCATGTGTTTGGCATTGTCCACATGACTTTGTCTTCATCCAAGTGGCAGCTTGCACTTCTCCCCAATTCAATTAGGATTTTCATAATATATGGATAATGTGACAAGGAGAAAAATCCAACATAAAATCTCATGCTATCCAGGTGTGGATGTACTTGGTCCATTGTGTGGGCAGGTTTTTTTTACATTTGGATGACATTTTTCTGGGTGCCATTTATCACCACATCCCCTCCTTGTGTTGGCAAGGCTGGCTCCTTGGTGGGCTGGACAGGACACACATGGTTGTGTTTGTTTTTGCAAGTCTGGTATGTCGGAAAACTTATATCTCAAAAATGAATAAATGCATAGGTAAACAAATGCATACCCACAATGGATCTCAAGTTTCCAGAACTCTGGGAGGGTGGCTACTGGTGAGGCTGTGCAGCACATACACACACGCGAGCACACACACACACACACTTTTTTAAAAACCCACTGTTTTGTGGAAGTCATTTTAATGATTTTTTGAATTATTTTAAATGTTTTTCTGTCGCTGTAGAGTGCCCCAATGTTTTGTGAGGGTGGTATATAAATAAATAAATAATAAAACAATCATCATATATTAATATCATTTTAATATATTTTAATGTTGGTTATTTATATTAATATGTTTAAACTGAATACTTTTTTAAAAAAAGAAAAGGCTTTCATTTTGAAAGAAAATGATTTTTACGAACAAATGATATTTTATTTTAAAAAATCTGAATGTAACATTTTTGTTATTAAAACGTTTACTTTAAATAAATGTTTTATTGATTTCATTTCCCTCTTTTTTTAATGTGTTTTCAATCATCTTTCTGTTGGCTTCTACTATACTCTTAATCCATGCAGTTATGGTGAAAGTGATTTCCCCCCCAATGAAAAGTAAATAAAGCGAACTTTATAAACTTTGAATGTTTTTTCCCCGTAGGGGATGTCTTGCTAATTATCTGTGTCATCCACACACAGATTTTATTATTATTATTATTATTTTATTTATTAAATTTATATCCCACCCTTCCTCCCAGTGTGGCAAACAAAAACACTCAAAACACTCTAAAACATCTTAAAAACAGACTTTAAAATATATTCAAACAAAAATATTTAAAAACATATTAAAACAAAACTTTTTTTAAAAAAGCCTTAGAAACATCTTAAAAAGCAATTCCAACACAGACACAGAGGTGCGTGTGCCACCTTTGCTATGTAGTTTTCAGCAAATGCTAAAGACACACCTCTTTACCCCGGCCTTTGGCTCCTGAGATGTATGTTTGAAGAATTCACGCTATTCTTGTGATTGAAATGTGTTTCAGTTATTTTAATATTGTATTTTAGATTTTGTATCCTGCCCTGGGACGTGTTGGTGAAGGATGAGCAATAAATTACTACTACTACTACTACTACTACTACTACTACTACTACTACTCCATGCATTACCAGCACCGTTCCTCTCCAGCTCTCTCGTTCTCTCTCTTTCTGAACTAAAACTCACAAATATAGCCCCTTCCTTAAGGCCTTCCCACCCACTGGGCCATATCAATAAACCATAGGGGTTACAAAAGCACACATGGAAACAAAGTAGTTCTGCACAAGCCACCTGTGCATTAGTTCGCTGGTGTATACAGAGCCCAAGTCCCACAGTGTTTAGTGGAACTTATGCCTAGGTTAAATGTGCACAGGACTGTAGTCTTTGTTATAAGCCACAATATTCTGCAGGTTAAATCTTTTTTCCTAAGAATATCATAAATGGGTCATTGGCTTCCAAAAATCATTAACAGAGCTCTGCAAAGAGGAGGAGATTTCCAGGTGGCTATTGAAACAAAACAAAATCCAGGCCCTCTCTCACATTCAAAGGGCACTTCTGAGGGGAAGAACTGTTGGCGAAAATATAGGAGGTGAGCTGTATTTGTCTCTTTGCATCTTTTTTTCTTAATTCATTTTTAAGAAATGGTTTACAAAAAATTAAGAAATAGATGTGGAATAGCTTGATTGCAAGAAATGAGAATAATAATATTGTTGCCCATGTCTGTCTTCACTTTAGTGCACTTTTCCCCCTCAAAGAGAGCCATTTGGAAGCAAGCTCTGTAGAAAGAACCTGGACAGACACTCATCAGAGAACCCAAAACCCTCCAATTTTTTCCTAATGTCTTCGAAAGGTCATACTTTGAAGAATGCAATTAAATGTAATTTCTTCAGTAATGATATCATTCGCATTTTAAGGCATTATACAAGACGAAATAAAACTTCAAGATGTATAATCAACTCTCCTTGGTTTTTTTTTAAAATTCCTTGGAATTTTTCAGCTATACAGAATAATCTTCTTTTGCCACCTTAGTTATACACTGAGGATGTTTTTAAAATGCTGAGGCAGGGAGATTACCATCTGCCTCTTTTTAAAAGGTGCCAAGCAACAGTGTCTGCCAAAAGTAGAATGCAGAAACAGATATACTGATGTGATCCTACAACAGCAATTTTCTCTAGTGACAATAAACTTTCAATCTCTGCTTTATCAAATAGAAAATATTGGACAATGAACATCAGCTAGATTCTTCGCATTAAGAATATTCCCAGAAAACACTTGGAGATAGGCTGTACATAGCTAGGGTTGCCAGCTCTCTGGTTTTTACCCAGAGATTCCAGTTTTGGGGGGCACTCTCTGGGTCTCCGGGTGAGTCATCCCAATCTCTGGTTGTTTAGCTTTCATTGAAAAAAAAACTTCTAGGTGGTCTGGTTCAAGAGATATACACCAAAATGTCAGCCCCCCCCCAACATCTGTTAAATGAGCTAATAGCTGGCTGCTCGAATCCCTGCCCTTTCAGGTTTTTAGCCAATAAGTGAAGTCAGGGTTGTGATTGACAAGGGATTTGTTGACCTCCTTGCAATAGCTAGAACCCATTGCAAGTCCTGAGAATAGCTTCCTTTCCCTGCTTGTCTACACATCACAAGCAGTAGTGTGGGGGCAAATTTAGAAGTGCAGGGTCCCTTCATGATAGTCACACCATGCCTCCTCCCACCCTCACAGACATGTCCCCTTTTAAGATTATGCAACCTTCTAAGATTATTTTATTTATATCCTGCCCTTCCTCCCAAAGGAGCCCAGGGTGGCAATACAAATTGTATTTTATTTAATAAAAATGAGCTTTTAGTCGCTGTGATTGATAAGTGAGTTGTTTGGACACCAGGAATCCCAAAGGAGCTGCTATTTTCCCCTCCCCCCCACTAAGTTTCCCCCACTTAGCTAATGGTGTCTGCCTCCTTGTAATCTCCATTTAAGATCAGGTACTCCTTATAAGTTATTTTTTGCACATTCCACTAGACAGTAAATGGGGATGGATGTTTAAAAAATCCCATGGGATATATGTCTACTCAGAGAAGCAAATCTCTTTATGTTTAATGGGACTTGCTCCCAGGTAAGTGGGTACAGGATTATAGCCTAGAATTTCTTGTGAGGAAGGGGCAGAGGACGGTTCATGATGAGAGGGCCAATCTGGAAATAAGCACACTTGATTACAATTGGGACTCATGCATGCATCTAAACACACAATAATCATGCCAGATTGGTTGAAGCCTGGAGATGTACTAAGGGAGGTAGGGAGTGCAAAAAAAAGACATGTCTCTCTCTTTACAAAGATGCATCATTCTGGTTAAAGAAAGCAAAAATTGATGTTTATGTTACAAGCACTGTCCCCCTTTGCAGCTATTTTACACCTCCTTCTACATCTTCGCAACAAGCCTGTAAGGTAGGTTGGGTCCAAGGGCACCAAATGAGCTTCATGGCTGAGTGGGGATTTCAAATCCTTTTTGCTCAAAAATGAGGTAGTTATTATACATTGCCTGGTAGTAAATCAGCAACCAGAGTGGATTTCAGAGCAGAGGTATTATGTGCTGACAGGGTCTCACTCATGTCAGCAATCGTGCCGCAGCATTCTGCACTAACTGCAGCCCCCAGGTCAGGTTGTGCTGCATGGGGATTTCTGTTCTTGGTTGACTGGCTGCCAGGTTTTTTTTAGTTTTGGATTTTGGTTAGGAACCCTGACTGGTTGTGGGATGCTGAGGTTTCTGTCTTAGGGCTTATCCACATCGGAGCATAACTTCATGCTAAAGATGCTGTTTTTCCCTCCGTTTTCTGTTTGTACCGTCTACAGTAAGGGATCAATACCAGCTGCAAACACTGTGTTTTCTAGTCACACTTGAGGGGAATATCAATCACAGTTTCCTAAAGACCACACCCTCTAATTTAACATTCCCACATTCTCTCGTTACCTGGCAACCGAGCATGCTCAGTTTGTTCTACCAGTAAGTTTCATTTTTAAAAACCCAGAAGTGCAATTCTTTGTGTTTTCTCTGGTACAATACAGCTGAAATACAAATCTTTGTTTGAGCAGTGTTATGCTTTTGTGCACAAGTTGAGGGGGGAGAAAATAAAGGCAATATTTGCAGCAACATAAAAAAGCATCGCAGAACAGGGGACAGCAGCTGTAAGTTGCAGGAAATAAAATGAAAGAAGGGAGGAGAAGGGAGTGGGCGTGGAGAAGGGAATGATTGACACACCCACTTAAAAGCATCGGAGCAAAGCATCTGCAAGCCTTAGAGATATGGAGTGAAGACTTTTTTCCTTCCCTTTTTGGATCATCCGAGGATTGGGTTAGTACGGATTTCCAGGGGGGAAACTGTGTGATAGCTTCTCTGTGCCAGTAACATCATGTGAACAATGTGAATTAAAAGGGGATGCAAGTAGCATCAGACACACAGTAAATCACCATGTGGATAAGCCCTTACTCATAGGAATCCTATTGTGGTAGGTATGGTTTTGCATTTAGGAAATTATCACTGTCTGTTTTACTTTTTCTATTTGTATTTCTTTTACCTCTGACTTCACTCCCTTACTTCCATAGAAGCAACAACAATGGTTCCATGAGCTCAGCTCAACCTCCTTAAACCCACTGATGAGGCACCTGGTTGGTTGCATGATTGTTTCTTGCCCAATAGTGGTAAAAGAGAATTCACATTCTAGGAAGTGTGGCTACAATTGCTGTTGTTCCCAAACTACTGCCTGTGAAGGCAGACCAAACCAGGTGTGTTTTCTCTCTGTCCGTTTTTTATTCACTGGCCACAGGGTAGGCAGGAAAAGGTAGAGAATCTTCTTAACTCTTACTCATTTTTCAAACCTCTTTCTGCAGTGAAGGGTCATGTTTGTGAAGAAGTTTGGACAGCCACATTAAAAGGCAGGGGCTGGGCATTCCAGGCAGGAGGATGCCAACACTGCTTGGATATGGATATATTTGCAAAGGATCCCTAGTCAAGCCTTACCAACAGCACAGTCCTAACCATATCTACTCAGAAGTAAGTCCTGTTGCGTTCTATGGGGCTTAGTTCCTTAGTAAGTGTGTTTAGAATTGCAGCCTTCAGGAGTATCCATCTTTACTCCTGAGTGCTCCATCTCCACAACACAAGGCTCCCTTCTTCCTACAATGGCCTTCTAATGACTGGCCTAGCCTAAGGGCACTTAAGTCCTTCTTGCCAGAAGTAGGCAAATCACAGTAGAGTTGGAAAGGGCCTATAAGCCCATCAAGTCCAACCCCCTGCTCAATACAGGAATCCAAATCAAAGCATTCCCAACAGATGGCTGTCTAGCTGCCTCTCTAGTTAATTGGTTCCATTGTCATATGGCTCTAATAGTTAGGAAGATTTTCCTGATGTTCAGTTGAAATCTGGCTTCCTGCAACTTGAGCCAATTATTCTGTGTCCTGCACTCTGGGACAATCGAGAAGAGATCCTGGCCCTCCTCTGTGTGACAACCTTTCATGTACTTGAAGAGTGCTATCATATCTCCCCTCAGCCTTGCCTTCTCTTCTCCAGGCTAAACATTCCCAGTTCTTTCAGTCTCTCCTCATAGGGCTTTGTTTCCAGTCAGAGCTTGGAAAAGTTACTTTTTTGAACTACAACTGCCATCAGCCCAATCCAGTGGCCATGCTGGCTGGGGCTGATGGGAGTTGTAGCTTAAAAAAGTAACATTTCCAAGCTCTGTTTCCAGTCCCCCGATCATCCTTGTTGCTCTCCTCTGAACCTGTTCCAGTTTGTCTGCAACCTTCTTGAAGTGCAGAGACCAGAACTGGATGCAGTACTGAAGATGAAGCCTAACCAGTACTGAATAGAGGGGAACTAATACTTCACGCGATTTGGAAACTATACTTCTGTTAATGCAGCCTAATATAGCATTTGCCTTTTTTGCAGCCACATCACACTGTTGGCTCATATTCAGCTTGTGATCATGACAATTCCAAGATCCTTTTCACATGTCATATTGCTGAGCCATGTATCCCCCATCTTATAACTGTGCATTTGGTTTCTTTTCCCTAAATGTAGAACTTTGCATTTATCCCTGTTGAATTCCATTCCGTTGTTTCCAATGCTCCAGCCTATCAAGGTCCCTTTGAATTTTGTTTCTGTCTTCCACTGTATTAGCTGTGCCCCCCAATTTTGTATCATCTGCAAATTTGATAAGCATGCTCTGTACCTCCTCATCCAAGTCGTTAATAACAATGTTGAAGAGCATTGGGCCCAGGACTGAGCCCTGTGGTACCCCACTCATTACTTCTGTCCAGTTTGAGAAGGAACCATTGATAAGCACTCTTTGAGTATGACTCTGGAGCCAACTGTGGATCCACCTGATAGTTGGCTACATTAAGGCTAGATTAAATGTTTCCTATCTTCTCCCTAAACAGGTTAGAAGGAATGTTCCCATCACTTCAGCTGGACCTGGGAACATCCCCTTTTAGCTAAGATTTCTATCTTAATTCCAATCAAAAATTTTGTTGTTGTTTGAATGGTATGTTCCAAGTAAGTGACATCACTGGAGCCTGCCCCTAAAATCTCAGGGTTTGGGATGCTTCTGACTTGGCAACCCTATACATAACACACTGCTTTGTTATGCCAATAAGGCTCTTTACATCTGGAGGAAGCTTCAATAATCACCAGATGAGAAACCAGATATAAAACAACACCTTTATTAACTTCTTTTGCAAAAGAGAGACCAGGTATCCGACTCGCGTCTGGAAACCCGTCTGAGGCATAGCTACACAGATACATTGATATATTGGCTCCCAAGTTCTCCTTACACACAGCCCCTCCCATCTTGTTAGCAACACTTGTCAGCAACTCCATTGTCTTTGCCTTTACAGTGTTCTAATCTTGAGCGGTCCCTGTGCCCTACCTCCCCCAGGCACAGCATATTCTAGCTTAGTCCCTATCTTCTTGGAAGGTGTCCCGTTACATTGGTAAGCTAGCATTTTGAGCATCAAACAGCAACTAAGCATTTTGGCCTTCTCAGGCACTTTTAGTATCCACAGAGGAATTTTGCTTTTTTGCTTCTAAGTTAATTCAGGTTAATCCATTTTCTGCTGTGTCATATTAACACTACATACTGTAGTTCCCAAACTATATATCTTATTTCATATCAGCTTGAGCACATACTTTGTATGCACAAGGTCCCAGGTGCAAGCCCTGCACCTCTAGGAAAGACTTCGGTCTGAAACAATGAGGAGCTGCTGCCAATTGCTCAACAGTACAGAGCTAGATGGGCCAATGGCCTGACATGGCATGAGGCAGCTTCCTGCATCAGGATTGCTTGATGATTTTATATTGTACACTGCTTAAATTATATTTATTTACAACTCGTGTGTGTGTGTTTTTTTAGAAATGTAAATAGCATCCAGTGGGAGGGAGGGGCTGATAGTAATTGGAACTGCAGCAGGTCTGGAAGAAGAAATTAACCCCTTCCTTCTCTAAAATAATAGCTTCATAGACACCAGTGGGGGGCTATTGGATTTCCAATGGAAATTGTAGCTTCAGAAGAGGGATTTTCCTTAGAGGAGGAAAAGGTTAAATTTCCCCTCTGGGCCTGCTGTAGTCCTAATTATTGTCAGACCCCTAGCAGATGTCATTTTTATTTTTTTTATTTTTTAAATGAACTTTAAATGCAAAAGTGAATTCAGTGTCATGTCCAGTTTGGTTCATTGTATCCTAGCCAGCCTGAATGATTAACCTGAATCTTTCCTATTTCAGGTGGTGCCACACCTTTTGTTTAGATTTTTAAAAAAACTAGTATGGTATCAGCCAGTTTCTCATAATTTACACTGACGTGTGTGTTTTTAGAACGTTGTTCAAGCAATCGATGTAATCTTCAGAAACATGCCCACGTCAGCTTTCTGTCCAGTGGATTCAATAACTTTTATGTTTCCAGTGGTTGTGGTTTTCAGTTAGTTTTTTTTCTTGGCTTAAGTTACCAACCACTACACAGGAGCCTTCACCAAGGCTATCTCATCAGAGTAAGATATTTTTGAAAAAGATTCCTGGCAAGTGCATTTTTCTCCTTCGTTCTTCATATGTGATTCTTTTAATGTTAATTGTAGCTGACCTTTTATTAAAATAGCTTGAGGGATATAATAGCTTTTGTATTGCAGCTGTTCAAACATGCATTTTCTCAACGCAGCTGAAAGCTCTGCTCACGGCTGGAGTTCGATTCCAATGGAAGGAGGAAGTCGAATCTCTGGTAAAAGGGGTCGAGGTCCACTCAGCCTTCCATCCATCCGTGGTCAGTAAAATGAATACCCGGCATATGCTGGGGGGTAAAGAAAGGCTGGGGAAGGAACTGGCAATCCCACCCCATATATACGGTCTGCCTAGTAAACGTCGCAAGACATCACCCTAAGAGTCGGAAATGACTCGCACTGCAAGTGCGGGGACACCTTTACCTTTACCTTGGTGGGCAGTTTGTTGTGAGCAGTTTGTTGTATCCATTTTCCATTGAAATATCTCTTTCAAAGCTTTCAGACATTTTCCAGACATTCTTGATGATGTGTGAAAAAGAACACTAATGAACCTTGATATTTCACAATGAATGGTTTTAGACTCATTATTTCTGTTAAGTGTGAAAGAGAACTCAAGGATGTATCTACATGCAACTGTTTGAGGAATAAGATGCACTCATGCAATGCATCTGATCACTGCAAAGTCACATGGTCAACCCTCACTGTTCCCACAACCATTTGCAATGGACATGAGGAACTCTGTGGCCCTTCAGTTGTTGTTGGACTCCAACCTCAGTCAGCATGGTCAATGGTTAGGGATGATAGGACTTGAAGTCCAACCACAACTGGAAAGACATAGGTTCCCTGTCTGTGGTCTGTGTGACAGTGGGGCCGGTGCCAAAAGCGCAGCCTACATGACATGTACAGCCTTGCCTGAGGAGGACACACAGAGAAAATCTGCTTCGTTTCGCCCTGTGGGAACGTCCAAAGGCTCATGGCCCAGTCCCTCCCCACCCCAAGTTTGTGGCACAGTTTAGCTCTTAAAGAAGTTACCATGGTCACATACCATGGTCACACCTGCCTCCTCAAGAAAGAACAATTCAGGAAAGATCCTCTTAACTAGCTTCCCATTCCCTCTTCTTCCACTGGTAAGGGAGGGGAGGAAGATGTAGCTGAAATTCAACATTTTCCCTATTATTTATACCTCTATCCCTTTTTTGCCCAGTGACCTTTCTCCTTTGTTTTTATTTTCATTCTCAATGAGCACCAGAAATTTAATTTCTAAACTCATCTTGTGACTTCATTGGGGAAAAAAACAAATGCATATGAAATGAGTGCCCAAGGCCAGCACTCTTTTATCACAATTAATTTCATTTTGTATTTTCCATTGTATGTTTATTTGAGAGCAAGTGTGGTGTAATGGTTAGAGTGTTGGACTAAGAACTGGGAGATCAGGATTCATATCCCTGCTCAGCCATGAAACTTTACCTACCTCACAGGGTTGTTATGAGGATAACATCCGGAGTGAGAGAGCCATGTCTGAATGCCACCTTGAGCTCACTGGAGAAAAGGTGGGATGATGATAATTATAATTATAATAGTTCTGGATTCCCCTCTGTCATGTTATTTCTAGACACAGACATGTTTAGTGCTTTCCTGTACCACTGGGGAGTATTTAGGGGAAGATCTATATCTATTTGCCATGACATATAGGAAAGGAACCCTTATGTTAGAGATCATGATGGGCTCTCTTCATCATGCCCTGTGAGCTTCTCCAGAACATCTGTCAGACCACTGTTGCTGACCGATGCTAGGGAAGATCTTTGGCCTAACCCAATATGATGTCTCTCTCTCCCCCCACCCCTTGCAATTTTGATAACTGCCTAGTCCCCTTCCATATAATACATATTTATTTATTTAAAATATTTCTATCCCGTCCTTCTACCCTATAATAGGGCACTCAGAGTAGCTTAATATTTCTCAATTACAAAGATAGGAAAAAATCAACAGGATCATTAGAATATATAGAGTGTATGTATCAGCACCTGTACTTGTTCAATCAAAGGAGAAACCATTCCAGGATGGAATATGAATGTATCAAGATGAGCAATATGGTGCAGCAGATAACCCTCCCAACACAACACAGACATCAATATGGCAATGGCACCTGTCTGCAATATAGATCACTCAGGTTGGTAACACCTCTGTACCTCTCCAGTGCAGAACTGACCCACAAGACATACACTTGTCCTATACACACAGGTCCACTCCACTTAACCAGGTTTTTCTGGTATTGCTGCTGCTTGCCTGCTCATGAGGTGCACAATGCATTCATTGGTTTTTTTTTTATTTAACAAAATTTACACACCACTTGATTGTAAATAGAATCTCTAAGCTTTACAAAAAATAAAACAAATATTACAATTAATAGTGAATATTGCCACTCCTTTAGTCTGTGATTTTGACCCTACTTTTATGAAGATGTTTTTACTTATTGCATTGTCTGTGGATTTCTGTGTGAACCAGCTGCACACTAGAAGTGCTAACTATTATCAGTGGGAGTGCCTTCGATCCTGCAGAACTGGTTCAGCATCCTTTCCCCCCCTTCCTTCCCTCTTTAACATTTAACCTCAGGCATCTGAGAGTAGATCTGTGGCAGAAATTTTATTCTCCATTTTATACTCGTGACTGGCGAGTCCTCCTAATTTTTTCTTTCCAGGGGTGATGGTTGTGGTACTTCTGTGCTTAATTTGAAAGCCCTTTCCCCCAAATCTTCACTTCCCTGGAATAGGTGGTGGTGCACAAATTATGTTCGTGATTGTGGATGTGTTTGGAAGTTCTCTGTTAAGCCTTGGCTATTTCATCTCTCCTCTCCTTCAGGTATATAAATAGGATGGGGTGGCTTGAGGCAATGCCTTGGTGTTGCACCAAGTGCTACACCAAGTGCATTGCTTTTTGAGATTTGGATACTAGAGGCATACTGCTATTGCTATAAGGAAGAACCAGGCAGTAGGCCAAGATAGTGAGTGAAAGGAGTAAGTTACCATTTCTCCATCATTGTATCTGAGACTGCTTTTCAGATCTGTAAGATAAGGCCTAGAGAGAGACAGCACACACATAAGAAATCAACCTCCTCATGCTGCTCACCACCACCCCTCGAGAACACCTATTTGGGGAGCCTTTTATGCTCCGCTGGTGGGAATATCACAGGCAAGCCTGCCACCCACCATTTGGTAGGGGTTGAGGGAGATCTGCTCTGGCAGTGTGATGTAAGTGTTGCTCTGTTGGCAGCAGGAGGCTGGCTGAAGCAATAAATTGGTGTAAGGGGTGGGAGTTGGACTGCAGCCTTAATGATTTATTGTAATTGATGGAGGTATTTTCGCTTTATGGTCTTTTCTGCACATTTTGTCAATATGATACTTATGTGAAATGGATTCTTGAATTTTGCTAATTGTTTATTTTTAGTTATATTTTGAATTATTATAGGGAGACTGGGGTTTTTTGGTATATTTTGACATTTCTATAGTTGTAAACCACTTTGAGTAAAGTAGAAAGGCAGTATACAATTTAAAAATGGAAAAAGAAAATGAAATTATGGAAGGGATGTGATTGTGATGGTAGCTATGTGCATGTTCTTCTCTGCTGCTGTTTCTGGGGTAGAGCCACTTCTTTCTTCCTAGACAAATTGATTGACAGAGGATTGTTAACTTGCACAAAGGGAAAGAAAGGGATAGATTCCCAGAGATGGCTGAGGGGAAAAATGTTGGTGCAAGAGTCCTTCTGGAAGAATGCTTCTTCCCACCACCACTTCTGCCATTTTCAGGAATCCAGCTTCTTTCTACCTATGCAACTTAATGTAAAGCTCACTCGTTCAGTTAACTTGCATTAATTCCCTGTGCAGGTGTGGAAGAGGACATGTATGCCTCACAGAAGAGAGCCTTTTCAGCTGTGGCCTCCAAGCTTTGGAATACCCTACCCCAGGAAGCCTGCTCTGCTCCCTCCCTGATGGTTTTCCAGAGACTTCTGAAAACAATCTTGTTCCGGGGAGCCTTTGGGAGGGACTGAGGGTAGAGCCTGACACTGATTATATGGGATAGAAATATTTTAAATAAATATCTACATGAAAAGTGACCTTTTAAGAACCACCCACTTCCCACTTTGCATGATAAGGAAAGATGATACAATACATGTCGTGAAAGAGACCTACAACTCTTAATTGTACTTCGCAGTGGCATGTATTTATTCATTTTCATTCAAAAGCATTTCTAAACTACTTCATACTTTACAAAAGCTCTAAATGGTGTACACTGTGTACAGCATAAAAACAATTCACTAACAGACAAAAAAAGCCCTTATGGTTTAAGAATGTACCTATACCCGATAGATATTTCTATCAAACTTTCAAAAGCAGGGAAATTGTGCAGCTATAGTGAATGCACCAGGGGAGCAGGAGACCTGACCTCCTCTCTGAGATATTGTACTGCCCTACCAATTTGGCAAAATGCAAACACAATTTGGGTTGGTCTTTCACAGTCCAATCCACTTCCTGTGTAGCTTGGAAGAATCATGCTTAGGATAGGTGATACTGACCTGGGGAAGGGGCGGGGAGGGAGGAAAAGAGGGAGGGGTGAAGATTGGGTGGGTGGGCACCGGGCAGAGGGGAAGCCCCTTTCCTTTCCAAAAGGAAGATACTGTGAACAATATTATTGTTTTTCAGTGTTTTCCCCACCTTTTTATTCTACAGCAGGCACATGCAGTCTCCCACCCAAATTTAAACCAAAACTGTGACTGACCACATCCACACCAGACCTTTATTTCACTTTAGACAGTCATGGCTTCCTCCAAAGAATCCTGGGAAGTGTAGTTAGTGTAGTGTGCTGAGAATTGCTAGGAGATGTCCTGTTCCCCTCACAGAGCTTCAATCAGAGCAGCTGACTGTTAAACCACTCTGGCCATTGGAGCTCTGTCAGTGGAATAAGAGTCTCCCAACAACTCTCAGCACCCTTCACAAACTACACTTCCCAGGATTATTTGGGGAAAGCCATGACTGTCTAATGTGAAATAAAGGTCTGGTGTGGATGTGGCCCCCTGATTAGCCAAGCCAAGCAGCTGTGAGTCTGGCTTTTAGAGCACTGACAATGCTAAATTTCTTAAATTAATTAAAAATCAGTCATGCATTATTTTTAACTTTTAAATTGCAGACGATGAAGGTCAGAGTATGGGGGAAGGTCAGTAATAGGATTACAGGTACTCTGTGAACATGGCTGATTTTTAATTAATTTCAACAAATTATGAGAAAAAAATCCAACAGGGTCGATTTTCTCTCTCTGTTTTTACACTTTGAACTCTTGATTGTCTCTGACTGTTTTGTGTATCACCATGAAACTTTAGAGCTTGTTAAGCAAGTGTTTCTGAGTTCAGGACTATACGTTTTGTAAGGTTTTGTTTTAAAATGAGCTCATAGGAAGCAGCAGTGTGGCATGGGGGTATTTGCAATTTAACATTGCAGAATGCAAAAAATCCATGCTGGCTATTGCATACAGCGACTCTTGTGGCTGTACAATATGCATTGAAACAAAAATACAGCCTAAAATCAGTAAAACAGTATAAAAACATAAAAGTATAGAAAAACAAATAAGTATGGGATGGTGGTATTAAAAAGGGGAGATAGAGCATTATATTCCATACCATGTGCTGTGTGGGTGGCAACTGCATGTGCAAAAGATACCAGTGCGGAGATGCCTCTCAAGTGAGAGGAGTTTCAGTGTGGGTTGTACCACAGCTTTATGACAACTAGTCAAAATGGCTTCTTAAGGAGATTTCTGCTGATATACACCACCCTTCTGCTTTTAAGAAATGCCCAACTGCACAAAAGTTCACTGATGGGGGAGGGCCAGAGAGGGTGACAGTAAAAGGAATCCAAGAGTCCAAACTCAACTGGCACACTACAAGACATTCTTTGGTTTGTCCACAAGGCACCAGCTCAGGAAGAGAGGCAATAGTGAAGGGGAGTCAATGGGATTATGGACTTGAGTGAGTGCCTATTTCCAACTCTGACAGGAATACTGCATAATTTGAAACCCTGCAGAACAATATTAGATATGATTCATAGCAGAGTTTCCGATTTGAAGGTGAAGCACAGAGGCTGTGATGAAGGGATAGCCTGCAAGGCAAGAGAGGGGACAGGAGAGAGGCTGAAGATACATGCTCCAGTTGGCCATTGCATGGAGTTTGTTTCCTTGAGCCAGTTGCAAGAGAGGAAGATCATCAGCATGGAAACTTTTCCATCAACTCTGAAACTTCCAGCCCCATAGAGGAGTCTGTGAGCAACTATGAATCTTCCTGCATACTCTCATTCTCTTATAGTCAACAACAAACCCAGAAACTACTCTCAGAACCATCCACTCTTATGCTTTGATTTTTTTCTACCAGCCCAAACATAAAAACAACACAAGATGTGTTCCTTGCACTTCCTCATTGCAATTCAATTTACTGTTACATGGAACAATTTAAAAACATTGACTGCATATTACGTACTGAGTGGTGGTTATCTTTGTTGGATATTGCAACCCATCTGGCTCTCTTTGTCTCATTTTGACTTAGACAAATTTGATTGTCCAGTTGCAAGCATTCTCTTCCAAACTAATAATGTCTTGAGGTCTCCTTTGAAATGTGCAAACCATCTGTTATTTGTTTTTGTACTCACACATAAGCCGCTTCTTTGTGTGAATAGGGACTTTATCAGTTTTTCTTATTTATATTACAAGGTGACTTGCTCCAGACCACCAACACACATGCAGACTGTGCAGGCAAATGCAGACCTATTAACTATAGTAGTATTTCTACATTTGTTTTAATACAATTTTTCATTTGTCCCAGCTTCTTTACTTTTCTGGACTAGTAATAGATTTAACACTAAATTTTAATGGCTCCGGTAACATCATGAAAAGTAACTCTCAAGGAAAGCAGCATGTGAAAGGGCCAATCTACTCAATAGGTGGAATGCATGATTGCATTTGGCATACCTGTTTTTTAAAAAATATCATCCATAAGGGCATGGAATCAGGACTGGGATCACAATTGGGGTGGTGGTGATAAAGAGTTATAAGTTAACCTTTTCCCTCATGCAATAGTCCTAAAGACCCCCTCCCAGCTGCATTGTTTGTTTGTTTAAAAAAGTAAAATGCAATAAAGTATTTTACAGATCCTCTTATTTGGCCCAAAAGGTCATTAAGGCTGCAGTCCTATACCCACTTACCTGACAGCATTTCATTGAACTCAATGGAACTTAAAAAAATATATTATTAATTATCATCATCATCATTGCTAGAAACTCACATTCAGATATTCCATCCCATACAAAGCCTAATATTACAAAAATATTAGCTCATATTCAAAGTGTCCATTGATACTTATTTGCCAAGTCTATATTGATTCCACTATCGAATAAAGTCCAGTTTGGGAGTGGGAGTTTCCATTGATTTTATCTTTCCTTCCCATAGTGATCTATAGTTTGTTATTTTGTTTATGCATATTATATGGCAGATCATCCTCATCATCAGGATCAACTGATGGTAGAAAATCTGACATGTGGTTTCAGCTATATCTGAGTCAGGCAAAATTCTTTTGGGGGGCAGATCAGAGTGGCTACCATTTTGTTATTCCCAGAAATTCCTGGTCTGAGGTATTTTAGGGAGCTTCAAAATGGCTGCTGCCACAAAAGTGTTACATACTCCACCAGAGAAAGGGCAGTGAGTTAAGCAGGTTCATAAAAAATACAAAGTAACAGCATGCCACTCCATGCAACCTTATTTTTAAAGCTGAAATATTACAAAACACTTTTTAATCATTTGGATTTATTTTCTATTTTCTTTCTTAATAAGAATATTGTGCAAAATCCCAAAGATGCTTTATTCAAAAATAGACCCAAATGTTTAAAACTCAAGATTGCAACTTGCAGACTCGAAGCTGTATGTGGTCTTCCACCTCTTTTGGTGCAGCCCTCCAAGTCTGGAGGGAGAGAGACAATGGATGGAACAGGATGGATAGATAGAAAGGAGAGAGGGTGTGTGTACATTTACATATATAAGTGAAAGGAGAGAAAGGAGGTGGAAAATTATTGGATAATAGATAAATGAAGGAGCAAGAGAGATGATATCCCATCTACTTTTTATTTGGCCCCACCCAGTACCACTGACATATGACCCCCCAAAACAGTTTCACTCAAGGGAATGCAGCTGTCAATCACCAAAAGGTCGCCAACCCATTTTAAAAGGCATCCCATGCTATTCTTTGGGGAGGGGTGCAGGGGATAGCTGGAGATTAACCATGCATCAGTTGATTAATAATCAAAAATAAGCCCAATTGAGTTTAATGGGACTCATTCCTATGTAAACATACCGATTAAGTGGCAAAATAATTTGTCAGAAAAATGGGGGGGGGGAGAGAAATTCCATTAAATACTTTGTCCCCAAATTACTGGGTCAATTTTTGGGGTTGAATCACGGCCCTAGTTTCTTGTCACTTTATTTTTGACAGATAGCTTCTGGAAAATGTTCAAAGTACTGGGAAGGTACTAATGAGAAAATTCTGTAAGTTGATACTGGAATGAGGGTATGTCTGTAAGTAGCATCTAGTCCAGTGGTTCCCAACCTTTAGGAGTACGGGATCCCCTTTTTAAACTCAAAAAATTTTGTGACCCCCACATGCTAATTGTTATAATTTTAGTATCTGTTAATTGAAAAAAATACATAACGAAGTGTTAAGTAATGTCATTTTTTTGTTCATCTCAACAACAAATATGATATTTATTATCTGCCCTTCACCAGAAAGTCCCAGGGCAGATTACAGAAAATAAACAACTTATAACAAAATTTGAAGGATAGTCAACTTACTAGGTAACTAGGGGCTTCACGCACCAACCCCATACACATACACATACATGTACACACACACACGAGCTCCCATAACACACCCATCCATACCCAGGGACTCCCACCCCTCAAGGATGCTGTGACAGTGGCTCACTGTCTTACCATATTCGATTTTGCTAACAAAAAAGCAAAACAAGGAATAGAAACTAAAGATAAAATCCCTTACATCTCTTTATCAAAGGGTTGTGTGTGACAGAGATACACACACACACACAATCTTCCATAAGCCAGCCAAAAATTACCTCTTTGTATTTGAACATTTTTATGATCCTTATGTATCATACCACACTTACTCAGAGGGGTGGCACAGGACACCCTGAAGGTCATCTATTCTCCTTAACTATAGTGGATCAGTACAAGGTTGTTGCTTTTTAAAAGATCTGGGCCATATATAGAGTTAAGCCCCCAGATGAGAACAGGATCCAAATAACGAAAGGGGGAAGGGCTGTCCATTAATTTAAGAAGGGGATGGTTCCTTGAGGAAGGCAAGTTGGGAAACACACCGTCCTCTCCCTCCTTCTTTTCATGAGACAGCCTGAATAGTTGTTAACTCCATCACACTCAGGCATCCCCTTGCCACCCCACCAGACACAGGTTTGGCCAGACACCATCCCACTCTGACCCCCGCACCTACTGCTTCTGCCTCCTCCAAATGCTAGCAACCCTAGGAGAAAGCCCTGCATATCACTAGTGGGGGGGGAGGAGAAGTGTATGGGGCAGTCTCCCGCAAGCCTTCCCTCTGCACCCTTCTAATTTGGGAAACTCTCAAGCCTAAGCGGAAAGAAGAGAGGGGAAGGAGTAGTCGGCTTGGGGCTGCGGCCCCTAGGTTGGGAATCACTGATCTAGTCAATATATACAGCACATGTATGGAATGTTGCCCTCTCCCCCCAAGACGTTGCTGGACTCTCCACTCCCATCAGCCCCAGCCAGCATGGCCAATGATGAAGGGTGATGGGAGTTGTAGTCCAAGAATGTCCAGAGTGCCACAGTCTCCTCCACCCCAGATATTTAGGCAGACACATCCAAGTCATTTTCCCCAGAATTTGATTCATGCAATACAAAGGGGCCTGACAGCTAGGCTCTATCACTAAGTAGAGCAGCTGAAATAGCAGAGAGCAGACTGAGTACCAATATACAGTGCCTTGCAAAAGTAATCAGACCCATGACCAATGCTCTCACATTACTGAATTACAAATGGTATGTTGTAATTTTGTTCTGTATGATATTTTATTTTAAAACACTGAAACTCAAAATCAGTTATTGTAAGGTGACATTGGTTTTATGTTGGGAAATGTTTGTAAGAAACATAAAAAACTGAAACATGCT
The DNA here is from genome assembly GCF_030035675.1 of Rhineura floridana. Taxonomy (NCBI): domain Eukaryota; kingdom Metazoa; phylum Chordata; class Lepidosauria; order Squamata; family Rhineuridae; genus Rhineura; species Rhineura floridana. The sequence goes on along the minus strand of NC_084484.1, from coordinate 140,183,875 downwards.
GCTTGCATAAGTATTCAACCCACACACATTAATATTTGGCAGAGCCACTTTTTGCTGCAATAACAGCTATAAGTCTTTTGTGGTAGGTATGTACCAGCTTTGCACACAGTGTCGGAAGGATTTGGGCCCATTCTTCTTGGCAGATTCGCTCCAGGTCGTTCAGGTTGATTGGACCAGAGCTTGGAAAAGTTACTTTTTTGAACTACAACTCCCATCAGCCCCAGCCAGCATGGCCACTGGATTGGGCTGATGGGAGTTGTAGTTCAAAAAAGTAACTTTTCCAAGCTCTGGATTGGACGTCACTGTGGACTGCAATTTTCAAAGAATGCCACAGATTCTCAGTGGGATTGAGATCAGTACTTTGACTGGACCACTTTAGGACATTCACCTTTTTGTTCTTGAGCCACTCCAATGTTGCTTTGGCCTTGTGGTTGGGATCATTGTCCTACTGAAAAGTGAATTTCCTCCCAAGCTTCAGTTTTTTAGTGGACTGAAGCAGGTTCTCCTGCAGTATTTCCCTGTATTTTGCTCCATCCATTCTTCCTTCAGTTTTAACAAGATGCCCAGTCCCTGCTGATGAGAAGTATTCCCACAGCATGATGCTGCCACCACCATACTTCACTGTAGGGTTGGTGTGTCTTGAGGCATGGGCAGCGTTAGGTTTGCACCACACATAGCACTTTGAGTTTTGGCCAACAAGCTCTGTGTTGGTCTCATCTGATGACAAAACCTTTTCCCACTTTGCAGCTGGGGCATTCCCATGCTTTCTGGCAAACTCCAGACGTACTTTCAGATGGTACTTTTTGAGTAACAGCTTCTTTCTTGCCACCCTCCCATACAGGCCAGTGTTATGCAGAGCTCTTGATATGGTTGACTGGTGCACCATTCCTCCAGTCCCAGCCACTGAACTCTGTAGCTCCTTCAAAGTGATTGTTGGCCTCTCTGTGGCTCCTCTCACAAGTCTCCTTCTTGTTCGAGTGCTGAGTTTTGAGGGATGGCCTTTTCTTGGTAGTGCTTGGGTGGTGTGATGCAGCTTCCACTTCCTGATTATTGACCCAGCTGTGCTCACAGGGATATCACAAACACTTGGATATTGTTTTGTACCCTTTTCCTAATCTATGCATTTGTATTAGACAGGCACAAGAGTGGCTGTATACTATAGACAGCATGGATTTTTCGCATTCCGCAATTTTAAATTGAAAATATCCCCCAAGCCATTCTGATGCTTCCCATCAGCTCATTTTAAAACAAAACCTTACAAAACATACAGTCCTGAACTCAGAAACGCTTGCTTAACAATCCTCTTCGTTTTCATGGCAATACACAAAACAGTCAGAGATAATCAAGAGTTCAAAGTATAAAAAGAGTGAAAGAAAAAACAGATCCCTGTTGGACTTTTTTCTGTCGGAGTTCTCATAATTTGTTGAAATTAATTAAAAATCAGCCATGTTCACAAAGTACCTGTAACCCTGTTACTGGCCTTGCCCCATACTCTCACCTTCATCTTCTGCAGTTTAAAAGTTAAAAATAATGCATGACTGATTATTAATTAATTTAAGAAAATTAGCATTGAACTCAATGGTAAGAGTGGGCATGCTCAGTAAGAACTAACTGTCAGTGTTCTAAGAGCCAGACTCACAGCTGTTTGGCTTGGCTAATAAGGGGCCACATCCACGCCAGACCTTTGCTTCATGTGAGACAGTCATAGCTTCCCCCAAAGAATCCTGGGAAGTGTAGTTTGTGAAGAGTGATGAGAGGAGACTCTTATTCCACTGACAGAGCTCCAATGGCTAGAGTGGTTTAACAGTCAGTCACTCTGATTGAAGGTCTGTGAGGGGAACAGGGCATCTCCTAGCAACTCTCAGCACGCTTCACTAACTACACTTCCCAGGATTCTTTGAGGGAAGCTATGACTTTTTAAAGTGAAATAAAGGTCTGGTGCGGATGTGGCCAGTCATAGCTTTGGTTTAAATTTGGGTGGGAGGCTACATGTGCCTGCTGTAGAATAAAAAGGTGGGGGAAATGCTGAAAGAGAATGATACTGTTCACAATATTTTCCTTTTGAAAAGGAAAGGAAAGGGGCTTCCCCTCTGCCCAGTGCCCACCCACCCAATCTCCTTCCCCCTTCCCTTCTCCCTCCCACCCTCCCCTTCCTCCCCTCCTCCTTCCCTCCCTGCCCCTCCCCCAGATCAGTTTCACCTATGCTAAGCATGATTGCACAGGAGTAAATCCCATTGAAATAAAAAGCATGCAAATTATCAAACTTGCTCTCCCCTCCTCCTAGCACCTTCTTCTTGCCCCCTCCTCCCCCCTCCCCCATTCCCTTCCAATCTCCTCCTTCCTTCTCCCCTCCCCCTCCTCCCCCATGGTCAGTTTTATCTAACTTAAGCATGATTGCAGGGGAGTAAATCCTGTTGAATTCAATAAACATGCAAATGATCAGACATGCCTTTCCCCTCCTTCCCCTCTCCTCTCCCTTCCTCCTTCCTCCCCTCCCCTCCTCCTTCTTCCTCCTCCTCTGCCTACTCCAGCCCTCCCTCCCTTCACCCCATGGTCAGTTTTACCTACCCTAAGCATGCTTGCACAGTAGTAAATCCCACTGAACTCACTAAGCATGCAAATTATCAAACCTGCTCTCCATCCTGCCTGCTCCCATCCCCCTCCTCCTCTCTGCCCTTCCTCCTCCCCTCCCTATTCCCCATGTCAGTTTCACCTATTCTAAGCATTGCAGGGGAGTATATCCCACTGAACTTACTAAGCATGTAAATGATCAATCCATTCTCAGCAAACTTGCACAGGATCCCATTCCCAGATTTAAAAAGCAAAGAAATTCACTAACAGGCCAAAAAAAACAACAACCTTTCAGTTTAAGAATGTACCTATAGCCAACATATATTTCTATCAAACTTTAACAAGCAGGGAAACTGGGCAGCTGTATAGAATGCACCGGGAGACCTGACCCCCTTCTTCGAGATGTTGTACTGCCCTACCAATTTGGCAAAATGCACACACAATTTGGGTTGGTCTTTCACAATCCAATCCACTTCCTGTGTAGCTTGGAAGAATTTGGTAACATGTGCCTCTGATGCCTCCACTCAATTCAAACCGTAAGGGAGGTTGGATGCAATCTAAAAAAAGGAGCATCAGCCCAGTTGCTTCAGCATTGTGATAAGTTTTACTCACTTTTTACAGTGGGTAAAAGTGCACTTAAAAGGTGTACTCCTGCCTCCTCATTTTGTTTTTCAGGCCTAGTTTTCAGTAGCAATCTCGGAACAGAGCTTAGAATATTACTTTGAAAAAAGAATAAATTACAGTTACTGTTACATGGCCCCAGAAAGGAATAAATTACCATCACAATTACTCTGAAAGGGATTGATTATTTACTGTTACTCAAAAGTAATCACTACAATTACTGTTAAGTTACTTTAAAAAAATGGAGTGCCTACAAAGTACTGGCCTTGGATGCTGCACACCTAAGTGGCCTAAAACAACATTAAAAATAAACACACACACAAAGAGGTAGTAGAATAATTCTTTTTATCCATAAGATATCAGAGTGGTCTCTCCGCTGGTAAGGGAAGCAGGGAGGGAGGCAGAGGCCACCACTCACATCTTTGTGCATCAAACAAAGTGCAACACACACACACATTCTCAGTCAGCAAGCATCATTTCTCTTACTCAGCCACCTTTCAGACCCTGCCCTGCCAGCAACTAAGGCACACCCACCCAAGCAAGCATTTTCCTCTGGGGTGCAAAAAAAAAAGTTAAAACACTGCAAATGCAGCAAAGTAGTCAGGGAAGGCAGCACAGGCCACTTTGTGCTCCATGTGCAAATACAGTATTTTCTCTCACTCACTCACTCACACACACACACACACACACACACACACACACATGAGTCATCTCTCACCTCCACAGTTCTTTATTTCCATTCCGCTGCTGCCTTTCTTTATCCATGCCTTCCGCTGCTCTCCTCCTTTATCCATGTTCTTGTCCTCTGCCTCCTTTCTCCCTCCACTCCACTTTTCTCCACCACTGTCCATTATTTTAGCAAATGTTTTCTCCCCTCCACCCGTCTCCCCCTCCTCCATCATTGCCTTCTAAATACCCACAGAGCATGAGGGAAGAGCGACACTGCACAGAAGAAGTAAGACTTCCCCTGCACAGATTTCCCCTGCTCCCCTGCCCCCAGTAACGCCCAAAAGCAATGCTGGAAATATCACAAGTACTCCTCAAAAGTATTAAAATTACTCCTTGTTCTATTACAATCAAAATGTAAAGAAATTACCCACTCGTTCCTGTATACCCTGTGCCAGCATATTGTATTAGCAATAATAGCTTTAAGCTGATCAATATAGTCAGAATATAGTTATGATTTACCTGGAAGCTTGTATTCCCCTTTCAGGCCCCAAGTATCCTTGGGTATGCCAAATCACCTCATAGCCACCTGCAGTCTAATCTAGGTGTTTTAATGAGGATATGAAGGCTTGCCCAGTATAATGCTGGAAAGTACCTTGTTAAACTTTAGACATGGATAGAACACTGATAGGCATAGATTCAAGGATGAGCATGTTGTTTAGCATAGGCAGGTGGATGGGTCGCAGGACGGTCAATACACAGATAATGCGGCAGTTGCTCATTAGTGCACGAGTCAAGTAAGATGTCAAGGTGCTCCAGTGAAGATATTGTAGTTTTCTAATAATTAGTCTGCTTTGAAGGTGTTCTAGGAAAAGGTCAGAACTGCCAATTATATGCAACAGATGTCATTACTTCAAAGTGTGTAATCTCATTAATCATATATGTAACCTCATGTGTATGCCAATGTTATGTGCCAAGATTTATGCTATATAAACCTGACCTATGCCCAGTATGGGTGTTCAGTCTGACACGAGCTGCTGCAGAGCCGTGTGGCTGATCCACTTTTATTGGGAATACTTGGATGAATGCTGTAAGTTACTCAATAAATTTTAACTCTTTGTAAGCAAACCTCTTGTCTTCATCTCATCTCTGGTAATCCAAAACAACCCTGAAGGTACACAGTTCCTCAAAAAAGTAATAAATTACAAGTAATTTGTTTTTTGCAGGGTTCGAATCCCCACATAGCCATGAAGCTCACTGGGTGACCTTGGGCCAGTCTCAGCCTCTCAGCCTCATGAAAACCCTATTCATAGGGTCGCCATAAGTCGGAATCGACTTGAAGGCAGTACATTTACATTTACTTCCAAGTGCTGCCTCAGAATATGCAATGGATTTGTCTTAGACATTTTCTAAAGCTTAAACGTGGCCCCAAGGACTGAGCACCTTTTAGTAGCATTACAAAGTTGTGCCAGCTCTTGTAGACTGGAGTCAGTGGGCTGCACATTTTTGCATTTGTGTTTTCAATAGTTAGATGCTTTACTTATTTACTCAGGAGTAGGTATTATTGGCCTCAGTGGGGCTTACTCCAAAATTATTTTTTAATGCTAATTGCAAGTGTTTTTGTTCGATATTTTATATTGGATATCGAGGCTGGCTCAAAACAGCATCAAAACCACCATCAGAACAATATGGGTCATGACTTTGTATCCAATTCATTAACTCTCACTGGCCAACATAAAGGAGCTGGGGATCAGGTTGCGTGAACTTGCAGCAACTGCTAACAGCCTCTCTCCTCACAGCTTAGCACTTTTAAAAATACAGATATTCATCTGTCCAAACAAAACTTAAGAGATATTAAATAGTAGCCAGGCATGGCTGGGCCTTCTTCAGTGACATTGAGTGAATTTATACAGGTTCCAAGAGCAACAGTCAAGAACAGAACAGATGGCAGATGTTTTGCCGTAGGCTCACACTTTATGATTCCACCTGTATTTGTCTAATTCCCACCAAAACAATCTCCTCCCATTTCATTGTGTATAAAGACAAACACTGTAATGAGTCAAAACAGAGGGGAAGGTAAACAGCCACCAATCTGCCTTAGGCAACACTAGTGAAATCGCACCAAATATATAAAACAATGTCAGCTTCTCTGTTTACACAGAAAAACACCCATCAAATATTTGGATGCCAGAAGCATCTAGACATGAGTGACTTGGTTTTCCAATTATATTACACTTGCTTTTATTTACTACGAACTGGAACACAAACTTAATAGGTGGTCCTTTCCCTGTATATAATACTACACATTTTAAGCTACAATTTTTTTCACCCATCATGACAATATATTTGGTGACCAAGGACTATGAATAAAAATATACTAGAGGTTCTTTATAGATCCTTTAAAAACAATTCATAAAAAGGAATTACTGAAGTATCTGGAAGGAGTCATCTTGATAGTTAGAACACCTGTTGTTGTTATATGCCTTCAAGTCGATTACGACTTATGGCGACCCTATGAATCAGTGACCTCCAAGAGCATCTGTCATGAACCACCCTGTTCAGATCTTGTACGTTCAGGTCTGTGGCTTCCTTTATGGAATCAATCCATCTCTTGTTTGGCCTTCCTCTTTTTCTACTCCCTTCTGTTTTTCCCAACATTATTGTCTTTTCTGGTGAATCATGCCTTCTCATGATGTGTCCAAAGTATGATAACCTCAGTTTCATCATTTTAGCTTCTAGTGACAGTTCTGGTTTAATTTGTTCACATTTCAAATGAGTTGATTTTTCTCTTATCCGCCTTTTTCACTGTCCAACTTTCACATCCATACATAGAGATTGGGAATACCATGGTCTGAATGATCCTGACTTTGGTGTTCAGTGATACATCTTTGGATTTGAGGATCTTTTCTATTTCTCTCATAGATGCCCTACCCAGTCCTAGCCTTCTTCTGATTTCTTGACTATTGTCTCCATTTTGGTTAATGACTGTGCCAAGGTATTGATAATCCTTGACAAGTTCAATGTCCTCATTGTCAACTTTAAAGTTGCATAAATCTTCTGTTGTCATTACTTTAGTCTTTTTGACGTTCAGCTGTAGTCCTGCTTTTGTGCTTTCCTCTTTAACTTTCATCAGCATTCGTTTCAAATCATTACTGGTTTCTGCTAAGAGTATGGTATCGTCTGCATATCTTAAATTATTGATGTTTCTCCCTCCAATTTTCACACCTCCTTCATCTTGGTCCAATCCCTCTTTCAGTATGATATGTTCTGCGTACAGATTAAACAAATAGGGTGATAAAATACACCCCTGTCTCACACCCTTTCCGATGAGGAACCAATCAGTTTCTCCCTATTCTGTCCTATTCTTGTCCAGAGTATAGGTTGCGCATCAGGACAATCAGATGCTGTGGAATCCCCATTTCTTTTAAAGCATTCCATAGTTTTTCATGATCTACACAGTCAAAGGCTTTGCTGTAGTCTATAAAGCACAGGGTGATTTTCTTCTGAAATTCCTTGCTCCGTTCCATTATCCAACATATGTTTGCGATATGATCTCTGGTGCCTCTTCCCTTTCTAAATCCAGCTTGGACGTCTGGCATTTCTCGCTCCATATATGGTAAGAGCCTTTGTTGTAGAATCTTGAGCATTACTTTACTTGCATGGGATATTAAGGCAATAGTTCAATAATTATTGCATTCTCTGGGATCCCCTTTCTTTGGAAGTGGGATATATATTGAACGCTTCCAGTCTGTGGGACTTTGTTTAGTTTTCTATATTTCTTCACAAATTTTTGTCAACATTTGGACAGATTCAGTCTCAGTTGCTTGTAGCAACTCTATTGCTATGCCATCTATTCCTGGTGATTTGTTTCTTCCAAGAATTTTAAGAGCAGCTTTTACCTCGCATTCTAAAATTTCTGGTTCTTCATCATATGGTTCCTCCGTGAATGAATCTGTCATCCTGTCATCTCTTTTATAGAGTTCTTCAGTGTATTGCTTCCATCTTCCTTTTATTTCATCTCAGTCAGTCAGTGTGTTCCCCTGTTGATTATTCAACATCCCTACTCGTGGTTTAAATTTCCCTTTCATTTCTCTAATCTTTTGGAATAGGGCTCTTGTTCTTCCCATTTTGTTGTCCTTTTCTATTTCTATACAATAACTGTTGTAATAGTTTTCTTTGTCCCTGCGTACTAGTCGTTGTATAGTTGCATTTAGGGTTATGACCATGTTTCTATCTCATTTTGCTTTTGCTTTCCTTATCTCTTTAACCATTTTAAGAGTTTCTTCAGTCATCCATTGAGGTTTTTCTCTTTTTTTAACGAGAGGTATTGTCTTTTTGCATTCTTCCCTGATAACATCTCTGACTTCAGTCCATAGTTCTTCTGGTTCTCTGTCAACTAAGTTTAAAGCCTCAAACCTGTTCCTTATTTGATCTTTATATTCTTCTGGGATGTTATTTACATTGTATTTTGGCATTATGATTGCTTTGTTGTTCTTCTTTAGCTTTACTCTGATTTTCGATACGATGAGTTCATGATCTGTACTGCAGTCTGCTCCTGGTCTTGTTTTTGCAGAAAGTGTGGAACTTCTCCATCTTCTGTTTCCAATTATATAATCAATTTGATTCCTATATTGACCATCTGGTGATGTCCACGTGTACAGTCGTCTTTTTGGTTGCTCAAAAAAAGTGTTGGCAAGAAACAAATCATTGGCTTCACAGAATTCAATAAGTCTTTCTCCTGCTTCATTTCTATCACCTAAGCCCCATTTCCCCACAATTCCTAGTTTTTCTCTGTTCCCTACTTTTGCATTCCAGTCCCCCATGATTATCATCATATCTTGTTGTGGTGTGTGATCAATTTCCTCCTGTACTTCTGCATAAAATCTCTCCAATTCTTCTTCTTCTGCATTTGACGTTGGAGCGTAGACTTGGATGATGGTTATGTTAATAGGTTTCCCGTTTGATCTCATTGATATCACTAGCTCAGACCTTGCGTTGTAGCTCCTAATTGCTTTTGCTACATCACTTCTCGCTATTAAAGGAACCCCGTTTCTTCTTGATTTCTCATTTCCTGCATGAAATATTTTATAGTTACCTGAATGAAAATGTCCCATTCCAGTCCATTTTAATTCACTCACGCCAAGTATTGTAATGTTGATACACTCCATTTCTTGCTTGACAATTTCTAACTTTCCCTGGTTCATGCTTCTCACATTCCATGTTCCTATTGTGTGCATCGTACAACTCCGGACTCTCCTTTCGCATCTGTGCGCATCAGCCTCTGGGCTTCCTTTTGGCTTTGACCCAGCTCCGTCATTAGTCACAGCACTACTTGTACTTGTCCTTTGTTCTTCCCCAGTAGCTCAGTGAGTGCCTTCTGACCTAGGGGTCTCATCTTCCAGCACTATCTCGTGTTGCATTTTGGATACTCTGTTCATAGGGTTTTTGTGGTAAGAGATATTCAGAGGTGGTTTACCATTGCCTTCCTCTGAGTTTGGATGCATCTTAGCATGGTGTCTCAGCTTTGACCATTCCGCCATGGGTGCCCCTGCTAGGAGTCTAGCCTCTTGCTCTCAGCTTCTTCAACACTCTCAAACCCCCTCACCACATTAAGGTGTGCATCCTAAAGGGGGTAGAACACCTAGAGATATAATATAGCATCACTTTTTACAAAATTGAGATTATTTTATTACTAATATATACACTTAACCAAGTAATATTAAACTGAAAGCATTAAGCATATTAAATGTTAAACTGAAAGCATATTCGGGTATATTGTACAAAGAACACAAGAAAAATATAACATGAACATTAGGCCAAAGTTTAATTCTGTTACATTGTATACAGACAAATGGAAAACATTAGGAAATATTAGGAAGGATTTAAGCATCTCTAAAACAGATCTAGTCCAGGTATCCATAAGGTTTCCTGAAGGAAATACAAAAAATAAAAATAAATAAATAAAAATTGTGGCCAGTCTTCTAATTCTTTAGTGTTTTTATATATTCAGATACAGATAGTACTGCTAAAATCTGCCAGATTCACTGTGGTCAGAGTTTATTTGCTGAAGCAGGACATAGGGATGGGAGAATCTGCCAATATCAGTTTCCTTCCATTTTTCATTTTTCCAGTCAAAAGTTCAGTCAGTTCTCCACATCTCCACATCAGTTTGCTTTTTTTTTTTTTTAAAGGCCTCATAAAAATTCATCAGCATTTCAGTGCAAATGTCTCCTAATACACATATTTTTGCTTGCTGGCTCCTTTGGACTCCGTTTGGGAGGAAGGGCGGGATACAAATTTAATGCTAAAATAAAACAAAAATAAATGTTTTGTATGCAATTTTGCTTAATATACACATTTGTGCAAAGAAATTTCCCCTAATATAATGCCTTCTGAATAATATTTTCACTGATATATACATATTTATGCACAGTTTACTATAATATGTGCATTTTTGTACACATTATTTGGCTGGAATGCACTGCAATATTCAGAAAAGTGTGACTTTTGAAGGATGTCTGTGTTTCAGTTTGTGTATTGTTTCAGAAAGTGCAAATTAGGTGTGTACATCTTCAAATGTGAACTGAACTGAACTTCTCCTCCACCCCTAGTAGTGCAGAAGAGCCTCATAAGTATCTTGAGAATTAAATTTGCTCACAGCACAAAAACATTTTTTTAAAGCCTAAAAGTTTCTTGTCCCACACTTTAAAAACACAAGAACATAAGATGAGTCTGCTGGATCATGCCAGTGGCCCATCTAGCCCAGCATCCAGTTCTCACAGTGGGCCAACCAGATGCTTATGGGAATCCTAAAAGCAGGACCTAAGCACAAGGTCTCCCCTTGTGTGGTTCCCCCCCCCTGTGGTTTCCAGCAACTAGCATTCAGAAAGATACTGCTTCTGACCATGGAAGGAGGCATAGCCATTATGGCTAGTAGCCACTGGAAGAATTAGACAAATTCATGGAGGATAAGGATTTCTCTTTTTTTAACGCCTTTTTTTCTATTTGTTTGCAAACTATACTAGTGGCTAAATGCACAATTTTGTATTTAATGTGCAGGATTTTTTTAAAAAATACAACTTGCAGGTAAGGATGGGGAATTTAACAGTTTCCTCGCTACTGTATTCCTGAGGAAAATTCCTTTTCTGAACTTAGTGTTTGCATTGGGAGGAAATCTCCCATTAATGCCAATGGAGGATTCCCTGCTGCCCCACTGCCAGCTTCAGAAGAGGAATTTTCTTCAGGACAGCAGCAGGGAGGAAAGGATTAATTTTTTCCTTTGTGTCCTTCCAGGAGTTAGGGCTGTTGCCAATTCAATCTTCCCATTGCCAAATATTTAGAAAGTGGTCCTATTAAGTTGATTTACCAATATTTCAGACACCCAACTTTTGAATCTGGTTATACTATTAAAGCGTCACATCTTTTCATGGCATTCAGATCCACAAGTTGATGTGTGTGTGTGTGTGTGTGTGTGTGTACGATGTTAGCTTGTCACATAATGCCCCATGAAATTATTATATATTTTTTACTTTTCATATTAGCATATCCCAGCAAAGTAAAAGGATCTTGGTAAAGCACCCTGGCCAAGGTAAAGTATACACATGTATAGAATGAGGCACATGTCTTTAATTTTAAAAACAACAACAACAACAGAATCTGATCGTTTCTTCAGCCACAACCAAGTTGTTTTAAGAGACATGTGCCTAATCTGAGATGCATACGCATGCCCCTCACAATTAATAAGATGTACATGATTTTGTACTTACTTTGGGAGGAATCCTGAGTCATGGAAGCCAGCATAATTTTCAGCAGTTTAAGTTAAACTGTCATAAAGAACGCCAGATCCAAACCTCATACAGAGTAGGGCTACTGCCAGCTGAGCTGGCTCAAACCTGGCAAAGGGAAAACAAGCCTGTAAAATAGTTTGACTTACACTCATGTAAGATCAGCCAGGTTTGCAGGTCACATGACTTAGCTGAATGGAGTTAGGATCCAGTGTAAGTCCTCCCTCAGTCCCACCCCCACCACTGCCCTGGAATGCCCCCTCTTTTTTATTTATGCTGGTTTAAGTTACAGCAATCTTGGCTGGGCCAGTTGAGCTGGAATGAGGGAGTTACGCCAGCATAGCCTGGCTGAGCCATGACCCAGCTGGCTGAGCCAGAGAACCATGTGATCCTAACTCACTCATCATGATGGATCTAGGGTTAGGATTGTGCCCATAGTGTATCTGAGCAGAAAAAGTAAAAGTAAGAATCCTTCCCTTAATTTTTCATGAAGTAAAACTGTGTCTTCATTTTTCAGTATGATTGCTTTCAGATATAACCTACCTGGTATGGCTATTAAATTCCTTGTTTTACTAATGTAGCTATAAACGCATATCAAAGAGAAAGCAATTTCTAAAATGGATATTACAGAAAAGTTGCACATTCGTTTTTTATTCTGTAAATAACATTTTATTCTGTATCATCACTACACTGGCACATCTGAATTTTCCCCTCTATAAACCTACAAGGAATTGTAAATAATAGGAAATAATAGGAAGAGGAGACTTACCAAGTTAAATTATGTTTGGCCTGTACCTTGGAAATGTGTGCTTTCTTTGACGGATGGTTACAATTTCTCCAATTGTACTCAGATGTCAGACTGGCATCTGGTACAACTGGGAACTGCTGTTTCTCCCAACAGCAGGTGCTCAGATTGACAGCGGGCAAGATAGTAACAGTGCCCAGAATCCAAAACATTATACATTTTATTTCCTTAACTGCACTTCAAAGTTTTTTGTGTTTGTTCATAAACCTACTTTTAGGTCTCTCCTCATAATACATGAGTTCTACTATTCTTTAATTCATTGGGTAGTGGCAGCTCTTTATTCCATGGGTATTTTCGGGTAGATAGGGAACCAGTGAAAGAATTCTTCATCATCTAATTCAGCTTACCTAATAGTCCCCTGCGATGCCAGTTTAAAGGCAAGAGTAAAGGTCTCTCTAAAAGGCTCCAGGTACACCACACCTAGCCCTCAAAATGATGCTTTTTGTTTTTTCTTCAATTATTATAGCACTTGGCAATACTGAAAAGAGAAGAGCACAGTTGTAGGATATAGGGTAATAAGCTGCCATTGAAACACAAGACCTAAACATAGACTTTTACAGTGCAATCCTATAAATGTCTACTCAGGAGTAAGTCCCATTGATTTGAATGGGGCTTACTCCCAGGTAAGAGGGTATAGGGTTGCAGCCTTACTGTACTTTTTCCGTTTGTATAAAGACAGCATACCCATTATGTGAAGGCAATCATAGTGGAAGTATTAAACTCTCAGGCTCTTTCTTATATTACACCTAGCTGTGACTACCACATTTTCCATGTGCTACATAGAAAGCCCTCTTGGAAGAACTATATTTTACTGTTCCTTATTATTTACAAGCAGCAGCACAGTGGCAAATTCAGAAGTGCAGGGTCCCTTCATGATAGTCACAACCATGCCCTTCCCATCCCTTTGTTTTGTTTTGCTGCTGGGTTGAGAATGAAATTCTTGTTAATGTCTTCTTTCACAACAATAGACATCCCTAGGAGCCAATCAGCATGAAAGAAGAGAGTGTTAGCTACTGAGAAGTGTCTTCTCAGTGACTGACTCGCCTCCTTTCACTCTGATTGGTTCCAATCAGCAGAAAAGGACAAGGAAGCATGTTAGAAGGATCTTCTCAGTGGCTAATACACTCCCTTTTCATGCTGATTAGCTTGTCAGGATGCTGGAGATATATAGACCCTGCTGGGACCCTGCTTCCAAAAAAGTAAAGGTTCTAAGACCCCCCCCCGAGTCCCTCAATGACTACACCACTGTTTATAAGCATGAGCTGCCAATACAGACATTAAATATGGGGGGGGGGGAGTTTGCACTTCCTAAGCTGCATTTTTGCTATTTGGAACCTTATCTTCTATTCCACCAAACTGCTGCCTGGGGCTGAAGAGAGCTGTTGTCCAAACTATCTTGAGGGCACCAGATTGGTGAAGGCTGTTTTACTTTATTTGAATATCTAAGATGATGTTTTTGTCAGATTCATGTTCCAGGCTCCCAGGCACACAGGCACACATGAAGAAATGTTAAATTTTGTTTAAAGCCAGTATCTGACTTGTCCAAAGAAAATGGTTTTGCTATCCAAAATGCCTCTTGTTTTCCCACTTCAAATATTGACATTTGTCTGGGTGACTCTTGCTGTTTAAATTGTCCATGGATCAATGTAATTTTCCCTCCATTGCCAAGAAGCAGGACTTGTGTCAGCTGGAAATTTCATAATTAGGGCTCTATGCCCCTCATGCCATCTTTGGATAGTGTCACAAATCAAATTAATATGGACACCAATGTGCAAATTTCTTCTAACAGGCACGTTTTGGTATGCAGTTTCACCTAACACACCTTTTTTGCAAAGCAATTTCCCCTAATATAATGCACTTTTGTATGTTATTTTCACTAATGAAAGCATTTTTATGCACACTTTACTCCAGTATATTCACTTTTGTACACATTACAAGGCTGGAGAAGTAGAAAAGCAAGGAGGGAGGCACCCAGAAGTACCGAAAACAAGGAGGGGGGGACCCTCAAAGTGCCTTGAAAAGCAAAGTACTGTGAAAAGCATTTATACTTTTTAACAGATTAATGTATAAATACAATTTTAACACATTAATGTATAAATAGCTTATTATTTTTGGTATGATTGATAATTGATTTTAATGCTGTGTATATGTTTGCTTTTACAGATTGCCCTTGACAAAGGGTTATTTCCACCCAAAACGCATCGGGCAGTAAATAAAAACATTTTTGTTTCCACCTTTGGCTTTTCACTGGCAAGGCACTTTGAGGGTCGTCCCCCCCGCTCCTTGTGTTCAGTTCAGCTGGAGCAGTGCGTTGCAAAATTTAGAGAAGTACAAATTTCAAAGGATAGCTATGTTTTCAGTTCACATACTGTTTTGGAAAGTGCAAATTTGGCAGGGTCCTGTTTCAGTGTGAACTGAATCAAATTTATCCCCTATCCCAAACTGTAGCTAAAGTTCTCTTGGCCCAATAAGGTAAAAGCATGCTGGGTTAAAACACCTTATTCAAGGTGGTGGAAAATAATGAGAGAGCAGGCCAAATAGATCTCACAAGGCACTGAGTTCCACAATTTAGGTATAGCCATAGAGAAGGCTGTCTCCCATGTCTCATTTAATCATGCCTTGGCCAACACTGAAAGGTAAACATGTTTTGTCTTGATGCAATGAGATACATGGACCAATTCACATTCTAATGAAGAAATTTTCTCAAAAATGCCAGCTTGTCTATGTGCCATCATCATCACCAGTAAGAAATTTAAGTACCAGTCACCGGTTGCATGCCAGCATATAGGCTGAATTTATACTTACTGAATCTGGACAAAGTTATCTCAACTAAACACCCAGTGTTCATTTAGAAGGATGGTGGTGGCAGAGTCTTAGTGAGAAAAGAGGAGATACATCCCCCCAGACCCATCACATGAGTCTTGTTAAATGCTCAAGTCAGTGACACATTGTAGACCAGGCATGCAAACAAAAATCTTAAATTATGGAAGGAATGTGCTATTTGTAAATTATGAAATATATAAGACCCATAACAGGAAAGAATAAAAAAGAAAAAGAAGAAAGAAGTGCTTGAGAAAGACTGGAATCCAGTGGTTCATCCAGGTCAGAAGGTGATACAGTGCTCAGTTCCACTCCTGCGCACTGACTAGCAAATATTCACTGGATACAAAGTAAGATTGCTTCCACACCACACACAAGGAGAGACAGAAACAGTCAAGGAACTTTGGTGTATAGGAAGGTTGATTAGCCATATAGTTAGCTTTCTGTCCCACCATTTCCATTGGGATCAAGGCTCTAAATTCATACCCAGGTCTGGCAGCTGAGCCCTGACAGTAGCTCCAAGAGGAATAGGACTGAATGCAAGCCTAAAATAGAAACTTGTGCACACATTTAGTCAATTAATCAGCTAAGATAAATCAGTTTTTAAATCTTTGGATCAATTTAAACTGTGCTGCATTAAAACAAACCCATACAGATTAACTATTTTAATACAAGCATTTACAAAGTGGTAGGATATCTCTTGTAAGATGGTGCCTAGAACCATTTTATGTAAGTTGATGCAGAGTTAATCAGTTAACTGATTTAAGTTCACAAGGCTATGACTTCTTTAATGAGATAATAGCTAGGATTGTGCAGACCTGGGATGGGAATATCAGTTGAACTGGTATAGATGAGTAGGGCCTCTCTACTAACTCAGGTAGTTGTTTCTATGGTTGGAAGCAGGCAGTGGAATGCAAAAGATTTATGACTGGGATGTCAGGTTGCTCTTGGGTTAATGGGTTAATGCAGTATAAGAGGCCAAAAATAGAGACTTGCCGTGATTCTCATTTGGCAGCACATTCACAATTGGAGATGAATGCGGAAAGGAAGCATCCTAGGAAAATGTCTTTTCTGTCATTTCAACAAGCATGTGCAAAAAGATGCAAAACCAAATTACTTCCCATTTTCCAGTCAACCAATCAAAATACTTTTTTGTATTTTCCATAGTTTAAGGCTGACACTAGTTGCTTCAAAAGTAGCAAGAATGGTTTTTCTGGTGACGTTGTGAAGCAATACTGCCTTCTGCTGGCCACCCCTCCCTTCCCCACTGCTGTCTTCAGACCTTTCAGGACTTCCCACAGCAAAGCTTTGGGTCAATCACTGTCACTGCCTGAGCCCGCAGCAAAGCGTTTCCATTGGCCACACCAGAAAGACAAATGATTGATCTACCAATCAGCTGCAAAACCTCCCTGAAGCTTAAAAAACCCCACTGCAGCTGATCCAGTGAGGTTTGAAGTATAAAAGGGGGCAGAGATTGATCAGTGTTGTCTGCCCTGTTTTGAGAAAAGAAAGGTAGAGATGTACTAGAACCGGCACAACAGTAAGTGTGTCTCTACCTTAAGTATCTGCAAAGCAAAATTGACTTTGCCAAGACTTTGAACAACAGTACCTCTAATGCAGTATTTGTGGGCCAGTTGCATCTGCCTAGAACTCAAAATATGGAATCACCAAACTGTTTGTTAAATAAGATAAGGGCATGTGACTTTCCCAACATAACCTAATTGCTAATAAATGCCTTATCTCCATGCTCGTGCCTTTGGAAATCAACCTTCTCATGGTTTATTTTTAGCACATCCCAACAAAAACAATTATATGAAGTTACTTCACTTTTATTTTATATCAGTGTAAGATTTAGATTTATATAGATTGCCATTGCTCCTGAATGGTATAGCATGGAGCTGTTAAGGGGTCCAGCTCACAAAAGCCCTGCCTCCTGAAGTGCAAGAATCCAACTTTCATGTATGTCTCTAAATAAAGGTTCTTCTTTTCAGATAAGTCCACCACTCCCTGTCAAATCAAGACTCAAGAAGACTAGCACCCCTAAGACATACGCTATAATTCCACTAAGTTAGGCTTCTTAAATTCCCTTGTCTTTCATGGTGTTTAAGCAGCATCCTATTTAGTCAGTCAACTGCTCATAGTTAGGATAATTTTCTCTGTTGTCATCCTATGCAAGTTAAATAATTATTTTCAAGTAGTCTTCTATGCACAACACTGACCTCTTGTGTGAATTCTGTTGTTTGACTGAGTCAAAATCTTTCCCTTCATATAATTAAATTATATTGAATTACTGTTCCTTTGCAGTATCTCAACAGGTATGTAATATTTCGATTACTATTTTGCATTTATTAGCAATTTACTAGGGGTCCTAGAATATTGATTGCTATGCAAAAGAGTCTGTGAAAAATCTGTGCGAGTTAAGCTAAATGTTCCAGATGCTATTTTTTTCTTTTATGATTTCAGTTGTACGCAGAAGTTCACGGAAATTTACAGACTGTTCCCTCCCTTTGTTTTGCCTCTGTCCTCTCATAAACACATTAATCTAACTTGCACCACTCACTCCATCTGCAAACACACACACAGCTTATTCACACACAAGAGGTGGCTTGCAGGTAAGACACATAAGTGGGAGGAATGTAGAAATAGGCATGGATGAGAGTAGGGTTGCCAGGTTCAGGGCCTGAGTATGATTCTGTATCTTTAAGAGAAGAGGCAATTCAGCCAAGTGAAGGTTTTCTTGCAACACTGTAATGGGAAAAACCACAAGGTGAAATTCTCCCTTCCCCCTACGCAACTTTTAAAGATACAGAAGACCTCTTGGAGGCTGAGCCTGGCAACCCTAGATGAGAGATATAGGGAAAGTTGGGAGTAGGAGACAGAAGTGGGGAAAGGGGGACTGAGGCAGGTGAAAAAAACACAGAAGTGAAAGGGCAGGGAAGGAATGGAAAGGAGGCATGGTGAGGATGGTAGCTTAGAGGCCGAACCTCTGGTCCCAGGTTCAGTTCCTGGCATCTCCTGCTAGGACTGGGGATGTCCCCTCTTCTCTCTGAAACCCTGGCGAGCCACTGTCAGTCAGTACAGACCTGCAATCTTCAACCTTTTCCAACCTGAGATGTACCTTTAACCCGAACATGCATTTGGGAACCATTTCTTAATTATTATTATTTTTGCCATATATTTGTATGGTGGTAGTACTGTTGTTGTGACTCACCTTAGATCAGGCTGTGACCCAATAGTGGGGCCTGACCCACCAATTGAAGACTAGTGAAGTAGACAATGTTGTTGTTGTTATGTGCCTTCAAGTCGACTACGACTTATGGCGACCCTATGAATCAGCGACCTCCAAGAGCAGAAGTAGACAATACTGAGCCAAATAAGACGCAGTATAAGGGAACTTCCTATGTTCCTATTGGTTTCAAGTTGGACAGAAGCAAAAAAAGACTTGGGGCAGATGGCAGAAGAATGCTTTGAAGAACTGAAGCTGCTTCTTTGCTCCCTCTTTCATTGGTAGAAGATGCCCACTATGAATTTCCACTTCACACACCCCACTAGGTCACTCCAGTCCTTGTTGTTTTCCTCTGCAGTCTATAAAGTCTCCCTCTGTTAAATATTCTCCAGATATGGCACCATAGGTCTGGGCTTTGTGTGGAATATTGTTTTGGAAGTTCCTTTGCAGAAATCATTTGTTTCTGTGAACATCCAGGGCCTAACAACTGTTGCTAATCTTGAACTGTTTGTAACCATGACAAGAACAGTGCAGAAGGTTAAAAGAGTTCATCCAACTGCACAGGGATTTGCTGTCTATTTATGGCAGTGGTTCTCAAACTTTTTCGGTTTGCGGCGCACTGTAAAACATATAAAAATTTTCTGGCGCACCTTGTGTACAAAATTAAAAATATATTAATATATTTTAAACTATGAATAGAAATAAACTATAGAAAACTATTACTGACCCTATACAAATGGGTTTCTTCTCATTTTTAAAATATACTTTCATAATATTTGAGGCACACCTAACCACCTCTTAGGGAGCACCAGTGTGCCTGGGCGCACCGTTTGAGAATCACTGATTTATGGGTTTGTTTCCGGGCATGCTCAGCTATGTGTTAGAAGCCAGACCTGACATCATAGCTGCTGGCAAATTCCTAAGCAATGGGCTATTTTATGTCCAAAGTGTTCCCCCACCTCTGCCACAAAACTGCATTAGTCAAGTTGTGCTTCAATCCCTGAACAAACTGCCTTCATCCTAATTAGTAAAGTTCTGCAAGTCTATGCCTAATTATTAAAGAAAAAAAATCCTCCAGATGGTGTCTGATAAAAGAAATTATTTTCCAGAACACAATGCATGTGTAGGCTTGCCATGGACACCGCTGGGACTTTTCCTTTTTCTTCCAAACAGCAGCGCCCCTGTGACCCTAGATTGACAAATTTCTTTTTAACCCTTCCAAGTTATAAAAGCTTTTGGTAACATGTCACAGGCAGAAGTGGGGAGGCTGTTTTGTGTGTGGTGAGGGTGAATTAAAAGTAGGATGGAATTCCATCTATGAATGTTCTCCACTGAGGTTTTGTTTTATGATAGGGATGAGGAGCCTGTGATCCTTCAGATGTTTTAGACAGCAACTCACATCATCCCTGACTATTGGCCATGCTGTCTGGAGCTGATGGGAGCTGGAGTCCAACAACATCTGGAGGGCCACAAGTTCCCCATCCCTCTTTTATAAGGAACAGTAGAGAATATGTCTTTAAAGGCAGATCACTGGTCTGAAGCCTCCAAAAGAGCTGGTAACTATCAGGTTAGACTCGTAGGAAACCACTTTCTACTGAGTCAGACTATTGGTCCATCAAGCTCAATATTGTCAACACTGGCTGGCAGCAACTCTCCAGGGCTTCAGGAAGGATTCTCTGCCGGCCCTACCTGGAGATGCTAGAGATTGAACCTGGTAGATGCTCTACCACTAAACTACAGCCCCTCCCAGTGACTCCTTGTTACAACCCTCATTTGTACTACAGTTCTGCCCCTCTTAAAGAATCCCTACCATTTCTTTAAGTGTCAAGGGTAATTTAGGCCCACAGTCAAACAGAAATGATTGTGTGTATCTTCTGCCTCATCACTGTGCAAAATATTGCTCAGAAATACCCAATGCCTATTGATCGTCTTCTAATAATAATAAAATAAAAAGGTATATTCCTTGCACCAAAATAGACCATCTCAGGTGTTGAGATCAGTAAAGTTGGCCTTTTTGGTAGTTCCACCACCTTCGGAAGCTTGGGGGGTGGCCCAGGAGAGGACATTCTTTGTGGTGGCCCCTAAGTTGTAGAACTTCCTCCCCACCAAGGTGCATCTGGCAACTTTGCTGGACAGTTTTGGTGAATGCTGAAAACGTGCTTCTTTACCCTGGCCTTGGACACCTGAGACATGTATTTGTAGCACCCACCATATTTTGGGGTTTTAGGTTGTTATTTTGCAAAATTGTTGTAACCCACCCTGGACCTTTGGATGAAGGGTGGATAATAAATGATGATGATGATAATAAATGTGAGCCTCCTTGGGGAGAGGATTCCACAAATATGGGGGCCACCTACATAAGGCCCTTTCTGCATTCACCACCTACTCCACCCTACCTCAATATCAGTGTAAAATGCTGACCTGGATGGACCAATGGTCTGACAGTATATCACGTATAATATATTCCTAGGCTTTTCTCATCATTGCTTTTATCTCAAAAATAGTTTTTTTCTTTTCTTTCTAAAAAATAATTCTTTTTATTAAAAAATAGGTTTTTTTCTTTGATCTCTGGAGGAGTATCAGTTGGACACAGTTTAAAAACTCTTGGCTAAAGCCTGAAACTATACTTGTGGTACTGTCGCCAGCCTCCTCAGAAAAGCACAAAGCAAAGTGAGAAAAATATCATCTAAAACGGGAACGGGGAATCTCAGGCTCAGGGGCTGAATGAGGCCCTCTGGGCCTCTCTGTCTGGCCCTTGGGACCTTTCCCAGACCACACCCCTCACTGGCCCTGCTTCACACTCTCCTCAGGTGTTTTTGCCTTGGTAGAATATCTCCTTGAACTCTGACAATGCCTCTTGCTTGCCTAGATGGAGAGATGTGCGAGTGTGTGTAGAAACTAGCCTACTCTACACAGGTATACATTTTATTAATCAATCTGCCCACTTTAACATCTGGCTTCAGCCACCATGGGCATGTGGCCCCCAAAATGTTGCCCAGAAGGAAATTTGGCCCTCAGGCTGAAAAGGGGTCACCATTCCTGAAATAGTTTCATACCGTTCTTAAACCATTCAACTGCATTCCACCCAGACCAAACTAACGGACACGGCAACCTTATACACAGTTACTGTTACAACACGTGCTCTTGGGAACCTGAGTGTGTGAACTTGCCACTCTCATGTCCCATGAAACACACCTCCTTGAGAGGAGGGGATCTTTTGCTAGGGATAAAACAAGCTCTTTGCCCTGAAATGTGCCTAAATGGTGTATCTATATTTTCCCCAAGAAATGCAGGTCCAAACCAAAATAAAGCAAAGCTTTCTTTTATTGACAGAAAGAGTAGAAAAGCATTACAGAACTCTTTGGGTGCATGGCAGCATTAATCATTAATATCCTAACCCATTCATAACTTTAAACTAAGGAAATGAAAGGACCCTATTACTATAAGAGGTGAAAGGTAGGAGAGATTACCTATCCTATGCCCGGAGTGGGTGGTTGAATACAGATGAAGCTATGTGGAAGAGCTCTGGTCAGGGCCGGCTCCAGGAATGCGGGGGCCCTTGGGCATTAGCCTACCCCGGGACCCTCCGCTCCCCTTCCGCGATCCCACGGTTCGCAAGACAAGACCTTCCGAGCCACCCACCACCACCCTGCCATCCCCCCCACTTCACCTACCTTTCTTTGCTGTTTATTGCAGCTGCGTGCACTGCGTGAGCTGGGTTGCCATCAATCAAGATGGCAACCGAGGTTTCCGTAAGGGACTGAAGCCTCTGCCGCCATCTTGGTTGATGGCATTCAGCGCGCGCATTGCTGCCATCAACCAAGATGGCGGCAGAGGCTTCAGTCCCTTACAGAAACCTTGGCTGCCATCTTGATTGATGGCAACTCTGCGCGCACAGTGCATGCAGCCGCAAAGAACAGCAGAGAAAGATAGGTGAAGCAGAGGGGATGGCGGGCGGCTTGGAAGGTTTTGTCTTGAGATCCACAGCACGGCTCATGCCGCGGATCACAGAGGGGGAGTGGAGGGCCCGTCAGGGGGCCCCCAGGGTCTCCTGTAGCTGCAGGGCCCTCGGGCCAGTGCCCAACCTGGCCGCCCCTTAGAACCGGCCCTGGCTCTGATCCAAAACCAGGAAGGAATCTCTTGGTCTCAAGGTTTTGCACCGAGACCCAGAGTCTCCCCAGTTCTGTCCCTGCAGTCCTTGATGCGTTCCTTGAGAGCGTTGTACACGTGTGTGGGAGCTCTGATGTTCCTTGGCCCATCCTTCCTCTTTTTTCCTTCTAGATTCAAGCCTCGGTTTTAAAAGACTTTTTCCTCTCTCCCCCTCCTGCCAAGGAGGGTATGAAAATCTGACGATTTTGTGTATGTGTGTGTGTGTATCTCTGACCCTGAAAACTAAGGCTCCTACCGAACAACGGGATTCACTATGGGTGAGGGAAGTCTGCCAAAGGAAGAGAGAACATTTATGCAGAACATTTATGCAGTTAGTTACTTTTATGTCTCAACAGCTCTCCTTGTAACCCTTTGCACACTACCTCTGGATTGCATGACGAGTCACATAAGAAGGGGTGTGGGGTGGGAATTGTAGTTTTAGCAGGCTCCATGGCCCTGCCTCGTAACATTACTTATGAGTAAATCACACTGAACTCAGTGGGTCTTACTTCTGAGTAAACATGCATACGATTACTGTGTACATTCCACTTATTTTCTGAAGACAGGATTTAATGACAGAAGAGTGTAGAGAATTATGCTAACTGTGATGGCCTATACACAGAATGGGATTTACTCATTCAAATGTATCCAGATCTGATTTATGCCACTTCTATGGGCTTAACTACATCCTATATGTTAACTGTGTGGCTTGCAGCTGCATCGGGGGATTACTAGAATATAATACTGGGGGTGGGGGGGCAGGGTCCATCAGGATCATAGTACATGGGGGCAGGAGGTTTAAACCTACCCTGCTCTACCATTACCACAATCCTGACAGAAATTGCCTCCACCCAGTGCTGCAGTCCTGCAATTAGGATTAGTGAGGGAAGCTCCTATTGGTGCCAGTGGGAACTTCCCCCACCCCCACTAATTGCAGCTCACACAGCATTTTCCCATTAATGCAAATATCTCTACCTCCTAGGATTATATTTTTTAAATCTCTTGTCATAACTGCAGCCCACACAGTTCACGCAATGAATAGTTAAACCTATAATAGCCAGGATTTGGGCACTTTACATTATAGGATTAATTATTTCAAGGAAAAAGAAAGTACATTTCAATTTATAAAAACACATTTACCTGGATTAGTCAATCCCTTTTAATAATGATTTTTGAAATATGTCTCTTTTATTTATTTTATATATACAGACATACAATTTATATACCACTTAATATGGCAGGATCATTGACATTTACATAAAACATACTAAATGCAAGTCATAAATAACCATGGGAAGAATCAATACCAATATCATATAGGAATACTGTTGGTCAGTGACGCAGGCTGTGAGACTCACAGACAAGGTTTTTAGCAGAGAGAGAGAAACCTGAAGCAGAAGGGTTAAGCTGTGAGAACAGAGTGCCAGACAATCAAGGTCAGTGGCTGGCTGGGAGTGTGATAAGGTGGGAAACTTGCAGGAACTCAGAGTGGGGGAAGAAATGTCAATGGAGAGAGCTGTGTCTAATGTCTTTGCCTAGTAAAGACTCTTACAAGAAACTTGCCTGGCCTGTCTTATTCCTGTTCTATACGGCGCTTGAATTCAAACCACGTTTGATCTATACACGCAATCGCCAACAGGGGTTATGGGTCCAGCTTATCAGGCGTGGTAGCGGGTTCGAGAGCCGGTGAAGTGGCGTTGTTGCAGAGAGAAACAAAGTGCAAGTGAGAGGCAAGTGAGAGTGGGCAACATGGCTGTAAATCTGTCTTCCGGGATGCCAGTGGAGAGGCTGAATGCTGTAAACTACTCCAGCTGGAAGTGGAGAATGAGAGCAGTTCTGATTAAAGAGGATTTGAATGATGTCGTGGAAAAAACCCCTCCGGCAGCTCCTTCAGCAGCGTGGCTGAAGAAAGACGAGAAAGCGAAGGCTTTTATTACTCTGGGGCTTTCAGATTCACAACTGTTGCTGGTGAGTAATGAGCCGACAGCTAATCAGATGTGGGAAAAGCTAAAAACCGCTCATGTGCAGCAAACTGCGGGGAGCAGGCTGTGTTTAGCACGGAAACTTTATCAGATGCGTTTTACAGATGATGTGACTATGGAAGAGCATTTGGCTGAATTTCGTAGATTAAATGCTGAGCTGCAAGATCGAGGCGTGCATCATAATGACCTACAGATGGTTTATCTCCTGTTATCTTCATTTGATCAAAAATGGGACGTTCTGGTATCTAGTCTTGAAACCCAACCTGATGGGAATCTGACTTTGGACTTTGTGGAACAGAAACTTCAACAAGAGTGGAATAGGAGACAAGAGAATAAGAAAACAGAGATAAAAGTGACTGTGTCTGTACAACACCAAAATCAAAGAAGCAAGCAAGAGACTAAAATATGTTATTTTTGTGGATCACGTGGTCATATACAAAGACATTGTTTAAAGAAGAGGAATTACAGAGACTTTGAAAGTCAGAGAACAAGCGTGAACTTTGTTTCTAAGGAGAGCAATAAACTCATTAACTCTAAATGGCTTCTTGACAGTGGAGCGTCTAATTGCCTAATCACAGACTCTAGTTTATTTTACACTTCAAAGCCGACGCAGGAGAAGATTTATCTGGCTGACGGATCGACTCAGGACGCGATTGCAACAGGCACGCTGAAGATGGGTAATTTGGGAATTTTAACAGATGTATTATTGATTTCTGGTTTAAAATATAACATTCTATCAGTGAGAAAATTAGCTCAAATAGGTTGTAAAGTTACATTTGAAGGGGATAGATGTTTTGTGAGAAAAGATGGTGAAATATGCATGCAAGGGAAATTACAGAATCAAATGTTTATGGTTGAGTGCAATCTTGATAAACCCACCTGTGCTTGGATAGCAGCTAATAAAGATAAACATGATAATTGTTTCCATGAATGGCACAGAAAGCTAGCACACGCACATTTTCAAAAGATACAAAACACCCCAAAGTATAGTCAAGATTTGAAGTTAACACACTGTGAGCATGTGGATGAGTGTGAGGTATGCTATAAAACAAAAATGACAGTAACTCCAGTAAATAAGAGCTGTGAAAGCACGACTACTGAACCCTATCAGCTCATACATGTGGACTTGGCTGGACCTTTTCAGTGCTCAAAAGGTGGAGCAAGGTTTTATTTAGTGATTGTGGATGATTTCTCCAGATTTACACATGTGTTCTTATTGAAAAAGAAAAGTGATGCAGAAGAGAAATTAAAGGCATTCATACAGAGAACAGAAACACAACATGGGGTTGTTATCAAAAGTATCAGATCAGATAGAGGTGGTGAATTTACCAGTAATTCATTTAAAACATATTTTGAAAAGAAGGGAATAATACAGAGTCTCACTGCTCCCTTCAGCCCATCCTCCAACGGAACGGCAGAGAGGAGGAACCGGTCATTGCAGGATTCATTGAGAGCAATGCTAGCAGATGCTGATATGAATAACACTTATTGGGGTGAATGTATTCTGTACACTGTTTATATTCAGAACCGCCTTATGCACAGAACAATAGGCATGTCTCCCTATGAGAAACTGACTGGAAGAAAACCCAGGGTGAAACACATAGAACGTTTTGGGGCAAAATGCTGGGTACATGTTGCAAAACAGTCAAAAGCGCAGGCAGGACGCATTTTGGGATTTCAGAATTCATATTATAGAGTTTGGTTGCCTGAGAAACAACAAGTAGTGTTAAGCAGAAACATAAAGGTGATAGATAAACCTTGGAGAGACAGTCAAACAGTGATCCTAGATAGTGCAAACAAGCAGGAAACTGCAGATGTTCCTTTTGGGCAGCAAATTCCATTAAAAACTGCATTAACAGATTTAATACACGGTGGCAAACGTACTGTTAAAAGGCTGAGAGGTGAAGACATGGCAACACAAGATACAGAAATGCCAAGTACCAGTGGTGCAGGTCCAAGTAAAATTGAAAGTGAAGAAGAAATGGAAATAGATAATGTCAGGAAATCAGAGAGAAAAACGAAAGGTCAACCTCCTCAGAGATTTGCATTTAATGTTACACAACAGAATAATGAAACAGATGAATATCCAGTAAAATGGGAAAAAGAAGGACCAATAGATAAAGAAACAATGGATCTAATGTGGAAGTTTTGTGTTGAGGAATGAAATAAATGTATCATCAAATAAAAGTGAACAAACATGAATCTGTGAAACTTGTGTAAATAAAGAATAAAGAGAAACTGAACTGAACTGAAAATGTAAATGTAAACTGTAAGAAATCAAACCATGTACTGAAACGTATTGTAATGAAAAGTTAATGTTGTAGAAAATGTAATAATTATAACATGAAGTTTTGTAGTCTGTAAGTCTCAGGTGGGGGCTGTTGGTCAGTGACGCAGGCTGTGAGACTCACAGACAAGGTTTTTAGCAGAGAGAGAGAAACCTGAAGCAGAAGGGTTAAGCTGTGAGAACAGAGTGCCAGACAATCAAGGTCAGTGGCTGGCTGGGAGTGTGATAAGGTGGGAAACTTGCAGGAACTCAGAGTGGGGGAAGAAATGTCAATGGAGAGAGCCGTGTCTAATGTCTTTGCCTAGTAAAGACTCTTACAAGAAACTTGCCTGGCCTGTCTTATTCCTGTTCTATACGGCGCTTGAATTCAAACCACGTTTGATCTATACACGCAATCGCCAACAAATACAACTATAACATTAAGCAAAACTTCCTAAAATTGTAGGAAAACCATAAAACTAATAAGTGCAGGAAAACTGATGAATCTAGGAGGACACCTAAGCTACAGACCTGCTCCTTCACAGAGAGCATGACCCCATCCTGAACAGATAGCTTGCCTGTCTCTCAGACACGGGAACCACCTACCCAAAGAGCGTCGATCTTTCCAGGATTCAAGCACCGTTTATTGGCCCTCATTCAGTCCACTACAACGTTCACACATAGATCCAGAGCATCGACAGTCTCTCCTGATTCAGATGTTATGAAAAAATAGAGCTGCATGTCATTAGCATATTGATGCCTTGCTCCGAAACGCCTAATGACTGCTCCCATGTATTTAGCATGTAGATGCTAAATAGCACTGGGGAGAGAATAGTACCCTGTGGAAGTCCATAGCTCAAGTGCCAGGGGGCTGAGGAACATTCATCCTTTGCTACTCTCTGGACATGGCCCTGAAGGTAAGAGCAAAACCACCATAAAACAGTGCTTCCGATACCCACCCCACTGAGTTGGTCCAGGGGGATACCATGGCCAATGGTATCAAATGCCACTGAGAGATCGAGCAGAAGTAACAGGGTCACACTCTTCCTGTCTCTCTTACAATAAAGGTCATCCATCAGGAGGACCAAGGCTGATTTGTGAAGAAGGGGTGTTGGCAACTGGTCTATAGTTGCTATACTCCATTGGGTCCAGTGTAGGCTTTTTAAGAAGTAGACACACCACCGCCTCGGCAGTACGCATCAAACCATCATGCAAAGACCTTTCTCTTTCAATAAGCCATGTAAGCAGACACCTTATCCCAGTCTGCATCTGTTCTGGAATTGCTTTTTAAGATGTTTTTAAATATATTTTTTTAAATGTGTTTTTAAGATTTTTTAAAAAGATTTTTTAAAGATGTTTTGTTTTCGATATGTTTTTAGTATTTTATCTCTTGTTTTTGAGATGTTTTTAGTGTTTTGTCTCTTGTTTGCCACCCTGGGCTCGTTCTGGGAGGAAGGGAGGAATAGAAATATTTTTGTTGTTGTTGTTATGAAGAAGTAGTAGTAGTAGTAGTCTGGTAGACACATTATTAATATCTACCACACCTATGACTCATTCAGTCATCTCACTCTGGCTAGCTTTAATAAGTCAGGTTGGATAAGGATCGAATGAGCAGGTCGGGAGCATCACTGCAAGCATCTTGTCCACATTATCTGGCCTCATTAACTGAAATTGATCCCACAGCACTGGGTTTGATATTGTATTGGACACCTTGGCTGGAACAACTGCAATAGCTGAGCAACTTTATCCTCAGAGTGTTTAGCAAGCCGGTTACAGCTGGAGACCATGTGCTTCAGAGGTCCATCCCCCTGCTCTATGTGTTGGGCCAGTGACCATTTGAGACAGGCCAATAGTGGCCATGGAGGTCATGAACTCCTGAGCCAGATATGAGGCAGCATCAGCATAGATGTTTAAGTCATCCAAAACAACTGTTCTGGGTTCCTCCAACACCACATCTGAGACAGCCTCAGCCAACTTGGTCAGAGAGGTTGTTAAGCAGGAGGTTGGGTAGTATGCCAACAGCATCCTATTCTGTGTTTTTGGCCCAACACCAGATGCAGGCCTTCTACTCCAAGAGAGCAGGTTCCCAGTGATAGGAAGTAAACTCTTATGGACCACAGCAACACCTCCCCCTCTCCAGTCTGGCTGATGTCATACCGAGTACCCAGGTGGGCAGCTCTGAGTCAGATCTGGGCAGCCAAGCTCCCTCACCCAGGTCTCAATGATACATGCCAGGTCAGCCCATTCATCCATGATCAAATCATGGATCAGCATGGTTTTATTACGGACCATCCTGGCATTCAGCAGTAGAACCACCAGACTGTTGGGGACAGTGAAAGAGCATCCATTAGTATCTGGGATAGGGGAGACCTCAGAGAGGGCTAGCAGGCACAAGCACTTATCACCACCCCCAATGTCTCCTTCTACCATGCCTACCCTTCCCCTTGTTCACTGAGAGAGATTGCTCAACAACCCCCTCCTCCAGCATCCTCCCTCCAAAATACATGCTATATATAGAAACACTCTGCTAGAAAAATTCAATATACCAGACTTTGCAGACATCAATCTACAATAGTTAACCACAATACAATCCACCATAAATACCCCCACCCTCCAGCAAAAGGAACAAAACGAATACACAGGCATCCCGCCCCATCTCTCACCTGGGGTATACACAGGGGTGTAGTCATCCAGGGTCTCAGGGTGTCTTAGACCCCTTACTTTCTTGGGAGCCAGGTCCCAGCAGGGTCCCTATGTCTCCAGCATCCTATGGGCCAATCAGCACTGAGGAGTGTGTTAGCCACCGAGAGTCTTCTAACTTGCTTCCTTGTTGTTTCCTGATGATTAGAGCCAATCAGAGTGAAAGGGGTTTCTATTAGTTCCTACTTCAAAAAGCCAAGTT
Organism: Rhineura floridana; assembly: GCF_030035675.1. Classification (NCBI taxonomy): domain Eukaryota; kingdom Metazoa; phylum Chordata; class Lepidosauria; order Squamata; family Rhineuridae; genus Rhineura; species Rhineura floridana. The sequence goes on along the minus strand of NC_084484.1, from coordinate 140,154,083 downwards.
GTGCAGAGGGAGAATTCTGTAACTGCAGAAGAAGAGACAATGAATCCTGGTGATAGCATCCCATCTACATCACCAAGTAGTTTGGTAGTAACAGGAGATAAACATGCATTCACTGAATTCAGTAATTCAAGCAATATCTCTGACAGAGAAAAAGGACAGTCAAGTGGTGACAGTGAGAGAGGAGCAGTAATCAAACCTGACCAGATTATTCTATAATCTTAGAAGAGGGCATGGCTGAGTGGGGGCTACTATCACTTCTGAATTTGCCACTACATTACTGGAGAATCACTTCTCTACCCCTGTCTCCCACACAGGAATTTTAAACTCACCAGGACACACTGATCTCTCACATTGGGCACCCCAAAAAGCATAAGACCTATGTATATCATACAATTAACCCTCTCACACACCCCAAATGCATGCTATATACAATAGAAAGAACAGAATACCTACAAATGGGGAAAGAAAGGAAAGCAAAACAAGAAACCAAAGTAGGGTGGCACCCTTGCCCTGAAGTGATGCCCCCAAAGGGATTATCTGCTTTGGTGTCACCCCTTTGGGGTCAGCCCTCGAGGGTCAGTCTATCGGATGGCAACCCACCATGTGGAATGAGATTCCACTATATGGCTCCACTGCTGATAGTAGTTAATTGGCAGCAGCTGCAGAGACCTCAAATCTTGCTATTCTTGGCTGCTGAACTGTGTAGCCTGGTGGTAAGAGGCTTGCCAGATGAAGAATGGCAACAGCAGGCAGGTACAAGGCTAGCACGAGGATGAGAGGCAGATGTCTCTAGAGTTGGAGTCTAGCAACATATGGAAGGCTACCCCTGCTTGTATTATATATTTTAATATACATATATATATACCATTTGTTCATAATTCATAAAGCACTTCCTAAATATTTGGTGGCATCAAAGGTTTAAAACAAGCAAACAAAGATGAGCAAAATTGAATTGCGTCCACCAAAGTCAAAATCATTTACTCTTTTGTCAGAGACAGGGAGATAATCAAAGCCAGCTTCATAAACAAAGCACATCTATGTCTAACTGAAGAGAGTTTTCCCATAAGATGCCGAAATCTGAGTTACATTTCATGTTTAAACCATTATCAAACATCCACTCAAGGCCAGTCATTAATAATAAACACACATCTTAAATTCAGTTCTCCTGGTTTCTGCTGCATTTTGTGATTTTTCTTTAAAAAAGGAAGTCCTCATGCAAATTCTTCAGCATTTTAGTCTGAATTTCTCCTAATGGACATATTTCTGTCTGCAGTTTTGACTAAGGTACACATTTTCCCAAGCAATTACTCCTAATATAATGCATTTTACATGTTTATTTATTTATTTATTGACTTGTATCCCACCCTTCCTTCAAGGAGGAGCCCAGGGCAGCAAACAAAAGTACTAAAACACTTTAAAACGTCATAAAAACAAACTTTAAAATACATTAAAACAAAACATCTTTAAAAACATTTTTTAAAAGCTTTGAAGACATCTTTTTAAAAAAAGAAAAACAGGTTAAAACATATATATGTTTTTAAAAGGTTTAAAAAACATATTAAAAAGCAATTCCAACACAGACGCAGACCAGGATAGTTCAGTAATATATTCATTTTTATACACATTTTCCCCTAATATACAGGCATACCCCGCTTAACGTCGCTCCACTTAACGTTGCCTCACTATAACGTATGTGCTCCATACGCCACCATACCCCACTTAACGTACGTGTGCGTTGCAATTACGGACACTTAATGGCATGATGCCGCTGCCATCTAGTGGCGATTTCGGTGCAGTACATGCATAGATAATTGCTTCACTTTAAGTACATTTTCACTTGACATACACGCTCCGGTCCCATTGCATATGTTAAAGCGGGGTATGCCTGTATGCATTGCTGTACATATTGTTTGGTTGGAGAAGTGCATCACAAAATTCAGATAAGTGAATTTCAAAGGATGGCTGTGTTTCAGTTCTCATTCTGTTTTGGAAAGGGCGAATTTGATAGATTCAGCTTTAAATGCAAACTGAATCAAATTTCTCTATTGACAAGTTGCATATTTCTTGACGGTTCTGTTACTAAATACAAGGGTCTGGTTTAGGAAGGAAGGAAATATGTTAAATGGCAAAACAGTCTAATAAATTAACTAGAATGGAGAGCTATTTGATTGTTTGTTGATTGACAATACTTGACTGAGATTCCATACATTCTAAATCCCATGCTTCAGTGAGATTTGCACATTACATGGTAATATACACATTCAGTTTTATTATAGAGACTATGGCTGTGTACACATCCATACACTGAAAGCACATTTACAGCACATGGATTCCCCCACAGAATCCTGGGAACTATAGATTGAGGGTGTTGAGAATTGTAGTTCAAGGAGGGGTAAACTACAGTTCCCAGGATTGTTTGTGTGTGTGTGTGTGTGTGTATGCATGTGCACACACACTTTAAATGTACTTTAAATGTATGGTGTGTATGCATCCTATAGCCTGGTCTATGCATGCAACAGAGGTAGGTGGTAGAACAAATTGGATCACTTCAGACTACAAGTGGGGCTGGGCCGGCACCAGATCCGAGGGAGCCTTGGATGAGCTGCCCTTCATCAACCCTCCCCCAAACCATTCTGGTGGGGCTCCAGGGGAATGAAGATAACAGAAGTTCTGCAGCTGCTTCTCTGCTGAGTGCTGCACTAAACACTACCAACCATCCCTCCCCCATTACTGTTGCCTGCAGTCTCCCTGCCCCATATAAGCTTCTTTTAAAAGATGGGGTGCATTAAAAATGGCACAATACAACATTCCAGCCTACCACTTCATTCTGCTACATCAGTAGACCAGGCATCCATTTTGTGGCTCTGCTACTTGCTGAAAACTGGAGAAGGGGAGAGTGCTCAGGTTCTGCTTGCGGGCTTCCCATAGGCATCTGGTTGGCCACTGTGAGGTGCTGGACTAGATGGGCCTGTGAATAGGATGTTGGGCTAGATCAGCCTTTCCCAACCAGTGTGCCTCCAGATATTGTTGGACCACAACTGCCAGCAGCCTCAGCCAGCATTGCCAATGGTCAGGAAAGATGGGAGTTGTGGTCCAACAACATCTGGAGGCACACTGGTTGGGAAAGGCTGGGCTAGATGATCCAACTGGCTCTTATGTTCTTATGTTTTTGAGCAAACTGATTTGGGAAAGGAACAACCAGGGTTTTGAAGTAATGTACACTCTCATCACAACTGGTCAGGTCACAAAGAGCATTCTTAGAGTACCAAATCAGCTAGGCTTTCTGCTGCTCCACTGAAACACACCTCTCTAGCCTAGTCCTCCACCAGGCCCTTGGTACCTGGATCCTATAGGCCAGATTGCCTCAGTGCATCATCTCCAAAAATCAGGCTGTAACACCAGGATGAACCTGATGCCCTCAAGATGTTGTCTGACTCCAACTCTCATAGACAGTGGTCAGCTGGAGAGTGACTGGTTCCCCATTCCTGCTGTAACTATCATACATTTTGCTCCTGTTTCTCTCATATTGATAAGCCATCCATGGAGAGTTCAAAACTCTTCTGAACAAATCAGAATAACTTGTAAGATGTGATAGTTTAACTTCTGTAAGAAATGCTGTTTCTCCACATGAGTGATCTCTCCAGGGGATCGGACCATTAGCTGACTCCTTGAGCTATTTTATAGGGAAAGTATAGCTTTCATAGTTTTGAAGAGCAAAAGAAGCAGAGGACTCATTCTTTCCTCTGTTCCCATCCTTTAAAGGTGCTTTCTTTGAAAAATATTGTTTTTATAGCTCCTTTCAAAATATTATGCATGAATTTCCTGGCTATTTTATGAACTAGCTTTTCAGTGAAGGGAAACTGTTTAAATCTGAGTGGGAGTGTGGGCAAGTGGTCTGGGCACTGGCTAAGTGCCAGGAACTCCTAGTGCTAACACCCACAGGCTTGCTGAGTGGCCTCCCATAAGTTGTCTATAATCTCTTCTATTGCAATGCGGTTTTCTGCATAATTTCTAAGTCATGATCCTGAAAAATGTTACTCGGGGGTAGGGAGGGGTGAGAAATTCAATTCAGTTTACACTTTCTGAAACTATATGAGAAGAGAAACACAGCCGTCCTCCAAAATTTGCACTTCTACAAATGTGATGCAATTCGCCAATGTTCGCAAAAATGCCTATACAGTAGGGCCCCGCTTACCAGTGCTCCGCTTCCTGGTGTTCCGCTAATGCGGTGGCTTTCCTCCCCTCTTTAAAAGCCGCTTTTGCCGCTTTTGTGGCATTTTGTGGCATTTTCGCGCAACGTGCCCCATTACAGTCAATGGGATTCCGCCTTACGGTGATTTCCGCTTTACGGCGGGGGTCCGAAACGGAACCCGCCGTATAAGCGGGGCCCTACTGTATTAGGGGAAGTGTGCATAAAAATGAGTATAAGTGAAATTAACATGCATTATATGACAAGAAATGGTTTGCAAAATTTGTACATTAGTTAGTTTCGCCTACAAAACTGGGTTTTAGGAGAAATTTGCACTAAAATTTTCAGTGCTGGGGAATTTCCATGAGGATTTTATTTAAAAAATGCAAATTGCTGCAGAAATGTGGAGAACTGAATTTAAGATTAGAAAAATAAGAAACAGAGAACTTTTAAAACAGATCTTTCCATCCCTACTTGGGAGTAGTTCCACTAAATCCAATTTAATTATCCAGTCCTTAAAACGTTCACTGGAAATAAATTTCAGTTAAGATGAGTGGGATTTGTTCTTCAGTAAGCGTACCTGGGAATGGAGCATTAAATTGCCTCTGTAGGGAACTATCTCCAAGAGAATGCAATGTGCTGAAAGTATGTTCATTATTCTGATTTTTCTGAAAACTCTTTCCTGATATGGTCAGTTGTGTTTTATTTCCCTAGGCTTTTCTTTTTAAATAAATTAATGCATTGTCAGTTCTATCAACCTGAGAAGAGATAAGGAGGAGGAAGAGAAATCTGTTCCCAGGGCTCCCTCTAGAGTTGAGTGGGCCCTTAGGAAAGTGGCACTGACACTCTTTTCACTGCGAGGCCTCACTTGGTGTCAATGGTAGAAATGGCCATTGCTATATTAGGTGCTCTGGAGCACTATGGGAAATGTAAATGGTGGCTTCCCAAGGCAGGCATTGCTGCTGGTGAGCACTGCGAGGGCACCAACAACTGCCCAAAGATGCCAGGCACTGGGCCTGTGTGTATTTCTTGACAGCTACTACAGGCTAGTGGTTATGATACTACACTGTAAACCATGAAGTCTCTAATTCAAATCTTGTCTGTGCCATGAACTCATTATAGCACCTATAGCCCTTGTCGTATCTTTGTTCTGGGTAGAATAAACATGCATGAGGTGGGGTGCAGGGGCATCACTACCAGGGTGAGGAGGGTGCGGACCGCACCCGGGTGACATCTTGAGGGGAGTGACACCCAGAGCCGGCCCACCCCACCCCGTGCCGTTGTGGAGCCGAGAAGTGCTCCGGGTCGGCGTCGGAGCAGCCAACTCCTCCTTGGAGGCGGGCGGGCAGATGAGACTGAAAGCAGGCGCCCTGGAGCATGTGGTGAGCGTGCGTCACCCCCGTCCATGCAACTTGGCCAGTTGGAAATGGGCAGCCAGTGCAATTATTTCAGCAATTCTTTCAACTGACCAATTATCTGAACTTGGGAACCACCAACCCACAGCGCCTCCATCTTGCTAGGATTCAGACTCAGTTTATTGGCCCTCATCCAGCCCACCACCGAGTCCAGGCAGTGATCCAGGGCTTGCACGGCCTCTCCCGATTCAGATGTTATGGAGAAATAGAGCTGGGTATCATCAGCATCAGAGTTCGGATAACTGGTCAGTTGCCTGCTTTGGATGGGGTCGTACTCCCTCTGAAAGAGCAGGTCCGTAGTCTGGGGGTGCTCCTGGATCCATCTTTGTCGCTAGAGGCCCAGGTGATCTCTGTGGCTAGGAGTGCCTTTTACTAGCTTCGGCTGGTAAGACAGCTGCAGCCGTTTCTGGATCGGAATAGCCTGACCACTGTTGTCCATGCACTGGTAACCTCTAGGCTCAACTACTGTAATGTGCTCTATGTGGGGCTGCCCTTGAGGTTGGTCTGGAAGCTGCAGCTGTTGCAAAATGCAGCGGCGAGTCTGCAGGGTATTGCCAACATGTCACTCCGTTGCTGAAAGAATTGCACTAGCTGCCCATTTGCTACTGGGCCAAGTTCAAGGTTCTAGTCATGGTGTACAAAGCCCTGTACAGCCTGGGACCAGGATTCCTGAAAGATTGTCTTATCCCTTATATGCCCAGTCAATCACTGCGCTCTGCAGGTGAGGGCCTCCTGCAAATACCATCTTATCAGGAGGTCCGTTCCACACAACATAGGAAACGGACTTTTAGTGTGGCGGCACCTACCCCATGGAATTCCCTGCCCTTAAATATTAGACAGGCACCATCTCTGTTATCTTTTCCACTGCTATTGAACACCTTCCTCTTTCATGATCATGGTATCTCCCCTGCCAGGTAAGTATACCTTCCTCTTTCAACAAGCCTTTTAAATTGAGATCTTATCCCAGTCTGCGTCTGTGTTGGAACTGCTTTTTAATATGATTTGAATTAAAAAAAAAAAACCAATATGTTTTTAACTTTTTCTTTTAAGATGTCTTGAAAGCTTTTCAAAAATGTTTTTAAAGATGTTTTGTTTTAATGTATTAAAGTATGTTTTTATGATGTTTTAAAGTGTTTTTAGTGTTTTTGTTTGCTGCCCTGGGCTCCTGCTGGGAGGAAGGGCGGGATATAAATCAAATTATATATATATATATATATATATATATACACATCCTGTTACAATAATAAAATTTAACAACTGATTTCATTGTGATGTAAGCAGGGCTAGGGAATTGTAACAGTGAGCAAATGTCTGTTGTTTCCTTCCTACAGTTGCTACCCTACCCTACAGTTCCTACCCTACAGTTGCCCGGCCCTTGAAAGTCATGAGAAACAATTTGAGATGCTACCAGCTGCATTGCTCTTTCAACCTGGGAAAGTAAAAGCAGCATTATAACAGCCGTACACATGTGCTCTCTCCTGGCCCTACTGTACCACTAGCCCTTTTAATCAGGGACAGAGCCAAAATGCCAATTCAGAAAGATTACATGATTCAACACCTTCCTGGATTAATTTGTACCACTTCAGGAGGAGGATGGCAGGTTTCAGCTGCCTCCCATATTATTCATTTATTTATTTATTTATTTATTACACTTATATACTGCCCCACAGCCAAAGCATATTAAACAAACAAGCAAAGAAAGAAAGAAAATCCTTGTACGTGGAAAGCTAGCACATTCAGGAAGAGGTGTTTTGGCCTAGCCTTCTCCTTGATAAGTATGTATTTTACCTAGAAATAGGTGAATATGTCAATTTCATTTTCTCTCAGTTTCTCATTTTTCCAATCTTAAATTCAGTTCTCCACATTTCCACAGCATTTTATTTTTAAAGTCCTCATAAAAATTCATCAGAATTTTACTGCAAATTTCTCCTAATATATACATGTTGTATGCAATTTTGCCCAATACAAACATTTTAGCAAAGGAATCTTTCCTATGTTAAATTCATTAATATATGCATTTATGTGCACGCTTGACCCTAATATATAAATTTTTGTACACATCACTTGGCTGGAGAACTGCCATGAAAATCGAAGTGTGGATCTCAAATGATGGCTGTATTTCTGTTTGCATGTTGTTACAGAAAGTGTCAATTAGGTCAATTCACATTTAAATGGAAGGTGAACAGAACTTCTCCGTCACCCCTAATTGTAGCCTGTGTGCATATATTGGCAACCTAGCTCCTGCTTTAGAATCAAAATAAACACTTGTGGCAAACATTTTTATGCTACCAGGGCTAGTACCAGGCATGACTGGGCCCTTAGACACCAGCCTGCCTTGGGCCCTCAGCGCTAGCCCCACCTACCTCTCCTGTTGCTTCATGTGAATGCCGTGTGAGCTGCATGCACTTGCCTGCCATCAAAAAAGATGGTGGCAGAGGCATTAGCCCCTTAGGGAAGCCTCTGCTGTCGTCTTGGCTGATGGCAGGCATGCACACGCAGCATTCACAGCAAAGGGAGAGGTAGGTGGGGCATGCATGTGGGCTTATTGAAGCCCTTGCAGTCTGTATGGGGGGGTGCCTGGGAGCTCCCTCTCTGCAATCTGTGGCAGAGTCAGGAGTTGATGCTGCCACAGATCACAGAATGGAAGCACTACCCTCCCATCCTAAGGTTAGGGTGCAGGGGCCCTTGGCCAGGGCCCAACCTGGCCACCCTGCTTGCTACATATACAAGTCTGTGGCTATATGCCTTTAAAAGCAAGGCAAAAACACAAACCCTTAGAGCTTGAGGGGGTCAAGAAATGGGTAGGAGGAAGGGATTCTGAGACCAAAACTCCAGGGGGCCAGTCACATGCTTTGCTGTCTCTTTCTCAACTGAGCTCCTTATAGGGGAGGGCAGAAATATTTCATGTAATGTGAGAAACCACAGTCTAGCAAACAGAAATTGCTCATGCCTTTTTTCCACCTTTTTTTTCTGAGAAAATTTCCAAGAATTTTCTTTTTCTCACCCCCTGTGGAAAAACAAGGCCATTTTGCAAAACATTCTCTGAATAATCTCCATCAAATTTTGTGAGGACCTTCTCCCTGCTACTCCAATGCCTGGGGCATAATGGGAAATGCAGAATGGTAGTAGGGTTGCCAGGTTCAGGGCCTGAGACTGATCCTGTATCTTTAGGAGAAGAGAAAGTCAGCCAAGTGCAGGTGTTCTTACAACACTGTAATGGGAAAAAACACAAGGTGGAATTCTCCCTTCCCCCTCCACAACTTTTAAAGATACAGAAGACCTCTTGGAGACTGGGCCTGGCAACCAAGAGGTATTCAGTATCTTTAAAAGTTGTGCAGGGGGAAGGGAGAATTCCACCTTGTGGTTTTTCTCATTACAGTTTGCAAGAACACCTGCACTTGGCTGACTTTCTCTTCTCCTAAAGATACAGGATCAGTCTTAGGCCCTGAATCTGGCAACCCTAAATGGTAGCCAGAGTGTCAATAGAGTTGTTGCTGTTGCAACTTGCAATGAGAATGAGAGAACTGCTAATGAACTCCAGCTCTGAATTATCCTCCCCCTGGAGACATTTAGTGAAATTGCCCTACCCTCCAAAATAAGTAGAGAATAAAGATGTAAGTTGTGCACAGCTCTAGTGTGAAAGTTGGTATTTCCATTCCAAAAGAAGCTCTAATCTTCATTGGGTCTTTCACATATTATATGCTTGGACTCTGAATTTGGTGTTATAAGATTGGTCCTCTGGAATCAATAAGCCTTCTTTTAAATTTGGCATATTTAGGATTAGGTAATCCTGTGCATTGTTTACTCAGAAGTAAGTCTATTGAGTTAAGTGAGGCTTACTCCCAAATAAGTGTGCAAGGGATTACAGCCTATATGCAACCCTATATATGTCTACTCAGAAGTATGGCATTAGTTTTAATGAAGGTAAGTGGGATAGGATTGAATCCTAAGGGTGATATCATATACACCACAGGTATGCACTTCCAATATGCTGAGTAGAGTACTACCTATATAATGCACATCACCTGAAGTTACTCTTAGTGCACTGAATAAAATGGAAACTATTTTATCAAAAACATGATCAAGTGATTTCTAGGTCACCCCTTAAGAATGAATGTGATGATTTTATGAGTCAGGATTTCCATAAAGATGGAAACAAAGCCTTAATATTTATCTGAATAGGTTATTAATGAAATATGGATTAATAAAGTGTATTTTCATGAGAAGTGGAAAGGTCTTTGAATAATTGTCTGCTGATTATCTGCCAAAGCAGCAGATGTTTTTCTCTAAGCATAAAAAGTATATTATCATCAGTCTATTAAAAAATGAAGATGTAATGGTGTGCCAGTAAATGCTGACTACTTGCACAACAAATTGCAACATGAATTTTCCAGGCCTCATCATTAGGATTCTACAAACACTTCTGGGATTTTTGTTATGCTGTATAATATACTTCAAATGTTTAATCAGAGTACTTCTTGCAGATATCTAAATGCAGCATGGTAGCAGCAAGAGGGCAAATGAAACTGTATATAAAAAATGGAGGCACTGTTCATTTTTTAATTGTTATTATGGCAAAATATTACAAATACACAGATAACAAACAATAATAGTAATTTCACATAGTCAGTGAACTGTATTGCCAAAGGTTTTTTTCTTCCCTGAGGCAAGTAAGTTCAAGATTTCAAAAGGGCAATGAACACTTCTGGTGGTGAAGAAGTTAAATGGTTTATTGAAGCAAGTTATTTACACTGAACTGTCATTTGCAGGCAATAAAACACTAAAATGAAACTAATGTCTAACGGGTCCCTGCCTCTTCCCCCTGCCTTTGCTCTGCATCTCACTGGCTGGAAGCCTCACGAACAGCCACAGTGAAGATCTCTTATCTGGGAGGAGTTACAGCTCTTGAGTCTTGATGCTGCTTTGAGGCTTGTTGAGGCCCCTTGGGGTTTAATCTCCCTAATCTAGGGGTCCTGTATTTATACCCAAAAGACCCTCTGGGAGGGGGTACCTTATACCTGTGAGATCATTATCTTCCCAGCATCCAGGTTGCTGGTTTCCCCTTCAGATGACTTTTGTTTATCTCTCCTGACCCTGCAGGTGCTACAGTTGTCACATGTATTCCCAGCTTTCACTCATGCCCTCCCTTGATGAGCTAATGGGCATAACTGCCTTATTTTGTCTATCCAGAGTCTTGTTTACATAAGCAGGTGAGACCATTTGTAAACCAATTATGCTCACTGTCCCTTCAGAGCTTGGGAAAGCCATACACAAGCCCACCTGGCAGAGCAGGGGTGGGAAACAAGCTCATTGTTTTGGTTATCTGAACAACTTTCCCAAGTGCTATTTTTGAACACAGACAGAGTGAAACATTTCTTAGCTTATTAACAGAAGGCCTGTATTTTAAGCTCTCCAGATTCCTGTATATACAATTACAGTGTGCAAAAGCAATAAGCACCCCAATAAATCAGGGGTACAAGACATGAATTATGAGGCAGAGGCCATGCACATACCATCCTAAGCCTCCTCATTTACATCTAGATTCTTCCAGAAATACGTGGCAATACAGTGAACTAACCTAAATAGTGATGGTCTAAGTAGCACCCAAGCAGTGAAAATACAGTAAGCTCTGCATCAGATATCTCTCTCATGAAAAATATTAAACATATTAATGGTATTCTCAAAAGTGAACATAATCACACTATGTGGCACTAAATACCAGTTGCAACAAATGATAACCAGTAGGGCCAAATCATAAACGCACAACCCACCAGAATCCAATAAAAAAAGCAGATCCTCAAGAGCCAATAGAGGAGCACCCTAAATATTTCTAATCAGTTCCCAATTAGGCAACTGGCTAATCCCAGACTACTCAAGGGTGGGTGGGTTGGATGCTGCACTGAACAAAGAGGAAGTGACAGGGTGGTGTGAGCTCTTATACAGGCAAGGACCTGCCCAACACAAGAATTCTTGCTCTCCCTCTTTATGGGAGGAAGTCTCTTGAGACTTTCTCCTCTGTAGGGTGGAGCAAGTTTGTCCCACCATAGGGACAGGGGAGTGGCATTCAGAAAATGTTGCATAAACTACCTGTTGGACAGCAATGAAATAGTTCTGGCTGGTGTTTCATGGACAGGTCAATTCCTCCTGAAATTAGTGGATGTTTATCGATTTCCTTTCAAGTACTTCTGTCTCAAGGGTGCTTTTTTAGAAGGTTGGTGACCCAGGTTTCTATTCAATGATGTGAAGCAAATGCCTGGCAGGCAGCCAAAATTGACTCAGTTGCTGGCAAATTATTTTGCCTTTGAAGACTACATGGAGACAGCTAGGGTCAGCAGCAGACAAAAATCTCTGCTGATACTGTTCGCACAAATCATTGCATTGAAAAGCTGTAAACCCGTCTAGACATGTATATAGATGGTTTGGGTCTTGTCCAAACAGAGGTGGATCTTTGAAGACTTTTTAGTTTAAGGCTGCCCATACAGAAGTAGCAGGAAAAGACCTGGTGTGGTATACTGGTCAGAGTGTCTAGGACCTGGAATCATAGAATAGTAGAGTTGGAAGTTGTCTATAAGGCCAGCAAGGCCAACCCCCTGGTCAATGCAAAGCATACCCAACAAGTGGCTGTCCAGCTGCCTCTTGAATGCCTCCAGTGTTGGAAAGCCCACCACCTCCCTAGGTAATTGGTTCCATTGTCATAACGCTCTAAGAGAAAGTTTTTCCTGATGTTCACTCAAAATCCAGCTTCCTCTAACTTGAGCCCATTATTCCGTGTCCTGCACTCTGGGATGATTGAGAAGAGATCCTGGCCCTCCTCTGTGTGACAACCTTTTAAGTACTTGAACAATGCTATCATATCTCCCCTCAGTCTTCTCTTCTCAAGGCTAAACATGCCCAGTTCTTTCAGTATCTACTTATAGGGCTTTGTTTCCAGTCCTGTAATTATCCTTGTTTCATGGAGACCAGGGTTCAAATTCCCACTCAGCCATGAAGCTCACTGGGTGACTGGGCCAGTCACACTCTTTCAGCCTCACCCACCTCACAGGGTTGTTATGAGGATAAAATAAGGAGGGAGAGAACCATGTATACCACCTTGAGCTCCCAGGAGGAAAAGTGGGATATTAATTAATTAACCTTCCTCTTTCAACAAGCCTTTTAAGTAGAGAACTTATCCCAGTCTGCATCTGTATTGGAATTGCTTTTTAAGATGCTTTTAAAGCTTTTTTTTAAAAATGCTTTGAAAGATGTTTTGTTTTAATATATTTTAAAGTCTGTTTTTAAGATGCTTTAGAGAGTTTTTAATGTTTTGTTTGTCACCCTGGGCTCCTTCTGGGAGGAAGCGTGGGATATAACTAAATAAATTACATTTTATTACAATAAAACATGTGTACCATTATTCTAATACAGCCCCAGTATGCAGCCATTTGTACTGTTGTTCTATATAAAATAATACCTGAGCTGAGGTGACCAAATCTGGACTTTATATGGGTATAGCCAAAAGACAAGGTGGGAAAGGAGTAGAGTAGGAATGGTGAACCTTTGGCCCTCCAGATCCTGCTGAACTACAACACCCATCAGCCCTGGCCATTGGCCATGCTTCCTAGGGCTGATGGGAGTTGTAGGTCAGCAACAATGGACATCCAAAGGTTCCCCACTCTTGGAGTAGAGTGTGTCCTCTAAATGGATCCTGAATTCCTAACTGTTAGCCAAGTCATCTAAATAACACAGACAAAATCTAGAGCAGGGGTTTCCAAACTGAGATCTGTGAGCTTCATTCAGGTGCTCCATCTGCAGTAAATAGTCACATTAATTTTAATTATATTTTATTGCTACTTTTATCTTTATTGTATTTTATTGTAATATAGTGTGAATTTTATGGAATGCAAATGCAATACATTAAAATACGATATGAGAAATTTAAAAAGCAATAATTAAAAATTATACAGCAGATAGCAGAGCATTACAATTGCTACAACAGGCAGAAAAATCATGAAGTGGTCCCCAAGGCCCTCAGCCACTTTCAAGTGGCCCTGGGGGGGAAAGATTTTTATTTATTTATTTATTTATTTATTTATTTAATTTATATCCCATCCTTTCTCCTAGAAGGACCCCACGGTGGTAAACAAAACATTAAAAACACTCTAAAACACCTTAAAAACTAAAGACTTTAAAACATATTAAAACAAACATCTTTAAAAACATAAACAGCTTAATACAAAACATCTTAAAAACATATTTTTTAAAAGCTTTAAAAACAGCTTAAAAGGCATTTCCAGCACAGACACAGTCTGGGATAAGGGGCCCATCCATACTTAACAACAAGATCTGTGTTTTCCATATTCGACTGGTGGCCTCAAGTTCCATACATGTCCTGCAGGTCATCCGATTATTGTGAAAACCGGATTATCAAGCATCTGTACATGTGGGTGCTTTTTTTTGTCTAAATTGCCCTAGCATTGGCCACTCCCCTAAGTCCATCCTTTTCCAGTGATTGGTCCATAACAGTCATTTGCTTTTTGCGCACTTTTACAGAAGAGCACAGAAATTTATATTTTTTTAATTCCCATGCATGAGCAGGTTTGTGGATGTGCTATTGGGTGGGAAGGCAACAGGGGGCTTCCCATATGACGGAGGAATGTCCTATGGCTGCCTATTGCAGGAAAGTCTGCAGCATTGCATCCAAGCCCACGGACATTAATGCAATTGTTTATCAATACAGGAAAGCATATCAGTTTTTCAGTGATATTTCTAATGCAGATTTGTGACCACAAAAATCTGTACTAGCTTGCAGTGTCATATGGACAACAGTGAATTAATGACAACACAAAGCAATAACATTGCAGATTACACAGTTCTATGGATGGGCCCAAGGTCTCTATTTAAAAGGTTATTTTGAAAGAGAAATGTCTTCACTAGGTGCCAAAAACATAACAGAGATGGTGCCTGTCTAAAATTTAAGGGGAGGGAATTCCAAAGGGTAGGTGCCACTACACTAAAGGTCCACTTCCTATGTTGTGTAGAGCAGACCTCCTGATAAGAAGGTATCTGCAGGAGGCCCTCACCTGCAGAGTGCAGTGATCGACTGGGTATATAAGGGGTAAGACGATCTTTCAGGTATCCTGATCACAAGCTGCATAGGGCTTTCTACACCAAAACCAGAACATTGAACTTGGCCTGGTAGCAAATGGACAGTCAGTGCAATTCATTCAGCAGTGGGGTAATATATTGGTGATACCCTGCCCCAGTGAACAGTTATGTTGCTGCATTTTGCACCAGCTACAGCCTCTGGACCAATTTCAAGGGCAGCCCCACGTGGAGCTCATTACAGTAATTCAACCTAGAGGTTACCAGTGCATGGACAACACCTTCAGGCTATCCCGGTCCAGAAATGGCCGCAGCTGTCTTACTAGCTGAAGTTAGTAAAAGGTACTCCTAACCACTGAGATCACCTTGGTCTCTAGTGACAAAGATGGATCCAGGAGCACCCCCAGACTATGGACCTGCTCTTTCAGAGGGAGTACGACCTCATCCGAAGCAAGCAATTGAACAATTATCCGAACTTGGGAACCACCAACCCACAGTGCCTCCGTCTTGCAAGGATTCAGACTCAGTTTATTGGCCCTCATCCAGCCCACCACTGAATCCAGGCAGCGGTCCAGGGCTTGCACGGCCTCTCCTGATTCAGATGTTACAGAGGAATAGAGCTGGGTATCATCAGTGTACTGATGACACCTTGCCCTAAATCTCCTGATGACCACTCCCATGGGCTTCATATAGATGTTAAACAGCACGGGGGACAAGATGGTACCCTGTGGCACTTCACAACACAATTGCCAGGGGGCTGAAAGACAATCACCTCATGCTCTTCTCTGAAATCAACCCTAGAGGTATGATTGGAACCACTGTAAAACAGTGCTTCTGATAACCAACTCATCAAGTTGGCTCAGAAGATACCATGGCCAATGGTATCAAGAGCCGCCAAGAGATCAAGTAAGAATAACAGGGTCACACTTCCTCTGTCCTTCTCCCAATAAAAGTCATCCATCAGGGCAACCAAGGCCAATTCAGTCCCATAACCAGGCCTGAACCCAGGTTGGAATGTCTCAAGATAAAGTTTGGGAACCACTGGTCTAGAGAGAAAAGTCCTGGTAACATTTTACTGAGCAAACTGAATAAAAACAGTGTATAATTTGAGGAGAATGGAACATAGATATTTTGTCTTCCAGTTGAGGCCTTGTACATAGCAGGGAAGCATATAACCAAACATAGAGGAAAACTTCCTCAGAACTACACAGCCAATCAGAGCACATGCTACCTCAGGGAAGATCATGTCACTCTGCCTGGTTGCTAAGCAATATCTCCACCCGTCCTCCTGTTGGCTAGTAGACTTTAGCACTAACAGAATTAACCCTTATGTTACAAACTGAATGATTCCTGCTGTTGCACTTCCAACACTAACTTATGGTCCAACTTGTGGTCCAGCTTAGGCTCTCCCCACCCCACCCACCAAACGGGCTGCTTCCGCCCACTGGGGAAAAATGCCAGTCATCCAAATCTACTCTAGGATGCAGATGAGTTAAGATATGGATGAGTTAGTTTAAGCTCTTTGATTTCTCTTTCCATTATTTCAGCCTTATCACAGCCATTCATGCTTAGCAGGCAGCCCTGCACTAATGTTAGGCATGCATGCATGTATTCAGCACTCTGTTGGGTGGAAAATTCTCCTATGACATTAATTTTCTGTAGCACAGAACACATGTTTATTATTAACCTTTCAGGACATTAGTCTTGCTTGAGTCTCTATCTGTTACTTTTCATCTGTTTTGAAACCGCTTATGTAAACACATATTCAAATGGCAAATAGAGATTTGAAACACACAAATGTGGGGTGGGGGAGACACCAGTGAAATGTTATTACGTTCTTGGAATCTCTGTTTAAATCTGCAAAGGGAAAAACTAATAAGTCCCTCTGTGCAAGGAAAACATGCGTAACAGCTGGAGTTTTCTGATGCAAAATGAAAATCCTTTATGAGCCAAACCGGGCATGGAGGGGAAGGCCAAAAATCCCTTCTGAAGTCACTGAGCAATGCCCCATTTTTCATCTCCACATGAGTCAAATAGGCAACAGACAGTGTGTGTGGTTTGCAAAGCAGGAGGTGAATTATCTCTTCTCTTATGGTGCACAGACTGAAGCCATGCTCGCAACAGCTCTTTGCTTTGCAGAGGCTGGGTCTTCAGAAAGAATCAATCTTTCTTTCATGGGGCTTGTTTCAGTCTGACCCTGATTGAGCTGTTTAGCAGCCAGGGCTACATGCACAGACAGGCCTATCAGAAAATCACCTCTCCTGCAGATCATCTGCAGTGGGAACAGGGTCAAAAAAGCTACCAATGCCTGATTTGGAAAGGGCAGTAGGACAGCACATGCTAGAAGATCCCAGATTCAGTCCCCAGCATCTCCATACAGGGCTGGGAAAGACCCATCTCTGAGTTCTTAGACAGCTGTCGATGAAGACAATACTGAGCTGGATGGACCAATGGTCTGACTCTGTACAAAGTAGCATCCTATGCTACAGCTGCTTTTCTGACAGGGCTGTTTGCATCCAGCCCTGGATCAGAGGCAGATGCCCCATATCCACCTCTCATTTGTGTAAGTAGTTCCTCATCCAGCTAGGGATATACTGTATATACACACAGACGGCAGTCCCCCCCCCCTTTTTTTTCCTTATTATTTTTGCAGGTTTTACAGCTGTAAAGCACAAGTAAAAACAGCATGCACATACTACAAACAGAACAAAACAAAAGAACTTTATGCACATTGCTACTATGCACACAAAAAGTCACAGAGGGAACTGGGGGATAATAGTTTTTCAAACTCATCTGTCAGTCACTCCACTTTGAGACTTCAGGACCACAAATAACATGGAAACACTCTACCCAACACAATCTCTGAATCTGGGGAGCACCAGAGACCCTCCTTGCCTAATAACATGTACAATAAAGGGGGCAGGTTTATCGATCCATTGCACCCCTTTACTCGGCTGCATTGTGTTAATTTCTCTACAAGTGCCAGGAGCTATACTAGCCTTTCCCGACCTTTGGGTCCCCAAATGTTTCTGGACTACAACTCCCATGAGCCCCAGCCAGCATGGCCAATGGTCAGGAATTATGGGAACTGTAGTCCAGCAACATCTGGGGACCTGAAAGTTGGGAAAGGCTGACACTATGAACCACCAACTCTGTAATATGAATGGTGTGTGGTATCACAGGGATGCACTATCTCCAGGCACACCACCACTAGCAAATAAATCACCAAGCCATTATACACCAGTCCCTACATTTCCCCTGGAACTATGGATAACAGCTAACTTTTGTTATCTGTATTGAAATTCTGCATCTGCATTGGCATTTCAAATATAGATATATTCAAAATATGTTTTCATTCTTTTCTTACTTGTTGTTTGCCTTCTGGTCTCCTTTGGGAGGAAGAGTGGGATATAAATTGAGATAGATAGAATGTTTGTTGCTTAGAACCATAGGCTATCACAATTCAGTGCATGTAAAAGGAAAATACAAAATGCATATACAAATACAAGTCATGTTTTATCAAAAGTATTTCATCAACACACAGAAAGGAACAACAGCCACAAAATTTGAATGAAATTTCCTCTCCAGGACAAAAGGCACACTGACCCTCCCCGTGAATTGATATACAAGCACTACAGTCATGATAAAGCAAGACTAGCTTGTTTTTACTCTTATTTTTCTAGCAGCTAGAGCACATTTTGCCACCTGAATAATAAATACATCGTTGCCTGCTAGGAATGTACAGATCTGCTCCAGGGGAGGTCTGTTTGACAAGGAGCAGAGGATATAGAGGATAATTTTTTTTACTTTGGGGTCTCACACAGGGGGCAGGTTAATAAATAATGTACAATGTCCTCAACTTCACCAGACTCTCAGATACAAAACCTTTGAAGAGTTGGGATGTTGGTAAACCTCCCATCCAGATGGGCAGAGGGCATAGACTGAAGTTGTAAAGCTGTGAATGCTTTTCTAAGAGGAAGCAGCTGTAAGGATTATAAAGTACTGTTTCAAACCAAATGTCATTTTATATAATGGGTATCAGACAGAATATGACATTTGTGTGGTTGAATATAGGTCCCACCATTTAGAATAAAGATGGATTCTCTCTTTGAATAGCTGTTTAATGGAAGAAAAGGTAGGTAAAATTTCCATGTTAATCCCATAAGCATACAGAGTAGATTTAACAGAATTTAATATAAGCAAACAAACGAATTTTGGATTCAATGGGATTAATTGCAGCAGGGTGGCTGATATCTTTATTTTTGTAAGCCGCCCTGAGTGCCCTATTATACGGTAGAAGATCGGGATAGAAATATTTTAAATAAATAAATAAATAAATAAAATATCTCTTCTCGGGCCAATTTGTTTTCTTTTTTATTTTTTTTAATTAAATTACAGTTTTTACATTAGCATACTAACATGCTCACAAACAAAGCAAAAAGGAGAAATACAAATTTCTAGATGTTAATGTGGGTGCATTGTGGGTTTCTGAACACTAGAGGGCAGCACAATACTATGCTATTATCTCAACAAAGTTTTTTTTTTTAAGAGAAAACTTTCAAACTTTGCCTCCTTGTGCATATTTAATAATGTTGGTTTTATGTGAAAGTAACAGAGCTATATAAACAGCATTTTCCCAACTGGCCCATCCCAAATCCACACCACCCCAATATTGCAAGCCTCTAGGGGAACCTTCAAAATAAGCCTTCGACATAGTGCTGTGCTGAAATTTTTGCCTGCATTTCCCAGCCCCATCAATTATCCATTAACTAATGAGAAAACAAATTGCATTTAAAAATTATCAAGGGGAAGAAAAAAATTCAGTGAAATTCTCATGGATGAGGAGCAAGGGCTTACTTTGGGCTTACTTTACTTTTGAAGTGGCCAGGAGGTGCTTCTTTCTACAAATCAGCTTGCCAGTGGTCTGCATTCTGCAGCCTTCCTGGGTGCCCACATGTCAGTTAAAGTCCATGGGTAGATATTATGAGATAACTCCCTTCCATGGAACTTTTTTTCAATTAGGTAGCCAGGGAGGCTGCAGAATCCTGGATCAAGGTTTACTGAAAAGAAGACCACATACATCACTCTTGACCACTATGATAAGGCATGGGTGTCTGCCAGGAAGGGAAGGATCTGTCCATTTCGGTTCTCTCAGATTCTCATCTCTCAAGTGTTAAAATAATTTCTCCAGGTTTCTGCAACAATTTGCTATTTTTTTTTAAATCCTCATGAAAAATTTTCAGAATTTTAATGCAAATTTCTCCTAATAAACACATTTTTAGATGCAGTTTTGTCTCAGGTGCACATTTTTGCAAGCAGTTTTTCCTGTTATGCACTTTTGTATGTTGTTTTCACTAATTTATTCCCTTTAATGCACATTTTCCCCAAATATATAAAATGTATGCATTCTTGTAAACTACATCACAAAATTTGGAGAAGTGCAAATTTTGAAGGATGGCTGTGTTTTCAGTTCTCATATTGTTTCAGAAAGTGCAAATTTAAGAAATTAGACCCTAAATGTTAACCGGATGAAATTTCTCCCCAATCCCTAACATCTGCAAACTGAAACACTGAAAGGGGGAAAGCAAACTAGTTTCTCAGAGACAAAAAATGAGAATAGTGACTGTATATTTTGCCAGTGTGCATATACTTGTATATACTTGTCAGTGTGGTGTAGTAGTTAAGGTGCTGGACTACGACCTGGGAGACCAGGGTTTGAATCCCCACACAGCCATGAAGCTCACTGGGTGACCTTGGGCCAGTCACTGCCTCTCAGCCTCAGAGGACGGCAATGGTAACCCCGCTCTGAATATCGCTTACCATGAAATCCCTATTCATTGGGTTGCCATAAGTCGGGATTGACTTGAAGACAGTCCATTTCATTTCCCCCCCACAAATGTTAGAAGTTCACTCTTTTTTAAAAATGGAAGCTGGTCATTTGGGGGGTGATGATTAATCAGGGGACAACTCCCTTCCCCCATAATAAGGTAAGCTCAAAACCCCACACTGACCAAAATTCTGAAGAAATTCTCAAGTACCCTGCAAATGAGATAGAAAAATGGAAGCCTCTTTCACAGAAAACTTTTGAGAGACTGGGAGGACAGGTTTGGGTACAGCACTATTTCCATATCTAATAGCACAGTGGGGAAGAGAGCCTGGCTGGGAGTCCAGAGTCTGTGAGTTCAAATCCCCACTTGTGTCTCCTGGGTGTCAAGGGCCAGCTAAAGTTCACCCCCACAGTGAGTGTTTCAGGGGTTATGTGCCCTGCCACCTGTGCAGCCATGGGCAAGCTGCATAGTCCCAAGGAGCCCAGTTGCCCCCCAGCTGGCAGTTGCAGACAAGGAAGGGGCTGGCTTGTTTAGCTGTGGCAAGCTGAACAGGCCCTAGCCAGCTGGGGAGGACTAGCCTCAGAGGGAGGCAATGGTAAACCCCCTCTGAATACTGCTTATTATTGTTGTTGTTGTTGTTGTTTTGTTGTTGTTGTTGTTATAGTTTATTTATATACCACTTTTTGGTATATATAGATACTTTACAACAACCCATCCAGTCCAAAACTGGATGGTTTTTCTTGTAATTCATGATCATATGACCATCTTGAAGGAAGATTATTATAACCTTGTGAGTTTTAAACTTAGCACAGTACTTCTCTACCTTTGTGCCAACCACAATTTCCTTTATGCTCCCAGACACTAAATCAGGCGTAGGGAACCTGTGAACATCCAGATGTTGTTGGACTACAGTCCCCATCCTCCCTGACTATTGGTCATGCTGGTTGGAGCTGATGGGAGTTGGAGTCCAACAACACCTGGAGGGCCACAAGTAACCCATCCCTGTGCTTCATTTATATTGGGAATGGAGACTCAAAAGTTGGACTGGTTTTACAATAGTAATCAGAAAAGTGCAAATTTCTTTAATCTTACTGGAAGATCTAGAACAGCCTTTCCCAAACTTTTTTTTACTACATTAGCCCCAGCCAGCATTGCCAATGGTCAGGGATGAAGGGAGTTGTAGCCCAAAACATCTGGAGGGCACTTGATTGTGGAAGGCTGATGTAGATAGGCAGAAAATGTCCTACGTGTCCTAAGGAACACAAAGAAAGTAATTCTTCATACAGCACATAATTAAATATGAAATTCACTCCCACAAGAGGCAGTGATGGCCATCAACTTGGATGGCTTTAAAAAAGGATTAGACAAATTCATGGAGGCTAAAGCTATCAATGGTTACTAGCCATGATATTTATTTTATTTATTTATTTAATTCAATTTTTATACCGCCCATAGCAAGGCTCTCTGGGCGGTGTACATCAAATAAAAATATATATTTACATTCAATTTAAAATGATAGCTGTGCTCTGCCACCATAATCAGAGGCAGTGTGCTTCTGAAAACTAGCTGCCGGAAGCCACATGAGGGGAGAGTGCTCTTGCACTCAGGTCCTGCTTGTGGGCTTCCCATGGTCACCTGGTTGTCCACTGTGAGAACAGGATGCTGGACTAGATGGGCCACTGGTCTGAATCTAGCAGGCTCTTATGTTTTTATGTTCTTAAAGTTTCACATGTCAAGATGGAGTATACTGGTTCTCGATTTTGAATCATATATTATATGTGAACCCATTTAATCAATGTGACTGGCTTAGCCAGCAACCTTGACCTGAAATCATATGAGCTATATTAATATTATATTTCATGTAGTTAGTAGAGAAGTATGAGCAAAATACCGGAGCAGAAAAAGAAGTGCAGGCTGGTTCTGTTATGGCAAATAGCTGCCACATTAGGACTAATGCCCGTGGAATATTGTTGTGATTCTATGCACTATCCATAGCAAATGACAGAACATCATTAGAAATTTGTATTCATTTCTATTTTTACTTTATTTTTGTACATGGAGAACTGTTGTGGTCTGTGATGGTTGTACTATTGTTATATTTGTTTGTATAATATTTTGGCAGGATTTGTTTTGTTTTGTTTACGTAGTTTACTGCAGTCTTTAGCTTACTGTTTTCCTGCTTTCTTGTATCAGATATAACTTATCTGAAGTCAGATGGATTCATTTTCCAGTCTTGGTCAAAGCCACTGCAGCTGTTCAGACCACAATCGCAGTGCTCCTTGTTGTTCTCCAGGAACAGCATTCCTACATGAGATGGCAACATTCTTGCACTCCAGATGTTCTGGTCTGTAATTAAAGCCTTGATTCGGTATTAAGGTATGAAGTCAATGAAAGGGCTCATCACCCCCTCCCCACACTCCATTGATTTCAGTGAACACTTAGGGTGCTTCTAGACCATCCTTTTCTCAGGTGAGATTCAATCACATACCAGCCAATTCAAGTTGGCAAATTAAAATTGATTCACAGCTCTTGCCCAACAAAAGCCACTATCCCTGAAAATCAGACTTTTTTGCAATACGGAAAGTGATTGGGGAATTCACTGGAAAGTGTGGAGTGATGCACCTCTTTTTTTCTTTTTCTTTTTTGCTGCCCATGGCAACCATTTTGTGCTGGCTGGCACTCACAGCACTTTCATCAAGGTATGGGTACTGGCACCCCATTTTTTACATATAAAAAAGCTATCATGATTGTGATGATGATGATGATGATGATGACGATGATGATGTTTATTGCCTAGCCTTCACCAGCAATACAATAATTAAAATTCAGTATTAAAAACAGTTAAAACAAATTACAGTAACAGGAATAAGGTGGGTCCTGAAAACACACATCTCAGGTGTCAAAGTCTGATCTTGTTGACGAGGCGCACCTGGCTCCAACACTGTTATCTTTTCGGCACCAGGTCAAGACTTTCCTCTTCTCCCAGGCATTTTAGCATGTGTTTGAAATTGTTTGAAATTGTTTGAAATTTTTAAATTGTGTTTTAAATTGTTTTTAAAATATGTGTTTTAAATTGTATATTTGTTTTAATGTTTTTGGTTGCTGTAAACCGCCCAGAGAGCTTCGGCTATGGGGCGGTATACAAGTGCAATAAATAAATAAATAAATAAAAGTCGAGGGTAGAGAGGTGTGTCTCCAGCATTTGCAGGAAGCTGTAGAGTGAAGGTGCCAGACACCCCTCAGTGGGGAGGGAGTTCCACAACTTAGGGGGTGCCACAGATGGCATCTCGCAGGCCATCACCATTCCCTAAACTACTGAGAGGGGTGGAACTGCCAAGAGAGCCCCCTCTGCTGATCTTAATACCTGAAATGGTCTGTAGTATAGGAAAGGAGGTGGGTCATCTGGAAATGGCCTTAAAATCTACTAGAATTGCAGGAATCTGAGGAAGACATATCAAGAGTGCCCCCCTCTCCCTTCATTAGCAGCAAAGATCAATGTAAATAGTCAATATCACTTCAGTCAGAGAGACATCAAATGTACATTTATAATTTGTTTCATATCTGTTTTCGTAAATCTAGTATTTGAACAGTGCTTATTCCCCCGTACAGCAACGATAACGTTTAACTTCTTCCACTAGAAGAAATTGCAGGTTACAGGAAAATCAGGATAAAAGTTTCTGTGTTAATCCCTAGCTGCATGTCTCAGAGTGGCCAACCAAAAATGACATCATTGTTTCTAACTGTCAACATGGGAGACATTGGTTTATATTACAATCAGCTGTAAGGAATCCAGCAAGAGTGATCTCATCCACAGATGAGCAGGCTTGAACTTTGCACCTTTCCATCACAAGAAATTGACCTGTCCTGCATTGGAAGTATGTCTGAGAAAGCCATGTTTTCTGTAAGCCTTTCAGGTTATGTGTGTGAAGACGAAAGACACTGTTTTGAAAGTAAATAGATACTACTAAAAAACAAGTATACTTCGCAGTGCTGATTGGTGAAGCAAAGTTCCCAATAAAAGAAAAAAATAACATGTATAGATCCCAGTCAGATTAACTGGCAAAGGACTATTCTCTTGGGGTGGTTGTGTTAGGTTTATTGCATATTTAGGTGTTACTAATCAAAAGGTAGATTAGAATTTCTGTTTAGACTTGGATGCTAATAAGAAGTTATGAATTTGAACACTGGACTGGATGTATTTATATTCATGGATTTCGTGACACACATTGTATCTGGGCCCTGTTCTTTCAATGTATCTGGTGTCTGTTATTTTAACTTCTGCCAAATGTGTAAAGCAGACTCAACTTCTTACTGTGGGGTTTCAGATATGGGGCTTTCCTTTG
This sequence comes from Rhineura floridana, assembly GCF_030035675.1. Classification (NCBI taxonomy): domain Eukaryota; kingdom Metazoa; phylum Chordata; class Lepidosauria; order Squamata; family Rhineuridae; genus Rhineura; species Rhineura floridana. The sequence goes on along the minus strand of NC_084484.1, from coordinate 140,129,227 downwards.
TTGCTCAAACATTACCGTCACTTCTCATGCACTGAGAAGACTTCCAGAGAACATAGAGAGTTTAAGGCAGGGGAAAAAAACACATCATGGAATACACGGGGCAGGATATAAATTTAGTTTGGGCATGTTGCAGGGCATGTACGTCTGTTTACATTTTGTTCTGTGGCACCTGCAGGAATATTTTGCCCAATTAAATGCTGCAACACCTCATTGACCTGTTCCCGGCTATTCCAGTCCTCCTCCTGACACTTCGAAGAAAAGCAGAGGCAATAACAATGTTGGCTTCATTGTTCAGCTGGGACTAGAGGGAGATGAAACTGCCGGGGGGGGGGGTAGCACAGTGGAGAGTGCTTGTCCCCTGAATTAGTACAAGGTGTTGATGCCAGAAATGCCAGTGCACTGAGCAGACATCTAAAACACATGCATGCACACACAGACCTTTTCTTCACAAATTTGTCGGTAATAGCTGGCTATCCTTCCTTGCTGCACATACGCTCTTATGGACTTTTGCCTTTTTCAAATAAAGGCAGAGATAGAGATATGCTTGTATACAGTTTCTGGAACTTTCTGTGTCTGGAATTGGACCTTGATAAGTATTCTGATGCTAGACTCGTGCAGAACTCCTGAGTTCTTTAGTATAGCATTTAGAGATCAGAGAAGATGAAATGTTGCAACAGGAACATAGGAAGCTGCCATATATTGACCCAGACCACTGGTCCATCTAGCACAGAATTGTTTATACATGGACTGACAGCAGCTCATCCAGGATTCAAATATGAGCTTTCCTAAGTCCTATCTGGAGAGGGCAGGGGCTGAACATGGGACATTTTGCATGCAAAACGTGTTCTGTCATTGAGGTCCAGCCTCTCCCCTCAGACTTCATAATGCACATCTCCACTGTTTTAAAGCATTCAAAGCACCATGAACTCCATGGCCATCTTGTTTTTCATAACCTAGAATACTGTAGCATGCTGATAGCAGATTAGCCACAGGACATATCACATAATGGGTCCTCATTCAGACAACATGGTTCCATATGGATGCCATTGTGAAATCTTGCAAACTCATTGAATGCTGCAAAATTGGTGTGTGTCCCGTTCAGAACCGAAAGAATGAGGCTGGAGTGTGTGTGCAAGTAAATCTCGTTTTATTAGAATAATGGATACATCAAAGGCATTGCGCTTCATAGGAAACCCTACACTAACTCACGCAAGTCCCTAACTATACTCTAGACATGCTCTGCAGCGTGTGAAGGAAGTTGACTCAACGACCCCCCACTGGGAGCGGCAGGCTTATATAGGAAATGTTTTTGAACGTAATCTCTGACTCCTTCATAATTCCTGTCTTTGCCCTGTCCGTTTCTCGCGGCGACGGGAACGAGGAGACAGGGGACGCGCATCCAACAGCTCATCTGAAGACACCTGCTCCCGAGTAACAGGCTCGAGGTCAGGGGGCGTTGCCATGCTGGAATCCTCCTGGGAACTGCTTGGAAAAGGAGGAGCTGCACTGACTCTGAAGCTTCCTCCCCCAAGTCCTCTGCATCAACTGGGGGCGGTGCGCTCAGCTCCTCAGAAAGGGTGTTACTCGTGGGAACTGGCTGAAGAGCAGGCTGCCCCCCTCCCGCATGATCCTGCTCAGACACAACAAACCTTAACTCGGCTTCTTCTGGCTGCGGAGGTGCCTGAAACTCATGCCTCCTCCCTTCCTGTCCCTTCTGAGTTGGCTGCAGCGCAACAGTGTGGCCTTCTTCACATTCAGTATGTTGATGTTGCATTGTACTTTTTCTTTTCAGTTCTGCTCCATTGAATCCCATTTCCTTGGTTGCTTAACAAACCTTATTTATATAAAAACTTTTTAAAATGTTATTATTATTTTTTTTTGCATGGCTTCATGCTGAGGTCAGTTATATCTCAGTACAATGAATCAGGTACTGAAGACGCCCTCAGCGTTTTCGCGAGTCCAAAATCTGTTCTACTTCGTATTCCTCCTCCCCCTCCACCAACAACGGCAGTGCGGGCTCCACTCGCGGACGGTGAGGGTCGGGGGCAGCGTCCTTGGTCAACAATGCCCTGTGGAAGACTGGATGCATCTTGAAGGTGGGTGGCAATTTTAGTCTGTAAGCCACAGGGTTAATCTGAGCCTCCACCTCAAAGGGCCCTACATGCTGATCCTGCAGTTTACGACACTGGCCAGGCATAGCTAGGAAACGTGCAGAGATCCAGACCTGGTCTCCCACTCGTATGTGGTCCCCCTCTCTCCAATGCTGATCAGCTGCACGTTTGTAATCCGCTTTGGCCTGTTCTAGTTGCTCTTGGAGTAGCTGTTGCATAGAGTGGAGTTCCTGCAAGTAATCCTCAGCAGCTGGGACTGAGAGACTGTCCTTTGGGGCAGGGAAGGCTCGGGGGTGGTAGCCAAAATTGGCGAAGAAAGGAGTCTGTTGCGTGTGCGAATGCACAGCATTATTATAGGCAAATTCTGCTAAATGCAGGTAGGACATCCAGTTGTCCTGCTGATATCCCACAAAACAACGTAAATATTGTTGCAACACTGCGTTGACCCTCTCGGACTGCCCATCCGTTTCGGGATGATGGGCGGACGACAGTCTCAACTCACTTTGCAGCAACTTCCACAACACTTGCCAAAAACGCGAGGTGAATTGTGTGCCCCGATCGGAAACCAGGCTGTCTGGCAGACCGTGCAGCCGATACACATTTTGCACGTACAACTTGGCAGTGTCTTGAGCGCTTGGAAGCCCTGCACACAGAATGAAGTGAGCCATTCTCGAGAAGGCATCAACGACCACCAAAACTGTGGTTTTCCCCTGCGAAGGTGGAAGGTCTGTTATAAAATCCATAGTAATCATTCGCCAAGGTCCTCCTGGGGTAGGGAGGGGTTCCAGTAGCCCCGGTGGCTTCCCGGTGGCATGTTTAGCCCTCATGCAAGTGGGGCAAGAGAGAACGTAATGCTCTACGTCCTTCTTCACCTTGGGCCACCAGAACTCCCGAGTGACAGCTTGAATGGTCTTAAAAACCCCAAAGTGGCCTGCCGTGGGGGCGTCATGGCACTGACATAGTACTCTCCCTCGCAGTTCTCTGGGGGGCACATAAACAGCTTCCTGATGGTGCAGTATGCCATCCTTCCATATAAGGTCCTTCTGTTCTGCCTGGGGTGACGTGCCCTCTTCGACCCGCTGCTCCTGCATGAAAGGATCCTGTTGTTGCGCATCATGCACTTCAGCTTCCCAAGAATCTTGGCAGGCTCCTACTACTCCCTGCTCGGGAGGGATTATGTACTGTAACGGTCTTGGGGTGGGATCCCTCAGAAATTCTGGATTCCTCGAGAGGGCATCAGCCCGCTTATTCTGTGCTTGGGAGATATAATGAATTTTAAAATGGAACCGTGCAAAGAACTGAGCCAGCGCACTTGCCTCTGGTTGAGTTTATGGGCGGTATGAAGACTCTCTAGATTACGATGGTCCGTGCGCACCTCAATTTCATGCTGCGCCCCTTCCAGATGGTGTCTCCAGGCTTCAAAGGCATCCCTAATGGCTAATAGCTCCTTTTCCCACACAGTGTAGTTTTGTTCAGAGTCGGTTAGCTTTCTGGAAAAGTAAGCACAAGGCATCAGTTCTCCCCCTTTCTGGGCCGGTTGCAAAAGAACCCCTCTGATCGTGACGTCCGACGCATCCGTCTCTACCACAAAAGGGAGCGCCAGGTCGGCATGCTGTAGTATGGGTTCGGTAGCAAACCTTCGCTTCAGGCTCTCGAAAGCCTCTTGTGCAGCTTCTGTCCAGTGGAAAGGTCCTGAGCCCTTCAGGCAATCCGTGAGCGGGGTGGTCTGATGGGAGTAGTTGGCTATGAAACGATGGTAGTAATTTGCAAAGCCCAAGAAGCGTTGCAAATCCTTCTTGGTCTTGGGGGGTTGCCACGTGAGTACACAATGAACTTTCTCTGGGTCCATTTCTACTCCTGCTGGAGAGATCCGATACCCCAGAAAGTCCAACGTGGTTAGGTCAAACCCACACTTTTCCAGTTTCGCGTAAAGATGGTGTTCCCGTAACTTCTGCAGCACTGCACGCACATGTGAGTCATGTTCCTTGGGAGTATCTGAGTAAATCAAAATATCATCCAGATAAACTATCATGAAGCGGTCCACAAAGTCCCGGAAGATGTCATTCATGAAACTTTGGAAGACTCCAGGTGCTCCCGACAACCCATATGGCATTACTAAATACTCAAACTGACCATAACGGGTCTTAAATGCTGTCTTCCATTCATGGCCTGCCTTAATCCTCACCAAGTTGTAAGCTCCTCTCAAGTCCAGTTTTGTGAAAATTTTGGCGGAACGCAACCTCTCCGACATTTCCCTAATGAGCAGCAGCGGGTAACTATTGGGGATAGTGAGCTGGTTTAGGACCCGATAATCATTACAGGGACGGAGCTCCCCCCCTTTTTCCTTGACAAACAGCAGGGGTGCACCAGCGGGGGACTGCGAAGGGCGAATGAAGCCTTTTTTCAAATTGGCGTCCAGAAACTCCCTTAACGCTGCCAACTCTGGTTCAGATAGAGAGTAGATCCACCCGGCGGGGATGAGTGCTCCAGGCACCAAATCAATGGCACAATCATAGGGACGGTGAGGAGGGAGTTGCTCCGCTTCCTTTTTATCGAAGACGTCCCGAAAACTCCCATACTTGGTGGGCAAGGTTATCTCCCTTGGGGGAGACGGTCCTGCCAACACCTGTGGCTCCTCGTCAGGCTGGTAATGTTGATGGCAGTACTTGGAGGTAAAAACCACCACAGCTTCATCCCAAAAGATTGTGGGGTTGTGTCTAACCAGCCAAGGCATACCTAACACCACCGGGAAACGCGGCAAGGACGCCACATAGAACGACAGGTCTTCCTGATGCCCAGGGACCTTCACTTCCACAGACTCGGTCACCCAAGTCACCCCCCTAGACTTCAGAGGCCGGCCATGTATAGTTTCCACTGCCAACGGCTGGCTCAGTTCTCTTGTGGGAATAGCGTGGTGTAGTGCCAACTCCCGGTCTATGAAACAAGAGGATGCTCCGCTGTCGATCATAGCCTTGGCTAAGAAGCTCTCGCCTGAGGATAGGGCGATGCGAATGGGCAACAGAAGGGCCCCTTGGGAGGGAAGGGGTCGTAACGGAGGCTCAGTGTCTGTAGCACCCCCTAACTCTCTAGCCTCTACAAGAGCTGGGATGTGAAGTTTTCCGGCAGCTGGGATCTTCCGGCTTTGGCTGCACAATTTCTGGCGAGGTGTCCAGACTTTCCGCAATAGAGACACAGTCCTTCCCTCCGGTGTCTTTCCCTCTCCTCCTCTGTCAATCTCGGTCTAGCCCTGCCAATCTGCATGGCTCCTCTCCCAAGACAGTAGGGATGCCAGGATTGGGCACGGGGCGCGCACGGGGCAGCGGAGCAGCAACCTGACTCCGTGAAGGCTCCATTCTTCTCTCCAACTTTCTTCCTTCTAAGCGGCTGTCTATCTGCAAACTCAGTTGAATCAAACCCCTCAGTGAGTCGGGGTGTGTGGAACACGCCAGTTCATCCAACACTTCTGGACTCAGTCCATTTCTGTAGAAGTACATCAAGGCTGGGTCATTGTACTCCGTCTCCTGAGACAAAACATGAAAAGCATTCGTGTATTGCCCTACAGACCCCTTTCCCTGTCTCAGGGTCCCTAACTGGCGGGCAACCGTCTCCTTCCTCTGGGGGTCTCGGAACATGTCCCCCATTGCATTCTTGAAGGCATCAAACTGGCTCAATATCTGGTCATTGCGAATCAAATACGGGGTGGCCCATTTTGCCGCTTCCCCTTCCAATAAACTGATGATGAACGCCATCATCAGTTGGGAACTCAGCTCTGCGCACTTGAATGTACAACTCACATTGGGCTAGAAATGTGGCAAACTGTTCACTCTGGCCCCCGTACTGCACGGGTAGCCCCACTGGAGACTTCACAGGGGCGGCTGCCCCGGGAGGCTCCGCCTGGACTTGGGCGACAAAGGCATGGAGATTCTGGTTATCCACTTGCAAGGCTTGCGTTGCGACTCTGAGGTTTTGATTCTCGGCTTGTAGGGCTTGCGTAGTCACTCGGAGGTTCTGGATCTCGGCATACAAGGCTTCCATGGTGATAGGTACTCCCCCTCTGGCTCCGTTCTGGTCCATGTCATCCGCCATGGGAACAGGTTCGAGTAGGGATGGTGGTTGAGTCAAACTGTCCCGTTCAGAGCCGAAAGAATGAGGCTGGAGTGTGTGTGCAAGTAAATCTCGTTTTATAAGAGTAATGGATACATCAAAGGCATTGCGCTTCATAGGAAACCCTACACTAACTCACACAAGTCCCTAACTATACTCTAGACATGCTCTGCAGCGTGTGAAGGAAGTTGACTCAACGACCCCCCACTGGGAGCGGCAGGCTTATATAGGAAATGTTTTTGAACGTAATCTCTGACGCCTTCGTAATTCCTGTCTTTGCCCTGTCCGTTTCTCGCGGCGACGGGAACGAGGAGACAGGGGACGCGCATCCAACAGCTCATCTGAAGACACCTGCTCCCGAGTAACAGACTCGAGGTCAGGGGGCGTTGCCATGCTGGAATCCTCCTGGGAACTGCTTGGAAAAGGAGGAGCTGCACTGACTCTGAAGCTTCCTCCCCCAAGTCCTCTGCATCAACTGGGGGCGGTGCGCTCAGCTCCTCAGAAAGGGCGTTACTCGTGGGAACTGGCTGGAGAGCAGGCTGCCCCCCTCCCGCACGATCCTGCTCAGACACAACAAACCTTAACTCGGCTTCTTCTGGCTGCGGAGGTGCCTGAAACTCATGCCTCCTCCCTTCCTGTCCCTTCTGAGTTGGCTGCAGCGCAACAGTGTGGCCTTCTTCTCATTCAGTATGTTGATGTTGCATTGTACTTTTTCTTTTCAGTTCTGCTCCATTGAATCCCATTTCCTTGGTTGCTTAACAAACCTTATTTATATAAAAACTTTTTAAAATGTTATTATTATTTTTTTTTGCATGGCTTCATGCTGAGGTCAGTTATATCTCAGTACAATATGAAATGCTGCTAACAAAACATTAATTTAATCAGCACTTTGCTGGTGAAATCCGAACACTATCAACTATGTTCTCAGAAAGCAAGTACAACAATACTTCTCAGCTGATCTGGCCAATGTTATTTACATGTTTTAGTGAGGCTCCTCTTTTGAGATGGCTTTTTTTCAAGCACAAGACGGAAGCTTGGAAGAATTGTTTTTATTATAAATATTTCACCATCAGTTCAAATGTATCTGTAGAACTCATATTCTGTCTTATTCAGTGAGGGCCAGTTACCCAGCGATTATATGACTCAACCAACCCAAGTTGATATTTTTGGCTTCATACATGCTCCAACATGATTGATTAGTTGATTAACAGTTCCATTCCATTCTCAGCTTATGCTGTCTGGTTGATAATACAGTATTGATCAAGATCCCTTGCCTCAGAGGATCTCAAAGACATGCAAACTTCAGGGATCCGTGCCAGCACTGCACAGTTATGCCAGCATAACCCTAAACACTGGTGCAAGTGGCAAAACAGGTAACATTGGTCAGAGATGAGCAGAACTATGCTCTTTCAAAGACTGATCCATCCACCCCACAGCAACAGTGAAGTTACACCAGCAGAAGATGTAGTGTATGTTAAAACAGGCCCTTTGAACTCAATGGGACGCCCAAAACCTCTGGTGTCCCTTCCCCTGTTCCACCTCCACTGCCACAGTGGAGAATAGGACTTCGTCTAACTCTATAGGCAATAATGGCACTGCAGTAGCAGTAGGTAAAAACCCCAGCCACACACCTCAGATGGCCAGTGCATGTAATGGGGCTATATCACTTTGTCGTATGCCTAGAGCACACATCTGAGAACTTTGGTGAAAGGGCACAAAAAGGAAGCATTTTGCAAAAACATCCAATAGGCAGGGCTTCAGGGCACATTAAATACCTTCAGAGTACCCCAGTTCAGGAACCCAGAGGTAAATACCTAAGAGAAAACTCAACTCCAGTGCTACATCTGGCACTGTGAAGACAGCACTCCACTCAGAGTTAAACAAGCAGGGGAAAACCTTGCCCTAAAATATGACTTTGGCACATGTATTCCAATATCCCACCTTGCATTATGTGAGGAACTGGTGAAAAATTCTCCCCCTGCCCCCCCCCCCTCGGTAGCAGCAGTGTCTCTCATACTGGGGGCACAGAGTAAGTATGCAACATGCAGAAAGAGGGCACTGCTGGCCATGAGACCACAAATGCAAGTAAGTTGCCACCATGTACTGGTGATGACAATGGCATACATTATTGTTCCTCACTACTGATGGTGTTTTTTTTAAATGCAAATATTTTCCTGTACAACAGGGAAAGGCAAGATATTAACAAGTAGTTGCTTTGGTCTCATTAGAGTCAAGAAATTTAACTCTGATCTTTACCATAACATAAGGACTCTGATCTATAGATTTGTGACTGGAATGTTGGAACCCTTCAGTAGTGAAACGTGAGGTTCTGAAATATGAAAAATATTTGAGTCTGCCATTGAATCTCAGTTCAGTGGCCATTGTGAACTTATCCTAAACCCCAGCCACACTCAGTTATTTCTTCCCAGAAGATTTTATCACATCTATTATTTACTCCCGACTCTTCCTCTATAAGATTAATCTCCAACCTCCACATGTGTAAACCCAGCAGGATTGATATTTTGGTGTTATCTAAAAGCCATCTGACATGAGCTGACAAATTCTCAAGATGTCTGTTTTTCTGTAAAGGAGCTGACTGTCTAGAGAAAATCTTTTTCTGTACCAGTTATGAAGGCTGCGTGTGAATAATGAACATCCATGTCTGCCACAAACTTAGAGGGCTGTTGCTTTCAAAAATGGACATCTGGAAGTTTTCTTGCTCACTTCCCATGGCCATATGTGGCATTGTTTGAAGAATCTCTTATCTTTCACATATTAATGATAAAGTGACCAACCCAAAATCAAGGCATATTGTAGCAATGTGGTCTACATAACACAATGCTCAAATCTTTATCTGTTTGCATCCATTCATCTTTTGTCCATTTCAGCCATGAAACTTGCACATTTGATGAAGGACTTTCCTCCCAGTAATGGGTTGGAGTGAATTTTGTTATGAAACGTAACAAAATAATATTTGATATTCATCCTAAAACAGAGTTTGGGAAGCTTTCATCCTCCAGATGGGGTATCTGTGGCCCTCCAGATCACAACTCCCATCCTCCATGACCATTGGTTATGCTGGCTGGGGCTGATGGTAGTTGCAATCCAACAACTGGTAGGAAGGGAGGGATATAAATCTAATAGACAGACAGACAGACAGACAAACATTTGGAGGGCCACAGGCTCCTCATCTTCAAACAGGTTTGATAACAGTTTCCTGTACTGCTCCATCTTTCACAATGAATAAATGTTCAAGTAATCGTTTCTGGCAAATGTAGACCAAATTATATTTATTGCATAATACCAGTAGTGATAGCTACTGGTATTATCATAAGATAAACTGAGTACATCATTTGGACAATGAATTTAAAATATTGCTATTCAAGCCTGCTTGTGGAAAATTCCAGTTTGAGGTGCTAGTCTATCATGTACACATTTCTTAAACCAGGGGTTGCCGAACTGTGGTCTATGGACCACCATTGGTCTGCAAGCTTCATTCAGAGTGCCTGTACAAATACAATTAAAAATCATACAACATCTAGCATAATGCATTACAATGGCTGCAAAAGGCAGAAAAAGCATTAAGCGGTCTGTCAAGGCCTTTGGAAATTTTCAAGTAGTAAAAAGAAAAATGGGGGGGAAAGTTTGGGAACCACTGCCCTAGATCATTTCATGCAGGGACCCTGGTGGGGCACAAAATCCCAAGTAAACCAACTTGGGATAAAGAAGTGCAAATTCTACTCATAGAGGCTTTGCGTCTGCACAGCACTGCATGTTCTGCTGAATAAATACCTGGAAATATGAATGCAAGGGGATTCAAAGAAGTCAAATTATGTCATCAGGTGTTATCCATTCTTCCTTCAGCTTGAGGGATGCAAGATCAAGCCATATCAGTGGGGATTAAAACATCTGTCCTCTACAACTGGATCATGAAGGAGGCTGCTGGCCTGGTGTGTTTTAGTATGATGACCCAAGCTAAATGATGAGCTGTGGCTCAAATGAATCTGCATGATGATGATGACAACGATGTAAAACAAGAATGGGGAACCTGTGTCTCTCCAAATGTTTTTGGACCACAATTTCTATTATCCCTGACCACTGGCCAGGCTAGGTGGGGCTGAAGGGAGCTGGAGTCAAACAACATCTGGAGGGCCACAGGTTCCCCATCTCTGATGTAAAAGGTAGTTCATATACAGAGTTCATATTAATTGGGATTCCCTCCTGTTATGTGTGTGGCAGTAGTAAAATAACATAAGCAGCTGTTGAAATGCTTGTTAAATGTAATAATGTTTTCCACATTAAGAAAAATATTACACGTACAAAAAAGTATCTCCATGTACCCTCTCCCTTGCATGCACACACACAAATTGAAGTCTCCTGGTGGGGGGATGAAAACACAAAACAATTCCTCAGAATCAGTTTATACAATTGGAGATCTGGTGGCCTGTTTTCTTTGCATCTTGGTGGCATACAGAGAGTGTAAATACAATTTAGTACAACAAATTATGCTGCTCCCAAATCCTTGAAACAGGTTACACCACCAGATGTTTCCTCATAGCTTCTGGTGGGACTGTTAGTGCTTGCCTGCTGTTCCTAACTCTGATACTGTTTGGAAACAAAATGATCCCAGATTAAATTCCCAAGGCACCCGACCTTGTTGACGGTTGTTTAGGATCAAACATATGCACGAAACACTGACCTAAAAAAATTAGCTCCGTGAATGCTACCGTTCATTTGCAAACTGCCCATAAAAAGACATTTCCAAGCATCTCAAACAATTTGTTTCAGTTCAGAGCCCAAATGTTGTTAGTGTAATGTAAGATACTGCATAGTGAAAGCCTCCATGGCGTTCCTGCATGCCAACCTACCTGGGTGGATGAAAACATAGTGAGGTCAGAATTGGAGTGGTAACACCAGTACCCAAATATGGTGACATCCACACATAGCCCCAGTCCCTGTGAAAGATTTATGGCTGTGAAAGAAAGGAGAATGTTTATCCTTCATGTTTCATACCCACAGGGGTTTTGACAAACTCATGAAGGATAAGGCTATCAGTGCCTACTAGCCAAGATGGCTGTTTACCACCTCCAGTATCGGAAATAGTATGCCTTAAGAATACCAGTTGGTCTCTGTGAGAGAACAGGATGCTAGACCAGATGGGCCTTTGGCCTGATCCAGCACAGCTCATATGTTCTTACTTGTTCCATTTCTGAATGATACCTCAACAGTATATTCATAATTATTTATTCAACAAAGAAAAGAGTGCACTTACACAATTTCTCTCGTGTGCTTTTTTTCATGGTTGGAAAGGTTTTCCTTCTGATTGAAGTTATATCTGGAGCAAAGTGATCTCTAGAATAAGGAGAATCAACAAACAGTCCTGTGGCACCTTAAAGACTAGCATATCTATTATGGCACAAGTTTTAGTGAGCAACAGATGCATGAAGTGTTATTTTGAGTTACTGGTAAATATATCTAATTGGAGAGTCAAAATTGTAAGAATTGTCTAAGAAAGCTTAAGCTATAGTCTTTAAGGTGCCACCACAGTCTTTGTTGTTTTTGCCGCAACAGTCTAACATGGCTACCTCTCTGGAAATGGTTGCAATAAAGAGTTTTCATCATTTTTAAACTAAAGGCCATATTGTATCGAACGCTGCAGCTCTGCTGGAGCAAGGGACAATGGAACTTCCTCTTCTGTCCCCTTCAGCCTCCCATGCACCCTCAAAATAAGCTCAGGTTGGGGAAGCCTCAGGAGCAGTTTTGGGGAGCATGGGGGAAAGGAGAAGAGGAAAGAGAAGTCCCGTTGCACCAGCAAATCCTCACTGGTTCAGCATTGCATACAACCCTTAACTTTTGCCCTTTTTAATCTACTCTCATGATGAGCAAATAATACTCTCATAACACAATCCTATGCATGTCTTGTTTGAAGTAAGCTGCACACCATTCAGTGGGACTTACTCCCAGGTAAATGTATATAGGATTGCAGCCTTATTTGCTTGTACTTGCCAGAAAAGATCTATTAATCGCTTCAAACCTTTCATCAAAATATTTTTCTCCAGCTTGCCTGAATGGAGGGAGAAGCAGGACACCACCATTCTCCCCACTGGCTTAGCTCAGCTGCCATTTGGTTCTTCCTCTCTGTCATCTTTTAGTAAATACGCCATTTGGCTGCAGGAGAGAGATATAAGAGACAGCAGGGCCCACTCCTTCCCCTTAGCTAAGAGGTCAGCTGCCATTTGGCTCCTCCCCTCCTCCAACAGTTTCCATTTAAGTTGGACATTATAAGTTACAGCTATGTAACTTTAAGATCTGGTGTCCGAGTTTCATGTTTTGTTTTCCCCTTCCCCCCATCCCTTCTTCCTTTTGTGCCAGGTATTGTCAGGCCCAGGATGTGACTCAGGAACCAGACCAACGGCTGTAGTTAATTCGTGTTTTATTAGGGTAATGTCCAAACAAAGACTGCGTTTTCTCATGAAGCAATACAGGGATACAGGTCCTGCGGCATTGGGAGAAAGTTGACAGAGCAAGGGACTTCTTCCCGCCTGTTCTTTAAGAAGGGGCCAAACGGGCGCGCAATCTTTCACTCCTCCTTAACTGCCCCTCAGGTACTGCCCGCCTTCCCCCCCTTCTCTCCTGTCTTTTCAGCTGTCTGCGTGTGCGCGGTGAGGGGGGAAGCATCACCCCCTCCTCTTCTGAAGTTTCCGATTCCAGGATGGGGGATAGGGGAGGGGCTGATGGTAAACTGCCTCCCCGCTTTTCGGCTGTGAGCAGCCCTCCCTCTTTCCCCTCTTGCTCTGAGCCTGAAAGAGGGGGAGGCGTGAGAATGTCCAGGGAGGGCTCAGGCTCCCCGTCGCTAAGCGACCTTATCACTGGCAGTTCCTCTGTTTCGTCTTCGCTCCAAAGGGGGGAAGTTCCTCCCCCTTCCCTCTGCCATCCATCCGAATACTCTTCTCCCAACTCTCCGGGATCCAGCTCCCCGGGATTGGGACCCCAGCTCTGCCTTCTGACACCATCCCCCCTCCCAGGCTGTGCCCCCCTCCCCTTGTCTGGCTTGGGACAGTGGGGAAAACGTTGATGGAAAAGTTTTACCAATTCTGGAGCATGCACATCAGCTGCATCTTCCCATGATCTGTCAGCCACCCCATAGCCTTTCCAGTGAATCAAGTACTGCAGCTTGTGGCGTCTGATCCTGGAATCTAAGATCTCCTCAACTTCAAACTCAAGCTGCTCATTTACCAGGAGTGGAGCTCCGGGAGGTTCCTCCGGCCGTAACTCACTGGGAGGGGCGGCTTTCGTTAAGAGGGATCGATGGAACACAGGATGTATTTTAAACGTGTCAGGCAGCTTCAGTCAGTACGCCACGGGATTGATTTGAGTTTCTATTTCGAAAGGACCCACCCTCCTGTCTTGTAATTTTCTACATTTGCCCGGCATCTGGAGGAAGTGGGTGGACAGCCATACCTGGTCTCCTGGTTGAAGGGGGGGCCCCTCCTTCCTGTGCAGGTCAGCAACTCTCTTGTACTCCGTTTTGGCTTCGTTTAACTGCTGTTTCAGTGTCTGTTGCGAAGAAGAACGGGGTTTGTTGAGTGCTGGAGTGCAGAGAATTGTTGTAGGCGAACTCTGCAAAATGCAAATATGATACCCAGTCAGTCTGTTGATAGGACACATAACTTCGTAAATATCTTTCCAAAATGGCGTTCAAGCGTTCCGTCTGCCCATCTGTCTGGGGGTGATGGGCGGAGGAGAGTTTTAATTCCGTCTGCAACTGTTTCCACATTGCTCTCCAAAATTTGGCTGTGAACTGAGTTCCTCGGTCTGAGACTATGCTGTTTGGCAATCCATGCAGCCGGTAGACTTCTTTTATGAATAACTTGGCCGTTTCTTTAGCCTCTAAGGCCCCTGCACAAGGAAGAAAGTGTGCCATTTTGGTAAGTAGATCCACCACTACTAAGATGGCTGTCATTCCTTGGGACTTGGGTAGATCAGTTATAAAATCCATGGAGAGGTCCTTCCAGGGTTCGTGTGGGACAGGCAATGGTTGTAACAGTCCTGCTGGTGTCCCTGTTTGTGTTTTTGTCCGCAGACAGACAGAGCAGGACTTTACATAACTCTCAATATCCCGACGCATTTTAGGCCACCAGAAGTCCTTGGCCACGTTCTGAATGGTCTTGTAAATCCCAAAGTGTCCCGCTGTGATGGAATCATGACACTGGCGTAGGATTCTGAGCCTTAATTCCCCTTCTGGCACATATCTGGCGGTTTTGAACCATAACAGTCCATTTCTCCAGTGAAAGGTTACTTCTGAGTCTTGACCTTGTCCCGTCTCCTGCTGATATTTTAGCATGTCTGCATCTTCTTGTTGTGCCTTTTTGAGTTCCTCTTCCCATGAAGGCTGGCATACTCCCAACGTTAATTTCTCTGGCGGGATTACGTACTGAGGCTGGTCCTCGGATTCACTTTCTTTGTATTGTGGCTGTCTGGATAAGGCATCCGCTCTCTGGTTTTTGGCTTGGGCATGGTAAGTAATCTGGAAGTTAAACCTAGTGAAGAACTGGGACCATCTTATCTGTCTCTGGTTCAGCTTTCTGGCGGTTTGGAGGCTTTCAAGATTCTTGTGGTCGGAGCGCACTTCAATTCGATGAGAGGTCCCCTCTAGGTATTGTCTCCAGTTTTCAAAAGAGTCCTTGATGGCCAGCAGCTCCTTCTCCCAAACTGTGTAGTTCTTCTCTGCAGGCTTTAACTTCCGAGAGAAGTACGCACAGGGGTGCAGCTCCTTCCCTTCTTGGTCTAATTGTAGCAGGACCCCCCCGATGGCAAAATCTGAAGCATCTGCTTCCACTACGAAAGGGCGGTTCGGATCAGCAAAGCGCAGAATGGGCTCAGTAGCAAACCTTCTCTTCAGCTCCTCAAAGGCCTCGGTGGTGTTCTCTGTCCATTGAAACTTCTTCCCCCTTAAACAGTCAGTCAGAGGAGCTGTTAATTTGGAAAACCCTGGAATGAACTTTCTGTAATAATTGGCAAACCCCAAAAACCGTTGTACATCCTTTTTGGTGACAGGTTGGCCCCAGTCCAATATGCAGCTTACTTTCCCTGGGTCCATCTCCACGCCTTCCGCTGAGATTCGATATCCAAGGAAGTCTAGAGACTTGAGGTCAAATCCACATTTCTCTAATTTAGCATACAGGTGATTTTCTCTCAGTCTCTTCAACACCGTCTTCACATGCTGGTTGTGGTCTTCCTGGTTCTTTGAGAACACCAGGATATCATCTAAGTAACAGATTACATACGTGTCCAACAAGTCTCTAAACACGTCGTTCATGAATTTTTGAAAAATTTCTGGACTTCCACAAAGCCCGAACGGCATGACCAGGTATTCATACTGTCTGTAAGCGGTCAAGAATCCTGTTTTCCATTCATCTCCCTCCTTCATTCTGATCAGATTGTACGCTCCTCTCAAATCCAACTTCGTGAAGATTTTTGCAGAGCGCAGTCGGTCCAGCAACTCTGAGATCAGGGGCAGCGGGTAGCTGTTGGGGATGGTGATCTGGTTCAATGCGCGATAGTCGTTACAGGGTCTGAGTTCCCCCCCTTCTTTTTCACAAACAATAGTGGCGCTCCAGCAGGGGATTGTGAGGGGCGTATGAATCCTCACCTCAGGTTTTTATCCAGGAATTCCTTCAGGGCCTCCCTCTCATTCTCTGTGAGAGAGTAGATTCTCCCTGATGGGATGCTGGCTCCTGGCACTAGGTCAATTGCACAGTCGTAAGGGCGGTGGGGGGGGTAAAGTCTCTGCCTCTTTTTCATCAAACACATCTTTGAATTCTTCATACTTTGGCGGCAGGGTCACTTGCTCGATCTCTTGCACTGCCCCCGCTAAGGTGTTCTTGTTTCCTTCAGGTTGACAGTTCTCCTGGCAATACTGTGAGGTGAACCACACCACCGCCTCCTTCCAACTTATTTTGGGTTCATGCTTTGCTAGCCAGGGCATTCCCAGAATCACCTCAAAGTTCGAGAGATCTGACACATATAGCGAAATGAACTCTTCGTGCCCAGGGATTTGAAGTTTCACTTCCTCCGTGGCTTGTGTCACCCCTCCTGACTTCAGGGGTCTCCCATCGATAGTCTCCACAGCTAGGGGAGCGTCCAGTTTCCACTGGGAAATTCCATGACGCTTGACTAACTTTGCATCAATAAAATTTGTGGAGGCTCCACTGTCAATTAAGGCAGTGGAATTAAACACCACTCCTCTGGAAGTTGTAATCCGAATAGGCAAGACCAACACCCCCTTTGAGGGAGGTTGGATCGTTGGGGGGCCTTTATACAACGCTGCCCCCAGTCCACCGGCCTGCACGTGGACTGGGTGTTCTAGTTTCCCGACGGCTCGGCTTTCCCCCCTTTCAGTCCACAGTCTCTGGCCACATGGCCCGGCTTTGAACAATAAAAGCATAAACGTTCCCGGTGTCGTCTTTCCTTTTCTTCTTCCGACAGTCTTGGCCTAGCCCCTCCCTGTCCCTCAGTTGCATTACCTGCCATCCCTGCAGTGGGAAGGGTCTTGTTGCGGGATGCCGAGGCTGAGTATCTCGGGACCTCCTGCTTCCTTTCCAGGCGCCTTCCTTCCATCCGGTGATCTATCTGTAGGCATAGCCGGATGAGCCCTGGTAGGTCAGCGGGGGGGGAGGTCCTGGCCAACTCATCCAGGATTTCAGCATTTAATCCACTCTGGTACATAAACATCAGGGCGGCATCATTGTAACCAGTTTCCTGGGACAGAATTTTAAAAGCGTTAGTGTACTTGGAAACAGTCCCTTTAGCTTGCTTCAGAGCGCCTAGTTGCCGCGCTACTGTTTCAGCCCTTTGCAGGTCTTGAAACATCTCGGTCATCTCCTGTATAAATCCTCTGTACCTTCCTAAGACAGTATCCTTTCTCACGAGATACGGAGTCACCCATTTTGCAGCTTTTCCCTCCAGGAGGCTAATCATGAAAGCTACTTTAGCCCCATCGTCTGGAAATTCCGTGTGCCTGACATCCAGATATAACTCACATTGAGCCACGAAGGTTGCCAACTGATCACTTTGTCCCGCGTATTTTGGGGGCAATCCAATGGGAACCTTTACTACGGCAGCTGGAGGGGCTGTTCGTATCTGGTCTATCGTGGCCTTCAAGGTTTGATTATCCGTCTTCAGCGCCTTGACTGCTGCTAGCAGGGCTTGAACATCCGTCTGCAAATCAGCTACCTTAGTCCTCAAGAGTTCCACTTCTTCCGTCTCAGAAGTGGGGTTCGTCCCCCCCGCTGCTCCCTTTGACATCTTGTCCCAGTCAAGTGAAGAGAGCGTTGAGGGTGATTTAGGTGGCTCTGTCAAGCTGTCAGGCCCAGGATGTGACTCAGGAACCAGACCAACGGCTGTAGTTAATTCGTGTTTTATTAGGGTAATGTCCAAACAAAGACTGCGTTTTCTCATGAAGCAATACAGGGATACAGGTCCTGCGGCATTGGGAGAAAGTTGACAGAGCAAGGGACTTCTTCCCGCCTGTTCTTTAAGAAGGGGCCAAATGGGCGCGCAATCTTTCGCTCCTCCTTAACTGCCCCTCAGGTACTGCCCGCCTTCCCCCCCCTTCTCTCCTGTCTTTTCAGCTGTAGATCATGACAGCCAGTGTGGCATAGTGGTTGGAGTGTTAGACGATGACTTGGGAGACCAGGGTTTGAATCTTCACACAGCCATGAAGCTCACTGGGTGACTTTGGGCCAGTCACTGCCTCTCAGCCTCAGAAGAAGGCAATGGTAAACCACCTCTGAATACTGCTTAAAATGAAAACCCTATTCATAGGGTCGCTGTAAGTTGGAATCGACTTGAAGGCAGTCCATTTCATTTTTTTTCATTGCAGATCATATGTCTATGGGCAGGGAATGTCTTCTTTTTACCCCATATACAAGACTATTTTACGCGCCATCATCATACCTTCTCATTACACCTTTATCAATTCTTCTCTTCCTCTTCTTCACAGGTCCTCACATCCTCTGGGCAAGGATACATAGCTTCTGTGCTCTATACAGCAGGGCAGGCAGAAGGTAGATTGGGATCTATTGGATAATCTCTGTGTGATTTGCAGTACATCACCATAGGCTTCTGACTCCCAGTAGTTTCCAGGAACAGCGAGTACAATTCAAAGTTAAATCTCTGCCATGGCTTTCCTTGTACTAATCTCTTCGCCCAAGCTTTTAGGAGCAAATGAGTAATTTTAGAATCAGTTGTCTGCTCCTCTCCCCACCCTTTCTGCATTGTTGTAATATCTGTGTTATTTTAATGGTATTTAATATTTTTAATTGACTGTATGCACCCCACCCTGGAATCTTGTGGTGAAGGGCTGGCAACAGCTTCAAAGAATCATTTATTTCATAAGTCTCACTGTTTCTCACCTGTAAAATGTGAGAATTAACTGGCTGCCTTTGACCAATTCTTTGTGCAGCTCCAATCAACATTTTAAAAGTTTTGTATTAGAATTCCTGATCTATAGTAACTTATATGTAGATTTGTATTTGTATACTAGGGGCTTTGAGTGCCAACCCCATACAGGGACACACACACACAGGGACTCCCACTCCTACTCCTTGAACTCCCAAACACCCACCCACATATACATACGGACTCTAGAACGGACACACACAAACACACTCAGCGACTCCCAAACAGAAACATACACCAGGCACCCCTAAACGCATCCACATGTACACACCCACACCAGGCACTCCTAAACACATAGGCACTCCCAACCCCCATACACATACCCTGGCAAGTACCTAAAACACCCCAACCCTCCCAGGCAACTCCCCAAATGGCCCCCAGGGACTCACTACTGCCCTATTTAGGCAGCTTACTGGACTCCCTGCTTCCAAGGCTGCCACTGCCTTAACCACTTACCACCCTCCTTCGTTGTAGCTGCTGCTTGCTCACCTGCTTGCCTCCCTCACTCTTCACCACCCCATGCTTGCTCATCTGCCCCCACCCTACACTTGCCCCCCACCCGCATACTTGCCCCCCTCTGCTGCCACACTTGCCCCCCTCTGCCACCACAGTTGCCCCGTGTTCGCTCCACCCACTCGCCATCCTTAGTTCCTTCACTCCCTTGCTTTGCTTGCCTGCCATCCTACTGCCGCACTGACATGTGTGATGGTTACAAAAATATTATATAGATAGATTAGATGATAAGTTAGATAGGTTGATTGGATACAGCATCTGAGTTCATGTGGTGGTGTAGGTAATTGATTCCACTGCCCCCCTGTCTTGGACTTGGTTCTGATGAATGCTGTGGAGTACTGTAAAAAGAAGAAACACAGTAGATTCCACAAGCCCAAAGTCCACTCACCCCTGCTGCACAGCAGCTAGGACACTGAAGATGATTGTTGAGCCCCAACTCCCCCAGGAGGAGCAGGGAGAAGAGTCGGTCGAGCCCCAGCTTCTCCAGATAGATCAGGGAGAGGAGCCAGAGGCGGATGAGGTTTTCGAGGGCATTGAGGGAGGGGGTGAAGTCGACAGCCCGCCACTTCCCACGGACAGTCCTCCCGTCAATGCAGAGCTCTCTCCACCTACAAGTGCCCCAACAGAGCCATTGGGGGATGACCTCATGCACACACCAACCCCCCCCCACAGGATTCCCTGCCTGGCACCTCAAATGTTTCCCTGCCCCCTGACGTTGAGCTGGCACCTGTGCGAGACGCTGCGAGAAGTGGGTCGGTCAGAAGGTAGAATTTCGAAGGAGTCAGAGATTATGGGCAAAGACCTTTCCTATTTAAGGCGGCACCCCCGATTGGCGTGCTAAGTCAACTTACTCCACATGCTGCAGAGCATGCTTAGGTAGTCTAGATAGGGTCACCAGTGAGTCAGCATAGAAAGGTCTATGAAGAGCACTGCTTTCAATGATATCGTTACTCTAATAAAACAAGAATTAGTTCCAGTCTCGCCTCCGTCTCATCTCTCAGACTCCGGGCAGGACAGTGATCAATAAATGTTGAATAGCATTAGGAGTAGCTATTCGTATCTAAGGCAAAAACAGTTGCTTAAAAATGAAGCAGGGCAGTTTAGAGATGCTAGTGCCACTATAGGCCACTGAAGAAGACTTTATAAGTCAAAACATGTCTGGCATGCTTTCTATAGCACATCTGTTGTAAACAGTCTTTATCTTCAGGATATCAAGGTTTTGGGCAATCATATGTTTATAATTCATTGCTGTGATGCAGTCAGCATTTGAAAGATACACGCAATCAGCATAGATAGATATTTTAGAATACATTGATCTGAAATTATACACAGTCTGCTTTTCAGTGTTGTAAAATCACATAAGATTGTTCGGTTATTATTGTATATTCTATAGGCCATAGACTTGTTTCTTGTAAAGTTTCTAAAAATCCTTTCATATTTATGTTATAAAAATACATGATGTTCATTTAGCACCTTGATTTTATTTATTCTGTTGCAGTTTAGAGACGCAACAGCACTGATTACATTTTTTTGTGAATGTATTCTACTGTTTCTGTTCATGTTGTTAAACCCTCAATAGGTATGTTTTGCACTCCCATTAATCTAATGGGAGCAGTTTTCACAGTACTGCGGTAGACTGTGGTCAAAACTAAGCAAATTAATGTTTTGTGGTATGTAATGGGGAAACTTCATAGAGGATAGTTTAAATATGGCCAAGAATATTGCTAATGATGAGCACCATTGTGCCCATTTGTATGATTCATTTCCATTTTCAAATAGTAGAGTATGTTGAAATAAATTCTGGGCTGTCAGCAATGGTAATAATAATATACTGCTTAATCACAGGAATGAGAGAGAAAGAAAGATAAACAGAGATTCTTTGTGCACAATCTAATAATGACACATTCTCTGGCAGTACAGGATATGAAATTCCTGTGAAATAATGAAAGCTTTATGTACAATAGAGATAACAATGCAAAATATGGAGTTCAATAAAATGCTTAATGCAAAAAGAATCCTATCCTAGATGATACAAGACCTAAACTGTGTTTTGAAGTAGCCAAGCTGAGGTGTGGAAGCATTAAGAGGTAAGAGATATAGAGACAAACTCTAGCATGGCCTACCTCTGATACAACTGACCTGTTCTTCAAATATCCAGTGATAGAGTTTGCAACTTTCCTGAGAAATTTGTTCCATTGCCCAAACAGTCTTAGCAGTCCTACTGTTTCTAGAAAGGTCTCTAATTACTCAGCCAAAATATAAGTTGCTACAATATAGAAGCCACGTGCTTTGATCCAGTAAAGGAGACCTAGGTACAGAAGTAGGCTTCCCTGCAGGATTAATAATCATGCCCATAACTAATAAAGATATGTATCCACATCACAATGCTCAGCTAAAGTTGTGGTTAAGGTGTTGGACTATGACCTGGGAGACCAGGGTTCGAATCCCCACATAGCCATGAAGCTCACTGGGTGACCTTAGGCCAGTCACTGCCTCTCAGCCTCATGAAAACCCTATTCATAGGGTCGCTATAAGTTGGAATCGACTTGAAGGCAGAACACAACAATACTGCTAACTGAAAGATGGGAGGAAATATTTCATAAAACATAGCTGCTTGGTAGCCCTGGACCTATAGGATTTGTTCTTTAAACAAGCTCTTCCATTATTCCCTTAAAGGAACCTTTGTGTATATTACTTGGTTGGGTCAGGAGGTATTGTGCCAGCTTGCTATGGACAGCCTGGATTGGGTGCCCACAAAACAAGCTCTCTGTTCTCTTTAGGCTTTTGAACTTTAGGCTTCAGACCTGACTTCTGCCTTTAGATCCTTAAAGACTGCTACAGACTCTTGCGAACCTGCTCACTCAGTTTTATTTTGATTTGCCAAGGACAGTGTGACATCATGCTACTGTCCTAGCATTTTTTGTCATAGAGCTGTGAAATAGGCCACTGGAAAGCAGCAGCAGATGGAACAATGGAATAAGTTGCTGCAGGGATTTCTCACAGTGGGAAATGTAGCAGGGGCTTTAGCATACACTGATCCTTCCTCCTAGCAGCAACAGCAATACTTTCAAAAGGTTGCTCTGGGATATCCTGCTGGATGGGGTGGAGCTAAGTTAGAATGCAAATGAACAAGCAAACATCTCATGAAGGGGTCTGGGACTGGGAAAGTAATCACCTCCTAAATCAGATTAAAGACTGGTCTTTAGAGAGGAATAGAATTGCATCTCCTACAATGTGGGACTTAGTTCTTTTAATTTGCACATGTCTACTGTCTATTCATAAAATATTCCTTATCTATATCCATCTATGTTTTTGTTCCTGCCTGTGACACATTAAATTTATAAACTGAATGAGATTCTTTTCAGGCATATATTATATACCCAGTCGATCTCTGCACTCTGCAGGTGAGGGCCTCCTGCAGATACCATCTTATCAGGAGGTCAGTTCCGCACAACATAGGAAGCGGACCTTTAGTGTAGTGGTACCTACTGTTTGGAATTCCCTCCCCGTAAATATTAGACAGGCTCCATCTCTGTAATCTTTTCAGTGCCTACTGAAGACCTCCTTCTTTTAACAAGCCTTTTAAGTAGACTATCTGTTTTGGAATTGCTTTTTAAGATGTTTTTAAAAACTTTTTTAAAAGATCTTTTAAAAGACGTTTCATTGTAATAAATTTCAAAGTCTGTTTTTATGATGTTTTAGAGTGTTTGCAGTGCTTTTGTTTGCCTCCCTGGGCTCCTACTGGAAGGAAGTGTGGGACATAAATAAATAAATAAATAAAATTATTTTAAGATGTAGAAGTGAATCTTTTTAGTCACAGTGGCTCTAGTAAACTGAAATTTTAGGTTTAATGTGCACTTGGCACAGTGAAGGATCAACAGTTTTATAACTTCCCAACTATAGCTGTAGGACTGAGACCAAGCAGTGAGTTTATAGTTGAGCTGAAATTTGAATTGGGGTTATCCAGACCCATAGCTTGTACTCTGAACCACTATGTTAAGGATAGCCAACATGGTGCTCTCCAGATGTTGTGGTCTACAATTCCTATCAGCCCCAACCAGCATGGCTAATGGTCAGAGGTGATTGGTATAGGGAGCCCACAACATCAAGATGACACCACAGCATCAAGGCGAGTTAAGCAGCAGAGCGAGTTCGGCAGCAGGGCGAGGAGGCCAGGGCCCCCCACTCTGCCCGTCTGTTCCCTGACCTCAACTAAACCGCAGTCTCCAACCCACTGACGTAATCAACCTTAAACAAAACTATGCAGGTAAGAAGCCAGCAGGGGTGTGGGGGCTTTCCAGTGTTTTGCACCGCCTGCAGCATGTACAACTATCTGCCTGTTGGACAGAAGTCGTGGGTGTGCTCTCGGTGCAATGAGCTCCTGGCTCTCCGGGAACGACTTCATTTCCTTGAGGCCAAGGTGGCGGACCTGGAAAAGCTGAGAGAGGCAGAGAGGTGTGTGGAGGAGGCCTTCAGGGACGTTATAGCTGTGTCCCACTCCAACGATGATAGCTCTCCTGCTATCAATAATTTTTATTCAAATTTTCATAAAACATACAAGACAAAATCATAAAACATTCAAAGACAAAAAACAAAATCAAAAATAGTTAAACAAAAAAAAAAAATAAATAAAATAAAAATAAAAATAAAAAATAAAGAGTAAAATATTGACTTCCCATTTGTCAAAGATCAGATCAGTTATAAGTCTATAATATATAACAATCCTGTCTCTTAAGTCATATTATAAAATCACTTTCCTCCAATAGTTATCTTACTTAATCATCAAATCTCATAAACATTACTTTATTCTTTCCACAAAAAGTCAAAGAGAGGTTTCAATTCTTTAAGAAATATATCTATCAATTTTTTTTTCCAGATAAGCATATCAATTAATCCATCTCATTACTAATTATGATAATCTTATTGTCATAACCATAGTCAAAATAAACATTTCAATTAATCCATCACATCAGAATCTGTTAGGTTCAGTAATTTCAGTAGCCATTGTTCTATTATCCCTATTAATTCCATTTTCCATCTTCCATCTTCAGTAGTCTTGTTAAGTCCAGTAATTTCAGTATCCAATCTTCCATTATCAGTATTCCATAATAATCTTGCTGTCAAAGCCATAGTCATATAATAAGAGTCTGATGGGAATTACCTCTATCCCAAATATTTTCTTGCCATCCATTCTGAATAGGTTGCTGAAATACTGCTGTAAAATCATATCTCTGTTCTTTTTTTCAAAATACACTGGGTCATCTCTTGAAAGTTTTTCCATTGTTACATGGCTGCAGTTAATTCCATAAATTTTCTCTATATTGGGCTCCATCACATCATTCCAGTCCAGAAGATTATCCATGCCATTGATAACTTTATCTCTAGAATCTTCATTAATTTCTTCAGAGATAACATTGAGTTCCAAACAATAGATTTTATTTCTAAAGTCCATAGACTCCAAATCTTTTTCCTGTTCCACGTTTGTTCCAATCTCCGGGGTCTCCTCTCTCACAGGGACCCCTGTTCCAGTCTCCAGGGTCTCCTCTCTCACAGGGACCCCTGTTCCAGTCTCCAGGGTCTCCTCTCTCACAAGGACCCCTATGTCTTTAATCTCCTGTGTCTCCAAACAATAGATTTTATTTCTAAAGTCCATAGACTCCAAATCTTTTTCCTGTTCCACGTTTGTTCCAATCTCCGGGGTCTCCTCTCTCACAGGGACCCCTTCCAGGGTCACCTCTCTCACAGGGACCCCTATATCTTTAATCTCCTGCGTCATTTTACTCAATTCAATTTTCAGCTCCTTACAACCCTGTCGCAGGTTTTGTTTCGTTATCTCAATCTCATCCATTATTTTCTGAAACATAGTTATTTCCAGATTCTCAGCCACTTTCTTAATTGCCATTTTAAAAGAAAAATATAGGAAAACCACTTCTTATTTCAGCAACAATTGGGTTAATACTCCAAACTTGGTGACATCACAGTATAAACAGAGCAGACAGCCTTATCTCTCCATAGTTAAGTAAACAAAATGCAGTTCCCAGGATCGAAACAATTAATGGCAGTCGTCAAGAAACAGATTCGTCAAAATAAAATAGACCAAAAAGAGAGTAGTCTCAGACAGTATAATATTCTTCAAAATAAAAATCTGGAATAGAAATCCCTCTTCTGTGTATATCTTTAGAATGCAAATCCAGGACAGCTTTTTGCAACAAAAACAGAGATAAGCTATTAATTAGTGCGTAGCAGAGAGAAGTTATGGCTCCCCAGTGAGATGTCAAAAACCGATCAATCTGGCAAATCTCTTTTAAACAGCAACAATTTAAGTCAAGTAAAAGAAAAATATAGAAAGAAGGGTGCTTGCCTGTTAGTGCGTTCTCTCTTAGAAGATAAGATGAACGTTCGCTTTAACAGATAGAGCTTGCTGTTGAAAATCCGTCCCACCTTCGTCGGCTGGACCTCGTCCCATAAATTAATGAGATCTGGTCGTCCCAACAAAAATAGGCTTTGAGGTTAATCTCTTCGTTTCTCCCTACCCGGGAGAAGTTTAATCAGTCAAAAAAAAAGAAAAAACTGACTGATATATCTGAATAAGCTTCTTTTGAGGCAGGAGCCCGTCTCAAAAGCAGGCACAGGCTAAGTCACCCTTCCCGGAAGTCGATAGCTCTCCTGCTATCATGGAGAACGATGGTCTCGGGGAAGGAGAGCATCCAGCTGAGGAAGAGGGAAACGATCCCTTAGAAGGGACCCATTCCTTGGGGGATGAGCAGCTATCCTCTCGTGCCGAGGATATATCTCCAGGGGGTGGAGGGATCCTTGTAGTGGGTGATTCGATCATAGACAGTGGGGTGTGTGATGGGCGTGTAGACCGCAAGGTGTTTTGCCTGCCTGGTGCAAAGGTTGCGGATATCGCCCGTCGTTTAGATAGTTTGGTAGACAGTGCTGGGAAGGAGTCAGTGGTCGTGGTGCACGTTGGCACCAACGACATGGGGAAATGCAGCCGTGAGGTCCTGGAAGCAAAATTTAGGTTGCTAGGTAGGATGCTGAAAGCCAGGATCTCCAAGGTGGCTTTCTCTGAAATGCTACCGGTTCCACGCGCAGGACCAGCCAGACAGGCCCAGCTTCGCAATCTCAATGCGTGGATGAGACGATGGTGTCGGGTGGAAGGGTTCGGATTTGTTAGGCACTGGGGAACATTTTGGGACAAGCCGGGCCTGTACAAAAGGGACGGGCTCCACTTGAACCAGAATGGAACCAGACTGCTGGCACTTAAAATTAAAAAGGTAGCAGAGCAGCTTTTAAACTGACTGAGGGGGGAAACCCGACAGGAGCTGAGAAAGGTCCGGTTCGGAATAAACCTCCCCGCTGGGATAAAAACCAAAGAAATGATGAAATTTTAAAAGGGGTAGGCCTAGAAGTAGGCATTGTGAGAGCAGGGGCACAGGATATAAATTCAGAAGAGCAAAATTACCACAGGCCTAACCACAAGTGCCAAAGACACTTGAAGAGAGACACTGCTTACAAGTGCCTGTACGCTAATGCTAGGAGCCTCCGAACCAAGATGGGAGAACTGGAGTGCTTGGTCTTACAGAAGAGCATTGATATAGTGAGCATAACGGAGACCTGGTGGAATGGAGAAAACCAGTGGGATACGGTTATCCCTGGATATAAACGATATCGGAAGGACAGGGAAGGACGTATTGGTGGCGGAGTCACTCTATATGTGAAAGAAGGCATTGAATCCAGCAAGCTTGAAACCCCAAAAGAGGCAGACTCCTCCACAGAATCGTTGTGGGTGGTGATACTGTGCCCCAGGAGGGACTTAATACTGGGAACGATCTATCGTCCCCCTGATCAAAATGCTCAGGGAGACCTTGAGATGAGATATGAAATTGAGGAAGCATCCAAACTAGGAAATGTGGTAGTAATGGGTGACTTCAACTACCCGGACATAGACTGGCTGCATATGTGTTCCAGTCATGACAAAGAAGCAAAGTTTCTAGATATTCTAAATGACTATTCCCTAGATCAGTTGGTCATGGAGCTGACCAGAGGGACGGCAACCCTGGACTTAATCCTCAGTGGGGACCGGGACCTGGTGCGACATGTAAGTGTTGTTGAACCGATTGGGAGCAGTGACCACAGTGCTATTAAATTAAACATACATGTAACTGGCCAATTGCCAAGAAAATCCAACACGGTCACATTTGACTTCAAAAGAGGAAACTTCACAAAAATGAGGGGATTGGTAAAAAGAAAGCTGAAAAACAAAGTCCAGAGGGTCACATCACTCGAAAATGCTTGGAAGTTGTTTAAAAACACTATATTAGAAGCTCAACTGGAGTGCATACCGCAGATCAGAAAAGGTACCGCCAGGGCCAAGAAGATACCAGCATGGTTAACGAGCAAAGTCAAGGAAGCTCTTAGAGGCAAAAAGTCGTCCTTCAGAAAATGGAAGTCTTGTCCAAATGAAGAAAATAAAAAAGAACACAAACTCTGGCAAAAGAAATGCAAGAAGACAATAAGGGATGCTAAAAAAGAATTTGAGGAGCACATTGCTAAGAACATAAAAACCAACAACAAAAAATTCTATAAATACATTCAAAGCAGGAGACCATCTAGGGAGACAATTGGACCCTTGGATGATAAGGGAGTCAAAGGTGTACTAAAGAACGATAAGGAGATTGTAGAGAAGCTAAATGAATTCTTTGCATCTGTCTTCACAGTGGAAGATATAGGGCAGATCCCTGAACCTGAACTAACATTTGCAGGAAGGGATTCTAAGGAACTGAGACAAATAGTGGTAACGAGAGAGGAAGTTCTAAGCTTAATGGACAATATAAAAACTGACAAATCACCGGGCCCAGATGGCATCCACCCGAGAGTTCTCAAAGAACTCAAATGTGAAATTGCTGATCTGCTAACTAAAATATGTAACTTGTCCCTTGGGTCCTCCTCCATGCCTGAGGACTGGAAAGTGGCAAATGTAACGCCAATCTTCAAAAAGGGATCCAGAGGGGATCCCAGAAATTACAGGCCAGTTAGCTTAACTTCTGTCCCTGGAAAACTGGTAGAAAGTATTATTAAAGCTAGATTAACTAAGCACATAGAAGAACAAGCCTTGCTGAAGCAGAGCCAGCATGGCTTCTGCAAGGGAAAGTCCTGTCTCAGTAGCCTATTAGAATTCTTTGAGACTGTCAACAAGCATATAGATAGAGGTGATCCAGTGGACATAGTGTACTTAGACTTTCAAAAAGCGTTTGACAAGGTACCTCACCAAAGGCTTCTGAGGAACCTTAGCAGTCATGGAATAAGAGGAGAGGTCCTCTTGTGGATAAGAAACTGGTTAAGAAGCAGAAAGCAGAGAGTAGGAATAAACGGACAGTTCTCCCAATGGAGGGCTGTAGAAAGTGGAGTCCCTCAAGGATCGGTATTGGGACCTGTACTTTTCAACTTGTTCATTAATGACCTAGAATTAGGAGTGAGCAGTGAAGTGGCCAAGTTTGCTGATGACACTAAATTGTTCAGGGTTGTTAAAACAAAAAGGGATTGCGAAGAGCTCCAAAAAGACCTCTCCAAACTGAGTGAATGGGCGGAAAAATGGCAAATGCAATTCAATATAAACAAGTGTAAAATTATGCATATTGGAGCAAAAAATCTTAATTTCACATATACGCTCATGGGGTCTGAACTGGCGGTGACCGACCAGGAGAGAGACCTCGGGGTTGTAGTGGACAGCACGATGAAAATGTCGACCCAGTGTGCGGCAGCTGTGAAAAAGGCAAATTCCATGCTAGCGATAATTAGGAAAGGTATTGAAAATAAAACAGCCGATATCATAATGCCGTTGTATAAATCTATGGTGCGGCCGCATTTGGAATACTGTGTACAGTTCTGGTCGCCTCATCTCAAAAAGGATATTCTAGAGTTGGAAAAGGTTCAGAAGAGGGCAACCAGAATGATCAAGGGGATGGAGCGACTCCCTTACGAGGAAAGGTTGCAGCATTTGGGGCTTTTTAGTTTAGAGAAAAGGCAGGTCAGAGGAGACATGATAGAAGTGTATAAAATTATGCATGGCATTGAGAAAGTGGATAGAGAAAAGTTCTTCTCCCTCTCTCATAATACTAGAACTCGTGGACATTCAAAGAAGCTGAATGTTGGAAGATTCAGGACAGACAAAAGGAAGTACTTCTTTACTCAGCGCATAGTTAAACTATGGAATTTGCTCCCACAAGATGCAGTAATGGCCACCAGCTTGGATGGCTTTAAAAGATTAGACAAATTCATGGAGGACAGGGCTATCAATGGCTACTAGCCATGATGGCTGTGCTCTGCCACCCTAGTCAGAGGCAGCATGCTTCTGAAAACCAGTTGCCGGAAGCCTCAGGAGGGGAGAGTGTTCTTGCACTCGGGTCCTGCTTGCGGGCTTCCCCCAGGCACCTGGTTGGCCACTGTGAGAACAGGATGCTGGACTAGATGGGCCACTGGCCTGATCCAGCAGGCTCTTCTTATGTTCTTATGTTCTTATGCACATTAGCTACCCCTGCAGCTATAGCAGTTCCTGTCTGTCTGGTTTACAAGATTGTATTATATAAAATGTCTGCAAGGAAAACAAGAACATGTGAATATCTGATTTAGTTCAGAAACTGAAAAATAGGAGGGCAAGCCAAACACACAAAGAAAGCTTAATTTAATAGGTGAGAGGAATTATGTTGTTAGTCCAATCCAACTAAGTACCAGCTGGGGGTAAAAAGATGTTAATATCTTTAGACATCTATTTGCAGACAGGAAGGCACAAAGTTATTGATAAAATGTTTAAACAGCATGTCAGTCACATGGAGATCAAAGGTATTTGCCATATAAAAACAGATCAAAGAGGCTATTATGGCTATCTCTTATGGATCTTAAGACTCAGAAGCAAGTTTCCTGCATGTGGAACTTCCATGTACCCAAGACAAATGCAAAAGCTCAATTCTGCTCAGAAACTTAGAATTGCTTTTTAAATCTTTTGTATAGGTTTTTGTTTTTTTATCTGCTTTATACAATCTCTCTTTGCTTTAACCGAATAATTGCTCTTGTTAATGAAATACTGCAATATATGCAAAATCCCTATAAGAACCCTTACAAAAAAATCCCTTAGGGGAAAAAAATAACAGAACAGCAGCTATGGCCCCTTAGAGGTTTACTGTGGCATGAGTCTTCCAACAACAGGCTAAACTCATTCTATGGCTAGTACCTTTCAGAACAATTTTTTATTGCAATGTGAAGTCCTGATTCAGCTGTTGGGGGGAATCCAAATATTATTCTCCAAGTTAGTGGTTCCATTACAAAGGACAGGAAACCCAAAGCTGTTCTCCCAGCTGTTCATTTCATTGGAGGGAAATGACATTTTCCCAATAATAAGCCACAATCTTTTGTTGATAGAAGACTGCAATGTCTTCCAATTATTAATTCATCTCCAGGTTGGTTGGTTGGTTTTTAAATGCTTTTACTAACAAAGTTTTCATATTAAGATTATAAAAGAAAGAATAGCAACTACGTAGAGGGGTTACAGGATTGGAAAATGTAGGAAAAATCTCAAATGAGCTACAAGCATGTGATTACAATATAATTTAATTAAATTATCTATGTACACAGTAATAAGATCAGACCAGAAAGAAATATGGGGCAAAAGACATCAAGTGAGTATCTATACACATACGAAGTTAATGGGTGCCATTCTGCATAAAAAGTAACATGTTTGGCAAAGCCTCAGTCTGGAGAGATGGGTTGATGGGAAAACTGAATTAACAATACAAGATCTCAGATCACCTAATTATTATGAATTGTTGTATTCTGATAACATAAAGGTCAAATAAGTGGCCCTGTACCTTCCCATTGCCTAACGGTTTTCATACAGAAAGCAACAACAGGATTACATTAACATGGTTATACAGCAAAGTGCATCTACTGCTTTTGAAACAGCCATGTATACTGTAGTTGCGTGTCAGCCAGACTGGTTAGTACCTGTGACCTCACAAGATACATTCCTCATCTAGGCAAAAGCTTTTAAACAACTGCTTAGTCATGTAAAATTAATTGCATGAGCACATTCCAGCTACTTTGTCATATTCACAATCAAGATGATAAAAGGGGGATCTCTTCCCTCTTCCCCATCTTTCAATGTTGTAAACTGCCCAAAGAGCTTCGGCTATGGTTTACTGTTTAAATGCAATAAATAAATAAATAAATAAATAAATGCTTGTATTTTAATTCCAAACCATCATTCTGAACAAGAGTTATTCCAGAGTTAACTCATCCAGAAGGATTACTTTATTCGCCACACTTTTGTTACAAAAGATCAAAGGAATAGCTGACTTAAGATCGGGGGTTACTGTTTTGCTCGCCTAGAACAAGAACAAATTTGAACAATTCACAAGGCAGCCTCAAAGTCCATTTTCAGCCTCACTGCTCTTTGCCCTCGAAGGCGTTAAGTAGCAAAAAAGTTGTTCTGAGCGCTTGGAGGGTGCCCTCCCAATCCATCTTCTTTGAGCCATTACCACCAGCTTGGTCGTCAGTAGCAGAACTCTTTTATTGTTGTTTTCCCCCGAGGGGGATTATACGAGTCTCCTCTCCGCCTCTTGCCTTTCAGTAATTCCTGGCCAACGACGCGTTTCCCTCAAGCTGCACAATGCTTCGCGCGTCCCATAGATTGGGCTCTACATCGCGCTTTTGCCACAACACACCCGTTGAGCGGTGCTGTGTGCGTGTTTTCTCCCTCTCTTTCCTTCGCGGGACTCCCACCTCGCGTTGCCCGTCTGTTCCTCCTCGGGCGGGAACGCCGGGGGACTCGGGGCCGAAGGAGGCGGGGAAGGGGCGGCTGCAGCTGGGGCAGCCGACGGACCCGGAAGTGGTTGCGCCCATTGGGGGCGCAGGGAGCGAGCTGTGCTGGTTGGTGGGTGGGGGAAGGAAAGGAAGAGGAGGGGGCGGCGAGCGGCTGGACGGATCCGCGAAACCGCAGGCAGAGAGGCGCGTTCGGGTACCCCCGTCGGCCGCCGGGCAGGGCAAGAGAAGTGAAGGAAAGTTGCCCGGCTCGGGATGCATTCGGATTGCCGGCTGCTGCGCAGGAGACGCGGGGTATGGTGAGCAGCCCGGAGCGCCCGCTCCCCCAGGGGACCCGGCAGGCGGTGGCCTCCCTCTTGCTGCTCCTGTTGCTCAGGCGGGATGCTGCGGCTCAGAAAGGTGCGTGCGGGACCCCCTTGGGAGGGCAAACTGAAGGTGGGGAGGGGGGAGGCGGGAGGGGGGAGGAAGCCTTCCCGCCTTTCTTCCTTGGCGCCCGCCCAAGAGCCCACAGAGTGGGAGTGTCGCCCTCAGTCCCGCTTCCCGTACCAGAACTCTCAGGTGTCATAGGATGCCCTGGAGATGAGAGGGGGTTTAGGTGGTCAACTACGCTCCGGTTCCCCGCAGTTTTTACACGTCAGCGAGCTTCCTTCGTCCCCCCCTTGACTTGAGATTTTGCCCTCAGCAACTCCGAAATCGTCCTTGCGAGCTGTAGAAAGAACTGCGGGATCTTGACTTGGTGTTTCCCCTTTGAAGCCTGTTGAGAAGGGAGAGCTTAAGGCTGTTTCTTCACTTTTTAAGTCGACTGTGTGAGGGGAAACAAGCGCTTCTTGGTAAGAAGGATAACCTGGGAGTGAAAGATCTGAACGTGTGCCAGAGAAAGGCTTAAGGACCAGAGATCACTGCAAAGCCTGATCATGTTTTCACAAATTATAGAAGGCAAAGATTTAGAGGGGCTTGGGCTTCTTGCTTCAAGCATTGCCAAAGGCACATGTCACCTCCACATACATCATAATGTGTGATGATGGTCTGAGCATGTCAGTCACTGCGTGCACTGGGGGTTTGGCAGTTATTGTCTACAGCTTCCCATTGTGGGGATACCACATGTGTGGGAAGTGGTTGACATCCATGTATGTCATATGGTGCAACCTCCATGCAAGCAGTGAACATGGTAAGTTCTGCACAGAAATGGTTTCATGTGAAGAAGTGATCTGAAACCAGTTTTTCATTGCGATGGCTGAGTGCATACTACAGTGCCTCTGAGAGTATCCAGATGGCCTTTCCATTGTTAATCTCAATAGGCCCCGTAGATTAGGCATTGAGAGAGGGCAAGTCAAAGAAGATAGGAATTCTGAGAAGGCTCAAGACCCAACCCCTCTCTTTTCAAGAATTAAACACTGCACCTAGTTTTTGGTTTCTCCAAATTTGTAAAGTAAAGGACAATGGCGTATCATCCTGAGGAATTTTAAGGAGTGATACTTGAAATAACTCCCATTTTTCTTTGCTGGGTCTTTGACCGAAATAGAAATTACTACATTTTTCTGTAGGTTGACAGACAAGATTATTAAATCACATAATAAAAAATAGGCAGTGATTTAAAGCCAGTTTTTATTTGCAGTGATTCTCTTGTGAGGCTTTTAAATACAAGTGTGGGAGTGTGGGATAGATTGACTAAAAAAATTAGTTTGGAGGAGGAAATCCCTGAAATCCTGTGTGTATGTCATACTTTAGTGTTCCCTTCCATTGCATTTGGCTGCATTTTTATATTATTTACAAGACATAAATTAGAAGACAGAGAACGAACGTTGAAAACTTATTACAAAACTGTCATATGATGTACTAGATGGGGCTTTACAGTATATGGATTTTGTAGGATTGCCTTTAACATGAATAAACTGATAAAAGGTGGTCTGTCCATGGAACAAGAATTGCAGACAGCTGTACTTGTTAACAAAAGATTTATGTTAATTGATCTCCTGTGTAGAGAGGGGAGGGGGGCAGCTCGTATTACTTTATGGAGCCCTTGCTTCCTGAGAGAAAAGATATGGAGAAAAGTCTGTCCCTTCCATTTGTAACTGTCTTGAATTAAGCATATAAATGCATTTTTGTTTTACCAACCTCCCCCCCCACAAAATCATAAACTTTGTCGTGGTAAAAGTTGGTTCCTGTGCAGCATATGGCATCTACAGGATTACTCCTAGTATGCTTGTTGTTGTCATAAATATCTACTTACTGTCCTAATGTGCTATCTACATAATTTACTCGTATGCAAGGAATCAAGCATGCTTACTTGCTACTTCATCTCTGAGATTTTTCTGAGAAAATGTATGAGAATTTTCTTTTTTGTCCCTGCCTGAAAAAGCCATTTTTCAGAATAACCTTGGAATATTATCAGCCATTTTTTGTGGTTGCTGACATCCCGCCCCCACCTAGTGCCCTGGAATGATGCTTGTTTGGGGGCATTGTGGGAGCTGCAAAATGGTGGTCAGACTGCTAGGATGATGTTGGGAGGCCCCATCCATCAGAAACAGAACTATCAATCCTTGAGAATATTCAGATATCCTTAATTTCTGTACCTGCAAATAGTGTGGGTCATTTTGTGAAGCCACTTTCATTCAGCTCTGCATTTCAGCCAAGGTTGGCTCCTCAAATTGTTTACAATGAAACTACAAAAGATTGCAGTGTATTACTGATATTTGTAAGAGAGCCAGTGTGGCATAATTGTTAGTGTGTTGGACTACGACCTGAGAGACGAATCCCAACACAGCCATGAAGCTCACTGGATGACCTTGGTCCAGTCACTGCCTCTTAGCCTCAGAGGAAGGCAATGGTAAACCACCTCTGAATACCGCTTACCATGAAAACCCTATTCATAGGGTTGCCATAAGTCGAGATCGACTTGGAGGCAGTCCATTTCCATTTTTCATTGATATTTGGAGTGTTTATAGCACTATTCTGGTGGTCCATGTCAGTTTATGTCATAATACAGGTTTTTCAGGCCCATCATTCTGGAGGAAGTGGATAGATGGAGCTGTAGATGAAGTTGGGGGCTGCCTGATAGTAAGATGTCAATGGCAGCTGATGACTTAGATTGCAATCCTCACCCTACCTATGTGTGAGTAAGCCCCATTGAATAGGATTTTCTTCTGAGTAGACATGCTTAGGATTGTGAAGTTAATCTCAGTTACAGTGTCTCCTCACCTCCTCAGCTTAAATGAAAACAGATTTACCAGTAAAACTTAAAAATGTAAAAGTGAACTGTATGGGTAACCCATTCAGAGGAAACATTTTTATATATAAAAATATGTGCAGACACTAGACTCCCTCTAAATGGCTGAAGATATTGTTGGATCCTGTTTGATTGTCCATGCTCCAAAATGCAATGAAGAGAATCCTAGCCATTCACTCTAGTGTCCACTGTATCTATGCCTGCGTGTAGGGTGGCAAAAAAACAAAAGAAAATGAGGGTGCCCTTATAGAACTAAACCAATTTGCAAAAAAAAAAAAGTTGTGGTGTCACTTGAGTATCTGCTTTGGTGCTCAATCTGAGAGTTGGTACTTAATCTGAGGGTTAGAACAGATAAAACCTCCTGTAGTGTATGGATGAATGAAGCAGTGCTTGGTTTACGTTCTTGTTTTCAAGACTACATGTTAAAGAATGGAGGAACGGTTCTCCTGGCAGGTCATATGTGCCATTCTAGGAAGGCTTCAGAGACCAAGAAACGTCCCCTTAGTAATGTTCTAGTAATCTGGGAAGTTTGATTTCTCACCAAGATTTCTGTACTGGTTGTGGGCTTTCTGTAGGCTTCTGGTTGGACACTGTGGGAAACAGAATACTGGACTTGATAGTCCTTTGGTCTGATCTAGTAGGACTCTTATGTTCTTATACTATAGTTCCTCTTGTATAAACAAATACCCTGAATCCTTCTGTCCAATTCTTTCTGATATACTTCCCATCAGTTGTGGTAGTGGAATTATTAGTGTCTACATACACAAACGTGTGTGCAAGCTAGCTGGCATTTGAGAATTGGGATGTGCATCCTACTGGCCACATCCTCTTGAAGCAATGAACAGTATCCACATTTGGATGCATGCTCCTGCCCATGCCCAATGCTGCTCTTATTTCCTAAACAAGGGTATACAAAATATTCTACCGAATTTATCTAGGGAAATTCCATGAAGGAATTCTAAGACCATGAGGCAGAAAGGAGGGAAACCATGTGAAAATCAAGGAATAAGCTATGTTTCTCCTTTATTGAAATGTTGAGGTGGGAGAAAGATCAGATGATGCTTCCTGACCCCAAATCAGGGTGAGCAATTAAATTCCAAGCATGAAATTAAAATTTCTGTTGAGTTTTTTTATGACAAAATATTTGATTGTAGTTGTAATACAATATGATGCTTGAGAGAAGGAATGGGGAAATTAACAGGTAAAATAATATTACTTTGACAAAAGCAGAAATAATGGATTCCTATATAAGCAAAGTCTGCTGGTTACACTTGGTCATGCAGATAGTTCTATCATTGATAATACTGCAGTAGTGTATTAGTATTCATTATTCAATCAAGATTCAGTTATTTCTAAAATATAAACTTATAAACTCCTAACGGTCAAGAATCCTACTTCTTTAAGATTTCTGTGGCAAATGCAGGCTTGGCGAGAAATACTAGCTATGCTTGCATGTTATGAGGGCAAGCATGTGCAAGCCTTGGGCTCTCTTCCTCTGGTGCCCGTGAACAAGAGTTTGGAAGTTTTCACATCTAATTTAGACTAATCATAGCATATTGTGACATACAAAACCAGACAAACTATGGTTAGTCTTAACTGATTTCCTAAAATAAGCCAACTTCAAACAACAGGAGCATCTCGCTTGGTGGAGTGGAGCCGTAACAATAGCCTCCCAGCAGCAGCATCATTACTATGTATTGGGAGGGGTGAAGCAATGGCAAAGTTGCATGGATACACCGGTGGAATCAATCCAGTGCTTCCTCCAGTGTGTCCACACAGCCCTGGCCTCACTTCCACCTCCCTCTACCACTCTTGGTATTCAACAGCAACATTGCTTCTGGGAGGCTATGTGCCTTACAGCCCCTCATAAAAGCTAGCAAGGAGGGGTGATATGCACTTCTGGGGGGTAATTGGGATGGAAAACTTGTCTAGTTTTCCTTCAGAGGAACTCTTGCAGCTCAGTCCTAAGCATCTTTACTTGGAAGTAGAGCCCACTGCTTTCAATAAAACTAATTCTCAAGAGAGAATGCATAGATTTGCTGCGCTAGAGGAAGAGGAGATAATGGTTGGTTGTGATCTGGCAAACCTAGCACATGCTATGTAGTATGAAAAAGGAAACTTATCTTTTTTCCATTCAGCGTAAAAACCTTTTGCAGCACTATCACTCTTTCATGAATTTGACAGGTATATAAAATCTTCATAGAACCATAACATAGTTCTTTGGGTAAGGACCTTACAGATTGCTGGACAGATTTTGTGTATTCTTTTCCCTATCTGTACTCAGCTGTCATATGTATTCAGATATTCTCATTAGCAGCCACTTCTAGAAATGCTATCTGTTAATAACTGGAAACAAGACTGTTTCCTAAACTGTTATAAACAAACTTTTAAAGGAAAATAATGGCATATGGCAAACTGTGTGACAGCTGAATAACAGAATGTGAATATGGATCGCAATACATTTTTTAAAAAAATTGTGAGCAGACCTGTGGAAGAAAGAAAGGTCATAAATTTGAAATAGTAAATTCTTAAATAAAATTTCAAAGAAACATCATTACTATGCAGGGTATGGTATTTGTTTTTTAACTAATGTTCTTGTGAACTTGCACTGAAAGGATAGCATTTAATGTAGCGTAGCTATTAGTGCACTTCAAGACGTGGAAAAAGCTAGTATAATGCAGTCAAATGACTCTGTGGGTCATAGCTGTTGGAATCTCAGCTTTTGAATAAGCTTTTAGCCATTTTGAAGATCTGAGGGATAGCTAGTTGTTAATTCTAACACTGATTTGCTGTTTACAAAACACACAAGAAACATGGCTTTAAAAATACATCTATTATACTGTACAAAAATGACTGAATGGTAGTTTTGCACTGATACAACTTTATTTTAGGTTTTATTTTTTAATACAGCACTTATATTCAACAAAAATCTTTGGGATTTTTTAAATGTTCTATATATTTATTTATTTGATTTATATCCTTCCCTTCCTCCCAGTATGAGCCCAGGGCGGCAAACAAAAACATTAAAAACACTTTTAAATGTCATAAAAATAGACTTTAAAATATATTAAAACAAAACATCTTTAAAAGCATTTACAAAATGTTAAATACATCTCTTTTTTTAGGGGAAAAAAAGGTTTAAAAAGCAGTTCCAGCACAAACACAGACTGGAATAAGGTCTCTACTTAAAAGACCTGTAGAAAGAGGAAGGTCTTCAGTAGATGCCAAAAAGATAACAGAGATGGCACCTGTCTAATATTTAAGGGGAGGGAATTCCAAAGGGTGCAACCACACTAAAGGTCCATTTCCTATGTTGTACAGAACAGACCTCCTGATAAGATGGTATCTGCAGGAGGCCCTCACCTGCAGAGTGCAGTGATCGACTGGGTATATAAGGGATAAGATGGTCTTTCAGGTATACTGGTCCCAAGCTATATAGGGCTTTGTACACCAAAACTAGAACCTTGAACGTAGCCCGGTAGTTAATAGGTAGTCAGTGCAATTCTTTCAGCAGCAAGTTGACATGTTGGCGATACCCTGCCCCAGTAAGCAGTCTCGCTGCTGCATTTTGCACCAGCTGCAGGTTCTGGACCAACCTCAAGGGTAGCCCCACATAGAGCACATTACAGTAATTCAGCTTGGATGTTTCCAGTGCATGGACAACAGTGGTCAGGCAATCCCAGTCCAGAAACAGCAGCAGCTGTCTTACCAGCCAAAGCTGGTAAAAGGCACTCCTAGCCACTTAGGTCACCTGGGCCTCAAGTGACAAAGGTGGATCCAAGAGCACACGCAGACTACACACCTTCTCTTTCAGAGGGAGTACGACCCCATCCAAAGCAGACAAGTGACCAGTTATCCAGACTTGGGAACCACCAACCCATATCATCTCCATCTTGCTAGGATTCAGACTCAGTTTATTGGCTCTCATCCAGCCCACCGCCGAGTCCATCACCGGTCCAGGGCTTGCACGGCCTCTCCTGATTCAGATGTTACAGAGAAATAGAGCTGAGTATCATCAGTGTACTGCTGACACCTTTGGCCCCAAATCTAAGAACATAAGAAGAGCCTGCTGGATCAGGCCAGTGGCCCATCTAGTCCAGCATCCTGTTCTCACAGTGGCCAACCAGGTGCCTGGGGGAAGCCCACAAGCAGGACCCGAGTGCAAGAACACTCTCCCCTCCTGAGGCTTCCGGCAACTGGTTTTCAGAAGCATGCTGCCTCTGACTAGGGTGGCAGAGCACAGCCATCACGGCTAGTAGCCATTGATAGCCCTGTCCTCCATGAATTTATCCAATCTTCTTTTAAAGCCGTCCAAGCTGGTGGCCATTACTGCATCTTGTGGGAGCAAATTCCATAGTTTAACTATGTGCTGAGTAAAGAAGTACTTCCTTTTGTCTGTCCTGAATCTTCCAACATTCAGCTTCTTTGAATGTCCACGAGTTCTAGTATTATGAGAGAGGGAGAAGAACTTTTCTCTCTCCACTTTCTCAATGCCATGCATAATTTTATACACTTCTATCATGTCTCCTCTGACCCGCCTTTTCTCTAAACTAAAAAGCCCCAAATGCTGCAACCTTTCCTCGTAAGGGAGTCGCTCCATCCCCTTGATCATTCTGGTTGACCTCTTCTGAACCTTTTCCAACTCTAGAATATCCTTTTTGAGATGAGGCGACCACAACTGTACACAGTATTCCAAATGCGGCCGCACCATAGATTTATACAACGGCATTATGATATCGGCTGTTTTATTTTCAATACCTTTCCTAATTATCGCTAGCATGGAATTTGCCTTTTTCACAGTTGCCGCACACTGGGTCGACATTTTCATCGTGCTGTCCACTACAACCCCGAGGTCTCTCTCCTGGTCGGTCACCGCCTGTTCAGACCCCATGAGCGTATATGTGAAATTAAGATTTTTTGCTCCAATATGCATAATTTTACACTTGTTTATATTGAATTGCGTTTGCCATTTTTCTGCCCATTCACTCAGTTTGGAGAGGTCTTTTTGGAGCTCTTCGCAATCCCTTTTTGTTTCAACAACCCTGAACATTTAGTGTCATCAGCAAACTTGGCCACTTCACTGCTCACTCCTAATTCTAGGTCATTAATGAACAAGTTGAAAAGTACAGGTCCCAATACCGATCCTTGAGGGACTCCACTTTCTACAGCCCTCCATTGGGAGAACTGTCCGTTTATTCCT
Organism: Rhineura floridana; assembly: GCF_030035675.1. NCBI lineage: Eukaryota > Metazoa > Chordata > Lepidosauria > Squamata > Rhineuridae > Rhineura > Rhineura floridana. The sequence continues at coordinate 140,088,792 of NC_084484.1, read as the reverse complement.
ACTCTCTGCTTTCTGCTTCTTAACCAATTTCTTATCCACAAGAGGACCTCTCCTCTTATTCCATGACTGCTAAGGTTCCTCAGAAGCCTTTGGTGAGGTACCTTGTCAAACGCTTTTTGAAAGTCTAAGTACACTATGTCCACTGGATCACCTCTATCTATATGCTTGTTGACAGTCTCAAAGAATTCTAATAGGTTACTGAGACAGGACTTTCCCTTGCAGAAGCCATGCTGGCTGTGCTTCAGCAAGGCTTGTTCTTCTATGTGCTTAGTTAATCTAGCTTTAATAATACTTTCTACCAGTTTTCCAGGGACAGAAGTTAAGCTAACTGGCCTGTAATTTCCGGGATCCCCTCTGGATCCCTTTTTGAAGATTGGCGTTACATTTGCCACTTTCCAGTCCTCAGGCACGGAGGAGGACCCAAGGGACAAGTTACGTATTTTAGTTAGCAGATCAGCAATTTCACATTTGAGTTCTTTGAGAACTCTCGGGTGGATGCCATCCGGGCCCGGTGATTTGTCAGTTTTTATATTGTCCGTTAAGCTTAGAACTTCCTCTCTCGTTACCACTATTTGTCTCAGTTCCTCAGAATCCCTTCCTGCAAATGTTAGTTCAGGTTCAGGGATCTGCCCTATATCTTCAACTGTGAAGACAGATGCAAAGAATTCATTTAGCTTCTCTGCAATCTCCTTATCGTTCTTTAGTACACCTTTGACTCCCTTATCATCCAAGGGTCCAATTGTCTCCCTAGATGGTCTCCTGCTTTGAATGTATTTATAGAATTTTTTGTTGTTGGTTTTTATGTTCTTAGCAATGTGCTCCTCAAATTCTTTTTTAGCATCCCTTATTGTCTTCTTGCATTTCTTTTGCCAGAGTTTGTGTTCTTTTTTATTTTCTTCATTCGGACAAGACTTTCATTTTTTGAAGGAAGACTTTTTGCCTCTAAGAGCTTCCTTGACTTTGCTCGTTAACCATGTTGGCATCTTCTTGGCCCTGGCGGTACCTTTTCTGATCTGCGGTATGCACTCCAGTTGAGCTTCTAATATAGTGTTTTTAAACAACTTCCAAGATTTTTGAGTGATGTGACCCTCTGGACTTTGTTTTTCAGCTTTCTTTTTACCAATCCCCTCATTTTTGTGAAGTTTCCTCTTTTGAAGTCAAATGTGACCGTGTTGGATTTTCTTGGCAATTGGCCAGTTACATGTATGTTTAATTTAATAGCACTGTGGTCACTGCTCCCAATCGGTTCAACAACACTTACATCTCGCACCAGGTCCCAGTCCCCACTGAGAATTAAGTCCAGGGTTGCCGTCCCTCTGGTCGGTTCCATGACCAACTGGTCTAGGGAATAGTCATTTAGAATATCTAGAAACTTTGCTTCTTTGTCATGACTGGAACACATATGCAGCCAGTCTATGTCCGGGTAGTTGAAGTCACCCATTACTACCACATTTCCTAGTTTGGATGCTTCCTCAATTTCATATCTCATCTCAAGGTCTCCCTGAGCATTTTGATCAGGGGGACGATAGATCGTTCCCAGTATTAAGTCCCTCCCATGGCATGGTATCACCACCCACAACGATTCTGTGGAGGAGTCTGCCTCTTTTGGGGTTTTGAGCTTGCTGGATTCAATGCCTTTTTTCACGTATAGAGCGACTCCGCCACCAATACGTCCTTCCCTGTCCTTCCGATATAGTTTATATCCAGGGATAACCGTATCCCACTGGTTTTCTCCATTCCGTTATGCTCACTATATCAATGCTCTCCTCTAAGACCAAGCACTCCAGTTCTCCCATCTTGGTTCGCAGGCTCCTAGCATTAGCGTACAGGCACTTGTAAGCAGTGTCTCTCTTCAAGTGTCTTTGGCACTTGTGGTTAGGCCTGTGGTAATTTTGCTCTTCTGAATTTATATCCTGTGCCCCTGCTCTCACAATGCCTACTTCTTGGCCTACCCCTTTTAAAATTTCATCTCCTGCTGACCACTCCCAAGGGCTTCATATAAATGTTAAACCTACTGCATCCCCCCGCACAACTGCCAGGAGGCCAAAAGACAATCGCCCAATGCTGTTATCTGAAAACAACCCTTTAGATAGGATTGGAACCACTGTAAAACACTGTAAAACACTGCCTCCAATATCCATCTCACCAAGTCAGCCCAGAAGGATACCATGGTCCAAAAGCTGCAGAGAAATCAAGTAAGAATAACATCTAATGTAAGATGTAATGTACTTATTTATTTTATGTTTAAATCAAGGTTAAATAAACCTCTCAGTTTTGTACATATGTTATAGTTATTTACCTGGGAGTATTTATTTATTTATTTATTTATTTATTATTTATTGCATTTGTATAAGCCCATTTAACTTTTCAGTGAGTTGCCATTACCACAGGGCACAACAATAATTGTTTGAGTCTTGCTATGGAAGTAAATAGCAATCACGACAAATAACATATGCTACTATATCCAAATCAGTTTTTGAACTTTTTTTTAATTAACTGCAAGATCAAACAATCTTTACAAAACCAATTTCTTTCAATTCTGTAGCAATTAGAAAAAAGGAATTAAAATAAATTCTAATTAAACAAATAATCAAAGTCATTGGAATAAGTTTGATGGACCCTCACTTGAGTAAGTGTAGCAGTCATTGTATAATGGGAGAGGGCCTCTTATGGATCATTAACTGATTAAGGAATAGAAAGCAGAAAGTAGGGATACATGGACAGTTTTCCAAATGGAGGGCTGTAGAAAGTGGAGTTCCCAAAGGATGAGTGTGGAACCTTTGCTTTTTTAACTTGTTCGTAAATGGAATGAGGTAGGCAAGTTTGCTACCAAATTGTTCAGGGTGCTTAAAACAAAAAGGAATTGCAAGGAATTCCAAAATGATTGCTCCAAACTGGTTGAAAGGTAGTAAGATGAAATTCCATGTAAGCAAGCGTAAAAAAAAGGTAGTTTCACATATAAGGAAATGGTAATGACTGACCATATATTGGGGCTGTAGTGGATAGCTCAATGAAGGTGTTGACCAAGTGTGTGGCAGCAGTGAAAACAGCAAATGCCATGCTAGGGATTATTATGGAAAGCTGCCAATATGATAATGCCTTTATGGAATCTATGGTGTGACCAAAGTTTGAATACTGTGTACAGTTCTGGTCACCTTTCCTCAAAAAGGCTATTGTGGAGCGGCAAAAGCAATTGTGCCTCTGTGTACAGCAGGGCTGTGGAGTCGGAGTCGGGAGCAATTTTGGGTAGAGTCGGAGTCGGACAGTAGAAAAATAGAGGAGTCGGAGTCGGAGTCAGACAGTAGAAAAATAGAGGAGTCGGAGTCGGAGTTGGAGGTTTGGTGTACTGACTCCACAGCCCTGGTGTACAGATTGCTCGGAATCAAAGATGGGAAGAGTGCTGTTGTACTCTGATCCTGCTTGCAGTTTTCCCATGGGCATCTGGTTGGCCACTGTGAGAACAGAATGCTGGACTTGATGGCCTTTGGTCTGATCCAGCAGGGCTCCTCATATGTTCTTATGAATATAAAGATGATGAACACTGACTCAGAATTTTGCAAATTAATTATTTTAGCAAGATGCATGCTCTTTTAAGACACTTCAGTGAATTGTGGGACTTTGCATGCAGCAAACTGGCTCCAGTTGGTAGTTCCCAGAATGCAGCTTTCCTTGACACTTTTTGTAGATATAATGATTTTTTTAAATTCCCATAGTTTCAAATTTGCTTCTGTTTATAATCACATTTAATTCTGCTGAAATTATTAGTAGAGAATCTGCTCTAAAGTGCTTTCAAGGGCTATAATTAACCCTATATTAAGGCCAGACAAGATCCAATTTTTGTTGAGGCAGAAGCTTTGTAGAAACTTAAGAATCAGTGCTTCATCCTTAAATGTTGATGAGGAGGTCACTTGAAAAAAAAAGAATAATCTACGTTATACATTATTCTTTAATCAATAGTCTCGTTTGAATTTTTATGCAAGTTTGGTGAATAAAGGATGCAGGTGTTCCATGGTTCTCAAGCCAAGATCAGCCATTCTAAAAACAGATGGGTCTTAGCTAACCATATAGCTCTTCAAAATATCCATGTGCTATTGCTGCATTTGTGTATAATGCATACCAGCTGATATGGCAGATGGATACCAGATATTGATTTAAACTTCAGACCGAAGTTATGAACTGTCAGCAGGGACAAGCTGAGATACTGTTGGCAGGAAAGTGAAATAACTCTACCTATGTCTCTTTGCACATACAAATATTTTTGTACTTCTTCAGGTAGTGTCTCTATCTCTCTTTCAATCTTTATGTAAGTTTGGTGAAAAGTGGATGCAAGTGTTCCATGGATCTCAAGGAGGAGAGTACTCACTATGTGAGATGATCTTTCAGCCTGTCTGCCCTAAGACCAAGAAATAGCAGGAATCAAGGTAATTTCAAGAGCCTTCTTTATTCAAGAACAGACATACATGGAGAAACCTAGTTAGGACCTGAGTGTGTTATGATGCCCCATTATTTGACAGATACAGGTTTGAGGCTTGATTATCACTAAAACAACCAAACCAAAACATACTGCTTTTCAGGAATGTTGTGTAGTTAATTTTAAATGTTAAGCCTTGTCTTTCAGACAAGTACTTGAGCTGGTTTAAATCCTGATAAAAATGCTGCCTCTTCTGAAATGTACAGTAGATCCATTCAGAATTATCTCTCAGCCAAGCTTCAGACATCATGGGTGCATTCACAGGGGTAGTTCTCACCATGGTTTTACATTATGTGGACAAGCCATAGTAAGCCTGAACAAAATGTCAGTCTGCACTCCTGTGCAGCTGGCAGGTAGGCTTCAGCTGAGTTTACTTTGAGTTTCAGAGAATTTTGCTAAGTTTATATGCAAACCAGGAATCCTTTTTTTTTTTTTTAAGTAAACAGCTATTTGCTAAACAAGGCAAATTCAAACCATGGGTTGTAAGCTAGCTTGTTTAACTAACCATTGTTTGCAGTCTATATGGTGCAGAGTGCATTTACCAGCTTGTTCCCTCCTAAACTGAACAACTTAAAGAACAACATCAGTCCAAAATGAGAGGGAAAGCTTGTTTTATCAAATCTTTGATGTATCTGGTTAAATACTTAAAAGGGTCCACAAATATGGTCGCTAGAAATAAGTGACCAGAAACATTGGTGACCATCAGGAAAAGCCTCCAGGCTATTCTGTCACAGAAACAATACTGTTGTGAATTTGGGGGTTGGAATGGATGATTCCTGTGAGTCCCCTTCCAGCCTCTGATTTGGAATCCTGTGCCTTGGAGGAGGGGCTGGCTCTGCTGGCTAGATGAGTTTCTTTTGTTAAGCTAATAGAGTGGCCAGTTTGCAAATGGGTCTTTCAAGTGCCCAGCAACTGGTGAATGGGCCAGGAAGATCCTTTTGTCATTTAAACTCTGCAGGAGAGCCTTCCCCCCTCTCCTGGCGGCTAGCACAGATTTGGGCTTTGAGTGTGTTTTAGAGTGCCTAGAGAAGCGGGGACACCTTTACCTTTGGAGCAGGCAGCGAGGCTATATCTCTGCATGATGGCTTTAGGATGCCTCGTGTAACACTGATGGAAAAGCTGGATATTGGACTGCTGATGCCTTGAACCCCTCCATCCTAAGCTCAGGTTGGAATGTGGGTAAATAAATAAACCATATTTCATAAAGACACCGCAGTCTCCGCTGACCTTCCCAAAGGAAACCAAACCCTGGACGAGCGCAGGGACCCCTGAAATCTCACCGCTCGGATATTGGGGAGGTGCGCAACAATACTTTAAAAAAAATATCTGCCAGCAATATATGCATCTTTCAAAATGGTGCCAGGCTGCTTTGCTGAGATATAACACCATTGTGGTTTGGAGATGAAGAAGTTGCTACAAACATGTAGCCTGCTGCTCTTGCCTTGGATAGCCCTCGTACCATCCAGTGAATATAAAAGGGGTGCACTTACTTTGCCTCTGTGGAGGAAGAAGTGAAAAAATGGCATTCTTGCTGGTTGTTAGAAACAATGATTGACTAGCAAGCCTAGCCAAAATGTTTAATTTGGGAGACCTAATATGGTATGGCACCAGGTATTCACTGTGATTTTAATAAATGGTTGAGAGTGGAACGTGTTCTAAGCCACCGGAAAAATCTTCCACTCCTTTAGAATTTTATTCTCTTCATTTGAGAGTAGAATGAGTTTTGGAAGTGGGAACTGATAGCTTAATGTGCTGTGGGCCATGAACTGAAACGCGTAAGCTGCATGTTAAATCTATTATACATGATAACTAAGCAAAATCATTGCCAGTGTTCAAAACATGGGCATGTTTATAACCCTAGCAACAAAATTAATTTTGTGAGACAATTACTAGGAGGAATATTGGGAAGAAATACGGTCTGCATACTTCCTAAGTGTATATTTCTAGTTTTTAGGATGTATGTAACAGGCAGCTTGTTTTCAGGGATTCCATTGAGAGTACCTTTTCCTTATTTGGTAATGAGCACAAAGGGGATTTCAACTTTGAGTCACAGTGCAACTTGGTTCACTCATAGCAAGGTATTATCAATGGGAACTTAAAGAATTTGTGGTTGAATTGCTGTTAGGAAACATGAGTGAGTGTATGTGAGAACTGTGGTACACTACAGTTTAAATCTAACCTACAAAGGGAAAAACCTCTTTTATGAAGTTAAAGATTTCTGGGAAAGTATTTTAATTCTGATTTTATGTAGTTTTTCATAATTAGGATAAGCGTTAAAATGAATCTCTCCTCTAATAGTGTTGATTAATGGGTGTGCTCCTTTTCTTGTTTCAGTTGGGTCTCTTTTTCTTGTGGACCTGAGTGATTTTGTGGATTTATGTTCCTGATTTACACATTTTATTTTAAAAGTTGTTACTCCCTTTCTCAACAGGAGGGACTGGGAAATTGTCCAGAAAATTTACCAGTGTCTTAACTCGATAGGGGATTTAAGATCTAATCGCAACAGAAGTAATAATTAAGCCAATCTTTTTTTAGAAAAACAACGCTGAAAATCTGGAATTGCTGTTTAGGAATAAAATATTTATTCAACCTGCTTAAAGGCCCATAGATGCACGTGCTTTAATTGTTTTGGTTTTGTGTTCAGATGAATGAATGTAACTCATATTACATGGCTGGCATGGTGGAAGAAAAAAATTAAATTAATTGCTTACATTTTTTAAATCATGAGCTGAGCTTTTCTATTAAAAATAATAGCCTGCATTTTTCAAACAAACTCCCTGCATTGAAAAAAATCTCCTGAATTATTGGAATGGTGGCATCACAATAAATTAAGAAGATTTTTTGAGTTACAGATTAAACCTTTAGGAACTGCTTAACTTTAGTCATTGGCCTGGTTTGCACATGATGCTAAACCAAACCACATGCAGTACAGCAGCAGAACAGCTGGGGAGGAGCAAAGCAGCTCCGATCTCCTCTTCTAGATCCTGCATGCTCGTGCATTAGCCACTAAGCCATAGTTTTGCTTAGTCAGGTCAGTGACTGACTGACTGACTGTGTTGTTTCACTGTGTATTTTTATATTGTCAGCTGAGAGGTTGAATCTATGTGTAGTATGACTGTCATTAACCAAAGACAATAACCCTGTTCAGGCACATACCTGAACAGGAAATATCAAGCTATGTAAGAGGCATGAGACTGCACATGCTACGCCCACTTGCTATCAGGGTTCCTGATCATGTGAAGGGTTCTACTTTCATTCAAGTGAATGTGACTAGATTTCCGCTTTTAGAGCTTCTCAACTCAACGTGGGAAGGTTTGGAACAGAAAGGTCAGGTGTCATGCATGTGCCCCATGCCTCCCAGTTGATATTTCTGTTCAGGTATTGCTCCTGGACAGAACAACAGTGTCTAAGGCATTGAGGAAAAATAAAGTGGTGGACACCAAATTGTGACTGTTGGAAAGGCAGATGTATTGCATGGATAGTGGATCCGCCAAACACAAACAAACCCAGTGCTCAGAAGGATTGAGTCTATGTTGGAAATGCAAATCCCATGTGATCCTAAAATAATGTTATTACTGTTGGTTTTTAAGGAGAAAGTGAAGAGATTAATAATGCAGGATTTAATCTGGTTGTTAGTAGCACAACTATCAATAGCAAAAATCTTGAAAAAATTAGAAGCACCGAGTATAAATGTTGGTATTTGTTAGAGTTTAAAACTTAGATATTGTTTAAAATGTAGAGAAAAACGGAAGTAATGAAGTGAAGTTTTGAAAAAATGATAACTGATAATATTTTTATCAAATTGGAGAAATAGATGGACATGTAGATAGCAACCTTTTTTTAATTCATAAGGAAGAGCTGAATGAAGTAGAAACAGGAAAATATCAGCAATGATATCCCATGTATGCTGAATATGATGTGATGTACTGTATTATAATTTCTATAAATAATAGAAAAACATTTAAAATGAGATTGTGGCCATTGGAACCCTGTCTGGAGGGGCGGTTGAGTTCAGGTAGGTGTTGGTGCAGTGGGCCCAATGATGATGTATGCTGATGCCAGGCTTGCTAGTGAGGTCTATATAAAAAATTGGATGACTCTGCCAGCATCTTGCTGGAAGCTTGCTAATTAACAGCTAAACACTAGCTGGAGTGGGGTGGCTGGGCGGGTCCAGGGTGTTGTGAACACGTCATAGCATGATGGGGAGGTGCCAGCCAACCTTAAGGAGGCAGTGGGGCAGCCGTTCCTTAAAAATCCACCCTGGACCAAGTGGTGTGTAACTTCTCAGATTAAACCAATTTGGCATGAAATGTATAAAATAATTAGGAAACATACTATTTTAATGAAATAATTTGTAACAAATCATGTTTTAAATTATCTGGGGTGTATCCTTTCCTTCACATGTCTGCACTAGGGTTGCCAGGTTCAGGGCCTGAGACTGATCCTGTATCTTTAGGAGAAGAGAAAGTCAGCCAAGTACAGGTGTTCTTGTAACCCTGTAATGGGAAAAACCACAAGGTGGAATTCTCCCTTCCCCCTGCACAACTTTTAAAGATACAGAAGGCCTCTTAGAGGCTGGGCCTGGCATCTTGTGGTTTTCCTATTACAGGGTTGCAAGAACACCTGCACTTGGCTGACTTTCTCTTCTCCTAAAGATACAGGATCAGTCTCAGGCCGTGAACCTGGCAACCCTAGTCTGCACTGCTTCTCCTACTACTTCAGCATGAACAACAAAACTATGCCATGAATCCGTCTCAGTGTGAATAGAACAATGCAAGCATTCCTTTTTCAACAACTTTAATGGGAGCCTTTTAAAATGACTAGCTTTTTTGTGAGAATAGTGACAGTGGTATGTTATGCTCTGATATTTTATACATTCTTCAGCCATGAGAGTTTAAAATCCCCATTGTCTCGAAACTGACATATGGTGCATTAAGAGTGGCAGAGGCATAACTTCCCATCAAGTGATTGGAACTGCAGAGAACTTTGTTTTGACAATTATAGTATGTGCCATATCTATTATTATGTGAAATGAATAGTATTTGGGAATAGGAGGACAGGATATATGTGTATGTGTGTGTATTACTTGAATATGAAATTAAGTTTTCTTCAGTCTCACATTTGAGACCATATGCACAAGCCCAACTGTATGGAGGTTTCAGAACACTGAAGGAAGATGCTAGAGGTTGCAACCCCATCTTTTTGGCTAACAGTGTGAACTATGCATGTGCAAAGGACAACATAAGCAACTTTCTTTCCTGATCATCACAGAGCTGGTTGGAAATTATTCTGAAGCATGTCTTGACTCAAAGGTCTGCTTGAAACAGGTTGGCTTCAAGTGAAATAGTGTAACAACCTATTGGGCTGTGGCTACAAATTCATCAGCATGGAAATGAGTTCCATTCTGCTCCAGAGGGCTCTGGTTTGCCATCCAAAGAGCTTTTAGTGTGAAAGGCTGAAAACCAAGCCAGCCTACAAGAGATTATTTATTTATTTATTTATTGCACTTGTATACCGCCCCATAGCCGAAGCTCTCTGGGCGGTTTACAGCAATCAAAAACATTAAAACAAATATACAATTTAAAACACATATTTTAAAAACAATTTAAAACACAATTTTAAAATTTAAAACAATATAAAAACAATTTAAAACACATGCTAAAATGCCTGGGAGAAGAGGAAAGTCTTGACCTGGCGCTGAAAAGATAACAGTGTTGGCGCCAGGTGCACCTCGTCAAGAAAATCATTCCATAATTTGGGGGACACCACTGAGAAGGCCCTCTCCCTTGTTGCCACCCTCCGAGCTTCCCTTGGAGTAGGCACCTGGAGGAGGGCCTTTGATCTTGAACGTAGTGTACGGGTGGGTTCGTATCAGGAGAGGTGTTCCATCAGGTATTGTGGTCCCAAGCCGTGTAAGGCTTTATAGGTCAAAATCAGCACCTTGAATTGAGCTCGGAAACATACAGGCAGCCAATGCAAGCAGGCCAGAATCGGTTTTATATGTTCAGAGCATCTGGTCCCTGTTACCAATCTGGCTGCTGCATTTTGCACAAGCTGCATTTTCCGAACCGTCTTCAAAGGCTGCCCCACGTAGAGTGCATTGCAGTAATCTAATTTGGAGGTTACCAGAGCATGGACAACTGAAGCCAGGTTATCCCTGTCCAGATAGGGACATAGTTGGACCAGCAACCGAAGTTGGTAGAAGGCACTCCGTGCCACCGAGGCTACCTGAGCCTCAAGTGACAGAGATGGTTCTAGGAGAACCCCCAAGCTACACACTTGCTCCTTCAGGGGGAGTGCAACCCCATCCAGGACAGGTTGGACATCCACCATCTGGTCAGAAGAACCACCCACTAGCAGCATCTCAGTCTTGTCTGGATTGAGCCTCAGTTTATTAGCCCTCATCCAGTCCATTGTCGCAGGCCAGCACCGGTTCAGCACATTGACAGCCTTACCTGAAGAAGATGAAAAGGAGAAATGGAGCTGCGTGTCATCAGCATACTGATGGCAATGCACTCCAAAGCTCCGGATGACCGCATCCAATGGTTTCATGTAGATATTGAACAGCATGAGGGACAGAACTGACCCCTGCGGAACCCCATACTGGAGAGTCCAGGATGCCGAGTAATGTTCCCCAAGCACCAGCTTATGGAGGCGATCTGCCAAGTAGGAGTGGACCCACGGCAATGCAGTACCTCCCACTCCCAACTCAGCTAGTCTCCCCAGAAGGATACCATGGTCGATGGTATGAAAAGCTGCTGAGAGATCAAGGAGAATCAACAGAGTCACACTCCCCCTGTCTCTCTCCCAACAAAGGTCATCATACAGGGCGACCAAGGCTGTTTCCATGCCAAAACCAGGCCTGAAACTTGACTGAAATGGATCCAGATAATCGGTCTCATCCAAGAGTGTCTGAAGCTGGCCTGCAACCACTCGTTCCAGGACCTTGCCCAGGAATGGAACATTTGCTACTGGCCAATAGTTATTAAGATTTTCTGGGTCCAGGGAGGGCCTCTTCAGGAGTGGTCTCATTACTGCCTCTTTCAGGCAGCCAGGGACCACCCCCTCTTGCAGAGAGGCATTAATCACTACCCTGGCCCAGCTGGCTGTTCCATCCCTGCTAGCTTTTATTGGCCAAGAAGGGCAAGGATCCAGCACAGAAGTGGTTGCACGAACCTGTCCAAGCACTTTGTCAATGTCCTCAAGCTGCACCAACTGAAATTCATCCACGAAATCCAAGATTAATTGCGATTATCAATTTAAATTATTAAATATATAACCCTTTTAATTACCACTGTGTGCTGGTTGTAGAAGTCAATTCAGTTACAAAATCTGCTCAACTAACAACAAAATCATACAAAATAGAAGAACCACCCCATTGTAGCAGAGAGACCATTACACAGATTTAATGTATTAAAATATATATTGAAATAAAGAAACTTAATGCTTCCCCCCCCCCCCAAAAAATTCTGCAGTGACATTTCAAAATCTGTTTTAGGGTATTTCAAAGGAATGGGGGTCACAGCCTCAAAGTCCTGCCTAGGTCTCTGCAAGTCTAAACTTTTAAAGCAGAGGAACCCAAGCAGTACTCTGTATGAAAGACCTTACTGAGCAGAAGGTCTTGTATGGGGAAAGGCAATTCCCAAGGTTTGCTGAGCCCAGGCAATATCAAAGAGTCATTAGTATGCACTGCATTTTGTAATTGAGAGAACTAAAAGAATACCTTCCAAATTCCCATCCTGCCTCCCTCTACAGGCCCTTAGCAGTCAAGTGTCTTATAGGTTCAGCTCATATGTGGTTGTTAAAATTTCCTCAGTAATCCTGTTGACATTTTTGGAGGGAGGGGGTATTTACTTAATTATGCTCTAATAACAAAACCCAGCTCCCATTCCAGTGTTATCCTAAAGCACTGCCAGCATTCAGTCTCACGTATTCCCTCCAAACCATTAACTTACCAATAACCTGGTAACTGTGGGGTACAGGCACGTTTTAGAGCCTGATGCAGATATTATATTTAACAACAGTATTTGTTTACAAGATTATTGGGTGCACAATCTTATCTGGTTACTTTAAAAATAATACAGTATCTTTGAGTACATGCTTTGTTAACGTGTTTCCGTCATTAAATACCAACAGCTTATGTTCAACTGCTTTAGGGAAGCAGTTAGTTACCCTATTAATACTGTCTAGCCAAATTTCCCTTTTATTCTCTCCACCCCAGTTAAGCCTCACCAACTCTATAATGGAGGACTCTGCTGGAAGCCTCTTTTTCCAACCTTTTACTGACCTATTGAAGCACAGGTTTGTCTTGCTGCATTGCCCTGGGAATCTTCCCTCTGGTACTCCTACGAGACACCAGAGACCAACATTCCAAGTTACTTCTTTCCTCAGAGCTGCAGGCAGGTTCTCCCCTTGCCTCTTCAGCCTACGCCAAGTGATTCAGCTATTCCTAGTGAGTCTTTGTTAACCAAACCACTCCACTTGACTTCTCAGATCTTCCTTCTGGCTAACTCCACAAATGCCAAGCACCAACAACTCCCAGCTCTCCAACTAACTCCCTGTCTTCTTCTGCCTCCCCTCCCGGCAATCATACTGTTTAACTGAACATTCAAATCTGAGCCCACCAATTGAAAAATGCATACTTTCTATCCTTCTTTTGCATACTGAGAATTCTAACAGTCAGTTAAGGACCCACCTGAGAATTAAACTAACTTTTACTGGACCAGACAGAAAATGTCCCACATCAAATACATTACGATGCAGATTACAATATAAATGTCAGAACACAATAATCATTAAAACTTAATTCAAATTAATTCACAACATTCAAAAGCAAAAGAGTCTGAAAGTGATTCAAGCAAACACAGCAATGGGATATCTCTGACTCTCCTGGTTTGGTTACTATCCCTACTTAAATATTAAGTGATTTGTAAATTCTTTTAATAAATAAATCTGAACTGGACCAGTTTAAAACAAGTTCAGCCAAGAAATGTCTAGTAAACTGGTTACTGTGGGCTGATGATACAGCTGATCTTCCTGTGAAACCATTGCAAGGGAATAACCCAACTCCAAATTTGAAAAGCTTCACTGGACAATGCTGCCAGCACTGCTACAGGATAGGCCTATGAGTGGTTTCTCTGACATGTTCCACCCAATTTACCATAGTTTCTTACCCACCTGTAGTTTAACTGGTTTACCAACTGCTTCTTGGACTGGAATTTCCACGAAGGCATAGGGCACCATTAAGACAAGGGGAAGAGGCCTTAGGCCGACAAGATACTGACAGAGTCCCTTGTGGTTGCCATGATAGCCATAGTTATTTCACCCATTTTGAAGTATTGATGTCACCTTGTGTTACTTTCATACTATTAAACTTTTGTTTTATTTGTTTATTTTTCATAGAATCATAAAATAGTAGAATTGGAAGGGGCCTATAAGGCCATCGAGTCCAACCCCCTGCTCAGTGCAGGAATCCAAATAAAGCATACCTGACAGATGGCTGTCCAGCTGCCTCTTGAGTGCCTCCAGTGTTGGAGAGCCCACCACCTCCCTAGGTAATTGGTTCCATTGTTGTACCGCTCTAACAGTTAGGAAGTTTTTCCTGATGTTCAGTCAAAGTCTGGCTTCCTGTAACCTGAGCCCGTTATTCTGCATCCTGCTTTCTGGGATGATTGAGAAGAGATCCTGTGATAACCTTTCAAGTACTTTCAAGTGCTGTCATATCGCTCCTCAATCTTCTCTTCTCAAGGCTAAACATGCCCAGTTCTTTCAGTGTTTTCAATATTTTTAAGGTATTTCTAAACCGCTTAATATTTTAAAAATGTCTAAGCAGTGTGCAATACAAATCAACATAAAAACAGTAAAGCAATATCATAAAAACAGGAATCTAGTGGTAAAGAGTCCGTCTCAAAGACCAGCGTAGCCTGCATGAAAAAATATGTTTTTACAAGATGTCTGCAGCAAATAATTGATTATGCTTCATGTATGGCAGAAGAAAGGGTATTCCGGATGCAAGGGCAACAGTGGAAAACATGATGGTCCAATGACCAGATACAAATAAATAAAATCTGATCTATAGGATATAGGTTCCATTGAGCACAATAAGGCCGCAATTGTGTGGTTCAGACATAATGCTTAACCATTGTCTAATACTACTTGCACAAGTTTGCTCACGTTCCCCTTTCCTCTTCTGGTACAGCTGTGGACAGATCCATTCCGACTAACCATAGTTTATCATTTTATCCAAACAAATTAGATGAAATTATAGTTTATCTGAAAAAGCCAGGATCATGTTTTGAAGTTGTCTGGTGAGACAAACCATAGTTAAAGTGATTCGGATGAAACAACAAATAGCAGTTGAAAATAGAAGTGGATGCATCACATCTTGCAGCCATGTTAGAGGAGGGGTGGAGGAGGAGCAAACACACAAGACAGAGGCTTGTTCACCTAGGACCAAATTATGGTTTACTGTTATGTGCAAATGCAGCTTGTGTGTCTGAGCAGGTACTCCTTGGGAGCTCACATGTGGGGTACAATTATTGTAGCTATCCTCTTCTTTTTGCTTGGCATCTGGTTATCACAAGTGTATTCCTCTGGAATTCTGAGATTCAATTTTTTAAAACTATTTTAACTAATAGATACATTCTATTGATTTTATTGAATCACTTTTAGAGTGGTCTAAACTACTGGCCAACGCCGAATCTTGTGGCATTTAGTGCTGTGATTAATTATTGATTGCATGATTAAGTTATATTAAGGGGGAGCAGGAATATGTATTTTCCTTAAATCTTTACTTCTGAATTGCTTTTCTATTAGAAGGATACCTGAATATTGTCTTCCTCCTCAGGCTGTTTTATACACTGAAAATAACACTGGAACACATGACTAATTTATATTTCCTTGTGTAGAGTTTACATATGAAGAAGCCTAGAGCCAATGTAGAAATAAGGCACTGAACTTAAATGCTGCTGTGCAGCATAATCCTATGTATGCTTACTCATACATAGTAAACTACTGTGTTCAGTGGGGCTTACTCGTGGGTAGGTTTGCATAGAACTGCAGTATTAACTTATGTTCAGATGTTGTTGAAGTTACCTATACAAATGCATGAAAGACCTTTGTCCGTCAGGAAAAATAATCTAGTACAACAAAAAGTTTAGGGGTACCTTCAAGACTTAAAATATTGTGGCATAAGATTTCAAGGACTATTCATTTCACCAGATGAATGAAATGTAATCCTCAAAACTGACAGGTGTATATACACATGTGTGTAAAGGAAAAATTGTAGAAGTTGGAGCTAGATGGCAATGGAATGCAAAACGCACAGCCTTTCAATCTTGAGGTGTGGTTTCAAATCCTATTCCTGATTTAATAGCAGCATATCCATGAGAAAGCCATACCACAAATCAATCTTTGTTTTGTAGGTGACGGATGTGGACATACTGTTTTAGGTCCTGAAAGTGGGACGTTTACATCTATTAACTACCCGCACGCCTATCCCAATAGCACAGTGTGTGAATGGGAGATTCGAGTAAAGCCTGAGCAGAGAGTGCAGCTCAAATTTGGGGATTTTGATATTGATGATTCAGATTCTTGCCATTTTAATTATGTGAGAGTTTATAATGGAATTGGACCCACAAGGACAGAAATAGGTAAGAGCTTTTCATCTTTCTTGTTGTGTAGTTCAGAACAGTAAAAATGGTCTTTAGGCTGATTTGATTTTTAGTTAAAAATATATCTGAATTGTTTGCATGATTCTTTTTTCCCAAAATCCGAGGAAAGAAGAGCCTAAATTGATTTAAAGTATTCTTAATTAGTTATAATAAATGTTGGACATTTTCTTACTCTGTTTGTATACATTAGGGGCATTTTGCAAATTATGTGGAGGCAAACCTTACAGAGGTCTGGACTCATCATGTGGAGGTGTGCGCTCAACAGGGACCTGCAGCCAATCATGGGTCCCTCATAAATATATTTTTAAAGTAGGGTAGCTAACCTGTAGTCCTCCAGATGTTGATAGACTATAACTCCCATCATCTCTGAATATTGGCTGTGCTGGCTAGGACTGATAGAGTCCAAGAACATCTGGACAGCAACAGGTTAGTCACCCCTGCTGTAAAGTATGAATGAGACAAACTCAAGTTTGCAAAATGCATGCATTCTGACAATGTATTTGCAAACGTAAGTTTCACATTTAAACTTTACAGTTTTAGATTTATGTGTAAGATGTTTTAATACAGCTAAAAATGAAGTGTGTGAAGTGACTTACAGAAGAGGCATGGCAATTACTAATTTCTCGATGATAAGGCATTCAAAATAGGATAAAGGAACATAGGAAGTAGAAAGCTGCCTTTTACTGAGTCAGATCATTGTTCCACCTACTTCTATATCAATTGCACTGATAGGTAGCAGCTCTCCAGGGTTTCAGATCAGAATCTTTCAAAGCCCTATCGAATAATACTGGATATTGAACCTGGGACCTTCTGCATGCAAAGCATGTGGTCTACAAATAAGCTATGGTGCTCCCCTGGTTATAGCTGGAAATGGCAAGTGTGCATTTTCCAACTTCCTCTTTGCCCAAAAGATCACCAGTCTTCTAAATTTAAATGTATACCTGATCGAAAATATCTGCTGGTGGTATTTTGTTGCCTGCCAAAATGGCAACTGCAGTTGCATCTATGTGGTGATAATGTTACCTGACTTTGGGGGAAAATTTATTAGGAGTTAGACATTATATTCAAGAGAAAGGTATTCTTTTCCAGACCAACGTTTTGTAAGATTTTAAAATGATTTTAGAAAGTAAGCATTGTTTCTCTTACAATGTTGTCAATATGAAAAGTCTGACATATATGAAGTGGAACAATATGATAAGTCTGACATATATGAAGCACAACCGACACTCTGGAATTCTCTCCCCTTAAATATTAGACAGGTACCAATTCTATTATTTTTTCGGCACCTATTGAAGACCTTCCTCTTTCAACAAACCTTTTAAGTGGAGATCTTAGCTGAGTCTACGTCAGTGCTGGTATTGCTTTTTAAGTTGTTTTTAAAGATGTTTTGAAGACGTTTTGTTTTATTAACATGTTTCATTTTAATATGTTTTAAAGTCTTTTGTTTTTAATACGTTTTAAAGTGATTTTCATGTTTTTGTTTGCTGCCCTGGGCTCCTTCTGGGAGGAAGGGCAGGATATAAATTTAATATATAAATAAAATAAAAAACAAATATCCGGTGGTTTTCATTACTTTTGTATATCTCTCTGACTGTTGTATGTTTAATAAACCTTTAGTTTGTGCTGGGAACATCTTTATGTGCTGCCAAAAAGGGGAAGGGGAAGGGGAAGGGGAGGAGTGAATAAAGACTTAAAATATCATTGATACCATAAAGCTGATCTTTTGTGGCCTGATTTTAAATTTTTTTAGAGTTGCATGTTTTTCTTCTTTCTCTCCTAAACCCATGACCAACATACTTCTGATGATGTATTTTTTAGACAGAATATTGAGAGTGGTTGCACAACATCTGTAACAAGAAAGCTTTTATCAAACTTGACAACTCTTCTACTTAGATATTGTATGAAAATTTAGACATGCTGTAAGCAAATCTGACTCGTAAAAAAAGAAAAGAAAACATGAGGTCCTTAAATGGCAAGGAACTTCCAGTCCTGTTTGGGGTTACATACTTTTACAAGTTATTTATTTATTTATTTATTTATTGCATTTATATACTGCCTCATAGCCGAAGCTCTCTGGGCGGTTGACAACAATTAAAATAATTTAAAAACACATATACAAATTTAAACCATACCAAATTAAAACCCGTAAAAACTGATAGGCAAGTTAAAAACACATGCTATTCAAATGCTGTTAAAAAATGCCTGGGAGAAGAGGAAAGTTTTGACCTGGCACCAAAAAGATAAGTGTTGGCTCCAAAAAGATAAGTGTTGGTGCCAGGCGCACCTCGTCGATAAGATCATTCCATAATTTGGGGGCCACCACTGAGAAGGCCCTCTACCTTGTTGCCAGACTCCCAGCTTCCCTCGGAGTAGGCACCCGGAGGAGGACCTTTGACGTTGAGCATTGTGTACGGGTGGGTTTGTGTCGGGAGAGGCATTCCATCAGGTATTATGGTCCCAAGCCGTGTAAGGCTTTATAGGTTAAAACCAGTACCTTGAATCGAGCTCTGAAACAACAGGCAGCCAATGCAAGCGGGCCAGAATCGGTTTTATATGTTTGAACCGTCTGGTCCCTGCTACCAATCTGGCCACTGCATCTTGCACAAGCTGCAGTTTCCGAACCATCTTCAAAGGCAGCCCCATGTAGACCGCATTGCAGTAATCTAACTTGGTGGTTACCAGAACATGGATCACTGAAGTCAGGTTATCCCTGTCCAGATAAGGGCGTAGCTGGGCCACCAACCAGAGTTGGTAGAAGGTACTCCGTGCCACTGAGGCTACCTGAGCCTCATGTGACAGAGATGGTTCTAGGAGAACCCCCAAGCTACAAACCTGCTCCTTCAGGGGGAGTGCAAACCCATCCAGGACAGGTTGGACATCCATCATCCAGTCAGAAGAACCACTCACTAACAGCTTCTCTTTCTCGTCTGGTTTGAGCCTCAGTTTATTAGCCCTCATCCAGTCCATTGTTGCAGCCAGGCACCGGTTTAGCACATTGACAGCTTCACCTGAAGAGGATGAGAAGGAGAAATAGAGCTGCGTGTCATCAGCGTACTGATGGTAACGCACTCCAAAGCTCTGGATGACCGCACCCAATGGTTTTATGTAGATATTGAAGAGCGTGGGGGACAGAACTGACCCCTGTGGGACCCCATACTGGAGAATCCATGGGGCTGAGCAGTGTTCCCCAAGCACCACCCTCTGGAGCCGACCCACCAAGTAGGAACGGAACCACCGCCATGCAGTCCCTCCAACTCCCAACTCAGCCAGTCGTCCCAGAAGGATACCATGATCAATGGTATCGAAAGCCGCTGAGAGATCAATGAGAATCAACAGAGCCGCACTCCCCCTGTCTCTCTCCCGGCAGAGGTCATCATATCGGGCGACGAAGGCTGTTTCCGTGCCAAAACCAGGCCTGAAACCTGACTGAAATGGATCCAGATAATCGGTCTCATCCAAGAGTGTCTGGAGCTAAGTTGAGTTCACTGGCCCCAAGAAATTATCTACTTTTGTTCCCTTTAACTCTGAGCTGATCTCACCTAGTGTGGCTGCATAAGCATTAGTATAGTAGCAAATTCAGAAGTGCGGGGTCCCTTCATATTAGTCATAGCCACACCCCTCCCCCTTTTCTGCTGTGGGGTTGAGAATGAGATCCTTGTTAATGCCTTCTACCACAATAGACATCCCTAGGAGCCAATAAGCATGAAAGGGGAGAGTGTTAGCTACTGAGAAGACTGTTCTCAGTGGCTGACTCATCTCCTTTAACTCTGATTGACTCCAATCAGCTCCAATCAACAGGAAAGGTCAAGGAAGCATGTTAAAAGATTGGCTCCAACCAGCAGGAAAGGTCAAGGAAGCATGTTAGATGTTCCCCTTTCGTGCTGATTGGCTCACAGGATGCTGGAGGCATTGGGACCCTGCTCCCCAAAAAGTAAAGGGTCTAAGACTCCCCGAGACCCTGTGTGTAAAAGCTTGAGAAGTGTGTGTCTCTCTGCTGAGAGAGAGCTTTTTGGAAATATTAATGATAAGGTTAAAATCAGCAGCTATTTTTTTTCTTGAACTTGCAGTGCAAGTTTTGCGCATTAGAAATGAGAGTCAGTAGAATTACCTAGACTGGACTGGTGGAGGATTTAAATCTTTACGCAAGGGTAGACGTAGCATATATACATGGTTTACAATATCAGTATCTATAGGTATTGCCCCTTGTCTTTTTGCCTAATCCAGAAGACACTCCCATTGTTGGTGACAAAGGTCTACCCTTGGGGAAAGGAGCAATATTTGAAGCCTTTTAAAGCTACAGTCCTGGGAATACGTTCCATTGAACTTAGTGGGGCTTACTTCTAAGTAATAGTGCACAGAATGCACTGTAAACTAGCAGTGTACAAATATTTGGCAAAGAGACTGGATAGTAACTGTTTTGATAATTAGTATCATTTGGAGAGATTGTAAAATTTATTGGAATTGCTGTGCACAATGATTTTGTACTCCTGAATAATTCTGTCCTAGTTTGCTCCCAGAATTGGGGGTTGTATATATCCAATGCTGTCTTTACACAAGCAGAACAGACTTCTGCTTGTGCAGCATGATTTCACCTTCTTCCTCTCCCCTCTGCATGATGCCCTCAAAATAACCTCCAAAGGGCTGGAAAGCTCTGGAGAAAATTTTGGGGGTGCACAGGGGGCTGTCATAGGGTGGAGAAGAAGTATCATGGTGCAAGTGGAAGTCTGCTCATTCAACATTCGGTTTCACCCTGGATGTAAAAAAACCCACATATCTTGGTAATTTGTTTTCATGTTTGTAATCTTTCAGTAACCGTGAGATTTTGACAGTGCATTTAACCTTCACAAAATCCTAGGTTTGGGATTTCTTGTGTCTGGAAAGAATGGGGATTGTAAGAATTAGATTCACAAATTCATTAAGTTTTAAAAGAGGTTCTGAATGTGCAAATCCATACTAAATCTATACTTCATTGTTGACCTTCTGCCCTTCCCCCTGCCAGGAAAATACTGTGGTTTAGGCTTACAGATGGACAATTTAAATGAATCAAAGAGCAATGAAGTTACAGTACAATTCATGAGTGGCATACACTTTTATGGACATGGATTTCTTGCATCTTATTCAACCACTGACAAATCAGGTATTTTTACCTAGCAATATTTGTGTTCTAAGTGTTCATACATGCCACATACAACTCATTTCTATTTCCTTGTTACCCAAATGCTAATAAATTGTTCATAGTAAATTAAGCAAAGGCTGTTATAAATTCTACTCTGTCTAGATGTAGTTTTGTAATAATTTAGTTTATGTGATGCAGAAAGATACATTGTTGGAATAAACTGATTTTATTTATTTGTAAAAATATTTATAAACTCATATAATGTATCAAGACGGCATACTGTAGTGCGTCCAGATACAGTTGAACATAAAATACCATAAAAAGAATACAAATGATTGCTTAATTGCTTAAAAATATATAGGGAAGAACTCCTTTTTGGAAGTGATGTACATTTATGGACAAAGCCCTAGGGTTCCTGGCATCAAACAGGAAACTACTGCATTAGAGTTACTTCTGTGTACCTACCTCAACAAGTTCACAGAGCTCAGCTTTTGCCCAGCGACCTACCCATTGTCTTCAGTTACTCAGATTAAGGCTGCTATCCCGTGGATCACTTACTTAGAAGTATGTTCCATTGAAGTAAATGGAACGTACTTCAAGTAAAGATGCATAGGATTGAACTACAGTGCCCCTCCCTCTTTTGTTGCTTTCTTTGTATCAGTTTTGGCATGGGTAGGTGTGGGCAATGATTAAAATATTAACTGCAGTGGTTCCCCATTTGTGGCTTTCCCTCCTGGTACCAGCATTGTTTGTTCTCTTTTGCAAAAATGGAAAACATTTTATTCTCTCTGGCTTTTTAGTGTATTTTTTCCTTTTCAGCATGATGTTATACTTTATTTGTGTATTTTATCTTTTTTTTATAAACTACACTGGAAACTCTGCTGAAGGGCGGTATACGAGTCTTTCATATAAAGAAAATAAATATAAAACATGCCTTTATTTTAATCATTGATTTAATATTAACCACATTTACTCTGTAATTTTTTTCCTGAGTCTCAAATGAATACCTTCATAATCTGATAATCTTGGTAGTTCTCTACCTAATTAAAATTAGCAAAGCTCTGCTATGTTATTTAAAAAATATGATTTGGTGTTGATATATTATCAGTTAAAACAAGTGCACTGTAGTACTGATACACTGAATTGCAGATTGGTTGATGTGGCAGATTAGTTTTATGGTCTTTAAACTTTTCATTCTTTATATGTGGACTTCAATGTTCGATTCAAAATAATATCTGGACTGTGTTTCTATTTCTAGATTTAATAACATGTTTAGACACTGCAAGTCACTTTTCTGAGCCAGAATTCAGGTAAAAACTGATCACATTGTTTAACTATGTACTGTATGAAGTTCTTCCTTTTGTTTGTCCTGAATGTTCCAACATTCAGTTTCACTGGATGACCATGGGTTTTTAAGACAGAGGGAGAAAAACTTCTCACTATCCTCTTTCTCTACACCATGCATAATTTTATGCAAGACACAATTTTATATTGTGTGTCCCCCATAGTTGTCTTTTTTCTAAATTAAAAAGAAAAAAAAATTCTCTTAGGGGAGTAGTTGCACCTCCATGATCATTTGTGTTGTCTTTTTTTTTTGAAACTTTTTCTGTTCTACGATATCCTCTTTGAGGTGTGGTGACCAGAAATGTACACAGTATTCCAATGAGTAAACACCATAGATTTGTACAGAGACATTACAATTTTGCTAGTTTTATTTTCAAGCTCTTTCCTAATGATGCCTAACATGGAATTCTCCTTTTTTCCTCCCCCGGTTGCTGCACAATGGGTCCTTTGGAAAGCCATATCTTACTGTGGTTTAAGACAGGTCTTATGATTTACAATTTATCATGCTTTCAAAAAATACAAAATTAATCTCCAGAATTCACAGTGCATCTCTGCATTCCATGAATCTCTAACTATCCACCTTCATTGTGGAGTGATGTAAAAAGTCTTATACTCCTAAAATCCATTAAAAAGGAAGCTTTTACTACCTAATTTTTGTTGAGTATTGAATGTTATATGCCAAATTAACGTGTCCACTTAGATACTGCAAAAAAGGATATTCTTCAATTCTTCAAAATTCTTCAATTCACCTGCACCCCATTCCCAGATCAGTCCCAATCAGTTCCTCTTCAGTTAATGTAACCCCAATTAATTTCTGCCCTGATCTTTCCCCACATCAGTTCTTTAGTTCTTCCCCGTTCTTCAGTTAACTTTTACTTAATTAATCCAAAGGCATTAGAGAAGGCAGCAATTAAAGGATTAGATTCCTCTTTACCCCACCAATATATTTCTGAGACGCTGCTCCCGCCCATCATAGCTCAGGTGCCTTGATGTCTCCAAGGCACATACCCTGAGCCTAGAGCTTCTTGTCTAGTCTGCAATTCACACTCTGCACACTGGCTATGGGCTTACCAAGGAATAGGTACCCCACACCCAGGGAAGGGCATGCTGTGTCATTAAGTACTGTCATTTCCCAGGGCATTTGTGGCTTCAGTTTCAGTAGTGCACAGGCCAGCAGTGGCAGCTGAGATACTGGCTTGCCTTTAGATAATTTTTAAAGTAAAAAGACCACTCCTCTGTATTTTTGGTAGCAGACATACAGAGAAACACACACCAGCCCAGATAATATTTATTTATTGAAATACCAGACTGTCCAGTATGAAGGAGGACTCATGGCCACCATACACTCAACAATTACCATGCCCTATATTTGCAGTACTTTGTGATACTTTTGGGGGGGTTAGTGCATGAATTAACTAGTAGGTTCTGAGTTTTGAGGACAGGAGGGGGGTAGCAGAAAATCTGTTTGAGTTGTATTATGTGTTGCGATTTTTATCATATTGTTCTATTTATTATATTGAGTTTTGCTTGGTATGCTTTTGTACTGTTATCTTTATTCTGTATATGTTTTTGAGATTTTTTTTCTTTTTTGTAAGTCGCTTTGAGTTTCATTTTGGAAAAAAAGTGACTAATAAATATCATTTTTTAAAAAATTAACCCTTAAAAGGCTGAAGGGTGCATCAGGTCTCAGAATAATCAGTGTGAATTAATGATTAATTCATAAATTATGTTGGCCCAAATTAACATGCAATTTCCCCATAATAATTTGTTTTAACATAAGGTAGGTTTTTAATTCTTATATCTTAACACAATAAAATCAATTTAGGGTTCTCTGTAATCTCTTCATATTATTATCTAGCAAGGTATGACACCTTTGATAGTACAAAATTATGCATGATTTAGCAACATACGTAAAGCACTAGACTTGTTCGTTGAATGACTAAACTTGCTTAGTTAACTTTTCTGATTAAATTGTGTAGCTGGGTGGGTTTACATATTGTGCAAACCTGGATGTAAAAACTTTGAAAATTCTGTTGAATAAATTCATGGGATTTATTTAGAGTTCCCGGATTTCAGCATAAGGTGCACTAAGCTGATTCTTGTCTGCTACAGAAGCATTTAAGTGTGCGTGCATGCTCACAAGCATTTGTGCAGGTTTGATTTTAGTGTTTAATACAAGAGCTTTACAATAAGAGAGTATTACCTGATTTTTATAGAGCTGGACTCTTATAATCTTCTTAAAATATATACTCCATGACACTTTTCGGTGCATATTTATTTCTTGCTACGGAAGTCTTTTGGATATGTGTTATTTCTGACTTGGCAGGTATTTCATATTTTGGCATGTTGAAACATAGTGGTGCTTTTAAGGCATAATAAGTTCATAAGGAAGGAAACTCAGCACACACACCTGATTCATGACTTGGTGTTCAAAAATTCATTATTGTAATCTGAGGCAGTGTGCATATCTTACTTTATATCCCTTTTTCTTATAGTAAATACTGTCCAGCTGGATGTGTGCTTCCTTTTGCTGAAATTTCTGGGACTGTTCCTCATGGCTATAGAGATGTAAGTAAACTTCAGAATAGTTGTTTGAACTTTGATATTCCATTGCAATCAGATTACAGCATTTTCATACGCTTGGCACTGGGGATGCAATGATGTCTACAGTTTTTCAGTAATATCTCTAGACCAGGGGTCGCCAACCTTTTTTAACCAGAGGACACATTTCAAATTTTGAGAGAGTGCTGGGGGCACCCATCACAAAATGACTGCCATGAGGGCATGCATAAATAAAATGGCTGCTATGAGGGGGGGGCATGGCATAAAATAAAATGGCTGCTATGGGGGAGTGGCATAACACAAAATGAGAGAATAGTCATAGTGAGGCTTTTCCCATAATTATATCTCCATACTAGAAAAGGCTTGACCTGTTGAATTTCTGCCTGACAGACATACAGCTATTAAAGGCACAAGAACTCTGTTTTTCGGCCAATGCCAACCCTAAACCAAAGTCTAGGCTGCCATCCTGTACCCACTTACCTGGGAGTAAGCCCCACTAAACACAAAGAGACTTGCTTCTGAATAGATATGTATGCCATTATACTGTAAGTTAACTATATAGTAAATTCTTAATGAGTCCCTGACCTTTAGCTTCTGCAAAGCAGAAGGCATGCCTAAGTCTCTGTACAAAGTTTTCACATTTGCCTTTTGGGAGTAGGGGGATTCTTTAACATTCATCCACACTTATTGTGTAGTAGTATTTGCAGAAAATAATATGTAGGCACTACCAGATATCAGGTGAACCCAACACAAGAATGATGATCCTGGTTGCTAGTAATAATAATAATAATGAATTTTATTTTTTAGTCGCCTATCTGTCTGGGTTAGGGACACTCTAGGCGACATACAACAAAATAAAACAGTACATATATATATCAACAACAATCAAATTAAGCTAAAAACCATCCTTCAGTTCATATAGCATAGAATTAATCTATCCCAATCTTGTATGCCTGCCTGAATAGCCAGGTCTTCAAGGCTCGGCGAAAGCTTGACAAGGAGGGAGCATGATGGAGATCAAGAGGGAGAGAATTCCAGAGGGTGGGGGCCACAATTGAGAATGCCCTCTCTCTGGTCCGCACCAGCCTAGCTGTTTTCACCAGTGGGACCGAGAGAAGGTCTTGTGAGGCTGATCTCGTCAGGCGGCACAATCGGTGACTCTGGAGGCGTTCCTTCAGATATACTGGGCCGAAACCGTAAAAGGTTTTAAAGGTCAACACCAATACCTTGAATTGGGCCTGGTAAACAACTGGTAGCCAGTGAAGATCTAATAACACTGGGGTGATGTGATCCCAGCGGCGGCTATGCTTAATCAAGCGTGCCGCCGCATTCTGTACCAGCTGTAGTTTCCGGACCGTTTTCAAGGGTAACCCCACGTAGAGCGCATTGCAGTAGTCTAAGCGAGAGGAGACCAGGGCATGTATCACTTGTGGGAGCAGATGAACAGGAAGGTAGGGTCGCAGTCTCTGTATCAGATGTAATTGATACCAAGCTGCCCGGCTCACTGCTGTAATCTGAGCCTCCATGGACAGCTGGGAGTCAGTAATGACCCCAAGACTGCGGACTTGGTCCTTCAGGGGTAAACTCACCCCATTAAGCACCAGGTCAGTAATTCCTAACCTTCTTTTGTCTCCCACAAGCAGCACCTCAGTCTTATCGGGGTTCAGCTTCAGCCATCCATCCACTTACGGATTCCAGGCACTTGGACATGGTGTTCACAGCCAACTCTGGTGAGGACTTAAATGAGAGATAGAGCTGAGTGTCATCTGCATACTGATGACACTGCAGCCCAAAACTCCTGATGATGGCCCCCAGCGGTTTCACATAGATGTTGAATAGCATGGGAGAGAGGATAGAACCCTGTGGCACTCCACAATGAAGAGGCCAAGGGTCTGAAACCTCATCTCCCAATGCCACCCGTTGCTGCCTATCCGAGAGATAGGAACGGAACCACTGCAAAACAGCGCCTCCAATTCCTAGTCCCTCTAGGCGACTTAACAGGATACCGTGGTCAACAGTATCAAAAGCCGCTGAGAGATCCAGGAGGACAAGGAAGGTGTATTCACCCCTATCCAATGCCCTCCTCATATCATCTACCAGAGCGACCAAGGCTGTTTCCGTTCCATGACCAGTCCTGAAACCCGATTGGAATGGATCTAAGTAATCCGTTTCCTCCAAGTGTGTCTGTAACTGCGCAGCCACCACCCTCTCAATCACCTTGCCCAAGAATGGTAAATTAGAGACTGGGCGAAAGTTGTTTAGCTCTTGGGGATCCAAGGACGGTTTTTTTTAAGATGGGCTTTATTACCGCTTCTTTGAGGGCTGATGGCATTGCACCCTCTTGCAAGGATGCATTTACCACCACCTTGATCCCTTCGCTCAGTCTCTCTTTGCAGCTCATAATGAGCCACAAAGGGCAAGGATCAACCAGACAGGTGGTTGGCTTCACAGTACCGAGCACCTTGTCCACTTCCTCAGAGAGAAGAGGCTGAAACCGATCCCAACGGACCGGAATGCAACTGGCCGACTCTGGCCCACTTCCTGCCTCCACGGCGAGCGGAAGCATGCTCTTCAGGCACTCGATTTTATTGGCAAAGTGTTTGGCAAAAGTATCACAGGAGATTTTAGAATGTTCCATGGGTTCCTGAGCAACTGGACCGACCAGGCTTCGGACCACTTGGAACAATCTCCTGGGACAACACTCTGCCAACGCAATAGAGGCAGCAAAGAAATCTCTCTTTGTTGCCTTTGTTGCCACCTGGTAGGCAGCTATTGCTGCTCTAACCCGTGTCCGATCGTCTTCAGTGCGAGATTTCTGCCACCGGCGCTCAAGTCGTCTCACCTCCTGTCTCAGACCCCGCAACCGTGGCGTATACCATGGTGCAGTCTGAGTTCTATTCAGGGGGAGAGGACGTTTCGGAGCCACCCGGTCCACTGCCCTAGTGATCTCCTTATTCCACTCCATCACCAGGGATTCAACCGGGCGTCCTTCAGTCAGCTCCATATCACCCAGCGCATTCAGGAATCCTTTGGGCTCCATCAGGCGTCTGGGGCAGACCATCCTAATAGGTCCTTGTCCCCTGCGGAGGGCATGTGGCATCGAGACATCTATATTCACCAGATAGTGATCTGACCATGACACGGGGTTAGAGGAAATCGCCCCCATTTTCAGAACACTTCCCTCCCCTCCCGAGACAAACACAAGGTCGAGAGCATGACCGGCTACATGGGTAGGCCCTATATTATTAAGGTGCAGATCCCAGGAAGTCATGGTTTCCATGAAATCCTGAGGGGCTCCTGTGAGGGCAGCCTCGGTGTGTACGTTGAAATCCCCCACCACCATAAAATTGGGGGAAAGCAACCGCACGCCCGAGACCACATTGAGCACCTCAGTCAGGGAGTCTGCTGTGCAGCGGGGTGGGCGGTACACCAGCAGAATCCCTAAACTGCCCTTTGGGCCCAACCTCCAGTACATGCAATCAACAAACTTGGTCTCGTGGAGAGGGGGTCTGGTGAAACACAAGGATTCCCGATAGATGACTGCCACTCCCCCTCCCTGCCTACCAATCCTCGGCTGCTGTGCATATCGGAAACTGGCCAGACACATGGCCTCAAGTATAGGAGCCGAGGCCTCATCCAGCTAGGTCTCCGTAATACACACCAGGTCTGCGTTCTCATCCAGGATCATGTCATGGATGAGTGATGTTTTCTGTACCACAGACCTGGCGTTACACAACAGCAGTCGAAGATTGGATGGAGTTCTGCCTCCCCCAGTTATCTTCTGGTGGTAGACAGGCCCGGAACAAGGGATGGATATTAAGCATCTATCCCTGGTTCCCCGACGCCGGCTTGGCCTGCTACCCGCACTTCTCCAGAATCTGCCGCCTAGCCTTTGAATATTGTGGCCCCCCACCCTCCCCACATCCTCCCCCTCCGGTCTACACATAGCTCCCTCCTATTCGCCAACAGGCAGGTCTTCCGTCCCTAAGTAACAATAATAATAGAAAGTAGTCCGCGTCTTTCCTGCCTACAACGTGAGATTAGTTCACTTGCAGCTGATGATGGTCCTTCTGCCTCCTCCCGCTCCTAAGCCTCCACCGCAGTGATCGTCTCCGTCGCGGCAAAACGTCGCAGCCAAAATGTCCTGTCGTCTTCTTCTTTCCTCCCCTCTCGGGCCGACAAGAACGTCCGCCCACACCTATAGGTGGAGGGCGTATCACGGATGTCGCTAGGGGAAAAGGAAGGGCAAACTATGCAGATTTCAATGACATGGGGGGGAAAAACCAAAGCAGGAAAAGTACACTAAAAGGGAGGACAAAACAGCAGCTCTTTAGGACTCCAGTGATCCCTATTGCCTTGTGTCCAAACAACTCATTTATCAGTCACAGCTTTGACTTCACTCATTGGCTAATAACACTGACAGGCAGGAGACTCTTTTCATAGAAGGACACCTGCACATTTTGCACCATAGCTTCCTTTCTGGGAGGGCTAGAGGCTTGCTTTTGAAAGTGAAAGCTCAGACTACGGACTGCTAGCAGGTGCTATGGGTTGGTGAGCCCTGCTCTATAACAGGGGTGGCTAGCCTGTGGCCCTGCAAATGTTGCTGGAATCCAGCTCCCATCAGCCCCAGCCAGCACAGACAGCGGTCAGAAATTATGGAAATTCAGCAACATCTGAAGGGCCACAAGTTAGCCATCTCTGTTCTAGACCCATTTCAAATCTGGTTACAGAATTACATCTGAATTGAGCCACAGTGAGAAAGCTGTGTGTATTTCATGTGCTTAGAATTTTATAAAAGCAAAGTTTAATAATATATACGCTGGCTAGATAGTTAGAAGTAGCTTCTTTATCGTACTAAAAACTACGGAAGTGCTATGAAAGAGCACATAATTTGAAATCTCTCTTCTCTCCCAAGTCGTCTTCACTTTGCATGGCTGGTGTGCATGCAGGAGTGGTGTCCAATGTTCTAGGAGGTCAGATTAACGTTGTAATCAGCAAAGGCATTCCATATTATGAAAGTTCACTGGCTAACAATGTCACATCAAAAGTGTAAGTATATGTTCACTTTAATTGCTACTTCTTAATATTGCTAAAATATACTTGCAGGTAAATGTTTAGTTCTGAAATATTAAGCCTAAGTTCAGCCAAGGATATTATTAAAGTTGTTGTGCTACACACGGTATTGTGGTGTCTAGTATACCTGTAGAAGATACTAGAAACTTTGGACTAGAAATAATAAAATATTGCTTTTTTGAAGGTGTGAAAATCTCCCCTAAGTTTCACATAACGTTAAAAAACTTTGTTCATGAAATTCCTTCTCTTTCTTGCTGATGATCATGAATGCAACCTGTTCATAGCTGACTTTTGTTGTAGCCATTGCTTTTTTTCCAACTCTTAAAATATGAGATAGGGAGCCTTTAAAAAAGTCTTTATCCACTCCATAAGGATTTTCAAGAAATATAGATGGAACATTTTATCCAATGCCCTTATTGCTTGGAAGCTATGCATCAAGACTTAGATTTAGTATGATGTATTATTTCTTTGCTAACTGAATGTACTTAAAGAATGCAGATACACAAGGCAGGATAGTATGGCCTCTCAATAAGAGGCTTAAAAAGCACTGGGTGTGAGTGGGGTAACTAATCTGAGTGCCAGCATTTTCTAAAATAGCAATCTGGATGTTACATTGGGAGATTTGGTTTTTCCTTATTTTATTTTGGAATGTGGAACATGGGAAGATGCCTTATATAGAGAGTCAGACTATTGGTCCATCTAGCTCAGTATTGTCTACACTGACTAGTAGCAACTCTCCAGGGTTTCAGGCAGGAGATGCTGGGGACTGAACCTAGGGCAAGGCAAATGCTCTACCATTGCACTATGAATCTTTCTCAATGTGAGGTCTTTTAGATCACCTTTTTGTGTGGCTTTTATTCCAAAGATAGTAGAATAATGTGCTAAGAGTAGTGAATATAATAACAATACTGAAACATTGCATCCTTGAATAATAGAACGGGGGGGGAGAGAGAAAGAAATTGAAAGGAAAACTTTCCATTTTGTTTGAACTAAAGATGTAGTTTTGTGGAATCTTTGGTTTGTTTTTTACACAGAGGACCACTGTCTTCAGGTCTCTTCACTTTCAAAACTAGTGGTAAGCTATTATTATTATTATTATTAGTAGTAGTAGTAGTAGTAGTAGTAGTAGTAGTAGTTTTTCTTCATAAAATAAACCCAAAACGACATACAGTGAAAAGATTAAAACCAATATAAAACTAACACAACTAAAAAGTTAAAAAACACAGTATATAGATAAGAGGGTGGAACAACCTACCCCCTAAAAGAGGCTAGATTACTTTGTGTTTATGAGACCTAGACTCTTATGTAGTCTTGCATCTCTACAGCATCCTTGCTCCTTTTTTCCTGGATGCATCATTGCCAACTAAACCTTGTGGCAAAAATGGAGATCTATCTTTTGATGAACTATCCCCTCTCTTCAGTCAGTGTAGGAGATAATTATTCTCACTCTCCTGCACAGTCGGCCTTGCGGTCATGTGGAAAGTTTTTCATTCCTATTCTGGAATTGAAGATGTCTATTATTTATTTATGTAAATATGTATATTCTGCCCTTCTAGTGCTTACCACTTAGGGCTACTAGCAATTAAAACCAAACATAAACTGTGTGTGTGTGTTTGTGTTATGTGCCTTCAAGTCGATTACGATTTATGGCGACCCTATGAATCAGCAACCTCCAATAGCATCTGTTGTGAACCACCCTGTTCAGATCTTGTAAGTTCAGGTCTGTGGCTTCCTTTATGGAATCAATCCATCTTTTGTTTGGCCTTCCTCTTTTTCTACTTCCTTCTGTTTTTCCCAGCATTATTGTCTTTTCTAGTGAATCATGTCTTCTCATTATATGTCCAAAATATGATAACCTCAGTTTCATCATTTTAGCTTCTAGTGGTAATTCTGGTTTAATTTGTTCTAACACCCAATTATTTCTCTTTTTCACGGTCCATGGTATCCACAAAACACTCTCCTCCAACGCCACATTTCAAATGATTCTTCTCTTATCCACTGTTTTCATACAATACAGTAAATATGTGGAACCCCCTTCCGCCCTCAGATATGGTTGACACCAAGTTTTAATAAGCTTTTGATTCCAACCAAAGGCCTACTTATTTACCCAGACTTTTGGTTGAATCTGTGTTGCCGCACTTTAGCTATTTAACTGTGTATATGCACTCACCTGTTTCTACTGTTTTCTTATAGATTGTATTATTTTATTGTGTGTTATCAGTATTGTACCCCACTTAGGGATTATTTTGTAATGAAAACTAGGTAACACATTTTATAAATAAATGAAACAAAACAAAAGCACCTGTTAAAAACTTACTATATGATAAAATAAATGCCTTCCTAAACAGAAAGATTTCTGTGTTACAACAAAAACCCCAAAGAGGAGGGCCAACCAAGTCTCCCAGAGCAAAGTTATGCCACTTTTTTCTTCAACGTTGCTAAAGTCCAGGTTTTCCTTAATGCAGCAAAACATATTGTTGACATGACAGGCGTTTCAATGAGATACATCAACTGACTAGCATTTAAATATATATTGTTTAATTTGTACAAAGTTTATTGTGATCTAGATCCTGTTTTATCTTGAGGATGTAGGAGAGGTTTCAGTATTAATTATGTTACACTCTCCTTGCCAGAGTTCCACTATCTCTTGGATGCCTTTTATATTTAGGTTGCTACGGGACCCTGGGAATGGAGTCTGGAGTAATTGCTGATTCGCAGATTAATGCATCATCATTTCTAGAATGGCCTGAGCAAATGGGTCAGCCAAGCATCTGGAAGCCAGAAAGGGCCAGGTTGAAAAGGCCTGGACACTCTTGGGCAGCTTTTACCAATGATGAATATCAGTGGTTGCAGATAGACCTAAATAAGGAGCAACGCATTACAGGTAAACACACCTGTGTTCATTCTTAAAAGGAATGCTAAAGCATATGTTCATAAGAATGGGAACTTTAACTTAAAAGAAATTGGGAGAGCGCTGTAGACTGTGGTGACTACTTCCTGGTGGATGTAAAGGTAAAGGTGTCCCCGCACTTGTAGTGCGAGTCGTTTCTGACTCTTAGGGTGACGTCTTGCAACATTTACTAGGCAGACCATATATATGGGGTGGGATTGCCAGTTCCATCCCCGGCCTTTCTTTACCCCCCAGCATATGCCGGGTACTCATTTTACCGACCACGGATGGATGGAAGGCTGAGTGGACCTCGATCCCTTTTACCGGAGATTCGACTTCCTTCTTCCGTTGGAATCGAACTCCGGCTGTGAGCAGAGCTTTGGCTGCGTTACCGCCGCTTACCACTCTGCGCCACGGAGGATCTTCCTGGTGGATTTAGTTGCTAGAAAAAGCACTGCAGAGTAAGCCAAAAAGGGCAATCCCAATTTATTCAAGTGACAAAAAACACTTAAGATGTGAGATCAATGGCAATTTAATGAAAATCAGAAACAAGTTCTGGCATATTTTGAGTGGATGCAGTTCTTATCAGGAGATACATTTTTTAAAAAATCTATAATATTACATTAAGAAAACGTTAGTGTTACAAAAGTAAATTGTACGTATCTATCATGAGAACTGTGTACATATGTTATGTGACCTGCTTCTTGAATATCTTTTGAATATCTGAGCAGCACTACATGCTACAGCCATTACTGTCATGCAATGGTTTAGGAATAAGGAAACCTCTCCTTGTATGATGCATGTACTGTGAAGTGTGCAAAGGCCTTTAGTGGTCTGGGCAGCCAGAAGGTATGTGGTTCATTTCTGCATAGGTTTCCATTTCAAAGGCTATATTAGCTTTTATAGCTGGTAGTTAGCACATGTCGAATGGTGGGAAAAGGTGCAGTTTTGCACATACTGTCTAGATTTGTATGTTCTGAACATGGTAATCAAAGAACAGCCTTTTAACTGATTTTCTGCTCTGTTGTCATTGTGCACCAGACATTGGGCTTGAATCAACAAAACTGGGTTTGCATCAATGGCTTTTCTAAATTCATTTCAATCAGGTTTTAAGGCCGTGATTTCCCTGTAGGATAACCTCTGTTTGGAGATAAAATATGCCACCCTGTTCATTTTGCTGGATCTCTCAACAGATTTCAATATCTTCAACAATGGTATCATACTGGAAGAAATAGGGAATGGCATTGTTCTCCAGAGGTTCTGCACATATTTCAGTGACAATTTCCAGAAGGTGGTGCTGTGAGATTTCTGCTGGTTGCCGTGGTATTTATGCTTATTGGTCCTGCGGGGTTGTATCTTATCTCTGTGCTGTCTACATGAAACTGCTGAGGGAGGTCATCCAGAGATTTAAATATGCAGATAATATACATTATCTGTTTCTCCTGTCCATCAAATCTAGATGAGGCAGAGTGTGCTAAATCAGTGTATTCTCTTCACACAGTAACTGGCTGTATGAGGGCCAATAAGCTGAAGCTCAGTCCAGACCAGATGGAGGTGCTTTTAGTGCTATTAGTGGTTTGTATGCCCAAATGAGGGGAGTATAGTGTGGGAGGTTGTCATTGATCCATCTTTGTCCCTAGAGGCATGGGTATCCTCTGTAACACATAGCACCTGAGCTGGTACACAAACTATGACTATATATGGACAAGGACAATCTTGCTTCAGTTATCCATGGCCCAGATTACTCCAGTGTGTTGTACATGGGTCTGCCTTTGAAAAAAGTCTAAGTTCATAGTATGGCATAGAGATGTAAAATTTCCAGAAATTTTAAAGCCATGGGAAAAAATGTTTTTCCCCCAGGTTTTTTCAGAAAAAAATGAAAAGTTTCAGAAAAATTGAAAAAATGGAATATTAGCACTTTTTACAGATTGAAAGTCACTTTGTTACTTCAGGAACATCAAATGTAATTATGTGCAAGCTGGTTTGGTATAAAATTATCACATTTGGTATATTAAAAGTACATTTTATTCAAACAATGATTACAAATTGAATTTACTTTTTTAAATTTTTACTTTTTTTTGTAACAAATGGATCTACAGGATCCTGAACTATAAGGAACACCTGAGCTGTAAGGAACCTCTTTCATTTTGCCAGTTTATGAGGAGCAGGCAAAAAACAATTAAAAAAAACACAGAAGAAACCATCAACATTAATAACAAAGAAAATTATTTATGTCTCCACTAGTCCTCCACAGTGTCAAGCAGACATAAAGCATCCATTCCCATAAAAAGAACTGAGAAAGGGGGGGCAATATTTAATGAAACATTTTATTCATCATGCTAAAATAAAACATTCCATAATCCATTTTTTCTTTGTTTTTTTCAATTTTTCAGGAAAAAAACAAAAAAGGCTTCAGAAAACCCCCCCAAAAAACTTTTTTCCCCTGAATTTTTCCGTTGTTTTTTTCTGGGCCTTCACATCTCTGGTATGGCAACAAGATTGCTAACTGGGATCGGGCAGTGCCACTGTATCTTTTATCATGTTTGCTGGCTCTGAATCTATTTCTAGGCTCAATTAAAGTGCTGGTGTTAACTTTTAAAGCCCTTCACAGCTTGGGATAATGGTACCTGAAAGATCACCTTTTCTCTCACATACCTAACCAGACGCTGAGATATCTCCTCTGGATGTCTCCACCAACTAGAATTTAGCAGGGAGCTACTACTGAGAAGGTTTTTTCAGCAGTATGATGCTGTCTCTGTGTCCTAGTAAGATTGGGAGGGATGCCTACTCCAATGTTTTCTCAAGTTGCAGCATTTTATACTGCATCATACTCTTATTTTATCTATTTGTAGTGTTTTGTTTTTATTTTGTAAATGTCATCCTAAGAGCTCTTGTTATAGGGTGGCTTATAAATACCATCAATATTTATTTATTTATTTGATTTATATCGTGCCCTTCCTCCCAGCAGGAGCCCAGAGCAGCAAACAAAAGCACTAAAGACACTTTGAAACATCATAAAAACAGACATTAAAATACATTTAAATACAACTCAGTGGAGAGCTGTAGTTGACTCCATGAAAGGTGTATGATACACAACTTTTCAAAAACATATTCGTTGTATTTAGATGTGTGTACACTTGAATCATATAACGTGTGTCTACACGCAGAAATTGCGTGAATTTGCCCTCTGGAAACTCCCTACCTGTGTTGGTAATGTGGGGTGCCTGCATGTAGACACATTGGAGTTTATGTGGAAGAGTGAGAGGATAGGGCAGGAGAGGTTCTCTACCAGCAGTAGGCACCCCTATACTTAGAGAAAAATATTAGGGTGTGTGACATGTCCTCAGTTGTTCAAGGCTAAACATGAGCAATGTCTTCATATTGCTAAGGAAACCTTGTAGCAGAGGTCAATATGCATGTTTGAGCCCTCTGCTGACTGTGGTTCTGTGTTAAGACAAGATAGGAGGACAGCCCATCCTGGGTTCTTTCTAAATTATCCAAGTAATTATACTGAGAGAGAGAAAAAGCACGCGCTTGAGGAACATAGGAAGCTGCCTCACATTGAGTCCGACCATGGGTCCATCGAGCTCACTGTTGCCTACACAGACTGGCAGTGGCTTTCCAGGGTTTCAGACGAGTCTTTTGCAGCCATGACTGGAATAGTCAGGAATTGAATTTGGGATCTTTTACATGCAGAGCATGAGCTGTGGCCTAAAGAATAAGTGGAGAATATTTGTATGTTCCCTCCTTCAGTTTGTCCAAAGGAACTTCCCTTGTTGATAAGAATATAAGAATTCTGCTGTATCAGACCAAAGACATCCTGTTTCCCACAGTGGCCAACCAGATGCCTGTGGGAAGCCCACAAGCAGGACATGAAGGCAATAATGCTCTCCACTGTGGTTTCCCTGTGACTGGTATTCAGAGGCATGTTGCATCTGGTCTTGGGGTTGTAGTCATTGAGAGCCTCATCCTCCATGAATTTGTCTAGTCCCCTTTCAAAGACGTCTGAAGTTAGTAGACATCACTTCATATTATGTTAGCAAATTTCCATTGTTTAACTAAGTGCTGTGTGAAGGAATACTTCCTTTTGTTTGTCCTGAGTTTCCTGTCATTCAGCTTCTTTGGATGACTCTGGGTTCTAGTATTATGAGAGAGGGAGAAAAAGTCTCTCTCTCTCCACTTTCTCCACACCGTATATAATTCTATATATCTCTATTATGTCACCTGTTGCCTTTTTTCCCCTAAATAAGAAAACAAAACAAACTTGTAACCTTTTCTCATTGGGATTTGCTCCAGCCCCTTGATCATTTTGGTTAACTTTTTCTGCACCATTTCCAGCTCTACGTTATCCTTTTTTTGAGATGCAGCGACCGGAATTGTACACAGCATTGAACAATAAATTTATACAGAGGCACTACAATATTGGAAGTTTTGTTTTCAGTCCTTTTCCTAATGACCCTTAATATGGAATTTGTCTCTTGGTGTTTTTATTGAGCTGTCCATCATGACCCCAAGAGCCCTCTCTGGTTGGTCACTGCCACTTTATACCCCCAAGGCTAGTGGCAGCGGATGGCTAGGTTAAGGGCCCATGAATTTACAGGACCCACCAGCTGCTTCCCTACTGAATGTGGACTGACTGCGGCATGTGTGTAGACAAGCTCTGCTTTTGAATTGGAGCAATTTGGCTCCCATGCACCTGCCTGTAAAATACAATGCATGTTAGATCATTTTACCTGTTGATGGCTATTGTGCATGGAAGCCGAATTGCTCCTATTCAAAAGCACCAGCATCAACTGCCTAATGTGATGTGAACGCCGCTCCTTTGTTCAGACAGGCTCTGGAGGGCCTGACAGCAAAGATCTAAAAGGCTAGAGATAAGCAGCAGCCAAGCAGCAGTGCAATGCAGCTTCACCTTTGTAAGCAGGGCACAACTTTTGCTTTGAAAAAATCTGCACCTTGTTATTTGTTAGGAACAAAGGCAACTTGAGTAACTTGCAACTTGAGTAACTTGAAAATGATTTCCAAAAGGAGTGAGAGAGAGAGAGAGAGAGAGAGAGTATGTGTGTGTGTGTGTGTGTGTGTGTGAGAGAGAGAGAGAGAGAGAGAGGTGGGAAAAGATATTTTTGCCAGTGGTTTCTAAACTGCTTGGGTTTTGTATCCTCCCTCCACCACACAGTACCAAATTCTTCCAAGCTACACAAGAAGTGGATTGGACTGTGAAAGAACAACCCAAATTGTGTTTGAATTTTTACAGATTTGTAGGGCAGTCCAATATCTCAGAGAGGAGGTCAGGTCTCCTGCACGACTTTCCTTCAAGGAACTCAAGGTGGCATACAAACATGGTTATCCCCCTCTGGATTTTATTCTCACAAAAACTCTGTGATGTAGGTTAGGCACTGAGCATATTTATATCGAAAAGCAGCATATAAATTTAAATAACAAAATAAATTACAGGAATACCCTGCATTAACATACGCAATGGGTCCAGAGCGAGTACGTAAACTGAAAATGTACTTACAGTGAAGCACTACCTTTTTTCACTTGCACTGCCACTGTGCCACCTCTCCTTCACGCGGAGCCTCAAAGCCCCGCGCTAAAGCCTCTGCTGTTGCGCTGCCATGCCTCTCAGCTGATCGAGATCGCTCCTCCCAGCTGATTCACGGTCGCGCGGTCGCGTCTCTTTCCACCCCCCACTGAAAGAATAGGCCACAACCAAAGGTTAAGTGTCCGTTCTTGCGAGGCGAAGTACATAAACAGGAATGGTGCTACTGTAAGTAAGTCCATACTCGCGAGTGTCCGTAAAGTGAAGGTCCGTATAGCGTGGCATTCCTGTACTCCCAGGTAAGTAAGGTTAGGATTGTAGCCTTAGCCTTTTGAGAGTGAAGTCATAAACTGTCTAGCTCAGAATAATCCCATTTTCCACTGAAGTTAAGAGACTACTTGATTTGAGACTACTACCAATAATGTAGCCATAGGATCAACAAAATGATACTCCCTACAGTCCAAAATTATACTGCTGAAACGAAGAAAGCTGTGGATTGTTGTGTGGAAGGACTAAGTTCCATTAAGTTCTGGTACTCAAAACAAATTTCTAGGCTTAGAATTTAATTCCAGGTAAAAACTGCAATGAGTCCTATGACACATTAAAAAAATAACCCAATTATGATGACAGAAATTTTCATAGACTCAAGCCTGCTTGCTTTGTCAGATGCATGAAAACTTGATTTGCAGGTATATAAAATGGAAATGGACTGCCTTCAAGTCGATCTTGACTTATGGCGACCCCATAAATAGGATTTTCATGGTAAGCGGTATTCAGAGGGTGTTTACCATTGCCGTCCTCTGAGGCTGAGAGACAGTGATTGGCCCAAGGTCACCCAATGAGCTTCATGACTGTGTGGGGATTCAAACCCTAGTCTATAAAGGAGAACATTGTCTGGTGGGAAATGAATGGCAATGAGATTTAAAAATGTAGTCAGTAATAATGAAAGCTCAGTGTATGTTCAGTATGCATCCCTTTTGCAGTAGCGGATTGGTGATAATTGCTGGAGACAAGAAGGATGTGCTTTGTGGAAGAAAGGGAGGGGCTCACTGATACCCTGTGCCCAAGGACCTGCATTAACCTTGAGCTGACCTTGCATACCCCATCAATGTATATGTGAAGTTGGGGGGGTTGCCCCAATACTCAGCACTTGACACTTATACCGAACCACACATACCATTTTATGGCAAATTCAGTCCGTTTGGAGAGATCCTTTTTGGAGTTCTTTGTAATCCCTTTTCTGTTTGTGTTGGGCTAGAGTTTATATTGATTAAACTTTTATTTAATGTTCTTACTATTTATTGTAAATGGGAACCTTCTTATTCACAGGTATCATTACTACTGGCTCCACCTTAGCAGAGTACCATTATTATGTCTCTGCCTACAGGATTTTGTACAGGAGTGATGCACAGAAGTGGACCATATACAGAGAACCTGGTGTTGACAGGGATAAAGTAAGCCTGTTCTATTTTCTGTGTGTAAAATGATGAAATTGAAGTACATAGGAAATTATTGCGCATTTAAAAAAAACAATTATTCTGGAGTCATCACTTAATATAAAGGTGCTTTTGCTCACTGGCTGAGAAAATGTAATTAAAGTTCTTCAATAGCTAAAAAGTTTAACTTTGGTACGTATGTATTTCAAATCACACTAATTATTAGAAAACTATGATAATGGAACATGCTTGTGTCTCATTTGAAACATGGGTCGTAGTAGCCCATCCAGCATAAGAAAGGTCAAGTCAGTCGAACACAAGAAAGAAAGATTTCCCTTTTCACATGCCTAATGCTTGGATTGAAGGAAGGGAGACTTCCAGCAGAAGCCAGGAATATATTTATGTTGGGAGGGGGAGGGGGAGGGGGGAGGAGCGCAAGCATGCATGCATTGAAGATGGGGGGAGATGGACAGATGTGCCTGCAGAGATGGGATACTGGGAAGTTTTTGGAGATGGAATCTGGGCGTTTGAGATAACAAAGAATATTTATGATGCACATTTGCAGACAGTAGTATGTTACTCCTATTATATGCTGCAGGTGTAAAATATTTCAGTGTGATATTTTTGTACTGCCTGACTAAAGTAGTGCTGTTATGGGAGGGAGTACAATCAGCCCTCCTACCTTCTCCCGTTGGCCAAGACAATTGGCAGTGAACTTGAACGCTATGCAAATCAAGTCTCCATATCACTGCCCAGGCTTTTGCAATGGACCACACAGATGAAAATTTGCTGTTCACTTTCACCCAGAGAAATGCTGTGTACCTGTCATATTATGTAGATGCCAGTGAATCCTCATATGGGGGAGTTTTTTAAAAAAATGGTCTATTGGTGTCTCCAGGTTGAAGTTAAATAAGTAAACCTCTAAGCAAATGCTGAGTATGTTAGGGAAAAAATCAGAGATGGATTGTAATTATTGCTTTTGACTGCCCTCTTCTGGGCTTGCAAAGTAAAAAGAAGAAAAGCCATCTACCTAACCTTTGTTAGGTAAGATACAGTTAACATAGATGTTCATTTTAAATTGCAGTATGTTGATTTTGGAAAAAAATATCTCTGGTTAGAGCTCATTCAGGAATTTCTGAAATGTGACATTTAGCAGGCATATAAAAGGTTTTTCAGTGAGAAGCATCTAATTAAAATTATTCAATAGCCGAACTTAACTACTGGATCTTTCATCTATACTTTGAGAACTCTAGGTCTACTACAGAGAATAATTTAGACAAGGGGATTAGAATGTCAGTACTAACTTGTTATCCTTTTTAAAAACAATGGGTTTTTTGTAAAGCAGAACTTA
This sequence comes from Rhineura floridana, assembly GCF_030035675.1. NCBI lineage: Eukaryota > Metazoa > Chordata > Lepidosauria > Squamata > Rhineuridae > Rhineura > Rhineura floridana. The sequence continues at coordinate 140,047,335 of NC_084484.1, read as the reverse complement.
ACAGTGTCTTAGTAAATTGGTATATTTAGCAACTGATTTTATTTTTCTAGGTATTTCAAGGCAACACTGGGTATTATCAAGAAGTCCGCAATAACTTCATTCCACCCATCATTGCTCGTTTTGTTAGAATAAATCCTTTGAAGTGGCATCAGAAAATTGCAATGAAAGTAGAACTGCTAGGATGTCAGTTTAGTATTGGTAAGTGGAATGGTATTTAGCATTCTTTATATTAGCGTGACTTTTATTGGGAGGAGGACTTCATGCAGATTGAATTATTTTGTGCCTTGTAAAATTCCTTTTGGGAATAATACATATACAAATAAATGTTCTTAGTTTTCATTGCATGACTGTCTGATCTTCAGCAATTGAATCAATGTTTGTTATATTCCTGGACTATGAGTATAGTACAGCTTGTTTTCGTGGGCAGTGATCCATACATTCATTTGCACTTATTTGACGGCAAAGCAAGTCTTAGCAGATATTTTGTGGCAATTAAAATTTTTACAAGTGCTATTATATTTGAGTAGTAGGCTTTCTTACATAAAGAAATCTGATTGGTGTTTTAACTAATGGCATGACCTAGATTTTGGTTTTATTTAAAGTGCGGGCTCCAAGACCTACAGTACCGCCACCACCTAAGAACAGCAATGACTTTTCCTTGCACGCTGATAAAACAACCTTCACTCCTGAGATCAAAAACACTACAGTAACTCCAAGTGTAACCAAAGGTACTGATATATATCTAGACAATAGCATTGTAGCATCATAATGCTAAGAGCCAATAGTAATTCTGTATTGATTCACTGTTACATTTTTGCTATGTTGTACACTTATAAACTATATTGATATAGATACAATTTAAAATAGAAATTCGTATAGGAGAGATGGATAGTTGGCATATACAACTGTGTATCCAGTAATAGGAGATGCCAAATTTAAGTAGAAAACTAGTAATGGGTACCCAATTGCTAAATTAGGAGGAGTGTTTTGTTGAGAACAATTGATCATTTGTAACCGGTTTATGTACAACATAGGAAACATTCCAAACTTCAAACAATTTGCTGCAGTAATCTGTGGGGAACCTGTGGCCTATGGGACTAATTAGGCCCAGCATGCTTTCTATTTTGGCTCAAGAGGCTGTTTTCCCAAAACCACGCCCACCTGCTCCACACCTGACATCATATGTGAGGATAGGTAAGGATATGGCTGCAAAGGGAAAAACTGATGGCTTAAAGTGAATTCCTGATGGTTCCTTTGCAAGCAGTGCTTGCTGACAGTGAACCTCACTAGGATTGGCTGTCCTTAGTGTACCCAAGGGGAATGCTATAAGCGCAAACTGATTGACTCTGCCAGTCACCCCCGCTTTGCCTGTTTGCAGTCGCAGTTTGGATTCAAGCCACATCTGCAAAGAGACTTGCAAGGGGCTTGCTGACAGCAGTTACAGCAAGCCCTTTTGAACTTTGACAGGTGGTCAACCCTGCCAACTCTCAGGGATGGGAGAAATCCAGTTTCCCATCGCTGCTCTAGGTATTATTGTTATTAGTGTTAGATGACACTTTGCTGCAGTAATATCTAGATGCTATTACGAATGTTAAATGAATTTTCTTGAATATCTGTAGAAGTAAAGAGGGAGGTTTTTTTTAATGGACATACAAACCTTACAGACTCCACTTATATCAATTTCAGATGTGGCATTGGTAGCTGTTCTGGTTCCTGTGTTGGTCATGGTCTTTACCACCCTCATTTTGATCTTAGTTTGTGCCTGGCACTGGAGAAACAGGTAAAAGAATCATTAAAAGCTTTGCTCCCTCTGCAGCGATAAAATGTAATATATTACATATATTACTTTGGGCCTCCAGATGTTGCTGAACTACAACTGTCATCATCCCTGGCCATGGGCCATGCTTGCAAGAGCTGATGGTAATTGTAGTTCATCAACATCTGAAGGGCCAAAGGTTCCTCACGACTGATATACAGGATGGAATTGAGAAATGAAAATTTGATTTATTAAAATGCTCAATTTATGCATTAAAATGAGGAATAATTTCATAATTTAACCATGTGGATGTGTTCACAAGGGCATTTCCTGGTTGTGTAGTACTTTAATCTGAACAACTTTGGGGAAGCGGCTGTGTAGTTTAGCAGCTGTAATATCCTAACAGAAGAAGCAAATATGACTGTTTTTTCCAGGGGAGGGGTATCTTTGCCACCATTTACATTCACCAAGGTGAAATCAAATAAAAAAGGGAAGAGCCCTTTAGTATTTGAGTCTACCCAAGCAACTACAGAAAAACTTTATAGCAAAAGAGTTTGGACAGTATTCAGCTAACTTCTTGCACTAGTGGAATGACTCCAACTAGACTCTAGTTACTAGAGCATGGAGATTTCCTTGGACTCGAAGGCCTTATAGGTCCCTTCCAACTCTACTATTCAACAATTCTATAATTCCCCCTCTCCTCTTCCAGCACACCCCCTAAATCTGTTCTGGGGGTTTGGAATAGATTTTGGGACAGAGCAGCGGGAGGGGGAATCCCTTTGCCCTAGCTGAAGTTGTTCCGCTAGCAGACGTTAGTTGAGTACAACCCTTTACCTGTATTTAAAAACCAGTACCTTCAACTGTTGATCTGAATTAACTGTTTCATAGTGATACTAATTTTGGCTTTGTTCTGCATTACCCTCACTTTTTCAGAAAGAGAAAATCAGAAGGAACCTATGACATTCCTTATTGGGATCGTGCAGGTAACTATTGTAGCACATCTGTTGTTGTTGTTATGTGCCTTCAAGTCGATTTTGACTTATGGCGACCCTGTGAATCAGCGGCCTCCAAGAGCATCTGTCATGGACCACCCTGTTCAGATCTTGTAAGTTCAGGTCTGTGGCTTCCTTTATGGGATCAGTCTATCTCTTGTTTGGTCTTCCTCTGTTTCTACTCCCTTCTGTTTTTCCCAGGATTATTGTCTTTTCTAGTGAATCATGTCTTCTCATTCTGTGTCCAAAGTATGATAACCTCAGTTTCATCATTTTAGCTTCTAATAATAGTTCTGGTTTAATTTGTTCTAACACCCAATTATTTGTCTTTTTCATGGTCCATAGTATCTGCAAAGCGCTCCTCCAACACCACATTTCAAATGAGTTGATTTTTCTCTTATCCACTTTTTTTTACTGTCCAACTTTCACATCCATACATAGAGATCGGGAATACCATGGTCTGAATGATTCTGACTTTAGTGTTCAGTGATACATCTTTGCATTTGATGACCTTTTCTAGTTCTCTCATAACTGCCCTCCCCAGTCCTATCCTTCTTCTGATTTCTTAACTATTGTCTTCATTTTGGTTAATGACTGTGCCAAGGTATTGATAATCCTTGACAAGTTCAATGTCCTCGTTGTCAGCTCTAAGGTTACATAAATCTTCTGTTGTCATTACTTTAGTCTTCTTGACGTTCAGCTGTAGTCCTGTTTTTGTGCTTTCCTCTTTAACTTTCATCAGCATTCATTTCAAATCCTTACTGGTTTCTGCTAGTAGTATGGTATCGTCTGCATATCTTAAATTATTGATATTTCTCCCTCCAGTTTTCACACCTCCTTCATCTTGGTCCAATCCCGCTTTCTGTATGATATATTCTGTATATAGATTAAACAAATAGGGTGATAAAATACACCCCTGTCTCACACCCTTTCCAATTGGGAACCAATCGGTTTCTCCATATTCTGTCTTTATAGTAGCCTCTTGTCCAGAGTATAGGTTGCGTATGAGGACAATCAGATGCTGTGGCACCCCCATTTCTTTTAAAGCATTCCATAGTTTTTCATGATCTACATAATCAAAGGCTTTGCTGTAATCTGTAATGCACAGGGTGATTTTCTTCTGAAATTCCTTGGTCCGTTCTATTATCCGCATGTTTGCGATATGATCTCTAATACTTCTTCCTTTTCTAAATCCAGCTTTGACATCTGGCATTTCTCACTCGATATATGGTAAGAGCCTTTCTTGTAGAATCTTGAGCATTACTTTACTTGCATGGGATATTAAGGCAATAGTTCGATAATTACTGCATTCTCTGGGATCCCCTTTCTTTGGAATTGGGAAGTATATTCGATGCTTCCAGTCTGTGGGCCATTGTTTAGTTTTCCATATTTGTTGACAATTTATTTGTAAAAATTTGGACAGATTCAGTCTCAGTAACTTGTAGCAACTCTATTGACATGCCATATGTTCCTGGTGGTTTGTTTCTTCCAAGTATTTTAAGAGCAGCTTTCACCTCTCATTCTAACATTTCTGGTTCATCATCATACAGGTCCTCCATGAATGAATCTGTCATCCTGGCATCTCTTTTATAGAGTTCTTCAGTATATTGCTTCCATCTTCCTTTTATTTCATCTTGGTCAGTCAGTGTGTTCCCCTGTTGATTATTCAACATCCCTACTCTTGGTTTGAATTTCCCTTTTATTTCTCTAATCTTTTGGAACAGGGTTCTTGTTCTAACCTTTTTGTTGTCCTCTTCTATTTCTATACAATAACTATTGTAATAGTTCTCTTTGTCCCTACGTACTAGTCACTGTATTGTTGCATTTAGAGTTCTGACCGTGTTTCTGTCTCCTTTTGCTTTTGCTTTCCTTCTCTCTTTAACCATTTTAAGAGTTTCTTCAGTCATCCATTGAGGTCTTTCTTTCTTTTTAACAAGAGGTATTGTCTTTTTGCATTCTTTCCTGATAATGTCTCTGACTTCAATCCGTAGTTCTTCTGGTTCTCTATCAACTAAGTTTAAAGCCTCAAATCTGTTCTTTATTTGATCTTTATATTCTTCTGGGATGTTATTTAAATTGTATTTTGGCATTATGATTGCTTTTGTTGTTCTTCTTTAGCTTTACTTTTCAATATTACTAGTTCATGATCTGTACTGCAGTCTGCTCCTGGTCTTGTTTTCACAGAAAGTATGCAAGTTCTCCATCTTCTCTTTCCAATTATATAATCAATTTGATTCCTATATTGACCATTTGGTGATGTCCAAGTGTACAGTCATCTTTTCCGTTGCTCAAAAAATGTGTTTGCAAGAAACAAATTCTTGGCTTCACAGAATTCATTAAGTCTTTCTCCTGCTTCATTTCTATCTCCTAGGCCCCATTTTCTCACAATTCCTAGTTCTTCTCTGTTCCCTACCTTTGCATTCCAGCCCCCAATGATTATCAGCACATTTTGTTTTGGTGTGTGATCAATTTCTTCCTGTACTTCTGTGTAAAATCTCTCCAATTCCTCTCCTTCTATATATGCTGTTAGAGTGTAGAGTTGGATGATGGTTGTTAATAGGTTTCCTGTTTAATCTCATTGATATCACGCACTCAGACCTTGCATTATAGCTCCTAATTGCTTTTGTTACATCACTTCTCACTATTAAAGCAACCCCATTTTTTAATTTCTCATTTCCTGCATAGTAGAACCTCTAGATGTGAAATTAAGCATTGACATTAAAATATTGTAAACCAATAAAAACCAACCTGTGATTTGATCCTGGATTGTTTGAACAAACCATAGTTTAAACTAACTAAAGTTCACTTAAGTTCAAACATAATGGGAATTCTAATCAGTTTAAAACCAAATGCTTCCAATCTCCTCTTCATTGCTACTCTGGAGGACAAAAGGGGAGTGGGGGAGCATGTGAGCTCAAAACTCACTGCTCTTTGTCCATGTAGAACTAAACTTTGTTTTATCATTAAGTGCTAAAAGGCAAATTGCTCCAGAGTAACCAGATATCTTTTATAGGGGAGCTTCCAAAGCTAAAAAAATGCATATGATATAGTTTTCAGTAACTCAATTCATGAGAATGAATTCTTTTTCAAATCTTGATATAGGTTGGTGGAAAGGAATGAAGCAGTTTCTTCCTGCCAAGTCTGCAGAGCATGAGGAAACACCTGTTCGTTATAGCAGCAGTGAAGTTAGTTGCCTTAGATCAAGAGAAGTTACAACCATGTTACAAACCCAAAGTGCAGGTATCTGTGTTCCCCAGTTTAACCTGATTTGAGTTAATGGTGTATTTTAAACTGAAAGGAGATTTATGCAGATTAAATAGAGTTAATCTTATATTCGTGTTTTCCTCCATATCCTCTTGATTCTTTTGAAAATATGAGCTATAGATAGATAGATACATCAAATATAGTTTTTATAAGGAGTGATTCTGGGGTTAGAAAATGTGGTACAGTCCTCTCACAGAATTGTATAACGTAAGTTTTTATGAAGGAAGTGGTTTGCTTGAGCATGGCAACTTGAAAATTGGACACCATATCACAAAACTATATCTGCAAAACCAGCCTTTCTTCAGAATTGGTTAGTTTTTCATGTTGCAGCTACTTTTCGATAAAGTCCCAGCTTAGCCAATAATAATTTGAACTAGCCCACATCTTTTAAAATGACTAGTAAAACATAATTCACAGAATATTACCTGTGCCTCTTTATTGAGAATTCTTGATTTCAATGAATTGGTTCAATGAACAGGCCTTAAATATAGCATGTGTACAATTGAAGTAGATAAAGTATTGGCCTGATCCATTATTCTATTCTTTGGGATGACCTACACATGATGGCCCCAACAGGATCAACTTAGGAACACTTGGGACCACTGTTAGCCTGAAACAGCTGCCCAAATTCCTGGTGCCATCAGAAGATCAGGCTGACTACATCTCTCTCAAGTGGAGGTGCTGATTCAAACAGTGACCTTAAATGCTCTTGAGATTATCCCACTGGAGCTGTCTCGTGTGTGTGATCTGGCCTGTTTTAAGTGCCAGCGCAATGGCAGTATGTTAGAACTGAAAAAACTATTCTTGGTGACACTGGTCTCTTTTTGAATAGAATATGCACAGCCACTGGTGGGAGGAATTGTTGGCACACTTCATCAGAGATCAACCTTTAAACCTGAAGAAGGAAATGAAACTAGCTATGATGATATGGATCCTTACAATTCACCTGAACAAGAGATTTATCATGCCTATGCTGAACCACTACCAATAACTGGACCAGAATATGCAACACCAATAGTGATGGATATATCAGGTCACCCTGCAGCTCCTCCGGGCATTTGTGCTGTATCTACTTTCAAGGCTTCAGGAAATCAAGCCCCTCCCATAGCGGGTGCATATAGTAAACTTGTTTCCAAGTCTGATAGTTCATCACCTACACGTGTCCTCTATGACACACCCAAAGGGATGCCAGGACTCAATCCCACAGATGAATTGGTATACCAGGTACCACAGAACATGCCACATTCCACAGAAAATAAAGAAGAGGTTAGTTAGAGAACATGACTTTTCAAAAATTAAATACTTTGGAGTTGACTTTATGTGTTGAAGAAAAATGTGAGACTTGAGGCTCAGAAAAATGAGTAAATTGCCCTTTTGAGGGTCTATACACAACTACTGCTTTTCTGTTCATAGAATAATGGGTTTTCCGTTCACTACTGATGGGCACTACATTTTTTGTTAGACAGGCGCGAAAAGCTTTCAGAGATACCGAGTGTAAACGCATATTGTACATTAATTAATAAAAAATATGTATGGCTCACAATCTAAAAAAAAAAGGTACTATTCTGGACATAGAAAATGTCTTTGAAGTTGCTGAATCCAACATAGCCATTTCAAATTAATTAATATCTGATATTTACAAATTCATGAGGCTATACATTGTAAAAGTAAACTGATTATTGTATCCCCTATAACAGGAATGAGGCAGTTATTACTTTTTATTTTTACATAAGTAAAATTGATCCTTAAAATGAACTAAAGCTGATTTCACTGATCTGTTTGATGAAATCAATTGGTAGTGTAGAAGTACCTGAAATCTCTGGCAAATATGACTTGCTATATGCTATCAATCACTCTCTGCTGATCCTTTTGGGGTAGCTTCATACAAATATTATTTTCCCTACTTGTGTAAAACACCGGCGTGCTCTCTTCTCCATTTACTAGGAGGAAAGTTCTCCAAATAAATATTCAGAGACAGGGCTGAACTAGGATGCACCTGCCACTCCTTCCCTAAGGCAGCATTTTAATTACCTTTGCAGCAAACAGTCACAGGTTCCAGATATTGTCTGCTCACAAACTCATTAGATGGCTTTATCTCTCAGCCTCATCACTCCATGTACAAATAGGGACATTAAAAAGTAATCTATTTTACAGGACTGTTCTAAGGAGTAATGTGACAACGTGTGTAAAGTAGTTCAAATAGTGAAAACACAAAATATATACTGTAACACTAAAGGGGCCTTATTGGGGACCCCTTGGCTGCAAACATTGTTTTCTCAGCTAAAAATGTAATTTCTGAAAAATACACAAACTCTCCCCTCCTATGATGTCCTCAGCAGCAAAAAAAAAAAAAAAGGTTGACAGTATTTAGAGTAAAAGGACAAATATTTTAAGAAGGAAGACATGTATTCCTTTCTGTAAAACATAAGCACACGACTATAATGTGCATGTATGTGTGGGTGTAAATCAGGGTTTCTGTACATCCAGAGATGCATAGTTTTTTCTCCCAGTATGACTTTCGGTATATGCCTTAAGAAAAAGCATATGTACCTTGATGCTATGGAATCTTTTAAATGTGAAATCTGCTGGCCATTAGATAAAATGTTAGCAATTCTTTTTAAAGTGTTGGCATTTCATGTAATATTACACATCAAGAGTATTATTTTTGACCCCCGATTCTGCAGATTGAATTATCTGCAGCTTTTTCATTTAGAACTAAAAGGTACTTCACCTCCTAGTGAATTTTTCCCCAAGGTTTATATACTTGAACCAGTTAGTGACTGTGCACAATGAAAATTATTAAAAATATAGTTGTATAACATACAAGCCAATTTCCCTTTTGCCATGTTTAAATGTGTATTGTTTTTTTAAAAAGCACACTAGGGTGACAGGAAAACAATGCTGTTTTTATTGTAGTATAACAGCACTGTAGTGATGACATAGTATAGGAAAATGTGATATCCCTCTCAATGCATAGCCCAGTTTTATGGACTTTGTGATGAACATATAATTCAAAGAACATTGGGTGATATTCAGTTTGTCTGTCTGCTTGCGGAATGAGATTTCCCTTTCCTCTCCTCCCTTGCACACCCACCAAATCTGCTGCAGAGGGTTTGGGGTATCAGCTGGAGAAGATAGGGGGTGCAGGAGAGGAAACAGAAATTCACTCATGCTGTCTTGGTTATTACCCATTTGTACTTTTTATGTGGTCTTTACTATTGAATGCACAATATATCGCTAGCTAGCTAGCTAGCTAGCTGATAAGATAAATCATGACAATCACAGCTCGTAAATGTGAGTAGCGCAGCCTTCCCCGACCTGGTATCCTCCAGTTGTGGACCATGCTAGCTGGGGCTGATGGGAGGTGAAGTCCATAACATCTCGAGAGCACCAGGTTAAGGAAAGTTGCCTTGGCCCAATACTGTATTTCAACAGCATGGTATACTTGTTTGCTCTGGTGCTTTGTTCCATTTATGTTGTTTATTTATAAAAATGATACATAACTTATTTTTATTCTGTAAAGTACGGTACACCAAAGGCTAATAACGTGGCCTAAGAAAACTTTCAGAATATGTGTATATGTAGATGGTATTCTATGGTCTATTCTATAAATTCTTGCTTTGTTGGGTCCAACTGATATGGGTAAATATACGCCAGATTGAACTCAATGAAATTTGTGTTGAATATCTTAAACCCTACTCTGTCAGTGTCTATCTCTGTTAGGTTCACTAGACTAAATTGTTCTACTCTTTCAGATCTGCATCTTTGAAAACCAAACTGTAGAAAGAGCATACTCAAAACAAACTGATTTTTTTTCTCTTGTCAAAACCTGCTTCATATCTGGAAGTAAAACTCAAGAGAGTAACTCTTAAGTTCAGAGGGTAGCATTTGTGTACCTTGCACAGCTGTCAGTCATTGCATAGTTCCTTAACTCTGTTCTTGGTTAAGATTGGAATCAGAAGTCTAAATTCTTTAAAAATCTGAGTTTGTGTAGTTAGCAAACTGAATTAATTTTAGTCAGAATAAAATAATATATTTATTTATTATCAGTATTTATATATCACTTTTCAGCACGTTACAAGTCAGTGTACCAGATACTACATTAAAAATATTCAAATAAGCAATGTCAAACTATAAAAGTAATGGCATAACAGCAACAGGAAAACAATCATAGCTAATTTCTAAATGCCTGGTGAATTAGAAGAACCTAAGTTTGGTAGATACTACAAATTATTCTTAGAAGTGAATTTTCTGTTCAGATTCTAAACTTACGGTAGCTATTCTTCAAAAAAAACTGAGGCTGCAATCCTGTATCCACTTACCTGGGAGTAGTAAGCCCAGCGAATTCAGTGAGGCTTACAACTGATTAAACATGTAGCGGATTGCACTCTGTTTTAACTTGAATGTTGCCCCAGTTAGGGTGGCTTGGTGCACTTGTACCATGCCAAAGTCTAGAACTCTTTCTCTCTCTCCCTCTGTGTGTGTGTGTGTGTGTGTGTGTGTGATGTTTCTTACAAAAATTTACAAGTATGCATACAAAGAACTACCAAAAGCCATTGCAGGGCTGGAATTGTACACACAATTATTTCTGGAATTGTACACACAAGTATATATGCTTAGTTTGAAGTATTGCAGGTATCCAAACCCACAAACTTCATTATAAGCCAGCCCACCCTCAACTCTAAGCTTGCCAGCACATCAACCGTTACAATATAAAAGGAACTGTGTGAGCAGTTGAATGTATCAAAATTAAATGTGTCAGATGAAAACAGCTTTCTTGATTACTGCCCCTTGTTTTAGGCACTAATTTATTGATTCCTGAATGTAAGACACACAGCACAGGCAACTATTGTACTAAGTGTTTTTTGTTTTTAGCCCAATATTGGTACTGTTTCACTGTATACAAAGGAGTTTCTGTGTTAGCGCAGGTGAGATGGATGCAAATAGTGTTGAGTGGTTATTTTCCTAGAATGTACTTTCTTACCTCAGCATGTTCTGTAGTCACTCTGTATTTGTATATGTTGCTAGAATTTAGATCAAATTAATAACATTTTTTATGTATGTGTTAAAACCTTTTAATAAAATGCACAGTGTGGAAGTTCTGCTCAGACTGGAAAACAATCATTCTTGTGCAACATCAGTTCAGGGGAAGTATGTAGATTCTATTTTGGAGCTTACTAATGCTAAATATCCCAACTGATTAGCCATCAATTACAGCATCCTTTTGATGAACACCTTCCATTCAGCAGATAGGACAATTTTGATTTTTTATCAAGAATACTTTTCATGAACATTAGAACCTCCGTAACAATGCAGGTTAGCCTTACACATTGTATACTTGTTCTGATGGTTCATTGGTTCACTTTGCCTGCACTGATACAAACAGAGACCTATACTGCTATGCCTTGTCTGCCTTAACTCTACCAATCTTCCTTGCTTGCACAATTTGATAGCGCTGCGCCCAGTTACTTTTTTGAAATGGGGATGAAATATAAAAGTGCTGAAATAAATCAAAGGGTTAATCTCAGAGAACCATTCTTTATTGATTCTTGGTCTCTTAATACTGGAAGGATGGTGCCAAACAGATGAACTCTATTAAGTACTTCTTCATAGAACCCATAATTTACAGAATTCACTGTCATAAGATATGGTAACAGCCACAGGCTTAGATAAAACCTCAGAGCCTAGGTCTGTCTAGTGATGGCCATTAACTAAATAAAATCCCCAGCTTCAGAGGTGATATTTCTCTGAATACCTGTTGTCAGACAGGCAAAGAGCTTGGAGTGGGGCTGTTCCCTTCGTTTCCAGCTTGTGGACTTCCAGGAAGCATCTGGCTGGCCACTGTGGGAGACAGGTTGCTGGAGTAGAATGGATCCTTGATCTGATCCAGCAGGGCTGCTCTTATGACCATCACCATTATGCTAAGAATAGAGTAAGGCCTTAAAATGCATCGAGCAATATTCAGCTAAAAAGGTGTGCTAGAGCAAGGGTTAATGCAACAGGATTCCCCCTTCTTTCCCCACCACCACAGGCCCTGCACCAGCTCCAAATCTGGTCTGAAGGGTTGGGCGAGGAAAATAGACATATTAATGAACAGATTCATGTACAATACTACTTGTACTGACAGTTTCTTCCTTTTTAAACTATACATTTTTTGCAACATGCTGTTTCCCTATAACTCTTTCAGGGACAGAGTTACTACCACAGAGGATGAGCCAGAGATCTGGGATTTGCATTGCTGTTACATGAGAATTTGCCTGAACTTTTAACCTAGACCAAATATACTGGCAAAGTTCATAGTAGAGCATTTGTTATACTTAGAAGTACTAGATGAATTCAGATGGGCCATCAACCCATAGCTCCATGAGCAGAGACTTCACACACACACTCCCTTTTTCCCTTGCATACCACACTTTCTAAACTTCCTTCCGTGTTCTTGGTAAACTGTGCTTTGTCATTGCAGCTGCACTAAGCAGACTAATTTGAGCAAACCATTATTTGCCAAACCCAGAACTGTCCTTTTGGGTTCTTAGTTTATGTAAAGACTATGGCGTGCTGAGAATCTGGAAGATTTAGAAACCACTGTGCAGAGGGGGGGGGCTGAGGCAGTGTGGAGATCCAAGGCTCTGCTCAAACACATTGCCAAATCTGGTGTTAATGCACTCACTTTCTTTGGACAACTAAGGTGGCAAACGTGTGGCTGGGTTATATCACTTCAGATTGCAAGTGGAGATTTGCCTGATTTAATGTTCTCACGTGTGTGTGTGTGTTCTACAACTAGGGCTGTAAGCCTAGTCCAGGTGCAGATAACCTTTGACCCCTTCAGATGTTGCTGAACTACAACTCCCATCATCCCTAGCTACTAACCATGCTTGCTGGAAGTTTTAGTTCAGCAACATCTTGAGGGCCACACGTTTCTCACACCTGCCCTTAGTCAATTGAGCTATGTCCATATTTCTGGTCTCTTGCTTGCCGGAGGAATTGTTCTTGAAATTTTCTGTCAAATAAAAGGAACCATCTATTTTGTCCTGTTTTCTTTTTTCTCAAATTTCAAGTGAATTACTGTAATGATACAACTTGCCAGGAGAGTCACGGCACCCGTAACAGTGTACGCTATTCCCAGGAAAGGGTTTCTTCCCCCGCTCCATGTTACTGTTGAGAAGACCACTTGCTTTTCCCCTTTGAACTTTGTAACTGGGAAATCTGATAGGATGATGTTAAGTTTCATTAACAAATTGGAGCATACACATGAGTATTAAAGTTACCTAAGGGATATATAAGTGATAAGGTATCAATAACAAAATCAGAGCCATGGTGTTTTTTCTTAGCATCCAGAATGCAAAAGGCATATTTAAAAGGTGTCTTTCTTACACTTGGCTCTCCTTATTCCAACACATGGATCTTTTCCTGTCAACAGGATTCCACAGCATCCATGTTGTGCGAAGCCTTCTTCAAAACCTCCTTAGTTCTCATTGACTATATCAGCCTTCCCCAATGTGGTGGTCTCCAGATGTTTGGGACTACATCACCCCCATCAGCTCCAGCCAGCACGGCCAATGGTCAGGGATGATGGGAGTTCCAAAACATCAGGAGGGCATCAGGTTGGGGAAGGCTGAGTTATTTTAACATTGACCTATTGTATGTTTCCTCCAAGCAAGAGATCTCCTCAGAACTCAGCTAGATTAATAATGAATTACATTCATCATGAGCTTAACAAGGAGTATTCTAGTCACATGCTCCTTCTGTCTACAGAAAATCTGCCAATTTTACCCAGATGGCTAGAACCTGCATTTTATAAAACATTCAACAAACCCACACAGAAAGGATACTATAGGATATTTGTAGGCCATAAGTCCCTGCTGGGAGCCCATCTGCAAACTCCTTGGTGCGACTGAGGCGACGATAAAGGTTCTTGAATGTAGGAAAGGCTGCTACTCGCATCCAGATGATAAAGTCTTCGTTTGTGTAGCCATTGTTCTCTTCATTTTCTTCATCTAATAAATACACTGGTTTCTGCCAGTATGGTGGTCTTGCTGTTCCTAAGAAGGACAAACAAGGGATTACAGATCAGATAGCTACCTCTGCTTCTGTGTATTTCTCATGGCCTAGTCTTAAACTCATTACTGGGTAAGGGTGCTTAAGTCAGCCTTCCCCAGTTTGGTGCTCCTAAGATGTTTTGGACAATAACTCTCATAATCCCTGATCATTGTCCATGCTGGCTGGGACTGATAGGACCTGAAGTCCAACATCTGGATGGCCCCAGTTAGGGAAAGGCTGGCCCAAGTAGAATCATAGAATTGTAGAGTTGGAAGGGGCCTATAAGGCCATGGAGTCCAATCCCCTGCTCAGTGCAGGTATCCAAATTAGAGCATACCAAACAGGTGGTTGTCTAGCTGCCTCTTGAAGGTCTTCAGTGTTGGAGAGCCCGCCACCTCCCTAGATAACTGGTTCCATTGTTGTACCGCTCTAACAGTTGGGAAGTTTTTCCTGATGTTCAGTTGAAATCTGGCTCCCTGTAACTTGAGCCCATTGTTCTATGTCCTGCACTCTGGGAAGCAGCTTCAGCAAAGAGTTTTACTCCCCAGTAAGTGTGCTTTTGCACCTGGACCAGCTTCCACTGCCCCACTGACACTGAGCCACCAGCCACTACTGATAATGGAAACAGGTAAGGATTTCACTGTTCCATCTGCAGCAACACCATTTCTTCTTACAAGTACAGAAATCTCCTTTCCGTGCAACAAGCTCAGTATTTTTTTTTCATCAGAAAGCTATGGCTTTGGTTGGGTTGCATTGTATCAGGGATGGGGAACCCTTTTCACCCTAGGGCCCCATTTCTGGGCAACTTTCTGATGGCCATGTGCCACTAACAGGTGTGGCCAGAGGCAAAAGTGGGTGGAGAAACAAATGGAAATTTGACATTGGTACAGTAAGCTAGTTTCTACACACACTCACATTCCCCTATCTATCCTCCATCCAAATGAGGAAGAGGCATTATCAAAATTCCAGCCAGGGAAAAACACTTGGGTGTGAAGTAGGGCTACTGATGGGTGAGGCCTGGGGACAGTGTTAAGGACCAGATAAAGAGGCCTGGAGCCCCCTGGACCTTGATCCCCCTCCCACCTGCATTACACGATCAGGCCTGGCAAGTTCAGTGTCACTGTCAAGGAATGACTCTTCTAACAGAAAGCCTGTTAATTGTGTTTCAAAAACTGAAAACCACCTTTAAGCTAATGCGGTCATTCTTACCGGCAAATGCAGAAGACAAGTTGTGTGCTGACGGATTGTGAAATTTCACATTTTTATCTGTCCACCACGCGTTCCCTTGTTTCAGCAGTGGGACCTGGATAGCCACTGCAGAAGCAGGATAGTAGGAAAGTTGTATGGTGTCTGCATGGAAATCAGAAGCTGTATCTCACACCAAGTAAATATGCAACACCTACATGGTCACATCCTTCCCCATATATTTAAAGCACATTTAATTCACACATGGCTTCTTCCAAAAAATCCTGGAAACAGTAAGTTACCCCACAGAGAGCTGCAGTTCCCAGCACCCTTAACAAACTACAATTCTCAGGATTTTTTGAGGGGCAGCCGTGTGCTTCAAATGTATAGTGTGGATGTGACTCTTGTGAATAAGTGCTCACACACTGTGTCCTTAGAGCAGTCAGAGAAAGAGAACTGAAAGGCTGAACTAGAACATATGACTGGTATTGAAGGCAGATTGCAACTGCACAGCACATTTTTCTGGTACGGCAATGAGAGGCTATTCGCAGGAGAGAGACGGGCACACAAGGTTGTCATCATCATGACCATCAAGTATTTATGACCTGCTCTTGATGCTCTGCAATCCCAGAGCATTTAATGTATTTTTAAAAAAAGATAAGAGGAAACAAGAAAGATACAAAAATGACAGAATCAGTAAGTCCTGTAAATAACAAACAACTCCATCAAAAAACTAACAAAAGTATACAGCAGTGAGGACAACAATTAGCATTTCCAATTTAACCAAAATACCTGAGTCAGGAAAACAGGACATCCAACTAACTGAAGCAACCAAATGGCCTCAGCGACAGCTCCCATCCTATCCTCACACGGAGCAGAACACTCACTCCCTTTCCGTCTTTCACCCAGAGGGCCCCACTTTGTGCCAACAGAGTCTCGCTCTGCAACTCATGAGCAGCTTAACACTCTTCACCCCCCACCCAGACTACAACTCCCATGATCCCTGACCATTGGTCATATTGCCTGGGGCTGATGGGAGTTATAGTCTACAAAAGCTGGAGGATGCCGCATTGGCTTTCCCTGCTCGACATAGTTTGGGCCCAGCATACTTGCAGAAGCATGCAAGGGCCTTGTTCCAAGTTCCTTCCCTTCAAAAGATGAAACCTAGTGAGGAGCAGGGGCAGGGCCTTTTTGATGGAGGGGTGTCCTGGCTCCCATCCAAAACACAACAGCAGGTGTTGTTGTTGTTATGTGCCTTCAAGTCAACTATGACTTATGGTGACCCTATGAATCAGTGACCTCCAAGAGTATCTGTCATGAACCACCCTGTTCAGATCTTGTAAGTTCAGATCTGTGGCTTCCTTTATGGAATCAATCCATCGCTTGCTTGGCCTTCCTCTTTTTCTACTTCCTTCTGTTTTTCCCAGCACTATTGTCTTTTCTAGTGAATTATGTCTTCTCATTATGAGTCCAAAGTATGATAACCTCAGTTTCATCATTTTAGCTTCTAATGGTAGTTCTGGCTTAATTTGTTCTAACACCACATTATTTGTCTTTTTCACAGTCCATGGTATGCGCAAAGCTCTCCTCCAACACCATATTTCAAATGAGTTGATTTTTCTCTTATCCGCCTTTTTCACTGTCCAACTTTCACATCCATACATAGAGATCGGGAATACCATGGTCTGAATGATCCTGTCTTTAGTGTTCAGTGATACATCTTTGCATTTGAGGACCTTTTCTAGTTCTCTTCATAGCTGCCCTCCCCAGTCCTAGCCTTCTTCTGATTTCTTGACTATTGTCTCCATTTTGGTTAATGACTCTGCCGAGGTATTGATAATCCTTGACAAGTTCAATGTCCTCATTGTCAACTGTAAAGTTGCATAAATCTTCTGTTGACATTACTTTAGTCTTTTTGATGTTCAGCTGTAGTCCTGCTTTTGTGCTTTCCTCTTTAACTTTCATCAGCAAATTGTTTTAAACAGCAGGTGTACTTACTTATAAGTAAGAAACTGATACTTTATTAAAGCAGATTAAGACAGAGATGCAGCATCATGGAAAGAGCCAAATACAGCTCAAGGGTTCTTACAAGGCAGAGGGTTAGCAGGGATAAGTTCAGTCTAGGAGCAAGGGCTCAGGTTCACAAGTCTGAGAATGGTCACAAGAATTTCAAGGCTGCACGGCAGCTGTAAAGTTGTTCCAACTAGGTTCCCCGCCTACCCACCAAGCCTGTAAGATGAGGTGGAGATGCCCAGCTACTCATGAAAATTCCTGCTCCTGCAGGAAGCCCTAGCCTAAAGGAAGGCAATATGTCTACAGAAACATCTCCTCTTTTCTCCTGATACACCGCCTCTCCCTGGGAGACCACACTGGACCAACCTCCATCTCTGAATCTTCCCACTCTGTCACATCAGACCATGGCCTGGAGCCCCCCCCATTCCCCGGCAGAGAAGCAGCCCCCAAAGTCTCTGACAGCCCCCTCTCCACCACGGGCAGAGGAGAGGAAGCAGAGGCTCAACAGCAGAGGTGGGGGGCTCCTCCTTCTATCGGGCTCTGCTCCACTGTCCCCTCCCCTTCCCCCTCCCTTTCATTGTTCTCTTCCTCAAGTTGCCTGCTAGTCCTGGTCTTATTCCAAGCATTCAGAAGGAATCGTGACAAGGGGCTGCTGTTTTGGAATACGGAGTTCCACCAAGCCACCTCTTTGCTGAATATTCAGGCATGCTATCAATTGTTTTAAATTCCCCCTCCCCCACAAAAAAACCACGTTTAAGTATTTTATTATTATTTCGATTTGGAGCTTTATAAGTAGTATCACGTGGTTTTTATGATTAGTTAATTTTATTTTGCCTGTTCTACTGGTTTGTATTTTCTTCCTTTTTGGTGTCAATCAGCTGGGATGGTTTGGCAGAAATGTGAGATGTAAAATTTTATAAATAAAATTTAATCAAGATACATTTTGTGATGGTCTCCTGACCCATTGTGTACAATATTTCCCAACAGACAGTTGTGAGAACCAGCCCTTTGGCTGACCTGGACTCTGAACTCTGCTGGCTCACATCCATCATTTGTCCCCATGGTAAGAGTGAATCAGGAAAGATAAAGAGCAACAACAGAGCTTGACACAGTTAGAAGTAAATGTTATCAGATGCACGTGGCTCTCACCATTGAACATGCTGTTTGCAATTGCACCACATGGAGCCACAGGTGTCCCATTTTCATAAGTTGCAAAAGGTGCACAATTGCTGTTCTGAATCTGAATTCAAAATCATAAGACGATTAGGAGTGTCCTTTTCTGGATGGAAAATCAAGGTTTTTTTAAATGACAGCTTTATCATGACAAAAGCAATATTAATAAACAGGAAGTAGAGTAAGATGTTCCTCTAGAATACTAATAGTATTTCTGTTTAATAAATGACAACCCTAATTGCAGCGGGTTGGCAGGCTGATGGGCAGCAACCGAATTTGGGAGGGGTGAAGTGGATTGTCTAGTTCACGGGTGGGAAAACTCAGGCCTGAGGGCCAAATGTGACCTCTCCAGGCCTCTCTATCTGGCCCTTGGAAGTCTCTCCCAGGCCACACCCCTCAGCAGTAGAGTAGTGGCAAATTTAGAACTGCAAGGTCCTTTTGTGATAGTCATGTCACACCCTTGCATAGCCATGCCCCTTCTAAGATTATATAACCTTCTAAGATTATACAATAAAATTAGCTATCCCTCTTTGTTTGGAGTACTATCCTTTAGTGATGCTTTGCAATAATCAATGCAGATTTCCATGTGTTGCCTTTCAGCTAGATCTATTATTTCTGTGCACATACCTGGGCAAATGTACTAAGATGCTACAAAGTAAGGAACTTGCTTTGCCGAGTTTCCCTTCTTGGCTGCTATACAGAGACTCAGAGTAACTGCATTTGGGCAGAGCTTATGAGTTTTAGGAGGAAACGTAAGCATAGAAATACCTGATGTTAACCTCTGGTGTTGGCTGCATCTCTCTCTCTCTCACACACACACACACGCAAGCATATTCATTTGCATTTCACCTATATAGAAAATCATTAAAAGCTGAAACACCATCACACATACACACTTCTGCCCCCCCAATGCAAACAAACAATGTTAACAAACAAACTGGAGGCTATGCAGCAGAGAGAGAGAGAGAGAGAGAGACTCTCCCCTTCAGCCCAAGTTCTCTCCTCCCCTACCTCCTTTTCCAATTTCCTTTGCTTGCATGCTGTCCGTCATCATCTCCACACTCCTCTCCACGTGTACCTTCTCCCACAACAACAGATGTCTCTACTAGAAGCCAATCAGCATGAAAGGGGAGTGTGTTAGCTACTGAGAAGAATCTTCTCAGTGGCTGATTTGCCTCCTTTCACTCTGATTGGCTCCAATCACCAGGAAAGATTGCTGGAGACCTAGGGACCCTGCTTCCCAACATGTAAAAGGTCTAAGTCTCCCCGGGTCCCTGGACAATGACACTCCTGCCCCTCAGTGGTGCTGCTTCACACCCTGTGCTACTTTGCCTGGCTGGAATGTGTCCTCAAACAAGTATAAAGCCTCTTGTTTGTCTGGATGGAGGATAGATAGGGGTGTGTGTAGAAGCTAGCCTATAGTAGAAATGTAAAAACTGGATTTGTTGCTCCTCCCACTTTAGCCTCTGGTCCCACCCACCACTGGCACATAGCCCTTGGATAATTGCCCAAAAGGGAATGTGGCCCTTGGGCTGAAAAAGGTTTCCCACCCCTTAGTAGATGGATTGTGAACCTAACACAAAGAAAAACAGGTAATCAGGATTCTCCTCAAAGGGCTGCCAGTAAATTCTCCACAAATTGAATGAACATAGTAATTAAATACATATTCACTAATAGGCAAAAAACCTTGCAGTTTAAGAATGTACCTATAGCCCACAGATATTTCTATCAAACTTTAAAAAGCAGGGAAATTGGGCAGCTATAGTCAATGCACCAGGGGAGCAGGAGACCTGAACTCCTCTCTGAGATACTGTACTGCCCTACACATTTGTCAAAATGCAAACACAATTTGGGTTGGTCTTTCACAGTCCAATCCACTTCCTGTGTAGCTTGGAAGAATTTAGTAACATGTACCTCTGAGTATATGGTGAGTGGTGGCAACACCTGCAATCAGCCCAAATAATAGAAATCAGACATGTGTTGTACTGATCTTGTTTTAGCAGGGAGGAAGCAACATTATTAAGACAGTTGAAATAGATCAGATAGTCACTTTAAATATGTCTGATTTACTTTGCAATTTTAGTGAAGTTTCCTATATGAAATCATTTTCTTTTGTTTCTATTTCTGTGAATATGTGAAGTACAGCAACACTTTGCAAACTTTACACTAAAAAAACTCCAAAAATAATTGTGGAATAATGGCACTGACTATTCTGCAGAATAGTCTCCAGTGAACATCAGGAGTGTCTCAGTTTGCACAAGATAAAACAGTAGGAGATGAAATATATGCTAGCAAAATGCTAGGTGTGCTCTATGTTTTTAATTGACCGTGCCCACCTTGCCTTAAATGAAGTGGTTTAAACATAGCAGGCTGAAAACATGCATCTTGGGCAGGCTAAGTTCGTTTTTTCCAACAGCTAGACCAGTGTTTCTCAACCGGTGTGCCTCCAGATGTTTCTGGACCACAATTCCCATCTTTCCTGACCATTGGCAATGCTGGCTGAGGCTGATGGGAGTTGTGGTCCAACAACATCTGGAGGCACACCAGTTGAGAAACACTGAGCTAGAGTCATTCCTGAAGTAGCAACGCATTGTAATCAGTCTGATTTTACATCAAACTGCAGTTTCAGATTCAACTGTTCATGGACCCAAAATAGAAATAGGACATAACTTCCAGTTTGAAACACAAAAGGCTGTCTTCACCATCATATGACATTGACCAATAAAGAGGCTTTGAAATTAATAAAAATAAATTTGACACAGGTTTCTAGGATGAATAATGAGGGAAATAAAATTTTCTAGATTAGATTCTCTGTAGAAACAATAGTAACACAGGAAAGAAGCAAAGAAGAACACCAACAAACATACAAAAATGTAATTCTCTATCTTTGGAGATGGCAGGTGTTGCCACCACTCACCATATGCTCAGAGGAACATGTTACCAAATTCTTCCAAGCTACACAGGAAGTGGATTAGACTATGAAAGACCAACCCAAATGGTGCTTGCATTTTGACACATTTGTAGGGCAGTACAATATCTCAGACAGGAGGTCAGGTCTCCTGCTCCTCTGGTGCATTCACTTTAGCTGCCCAATTTCCCTGCTTTTTAAAGTTGGATAGAAGTATCTATTGGATAGAAGTATCTTAAACTGCAAGGATTTTTGCCTATTAGTGAATTTCTCTGCTTTTTAATCCAGGAGATAAGAAATGGGATCCTGTGCGAGTTTGCTAAGAATGGATTGATCATTTGCATGCTTATTGAGTTCAGTGGGATTTACTTCCCTGCAGTCATGCTTGAAAATGGAAATGTACTGCCTTCAAGTTGATTCCGACTTATGGCGACCCTACGAATAGGGTTTTCATGGTAAGCGGTATTCAGAGGTGGTTTACCATTGCCTTCCTCTGAGGCTGAGAGGCAGTGACTGGCCCAAGGTCACTTAGTGAGCTTTATGGCTGTGTGGGAATTCAAACCCTGGTCTCCCAGGTCACAGTCAACACTCTAACCACTACGCTGCACTGGCTCTCAATCATGCTTAGGATAGGTGAAACTGACCGATGGGGAGAGGAAGAGGTGGAGGAGGGAGGGGAGGGAGAGCAAAGGGGAGGAGGGGGATGGGAGCAGGCAGAAGGGGGAGGAGAGGAGAAGTGCAGGTTTGATCATTTGCATGTTTATTGAGTTTGGTGGGATTTACTCCCGTGCAATCATCCTTAGGATAGGTAAAACTGACCAGGGGGGAGGTAGGGAGGGCTGGAGTGGGCAGGGGAGGAGGAAGAAGGAAGAGGGGAGGAGAGGAGGAAGGGAGAGGAAAGGGGAAGGAGGGGAAACACAGATCTGTTCATTTGCATGCTTATTGAGTTCAACGGGATTTACTCCTATGCAATCATGTTTAGGATAGGTAAAACTGACCATGGGGGTGGAGGAGTGGGAGGGGAGAGGGGAGCAGAAGGAGGGGAAGGGGAAGGGGAAGGAGGGGATTGGAGGGGGAGGGGCAAAGGAAGGGGCAGGGGAGGGCAGGTTTGATTAGATGCATGCTTATTGAGTTCAGTGGTATTTACTCCCATGCAATTATGCTTAAGATAGGTAAAATTGACCATGAGGAGGAGGAGGGGGAGGGGAGGAGGAGATTGGGTGGGTGGGCACTGGGCACAGGGGAAGCCCCTTTCCTTTCTCAAAGGAAAACATTGTGAACAGTATCATTGCTTTTCAGCGTTTCCCCCACCTTTTTATTACACAGCAGGCACATGTAGCCTCCCATCCAAATTTAAACCAAGGCTGTCCCTGGCCACATCCACACCAGACTGTTATTTCACTTTAGGCAGTCATGGCTTCTCCCCAGAGCTTGGAAAAGTTACTTTTTAAAATTACAACTCCCATCAGCCCCACACAGCATGGCCACTGGATTGCGCTGATGGGAGTTGTAGTTCAAAAAAGTAACTTCTCCAAGCTCTGCTTCTCCCAAAGAATCCTGGGAAATGTAGTTAGTGAAGGGTGCTGAGAGTTGCTAGGAGATGCTCTGTTCCCCTCACATAGCTTCAGTCAGAGTGGCTGACTGTTAAACTAGTCTGGCCACTGGAGCTCTGTCAGGGGAATAGGAATCTCCTCTCAGCACCCTTCACAAACTACACTTCCCAGGATTCTCTGAGGGAAGCCACGACTGTCTCACATGAAATCAAAGTCTGGTGTGGGTGTGGGCCCCTGATTAGGCAAGCCCAGCACCTGGGAGTCTGGCTTTTAGAACACTGACAGTTGGTTCTTACCATGCATGCCTGACATTGTAATTGGGTTCAAGCTAAAATTTCTTAAATTAATTAAAAATCAGCCAGGCATTTTTTAAACCTTTAAACTACAGAAGATGAAGGTCAGAGTATGGGGCAAGGTCACTATCAGGATTACTGGTACTCTGTGAACATGGTTGATTTTTAATGAATTTCAACAGATTATGAGAACTCTGACAGAAAGAAGTCCAAAACGTTTTTCTCCCCTCTTTTTAGACTTTGAACTCTCGATTCTCTGTGACTGTTCTGTGTATCACCATGAAAATTTACAGGGTTGTTAAGCAAGCATTTCTGAGTTCAGGACTATAAGTTTTGTAAGGTGTTGTTTTGTAAGGTGGCTGTATAATTGAATACCTTCCTTTAAAAGGGTGGCTTCTGGACAGGACTTTGGGGCAGAAGTCCAGGAACCCACTCAGCAGAATGAGCAAGAGAGCAGCCCCCCAGAGCTGGCTTACCACATCTTGAAGTAAAACATTACCATGGAAAGAGGGACTTTGTAAGATCATTAAGTTCTGCGTCTAAAATTACTTGACTGTGCTACTGTCCATAAAATCTTAGAGTCAGGTACCTCAGTTGGAGTTCCAGACAATTTCTATTCCATCACTGCCTGATTTCTGAATCACACAGCATTCTGCTCATTCCCCCCCATCTCTTTAAGTACTTAGTCTTTAAGTACTTTACAGATTGGAAAAACAAGGAAGGCACAAAGAGGGGAAATGAATCACTTACTTAGTGTCACAAGGGTAAAAAGCCAACAATAGATGAACCACTTAATCTCTTGCTATGCATAGAATCACTGAACTGAATGAGGCAGTAAAGGCCATCTAGTCTACCTGCTGTAATGCAGGAAATTCACTGTTACAGTACCACCCTTGATAGGTAGCCTCCAGTCCCTGGTTAAAAATCTTCAGTGAAGGAAAGTCCACCATCTTCTGAGGCAAATTGTTTTCTTTGTATGCCTGTTCTCTGCTGTCCACATGACATACAAAATGGCTTATAAACAAACCAACCCACCAACCCACACAGACTGCAATAAACCCACAACTCCACAACAATAAGAGAGGAATAAAACAGCCAGGTAAAAAGTCCAGAATTTTAAACATTGCATCCATTCAAAAACAGAGCAGGAAATACTTTCTGAAACAGCCAGGTTTTGATCTGGTGATGAAAAATCAGTGGGGAGGGGTTGTCATACCATTCCAGTGAGAGTATTTCCCAGTGTGGCGGACGACAGTTGGCAAATGCCTCTCCTTCTGGAAAGTTGACATTGCCCATCTTACTCAACATACTATAACAAAGTCCTGATTGTGAATGGGACAGCCCAAAGTCCTCAAACAAGCTAGACTCCTTCCTGATCAATAAAATATCTAAAATTACTACACTTAACAAAGCACCATGTGACATTATTAAACATTAAAAGAATTTCAAACCACCTTACATTTGCCTTCCGGCCCAACAGTTGTGCATCGCTCCTGGAATGAACATAGCGACGATGATTCTGATAAAAGTTATGCAATCCATAGTACATGAAGACATCACCCTAAATGTTTTTAAAAAAGGACAGCATATCGGAATGAAAAATGCTAAATCTTGCAAACCACTACCAATAGCCAAGAGGAAGAGGGGCAACAATTTGAATTTTGCCTGATATGAGTGCCAACAAAGCTCTGCAGAACTTTGACAGGTAGGAATTGGTGTGGCCACAGATTACTGAGCCCAAGAGACAAACTTAAATTTCTCTTTGATTTGTTGACGAACTAAGGCTAATAAGAAACAAAAATGGAGCACTTGCTCTGATCACCTCCCAAGGTCTCCACCTAATGTTTCTTGCTTGATACACTATATCAGGGAATGACTTGAACATATACAGTAGCCAAAAAGGCAGAGACAAGTTCTTCTGTATCACCTGATATTATTCCAGTAAAGGCGGTTTACATCTTCAGCTGCAGAATTGAGCGTAGAGTTAACCGAGGAATGAGCCACTGAGAGATGGACATGCACATGGGAGTCAGTCTCTAAGGCAAAGTGGCCAGGTTCGAAAGGAGACAAAGCTCCCGCATCTTTAATACAGAAGGGGAAATTTTTGGCAGGTGTATCCTGCATGACAATTTATAGGTGCAGGAGCCCTGTGCTCTTTTGCATCTGGCCACCCTAATGCTAAGGGTTGACTCCATCTGTAGCCTTAGACGCTGAAGAATAAGAGCAAGCATACTAGAGACTGACATGCCAACACCACAGTCACATTATCTAGCCCACACTGCTGTGTCAGATATATCTGGTGCCCAAAACGTTCTAGATACTATAAAGATCATAACATAAGATCCAGCCAAAATATAAATACTTTCAGGTTCCATTGATTTCAGTGTGAGAGTTAAGAACGTTCTTGATACTTTCCCATTGAAATAAAGAGGATTTTAAAAATGCTTAACTTGGCTAAATGTTAATGAAAAGTTTTAAACATTTGAAGGTTAATTCAAATTCACTTTGGTCTCTTTTGACAATTTATTTTTCTTTACTCAATGTACTGCAATATCTAATCCTAATATTCAAAGTTCAGTGGAAAATGTCCCCCCACTCTTGGCCTGTTATTTTTTAAAGCCAATCCTGTGCAGCTTATAAGAAGTATTCATTGTGCATTTTCCCACAATTGCCTACCTGCATGTTTTCCTGGAGTGTGAAGTTGGTGAAACACTGGCATTCCTTCTCCCAGTTGAATGAGTTTTCACGCAGCTTTGAACAATGCGAGCATATCTCCGAATAATTAATCTGCCAGGCAACAAAAGAAAGAAGCCAAGTTATCATTTCCAAAGGAGAACAAGGCCTCCAATCGTAAAAGGCTTTACAGATGGTTCGGGCTCTGCAGATTTCCATGGTCAGGTTTGACAGTTCCTCAGGTCAGCCACAAGAACTTTCAGTAGGAGCTTTCAGTGCATGAAGCTAAAACAGTGATGATATGCAAAGTGGTGTTGTGAATAACCACTCTGGAACATCCTTCCTTCTGAAGTTCTGCAAAGCCCATGCATCTTCCAGGGGCTAGTACTATTTCTACTTAGTTACAACTTAGTTTTTCATTACATCAATTCTGCGAGTTAAGGTTACAGTTATTCCCATTTTATAGATTATTATTAATTGTATTTCTTACTCATGCTTTACCAGAGAGTTGCAGCATTTAAAAGCATAATTAAAACAGTAAAAAAACACAACCCTTTAAAACAGTAAAAACAACTCCTTGGAAAACAAAGGTCCAGAGATTTGTCCAATATCACTCCAATATTTCCTGTACTTGTAAGATTTATAACTCACTTTTCCATGAATGGTCCCAAAGGTGGCTTACAAATAACACTTAACCAGTATATCACTCAAAGGGCCACCTGTAGTCTCTTCAGCAGTTTCAGAATGGCCAAATGTTAAATAGTCTGGAGGCTTCTCCTACTTAACTTCTCTGGCAATGGTAGAACTATTCATCTGTGAGCCAGCCAGTTCCCACTAATTTACAACTGCTCACCCAGTTGACTCAGTGTAGTGCTGTATGACTTCTACGAGAGCACAACTCCCTGAATGCTACAATGCTTACAAATATAGACAACTAATATTCTTTAGTTCTTTGGTAAAGAGAGCTGGAAACAGCCACTTCTATAGCCAAAGTGGGTATTGAAGCCAGGTCTCCGAAAGCTAAGGTCAATACTTCTATCCTCTGGACTTGCATTGGTTATATAAGGATTTTTAAGTCTAGCCCTTATGAACGCAGATAAGTTTGAAAATTATGTTGACCATGTTTATTGAAGACTCACAAAGTGAATGTGCTTCAGATGGATATCAATAGTTGGGGTCTCAGGGTGCCATATGGTCTTGATCACAGGACTGTACCAAAGGGTTTATTTTACAGCATTACAATGAATGAGATCATACACAAATACATTGTAATATCTTAAAGTATTTTACTTACACACACAATATTTTTAACTTCTGAGTTCTAGCACACAATTAAATCAAACCTTTATTTCTTTGACGCTTGTCGCAGCCAGTATCAGTGCAATTCCCATTGCAAGGCAGAAGAGGCTAATGATAAAGAAGCTGGAAAGGACAGGTGCTGGGGTGAGTTGGGGCTTCCAGGCTGGAAGTTTCTGTTGTTTGAGTGCAGTATTGTCAGGGCATCTCACTGGAAGGCTAGGTGCTATGGTGGTCTTAGCATTCATGCCAATGCTGCAAGAGGATGACATGATGTCTTTGGGCAGGCTTTGTGTCGTACCATAAGGCATTTTTCATCTACGTAGCATTGTTACACTTTTGTAACTTCCTGGAATTACTTATTAACTTGATTCATCTGTAGTAATTTCCTCCTCGTACTTTGATGTCATGATCACTTTTAGCCAGCCTGTGCCAGCCTCCTGCTGGCGTACTTTAATCTGGCTTACATTAACTTGCTAATATCAGTTGCCACTTTTCTGTTGCTATTCCACACAGCTTAGGAAACAATTTTGGTAGGTATTATTAGGTTCACTCTATGGGTCATCTGCAACATGTAGCCATATGGTAATCCTGCACATAGGGTGCTATGTAACTCTCAGTGTTCCTTTTATTTTCAAATCAAGCTGAAACAGCATTGGACTCCATCACACTACACACAACTAAGGATGTTTTCTGTCAAATACTTTTGCTAAAAACCATTGGTCATCGTCACAAAAATACAAACATAATCCAGTTCATCATGCCTTTTTGTGATTACCAATGGTTTTTTAAGACAATCAACTTGATTATATGTGCATTTTTGTGATGACCCATGGTTTTTAGCAAATAAATTTGATGGATGGACTAGCAGAATGCTTTCCCCCCTCCCCCCATACATTCTAAAGCTTCCATGAAACTGACAGAGCTCACAAGTGAAAGGGCAGGTTTTACTAATAAAAATTTGGATAAGCAGAGGATAGTGACAGACCATGGTTACACAACTCTGCATTTTTGCGGAGGTAAATTAAGCACCCACTCACAAGGAGCATCCGTTTTGCTTCAGGTTTACTGGTCTACATATCTGCCATAGGAATGATGGTTGAAATCAAAGGAGTTTCTTGATGCTTAAAAACTCAACCAGTATTATCCTGAGTTATAGGCATATCTGCACGTGGTTGGGGCACGTGGTGAGGTCAGAGGGAAATAAAAGCAGCAAAGTGCAGACAGTGACAATTACGTACTTAAACAGTGTAACTCACAAAATAGCATTGAAAATCTTGATCCACTGAATTCAGCAGTCTTCCCTTTGATGTTTCTCTGCTGCAGTATGGCTACTTGAAGGTCATTGACAGAGTGGCCTATAAAACTGAAATGTCTCCCCAGTGGCTTTTGAATATTGCCATTTCCCAGTCAGATTTGTGTCTATTTTTTGTGTAAAGACTGGCCTGTTTGTCCAATGAAGAATGCAGAAGGGTGCTGCTGGCAGATGAGGGCATATATCACACTGGAAGATAAGCAGGTGACGGAACCCCTATTGTTATGGATGGCATTATTAGATCCTGTAATAGTGTTGCCAGAGTAGATATGTGGACAGAGTCGGCATCTGGGAGGGACTGGTTTCTGTTGTGTAGCCTTTTGCTACTGGTGAGTAGCTATTTTTAGCTGGGGTGGCGCTATCTGTAAGCAGTACAGGCCTACCACTCAAGGCCTGTAAGAGGGTTGTTGTCCAGAACAGGATAATTGATAAGAACATAAGAACATAAGAAGAGCCTGCTGGATCAGGCCAGTGGCCCATCTAGTCCAGCAACCTGTTCTCACAGTGGCCAACCAGGTGCCTGGGGGAAGCCCGCAAGCAGGACCCGAGTGCAAGAACACTCTCCCCTCCTGAGGCTTCTGGCAACTGGTTTTCAGAAGCATGCTGCCTCTGACTAGGGTGGCAGAGCACAGCCATCACGGCTAGTAGCCATTGATAGCCCTGTCCTCCATGAATTTGTCTAATCTTCTTTTAAAGCCATCCAAGCTGGTGGCCATTACTGCATCTTGTGGGAGCAAATTCCATAGTTTAACTATGCGCTGAGTAAAGAAGTACTTCCTTTTGTCTGTCCTGAATCTTCCAACATTCAGCTTCTTTGAATGTCCACGAGTTTTAGTATTATGAGAGAGGGAGAAGAACTTTTCTCTATCCACTTTCTCAATGCCATGCATAATTTTATACACTTCTATCATGTCTCCTCTGACCCGCCTTTTCTCTAAACTAAAAAGCCCCAAATGCTGCAACCTTTCCTCGTAAGGGAGTCGCTCCATCCCCTTAATCATTCTGGTTGCCCTCTTCTGAACCTTTTCCAACTCTAGAATATCCTTTTTGAGATGAGGCGACCAGAACTGTACACAGTATTCCAAATGCGGCCGCACCATAGATTTATACAACGGCATTATGATATCAGCTGTTTTATTTTCAATACCTTTCCTAATTATCGCTAGCATGGAATTTGCCTTTTTCACAGCTGCCGCACACTGGGTCGACATTTTCATCGTGATGTCCACTACAACCCCGAGGTCTCTCTCCTGGTCGGTCACCGCCAGTTCAGACCCCATGAGCGTATATGTGAAATGAAGATTTTTTGCTCCAATATGCATAATTTTACACTTGTTTATATTGAATTGCATTTGCCATTTTTCCGCCCATTCACTCAGTTTGGAGAGATCTTTTTGGAGTTCTTCACAATCCCTTTTTGTTTTAACAACCCTGAACAATTTAGTGTCGTCAGCAAACTTGGCCACTTCACTGCTCACTCCTAATTCTAGGTCATTAATGAACAAGTTGAAAAGTACAGGTCTCAATACCGATCCTTGAGGGACTCCACTTTCTACAGCCCTCCATTGGGAGAACTGTCCGTTTATTCCTACTCTGTGCTTTCTGCTTCTTAACCAATTCCTTATCCACAAGAGGACCTCTCCTCTTATTCCATGACTGCTAAGCTTCCTCAGAAGTCTTTGGTGAGGTACCTTGTCAAACGCTTTTTGAAAGTCTAAGTACACTATGTCCACTGGATCACCTCTATCTATATGCTTGTTGACACTCTCAAAGAATTCTAGTAGGTTACTGAGACAGGACTTTCCCTTGCAGAAGCCATGCTGGCTCTGCTTCAGCAAGGCTTGTTCTTCTATGTGCTTAGTTAATCTAGCTTTAATAATACTTTCTACCAGTTTTCCAGGGACAGAAGTTAAGCTAACTGGCCTGTAATTTCCGGGATCCCCTCTGGATCCCTTTTTGAAGATTGGTGTTACATTTGCCACTTTCCAGTCCTCAGGCACTGAGGAGGACCCGAGGGACAAGTTACGTATTTTAGTTAGCAGATCAGCAATTTCACATTTGAGTTCTTTGAGAACTCTCGGGTGGATGCCATCCGGGCCCAGTGATTTGTCAGTTTTTATATTGTCCATTAAGCCTAGAACTTCCTCTCTCGTTACCACTATTTGTCTCAGTTCCTCAGAATCCCTTCCTGCAAATGTTAGTTCAGGTTCAGGGATCTGCCCTATATCTTCCACTGTGAAGACAGATGCAAAGAATTCATTTAGCTTCTCTGCAATCTCCTTATCGTTCTTTAGTACACCTTTGACTCCCTTATCATCCAAGGGTCCAATCGCCTCCCTAGATGGTCTCCTGCTTTGAATGTATTTATAGAATTTTTTGTTGTTGGTTTTTATGTTCTTAGCAATGTGCTCCTCAAATTCTTTTTTAGCATCCCTTATTGTCTTCTTGCATTTCTTTTGCCAGAGTTTGTGTTCTTTTTTATTTTCTTCATTCAGACAAGACTTCCATTTTCTGAAGGAAGACTTTTTGCCTCTAAGAGCTTCCTTGACTTTGCTCGTTAACCATGCTGGCATCTTCTTGGCCCTGGCGGTACCTTTTCTGATCTGCGGTATGCACTCCAGTTGAGCTTCTAATATAGTGTTTTTAAACAACTTCCAAGCATTTTCGAGTGATGTGACCCTCTGGACTTTGTTTTTCAGCTTTCTTTTTACCAATCCCCTCATTTTTGTGAAGTTTCCTCTTTTGAAGTCAAATGTGACCGTGTTGGATTTTCTTGGCAATTGGCCAGTTACATGTATGTTTAATTTAATAGCACTGTGGTCACTGCTCCCAATCGGTTCAACAACACTTACATCTCGCACCAGGTCCCGGTCCTCACTGAGGATTAAGTCCAGGGTTGCCGTCCCTCTGGTCGGTTCCATGACCAACTGGTCTAGGGAATAGTCATTTAGAATATCTAGAAACTTTGCTTCTTTGTCATGACTGGAACACATATGCAGCCAGTCTATGTCCGGGTAGTTGAAGTCACCCATTACTACCACATTTCCTAGTTTGGATGCTTCCTCAATTTCATATCTCATCTCAAGGTCTCCCTGAGCATTTTGATCAGGGGGACGATAGATCGTTCCCTGTATTAAGTCCCTCCTGGGGCATGGTATCACCACCCACAACGATTCTGTGGAGGAGTCTGCCTCTTTTGGGGTTTTGAGCTTGCTGGATTCAATGCCTTCTTTCACGTATAGAGCGACTCCGCCACCAATACGTCCTTCCCTGTCCTTCCGATATCATTTATATCCAGGGATAACCGTATCCCACTGGTTTTCTCCATTCCACCAGGTCTCCGTTATGCTCACTGTATCAATGCTCTCCTCTAAGACCAAGCACTCCAGTTCTCCCATCTTGGTTTGGAGGCTCCTAGCATTAGCGTACAGGCACTTGTAAGCAGTGTCTCTCTTCAAGTGTCTTTGGCACTTGTGGTTTGGCCTGTGGTAATTTTGCTCTTCTGAATTTATATCCTGTGCCCCTGCTCTCACAATGCCTACTTCTAGGCCTACCCCTTTTAAAATTTCATTTCTTTGGTTTTTATCCCAGGGAGGAGGCTTATTCCGAACCGGACCTTTCTCAGCTCCTGTCGGGTTTCCCCCCTCAGTCAGTTTAAAAGCTGCTCTGCTACCTTTTTAATTTTAAGTGCCAGCAGTCTGGTTCCATTCTGGTTCAAGTGGAGCCCGTCCCTTTTGTACAGGCCCGGCTTGTCCCAAAATGTTCCCCAGTGCCTAACAAATCTAAACCCTTCCACCCGACACCATCGTCTCATCCATGCATTGAGACTGCAAAGCTGGGCCTGTCTGGCTGGTCCTGCGCGTGGAACCGGTAGCATTTCAGAGAAAGCCACCTTGGAGGTCCTGGCTTTCAGCATCCTACCTAGCAACCTAAATTTTGCTTCCAGGACCTCACGGCTGCATTTCCCCATGTCGTTGGTGCCAACGTGCACCACGACCACTGACTCCTCCCCAGCACTGTCTACCAAACTATCTAAACGACGGGCGATATCCGCAACCTTCGCACCAGGCAGGCAAAACACCTTGCGGTCTACACGCCCATCACACACCCCACTGTTTATGTTCCTAATGATCGAATCACCCACTACAAGGATCCCTCCACCCCCTGGAGATATATCCTCGGCACGAGAGGATAGCTGCTCATCCCCCAAGGAATGGGTCCCTTCTAAGGGATCGTTTCCCTCTTCCTCAGCTGGATGCTCTCCTTCCCCGAGACCATCGTTCTCCATGATAGCAGGAGAGGTATCATCGCTGGAGTGGGACACAGCTATAACGTCCCTGAAGGCCTCCTCCACACACCTCTCTGCCTCTCTCAGCTGTTCCAGGTCCGCCACCTTGGCCTCAAGGAAATGAAGTCGTTCCCGGAGAGCCAGGAGCTCATTGCACCGAGAGCACACCCACGACTTCTGTCCAACAGGCAGATAGTCGTACATGCTGCAGGCTGTGCAAAACACTGGAAAGCCCCCACACGCCTGCTGGCTTCTTACCTGCATAGTTTTGTTTGAGGTTTATTACGTCAATAGGTTGGAGACTGTGGTTTAGTTGAGGTCAGGGAACAGAAGGGCAGAGTGGGGGGCCCTGGCCTCCTCGCCCTGCTGCCGAACTCGCTCTGCTGCTTAACTCGCCTTGACGCTTTGTCAGCTGGGGCCTTGACTCTCTCCCTGTATGTATCGGTGGAGTTTCCTTTTTCCCCTACTCTCCGACTGGAATTTAGCCTTATGTACAGTGTCCCCTGAAGCTTTCCTGCTAGGGTGGTGTTGAACACTAGCTGTCTATAGGCTTCCTTCTCCTAGGATCTGTCTCCTAAGATATAGGTTCTTTCAGGATTTGGCTCCTAGCTCAGGGTGACCTTAGGCTGCCCTTATTGCTTATTTCTCTGAGCTGTTTTAATTCAATTAAATAATGGAATAAATGGGAGCTACTTACCCTCTTTTCGCTTTGCTGCTTAACTCGCCTTGACGCTTTGTCAGCTGGGGCCTTGACCCTTCGTCAGCTGGGGCTCCCTCTAGCTCGTGGAGCAGGCTCCCTCGCTAGGTGCTCTGACTTTATATGTGTGGCTGGTTCCTCCCAGCTACTGCTGCCAGCCAATGATGTGTTACTTGAGGCTGTCTGAAAGAGGCAGTGGTGAGACCACTCCTGAAAAAGCCTTCCTTGGACCCAGACAATTTTAACAGCTACAGGCCAGTGGCGAATGTTCCATTCCTGGGCAAGGTCTTGGAACGGGTGGTTGCTGGCCAGCTCCAGGCGCTATTGGATGAAACTGATTATCTAGATCCATTTCAATCGGGTTTTAGGCCCGGTTTTGGCACTGAGACAGCCTTGGTCGCCCTGTACGATGACCTATGTTGGGAAAGAGACAGAGGGAGTGTAACTCTGTTGATTCTCCTTGATCTCTCAGCGGCTTTTGATACCATCGACCATGGTATCCTTCTGGAGAGGCTCGCGGAGTTGGGAGTTGGAGGTACTGCTTGGCAGTGGTTCCGCTCCTACTTGGCGGGTCGTCTCCAGAAGGTAGTGCTTGGGGAACATTGCTCGACACCGTGGGCTCTCCAATATGGGGTCCCGCAGGGGTCAGTTTTGTCCCCCCTGCTTTTTAATAGCTACATGAAGCCGTTGGGAGAGGTCATCAGGAGTTTTGGAGTGCGTTGTCATCAGTATGCTGATGACACGCAGCTCTACTTCTCCTTTTCATCTTCTTCAGGTGAGGCTGTCGATTTGCTGAACCGTTGCCTGGCCTCGACAATGGACTGGATGAGAGTTAACAAACTGAAGCTCAATCCAGACAAGACTGAGATGCTGTTGGTGGACGGGTTCTCTGATCGGATGGTGGATATATACCCTGTCCTGGACGGGGTTACACTCCCCCTAAAGGACCAGGTTCGTAGTCTGGGAGTCTTTTTAGACTCTTCCCTCTCACTTGAGGCTCAAGTAGCCTCGGTGGTTAGGAATGCTTTTTACCAACTTCGGTTGGTAGCCCAGCTACGTCCCTATTTGAGTAAAGAGGACCTTACATCAGTGGTACATGCTCTGGTAACCTCACGTTTGGATTACTGTAATGCGCTTTACGTAGGGCTACCTTTGAAGACAGTTCGGAAGCTACAACTAGTGCAAAATGTGGCGGCCAGATTGCTGACAAGGACCAAGCGGTCCGAGCATATAACACCTGTTCTGGCCAGCTTGCACTGGTTGCCAATATGTTTCCGGGCTAGATTCAAAGTGTTGGTATTAACCTATAAAGCCTTATATGGTGCGGGACCACGATACCTTGCGGAACGCCTCTTCCGATATGAACCGGCCCGTGCACTACGTTCTGCTACGAAGGCCCTCCTCCGGGTTCCAACTCACAGGGAGGCCCGGAGGGTGATGACAAGATCTAGGGCCTTCTCAGTGGTGGCCCCCAAACTATGGAACAGTCTCCCCGAGGAAGTACGCCTGGCGCCGACTCTGCTTTCCTTCCGGCGCCAGGTCAAAACCTTCCTATTCTCTGAAGCATTTTAAGTTACATTGATCTAATTTTAAAAATGTTTATTGTATTGTTGATTGTATTTTAATATTATTTTGTTATTCATTGTATTTTTATACTATTTTATGTTCACCGCCCAGAGAGCTATCGCTAGTCGGGCGGTATATAAATTAAAAAAAAAAAAAAAAAAACTATCAGCTGGGGCTTAACTCTTTAGTATTATCTCAGGCTTCCTTCCTTTGAAGGCAGGAAGGCAGGCTTCCTTCCTGAGCGAGGGGCGGGGCTGTTTAAGCTTTTGGCTGCTTTTAATCTCAGCAAGGGGCTGCGACTTCCAGGCAAGTCTTTTGTGTTTGTTGTTTTCCCACCTAGAACAGCCTGACCTTTCTTTAACCTAGGGAAACAGAGCTTGTGGTTGTGTTTCAAGAAGGCTGAAGCTGCCCTTTTTAGCAAGATCTTTGGCTTCTATTTTTAATTAATTGCAGCTTGTAGATGCAGCTTATTGTGTCATCTAAATCCTACAAACTGTGGTTAACTATAGTGTGCTTGAAACAAATCAACTTAAAATGGTGATTTATGGCTTATTTCAACATAGTTTAGTAGGGTTCAGATATAATACTAAACGGTGGTTAACTAAAAGTGGAACCAAAAGCTTCTAAACTCCTTGCAGCAATGATGCAGGACCAGGGAAGGGAACCACACAGCTTGCAGGGAGGTGTTGGCTCATTCCTGTCATGATAAACCACAGTTTATAGTATTGTCCAAATGCAGCCAGGGTGACTTGCTCAAGGTGAGCTAGTGAGTTCACAACTGAACTAAAAGATGAACCATCTGCAGTGCACTCCATAACAAGAAGCAGTTACATCTTGTTGATACTATATATGTACACGCCTTGGGGATATGGAACCAACTGTGGCCTCCCAGCACATGTAGTTTGAAAAAAGGGTGTGTAGCTTTTCAAATGATGTCAGGTACACCTGATGCAGCATTCTCATAGACACGTCTTTAGTAGTTGTCTAAAGAGGTCTACAGTTGAGGTTTTTTGCTGATATATACCATATAGGCAACATTCCCAGGACCAGGCCTACTGTTAAGCAGTGAGGGATGGTCTTAGGCAGCAGGTACTTGGGGGGACAGGAGGAGGTAGGTATAGGTAGCAAGGTGCTTGAAGATAGAGCTGTGTGTGGCACATGGCCGGCCTTGTGTCTCCTGAGTCAGCCTACTGCCCCCGATACAATGGATGCTGCTGTCCTGTCACCAGTGTGGAACTAATATTCAACTGCCAAGCCAGTTGGATTCTGTACATGGAAGTGTGGGAGGGGATTCTTGCCATTTGCCTCTGGCAATGAAATGTATTGGATTGGCCGTGAGCATCCTAATCAATCCATCCATCCATCAAATCAATGAACTGTAGAAGAATCTTTGTCACAGGAGTTGACAGGAAGCTGCCTTATATCAGGTCAGAATTTGTCCACCTAAGCCGCTGCTGTCTACTTTGACTGGCAACATCTCTTCAGGCTTTTAAGCAGACTGAGATCTGCGATGCCAGGGATTGAACCTGTGACCTTCTGCCTGCAAAGCATACTGTCTGACGCAGAGCTACAGCTCACCCTCCCCACCGCACCCAAGCAGCAGCAGCAGCATGTTCTCAGCCTTCAAGCCCGCTATTGCACTCTCCCTCTACTCCAGGTCCCATATCCCACCACAGGAAGCTAACCCCTGGTCCTGTTCTTTCTCCTCTCTTCCTGTCATTCTCCCTGCCTTTCCTTCTCTTCCATTATGCACCTTCAGTTTTGCTGTCTCTGTCTCTCCTCCACTGGGTGCTACCAATGCTAAATGCAGTTCCAGAATTATTTTTTTCTACAACAGCAAAGAAACAGAGATGACTAAGAATGATGGAGTTGAGGAAATGCAAACAATTTGATTAGGTAAACTAATAATTGAACTAATTATGATGATTAAAAATGTTTTAAACTAATACATGAAGTGAAACAAATCCTTCCACAATTCCACCAAAGAGCCAACATTACGTTCTTACATGCAGCCCAATTCCATGTCTGTTGTGGCCAGAGAGTGCATGACAGGCACAGAGCTCTCAGCAACAGCATAAGGAGATCCATGCCCTTGCTCCAGTGGGACAGCCAACCTGCCTTCCCAGTGCCAGGCCAGCAGCTGTCACTGTTGCTAATCTGCCAGGATTTTCTGTGATGTTGTTTAGGTTGTTCTTAACTGTTTTAATTATTTGTTTGCAAATTGTTGTAACCAGTCCTGGGACCTCTGGGTGAAGCAAGGTAATAAATTCTAATTCTAATAAAAACAATAATAATGGAGTCCCAGTGTATCATAGGATGGCTGCTCAGTGGGTTTCCTTGGGGTGGGAAATGGGTTTTGAGGACATTATGGCACAATCTGAAACATTCCTTAAGCTGAAGTATAATTGCTTGTCATCAAACAAAAGCAGTAAGAGTGTGTGTTTGTGTGCGTGCATGTGCGTGAGAGAGAGATTTGAATGGGATAGCACTGCCTAGTTTTGACCCATTTGACTTGTGCAATCTCCAACTGCCCCTTAACAACTAGTACAGAGTAGGTGATAAGGTTACTGAGTCTTTCTAAAAGGCCAACAGAATGCCAGAACTCAGAAAGAATGTGCCCGCACCATCAAGGAACATCCCAAAGAACAAAGTTAAGTTGCTTTATTACAAAACAATTAAGCCAAAAGGGTTTCTGTTATATGTATTTCAAAATTAAAAAGCAGCTTCAACTTAGATAGATGCAAACAGGAGGATGAGATGAACTCAGTGATGACAAAAAATATAATTAAAAGAGCCCCAGCTTCACAGAGCCCTCTCTGCACAGTTTGATCAGTCCCATTTCCAGAAGTTCAATGGTTTCTTTCCTTATCTGAAGAAAATAGAAATATTCAAAGAATTAAGGCTATTGCAATACCTGCATGCATACATTTCTCACACACACACACACACACACACACACACACACACACACACACACACACACACACACACACACACACACACACACAGAGAGAAAGAGAGCGAGCGAGCGTTGTAACCTTATATTTCTCTCACTTCTAATATTTACACAACGCTTGCCCTGTTAAATATATACAATATGTATGGAATGCCATCTGTTAAGAAACATGTCTGTTAACTCAGCCTTGTAGCTAATGACTTGCCCATGGCAGTTCACAGTTCCTTCTGCATTAGAAGCCTGTCACATCCACTGCTCAAGTCAGCCTGAGCAACACTGTGTACATGTGGGAAGCCAGGCAAGACTAGCAAAAAAACAAACCTTGACTTTGTCTGCAGGGAAGTTTTAACTTATACGTGCTTGAAAGATCATCAGGTGTACCTGACATTAAATAATGCCTTGGTTACAAGCATTTTGGCTGGAAAGCAAATTTAATAAAACTCAGTTTTATGTATGTTTATTAGTCATTTTGCCAGCTGCATCTGCTGCTACTATAATAATTACAAACTGAAAAATGCCACAAGAGGGCACCTTCTTGCCTCGGTGATTGAAGCTTATTGCAACATCTACTAGCTGACTTTCCTGAAGTATGTTACCAGCCATCACACTTAATGCTCAATACTGGAAAAGCCAAACGGCCTACTGTTTTGTGACTTGTGCAACACCTTGGTAAAACAAGACTTAGGGCAGAAAGGTCAATTGAACAACACATCTACGACAAAAGAGGCTCTGGTAACACTCGTATGTAACAACAAGTCAAGAGCTGTGGGTTACTCAACCACGCTGTGCGCAGACTGCATGTTAGTGCAAGGAGCCCAATGGTTCCCGTTTCGCTCCTTCCTTCACATAAGCAGGTAAACTTCCCTGCACAGTTTATTCAAAAGGGGGCACCAGAGAAATTGATGAAACTTGTCTTTCAGGAAAATGGGTTTAGGCTTGAGTTGTGAAGAAAACCAGCAGGAAAGATGAAGATACCAGAGAGCCTGGAGGGAGAGGCAGCCCAAGACACTAACACATACACTTGGTCTCCTGGTACAGCTGGACAGAGCGCTTCAGCACCACAATAGCCATACAAGACTACCCAACCCGTGTAAGCGAGCCGGGAGGGGAACATCAGGAGCCACTTTGTACCAGGTCCCATCTAGCCCAACACTGTCCACTTTGACTGGCAGCAGCTCCCCAGGGTCTCAGGCAGAGGGGGATCTTTCCCACTACCTCCACAGACAGAGGACGTATGTCTCTGTATGCACACCAGTTGCCGGAAACCACAAATGGACAGAGTGCTGTTGCACTCAGGTCCTGCTTGCCGGCTTCCCATGGGCATCTGGTTGGCCACTGTCAGGACAGGATGCTGGACTATGAGGGGCCTTTGACCTGAACCAGCAGGGCTCTTCTTACATCCACCTGATCTCTTCAGCTGCAGATGCCAGGGACTGAAGCCGGGATGGGACCTTCTGCGCACATAGCGTAAGCTCTACCACTGAGCTATGACCCTCCCTGTCCTGACAGGAAGAGGAGGAAATGGAGGCACCATCACCAGCCTACTCCTGGCTCAGTTATGACTAATTCTTTTGATGCACCCCTCTCACATGTTCAGATGAATTAAGCATGTGTGCTTCTGTTTTGTGTTTCCCCCCCTTTAATT
This sequence comes from Rhineura floridana, assembly GCF_030035675.1. Classification (NCBI taxonomy): domain Eukaryota; kingdom Metazoa; phylum Chordata; class Lepidosauria; order Squamata; family Rhineuridae; genus Rhineura; species Rhineura floridana. The sequence goes on along the minus strand of NC_084484.1, from coordinate 140,007,725 downwards.
CAGTATTTTAAAATTCTGTTGTTCAATTTTTTCTCACCTTTTCTCTCTTTCCCTACCCGACAACTCCTAAGAGCTTCAATTCTTTTAATGTTTAAATTGCAAAAGCTTTTAATGGAATTCTAAGGCACTTTGGGGACTCTGGACAAAAAGTGGGACACAATGATAGACAGGTAGTTATGACACATAGATGAACAGATAGCATAATTTGGGAAGGGCTGTAGTTGGTGGTGCAGCATCTGCCTTGCATGCAGGACATCCCACGTTCAATCTCCTGCATCTCCAGGAAGGGCTAGAGGAAAGCCCTGCCTGAGACCCTGGAAAGTTGCTGCCACTCAGTGTGGACAATACTGAGCAAGATGGACCAATCAGTCTGACTTGGTACAAGGCAGCTTCCTATGTTCCTATGAGGGTCACATAACACATATTTTTAGGTGTGCACTTAAAATGTTAACCAGTATGGACATGATTAATGTGTCTTTAAGCATATGCATCACAGACACAAGTCCACTTATTGGCTGCAGCTCTCTGTTGAGTGCACATTTAGTGACAAACCTAGATTTGCCTCGCATTATGTGTGACCAGAGTGCTAAAGTTTATAAAAGAAATCCTAAAAAAAAAACCCTCTTCAAAAAACTAAAACTGCAATGCTCATGTGTGTAAAAAGTCCAGTTTTCCTTTGCATTTCTAGAATATGGAACGTAAGAGGTCACACAGATTTTACTTGTGAAAGATTATTGCTTAGTACCTCAGGGATGTCAACTAATCTTCTTAACTTCTGATCTCTCCAATTCCAGTCCAAAATAAGATACTTCAAGGATGTCATGCTAAGACCATCTGGGGAGATGAGACATTAATTGATAACATGTCATGCACATATCAAAATGATCTTGAGCTTTTTTATTCTTTGCTGACCAGTCAATCCCAAGGTAGCCAATCTTTGTATATTTAGTACAGCCCTTCTTGGTTAGCAAACCATAGAAAGAACCCTGCAAACTTCTGACTATGTAATCAATCCTATGCGTATTCCATAGCTAAACTCAAAAGCAGAACAGTGACTGGCTTGCTAATCCCTAGTATGTGCCAGCAACTAATTCCCCAAACTTCTGCTTTATAAAAATGGAAGAACTGTTTTTTTATTACGCTGATGATTTATTATTTATAAACTACTTTTCTGTTCAAAATTCCCAAAGTGGTGTGTCATAAGCAGCATTATGAAAATGATGTAATGCTGACTCTTGTTCAACCATTGTTAATGGACTGGGTAGAAGTCACAGGGCGGCATACTCCAGCCCCTCATCCCCTTCAGCAAATTCCTGTTTTAAACTGTAGAAAAGGTATACGTGAGCATCAATGTTAGCACCTTCTATAACACAAACCAGCTTGTACACTGAGATCATATCTGGAGGCCCTCCTCTGAAGCTGCGGGCAGCTAATGAGAAGTAACAAGGCGTTTTCTGTGATGGATCCCATTTGTGGAATTGCTCTCCCCAGGGAGGCTCACCTGATGCCTTTTCAACACATGCAAAGACCTTTGTCACAATCTTGTGCAAAGGGATGAGCGAAGGGGAAATGATTCAGCGGTGTGCTCAGCATACAGTTCATACACACTATGGTTTATTAACCATAGAATCTTGGCTTATTGTTATGTGCAAATATGGCCTGTCACTGATGCACAAATATACGGACTCACGAAACCATTCTTGGGAGGTGGGGATGCTCCATTACCACAACACATTCTCTACCTTGTTCTATGAGTGCTTTTATCCTTCCAGGTGTCCCAATACCCACATGGATGACACCTTTGTCCAGCATCTTCACCTGCTCTTGTATCTGTTTAATGGAAACAGAGAAAAATGTATGTTGAGGCGGGACTGACTGTAAGCATTTCTGATTCCTTCTCAAATATTTTATAGATGTCTGAAGAAATCTCTCAACTAACAGACATTCAGTGTTATTACATGATAAAACAGGAATGGAAGAGGAAAACTTTTCAAGGGGAAAAGGAAAAGTCTCTTCCTCCATTAGCAGCATGGGGGGGGAAAGCTAGCAGAGGAGAGATGGAATGATCTCCCCCTCCTCCTGCTTGCATGGTAGAGGCATCTTACATTTTTTTACTAGCCTAATACACTAGGTAGCCCATGTTTCCTTGCTGGACTGTTACCATCATTTTTAGCTAGGTTGTTTTGGTAGGCTTATTTACAACATTGCAATAGACCACCTTTCATTTAGGTCCTGGGGTGGGATGTAAAATTAAACAAAACAAAACAAGAAGTTGAACTTTTTAGAGACTCATAGCGAAGGGCTGCCCGGAAGTGCAGGGCATTGTGTGCACTCCTATCTGCTCTCCTTCTGTGTGTCCATCTGGAAAGTATGTGTAAAATGACAAGGTTGGGGATGGAGCAAGAAAGCTCACAGAGAGACGGGACAGGGCTTCTTGGGGCTGCTTGCCCATATGCCAGAAGACTGGTTTCTTGTTCTGAAAACAAATATTAAAAATAAATAAACTGAGTAAGAGGTAGTGTGATGTTGTGGTTAGAATGTTGGACTAGGACTAGAGATTCAGGTTCAAATCCCCACTCAGGTATGAAGTTTACCGGCTGATGTAACTCTTACCTTTTTACAACAAGCTACATTCCAGCTATGGAAAAAAGCCAGTAGTTTCTGTTTTTTATTTATTAGATTTATATCCCACCCTTCCTCCCAGTAGGAGCCCAGGGCGGCAAGCAAAAGCACTGAAGTTTCTACACACACCCCTCTCTCCATCCTCCACTCAGAAAGCATACATCATCACAGTTCAAGGACACGTTCCACTGAAGGAGGCCGCAGAGCAGGGCCAGTGTGGGATGTGGCCTGGAGAGAGAGGTGTGGCCTGGCAACAACCTAAGGTCCTGATAGGGAGGACTGGAGGGCCATCTAGGCCTGTGATTTCCCACTCCTGATTTAAAGTACTGACTTGTACTCCAAATTCTATAAGAAAAAGAGGCATATCGATATGGCATTGTAAAACAGTCCTGTTTCTGACTGCATTTGATTTGTCTGAAGTCTGAAATCAACTCCCATCATGTTTTTTCTGCTGTATGTTACACTCCTTAAGGTCCCAGGATGACACTCTTGAGATCCGCTACAACAAGCAACTTAAACTAATGAAGAGTTTTGAGACAACCAAAGGGAACAATGTGACAAGTGAATAAAAAGCAATTATATAAAAATAAACTCATCTCTCATATCTATGCTGACCTTTATGTGTTTTGCAAACAATTTCATCACCTTGCCATCTCCTTTGAATGCTGTTATTGACCTAGAAGAGAAAATACTTTAACAAGGAGAAAAGGAACTAAAAAGAAAATGAGGACAGGAACTGACATAATTCAAGCACAAAAATAATAAATATACCAAGAGCAAGTTTATGACACTGTGAGCGGAGAATAAAAGTTATTTTATAGAAATAATCTTCAATATTTTCAGCCCTGGGGACTACCTTCAACCTACAACACGAGACACGCTTTCAGGGTGTTTTTTCTTTTAAACTTTTTCTCTCACACTCTATGGCAGGAGTGTGGGAACCTGCAGCCCTCTAGATGCTGTTGGACTCCAACTCCCATCAGTCCCAGCCAGTGGGGCTAATGGACAGGGATGATGGGAGCTGTAGCCCAGAAACATCTGGAGGGCCACAAGTTCCCCACCTCTGTTCTAGGAGGTAGCACTTTTGTCCCTTCACTAATGGTGTCAGGCTTCCTGGTCTAGGGGCATGATTTCTGCTCCAAGAGTGACTAGGTCTGAATCCTGGACAAGCCCATGCAAGAAGGGAGAAGAGGGCTGTACCATTCTTTAGAAATGGGGAGAGGGACCATAGCTCAGTGGCAGAGCACAGATGCTTTGTTCATGAAGACCCAAAATTCATTCACTGTCATTTGCAGACAAAGGATCTCAGGTAGCTGGTAATGTAATGTTCTGGGTTCCTCTGGGAATAAGGGTGGGATATAATTTTAATATAATTAATGAATACATAAATGTAAAACCAGAGCTGCTGCTAGTCAGAATGTCCAATGGTGGGCTTCATCAGGGTGCAGGACCTCCAGCCCATGGGCCAGTCTTGAGTGGATCCAATTTGGCCTACGAGGCCATTTTCCCAAACCCTGGCCACCTGTCAATCAGCTGTTGTCAATGGGTGATGTCACCTGATGAGCAGGGTTCAATCCTACTTGGTGCTGCTTCCCTGTAGGGAACATGCTGGTGAAGCTGACCCTGCAGAGAGCAGGACTGAACACGCCTTTCATCAGCTAGTGAGCAGTGAGTTCAATCCTGCTGGGTGCTGCTTTGCCAGTATGTTCCTTGAAGTGAATGCAATGGCAAAGCAAACTCCTCCCTACACCTTACAGACTGACTTTGACAGGTGGGCAGGTCTGGCCACTTCTCAGTTACCTGGCATCATCATGATGTCAAATGATTGACAGAAAGTAGGTCTGTAGGGTGAGAGAAGATAAAGATCTGGCCCATCTGGCTAAAAAGGTTCATCACCCTGGGTTAGATTGACAAATATTCTGATCCAGTATAAGACAGCATACTATGTTAAACAGTCATGTAGAAGAGGGGAATTCTGAAAGTACAGCTTATGCAGGGGTAAAAAAAATCCAACCGGCTGAAATTTCATCTATTAAACGTAAAGGAGCTCTGTTCTCCTTGGTGTTTTACCATTCCTCCTCTTTTCTTTAGTAAAAGACACAGTCACTGGTATGCAAGTGGCATTTTACCATTTTCCTAAAACATACACATACAAGCAAATCAACCAAGAAGAGAGTGGCAGTGGAACTGGTACAACCTACTTGTAGCACCCCAATCCACTAGATCGAGACTAATGCTTCCCAGAACTAACTCGATGCCACATGCAACAAGTTAGATCCTTTTAAAACGCAAACGCTATTTTAGACATGAAACACACACACACTAGAGTTAGGCAAGGAAGCTACAATTGTTCAAGTGCTCCAGAGAAGGAGTCTGAGCTATTACATCCGGGACTAAGACTAGTGGAAGACAGACAGTGCCTGGGTTTTGCCTTTGATTCATTGGTTTTAGGCAAAACTTCAGAAAGGGTGCCAGCTTCGATTACGTCGCCTAACAGCATACTTGATGAGTTCCAGACAGCGAAGAGCAGAGCTGCAGATTATCAGCATCACTACCGACTTCTTCTCCATGTGGTTTTTACGAAGCTTGGCCCATTTGGGGCAGACTGCAAAGTGGAAGAAAACATGCCACAGGAGCACTTATGCAAAATGTACAGCAACACCGAATTACATAAGAACATGGATCTTACATGCCTAGTGGCTGTCACGTGTTTAAGCTTGTTCCATTTTTTTTTTGGTAAAACCCACATTGCAAATAAATTTCTGAGACTACTCACTCTAGACTGGCAGGCAGGTGGCAAATGGTATGGCCAAGCAAAATCATTGAAAACGTTATGACACATTAATGGACAAGTTGTCCAATCTCCCAAGCAATTAAATCATAAATTAGATCTTTATCTCTCTCCATGTGGGTGTGTAAAAGAAAAATAAATCTACAACCTAAGTTGCAGCTTACTCTGCTAGATAGCAGTATAAAAAGATAAAAAATAAAACATAATAGAACAGAAATATATCTTTTGTATATTGTCCAGATATTTTCTATTTCATTGCTTTATAAATATACTCTAATTTTCTATAAATGATACAAGTCCTTACTTAGATCTTTTTTAGTATGTAAGTTTGGTTTAAATACAATAAAACCTTTCCAAATGTATTCTCCCCAATTCAGAATCTGGGAATCATTTTGATGATTTCCAGTATAAACCTAATGATAATTGGAGTGCAGTGAGTAAAATGCTGTGTATTATCATCACCATAGTTTTTATTGTAAGGAGTTTTAGATCATGTTTGTTGGTAAACACAGTTGTGAAATTAAACAATAGCAATACAACATTAAATGCAATCCTATACAAGTCTACTCAGAAGGATGTCCTAATTCCATGAGGGCTCTTCACAGATACAGGGCTGCAGCCTTAAAAGACTAAGTAGGTTAAATACACATTCTAGTTCCTAAACAGGTGGCCTGCAACCCACACCAAGCTCACTGAGACATCACCTTCTCTCTATTTTCCCTTATTGCATCAGGAAGTGATAGACCATTTGACTATTTAATTGACAGGCAGCATTAATTGAATTATATAATTGTAATTGGGAACATTTACTATCCACTAAGTACCTAAAACAATAAATTTTGTTGCTGAACATTAAGAGAACTATTTCTATTGCAAAATATTAATGGTCTGAAGGAAACATAATCTAACCATATGAAGAATATATCTATACAAAGAACTGAATGTAGAATAAGGAGTATTTTTATTTAGACTAGTGGTGGAAATCTTGGTTTTATTATAAATATTTCTGGAAAAGAATGGACATTAGAGTTCTACACACGCAGTGCCTTTAGAGTCAATCAGGTACTCACTTTCTTTCAGGTAGGAAGAAAAACTGTGGGTGAGGTCATTTGCAGGGAGGAAACAAGCTTCTGAAACCACAAGAGACAACTATTGTTGTTTGGTATTATAACAAAGACATCAGATTAAATCTTCCAGGAATGCTTCTTTGCCAAAAGCTAGGCAAAGTGCTCTTTGGGAAGGCAGAGTTTCACAAGCACTCTTAACTATTAACAAGAAGCTTTAAAATGGATTAGCCAAATGATGGGAACAACTTTTTGTCCAATTTAGATTCCTTCATATTATATCACCATACAGCCGCCTCCTGATTTATTCTTAAACATTTATCCTTTGCTGAACTGGCTGTATATGCTATGGTATGCTTGCAACTTTCTTTTTCAAGACCTGAATCAATAAGCAATATCACAAAACAGTATGGTTCAACTGTACAGTACAACTTCCAGTTCATAAATAGGTGGCCCACACCAACCCTAGCCCAGTCCAAAACAGCAAATCCTATACTTTCTGGGTCTCCAACCCTTACAAAACAAGATTCTAAATCCTATTGCTTTACAACTGTGGTATTACTAAAGTTAACCGGAAATTAGAATGCATCATTAAGAGATCAAAAACATCTTCCCCATTCTTCTTTATACAGTTCCATTACTTTACCTTGGGTGAGAGAGGATTAATGTTTTCTATATTGGAAAACAACTTCTCGACATTTGACTCCAGGATTTGGCAAAATCTTGACTTGGCAAAAAGCTCAAAGGATTGGTTCAACACTGAACATCTATTGTAGCACAATACTCAGAGCACTCAGCCAGGGAGGAAAAGGAGCAAGATGGTGGAGCCAGTTTGGTCAAACTTAAATCTGGACAAACTAAGATTTTTGCACAAATATTTATTTTATGTTAATCTGAGATTGCAGTCACACATCCAGGACAACTGTAAATGTCCTAGCCAACCACCCATATGTAACTGCAGAATTCTTTATTTGAACGTAGATAAACTTTTACTCATGTGAAATTCCATTTGAAATGCCTTGAGTCTGCGCATAATACAAATTTGGTCTAGAAGCCCCAATGTACTCATGTTTCATGTGAAGGCACTATTAGTGTGGACTGGTGCCTCCATGGAGAGGCTGCATATGGGGCCACTGCAGATTACAGGATTCTGGATATGTGAAAAAAGTGCTACCACAATCACTTATCAGCCATACCTCATTGTGTATATGGAGGTACTGGTTCACACAAACCGCACATCTCCATAAGGCAGAAGCCATGTACATTTCTGAGGTGCTTATATGGAGGGCATCAGCAAGAGTGGTCTCTTGTCACTTTTGTCAGTCAACACCTGGGAAATGTCTCCAATGACCACTTTTCTAATTGGCCTGGTTTGCACATAATGCTAAAACATGGTTAATAAACCATTGTTAAAGCTGAAGTGTCTGGCAGACAAAGCTTGGTTTATTATGTCACGGAACCGATAAAAACACAGTGAGAGCAGCTGAGCTTTAAGAGCAGTTTGAATTTTTTGCTGCTCTTCACTTGTGGCTTTGTAGCTTTTGGGCAATGACAGCTTATATTGGGAGCAAGGCATGGAAGCAACAGCAAGGAGTTGCTGCAACAGCACTAAACAGGCATTACCAGACTTATATCAGAGAGCAGCAGGGACTTACTTCTATGGGTTAATTCTACTTCTTTCTAGTTAAGGTGATAGCTGTTTCTAGGAGCTGAAAGCATCTTCTGAAGCCATTGCTTATCTAATCTCCTTAACCTTGGTGAAAGTGTTAACTGACTGCTTTGCTCTCTTAGAGGTTCACTGACTTTTAACTGTTCCACAGCTAAATCTGGGCTGGGTGCCCAGGCAGATTCATCACAGCTTCAGGAGAAAGGAGGAGGGTTTCTGGGATTTTCTCAGCAGTTCTGTTAGGAAGCCCAGACACTTCTGAAGACCTTTCCCCTGTACCTCCTTCATTCCTTTCTGCAGTACTGGCAACCCCCTCCCCAAGATCTGTACCCTACTCTTCATCCCACTCTTGCCAAGGTTCTCCTTGGCCCATAACAAATGGTTAATGTTAACTAAGGTTTATAAATCAACTACAAATCTTGGTTAATGAGAAACTTTTAGCCATAGTTAAGCTGCTGGGCTAGGTTCAAAGATAACACTATGCCATGGCTTAATAAATCATGGTTTAGCATGCATGAAACAGGCCACTGTTTTGATACAAACTGATACAAAATATCTCTATTGTTCTCTCTGCTGGTACATCTTTGATAGCATCCTTTATTACCTGGCAGTTGTAGTTCTTCTAGTTCAATCACTGAACGTTTAGCACCAAAATGTTCATTAAGCAGTTTTTGTAAGTCTTCAGGAACTCCTGGTTTTGGAGATGATTTTGCAAGTATATCAGAAATTTTCTTCTAAAGAAATAAAGAAGAGACACATTCAGCATAGTGGTTTCACCTTTAGTAATCTTGCTGATAAATACAGTGTACTTTTTATGTAAGAACATAAGAACATTCAGCCTAATAATGATAGGTCTTCAAAACCTTATGGATTAAGGCATTAGAATGCAGTCTAGACACTTTAGGAGGCTATGGCAAACAAAAAAGTAATTTAAAAGATGTTGCTTTTTAGCACAGGAAAAACAGCTTTAACTTTCTTGCTTGTGCATTTAGTTTCTGCAGTGGCCTGCAGAATGTGGAGCCACATGGAATGGCAGGTTTTCATCCCCAACTCTCTCACTCATGCCCCAAAGTACTGTTCAGCTGTTTATCAAACTTCTATGGGATTGTCCCACGCAACCATTTTAAAATTCTCAGTTAAAGGGATAGGTGAACTGTTGTGCCTTCAAGACTCTAGCACCATATATTATTGCATTTTCCCATGAGCCCAGGAATTTCAATAAATTAAAGCTTTGCTTTAAGTGCAATTATTATCTGCTGGGCAGTTCTCAAAGTGATGTTTTACATTTAACACAGCATACATACACAGATAAGAATCTGACAAAGATCAATGGGACTCACTTCACTTAAAATCTGGGGGAGGGAAAGAGCACTATTTCATGCGGCTATTACATCATTCATTGAGTCACTCAATTCCTTCAGGAAAATAATGGTACTCTGGAGGGTGATGCTGATATTAACAAGAAATTCCATAACAGTAAGAACAAGGCCACCTGAACATATTCCCTTCCTTCAAAGAGAGCAGTGGGGGAAAACATTCTTCACGCAGGAAGTTTTATTATTTTGCTTCTAATTCATTCCAGATGGCAAAGAGCAAAAGACAAAAAGAAAAAAGAAAAAAAAAGAATGGGTTGGGGGTTGGAGAGAAAGAGACATTTGTTGGGACATCCAACCAAATTACTATGATATCCATGCCATATTGATTTCCTTAAAACTTGATTATGCTGGGATTCAGTGCTATATTCTAGCAAGCACCAAAACTGAGATTTGATGCCAGTCTCCAAAACAAAACAAGACAAAAAGCTTCACCTGGAACAATTTTTTATATGGATATCACATCCTTGCAGGAAAACAGCATGCATATCTGTGTCTATACCTTCATGTACAACAAATGCACCCAAGTCTCTATTTCATATCTAAATAAAAATGTATCACATTGCAGTTTACAGCACCACAGACAGGTGGTGCTGTGAACTGTAGCATGAATGTTCCCCTACCTACACACCACTTGCACTGCCCGCCATTGCAAGCAGATGAAGCACCAGTGGCAGCCTGGCTTGGGGGGGTGAGAGTGGCTGGCTGGTGTGCTGTATGTCCAGGGAAGGCGACGGTGTGGGGCAGCAGCAGCCGGGGTAGGTGGCTGGTCTGCGGCCTAGCTGTGCTGCATAGCAGCATTGTTTGTCTAGGGCTGCGATGGCAGCAGAGGATCAGGCAAAGCAAGCAGGTTGAGCACCTTCTCAGTGGTGGCCCCCGAACTATGGAACAGTCTCCCTGAGGAAGTACGCCTGGCGCCGACTCTGCTTTCCTTCCGGCGCCAGGTCAAAACCTTCCTATTCTCTGAAGCATTTTAAGTTACATTGATCTAATTTTAATAATGTTTATTGTATTGTTGATTGTATTTTAATATTATTCTGTTATTCATTGTATTTTTATACTATTTTATGTTCACCGCCCAGAGAGCTATCGCTAGTCGGGCGGTATATAAATTTAATAAATAATAATAAATAATAATAATTGTCTGGGGGAGGTGGCAGAGAGATTTGGGGGTTTGATGGGGTTGGGGGCTCGTGAGCGGAGTGAGCAGGGAACAGAGCTCCCCTAGTAAGAACATATTAATTCTTCTGGATCAAATGGAAGGCCAATTTAGTCCAGCATCCTGTTTCCCACAGTGGCTAACAAGATGCTTGTAGAAAGTCCAGAAGCAAGATATGAGGGAGCAGCCCTTTCCTACTGTCGTTTCCCAGTGACTAGCATTCAAGGGCATCCTACCTCTGAAGCTGAGGAAGCATGTAGCCATCATGTCTTGCATAAATCTGTCTAATCACCTTTCAAAGCCATCTAAATTGGGGGCCATTGCCACATCTTGTGGTAGAAAGCGCCATATTTAAATCATGCACTATGACTAGCTTCAGCTTCCCAACACATGTATTCCCTGTATATGCAAAGCAAAATAGATATATGCCAGATTACTGGCTGGGTTTCCATTTAATCTTATATAATCCTTGTTCTAAAACAGCTACATTGATTGCTGTTCATTTGCAGGCTCAATTCAAGGTCCACACTAGTGTTTAAGCCTGAAACAACTTAGGGCTCAAATACCTGAAAGGCACCTCCTTCCCTACAGGCACGCTCAAGTGTTAAGATCAGCAGAGGAGGCCCTCTTGGTAGTTCCTCCACCCTCAAAAGCTTGGGGTGGTGGTGGCCTGGGAGAGGGCATTCTCTGAGGCAGCCCCTAAGTTGTGGAATTTCCTCCACTAGATGTGTGTCTGACACCTTCATTATACAGCTTTCATCCTGTGCTGAAGACATACCTCTACCTTTGCCTTTGACACTTGAAATATATATTTTTGGGATCCACTCTAGTTGTGATGGCAATTTGTTTTAAGCTGTTTGTAATGAGGATGCACACTTTAATGTGGTGAGGGGATCTGAGAGTGTCGAAGAAGCTGAGAGCAATGTCCTCAGGAGTCTAGACCAAGAGGCTAGACTTCTAGGAGGGGCACCCAAGGCGGAATGGTCAAAGCTGAGACACCACACTAATATGCATCCAAACTCAGAGGAAGACAATGGTAAACCACCTCTGAATACCTCTTACCATGAAAACCCGATGAACAGAGTATCCAAAGGAGGTCACTGATTTATAGGGTCACCATAAGTCATAACTGCCTTGAAGGCACAGAACAGCAACAACAATGTGTTTTATATTGTGACCCTCCCTAAGACTTTCTGGTGAAGGGCAGGTAATAAGTATCATCATCATCCCATTTACATGCTATTGTCCTGTATGTAGCATATCATTACTTGTGAAGCAGCCCACAGTACTAGGGCCAACACAAGCCTTTTCCTAAGTTGCTTTTGTCATCTACCCCAGAGCAAACAGTTGCTCCTTTCTTAGGAACACCATGTGCCACTCACTGTCAAAAAAAGGAAGTGGAACAAGATCTACATTTAGCCTGGTAACTCTAACTCCCCCAAGAAAACAGCCTAAACACAGATGTTTATATAGTTTACTTCAGAATAAGTGCTTTATAGTATGCCAGCTGCATTCATTTCATCACTACAAGCCATCATTTCAACTATAGTGGCATCTCCAGTTCTGATGTCTTTGTCAGAGCTTATCTACCTCTTCAGACAAGGTGGTTCTCATTTTGCCAGAGGTTACAAAGCCTGACATGAAATGAGAACACTAAGGACATCTTCATGTCAAAATATAGAGCAAATGAGTCAAATCAGATTCACAATCACTACGGTAGGGCCCCACTCCTACGGCGGGTTACATTCCAGACCCTTGCCGAAAAGCGAAACCCGCCGAAAAGCAGAACTCATTCAATAGAATGGTGCCTGACACCCGAAAAATGCCATAAAAGCAGAACAAGCGCCGTATGAGTGGGGCCTTACTCTAATTGGAAGCTGCCGTATTAGCGGAACGCCGAAAGGTGGACCACCGAAAAGCGGGACCCTACTGTACTACACTCTACAGAAACAGCAGCACTATGAAGGACTAGCTTAGGTAGCTTTAAAAGGGGATTAGCCAATTTCATGGAGAAAAGGTCAATCGATGGTCAATCAAGTTATGACAAATTGTTTTGCAGTATAGAGTGCTCCAGTTCAGGGTTCCAGCTAGCTAGCTATGCCCTTTTCCAAGATCCTGCAGTCTATTCCCCCTGCTCCCCCGTTTCCACCCCCTTCCAACTGTTAGTCAGTATTCCACAGGCACTGAGCATGCTCAGTCTTTATTGGGGTGCTTTTGCCCCCTTGTAGGGTTTTTGTCCCCCAAACATATTTTTGCTTACTTTTGCAAATGTTGGGGGTGTTCTCAAACTGGCTGATATCTCCCTCTTATGTGCGGATGGTGCTGTTTTGCTATACCAGGATCCAGGCTAGGAGAATTTGTTCCCATGCTACATATACTGAACCTTCATGTTCAGAAGCAGTACGTGTCACGAGCCACACCATTCCAACTGGACTGGAGTGCCAGTGTTTGACAGACAAGGAGGTAGTGGAGGAGGCAGAAGAAATGAGTGAGCTGGAGTCAACTGGTGGTGGCAGAGGATGAGGACCCAGCTCCCTTTGCCTCGGGTTGCTGGGGAAGGGGAGCTGGAGGTTCTAGCTTTCATCCCCACCCCAGAACAGGACATGCCATTGGAAGCCAAGGGAGCCGCCAACTCAACAGGAGGGCGGCAGAGCAGGAGGAGGCACCCAGGGAGCAGGTCACAGTTCTGTCACCAAGGACTTGTCACCTCTTCCATCAGCATGAGCAGCTACAGGCTCCTCACAGAAGTGCCCGTCTCTGCATTCAGTCTTCCTGCACAGTGCGAGAGCCCAGCAAATGAGCTCACCACACCTTGCTCTTTTAAAAGCTAGGTGGGAAGAGCATAGAGACTTCTCAGGACATCTTCGTTGGTATTGTCCAATCTAGTCTAGTCCAGATCCTGTTCTCAGACTCTTGATTTGCAAACCCCAATATACTGAGACACTTGCTGAACCCGCATAAAGCCTTCCTTAATCAATCTCTCTCTGTTACTTGAAAGAAATGAGCAAATATTAACTCAGAAAGAACAAGAGCCTCATATTTTACTTTCTCAGCAGGAAGCATATTGGATTCACACACTGGAGACAGTAATCCTTAGTGGTTTGAACAAGCTATTTGATTTATCAGCATTTTTCTAACAAGTTCAATGTCATAATGTCCATTTCCACTTTGAATAGTTTTGATTGGTAGACATGGTGTTTGGTACAAATAAGACATTGTATAAATTGAGAGAATGTTTGGGTGAGTTTATTATTTCCTTTCGCTTGTGGAGTGAAGGCATGATTTCAGACAGCTTGTTTTTTATATGCACAGCTGGTAACTAGTAAGTTGTATGTGTAATTTTGCTCAGACAGCAAAAGCAGAAAGAAGGTCTGCTTCAAGCAAAGGCAGGAAATGAACTGCCACTCCAGGGGAGGGAGACAGAGCAACTTCCTTGGAGTGATAACATTTCCTGCCTTCGAGCGCTAGGAGGCAGTAGTATAGTGGCAAATTCAGAAGTGCAGGGTCTCTTCATGATAGTCACAGCCATGCCATGCCCCCTCCCGTCTCCCTAGGGTTTTTTTTGCTGCTGAGTTAAGAATGAGATCCTTGTTAATGCCTTCCCCCACCAAACAGATATTCCTAGGAATCAATGAGCATGAAAGAGGAGCATGTTAGCTACTGAGAAGAGTCTTCTCAGTGGCTGACTTGCATCCTTTCACTCTGATTGGCTCCAATCAGCAGAAAAGGACAAGGAAGCATATTAGAAGCCTTTTCTCAGTGGCTAACACTCTCCCCTTTCATGCTGACTGGCTCACAGGATCCTGGAGACATAGAGCCCGTGCTGGGACCCTGCTCCTAAAAAAGTAAGAGGTCTAAGACCCCCTGAGACCCTGGGGTCTAGAAGGAACACAACCTACTTGGAGGTGTCAGAGTGTCCAACAGAGAGTTATATATATCTTTCAGGAAGCAAATTTTCCATAAAGACACAGTGTTTGAAGAACTGCACCTGTCACACAACTATCTTGCGAAGTCTTGATGCTTATCATGGATTCAGGTCGAAATCCAATAAACTTTTTCCTAAGGAATTAGAATCTGTCAATTATATGCAGGAACTTGAGAGACTCATAATTAAATCAGACTTTTCTTTCTTTTTTTCTTTTTTACTGGAAATCCACAGTTGTTGACGGTTTATACTATCCACTATAATTTGGTATTTTGTAAGTGGTTGTAAACCTGTATTAGTATAAAACAGATACTATTTTGTCATATTTGCATAGATGGATAGATAGATCTCAGAGCAGTTAAACTGGTTCTCTCTCTCATTCTATATTGCAGAAAATTAACAAGGGGGCTACCTCTGATATGAAGAAATAGAATTAAAACACATTTTAATGCCCGCATTAGTTTGTCTTTTTATTCCATTTCCACATTCTATGCCACATAAATGACAATCAGAAATGCTTCACTGATTATTATAATGTCTTAAAGGCACTTGCAAAAATATTTGCAGTGTCTGTTCAAGACAGAGATGGGGTACCCATTCTCTGTATGAGCTGAAAGGTAACCCTAACTGCATCATAACTGACTGTGAGAGGAAAGCACCACCAGAGTACTCAAGTCACTACTTCTGGGCTTATCCAGAGCAACAATGGAAACGTAAGCACATATCCTTGCATAGAATAGCTAGAAAGTTGTGATATCCAGACTACCTAATTAGCCAAAGTTAATGTATATCTCCCTCTCTCTCTTCGTCTCCTTATCTCTCTCCATACTTTCCTACACTGAATTTCTCAGTTATGTGCTGAATAGGTTTTTCCCCAGCTCGAATACATTAATGGAGTAAAATGAAACTGAGCAATGTTTATCCCAAGGATGTAGGAAAGGTCTCTTCTCTTTAATAAAAATATTTCCAATGGTTTAAAATAATACTCAGAATTAAAGGGGGTAGGGGGATAAAGCTTTCAAGATTTTTTAAAAAATCATCTTTGTGTTGTCATGGAACAATTCTGTTTTATCTTATAATCAGAGCTTGGAAAAGTTACTTTTTTAAACTACAACTCCCATCAGCCCCAGCCAGCATGGCCACTGGATTGGGCTGATGGGAGTTGTAGTTCAAAAAAGTAACTTTTCCAAGCTCTGCTTATAATAGCAAATACCCCTGAAAGCTTCCCAAAAAGTATTTATGTTGTGAAATGGCAATTAAAAGTTAGTACCTTTCTTCTCTTCTTTGGCTTCACTTCACTTTCTCTTTTATCCTGAGGCTCTTCCTTTTCTGCAGCAAGAAAACATTCTGTAGGCTGAGGGGCGGAGGGGGAAAAAGAGAAGAAGCTTAGCATTTGGGCTGAGTTACATCATCATTAAAAAAACACTTTAGAACACAACCAAGATGGTGTGGGAATCAGGCACATGTTTGGCTGCCAGGAGCTGCCGGAAAATGAAAAGATTCTGGATCATGCTCTGTCTGTCCAAGTCAGCATGGATAGGGATTAGGGAAGAAACTGAAAACAAACTGTTGCTGGAGATAAGTAGGAAATTGTTACAGGAATAGGGCAGTTTTAACACTAACAAACAAACAATTACTAGCTTCATGTAAGATAATGAATGAACTATGCTCATGCTAAATATGGGATTTCCAGCTAGTTAACTGCAAGCATTAAACACTAGGGAAAATAAAAACACTTGGCATTACTTATGTAGACTAGGGTTGCCAGGTCAGAAGCATCCCAAACCCTGAGATTTCAAGGGCAGGCCCTAGTGATGTTATGGGGTGGGCCCTAGTGATGTCATAGTTAATGGCCCCTAGTGATGTCATTAAGCATGATACATTAAGCATCAACCACAGTAGCTTGGAACATAACACTCAAACAAAAAAAAATTCTCGGATTGAAAATTAAGATAGAAATCTTAGCTAAATGAGGGTGTTTCCAGGTCCAGCTAGAGTGACAGGATCATTCCTTCTCACCTGCTTAGAGAGCTTGGGTAAGGAACATTTCACCTAGCCTACGTGCTTCTAGCAAGAAGGTTTAAGTGCCCTCAGGCCAGGCCAGACACCAGAAAGCCATTGGAGAAAGAAGGGAGCCTAATGTTGTGGAGGTGTTAGATGGGAGCACTCAGGAGTAAAGATGGATGCCCCTGAAGGATGCAATTGTAAACATACTTACTAAGGGCCTAAGCCCCATAGAATTCAACAGGACTTACTTCTGAGTAGATATTGTTAGGATTGTGCTGTTGATAAGGCTTGACTAGGGATCCTCTCCAACAATATCCATATCAGAGCAGGGTTGGCAACCTCCTGCTTCGAATGCAGATCCACACCATGCATTTAAAGCACATTCAACATCCATTTGATGCACATGAATCCCACCACAGAATCCTGGGAACTGTAATTTATTAAGGGTGGTGGGAACTATAACTGTGAGGGGAAAACTACACTTCCCAGGATTCTTTAGGGGGAAGTCATGTATTTTAAATGCTAGTTGGATGTGCTTTAAATGTATTATGTGGATCTGCATTACTCCATAAACTTTCCCTATGTATAAATCATTTTAATTAAAAATTTAAATGGAAATCAGCTACAAAGTGTACTGGGTGACCATGGGCTATGCTCCATCTCTTAGCCTAATCTGCCCCTCAGGATGAAAACAATAGACCATGACCACTCCGAGTAGGGGGGCACACTTAAAACGTAGAGGAAATAATAATTTGTAAATAATAATTTACAACCATAGTGTGAAATCATACATATCAAGACATAGTATGAAGAAATATTTATATAAGCATGAATGTCAAAGACGTTTATTATTTACACAACCTGTAAAGATATTTATAGTGCAATCCTATGCATGTTTACTCAGAAGCAAGTCCTAATGTATTCAATAGGGCTTACTCAGACAGGGAAGCATGCACAGGACTGCAATTCAGTGATGAGGAACTTCACTCACCCAATCCAAAATTCAGAATCATGCCACTCTAAGCTGTTTTGCACCTTTTTAATATTTGTTTTATGGTTATTGGATTTTAAATGGCTTTATTTCTTGTTGTGGGCTGCTGGTTTCCAACCCTACCTCACAGGGTTGTTGGAAATATTCCATATACACACACACTGGAGATGTAAAAATACATACACTCCATATAATAGTTTATTGTCAAAACCAGTTGGCCATTGCAGAACATTTTTTTTTTAAAAAAGTATTAGTTTCCTGCCAAATAAAAGCAGTGGCATCTAAGTAAGCCCTGCCTAACTGCTTAAAAGAAAAAGGATTGGAGGGGGAGAGAAAGATTTTCAACACAATCCTTTTCTATGTTCACTCAAAAGTCCCACTGATTTTCAGCACAATGTTAACCACGTCTACTCAAAAGTAAGTCCTACTGAATTTAATGGGGTTAACTCCCAAGTATGTGGAGTTAGCATTGCAGCTTTACTCCCAGAAATAAACATACTGCGAAGATTTTCAAAACAGGTTATGAAAAAGAGAAATAGTTGCCCTTTTCAACAGTCCAGTAAAATTTAAACTTGTTTGACTCCTTAATTAGAAAAGTATAACACTGCAGCATGTACACTTTTTAAAACTTCTGTTCAAAAATTATTTGAAAGATAAAAAGTAAATATACCATTTTTGCAAGTAATTAGAAAAATCCTGCATGTACACTTTTACGTCTACCAAGATCCTGCTGTGATCTTCTGTTGTAGTGAAATCCTATGCACGTTTACTCAGAAGCAAGTCTCAATCCTGTACAGATAAAGTACTCTTTATGCTGCTGAAAGCTATGTATTTACTGAATTCCTGATGTGAGACAAGCAGGAAAAGTAAACTGTTCTCAGAACCTGAAATGAGGTTTAGCTATTTCTATTGTCAATCACAACCCTGACTTCACTTATTGGCTAAAAACCTGAACAACCGGTACCAGCAGAAGTTGCAGGGGGCGGGGCGGTGGCTAACATTTTGGTTTATATCTTTTGAACCAGACCACCTGGAAGCTTATTTATTTAAAATGAAAGCTAAGAGTCTGGAGATTAAGGTGAGTCACCTGGAGACCAGATGACCCCCAAAACTGGAGTCTCCGGGCAAAAAACAAACACCTAGCAACCCTAATATAGACTATTGAGTGAACAAGAAACACTGTGAAAATCTATTTTTGCGCCCTGCCAATTTAAGAGTTTCTGGCACTTTCACACTTTTTGCTTTATTTGAGGCCAAGAAGGCTCAGAACCACTAGAAGAGATCCACAATGGAACGAAGCAATTTTGAACATAGGAAGCTGCCCAATCTTGGACCACATAAACACCATTCATTTATTCCACTTTAAACAGTCATGGTTTCCCCCAAAGAACCCTGGGAAGTGCAGCCTGTGAACAGTGCTAACAGTTGCTAGGAGACCCCTATTCCCCTTCATAGAGCTACAATTCCAGAGTTCTCTGGCAAGTGGGGCAGATTGTGAAACCACTTTGGAAACTGTAGCTCTGTGAGGAAAATAGGACTGTCTTCTGGACATTAAAATGTCACCAACACAGAACTATAGCATTCTAAAAGAAAGCTTTGATACAGAGTATTAGCTTGAACAAGCTGAAGGAGTAGTATATACTAAAACAAAACAAATCCATTAAAAACCCAGTTGTTTTATATTTATTGATTTTAGCCAAAGGCTTTTGCAAATAGGCAATCAGCATACAAGATGTTTGACAGTACATCTTGGTGAATTCCACACCTGCATATCACTTTTAGGTAGGGATGTGCTCATCCCCATCTGCCCACTCCAAAAATAATTTGGGCTTTTCAAGTGCTCCAATTTAAGACTCAAAACACCTCAAGGGGAGTGTCTAGTTTTTGACTACATGTTTCAGATTCTATGCTGCTTTTCTCTACGTGCTTGTAACTCTAAAGCAGCGTTCACCAACCTAGATGTTTTAGACAATTCCCAGGGCAGGTGCCAGGCATGACTGGGCCTTGGGCACCTGCCTGCCCTGGGCCCACAGTGCCTTGGCCAACCCCCCCCACACACAGGTGGCACGGGGTAATAAGCCTGCCCACACATCCCACCTACCATTAACTAAGACGGTGGTGAAGGCGTCAGCCCCTTAGGGAAGCCCTTGCTGCCATCTTGGCTGATGGCAGGCATGCGCACACAGCGCGCACATAATTCACAGGGACAGGAGAGGTAGGTGGGGCATGTCTGTGGGCTTACTGAAGCCTGGGCTGACTGTATTGGGGGGTGCCTGGGCTGACAGTATTGGGGGGTGCCTGGGAGCTTGTGATCTGTGGTAAGGTCAAGAGCTGCTGCTCCTGCGGACTGCAAGTGCTACCCTCTCACTGTAAGGAGGAGCCCCTCTAGGCCGCAAGAGCCCTTGGCCAGGGCCCAACCTGGCCACCCTCTGCAACCAGCCCTGACAACTCCTATCAGCTCCAACCAGCATAGGTGTGCTGACTGGGGCTAATTTAAGCTGCAATCCAAAACATCTGGGGGGCACTAGGTTGGCAAAAGCTGCTCTAAAAGCTTACAAAACAATAGTATGTGAAAAAGAAAAAACTGCAACCACGTTGGAATTATCTATGAAAGGGATCACCAGCTGCTGCCCACAAGTACAATGACATGGCATCTGCAGGTGCCAGGTTAGTAGACGTGCATTTCTTTGGTATTTTGGAGGGCTGTTGTTGTTGTTTCAATGGCAGACACTTCCATCACCTGTGGAGGGCTTTTCTGATGTGTGTGCATGATTAAGAGACATGCACTTGGACAGAAAGGGATGTATGTATGTGTGGTCGGTGTGTTATATGTGGCCTGGGTGAAAGAGGGAAAGATACACTAGGGAAGACAGAGAGGGAGAAATGCATGTGTGGGCTGTTGTCAGGGTGCAGGGTTGGGGTCCTGAGGATTCAGAAGAAGAGGAGGAAAGGGAGGGGGCCATTTCGCCAGAGCGGAGTGAAGGAGAAGAAGAGGAAATTCCAGAGATAGAGTTGCCTAGCAACGGAGACCTTGAAAGCTTCACAGTCTCAGAGCCTTCCCTTGAAGTTCCCACGCCTCCTCTTCTCCGAAGTTCAGAACAGGTGGGGGAAGAGGGAGGGCCTCCTAAGTCAGAGACAAGCAAAGAAAAACCGCAAGACAGTTTAAAACCTGACCCCCTCTTTCCCCCATACTGGAGTCGGAGACTTCAGAAGGGGAGGGGCCCGTGCTTCCCCCGTCGCCGCATACTCGAAGACAGTTGAAAAGACAAGAAAGGAGGGGGGGAAGAAGGGTGGTGACTGAGAGCACGTTGAGGCGGAGTGAAAGACTTCGCGCCCGTTTGCCCCCTTCTTAAGAGACAGGCGGGATAGCAGTCCCTTGCTCTGTCAACTCTCTTTCTATGTCGCAAGATCTGTAACTCTGTGTTGCTTCATGAGAAGGTGCAGTCTTTGTTTGGATATTACCTTAATAAAAACTGAATTGCTTTCAACCACCAGTCTGGTCCCTGAGTCCCATCCTGGGCCTAACAGCTTGACAGAGCCACCTAAATCACCCTCAATGCTCTCTTCACTTGACCGTGACAAGATGGAAAAGGGAGCAGCGGGGGGAACGAATCCCACTTGAGATGGAAGAAGTGAGACTTTTGAGGACTAATGTGGCTGATTTGCAGACGGATGTTCAAACCTTGCTGGCAGCAGTCAAGGCGCTGAAAACGGATAATCAGGCCTTGAAAGCCACGATCGATGGGATGCGGACAGCCTCTCCAGCCGCTGCGGTGAAGGTTCCCATTGGATTACCCCCAAAGTATGCGGGACAGAGTGATCAGTTGGCAACTTTCGTGGCTCAATGTGAGTTGTACTTGGACGTCAGGAATGCAGAATTTCCTGGTGATGGGGCTAAAGTGGCCTTCGTGATCAGCCTCCTGGAAGGAGAAGCTGCAAAATGGGTGACTCCGTATCTGGTGAGAAAGGATGCCCTCCTAGGAAGATACAGAGGATTTATACAAGAAATGACCGAGATGTTTCAAGATCCGCAAAGAGCTGAAACGGTAGCGCGGCAGCTAGGCGCCCTGAAACAAGCAAAAGGGACAGTTTCCGAGTACACTAATGCTTTTAAAATTTTGTCCCAGGAAACTGGTTATAATGATGCAGCCTTGATGTTTATGTACCGGAGTGGACAATGATCCAACCTCCCTCCAAAGGAGTGTTGGTCCTACCTATTCGGATTACAAGTTCCCAAGGAGTGGTGTTTAATTCTACTGCATTAATTGACAGTGGGGCCTCCACTGAGATCCTGGATGAGCTGGCCAGGACCACACACCCCCCACTGACCTGCCAGGGCTAATTTGGCTGTGCCTACAGATCGATCACCGGCTGGAAGGAAGGCTCCTGGAAAAGAAACAGGAGGCCCCGAGATATTCAGCCTCGGCATCTCACAGCAAGGCCCTTTCCACTTCAGGAACGGCAGGTAATGCAACCGAGGGACAGGGAGGGGCTAGGCCAAGACTGTCAGAAGAAGAAAAAGAGAGACGACGTCGAGAACGTCTATGCTTTTATTGTTCGAAACCGGGCCATGTGGCCAGAGACTGTGGACTGAAAGGGGGGAAAACAGAGCCGTCGGAAAACTAAAACACCCAGTCCCAATGATCCAACCTCCCTCCAAAGGAGTGTTGGTCCTACCTATTCGGATTACAACTTCCCAAGGAGTGGTGTTTAATTCTACTGCATTAATTGACAGTGGGGCCTCCACAAATTTTATTGATGCAAAGTTAGCCAAGTGTTATGGAATTTCTAGGTGGAAACTGGACGCTCCCCTATCTGTGGAGACCATCGATGGGAGACCCCTGAAGTCAGGAGGGGTGACACAAGCCACGGAGGAATTGAAACTTCAAATTCCTGGGCATGAAGAGTTAATTTCGCTGTATGTGTCAGATCTCTCAAACTTTGAGGTGATTCTGAGGATGCCCTGGCTAGCCAAGCACGAACCCAAAATAAGTTGGAAGGAGGCGGTGGTGTGGTTCACCTCTCAGTATTGTCAGGAGAACTGTCAACCAGAAGGAATCAAGAACACCTTAGCGGGGGCAGTGCAAGAGATCGAGCAAGTGATCCTTCCTTTGAAGTATGAGGAATTCAAAGATGTATTTGATGAAAAGAGGCAGAGACTTTACCCCCCCACCGCCCTTACGACTGTGCGATTGATCTCGTGCCAGGAGCCAGCATTCCATCGGGAAGAATTTACTCTCTTACAGAGACTGAGAGAGAGGCCCTGAAGGAATTTCTGGAAAAAAACCTGAAGCGAGGATTCATACGTCCCTCACAGTCCCCCGCTGGAGCGCCCCTGTTGTTTGTGAAGAAGAAGGGGGGGAGCTCAGGCCTTGTAACGACTATCGTGCATTGAATCAGATCACCATCCCTAACAGTTACCCACTGCCCCTGATTTCAGAGCTGCTAGACCGACTGCGCTCAGCAAAAATCTTTACGAAGCTGGATTTAAGAGGAGCGTACAATCTGATCAGGATGAAGGAGGGACATGAATGGAAAACAGGATTTCTGACTTCTTACGGACAGTTTGAATATTTGGTTATGCCGTTCGGGCTTTCGGGGAGTCCAGGCGTGTTTCAAAAGTTCATGAACGACGTGTTTAGAGACCTGTTGGACACGTATGTAATTTGTTACTTAGATGATATCCTGGTGTTCTCAAAGAATCAAGAAGACCATGATCAGCATGTGAAAACTGTGTTGAGGAGACTGAGAGAGAATCATCTGTATGCTAAGCTACAGAAATGTGGATTTGACCTCAAGTCTTTGGACTTCCTTGGGTATCGAATCTCAGCGGGGGGAGTGGAGATGGATCCAGGGAAAGTGAGTTGTATATTGGACTGGGGCCAACCTGTCACCAAAAAGGATGTACAACATTTTTTAGGGTTTGCCAATTATTACAGAAAGTTCATCCCAGGGTTTTCCAAATTAACAGCTCCTCTGACTGACTGTTTAAGGGGAAAGAAGAAATTTCAATGGACAGAGAACGCTACAAACGCCTTTGAGGAGCTGAAAAGAAGATTCGCTACTGAGCCCATTCTGCGCTTTGTCGATCCAACCCGCCCCTTCGTCATGGAAGCAGACGCTTCGGATTTTGCCATCGGGGGGGGGTCCTTCTGCAATTAGACCAAGAAGGAAAGGAGCTGCACCCCTGCGCGTACTTCTCTAGAAAGTTAAAGCCTGCAGAGAAGAACTACACAGTATAGGAGAAGGAGCTACTAGCCATCAAGGATTCTTTTGAGAACTGGAGACAATATTTGGAGGGGGCCTCTCATCAGATTGAAGTGCGCTCTGATCACAAGAACCTGGAAAGCCTACAAACGGCCAGAAAGCTGAACCAGAGACAGATAAGATAGTCCCAGTTCTTCACTAGGTTCAACTTCAAGATTATTTATCATGCCCAAGCCAAAAACCAGAGAGCGGATGCCTTATCCAGACAGCCACAATTCAAAGGAAGCAAATTCGATGACCAGCCTCAGTACGTGATCCCGCCAGAGAAATTAACGTTGGGATCATGTCAGCCTTCATGGGAAGAAGAACTCAAAAGGGCACAACAGGAAGATGCAGGCATGCAATAGTATATTCAGGAGGCGGGACAAGATCAAGACCCAGAAGTAAGTTTCCACTGGTGAGATGGACTGTTATGGTTTAAAGCAGCCAGGTATGTGCCAGAAGGGGATTTAAGACTCAGAGTCCTACGTCAGTGCCATGACTCCATCACCACGGGGCACTTTGGTATTTACAAAACCATTCAGAATGTGGCCAAAGACTTTTGGTGGCCTAAAATGCGTCGGGATATTGAGGACTATGTAAAATCCTGTTCTGTCTGTGTGCGAGCGAAAACACAAACAGGAAAACCAGCAGGGCTGTTACAACCGCTACCTGTCCCAAACGAACCCTGGAAGGACCTTTCCATGGATTTTATAACTGATCTACCAAAGTCACAAGGAATAACGGCCATCCTAGTAGTGGTAGATTTACTCACCAAAATGGCGCATTTTCTTCCTTGTTCAGGGGCCTTAGAGGCAAAAGAAACAGCCAAGTTATTCATCAAGGAAATCTACCGGTTGCATGGATTGCCAAACAGTGTAGTCTCGGATCGAGGAACTCAGTTCACAGCTAAATTTTGGAGAGCAATTTGGAAACAGTTGCAGACGGAGCAAAAACTCTCTTCAGCTCATCATCCCCAGACAGACGGTCAGACGGAACGCCTGAACGCTGTTTTGGAAAGGTATTTACGTTGTTATGTGTCCTACCAACAGACTGACCGGGTGTCATATTTGCATTTTGCAGAGTTTGCCTATAACAACTCCTTGCACTCCAGCACTAAGCAAACCCCGTTCTTCGCTAATTATGGATTTCATCCTAAAGCCTTCCCTAGCAGCTCAGAGAGAGTGCTTGTGCCTGCCACAGGGGAATTTCTGCAGGAATTACAGGCTGTGCAACAGACGTTGAAACAGCAGCTAAACGAAGCCAAGACTGAGTACAAGCGAGTTGCTGATCTGCACAGGAGAGAGCCCCCCCCCTTCAACCAGGAGACCAGGTATGGCTGTCCACTCATTTCCTTCAGATGCCAGGCAAATGTAGGAAATTACAAGACAAGAGGGTGGGGCCTTTTGAAAAAGAGGCTCAAATTAATCCCATGGTGTACCGACTGCAGTTACCAGACACGTTTAAAATACACCCTGTGTTTCATCGATCTCTGCTAACGAAAGCAGCCCCTCCCAGTGATTTACGGCCAGAGGAGCCTCCAGGGGCTCCGCTCCTGGTAAATGAGCAGACTGAGTTTGAAGTGGAGGAAATCCTGGACTCCAGAATAAGACGTAACAAATTGCAGTATTTGATTCACTGGAAGGGTTATGAGCCAGAAGATAGATCTTGGGAAGCTGAAACTGATGTGCATGCTCCAGATTTGGTAAAACTTTTTCATCAACGGTTTCCCCATCGCCCCAAGCCAGTCGGGGGGGGGAGCACAGCATGGGAGAGGGGATGATGTCAGGGTGCAGGGTTGGGGTCCTGAGGATTCAGAAGAAGAGGAGGAAAGGGAGGGGGCCATTTCGCCAGAGTAGAGTGAAGGAGAAGAAGAGGAAATTCCAGAGATAGAGTTGCCTAGCAACGGAGACCTTGAAAGCTTCACAGTCTCAGAGCCTTCCCTTGAAGTTCCCACGCCTCCTCTTCTCCGAAGTTCAGAACAGGTGGGGGAAGAGGGAGGGCCTCCTAAGTCAGAGAAAAGCAAAGAAAAACCGCAAGACAGTTTAAAACCTGACCCCCTCTTTCCCCCATACTGGAGTCGGAGACTTCAGAAGAGGAGGGGCCCGTGCTTCCCCCGTCGCCGCGTACTCGAAGACAGTTGAAAAGACAAGAAAGGAGGGGGGGAAGAAGGGTGGTGACTGAGAGCACGTTGAGGCGGAGTGAAAGACTTCGCGCCCGTTTGCCCCCTTCTTAAGAGACAGGCGGGATAGCAGTCCCTTGCTCTGTCAACTCTCTTTCTACGTCGCAGGATCTGTAACTCTGTGTTGCTTCATGAGAAGGTGCAGTCTTTGTTTGGATATTACCTTAATAAAAACTGAATTGCTTTCAACCACCAGTCTGGTCCCTGAGTCCCATCCTGGGCCTGACAGCTGTGTATGTGTGAAGCGTATGTGTTTGTGGTCTCTATGTACATAATGAGTATGTGGATGTGATGTGTGTGCAAGAAAGAGTGAATGTGGTGTGACCACCTCGAATATTTTTCCTGGTACTGGGGATTGATCCCTGTTGTTATTAGACCACAACAGCATCATTGTGTGTGATTAGGCACTGGGGAACATTTTGGGACAAGCCGGGCCTGTACAAAAGGGACGGGCTCCACTTGAACCAGAATGGAACCAGACTGCTGGCACTTAAAATTAAAAAGGTGGCAGAGCAGCTTTTAAACTGACTGAGGGGGGAAACCCGACAGGAGCTGAGAAAGGTCCGGTTCGGAATAAACCTCCCCCCTGGGATAAAAACCAAAGAAATGATGAAATTTTAAAAGGGGTAGGCCTAGAAGTAGGCATTGTGAGAGCAAGGGCACAGGATATAAATTCAGAAGAGCAAAATTACCACAGGCCTAACCACAAGTGCCAAAGACACTTGAAGAGAGACACTGCTTACAAGTGCCTGTACGCTAATGCTAGTAGCCTGCGGACCAAGATGGGAGAACTGGAGTGCTTGGTCTTAGAGGAGAGCATTGATATAGTGAGCATAACGGAGACCTGGTGGAATGGAGAAAACCACTGGGATACGGTTATCCCTGGATATAAACGATATCGGAAGGACAGGGAAGGACGTATTGGTGGAGGAGTCGCTCTATACGTGAAAGAAGGCATTGAATCCAGCAAGCTCGAAACCCCAAAAGAGGCAGACTCCTCCACAGAATCGTTGTGGGTGGTGATACCATGCCCCAGGAGGGACTTAATACAGGGAACGATCTATCGTCCCCCTGATCAAAATGCTCAGGGAGACCTGGAGATGAGATATGAAATTGAGGAAGCATCCAAACTAGGAAATGTGGTAGTAATGGGTGACTTCAACTACCCGGACATAGACTGGCTGCATATGTGTTCCAGTCATGACAAAGAAGCAAAGTTTCTAGATATTCTAAATGACTATTCCCTAGACCAGTTGGTCATGGAACCGACCAGAGGGACGGCAACCCTGGACTTAATCCTCAGTGGGGACCGGGACCTGGTGCGAGATGTAAGTGTTGTTGAACCGATTGGGAGCAGTGACCACAGTGCTATTAAATTAAACGTACATGTAACTGGCCAATTGCCAAGAAAATCCAACACGGTCACATTTGACTTCAAAAGAGGAAACTTCACAAAAATGAGGGGATTGGTAAAAAGAAAGCTGAAAAACAAAGTCCAGAGGGTCACATCACTCAAAAATCTTGGAAGTTGTTTAAAAACACTATATTAGAAGCTCAACTGGAGTGCATACCGCAGATCAGAAAAGGTACCGCCAGGGCCAAGAAGATGCCAGCATGGTTAACGAGCAAAGTCAAGGAAGCTCTTAGAGGCAAAAAGTCTTCCTTCAGAAAATGGAAGTCTTGTCTGAATGAAGAAAATAAAAAAGAACACAAACTCTGGCAAAAGAAATGCAAGAAGACAATAAGGGATGCTAAAAAAGAATTTGAGGAGCACATTGCTAAGAACATAAAAACCAACAACAAAAAATTCTATAAATACATTCAAAGCAGGAGACCATCTAGGGAGGCGATTGGACCCTTGGATGATAAGGGAGTCAAAGGTGTACTAAAGAACGATAAGGAGATTGCAGAGAAGCTAAATGAATTCTTTGCATCTGTCTTCACAGTGGAAGATATAGGGCAGATCCCTGAACCTGAACTAACATTTGCAGGAAGGGATTCTGAGGAACTGAGACAAATAGTGGTAACGAGAGAGGAAGTTCTAGGCTTAATGGACAATATAAAAACTGACAAATCACTGGGCCCGGATGGCATCCACCCGAGAGTTCTCAAAGAACTCAAATGTGAAATTGCTGATCTGCTAACTAAAATATGTAACTTGTCCCTCGGGTCCTCCTCCGTGCCTGAGGACTGGAAAGTGGCAAATGTAACACCAATATTCAAAAAGGGATCCAGAGGGGATCCCGGAAATTACAGGCCAGTTAGCTTAACTTCTGTCCCTGGAAAACTGGTAGAAAGTATGATTAAAGCTAGATTAACTAAGCACATAGAAGAACAAGCCTTGCTGAAGCAGAGCCAGCATGGCTTCTGCAAGGGAAAGTCCTGTCTCAGTAACCTATTAGAATTCTTTGAGAGTGTCAACAAGCATATAGATAGAGGTGATCCAGTGGACATAGTGTACTTAGACTTTCAAAAAGTGTTTGACAAGGTACCTCACCAAAGGCTTCTGAGGAACCTTAGCAGTCATGGAATAAGAGGAGAGGTCCTCTTGTGGATAAGGAATTGTTTAAGAAGCAGAAAGCAGAGAGTAGGAATAAACGGACAGTTCTCCCAATGGAGGGCTGTAGAAAGTGGAGTCCCTCAAGGATCGGTATTGGGACCTGTACTTTTCAACTTGTTCATTAATGACCTAGAATTAGGAGTGAGCAGTGAAGTGGCCAAATTTGCTGATGACACTAAATTGTTCAGGGTTGTTAAAACAAAAAGGGATTGCGAAGAGCTCCAAAAAGACCTCTCCAAACTGAGTGAATGGGCAGAAAAATGGCAAATGCAATTCAATATAAACAAGTGTAAAATTATGCATATTGGAGCAAAAAATCTTCATTTCACATATACGCTCATGGGGTCTGAACTGGCGGTGACCGACCAGGAGAGAGACCTCGGGGTTGTAGTGGACAGCACGATGAAAATGTCGACCCAGTGTGCGGCAGCTGTGAAAAAGGCAAATTCCATGCTAGCGATAATTAGGAAAGGTATTGAAAATAAAACAGCCGATATCATAATGCCGTTGTATAAATCTATGGTGCGGCCGCATTTGGAATACTGTGTACAGTTCTGGTCGCCTCATCTCAAAAAGGATATTCTAGAGTTGGAAAAGGTTCAGAAGAGGGCAACCAGAATGATCAAGGGGATGGAGCGACTCCCTTACGAGGAAAGGTTGCAGCATTTGGGGCTTTTTAGTTTAGAGAAAAGGCGGGTCAGAGGAGACATGATAGAAGTGTATAAAATTATGCATGGCATTGAGAAAGTGGATAGAGGAAAGTTCTTCTCCCTCTCTCATAATACTAGAACTCGTGGACATTCAAAGAAGCTGAATGTTGGAAGATTCAGGACAGACAAAAGGAAGTACTTCTTTACTCAGTGCATAGTTAAACTATGGAATTTGCTCCCACAAGATGCAGTAATGGCCACCAGCTTGGACGGCTTTAAAAGAAGATTAGACAAATTCATGGAGGACAGGGCTATCAATGGCTACTAGCTGTGATGGCTGTGCTCTGCCACCCTAGTCAGAGGCAGCATGCTTCTGAAAACCAGTTGCTGGAAGCCTCAGGAGGGGAGAGTGTTCTTGCACTCGGGTCCTGCTTGTGGGCTTCCCCCAGGCACCTGGTTGGCCACTGTGAGAACAGGATGCTGGACTAGATGGGCCACTGGCCTGATCCAGCAGGCTCTTCTTATGTTCTTATGTTCTTATGTGTGTGTGTGTAATCAATATTGTGTGATCTCCACAATCAGAACCAGCAGGACATAAGCAACTTCCCATGCCAAGCATGAGCTTGTTTGTGTGTGTGTGTGTGTGTGTGTGTGTGTTTGTAGGAATCAGCAATTATACTCTCTCTAATTTTGTGCTATGCTGTCCCCCCGTCCCCCCCAATAGCAGCCATTTTGTCACTGATGCCCACAGCACTTTCTCAAAATGCAAAATGTGCCTGCTGGTCAAAAAAGGCAGGTGAACCCTGATCTATGGAGTCTGTGCATATACGACTCTTCAGGTAACAATAAATCAAACTGCTGCATAAAAACAGGTGAGTGATTGGCTCTGTGAAAATTCTTTACTAACCAAATACACTTGCAGTTATGATTTTCCCTGGGGCTATTTTAATAAGGTTATGACTTACTTATGCTGGCCAAAGACTCTGTAACCCCCCTGCAAACTCCTGGAAATTCTAGTTGAAAAAGCCTCAAGTATATAAAGCTCAAATCCAGAAAGGGTGTTTAACAAGCAGGAAAAGGAACATGTGGCTACAGACGTTTTCTCACACACAGGGAGAAGGATCAGGCTCACTGTTTTGAACTTTAATCTCAGGCAGGCAGGGCATCAGACAATCAGCAGCTGAGAACATGCTGACATTGGTGCCTGGCTTGCAGAAGAAGCAAGCAACAGGACTTCCGGGAAGGGTGACTTCGCTTGTGCCTGCTTTTGAGACGGGCTCCCGCCGCAGAAGAAGCTTATTCAGATATAAATCAGTCAGAACATTTTTTTTTTTGACTGATGAAATTTCTCCCGGGCAGGGAGAAACGTAGAGATCAACCTCAAAAGCCTGTTTTTGTTGGGAGGACTGGATTTCATTAATTTATGAGAAAAGGTCCAGCCAGCAATGCCGGACGGACTTCCGAACAAGCTCTATCTGATTAATGCGATACGTTTATCTTTTCTTCAAAGAGAAAACGGACTAACAGGCAAGCACCCTTCTTTCTATTATTTTTTTTACTTGGTTTAAATTGTTGCAGCAAAAAGAGATTTGTCAAATGAATCAGCTTTAAAGAACTTCTGGGTGAGCTATAACTCTTCTCTGTTATTCACGAAATTAACAGCTTATCTCTGTTTCTATTGCAAAAAGCTGTCCTGGAAGTGCATTCTAAAGATATAAACAGAAGAGGGATTTCTATTCCGAGGAACATTATATTGTCTGGGACTATTCTCTTTTTGGTCTATTTTATTTTGACGAATCTGCTTCTTCACGACGCCACTAACTGTTTTGATGCTGGGAACTAAATTTGTTTTGTATTCTTGAACATAGAGAGACAAGGCAGGCTGCTCTGTTTATACTGTGATGTCATCAAGCCTGGAATATTAACCCAATTGTTGCTGAAATAAGAAGTGGTTCTTCTTTATTTTTGTTTTGTTTTGTTTTCGTGGTTTTAAAAATGGCAATCAAGAAAGTGGCTGAGAATCTGGAAGTAATTATGTTTCAGAAAATAATGGATGAGATTGAGATAACGAAACAAACCCTGCGACAGGGCAGTAAGGAGCTGAAAATGGAACTGAGCAAAATGACGCAGGAGCTTAAAGAAATAGGGGATCCTGTGAGAGAGGAGAATGAGATCAGAGATGAGAAAAGAAAAAATAAAGGGAAGATACAAGCCCTGGAGATTGGAACAAATGTGGAATTGGAAAAAGATCTGGAGTTTACGGATATTAGAAATAAAATCTACTGTTTGGAATTTAACGTTATCTCTGAAGAAATTAATGAAGATATTAGAGATAAAGTTATCAATGGCTTGGATAATCTTCTGGACTGGAATGATGTGATGGAGCTTGATATAGAGAAAATCTATGGAATTAACTGCAGCCATGTGACAATGGGAAAACTCTCAAGAGATGAGCCAGTGCATTCTGTAAAAAAGAAGAACAGAGATATGACTTTACAACAATATTTCAGCAACTTATTCAGAATTGATGGCAAGAAAATATTTGGGATAGAGGAAATTCCCATCAGACTCTTATTATATGACTATGGCTATGACAGCAAGATTATTATGGAATACTGATAATGGAAGATTGGACACTGAAATTACTGGACTTAACAGGACTATTGAAGATGGAAGATGGAATTAATATGGATAATGGAATAATGGCTATTGAAATTATTGGACCTAACAGATTTTGATGAGATGGATTAATCGATATGTTTATTTGGACTATGGTTATGACAATAAGATTATTATTATTATTAACGAGATGGATTAATCGACATGTTTATTTGGAGAAAAATTGATAGATATATTTCTTAAAGAATTGAAACCTCTCTTTGACTTTTTGTGGAAAGAATAAAGTAATGTTTATGAGATTTGATGATTAATTAAGATAACTACTGGAGGAAAGTGATTTTATAATATAATTTAAGAGACAGGATTGTTATATATTGTAGACCTATAACTGATTTGATCTGTGACAAATGGGAAGTCAACATTTTATTTTTTTGTTTAATCATTTTTGTTTTGTTTTGTTTTTTGTCTTTGAATGTTTTATGATTTTGTTTTGTATGTTTTATGAAAATTTGAATAAAAATTATTGTAAAAAAAAAAAAAAGAAGCAAGCAACACAGCTGATGGGGGACCCTGAATTTTGTTTTTAACAGAAACGCAAAAAGTTCTGAAGCAGAGAATTATGTAATCAGAAGAAAAATATAGTCCAGCCATTTCCCCATAGATCAAGAGTAGTACAATGTGAGTGTGTGAGTGTGTGTGACACAACAAATGAAAATTGATAATTGTGCCACATTTCCTGAACCTGCTTATTCCTGTGTCAATCTCTTGCATGGACTAGCACAATGGTTCCCAAACTTTTCCCCCCATGGACCATATGAAAATTGCTAAGGGTATTGGCGGATCACTTAACGATATTTCTGCCTGTTATAGCAATTGAAATGCATTGTGCTAGATGCTGTATGATTTTTAGTTGTATTTTGTTGCTTCTTTTATTTCTTACAGTATTTTATTGTATTACAATTTGCTTTCCTGAGAATTCAAACTGTAATACAATAAAATACAATATAAGAAATAAAAATACAATTAAAAATTAATATGGATATTTAATGGGAGCATGTTGTGGACTACCTGAATGAAGTTCACAGACCAATTGTGGTCCATCGACTAAGTCTGGGAACCCCTGGACTAGTGGACACCATCACGGGACCAGTCTTTCTTGCAGGCGTGTAGTCGTCTGGGGGGGGGGTCTTAGACTCCTTACTTTTGGGAGCAGGGTCCCTATATCTCTAGCATCCTACAAGCCAATCAGAATGAAAGGGGAGTGTGTTAGCCACTGAGAAGAGTCTTCTAATATGCTTCCTTGTCCTTTCCTGCATTCCTAACATCTCCCCTTTCATGTTTATTGGCTCCTAGCAGCGTCTGTTGTTGTGGGAGAAGGCATTAACAAGGATCTTATTCTTAACCCAGCAGCAAAAAAGGGGGGAGGGGCATGGCTGCAACTAACAAGAGGGGACCTTACACTTCTGAATTTGCCACTACACTACTGTCTACTTGTGGATGTCACACTACTGTCTACTTGTGGATGTCAAGTGGTTATCAGCAGACCAGACATGCCTGCAAAGCTTCTGTTAGAAGTGACTGTGAGATAATGTGTAATATGAGCTCTGTCATAATAGCTCTGACCTGTGCTGTCACTATGATATCATTCCATGGTGATCTTATAAGGCAGGGCTAAAATTGCTGAAAATCAGTGTAGAAGTGGCAGAGCTTCAAGCACCAGCTTCAAACTCAGAAGAGGGTAAGAAAAAGAGCTTTTAACTCAGTATTGATTTGATATAATCACCATCAGGGAACCTGTAGCCCTTCAGATGTTGCCAGACTACAGTTCTCATCATCCCTGACTATCGGCTATGCTGACTAGGGCTGATGGGAGTTGAACAACAGCTGGAGGGTAGCAGATTCATTACCCTTGGTATAAGTGAATACTGGAGCAACAGGAAATTTAATGAAACCTGACATCCTATTCAAAAGGATGAGAACGATAACACAGAGTTAGGGTTAAGAGACATGGAGTACACACTTTCAAGATCTCTAATGAAAAGTATTCCATGCCCATTTTCCAATTTAATTTATGTAGTGCTTGTTTATTATACTTTCAAAAGTGGACCACAGAAAAAAAAAAGAATCTGAAAAAGAATCATAAAACAAACCAAGGCTAAATAAACCAAGTCCTACTTGTGGAGAGAGACACAATCTGGTGCCAAGTAATTGGTGCTTTCGACACTGAAGAACTTTTTATTTATCCTGGCCTTTTAATCTGGCTCTGCTTTTAGTCTTAGCCACTGCAGATCTCCCCTCATTAGTCTATTGCTGTTTTTAGATTTGTATTCAAATTTGATATTTTTAATATACTTATTCTATAATTTTTCAGTGTGCTGACAGTTCTAGTTGAATGGAAGAGGAGCATAATAAGATAAGTAAGTGAATAAATCAAGTCTAAGCAGCAGCCACTGTGGATTGTTGCATAGGCAAAAGACATGATTCAGCCCAGAACTAAGCAAATTGACCAATCAGGGCTCAGATAATTGGGCCAATCATAATGAACTAAATCTAGATTGTGAGGCCATAATAAGCAGTTTGGCTCCTGAGAAGGAATGACACAAAGAAAGTAAAGCTTAATCACCTTCTGCTAATAAAACAAGATCCATATTTTTGAACTTACAAACTCACTCTTCAGAGAAAGACTGAAATCAAAATGGAAATGTGAATTAAACCAATCTAACATAGAGCCACTGTAACAATTACTGATATGCAAAGCAATTTGAAAACTTTGGAGAAATGATACATATAATACTAACTGTGTTTATTTTTACATATTGTCAAAGTTAAAACAATGATTTGGGCTGGTAAACCAGGCTTAAATTTAGTGTACTTGAATTCACTTACTTTTGTCTGGTTTTATATCTGACGAGGAGAACCTGGCTGGGTGTCCAGAGTCTGTGAGTTCAAATCCCCGCTCGTGTCTCCTGGGTGTCAAGGGCCAGCTAAAGATCTCTCCCACAGTGAGTGGCTCAGGAGTTACGTGCCCTGTCACCTGTGCAGCCATGGGCAAGCTGCATAGTCCCAAGGAGCCCAGTTGCCCCCCCAGCTGGCAGTTGTGGACAAGGAAGGGGCTGGCTTGTGCAGCTGTGGCAAGCTGAGCAGGCCCTAGCCAGCTGGGGAGGACTAGCCTCAGAGGGAGGCAATGGTAAACCCCTTCTGAACACTGCTTACCATGAAATCCCTATTCATAGGCTCGCCATAAGTCTGGATTGACTTGAAGGCAGTCCATTTCCATTTTATAAGGGATTCAAAACCTCATTCTACTTCACTGATGGAAAGCAAACTAATAAAAAAGGGTTTCACCTTACACATCGCATTTTCTTTTCTCATTTTCATTAGCTTCTGGTTTACATAAATGCTTCAGTATATTTAAACAATTTTTGTTCTGTCTTTAAGTGGAATTGGCAGAGAGATCATAACTTTGTAGTAAACCATGTATATATAGGTGAAACCTTAATGGTGATAGTGGCTCAATGTGATGTACATAAAAATATGTTAACGTTAACATGTGTAAAGCTTTACCAAATAATCTCATGATTATTCAGACACTCCCATTTTTGCATAAATCAATCATTTTAAGGGAGGGATGTGCGCGCACACACAGAAGGAATATTAGGGAGGAGTGTTGTAGAGCAACAAGGGCTCATTCCATATCTCTGCTACCACTGCACTCAGCACCAATACTGTACCACCCTCACATTCAGCATATACGAGTAGGGGGCTCTATGTGCATACTGACATACACATGCAGTGATCCTACACTTTAGAGGGGATCCTTGACGAATCAGTTGGTACACATATAGAGTCCTTTCTCATGTGCAAGTGGAAGGAGTATGGTTGCCTGTGTGCGATAGTGGTGGAGTGGGTAGCCAGCTTGCAGAGTCCCACAACTCGTCATGTATTCCTTCAGTAAAGTATGTGTGTGTCATCTGAACCCAGAGATAACATGCTGGCATGGCCCTAGGCCAATGTGTCCTGCATAACTGTATATGCACACTTCTCAAAGGAAGGCAAAACTAGTTAGTTTGCATACTGTAGTTACACTATGGGTGATAAATAAAATGCTGAACAGTAGTGCTGGCAACAGAATACTGCCCAGAAATGTGGGTGATATAACACCCAGATACCCAGGTATTTGGATTCTCCTGGCACACAGCACAAAAACTGTCCATTGTGCATTATGCATCAGATCTCGCTGTTTGGTAACAATGAGATAAAACCAACCAACCTGTTTTCTTTTCTTTGAAGGAGGCGGCTTAGGTTTTGTACCCTGCTGTTCTGCTTTACTTGGGCCAACATATTTGTCCAAGGAGGAATCCTGCGAGAGATCTAAAGACAAAAGCCAATTGTCAAAAATCTGTTCTGCCTTCTGATGAAACAACTTTGGTGCAATTATTTCGTTCAGCAGTGCGCTTGGGTGACTGAGGTTCTATCAGTTGGGAAGTGAAGTGCACAGGTAGAGGGGAGATCCTGCAAAATTTTGACATGGGAGAAATACCAGTTCATCAGATTCCAGTTGATCATTTAACATTCTGTACAGCAGATCATCCAGGGGTTCAAAATTCACATGCAATATACACCATTTACTATGCAATGGACTATATTTGTATTGGTTTATCCAGGTATTTATATGCTGAGTCAACTGCTTCCCAAGATACCAGTTGCATACTGTAACCTAGAGACTTTGTACAGTCTGTAGCTTGCCAAGAAAATCTAACAGCTAACTTTAATATTTCGTTATAAATCCTGACTTGGCATATCCAGAAAACGAAGAGGGAGGTGTATTCAAAGCAGAGTCATAAATAGCCCCTTCTCCTGTATCTGCTTGTATACTGCTCATTATAAAACGCTAAAAGTAGACAAATGGTTTCCATGAGAGAACTTTGCAAACAATGCACCACCTGTTAACTGCCCATCTTTGCTTTGGAACTGGATTGCAAGATGCAGTACCCTCCAACTCTTTCAGTTTGGATGACATAATTAGTCAAATCAGAGGAAGACGCCTCTTAGCAATATATTAAATGCCTTCCAGGCAAACATGCACCAGTTCAAGTGCATCTTTACCATTCTTGTTCTGGAAGAAAAATCAGGATTAAATCCCATTTTTGAAGATTGTGTGTTATTTATCATGTATCGCCTAAAATTTGCGAAATGCTGCACATAGGCTAAAGAAAAAACAACCCCTGCAAAAAGAAAGGAAAAAGGAGTAGGGTAGGAGGAGGAAAACAATCTCAGACATCAATTCTAATTACCGTTACATAATTAGTTCTTATAACAGCCAGCTGGACTAGAGAAGTTTATTTCTTTATTTCTTTATTAATTTATACCCTGCCCTTCCTCCCAGAAGGAGCTCAGGGTGGCTCC
The DNA here is from genome assembly GCF_030035675.1 of Rhineura floridana. NCBI lineage: Eukaryota > Metazoa > Chordata > Lepidosauria > Squamata > Rhineuridae > Rhineura > Rhineura floridana. The sequence continues at coordinate 139,970,464 of NC_084484.1, read as the reverse complement.
AGGGTTCAGGCAGGGAAGGAGAGAAATGGGACCTTCCTGGCCTATCTCTCCTGCTAGAGCAAGGTGAAATGGCTGCTAGTGGATCACCTATTGAAATAGATGATATTCAGTTTATATCCCTTCTTTTTTCTACCGTAGAACTCATGGTGGTGTAAAAGGGTTCCCAGATGGTCTCTCAATCCAGGCAGTGGCCAGACCCAGACCTGCTTAGCTTCAGCAAAGTTGATGCATTATGTGCCTTCAGAGCCTGAGACCATACAGACAGGCTAATTTAAGTACTGACATTACAAGGAAAGACTTGTCTGGATGAGTACAAGGCTGATTTTTGACATATAACACCTGATTATGCCACCCTAGCCATGTGCCTCAAGAGTTTTTGGTGTACTCCAATGTATACAGGGTTATATCTGCAGGAGTCCCCATCAATTTGAACAGAAGGAGCTGACCACACATGAAATCCTTTGGTGCTTTGTGCTGAAATGAATGCAAAAAACGTGTGTACTAGAGCTCTGAAACCTGTAACAGATCAATGGGAGCAGGGCAAGTGCATCAACAGTACTGATGCAATAAAAAAGGCAGAATATACATTTTGACATAAATAATTATAAAATGAATAAACTGGGCTATTAGAACAGCAGAAGGGGACTCCTAAATCAGTTAACTTTTAGTCAGGGATATTAAAATGTGTTTTAAAGGGTGTAACAGATGGGAAATGATTCAATTCCTCATACATGTATTTGTTTTGGTTCCTGCAGCGATCAACGGCCATGACGTATATGCTTTATATGTAGCACATTTGTGAAACAAACCAATAGTTCATACTTTGAAGGGTTGCTTCATGATACAGATGGCTGTCATTTAGAGTGAAAGCCATCTGCTCTGATCTTCCATCCACAGTGGTGGAATCACACACGGCTCCTGCATTTACATCCAAAACCTTAGAGAAGTAGCCAAAACTGCCACAAGGGACTTCACTCTGCTCCTTTTTCTCCTCTGGCACAGCAGCAACTAAAATCTCAGACCACAAAGCCAAGATGCCCCCAGGCATAAAACCTCTACATTAAAAAAATTTTTTAATAGCACTGAAATAAAAAGTGCTTTTCCAGCTTACCATAGTTGATTGCGAACTATATTAAACCATACAAGTCACTCAGAAGCACATCCCCAAAACATGTGAAGCAGTATACCATTAATATAAGAATCAGTTCATAGAGACAAGTGGGAACTTTGCTGCCATAAGTTTGTTAAAATGTTAATTTCTTATTACTGTTTAAAATGCTTTGCAATCTCTGTCTTCTCTCACCAAAGTACCATATCTTTTTCTTACCATTGTCAGCTATATTTAACCCATCCCTCCACCCATGAGCTCAATTTATATGTCATCTGCTACATTACACCTTCATTCAGATTTATTTCTACATTCAGTTGCAGTTCCCATTTAATTCTAAACAGCTTTGAAGTGCTGTCAATTAGCATAGCTGGTTTTAAAGGGCAGACCTGTCAGTCCATATACACAGTGGGAAATCAGGATTATGCCAGGCTGCCTACATAGTGTGACTGAGGATCTCATATTGTCACTTATGTTTGCATAAAAGTCAATGCACAAAGATCCCAATGTGTGTAGGTGGTCTAATCCACAATCTACCAGGTATATTTTACAAACTAAGATCCAGATTTCTCTATGTACAAGAATGTATTCTCTGTTGTACAAGACTTCTGTAAAACCCAAAAGGAAGACTGTCTTATTCTAACTTACAATATTTTTCTTTGCTGCATCTTTTACATTTGTTATACTATTTGTACAATCACAAAGCTAGGAGATACCAAATGAATCAAATTGACAATCCTTTTTTCTTAATCGGTCTGTGTTCCAACATGTGTTGAGCCAGTAACACCAAAGGTAAATAAAGGCTGAAACATTTATCTGCAGATCTCTCTATTGCTGCCCATGGTTTTTCAAGCACGTTTTTTTGTAATACATATGGTGTTTTGGCACATTTACTAAGTACCTACCTTTAATGAATAATTCCAAGGAACTATTTGCAGTCATGTGAAAGTGGAGCGGGAGGAGTTTCAGACTTCCCCAGATCTATTCACGATCAGACCTAGATCTCTCCAGCATCTGGATCAGGCACAGATCAATCAATCCTCTCACATCATCCTCTTTCCAAAACTTACCCGGATATGGTAGTTTGGATCTGAGGTGGAGGGTCTTTTAAGTCCGAGGCACTTGCATAAACATGGGAACTACATTTCATCCAAGGTTAGCAGGAACCATGGAAACTGTAATTCCAGAATCTCTAGATCAGTGGTGGGGAACCTACAATACCACAACCCCAAATGTTGATGGACTACAACTACCATTGGCCCCAGCCAACATGGAAAATGGTCAGGGATGGTGGGATTTTTTAGTTCAGCAACAACTGGAATGTCACAGGTTCCCCACCTCTCGTCTAGTTGTTGCAATCCTCCTGCATCCCTACAAAACTCTCCCACTGCCACCACATTCATGTAAGATTGGGAGAGGGAAGGACACCGTAGCAGAAAAGGCACAGAAGGTGGTAGAGGGGGGTGGACAGCCTGATTTGTACCAGTTCAAAACTTGGTGCCAGATTATGTTACAAACATCTGAAGATCATTTCATCTTGATACAGGATGTGATCTATGGCTGGCCAGGAACCGTTAAGATTGCCCTTAGGATAAGTTCTAAAGTCAGTGGCCATGTGGCATTCTGGGTTCCAAGTATGTCTGGTGTTCATCAAGGCTCAAGCGTTGGCACTGGCATGAGTAACATTAGAGCAGTGCAGCTAGATTTCTTAACTGTGATCACAATAGTGATGTTGATGTGAAAACTAGCAAACGTTCATTCACACATGGTACATTATAAAACAATTGATACAGACAACCCTAAGTTTAATATTTCCCAGGAACACTAAAAAACAATGGGTGGGGGGATACTCAGGAGTAGGAGCAGCCAAAATTACAGAGGAGCAGAAAATAATTAGGTGTCACTAATACCTTCTGCATTCCATCTTAAGATTCATACAAATGGAAGACTTTGTGGCTCCAATACAATGGCCAGCTTTTTCACTCCCATTTTGTTTAATATCCAGCCTGCAGAAGAGTTCTGGAGAACTTAAAAGCTTATTCACTATTCCATGAGAGTATGGTTGTCCTAATAAAGGCATTACCTTCTGTTTTTGCATTTCCCCCCCTAAGGGATCAGCATAGCTTTCTATGTCTTTTGTCTGCTTTAAATAGACCCTAAGATGCTTACCCTTAATATTTATTTAAAACATTTATATCCTACTTTTCCTCAACAAGACCAATGCTGTATAGTAACTGAACAATTTTTAAAATGTCACAGCTACAAATACAAGAAAGCAGCCATAATACATTTTGACCATCTTGCAGGAGGCCTTTAGAGAGGGGGTGAGATGAATTCCAAAGCTTGAAAATACCTACTAAAAAAGTCTGTTTCTTGGTCCCAACTAGATATATTTCTGGGCACATTAGGATACACAAGATGGCTTTTGACAACGATCTCAACAGGTGGGCACGTTCAGACAAGAGAAAGCAGTCCCTCAGATCTACAAGCACATTATGTTCTTACTCAGCTTCAAAAATCTTCAAAATCAACCTCAAAATCATTTGAAAAATTGCAAGCGTAGGTTAGGGAGAAACCCACCAATCCCAATACCTGATATAGTAAATCAAAACATACAACACAGCATATGTATCTTCCAGAGTCTGCAAAACATGTGGCTACCTATTTCTTCTCTGAGGGCTCTACTTTAAATGCCTCTTAATGCATATAAGTTACTGTTAGGGAGAACAAGTGTCCTTTATAGAGGACAGCTCTCCATTTTGAAAACATTAGCTGTTTGAAGGGCTGTCTAGCCTAAGTCCAGTTTAAGAACCATGAGAAGGGAGCACAGGGACCTTGAAGTTGCCCATCAACAGTTAACAGCACCTGGATGGTTAGACTGAGCAGGCAGACAGCTGATCTGGTCATCCTAAAAGGGGAAATGCTATGGACTTCTCCGCTAGGAAGGTTCCCCTTTCTTCCAGGCTTTATAAAGCTTAAGGACAGAAGGGGCTAAAGGCTGGAAGCAGGAATCCCTTGAGTATATCCGTTTGAAAATATGCACACAGACAGAAATTAACTAGGATGCGGTTGTGATAGATAATGCCCATACCTACTCTTGCCTGCCGCAAGCAGCTGTCTGCTGCTTGCATTATGTCCTATCTCCTCTGCAAAGAATGACAAGAAGACAGGTCAGCCATCTAACAAGGTCAGCACTTGGAGAGAGAAGCATGGAAAGTGGGTTGGGTTATATTTAGAGTTAGGTCTCATTCAATGCCAGGGTCCCTCCCCTCCCCCCAGCTCTCCTTTGCATGCTGTCTCAGGTCTCTGGGTCTAACACTGCTATATCTAAACCTGGGGGAAGTATTCCAAAGCTTCCACAAAGAGAAAACTGCATGGCCTATTGAAATTAGTATTCTGGGTGCTCAGAAGATAAAGCCCAAGTATAATTTTAGCTCTGTAAAGAGACATTTTTATGTACTGACCTGGATATGTCCATTGTGAAGGGGCAGAAAAAAGGAAATTAGCCAGGAGGCTTTCTTCTCAAATATGGTAAGCTCTTCTTATTCTAATATCATTCTAGAGAAATTGTGTAGCTAGTCAGTGTAAAAGTTAGTACTATATTTGCTTTTAATGTGGGGTTTCCTTATGTGAATGATATAAATTCTGGAATGGATGTTATCTCAGTTATTCAATTAGAGATACACAATAGGAGAGGAAACCAATGTAAGTAATACGCAAAATAAAATTACATGCAAGTTCATCCCTGTCTAAAAATCTTTTGTTGATTGACAGGAAAATATTAATAGGAATATTATTTCATTAGACTCAAGTAGGGGTAATAAAGTGCATGTCTGTGTATATAGATTATGTTTCATTACGTCTACACATGCATATTTCATATTGCACAAGTATGTTTTTCAATGATCCTTCTACACAGGCTTCATGGCAAGTAGCAATGGATTTCAAGCAAATAATACTAGCAAATGTGAAAGACTTCCAGTTCTTGAAATGAATAACAAACCTACCATACAACTAGAGCTAGAATGTTTTGTTGCTGGGAATACTCCCATTTTGAAAGACTACTGTGTGCTGTTATGGAAATGAGCATCAGAGGAGTATTAGATTGTAAGATATGTGGCATTCACTACTTTATTCTTTTCCTCTCTGTCCCAGACCTCACCACCTCAACCTGACCAGTGATTCCTATGATAATGTCTAATCTGTAATAACATCCCCAGCCAAGAAATGCTGGAGGTTATAGTTCTGTGAAGGGGCTAATATCTCTAATAAAATTAAGTCATTGCAGTTCTTTATGGAAGCTGTGCCAGTTGAACCAGTTTAAAACTGAGTTTACTTTGTGGTGTTTATATGCCTCAAGAATCCAGTATTTTGGGACCTCAGTTTTCGATGATACTGTTGATTCCTTAATTTCTTGGCTCACTTAGACCAAGTGTCTGATGGGGAAGAAGCAAAGGCTATACAGTGGCATACATACAGATCAGGGATTCTTTACTTTGTTCAATTGTATCTGAAGTACTTCACAGCCATAAGCAATAGCTCAGTCATTGTTTGTTACTGTTGTGGTAGTTTCCACTGATCATCATTTAGCTGGACAAGGTAAACGAGAACTTAAAGGCCGATGAATGGCTTAGCATCCAGCCTTCTCAGTGGAACCTGCTAGTATGGAGATTAGAAGTAATTGTTCAAGTCAATTGAGAACTCAGCAGAACTCCAATTCCAGAATAACAGCTGCATTTGATGCATGAGAGAAGAGTTCCCATAAGAGGATTTCTTCCATGTTGTCCCGTCATCAGAATATCTTATGCAAATAAACCTTGGCAAACCATATTTTACAGGAGAGTTCATTTTCCATATATATGACTGACACACAATAGAAAATATCTCCTAAACATCATGCCTCACTTCTTCCATAACAAAATGAAGTAAATATACAAAATGCTGCTGTGGCATCTCAGAATTTAATGGGTTTATTGCACATATTATTTAACTGTTAGGCAGGTGTATGGTTTAAAAGTTCTGCAAGGGAAATCCATTGGTTTATAACTGGTAAACCACAGTCTATAAGTAAGGCAGTTCATTAGTTCTGAACACCATGTGGATCTCAGCCATTGTAATAAAGACAGTAATCTATTGCACATGAAGCTATCCATGAGTGGACCTTTAATCAATTTCTTGTGCAGTACCTAGTGCCTGCTGGTATTGTTGCCGGGGGTGGGGGTGGTGCTGAAGAAAGAGAGCCTTGGTCAGATCTTGTGGAGCACTTCTAGTACTCTTTTGCAGGATCACTTGGCACAGATTAGTTATGCCTTAACCAGAAGCAGAATGTATGATGGGACAGAGCTGCTGCTTACCTGAACAGGGCTGGACCGGGCCAGGGCAGCAAAGAGTTTGAGGCCACCCGGGTGCATCAGCAGGAGCACCAGATTGCTGGTGGAAGTTCCACTGGTGCCCCTGCATGGCCCCAGCCTCACCATTATCCTGCCCCACCCTAGCCCCATTCTGGCAAGCAGCAGGTACATCAGTCTCAGGAGTGCAGCTCTGCCTCACCACACGTCACAACTGGCCTTAACTATTATCCTGAGTATGCCTTGTAAATTTAAAAATATGCTGATGGACAATAGGTATTATAACTTTTAAAACCATGTAAGACTTCAGCCAGTTCTTACATGATCTATCTTGCATGAAAAATTAACTACAGAACCCATACCATATGCATTAAGTGTACTTTGAAGATAGCCTTCAAGGAGGGCTATCTAAATCACACGATGCTATCAGTGGCTACAGATTGTGAATATGAAGTTTTTACGTTTCCAAATTTTATTTTTGCTTTTTGCCCCTGTACAACAGTTGCCATTTAACTATTCCATCTAATAGCAAACTCAGGTAGTTGAGTACTGACAGGTCTGGAGCCAAAACGTAGCCAATGGGAAACAAGAAAGAAGCATCAGCCTGCTCAGGTACACAGCCAGAAAAACAAAACATTAAAAAAGAAAAGCCAAGGGAGCATGCATACCCTCAAAACAAAACAAACCCCAGAGCAAACTGAACATGTTCAGTCACAGAATGTGGAGTAACAGTTTGCAAAGAAAAGCAGAAGATGTGTGTGTGGCCTGGAAAGCAGGGGGAGGGGGATAAATTGACCTGCTTGAGACTTCTACAGAACTGACAGTATTCTCCAGAGGGCCATGGCTGGCTCGCTGGCGGGTTTGGCTGAAATACTCTGGGAACACTCCTGTTATGGGATGACTATACTCTGCAACATTTTGTTGCAGATCTCACTTGTTTATTTTACAGTGCAGCTAAACATAGAATCCTAAGCCCAAAGCACTTATTCTTGACCTTTGTTGGAATATTTGAGGATCATACTACTGTGTGGTTACAAATTTTGTGTGTTCCTAACTCATTTTTTATTACATTCTTTCCAGTAATGTAGATTTATAAATTAGATAAATTAATAAAGATATACTTTTGATTCTCCAGTCTCACACTACATAAAACAGGAGAATCTTGGTCCCCAGGCAAATAAATGATCAGTCTACAAGTGATCTTCCAGCTTCCAGGAAGTCTTTTGCACTGCAGCCTATGAATGCACTAGATTTTCCCGAAAAATACAGTAATACCTCAGTTAACAAAGTAGATGCATTCCTGGACATTACTTCTTTAACAGAAACTTTAGTACCAGAGGTAGGAATGAAGTAAAATAAGTATTACAATCAGAATACCCATGCATGCCTTGTCTGCGGCCAGTTTCCTTTAGGAAGGTTCACCTGGGTGGCAGTCCATACCAACCTTAAATTAGGGATGGAAAGATCTGTTGATTTTGGATCTCTCAGTTTCTCATTTTTTAATGTTAAATCCAGTTCTCCACATTTCAGCAGCAATTTGCAATTTCTTTTTTAAAGAAATCCCCATGAAAATTCTTTAGCATTTTGGTGCCAATTTCTAATAATAATAACAATAATAATACAATTTAATTTATGTGTCGCCTATCTGGCCGATGGCCACTCTAGGCGACGTACATGTAAACAGTTAAAACACAATGCGATAAAATACATTAATACAATATATAAACAATACAGCAGCAACAACAATACTAGTGCAGGGTAAGAGGCATTTCAGTCATAGAAGTTAACCCTCCCCGGAAATCCCAAAGGCCTGTTGAAAGAGCCAGGTCTTTAAGGCTTTACGAAATACATTTAGGGAAGAGGTGTCCCGTAGATCTTGTGGGAGGGAGTTCCAGAGGGTGGGGGCCGCCACTGAGAATGCCCTCTCTCTAGTTCCCGCCAATCTAGCTGTTTTTGTTGGCGGGATTGAGAGAAGGCCCTGCGTGGCTGATCTTGTCGGGCGGCATAATTGGTGGCGTTGAAGGCGCTCCTTTAGATAAACTGGGCCGAGACCGTATAGGGATTTAAAGGTTAATACCAACACCTTGAATTGGGCCCGGAAGACAACTGGAAGCCAGTGTAGATCGAACAATTTCTCATAATAAACACATTTTTGTAGGTAGTTTGACAAATGCACACATTTTTGCAATCCATTTCTTGTCATATAATGCATTTTTGCATGTCATTTTTATTCATATATTCATTTTTATGCACGCATTCCCCTAATATATGCATATTAGTAAACATTGTTTGGTTGGCGAACTGCATCATAAAGTTCAAGCAAGTGCAAATTTGAAAAGATGGCTGTGTTTTGATTCTATTATTTTACAAAGTGCGAATTCAATAAATTCAGCTTGAAATGTACACTGAGTCAAAATTCCCACCCATCCCTACCTTACTCCCTACATTAATGAAGGCTAGATTTTAGATCTGTTTCCCTGCCATCATTGCTGTCACCATCACCTTAAATAATCCAAAGGTCTTCATGAGCATTTACATTCAACAGTAGTCCAACTCTAAAGCTTCAGCTACACAATTATTTATTTGAAAAAAAGGTTTATTTTTAGAGGAACAGTAGGTACACAGTAATTCATACGAAGTACATCCATGACATGCTGCCAATTAATTTCAGGTTCCTTTTCCCTTCAAAACCAACTGCTATCAAATTCATTTTAAAATAGCTTATGCCAGGTTATAAAGGTATAAAAACTGATACACAAATCATTCTAAACAAATTGAGATTGTTCTTACTTCGTTGTTTTTGATGTTTAGGTTTTATTAACATTTTAAAAAAGGTGTACAACAAGTACTTCATGCAAAAATGCTGTCTGACGGTCCTAATCCTCACCCCTCAGTGAGTGCTGCTACAACTGTAGCCCAAATTAGGCCACTGAGAAACAAGAGTGAGATATCAGCATATTAGGCAACCCCCCCAATGTATGTACTGAGTAATTAAAAAAAACCTGAGGGGACAACACCCCCTGCAGACCCACAAGGACTGAGCATGCTAAACAGCCATGGAATGTTATATGACTGTTGGAAAAGAAAAAATGAACCATGATTCAGTGGCCATTGAAAACAATGGCAGACTGAACCTTTCAACATTGCACTGATTTAATCACTAATTTCAAAACTGCACTGATTTTTTGGATTTCTTAGAATTCCCAAGCATGAGCCTCAGGCATGTGCACACATACTTATACATACTGTACTGCAATACAAAAGTGGTAATGATAAAATATGCCCTCTATATAACACCTTCATGAACCCTGAAAGATTCTTGCAGTAGGTAAAGCTGTACATACTTTTAGAAATTTCATATTGAACAGGAAAACCATAGTAGGGGGAAAAAAGGCAAGACCAGCCCTCCTCTAAAGAAATAATTATCTAAGAATCTCTAGTATGGTATTAATGGCTGAAAATAAACTACAACCATTATAGAATTAATCCCATAGGATATGAAGTTCATTGCAGCAGGTAATTAATCTTAAACCAGGGCTTTGGTTATCTTGGGGAAATTTTAAAATACTGTCAAGAAGCCTGGAATTTAAACTTTCAAAGTGTAACCTCTTCATAATGACTCTTAACTCAGCCCACACAGAGCACCAAACAATCCTAGTGTAAACTCTTTCCCCCTGGGGGCCCTTGCGTGATCCTGCCAAGTGTAATGGAAGATTATGCCACCACACATAAGATACAGAAGCGTGGAAATGTGTGTAGCAGAATGTGTGATAAAATGGTCATTGCTATCTACCCAACGTATGATTTGAAAGGATTAAAACAAAGGAAATGAAAATAACCTTGAGAAACAGAAACTTGTTGTCATGGCCTTGACCCCCACAGGTGCCAGGCACATGCTTCGGACCCAATTCCCCACCCTGGGTAATTGATCCGGAACCCAATTTCCCCTTGCCAAGGCTGTGGAAACCAACATCAACCCTGCAAGGTAGAAGATAGGCTGCCACCACCCCTTCTACTGCTTCACACTCTGAGTCAGGGGAACCCAGAGCCCAGAAATAGGTACATCAAGGATTTCTAAGGACAAGAGCCAAACAGGCACTCTTCATCCAGAAGCCCTCAGGTAAAGCCAAAACACACTCTTGGTAGTTTGTGGTCAGTGGTCAAGGTGCCAGATCCAGAACCAAAGTTATTCTCGCTCAATGAACACATGGGTAAATAAGAAGTAGCTTTATTAATAAAATATAAGTGCACAATTAATAGCAACAAAATTATTCCTCAAAACCCACATCCAACCAGGGATTTAGGTAAGACATACAAGAGAGTTCAGACACAACCAAAAATAACAAAACTAACTAACCTATCCTACTTACTTGAAGAGGTAGTAGTTGTAAATCTCACCCCTCCTAAGAGTGGCATCAGTAGGGTAATGAAGGCAGTGGAACCCCACTCAGGTAACCACCCGTCTAGATGGAACCCAGGGGAACAAAGACTATAGGTGTCACCCCCTATACCTAAGGAAAAAAACCCTAGCAACAGTTCACAGTGATTCAGCCAATCAGGGGACTTTCTAATGAAGTAATTTTCCCAAAGCTTCTTCACTTTTTGCGCCTTAGCAGGCCCCCCTCCCTTCCTGATCTCAACTCTTCTCAGGCCTGCTTGGCCTTAACTACTAGGCTCTCAACAGATAACAGAGATAACCAGGTGCTGCTTCTCCAGCTCTTAATTAGTGGCAGCTGAGAAATGAAACTTAAAAGTTTTCCACTCACACAGAGGCCCATCTGCTCCCAAAATGAAATCCCCACAATTCTCTGCATCTGAGCCATGTTGCAAAAACCATTTTAAACCAAATTACAATTTCATGACACTTGTCATCGTTGGGTTAGCCATGACCAGATCCTTCCAGCTGTTGTTCCAGAAAGTGACCAGTAGTTGCTCTAACCTCTGGTATTGTGCTGATGTTAGCTCTTGGGAGGAGGGGGAAATAACGATATTGAAGGAGCCATATGCTATGCTGGAAGAAGACAATGGGCAGGCTGAGTATGATGTTAATTTTGTAATAAGAATATATCGGCCACAGACCAAAGGGTTCAACCTAGTTATTTATGGCATTTACATCCCACCATTTAGCTAAAAAAGGTTTCCAGGGGGGCTTACAAAAATTCATACTAAGCCTTGCAATTTAAAATGACAAGACACATGAGGAAAAAGGAATGGGAGGAAGGAGGGGAAAGCAAGCTCAAGCCTAAGTTTTTAAAGTTACTGTTACCCTCTAGATAGGGTTACTGATCTAGTCATCCTGGGGGTGGGGTCAAGATCAGAGACCCATTGTTTTAGCTCTGCCTGCTGTTTTTCCACAATGTCTCGTTAAAAGAAAAAAGAGTGAGATGAGGTGTGACACTGCAGCCCCAGACTGCATGAACAGTATGCATGTTCATAGATCAAACGCATAGAAAATATGGTATTTTGCCCATTCTTGTGATCATAGAATCACAGAATCGTAGAGGTGGAAAGGGCCTATAAGTCCATCAAGGCCAACCCCCTGCTCAATGTATTAATCCAAATTAAAGCATCCCCGACAGGTGGCTGTCCAGCTGCCTCTTGAATGCCTCCAGTGTTGGAGCCTACCACCTTCCTAAGTAATTGGTTCCATTGTTTTACTGCTCTAACACTTAGGACATTTTTCCTGATGTTCAGTCAAAATCTGGCTTCCTGTAACTTAGCCCATGTCCTGCACCCTGGGACGATCAAGAATAGAGCCTGGCCCTCCTTTGTGTGACAACCTTTCAAGTACATGAAGAATGCTATCATATTTCTCCTCTGTCTTCTCAAGGCTAAACATGCCCAGTTCTTTCAGTCTCTCCTTGTTTGGCTATGCTTTTTAACTTACCCACTTCTTGGCATGCTTAATATTGGGCACTGTTTCACATGTTACAAAGATTCCTACGCAATGTGACTTCCATGTAAGAAATTGAGAGATTCCTGTAGGTTTTGACTGCAATGTGAGATTATCCTATTTATGTGTGCATAGAACTATATGTATGTAGGATCATGATTTGCTCATCAGCATCAATTTAAGTTATTCCTCTATAGGAGTTTGGCAATGTGTGAAATGGCCCTAAGACAAAGAAAAAGGTAAGAGCAGAATTCTGATGACCTTTAGTATTTGAACCATATGACTTGCCAAGTAAAATATATCACATAACTCTGTATGTGTACAACATTTCTAGAAATAATATATTTCTCTGTATTACCCTAATGCACTGTCGCACTGCTTTGCTGTTCACAGACCTGGGCTCCTTTGAGTGGAAGGGCAGGACAGACATAAAATCAAATAAAATATACCCTGTGTGTATCTATATATCCCCTGTGTAATATATATTACCCTGTGTAATATATTTCTTGGAATATTTTTCTGTTACAAAAGCTGTCAACATTGTTCCAAGCGTGGCAGATGTATAATATGCACTGTACTAGTGTCATGCTCAAATACTGCTCCTTTGAGCTCCCAGTCTTACTGATGAATGACAGGAGTAAATCTGCAATACAGGACACTAACAGCTCATAGGTATGTTAGAAACAGTGTTGTGTTCCCTTCAGTGGTGACTGATGTGCTAAACCAGAGACATTTTTCATCTTCAAGGGAGATATAGCTGGAGAATAAATGACTACTGCCTTTCCAAGGTAGCCCCTCCAAGCTGAACGACAGCTCTTTGCCTTGAATGTAACAAGAGTCTGAAATGTCTAATTTCTCTGCATGTTAAAAAGGTTTGCAGATTTAAGTAGAGGAGTGGGAAGGCCTAGAAAAGTAACAGCAGAAATGCCAGAACTTTGCTGAAGTGCCCTTTCTAAGAACAGGGTATTTCTGGTTTCCAGCACCTGCCAGTGAAGTGCAACTTAGGCAGCAGTGAGCTATATTGGTACATTTCATTCAGAGTTTCCTTGACGAATTATTTTTAAACAGCTACTCAAGCGAAGAGTAGAGCCTCAGTTGTGTAAGGGAGCCATACGATAGCTAAAGTCCACAAATATGTTGGACAGAGCATCATTATCATTATTTATTAGCCCCACTGTCATGGTGATGAGCAGTTTATGTATAGTGGATAAAAAGTGAGTTGTAGGGGTTTTGTTTGTTTTCTGGTCAATGCACAGTTAAAAAGACTTTTTATGTATGACGTTTTTATTTGCTGGCCAGCAGGATTTGTCAAGTTGTGGGGCTTGTCAGGTATGTGGGGCTGCCGTTGAGTTTGGTTCAGAAGCTGCAGCTGGTGCAAAATGCTGCGGCACGAAATGCTGCGGCTGTTTGTAGTGGAGGTACAGGATAACCTGCCATGGAATAAAATGCTGTAGTTGCGATGCTATACAACTGAGTAGTGCAGAGGTCACCTGCCAGGGAGAGGAAAAGGCTCTATTCTGATTCCTAAAGGTTACTTTGCATTTGCCGCCCATGCAGGATTGCATCCTTCATCATCATTCAGCCAACAAGGTTATTGCCAACATGGCCCCAAGGAAAAGTGAGAGAAAAGTATAAACAAGCTCAAGGGAAACTTAAAGTTTGACAAAACAGCAAATATATTAAGGATGGAAAAATCTTATTATGCTCTTTAATTTGGATACCTGCATTGAGCAAGAGGTTGGACTCAATGGCCTTACAGGCCCCTTCCAACTCTATGATCTAAGGGGGTGACCTACTCACACACCCAACAGCCCTATGAGGACTGAGCATGTTCAGTGGCCACAGAAAGCTGAGCATCAGGATATGTGTGTAGGAAAACGGAGAATGAATGCAATGGAGTATCCTAGAAGAGGGCATGGCTAGAACACTGAACAGGAGCACTATTTTGTTTCATTTCTAATTTCTCTAATGCCAACATTATGCCATTATACAAATTATTGTATAAATAATACAATAAGTTATACCTATGCAGGCAAAGAGTTTTCCTCTGTGGCAGGGGTGCAGAACTCTAGGCCTGGGGACCAAATATAGCCCTCCAGGCCTTCGGATCTGGCCTCAGAACTCTCCCCAGTCTCCCTGCCCCCAATTGGCCCTGCTTTGCACCTGGAGTGTTTTTGTCTAGCTGAAATGTGTCCTTGAACTCAGAAAATTCCCCTTGCTTGCTTTGACGGAAGATAGAGAGAGGTGTGTGACTATGTGTAGAAAACTAGCCTACAGTACAAAGGTAAAATTTGCTTCATCCCTTTTGCCTCTGGTCCCACCCACTGCAGGCATGCAGCCCTCAGAATGTCACTCAGAAGGGAATGTGGTGCTTGAGCTAAAAAAGTTCCCCAACACCTCCTCTATGGAATAGGGCTAGAAAGGGCTCATGAACGGGATACTTTTTTGCCTTAGAGCATCCCAAAACAAATGTCAAAAACAAATTGTTTTCAAATAATGCCTTATAGTAACTGGGTAGATTCCATTTCTGTTTCAGTTTCCGATGAGTCCTGACAGGCCACTCACCTGTGAAGTGGTGTCATCAGACAATGTGGGTTATTAAATCTCCCAAGGTTGCAAATTCTGGGAGTGCCATTCAGCAGGGGCTTAGCGAAGTTTATGTTCTCATGAGCCCAGGAGGAAATAATAGGCTAAAATAATTGGTTTGGAACAATTTCTAGCAAGGTTTTGTGAAGCATTTTTAAACCTCTTGCAAATCTCAAATGTTATCCAATTTTCTTTTGCTATTTAATCACTGCAATTAAGTATGCGCTCAATGCTCATTGCTGCTATAAATCTGTATGGTGACGTAGTTGCTTAACGCTCTGTATACATTCAATTGCCAAATCCTTTTTTAAGATTATTTTTAAGGAACATTTAATTTCCCAGTTTAAATAAAAGTTCTTTCCAAACCTCAGAGCATTTAAGAATTGCTTAGGGAGCTGTTACTCTTAACTATTTATGATGTCATAACACGGCATGCACATTGAAGGGTCACCATTAACTTAGACTATGTCCACACTTGTGCATTACTTCAGAGAAATGAACATACATTGATGCCAACTAACCTAATTGTACACAATAGCC
Organism: Rhineura floridana; assembly: GCF_030035675.1. Classification (NCBI taxonomy): domain Eukaryota; kingdom Metazoa; phylum Chordata; class Lepidosauria; order Squamata; family Rhineuridae; genus Rhineura; species Rhineura floridana. The sequence goes on along the minus strand of NC_084484.1, from coordinate 139,954,989 downwards.
TACTCTTTTCCTGCCCCCCCCAAATCATCTGTGCTGTGGGGCAGAATTGGGCACACAGTGTCAGCTTAGGCTGCAATCCAGTATACATTTACTGGGAGTAAGTCCTATTGAACCCAATAGAGCTTACTTCTGAGTACACATGGATTGGATTGCAGCCTTAGTCAGGTATTTCAGCTCACAAGTCACAAGTGCACTGCAACATGCTGTGCTTTTTTTTAAGCAAATAAAAATTATGCTAATTGGGACTCAGATAGAACTTCTAACACAACTTCTCTATCCTTAGGGGAGGGGCTTGGGCTCACTTGTAGAGCATGTACTTTGCATGTGGGAAGGTTTCACATTCAATCTGTAATATCTTCAAGCAGAGCTGGAAAGGACTCCCGTCTGAAATGCTAGAAAGCCATTGCTAGTCAGTTGCTAAATGGATCAATGCTCTGAGGTGGTATAGTTTCCTATCTTTATAGGTGAAAATTCCATAAATAACTTTAACACAGGCCGTTAATAGACATAATTGTAAATATGGGAAATGGACTGCCTTCAAGTTGATTCCGACTTATGGTGACCTTATGAATAGGGCTTTATGGTAAACGGTATTCAGAGGTGGTTTACCATTGCCTTCCACTGAGGCTGAGAGGCAGTGACTGGCCCAAGGTCACCCAGTGAGTTTCATGGCTGTGTGGGGATTCGAACCCTGGTCTCCCAGGTCGTAGTCCAACACCTTCACCACTACACCACACTGGCTCTCAATTGTAAGTGTAGGAAACTTAAAATAAATCTATACCCTTCAGATAATGCATGATCTCGAATAAGATGTACAGCTCAAATTAATCTGAAATTAATTACTCTGACAGGCACAATACCACATTAGCAATTGGAATGTCATTACTTTTTTGTGATAACTGTTTCCTTAAAACTTTTATCTGTTAAACCCATTGGTCTCCCTGTGCCCCATAATTAATTTTGATCTTCTTTTTCTATACCCCCACAGCATACATGCTCCTCTCTCCCTGACCAGGCCTGCTATAGATCAAGGGTTATATTCAACTAAGTCCTACTCACAGTAGACCTATTGAAATGAATGAACCTAAGTTCATTAGAGAACCAGTGTGATGTAAGTGCTTAGAATGCACCAAAACCTGATCCCCAATGGCTATACTACGCATTTGCATTGTTCCAAATGTATTTCTGAATCTGATAAACATGCCAAATGTGTCAGATCCCATTGTCCCAAATAATAGGCCCCTCCAGACTGTCACTATTTTGTGGGAAAGATTCAGTCACATACTAGAAATTTAGATTTGCAAAACTAAGTGGAATAAAGCACTCTCTCATTTTGATACAACAAATCCACGTTTTTGCAGTTGGGAAAGTAATGGGGAAATGCACTACAAAAGTGGGGTAACAATTGACTGACAGGAAGACATATAAGCTCCATGCAAACAAATCAGAACAAATGCTCAGTAAAGAGCGAACATTGTATAACCTCTGTGTAAGCTTTGTGCAAGCAAATCAGGGTGAGTGCTCCACAAACAGGTTATCTGGAGATCATGGTCAGCTTCTTAGCAACTTCCAATATAGGTTGGGTTTTTGTATGTGTAAAGATGGGTATATTCTGCAACATGTCATTGACCCAATAGTTGTGCCTTAGTGGTGAATTTATACTGGACCATCCACCCATCATTTATTAGTTGTTCCCATGATGCTTCCCCAATGTTACCACATTATTGCTGTCTGGAGGGGCTCTTGTGCTACAGAGCAACAAAAGCAGAGGCTGGAGGACACTGTAACATGTGTAGCACGAAAAGTTACAGGATGGAAGTTAAGGGACATGCGCCAACTGGAAATGAAGCAGTATGTCTGCACCCAACCTTTTGCAGGTGCAAACAGTATTGAAAGCAGGATTGCATATCACCACCTCGATACTATCATGAGCACAAATAATCACGAATGCACAATAAAAACAATGTCTGGAAGAGTCCGATGATTAATTGCTAACTGGCCAACCGCAGTGACTAGAAAACAGAAAGGCCATGATTGCAGCCTGCTTTTGTAACATGGAGTAAAAGGAATCTTCCTTACATGGGATTCCTATAAATTATCATTTGGATTTTAAAAAAAATAACAATCTAGAGGTTAAAAATATCACTGGAATTGCCCTACCAAACAACACATTGAAGGGGGCAGTTTATTTAGAAGACCTGGAAATGATAGTTCATGTAAAGCAGTTTTAATTGGAAGAAAGTTTACCCATTTCATTTGACTGGTGGATTATAAAAATCTGGGATATGGTTTATATGATCAAATGGTCAAATATTAATTAGAAATTGACAAACATGGGTAAGTTAGAGAAGGCAGACAACAGAGCCTTTTGGAACAACAGAGTTCATGACATGATAAACCCTCAAAGCTTACCAGGAATAATGAAAATCTTTCTTACTTGTTTGGTTTTTATTTTTGGCTTTCTCTTCTACTGAGAGAAAAATGTAGCAATCATTATTCTTGGTATATTTTTTCTCTTTTGTTTTCTCAACTTGTCCTGCCTTTATTTATTTATTTATTTATTATTTGATTTCTATCCCACTCTTCCTCCCAGCAGGAGCCCATGGCAGAAAACAAAAGGACCAAAAACTCTTTAAAACATCATAAAAACAGACTTTAAAATATATTAAAACAAAACATCTTTAAAAAAATTATGAATGGAGAAAGGATGAATTTTCGTGGTGGAGCATCTGCTTCGCACGCAGAAGGTCCAGGTTCAATCTCTTGCATCACTAGATAAGGCTGTGAACGTCCCCTGCCTGAAACCCTGGAGAGCCACTGTCAGTCATTGTAGACAATACTGAGCTAGATGGACTGACTTAGTATGTACGGCAGGTTTCTATGTTCCTAGCTCTAAAACCAATGAGTTAGTCTGTTTTGGCCTGTTGTTATAACTTTAAATTAGATTACACTTCTTTGAAGAAATCTTGTCTTCTACATCCTGAGGATTTCTGCAAAGAAGTAAGATTTATTTTAAAATAGCATTTCAACAATGGAAGATGCAGCCAGGAAAAATATTTCTTGCCAACCTTCTCTCTAATTTTTTCCCCTCTCCAATCTGACAGTGTTACAGATGTGGTAAATTACAATGGGATTTCCTCTAAATAGTGGTCTAGAAATAATTGCTTGCAAAACCAGGGCTTAGGATAGGTGCAGAGTACAAACTCAAAATAGCAATGAATTGAATTACTGCAGCAGGACAAGGTACTACCGTCCTAGCCACCCTACTTAGAGGCAGTTTTTGCAGAGGCTTGCAGGCTCCAAGCGTTCAGATTTTTTTCACACTGCACTTCCAGCTGAGAGCTTAGTTCAGATTTCAAAATAGCTGAAGTGATGCATTTAACACCTGCTATTTATGTTCAAGGTTAACACAAGCCTTAAAACACTACAACAATGTCCTTGGAACCTTTTGATCTAACTGCCCCAAGACAATGAACAACAATAGGAAATACCCCAAGTGAAGAGGTCAAAAGCATTGGCCTCACATGCCCAGAGGGCCCATACCAACACACACAAAATGCTTTCATCCTCCTGTTCCTCACGGTTTTCAACATCTCTTGTTTACACAACATATGCAAGTGAATAGTAGTGAGTACAGGAAAAGACTTGACCTGAAGCAGAATAATTCAGGAATATCTGCTGATGTTACTATGCTGCAGTTTTCATATTAAAAGGGAACTCCTCAAGAATATTCCAGAACAGTAATCAGTTGCTTGGCAATGTGAAGGTTGTTTAGCCTTAAGTAAGAAAAAGCTCTCACTTATTGATTCTCAAAGTGTGAAATGAGCAAAACAGATAATGAGATGGGGCAGAGCTTGGAAGTAACTAGTTACAAGTAACGAATTACTTGTAATTCATTATTTTTTTGAGTAACGAGTGGGTAATTCCTTTACATTTTGATTGTAATAGAACTAGGAGTAATTTTACTACTCTTTGTAATGTTTCCAGAATTACTTTTGGGCATTACTTGCAGGGGAGCAGGGGAAGTCTTCTGCTCCTCTGATTTGTGGATGAAAATCATGTGCCTCAAACTGGACTTCTGCGCAGTGTTGCTCTTTCCTCATGCTCTGTGGATGGGTAGGAGGTGACGAGGGAGGAGGCGGAGAGTGAGATGGGGTGGAGTGGAGAAAACAATTATTTTAAAAAACGGATAGTGGTGGTGAAGAATGGAGTGGAGGGGGAAAGGATCTGGAGGTCAAGAGCATGGATAAAGGAGAAGGAGGCAGCAGCAGAATGGAGATAAAGAACTGTGGAGGTGAAAGATGACAATGTGTGTGTGTGTGAATACTGTGTTTGCACTTGGCACACAAAGTGGCCTCCACCACCCTCTCTGGCTACTGTGCTGCATTTGCAGTATTTTAACTTTTTTGCATCTCAGGGGAAAATGTGTGCTTGGGTGAGTGTCCTTTAGTTGGTGGCAGGGCAGGGTCTGGGAGGTGGTTAAGTGAGAGAGATTATGCTGGCTGGCTGAGTGGGGGGGGGTTGCACTTGGTTTGACGTGCAAAGATCTGAGTAGTGGCCTCAGCCTCCCTCCCCACCACCCTTACCAGCAGAGAGACCACCATTGCTATCTTATGGATAAAAAGAATTATTCTACTACCTCTGTATGTGTTTGTTTATTTTTAATGTTGTTTTAGGCTACTTAGATGTGCAGCAGCCAAGGCCAGCACCTTGTAGGCATTTTTTAAAAAGTAACTGAAATGTAATTGATTACTTCGGAGGAAAAATAAAGTAATCAGTTACTTTCAGAGCAATTGTAATTGTAACGGTAATTACTACTTTTTTGGGGCCATGCAACTGTAACTGTAATTTACTACTTTTTTAAAGTAATCTTCCAAGCTCTGAGATGGGGGCAACCTTCAGTTTCTTCCCCATCATGACTAATCGCTGGTCAAGAGGAAAGTGTTAATCTGCTGTCTTCTTCATTAGGTGGACTGGAAATAGGCAGCTGTGTGCCTTACACTTTGTGTGGCCTGGTAGTTGAGTCAAGGGAGCAGCCTCCCCTCCCCAAGTCTTCCGTACGGACTTTGAAGCTGTGGGCCTAAATCTAACAGAGTTGGTAGGCGCCAAATATGGCCTATATGACCTCTGTCCCAAACCAGGAGCACCAATGACCCTGCAGATCGTATATCAAAATCCAAACAGTAGGCCACAACACATCAGGTGAACATATAAACTTGCCTTTATACTGAGTCAAACCATTGATCTATCTAATCCAGTACTGCTGACCTCACTGACAGTGGCTTTCCAAGGTGACAGGCAAATGCCTTTCTCATTCCTGTTACCAGAGATCATCTAACTAGAAATTGTACCTGCTCTCTCTCTCTCTCTCTCTCTCTCTCTCTCTCTCTCTCTCTCTCACACACACACACACACACACACACACACACACACACACCACTAAAGCATGTGCTCTTCTACTCAGCTATAGACATCCTCTGAACTGTGGAATCTGCTCCAGCACAGGAGAGAGAAACAATTCTAGTCAGAAAGGCAAAACACATTAATAAAACCAAAATCCCACCACAAAATATAATCTTACATTCACCCAGCTCTGTATTGAACCAAGCAAAGTTCCTAGTACAAACACACCAATACTGATCCAAGATTAAACGGACAGAGCAAAGTAGGGAGGGGTAGAAGCAGCTAAAATACTTTACTCTGCTGAATCCAGCCCCCTGTCTCAGTGAACAGAACACGTTGCTTGCAGAAAGCAAGGATTTCCCTACAGCAATGAAATTTTCCCTCCCTCCTGCAAGCCAGTTGCAATTCTTTTTAATTATTATTATAACAAAAAGAGCTGCAGGATTGGACACAGTTCCCCCACCACAGACAATCTAACCTTCTCTATACAAGGCTAACACAAAGGGACCCGCATGGACAGCCAACAGGTTTGGGCTGTTATGTTGGGAGTTGCATCCCAACAACTCAGCTTGGTGTGGTTTGCACTGGGGGGAAACTAAGAGACAGGAACCACTAAGCTGGAAAGGCTGTCTTTCTTACCTAACCTGTCAGGTGTGTAAACTGATACTTTTAGGGTTGCTGACTTCATTTCCTGCTCCTCCCTTCTTCTTCATCCCACCTTGTCTCTCTCTTTGCTGAGTTCAAAGGAGTTCAAAGTTCTTTTTACCTCCATCCTAGTTAGCTAGAACTAGGAACTCTTTTCTATCCTTGTATAGGGTCGCCATAAGTCGGAATCAACTTGAAGGCAGTACATTTACATTTTTATGTTTTTCCTAAACTCAGGATCATTCAGACCATGGTATTCCCGATCTCTATGTATGGATGTGAAAGTTGGACAGTGAAAAAAGCAGATAAGAGAAAAAACAACTCATTTGAAATGTGGGGTTGGAGGAGAGCTTTGCGCATACCATGGACTGCGAAAAAGACAAATAATTGGGTGTTAGAACAAATTAAACCAGAACTGTCACTAGAAGCTAAAATGATGAAACTGAGGTTATCATACTTTGGACATAGAACGAGAAGACATGATTCACTAGAAAAGACAATAATGCTGGGAAAAACAGAAGGGAATAGAAAAAGAGGAAGACCAAACAAGAGATAGGTTGCTGATTCATAACGTCGCCATAAGTCATAATCGACTTGAAGGCACATAACAACAACAACATGTATTTCCTATAATAAAGTGAACTTCCTTATTTTCTGCAGCAAAAGTCTCTGTGTGACTGGAACCAAAGGGAAGCCTGCTCATACAGCATTCAACATGCAGTCACCTTCCAGGCTGTGTGCTAGACTCTGCTAAGTTAATTCAACAGGTTGTTAAAGGTTACTTAACCCACGGCGACCCTATGAATAGGGTTTTCATGGTAAGCGGTATTCAGAGGTGGTTTACCATTGCCTTCTTCTGAGGCTGAGAGGCAGTGACTGGCCCAGGGTCACCCACAGTGCTTCATGGCTGTGTGGGGATTTGAACCCTGTAGTCCAACACTCTACCCACTACACCACACTAGCTCTCTTACAATGCTTAGAAGTAGCTTTTTTTACAAATTCATTTAGCATTTATTGTCGTCACCTAGCACTGTCACAAAATAGAGGTACAGTATTTTACAAGGTGAAAAAGTTCTTCCTATTAGAGAACTGCACCCAAAAAATCATTAATTTTATAAGGAAAACATGTCCTATATATATATATGCAGAGCATAATGACAATTCCAGACCTTTCTGCAAAACTTGTTCTCAGCATGGGGACTCTCAACTCCTACAGGTTAAAAAGTTTTCTATTGTCTTGGCATTGCACTTTTTTTTAAAGTCAGGGATTAGTGTCTCCTTTTCCTATAAACAAAAGTCACAGCACTGTGCAGAAATGTTGCTTTAAAATATGTGAAATGTACTGGGGTTTGCCAGCTGAATCTTGTGGTGATGGAACTGCATTGTTTACTTCCATGCACACAAAGTATTTAAGCCATTTAAATGGAGGAACAACCTAGAACCGTATCCTGCAATATGGGAAAGATCATCACCACCGCTATACATATCTTCCTATGGGATCTTTCCACTGGCTCAAAGCCTTAGAGTCTAAGCTTATAACCTCCTTAAAATAATAGATATGAACTTGTGCCCTTCAAAGAACTACACTGCAAGAGGGAAGAAGCAGACAAAGTCACAAAACAAACCCTGCTTGAGAATTTAACAGCAATTTATTCCTATTTTATTATCCAGTAAGACCACACAGTCCTATCTATCCATGAGAGTCTTCCTCCCATTATGAGCAGCAGAAGCATGGGCAATTCTGATTGGGCCCATGGTGTGGGCAAAGTGTTACAGTTCCCCCCCCTTGCTATGGTCCCAATCCTGCTCCCTCCAGGTATTTGTTAGATAAAACAACCACACAGTACCAAATGATAGGACAAGCATAATGTCTAGTGTGGCCCATAGGTTTGGACTTGAACCGTGGAGAGATCTAGTTCAAATCCTGGCTCAGCCACAAGATCTAGTTCAAATCCTTGCTCAGTTTACTGGATGACCATCTCTCATTTGTTGTGGAGATCAAAGGAGATAAAAGCCTTGAGCTCGTTGGAGTAAGACCACAGTAACAATAATTATACTATCATCCTCTAAATCAGGGATAGCCAATGTGGTGTCCTTCAGATGTTGTTGGACTTCAGCTTCCATAAGCCCCAGACAGCATGGCCCATAGTAAGGGATGAGTTGTAGTCCAGCAACTTCTGGAGGGTGCCACATTGGCTACCTCTGCTCTAAGTAAATGCAGAAGTGATATAGGGACATCACCTTTAAGATATTAAAGTTTGTTACTACCCTAAATATGATTAGTTTAAGTCAGGTCTGCACACCTTGTGCCCCCCAAATGAACCCCAATAGCCATTTATGGCAGTTTATCTAAGGCTTAATAAACCTGTTTTTGTGACCTGCCTGAGAATCCAAACATAAAGAAGCTGTCAAGCATTTGGCAGGCCACAGGTAGCAAACCAGCTGTTTAGTTTGGTTGGTAACAAGTTGTGCAGGCCTGCTTGAAGTAGTAACTGCCAATGTATGATTGGCTTCTCACCTCCCACCATGGCTTCTATGCTAGGGTGACTGAAGAGATAATATTTATTTATTTATTTATTTATTTAATTTAGTTTCATTTATAAACCGCCCATAACCAATGGCTCCCTGGGCGGTGTACAACATACAAAGTACAATATAAAATACAAGTGTGCTAAACAATATCAAAAACAACTAAAGCAATTAACACATCAAAATACTTAAAAATATATTAAATATATTTAAAATGTATTTAAAATGCAATTTAAAATGCCTGGGAGAATAGGAAGGTTTTAGCCTGGCGCCGAAAGGATAACAACGTAGGCGCCAGGCGTACCTCCTCAGGGAGACTGTTCCACAATTCGGGGGCCACCACAGAAAAGGCCCTGGATCTTGTCATTACCCTCCGAGCTTCTCGATGACTCGGTACTCGGAGGAGGGCCTTAGATGTCGAACGAAGTGTATGGGTAGATTCATAGCGGGAGAGGCGTTCCATCAGGTATTGCGGGCCCACACCGTGTAGGGCTTTGTAGGTCAATACCAGCACCTTGAATCTGGTCCGGAAACAAATTGGCAGCCAGTGCAAACGAGCCAGAACAGGTGTAATATGTGAGGACCGACTGGTCCTTGTCAATAATCTGGCTGCTGCGTTTTGCACTAGCTGCAGCTTCCGAACCGTCTTCAAGGGCAGCCCCACGTAGAGTGCATTACAGTAGTCCAATCTAGAGGTCACTAGAGCATGAACAACTGAGGCGAGGTCGTCACCGCCAAGATAGGGGCGTAGTTGGGCTACCAGACGAAGATGGTAGAACGCATTCCGAGCCACCGAGGCTACCTGAGCCTCGAGTGACAAGGAAGGATCGAAAAGAACCCCCAAACTACGAACCTGTTCCTTCAGGGGGAGTGTAACCCCATCCAGAACAGGATGAACATCCTCCATCTGTGCGGAAAAGGCACTCACCAACAGCGTCTCAGTCTTATCTGGATTGAGTTTCAGTTTATTAGCTCCCATCCAGTCCATTATCGCAGCTAGGCAATGGTTCAGCACATCAACAACCTCACCTGAGGAAGATGAAAAGGAGTAGTAGAGCTGCGTGTCATCAACGTACTGGTGGCAACGCATTCCAAAACTCCGGATGACCGTACCCAGAGGCTTCATGTAGATGTTGAAAAGCATGGGGGACAGAACCGATCCCTGTGGGACTCCACAATGGAGAGTTCAGGGTATCGAGCAATGCTCCCCAAGCACTACCTTCTGGAGACGATCCGCCAAGTAGGAGTGAAGCCACTGCCAAGCAGTACCCCCAACTCCCAGAGTCTCTCCAGAAGGATACCATGGTCGATGGTATCAAAAGCCGCTGAGAGATCAAGGAGAATCAACAGAGTTACACTCCCCCCGTCCCTCTCCCGACAAAGGTCATCGTACAGGGCGACCAAGGCTGTTTCTGTGCCAAAACCGGGCCTAAAACCGGATTGAAACAGATCTAGATAATCGGTTTCATCCAAGAGCGCCTGGAGCTGGCTGGCAACCACCCGTTCCAAGACCTTGCCCAGAAATGGAACATTCGCTACCGGTCGATAATTGTTCAAATTATCTGGGTCCAAGGACGACCTCTTCAAGAGAAGAGAAGAGAAGAGAAGAAGCAACCATCCATCATCCTTCATTAGTTGTCATACAATGATCTGAGATTCATGTGTTTATATTTGCTGGAAGTGGGGCAAAGCTAATTGTGGTGAATCTCCACACATCAGCTCTCTTACTCAGGCAGAAAACTTTACACAGAGAGGCAGACTGCAAAGTAAAACAGAACTTGATAGCTCTGTCCTTACCAGGCATAAGAACCACTGTAACAGCACAAGCTTGTGCGCTGTTGCTGCATTTGTAGAGATAAATAGGAGATGCAGTCTTGTCCTTGTCACACTGCATAATCAGCCATTTTTCCATGCAATAAACAGCTGGTGGTAATAAACCAGGATAGTATTGAATACACAAGGTGGTCAGAAATGCTCAGCAGAGGTAAGTTGATAATTGCATTATCCAGCAGCAATTACAGAAGCAGATTAATGCATTCTTGGGTGACATTTGGAAGATAACATCTCCAAAGAGGCTATCGGTTGCCAGAATGTAACAGAAACTCAACCATTTAAACATTGCATGTGGATAATTATTATGTAGTTGTGCAATCTGCGTTCACTAATAACTTGCATTGCAGACGACAATGTGCTATCATGACAATCTTAACTTGGAGCCAAAAAATGTTTTAAAATTATAATTACAATGAAATATTATACCTGAGGGAGAATAATTCCACCCTATCTCACCAGAAAAACAAGTCTATAAAAATGTCATACACTGCATTCTATAACCATTTAAAACAACAACAAATTATCTGAAGTATACGAATTCAGTTGTCGGTGTGTCTCATTAAGTCTACTACATATTACTATAATTCCTTGTGTCAGTCACCATGTCCTGAAAGTTCAGACCAAATCTATTCATGCTAATACTATTGTGTGAGCACAGTAACCCATAGTAAATTGCATATTTTAAAGTTAAGCAAAACAAACAAAATGGTAACCACTAAATATGACACATGGACATTTCCATGGGGATGGACTGTTCTCATAGTAGACAAGTTCGACAAGTTCTCCCACTCCCTTTTTTCTTAGAATAGTCATTTGTATGGATATCAGCTGTGAAACCAGCATCCATGTTGAAAGTATGTGTAATCTTAACCCTTGCTACAGATACTAGAACTGTTTTAGAATGTGGATAGTGTTTCATCACAGGGGGTCATACACAGGCATCCCAAAGTAAATCTATTTATGGTCTAACAGATCCTCCGTGGCGCAGAGTGGTAAGCGGTGGTAACGCAGCTGAAAGCTCTGCTCACGGCCGGAGTTCGATTCCAACGGAAGGAGGAAGTCGAATCTCCAGTAAAAGGGGTCGAGGTCCACTCAGCCTTCCATCCACCCGTGGTCAGTAAAATGAGTACCCGGCATACGCTGGGGGGGTAAAGAAAGGCCAGGAAAGCAACTGGCAATCCCACCCCATATATACGGTCTGCCTAGTAAACGTCGCAAGACGTCACCCTAAGAGTCGGAAACGACTTGTACTACAAGTGCGGGGACACCTTCACCTTTTTATGGTCTAATACCAATCTAAGTTCCACATCTGTAAATTTGGCTTCCTTCCTCCTTCTTTGACTTTCCTTATACAGAGACATGCATTTGTTATTCCAGATCTATGGTACAGTAAACTATGTGAACAACACACACACAACACACACAAATTGTGCATCCATAGATGTTGTTGGCTAATTATTATTATTATGAATTACATTTTTACATCACCTCTCATCCTGAAGTATACCAGGGTAGTATAAAAACATTCCCATAAAATACAGTATTACAGATATTAAAACCATGAACCGATAACTACGCCAAAAGCACACACACAAAAAAATAGAATCCTGCAGCAAACAAACCAGTTATTCAGCTCACCCATCCCCAAAGGCCTGAATGAAAACAAAACTTCTTCCCTTGATGTCAGAAAGCTGACAATGTGGGAGGGGCAGCTACACCTCCAATGGGAGGTAGTTCCACATCTAGGGTGCCACAATAGGGAAGGTCCTACTCTGCATTACCACAAAATGAATTTCAGCTGCCAACAGGCCTACAAGCAAGGACTTCCCTGCAGATCTTCACGCTTGGGCTGGCATATAGTGGGAGAGGTACTCCTTCAAGGACTTGGGTCCCAAGGGCAGGGCTTTATACACCAAAGTCCACACCTTAAATTGGGTATGGTAGCAAGCCAGCAACTAGTACAGCTCTTTAGGGATCTGTGAAATAGGATCCCTACTTGCTGCACTGCTCAAAAGCCTATCAACAGCATTTTGCATGAGCTGCAGCTTCCAGCTCATCTGCAAGCGCAGTCCCATGTAGAGTGTATTGCATTAAGCATGAGGTTGCCAGAGCACTGACTACCATGGCCAGGCTATCTCAGTCCATGAAGGGATGTAGCTGGTAAACTAGCCACAGCAAGAAGCAAGCACTACTTGCCACTGAAGCAACCTGACCTTCAAGTGACAATGTTTGTTACAGGAATGGCCCCAAGCTACAAACCTGTATTTTCACAGGAGTGCAATACAGGGCACCTACTCAACTCCCACCCACCATCAGCAGTTCCATCTTGATTCAACCTCAATTTACGGGCCCTCATTCAGTCCTCTCCTGCCTCCAAACTCTGATCTAAGCCTCTGAAGGCGCCTCTCCTGATTGAAGTGACCAAATCTGGTTGAGATTTTATTATCAGAAGACATTATTTTTCAGATGAGCAAATGGAGGTCACCTTTGCATAAGGGATTCATCATTTACTGCAGAAGGGGCCATGGGCCATTCTGCATGTATGTTCCACTGTGTGCAAACTGTCCCCCAAAACGGAATTGGCTCAGAGAGCCTGGGAACACGGGAATTCTGTATATGTATGAAATTGGCCCAAGAGTGCACTTTCCATTACAGCAGATATTCAGTTACTCAGACAACTAAAGTGTAAGAAGAGGAGTTTTTTACATTTGAAGTTCGATTAATGCTTATTAAAATACAAAATGCCATTTAGAAGGGCTGAAACCCACCACTGTCTTATTGCAGATGGGTAAAAGAGCTAATTATTTTGTTGGACATGGATTGACTTCAGTGCAGCTAATACAGTACATTAACCTTAATGTTACAATTAGTACTCTCCCATCCTGTTAAAAATTTCTTAGCTACACACCTACACTGACTGATGGCTTTTAAGCCATGCCCCACAGATCTCTGCATTTACATGCACTATGACCCACATTCTAGAACTCAGAAACTATAACAAAGACTACAGACAAAAACTATAACAAACTGGACAAAGACTCTGGAGAGATCTTTATCAAGCTTGTACTTAATTATTATGAAGGGGCCATATGGAACTAATTTTGCATAATTTTCATTTTCAGACAGGCCAGCTCAGCTAGAATCATAAAGACACTGCCTAGGGTAATTATTATCACAGTCATCTACCAAACTATGCAGTCTTTGCTCATGTCATGTTGACTGGTGCACACTAACTCACACATGTGGCATACAATTGATTTCAGTTGCTTTACTTCTGTGTGGGATAATGAACTCAGTGCTTACATTAAACAACAAAAAACTGACACAGCAACAGACATGATGGGAAAACAGATTAAATTAATGGGGGTTGAGTTAAGAAACCATGAGAAAAGTAAGGGTGCCAGAATTATAGCAATGACAGTCACGTCTCAGATTATTGAAAAAGTAAGATCTGAAAAGTAACCAAGGCAGCAAGAGATTTGTGTTAAAAACTAATTCATTAAACCTAAATCTGTCTTGAATATTAAACATAGTTAAGGGAGTTCAGCCAAAAAATCCCTGAGAGGCAGGGACACAAGCACCTTTAAATACCTGAAAAACTGTTTCTGTTTACAATTGTCAGTGTGGGGTACATATTGATTTCAAAAATAACTCACTTTCTTTGAAGGTAAACTGTTATTTATTTTTATTACATTTGTATCCTGCTATTCCACCAAGCAACTTAGGTTAGTGTAATGGCATTAATCTTGTCTTATCCTCACAAGAACCCTGTGAGGTAGGTTAGGTTGAGAGAAAGTGACTAATCTAAGGTATGTCAGTGAGGTTCATGGCTGAGCTAGGATTTGAACCCAGCTGCCTCTGATCCAAGTTTGACACTCTACCCATTGCACAACACTATCTCTCTCATGACAGCATGTAAATACTCCATACATTGCAAGGATATTTAATTTATAATATAATTTATTTGAGGTTAATCTATTTTTAATTAGTAAACTTAGATTTATTCTTTCGTCTCCCAGATAATGGCATGACAGATATTCAACTAGCTCTTATATAAGCAATTCAGGAAAGGTTATTGGCTTGGCAATATCAAATTACTTCCGAGCCAACCCAGAGGAAGAAACAAGAGACTTGCTGACTACTTGCTATCATAAAGGCATCTTCAAAGTGTCTCATAGCATAGCCGTGTGTTGTTGTTTATGAGGCGAGGACGTTCTTTCTATCCTTATCTGAAACTTAGAAAACTACCTTAAGCACTGTTTCTCCACCAGCCCCCCAAAATAGTGTACAAATCTATATTTGGATTTGTCAAAGATAAATAAGTAGCTGCAATCTAAAAGTTTCAGGAGCTTGCATCCATTTCCTTTATTGCTTTCCTTGAATAAATTGCCATTTTTTTAACAGATTAAATAGCTTTCTACCAATGTACTAATCTGTCAATTATCTAATTTAAAAATACCAAAGGGGTAGCAAAAAGAAAAAAGTGGCATTTTAAAGGCTAACAGATTTATTGGCCTGATTCACATTCAACAACATGGCTTAGCATTACTAAGGATGCGCTGTGGTGAGCCTCAGACTTGCGCACTCCCCCTAAACCCCTCCAGCCTGGTCACTAGGAGGCAATAAGAAACTTCTGCTTCTGTTTTGATTAACCACAGTTTAGTGTTAAATTAAACTACAGTTTAGTGAACACTGAACTGTGGTTAATCTTAACTAAGTTTAGTGAAAACAAGACAGCTTCATAATACTAACCCACTGGGCGAATGCAGCCATTGTGTTATAAACTTTCATTGACTAGAGTCCCCTTCCTCAGCAGCATGGAATGTTAATTCAATTGGCAGCTATATATGCACAAAATGGTAATGAAGTGCAGTCTCTGATACTTCTATGCAAAAGAATAAGCAGGAGTCCACATGTGCCCTTTCCATTTTATCCCTGGAACACACTTTCAATTCAGGCAAAATGCCCCCACCTTCAAAAAGGGGGATCTCTCAGACGTTGCCACATGTCTCTATGAAACTCAATGCCATAGGGACAACTTCTCAATTATCCAATTATCCATCTGCCTCTGGAGTAGCAAACACTAATTAGCCAGCCAAAACTTGCAGACCTCTGGAACTCAGGGAACTGCACAAAAGTACCCATAAATCAAATTCTATTATCCTTAGTCTGGCTACTCTGATTCTACTGTCATGATCTGCCTTAAACTTACTTTGTTCCTCTATGTTAAATGCTAATGAGGGTGGGACAAAAAGTCAACAGCACATCTGGCAAAAACTCTCCTGCAAGAACTGTGCCTTTGTCAGCAGTGAGAGCCAGGAAGAGGCCCTTACCTCAGCATGTCTAAGGCATTTAATAGACAGGAGAGCCTTTAGAATAGAAATACTAAGCTAAAAGGCCCAGGGGTCTGCTTGTAAAGACAGCTTCACAGATTCCAGGTGCTCATCAAGGGGGTCAGGCAAAAGAACCTACTAGTTGTTTGTTTATTATTAGCATTTACACTTCACCCATAGGTCCCAGAGTGGGTTACAACAACCTATGTGGAATAGGGTTGTCAGGTTGAAAGCATCCCAAAACCTGAGATGTCATGGGGCGGGTCCTAGTGATGTCACATGGTGGGCCCTAGTGACATCATGGGGCGGGCCCTAGTGACATCATAAAGCATGATACATTAAGTATCAACCACAGTTGCTTGGAGCATACCATTGCATACCAGTTGCTTGGAGCAAAAAAAACGCCTTTCCTGTCCAAAACACCTTCTCTTGACTTCTGTGCCAGAACCCAGTAAATTCTTTGCAAACTTCAAGAGATGGACACCTAGGGATATTGGGAGGGGTGTGTGGAGAGAGGGAGGGAGGGAGGGAGGGGTGTGTGGAGAGAAGGAGGGAGGGGTGTGTGGAGAGAGGGAGGGAGGGGGAGAGAGGGAGGGAGGGAGGGGGAGGGGGAGAGAGAGAGGGAGGGGGAGAGAGAGAGAGAGGTTCTCTCAAGGACAGATCTGTCCTGTTTACTTGCCGCCCTGGGCTCCTGCTGGGAGGAAGGGCAGGATATAACAACAACAACAATAATAACAATAACAACAAAACAACAACAATAATAATAAATGAACATTAACACTAGCTCCACTAAATAATATAAATTAATGAATTATTTAAATCACTCATTGCATCTTAGAGGAATACAGGAGCATGAAATATGGTCTATCCAGATAATAAATCCAATCTCTTGCACAAATACCTAGAAGTTCAGATTTGATGAAGATCAAAGTATTGCAGGAATTATTTTAGGTAACTGTGATAATCCTTAGGAGAAATAGTTCTTTCACTATACACACCACGTTGTACATTCCCATTACCCTCTGCTTAAGCCAATAACATTTTTCTAAATCCTGTGATGTTAAAATCTAAAGCTCTCCTATAAAATTTTACATTTTATAAATGATATATTATAGATTAATTACAGAACTTCTGAAATATATTTTCCTTATCCTGGAAGCACTAGTTAGTCTCATTTAAAAAACCCTCCACTTTTTACATTTTCTAGGTTTATTCACTCTCTCACACATGCTTCTTATTTTAAAATGTGTTGTCCTGGAGTGCTCCAAGCACTAGAGGCCTAAACCCAAGTATGGAACACATCTCTTCTAGTCTAGCACCGGAAAGCACACCAGGGCAGTTGTTCCACAGAGTCTACAAACCTATAATAATTATAGATATGCCATGCATTAATTAGTGCATGGTGTGTGCACATCACCAGCGGCATCTTAAGGCAAAAGGAGGGGCCATGTACCTGAGCCTCAGTGTATGAGGTGCAGTCAATGAAGGGGTGGCATAGGGAGCTGCCTGCCATCAAGTCAAACCATTGGGTACATCTATCTCTGTACTGCCTACACTGACTGGCAGCAGCTCTCCTGCGTTTCAGGCAGGGAGTCTTCCCAAGCCCCAGCTGAAGGTGAACCTGGGACCTTCTACATACGAAACAGGTGCTCTGCCCACTCAGCCACAGTCCTTCCCCAGGGAATGTGTGGAGTTCTGGAGGGGGGAGAGGATGCCAGGGGTGGCTCAAGGCATGTTTGAGGGAGAAGGGAAACTGGGGGAAGGGGGGCTCTTTTGGCAGGAGCCCAAACTGAAGTCAACCTGCAAGAAGGTGTGGCATGAGGGGGTGCCCACCTGCATTGACCCAAGTGTGTGAGGAGGGTTTGGTTCAGTTTTGTTTTTTGTGACGGGGGTGTTTGGGAGATTATTAGAGGGTGGTTAATCCAGGCAGCGCCCTATCTGTTGGTGTTTGCTCTGGCAGACATACACTGGCGTACCCGTCCGTAGTCACTCCCTTGCTTTGCACCGTGCCAAGAATAACACAACATACGTGTAGAAATATACAGTCTTTTATCAGCAGAATAACATAAAGCAGTTCCAGCATCGAATACACGAGTTACATAGTCCGTCTTTCTCCTCTTTACTTCCCCTCACAAAAAACACATCCTTTTCTTTTCCTGTCTTTATAGCCCATCACAGTCATTTAGTCATTAGGTGATTTAGGGTCTGCACCTGTATCGCCTGAGAGTTTTGATTTACTCTTTACTGTCAGTTAACCCTTTCATGGCTGGTTTTCCTTCTTTGTGCAATGTACATGCTAACAGCCCCTCCTCATTTCACACAGAATGAATACATGCACGTCTTATATCATACATTATACATCATACATGCCTAATAGTTGTACAAGTTTTTCATGTTTGTCAGCACACAGTGGTTTTGTCAGGACATCTGCTACCATTTTACCCATTTCACAATAGCGGATATCAACATGGCCTTGTTGTACACAGTCTTTTAGGTGGTGGTATCTAACACTCACATGTTTCGTTTTTCTGGTGCCACCTTCTGCCAACGCCAATCGTATACAGGCTTGATTGTCCTCATATATAACAAATGGTTTCTGTACATTTAGACAGGCATCTCGAAGCAACTGTTCATACCACAATAGTTCATTGCAGGCTGTTGATAGACTTATGTATTCCGCTTCTGTACTTGATATTGCAACAACATTCTGCTTTACGCTACACCAGTCTATCAATGACCCTTGAAACATTATTGCTACTCCTGATGTCGATTTTCTACAAGTCTCATCAGACGCATGATCTGCATCGGTATAACATACTATGCCATCCCTTTTGCTGGCGGATAAAAGTAGACACTTGGTGGCGGTGCCTTTTAGATATCTCAGTATTCTTTTTATGCCTTCCCAGTCATGCTGGGTTGGGTGTTCTACCTTTCTGCTGAGGATACTGACCGCGTTACATATATCTGGTCTCGTCACTTTTGCTATGTACAGTAACCTTCCAATAATGCTTCTATACAGTTTTGGTTCTTTACATGCCTCGCTTTCATGCTCTCTCTGGAAATCCACTAGCACTGGCGTTCTCACTGGTTTACAGTCTGCCATGCCACAGTCTTGTAGGAGCTGTTTTATTTTGTTTGTTTGGTGGAGCATAAAGCTGCCGTCATCTTTCCTCACTATCTCTGTGCCTAAATAGTGGGTTACTGGCCCAAGGCATGTCATGTCAACATGTCGCTTTAATTGATCATAAAATTCCTCTTGCTCTCTGTCTGTATAACAAAAGTACAGGATATTGTCTACGAATACAAGACAGTATACAGTTTCAGTTTGCTGTTGTACATACAAACAAGGATCAGCAACACTCTTTTTGAATCCTATTGACTCCGATACCTTATTAAGTTTGGTGTGCCAACACCTGGCACTTTGCTTGAGACCATATATTGACTTATGCAGTTTACATACTAGTTCAGGATTCTGCACAAAACCAGGGGGTTGCTCCATAAATAAAGATTCTTCTAATTCACCATAAAGAAACGCAGTTTTAATGTCATAGTGGTATACCTGCATGTTCTGTGTTGCAGCAACTTTCAACATTAGTCTTATGGTCTCATGTCTGACTACGGGCGCAAATACAGCGTCAAAATCCTCTCCATACTTTTGATTGAATCCCTTAGCCACCAGCCGTGCTCTGTACCTTTCCACCTCCCCCTTTACTATTTTCTTAATTTTATATAACCATTTGCAACCAATGGCTTTCCTATTTGGAGGTAGCTGTGCTAAAGTCCACGTCGCGTTTTTGTTCATGGTGCTTATCTCTTCCTCCATGGCTATTTGCCACTTTTGGGCTTCCTTGGGGGACAGTTTGCTTACATCAGCATAAGAAGACGGTTCTACCTGAGTACACAACACTTTTGTCACACCTATCTTAAATCTGTCAGGTGGTTTGCCAAGATTAGCCCTTTCTGACCTCCTCAGCTCTGGTTCTGGGTGAACCTTTTCGTCTGTACCCTCTTGTTCAGACACATCCGCTTCCCCTTCTTCTTCTTCCTGCTTAATGTCAAAACCTTGGTCAGAACCCTTCCCTTGTGGGATTGCGTCCACTGTTTCTTGCATTTTGTCACTAGGGGTACTGAGGTTTACGTCTACAAAACGTCCTATGTTCTGCCAATCTTGCTCATGTGTTTTGACACTTCTGCTCACTACCACCCTTCTTTCGGTTGGCAACCACACCCTATAGTAAGCCTTTTCGAATCCTAATAAAATACCCTTTTTTGCTCTGGGTGCTTGCTTTCCTTTTCTTTGTGCTTTTGGCACGTGTACCCAGCACTCAGACCCGAACGCTTTTATGTGCTCTAACCTTGGTTTTACTCCATGGAATCTTTCGAATGGAGTAGACAGCACAGCACTAGAAAACAACCTTTGTATATAAGTCGCATAAACAATGCATTCACCCCCAAAAGCCGGAGATAATGGTGAATCATTTAGCATAGCTCTCACCATGTCCTGAATATATCTGTTCCTTCTATCTGCGGTTCCGTTTTGATGTGGGGAAAATGGTGCGGTTAACGCATGCTTTTTCCCTGTTGTGGTTAGATATGTTTCAAACGTATGCGAGGTAAACTCACCTCCTCTATCAGTTAACACCTCGGCTATGCTCGTGTGATATTTTGCCTCAGCCCACCTTACAAAATGCCTGAACTTCTTTTCTGCCTCCCCTTTGTGTTTCAACAAGTACACAAAACAAAAACGGGAATAGTCATCCACGAGCAACATATAAAATCTGGCGCCACCTAGTGTTTTTCGGAATGGACCGGCGAGATCCATATGTACCAGCTCTAAAACTCTTTTAGTGTTTAGTGTTTTATGTTGATAGGTGCGGCTACTGATTTATGTTCGTGGCATATATCGCAGTCTACAAACGTAGCACAGGGTTTAATCCTTAAATCAGCACTGTATCTTGGCATTTTGCTTATGGTGCTGAAACCTGCATGCCCAAGCCTCCTATGGTATAGATGTATGCATTTATCATGGGGGGGTTGTTCTCTATAGTGCTTACCACAGCTTCTGAGGTTTGTGTTATAACATATAAAGCATCTTCTAATACGCCTACTGCATATACCTTATCTGCCTTTGTTATTTCACATGTGCCTTTTCTGAACAGGTCTGCATATTCCATTACATTTAATGTGGACACAGACATGAGGTTATTCTCTAATTGGAGCACAAACAGAATGTTCGTAACAGTTATTTTTAGGCATTTTACAAATACAGTCCCCTTCCCTTTTACCTCCCTATTGGTTCCATCAGCAAGTACGACATGTCCACATGCAGGGGACAGTGATTGAAACAACTTCTTGTCTTTTGCTAGAAAATGGGTAGCCCCTGAGTCAGCCACCCAGGAAGTTCCAGTTTTCTCCTCTGGTTTCTTAACGCTGGCTTTGACCACGTGAACAGAGAACGGCTCCTTTCGCTGCCGACCTCTTCCTGCCACATTAAGAGTCCCTCTTATCACTGGGCAATTTTTCTTTATGTGTTTTTCGGACGCACAACGAAAACACCATCGCGCACCATATAATCTTGACTCGCCTTCCCTCTGCTTTCCTGACATTTCTCCGCTGCGCTGCATGCTTACTGCGGAACAATTCTGCTCTTGTCTTCTATCCCATTCTTGTAAGAGCTTTCCCGTCACATAGTCCAGGGTTAATTCAGTCTCAGTCATGGCTTCCATTGCACACACAATAGTGTCCCACGAAGCATCCAAAGAAGACAATATAATATATACCTGCTGCTGGGGTGTACGATCCACATCTCTTTCCTGCAGTTCCACGAAAAGCCCTTTCATTGTCTGCAGATGTGCAGGCATAGTTACCCCTTCGCTTAAACGTGTTTGATACAGCCGTCTCGCCAAATAAACTCTACTGCCAGCAGTTTTTCTCACGTAAACATTCTTTAGAGCAGACCAGACTTCTTTTGCTGTAACCAGCCCTCTTACCAACAGCATCTGGCTATTCTCCAAACCCAAAATAATGGTCGCTCTCGCTTTTTCATCTTTGCAAAGCCATTCCGGAGAAGGGGGGTCAGTGGGGGGATCACTTTTGACGGACACCCACAACTCTTCCCGGCGTAATAACATCTCCATCTTTACCTTCCAACTCGTATAGTTCGTGTCATTCAGCCTTTCCAGCGGCATTGCTGAACTCAGGGATACAGCCATCACGTTCTGGCGTTTACCAAACACGCTGTCCACTTGTGCTTGCCTTGGTCTGGATTCCTCTCTGCACCTCATCTGCTCTTTGCAGTCTGGGCCCATAACCCTTGTTGGTGTTTGCTCTGGCAGACATACGCTGGCGTACCCGAGCGTAGTCACTCTCTTGCTTTGCACCGTGCCAAGAATAACACAACGTACGTGTAGAAATATACAGTCTTTTATCAGCAGAATAACATAAAGCAGTTCCAGCATCGAATACACGAGTTACACAGTCTGTCTTTCTCCTCTTTACTTCCCCTCACAAAAAACACATCCTTTTCTTTTCCTGTCTTTATAGCCCATCACGGTCATTTAATCATTAGGTGATTTAGGGTCTGCACCTGTATCGCCTGAGGGTTTTGATTTACTCTTTACTGTCAGTTAACCCTTTCATGGCTGGTTTTCCTTCTTTGTGAAATGTACATGCTAACACTATCAGCCCTGGGGAGGGAGCAGCACCAGGGATCAAGGGTGGCTCTCTAGTCCTCATGGAGGATGGTGGGTTAAGAACCTAAGAAGAGCCCTGCAGTGCTGGATCAGGCCAACATGGGCTCATCTACTCCAGCACATCCTTTTCTCACAGTGGCTGACCAGCTGCGGGGCCCCTGTGCTCCCCTTCTGTAATCCGCGGCAGGATAGCAGGGCAGAAGCTTCAGAGCTGCCCACCATTCTCCCGCTTCACCTACCTTTCTCTCTGCTATTTTTTGCAGCGCACACAGGTTTGCCATCAATTAAGATGGCGGCCGAGGTTTCCCTAAGGGGCTGAAGCCTCTGCCGCCATCTTGGTTGATGGCAGCAATATGAACGTGTAGCACACATGCATGCCACCAACGAAGATGGTGGCAGAGGCTTCAGACCCTTAGGGAAACCTCGGCCGCCATCTTGATTGATGGCAAACCTGTGCGTGCTGCAAAAAACAGCAAAGAGAAAGGTAAGTAGAGCGGGGGAATGGCGGGGGCTTGGGATCTGCTGCCCTGAGGCCAGCCCTGCTGGGTGGCCATGCCACACCATGCCAAAAACCGGAGATCAAGGGACAGGGTGTGTGGTCTGGCCGGAAAGCCAGAAAACACCCTCGAAGCCAGAGACTACGGCTGAAAACTGGAGATCTGGTAACTCTGATGTGGAACCTTAACTGGGTTGTGTTAGTGCTCATGGGGCCGCCATTTGAACCCTTGGCTGCATGCGAGTTGAAGCTCCTTACTCTCAAAATGGTGTTCCGGGTAGTCATCATATCAACCCTTAGGGTGTCTGAAATTAGGGCTTCATCATTGCACACTCAGTTGTGTATTTTCCATTGGGACAAAGTTGTCCTCAGGATGGATTCCTCGTTCATCCCTAAAGTTAACTCGCTGTTTCATAGGTCCCAAAATATGGTTCTCCTGTCCTTCTGCCTAATCTCCTAAGGAAAAGTCCTGGCACACCTTGGATATTCCTAGGGCACTCTGGTTTTATCTTGACAGGACTTTGGTTTTCTAGAAATCAGAGGCGTTATTTGTCTCATGGAGGGAGGATTGCCTGGGTGGAAGGTCTCTTCTTGGTTGATCTCATGCTGGCTTATTAAAGATACCATAGTTCAGGCTAGGGAGGCAATCTATTGGCCAGTGTGCCACTTTCAAAGCATTTGTCATCCTAACAGGCGATATCAATTCATGTTCGTTCTTTGTCCGCTGTCCACTGCTTTTTCTGGTCTTTTTTCCCTCCCCCAAAATATTGATATTAATATCAGTATTTTCTTTCACAATATAGACATTTTGAAATATTGATAAATGAAAAACCCAACATTTTTGAAATACTGATAATTTTAAATAAAATATTGATAATTTGAAAGAAATAAAATATTGATAAAGGAAAGAGGCTTTGCCTCCTCTGCCTCTGCTGTGACTGATGCTGGTTAGTTTTCACATTAGCAAACAGAGATAGACTGCTTTCCTTTTGGAAAGGAGAGGAAAGCACGTTTCAGTGCCCTCCACCTCCTCCTCGGCAAGCCCTGAGTTCTTAACATGGGTGAGCCCTGGCTTGCTTGCTTCCACTTGGAGGTTGGATTATTCTAGTGGAGGGGGGTGGTACGTACACACACACACACACACACACACACACACACAAGAGAGAGAGAGAGAGAGAGAGGGAGAGGGAGAGAGAGAGAGAGAGAGATGTACTGCTGTGATGTGATATCTATCTATCTATGTATCAATCAATCAATCGATATAGTTTTTTTTTTTAGGGAATATTCAAGTGGGGAAAAATCTGGTGTCAGAGGAAAGCCACTGAAGTTTGGAGCAAACAGGATCACTCTGCAAAGATGGATAATATGCAGGCCATCGAAAAATCCAGTGCTAAATCCAAATTCAGCAGAATTCTCACCCATCCCTAGTTCAGGCTTACCAGGTCTTGAGGAAGCCTCCGCCAGGGCCACTAACAGCTCACTTTCTTAGAAGGGCTTGCACTTCAGCTATGTTTACAGGATGTTTTTTCCATCCTGGACATTTGCAGGGCAACTACATGGGCATCCTCGCCCAAGATCAATGCCTGGATGTCTGCTGATGGAGCATTTAGATGGAAAGATTTGCAAAGAATCATTCAGACATTACCTTCTGTTCCTAAATCCCGCCTTGGAAGTCAACACTCTGGCATATCTCAAGCGGTATGAATGCGCTCCAGGAACCTCTGGGAAAAATGTGAATTCTTACCGTGAATGTCTATTCTCAGGGTTCCTGGATGGCATAGCCCCACTTCTGCATTCTGGCTTTGAGTCATGCCTGTGTAAGTGGCTTCTGCATGTGGGGCAGTAGTCCGGGCCTCCTGGGGATTTCCTGGCATGTTCTTTCCTGCTGTCTTTTTCATGTTACTGTTTTATTCATGTGGTCTCAGTTTGCTGCTTAGACTGTTCCTTATTTAAAATCCTCATAGCTCTGTCAAAGCCTGTTGGGCCATGTTGTCCTGCTTTGTTGACAGAGTCTTCATGGGGTTTGAGGAGTAGGCCTTGCTCTGCCAGCTGGTCTGGAGGTGGGATAGCCCTTCTCCCCTGGGTGAGGACATTTGAAGAAAGGACCCTGCCAACGGGAGGTGCCATTCTAAGAACTATGAATGCCATCCAGCAACCTCTGGGGAATTCATAACTTACCTTCATATCAAAGTCACTTTGCAAAATCATACTCCTTCTGGGTACTTATTAAAATGAGTTTAAACATACAATAATGCAGAGCAATGTGGAAACAGCAACAGAAAAGTTAAATAAAACTAATCAGTATGTGGGCCTTATCACAGAGTTCAAAGAAAGTTGATGATAGGGTATCTTTACCTAATTATTTTGTCAAACTGCACATGAAGAATAATTAAAAGGGTTTGAAAATGATCTCTTCCTCCATCACATCATAATAAAACCTTTGTGACAAAATGTACCAAGAGTGTACAACTGTCCCTCGGCAAACTGTCTAATTCCCAGACTACCATGTCACAAATCTTTTAAAATCCTGAAGACGTCCCCCCCCCCCAAAAAAAACCTGCAGGTGACTTACTGCATTGGCTTCATTCCTCAATGCTGGCTCTGAAACAAAAATTCTACTACTGAAGAAGGAAGGATTGAAACCCAAGATAACTTTTAAGAATAAGGCTGACCTCATATCACCATTCTCTACTGTTCAACATGAGGATATCAGGTTCCTGGAAACATTGTTGTGAACATGAGACTGAGGTTTTACCATCCATCAGCAGGAAATCAACATTTTAAAGAAGCAAATTAATGTATAAGGAATGTGCTTTGATTATATCACCAGAAAAGAAATCTAGGCATTTGAAAATAAAATGACTGGTGCTGAACTGATGTTGTTCATGTCAATCCAATTATGATCTAGTGCTAACACAGGAGGGAAAACACTACTTGTACACAGACATTTTTTTGCAAATCCTTATGCAACTTTATTTTGCATAGTTTCACATTTTTATCTTGGGGTCTGAACAAAAAGAAATGTCCCTAAGATGTCAATTTTCTACTTCAGAAGTCTGTGTTATTTGCTTCCTGGGGCAAATAGGAGCAGCAAGTGAGGGAGGGCATTTTGTTGGAGAAATGGCATGGAGATACATCTAAATTTGATTACCCAAATCATATTTATTTAGTTATTATATTTATGTATTGTTCTATAACAGGGATAGGGAATCTGTGGCCCTCCAGATGTTGTTGAACTACAACTCCCATCAACCCTAGCCAGCGGGGCCAATGGTCAGGGATGATGGGAGTTGTAGTCCAACAACATATGGATGGCCACAGGTTTCCCATCCCTCTTTAACATTGTTCTTGGAGCGACAAACAAATAAAATAACAGCTTAGCAAAATAGGAGCATAGGAAGTGGTCAGACTAACCACTGGTCAGACTAACTCACTATTGTCAACACTGACTGGCAATGGCTTGCAAAGGCTTTAGGAAGGGGTCTCTCCCAGTCCTATCTGGAGTTGCTAGGGACTGAACCTGAGACCTGCATGCAACAGTAATAATTAGTCAATGATCCCTGATTTTTAATTTTTACAGTTTTTATTGCATATCATGTTGTTGTAAACCGCCTTGATTTTTTTTAGTGAATAGCAGCATACAAATATTTTTATAAATATATAAATGAATAAACAGGTCCCAGGTTCAATATCTGGCATCTCTAAGTAGAGCTGGAAAGAGCTAAAACCCTAGAGAACCACTGCCAGTCAGTGACAGCAATACTGAGCTTGATGGAACCGTGATTTGACTTCATATAAGGCAGCTTCCTACAGCTGGTATAGCACAGTGGGGAGGAGAGCCTGGCTGAGAGTCCAGAGTCTGTGAGTTCAAATCCCCACTTGTGTCTCCTGGGTGTCAAGGGCCAGCTAAAGATCAGCCCCACAGTGAGTGGTTCAGGGGTTACGTGCCCTGTCACCTGTGCAGCCGTGGGCAAGCTGCAGAGTCCCAAGGAGCCCAGTTGCCCCCCAGCTGGCAGTTGTGGACAAGGCAGGGGCTGGCTTGTGCAGCTGTGGCAAGCTGAGCAGGCCCTAGCCAGCTGGGGAGGACTAGCCTCAGAGGGAGGCAATGGTAAACCCCCCTCTGAATACCGCTTACCATGAAATTCCCTATTCATAGAGTCGCCATCATTTGGGATCGACTTGAAGGCAGTCCATTTCCATTTTTCAACGCAGCTTCCTATGTTTTTAACTTCCCTTGAAGCTAAACTTAATATGCTAAAAGGTTTTCCCAAAGTTGTGGTTCTTAGTCAGATGAAAGAGTCTAAGGCTTTCAGAGTTTATCACTTCAAAGGTATGGACAGAAAGGGAAGAGTACATGTCTTGGCAAGGGACATGTCTTTTGCATTTCACATGCACCTTGTATAAGTGGTTTCCAGAACAAAGGAAAAGGTGATAACTACTTAGAGTCCACATTTCCCATGAGACTTGCTCTTCTTGTCTTTATGGGGGCAGCTTGATTTCACAGACGGCTTTTTGGACCCAGAAAATAATTAAAAACAAAACTGACACATTCCTGTTCTCACATAGTATAAGATTATCACCCTGCCCCCATATGTTACAGTGCTCTTGTGAGTGACTCCCTCACATGAGCTATTAGCTGAAAAAGTAAGTCAACACAGGTATTTGAAATGTAGTACTCAGAGCAAATTTGTGCTTTGAGACACCTTCTCCTTGCTTCAGAGTTTGGAGAACAATTCTAGGATGTAAACTGGCAGCTAACAAATAATGGTAAAGCAATGATCTTGACAACACATGTTCCTAGCACATATTCTTTGAAGTGTAAAATGAATCTAGCTTTGCACTGTTGGAAAGCACCCTATAGATGTTTTAAATGAATAAAAACCCAACATTTTACAGTGCAATTGCAAAGCGCAGGGCAACTGGAACCTCTTGAGTTCAGTAGGACTTACACATGCTCTGCCTTCCTAAAAATTCCGGTCCTTATCCACATGGTATAAAACGATTAATTTTTAATCTTTATAAAGCACTTGGTCTCTTTTTTAAGATGTTTATAAATGCAAGAGAAAATTATGATTGGCAAGGATTGGATTTCAAGAAGGCATCATATTTTTTAGATTTAAGTGTAAATGAAAAAAATTATAGAGTATAAGCCATGAAGCTATTTCGCAAATCTCCCTAAAACTATGCTTTCAGATGGACTCTGTTTTGCGGTTTTCAGTATTTGCCTATTTCTGTAGAACTGCTTCCTCTTTGCCCCCCAGGTGATAATCTACTGCTCTCTATGTGAACCAAGATAATAGTTACAAAGTCAGCTTTTCAGATGCATTGATAGTGCAGTCTTCCTAAATCTCTGAAACCACCATGCCATCCTAGTTCTCCCCTAACGCATTTCCAGTGGTTATTTGTCAATATTAAACTTTCTGACATAGATTTCTTGACTATCATAATCCTTTAGAGGCACAGCACTGCTTCTGTACCATGTACAATACCTAAGCAACTGTTAGTGTTAAATCAGTCACTGTAAAGAGCTACACATTGTAAAATGTCCTCACGCTACTGAACATCTATATTTTGCAGCACTGTAGTTTTGCTAAACTGGCTGCTTTGCAAAAGCACCTTGAGAAACAAGGACAAATATTATAGGAAAAGTACTCATGAGCACATAATACTTGAACTTTCCTTTTTTCTTTGGAGATTGCAATGTCCTTCATTACGTCTCTCTCTCAATTCTCACATCTGTTAAAAGGTGTCCCCCTTTACTACCTTTCTTGCAGAATGCTTCCCAGCATTACACAAATTGGGTAGCTTTGTATTTTGAGCCCACTGTTCTTGGGGCCCATCAATACATACCTTGAAAATCCACATTTTTGCTATTTGATTGGGTTTGGCTCATCATCATCTTCACCACCACCACCACCAATTACATTTATATCTTGCCTTTCCTCCAAAGATCTCACAGAGCTGTACATGGTTTCCCCCCTCACTTAACCTCGCAACAATCCCATAAGTTAAGTTAGACCGAGAGATGGTGACTTGCCCAAGATCAACCGTGAACTTCCTGAGTGAGGATTTGAAGTCTGATCTCCCAGATTCTAGTCCAATGCTCTAAACACTGCCCCACTGGCTCTCTCAATATTATTTCTAAACCCACCTCCCACATTATCCTTCTTTATTCACACTTAGGAATTCTGGAATTCTGCCCAATTTGGATTGGTATAGAGTTTTCCATTAATTTGCTTATTCCCTAAAGTTGCGGATCAGATTTTTATGTTCCTATTTTCTGAGGTAATTTTCAAAAACAGTTTTTTAAACAAAAAACCAGCCTCTAAAATATTGATGTTAAGAACGACAATGTTATTGGTTTCCTTTCATCTATTGAAATTTCCTTTAAAATTATCAATATTTCCTTTAAAAAATCAATAACAACTTTTTTTTGTGAGGGAATTTGCCACTGCTTTTACCAATCTTTTTTCCCCCTGAATTGACACCAGCTGGTTAGGCCGATGGACTGCTTTCAAAGTAGCACTGGCAACAGATCCCATCCCTATTCACACTTATAGCAGATCAGCTGGAAAACAGATGAAGATGCACCTCTGCACAGTAGAAACAGCATGATAGCAGTCTGAAGGGTAATATAAACTTGCAGTTGTAACTTGGGGTCTTTATCGAAAGTAAATAATACTTGTAATATTAACGGTGAAACCACACACTACAAAGCAAACTGGGGGGGGCATTCCCAACTCTGTGTTGCAACACTATTGTAAGAGGTAGGGGCATTTGCACGGGCAAATCAGCAAATGGGAAAAGAGCTTAAACCATGCAAAACATTTCTGGGGATGGGGGCTCACAGGAGAGAATCAGTGGGTACAGGAAAGTGAAAACAGTGTCTACCGATTGCTCACCCTGACCTTGCATTAGCATTAATAAGCAGACACATATTTGGAAAGCTGTTCTATACTAAGCCAAGCCTAGAATGTTACCCCATTAAGAGAAGACAGCAAAGTGAGTGAGCAAACCACAGCCAGTACATATGTCACTGGTGTCCACTTTTCTTTACTGTGCCTGATTTGTGCTTTCACGTAGAATGAGGTACGGTATATACACTTCCATGTTCTATTGCAAGATTCATTTTCAAAAGGCTGGAACTTCATGTTATTTATATTCCATGAGCTGACACAAAAACACAGCTAAGAAATATTTGGGGGATGCAATTCTGATTAGTGACGGCAGGTAATCAGTGTAAAACAGGAGGTTTCATAAGTAGAACAAGGCACTTTTAAAATCTTTAAAAAAACCCAAAAAGTACAGGCAATATTCACTGTGCTTAATAGCTATATTAGCAACATGTGCATTATTTTAAAAGAAAGTTTCAATTACTTTCTAACAAGATAAAGTTCCCTCTACTAGCTTGAAAGTTCTTGTCACACAGATAATTAAATTTTCACTCTTGGAAGACATTAGCAAACTTCTGCCCTGATTCATCTGCAAAGATAATATATGCTCATCATCTTTTTATCATTCTTACTGTACACCCTGTGAGGGCATTAACTTAGGAGTCTTTGAGAAAGAGCAAAGCTATGACAAAGCACATGTGCAAGCTTCTCTCCCTTTGCTAGGTGCAGATGCACAGAAATATTTGAGATGCAAAAAATAAAATGCTTTCATATCTTTTACTGAGCCAGCTGCTGCTGGTGAATGAAAATAGAACATTCCAACCCTGGTCAGCAAGAGCTTTATGCTGAACAAGATTAGACAACAATAAAAAAGTTAGAGGTGTTGAAAGTTATACCTTTTTCTTTTACCACAAAGACATTGGTTTAATTTAAGCTCAATATAAATTTCACATCTCTAATTGGGAGAGACCACAGTTCAGTGGAAAAACATATGTTTTGCATGTATAAGATGTAGTGAAATGTGTCTAAGTTAGAATCATGGTAAAGAAAGAGTTAACTTTCTCTAGAGGGTATTACACATTGTAGGGGTTCAATCAGTGAGTTAGCTAGTGAGTGTTGTGTGTGCTTGGTGAGGCCTAGGACAGAACAAGCTTGGATGTTTTACTGTTTTAAGAATTGTTAAATAAAGAACCTCTATCTTATCTTGGGTCTCATCCTGATCAATATAGCAGAAGGTACCAGGTTCAATCACATCTGTTCTTTGTAAAGCATCAGATACATAGATGGTTCTATATAAGTAAGGTCTGAGGCATGCTTTCTCTGATCCTGGAGGCAGTATATAGCCATAATGACTAGTAGTCATTGTAGCTTTATCCTCCATGAATTTGTCTATTCCTCTTTTAAAGCCTTCTATGTTGATGGCAATCACCGCATCTTGTGGCATCAAATTCTGTAAGTTAATTATGTACTGTGTGAAGTGTTGATCCTGAATCATTCATCTTATGACCCTGGGTTCTAGTGTTATTACAGAGGGATAAAAACGTCTCTATTAACATTCTCCACATCATGCATAATTGTATACACCTCTATCATATCCCTCTTTACTTGGATTTTTTTCTCTAAACTAAATCACATGTTTTTTTTCTAAATCAAAGCACTCTAGCCCCCGGGAAAGTGCTCCACACCCCTAATTATTTTGGTTGCCCTTTTGTGTACCTTCTCTGGCTCTAAAATATCCTTTTGCCATTTGGGTACTGCAGCTAGGAAAGGTTCATTTTGAACCAAGTATGAAAACATGGGGTAATACATTTTTTTAGAAAAGTATCTATCTCACCAAAAATGCAAAACCATTGTTTTTAAATCATGTTAATTCTTTCTTGGGTGTCTAAACACAAAGTGCCACTGCACTTTTCCATTCTACCCCCTGCATCTACCCACAACTATCCCAGGCAAGAGTGTAAATATTCTGTCATTTTTTTAAAATAAACATACATGGTAAGCAGAATTAACACACCTTTTTCTGAAACTGGTAAAGAGCAGGGCTGTGGAGTCGGTACGCCAGACCTTCGACTCCGACTCCTCTATTTTTCTGCTGTCCGACTCCGACTCCTTCATAAATGGCAGATCTAGTAATAACAAATAACAAAACTAGTAATAACAAATTTACTGTAGTAAATGGTAGCACAAGGCATTTCATCACCACCACGTGAATCCAGAGCTTGGAAAAGTTACTTTTTTAAACTACAACTCCCATCAGCCCCAGGGATTGGGTTCGTGGGAATTGTAGTTCAAAAAAGTAACTTTTCTAAGCTCTGGATTCACGTGGTGGTGATGAAATGCCTTGTGCTACCATTTTACTACAGTAAATTTGTTATTACTAGTTAATATACATCTGCCATTTATGAAGGAGTTGGAGTCAGAGTCGGAACATTTCTACCGACTCCGACTCCAACTCCACCCAGAATTGCTCCCGACTCCGACTCCACGACTCCGGCTCCACAGCCCTGGTAAAGAGTAAATAAATGTATCAAGCGGTAGGCAGAGAAGAACATTCAGTGGCTTGTTACTGTGGTGGTAGTGACAGAATGCTCAGGCAGTGCCCCTATTTTCAGTGTAAGCTGTGAATCCCTGGTTCAAACCCTGTCCTCACTCAGCCTAGTTCACTATAAGTGGTTTTCAACAAGCCATGATTCTTTCAGCCACCCATCCAAATAAATAATACAACTGGCCTACCTTACAGACATGTTGTAAGGGGGGGACCCTTTTTCCCCCTCTTGAGGGCCACAGTTCCCTCAGGACTGCTAAGGTTGCGTGCCAGTGTTGGGTGGGCCTGGAGCCAAACGTGAATAGGATCAGAGCCAAACATGGACAGGGCATCTCCTTTTCTCTTTCAGCTATTTCCTTCTCTCTGCCACCATCTCTCCCCCACCCCATTCCTCCTTGCTTTGAGACCCACATGAGATTAGGTCAAGGGCTGCAGGTTGCCTACTGCTATTATAAAGATTACTGTATGAGAAGTACTTTGAACACTTGGAACATGCCAGATTAATATAAAATATTATTACTGTTGGCAATAATAACCCAAATTAGATTATTGTTATTATGTCAAATTACACAAAAGTGTAGCAACCTGTCCCAGCAAAACACTGGGATGCTAAAAGCCTATAGGAGAATAGAACATTTTGTTGAAAGGCTTAATAAAACAAATTGTGCTATCAACAAGCTATTAATATGTTAGGTAGAATCTTGCTTGTAACTGCTTTAAATATCAGATTCAACTATTTGATCATGTTTCTCACTTGTTTTAGGACTCCAGTAACATTTGATTATATCCTGGTGCATTAAAAGTGATGGCATAGTCTAGGAATGCAACTGAAATTGACCAGACCTGGGTACCTTTCCCATCAAACCTGTAAAGGAAACCTTTGCTCATGTTAACGGTTACTGTTGGCCCCCAAACAACAACTTCAGACAGATATGAATACAAGCCATGTGTAGTCTATCAGATTTAGCAACTGGAAGGGAAAACACACACTGATTTTGTGTATCTAACTATGGTCAAGTTCACAGATGACAGAGACCTATGCACCATCAAGAAAGATAACAGCTGAGGCAATACTGATGTGCCTGGAATTTGACTTTTATGTTTTGTTGACTTGCAACAAACCAAACCATAATTTCTTTGGTGTCATGAATATAACCAAAGAAATTAGAAACAAGTGCGGAGGGAAAATTACATTGTTTTGCTGTCACAGGACTTTTAGAACCCCAAAACAAAAAGCTATTTATTTATTTGCTTTGGTTGAATACCAAAATCTATTGGAACATATGATGACTTGTAAACAGTATGCAGTTTAATAGTTATAATCAACCATTTATCTAGGATCTTAAGTACATATTATGGATGTTAGTAAATGGTAGTCATAGAGCAGACCCATTGAAATCAATGGATCAAGTATGAGTGTGA
The DNA here is from genome assembly GCF_030035675.1 of Rhineura floridana. Taxonomy (NCBI): domain Eukaryota; kingdom Metazoa; phylum Chordata; class Lepidosauria; order Squamata; family Rhineuridae; genus Rhineura; species Rhineura floridana. The sequence goes on along the minus strand of NC_084484.1, from coordinate 139,921,198 downwards.
TTTAATTATATATTGCTTGCTTATTTCACATATCTTTAACTTCTCTTAAATAACTTTCAAGAGTGTTGCATAATTTTAAAAGTACATATTGGTTGGGATCCAAAAAAACAGAGCTTGGAAAAGTTACTTTTTTGAACTACAACTCCCATCAGCCCAATCTAGTGGCCATGCCGGCTGGGGCTGATGGGAGTTGTAGTTTAAAAAAAGTAACTTTTCCAAGCTCTGCAAAAAAACATACAACTAGTTCTTGAATAAGAGGTTCCCTCCAATGTCACATAACAAACTGCTTTTGAAACTGAGGGAACTTTCAAAAACCGTTTACAAAATGTCATTGTGGGGAGGGTGTTGTTGTTCAGGGTGGAGTTTTAAAATTCCACTTGGCATGTCCAAGCCTTTGAGCATGGCTGAAGTAGCTCTTTGGATCCCAGCCCAGAAGTTTAAATAAGGTTTCTAAGAGTTGTTTTAGATATTACTAGATTCAAATACATGGAAAAAATAATTATTATTGATTCCCTATGTTAATAATAATTGATTTCCTGTGTGTGAAGATAAGAGTGAACACCCACAAGGAAATTCATTACACAAGTAATAATGTACAATCATTACACAAGTAATAATTGACATACAAATTGCATATTATATCCTATTTGTAAATGCCCTCCATATATACCAGAGGTGGGGAACATGGGTCTGGCCAACGAGCCAGATCCTTAATCCCCCCCCACAAGCCAATTTTTACAGGTGAGCTGAACTGCTCATCTGTCAGTCACCTGATCTCATGAATCAGGTGACTGACAACTGCCAAAGTTCAATGGAGGTCACAATAACTGCTGATCAACTGACCAGTGGTGACAGCAATCTTTCTGAAGGTGCATTGATTGGCACTGGAAGTGCACCTTCAAAGGGATTTGCTGTACCTGCCAGTCAGCTGACTGAATCCAAACCACTTCCTCCAAATGAAACATTTTTCCTCTGTAGACACATATGATGTCATGTGTGGGGCAGGTGGGTGTGGTTTGTGACAAATGGCCTCACGGGTCAAACAGGGATCTGTGCCTGGCCTAAATAGGTCTGTGGGTCAGAGGTTTTCCACTGCTGATGTATAGTGTTAAGAGTAGCACTATGAAAGGACGGTGAAGAGTACATTTATTTGTGTAATAACATTAAAATCTACAATAGTGCAATGAAATGACAGAAATATACTTTTGTAAAGGAAGATCAATTTATTTCAGGTTTATAAGCAAGGACTATTACAGACTGACTTAAAACAAAGAATTTCTAAAAACTAAGGACCCCCTTGCCCCCGTCATTTCTAATCTATGGTACGTCAAATACTGTGCCAGTATTTTAGTGAATAAAACAAGACAGAACCTACTAATTATTCTCATGTGTAACCACAAAGACATTACATTAAGGTTATTTAAAGCCTTCTGGGATTTACTTCAGACTGGATAAAGCATACTTTTAAAAATACTTCATTGACAACTGTCTGAAAAATTTGTTCCAGAAAGTGAAGTATAAATTTTACAACTACTAAAATGATTTATTGTCAGATTGCTTGTATCCTGTAAAATAATCAAAATCCTTTATCACTTAGAGAGTAATTGGCACCTGTGCCTTGGCAAATAGCTTTTAAGTTTTGCTCCTTAGACTATAACAGTATCACAAGGCCTACAGAATGCTAGAAGGAACTTAACAATTCAGATGTTTTCTGAAAACAGTATTAATTCAAACTTAAGATTCTTTGCAAACCAGGTTTTACTGATGCATTTTATGTTCTTATTGTTTTTATTGTAGTGTTGTGTTTTTAGGCTGTATACCACCTTGCAATATTTTATATGAGTGCAGTCAATTTTTAAAAAAATAATTTAATAACAGTAGTCTTCAAAAAATCAGTGAATTTAGTAGTTAGAACAGCAAAGTGCAATACTTTTGAAAGCCCTGATGTCTTCAGAATATGAAAACAAATACAAAGAATGTATATGTTAGAAGGGTCAGAAGGGCTGCAAATGAGTATTGCAAGCATAATAACCAATGCCACACTCCAGTTACTCAGTCCACCTTCTACTTCCTTATCACTATGAGGTCCAGGAAGAGAAAGCACAGCCATCAGCCAGGGAACCTAGTCACAGAGGTGGCAGGTGGAAGCATTCTGGTATCTGCTTGGTTCTCTGTTTTCTCTTCCTTTGTGTGAACAAGGGAGAACACCATGATCACTTTATATGTACATGGATCAAACCAAGAACAACTTATGGAAAGACAAATCTGTCAATTTCTGATGTGTCTCAGTTTCACATTCTCCCCCCCCCCCGCTCAATAATTCTGTTTCTGCTCCATTTTCACGTTAAACTGCAGCATTGGTTAAAAGAAATCACTGAAAATAAACATTTCAACGGGCATTTTTGAGATGTTTAAGCTGCCAAAATTGTGTGCACCATTACAAGATATGCAAACATGGTGGATAGCTAAAGGAAGGCCATAGTTCAGTGGTAGACCATCTGCTCTGCATGCAGAAGGTTTGAGGACTTCTCTACCTGTAGTCTTTTTAAAAACCAGTCTGAGTGAGTTTATTTATGTATCACTCAGCCTTATTTGTTTCACTCAGAAGTTCCCCTCTTACTCTCAAACTCCAACCCCATCCAAGCAAAAGCAGCTCAGGCAGGCGACTATAGAGAACTGAGGGTGAGAGAACCAGGGGTCCACGGGACTTTGGTTTCCAATATCCATGCCCACCTACACCTCAAATCAAATCCTTGGTTTGTTGCTTTGTATGCTTGCAGTACCACCGAAGGCGACCTACGTAATTCCACTGAATCGGTGTCCACAAACAAAATCACTGGAAGAAAAATAAATCCCTTTTAGTTCTACCTCCTCACCAAACTCAGTTTTAAAGGCACCCAGCGCAAAAACCCTACTTGTCTGCCTATTTCATCAAACTGGACCAAAAAATATAACTGGGGAGATGGGAAGGAAGCTCCGGGCATAAGCAAGATAGAAAAGGTGAGGTGGCTGAGGGGAAAGAGAACAAGAAGAGCAAATCAGCTTGCAGACAGCAGAGAGTATAAGCAATACGGTAAGAGAACATATTTAGGGTTTCAGTGTCTCAAGAACCAAGACTTGACTATTTATTTATGTACTGCCTTTACATACAGCCTTTCTTCCAAGGCACCCAAGACAATTTACAGGTTGAAAAATACACAGAAATGGCACAAAATATAGTACAGATGTCTCTCAAGTTAACTGATGGGTAAAGGCTGCAGTTCAGTGGTACAGCAAGTGCTTGGCATACAAAAAGTCTCAGGTTTAATCCCTGGCATCTGCAGGTAAGGCTGGGGAAGACTGCTTCCAATTAGTACAGACTATAATGAACTAGAAGGTCTGATGCGCTATAAGCATCCCATGTTTCTACAGTGGTTCCTTCAAGAACTAGCAGTCTGTGCTCCCTGCCCTGGGTTTCTTCTCTTCTGCCACTGAATCAAAATGTCAGCTTACAAATTCAATGCATAGCCGTAGGCTTTGAAAATGGCAGAAGGCATATTAAACAAAATGCATAAATATGCAACCTGGCATTTATTTTGCAGAAACTACTGCTTTGGAAAGGGGAAAAAAGAGCTTCCGCTAAAATGAAAGATCAGCTTGCATGTGCTCCATGAACTCCACTGTCTGTGCCTCATCTGCTTTGTCTCAATGAATGTGTGCCATGGGAGTGTGTGAGAATATCGGAAGGGTTTTAAAATGCTCTGCAGACAAGTCCACCAAATTTTAAATAAAAAAAGAATGAATGAAAATGTCCCAGAGCACATCACTAATGTACACTGAATTTCTGCTCTCTTGGTCAGTGAGGACTGTATATTTTAGAAGTACAGCAATAATTTATTGACTGAGGATTGTTGATTTGCAAAAGCTTTGCCAGAGGACCGCTGTTAAATAGTATAATATATAGAAAATCCTGGTTTTGAAGTACAATACCCTTTCCCAAAACACAACAAAAATTATTTTGCTTGCACTGGGATGCAGCAGGTTTTACATAACTCATCTGGGGGTAGGGGTGGGGTTGAAAGTTGCTTTGAGATTTGTACAGTAAGTGGAACAGCAGAAGCACTGCATACTAGGATAAGAAGTATCATGTCTGTCATGTTTTCACCTCGGGAGGGGGACAATCAAACAATATTACTTACTTCTTGGAAGAATTCCTATTTTCCTTTTGAAGCACACAGCCCTCCCTCTGCACAGTGGGATATTCACTCTCCTCAGGTCTAGAAGAATGTTACAAGTACTATCTGCAGTCATGTCATCATACTTCGACTAATAAAAAGTAAGGTAACTACCAAAAATCTTGGCACCAATGTAATATAGAAAGAAAAACCAAGCAAGCAAATAGTACAGGTGGCCTAGGCAAAAGACCCAAGTATGGCATGAACATGGACAGTTAGAGGTACACAGGATGTTAGCAAATGGAAATTGGGCTCTGAGAGGAACCTTATCTTCTATTCATTGGTTCATCCCATATACGTGTAGATTTCCCTGTAAACATTTGAAATAGAGGGGGGAAACTGCTACAAGTTGGAAATGGACATTTTTTAGAAGAGCACATTCACAGTAAAGATCCTAAGCAAAAAGAATTGAAGGGGCTGGAAATAGTAGACCGGGTAGGGATGGATTTGATTAATCAAAACAGAAATAAAGCTGATCTGTTAATCACTCATATATTGACCTAATATTTTCAAATAAATGTCAAGTAATTAAAACATTGAGCCAGCATGGTGTAGTGGTTAAGGTGTTGGACTATGACCTGGGAGACCAGAGTTCGAATCCCCACATAGTCATGAAGCTCACTGGGTGACCTTGGGCCAGTCACTGCCTCTCAGCCTCGTGAAAACCCTACTCATAGGGTCGCCATAAGTTGGAATTGACTTGAAGGCAGCACATTTACATTTTTAATTAAAACATTGGTTTATTGGAATAGCTAGATCTTTCATCAAGGGGCTTTCTCCATTCTAAGCCCCCAGGCTGTGAAGTTCATGTCCCAGAGATCCACCTAACCCTTCCCTGTGTTGGTCTTCAAAAGACAATGAAAACATATTTGTTTCGATAGCTGTCTAATTTTGGTAAGCTGGTTACTCTCTGAATTGATGTGTTGTTTACTGTAAATTTTTAAAGTTTTAATTTTTTAAAAAACTTTATTGTTCATGTGTTGGATTGCTTAAAATTGCTTCACCTCTCAAGAGCTGCTTTTGTGTGGTGTTTAGCAGAAAGTGGGATAAATTTGCCTTTCAAATAGATAAAATAATTATACTAGTTAAACAATCTATAAAAATACTCCAAAGGTCTATCCTCCTCAGAAGGCTTTACAAACAACCTAAAAGAAAAATTCACAGTTGGTAGTAGAGGCACTTACAAATGTATATTGAGTAAAAACAGAGATGAAAGGCTGGTGCTAACAAGGCAAATTGCATAGAAATCAAGGAATGAGGAGGTTGACAGCTGCACAGGCAACTGACAGAACTTCATACCAATCTTAGAGGTACTCAAAAAAGATCTTGATCCTGTTACACACCTATCAAGATATAATCATTCACTTTGTTGCTAATTGACATGGCTGGTTGGGACATGGAACAACCACAGGCATACCCCGCTTAACGTCACTTCACTTAACGTCGCCTCGCTATAACGTACGTGCTCCATACGCCACCATACCCCACTTAACGTACGCGTGCTTCGCAATTACAGACACTTAATGGCATGACATCGCTGCCATCTAGTGGCGAATGCAGTACAGTACATGGATAGATAATTGCTTCACTTTAAGTACATTTTCACTTTACATACACGCTCCGGTCCCATTGCGTATGTTAAAGCGGGGTATGCCTGTATTTGGAAGGAGTCCTGGGCTGCACCCAGGACATTTACTAAGGGTGAAACCAATAAACTGCAAATCTGCATTCATCATGAGTAGGGACGGGTGAATCTGTCAGTTTTGGTTTCTTTTCATTTCTCCAGTTTTATTCCAGTTCATGACATGTCCACATCAGGTTGCAATTAACAAATGAGTCCTCATGAAAATTCTACAGCATTTTAATATGTGTTACTCCAAACATGCATTTCTGTGAGTTATTTTCACTAATGTGCAGGAACACAGGAAGCTGCCTTATACAGAGTCAGACCACAGCTCCATCTAGTTGAGTATTGTCTACACTGACTGGCAGTGGCTCTCCAGGGTTATCAAAGGGATAACATTCCCAGTCCCACCTTGAGATGTCAGGGATTGAACCTGGGGCTTTCTGCAGGCAAAGCAGATGCTCTACCACGGAGCGACAGCCCTTCATGCACACTTTCCCCTAATATATACATTTTTGTACCCTTTGTTATTAGGGAACTACATTGCAAAATTTGGAGAAGTGTGAATTTCAAAGGCTAGCTCAAAGGTCTGTCCAATTCCGTACAAGCGTAACAAATACATGTAAGAACAACGATGCTGTATTGCTTAAAAAAACAACACGTACATGATTGTCAATACACTCCATGGTGTAGTATACATTGTAAAACTATGTGACAGTGAAAGCTAAACTCCAGATAAGATTATAGCTTGAATGAAATGCTCAACCCTGATAAGAGATGCATGAGTAAGTCATGGCGTATGTTTTAGTTGATAGTTTTTCTGTTTGTTGCTATTGCATTGTGCTATCAAGTACATGAGGGGTTTGGGTGGTTGTTGGAATGCTGGAGATTTCCAATAAAAAGAATGTTTAATAACTGATAAAAGATTTGAATACTTTCCCAACATTATATAATCCTTGGCACTGTGCACATCAGGAGGCCTATGCAAAAGCTTCATGGTAAAATTACCATGAGGTAATCCAACTGCAGTCTCTGATGGCATCTGCAACCGTAGCCATCATGTATTTATTTTTACTTCTAAACCTGTCCTGTAAAGATTAGCTATGAATGAAGAGAAAGTTGCTATCTCTGTCTGCTTAAGCAGGGTGCAAATCTGAAAGTCTCTCACACAGAATTTTTTCCTCAAAATTTTGTTCCAGCTCTCATGATTGAAGTTAGTTTGAAAGTTGCAGCCTCCAGTGATGAGGGCAATGAGCTTCTGTTCTGCCAGTAGCTGCATGCCCTTTCCTCATGGGTTCCAGTTCTCTGACCACTAAGGCTGCCAAGTCAGAAGCATCCCAAACCCTAAGATTTCAGAGGTGGGCCCTAGTGATGTCATAGGGTGAGCCCTAGTGATGTCATTAAGCATGATTCATTAAGCATCAACCACAGTTGCCTGGAGCATACCACTCAAACAAAAAAAATTCTGATTGAAAATTAAGATAGGAATCTTAGCTAAATGAGGGTGTTTCCAGGTCTAGCTGAAGTGACTGGATCATTCCTTCTCATCTGCTTAGACAGCCTGGGTGAGGAACATTTAATCTAACCTACTTGCTTCTGGCAAGAAGGGTTTAAGTGCCTCAGGCCAGCCCAGTCACCAGAAGGCTGTTGTAGGAAGAAAGCCTAGTGTTGTGGAGATGTTAGATGGGAGCACTCAGGAGTAAAGATGGATGCCCTGAAGGCTGGAATTCTAAACACACTTACTAGGGGCCTAAGCTCCATAGAACTCAACAGGACTTACTTCTGAGTAGATATTGTTAGGATTGTGCTGTTGGTAAGGCTTGACTAGGGATTATCTGCAAAGTTATCCATATCAAAGTAGGGTTGGCAACTCCGTGCCTGGAATGCCCTGCCTGCCCCAAATGTCTTTACAGACTTGACCCTTCACTGCAGCGAGAGGTTTGAGAAATGAGTAAAAGTTAAGAAGATTCTCTACTCTTTCCTGCCTATAAACTCCTGCTGCTATAAACTCACTTTGACAGCCAACCCAATTCCAGTGAGTAATAACTGGCAGAGAGAAAACACAGATAGTTTGGTCTACCTTCACAGGCAGTAGACTGGGAACAACAGCAGTTAAAACCACACTTCCCAGTATGTGAATTCTCTTTTACCGCTATGGAGTAAGAAACACACCATATCCAAACAAGGTGCATCATTAGTGGGTTCAAGGAGTTGAGCTGAGCAGAGTTGAGCTGAGCGCATGAAACCATTGTTGTTGCTTCTATGGATTTAAGGAAGTGAGGTCAGAGCTAAATGAAATGCAAATAGAAAAAGAAAAGACAGTGATGATTTCCTAAATGCAATACTATACCAACCACAACAAGATTCCTATGAGTAGGACAGAAAACTCAGCATCCCACAACCAGTCAAAAAACCAAACCTAAAAAAACCTAGCAGCCGGTCAGCCAAGGTCACAGAAATCCCCATGCAGCACAACCTGACCTAGGGGCTGCAGTTAGAGCAGAATGCTGTGGCACGATTGCTGACATGAATGAGACCCTGTCAACACATAATACCTCTGCTCTGAAATCTGTACTGGTTATCTGTTTGCTACCAGGCCAAGTTCAAGGTGTGCTTTCCATTGTTACGGGTGCCACATAGTACTTGTTCTGCTCTTGTAAAAAATCGATCCTTTAGTGTGGCAGCACCTACATTTTGGAACTCCCTGCCTATTTCCATTAGGCAAACGCCTTCATTGTACTCTTTTCGGCACCTGCTAGAAACATTTTTAGTTTAGGCAAGTCTACCCAGGCATGTAGAAGCTATGATGCTTTTTATCTCTTTTTAACTCATTGTTAGTTTTATTACTTTGAATGTTTTATTACCTGTTTTTAACTATTGTTGCCAATAATTTTATTGTTTTAATTCCTTCTGTAAACTGCTTTGAGATTTTTTACAATGAAGTGTTATATAAGTGCTGTAAGTAAAATACATAAATAAATTTCAGAGTCACTGTGGCCCTTGGGTCTCTTTCCTCTTTTTGGAAGAAAGGAATCTGCCTTACCTGACTCAGGCCATTTGGTACTATCTAGCCCAGTACTGATGACTGGGACTAGTATTGATTCTCTCCAAGCTTCCAGGCAATAGTCTTTTCCAGACACTGAATTTTGGACCTTTGCATGCAAAGCATGTGCCCTACCAATGAGCTACAGCCTTTCCTCTGTTTAAAAAAAATTAACATTTTAAAATTGTTCTTTTCAATTCACTAATGAATGCACAGCATACCTAGGGCAGATCCACACCATGCATTTAAAGCGCATTCAACATACATTTGATGCACATGAACCCCACTATAGAATCCTGGGAACGATTAAAGGTGGTGGGAACTATAACTGTGAGGGGGAAACTACACTTGCCAGGATTCTTTTGGGGAAGTCATGCTCTTTAAATGCAAATTGGATGGGCTTTAAATGTATGATGTGGGTCTGTATTACTTCGTAAACTTTGCCTGCATATAAATCATTTTAATTAATTTTTAAATGCAAATCAGCTACAAAGTTTACTTGGTGACCATGGGCTACTCACCAGCTCTCAGCCTAATTTGTCCCTCAGGGTGAAAACAACAGAGGGGGACCATGACCGCCTCAAGAAAGAAGGGCATACTTAAAATGTAGAGGAAATAATAATGTACAACCATAGTGTAAAATCAGATACATATCAAGACATAGTATGAAGAAATATTTATATAAGCATGAATGTAAAAGATGTTTATTATTTATACAACCTGTAAATACATATATATTGCAATCCTATGCATGTTTGCTTAGAAGCAAGTCCCAATGTATTAAATGGGGCTCACTCCAACAGGGAAGCGTGCACAGGATTGCAACCTCAAATGATAAGGAACTTCACTCACCCAACTCAAAATTCAGAATCATGTCACTTTAAGTTATTTTGCAACTGTTTTAAACTTGTTTCATGATTATTGGATTTTAAATGGATTTATTTCTTATTCTGAGATGCCTTGATTTCCAACCCTTATCTCACTGAGTTGTTGGAAAGAGTCCATATATACACACACTAGAGATGTAAAAATGCATACACCCCATATAACAGTTTATTGTCAAAACCAGTTGGTCACTGCAGATTTTTTTTTTTAAAAAAAACAGTATTAGTTTCCAACTAAATAAAAGTAGTGATACCTAAGTAAGCCCTGCCTAATTGCTTACAAAAAAAAAGGACTGGAGGGGGAGAGAAAGATTTTCAACACAATCCTTTGCTATGTTCACGCAAAAGTTCCACTGATTCACAGCACAATCCTAACCATGTCTACCCAAAAGTAAGTCCTACTGAATTCAATGGGATTAACTCCCAGGTATGTGGAATTAGCATTGCAGCTTTCCTTCCAGAAAAGTGAGTATAAGATTAAAGCTTCATATTGGGAAAGTTTTCAAAACAGGCTATGAATTAGATAAATTGCCCTCTTCAACAGCCCAAGAAAATCTAAAATTGTTTGACTCATAACTAGGAAAGTATAACACATTGTAATGGTCTCATATGCTGCAGCATGTACACTTTTTCAAATTTCTATTCAAAAATTATTTGAAAGATAAAATGTATATGATATTTTTGCAAGTAATAAAAACACCTGCATGCACACTTTTATTATAATCATAAATGAAATTGTTTACTGTGTGTGCATGCCTACCAAGATCCTGCTGTGATTTTCACTTCTAGATTTCCTGCTATATTATTGTAGAAAGGCAATCTTGCTACTGCTGAAAACTACACACTCACTCAATTTCTGATGTGCAGCCAGCAGAAAAGGGAAACTGTTTTCAGGAGTTGCAATGGCTTCCAGCTATTGCCTGGAGGTCAGCGAATCTCTCATCAATCACAATCCTGACTTTACTTATTGGCTAAAAACGGACAGGGCAGTGATTAGAGCAGCCAGTACTAACAGACGGTGGGAGGGGCCCTGATGTTTTGGTGTATATTTCTTAGATCACCTAGAAACTTAATTTTTAAAAAATGAAAACGAAGAGTCTAAAGATTTGGGAGACTCACCCAGAGAGGGCCCCCCCAAAATGGAGTCTCTGGGAGAAAACTGGAGACCTGACAACCCTAATGACCACACATCCTTACTGTGCTAACGCTTCTTTTTTGCAAAAATAAATAAAAAAGCTTTATTTGTATACAAACTGAAGTAGAACAAAGCATGAAAACTGCATGTAGGCAAATTTGAACATGCTGTGATTGATATGCATAATTTTAAAAAATCCTGAGTGCAAATGTGAACTAAGGCCACAAATACAGTTCAGCCAAAGCTAAGTATTTTAACTGGCGAGTTAAACATGGTGAGAGTTTACAAACGCCCTCCATTTAAATAAATGGCCTTTTAAAAGTGTTCATATTTAGCAGGGATATGCTCAAGTTTTTGGTTTGTTTGGCAGGAGTGTAGAATGTAATTTCTCTGCTACCCATGGCTTCACTATCTCAATCTTCCCAGTCCTGCAATAATCCCTTCTGTTTGAGTTTTTCTGAAAGCCTCCAGCTACAGCCCCCAGCTAATCAAAATATTCATGGATTACATTTGCGATTTGGCTATTAGAAATTACTATAAAGCTATGTGCATCTGATGTATATAACAGGAACCCTTCAGTTATCCAAAAGCCCATTTATTTCCTTTACCTCCTTACCTGATTTTCCCTCAGAACAATCCCTTCCACTCTTTGGGTCTTTTCAAAAGCCCCTGTTCTAGTCCTCACTGATCAACATATTCATGGATTACATCTGTGATTCGGCTAATAGTAATTCTAAAACCTGTTTGCATGTTTAGCTTCCTTTGCTCTCTCCACAGCAGAAAATGATTCCATTCTGCATGCTGAAGATTCAAAAACATGTATACTCTCACAGTAAAGGTGCTTCCAGGCAAAGGACTTTTGTGACTCTCTGCAATCCAGTCAGATCCAATTCCTATGTTGAACACTGCTAATCAAAACCTACTATAGAGAATCATATCTTTATACTAGTTGGTAAGTGTTATTTCAGTGAAGTACTTCATTTTTTAATAATGATGATGATGATGATAGCTACAATTGTTTGAGGAGGCAGTTATTTGGAAGCACCTTGACTGATACTATTGTGAATTCATTTCTCTATTAACATTCTTGCAATTAACTGTATTTAAAATTTCTCCCCATCTCTTCTTGTAAGAAAATTTCCCCAGAATAGCTAATATAAGGAGGGAAAGAGGGAGCCAACAGATCACGGTACAAGCAAAGCAGAAAAACACAAAAATTGTTACCACATTCAAAATTACACAAGGACAGAAAGTGACTGCATGGACAAATGGAAATGAAACCTTTCAAAAAGTTGCATATTAAAGCAGGTGATCAGAGAGAAATGTTTCTGCAAATTTTGTAGCTTCATCATTAATTTGGTTTTAAAATGTATTACTGAAGGAATGTTTTTAGAAGATGTACAGCCCTCTAGTGGAAAAACAAGATTTTACAACCAGTGCCCAGTGCTATGGTTTTAATAGCATTTGGCTTCTTTCTGAATTGACATTTGAAATCCTGATATTTGAAATGCCTTCCAATGCCTGAGGTTTCTTTCTAGAGACCCTGCTGACCTCAGAAGACCCCAGTTGCAGGAAGCTCTTGGATCTCTGATTCTGTGTTGCTGGAGGAGGGCATGGAGAAAGAGTGGATTCTCCCACCCTCTCATGGACAGTAAGTTGCTATGGGTTATAAAAGAAAATGCGACAGAGAAATCTCCTTTTGGAAATTGCAAATAAAAAGAAGGCAGTCTTTAGAAGGTTTATGAATGAAGCTAAAGGTCTCCCAGACTTATGATGTGAAATTACTTTAGATACAACACTATAATAATATAACCATGGGACAAAACTTTTCAAACCTTAGGTGCCAGCAAAAGTTTCTTAGGAACCAGATTTGAAGCATCTTAGACCCACTTCTTCCTTCAGTAGTTCATATTGTGACACTATGTTTGAGGTCTTCCACATCTGCCAACATTCAATACTCAAAAAACATTCGAAATGTCAAACTCACCAGAACATACAGCTTAGACTACTACTCTGCCTTTAACAGCAGCTTGATCTGTAGAAATCAAGCATGATATTTCACAGTGTGGAAATAAATATAATCAGCTGATTTATTATTATTAATTATTGTTATTATTATTGTTGTTAAAATATTTCTTTCCTGCCCTTCTACCCTACAATAGGACACTCAGGGTGGCTCACAATAAAATCATACACAATAAAAACATTAAAACAGATAAAAATACATAAAATGCAGTGGAATGATATTAAAAGGGACTAAAAAAGTAAAACTAAAAACAGGGGGAGAAATAAAATCAGTTTCAGGCTCTACCTTCAGTTCCTCCCAAAGGCTCTCTGGAACAAGATGGTTTTCAGGAGTCTCTGGAAAACCATCAGGGAGGGAGCAGAGTGGGCTTCTTGGGGTAGGGTATTCCAAAGTTTGGGGACCATGGCTGAAAAGGCTCTCTCCCACGTGCCTACCAGTCTGACATCTTTCATTCCAGGCACGCAGAGGAGACCAGAGACAGTTGATCTTAAATCATGGGCAGGTACATATGAGTGTAAGCAGGTACATTGGTCCAAGGCCATTTAGGGCTTTAACGGTCAGAACCAGAACTTTGAATTGGGCCAAGAAACAAAATGAGAGCCAGTGGAGCCAATAAAGCACAGGAGTAATATGATCCCTGCGCCACGATCCAGTTAATATTCTGGCTGCCGCAGTTTGCACTAACTGCAATTTCTAAACCATTTTCAAAGGCAGCCCCATGTAGAGTGTGTTACAGTAATTAAGCCTCAATATCATCAATGCATGTGTCACTGTGGCCAAGTCAACCGACAGAACAAGCTCTTGCTAAGAGCAAATGAACAGGGTCTGGTGAAAAAGTGGGCAACTGTAAAAGATTTTAATTTTATGCCCCCCTACCATTTGGGCATAGAGAGTGAACCTAGAACCTGATTTTAAGTTCCACTTCTGCCACACTGTAGGTTCAAATTGTGCGACACTGTAGGTACTGTAGGTTCAGATTGTGGCTTGTTCACTAACTAGAATATAAATGAGGAGCAGGGAACCAGTTATCTTCCAGATGTTGCTGGACTACTTGCCATGCTGACTGCGGAAGCGAGTTGGAGTCCAGTAACATCTGTAGGGCTACATTTTCCTCACCACTTTTCTCTGAATTTGGATGTAAAGAGCAACTTGTTTAAAAGCAAAAGTGTATGCTTCTAATTGTTGTGGCTGTGAATCAGACTGGCAAGTGCCACTGTGTAACCATTCACACTAGTTTTTTTGGCTTCCAAAATAAAATAATAACTCAGCTTCAAGAAATTGGGAAAAGATACAAATCAATTCATATGACAGGCATTTGGCAAGAGATAAAATATCAAGCTTATTTCAAGGAGCATTTCAGTATCAGCATTTGCATCTTACTCAATTTGTATAAGACAACAAAACAGAAACTTCAGTACCAGGACTCCCATAGGGCTGGTTATGATCTCATAAAACCTTAAGCCATGCTCTCTCCTTGTGTCTTTCTGAAATGCTTGAGGAAACTGGGATGTCGATATATGGCACAAATATTACTGCCTCAACATGTTTTGGATTCCTAGTCTATGAAAGAAGAACATCCTTTTGAGGTTTCAGTTGATGCTGAAAGAGCTTATTTTTTTCAAATTGTGAAAAAGGGTGGTTGCATAATGTGTTTTGGTGCAATGTGTCACAGAAGTGGTGTTTGCCCCTGTTCATGCTAAGATAGACTTTCTGTAGGATGAATTAGGTGCCAAATGGCACACATATACTGCCTTTGGTACCACGTTTGGTAGGAACAAAGATAACCCAATAGACCTGACTTCCTATAGCAGGGGTAGGGAACCTGTGACCCTCCAGATATTGTTGGACTACAATTCCCATCTTCCCCAACCATTGGTCATGCTGGTTGAAGCTGATGGGAATTGGAATCCTACAACATCCCAACCTCATCCTAAAGCATGAAGATGTTTCATTAACTAGTTCTGAAGGCTTCATCTTCAACATGAAAGTGGGAAAGGGAGCGTAAGGTCTTCCCAATAACAACAAAATAATCTCAACTCACACTAGTTCTCTTCCAACAATATTTTATATTCTATTAGAAGAGTGAAGCCAACATTTTGGTGATATATGCCAATGGATGCAACTTTCCCCTCATCTATGAGCAAACCATTAAAGAAGCTTTTTCCCCACCAGCCAGTTAAATGTGTGCTCTCTCTCACACACACATATACACCTCTCCCCCCCTTTCCTATCTGATGCTTGCATTGCTTGCAGCAAGGCTTCATTGCCACAAGGGCAACACAGCAGAGATTGCTCTGTAAAGGCAGGTGAGAGAAGGGAATATATGGACAAGGTGCTAAAATTAGTGTTGGAAAATATTCAAATGCCATAATATGAAAGACTGATACACTGAAAAGTTATTGCCATATTGGCCTCAGTACAAAGCAAATGCAAAACTGTAAAGAGGGATCAGTTTCATTGAGCTATGTCTTGAGTGGATTTAGACAACAGGAGCCACGTATCCACCCAATAGCTTTAAACACGGTACCCATAACCACATGGAGAATGCAATCTAGTAGCAACACCAGTGTCACCATCTCTCTGCTTCTTTGTATTTCCAAGCAGTTATGGTGGGAAAGCAATTCTAGGCTTAACTACATAACTGAATGCTTCAAAAACCACATCCCCAAATGGATTCAGGTACTTGTGGAAACCTTTTAAATGGCTACTATGCAAATCTCAGCCATCTGAACCCCCACTTTGGTAGACTGTAGAAGCATGTGTCCTGCTGTCTTCTGTCCACAGCTTGTCAGCTTGCATTTCAAGTGAAAATGTGATATATGATTGCTGCCTGATACTGGCATTTATTATCAACATTAATCCCTTTTTACAGTAACATTTCCATTTAGCCCAGTGATGAGTTTTTTGTAACTTAAAAACATACATTCTTCTGCACCAACAAGAACACATTACATACGATATCACCTTTTACTAACTTTATTTCTTAATAAAGTTAAGGGTAAAACTATATGGGGCTTAACCATTCCAAGCAGCCATCATGCCCCTGAACTGGAGCCATAGCTGGCTCTTAATTCAGCCAGCACTTGTATTCCATAAACTCCTCTGGCTAATAATTGCCACATCACACGGGAGTTATGTCCCCTCCTATATTGATTGCCTGCAGGCTATTATATATCCTACAACAGTTTTCACAGATTCTGACTTCCAGGTTTTTGCTTCCTGTAAATCCACAGCAAATCCACTGCAATCTGGACCAACATTATTATGTATATGAAATCCAGGGCCAGTCCAAGACATTTTGCTGCCTGAGATGGAGCAGCAAATGGCTCCTTATATCCCCATCACGTGAAAGTGCATTGTATCTAAGGCCAGCCAAGTTGTTTTGTCACTTAAAGCAGAAAATCCCACAATCACCTCTCAATCTGTCTGGCAGTAAAATACAATAATTACACATGTGATAACGAACCATTGGATGCCCTTTTGTGACACCTTAAATCTGCCGCCTCACTCTGCCTAATGGTAGGATCAACCCTGATAAAAAGATGGACATATCCAGCACATTTAATGATCTTGTCCAGGCTAGCACCAGGTTTGAGAGGCCCTTGGCATAGTGCTCTTGATGGTCTGTCTCACTGCTGCTGATCAACCTCCACCAGATAATTTATCCACTAGCAGACTTTCCTGGCAGTGGCAGCATGAGCAGCACTGTCCCAGCAGGAGCCAAGCAGCTGTTCAGCTCCCATCAGAAGAGTGCTACCATTTAATATTTCCCACAATGCAGTGCCATGAAGTCTCCAGTGGTCCAGGACAGAGTGTCGTGGAAATGTTAAACTGGCCAATGCCAGGCACCAAAGCAAGTAAAGTGTCTGATTAGGTCCCCTCAGAAGTGTGCTACTGCATCTACTGGCAAGGACTCAAACAATCACTGGCAGCCCAGACAAAGTAGGCGTCAACAGGTCCAGCTGAGTCACATGAATCCCAACCACTTCCCAAGGATGTCTGGTGCTGATGCCGGCCCTGATCATATCACAGGTCTTCTCAACTCATGTCTACCAGATGCTAGAAAGAAACTCTAGCTCTGGTCTGCATTTGCTGGCAGAAAAAAGCAACCAAGGACACAGTTCACTTGGCTTGGTATTGATAAACTCTTTACTTGCTCAGTTAATAGAGATTGATGTTATCCTTCTTAAAAAGCCCATTTTGTGTGGAAGACTGTTTTCCTGTTGCCAGTGGTGAAGTATGGACTGTCTTAGAAGGAAAAGCTTCTGCTTCACGTTGAAAATCATTGATGAGGATTACTAGAATGGACTTTTGAGTTGTTAAAGTTGCTTCTGAAGCTACCTTCACTTCCCAGCCTAAACATTCTTTTTCTAGATTCCAGTCCCCCTCATATCAAGCACATGTCAATTTTAGGACTTGCATACAGATATAAAATAAACTTTTATTTCACAAAACTTACCTTCATCTTTCCTACCACTCTCCAAAAAGTCCATTTCAAAAAATGAAATCAGTCAGAAGAGATGACTTATTATTTTCATAGGTTTCTATAAACTGTAACAACATTTCTTAAAATACAGAGACAGGAAATTTAGCAAATAGGGTATGCTAAACAGAGCTCATCTTGCAATACATGTTTATTGCAAGAGGGACATGAACAGGATGGAAGGTTAGGCTAACCATAACCCAAAGCAGGCCATGCTCCCAAAGTGCATGGTTCTGGTGCAGATGTAATGCTGACTCCCTGCAAACCAAACTGGGATCCAGCCTTGAGAACCTGTGCTCCACACACCTTCCCTTTGTTTGCTTTAATCACAGTTTACTTCTGGGCTCCTTCTGGGAGGAAGGGCAGGAAATTGAGTGAGTGAGTGAGTGAGTGAAACAGAAACTTGTGTGTTAATATTAGCTATTGTTAATCCTAACCAGGTTCCCAAACTTCATAACCTTGGTTAAGAGGGGAACTCCAATTCGTTTCAATCATGGTGAGCATTGCTTCACATATCACTCTAACTACACCAAGCTATACACAGTTTATCAGCCGTTTAATGTAGCCTCCCAAGTACTCAATGACGCCATGTTTTTGCAGTCCCAAGTAGACTGCAAAATGAAAAGTTTATCACTATCCAGTGGGTTGTAATTGGATTGGACATGGGCTGCATGGTGTGTGGTGCATTACAAGTTGAACAGACCTAGTCTAAACCAAGTTTACAAGAATTAAGAGAAGGCTGGAGAAGAGAGAGAGAAAAAAGGAAGAAAGAACATATTCCTAAGTCTGGCCTCTGATTTGGAAAGCGTAGTTTGGTTGGCTCATCTCTCCCTTCCACCACTTTTGTACATTTAGGCACAGCTTAAAGAAGAAAGAGCCTAAAGCAGTCTCAGAAAAAGTTCCTTGAAAACCTATTTGGCTTCTAAAGTTTTCTTAAGCAATTACACCTGTACTAGGACTCTGCCTTGTGCAGTTTGTGTGCCAACCCCTCCCCTCAGGTCACCAAGGCACCTCCTCTCTCCCCTTTCCCCAGGTTGCCAAGGTACTTACGCCCCTCCCCCAGGTCACCAAGGCACCATCCCCTCCCACTCCCCACCCAATCTTGCCTGTCCTCCTTCATTTCCCACCACCACATAGCCTGAAGGCCTCCAATGAAGCAGCCTCACAGGTCACCCATTCCACCAGCACCCACTCACCTTCCTTCCCCTTTGTCACCTCTCTGCCTTGAGCCCAACGTAGGCTATTGGCTGCCACTGCCCACTGCCACTGGCTCACTCATCTTCTTTCTCCTCTGGCTTTGAGACCAGCATGGCTGGGCCACCGCTCACTCACCTTTCTTTCTCCTCCTTCCCCCCCACCTTGAGGCCAGCATGGCTGGGCTACTGCCCACCACCACTTGCTTGCTTGCTCACTAACCTTCCTTCCCCATCAGACATGAGCCCAGCACAGCTGGGCCACTGTCCACCACTGCCCACTCACCTTCCTTCCCCCTGCCTTGAGCCCAGCACAGCTGGGTCATGCAGAAGTTGGCAGCACCACCTATCTGTGGCCAAGCGAACTGCAGTGTGACACATTCAGGGCTTACAAAAATATTATATAGTTAGATTAGATAGAAATATAGGCATAATTGAGGAAGATTTCAAAAATCCTGTTTGGGGGCTATCTTGAAATAAACCCAAGTCAAATCGCCCTACTGTAAATAGAGAGATAACATGAGCCAAATTCTATGCTGTCTGCATGCACATGCTTCTTGGAAACATACAGCAGCCCTTCAGTTGTGACTGGGCAGTCATAATCCTTTCTCTGGAGTTATCACCCAGGGCCAACAGAAGAGGGATTGCATATTTTATAAGGAAGCAGCTGTAATATAGTTCTCCTGTTGCCTTCCTATGTTTTCAGAGTAAGCAGGATGTCAGGCATGTATTATAAGACAAAATAAAGTCCAATTTGTTATAATTTTTCTCTTTCCTCTGAACATCTATGGCTGAATATAAGCTTTGCAAAACTGAGACGGTTTGAACAGATTACAGGTAACTGGAGTTGTTCCAGGAAAAGACATTGTATCTGTCTAGTTGATGTCCATCATCTGCTTAGCAAAGATAGGAAGAAACTATCTCCCCAGTCCTTAATTTTTCTTCCCACAAGAAGATTTCATCATTAAATACATAAGCAAAGAATTCATGGAAAGAAGGATTTAGTGTTTATACTTCCCACTGTATGTTATAGGACTGGGTGAACAAGCTGCAGTGTTCAAAAGCAAATACATTTTTACACTGTAACTGCTACTGATCTGCTAGCTAGTCATAACTTACCCAAGAAGGGCTTCCAAATGGGGAAATTGAAGTACAGGAAGGGAAAGCACAATAAATCCATTAACGAGATACACAAGCCATTTAAATGTGAAATCATCTTGCAGTCAAGCAAAACTTGCTTTCCGTATCAAATACACTGTTCCCCATCACTTCTTAAATTAACAGAGCGATCTTACACTCACTGGCTGAGATGGGATTGGAGCTTGCACAAGCAGAATGTACCAATACACTGGCACAGAGAACCTACACTGGTGTAGTGGTACTATTGTGCTGGCAGCAGGCTACCATCATCAAAACCCTTATGCCCACAGGACTCCACCAGTACAAGGACAAAAACTGGGTGAAGGTGGGTATGGCAGGGAATGAGTGGGACCACTTGCTATGACAATGTAATGTTATTTTATTTAGATACTTTTTATTTCTTATTTTCTTACATTTATATCCTACTTTTCTTCCATTACGGAACCCAGGGTGGCATATACGTGGTTGCCAGATGGTCACCCATCAAGGCATTGACCAGACTCAGACCAACTTACCTTCATCAATGTAGCAGCCTCCTGTGCCTTCAGACCATACCCAGGGGGCAGGTTATGGCTTGGATCCTAAGATGTTAACTTTTGAGGATGTGGGGAGATCCCATCAGAAGTTGGGCTAGCGCTGTTGGATGCATGCCCTGCCCATTTTACCATAAACTGAGTTCTGGAGTCTACACCTGCATTGAGGAGGTGCCTCCATCACTGCTTATAAAAGGACTGTGTTATTCTGAGGCAGTATCCTTGATAGGGAAGTGATTAATATTATTATTATTTATTTTATTTATTAGATTTACTAGACGCCCATCTGGCAGGTTGACCCGCCACTCTGGGCGACGTACAGTAAGAAAACATATAGTACACTCAATATAAAAGCATAATAATCATTCCTCTCAGTGGTATGCTGTTTTTAAAAAAGGTAATCAAATCCCAAGGTACTTGTCTAATATTACCCATCCACAGCTAAGGAAAACCTTTACAGAACTTAGATTCCAGCAGATGCCATCTGCTTATATGGATGGCATGTATCATCAACCATCATATCCCTGTAAAGAATAGACTGTGTATCTGTGGTTGTGTACAGTATTTAGCTCTGCCCACTATATACCAGTCACAGTCATGCTACATATTACAATGTAATGGGTGGCCAATACAGAATACAGTGATCCTTTTGTTGTTGTTGCCCAATGAGTATGAGCACATGTTATCAAGTTACAGCACATTAATCGCAAAAAAGAAAATTCAAGCTAGTATTTTGAATCAAACGGCAGTAGACTATAAATACTATTCATTAATTAAGATAAAACTAAGTATAATTCCAGGATGTTTCGAGAATTTATTTAACTTTGTTTTAATCTTAAATAGGGAGTATATTTGGTCATGTTTTATGTTTGTGTCAATAGACATTTTATGTGTATTATTTGCAATAACCTATGGCTATAAGCAATAAATATTTATCATATCATAAATGTTCACAAAGGAATGTTCCCCATGTTCAGGAGGGCAAGGCCAGAGGCAGCATATGGCACCCGAATACAACAGCCAGTTCCCTAGCAAGACCCGTAAGTGATGCTAGTCCTGGCCCCACATTTTTTTTCTACCCTGGCATTTCATGCAACACCAAGTGGCTGGATCTAGTCATGCTTTACATTTCCCACAATTCATCTGCTCTAGCATCACTCTGAGGCATTGTGGGAAATTAGAAAGGTAAGTAGACCCAGCTGCCCAGCAATGCTTGGAGCACTACAACCACAGCTAAGTAATCCTGCTAGGACTGAATGGCAGAGTAGGGGCCCACTTTGACCACTTTCAGGTCTCCCTCAAACCTGAAGAAAGGTCCTTGATCCTCTAGAGAAGCTTTTCAGGGAGTGCAAATGATTGCAGGGGAAAAGAAGGAGATGGGAAACTCTCCCTCTGGGAGTTTCCTTTGGTTAACTTACCTTAGGATCCAAGGGCCAAACTACCAGGGTGTGTGTGATTCCCCTCCCTGCAATTTGTATTGCTAAAAAAAAAAAAAGTCCCACTGAAATGCTAGGCTTCCCAACTGGATCCATCCCCTCTAATATCACTCAGGGCTTCTGATTCATGTCTCTTCACAAGATGTGAAGTAGACCACACTTCCATCTTTTAGGAGCTTCCATTCTGTAAATATAATGCAAGTGAAAGTGACAAAGAACAGAAATGTGAACATTGTCAATGGATATGATTCTACAGGTTTCTCACACAGACAGGACAAAATGGGTGTCCACTGTCTCCATTTCTCTTTGTCCTCTCTTTTGAATCCTTAGCTGAGGTTATATGTGGAAATGCGGATATTCCAGGAGTTATAATCAAAAATAAGGAGCATAAAGTATATTTGCTGACAATATAGCCGAACTAACTATGGATCCCCTGAAAGCAGTCAATGACAGAATATTATGGGATGGTAGTGGGCCTGCAAATTAACTATATGAATTCTGGTATATTGTAAATTAATGTTCTTCCGGGCAGCAACGGCAAATACTTAATCTCTATGGACTCATGTTATACCATAAGTAATTCTATCATATTGGGATGATTGTAAGGAAGAATTTAAATAAGCTTTTGAAATTGAACTTATATCCTACAGTATGGTCCTGCAAAAATCAATTAAACATGGTATCCTTCTGGGGAGACTCACGGAGTTGGGAGTTGGAGGTACTGCGTGGCAGTGGTTCCGCTCCTACTTGGTGGGCAGTCTCCAGAAGGTAGGGCTTGGGGAGCACTGCTCGATACCCTGGACTCTCCATTGTGGAGTCCCACAGGGATCGGTTCTGTCCCCCATGCTTTTTAATATCTACATGAAGCCGCTGGGCGCGGTCATCAGGAGTTTTTGAGTGCGTTGTCATCAGTATGCTGATGACACACAACTCTATTTCTCCTTTTCATCTTCCTCAGGAGAGGCTGTTAATGTGCTGAACCGTTGCCTGGCCGCAATAATGGACTGGATGAGAGCTAACAAACTGAGGCTCAATCCTGACAAGACTGAGACGCTGTTGGTGAGTGCCTTCTCGGCCCAGATGGTAGATGTTCAACCTGTTCTGGATGGGGTTACACTCCCCTTGAAGGAACAGGTTCGTAGCTTGGGGTTTTTGTTTGATCCATTCCTGTCTCTTGAGGCTCAGGTAGCCTCAGTGGCACGGAATGCGTTCCACCACCTTCGGTTGGTAGCCCAGCTACGTCCCTATCTGGACAGCGACGACCTCGCCTCAGTTGTGCATGCTCTGGTAACCTCTAGATTGGACTGTTGCAATGCACTCTATGTGGGGCTGCCTTTGAAAACAGTTCGGAAACTACAGCTAGTGCAAAACGCAGCAGCCAGACTGCTGACTAGGACCAGACGGTCCGCACATATAACACCTGTTCTGGCGTGTTTGCACTGGTTACCTGTGGGTTTCCGGGCCAAATTCAAAGTGCTAGTTTTGACTTATAAAGCCTTACACGGTGCGGGACCACAATACCTAGCGGAACGCCTCTCCCGATATGAACCTACCCGTTCACTACGCTCAACATCAAAGGCCCTCTTCCGAGTTCCGACTCACAGAGAGGCTCGGAGGGTTGTAACGAGATCTAGGGCCTTTTCAGTAGTGGCCCCCGAACTATGGAATAGTCTCCCCGACGAGGTTCGCCTGGCGCCTACACTTCTATCTTTTCGGCGCCAGGTTAAAACCTTTTTATTTTCCCAGGCTTTTAAAATATTTTAAATTTTTGTTGTTACATAGACCAGGCTATTAATTGTTTAACATATATGCTTAGTGTTACTATTGTCATTTTAATGTATTTTTATTGTATCGTATTTATGCTATGCTGTGCACCGCCCAGAGAGCCTCTGGCTTCGGGCGGTATAAAAATTGAATAAAATAAAATAAATAATAAAAATAAGGCTTCCAATATGTGAATTCTAGGCAGAATCAAAGCATTTAAGATGCTCCTACTTTCAAACATTAACTTTTATTTCCAAATGCTTCCAAATGAAATTCCATTCAAGCTGTTATCAGTTTGGCAAAGTATGATCTCTAAATTTATTTACCAGAGTGTGAGAACCAGATTAGTGAAGGGTATTTTGTACAAATGCACTGAGCAGGGTGGTTGGGGAGAGCTGTGTCTACTGCAATATTATGATGTATTTCAGTTACAGAATATTATAGCATATGTAAATGATATTGCTGACAAACCATGGTTGGCCACTGAAGTTTCAAAACAAGAAAACATGAAATTAGAATCTGTAATTTTCAATCAGTGCTCATTCGGATCCCTAAAATGGGTCACCGATCCTTTTACAAAAGCCATGCTGTTGGTTTGGAAGAGATGGTCAAAGTTAAAAAACAGTTTATCTGCTCTCATCCCCATAGTTTTACATTCATCTTTTTATTACTAGGATAAGGTGGTGCAGTTTAAGGGGTGGGAAGACAAGGGTCTATTCAGGTTTTGAGATTTCTATGAGTATAAGCCACCACTGACTGCTGAGAAATTGTCAAGAAACTTTCATAGTGTAAGGATCAATTAGCTGCATATGCATCAGGTACATATTTTTATCTCCAAAAAGATATTTAAAGAAATAGTGCTTGGAGATCTTTCTAGGTTTGAGCATCTAATCCTAGACTATGAGCATAGTGCCAAGTGTTGTGTCACAACTTTATGCTATACTTACTTATATTTATAAGATAGTCACTTCATTCACCATGCTGAAGCAGTTGTGGGAGCATGATTTGGGTACACCCTTTACGGATGAGGCATGGGCAGCTATATGGCACAAACTGCCAGTCAAGTATATTTCAGCATTAGCCAGAGAATGTCATTTAAAGTGGTCTCATTGCTGCTAACCATACTCCTTTAAGCCTAACACAAATTTCCGGCTCTACAGGTTACAATTGTTGAAGAGGTTGTGCAATGCGTGGTGCATATATTCCTTCGTGTTGGGCTTGCTTGAAAGTTTAAAATTTACTGGTATTTAAATTGTATTTAAATTGCTGCAGCTAGCTGTTCTGAACATTTGGGAAGGAGAGAATGAAGATCTGACATACAAACCATTCAAATAGTTTCTTCTACTAGCGGTGAGGATAGAGGTTGCCAAAAATTAGAAGGTGGTGGAGTTATTGACATGTCAAGCCTTAGTGAATCATTTGTGGCAAACTGCTATGGCCAAAACCTTAACTTTTGAACTGACACTTGCCAAGGGGAAAGCCAAATCACTTGACCTTTTCCCTACCTGGTGCCCATTTGTGACATATGGAGACACAGAGGCACATGCTGGACATGTCTCATGTCTTCCTTCAATTATGGGATGGGACTGAGGTCTTTTTATGTTCCAAAAGAGATCCCATGCTAATCTGCAAAAGTTTTATGGTTTTTCTCTCTTTATTCATACTATCATTTCTGGTACCTTACTATGGTTACTGTTGCAGTTTTTGTCTATTGCATCTGGTGGTCATGTGGATTTTGGCAGGGGATGGGGGGTACTTTTATTTCTTGGTAGTTTGTATTTGTTCAGTATCTTGCATTTTTCATAATAATAAAAAAATAAACATGCAAACTTCACACAGAGATAGTTTGGGAGAAAAGCATAGAAATCTATGGAGCAAATTTTGGCCTCACACGTATCCTTGAAGAGAATGGAATTAGACTCCAGTGTACAAGGGATATTTTGAGTCATGAAGATGACAAACCCTCCCCCCCCCCGCTACCACTTCCCCTTCTGGATAATCAGCATTTTTCTTGTGTATCCAGGGGCCTGTGCACTAAAAATAACATTGTTTAGCCACAGAAATGAGTACTGGGACGCTCAGGCTGCAAAATATTGTTCAACAAAATGTTATTCAAACAAACTAAGGAATGTCTAACATAACTCCAGAGCATTGGAGGAAAACAGTTTTGTTTCAGTTGGAGGCCAGATGACGCCACCAAGTCTCTCTGACAAAGACATAGCTGGAAGGAAGATGCAATGGCACGTTTAACATGTTAACATTATATCTTTGTGCCACATAAATGCAAGAGGGTGGATGTTGAATCCTTTCACTGCTGGATATGAGATGATCCTGTCACACACAACATTTATAAAACGGGTATAAGTACTTGCTGGTTCCAGTACCACTGACTTCCTTGCAAAACATGTGCTCCATATTACATAACCCTTCCCCCTCCACACTATGACAGTATCGTGTTGAAGATATCAAAATCTCTCAACACGGCATGCAGGGAAATATGATCCACATGGTGATGAAGACAGAGGTCATTTGAGGTCATTACTCTAACCCCGCTGACATCCTTTAATGGATGGGAAATTAAACTTGTTCTGAACATTTCCTCCAGCCTCTTCCCTCTGACTCTTTGAAGTGTCAGCCTAATTTTACATAGGAGCTAATTTTCAAAGCCTGGGAATGAGGAGATTTGTTACAGAATATATATGTGACATGCTAAGGGCTCATATGCTACTAGCTTTTTGAGGCAACTCTCTCTCCATCCACCTTAAACTTCCCCAAAATTCTACTGTATTTGTAGTCTATTTTTGCATGTCCAGTAAATATCAAAATAAAGACTATGTGGAGAGTCACCAAAAGAGGAAGTGGAGGTGGGAAGAGAAAGAGAAGAGCTGATGTTATGTAATGCTATGAGCTGGAAGTCCCTGATCCAAATCTCAACACAGCCAAGTGCTCACTGGGTGGCCTTAAGCAAGCTGTTATTTCCCACCTCTGCCCCACCTATGCCATGAACTAATTAAACATTCACAGAAGTTATTTACCATTCTGTATTACTCAGTAATATGGCTAGTTTGTTCTATTTGGACTTTGCAAAATACAAGGTTGCACCAGGTCAAACTTTTAAAATGACAGTGCTAGGAATACTTGATCCCACTACAAACATACATGAAAGAGCATGAGGCTGACACTTGGTTTCAGGATATGTTGTCCTTTGGGATCCAGGAGGCATCAATATCTTAATGGTGTTCGAGGAAAGGGTTGGAGCAGGCCAGGAATCAGACCAAAGAAACCAGACAGATCTGGGATGGCAAATGTCTAGGCCCAATTCCAATTTGGAACCAGGGATACAATCCAAGGGAAAGACAAGATAGAGGTTGAAGGTAATAGAGGGAAACAACAGCAAATCTAGGGAGGGAGACACAAAGGAAGAAGGCAGGAGTGCGGACAGATGTAGTAAGATGTGCGCTTATTTTGGTCACAAAAGACGGAGTGAGGTAGAGAGCATTTGTGAAGATCGGTCAATTGGGGCTGAGGATTGGAATTCTATCAGGCCCAACCAATTCCTCCCTGTTGCAGCCAAGTAGGAAAACCCTTAGCATAACAGTTTGAATCTGGGCTGGGTTTGAATCTGGCCACCAGTGGACATGCTTAAAGGTTTCACATTAAGTGTTCCATCCATTCAATGCTGCAATAGAGTTGGCCTCCATGTAACAAGGGGCTCCACAAGTGTGAACTTCACCCATCCATATGCACATTTCTTCCTTTAGTATTCCATATATTCCTGGCATTATAAATGAACTCTAAAATAGAAATAAAAAGATTCAGGGCAGTGTTGTTGTTTTATGTACTGGATCATGTTTTAATGGTGCAAAAATCCTCTGGAGAGAAAATAGTTTATTCTGCATTCTCATTCAGTCCATAGCCAAATATGGTGGGGTTTTGCAACATGTAAAGTGACCCATAAACCTTCAATAAACCTACCAAATTATTTTCAAGTAGATGCCAAAGAGCTCTCCAAGACTGGCTGTTTTTGTTCCTACTAACTTTGTCTGACTTGGCGCTGGCAATGAACAGATGAAAGTCTTTACAAACTACTGCCAATATAAAATTAACAAGACACCCTTAAAATGGCAATATAAATCTCCAGGATGTGTCCAGAGAGATTATCTTACTTTGGTCTCATGAGTCGTGTGATTATTTGTTTAAATGGCAACATTATTGTGTCAAAGCACTTTGCAAAAGTAACATAAGCAAAATACAGATGCCTGCCCCAAAGAGCTTACAATTGGAATTTTAGCACTAGGAGTGATAACTGAAGGGAGGGGAGAAAAGACAGTGACAAAGACCAATTGGGAAGAATAATACAAGTGCAATTACACATACTCAGGCTTAGTTTTACTAGAGGACAAGGATTAAAAGCAGGGATAGAGAACCTGTGAACCTCCAAACAAGGGTGGACTACAACTTCCACCATCCCCAACCATTCACAATGCTGGTAGGGCTAATGGGAGTTCAAAGTCTGAAGGGCCACAAGTTCCCCATTTCCAGACTAAAGGGTTAACGAAAAGCAGATTTTGAGGAAGGAATGTTCTGAAGGGAGAGAGATGGCACGGCTTAAATTTTCTGGAAGGGCGCTCTAGTCATAATGGAAAGAAAGAAAGAAAGAAAGAAAGAAAGAAAGAAAGAAAGAAAGAAAGAAAGAAAGAAAGAAAGAAAGAAAGAAAGAAAGAAAGAAAGAAAGAAAGAAAGAGAGAGAGAGAGAGAGAGAGAGAGAGAGAGAGAGAGAGAGAGAGAGAGAGAGAATTTGGGTCACAAATGCTCTTAAATATGCATTAGCAAACATCTTGCCATACCTACTCTCACAGATCAGAAACAAACTTAGGCTGTATGCAACACATTCATGTATGAGAGTGCTGTTGTGCTCATGTCCTCCTTGCAGACTTGTTGGCCACTATATAAACAGGATGCTGAACTAGACGGGTCTGGGGTTATTCAGAATTAACTAACAAAAAGTCAGGAGGAGGGAAAGAAATGCTGGACAAAAGTATACAAGCAACACAGTACAAAGGTACATCCACCCACCACTTCAAAAAACTCAAGTTGTATATACTGCACAGACTAAAAGAAAAGTATCAAATGACTACATAGATACCACAAAAATGCAAAGAACAGTCACTTTTGATGATAGCCCAGTTAGCAGTAGAGCAAAGCGTTTGCAGAAGAAGGTCCCAAGTTCAGTCTCTGGCTTCAGGTGGGGTTGGGGAAAAATAAAACCTGTCGGAAACCCTGGAGAGTTGCAGCTTGTCAGTTTATGCAATATTAAGCTAGGTAGACCAATGACCTGACCTAGTTTCAGGCAGTTTCCTAGGTTTCCTATGTTCCCATTTCAAAATATGTACTATAAACCCCAACAGGGGAGATGTCCACTGATCCATTTCAGATTCCACTGAAAATAACACTTTATAATAAAGTCCTGAGATGTTGTCCCTTGCACAGTTCAGTTATATAGTTACACTGCCTTTTTTACATTCGGGGGTATGTGGGTCAAAGTAAAATACAGAAATTATAGCCTCTGTATCTCCTTGAGACTCTTCTACAATTACAGAACATACTATGAATGTAATTCTCAGAGAAAAGGAGCTTGATAATTAAATGATTTATGAGAATAGATTTATCAATTCCATATAGTTTACTGTTACTGTGCATCATCAGAAGCAATTCTTTCTGTTCAAGGAAAACCTAGGTTGGGAACCAGGGGCAACAAGCCAGTTAATTTAATGTCTGTCCCAAGAAAACTGGTAGAAAGTATTGTTAACGATAAAATAACCAAGCATGTAGAAGAGTGAGCCTTCCTGAAGCAGAACCAGCATGGCCTCTGCAAGGATAAGCCCTGTCTCACTAACCTATTAGAGTTCTTTGAGAGTATCAGCAAGCATATAGACAGAGGTGATCCAGTGGACACAGTGTATTTAGACTTATAAAAAGGTTTCGACAAGGTACCTCACCAAAGACTCCAGAGAAAGCTTAGCAGTCATGGAATAAAAGGAGAGGTCCTCTTATGTCTCAGGAACTAGCTAGGAAACATAAAGTATAGAGTAGGAATAATTGGACAGTTCTCCCAATGGAGAGATGTAGAAAGTGGAGTCCCCCAAGGATTGGTATTGGGACCTGTGCTTTTCATCTTGTTCATAAATGATCTAGAGTTAAGGGTGAGCAGTGAGGTGGCCAGGTTTGCTGATGATACTAAATTGTTTACGATTATTAAAACAAAAAAGGATTGTGAAGAGCTCTAAAAGACCTCTCCAAACTGAGTGAATGGGAGGTAAAATGGAAAATGTAATTCAACCAGGTTTAAATATATGCATATTGGAGCAAAAAATCTTAATTTCATGGGGTCTGAACTAGAGATGGGGTGAATTTTGGCACTTTTGGATTTGTTATCGAATTCTGTCAGAATCCTGTTTGACTTTGGATGGGGTTTGACTAATGCTTGCAACTGTCAGTGACACCGGCTTTTTAAAAAAACAAATCTGTGGCTAATTTGACATCCCTAAGCAGCTTTGCTCTGAAGTGTTGCAATGTGTATTCCTTTGAAGTTCTGTCTCAGTGAGGTAATAACAATCAGCATTAACAACTTTGGTCAGCACTGCAGTAACCTGAGGCAAGAGACAGAACTGACAGTTGATGATCTGCGTAATTTAAATTTAAATAGAAAACCCAAGAGACCATAGGTATAAAAAAACCGCCAACAGCATTAGCAATGTTGTTAGCTATTACAAGCAGATCAGAAATAGCAAAGAAAATTGGGGGGGGGGATGTTGCGGATCCAGCACCACAAGCCAGTTGCAAAAACGAAAACATGGACCGGAACCAAAGAGCAAACCCCATCCCTAGTCTGAGTTGGTGATGACTGACCAGGACAAGACCTTGGGGTCTTAGTGAATAGCTTGATGAAAATGTCAAATCAGGGTCAAGCAGCTGTGAAAGAGGCAGATTCCATGCTAGGGATCATTAGGAAAGGTATTGAAAATAAAAGCCAATATCATAATGACATATAAATCTATGGTGTGGCCACATCTGGAATACTATGTACACTTCTGGTTGCCTCACCTCAAAAAAATATTGTAGAGCTGTAGGCAACCGAAAAGATCAGGGAGATGGAGCAACTCCCCTATAAGGAAAGGTTGCAACATTTGGGGCTTTTTAGTTTAGAGAAATGGCAAGTAAAAGGTGACGTGATAAAAATGTATAAAATTATGCATGGCATCAAAAAAGTGGCTAGAAAAAAGCTTTTATCTCTTTCTCACAACACTAGAACTCATGGACATCCAATGAAGCCGAATGTTGAAAGATTCAGGACAGACAAAAGAAAGTACTTCACACAGTGCATAGTTAAACGATGGAATTTGCTTCCACAGGAGGCAGTGATGGCCACCAACTTGGATGGCTTTAAAAGAGGATGGAACACAGCGATTAAGGCTATCAATGGCTATTAACCATGATGGCTATGCTCTGCCTTCATAGTCACAGGCAGCATGCTTCTGAATACCAGTTGCTGGAAACCGCAGGAGGGGAGAGTGCTCTTGAACTCAGATCCTGCTTGCAGGCTCCCCACACACATCTGGTTGGCCAATGTGTACACAGGATGCTGAAGTAGATGGCCACTGGCCTGATGCACCAGGCTCTTCTTATGTTCTTATGCCCTAATCCATTGAAAATAAAGTGTACTTTGTGTGGCATTGCTTGGGAGCCACCCCAGAAAACATTGATTTGTCTCATGCCCCAAACTACTGCCAAAGCCCAAGCTTGAACACTTTTCAGAATTATTTTCAGTCTGTTTCAACATTTATTGGACATTGCTGTCACAATGTGCCCCTTTGTATGAGTCATTTTGTGTATCACCATAAAACAAATGTGAATAGGGCTTAAAATGCCCCCAGAGCTAAAATCCCCACTCTAAACATCTTTAGCCCTGAGTACTTAAAATGACTAAAACAAAAATGTTTTAGACTGGGTCTAGCAGATAGTCAGGTTTGGGCAGGAGTTTGGGCTTGATACAAGTCCTTCTCTCTTTACTACATTGTCCTTGACCACAAAGTAACAATCTACTTCTCGGTTTTGGAAAATGTCTGCAAAATATCTATGAAGCATTTTTATTTCGTCATGAGAATCCCACAAATATACCAAAGCTGGACCTTCTTCAAAGACCAGACAGAATATCCTGGGGAATATATATCCTCACTTATAATTGAAACATTTCAAGAAAATAAAATGCAGAGAAAAATACATCAATATAGTTTTTGTTGTTTAATTCCTTAAACAAGGCTATTATTATACATGAATTAGTGAATTTCTAGGCAGCATCATGACACTGGCCTCATTTAAGGGAGAGTATGGGCTATTGTGTGTTCTGTATTTTTACTGGATAGCGCAAATAACAGCCATTTAAACAATTGTCTAAATATATGTTTAAACAATTAACTTAGTATATCATGTCAAGTCATATACATTTTAATAAGTAATCATAGTTAAAAATACCAAACTTAATTATAGTATCAGAGGATTAAGTTGAACCACAAAATCTGGTCCAAGTCATGTTAGAGGTCTAATTTAAACCACGTGGTTTTGGCATAATCTCTGGAACCCTTCAATTTGCTGGCTCTGGCTCTCTGTCTTTTCTCTCTCTCTTTTTAAAGGCAGGGAAGATTTGGAAAGTTTTGCCCTCTAAGAACATTTTTGTTATTCCCTTCAAACTCAGTCCTGTGGTATTAGATTAAAGCTTCATACCTAGTCTAATACAAAACAAAACTCTTCTGCAAAACCAACAGTCTTTAGGCATCTTAAAGAGTTACATGTTTGTGGCTAAAGCTTCATCATATGCTATATACATCTAACAAGAAGGGCTCTGTCCGATAAAAGCTTAAGCCACAACAAATATGGCAATGCTCAAGATGTCACACAATGCTTCCCCAATGCCCCCCTCCTACTGCCTTGCTACAACAGACTACCAAGGCTACCCCTCTGGAACTTATTCCAAATGCAATCCATGTACACAGATGGGATTCTTCTGTTAAGAGCCAGAGCTGAATCAAACAGGAATTTTCAAGCCACAAATAATTTTGGTGTTTTTATTCTTTCTGAAGTTGACCCTGCCATCTTTAAGTAATAAAGGAGTAGCTTTACAAAGGAATATGGAATCACCTTCACTTGAAATATCATGGGCTATCATTATAAAGGAGCTTGGAGATGGAAAACGGGGAGAGGGAAGGGAGACAAGAAGGAGTCTAGCGAAATAATTTTCATTGGGTGGGCAGAGACAAAAATTGGGGGGGAGAAGGGTTGGGGCATCAGTCACTATAAAAGAGGTTTCTGGGAGGGATGTTTTTCATAGGTAATGACAAAAACAAACACTAATTAATGCATTTTAATTAGGAACTATGATGGGAAGTTTTACAAAAAAGTTGTTTTTTAAAAAATGTTTTTAAATGTTTTTAGTATTTTTGGAAGTCTTTTGTTTTTAAGATGTTTTAAAGTGCTTTTAGTTTTACCACCCTGGGATCCATCTGAAAACACTAGATTTAGTGGGAAAATCACTAAATAGGCAACAGTGCTGGGGAGGGGGAGATGTTCTGTGGTGTATCACAATACTGTCCAGTCTTTCCTTCCTCCAACTGCAAACCCTTAAGTTTGCCACCTACCTCTCCCATCCATCAAGATTTGTGTTCTCTTCATGCTTATATTTGCTGTGTTTGTATTCCCTTGGTATTTCTCAAAGTTCAACTCAAGTTACTGGCAATGCTAGAAATTTGGGACTGAAGGAAAATTTCATGGGAGGGACAGAATTATCATTGGGGGAGCAATGCCCTCATTTGTCCCCCCTGTCACTACACCCCTGGAGACAACTGAGAAAATAACAGGAGAAAATTGTTTATGTGTGTGTCTGTGT
The DNA here is from genome assembly GCF_030035675.1 of Rhineura floridana. NCBI lineage: Eukaryota > Metazoa > Chordata > Lepidosauria > Squamata > Rhineuridae > Rhineura > Rhineura floridana. Next base: position 139,887,783 of record NC_084484.1, on the reverse strand, counting down.
TATAGTAAGGAGTGGGAAGGCAAAAGAGAACTCTGTCCTAAACAGATGCAACACCAGGGGACTGGAGAAGACCTGCCCTGGGAGTGAGTACCTGAGCATCTGGGTGATTGCTTGCTCACTCCTCTGGGTTGCTGTCTCTTGAGATAGCTGAAGTCCCTGGTAAGTGCTGCAAGGAATAGGACCCCCTGCCTGACCCTGACTCCAGAGACTGGCTGCAGTAAATCTTGCAGCCTCTTGCATCAGCTTCTGGCTGGGTCAGGGGACATAAAAGCCTGGCTGCTCTTGAGCGGTGGGTCTGCCATCGGCGGGGTTGCCACCAAAGGGGCAACACCAAAGGGGCTCTTCCCTTGGTCAGCCCTTAGGGAGTCCCGAGGGCAAGGGCGATACCTCCCCTTTTATTTTTTAACAAACCAATCTAGAGGAGATTGGTAGTGGGGAGGGTGTATGGCGCATGTGTAGTTCCTGCACAGGGTGAGAGCCTGTGCAGAGAACTGAATGATAGGAAGGCTGGCCCTCCCTTGGTGTGAAATAGGGGGGCGGGAACAGATGTGTCCTGTGTGAAGGATATTGAGTGGGTCTGATTGTTCCTAATTCTCTCAGAGGCCTACTGGGATAACTGGTTCAGGCAGGTAGGCTCTTGTTGTGCCCATATCAGGTGTTTAGGAGGAGTCTTAGTAAGGAGGAACATGAGTGATCCAACCCCAGTTTCAGTGATCATGGGTAGAGGGAGGTGTAGCCATGGGTGAACTGCCATAGAAGATGAAGGCAAGGCTATCTACGCTTTGTTCCATGCTCCCAATCCTCTCATGGACAGGTTCCTAGTTGCTCATCCGCTGTGCCCACAGACCTGTGTGCGCACCAGATCGGTACACAATAAGACCACAATAATCCATGATTTGATCATGGATGAAGATGCTGATTTAGAGTACATTACAGAGACCTAGGTGGGTGAACTGGGAGGAGTTGATCTGACCCAGCTTTGCCCACCTGGATACTCAGTGCAACACCAGCACACGATTGCAGTGACGGGGGGGGGAAGAGACTTTGTTGCGGTCTACAGAACTTCCACCTCTGCCACCAGGAAACCACTCTGTTTTGGAGCTGACTGTGAGGGCCTGCACCTAGTGTCTCCTGCTAATCAGACAGTAAACTAGGGTTGTTGCTGGTGTACCATCCACCCTGCTGCTCAGCAGCTTCTCTGACTGAGCTGGCGGAGGCTGCCTCGTCTGTGGTATTGGAGGAGCCCAGAATGACAGTCCTGGGAGATTCCAATATCCATGCTGAGGCTGCCTTTAGTGTTCTGGCTCGGGACTTCATGGCCTCCATGACAACCATGAAATGGAAATGGACTGCCTTCAAGTCGACCCCAACTTATGGCAATGCTATGAATAGGGTTTTCATGGTAAGTGGTATCCAGAGGGGGTTTATCATTGTCTCCGTCACGCTGAGAGGCAGTGACTGGCCCAAAGTCACCCAGTGAGATTCATGGCTGTGTGGAGATTCGAACCCTGATCTCCCAGGTCGTAGTCCAGAACCTTAACCATTACACCACACTGGCTCTCAATGATGACGATAGGGCCGTCTCAAATTGTCAACAGCCCAACACATAGGGAAGGGTACACACTCGACTTGGTTTTTGCTCCAGATGGAGGAAGGGGGTCATCTGGAGATGGGGGGGTGGATGTCACCTCATTGTCATGATCAGACTACTTCCTGGTGAAATTTAGACTTACAGCTCCATCCACATCTACTGTAGTCCTCAGTGAGGTGTCCAGTGCAACCTCTGCTGCAGCCTCTTGGGAACAGTTTCAGTTGATGAGGCCTGTTGATGTGGACAGAGCCAGCAACAGGCATTACTGGGCCCTTGGGCACCAGCCTGCCCAGCTGCGCAGCTCCAGCTTGTTCCATCTAACTTTCTCCTGTCTCCTACTGCTATGCATGCTGCGCACGTAGGGCTGCCATCAACAAAGACGGCGGTGGAGGCTTCTCTACGAGGTTGATGCCCCCCACCATCTTAGATGATTTATTTATTTATTTATTTTATTATTTAAGAACATAACATAAGAAGAGCCTGCTGGATCAGGCCAGTGGCCCATCTAGTCCAGCATCGTGTTCTCACAGTGGCCAACCAGGTACCTGGGGGAAGCCCGCAAGCAGGACCTGAGTGCAAGAACATCCCGCCCTTCCTCCCAGCAGGAGCCCAGGGCAGCAAACAAAAGCACTAAAAACGCTTTAACACATCATAAAAACAGACTTTAAAATACATTAAAATAAAACATCTTTAAAACATTTTTTAAAAGCTTTGAAGACATCTTAATATGTTTGTAAACCTTTAAAAAACGCATTAAATAGGAATTTTCAACACAGACGCAGACTGGGATGAGGTCTCTACTTAAAAGGCTTGTCAAAAGAAGAAGGTCTTCAATACGCGCTGAAAAGATAACAGAGATGGTGCCTGTCTAATATTTAAGGGGAGGGAATTCCACAGGGTAGGTGCCCCCACACTAAAGGTCCGTTTCCTATGTTGTGCAGAACAGACCTCCTGATAAGATGGTATCTTCAGGAGGCCCTGACCTGCAGAGCGCAGTGATCAACTGGGTATATAAGGGGTAAGACGGTCTTTCAGGTATCCTGGTCCCAAGCTGTACAGGGCTTTGTACACCAAAACTAGAACCTGGAACTTGGCCCGATAGTACATGGGCAGCCATTGTAGTTCTATCAGCAGCAGGGTGACATGTTGGCGATACAGTCTCACTGCCGCATTTTGCACCAGCTGCAACTTCTGGACCAACCTCAAAGGCAGGCCCACATAGAGCATATTACAGTAATCCAGCCTGGAGATTACCAGTGAATGGACAACAGTGGTAAGGCTATCCCAGTCCAGAAATGGCCACAGCTGTCTTACCAGCCAAACCTGGTAAAAGGTACTCCTAGCCACTGAGGTCACCCAGGCCTCTAGTGACAAAGATGGATCCAGCGTGCGGCACCCCAGACTATGCACCTGTGCTTTCACAGGGAGTACAACCCCATCCAAAGCAGGCAACTGACCAATTATCTGAAGTCGGGAACCACCAACCCACAGCGCCTCCATCTTGCTAGGATTCAGACTCAGTTTATTGGCCCTCATCCAGCCCACCACCAAGTCCTGGCAGCGATCCAGGGCTTGCACAGCCTCTCCCAATTCAGATGTTACAGAGAAATAGAGCTGGGTATCGTCAGCATACTGCTGACACCTTGCCCCAAATATCCGGTTGACCGCTCCCAAGGGCTTCATTATACAGCCACGAGAATGGCTGTGTACTATAGTCACCATGGATTTTTTGCATTCTGCAATGTTAAATTGAAAATACCTCCATGCCATTTTGATGCAATGCATAAACACATTTCAAAACAAAACCTTACAAAACTTATAGTCCTGAACTCAAAAACGCTTGCTTAACAACCTTCCAAATTTTCATGGTGATACACAAAACAGAGAGAATCGAGAATTCAAAATGTAAAGAGAGAGAAAAACAGACCCTTTTTGGACTTTTTTCTGTCAGAGTTCTCATATGCTGAAATTAATTAAAAATCAGCAAGAGTGCTCATAATCTGTTGAAATTAATTAAAAATCAGCCATGTTCACAGAGTACCTGTAATCCTATTACTAACCTTGCCCCATACTCTGACCTTTATCTTCTGCAGTTTAAAAGTTAAAAAAATGCCCGGCTGATTTTTAATTAATTTAAGAAATTTAGCATTGAACTCAATGATAATGTCAGGCACGCTCAGCAAGAACAAAGTGCGAGTGTTCTAAAAGCCAGACTCACAGATGCTTGGCTTGCTTAATCAGGGGCCACACCCATGCCAGACCTTTATTTCACTTTAGACAGTCATGGTTTCCCCCAAAAGAATCCTGGGAAGTGTAGTTTGTGAAGGGTGTTGAGAGGAGGCTCCTATTCCCCTGACAGAGCTCCAGTGGCAAGAGTGGTTTAAAAGTCAGCCGCTCTGACTGAAGCTCTGTGAGGGGAATAGAGCATCTCTTAGCAACTCTCAGCACCCTTCGCTAACTAACCTTCCCAGGATTTTTTGGTAGATTATCATGATTATCTAAAGGGAAATAAAGCTCTGGTGTGGACGTGGACAGGAACAGCATTGGTTTAAATTTGGGGAGGCTACATGTACCTGCTGTAGAAACAGTGTTTTCCTTGTGTTTGGAAAGGAAAGGGGCTTCCCCTCTGCCAGTGCCCACCCATCTAATCTCCTCCCGTCCCCCTTCCTCCCTCTCCCTCCTCTCCTCCTCCCCTCCCTGTCCACCCCCCAGGTCACTTTCACCTATCCTAAGCATCATTCTACAGGAGTAAATCCCACTGGACTCAAAAAGCATGCAAATGATCGAACCTGCCCTCCCCTCCTCCTCCCTCCTATCCCATCCCTCTTACCCATTCACTCCCCCTTCCTTCACCCCTCCCGTTCCCCTCTCAATCCCCTCCCCTCCTCCTCCCCTATGGTCAGTTTTACCTATCCTAGGATTATGAGCTGGGAGACAAGAGTTCAAATCCCCACACAGCCAAGAAGCTCACTGGGTAACTTTGGGCCAGTCACTGACTCTGAGCCTCAGAGGAAGGCAATGGTAAAACATCTCTGAATACCGCTTACCATGAAAACCCAAATCATAGGATCGCTGTAAGTCAGAATCTACTTGAAGGCAGTTCATTTCATTTTCAAGCATGATTGCAAGGGAGCAATTCCCATTGAACTCAATAAGCATGCAAATGATCAAACCTGCCTTCCCCTGCTCCTTCCTTTGCCCCTCCTCTTCCAATCCCCTCCTTTCCCCTTCTTCCTCTTCCCTCTCCCCTCCCCCTGCTCCTCCCCCATGGTCAGTTTTACCTATCCTAACCATGATTACATAGGAGTAAATCCCATTGAACTCAATAAGCATGCAAATGATCAGACCTGGCTTTCCTCTCTCCTCTCCTCTCCCTTTCTCCTCCCCTCTTCTCTTCCTTCTTCCTCCTTCCCTGCCCACTCCAGCCCTCCCTCCCTCCCTCCCCCCGGTCAGTTTTACCTATCCTAAGCATGATTGCAAGGGAGTAAATTCCACTGAGCTCAATAAACATGCAAATGATCAAACCTGCCCTCCTCCTCCCCCTCCAGCCTGTTCCCATCTCCCTCCTCCACTCCCCATCACCTGTGGTCTGTTTCACCTATACTAAGCATGACTGCAGAAGAATAAATCTCACTGAACTCAATCAGCATGCAAATGATCAATCCATTCTCAGCAAACTTGCACAGGATCCCATTTCTTATCCCCCAGATTAAAAAGCAGATAAATATAGATGTTAAACAGCATGGGGGACAAGATGGTACCCTGTGGCATCCCACAGCACAACTTTCAGGGGGCCGAAAGACAATCACCCAATGCTATTCTCTGAAAACTACCCTGGAGATATGATCAGAACCACTATAAAACAGTGCCTCTGATACCCATCTCACCAAGTCAGCCCAGAAGGATACCACGGTCAATACTATCAAAAGCCATTGACAAATCAAGTAAGAGTAACATGGTCACACTCCCCCTGTCCTTCTCCCGATAAAAGTCATCCATCTGGGTGACCAAGGTCGATTCGTCCCATAACCAGGCCTGAACCCAGACTGGAATGGGTCAAGATAATCTGTTTCATCCAAGAGTACTGGCAATTGCTGTGCCACAACTCTCTCAATCACCTTCCCTAAAAAGGGGGTATTTGCGACCAGTTAGTAGTTGTCGCAGACCAGTGGGTGCAGGAGTGGTTGGATCACTGCCTCTTTCAGGGCGGCTGGAACCACTCCCGCAATGATGCATTGCCCCTGGATCCACTTGGTCAAACCACCTTGGCAAGCTCTAATAAGCCAAGAAGGGCAAGGATCGAGAGGATATGTAGCTGGCCGCATCATCGCAAGCACCTTGTCTATGTCATCAGGCCACATCAACTGAAACCGTTCCCAAGAAGTTGCAGCAGAAATTGCACTGGACACCTCACTGGGGACTACAGTAGATGTGGATGCGGCATCAAGATGGCGACGGAGGCGAGCAACTTTACCCTCAAAGTGCCTTGCAAATAAGTGCCTTGCAAATAATTCACAGTGGGCTTCCATTTCCTGGAGCTGATGTCAACAGACCCCTGACAATACAGGAAAGCTCCACTGGATGGCTACTTGAGGATGCAATGGAGGCAGAGAAGTGGGCCTTCTTCACCACCCTCACCACCACACAGTAGGCCTGATCACTTGTGCCCGATCAGCCTCACAGCACGTATTTTGCCACTGGCACTCTAGCAGTCGTCCAGCCTGTTTCATTGCTCTTAGCTCACTGGTGTACCAAGGTGCAAACTGGGCTCCACAATGCCGGAGAGGGTGCTCGGGGGCAACTGTGTCAAAAGTCCGGCACACCTCGCTGTACCACAGCGTGACAAAGGCTTCAACAGGGTCACCTGCTCTATCTACTGGGAACTCCCCCAGGGCATTCAGGAATCTGGTGGATTCCATTAGTATCCGGGGGCGGACCATCTTAATCTGTCCACCACACGTGCAGGGAAGGATCGGAGCCATAAGTCTAAACTTCACCAGGAAGTGAAGTCAAGTTGATCCAGGATGTGGTCAATGCATTGTTGCAAAAAGGAGTGGTTCCAGCCGCCCTGAAAGAGGCAGTGACTAGACTGCTCCTGAAAAAGCCCACCGTGGACCCATTGGTTTGTGACAACCACAGCCTGGTTGCAAATACCCCCTTCTTAGGGAAGGTGACCGAGAAGACTGTGGTGCAGCAATTGCAAGTATTGTTAGATGAAACCAGTCTTGATCCATTCCAGTCTGGGTTCAGGCCTGGTTATGGGACTGAATTGGCCTTGGTCGCCCTGATGATTACCTTTATCGGGGGAAGGACAGGAGAAGTGTGACCCTGTAATTCTTACTTGATCTCTTGGCGGCTTTTGATACCATGGTCAATGGTATACTTCTGGCCTGACTTTGTGAGATGGGTATTGGAAGCACTGTTTTATAGTGGTTCTGATCGTATCTCCCGGGTCGTTTTCAGATAAGAGCACCGGGTGATTGCCTTTTGGCTCCCTGGCAGTTGTGCTGTGGGGTGCCGCAGGATACCATCTTGTCCTCAATGCTGTTTAACATCTACATGAAGCCCTTGGGAGCAGTCATCAGGAGATTTGGGGCAAGGTGTCAGCAGTATGCTTACGATACCCACCCCTATTTCTCTGTAACATCTGAATCAGGCCATGCAAGCCCTGGACTGCTGCCTTGTGGGCTGGATGACGGCCAATAAACTGAGTCTGAATCCTAGCAAGACGGAGATGTTGTGGGTTGGTGGTTCCTGAATTCGGATAATTGGCCAGTTGCTTACTTTGGATGGGGTCATATTCCCTCTGAAAGAGCAGGTTCGTAGTCTGGGGATGCTTCTGGATCCATCTTTGTTGCTAGGGGCCCAGGTGACTTCAGTGTCTAGGAGTGCCTTTTACCAGCTTTAGCTGGTAAAACAGCTGCTGCCATATCTGGACTGGGATAGCCTGACCACTGTTGTCCATTATTTATTTATTTATTTATTTATTATTTGATTGACATCCCACCCTTCCTCCCAGCAGGAGCCCAGGGTCCATGCACTGGTAACCTCCAGGCTGGATTACTGTAATGTGCTTGATGCGGGGCTGCCCTTGAGCTTGGTCCGGAAGCTGCAGCTGGTGCAAAATGCAGCTGTGCAACGGTTCACTGGGGCAAGGTATAGCTAACATGTCACGCCACTGCTGAAAGAATTGTACTGGCTTCCCACTAGCTACCGGGCCGAGTTCAAGTTTTTGGTTTTCGTGTACAAAGCCCTGTACAGCTTGAGACCAGGATACCTGAGATATCATCTTACCCCTTAGATACCAAATCAATCACTATGCTCTTCAGCTGAGGGCCTCCTGCAGATACCATCTTATCAGCAGGTTCGTTCCGCACAACATAGGAAGCGGACTTTTAGTGTAGTGGCACCTATTGTTTGGAATTCCCTCTCCTTAAATATTAGACAGGCGCCATCTCTGTTATCTTTTTGGCGCCCACTGAAGACCTTCCTATTTCAACAAGTCTTTTAAGTAGAGACCTTATTCCAGTTTGCATCTGTTTTGGAATTTCTTTTTAAGGTATTTTTAAAGCTTTTTTCCCCCCAAGATGCTTTTAAATATGTTTTAATATGTTTTTAAAGTGATTTTGTTTTAATATATTTTTAAAGTATGTTTTAAGATGTTTTAGAGTGTTTTTAGTGTTTTTGTTTGGCGCCCTGGGCTTCTACTGGGAGAAAGGGCAGGATATAAATAAATGAATAAATAAATAAATAAATACATACATACATACATACATACATACATACATACATACATAGTTTTAAATAGCACCCTCTTCTATGAAACTGATCTTGCTAGCAGAGTTATACAGAAAGCTTGGCATAGGTACTGAAGAGCAGGCACATGTTGCAAGAACTTTTCTTAAGATCAAGAGTTACATCTCTTCCTGTAAAAAAAGCATTCTCACATTGGGTCATAGTAAGCATCTCTTGGTCAAGAAAGCAAAGAGAGACAGCTGAAATGTACCAAAGAAGTCAATGGTGTTCCTAGTCTTGTGTTAGAGGCCAAACAAACAAAAGGAAAGAGGTTAACAAGGGGCAACGAGGACTCATAGGGGACCAAAATAAAAATAAAAGGAGGGGAGGCATAGTGGTCAATACTCTGTCAATCAACCATAACCAAGGGCAGTGTAATGCACTGCTTTACTGCAAGGAAAGATCAATAGGCTTGCTCCCAAACTCTAAGGCATAAAGATGTGAGGGGGGGGGAGTAATTTTTGAGCAGCCCCCTCCTCAGACCATACAGCATGAAGGAATTTTGTGACACACTAAAAAGACAAACAAACTTCACTCAGATTATCACAGTACTGTATCCAGAACAAACAAAATGAGCATTGATATGTTATGAAGAAAAAAAGGTAAGTCAGGAATTCTCTGACAGCAATAACTCTTGGTCGACAGGAAAAACCACTACCACATACTGGCTCAACTGAAGGAATGTTATGGAAAATCAATACGAAAGAAAAATGTGCAAGGACTGTAAATACATATAAAGGCCAAGGAGAAATACTGTTTTTCAGGAAATAATCTATTTTAAACCACAGGATCCCACGCCAACCTTGATGACTAATCAAGAATGTATTTTGCCATAGCCATGTTTTGTCAAAATAGTACTTTTTCCACATCAAACATGTTTTCCTTTGTATTTTTTAAAAATAAAAACAACACAAGGAAAAAAATCCATATGGTAGGGATCTTGATAGGAAATAAGGGGGCTCACAACTGTAACAGGAACATCGCTCATTGTATTACTCTGTTGGAACCCCTTATGAAACACTATGCATTCTCCATATGGAAAAGAATGTCAATATAGCACTTGACACTTCACGTATTTAGGAGCCATTAAAAAGATATTCATTAAAACATAGATATTTTCCATCGCATTCCTAAATTCTGTATTGTTTTTACAAGGCAATGATTTTATCCATGAAATTTTATTAGGCTCAAAAGGAAATGGATTGTCCCCAAGAAAAACAAAAACAGCAATAAAGTTGTTGCTGCAATAATTATTGTTATGGTATGTTCTGAAGTGTCTAGGGACACTAGAGACTGATTCTAAGTAGAACATTGCAAAATTTGCTAAAAAAATTAACCAATCATAGATTTGGAAGGTACCATCAAGTGTCATATAAGTCCACTTCTGTCCTTAGGAATGGCATCCTGTCTGTAAAGAATATAAAATAAACCAGGGTATATCAGGACTATAACACAGATTAAATTCAAAATTAGAACAGCTTTCGTATGTCCCAAACTTCAAACCATTCTATGACTTTCCGTCTGTGTCCCTTCCTATTGTACCTTTGACCAATACACGGAGATTGTATGGGTCTGCGCACATATCCCTGCCATCCACACATTTGGCCAGTTTGGAAAGGGGAGTAAGAACACAGAACTAAGGTTAAACACAATCAAAGTTAAAACGACTTCTGCTGCAGAAGGACACTGAATGCAGGCAATGTCTTCTGCACCCCCATAACAGCTACACATGAAATTTTGGTAGTCCAAGGGTAGGTAACCTGCAGTCCTAGAGCCAAATGCAGCCCTTGGCATAACTGTATGCAGGAGGCAAGGAAGGGGAAAAAAGACTGAAAGTGATTGGCACAGAGATTTGACATTAAGAGATGGAGAGAGAAAAAGAGTGGCTAGAGATGTGAAGGCCCAGAAAAAATCCTAGAAAGCATTAGAGGGAGGGAGAACTGTTTGTTCACCTTTCATCTTTTTTCCAGTTTTTCTGAAAAAGTTTGGGGGGACCCAGAAAATTTTTTCTTGAATTTTTCCATGGGCTTTCATATCTCTAGGCGTGACCACACCCACCTTCAACTCAGGCTCCACCCACCACCAGTTTACAACCACTGGCAGATTAACCCCAAGGGGCTCTGGTCCTTAACAGAAAAAAGGATGCAAAACACTTCAGTAGATTCTTGAGAGCTACTGCCACAAGTCACAGGTGAGCCTTACATTGTATACAACAGGAAGAACTCCTGATGGACTGGAGAAAGAACTCTGGAAAAAATTATTCCTCCCCTTTGAGCGGTACGGAGTACAGTGTTTTAGGAGCCATTATGATACTGCTGTTTGATACCACTGCCAGCACTGCAGCTAATATTCCAGACTGAGGCAACATCATCTGCCTAGGAATCTGGTTTTATTCTTGTGAACTAGTATGTATGTATATATGTAAGAGCGGTGAGGGCGGCTAAAAAACAACATTTTGCTGCCACCATCAATTCATCTGTCTGCCGCCCAGTGGAGCTTTTCAGAGTTGTCCACGGGCTACTTCAGTTACGCCCGCAGGACACGGTAGAACCATCGGTGGCTCGCTGTAACGAGTTTGCTGAGCACTTCCAGCATAAGATCTCATGCATCCGCCGGGACTTAGACTCTCAATTTATAGCAGCTGATCCTAGCGAGGTGTCCGGAACACAGTCTTGTCATGTTTTATTGGATGAGTTTCAGTTGGTTCAGCTTGAGGATGTGGACAAGGTGCTTGGACTGATGCGTGCAACCACTTCGATACTCGATCCGTGCCCCTCTTGGCTAATAAAAACTAGCAGGGAAGGAACAATTGGCTGGGCCAAGGAAGTGATAAATGCCTCTTTACGAGAGGGAGTGGTCCCTGACTGTCTGAAAGAGGCGGTGGTGAGACCACTCCTGAAAAAACCTTCCTTGGACCCAGAAAGTTTCAACAGCTACAGACCAGTAGCAAATGTTCCGTTCCTGGGCAAGATCTTGGAACGTGTGGTTGCCGGCCAGCTCCAGGCGCTATTGGATGAAACCGATTATCTAGATCCATTTCAATCGGGTTTTAGGCCTGGTTTTGGCACTGAGACGGCCTTGGTCGCCCTGTATGATGACCTATGTCGGGAGAGGGACAGAGGGAGTGTAACTCTGTTGATTCTCCTTGATCTCTCATCGGCTTTTGATAACATCGACCATGGTATCCTTCTGGGGAGGCTCGCGGAGTTGGGAGTTGGAGGTACTGCTTGGCTATGGTTCTGCTCCTATTTGGCAGGTCGTCTCCAGAAGGTAGTGCTTGGGGAACACTGCTCGGCTCCGTGGGCTCTCGAATGTGGGGTTCCGCAGGGGTCGGTTCTGTCTCCCATGCTTTTTAACATCTACATGAAGCCGTTGGGTGCGGTCATCAGGAGTTTTGGAGTGTATTGTCATCAGTATGCTGATGACACGCAGCTCTACTTCTCCTTTTCATCCTCCTCAGGTGAGGCTGTCGATGTGCTGAACCGTTGCCTGGCCGCGACAATGGACTGGATGAGAGCTAACAAACTGAGGCTCAATCCTGACAAGACTGAGATGCTGCTGGTGGACGGTTTCTCTGATCGGATGGTGGATACATACCCTATCCTGGATGGGGTTACACACCCCCTAAAGGACGGATTCGGAGCTTGGGAGTCGTTCTAGACTCTTCCCTTTCACTTGAGGCTCAAGTAGCCTCGGTGGCACGGAATGCGTTCTACCAACTTGAGCCCAGCTACATCCCTATCTGAGTAAGGAGGACCTTACATCGGTGGTACATGCTCTGATAACCTCGCGTTTGGACTACTGCAATGCGCTCTACATTGGGCTGCCTTTGAAGACAGTTCGGAAGCTGCAGCTAGTGCAAAATGCGGCTGCCAGATTGTTGACAGGGATCAAGCGGTCCGATCATATAACACCTGTTCTGGCACGCTTGCACTGGCTGCCAATATGCTTCCAGGCCAGATTCAAAGTGTTGGTACTAACCTATAAAGCCTTATACGGCATGGGACCATGACATCTGTTGGAACGCCTCTCCCGATATGAACCCGCCTGTTCACTGCGTTCTGCTTCAAAGGCCCTCCTCCGGGTTCCGACTCATAGGGAGGCCCGGAGGGTGGTGACAAGATCTAGGGCCTTCTCAGTGGTGGCCCCCGAACTGTGGAACAGTCTCCCCGAGGAGGTACGCTTGGCGCCGACACTGCTATCTTTTCGGCGCCAAGTTAAAACCTTCCTCTTCCCAATGCATTTTAACTTAAGCTATTGATTGTTCATTTGTTGTATTGTTTTTAGACTGTTTTATTGTTATACGTTTTTATTGTATTATATTGTGTATTTTAGTATTTTTGTTGTTCACCGCCCAGAGAGCTTCAGCTAGTCGGGAGGTATAAAAGTTTAATAAATAAAATAAATAAATAAATATGTAAATACTGCAAAAAAGAAAAGAAAGAAAAAGCAGGTTGAAATTAAGGAAAAGTTATGATGAAATGCAAGGTTAGTATTTGACTTTTTTTACAAGTTTTTTTAACAAAGGCATTCAGAAGGTAACCTTCTCAATTGCTTAATGTCATAATTCTAAATGCTTCCCCCTGCCCAGTTAAACTAGTTAACAACAAACATTCTCAAGACTAACTAAAGCTGAAATCTCACTGAATTTGCATGGAAGTTGCCTTGTCAGCTGCTGCTGCTGAATCATTCAGCTCACAGTCAAATCACTCTGCAATAAACTAAAAGATCACAGTACTACAAACGGTTTGTCTGTGGAATTAAAATTACTAAAATTATACCAATTTCACTGAAACATAACACTGCAGTGTGTGGGAAACTGTCCTTCCACGGCCATGGCAACTGCTCACAACACAATATCACAATATCAAAAGTTTAACAAAACAGCAACAAAAATCCATCGTGAACAAAAAGATGACTCAATATGTACATACATCTTAGAAATATCATCCTTTCCCAGTATTATTTATCCCAGAGCTGCTTTGATTTATTTGAGGATTAATTTCCATTTTTAAATATTAAATGCTTACAAATAGAGCAACAAAGAAAGGAAAGAAATATTTGTTCAAATAAGGTTATGGGTGAAGAGACAACTCTTCATGCAAACACACACATGCACCACCCAAATTCTCATGAGGGGTGCTGTTTATCTTAAGATTTTATTTTAATACCTCATTTATCACCATAATGTCTCCACGCCTTTCTTGAACATAGAAACAGCAAATTCAACTCCGTCTAGATTCCTCCTCCCAAAAAACCGCACCACTTCCCTTTTGATGGAGCAATGTTTTCTAACAAGACCTTCTTGGACCAAACTGGCTTATCTTAGACTCAGGCCAAGAACACAGTTGGTTCACATACATAGTAAGAGCACACTGTAACCTTCTTTCCACGCCAGTGGAATTAGAACAGTTATGTAACCAGTCTACTGTAGACTTTATAGTGGATGCTGAATTTCTTGGACTAAGAGTGCTTTCTCGACAAGACTGTGGAAAACTGAAGTCTAATTATAAGTCTATGGTGCAGCCACCTTTGGAATATTGCGTACAGTTCTGGCTACCTGATCTTAAAAGGTTATCATAGACCTGGGAAAGGTAAAGAAACGGAAAACCATCGTGGATCAAGGGTTTGGAGCACCTTTCCTATGTGGAAAAGCTAAATCATTTGTGGCTATTTAGTTTAATTTAAAAAAATAGAGGGGGACATGATAGTGAACATATTTTCTCCATCTCCTATAACACTGATATTCAGGGTAATTCAGCAAAATGGAGGGCCAAACAAGACAAGCAAGACTGGATATAACACAAATAGGTATTTCCCTCCACCCTTGTAAGGTAACCCTTTTCTCCTGCAGCAATCCAGATAAAAATTCTCCATCAAAGCTGCTAAATACCCCCTTTGTGGCAAAGTACTCAAGAGGGTTGTGGTGACATAGTTACAGGCATTCTTGGAGGAAACAGATTATCTGGATTCCAATGTTATTCCAGTTTGGGTTCAGGCCTGGATTTAGGACTGAATCTGCCTTGGCTGCCCTGATGGATGACCTTTACCAGGGGGAGTGAAACCATGATGCTTCTCCTCAATCTTTTTTTTTTTTGGTACTATTGTACAGTTTTCCACAGTAAACAAATTGTAATTTCTTCTTTCACAGGTTTTAGCCCCCTATGGATGTTACGTAGCACGTTATTACACAATGTCTGGCCCTCTGTTCCCCAATGTAGACATATCCTGTGATACAGTTTCTATAGTGTAATAAATCTTATTCTAGTTGTGGGCATGATGTTACTGAACATGCTCCCATAAGATCATGCTGAGATCTGTAACGTCATGTATACAACCCTGTTAAGTATATATGAAATAATGCACAGTGGACCTTCTGGGTATGACCTCAAAACTCAGTATAAAGTTTCTGAACCTTGGGCATTAGACCTTGTGTGACTTGGTTGCAGCTAGTTTCAGGTATGTGTATGTCTAGTTTCATGCATTTCGAGTTGCACCAGTTCTTTTAAAATATGTGTAGATAGACATATACAAAGAACTATTTTCTTAAGGCAAATACTTTTTTTATTATTAATGAAGATACATTTAAAAATGGGTTGGTGTCCCATTTTTTGATTTTTAAGCAAAATAGAACTCTTAACAATGACTGCT
The DNA here is from genome assembly GCF_030035675.1 of Rhineura floridana. NCBI lineage: Eukaryota > Metazoa > Chordata > Lepidosauria > Squamata > Rhineuridae > Rhineura > Rhineura floridana. Next base: position 139,872,746 of record NC_084484.1, on the reverse strand, counting down.
ACTATTGGCAAAAGGAGGTATCAATCCTGGCTCTGGAAGCCATCTGATTTAGCTTAAATTCAAAGTCACACACTATGGTTACAATCCCATATATACATATTTATAAGTAAATCCTGCTGAACCCAATAAGATTTAGTACTGAGGGGGGAAAAGGGCAAAATTAGGGTGTAGAAACTCTAACATTATCACTCTGGCCAATAAACTACAAACAGTAGGATAAGTCTATGATGGTTACTAGCCATGCCATCTAAATTGAGCTTCCAGGTTCAGAAGTTTCAAAATACCAGTTATGAGGGGGGTGGGAGGGGCAGGGAGAGGAAACAACAGGAGCAATATGTTGCCTCCATGCCCTGCTTATGGACTTCCTAAAGTCACCTGGCTGGCCATGGCTGAAATAAGATGCTTTCTAGTCTGATCTAGCAGGGTTCTTATTGTAATTCTGGCTCAACCATGTATTATGAGTGGTGAACGACAGACGCCCTAGATGCAAACAATTTATTGAGGGAAAACTCTTACATGTCCTAAGCCTAAGCAATCTTGCAAGATATAAGACCATCATGACAGAGGATGAGCCCTGCTGGATCAGTCCAAAGGCCCATGTAGTCCAGGATCCTGTTTTCATAGTAACCAATGGGAACTGTACAAACCTAGACCTAGAAGTTCATTTTCAGAGAGGTACGCATTTTATTGGTACAGCCCTAATTACAGGTATTCTACCTCACATCCAGTGAGTTTCCCACATCACTGACAGTTAGTAAGACAAGATATGGTAGGCTGAAGGCACAGAGGTACTTCTTCTGCCTCATGGAAGCAAACGTTTACTTTCATGATATAAGCCTAGCCTTAGATCCTTAAAAAAAAATAGCACAGTTTTCACCAGGGACAAAGATTAACAATCCAGCTGCTTGGTCACCCAGTTCCTCAAATTTTGATGCCAGCATTTAGAAAGTTTGATCATCTTTCTAACAGGCACCTGCTTTACTGTTGGCACAAGCATTTAAAATAGTTGGCTGACACAATACGCAGGTCATTCAAGTGGTCCTCATCATACAATCTGACAGGCTGGGTATATCTTGCTTCAGAGAAGCACAAGGACAGCAAAGTCTTCCAGTCTTGGATTGTCTACCATAGTCTTTTGATTAGTGTATGAGGCAGACAAGGGCAGAGTGGGCTCATCAACCAAGAGACAGAGTGCAGAACCCTCCTCTCCCTCTCATCAACTGCACAGAATACCTGACTCTTTGAGCCCAAGATGCAGAGCAAGGAAATTCTTCTTCTTTGTGCTGTTAACCCCATGGGATTCCAAGCAGGGAATTCATGCTTAGACATCTTTGAGTAGAAAATCTGGACAAAAACTGGGTAAGTTAAGAGCGCCAAATGTGGGGGCACAAGAAATTCATCGAGTTTGTGGTAAACGAAAGTGCAATTTGGGTACAATTCAAGACAGGTATGTATCTTTCTTTCTCATTACTACCAAATCCATCAGCTACGATTTAGGGATTCTGGCAAAGAATCAGTAGTCACTGAAGTTCCAAAGAGAAGTAGGCAAAAAAAAGCACTCCGTTGGCCGGTTCCAGTTTGAAAGTATTCCATCGACCTAACAGGCTGGCAACAATTGAAGTTCATTCTTTATCTGCTAGCCGCTGCTTCTACCGATCCATGTGGTTTTTTTCTCTCAGAAAAATATTAATATTAATATTGATATTTTGAAGGAAATATCGTCATTTTTAAAGGAAAAATAAGTAAATTATCATTCTTTCAATCAATGTTTTTTAAGACCAATTTTTTTAAGTCTGTTTTCAAAAATAGCCGTGGAAATTTGCTACATTAAAATCTGATCCTCAACAATTGAGAATAAGCTAATCCAAATTGGGTGGAACTCTAGCACATCCCTGATTGCAGGACAGTCCGAGGAAATGAGAAAGGGAATAGGAAGTATGGCTGGGACTTGGAGGAGATTTGTGTTTCCAAGACCCCATATTTCTCTCAAGGGGCATGTGGAAGGAGCCCCCTCCCCCCCAACTTGGGGTTATATGTCACATCTAAAGTAGACACAGCTCTCCTTTACTTTAGAAGTTATGAATGTGGGCTGTAGGGCAAGTTCCATTTTCCACCTCTGTACAAAATTGGTGTACCCAATGGCAGGGAGGAAAAACACGCAAGACCGACAATGTTGCTGTAACCAGAGCACTCCTTTTTAGGAAAAGAATGAAAGAAGCTGAAAGGATAGTTCTTCCGCGCAGTGAGCACGACACAAGCGTTTTATTTCTGTTCTGCTTGAAAAGCTGAAGAGAGAGCATGATCAATGTAAAAGTATTCACCCTGTTTCACCCCTGCTCATACTGAGAGGAATCTGTAAAGCCAGAATTATACAACTAATTCTGTTTTCTAGAATTGCTATTGTTGATTGAGTCATCTTTCCTATAAATTCATTGTTTAAATGATTCTGGCATTATTCCTTTCAGATTCCTGTCTAACTATGCAATGGAAAGTTTGACTTCACACTCTGGTTTCTTTAACTTCAATGATACCAAGATTATGAGTTAGGGGAGACTTCGCCAGTTGACAAAGAAATGAAATGGAGAAATGTGAAGTTTAAAAAGGAACAGAGTTGATCTAAATAAATTGAAAAGTAAATATTTAGTTCCAATGACATTAAGTTACATTCATACTATTCTAACAACTAGTTTGTTACAGTTAAGAATGTGTCTGCTTTCCAAAACTTTATCATTTAGCCATAAAATGTCATTTCTAAATTAAACTTGGCATATAAAATTATAGCCTGGAAGCAATTTCTTCAAATGAATAAGTTAGCATTTCTAAACCTGTTATACCTCATTAATAGAGGAAGATGCATTTTTGCTTGCATATACACTGGAAACAACTGTAATAGTACAGGCTCAGTATAGTACCCACACTTGAGATGGAGGCTGTACCTATTTTAAATCAGCTACAGCAATGGTTATCAACTTTTTCCATATAAGGACCTTCTTCCTTCTAGCAATCTACAAAAGGCAGAGTGCCCATCACACTTTTGGTATGCTTGTTTATGGTTCCCCTAGACAGTGTCAACTACCAAATCCTTTTAAAAGACTTTTAAAGCATATTTATACAGAACTTGTAATGTGCCAAATCCTTTAAATGATAAACTCTCTCTCAAAAGAACCCCCTGCACCTTTAGCAAACGGACAGCAAGGTCAAGAGCTACTGAGCAGAAATGTGAATCTGGATTTTCCAGGAGGCATTAAAAGGGATATCAAGCATGGGGAAAGATCTATACTCCCATATCTCCACTTGCCCTTATTCTAAAAGACAGCATCTGAGAGATGTTATCAAAGGAAATAGGTCCCTGGTTCAGGATTTGCCTGTCCTTCAGTAAGTGGTTTTATGGAAGTCTTCCATATAGGGTTGCCAGGCTCAGGGCCTGAGACTGATCCTGTATATTTAGGAGAAGAAAAAGTCAGCCAAGTGCAGGTGTTCTTGCAACCCTGTAATGGGAAAAACCACAAGGTGGAGTTCTCCCTTGCCCCTGCACAACTTTTAAAGATACAGAAGACCTCTTGGAGGCTGGGCCTGGCAACCAAGAGGTCTTCTATATCTTTAAAAGTTGTGCAGGGGAAAGGGAGAATGCCACCTTGTGGTTTTTCCCATTACAGGGTTGCAAGAACACCTGCACTTGGCTGACTTTCTCTTCTCCTAAATATACAGGATTAGTCTCAGGCCCTGAGCCTGGCAACTCTACTTCCATATGGAAGTGGTCTTGTCGCAGTCTCAACAGTCTGCAATAAAGGAATATCAACAGTGACCTGCATTATAGCAATGCAGTAAATGCTAGATGTTTATTCTCTTCCTCTTAGGTGCCTTCACACACACACAGGGACATGGTAGCTGCTTCCCTATGATGCAATCCCTCACCACTCTGGAGTGAGCATGAGTAGTCTAATGTCATGGGCATGAGACTTTCCCACTTGATCAGCAACTTCCTGCTCTCTCCTAGCTGGATGCTGATCAGGTGGGAAATACCCACATGATTGACTCTGCCCATGTGATTGGTCCCTGAAGTAGGTTGGAACCCAGATTAACAAGGATCAAGAAATAATATTTCCTCTACAAATACAGAATTGTTCTGTTATTATACATTCTTCCTGAAAAAGAAAAAGTTGGAACCAACCTGACATTTGTCACTGAGTTTCTTTGGAAGCATGTAGATTTTCAATATCAGTGGGACCACACTCTCTTCAACTGATAAACTTAGCAAACTCCCCACAAAACTGGCTTTCATAAGCCGAGAGGGATGTGAGCCCAGGCTGCACGTGGGAGTGATCACAACCCCAAGCACCCTGTCAACATCTTTAAGGAAACCAAACTAAACCAACACAAGCACCTGTAATGTAGTGGCTTTTGCTGCCTCTGTCACAGAGTCTGCCTTAACCACTGCCACTAAGTGGAACCAGATTGAAGCAACTTCATCAAAGCAATATTGTCACAGTAAGTTGCAATTGCTTCACTGTCTGGAGGATCTTCTGTAGGACACAACAGAACAGTTGAGGAGGATGCAATTCAGCTGACAATGGTGAAAAAAGGAATATATTTTCTCTGTTGCCATCACTGCCATTTCATTTGCCTGCAGAAGTGCTCAGTCAGATTGGACATTAATTTTCCACCAGTTGTGTTCAAGCCATCTCCTTACTTTTCATTAAACTATGAAGAAGGATTTCTTCAAAACTGAAAAGATTACACAGGGGGCAGTGCTATCAATTGCCAGGACCAGTTTCCAGCATGGGGAGATCTAGGAAATCCCTGACTTGAAAGCTCACAATCTTCCCACCTAGTGTCTGATATCATAATGTTCAGGGACCTATAAATATAAAATTAATGTTGAGTACAAAAAAAGAAAATAAACTGACCTAAAAGCTTTTAAGGAAGACTTAGGAGCAGAAGCTGGTTTGGAAAGAACATAGCATAAGTGATAGTTAATGGGTCTTTTTTCATAAGACTATAATTTTCTTGCACTCCAAATTTCCTCTACATCCCCACTTTTAGTTAGTTTTCATTTTGTAATACAGCAAGGAAAAAATAAACAATTTCAGACTAGGGATTTGAAGATAACCATCTCAATCTCCCTCCCCCCAAATAATCTCTTTCTATTAACATTTAATTGTAATATTAAGGGTTAGGATTGAACTCAGTGGGACTTACTTCTGAGCAGACATGCAAAGAACTGTGTGCTGTAAAATGTTTATGCATATATTAAACATCCAATTATACCTTATACAGTAGATTTTAAGGGCAAGGAAATGAGAATAGCAGTGGTGTGAAATGTGCAGGCACACATTTTAGGGATGTGATTTCTTGGGATTTAATCTTGCTTTTAGGACTGCTTTTCTGAAAATCCTTCAATGTCCTGAGCTTCAAGAAAAATGTGTAGTATTAATTTGAATCCATTTATGGTCCCATAACAATATTAATACAAATATATATAATTATAATAAACAATGGCACTTGGTCTTGCCTTCTTGGCTCCAGAACAAGTCTGCAGGGTGGGTCATATCCTTCCTTCCAATTTTATAAAGGTGGAACAGAGATTGAGAAATGGGCAATAAGGTCTAATTCACACATGTGTTAGAATAAGGTGGTGGAGTGCTAATGTTGAATAATAGATTGCGTCACACCAGACTGCCATTGAAGGATGACATTTTCTGAATGCTTCCAATAAATAGAGGGTGATATCCAGTATTACTCATATTCAATTTGTGAGGAGCATTAAAAAAACGTCATGTTCCAACTGCAGTCAGGAAAAACACAATCCAAACTTCAACTTCGGCACTCTACCACCTTGTGTTGTCATATGTGTGAATCAGACCTTATTACCCATCTCTCAGTCTCTGTTCCATCTCTTATAAAATTGAAAGAAATGATGACTCACCTTTTAATTTTAGTGGGTTTATTGCAAGCATGGCATAGCCGGATATCACCCAGAAAGCGGGCACGGCTGTCAAGGGACAGGGTTAGGACTTCTCTGTCTACTGTGCTATTTTTCTATTTGCAGGGAGTTTTGTGTGTGTGTGTTTATGCATGTAGGTCTGCACATGTGTGTTTCAAGCATATTCTTTTATTTCATTATTTCAACATTACAATTTGTAACAAATTAAATTTAAAAGAAAAGATTTCTTTTTTAAAAAAGGAAAGAAAAAGGAACAAACAGAACTAAGCTAAATTAATTTGCAAACTATAAATTATAATCAGGAGCGGGTAAAAATATAATTCTGTGTACATAGTCAAAAGATTTTTTCCCATCTTATTCATTTAGAACTGGTGTGCTAAATAACTTTGTCAATTTAATTCATGTATTCAGGGAAATGGACTTTACAATTGATTAGCGGACCTTATTTCTTTCCCCCCTTTTTCCTTCACCCAGTTAACATAAAGTTCTATTCATTTTCACCATATTTCTACATACACTGAAGCTATTGGGTACCGGTGTGTATCATCATTTGTATAAGAAATAAAGTCCAGCCATATTGCGTGTGTTTCAATGTGGAGGTGCACTCATATCTGGAATCCCCCTCCTGCACTCTTAGTAGTACACTCCATTGTACCGCTTCTGCAATATGCCTCTGAACACCAGTTGCTGGGAACTGCAGATGCAGAGAGCACTGTTGTGCTCAGGTTCTGCTTGTGGGTTTCCTGTGTGAGAACAGAGTGCCTGAGTAGAAGGGGCCTTGGCTTGATCCAGCAGAGGTCTTCTTATGTGTATATGCATTCTGTTACCTCATTCCCATCTCATTCTCCTGTATGTGTATGTTCAGGCCTTATCCAAAGTCACTCAGTGAGCCCATCATTGTGTGGTGATTTGCTCCCAGCTCCCTTAGTCAGAATCGTTCATACTATAACTATTCACTGGTCATGCTACCTCCAAGACTGTGCAAACAGATAACTATGAGTTCACAAATTAAGCACATAGCTAGTGTATTTAAACCACTTTCAAAATACTAGATTTAACACACCATGGAATAAATGCAGAGGACATGCAACTTACACAAATATTATTTATTTATTAAATTTATATCCTTCCTTTTCTCCCAGAAGGAGTCCAGAGTGGCAAACAAAAGCACTAAAACACTTTAAAACATCATAACAACAGATTTAAAAATATATTAAAACAAAACATTTTTAAAAACATTTTTTTTTAAAAAGCGTTAAAAACATAACAGTATTTTTAAAAAAGAGAGAAGGTTTAAAAACATCTTAAAAAGTAATTCCAACACAGATGCAGACTGGGATAAGGTCTCAACTTAAAAAGCTTATTGAAAGAGGAAGGTCTTCAGTAGGCGCCGAAAAGATAACAGAGATGGTGCCTGTCCAATATTTAAGGGGAGAGAATTCCAAAGGGTAGATGCCGCTACACTAAAGGTCCATTTCCTATATTGTGCAGAATGGACCTCCTGATAAGATGGTATCTACAGGAGGCTGTCACCTGCAGAGCACAGTGATTGACTGGGTATGTAAGTGGTAAGAAGATCTTTCATGTATCCTAGTCCCAAGCTGCACAGGGCTTTGCACACCAAAACCTGAACCTCGAACTTGGCCCGGTAGCTAATGGGCAGCCAGTGCAATTCTTTCAGCAGTGGGGTAACATGTTGGCGATATCCTGCCCCGGTGAGCAGGCGCACTGCTGCATTTTGCACCAGCTGCAGCTTCTGGACCAACCTCAAGGGCAGCCCCACATGTTAATTTGTTAAATATGTTAAACTCAAACTATATTGCATTACCTCCCTGCCCCCACCTCCACAATTATATTTATGAACTAACTGGTTATGCATCATCACAGAATCCCACCATACCGTTAGGAGAGTTCTCACTCTATATTACGCCTTTCAAAGATTTCTATTCTTAAGGTTTTTAAAAATAATTTATATATTATTTATTTATTTATTTATTTTATTATACTTGTATACTGCCCCATAGCCGAAGCTCTCTGGGCGGTTTACAGTAACTAAGGGCGGCTTACAGTAACTTCTCTCTAGTGTGTAATAATTTAATTTCAAACAGATTACAGCCTAAAATGACAAGAATCTAAACATCACTGATGAAACTGGAGACAAACACTTTGGTGGTAACATGCTTTTGACTTTGTCATCTGAGCAAGAGCTTGCTTTTTCAAGTTCGGTTGTGCCCAGAGGGGCAAAGACAGTGATACCTCTGAAAATTTCAAAGGAAATGTGCTGTCGCTCAGTGGCAGAGCATTTGCTTTGCATGCAGAAGGTCCCAGGTTTAATCCCTGCCATCTTTAGGTAAGACTAGGAAAGACTCAATCTCAAACCCTAGAGAGCAGCTGCCAGTCAGTGTTGTCTATACTGAGACGGATGGATTAATGGTCTGACTCCTGTGTTCCTAATCCGAATTAATGATGTGGTTGCTTCTTATAGAATTCTTCCTTGTCTAATAGGTCAGTGGATTATTTGTCCTTTATTTATGAACCAAACTGACTCTCATTTGGATATGACTGAACATTTATTGTTTTTATTGTTAGTCTCTTATTGTTTTGATGTTTACATGTTCTGCTTTGTACGTCGCTTAGAGTGGCTGACAATTCAGCCAGATAAGCGACTAATAAGTCGAATAAATAAATAAATAAATATAAATGTTCAAATCACAGCATGGCCTGTTCACACGCAGCTTTGGAGATAGCCAAAAGGCTATAGATTTACTGATGTTGATGCTATTAATGTTCTGCTGTACACTTTATTCTTAGGAGTGGGAATTAAAGTGAATTTATCAATTGGGTGAAAGCTTGAAACTATAGTTGAAACTGTGAATTTTAAAATATTTATTGCTATTTTAAGAATTAAAAGACTAAGTAAAATCTCTGCCTTCTCATATTTATTTAAATATTAAAGCATGTTGGCAAGTAAAGGGTTCCTAAGAGTATTTTTTCCATGGCAGAGTTACAAGGCCAAGACGCTCAGAGTCCGTGCAGATCTCAAGGACAAGTATCCAAGGCAACCAGCTGGCCTTATCTATAAGACTTGGCAGATCTGGCCAGTTGGTGTGGGGGTCGAGGAGTTTGTACAGAGAGAGCTTGTGATATATTGTCAGTAAAGTGACTCTTAAAACTTATTGCTTGTCCGGCTCATTGCTTCCACTGGCATCTAGCCTGTCACTATACTGTTCTGCATCCTGGGCATCTGCTTGCGCCAGATACAACATCCAACAAGTGGTAGCAGAGGATGGTTACCTGGTGCTGATGGTTACCTGGTGCTGAGGATTGCAGAAAAGCGGCAGAGAAAAGCCAGAACTGCAGACCAGCGAGTAAAACAGCAGAGAGACGGAGAAACCGAAAGCTGAGCTGAAAGCTGTGAGAGAGCCATGGGAAAAAAAAAACCTGACTGAAGGACAGAGGTGAGAAGCTCTAATTACAAAGGCGGTGAACTGTGAAAAGTGAAAGTATGTCTGTTACGTTATCGGCCGGGATTCCCTTGGAAAGGCTGACAGGGAAAAATTATGGCACTTGGAAACAGAGAATGCAGGCTTTTCTAGTGAAAGAAGACCTGTGGAAAGCTATCGCAGAAGACCCACCCGCCGGGGTGCCTATTCCAGCAGATTGGAGAAGGCTGGATGAGAGGGCAAAGGCGTTAATTGTTCTTGCTATTGATGATTCTCAATTACTGCACGTGCGTGATGCAACAATGGCAAAGGAAACCTGGGAAACATTAAGAAATATTTATGTGAAAAAGACTGCCAGTTCTAAAATATATCTTGCCAGAAGATTGTATCAGATGCGCTTATCTGGAGATACAACCATGTCAAAGCATTTGTTGGAAATAAACAGACTGTTTACTGAGTTGTCAGAACGTGAAATTGAACATTCTCAAACGCAAAAAGTGTATATCACATTAGCTTCACTAGATTCAAGTTATGATAGTCTGGTGAGCTCTTTGGAAGCAATGGACGATGCAAATCTCAATATGGATTATATAGAAGGCAAACTTTTACAAGAATTCCAAAGGAGGCAGGAAATGGCAAAGCAGGAAAAGACTGAGTCTAAACACAACGTGGAAAAACAGAACAACAAAGCTGCACAAGAGAGACTGTATGGACAAAAGGCGTATTATTTTTGTGGTTCCAGGCAACATCTTCAAAGGAATTGTGAAGCAAGAAGAAGAGGAAGAAAACCATGTGTACAGGTGATCTATGCTAGTAAGAATAAGCAATGTATTAACAATGAGCAGGGAAACAACTGCAAAGATATATGGGCAATTGACAGTGGGGCAACAAATAGTATAATCAAAGATAAATCTATGTTTCATACATTTTGTGACGTAGAGGATCATGTAATAATGGCTGATGGATCTAAGAAACAGATCAAAAGTAGGGGTACAGTGAAATTAGCAGGTTTCAATACCATTATGACAGATGTGCTGTTTGTTCCTGATATCGAATGTAACATTATGGCTGTGTCGAAACTCAATGAAATGGGGTTCACAGTAATGTTCAAAAGGGGTTCAGTGCATGTAATGAGAGGAGAAAAAATATTCATGAAAGGAATAGTGAGGAACTCATTGTTCTTCTTACACGTGAAACAAACAAATCATGTACTCATGTGTGCTAATGAGAAACCCCATAATAACTGTGTTCATTTATGGCACAGAAAACTAGGCCATATAGGATATGAAAATGTGGTGAAAACAACAGAGAACAGTAATGATGTGACATTGAGAAACTGTGAAAAATATGTAGACTGCCACGTGTGTAAACAAACTAGGGCAGTTGTGGCTGCAAAGAACAAAAAAGCCATGCCCAGCACAAATGCACCTTATCAATTAATACACGTGGACTTAGTGGGGCCATTTCAACCTACTCAGGGGGGTGCAAGATATTTCCTGACAATAGTTGATGATTTTTCAAAATTCTGCACTGTTTATTTACTAAAAGCTAAAAGTGAAGCTGCAGAGAAACTGAAAAGATTTATTACAAAAATTGAAGTGCAGTTTGGTGTCAAAATACAGAGAATAAGATCAGATCAAGGAGGAGAGTTCTTAGGACACTCTTTTACTGAATACTTGGATAAAAGAGGAATAAAACAGGAGTTAACAGCCCCTTATAGTCCTCATCAGAACGGGTTAGCTGAACGCTGGAACAGGTTGCTTCAGGACTCAATAAGATCAATGCTATGTGACTCCTCTTTAACACAAGGTTTCTGGGGAGAGTGTGTTCTGTATTCAGCTTACATTCAAAACAGAATATTCCATAAGGCCACTGGAATGTCTCCTTATCAGAAATTGTATGACAGAAAACCCAGATTAAACCATTTGATTAGGTTTGGAGCAGAATGCTGGGTACATGTTCCCAAAAATAAAAGGACAGGGAAGCTGCAAAGGAGAGCAGACAAAGGGTACATGCTGGGATTTGAAAACACGTATTACAGAATATGGCTGCCAAAACAAAGGTCTGTAGTGTTAAGCAGAAGCGTGCAAGCAATAGAGCAGGATTGGGAAGAGAAAACATATGTGGAGTTGGGAAACACTGAAGGTAGTAATAAACAAGAACAGGCAGACACAGTACCTATAAAACAAGAAGAAACAGGCAGCAGTAGTGAATCAAGTTCTAGCTCTGAGAGAGAAACAAAGGAATCGCCTGACACAGACACAGACACTAAGGCAGAAATACAACCACGCAGATCAGAGAGAACAACAAAAGGTATTCCACCTGTTAGATTTAAAATAAATTCCATTAAACATATAGACTTCAGTAACTGGAAAAAGTGGGATGATGGAAATCATGAAGAGTAATGAAATGTAATAAAAGTGATGCTGAGATTCTAATGCAATGTAGTAACTGTATTACAAATGATGCTGATGTAAACTGAAGAAAAAAATGTATCATGTGGAGAAAATGATATAAGTAAATGCAAGAAATGTAAATGTAAATGACATGAAAAGAAGTGAAAATGTGAATCTGTAACATAATCTGAAATGTATTGTTGAAATGTGATATAATGTGTGAAATGCTAAGCAAGAAGGCTATGGAAAAAATAGGTGGGGGAATGTTGGCAAGTAAAGGGTTCCTGAGAGTATTTTTTCCATGGCAGAGTTACAAGGCCAAGATGCTCAGAGTCCGTGCAGATCTCAAGGACAAGTATCCAAGGCAACCAGCTGGCCTTATCTATAAGACTTGGCAGATCTGGCCAGTTGGTGTGGGGGTCGAGGAGTTTGTACAGAGAGAGCTTGTGATATATTGTCAGTAAAGTGACTCTTAAAACTTATTGCTTGTCCGTCTCATTGCTTCAACTGGCATCTAGCCTGTCACTATACTGTTCTGCATCCTGGGCATCTGCTTGCGCCAGATACAACATCCAACAAAGCAAGGGTGTGGAATTGGATCTGGCTGGTGGGCTGGATCCTGACGTCCATACCTGGTGTGCCATTCTGACAGGTAGGTGGGGATCACTCACCTGTCAATCACCTGATTATTCTATGGCATCAGTTGAAGCTGTTCCTTTGCCCATGTGGTTTGATTTCTAACCTCATGGTCATAGGGAATGTTTCCCTTTGCAGATTGGCTAAATGTCATACTGGTCTGCAAAGAGAAACACTTCTCCTGACATCACTATAGATTAAAAGGGACCCAAACTAAGTTACACACACACACACATACACACACACCGACTGAGAACAAATGTTACTGAAAGAAAATGCAATTTTGTTTTTCTTAATGTAAACATTCCCTGTAAAAATTATTTAGTCCAACTCAGACAGAATGAATCATCAGACTAATTCAGAGCTTTGTGCTCACATCCATCTCACCTCACCTCACCACCCCCTTCCCTCTTCTCTTTGTATTGTTGGCTGCACACAGATATAACGGCTTGTTAAATCAGGATCCGGGTTTCATAATCTGCTTTGCAATCGTACTTAAATCATAGTTTTCTGCTTTGGAAATAATGGTAAACTGTGGTCCAACAAGCCAGGATACCTTGGGCACACGTGGAAGGAAGGGAGGGAGGGAAGGAAAGAGGAGGGAGCTGGTAGGCAAAAGGTTGGTTCTCAGTCTGAAAAACCAAAGTTTATCCTGACGTCCTCCACCCTGAACTGGGCAATTGCATCTGAACTGGGTGATTGCATCTGAACTGGGTGATTGCATCTGAACTGGGTGATTGCATCTGAACTGGGTGATTGTCTTTCAGTTGGACAGAACTCAAATCCATCAGCATGATGCTCTGCTTTTGAGCTTCCCAGTGGCATCTGGCTGGTCACCGCTTGAAAAGAGTGCTGCACTACACAAATCTTGTTCTGATCCAGCACAGCAATTTTTCAGTTTGCCTTTTGACTTTTGACAGATGAATCATATTACTTAAATCCAGATTGCTTTGAAACCACAAACCAGACAACTAGTAAAGGAAGAATGCTTCAAGAAATATATTGGAATTGTGCTCCCTGTCACTTTTAATTGTGGTAATCTTAATCACGAATGGATAAAGGAAAGATTCTCTTTCTCCAATTGAGTTATTTCTCAACAAATGCTGGAAAACAAAAAACAAAATTCCTTTAAAAACCAGCTATGCATATGCTTGCATACTGCTGTTTAAAGATGCAGCTACAGGTATTAGAATTTGGAGAGGGGGGGAGCACATATCCTTCAATTCTTTTTTAAAACATTTCATTCCATTTTGCTTATTGTATTACACAGTAAAAGCCACATTACCCTCTTATGTTTTTGTCGAGGAGATACCAATATAAAATCGCAAGTTTTTGTTGCTAGGAAATGCTGTTCTTCTCCCAGATAGTATCTCTATTGTGACTGCATGCAACTGATACATTTGTCAGCCATGCTTCTTCCAAGGAATGCAGAATAGCGTTTGGGCCCAATAAAAACAGTGTGAAGTAGGTAAGGCAGAACAATAGATGTTAACCTTCGACCATAGATCCTTGTGAAGAGCTAGAACATGCTCAAGTCTCCCACTCTCATTCCCCCTTCACAATAATTTCCTGTTCACTGTCATGATACTTAACTCTAATGTAGTCTTAAATCAGTATCAGGACTAACTAGGTCTGTACTCCTTGGAGGTTAAGAAAATGGTGACCAACGATAGTGTCATCTCTGTAGCGGTGCCCCAAATGTGGAAAGTCCTCCCCAGGAGCACACACATGGTACTTAATCTCATAAACTTAGATACCAGATGAAAACTAGTTTATTCACTCTGGACTTTTGCTTTTTTTTTTTTTGAAGTGCTTTTATTTTATATGTTAATGCATTTTATTGTTTTACTATGTGAGCACCTTTGAGATTCTATATCTGGTAGCCAATGTAGTGCCTGCCAGACAACTCTAACCAGCTCCAGTCAGCATGGCTAAAAGGTCAGGGATGATGAGAGTTGTGGTCCACCTGGAGGGCACCATGTCTTCATGAGAAGACAAGATGGAAATATATTAAATAAACAAATAAAAGCAGTTCTGCATCCCTAAAGGGGCTTTGCATTTTTGTTTCATGAACAGTACCTCCTCCCCCATAGCAAGCTGCTTTTGAAACTGAGGAGAGTTTCACAAGCAGTTTGTGATAGGACAAGAGGTTTCTAAGTAGAGGGATCTTTGGATCCCAACCTAGAGTGTGAAATGGGTATGCAAACCCTTGTAATGAGGAAACAGGATAACTAGCAATAGCTCCTCAGGGGCATAGGAAAGTTCTTTCTCATCATTTACAACCTGATAACAGGAACATAGGATGCTACCTTATACTGGGTCAGACAATTAGTCCACCTAGCTCAGTATTGTCTACAATGACTGGCAGCAGTTCTCCAAGGATTCAGACAGAAGTCTTTCCCAACCCTAGCTGGAGATACCAGAGATTGAATTTAGGACCTTTTGTATTCAAGGCATGTGCTCTACAACTGAACTTTGGCCCTTCCTCTAGGAGAGATCATCTAGATTGAGTATGTTGCATTTGAATTGGAGCCATAACAACAGCTCAGTGCCACACAGTGAGTTTCATAAATTAGTTTCATGACTGGAACCTGGGTATTCCAAATCCAATCTAAGACTCGACCTACATTCATTCTCTTGTGGGAGTATGTGAAGTCTTGCAATGACTAACCATATCCAGAGTGAATGTGTGAATCAAACCAATTGCCAGTTGGTATATAAAAAAGTTAGCTACATTTTGTTGTACAAGAATTACAGCAGTAGTGCTTTCTCCCTTAGATCTAGAAATATGGCTCACAATTAAGCGGTCAATATCTGAGAAAGAGAAAAATAAAATTTACTTTTTAAAAACTAACAGGAAAATTTGATCCTATGAAACGAGTGAATCTAAATCATCTGCTTTTGCAAACTCTAGTTCTAGTTCCTTTGTTTCTGCATTTTTACCTTGTCAATTATGTTGTAGATTTTGTTCTCTGCAGGCTAATGCACAACATATTAAAGTTTTTCCCCTGGAATAACAAATGCATTGTTCCAGTTAATAACATTGGTATTTTAATAAGGAAGATCACAAACATGACAGTGGTTTGGAAGGCAGTTGAAGTAACATCTAAAAACATCTGGCGTAAGTTTTGTTTAAGCAGCTTAAATAGCTGTATAGATTTTGGATTAATTTTTAAAAATATTGTATCAGTTGCAATTGCAGACATTTTATATTCTTATTTAGAACCACTGTAATCCTTATTTCATTGATACCTTGAGTCAGAAACAATAAGTGCCTGTTAATCAAACTGAAATTTTGTTCTGTGTGAACAATCAGCTATGTGGCTGATTTATGGTTGTCTTGAGTCAAAGATATCCAGAAATACTAGATTCACTAGCCTGTAATCTTGCAAACATTTTCATCTTCAGATGTTTCCCCAGCAAAAGTATAACCTCCTATCTTTTTCTTTGGAATCAACAAAGCAACAGTATGAAATACTTTAAATATCTGGAAGTGCTATATAAATGCTTACTTCCATCAGTTCAACCTCTTGGGAATTGTCTTTTGGTGGTGTCATAGGGCTTGGTGTCCTCACCAATGCTCTTAATATCTACAAGTGGGAGGTGCAACAAAATGTTGCATTGTGGAGTGTTCATGTTCACTGCTACAGCCAACCATACTCTCCTCCACAATATTCAAATTCCATACCTCCTTCTCACACTCCTCCCCCCAAAAAATATTCAGTCAGCATTCTGTGATCACTGAGCAGGGTGCCCTCAGCAGGTTGTTTTTGAGATTCCTGTCCTTTTAAGAGTTTTCTCCCTAAATTTGTTTTTGTACTTTAGCAATCCTTGGGGTCCCTCAACCCTGCTGAT
Organism: Rhineura floridana; assembly: GCF_030035675.1. Taxonomy (NCBI): domain Eukaryota; kingdom Metazoa; phylum Chordata; class Lepidosauria; order Squamata; family Rhineuridae; genus Rhineura; species Rhineura floridana. The sequence goes on along the minus strand of NC_084484.1, from coordinate 139,856,472 downwards.
ACCACACTGTTGGGTGTGGATTGTGCTGTTCTGTTCTAAGCAGTGGTACTCATGCCTGAACAATGGAAACAGAGGCAATGATATGAATCTACTGGGAGAGACCATCCAGATATTCTGATGATACCCAGCTCCATATCTCACTAACCAAGCATCCAGTAATAGCTGTCTCAGCTGGCAGTTGTTTATTTATTTATTTGTTTCATTTTTAAACCGCCCATAGCAAGTGGCTCTCTGGGCGGTGTACAAAAAGATTGAAATACAGAATATCACAATAAAATCAACCTACCAACAGTAAACATAAACAGCAAAAAAAAAAAAGATTTAAAATTATAACATTAAACGCTTAAAATGCCTGGGAGCATAGCCAGGTCTTAACCTGGCGCCGAAAAGACAGAAGCGTCGGCGCCAGGCGTACTTCTTCGGGGAGGCTGTTCCACAGTTGTTGAGAGGATGAGGTGGTAACAGGCTGAAACTGAGCCCAGACGGATGGAGGGAAAGGTGGTAGGAACCCCAATGTTCTGGTAGCATCTTCTGGAACTATTATAGATGGGTTAGCACAGAGATAGTTAACATGGCGTCATCCAAAAGTTGCTGGACTACTATTCCTAGCAACTTTAGCCATTACCTATGCTGACTGGGGCTAATAGGAGTAGGAATCCAACAACACCTGGAGAGTACTATGTTGATTATTCCCTGGATTAGCAATTTCCCCACTTGGGGAAGATCCAGAGCCTGGTGATAGTCCAGGATCAGCAAGTAGCAGCAATGCCAAGGGATGTCCTTTATTAACTTTATCGATACATTTATTTATAAATGTTGTTAGCCATTTTGAGAACTTTAGTTGAAAAGAAAGATACATATCTACTAAACAAACAAACAAACAGTACTTGTTATGCAGACATCATCTCCTTTGGGAGAGAAGGAATCTGACCAAGTTTATCCATGATTTTGTAATTTCTAGGACAGAGTACTGCAATCAGTATAGTGGGATGCTTCTAAAGGCAGCTCAGAAGCTGCAGTTGGTACAGAATGCTGCTGCTCGGCTCCTCACAGATTCAGGGAAGTGATATATTTAACGGGTATTGTGGCAATGGCACTGACTACCTGTTCACTTTCAGGCCCAAATAAAGGTGCTGGTGCTTCCTTTCAAAGATAATGGCCTGGAACCAACATACAATTTCTCTTGATATAAACCCTTGGTCTGTTAGTGCACTGCAGGTTGAGCCATGACTCTTCACAGTGTGAAGTTTGAATATTGGCTGCAAACATCAGGACCTTTATTTTAAAGGCTTGAGAGAAGTGGAATCAACTTCCTAAGGTGGTTTACAGTTCTTACCTTAGTGCAAGAATGAGAAACCTAGGGCTTTCTGAATTTTGTTGGATCAACTTCCATAATCCCCGATCACTGGCCATGCTGGCTGATAAGAGCTGGAGTCTGATAACTGAAGGGTCACAGGCTCCCCATTCCTGTCTTAGTGCCTTCCAGCAAAGGTGAAAAACCACTTATTCCAAAATGATTTCCACTTATTTGGTTCTTGCTTGTTGTTTCCTTGCTTCCTTGTTTTGTAGCTGATTCTCCTTTATTGGTGCCGCTCCTTTTTTTGGAAAATATGCACCCACCATTTAAGAACAAGCAATGTTTGCTAGAGCACATAAAATTGTAGTTTCTCTTTCTTCCTAGAAAGCAAGCTCTTCAACAAAATTTTATATGGAAATACGAGTACAGTGTTAAGTTGTCTAATTTGCTACATATGTCATAATGACCCAGACTGAAATGTGGCATGGAAGTATAGGGTCATGGGTCAAAATTAGAGTTCCAGGAGTTCATTAGCTGACCATTAATATGAATACAATAAAACCTTCTGAACATTTACATGAATTATTATTACTCTGAAACATTTGTGCTCCATGGCAATGCAGTTACTTCAACCTCCATTGAGTAAGCCTCACATCTTAAAAGTTCCACTCACTCCCTAAACAGGAGTGTTAGTAAGAGCGCCTACCTGTATCATTTATCATTTATTTAAGAACATAAGAAGAGCCTGCTGGATCAGGCCAGTGGCCCATCTAGTCCAGCATCCTGTTCTCACAATGGCCAACCAGGTGCCTGGGGGAAGCCCGCAAGCAGGACCCGAGTGCAAGAACACTCTCCCCTCCTGAGGCTTCCGGCAACTGGTTTTCAGAAGCATGCTGCCTCTGACTAGGCTGGCACAGCACAGCCATCACGGCTAGTAGCCATTGATAGCCCTGTCCTCCATGAATTTGTCTAATCTTCTTTTAAAGCCATCCAAGCTGGTGGCCATTACTGCATCTTGTGGGAGCAAATTCCATAGTTTAACTATGCGCTGAGTAAAGAAGTACTTCCTTTTGTCTGTCCTGAATCTTCCAACATTCAGCTTCTTTGAATGTCCACGAGTTCTAGTATTATGAGAGAGGGAAAAGAACTTTTCTCTATCCACTTTCTCAATGCCATGCATAATTTTATACACTTCTATCATGTCTCCTCTGACCCGCCTTTTCTCTAAACTAAAAAGCCCCAAATGCTGCAACCTTTCCTCGTAAGGGAGTCGCTCCATCCCCTTGATCATTCTGGTTGCCCTCTTCTGAACCCTTTCCAACTCTATAATATCCTTTTTGAGATGAGGCGACCAGAATTTAATTTAATTTATATTTATAATTTAAAATATTTATAAGCTGACTTTCAGGGTCAAACTCTCTTAAGGTGGCTTCCAACAATATGTCAACCATAATTAATTAATTAATTAATAATTAAAACAAGAAAAAAAGAATAATAAAATTGACAAAATACCAGGAACCAGAAACATTAAAACTACGCTAAGCCCAGTAAAATCTTCAAACACCAGAAATACAAAAGCCCAAGTAGAATCCTTAATCACAAGAAAGAAGCAGTTAACAAATACATTTTCAGAGCCTGCAGTGGTATATCACAACTGGGATAGAGTTAGCAGAAGAATAGCCCTACAGGATCAGACCAAGGCCCTTTCTAGTCCAGCATTCCCATAATGGGCAACCAGATGCCTATGGGAAGGCCATAAACAGGACTTGAGCACAACAGCATTCTCCCACTGTTGTTTCCCAGCAACTGGAATTCAGTGGCATACTGCCTCGAATACTGGAGGTGATACAGAATCATCATGACTAATAACTGTTGATATCCTTATCCTTTAAAGTTGCACCACTGAAAAGGCCCTTCTCTTCTACCCACCAATCTAAATGTTCTCACAAGTGGGCATACAAGTCAAGCCTCTGTGCCAGATCTCAGTGCAGGTAGGTTGTACCTTCCATTTCATCAATGAACAGGACAGCACAGTACCATGCATTCTCCAATGTAAGCTTCTGAGCTAGGCTTCTTTTTAATTAGGTAAAGCAAGTCCAGAAATACAAATTCTGATTATCCTGGGAATGGAAAAGAAGCCAGAGGGCAGTACTCCTGAGCCAGACTCTTCTTATTAAGCCACATCAGAAGTTATATCAGCTCTTCATTTGATGTTACAGTTACCTGTAGCTATCTATGAAGATTATTTTGTCACAATATTAGGCAGTGTTCCTGCAGGTGCTAAATGGCACATGAGAGGCTGTGGCTGATGGGAGTTGTCATCCAAAACATGGGAGGGGCACTAGATTGGCAATGGCTGACCTAGATCAAGGCACTTCGGAGTGATCTCATCAATACCATGTCACAGCATTCCTATCAGCCTCATGTAACATGCAAAACAACATCACCTTGAAAACCTAAGTATGAACACAGTTAAAATGTGAGCTGATGGACCAAACAATCAAAATTCCTAGTGCTCAGTTTTAGGTGACAACACTATTGGTGCACTATCACAGTCCACCAGTTTCTTATGAGTTTGAGAGCTCCTATTCATACCCAGAGCTCCTTTATACAAATGGCTTCCCTTGAAAATACAGATCATAGATAGACAGCTGCCTTATAATGAGTCAGACCACTGAATTGGCCCTAATGGCACACATCAGTTCTCCAGGGGTTCAGACAGGAGTATTTCCCAGCCCTACATGACAATGACAAGGCACAAAAGGCATAAGCTCTACCATTCAAGTATAGCCCTTCCACTTATGGCAAACAGCTCTATGAGAATCCCTTTGGCATGCGCAAATCTGTTTCCTCTCGCAAAGAATATGAGTGTCTGCCTCAACAAAAGCTATTATAGGATTTCAGAACTGGAGTGACTGCCTTTAGAAAGTGCTTGATCAAATATTTCCTCACATGTCTACTTACATTTTCCAGATTTTTTCTGCTCATGCATTGCTTGAGCAGCTATCCCTACCTCCTTGGTTGTAGAGAATAAAAGCATCACTTCCAGGTAGCACCACCAGGATATACAGCAAGCTTCTCACATAACTTGGCAGTCAATAATTTGGGCTCAGTTACTGAAACATGATGTGCTCAATAAGAACATAAGAAAAGATCCCTTCTAGTCCAGCATTCTGTTCTCATAACCAGATGCCAATGGGAAACCCAGAAGCAGGACCTGAGTGCAACAGCACTCTACCCATTTGTCATTCCCAGCAACTGGTATTCAGAGGTATACTACCTCCGACAGCAGAGATAGAACACTTGATAGCCTAATCCTCCATTAATTTGTCTAAACCTCTTATAAAGCTATAACTACATTTTGTGGGAGAAAATTTCAAAGTTTAACTATGCGCTGTGAGAAGGAGTACTTTCTTTTGCCTGTCTGGAATCGTCCAACATTCAGCTTCATTGGAAGGTCTTAAGTTCTCCATTTGAGAGAGAAAGTGAGTGTTCAACACTTGGCTAGATAGTACCTTAAATAACTTTTTTAAAAAATCGTAGGAAACATCATGCTTTTAAGGCTCCCAATTGCGCACTTACAGACGTAACCATGATGCAACCACTTGGCATATGCGTTCTTCTTTCCTCAAACTATCAGTTTTCAATCACCCAGAGAAAAGAAAACATTCATTTTGTTGCCAAGAGCCCAAAGCAGTACTTAAAAACTGTAGCACTGGACTTTGTTACCAAGTTTATTATGGTACAACTACAGGCTTTGATGAGAAAGAAGAAAGAACACAACAAGTTCATGAAGCTAAAAAGCCAAGATGCACTAAATTGGGGCATTCCAAGTTAAAAATAACTACCTTAAACTGTGAGACTAGAGCTGTAATTTTGTGCAGTGCAGCATGACATCATGGTTTACATGGGACCAGCTCAATAAATCAAAATAGCTAATTAAAGATCCTACTGCCAATCCATATTATTTTGACAAATAATTGAAACGGGACAGTTCATAATACAAGCCAGATAAGTTTACGAAAAACATGTTCTTTTCAAACGCTTTTAACTTCATTGCTGCTTACAAAGAATTCACATTCAGAAAAGTACAGACCCCAAGTCCTTATTTTGAGTCTGACTTCACTGTCAAGGAATTCTTCAATTAATTGTATGTCGCTTTAAGCATTTTCTCACCAATGAGAAAACTATCTGTGGTTCCTCGATCCTTCCTGCGCCAATGACTGCCACACTTTATTTCAAACACACAGTTTCTGCAACAGCCCACTCTTGTTTGGTAAAAACTAGTGAACAGTCACATTTTGACACATTTTAGGAACAGAGAGAGTTGACACCTTTTATTGAACAGATTGAGAACAAAAAGGCATTGGTTTGCTACAAAACAGCCTAGGATTTGTTAACTGTGTGTTCCAGACCAGCTTTTTAAAAAATGCTGTTAACGTGACAAATGAAAATATTCTCAAAAATACAAAATGATCTTTAATAAAAATGAAATGCATGCTGACTATGTAACTGCTATCTAGGGCCATAGCTAAGTAGCAAAGTATCTGCTTTGCATTTTATTTTATTTATTTACAGATTTATAAACTGCTTCACAATCAAAAGTTACTGAAGAAGCATACAACAAATAAGATAAAATGCAAGAGTACAAAGTAGCTCAGTAAACTAAAGGCATTCTAAGAGGCAAGCAGAAGGTCCCATATTCAATCCCTGGAATCTCCAGGAATGGTTGGGAACGTCCCATCTGATTACTGGAGAGCCACTGTCAGAGGAATCGGGAACCTCACCCTGGGGCTGAACACAGCCCTCCAGGCCACTGTATATGACCCTGAGCACTCTCCCCAGGCTACATCCTTCTCCTTAGGTCACACCGCTCACGGCCATGCTTTATGTCCCCCCTCGATTGTTTTTGCCTGGCTAGAATGTGTCCTTGAATTCATGCTTCTTGCTTGCTTGGATGGAGAACAGATAGGGCTGTGTATGTAGAAACAAGCCTACTGTTCAAAGGTAAACGTAACATTCACTCCTCTGCCCCCCACTGGAATATGGCCTTCTGAAGGTTGCCCAGAAGGGAATGTGGCCCTTGGGCTGAAAAAGTTCCCCACCCCTGAGCTCAATGGACCAGTATAAGGCAGCTTCCTATGTTCCCATATGTTAATATATAGATATTGTTTATAATAGATGGGTCAGCTAGATGGTCAAAGAACTATAATTCACTAATAGGCAAAAAACCTTGTGGTTTAAGAACGTACCTATAACCCACAGATATTTCTTTCAAACTTTAAAAAGCAGGGAAATTGGGCGGCTATAGTGAATGCACCAGGAGAGCAGGAGACCCGACCTCCTCTCTGACATATTGGACTGCTGTACAAATCTGTAAAAATGCAAACACAATTTGGGTTGGTCTTCACAGTCCAATCCACTTGCTGTGTAGCTTGGAAGAATTTGGTAACATGTGCCTCTGAGGAAGGGAAGGAATTGGAAGGGGAAGGCTGAGGAGACAGGAGTGGGAAAGGAAAGGGAAGGGGAGAGGCAGGAGGGAGGAGATAGGAGGGTAGGTTTGATTATTTGCATACTTATTGAATTCAATTGGATTTACTCCTGTTGCAATCATGCTTAGGATAGGTGAAACTGACCTGAGGGTGGGGCAGGAAGGGGGAGGAGTAGGACTAGGGGGAGTGAAGGGGATTGGGGGAGTGGGCATTGGGCAATGGAAAGCCCCTTTCCTTTCCAAAAGGAAAATGTATCATTTCGGGGGGGGTCCCCCACTTTTTATTCTACAGCAGACACATGTAGTCTACCATCCAAATTTAAACCAAAGTTGTCCCTGTCACATGCATATCAGACTTTTCTTCCACTTTAAACAGTCATAGCTTCCTCCAAAGAATCCTGGGAAGTGTATTTTGTGAAGGGTGCTGAGAGTTGTTAGGAGACGCCCTATTCTCCTCACACAGCTACAATCACCAAGAAGAGGGGCTGACTGTTAAACCACTCTGGCCACTAGAGCTCTATCAGGGGAATACTAGCCTTCTAACAACTCTCAGTACCATTCACAAACTACACTTCCCAGGATTCTTTCGGAGAAGCCATGACTGTTTAAAGTGGAATAGATGTCTAATGTGGGTGTGGCCACCTGATTAGCCAAGACAAACTGCTGTTAGTCTGGCTTTTGGAACACCGACAATTGGTTCTTACTGAGCATGCCTGTGTTATCATAGACACCAATTTTAAATTTCTTAAATTAATTAAAAATTAGTCAGGTATTTTTTTACCTTTTAAACTGCAGAAGATGAAGGTCAGAATATGGGGCAAGGTCAGTAATAGGATTACAGGTACTCTGTGAACATGGCTGATTTTTAAATAATTTCAGGAGATTATGAGAACTCTGACAGAAAAAAGTCCAAAAGGGGTCTGGTTTTTCTCTCTCTCTTTTTACACTTTGAACTCTTGATTCTCTCTGATTGTTTTGTGTATTGCCATGAAAATTTAGAGGGTTGTTAAGCAAGTGCTTTTGAGTTCAGGACTATACATTTTGTAAGATTTTGTTATGGAATGAGCGTATAGGAATCAGCAGAATGGTATGGGGGGTATTTTCAATTTAATATGGCAGAATGTGAAAAATCCATGCTGGCCATAGTATACAGCCACTCTTGTAGCTATATAATTACTTTTTTGAATCCTCACAGGCAACACCAAATAGGTAATCCAATCTTTTAATTAGACCAACTGCTGTGAATGCTGATGTGATGGCTTGCCAAGTCTCCCAAACAGTCTAACGTAGACAGATGTTCTGGTAGCCAATTTGAGTCAGTCTGCCATCTTAGTGTGGCATCATTGATAGGCTGTGATTCCCAGGCAAAGAGGAAGCTCTTTGCTACTTCTCAACCTTAAAGACTGTGCCCAGAAGCAATCTCCATGTAATCTGTGGGAATGGAGAAAATTGTTGATTGCTTAAAGAGGCAGAGTAGATTTGTACATTATGTTTTTTTAAGATTAGTTATGATCCCATAAGCCAGTCCTTTGCAGAATTCTTGAAATTCACATATCTGCCAAAGAGCCAGCCATGCAATACTCATTCACACAAGGACAACACCATAGACAAAGGTACTCATGCAGGAATAAGAGAAATAATAGTTTATAGTTTTTAATAGCTTTAAAAATGTTCCAGCGCTGCATTATTAAGATGTTTCATTTGTACCTTTATTATTAACTAGTTAAGTGTCCATCCTAAATATGCAGGATTTGACATATGGGGGGGGGGGGAGAAGAAGAGACTGATTAAAGGAAGCCATTCAGAAACAATGCTAAGTCAGCTTGCTCCTCCTGGTGACTCAAGTGACCAGGGCAGCAGAGAAAGGAGGGTTTACTGCAGCCATTGTCTTGGCTGACTTTTCTTAAGTTATCTGCTCTGAATCTGTCTGAGTTTTCTGCCATGGATTCGGTGAATATTTTCAGGACTAGCGTCTGCTTCAGTATTCTCCCATCTGTACAATGGGTAAACATTTTCTAAAATCTCTTCTAAATGCTTAGTTCCCTAATAATATGCTGTATATAGGTAAGTATTATATATGTGATTTGAGGAGTGGCCTGCAGTTGGACACATTCACTTTAGTTATTTACTCTGCACATACTTTTAGTTCTTGTTTTATACCTGGGCACAATCGTATTGTGGATTGTATTACACTAATCTGCAGCAGCCACACATTTTCATTTCATTTTTCGACACCACCTTTCTACAGTATATTACTGTACTCAAGGAGGCTCACAACCCATATAAATATCAAAATAGACAACAACAAAATCACATAGCTATCCTATAAAAGTTGAAAATATATCTAAAAAACAAATTAATAAAATTCAAGATCTATTTCATGTATAGTATTACAAGACAATAATGGAAATAGAACCCATAATGTGTGAGGCATGGGTCTGTATTATACACAATGCCTCTTCCTGTTTTTTTCTACAACCTTTGGTGACGTCAAATAGTTTTAGCTCTTGCAGTATATCCAAAGTATCTGCTGTGAGAAAAAAAGAACTAGAATTTGTTCATGTACAATTTCTAGTCCATCCTATTCCAAATAAATCAGGACAGGGCCAGCATGAATTGAACAGGGTTTTTAAAAAATGCTTTTCAGAAAAGAGAAGGACCCACAGGAAGGGAACAACACTCTGAATTAAACTGTTTTATAATACTACTGAATGACAACGTTTGGGATTTTAGTAAACGTTAAAGGAAGGTTTTTTTCTACAAGGGAAAGCCAGAATGCCTTTCTTGTTCTAGCTTGTTGCACAGATGCTAAACTCAAGAGACAATCTCATCTCTCATATTCCACCAGGTGAGCAACCTTTCTTCCCCCAAGGGCCAAGTGTGGCAGGAGTTAGGGCAACCAAGTGGCCTCATGCCAGGGGGTATTGCTGGGGTCAGTAATGGGTAAGGCCATACACACACATTCAGATACACAATTATGATGGGGAGGAAGGTGTACAGGAAGAGTCACCACCGCATGTCTTCCTTCCCATCACAATAGTGCTCACCTTAGCTCAAACAGCTGTTTTGCTGGCTCTTGGTGTGGGGAGTGAGATTTACATGGGAAGAAGATGTGCAGGGATGATTCTCCCCATGTTCCTTCCTCCCCATAACAATTATGTGTGTGTCCCCCCAGTAACAAATGTTGGAGCAGGAGCACCTTGGGCATCCATACCAAGCTACACTGAACACCTGCTCATGTATGTCCTAGGGCCTTGGTGTCCAACACAGCTGCTACTCACCACATGAGGCAAAATGGATTTTGATCTGTGGTGAACTGGTGCTTTGCTTCTACTACATCTTTTAAAAACAAAATTTTAAATAAAATTATTTTATACATGTACCAGGTCAAAAGAGTGTCCGCCTTCCGCCTTTAACAACCACAGATTTATCCTTGGGCCCATACACTTTTCTAACTTTGAAAAGTACAGAAATAATTTTGAATTTGGGCAAGATCCATTTAACTTTGACATCTACAATTCTCATCTATCTCAAGAGCTTGTGAGGCTTCTTTCTTTGGAGAGGCACCTTTTTGAAATAGATGTGATTTTACTTCAAACCACTCAACATTTGAAAGATGATTCAATTGTTACAATGTGGATTTATATTTTAAATCAAAATGAGTTTGATCTTCTAAATACAGTTATTACAAAACTTTTCAATTTTTAGTTTAACATGGCTCTGTCAATCAACTTCTTCTGTGGTAAAAAATGGGAAATCAAAATATAGGTCGCAGATATAGTAATAACTCAATTAACAAATGGTCCAGGAAGCTCCCAACCAAGGCTTTTTAAAGGTGAAACTGACCAGCTTTGCTTTGCTATGGATATCAACCCTGTGCTTTTGTTTTAAGGTGAAACTGACTAGCCTGTCTTTACTTTGCTATCAATAAACTCACAAGCCTTTGCTTTAAGGTGAAACTGACTACCCTGTGTCTTTGCTTTGCTACAGCTAAACTTTCAAGTCTGCCTTCTTGCTTTGTTAGGGTGAAACTGACAAGCCTGTGTCTTTGCTTTGCATTAAAGAAATCTCTTGCTTTCTCCAAGAGCTGGGGAGAGAAGGATCCAATGAGATTCAGAGGAGGAAGAGAAGGGGTGGGGAAGAAGGTGGGTGCCAGGTAGGCACCCTTTAAAGCCGTTGTTGAAGCTGCCCCCATCATCTATGAGCCGGTGCAGGAACCTATCCCTATTCTTTCCATGTTATTCCTACCTCTGGTACCAAAGTGTCTGTTAAAGAAGAAATATCCAGGAATGCATCTACTTTGTTAACTGAGGTATTACTGTATTGGACAAAAATTTGGAGGTGTAGTTGCAATGCATTCTAACTGATTTTATGCTTGATTTCCCTGCACTACTTAATGAAAAGGTATGTCAGATTTCTCACTAATTCTATCAATAAATAATTCAAAACATTATTATGGATTTTTCTACCGTCAAAACAGAGTTAATTTTTTTTTTGTCATGTGGTTCACCACAATTTTGGCAAATATGAAAAAAAACTTGCGGACACCGCTGCCCTAAAGCCTTTGCAATTTGTGACCTGTCCAACCAAATGCAGCTAGCCAACCACAAATTGCAGCCTGCCAGGCATTTGACAATTCCTTATTTTTATAGCTGAGGGCAGGCATAAAAAAGGTGAGCACCTGAGAGGCTACCATTTCTGCTGGTGGGTAAAAATTGCTCAGTTCTGCTTAAGGACTAACCAAGAAAGCTCTCTCCAGTATAATCAGGTTCTTGAGAGAGATCTGAATTTTAAATTCATTGAATAAAGATTAGAACCATTACTTGACACACAGAATGACACTGAATAAGCTACTGATTCAATTCTATTTGCCAATAAAACACAAAAATCTTGTTTTATTAGTGGAAAACAGTTGAGATTGCAGCTAAGGAGTCTACACATCAAAGGGATTTTCCATTGTGCAACGAGGGCACAAGGTCCACAGTTAAAGACACTATTTGTATGAACGTTATTGAAACTAAAAAAAAAAGGTGACCTCTTCACAAGCAACAATCTAGTTTTTTTTAAAAAAACTAATCAGACATTTGAAGTGCTCTGATTAAAGAGAGAATATATTGCTTCTCTTGCATACACTTTTGCAGATTACTTCCTATTGATCTTTTGAGTCATACTTTTGGCACTAGATTGCTATTCTGTTACAAATATAAGCAACAGAGAACAAGTGATGTAATCTATTTATAATCCAGGTTTTAGTTTTTTCACATGAGCAAGAGAAAAATGTTTGTACAAAAGTGTAATACAATCAGGTTAATAAAAATGAAAACTGTTTACTTTAAAAAAAAGTTTAATAAAATAATATTGATTTCTAGCCTAGGTCATGCCTAAATACATAGGAAATCACTTGAAAAGTGTTTTTTTCTATCAAAACCCATGTGCACGTGTCACAATCCCACACACAGAGAAAGGTTTTTTGTATTTCATGTAATTTCTACTGTAGTTAGACAAAACCTGGGCTATAAATCAATATGTATGATCAATATTTTATTTAATATTTTACTGAGGAAAGCACCTTACACATTTTAGTCATAAACCATTAAGCTGTTAAGTACACTTAAGTCTCTTTCAATTACACAGGTTACATGACACAAAAACGCCCAAAACAGTGACATAAATCCTGTTATTTTTATTTTACAGACTGAGGTGACTCTAGCGAGTTTAGTCAAGAGTAGTATCAAGTTCAGCATACATATGTATCTTCTAGAAGGAGTGTGAGTTTGTCTACCAAACAGCTTCTTCACAGATATTTTCCCCTTCTCAAAAGCCAGTCCTTCAACAGCCACTCCAATGATAATTTCCTCCTCCTCTCCTGCCTCTCCCTCCACTGTTCCCCATATGTGAGAAAGAGCAAAGACCATTTAGCAAATCCAGTGAGAAAAATTGTTCAGTCAATCCATCCTGAGGGCGATATTAAAATCAACACGGGTGCAAGCATCTACGCATTCCTCCCTGTCCCAGAAGTAACAAATGAAATAGGCTTCATCACATTCATTTGAATGTGGTATCCCCCTGTCCATCCCATTACAACAAAATTAATTCCTATTTCGCCTTTGACAGATTAGATAACCAGGGGCATATCAGCGTGTTGGGGGGAACCTCTTGCCAGGAGACTGAATGTGGCCCTCCAAGCCTCTTTCTCTGGCTCATGGGATTCTCCTTGGACTAAGCACCTTCCTAGGTCACACTCCTCGCTAGCCCTGCGCCATGTGGTTGCATGCTCTCAGAGCTGAAAGACTGAAGAGGCCCTTATTATCATTCCTGGTGGACTGCCTCTGTTCTGTCCTGTGTTCTTCTCACTGACAGAGAAAGGGACAGGGAAGTGTGAAGAAAAAAATGGCTGTGAAGAGAAGGGAGCCTGGCTGCTGGGTGAGGAAATTGTTGTGAGAGAGCTGTTAGGGGAGAAGTCTCCCAACAACATAAGAACTGCACAGACCCGTACATGTGCATATTAGGTTTGTAATTTCTTGGCTTGACAAATCCAGAGGAACATTAAGTAGGTGCCTTAGACTGAGTCGGACCATAAGTCCATCTAGCCCAGTATTGCCCACACTGAATGGCAGCATGTTGCTTTTGAGCCAATTTTGTCACTCCTGCTCCTCATACACTCTTACAAATAGTAAGTTAGTTAATTTTTCAGAATAATGACTGCAACAATTTCCCCCCCAACTAAAGATACAGTTTCTATTGATAAAAATATATATAATTAAGTACATGAGACATTTCTATATTATGAAAAAGAAAGAAAATTTCAGCAAGATAATCTCTAGCTTGTAACCATGAAAGTTGTCGTGCTTTATTAGATTTCTTCTACACGTTTAATCTTCTCTAAGAGGGCAAAGACAAGAGGAATAAGAAGAAAACAAGCTGTAACCGTCTTCTGACTCATACTCAGTTACACATTACCAAGTAACAGACTTCTGATAAAGGAAAGGCAGCAATATCAGCTTTTCAATTAACTCTTCATGAAGAACTGCAGGATTCAAAATGTCTCCTGCATCATTACTGAATGCTTGGGTCTCATAAATTTAAACCTATATAAAAGTAAAAAATAATTCAATGCTATAGTGTTACACACTGTATCCTTAGCAGACACGGGGGGGGGGGGGGAGAAGAAATGAACTCTTGCTCTCAGCCAAGTTCTCATTTTCCACAATTTAATTGTGAGCTGAAATAAAGCAACTTTTGTCTCTTTGGGGCAACATCAAGACTAAATCCAAGGTTGTGTCCAACTCTATCATTTGAAAAGAAGGGACATGGGGAATTATAGTTTTGCAACCGCAGAAGGTGGTATTATAAGATTGTATTATAAGCTATAGAAGGGGTCAGTTTTACATTCATTAGTATCGATTGATTGATTGCATTTGTATACCACCCCATAGCCGAAGCTCTCTGGGCGGTTTACAACAATTAAAAACATTAAAAACAAATATACAAATTTAAAAACACAATTTTAGTCACCAATACATTTAGTCATCATACATAAGTGTTCTTATTGTTTTGTTTGGTTGTATTATGTTATTCTTAATGCTGGTTAGGTATTATTTTATTGTTTAGTTTTTTAGATTCTGTATCATTTCTGTATCATTTTGCTTTGTACATCGCCTAGAGTGGCTGATGGCCAGCCAGACAGGCGATTAATAAATAAATAAATAAAACACATGAGGGGGAGGGAGTGGAATTCTGATGGCAGGTCCTGTATCCAAATTATACATGCTCAGTTTAATTTCTGCATACAGCTTACACATATACATCAGGCTCAGGAAAAAAAACCAGAAAAATGGAGGGAGGAGAGGGTGGTTTTTTTGGAGGGGTTCCATTTCCCCCAAATATTTCTAGGGGGAAAAACTGTTTCCCCCCCAATGTTCCAGTTTTTTTTCCAGGCCTTCATATCTCTAATTTGGATGTGATCAGGAATCTTAAGAATTTGGATCATCCAAAAATGGTTAGGGCCAACATCTATACTCAACTGGTATTGAAAAACAGCCTTGTAGGCATTAAGATCTCCTCCAATTAAAAAAATAAATCATACATTACCAAATAAGATGGCCCCGGATAAGTGAGTCACCACAAACAGTATTCTTACCTAGAAAAAAGCAGTAGTGAGGATTATCAGTTTCACACTCTCAAAACAGTTCCAAAACAACCGTTGCCAACATCCTGGCAACCAGGAAACAGCCACCTCCCTCATAAAAGGGGAGCAATACCAGAGCAAAAAAACAGAAATCTCTTTAAAGTAACACTCGACATTAAAAGGAAAACAAAGCTAAAAGGGAACTGAGAATTAGTTAAAGCAGCTACCCAACAGACCAGTAAAATAAAGCTAATTTAGGTAGTTAGACATGTTTAGAAAAAGGCATATGGGATTTATAATACCACTTAAGTTGGGGCCTATTTTCTGAAAATAAGCACTTTTACTTCTGAGTTGTCTGCATTATTAAGGGCTGGGTTTTTTTAGCAGGGGTGGGGTATGTAAATATTTAAGAAAAGAAACATGAGAGTTTGTTAGCATTTAAAGACATATTCTATTTTGCTATCTGATTTTTTTTGCATAAGACATTGGTTTATATTTTTATGAGCCAGTCAATGTATTCTATAATGCATAACATTTACCCAACTTTGTAGTGGTTTTAAAAAATACTATTTTCATTTCCATTTTTATTAGCCTTTCCTATTTTGTAGCAAGACAAATTAGAGGGGAAAATGAGTATGAAGCAAGAAGATAGAAATATTTTTATTTTCTATTGAGAAAACACTTCTATATTTTTATGTTTCATCAGAAAACATTCTTCATAACAGTTCCAAATAAGCAAACTTAGCAAATGATGGGGTCGGAAGCCAGATCTCCTTATGGATCAGTTGTAACTGATTCTTAAATAGGAAGCAGAGAGTAGGAATAAACAGTTGTCTAGATTAAATTTTGAGAGAGAAAAAAAACCTTACGGTCAGATCAGAAAACCCATCAAAGGTAAATCTAATGTTAGGAATTGCTGTGAAAGAGATTGATATAAAGTCCTGGACCTGGACAAAGTAGAGAAAAAAGTTATCGGGATTTCAACATCATTTTCTATAGGGAAGAAAGAGGACTGTGTTCAAGATATTGGACTTTCTAGTTTGGAGGGTGAGGGTGGAAAGAGACAATTAAGGGGGATCATGATGGAAAAACTATAAATTTATAAACAGAATGGAGAAAGGAAATTGTGATTTTCTTTGTCTCAAACTACTGAAACTTGGGGCTATTTAATTAAATTGATTGGCATTTAATTTCCAGGCAAGGAAAAGCAAGCATTTCTTCACACATAATTAAGTAATTGAGTTCTTTGGCACATGCTGTTCTCATGGCTTTTGTCTACCTTAGATGGCTTTGAAAGAGGTTTGGCCAAATTCATAAAAGATGCTGTTATTTTAGTCTATGATAGCTTTAAAAGAATTTGATGAAACATTTGTCTTTGTTATCCTTGTGTTGCTAAGTTTCTGGATGGGTAAAGGAAGGGAGAGGGAAGAAAAGGGAATCTGACTGATAATTGCTGGAGACAAGAGTGCTAGGCTACATAAACCTTTCTACAGAACATACACACCAAATAACTACATTTCTTGCTGATAAAACTTTCACCCCTTGCAGCTTCCAATATTAAGAAAGTATGAATCACTCCATACTCTACTAAACTAACAAGGTTCCCATCATGTCATTTAATCTATGGCAATACTGCAATGACTTGTGCTTCCTGAATCTGACAAGATGATACGAGCACTGCTTAGTTTCATTTCTGAATTCTTGTCCTTCTTTTAATCTCTTCTTAGTATAGGCTCCATAATCAGTCTGTCTTATTACAATCAAAACTGTGTAACAATTGTATGGAAATCTAAACTGTGTAAGAGGGCTAAAAAGATATCAGGTAATAGTTTGCTAGTATCTTGCAGATATATATTATCATCATCACACAACGTAAGTAATTTCATCTCCAGGTTTTGCCTGACCTTGCTAGAATGACATTGGTGTAATTTCATTTATTTATTCAAACATTTATACCTTGCCTTTTGACTTAAAAGTCTCCAAGGCAGCTCACAAAAAAACCCACTAAAAACAAACATACATTAAAACCATCAGATAAAACAGGAAATAATCCAAGCTGAAAAGAGCAATAGATATTAGCAGAAACAAGTTAATAGCAACCCAAAGACTCTCAGAAAGAAGTCATCTTGGTTTGATATCGAAAAGGAACATGAAAAGAACAAGAATGGCTTTCCAAGAAAAGAAGTTCCACAACCTAGGTACCACCCAAGGCCCCATCTCCTGTTGCAACCCACCCTATTTCAGATGGTGGGGACACATGGGAGCACATCTCAGGGGGTTCTTAACTCCTCAGCTGCTGCAGTGACAAAACAAAGCACATGAAATTACACAGTCTTGCTGTTCTGTTTGAAAATATATATAACTTTATTTACTGAATATGTATCAGAGACTTCCTTTTCAGTAATAATTTATATAGCTCTTTTAAAAGTGTTTTAGAGCTTCTTTTATTTAAAATATATTCAGAATTTATGAGGTACATTGCTTCTGAGAGAGAGAAGCTCAATGCTACTCAAGACAACTTCATGGCTAAGCAGGGAACTGAGGTATGATTGAGCCACATCAAAAATCGGCACTCACTGTTGCCTAGAATTTGGCAGATTTTCAGTCCTCAACATTTTTCAGGAACAAATTTTATATTACATCTTCTGATGGTGGGGTGATTCTTGATGCAACTCCATTTAAGAGATAATCTCTTATCAATGTTAACTCTTTTCCTTTGCAGCAGCACACTACAAGCAGAACATTTTCCAATCCTGCAGAAATTTAGATATGTAAACAGAGCAGGAAGATTACACACACTTGAAAGCTTACTGCAGACTAATAGATGGTATCTGCAATTTATAGTCTGGGCTCCATGTTGAGGCCTTCAAACTACTGTCATTAGGGCATGGATCCAAATAACACATATAAATGACTGTATATGTAATTAGAGCTTTGCTCATTGTTTTTTCCCACTGCAACTGTTCATACTGCTGAAGTGATTATCCATTTAAAAGCAAAAAAAACCCAGCATCCTGTCTCTTTGGCAGTGTAAACCACTGCAGGAAAAACAGGAAGCAAAGCTCTGGCTCTCCATGTGGTCCTCTCTGCCATGCATGTATCCATTCTGTGGATCCCAGCAAAGATCATGAGGATTTAAAAAAGACGTTGATAAAAGCAGAAAAACCTGAGACTGCTCTGGAGAGAAAAGTTTCCAGAGCTATTCGAACTACTGATACCTTTCTAGTTCATAGCATGGTTCACTTATCAGTACTAAATATGCGTAATGTTTCATACATATCAGACTTGAAACAAAACTACTTCTAATCAGATCTGGCATAAAAAGGGAGAAAATAGGGTGAGGTAAGTGTGATCATACCCTACAGAAGAATAGTGGATGGCAGGACTTCAGCATATTACTTAGACACTAAACAGTAGAGAGCTAGAGATAATTCTCAGGTAAACTTTCCATGAGCCACTACGTCATCCTTCCCTAACCTCCCAGCATTAATCATGTCAGTAGTAAACCTGATGCAACCAAGGAAGAATGTCTGATTTATAGGCAGGCAGGGCAATGCTAAGAGAACAAACACACTGGCATGTCAAGAAAGGAAACACCAACTCAAATTTAATTTCAGCTCTGTAACTCACCCCAGAAGAAAACAAGTATTTTCCATTTTCTCCCCCCTGGCATGTTTGTACAGAGATTTACCAACTGAGGATAGTCTCTTATATTTTTTCCAGTTCTCCTCCTGGAGTCTGGATGTCACTACCATGAATAAAATTATGGTGTGGGAAGTTGTATACTTGTATCTATTCCCAAAATTAGATTCAGGTATGCCACGTAGCTCCAAGAACTTTGGTATAGCTGTGTATCTATAAGCCTTCCCCATCATGACAAAATTTCATAATGTGAGTAATTTACTGAAGGTCTTGAAGCCTTTAAGTTGGTGTTATAGAAGTCCCTTGACTGTGGCTGAAAGCATCAGCTCTAAAACTTATTCTCATGCCCTTCCCCACAAATCACATTTGCTGATCTATAATGTATGACATGACAGTGTTCAAATAATCCCCCTCACACATTGGGACATAAAAGGAGTGCACTGTGTTTATGTACTGATTCACATTATATGGTAGCAGACATCTAAGCTGCATTTACACCTATGCTTCCTACAAAGAACATGTAAAATGTGAAGGTTGGGGGAGATGCATTTCCCTTTATATTTGACATGTTTCCTCTGGGAAACAATAAACAAAGCAAGGTGCCAACTCCTATTAAATGTACCGGCCTTGCATTAAGGCCACTGTTGTTCAGAGGAAGGATCTGATAATTTTGCACTTGAGCAAGGACTTGTGCCAGGGTTTGTCTATAGCTGGATATCCTTTAGCAATTCCAAAATTGCTAATTGTGGTGACAAGGAAGAGAGCCTTTTCAGTTGTGGCTCCCTATCTGTGGAATATCCTCCCCAGTGAGGTCCACCTGGCACCATCATTTACATCTTTTTGGTGCCAGGTAAAGACGTATCTTTTCTCCTAAGCATTTGACATATTGAGATGATGTTTTGTTTTTAATATGCTGCCAAACCTTCCTGTGACTGTGTGGGGGTGGTATTGCTATTGTCTTGTTGTTGTTTATTGTTATGTTTTTATAGTCTGATTCATTTGTTTTGTTTTTACATTGTATAAGTTGCTTGAGGACCTTTGGGCATCAAGCAACGAATAAATCTAATAAATAATAGTAATAATAATAATTACTATTTTGTCTTGGCTCTCAAAATCTAAATAGTAATGTATAGCACAATTCTATGCATGTTTAACCAGAAGTAAGCCTTCTGTGTTCAACAGAACTTACTCCCATATGAAATGTGCACAGAATCAGTCATAATTTTTCACCTGGGATGATGGCTGATGAAGAAAATAAAAAAGCTTTTGCATACTGAATACCAGGCCTCAAAAAAGCCTGGCCACCTAAAACATTTGCTGCTGGAACCTAGCAGTACACAGAGATGGCATAACTCCTAAAATGTGACAGGAACCCAAGAGCTATGCTGGATCAGGCCAAAGATCCATCAAGTGCAGCATCTTGTTCTCCCATTGGTTGAACAAATGCCTATGAGAAGCCTGTAAGGAGGACCTGAGTGCAATACAGGTCCCAATACTGGTTCTTGGGAAACCCCACTTTTTATATCCCCCCACTGTGAGAACTGTCCATTTATTTCTTTTTTCCTTTTTTTATTAATAATTTTTATTGAATTTTCAAGCATTAAAAAAAATTGACAGAAAAGCATACAAAAATTAGACAAACAAAAGCTCTGTGCTTTCTGCTCTTTCACCAGTTACTGGTCCATAAGAGGGCCTCTCCTTCTACTGCATGACTGCTACACTTAGACTATGGGCACACTATTCACCTACAGCAAAGCATTTTCATTGGCCACACCTGGAGGGGCAACAGGTTGATTTGCCAATCAGTTGCAAAATATGTTTGAAGCTGAATTAAAAAAAAAAACACTTTAGCTGATCCGACCAGGGGCAGGGTTTAACTAGTGTCATGTTGTCCCTGTTTTCAGAAAACAGAAGTGGAGACGCACTGGAACAGGCAGAACAGTAAGTGTGTCTCTACCCATACTCAGGAATCTTTAGTTAGGGACTTTATCAAAAGGTTTTTGAAAGTCTAAATATACAATGTCTACTGGATTGCCCCTATTTATAGTCTTACTGAGCTTCAAAAAACTTTAAAAGGTTTGTTAGACAGGACTTACACTTGCAGAAGCCATGTAAGTTCTAATTCAGCAAAACATGTACCTCTATGTTTGGTAAATCTTTATCTAATTATGCTTTCTGCCAGGTTTCCCGAACAGGCGTTATGCTAACTGGCCTGTAATTTCCTAGATCCACCCTAAATCCCTTTTTTAAAATTGGTACTATATTGGCCACTCAGGTATGAAGGATGATCTTAGAGGCAAGTTACATATTTTTGTTAGCCCCCATATCACCACCTCAAGATCAGGGACTCCTCTACAGGAGCATTAAAAGAAGGGAAGGAAAATACGATAACACTTCATCATACAAAACACAAACAGGGGTGAACAGACTGTTATGTGGGGCACCTCTGAACTAGGTGGACAACAAAGCAGTTCCCGGGACTGCTAAATCCTCAATGCCATCTTCCAAGATGTCACTCTTATTCTGAAAGCTAGCCCTATATTCTGTTCCAGAATCCTTCAGCGCTACTGGTTCCTAATTCCCCTATGGTAGATTACATAAAGATAAACTCACTCACATTCTGGCCAGTTTAACTGAGGAAAGATAGAATACTTTCAGAGTGGCCAAAGAATTTTATTAATGACTTGGATGAGGAGGTACAGGGAATGCTTATCAGATTTGTAGATGATACAAAATTGGAAGGAATAGCTAATACTCGAAGACAGAAACAAAATTCAAAGAGATAAGCTGGAGCATTGGGCTGAAAACAACAGAATGAAATTTAACAGGGATAAGAGCTAAGTTCTACACCTAGGGAAAAGAAACCGAATGCACAGTTATAAGATGGGGGATACTTGGCTCAGCAATACTACATGAGAGAAGGGTCTCAGAATTATTGTTGATCGCAAGCTGAATATGAGCCAACAGTACGATGTGGCTGCAAAAAAGGCAAATGCTATTTTAGGCCACATTAGCAGAAGTATAGTTTCCAAACTGAGTGCAGTACTACTTCCACACTTTGGCACTAGTTAGGCCTCCTCTTGAGTACTACATCCAGTTCTGGACACCGCACTTTAAGAAGGACCTTTAGTGTGGCAGCACCTACCCTGTCGAATTCCCTTCCTTTGAATATTAGACAGGTGCCATCTCTGCTATCTTTTCGGTGCTTTTTGAAGACTTTCATCTTTCAACAAGCCTTTTAGGTTGAGACCTATCCCAGTCTGCGTCTGTGTTAGAATTGCGTAATATGTTTTTTAATGTTTTTAACTTTTTTTAAAGTTGTTTTTTAAAAATGTTTTTAACGCTGTTTTGTATTTTAAGATCTGTTTTTATGATGTTTTAAAGTGTTCATGTTAAGTATATGGATACAGCTTTGCAGACAAGGTGTAAAATTATTGTGAGAAGATGGAACTATTTTATCTGATTCAGATTTAATAAAACCTAGTGGAATCAATCCCTCTGAGGGAGAGGCCTCAGCAACAGAATGAATCAAGGAAGATATTTTTTATTCTTGAGAACTACCACTACATTCGTCCAGTTAAACGAGTTCATGTATTTGTTAAGAACTGCTCTTGACTCACATGCAATACCGCAAAACTGATTAATAGTGCATGGTTTGTTTTTTAAATGTTTCTTTGCATCAACAGTTCTAGGGACTTGCCCTTGGGAACTAATATTATAGCTTCCAGAACAAGTTATGCCATGTTCTGACAATGTATTACTTCATTTTAGCACATCACATGTCATGTTGTCAGAAAACAGAACAGCAATTTTCTGCTTTCTAGTTTGTTTTTAAATTAAAAAGTGACATGAGTTTTCATCAATCTAATTGTATGTTTTCTAAGTAACAACACTAAGTAATAATTTCATGCAAGTTTAATATTGATTAGTCATGTGGTGTTTGAGAGAGCGATCACAGACTGAAACATTAGCAAAAGTGTGTGTGTAAGATACAGATAACTGCTTCTCAAGAGCCAAAAGGAGTGCAGCAAAAAGAGCACTGACTGGCAAAATCTTGGTTCAAATCTCTGCTTATCCATGAAGTTCACGGGATGGCCTTCGCCAACATGCTGTCACATAGGCTAACCTACGACAGAGTATTGTTATAAAAAGGGACAACTCCATGCATGCCTCTCCATGCTCTTTAGAGGAAGAGCATGATACAAAATGGACAACACCATGGATCAGTTCTCAGTTGTAGCATCTCACATAAAGAACTCTTTCCCCAAGAAAGCCACCTGACATCTATACTAACGTGAAGACCTTTATATTTTCCCACATTCTGGACTCTAAAACATTACTACTTCTTCTCCAAATGCTCTTTGCACCACCCTTCACGTTCTTTTATGACTTGTAAGCTGCATTGGATTTTTTTTTATCAAATGTTCTAAATAAATAAATAGTGGAGGGGCTGTGTCAGCTGGTCCATTGGAGATATAAGTAAGCCAGCTCTCAGAGAGTGAGTGAGCGAGCAGTGTGAGCTAACAGGGAGAGCTAATAGGAGTTTGGCAGAGGAAGTGTAGGGAGGAAGAGACAGACAAAGACAAAGAGGGCTCTGAAGCCGTGTGCTCTGACCATGTGCTCTGAAGGGCTCCACAGCAGCTTGACAGGAATGGGTGTGGCCTGATAGCTGCTGAGTGCAGCTAGGAGCAGCTGTGTGTGCTGGCAGTCTTCATTCCTGACCTCTAACTGAGCAGAGCAGAGGGAGCTGTGTCAGCTGGTCCAGAGGAGATACAAGTGAACCAGCTCTCAGAGAGAGCTAACAGAAGTTTAGCAGAGGAGGTCAAAGGGGAGGTCCCTAAAACTCCCCCCCCCTTGTATGGCGCACCTCATACCAGAAGAACTCTCCTATTTACCCTGAAGGAGGACAGGACAAAGCACAGGCCTCTCCCCTACAAGTAGAACGAAAGAAACAAAAGGCAGTAGAGACTATGGATGGGAAGGACACTCTGGTGGTGGTGACCTGCAAGGTGTGTGCAATGTTTGTTTTCTTGCCTGAGAACAACATGGCATACAAGTGCAACAAGTGCAAGCTGGTGGTGCTGTTGGAAAAAAAGTGAGGGGCCTGGAATGGCGAGTGGCCACACTGAAACATATAAGAGAAGATGAAGGGTTCTTAGATAGAACGCTGAAGCAACAACAGCAAAGAGAATTACAGGAAGTGGAAGAACAACAGTATGTTGAAGCAGAAGAGAGACTGTTGTGGAGAGCAACAGCGAAGTGGAGGAAACTCCATGGAAAAGGGAGACAGTTAGGAGCAGAAGAGCGAGAAGACATCCGTCACTGGTGAAACTACAGAACTGCTTCCAGGCACTTGAGGATGAGACTAGAGGACAGTCTGCAGAGGAAGAATTACAGGAGACCCCATGAGACAGCGAGCAAGAGGCTGAAGCTCAGACAAGCAGAGGCAATGAAACCACGCCCCACGACAAGAAGAAGAGTAGTAGTAGTGGGAGACTCCCTATCGCATGGGATTGAAACCCAAGTATGCTGAGAAGATCCATGGACTTGCCAGGTATGCTGTGTCCCTGGAGAATGCATTAGAGTTGTGACGGAAGAGTTGCCGTTGCTCATAAAGCCACTGACAGATATCCCTTTCTTCTTATCCATGTGGGAACAAATGATACTGCCAAGCTGAACTACGAAGAAATCATGTCAGACTTTGAAGCTCTGGGAAGGACACTCAAGGACTTTGGGGCCCAGATAGTTTTCTCGTCCATCTTTCTGATACTTAGTAGAGGAGTGGAAAGGAAAAGAAAAATACTCCAGGTGAATGACTGGCTATGAAGGTGGTGCCAACATGAGAGATTTGGATTCTGGGACCATGGGCTACACTTCCTGGAAGATGGACTGCTGGCAAGTGATGGGTTGGTCTTCACAAGGACTGGGAAGAATGTGTTTGGCCACAGAATGGAGAAACTGAATCCTAAGGGGGAGAGAGACGTAGACTTGGTGGTAATGACTAACAAAGTCTTGTGAACAGTAAGAGGAACTGAGGGAATGACTCTAATGACTCTAATGACTAAAATGTAGGAAGGAAACCAGGCATGAAGGAAACCAGGCAAAACCACGGTCTTTGATATCTGTATACTAATGCCCAGAGTATGGGAAACGAAAAGGAAGAACGCTTAATACAGGAGAGTAAATATGACTTTATAGGTGTAAGTGAAACTTGGTGGGATGATTTCCATGACTGGAATACAGCGACTGAAGGATATAACTTGTTAAGAAAGAATAGAAAGGGAGGAGGAGTCATGCTATATGTTATAAACATAAATACCTGCACAGAAATACAGGAGGATGAGCTTGTTGGCTCCACCGAGAGTATTTGGATTAAAATTAATGGGGCAAGGAATAAAAGAAACATGGTAGTTGGAGTCTACTACCAACCACCCAATCAAGGAGAAGACAAGGATGAAACTTTTGCAAAGCAAACTGCCAAAGTTTTGAGGAGGCATGATGTAGTAGTAATGGGGGAGTTAAATTACCCCATTATCTGTTGGGAGACAAATTCTGCCAAACACGGCCCTGACTTGTGCTGGAGATACCTTTCTCCTACAGAAAGTGGAGGAAGCAACTAGAGGATCAGCTATTCTTCACTTGATTCTAACCAACAGAGATGACTTGGTGGATGAAGTGGCAGTTACAAGAACTCTGGGGGGAAGTGCCTGTGTTATACTAGAGTTCTTGATTTTAAAGGAAGCAAAAGCTGAGAATAGCCATACATGTACCCTGGACTTCAGGAAAGCCGATTTTAATAAACTGAGAACAATGGTAAGTAAGGTTCCATGGCAAGCGACCCTAATGAGAAAAGGAGTCCAAGATGGGTGGGAGTTTCTAAAAAAGGAAATTCTAAAGGCATAATGGCAAACAATTCTGTCAAGGAAAAAATGGAGAATAATAATAATAAATAAAATTTTATTTATTAGTCGCCCATCTGTCAGAGTAAACGGACACTCTGGGCGACGTACAACAATACAATACAACAATTCCGTACAGTATAAAATAATACATAATCAACAAAACACCACAACAGCATCAATTCAACTAAAACCATCTTCAATAAATACTATTAAAACTAATCCCCCTCAGAAATCTGATAGGCCTGCCTGAATAGCCAGGTCTTTAAGGCTCGGCGAAAACTCATCAGGGAGGGGGCATGACGGAGGTCAAAAGGAAGCGAGTTCCAGAGGGAGGGGGCCACGATCGAAAATGCCCTCTCTCTGGTCCGCACCAGCCTAGCTGTTTTCACCGGTGGGACCGAGAGAAGGTCTTGCGAGGCTGATCTCGTTAGGCGGCATGATTGGTGATACTGGAGGCGGTCCTTCAGATAAACTGGGCCGAAACTGTATAGGAGAAGACAGCAGAAGAAGCCACTGTGGCTTCACAGAAAGCTTAGAGATGACCCGAAAACAAAAAAGGTACACATACAGGAAGTGGAAGAAAGGCCAGGTCACCTAAGAAGGGTACAGACAGGTAGAATGGAATTGCAGGGATGGTGTCAGGAAGACTAAAGCTGAGAATGAGCTGAGGTTAGCGAGAGATGCAAGAAGAAACAAAAATGGTTTCTTCAGGTACATCCATAGTAAAAGACAGAGAAAAGAAATGGTGGCACAGCTACTCAATGAGAATGGCAAAATGATAACAGATGACAAAGAAAAGGCAGAAGTACTTTGGCTCAGTCTTCTCCCAAAAGAGGGTCTATGACCCTCCTGGGAAATGTGGAGTTGAAGAGGCAGGATTGCAGCTTGAGATTGATAGATAAATGGTCAAAGAATATCTAATCACTTTGAATGAGTTCAAATCTCCACAGCCCAATAAACTGCATCCTAGTGTATTGAAGGAACTGGCTGAAGAACTCTCAGAAACACAGTCTATTACCTTTGCAAAATCATGGATAGGTGGTGCCAGATGACTGGAGAAGGTCTAATGTTGTCCCTATCTTCAAAAAGGGCAAAAAGGAGGAACCTGGGAACTATAGACCAGTCAGCCTGACATCGATCCCTCGGAAAATTATCTCATTTTTTGATCAGGTAACCTCCCTGGTAAGACTGTGGGAATATTGTGGACATAATATATCTCAACTTTTGACAAAGTGCCCCATGATATTCTCATTAGTAAGCTAGCTGAATGTGCGCTGAATGGAACAACTATCAGGTGGGAACCACAGTTGGCTGCAGAACCATACTCAACGAGTGGGGTACTGCAGGGCTCGGTTCTGGGCCCAGTGCTCTTCAACATTTTTTATTAATGAATTGGATGAGGTGCAGGGAATGCTTGTCAAATTTGCAAATGATACAAAATTGGGAGGAGGAGTTAATACCTGGGAAGAAAGAAACAAAATTCAAAGTGATCTTGATAGGTTCAAGCATTGGACTGAAAACAACAGAAGTAAAGTTAACAGGGATAAAGTTCTACACCTAAAGTTCTACACCTAGGAAAAAGAAACCAAATGCACAGTTATAAGATGGGGGATACTTGGCTTAGCAATACTACATGCAAGAAGAATCTTGGGATTGTTGTTGATCACAAGCTGAATATGAGCTAATAGTGTGATGTGGCTTCAAAAAAGGGAAATGCTATTTTAGGCTGCATTAACAGAAGTATACTTTCCCAATTGTATGACGTATCGGTTCCCCTCTATTCAGCACTGGTTAGGCCTCATCTTGAGTACTGTGTCCAGTTCTGGACACCACACTTTAAGAAGGATGGAGACAAACTGGAACCGGTTCAGTGGAGGGCTATGAGGATGATCAGGGGACTGGAAGCAAAATCCTATGAGGAGAGATTGAAAGGGCTGGGCATGTTTAGCCTTGAGAAGAGAAGACTGAGAGGAGATATGATAGATATTATAGTACCTGAAAGGCTGCCACACAGAGGAGGGCCAGGATCTCTTTTTGATTGTCCCAGAGTGCAGGACAAGGACAAGTGGGCTCAAGTTACAGGAAGCCAGATTTCAGCTGAACATCAGGAAAAATTTGCTAATAGTTAGAACTGTACGATAATGGAACCAATTACCTAGGGAGGTTGTGGGCTCCCCAACACTGGAGACATTCAAGAGGCAGCTGGACAGCCATCTGTGGGATATGCTTTGATTTGGATTCCTGCATTGAGGAGGGAGTTGGACCTGATGGCCTTATAGGCCTCTTCCAACTCTATAATTCTATGTGGACAATTTGAAGCACAGCTGTGGCAAATAAAAAGATGGCACAAATGCCAGAGTGTGGTAGGAGAGCAAAAGTCATGGCACCTTCGTCATGGGGAGGGGATGAAGCATTCTTACAACCCAGTCAGATGGACAAACTAACCAGAAATGAATACTCTCATCCTGGGATAGCTTGGCCATCTGCATCAGCCTGCCAAGTAGTGAGGATTTTTCCACACGTCAGGATTTTTACACGCATCAGGTGGAGCTGTGTCCCAAAATGGTTTATCTGTATCCACCCAGAGCTACTACAGGAACTGGTGCCACCCATACCGTAAGGGATTCCTAATATACAGCCATACTCACAATGCCTGCTTCTATTTTAAGTTGGTGCTTTCTTGTACTGCATCAGGCCAAGGCTCATGCCTTAGAGAAAAGGCCATAGCTCAGTGGTTGAGCATCTACCTTGCATGCAAAAGGTCCCAACTTCAATTCCCGGCATCTCCAGGTAGGGAAGGAGAGACTCCCTGCTTGAAACCCTGGAGACCCACTGCCAGTCAGTGTAGACAGTACTGAGATATATGGCCCAAAAGCATCTGGGAGTACTTTTATGTCTCCCATGAGGCAACGCCTATGAGAGGTACATTTATTAATACTATCAAGTATGTTTGCTATACAGTGAGAAATACATATATTGAGACTCTGTTTATTGTTATAAAAGCTGCTTGTGTGCTTTAGATGTTAACATGGTTGCAGTGCTGTTGCCCTGTCAAGCCTGAAAAATGAGAGATGCAAAATGCGTTGAGGGAGAGGAAGCCACCACATATTGTCCTCAGAATTTTTCCTCTGCATTTATGCTCCTGTGCCAATGTAATGTGGCATCTCGCTCAAAAGCTAGTCACTCTAGTTGCTTGCCTCCAAGGTAGGTAAGCAGCTGCCTTTTATTAAGCCACCTTTTGTTAATAAGCGTTTATATCCTTTTTTGCTGCACAGACATTTGCTTTAGAAGCTGAAACTTGTGTCAAATACCAGCAACAAATTGCACAAGAATAACTCCTGTAAATATCTAAAGTGGCTTCCAAAGTGGTTTTCTGCAATATTACCAGAGTTGCATATTTCCCCCTTTGAACTAAAATGCTAGAGGGAAGTGAAGAAGATTCTATTTTAAAAAATCTTAAATTTAAAACAATATAGCATTTTATAGCTGAATGGAGCAGACAATTGCCATATGACGAGCATCTGTTGGTGTCTACACCTCAAGCTTTTTTTAAAACTAGTCAAGTCTTTTTTTTATTTTAAGTGGAGAAGTATTGGATCAGTGTATGGTGAAAAAACATGGAACAGTACTATACAACAGCCAGTCTTAGAAAACAACAAGAGGGTATCAGCAGCCAGCAGAGTGACCTATCTGTGATTTGAGAAGAGGTAGTTCATCTCATCAAAAATGTAGTAAGACGTCACAACTCAATTTCAACTTTTCACAAAAAAAGAAAAAAAAACTCCAAAAACCCAGCCTCCTAAAAGTTCACTAAAGAGTTATCCAGAATACATGAGCTAATGCAGACTAACTGGTGCCTTCTCCTTCTGCTCTGTCATTATCTATCAGCAATAGATGGTTTAATCCTAAAAATATATGATGCGGTTTTCACTCTGGGTACTAGCTTCCAGATGGAGGGGGTAAAATGCAGAATGTCATTTAGTTTGAAAAAGTTCTCCATGTGCATTAAATAAATTAGTGGCTCCCTGAGAGATAAGAAAAGTAAATTCTGGAAAATTCTTTCCCATACAAGTCAGATTTTAAAACTATTTTTCTAAACTTTGTGTTCTGTGTATCAGCACTTTTATTTCACTACTATTCTACTTTATTCTCCCATTTACATAAATGGACACATATCAAAGCATCTTCTGTAACTTATATATTTTTCCTTTCTCTGTCTAACATGTCAGGCAAAAGCAGTTTATTACACAGGTGCAAAAGAACAGAGGATCACTTTGGCATAGCAACTTGCAGATTTAGACTTGTTACAAGATTTTTTAAAAATCACTGTAATATTTCCAGATATTTTCTGTTTATTTTAAATGTGTGTGTTGTTGCGCTTTTGTCAGACATGTTGCTGATTACAAAGAGTTCATAGTATTTAAGTCATGAAAATTCTTAAAATCACTTTCTTTTAGCT
Organism: Rhineura floridana; assembly: GCF_030035675.1. Lineage (NCBI taxonomy): Eukaryota > Metazoa > Chordata > Lepidosauria > Squamata > Rhineuridae > Rhineura > Rhineura floridana. The sequence continues at coordinate 139,826,553 of NC_084484.1, read as the reverse complement.
ACTTGCAACTGATTTTAAGTACACACTGGACCAATCCTACGTGACAGCAGGAAGACTCTACAAAGCACGGCTATTGAACAGCTTCCGTGCTTTCAAGGAGTTAGTACTAGCATACAAAGCCCTAAATGGCTTGGGACCCAAGTTACTAAAAGAGCACCTCACCCAGTATTAACCAACTTGGACCCTATGATTGGCAAGGGGAGGGGCCATCGCTGGAGGCTGCCGAGTTGGCACTGACCCATAACTAACTGTGGCAGTTCTCTGTTTCTAGAATGCCCTCCCCGGTGAGGCGCACCTCCCTCACTATTAACACCCCTGTTTACCCAAGCATTTAATGGCTGAAAGGCACTGTTCCTGGCAATTTTGAAATTATTAGCTATGAGGGTAGGATTTTTAGGTGTTTTTTAATGTTTAAAATATGTGTTATTGTTGGTCTTCAGTGAAGACAACACTGTTAACTAAATTCTCTGCAGCAGCATTATCTTGTGAATTCCAAGCATCATTTGTTGGCTTAATACCTTGGGAAGCAGAGAGGTTCAACAAGAACCATTTCATAAGCTCCAACAATCTCTGTTTAGCAGTGACATTGCCCATTTGGGGAGTACAAGCCTCTGGAACATCACTATCACTATTTTATCCATATTTTTGTTTAAAAGCTTGTCACTGAGTATTGCCAGTGGAGGCTGATCCATTCGGACAACTGGGGCACCGCCCTACCACATAGAGTTTAAAGCAAAAGAACTGAAAGCCCCCCCATTCTAAAAATCAGAGCCACACTATTTTCTGTTCCCCACATACTCATAAGCCTTCCATTTGAACTCCTGCAGACATTTCTGTCAATGTCCTGTTTTCTGGCCAATCAGCTCTTTGCTCTACTCAGTCAATCCTCAACCAAAGCTATTGCTATGGCTAGGTGGTCCCTCTCCCCCCCCTCAATCTCCTGGCAGAAAAGTACATGCAGTTAGTAACCCGTAAGACATCCCCAGGAGCAACTTGCTGCTGAGAGAGAGGGAGAGGGAGAGAGAGGGGGGGGGGGGGAGAGAGAGGGAGAGAGAGAGGGGGGGGGAGGGGGAGAGAGAGAGAGAGAGAGAGAGAGAGAGCACAAGTACCAGCCAGCCAGCATCACCATGTGGCACAGGTAAGAAATAAAGGAGAAGAATGAGGATCCTGGAGCCAAATAATAAAATACTGAGGGGGTTGGGGGGAGGAAAAGAAATAAGTGGGTATAGGACTTGGATCTCTTTCCTATAGTCTATAACATTTTGAAACAAACAAAAATAGAGACATAATTTAAGAACTTTTAAAAACCACAGGTCTCAGTGAGAAAGATTGGCATGTGCTTAATTCTGCCACAGAAATCTGAGACTTCAAAAGAGAGGTGGCTAACCTATGGCCCTCCAGATGTTGTTCAACTACAACTCCTTTATTCCTGATCATTGGCCATAATGGCTGGGACTCATGTTCAGTGGCCAACTTAATGAGCCCCAGCCAGTATGTACCATAACAAGTTTCAAGATGGGCCACAGAGAGATTAAAATATGTGGATATGCAGACAACACTGCATTCATTGATATGGAATCAGAAAAATCTTTAAAAAGTTTTTTGAGACTGGCTGAGGACTTTGGAAGAATACAGAATTAATGCAGGCAAAACAGCGTTATTAAATTTTTCCATGTCACATTCAGATATAAGGAGTGTGTTAGGGGTAATAATATTTTAAGGTAAAAATAAATTTGTAAAATATTTGGGGATTATGTTCTCTAATAAAACAGGAGAACTATAACAAACTAAGTTATGAAAGCATGTGATCCAGGATTAAGGAGAAGATTAAAAGGTGGAGTTTTTATTTTATAAAGTAAACAGTAAACTAGGGTTGCTGCTGGTGTATCGTCCACCCTGCTACCCAGCAGCTTCTCTGACTGAGCAGGCGGAGGTCGTCTCGGCTGTGGTGTTAGAGGAGCTCAGAATGATAGTGCTGGGTGATTTCAATGTCCATGCTGAGGCTGCCTCTAGTGTTCTGGCTTGGGACTTCATGGCCTCCATGATGACCATGGGGCTTTCTCAAATTGTTACTGGCCCAACACATAGGGCAGGGCACACCCTCAACTTGGTTTTTGCTCCAGATGAAGGGGTGGTCTGAAGATAGGGGGGGTGGATGTCACCCCATTGTTATGGTCAGATCACTTCCTGATGAAGTTTAGACTTATGGCTCCGATCCTTCCCTGCAGGGGTGATGGACAGATTAAGATGGTCCGCCCCCAGATACTAATGGAATCGATAGGATTCCTGAATGCCCTGGGGGAGTTCCCAGTAGATAGAGCAGGTGACCCTGTTGAAGCCCTTGTCACGCTGTGGAACAGCGAGGCACATCGGGCTCTTGATATGGTTGCCTCCGGCACTGTGGAACCCGGCTTGCACCTTGGTACACCAGTGAGCTAAGGGCAATGAAACAGGCTGGACGACGGCTAGAGCACAAGTGGCGAAAGACGTGCTGGGAGGCTGACTGGGCACAAGTAAAACATCATAACCGTGCCTACTGTGTGGTGGGGAGGGCGGCAAAGAAAGCCCACTTCTCTGCCTCCATCACATCCTCAAGTAGCCATCTGGTGGAGTTTTTCCGTATTGTCAGGAATCTGTTGACATCAACTCCAGGAAATGGAGTTTTAGACCCTTTGAAGGCCCACAGTGGATTGTTTGCAAGGCACTTTGAGGGTAAAGTTGCTCGACTCCATAGCAGTCTTGATGCCCCATCCACATCTACTGTAGTCCCCACTGAGGTGTCCAGCGCAATGTCTGCTGCAACTTCTTGGGAACGGTTTCAGCTGCTGTGGCCTGATGATGTGGACAAGGTGCTTGCAACGATGCAGCCAGCAACGTGTCCTCTCGACCCTTGCCCTTCTTGGCTTATTAAAGCTTGCCGAGAGAGTCTGACTGAGTGGATCCAGGGTGTGGTCAACGCATCATTGCGGGAGGGAGTGATTCCAGCTGCCTTGAAAGAGATGGTCATCCGACCACTCCTGAAAAAGCCCACCCTGGACCCATTGGTTTGTGACAACTACCGACTGGTTGCAAATACCCCCTTTTTAAGGAAGGTGATTGAGAAGGTTGTGGCACTGCAATTGAAAGTACTCTTGGATGAAACACATTATCTTGACCCATCCCAGTCTGGGTTCAGGCCTGGTTTTGGGACTGAATTGGCCTTGGTCGCCCTGATGGATGGCCTTTATCGGGAGGACAGGGGGAGTGCAACCCTGTTATTCTTACTTGATCTCTCAGTGGCTTTTGATACCATTGACCATGGTATCCTCCTGGGCTGACTTGGTGAGATGGGTATTGGAAGCACTGTTTTACAGTGGTTCCTATCCTATCTCCAAGGTCTCTCTCAGATAATAGCATTGGGTGACTATCTTTCAACCCCCTGGCAGTTGTGCTGTGGGGTGCCACAGGGTACCATCTTGTCCCCCATGCTGTTTAACATCAATATGAAGCCCCTGGGAGCGGTCATCAGGAGATTTGGGGTGAGGGTCAGCAGTATGCTGATGATACCCAGCTCTATTCCTCTGTAACATCTGAATCGGGAGAGGCTGTGCAAGCCCTGAGCTGCTGCCTGGACTCAGTGGTGGGCTGGATGAGGGCCAATAAACTGAGTCTGAATCCTAGGAAGACAGAGGTACTGTGGGTTGGTGGTTCCTGAGTTCGGATAATTGGTCAGTTGCCTGCTTTGGATGGGGTTGTACTCCCTCTGAAAGAGAAGGTCCATAGTCTGGAACTGCTCCTGGATCCACCAGGATGACCTCTGTGGCTAGGAGTGCCTTTTACCAGCTTTGGCTGGTAAGACAGCTGTGGCCGTTTCTGGACCGGGATAGCCTGACCACTGTTATCCACGCACTGGTAACCTCCAGGCTGGATTACTGTAATGCGCTCTATGTGGAGCTGCCCTTGAGGTTGATCCGGAAGCTGCAGCTGGTGCAAAATGCAAAATGGGGCAGGGTATTGTCAATGTGTCACCCCACTGCTGAAAGAATTGCACTGGCTGCCCATTTGCTACTGGGCCAGGTTCAAGGTTCTAGTTTTGGTGTACAAAGCCCTATACAGCTCGGGACCAGGATACCTGAAATACTGTCTTACCCCTTATATACCCAGTTGATCACTGCACTCTGCAGGTGAGGGCCTCCTGCAGATACCATCTTATCAGGAGGTTTGTTCTGCACAATATAGGAAATGGACCTTTAGTGTGGCAGCACCTACCCTGTGGAATTCCCTCCCCTTGAATATTAGGCAGGCACCATCTCTGCTATCTTTTCAGAGCCTTTTGAAGACTTTCCTCTTTCAACAAGCCTTTTAAGTTGAGACCTATCCCTGTCTGCGTCTGTGTTCGAATTGCTTGATAATGTTTCAACCCTTTTTTAAAAGATGTTTTTAAAGCTTTTAAAAAAAATGTTTTTAATGTTTTGTTTTATTGTATTTTAAGGTCTGTTTTTATGATGTTTTAATGTGTTTTTAGCGTTTCTGTTTGCTGCCCTGGGCTCCTGTTGGGAGGAAGGGTGGTATATAAATCAAATAATAAATAAACAAGGAAAAAAGAGGCAATGAAAATGAAATCTTACAGAGATCTTAAGCAAGTGACTCAGTTTGAAAAAATACTATGAGGAAAATTGTTATCCAAAATATACCAAGTATTCAAGAAGGATGGACCTCAAATAAACAGAAATGATTATTAGTGAAGAATTGCCTGTATATTTCTGGAGATACATTTGGACAAATATATACTATACTGCTTCTAATAATTTTATAGAAAATTCCCTAAAAATGATGGTGCAATGGCATTTATCCCAATTGGTGAAAATATATAGTAACCCTGGGACATTTTTCAGAGCAGGAACAGTTATGTCATCTCTTGGAGCACTAGGGTGATTGATGGATCTTTTTTCTGGCAAGTGAATAAGGCTATAATGAAACTTTCATTACAGATTAACACAAACTAAGTAGAGAATGGGAAAAATAGTCAAGCAGAGTCTGAATACTTCTTTTCTTTAATGGGGTTCCTATATGTGTCTAAAGGATAATGGCTATATTTTAGCTGGCTGAAGATCTTTTGTTAAAACTCAATGTATTTTACCAGTTAACCTATGCAATCATAAGTAACAAGCACTGAATTAAATGGAGCTTAATTAGTGGAGGCTAGTCTGTTAGGGTAAATAGGCCACTGCCCTACCAGCCTCAGTCTGCCCTCAACAAGCTTCCCTACATTCCTACTTACAACCAGTCCAGAGGGTGGCACTGGCTGTCATCTTCCTCCTCTTTAGATGCCCTTGTAAAACTCAGGACGAAGGATGATGGGACAAAACTAGAATTAGTTTGCTCCTTTGGTCATTGGCTCTGGCTCCAACTACTGTTTGGGCTCCCTGCCTTCTGCCCTACCAGTCCCAATGGGCACCAGCCACCACTAACTCTTGCTAGAGTAGCTGTTCTTCAGGATTCAGCTCTCACAAGTCATGCACAGGTCTCAAGAAATTAAAATGTATGAGCACAGAGTGAAATTCATCTTATCTCTGCTGCCTACACATGAACACTTAGGCACTGTACAACCTGCATAGTATATTGTACAGCCTGGTGTGCCATTTCATACACTGCAGCTGCTGAAGACATAACTATGTGTGACACCAATCATATGAAGCTCACACTTTTTTTTACAGGTGCTGGGAGATTTTTAATTGGGAATGCTATACAGGGAGGGGAGATGTAACCCCTCCACACACAAACAACTGTTATTAAAAACCACACACAGAGAGCTACAGCTAGGCTTAAGTGGAAAAAAAAGTCCATTAGTGCCAATGGAAGGGTTTTCTTCCTAAACTGAAATGCAGCTCAGGGATGATGTTCATTATAATTGAAGTGGGAAGAGTTAAAATCTTCCCTCCATATGCAGGCTTAGCATAGACATCTGGTTGGTAACTGTGAGAACAGGATGCTGGACCAGATGGCTGTTGGCCTTATGTTCATTCTGCACATTGCCTTTCCAATTAAAATCATCCATATCCCTGTTATTAAATGCAGATTATATGCAGAACCGGGTACAGTGTCCTAAGTATATACTTTAACACATCAGGTTATCTGAGAGAACACCCCTCGCCATATAGATCTGCCTGCCAACTCTGATAATCAGAGAAGGTCCCTTCTCATCATGCCATGTCCTGTGGAAATCTGTCTCATAACCACTAGGAGGAGAGTCTTCCTGCAGTGTCAGCCACCTTGTGAAATGATCGCTCCTCAGAGATCTAGTAGGCACGCTTTTGGTGATTTGCTAACTGCTGAAATCTATTTGTCCAGTTATTCCTGGGCCACTGGTATTTTACTATCTGTTATCTATTCCTAGATGACATAGCTGCATATTTTATTGCACTTTTATTATATGGTGAACCACCTTGATAACTCATTTATAAATGAATTACATAAATGAAATAAGTATTCAGGGATGAGGAAACTGAAAGCCCCTCAGAGGTTGCTAGACCACATCTTCTATCATCCTTGACCAGTGGCCATGGTGGCTGGGGCTGATGGAAGTTGGCATCTAGCAACAGCTGGAGCACCGTAAGTTTCTCATCCCTGCTGTAAACAGAGGGCATGCCAGACAACTGCAAAAGATATAGCCGTGTAATTTGGATTACTCTGTACCTTCACATGAAGTTGGGCATTCTCTCTAGTTGAACACCTTTATTTTTGGGAGGTGGACTGTGGTCACAAGAACATCAATTCCCTCTTGAATGTCTTTAACCATTGCAAAAATAAATTCTATACACCCAAATAACTTGAAAGCTGAGCTAGTTTATGAAAGGATTACCTTCCTGCTTATCAAATAAGAGACTTCATCTTCATAATGGTTTGGGGAATTATTTGCAGTTTGTACACAAGACCAAACTATGTTAGACCATGCCATTCACATAGTTTCTCCAAAGACCAGCTCATCCAATCATCCAAACAACTTGTATCAGTTACATGTGCATCTGATTAAGTGGACTGTCTGGATTAAGTCCCTAAATTTTGTGCCATAATAAATGTGTTAGCCTCCAAGGTGCCCCAAGGCTCTTTGTTGTTCTTACTGCAACAAAGTAACATGGCTATCCTTCTGAAACATTCCATTCAAATATTTCTATATTGCGTCCAAGACAATTGCTACAAAAAATGATGCCATTGATGCAAAGTGTTCAGCTGGACCTCAGCTAAATTGCTGTCTTTCCTTCTGCTAAGTAATTTAATTGCTAGTACTAAGCTCCTGCAACAATATATTACGAGTTAATCATATATCCAGGAAAATTACCACCTTAACACACAATCCATTGCTACATTTAGGACTGCCAGATTAAAATTTGCTAACTGAGAAATACAAGGGATCTGTGCTGTCTGGAGCGAGAAAAACTAATGTTCCACAAAAGCTTGAGGAAATAGAGATATCCATTATGTTTTATGAGACTAAGGTATTTTGGAATAACCTTTTAACAGGTTTTAACCTTAACACCTTTTAAGAACCTATTTGACAACCCAAATATGATTCTACGATCACAAAATTATTGTATAAACTGTAACTCTGCAAGTGTGGAATGTAAATTTATCCCCCTCCCCCTTATATGAGTTTCCTTTAACTTAAAAGCAAATGCAACTCAGCTTGTATGAATTTAACAACTGTAAATTTGTGTGGTACTTTCAAATGCATTATCACGTTGCAAGGTAAAGTAATATTATTATCTTGAGGCTAAGATAGAATGAGTTGCATGTGCATTTCCCCTCCATAAATATCTCATCATAAATAATAATGATCAATTAAAAGGGGGGTAGAGAAAATGAGATGAATGCACAAGAATCGTATCTCGCTCCTTTACAATCTTAACTAACCCTACATTAGCAGGAAAGGCTGTTCTGTCAACAGATTTTCTAGTCTTAATGCCAAATTGCCAATATGGAAACTAATTTTCCTGGAGACAGCAATCTGACCAAGTTATATGTGAATGGTTGATATTTTAGTGCACAGTATATATCAGAAAGACATGGTATTTGCCATTTTGTATACTAAAATAATGAATACCATTCTTTTGGACAGAAATGCTGCTGTTATAAATACATTTTGCTGCTGTTATAAATACATTTTTGTGGCAATTTAATTGTAGCTGAAGTTCAATTAACTTCAGTCTTGTAATAAGTGGCCCTTTGGGAGGGCATACTTCTGACATCTTTGCATGCAACATATACATTACTAGTCCCATTCCTTTTTTTGTAATCTCTTTTGGATAGTATTAGGATTATATGACATAAATGAGGTCATCCAGGCTTGTACAGATAGTTTACACCAGCTGTTAAGCATTTCTTTAAAACACCATTAACTCTTTGTTACTCCTGACAGTGTAACATTCATGTGGAATGCAAACAGGATATTCTATACATATGGCAATTTCTAGCTGTAAAGTACTATTTATTTATTTAATTAATGAAAAAAGTGGCTCTGTTTTTTTTGTTTAAAAGCACTCTACTTAAAAGGTAGGACATTGTCAGCCTGAGGGCCACATTCCCTTCTGAGCAACCATCCAAACACCAGTGGTGGGTGAGGCCAAAGGTAAAAGCAATCACATCAATTAATGTAAAATTTACCTTTGTACAGAAGGCTATTTTCTACACGCACAGCTCTCTATTTTCCATCCAGGCAAGCATGAGGCATCATCATCCAAGGGCACGTTCCAGCCATGCAAAAACATTCCAGGATAGTATGAAAGCATGACTGGAAGAGGGTGTGGCTGGGGAGGGAATGTGATGTGGAAAGAGTTCCGAGGGCCATTCAGTAGAGACACTTGGAAGTCCCCCAGGGTCAAAGTTTCACCACCCCTGTTCTACTTAAATGTTTAACATTATCACAATATTTACAGAAGCATAGCTTGTGTTATTTTTGTACAAGGTAACAACAGGCAGCACTAGACCACAAAGTTTTCCAGTGCGGTTTGCTTCAAACCAATGCACGCTGGCTAGGCAAGTGTGCTCCCCTCACCCCAAAACACTTGCTACAATACATTGGTTTATGCGAATAATCTTTTGTACATTTTTTTCTTGGCACATTCTAATCTAGATATTTGTCCATAAAAAGTAAAGCAACCAGATATAAATGCTGAAATACATTTGGTTGGAAGGAATTCAGTAGCGCTCAAGAACATGGTTAATTGCCATGCTTTATGTGTCTCTCACATGATTACAGGTGAGCTGCACTCCTGCCCCACGGCCCACTGTTTTACCCACCCTACATACATCCATGTCTGTAGCTTGGCATCTGGAGGTGCATAGGATTCTACACCAAATCACGTCAGCTATAGCTAGAAAGTAAGAATGACAACAGCAACTAGAGTATTAGTAATGCAATGACCAAGTGACTCTTAACTACCCTTCAGTAGATGCTTCTATATCTTCTTAACAGGGGCATTTTCTGCCTCTGCTACTCACACAAGAAAAGAGTAGCACCGAAGTAGCTTGGGAGAGAACTACTACTGTGGGAGGCTGTGTGTGTGTGTTATTTACGTATGTATGTGAGAATCCCACAGTTAGTCTGAACTTTCCTTTCATCCCACAAACCCTATACCATAATCTTCCATTTAAAATATTTTTAAAAAGGACATTGTTGCAATTTTACAGCAATCAAATTGTACAAACCTGTGCAAAATGCAAATGCAGAAAAATCACGCACTTTGATACAGGATAGATGGTGCACACAGTAATCAAGAAGAGGAGGAGCTTGGCGGGTTTTGAGCCCCTTCCTCAAATGTGTGATGTTCATATTGTTTTTTTAACAATGTTAATATTTTGTTATTTAAATTTTTGTGCACTGTATTTTTTTCTGATGTGTGTTTTGTATTTGTGTGTGTGTGTTGTTGTTTTTTGTGAGCCGCCTTGAGGGCCATTTGGCCAAAAGGCGGCATAGAAATAGAATGAATGAATAAATAAATAAATAAATTTAGATGATTTGTAGGGAACTCTGTCAGGAACAAAATCTGGTGCAGACAAATAATTAATACACAGATTCAATCAAGTAGCTGTTTTCTAATTATCAAACAGTAGTACCTAGAAGAGGATTTACCATGCAGGACACAGAATAATGAGCTCAAGGTGCAGGAAGCCAGATTTCGACTGGACATCAGGAAAAACGTCCTAACTGTTAGAGCCATACGACAATGGAATAAATTACCTAGAGAGGTAGTGGGCACTCTGACACTGGAGGCCTTCAAGAGGTAGCTGGACAGCCATCTGTCGGGAATGCTTTGATTTGGATTTCTGCATTGAGCAGGGGGTTGGACTCCATGGCCTTATAGGCCCTTCCAACTCTACTATTCTATGATTCTATGATACCTGTGTCCATAGTGGGAGTTGGGGAGGAAGCATGAGAGCCAATAGAGAACCGGTAAGGAGAGCGGGGAACAGGCCTCAGATTTGTGGGTACGTTGAAAACATGACACTGTTAACATTAAGGAGTCTGATCACTACCTGGATCATCTGATCAATCACAGCAAATATTTGCAATAAAAATATCAAAAACTAAATAAAGCACTAAAAGGTAGGGAGAGACAGCCAACAAGAAAAGCATAAGCAATATGAACCTAGAGGCCTTTCCTCCATTTTTACTTTCTATTCTGGTTTCCCCCCCCCCTCCTATATTTTGAGGAAGGAAGGGTGATGCCATAATAGCTTCCAAACTCAAAGCAGCTTTGTTCCAGTTTCATGGAAGTCCACTAACATGTTTAAATGCATGCATATTTAGGACATCTGGAATCAAGTTCCACCTAGTTTTAAACTACAGAAGCTAAGATTATTTCAGGCAACAGGAATTTACTATTGTTAAGCCCTTTCTACCTTGTCAAATCAAGTCGATTTTGTGCATTGGTTTAATCTCTGCTCACTGGCAGCCTTCAGAAAAACTCTCTTGTGCTACAGGTGGTGTTGAAAGATAAGGAGCTAGAAAGCAGTTCACACATTGCCCTTTTGATAACCATGATGCACAGCATACATCTTGCTTGACAATGCCAATGACATAAAGCCATCAACAGATTATTTTTCTCTCCAATGGCTATCAGACTACAATATGTTTCTATTATAAGGGTTGGATCCAGACTGAGGGTAATGCTCAGTTGTGTTTGTCTGCTAATGGAACAAACTTCTGCTCTCATAATGTGACTTTCTTCCACTCCTCTTGTAGCCCCCCCCCCAACAAATTTGTGTGGAGGATTGGGGGAACCCTCTGGAGTAGGCATGGGGGTCATGGGGGCTGCAGGGGCATGACAGGGAAGGAAAATCCACTCAAGCAGCATTGATATCAAGCTTAGTTATGCTTAAAGTAGACCCACTGAAATCAATGGGACTAAAGTGGCTGGGCTGAAACAGTCAGAAGAAAGTATTTTAAGTCATAGAGACAAATTGGTTTAAGGGTTCATGAATATGAAGATAGTGGGGAGGAGAGCCTGGTTGGGAGTCCAGAGTCTGTGAGTTCAAATCCTCGCTCATGTCTCCTGGGTGTAAAGGGCCAGCTAAAGATCACCCCACAGTGAGTGGTTCAGGGGTTACGTGCCCTGCCACCTGTGCAGCCGTGGGCAAGCTGCATAGTCCCAAGGAGCCCAGTTGCCCCCCAGCTAGCAGTTGTGGACGAGGAAGGGGCTGGCTTGTGCAGCTGTGGCAAGCTGAGCAGGCCCTAGCCAGCTGGGGAGGACTAGCCTCAGAGGGAGGCAATGGTAAACCCCCTCTGAATACCGCTTATAATGAAATCCCTATTCATAGGGTCGCCATAAGTCAGGATCAACTTGAAGGCAGTCCATTTCCATTTTTCAAGCATAACCGAGTATGGATCCAGCCCTTTAAGTCCCATGGATTTCAGTAGATTTTCTCTAAGCATGACCAAGTCTGAATCAAATCCTATATATATATATATTGACATTTGTTGTTGTTATTGTTAACTTTTCTGAATAAAAAGCTAAAACCGTGCCTCCGTTCTGAAATTTATATTGGCAAGGAGATGGTCAGCATTTTCCTCTGAGTGGATAATTAAGATTAAATTGGAACATTGTGCCTATACCTTTAAATATTCCATCTGCTGCATCTTCTTCTCTGCTCCTCCACTGGGTCATTTTGCTCACACTGCCTTCTTGCCTTTCTTAGCTAGCAGGTATCTAGTTTTGCTCCAGAGAGTGGGTGAAGGGACCAGAGGAAGACCAGAACTGCGTTAGTGTCACCATCTCCATCACAACTTGAGATCTCCTGATAAAGCAGGAAAAGAGGCAGTCTTGGCTCCTCCTACTCATTCTCTAGGGATGGGGGAAGAATTTATTTGGCCTGTTTTCTACAGAAGACCTACCCAGTTTGATGCTCCCAAACTTGCTTGCAGATTAGGAGCAATTCCCAGTTGGACTGCACAGTTATCTGGACTCTGTGATACTGTTTCACTGTGCAAACACTGAACACAAAAACGTGTATTTAATGGAAGATGTGAGTTCAAAAAGTGCCGGCGAGACTGAAACTGGACATGATTAGTTCTCAGTCCATTTCTACCATTCCCTCAATAGTCCCACTGTCTTAACACCTCTCTTGTGCTGCACACCTGATGTCCTGCTTGTTACAGCTGGTTAGGGAGGAGGAGAACATATGAAGCTGCCTTATTTTGAGTCATTTTTTAATTTATAGGCATGTACAGCCTCTCTTCCCCATGCAGTCCTGTGGCGGATTACATACAGCTCAATACTATTAAACCATATAAGACATAAAACATTAAACAGGAGGGATGCATCCATGTGAATATGGGGGATTTTATGTTCTAAGTGTCTTGCAAATTATTGACCCATCTGGCCCAGTAATGCAGCCTTGTAAATAAGCCCACACTTTACTATGTTTCTATTGCTAAGCCACGGAGGAGGGGAAGCCTCCTCTTCTGCAGTCAACATGAAAATACAAGCTATTAGGCTCTTAGTAGGCTAGGTTTTTGTTTTGTTTTTTTTAAGAATTACTGCTTTGGAGAAGCCTTCTACAAAGTGGGCTGACGGAGGGAGGATGGAGTGATATGTCCCCATCTACTAGCCCCTTACATTTCTGGGCTGGTTGTGAAAAAATATACCTTCCTTTCTCTGCAGATAGTAGAGAAACCAAGGTCCTGGCTGAGAAGAAATGATGGAACAATCCATCCCTCCTCTGCCAATCCACTAACTTGACAATGTGGCATTCCTGGTCACCTATGACTACCAGACAAATTGTCAAAAAAATGGCGGAATCACTGCCTGACTAGTAACAACCCTCCAAAATCTTCCAACATGGCTACCCAAGAGGAGGCGCCAGGGATTGTACCTGGACACTTCTCCATACCATGGATGTGCTCTACCATTGAATTATTGTCCTAATATAGTCCTGGGTAGATGGCTGGGTTGTGGAGGTGAGGGCCATGGCTGTTGTGATTCCCACTGTAGCAGGAGATATGAAAGGCTGTATCTAGACTGCAAGATGATGATCCTCACCTGCGTCCATCCTCACCACCTCAGAGTGCTGAAAGGTACAGGCACCCTCTCTAAATTAAAATCTGGCAACACTATCTTCAACAGCATCCACTTCGAAGTGTTGAGGTAAAGCAGTCACACCAATAGCAATAGCAGCAGCAGCTGAGACCTGGGAAGACATTTGCTGCCATCATCATCATCACCTGCCCTAGAGCCTTCACACATTACCACTGCCTTTTTTGTGTTGTTATGCAGCACTTTTTCACTTATTGTCAGCTGCTCTGGAGGCCTATTAGGCACAAGGGTAGGAAATAAATATTGTAACCAAATGAACTAACTGTACAGTAGGGCCCCACTCATACGGCGGGTTACATTCTGGACCCATGCTGAAAAGCGGAACTCATTGAATAGAATGGCACACAATGCCCAAAAACCACCGTAAAAGCGGAACAAGCGCCATATAGAATCATAGAATAGTAGAGTTGGAAGGGGCCTATAAGGCCATCAAGTCCAACCCCCTGCTCAATGCAGGAATCCAAATCAAAGCATTCCCAACAGATGGCTGACCAGCTGCCTCTTGAATGCCTCCAGTGTCGGAGAGCCCACTACCTCTCTAGGTAATTTATTCCATTGTCGTATGGCTCTAACAGTTAGGACGTTTTTCCTGATGTCCACTCAAAATCTGGCTTCCTGCAACTTGAGCCCATTATTCCGTGTCCTGCACTCTGGGATGATCAAGAAGAGATCCTGGCCCTCCTCTATGTGACAACCTTTCATGTACTTGAAGAGTGCTATCATATCTCCCCTCAGTCTTCTCTTCTCCAGGCTAAACATGCACAGTTCTTTCATTCTCTCCTCATAGGGCTTGGTTTCCAGTCCCCTGATCAGCCTTGTTGCCCTCCTCTGAACCTGTTCCAGGCTGTCTGCATCCTTCTTGAAGTGCGGAGACCAGAACTGGATGCAGTATTCAAGATGAGGCCTAACCAGTGCTGAATAGAGGGGAGCCAATACTTTACGCGATTTGGAAACTATACTTCTGTTAATGAAGCCTAAGATAACATTTGCATTTTTTGCAGCCACATCACACTGTTGGCTCATATTCAGCTTGTGATCAACAACAATTCCAACATCCTTCTCACATGTTGTATTGCTGAGCTAAGTATCCCCCATCTTATAACTGTGCATTTGGTTTCTTTTTCCTAAGTGTAGAACTTTGCATTTATCCCTGTTGAATTTCATTCTGTTGTTTTCAGCCCAATGCTCCAGCCTATCAAGGTCCCTTTGAATTTTGTTTCTGTCTTCCATGGTATTAGCTGTGCCCCCCAATTTTGTATCATCTGCAAATTTGATAAGCATGCTCTGTACCTCCTCATCCAAGTCGTTAATAAAAATGTTGAAGAGCACTGGGCCCAGGTCAGAGCCCTGTGGCACCCCATTTGTTACTTCCACCCAGTTTGAGAAGGAACCATTGATAAGCGCTCTTTGAGTACGATTCTGGAGCCAACTGTGGATCTACCTGATAGTTGTTCCATCCAGCTCACATTTAGCTAGCTTGCTAATCAGAATATCATGGGGCACTTTGTCAAAAGCTTTGCTGAAGCCGAGGTATATTATGTCCACAGCATTCCCACAGTTTACAAGAGAGGTTACCCGATCAAAAAATGAGATAAGATTAGTATGAGTGGAGCTTTGGTCTAATTGTGTCTAATTGAGACCGCCGCATTAGCGAAGCGCCATAAAGCCAAGCGCTGTAAAGCGGGGCCCTACTGTACTTGGTAAAATTAGAGCCATGGCAATACAGTTGCCAGAATGTTGGGTTTGCATTTTGGGAGAAACAGGTTCAAATCTATACGAAGGTCACTGGGTGGCACTGGCATTTCTTTCTCAATTCAGTCTACCTCACTGAGTTGTGAAACACCATATATTTACACCCCTTATTCCAATAGATGCCCTACAATATAACCTTACAGTTATTAATAAAAGGGGAGGGGGAATCCTGAAAAACATTTCCCCAAATACAAAGTATTTAAAATCTGTCTCCACAGTACCAAGATAAATCTTTTAACATATACAACATCTGTTTAATATAGAATAATTCCTGACATTTTTAAACTTTAAAATTAGTCCCAAGTCTCCAAACGAAATATGTGTCTCTCTCCACCCCCACTTGCCTGGTGACCACCCCAGCTCAAGTCTGAACATTAATTAGGAGCATGTTAGGGTGACTTCTTGGCAAACAGGTCAATTAACTAGCATCTCCCACACATGCTTTGATGTTGCATGCTGAGAACCAGCATTCAGTTGTCACTTGGCAGATGTTTAAGTACTTCCATTATATTTAAAACATCAAAGCAGGATGCATTTCTATCAGGAAACCCTAGACTGAAGTAAAATAATGTAAAATAACACCCAATCTGGCAGGCTCCACAGAGCCTAAAAATGACAGGCATAAAATAAATAAATAAATAAAAAGCACCTCCTCATCCAGATTACTCGAATTGAGGCATATCTATAGGGCCCAGACTAGAAATATGGCCTGCTCACTGGATCACCTGATCTCTGCAAGAAAGTGAAATACTCTGCCAGACTATCTCTGTCCAATAGCATTTGTCAAAAAAAAAAAATCACACAAAATGCTTTGGAAACAGGCACGGGACCTTAAGTCACCACAATCTATTGAAACCATATGTACTTAAACGTAATGTCTTGTATCCATATGTAGCTTAAGCATTTCCTTCTACATGGCAGTGACATTGCTTAATTTTGTACCCATCATGAGCTCCTGCTTACATATGAAAATATGAATCACTATTTGTAATGGAAATAATGAGTTGTAGCAGCTGTAACTTGTCATATAAAGAATCAGAACTATAAAAATTAGTGTGGCTATACTGCATTACAATAATTTAGAGCTGGGGACAAAGAGGATTCTAATGCCGTATAATATATTGTTTCTTTTTAGAAGGATCAGCAAAGCCACCATATAATTAGAAACCAGTAATCCATCTGTATTAAGTGTTTTCCGAGTTCCAAACAAGTACCTCTGAAAGCCAGTTAAATCTGCAGTAAGACTGTGTAAATGTTAGAATGGTCACACTGAATTCCTTATTAGGCCAACAAAGGGTGAAGATGTAACTATAGGTAAGCTGCATTAAACATTTTGTCATGGGATCAGTTTCAGGGAGACAATGTTTTATTAGTAGTATTGATTCCATGTACATGAGCATATTACAGTTTTATGCAAATGATACTTCCAATTCTGCATAAAAATGAAAGCAATATCACAAATGAGGACAACTAAACATATGACTCACTTGATAAATGTTTTCATGTTATTTAATTGTAAGTTCAGATCATGCCTAAAAATCAAGTACTTGAATTTTCACCTCCGCCAAAATGCCAATTTCAGGTCCAAACGACTCTAAGCAAATTCATAATCCTTTTTTTTTTTTACCCAAGAGTATAGCAGCCAACTACAGCCAGAACACAGAACTTAGCTCTTACTCTGAACATCAAAAACTCATGTATTTAAGAGTGTACATATCATCAGCTAGTGGATTCGTTGGCCAAGATAGCCAATATTGCACAAGTATCCAAAAATCCATACTGTATAGATGAGTATGCTAAAGTAAACAGAAGTTGCAGATCTTCAGCACCTCCAAATGCCTTGACCTGTGAATAGTCCCTAACAATTAAGAGGCTGAGTTTGGAACGTGATGGTCAACACTCTACACTGAAAAGGTTACTTTTTTCGTCTTCAAAAAGATATATAAATCTATTAAGCAGCTACAAAAACTCTTCTGCTGCTGGTTTCATATTTGTCCAGTTATTTGTTTTAGGTTGTATTCATCCCACGCTTCCTCCTAGAAGCTCAGAATGGCATATATGGTTTCCAACCCCAAATTATTTTCATAACAAACCTATTAGGAATATACTTGCTGTCCTTGGGGCAATCACTAAGTTTCATGACTGGCTCGGGATTTGAAACTGAGTCTCCGCAGTCCTAGTATGACACTCTGACCACCATTTTGTCAGGTCTAATAAAGTGAAGCACAGAAGAAGAAAGTCCACAGTTTACTTATCGAGTGTCATGATCATAGTCAGAATTACATGGTAAGACTTTAACATTCTACCTACTGAAACCAATGTTCAAACTCAGTATATACTCCCAGGGGGCTGGGTCAATTTACAGTACTGTTGTTGATATGTGGAAACTTTTACATGTAGCCTGTCATATTGTTTCTCTCCCCTCGCCCTTTTATTGGTTTATAACATTTTCCTTTTTAAAAGAACCACACAGAAACCCTGGGCCTTATTTCTATGAATTGTGTAGAGAAGTTAGTCCTGGTATCTGAGAGCAAATGGCACTAGGTACTTGTTTTAGACCATGGATGGGACCACTTGACCCTCCAGATATCGTTGGATTCTGTAATAGAGAAATGGTTCACATGCACTGCCAAATTATGGTTTGGATTACATAAACAAACCTGTCTGGACCCCTCCTTTCCTAGTTTGAGCTGAACTTGATTTCAGCTTGTGTTGCAAACCTGGATCAAACACTTGTTTGCAATCTTTTAGGGCAACTGCAAATCATAATGCTGTGTATGAAAGAGCACGAGATCATGGTTCTAAATAACCCCCGTCTTAAAAAGGAAAGGTTTCAAATTCAAAGCCCAAGATACAGGATTGTCCTTGCAAGTGTTCCAACAGGATTAACTTTTGAAACATTATGACACACTTCCTATCTGTTAAAGAACCATACTATAACCCATTCATTAAACAACCACATTAGACCTGCATGGGTCCATCAAACATCCTGTGTTCAGAAATATTACACTGGCCTTTTGAATAACAATATTCAATATTCAAAGTATTAGGTTGCCTCAGAAGACAAACATTATTATAGCAATTTCTGCATTGCCTGTTAACAGAAATTCTCAAAGCATCCTATAAAGGAAAATACAAAGCATAGTTGAAATACAGGCAACACAAATCAGAACAATCATAAAACACAAAACGACTGAAAAAGCAGCAAGAGCCAAATAAAAATAATCCACAGACAATTAAGTCTAAAAGGCTTCAAAAAAAATTGCAAATATATTTGCCTGGCACTGAAAGGGCATCAAAGTAGGTACATGTCTATGGAGAGAGCATTCCATAATCTGGGTGCCACCAATAAAAGGCTTCCTTCCTGGTATTCACTTGCCTTGCCTCAGAATGCAGAGTTACCTGCAGAAGGCCCTCAATGGAAGATTATAATGTACAGGTAGGCACATATCGAGTGAGTGGATAAAACAAATCAGTCCTAGCCATGCAGAAGGAGCCACTACCTCTGTATGTGGCTTTTCTAAGTTCCACCGAACTCCAGCTTACTTAGAGCAGAAGCTGCTGTACTTGCAAATATCCAAATTGAATAGTGGAGGCAACCTGACATCAGGGAGTTAAACCAAAGAAGGACACTGTGGACAGTTTGTGCTACAACTATCACTTTAGGAACTCTGATTTGGGTTTTTGTTTTGTTCCTTAAAAGCCTGAAGCAGCTCCTATATCACAACAGTTTTCACTCATTACACCAGTCATAAAATACTTGAACATCTTAACTACCAGCTAGGGAAAATGGAGGATCCAGAGTGAGTGTTTTGAAAGGCAGCTGCAAGTTTGACAAGGCTATTCCTTGCAAGAGTGCTGCAAGTCCACAGAGGGGTTTAACTCTCAGAAGAGTTTCATCTTGTACAGGTGGCCCATATAACTTCAGGAGGATTCTGTTCATAATAGTTTCAAGGTCCACACACCGCATTTATTACTACAGTTCTGACTAAGATCCCAAACTATTTTTATGGGACCCTATACAATACTAATAATTTAGGATTTAGTTAAGCTTTCCAAGCTGAATTGTATCTGAGGAAGCCTTGCACCTCAGTCTAATCTCAATTATAAGATAAAATAGGAATGAACATATAATTAATACAGGGATGAAACTAAAAAATGGGGCACCAGAATATTTTTCAATTTTTAAAAATCTGGCCTCGATAAGTCCTTTTCATATTGCCATTTTCATCTGTGTGGCCTTCAGACACAGGCAAGTGAAAGTGTAGAATAGGCAACAAGGACAAGTTGGGGCCCATCTAGACTCATGGAAGAATACAATCGGGAAATCTCCCCTGAAGCACAAGACTGCAAAGCTCAGGGGTTAAATGAGTAGTTTCATCTTCACTAGGCCAGAAGCTAAGGAATTTAGCACAGTAGCACTACTTGCCGAGGTTTGGAGCTACAACAGGCAGGAAGCAGCTCACTGTAGCCTCAAATCTGAACTAATCAGGCAGGGAGAAGAATATTTTGACTTCTCTCACTCTGTACTATATGGGATGACACTGCCTCATGGTACATATCACCAAATGCTATTTTTACCCCCATTCAGGGATAGGGGCTCTGCTTTATTTGCAGCTGAGAGTGCCGTTGGAGGAGAAGCTAACTCAGATCACCAGAAGTGCTTTTCCTCTGGTCCTAATCAACCCTCACTCAGGACTCTTTTAGCTTTAAAAGGGTCAGAGTTTTTTAAAGCTTATAGGGATATGCAATAGGACTCCGGGACTAGAGAGAGCAAGGAGAGAGTACAGGAGGAATTCTCTAAAATGCTTTGCATATATCATCTTCATGTATTTCTTACACCAAGATGTCAATATTATTTATTTAAATATTTAAGAAATTTCTATACCATCTTTCATAAGCATTTATCCCAGGGTGGAATACAATGCAACATCCAATTACTGCAGATTGAGAACCAACACTGGGAGAGAGTAAGTTGCTTACCTAACGAGTTCATGGAAGAGAGGTTTGTAGCTCACTCTTTTAATAACAACAGGTAGCACAGAATTGCAGGGATGGCATCAGAAATGCTAAAGCTGCGAATGAACTGAGGTTAGTGACAGCCAGCATGGTGTAGTGGTTAAGGTGTTGGACTACGACCTGGGAGACCAGGGTTCGAATCCCCACATAGCCATGAAGCTCATTGGGTGACCTTGGGCCAGTCACTGCCTCTCAGCCTCATGAAAACCCTATTCATAGGGACGCCATAAGTCGGAATTGACTTGAAGGCAGTATAACTACATTATTAGAGAGGGATGCTAAAAGTAAAAAAAAGCTTTCTTCAGGTACATCCACAGTAAAAGACAGAGAAAAGAAATGGTGGTACAGCTACTCAATGAGGATGGCAAAATGATAACAGATGACAAAGAAAAGGCAGAAGTGCTCAATTCCTACTTTGGCTTAGTCATTTCCTGAAAGAAGTTCTATGACCCTCCTGGCAAACATGAAGATGAGGGGGCAGGATTGCAGATTGAGACTGACAGACAAATGGTCAAGGAATACCTAATTACTTTGAATAAGTTCAAATCTGCAAGGCCCAATGAATTACACCCTAGAGTATTGAATGAACTGGCTAAGGAACTCTCGGAAAGAAAAGCAAATAAAGTCAAGGTCTAATCAGCCATGATATGATTCTAAAATATAGAAATGAATAGTGGAAAAAATAGTCTTGGTAAGCCTGATTTTTAATTTTTAGTGTATTTTTAGTATGAATCGGTACATTTTTTAGGTTAATAAAAAGCATTTTCATATATCTTTGTTTTATATATATTTTTAAGCATTGTATAACCTGAATCCACACACAAAGAGAAGCTCTCCGAATAGATGCCACTGATGAGGACTTGAATCAAGTCAAAACTCATTTGGCATATTTGGGCATGTTTGGCATAGTATTTGAGATTTGTTGAGATTTTACCTTTGCATTTTATATTTCTGCATTTGTACACCTCTGCATTTTATTGCCGTGTAGCCATTGGGAGTGTATGTATATTTTGTCTATAGAGCTAACATTTCATATCACGCCCTGTGTAGTAAAGTGCATGTGCATTTGAAATTGGGCATTATTGTGACTTCTGTTGGCTATTAGCCAAGACTATATCTTACACTACTCATTTCTATATTTTAGAATCATTTCATGTCTGATTAGACCTTGACTTTGTTTGCTTTTCTTTATTTGGTCTTCGGTCTAGGATTACTTTCTCCACATCAGGTTTTTGAAGAACTCTCGGAACCACTGTCTATTATCTTTGTAAAATCATGGAGGATGGGTGGATGAAGTGCTAGATGACAGGAAGAGGGCTAATGATGTCCCTATATTCAAAAAGCACAAAAAGGAGGAATCTCGGAACTATAGACCAGTCAGCCTGACATCAATCCCTGGGAAAATTCTGGAGCAGATTATAAAGTGGTCAATCTGTAAGCACCTTGAAAACAAAATAGTGCTTACTAGAAGCCAACACGGATTTATCAAGAACAAATTCTGCCAGACTAATCCTACCTCATTTTTTGATCAGGTAACCTCCCTGGTAGAGTGTAGAAATGCTGTGGACATAATATAACTCAACTTCAGCAAAGCTATTAATAAAAAATATCCCATGACATTCTGATTAGCATTATATCCCATGACATTCTGATTAGTGAAATGTGGGCTGGATGGCACAACTATCAGGTGGATCCACAGGTGGCTACAGAACTGTAATAGAGTGCTTATCAATAGTTCCTTCTCAAACTAGGAGGAGGTGACGAGCAGGGTACCGCAGGGCTCAGTTCTGGGCCCAGTGCTCTTCAACATTTTTATTAATGAATCGGCTGAGGAGGTGCAGGAAATGCTTATCAAATTTGCAGATGATACAAAATTGGGAGGGATAGCTAATACCCTGGAAGACAAAAACAAAGTTCAAAGTGATCTTGATATGCTGGAGCATTGGGCTGAAAACAACAGAAGGAAATTTAACAGGGATAAAGTTCTACGCAGAAACCAAATACACAGTTATAAGATACTGTGTATTTGGTTCAACAACACTACATGTGAGAAGGATCTTGGGATTTTTGTTGCTCACAAGCTGAATATGAGCCAACAGTGTGATGTGGTTGCAAACAAGACAAATTCTATTTTAGGCTGCATTAACAGAAGTATACTTTCCAAATTGTGTGAAATATTGGCTCCCCTCTATTCAGCACTGGTTAGGCCTCATCTTGAGTACTGCGTCTAGTTCTGGACATCACACTTTAAGAAGGATGGAGACAAACTGGAACCGGTTCAGAACAGAGCAATGAGGATGATCAGGGGACTGGAAACAAAGCCCTATGAGGAGAACTGAAACAACTGGGCATGTTTAGCCTTGAGAAGACCGAGGGGAGATATGATAGCACTCTTCAATTACTTGAAAGGTTGCCACACAGAGGAGGGCCAGGATCTCTTTTTGGATCGTCCCAGACTGTAGGGCACAGAATAATGGGCTCAAGTTGCAGGAAGCCCGATTTCAACTGATCATCAGGAAAAACCTCCTTACTGTTAGAGAGGTACAACAATGGAACCAATTACCTAGGGCGGTGGTAGGCTCTCCAACACTGGAGGAATTCAGGAGGCAGCTGGACAGCCACCTGTTGGGTATACTTTAAGTTGGATCCCTGCACTGAGTAGGGGGTTGGACTCAATGACTTTATAGGCCGCTTGCAGCTCTACTATTCTATAATTCTATGATTCAGTGCTCAAGAGTATATAGTTTTATAGACCGTATGGTAGCATGGACCAGGTAAGCCCAATCACTTCACCTGTTATGACAATGCTTCAGTCAAATGATGTTACAATACTGCTATGTTAAAAGAGACCTGATTTGTTGAACTTCCCTGCTTCCTTAGTCATCCATCTTTCTTTTGGGCTATCCCATTTCCCCACCATCGCTTGCTCTTGGTCAGCAAACTTGAACTAGAATACTGTCTGACTTCATATAGTTTTATAGTTCACATTTTTTTAAAAAAAGTATTATTCAAAAACAGCATTACAGAAAATAACATATTGAGTCATAGATTACAGGACAGGTGCTTACTAGCTAGATGCAGAAGCCTAATCATAACTAGGGCTAAGCTCAGCAGTAGACTCAAGAGAATGCAGGCCGGAAGCAATTACCCTAGAAAGATAGTTCATATGTTACTTCAACTGCACGGCTTACATAAGCACACGTGCCTGGTGCTTCCAGGTCCCCATAATTAACACAGTATGTGGTGATCAATGCAATCTGTAATGAGAGCCACAAATTTCACTTCATACTCTAACTGTGGACAATTGGAAGCTCAAGACACTTGCACTTCTGCAAGAAAAGTCATTAATGTAAGCACCCATTTCAAACGTTTAGTTTATCAATTTATACCTTGCCTTTCCATACACAAAAGATTCAAGGCTGCTGGCAACAAATAATTTAAAAACAACAAACTGGAGCAGACTAAAACCACATTTCAAAGAGTCACGGTATTAAAATGCTCTGAAAAAACACAGTTTTAAACTGCCCATTTAAAACATCAGTAGTGATGGGACCAGGCTCTCTGGACAGACTATTACACAATCTGGACACCACAAGACCAAAGGGTCTCTCTGTCATAGATACCTGCCATTCCTCTGACTTAAAAACAAGATTGGCATATCACAGGAAATGTCAGTTCATTCCTGGGGTTAAGTCAGGCTGTCTACTTGCCTCATTTATATCCTGCCTTTCTTCTATGACGGAACTCGGGGCAGCATAAATAGGGTTTCAGAGTGATCTTCCATCCTGACATCATACAGACCCAGACCTGTTTAGCTTCAACAAGGTTGCTTCTCATGTGCCTTTAAGATCATGCCCTGTGACCACCTTTGTGCCTGCCTTTCTCTTTTCTCTATCGATTTCTACTTTCACCATGCTTTTTAAATTTTTCTGCATGTATGTGATGGAGAAGAGTGCAAGAAAACTGACTAGGTAACACCATATTTGTTTTCTCATTTTTATTGCATTTATATAAAATAGAATAACAGTCAACTCCCAAAGGTACACATCTGAAAGGTCAATCAATATTGATAAAAGCAACTGATCCTTCAGCATAATATGCATTCCTTCCTTTTCTATTTATCTTGCATGCTTGTACCAATATAAAAATAATATTTAAATTTAAAGTTGTGCTTTTGTTTCTCAAATTAAGAATGAATTTTGGACACTTCCTAATTTTTCCTCCTCCTCCCTATGCCAAAAAATATCTACTTCTATATTTAATAGCACAATACTGATGATGGTTTTAAGTGCATGGTTTTCCATCAACAGGAATTCATGAAGGATGCTGATTTATCAGACATTAGTAGGCACTTTTGATCTTCCTTTGAGGAAGCTGTTCTCAGGCTACTCAAAGGGCTGTGTCTTCTTTTTTATGTGTGTGAAAAATAGCTGCGTTGAAGTGAATATTCCCAGACAGAAAAAGGTTTAAGCAAAGTGATGTCTGTCAGATTATTCCTTGAAAACTGCTGATGTGAACTGGAGACTATAATGGACACATTGTTTGCACACTGCCCATTCTATAATTTCTTTTAGGACAAAACTTCTACATGTATATTCCTAGCACTCCCAAAATGAAAAGAGGGGGGAGTGAAAATTTGATGTCCTTCTTGTCTTGATGGGCAACTGTAGCTTGCATCTTTGCACAATGTGTACTATTGTT
The DNA here is from genome assembly GCF_030035675.1 of Rhineura floridana. Lineage (NCBI taxonomy): Eukaryota > Metazoa > Chordata > Lepidosauria > Squamata > Rhineuridae > Rhineura > Rhineura floridana. Next base: position 139,801,510 of record NC_084484.1, on the reverse strand, counting down.
ACAGATGTTTTAAAACATGGCATTTCCAAGACTACAGTAACTCCCTCTTAAGAAAATTTTAAAAAATCTTTAGATGCAGAGACATGCTGCACTGCAAACCTCTGCACAAAATATCTATGTACTTGTGCCAACTATCATCCAGCTACCTTGGTCCAAGGGATATGGTGTGGGATAAACATCATATAGTCATAAGGGTTAATGTACAAGGTCATTCTGGGAGAGGGGACACAGGTGGGCAAGGAAAGATTGATCCTCCCATGTGCTGTGATGTGCATTAAGGTCACTCTCCTCTAGCAATCAGGCTTGTGCTACAATGCAGTGCAATGAATATGAGAGTGAGAGAGAGACAGAGAGATACTGTGTTATATGTGCATTATGTATGACAAAGAATGTGCAGGTGTGGATGAACAGGAGAGGGTTCATGTGTATATATGAGAAAGAAAGATGTATAAGAGAGAAGTGTTTCTGCCCTGCTGGCATGTGGCCCTGGAAAGAGAGCTGCAAAGGAATGTAGCCTTTAGGTTAAAAAAGGTTCCCCCAACCCCTAGTTTATGCAATCATCACCTAGTGGAAGGACCACATAAATGGCAGGCAGGTTCTCCTAGGCAGGTGCAATCTTGCTCAAGTGAGTGCCCAGTAGCAAATGGCATCTTTCCTTGTTGCAGGGACACCACTATGTGCATAATCATTAATACACTATGTTGTGTTCAAGAGGGGACAGTTCCATGCCTAGGTTGGGAGGAGTATAGCAGTGTCAAAGATGGAATTGGGTAGAGTAGCAGCAGGCAACAAAATAAAAGAGAGCTGAATGCACACCAAGTCGCTGCAAATGAGTGAAGAGGCCTTTTCATCATGGGCGAGCCCAAGTTCAATCAGCTTAAGGAAATTAATATTAAGTCTGTGTTTCAATTCATATGTGTGTCAAACTGTTCATACAACAACTATGCACTAAGATTACAAAAGATCACCTGGAAGGAACAGTTGTATAAATCCTATCTAGATCTAATTTGCTAAGGAGGTGATGAATACTTTCTATCAAGCCCTGGTGCAAACTACTTAAGTAAACAGCAAGGATAAAATCAGACACACATGAAGTATATTTTGAAATGCACTTCCCCTAAATAATCAAAAATATTGACCTACAAAGGAATTCCAAGAAATAGAGGTCTGCTTTTTAAAAAACAGAAAAAATGCAGAGGTTCTAAAGAATCAATTATTTGCTTCATAGAAGCACCAGTTTTTCTTACCACTTTACACCCTCTACTAAACCAAAACAGCCCACAAAACCAGCTGCCTGATGCATTAGTCATCCAAATTCAGTGTAATATAGAACATCCCTTTGGAGGAGTTTCAGCATGTCCACCACAGCTTTCATTCATGTCCTCAAAGCATTAACAATGCCAAAGAGAAAGGCAATGCAATGACAGGAATCACAAAGACCAAGAAAGCCAAGATAAATCTTGACATAAAGCAGGCTTTTATTATCTCTACGTCCACTTCATGCTACTGTCTGTGAACTTACCACACCCAAAGCATCCAAAAACCATAGACATGTATTAACTGTTATTTCAAATGAAACTCTAAAATATTGGAAACCATGTCCACACATGGAATCATGGGAGATTATTATTATCCTTTATTCAGAACCAGCACATTTCTTTTGAAAAATATGACAACCTTTCCAATATGACAGGATTTGAAGTTTGGATACTGTAAAAGAGGCTTAATTCCTTTCTGAGTCAGAACTCTTTGAAGTGAGGAGTCACCAATCAAAGTTCTGTGCAATGGGAAAATGGAATCTCTCTCTCTGAGAGTGATGTTGTTGATTCAAAGATCAATTATTTATTTTTGTGAATAGTGTTTTATTGAGATTTCTAGTAGATGTAACAAAAAACAAGTAAAACAACAATCAAAGTACAATAAACATATTGCTCTATATAAAACAGAAAAAGAGTACAATCAGCAATAGAAGCTTTATATATAAAATAGAAAGAATATCAGAAAGCAGAATAATAGAATTAAAAAGCAGGGTACATATCCCACCAAAAGGAAGTTAATGATGAGGGTGGTCTCGCTTCTGCCCCATCTTCAATAGCATAACATAAAAAGGGATACCAAATTGAAGTAAACTTATTGGAGGATGTCTCCCCCCAAGCTTTTTTTTTTGCTCTTGAGATAATTTTTCATCTAGTGCAAGTTGCCAAAGACTGGTAAACCAGTTTTTTATCGATAAATGGTCTGCCCCCTTTCAGTTTTTGGCTATTTCAAGCCTCACTGCAAGTAGGAATCTGGATAGGAGAAACATCTGAGTTTTAGAAACAATGGAACCCCCTTTAAGGAAAAGAAGTGCCAAGGCCTAAATTGTTTTAAGTCTTTGGTAATAGTTACCCCTAGATATTTAAAGCCACCAAACACCAGCAGGTGACCAAATAAATTACTCCTGTGCTCGTAAAGGGAAATTGATGCAAAAATATTTCGAGTTTCTGTAGCTGATTTCTAACCCCGCCACTTCTTTAAAATTATATAAATGGGTTTGCAGCCATGGAAATATGTCATGAGGTTCTTGTAAAAATAGGAGGATGTCATCCACAAGGAGTCTGATAAAGTGCTCTTGGCCATTAATAACCAAACCTTTAATATTAGGGTCTGCTCTAAGCTTACCAGACAGGACTTCTATTGCAATTGCAAATAACAGTAGAGACAAAGGGCATCCCTGCTTGGTGCCTCTTGTTAAATTAAATAAAGGGGAATCAAATCCATTGATATGAATTGTCACTTGGGAACCAGAATAAAACTGATGAATGACATTAAGGGAGTAAGGACCAAAATTTAATTTAGTTAATAAGTGGAGTAAGAAAGGCCATTCAAGATGGTCAAAGGCTTTAAAAGCATCCAGGAAAAGTAGTGCAAGAGGAGTGCCTGCTCATGAACTATGCTAGACAATATTAAGAACCCATCTTACAGCATCTGAAAGTTGCCACTTAGGAATAAAACCTGTCTGATCGCTGCAAATGTATCTAGAGATAAAGACATTTAGTCTCTGAACCATTATCGAAGTAAGTAGCTTAGCATCTTGATGCAGGAGAGCAATTGGGTGATAGGACCCCAGGGAATACGGATCGTTATGAGGTTTAAGGATGACAACTATTGTAGCTTGTTTCCAGGTCTCTGGGATCCTATCTCCTTTCATAATTCCATTCTTGCTTGTAGATGAGGAAGGATAATTTCACTAAATGTCTCATAAAAATTCTGCTAGGATCTGAAGTTCAAAATCAACCGTAACAGATGCAACTGTGTCTTACAGAAAGTTAGGGTATGTGGTCATTACAATTCCAATTTATGCAAAAAAAATTTTTTTTAATTGTTTAAAAGTTTTTTAATACATGCAGTAACAAACACTAAATTCATACATATAAAGTTTTTAAAGAGGCAGGAAGAGTATCTCCTGAATCAAAACTGCCTAAGTCTTTAGTCCATACTCATGAATGAATACATACATTGCTGCTATAGTGCTTTTTATATAAACTGCTGGTACTCTTGCTTGTAGGCTTTAAATCTGTATCTCAATGGAGCAAGATGCATATATTATGGCCAGACGCGTTTCGACTTGTGTGTCTTTTTCAATGGCCTTTCAAGCACATATTAACAGATTTTCACTTGGATGAAAAGTAATAGGTGCAGGATAGATGCATTTCCATTAGTTCATCCATGGGATTTTCTATATGAATGCTGCTGATAAAAACTGTCCAGAGGAACTGGATAAAAAATGAACTAATGTCTATTAAAACTAATTTATCTATTACATGGGAGAAATCTGGGTTAGAACAGGCAGAGGGGCGATTTGCTCTACACCTATCTTTACCGTAGTGCAGAACATCATTAAAATCGCCTCCCACCATAATATCACCTGCAGCAAATGTTTCAAGACGAGTTAAGGTGTCAAGCAGGATGGAGAGTTGTTGAGTATTTGGGCAGTAGGTAGATTTGAGTTATTTTTGAGTCTCCTATAGAACTGCAAAGAAATAAGTAGTGTCCTTTGGGATCCAAAAGCAATTCTGCCACATGGAAAAGACATCTAGAAGCTATAATAATGACAATTCCTCTGGATTTGGATGATCCACAAGCTGTGTAATAATCGCCCATCCATCGACCTTTATTAGAAGATACATCTTTTTGATAAGTTTCTTGCAAAAAGGTGGTATCAGGATCTGCCTTCTGTAATAAAGTTCCGATTCTAGCAGGCTTCACAGGAGTCCTCAATCCATTCACGTTAAGGGAAAACAATTTTAGTCCAGACATAAGAACATAAGAAGAGCCTGCTGGATCAGGCCAGTGGCCCATCTAGTCCAGCATCCTGTTCTCACAGTGGCCAACCAGGTGCCTGGGGGAAGCCCGCAAGCAGGACCCGACTGCAAGAACACTCTCCCCTCCTGAGGCTTCCGGCAAATGGTTTTCAGAAGCATGCTGCCTCTGACTAGGGTGGCACAGCACAGCCATCACGGCTAGTAGCCATTGATAGCCCTGTCCTCCATGAATTTGTCTAATCTTCTTTTAAAGCCATCCAAGCTGGTGGCCATTACTGCATCTTGTGGGAGCAAATTCCATAGTTTAACTATGCGCTGAGTAAAGAAGTACTTCCTTTTGTCTGTCCTGAATCTTCCAACATTCAGCTTCTTTGAATGTCCACGAGTTCTAGTATTATGAGAGAGGGAGAAGAACTTTTCTCTATCCATTTTCTCAATGCCATGCATAATTTTATACACTTCTATCATGTCTCCTCTGACCCGCCTTTTCTCTAAACTAAAAAGCCCCAAATGCTGCAACCTTTCCTCGTAAGGGAGTCGCTCCATCATCCCCTTGATCATTCTGGTTGCCCTCTTCTGAACCTTTTCCAACTCTAGAATATCCTTTTTGAGATGAGGCGACCAGAACTGTACACAGTATTCCAAATGCGGCCGCACCATAGATTTATACAATGGCATTATGATATCGGCTGTTTTATTTTCAATACCTTTCCTAATTATCGCTAGCATGGAATTTGCCTTTTTCACAGCTGCCGCACACTGGGTCGACATTTTCATCGTGCTGTCCACTACAACCCCGAGGTCTCTCTCCTGGTCAGTCACCGCCAGTTCAGACCCCATGAGCGTATATGTGAAATTAACATTTTTTGCTCCAATATGCATAAGTTTACACTTGTTTATACTGAATTGCATTTGCCATTTTTCCGCCCATTCACTCAGTTTGGAGAGGTCTTTTTGGAGCTCTTCGCAATCCCTTTTTGTTTTAACAACCCTGAACAATTTAGTGTCGTCAGCAAACTTGGCCACTTCACTGCTCACTCCTAATTCTAGGTCATTAATGAACAAGTTGAAAAGTACAGGTCCCAATACCGATCCTTGAGGGACTCCACTTTCTACAGCCCTCCATTGGGAGAACTGTCCGTTTATTCCTACTCTGTGCTTTCTGCTTCTCAACCAATTCCTTATCCACAAGAGGACCTCTCCTCTTATTCCATGACTGCTAAGCTTCCTCAGAAGTCTTTGGTGAGGTACCTTGTCAAACGCTTTTTGAAAGTCTAAGTACACTATGTCCACTGGATCACCTCTATCTATATGCTTGTTGACACTCTCAAAGAATTCTAATAGGTTACTGAGACAGGACTTTCCCTTGCAGAAGCCATGCTGGCTCTGCTTCAGCAAGGCTTGTTCTTCTATGTGCTTAGTTAATCTAGCTTTAATCATACTTTCTACCAGTTTTCCAGGGACAGAAGTTAAGCTAACTGGCCTGTAATTTCCGGGATCCCCTCTGGATCCCTTTTTGAATATTGGTGTTACATTTGCCACTTTCCAGTCCTCAGGCACGGAGGAGGACACGAGGGACAAGTTACATATTTTAGTTAGCAGATCAGCAATTTCACATCTGAGTTCTTTGAGAACTCTTGGGTGGATGCCATCCGGGCCCGGTGATTTGTCAGTTTTTATATTGTCCATTAAGCTTAGAACTTCCTCTCTCGTTACCACTATTTGTCTCAGTTCCTCAGAATCCCTTCCTGCAAATGTTAGTTCAGGTTCAGGGATCTGCCCTATATCTTCCACTGTGAAGACAGATGCAAAGAATTCATTTAGCTTCTCTGCAATCTCCTTATCGTTCTTTAGTACACCTTTGACTCCCTTATCATCCAAGGGTCCAATCGCCTCCCTAGATGGTCTCCTGCTTTGAATGTATTTATAGAATTTTTTGTTGTTGGTTTTTATGTTCTTCGCAATGTGCTCCTCAAATTCTTTTTTAGCATCCCTTATTGTCTTCTTGCATTTCTTTTGCCAGAGTTTGTGTTCCTTTTTATTTTCTTCATTCGGACAAGACTTCCATTTTCTGAAGGAACACTTTTTGCCTCTAAGAGCTTCCTTGACTTTGCTCGTTAACCATGCTGGCATCTTCTTGGCCCTGGCGGTACCTTTTCTGATCTGCGGTATGCACTCCAGTTGAGCTTCTAATATAGTGTTTTTAAACAACTTCCAAGATTTTTGAGTGATGTGACCCTCTGGACTTTGTTTTTCAGCTTTCTTTTTACCAGTCTCCTCATTTATGTGAAGTTTCCTCTTTTGAAGTCAAATGTGACCGTGTTGGATTTTCTTGGCAATTGGCCATTTACATGTATGTTTAATTTAATAGCACTGTGGTCACTGCTCCCAATCGGTTCAACAACACTTACATCTCGCACCAGGTCCCGGTCCCCACTGAGGATTAAGTCCAGGGTTGCCGTCCCTCTGGTTGGTTCCATGACCAACTGGTCTAGGGAATAATCATTTAGAATATCTAGAAACTTTGCTTCTTTGTCATGACTGGAACACATATGTAGCCAGTCTATGTCCAGGTAGTTGAAATCACCCATTACTACCACATTTCCTCGTTTGGATGCTTCCTCAATTTCATATCTCATCTCAAGGTCTCCCTGAGCATTTTGATCAGGGGGACGATAGATCGTTCCCAGTATTAAGTCCCTCCTGGGGCATGGTATCACCACGCACAATGATTCTGTGGAGGAGTCCGCCTCTTTGGGGGTTTCGAGCTTGCTGGATTCAATGCCTTCTTTCACGTATAGAGCGACTCCGCCACCAATACGTCCTGCCCTGTCCTTCCGATATAGTTTATATCCAGGGATAAACGTATCCAACTGGTTTTCTCCATTCCACCAGGTCTCCGTTATGCTCACTATATCAATGCTCTCCTCTAAGACCAAGCACTCCAGTTCTCCCATCTTGGTTCGGAGGCTCCTAGCATTAGCGTACAGGCACTTGTAAGCAGTCTCTCTCTTCAAGTGTCTTTGGCACTTGTGGTTTGGCCTGTGGTAATTTTGCTCTTCTGAATTTATATCCTGTGCCCCTGCTCTCACAATGTCTACTTCTAGGCCTACCCCTTTTAAAATTTCATCATTTCTTTGGTTTTTATCCCAGGGGGGAGGTTTATTCTGAACCGGACCTTCCTCAGCTCCTGTCAGGTTTCCCCCCTCAGTCAGTTTAAAAGCTGCTCTGCCACCTTTTTAATTTTAAGTGCCAGCAGTCTGGTTCCATTCTGGTTCAAGTGGAGCCCGTCCCTTTTGTACAGGCCCGGCTTGTCCCAAAATGTTCCCCAGTGCCTAACAAATCCAAACCCTTCCACCCGACACCATCGTCTCATCCACGCATTGAGACTGCAAAGCTGGGCCTGTCTGGCTGGTCCTGCGCGTGGAACCGGTAGCCTTTCAGAGAAAGCCACCTTGGAGGTCCTGGCTTTCAGCATCCTACCTAGCAACCTAAATTTTGCTTCCAGGACCTCACGGCTGCATTTCCCTATGTCGTTGGTGCCAACGTGCACCACGACCACTGACTTCTCCCCAGCACTGTCTACCAAACTATCTAAACGACGGGCGATATCCGCAACCTTCGCACCAGGCAGGCAAAACAACTTGCGGTCTACATGCCCATCACACACCCCACTGTCTATGTTCCTAATGATCGAATCACCCACTACAAGGATCCCTCCACCCCCTGGAGATATATCCTCGGCATGAGAGGATAGCTGCTCATCCCCCAAGGAATGGGTCCCTTCTAAGGGATCGTTTCCCTCTTCCTCAGCTGGATGCTCTCCTTCCCCAAGACCATCGTTCTCCATGATAGCAGGAGAGCTATCATTGTTGGACATTTCCTAAGTTTGTTATAGCTGGAGATTGGATTGGTGAGAATGGGAAGAAAAATGTGACTGTGAGAGGGCATGATGTGACAAAAAACTTTTAAGAACACAACAAGACCTAAACAATTAGAACAACTGGTCAACCCATATCGTAGGGGAGACTTGGCAGCCTCACAATCTGGAAATACATCCCAGGATTGCCCACGGGTCGACTCTGGCAGCATTGGGATAGTGGCAGAGAAAGAGTCCAAAGTTAAGCAGCAACATTCCTCAGAATAGTAAGCATATAAAAAGAACAGATGTTGTCTGATAGAAAATTCAATTGGGTTCAAAAGACGAGCCAGCAGTTTAATCTGCAGAAGGGCTAGGAGGTGTAAATTTAGAAGCGCCCCACTTCTTTCAGCTAGACCAGCCTTTCCCAACTAGTGGGCCACCAGATGTTGTTGGACCACAACTCCCACCAGCCTCAGCCAGCATTGCCAATGGTCAGGAAAGATGGCAATTGTGGTCCAACAACATCTGGTGGCCCACTAGTTGAGAAAGGCTGAGCTAGACCATTCAGCTGAAGGTGAAAGTGTATTTCTGTTGTGTGGGGATTCATATGGTAGGTTTGGGAGCTCAAGCCCAAAATTGTGTAATAAAACAGATGCTTGACTGATCGTTGAAGCTGTATAAAAACAGTCTCTTTGATGAACCATAAGATTGAAAGGGTAAGCCCAGTAGTAGGGGATGTTAGCTTTTTGCAGAATCTCAGTGAACAGCCTGAAACCCTTGCAGCACAGCAGGGTATCGGGGCAGACATCTTGAAAAATCTGTAATTCAGCATTTTCATAGGAGATCCATTTAAGCTTTCACAGTGCAGCATATATTAATTCTCGCTTGCAAAATCACTCAAAGAGAATAACAATTTCCCTAGGGGGAACCACCATCCTTTGACTTACGATGCAGAGCATGGTGAGCCATTTCAATATCAGTTTCTGCTACAAGGTTCTGTGAGGCGCAATTGCATAAGTAATTCAACAATAACAGCAATCCTATCTCCTTTTTCAGTCCCTTCTGGGATCCCATGTATGCGCAGATTCTGCCTGTGATTACGATCCTGCTGATCTTCCAGTTTAATTTGGAGATCTAGTAATTGATCTATTAATTTGTCTGTTCTGAACTTTTGTCCTAAAGCTAGCTCAAAAGCATCAGTGGTTGTAGTGATTTCAGCAGCTTGGGTGGTCAAATCCTTAAACAACTGTTCAAATGGTTTGAGAACAGCTTGCCAACTCTCCATAAGGTTAATTTGCATTTGTTCAGCTAAATATGCCAGGGAGAGTTCAGCCAGGGCCTTTGACAGTTTCCTGCCTTCACTTTATTAGTCGTCATTTTGAGCATGTCACTTTCACCTCCATTGAGCCATCAAAAGTTGCAATGTAACAGACCAGGGATGTTAAAAGCTAGGAGAATTAGAGCATTTGTGATCTCCTCTAAGTCCCCCAACTGAAGTTACTCACAGGCCATGAAAAATATAGACAATCATCTGTTTGCAGTACAAAAGAAATGAGGAATATCACTGAGATCTGGGGTTAAGCAGCCATCTTGGCAGCGGGCTAGCCATGCCCCCTCAATTCATGAATCAATTATTGATACTGGAAGACCCAATACAGAATGGGAGAATGGTTTGATGTCTTAAATCTTCCAGCATTTCCCATAAAATCTGGGAAATCCCTGTCTTTTCTTTAAAAAAAAATGATTTTATTTTACTACAAAAGGCACAAATATAGATTAATCACTACACTAATCAAGTTGATTAAATAGTGAGCCATAAGGAACACCATAGAAGCATCTAATTGTATGTATATGCAGTTATTTTGAAAGAATTATTTGGTTTCTACCAAAGGGGAACAGAAAATTCTTATATTTAAAACATGTATCAGGTTAAAAAGTTACAGCTTCACAAAATATAATAAACGTTAAAGCAGTTTTGAAAAATTCAAAAACAATCCCATACATATCTAAGTCATGAAACTTTGGCAAGGTTGACAGATCCTCACCATGCCAAACATGTGGGTTGGCATACAGGCCAGTGGAGTCTCAGATATAAGCAAAGTTACAGAAGATTTTATTAGGTGTTGCTTCATAGATATACTACAACAAATTTCACACATACTAGACTCTTTATGGCAGCCATTAACCAATTGAGATTGTGGTTCATCTCCAGATAATGATAAAAGTTGGCTTGCTTATTTATTTCAACACTTCACTTTTTGGCCCGCCCGCCCGTCCGTCCGTCCATCCATCCCAGGGTGGTGTACAAAATATTTAAGTAAAATCCAACACCACAATACACAGTAAGGTTATAAAAAGAACCATAAAAACTTCAGCAGGGGTCATATTATTATTATTTATTAGACTTATATACCACCCGACTAGCAATAGCTCTCTGGGCGGTGAACACAGAAAATACAATAAAATCACATAGTATAATACAACAAAAACATATAAAATAAAATAATTTTAAAACAATCACAGCAGATTTTAAATTAAATTAACTTAAATTAGTATGCCTCGGAGAAGAGGAAGGTTTTAACTTGGCGCCGAAAGGATAACAATGTTGGCGCCAAGCGCACCTCCTCGGGGAGACCATTCCACAGTTCGGGGGCCACCACTGAGAAGGCCCTAGATCTTGTCACCACCCTCCGGGCCTCCCTATGAGTCGGAACCCGGAGGAGGGCCTTCGTAGAAGAACGTAGAGTACAGGCCGGTTCGTATCGGGAGAGGCGTTCTGACAAGTATCGTGGTCCCGCACCGTATAAGGCTTTATAGGTTAATACCAACACTTTGAATCTGGCCCGGAAGCATATTGGCAGCCAGTGCAGGCGAGCCAGAACAGGTGTTATATGCTCGGACCGCTTGGTCCTTGTTAACAATCTGGCCGCCGCATTTTGCACTAGCTGTAGCTTCCGAACTGTCTTCAAAGGCAGCCCTACGTAGAGCGCGTTGCAGTAGTCCAAACGCGAGGTTACCAGAGCATGAACAACTGATGTAAGGTCCTCCTTACTCAAATAGGGACATAGCTGGGCTACCAACCGAAGTTGGTAGAACGCATTCCGTGCCACCGAGGCTACTTGAGCCTCAAGTGAGAGGGAAGAGTCTAGAAGGACTCCCAGACTACGAACCTGCTCCTTTAGGTGGAGTGTAACCCCATCTAGGACAGGGTATGTATCCACCATCCGATTAGAGAAACCATCCACCAACAGCATCTCAGTCTTGTCAGGATTAAGCCTCATAAAATGCAATCCCCCCCCCAAAAAAAACAGGTGCAGCAAAAGCATGTGCAACAAAAGCAAGGAGATCTGCTTTTTAGAAAGCCCATCCCACACCAATCCTCTTTTTTGGGGGGGGGAGGGGTCATGCTGTCAACCACGCTATGAAGATCAAAAATAATATTCATTCCAGTTGTTAGTGGATGTTTGAAGTCTATTTGGAGGGCAAGTGCAGAATTTTCAAAAGAGAGGGGAAGGGTTAACTTTTTTCCTTGTAGGATCCAATTGCTTTTGCATGAAAAGTGGCAAAAAGTCTGCATCTATCTGAAACTTTTAGCTGGAGATTCATTGACTTGGGGTAAAGGTGTTGTCCTTCCAATCAAAGCCAAGCAATAACCTTGGGGATGCATTCAACTAAACTCTACTCAGAGTAGACCCTGAGAGATTAGTGGATGTAAGTTAGTTATGTCATTTAATTTCAGTGGGTTTGTCCTGAGTATGACAAACATTAGAAACAACACAGAGAGCAACTTTATTTAAAAAAAACTCAGAGAAAATGTCTTCCTTCATTGTGCAGCATAATAGATTTGTATGAATAGCAATTCATCTGGCATGTCAGACAGTTATATTAGGTACCCCTGTATTACAAATCATCTGCCACTGATGAAATAACATAACAGTATTTAATTCAGACTACATCCTAACTACTTAATCCAGATGCCTTAAAATGTATATACATATACAAAAACATTTTTCCGAATCTACATTCCATGCCTGTTTTCTGCTTAGAGTAATATGAGAAAAAGCCAAAATGCTAATCATCTTAACTTTCTAAAATCTTCCATAGATGAATATTGCTGCGAATATTCAGATACAAATGCAATTTAATGCAGAACCCAGTTTGAACACAGTTATTTGCACAGATCTTCACTCTGTAAATAGGACAAAGAAAATTATGACATCACAGAGGAAATTTGCCCCTCTTCAGCCTCACTCAAATGGCCTGACTTGGCATTAAATTGCTTCCTACAGTAACTTCTTATAATATAACACCAGCATTGCAGATGACATCTCAGGTACACTCAAAGATATTTCTTCAGCTGCCCAGGCACAATCCCACAAGTTGATCCACAGGACAACTCAATAGGGAATTCTGACTGCAGTGAGGAGACAGACACGTCATGCACACAGGGTATAAAATTCTCTATTCTTGAGGTATCTATGAGCGCTTCCAAACTGTCACTATTTTACAGGTAAGATTCAACTGCAAACTAGTAAATTCAGGCTGTGCAACTAAAGTGGATTTGGTGGTCTTGAATAACAAGCCCACTTCAAAAAAAAAACACCAAACTTTTTGCAGCAAAGAAAGTGATGGGGATTGAAAATGCATAGTGCAATGTTGCATAACTTCCAAGCAAACAGATCAGAATGAATGCTCAACAAATAACTGACATCATCAGGTTGCCCCCCTGTATACAAATCAGGATAAATGCTCAGTAAGCAGGTCATCTGGAGGCAGCCTATATGTAAAAAAGATATAATGCTTCACGACTGTATTTCGTAATGACAAAACAACTTTGCAACAACACAAAAGGCTAGAATATTTGATAAGACACAATATTAAACTGAATTCTCATCTTCATACTGTAGTTATGATGATTTAACAGGCCTGTTAACAGGTTTTTATATTTTGCATCAAGTTATGTTTTTACAATTAGTTTATCTTCCTTTACCAGATATTTGGCCATGCGTTCCAGAAGTAACAGCACAGAACATTCTTCCAAGTCAAAACATTATCAACAAATGCCAAGTGACACCTATATGGAAGACATCCCTGGCACTGAGAAAGTAAAAATGAGGAGGAGAAAGACAGGAAGGGCTTTTGCAGCAGAAACAGATACCATCCTAAGAAGCCCTGAATCAGACAGGAAACAGAGAAACTATTCCAAAAAGGGAGAAGATCTTTCTCGGGATGATCTCTTATTTCTTCTGAGTGTGCTTGAGGGTGAATTACAGGTCAGTATATTTCTATTGTTATTATAAATACACAGTTCCTCCCTCTTTTGTGCTCTGCACTAATGCTGTCATTAATGTAAAAAAAGCCCAAAATATTAATTTACATTTCATTTAGATCCCACCTTTCCTCCAAGGAGCTCAAGGTAGTGTACAAACATGGATCTCCCCCTCCCAATTTTATCCTCACCACAACCCTGTGAGGTACGTTAGGCTGAGAGATAGGGGCTGGCCCATGGTTATCTAGTCAGCTTCATGGCTGAGTAGGCTCCCAGGTCCCAGTCCAACACTCTAACCACTACTATGGCTCACCACCCTGATGACATTATAGTTTATAGTTTATTTATTATAGTTTACATTAATGTACATGTGACCAGAAAGATATCAGTAACAGTGATCCTCAAGCACAGTGACTTACAGAGCAATCCTGTGCATATCTGTTAATAATTAAGCCACACTGACTTCTGTGGGGATTACTGCCACATAAGGATGCACAGAAATAGCAGCCTAAAAACTGCCAGCTAGTCCCAAATCTCATTTCTGCCATGAACTCATTAAGTGGCCTTAGGCAAGTTGCTATCGCTTTGCTTCAGCCCCCAATCTGCAATATAGAATTGTTGCAACGATGACAACAGAGCAAACATGTGAAGCAATCCTAAATAACACACACATCCTAAATAAGTAACACCAAATGGAATACTGAATATAAGTCAAATATATCAAAATACATTGAGTAACATAGAATACAAATACTTATTGGCACAACTTTAAGTGGTTATACTGCCCTCTCTCAAATTGAAACTAGAGTTATCAAAGGGTAGTAGGACTGTTTAGCAATACATCACCCCATACCAACATATACTTTGTACGTATTTGAGAAAATCCAATTGGAAGACCCTCAGAGGGTCTTGCAAGAACAGTACTAATTTTTTTATCCACTCCAGAGAAGATACATTATTCAAAGCCAGCTACACAGAGCTTTGAATGAATGTTATGGGTTTTTTGTTGTTATGGTTTATTTCTATGCTGTCTTTTGGCCAAAAAGACCCCCAAGGCAGCTCACAAAATATATAAAATACTAGTAAGAAATGAATAATACAACTTACAAAAATTTAAGCCAACAAAATCTTAACATTTTAAACAAGCAACAACAGCATCAAATAAAACCAAATACATCCATCTTCCTAGGAAAGGCCAGTCCCCAGAAAGAGGTTGGAAAGAGCAGGGGTGAGAGGAGAAGGCAGGTGGAAAAGATGGAAACCTTTCCCAACATCTTACTAACTTTCTAACAATTTGTATGATTAACAAGATCTATGGTTTCTGGATTTTAAAGCAAGTCTTTTCTTTTAAAATTGTTAATATACAGACCTAAATTTTGCCTCTTCTATGAAAATGCGATCTGCAAGCAAGCATAAGAAAGCAGAAAAAGATATTTCTATAGGGAGCTGATTTTAATAGTAAGAATTATGAAACCTTCCAGTTGTTCATGGTTTTGTATTACTGGAGGAGCAACAAAAGGCATGCACGTGCATGTGCACACACACACACAAAAAACCCTGCAAAGTTCTACACCTTACATCTTCCTATTGTGCATGTAATTTAATGTCTTATAAACAGTTGGTGATACAAACATACAGTCCCTCCCAACTGCTAGATTAATTTTCATGGAAGACCCAAAGCTCACATTTTGAGTCATCTTACCTACAGTGCACTTTAAAATGAATGCAAAGGTGCCCTGTGAAATAATAAATTTGTGTGCACTGCAATCATCTAATGCTCATGTTTATGGAGCAAGCTCTTCTTATGCTCTTAAGTTCTTCAAAAACCTAAAATTTCTCTTTGTCTATCAATTCCAATAGGAAATTTGAATCAGAAGAACTAAGTTTTCTCATCTAGTTTTTGCATTGGTCCAGTACCAACACTACTTAGAACAGACAAACCTGAACAGGTTAAATAAAAATTTATTGGAAGCAACCTTCATCTTCTTCAGTATAATTGTGTGAGGTTGCTCCCAAACGGGAGTCTACTGTGCAATCGGTGCAGTTCATTTATACAGAGTCTTTGCATTGCCCACACAACAATGTCAGCAAAATGACAGCCCATTCATTTTTCTTTTTTTACATCTAATCCAGATTTTCCCTTACTTTAGAAAACCCAGTAAGTGAAGATAACCCTTTATACATATGTAGTGATTGCTGGTGTGGAAACACACTTTTCGTGTGGGTTGTTTCTCAACAGTGTGGTGCTGTTTTGCTGAGTACTCTCTATTGTAAAACCCCTACTTCCATTTGCGCCTGACCTGAGCACAACCTAGCCATTTGGTATAGGGGGCTGCCCAAAACAAAATGAAAGACACCTATTTCCACTGATTGTTGCATGCTGAGTGCAGACCCGCTTCAGAGGGGATACTTTCTCAAGGTCTCCACACAGTAAATTTGGGGGATTACCTGGAAGGTATATAAATACTTGAATGCACACCAGAATGGAAAAAGGTAGTGGAAGGCAGGAGGAGTAATTAGGGGGAGGTACAAAAAAACAGCCCAAGTACATTCCATCAAGCTCCACCCACTGGTGTGGAGAGCAAGTGGCAGAATAGCAATGAACATTATGATTAAACACACGGGAATGTGTGGAAGTTAACATGCCAAATGCACACACAGCCCAGGCACACACACTGAAAGATGGATCTGAATGACCCGTTTGCAATATAAGGTCCCTGTCTGGAAGCACCCTGAGAGTTCCCACACATGCATATTTAATGCATTGATTCTGTGTTTTCTTCTCAACCCATCTAAATAAATATTTCTCATATAATGTGAAAAAGTAGAATTATTGAAAGAAGTGTGTGAAATGCTGCCTGTCAAAATGAAGAAAAAAATGGCAAACATGCTCAGTTCTCCATAAATACAGGTACATCTAGATTTTCAACTTCACAGGTGCATAGGAAGCAGCTTTGTGTTGTTATTGTTATCATCATCATCATCATCCCACCCTTCCTCCCAGCAGGAGCCCAGGGCGGCAAACAAAAACATTAAAAACACTCTAAAGCATCTTTAAAAAGACTTTAAAATATATAAAAACATCTTTAAAAACATTTTTAAAAAGCTTTAAAAACATCTTTTTTAAAAAAAGAAAAGTTTTTAAAACATATTAAAAAGCAATTCCAACACAGACGTAGACTGGGATAAGGTCACAACTTAAAAGGCTAGTTGAAAGAGGAAGGTCTTCAGCAGGCGCCAAAAAGATAACAGAGATGGCGCCTATCTAATATTTAAGGGGAGGCAATTCCACAGGGTAGGTGTCACTACACTAAAGGTCCGTTTCCTACGTTGTGCAGAATGGACATCCTGATAAGATGGAATCTGCAGGAGGCCCTCACCTGAAGAGCATACTGAGCAATTGGGTATCTAAGGGGCAAGACGATCTTTTAGGTATCCTGGTCCCAAGCTGTACAGGGCTTTGTACATCAAAACAAAAAACTTGAATTTGGCCCAGTAGCTAGTGGGAAGCCACTGCAATTCTTTCAGCAGTGAGGTGACATGTTAGCGATACCTTGCCCCAGTGAACCATTACGCTGCCGCATTTTGCACCAGCTGCAGCTTCCAGACCAACCTCAAGGGCAGCTCCACATAAGAGTGCAATACAGGATTACTGAATCCAGCATGGAGGTGATCAATGCATGGACAACAGTGGTCAGGCTATCTTGGTCCAGAAACAGCCACAGCTGTCTTATCAGCTGAAGCTGGTAAAAGGAACTCCTAGCCACTGAAGTCACCGGGGCCTCCAACAACAAAGATGGATCCAGGAGCATGCCCAGACTACGAACCTGCTATTTCAGAGGCTGTGTGACCTCATCCAAAGCAGGCAACTGACCAATTATCCAAACTTGGGAACCACCAACCCATAATGCCTCCATCATACTAGGATTCAGACTCAGTTTATTGGTCCTCATCCAGCCCACCAGAGTCCAGGCACCGGTCCAGAGCTTGCACAACCTCTCCCAATTCAGACATCACAGAGGAATAGAGCTGGATATCGTCAGCATCTGCTGACACCTCAGCCCAAATCTCCTGATGACCACACCCAAGGGCTTCATATAGATGTTAAACAGCATTGGGGACAAGATGGTATCCTGCAGCACCCCACAACACAACTGCCAGGGGGCCGAAAGACAATCACCCAATGCTATTCTCTGAAAACAACCTTGGAGATAGGATCGGAACCACTCTAAAACAGTGCCTCCAAGACCCATCTCACCAAGTCGGCCCAAAAGGATACCATGGTCAATAGTATGAAATGCTGCCGAGAGATCAAGTAAGAATGAGAGGGTCCACTCCCCCGTCCATCTTCCGATAAAGGTCATCCATCAGGGCAGCCAAGGCCAATTCAGTCCCATAACGAGGCCTGAACCCAGGAATGGGTCAAGATAATCTGTTTCACCCAAGAGTACTGCAATTGCTGTGCTGCAACCCTATCAATCACATTCCCTAAAAGGGGTATTTGCGGTTGGGTGGTAGTTGTCACAAACCAATGGGTCCAGGGTAGGTTTTTACAGGAGAGGTCAGATTCTCAGCCTCTTTCAGGGTGGCTGGAACCACTCCCCCCCCACAATGACACTTGACCACACCCTTGATACACTCAGTCAAACCCCCTCGGCTATCTTTAATAACCCAAGAAGGAAAGACACATTGCTGGCTGCATCCTCGCAAGTACCATGTCCACGTCATCAGGCCTCATCAACTGAAACCGATCCCAAGAAGTTACAGCAGACTTTGTACTGGACACTTTAGTTTACCCTCAAGGTGCCTTGCAAACAATTCACAGTGTGCCTACAAAAGGGCTAAAACTCCAGCTCCTGGAGTAGATGTCAAGAGACCCCTGACAATAAGGAAAAGCTGCACTGGACAGCAACTTGAGGATGTGATGGTGGCAGAGAAGTAGGCCTTCTTCACTGCCCTCACTGCCACACCGCAGGTATACCTGTTTACTCGTGCCCAATCAACCTCACAGCATGTCTGTCACCACTTGAGCTCTAGCCATCATTCAGCCTGTTTCATTGCCATTAGTTCACAGGTATACCAAGGTGCAAACCAGGCTCTACAATGCCGGAGAGAGTGCTCAGGGGCAACCATGTAAGAGCCTGACACACCTTGTTGTTCCACAATGTTGACAAAGGCTTCAACAGGATCACCTGCACTATTTACTGGGAACTTCCCCAGGGCATTCAGGAATCCAGTTGATTCCATTAGTCTCCAGAGCCGACCATCTTAATCTGTCCACCACCCCTGTAGGGTGACAATGGGGTGACATCCACCCTCCCCATTTCTAGACCACCCTTTCCTCCATTTGGAACAAAAACCAAGTTCAGGGTGCGCCCTGCCCTATGTGTCGGGCCAGTGACAACTTGAGACAGCTCCATGGTCGTCATGGAGGCCATGAAGTCCAAGTTAGAACACCAGAGTCAGCCTCAGCATGAACACTGAAATCACCCAGGACTATCATTCTGGGTTCCTCCAATACCGCAGCTGAGACGGCCTCCACCAGCTTGGTCAGACAAGCTGCCGGTCAGCAAGGTGGATGGTATACCAGCAGCAAGCCTAGTTTACTTCTCCTTGGCCCGAAACCAGGTGCAGGCTCTCACAGTCAGACAGAGTGATTTCCTGGTGAAAGAGATGGAAGTTTTGTAGACTACAGCAACCTCTCCCCTGCATCCCTGCAGCCTGTGCTGGTACACCAAGTATCCAGGTGAACAAAGCTGGGTCAGATCAACTCCTCCCAAGTCTCAGGAATACACACCAAATCGGCACACTCCTCCATGATCAAATCATGGATGAATGTGGTTTTTTTGTGTACCAATTTAGTGTTAAACAACAGCACACATAGGCCAGTGAGCACAGCAGATGAGCAACAAAGAACCCGTCCATGGGAGGAGTGGGAATGAGTACCAAGGTGTACATAGCCTTGTCCTCATCTTCTATAGTAACTCACCGCCTCCCCATGGCTATACCTCTCTTTACCCATGATCACTGAAATTAGGGTGGCATCATTCATGTCCCTCCTTACTAAAACTCCTCCTAAACACTTGATATGGACACAACAAGAGCCCACCAACAAAACCTACCTGAACCAGTTATCCTTGTAGGCCTCTGAGAGAATTGGGAACAGTCAGACCCACTCAATATCTTTCATACAGGGCACATCTACTCCTTCCTGTCTCACACCCAGGGAAGGCTTATATATGAACGTAATTGTGATTAACAAAACAGAGGTTTTTATTGTATTAACAAAATGTTTCAGCTTCCGCCTTCATCAGCTGCTAACATGCAAATGCTGTTACCAAGGTGGCAGTTATAGAGCTTTGAGGATGGAATGCTCAGAGGGGCTTCATTTGCAGAAGCTAAGTAGTGGTGGTACTGTCCTCCAGGTTCAGGCCATGTGGTGCCAATGTGTCCAGAGAGTAAATCCAAAAGTTCTCCCTTTTAGTCAATGCTGCTGGATCCGTTGGCATCTCTATCGCTATTACAGAAAAGTCCAACAGACTATGACCATCCATGTTGAAATGTTTTGCAACTGGTCGCTCCACTTCTTTTTGTTAAGATTGCCGATTTGTGGTTTCTGAAGCGTGTGTGTAGGTCAGTTGTGGTTTTACCTACATATTGGATATGACATTGCTGTCGCCCCTTCAGTGGTGACCCTGCTGGCAGCAGACTCGCCGCCCAAAGGCAACCAGGCTTTTATGCCCCCTGACCCAGCCAGGAGCTGATACAAGAGGCTACAAGTTTGACTGCAGCCTCTCTCTGGAGTCAGGGTCAGACAGGGGGTCCCAGTCCTTGCCGCACTTACCAGGGATCTCAGCTGTCTCAAGAGACAGCAACCCAAAGGAGCAAGCAAGCACCCAGATGCTCAAATACTCCCTTCCAGGGCAGGTCCAGTCCCCCAGTACTGCAGCTGTTTATTCCAGCTCAGATCATTTGTTCATCCAGCCAGCATTGTCTACTGTGACCAGCACCATGTATTGTCTACTCTAACAAATTCTAAGGTCTCCATCACTTGCTATCGATTGCCTTTTGGTTTTATCTCTGGAAATGCCAGGGTCGAACATAGGACATTCTGTATGAAAAACATACGCTCTACCACTGAGCTATAGCTCTTTCGAGGTTTGTTACTAACTTAAGAGCAGAATCTAGCTCAAGTGAAGCACTTTTATGTTCTATTTATTTCATTACAATCAAAGAGACTCTCAAGAGCTTGGCTTTGCATAGGGTTTTTATGAAAAGAATGAAATGGACTGCCTTCAAGTTGATCTTAACTTATGGTGACCCTCTGGATAGGGTTTAATGGTAAGCGGTATTCAGAGGGGGTTTACCATTGCCTTCCTCTGAGGCTGAGAGGCAGTGACTGGCCCAAGGTCACCCAGTGACTTCATGGCTGTGTGGGGATTCGAATCCTGGTCTCCCAGGTAGTAGTCCAACACTCTAACCACTACACCACCCTGGCTCTCTAGGTTGTTTATAACTTTTTAAAAAATAAATAAATGAGAAGCTCTATGTCTCTGCTTGCAACATCTAAAGATACAGAAGCAGAGTTTCAACTAAAGATGCTGGCCATGATTTTAAAAGGCCATTTTATGTGCATCTTACATCAGCCACTTTAAAGAGCCTGCTTCTTCTAAGGCTTTGAGGGATCTAAGGCATGACACTTGAAATCCAACATCCTTAATAACATTAATTATTTTTGAAAAATCTTGGCCACGTGTATGGAGTATTGTATTGTATAGGTAATCACAAACATACATGGGTCACACTGCCAACTTTTAGGCCAATTAATCTTGTTTTAAAGAGCTGCCATTATTCCATGCTATTGGAATGCATGCTACGGAAGGTCACATCCTCTGCAATGTGTACCTCGCTGGCTTCAGTGCACAAACACGTATATGTAACAATAGTAGCAGACTGTTTCTGGCTTGACTTAAAACAACAAAGAGTGACTTTGTACCCTTGCTCCTTAGCTTCCCACAGGAGAAATGAGTGACATAAAAATCTGAAAACAGCTGCCAATACCTTCAAGTTGTTTTTTCCTTACAAATCTTGTTTGGTAAGAAAAAGCATGTGCTTCAATATCAAGTGCTACATTATCTATTAACCGTCACCATCCCCCCAAAATAAGCATCAAGAAATAAAGGGATGTTGGGCTTTGTCATCTGCCCGCTTAACTACAGCAAGGATAGTCAATGAGGTGCCTTCTACATGTATTGGACCACAGCTCACATTAGCCCCAGCCAGCATGGCCAATGGTCAAGAGTGGTGGGAGTTGTTGTCCAGCAACATCTGGAAGGCTACCCCTCATCTAGTCTTTTTTTGTGTGACCATATTTCCATATACGCTACCAATATCAGGGAAGTATAGGGACTGTTTTAGATAGGGAGATGGGGATGGTACCAGAATCCAGAGGTAAGAGAGTAAAGGATGTAGTAGACAAAGGTGAGCGGAGCACAGGGATAAAATGTTGTTTTAAATCACTACTGTTGTTTTGTGACAGAGATGGAGAACCTGTGGCCCTTCATATGATGTTTGTCTCCAAATTCCTTCTGCACAAGATAGCACTGCCAGTGGTCAGGAACGATGAGACTTGGGTGTTCAAAGACATATGGAGGCATCCCTATTTTAATGACAATGTTTTCCTTTCCCATTCACTGATGTGCCAGGAGAATTTAAGAAACAATGACAGCAGTAAAGGCCACTTCTGAAAAGCTGCCCTTAAAAAACTAAAATCAAAATACAGGTATTAATTCAATGTAATTGTTTCAAACAAGTGATACCCACATCACCTTACTGGAGTAATCTGTGTTTCTGCAGGCTCAGGATGAAGTCATAGGAGTTTTAAAGGCTGAAAAAATCAACCTGGCTTTACTTGAAGCACAATATGGCTTTGTTACTCCAAAAAAAGTCCTTGAGGCACTTCAGAGAGATGCCATACAAGCCAAGGCTACCTTATGGCAAGAGGATATCTATGAAAAACCTATGGGAGAGGTATGTATGATGCATGTTTTAAAGCAGGATGTATGTGTGCAGGGATTAATCCTACAACCCAGTGAATCAAAGGAGCTAATCTTATTGATTTAACTAGAGAAGGGCAAGTGCCAGCAAAGCAAAATATTGATGTGTTGAATATCGCAAACAGTGATCTCAGAACTTAAGAATGCCAGCCTTTAAATCTTCACTACAAAACAGACACACACTTCTACTTGGAAAGCATCCTTTAACTTCCAAGAGAGATAAATTCAAACGTAATTGTCAAGTGGTAAAAAGAGGCCAATAAATTCAGAAGCCCACTATACATAGCCAGCTGCCTAAAAAGAAACCAATGGGCTAAGGCAGGGTCTGGTGCCCCATATGTACTGTAACTTTCCCCTCCCCAGCTGTGGCACAATTAGGCTTGGAAAAAAGCCTTCTAGTTGCTAATGAAGGCTTCCTTCAAACCTAATTTCAGTATGGTACCCTGCAGGCACCAGGGAAAGTGTTTGTGAGTTCAAGCGTCCCTGCAGATGCCACAGTGGCGACTCATGGGTTAAGGATCTATTAACTACATCACACTTCGACAGCCCATTTTTTGCCTTTGCTCCACCTTCCTCTTTTATCACAATGTTGCTCTTTCAGCCTTCCTTGATGCACAGCATATTTTGTGGGCAATTTCTATTTAGTGTTTTATTTGGATTGGATGTGCTTGCAGGGCAGAGGGCTGGTAGACTAGGTCAGCCCATTGATATGTAATGTGGAATTCATTGTTGCACCATCATCACCAGCATCACTCTGGTTCTGTTTACACAACCCAGTTATTCTGGGAATCATTGCCTGCTGATTCCAGGGATGAAACAGAAGCTGAAATAAACTGATAATCAAGAAGCCCCAGCAGACTTACTGGGATAAGCAATCAAGCAGGTTTAGTATCTCTGGGTTGTAGAACAGTGTTTCCCAACCTGGGGACCATAACCCCCAGAGGGGCCATGAAGTAATCCAGAGGGGGCAGCAAACAGTAAAAAAATGAATTATTTATTATTTTTTACAAAAGACTTCACTCCCTGGACACTGTCTGCCCCCCCCAATCTCTCTCTCCAAGATGCTACAGCAGCTGAGGGCTTCACCCCTCCCACATGCTCAAATGCATGCATGCCTGCAGATGCTTGCAGGAGGGGCAGGTGTGTTTATGTATGTGCATGAGCTGATCTGTTTTCTGTTCCACTCTCATTCTCCAAGTGCATGCTAACCAAGTCATCAGTTCTGATGATCATCCCAAGGTCTGAAAGCACTAACCCCCCTCCTCAATTTATCCATCCTTTTGTCTTCACAATCTAGCATCCCCACCACTACCACACTGCTGCTTCTTTACTACTACTACTACTACTACTACTACTACTACTACTACTACTACTACTACTACTACTACTACTACTACTACTACTACTAAAAAGCTCTGCAGGTTGACTGAGGCTGGGGTCCACATACTGCAACTGAAATGTACTTATTTATTTAATTATTATTGCATTTATATCCCACCATGTGCTCAAATGGTACACATGGTCCCCTCCTTTCCATTTTATCTTTACACCAACCCTGTGAGATAGGTCAGGCTAGAGACTGTGTCTCGTCCAAGGTCACCCAGTGGGCTTCATGGCTGGGTGGGGATTTGAACCTGGATTTTAGCCCAACACTGTAGCCCACTGGTGTTAGGAGACAGGACTGTACATCTTCAGACTGTGTGTGTGTGGAGGGAGGGGGATCCCAATTTGATTGGACCTTTGCATTAAGAAAAGAAAGCAACACCTCCCTGTCTGTAGGGAATTTTTTTATGGAAAGGGATATTTGGAGATGTCATTTTTGCCATGCACCATTTTTTCAAATAACTAAAATTACAATTAGTGTGGGGGGGTCACAAAAATTTTTGAGCTTACAAAGGGGGTCCTGTACTCATAAAGGTTGGGAACCACTGTTGTAGAATTCCCTAGATATACACAGGCAACATCTTGTAAATTACAAGAGTGAGGCTTTTTGGACATTAATATCTCCACCTGTGTGCTTCCTCCACACTTCTAGGAGATTCATTTTTTGTTGGAGGTGTAAACATGAGATATCACCTAAGGCTAGATATTACAGTCACTACAGAAAGATGTTTCAATATCAAGAGTTAGGAAAGATTCCACATTTGGAGCTTGGTAAGGAACTATGGACAATGAAAAAGATAAAAAGTAAAACAAATCTGAGCTAATATCTATCTGCATTCCTAAATGCTTTCCTCCTCACTCAAATACACATTCTTCTAGTATATGGCTCGTTACAACTCACTATGAAAGACATAGAATCATAAAATAGTAGAACTGGAAGGCCATCAAGTCTAACCTCATGTTCAATGCAGGAATCCAACTTAAAGCACCCCCACAGAATCAAGGAATAGTAGATTCATGAATAGAATTCTTACATGAAGCACTTTCCAGGCTTCAGAAAGAAACATACCCAACAATACAGGTTCATTTCACATATGTAAACCAATATCACACAAAAAAATCCAGAACTTCTTTCCAGATTTTGAAGCCTTAACTATCTAGTTATAATCCAGATCAGTTGGTGTTCAATGGTAGAGGTCAATGTCTTTTCAAAATACTGTGGAGAATGTAGGTCATAGAAGCTCTGAGCATCAATGGAAATGATCCAAGCAAGGAACAATCTGGCCTCCCCACAAATTTCCAAAACATAATTTGGACTTCTATCTTGTATATATTATACAAATGTTTTCTTCCTAATGTTACATGGCAACAAATGAATTTCTAACACCACTGGACTTGGCATTATCAAAGGCAAAGAGAAACATTCTGAGAATAGTCAAAATGGTAGAGATTGCTAATGCTCACTGAAGTTCTAGAAATGGAACAAGCCAATAAACACCATGCAAGACATTTTGCAGAACATTATAATTTTAAATAGAATTTGGAAAGGATAAAATATATATTTATTTTGTTGCTGGTGTTATATATTTATGAAAAAAAGCAAAGGGTCATCAGCACTAGTTACAGCTGGATTGCGGGAAAGAGGCAAAATATTATGTGACTTCCCCACACTACTCTGACAATCTACCTCATGCCTAGCCCTCACAATCACTGGTATACTGATTATTGGTTCCCCAGGAGCAGTCCCTAAGAAGCTGCCAGCAATGGACACCTTTGCCAGCTGAGAATTACCAAGCTTATCCTATGTGCATTTTGGTTCCAGTTTTAAATTTGGGACAACTATGTACATCCAAGAGGGCAAATATGTACAGCTTTCCTCTCTCCTATAATGAGGCATTAAGAGAGGCAGACAACCTGGTTTTGAAATCATTAAGAACTTCAGCTCACTCATTGCCAGTTTAGCTCATTTCTCTTTGGCAACAACAATTCAAGCAATTGTTTCATAAAAGACCAGTCCACTCAGTCCTCAATGGGTAAGTAAACCACTGCAGCGTTTACCATATACATGCACAACAGACACAATGTACACTGCTCTGTTTCATGTCATGTGAAACACTCCTAAGAGGCTAAAGGATATATAGTCAAACTATGCATGCGGGAGGAGGGCAACTTATCAAGAGTTATTTGTTTTGTCAACTCAAACTTCTCCAAAGTCTGTTCTGGTTATTCAAGTGTGCTGTATACATACATCTAAAACATATTTACATGGGTGGGGGCAGGTACACTGAAACCTTGTTAATTGCTTCTGGTGTACGTAGCATTGGTTCACGGCAGTAGAGATCTTAGCTAGTTCATACAATTGTAAGTAACTTCAAAGGTCATCTTCTACTCCAATCCCTTGTCCATGCAAGAAATCCACTGCTACAACATCCTATTGGGTGCCAACCAGAATCTGCTTAAAAACCTCTAATAAAGGAGAGTCCACTATCTTCCAAGGCAGTCTCTCCACTTTCAAACAGGTTGGACCATCAGGAAGCTCTTCCTAATGTTTAATTTATTTCTTTATTGTCATTTGAACCCACTGGCTTAGGTCCTACCCTCTGGAGCAACAGGAAACAAGTTTGCTCCATCATCTACAAGTATATAAAGCCTGCCGAACATTTTAAGATGGCTACTATATTGCCTCTTAGTCATGGCTTCTCCAAGCTAAACATACCCAGCTCTTTTAACCTTTCCTCAAAGGACCTGATGTCTAGACTTCTTACCGTATTTGTTGCTCTGCTCTGATCATGTTCAAATTTGTTAACATCCTTCTTAAACTGCAGTGCCCAGAACTGGACACAGTATGTCAGATGAGATGTAACCAAAACAGGACAGACCAGTACCACTACTTTGTGCAATCTGGATACTATACTTTTGTTGCTTTCTGTTGGTACCATAACTCCGTATGTTTCACATACTATGTTGCATGAAACCAGGGCCTGTGTGATGCCCTTCCCTGGTTCTCCCTGTCAGGTTCCTACCTGCTCGTGGCTACTGCCTGTCACTAGGCACCACCAGGGACTCCACCAGTCCGGACTGTCCTTTTTTATGGTTTGTCTCCGCTCTAGCACAGACCTCACTAGATCCCCCTGCTAGGCAGCACCACCAGTCACGTCCTATAACCAGTATTCCCAGAGACTCTGCCTGAGTCTCTCTCAATCAGGTTACCTCTGCGACTGCGTGCTTAAGCTGTCCCAATCCCTTTGATCTATATAGAATGCATATAATTCTGGGTTGCTCTGGATACTTGTGGTGTTATATTCTTCCCTTCAACGCTGCCACCAATTGTTACAGTTTCCCTTCAGCCTTGGTAAGTACCTTGCCCTCCCCTCTGGTCTGTATATTCCCCAGCCAAGGATCAGGCCTCCGGTAAACCAAAATAGTATTTATTAAATATTAGAAATAACAAGATTACTTTATAAAGGCACATAAGCATATGGTTTCATCTATTCCTGTGATACTTGTCTTAGTATTAATCCGAACTCCACACTCTCCCCACATCCACCACCTAACACCCACCTCCAAACACCTCTCAAACACCTCTAAAACCCACCAACGTCCACACAGATTCAACGGTCATTCTTCCATTTATACTCTCAGCCATTCAAACGCTCAGCCAATCATCCAGCATTCTACTGCTCATCTACTCCCCCCTCCTCTTTCATTCCACTTACCATGTATCTTCTATACAAACAGCACTTACCATATTTACATTAATACAGGAACATCACATTTCCCCCCCCCTTAAAAATAACGGCAGAGTATTATTCCTGCTCTAGGATTCATACACTGCGTTAACAATAAAAACAAGTCTCTATGGGGAAAATGTCTTTTTTTTCGTTCCTACTTCTGAGTCACGTCACTGCAGTCCCAGCCACTTGCCTGGAAAGTCCATCGGCCAATACATTGTCCTTGCCTTTTATGAACTGGAAGTCCACTTGATAGTCTTGTAGGGCCCAGGACCACCTCTGCAGCATAGTATTATGATTTTTCATAGTCTGTAACCATAACAAGGCCCGATGGTCCGTCGTCACCGTAAATCTTCGTCCCCACACGTATGGGCGCAACTTGTTCAGTCCCCACATGACCGCTAGGCACTCCTTTTGGACCGACGAATAGTTTTTCTCCCTCGACGTCAGCTTGTGACTCAGATACGCCACTGGATGTCTGGTGCCTTCTCTCTCCTGCAGCAAGACGACTCCCAGCGCCAGGTCCGACGCATCTGTAGCCACGATGAATGGTTGCTCATAATCTGGTGCTATTAATATAGGTCCTTGGCACAAGGCTTGCTTCAGCAGATCAAAACCTTCTGACATTCATCCGTCCATACCACACGCTCAGAACACTTTTTCTTTGTCAACTCATGCAAAGGGGTTGCGATTTCCCCAAAATCTTTCACAAAGTTCCTATAAAAACCAGCCACACCTAGAAATGCCCTAACCTGTTTTTTAGTTAAGGGGATCGACCATGATTGTATTGCCTCCACCTTGCTCCATAAGGGGGTGATTTTCCCACTCCCCCCCTTATGTCCTAAATAGATTACTTCCTTCAGCCCAAACTGGCATTTCTTAGCTTTTATTGTGAGGCCTGCTTTTCTTAATGCCTCTAATACTGTTGTCAGGTGTTGGACATGCTCAGGCACCGACTTGCTAAAAATGGCCACGTCATCTATATAGGCCACTGCAAAATCTGACATGCCTCGCAACACAGTATTAATTAGCCTCTGAAACGAACTTGGTGAGTTCCTTAGTCCCATGGGTAAAGTCACAAACTCATATAACCCATCTGGTGTACTGAAGGCAGTTTTGGCTCTGGAGTGCTCGTCTAGTTCCATTTGCCAAAATCCCTTACAGAGATCTATCGTAGAGATAATGGTTGCTGCCCCCAATAACTCTAACATTGTGTCTACCCTAGGCATGGGATACGCATCTGGGACAGTAATTTTATTGATTAGCCGATAATCAATGCAAAATCTTGTCGTTCCATCTTTTTTTGGAACCAGTACAATACTTGAGGCCCAGGGACTGATGGATTCCCTGATCACTCCTAGTTCCAGCATATCTTCGACTTCCTTTTTAATTTCACTCAAAACTTTCCCATTCACACGCTACGGAACAGATCTGATTGGGGCATGATTTCCAGTATCAATGGAATGTCTGGCTATACTGGTTCGGCCAGGTTTATTGCTAAAGAGATCTCCATAGTTTTTCAAAACTCTCAGAATCTCTTCTTTTACTTCCTCCTTCACCTCCTCTGACCATTCCAATTGATCTACCCCTCCTTTGTCTTTGCTTTCCTGTACCAAATCTGGAAGTTCAGGCCCACTTCCCTCAGGGAATAAGGTAACTTGCAACACCTTTGCATCCCTGGTATGGTAAGGTTTCAACATATTTACGTGAACCACTTTGTGCTTGTTTAATTGGTTTGTGGTTATCACGTACGTCACAGTGTCAAGCTTTTCCCTTATGGTATATGGTCCCTGCCAGCTGGCCTGTAATTTGTCATGTTTCCTGGGTATGAACGCCATAACCATATCTCCCACATCATACACACGTTCTCTGGCTGTTCTGTCATACCAGTAACTTTGCTTCTGCTGAGCTTGACTCAGATTCTCTTTCACAACTTTCATCGTTGATGTTAATTTATTGCGGAATTCCAATACAAAATCTACTACAGATGTTTTGTACTCTCCCAGGGTTCCTTCCCATGAATTTTTTAACAGTTCCAAAGGTCCCCTCACTTTTCTAGTACACATCAGTTCAAAGGGTGAGAAGCCTATTGACTCCTGAGGGACTTCTCTGTACGCAAATAAGAAACACCCCAAACATTCATCCCAGTCTTGTGGGTGATCTTGAACATAACTTCTTATCATGCCCTTCAGAACCCCATTGAATCTCTCAGTCAATCCATTAGTGGCTGGATGGTAAGTGGTTGTCTTTAGATGTTTTAGACCACAACACTTCCACATACATTGCATCACTTCTCCCATGAATACACTGCCTTGATCCGTCAGCACTTCATGAGGGAAACCCAGCCTCATAAAGATTTTTAACAAAGCCTCTGCCACTACAGGGGCTTCTACGGATCTTAATGCTTCAGCGTCTGGGTACCTGGTGGCAAAATCCACCACCACCAATAGATATTTCTTGCCATGCCTTGTGGGTTTGGAAAAAGGGCCCACCAAATCTACTCCCACTCTATAAAAGGGTTGTCCAATTATAGGAAGGGGCTTTAAGGGTGCCTTAGTCTTTACTCCACTTTTCCCCACCTTTTGGCATATACTACAAGATAAACAATATTGTTTTACATCTTTGGAGATATTTGGCCAAAAATAGTGTGCAGCCAATCTCCTCTTGGTCTTCTTTATTCCCAGATGTCCTGCACATAGGACATCGTGGGCTACCTCTAGCAATCTGGTTCTGTATTTGCTAGGTACTATCAATTGCTTCACTGGTTCGCATTCATTCTCTCTCTCAGCAGGCATCCACAGTCTATATAAAATCCCATTCTCACACACAATTTGATTCCTCAGTTTGTCAGTAAAGGGAATCTTTTGTGTCAGGGCTTGCTCCTTTATTTGCTTCAAACTTGTATCCCTATTCAGTTCTTCCCTGAACTGCTCTGCCTCTTCACTAGAGACCATTTGATACAAGTTGTTTCTTTCAGCAGGCCTTCCAGGGGTTGCTATGGTGACATTAGGCTCAAAAACAGGTTCCACCCTGTTTCCTTCAGCCCCTTTTAACATGGCTTCTGTTTCTCTGCCAAGTTGCCGTCTGGTTACCACATATATTTTTCCTTGTGCCCCCATTATATCTCTTCCCAGTATCACTGGTTCTTGTTGTTGGGCATTAACACCTACTTTATATTTTGCCTCTTTGTCTCTCCACTGTATGTTTACCAGGGCCATGGGTAAGCTTTCTGGTCCACCCCTCACTCCTTGGATAGTCACCGTTTCCTGAGGTAATATTTCCTCAGATTTTATTAAATCTGGCCTCAGTAACGTCTGAGTGGCACCAGTATCAAGCAATGCCCAATAATTTGCCCCTTGAACACACACTTCCTCTCTTAGACTCGTATCAAAGTCTTTTACTTCTGTCCAGTTTATCTGGCAGAACTGAACCTTTTTCGCTTCCAGCTCTTTTGGTTCTGTTTTCACTGCCCTTCCCTGAGCAGGATTACTAATGGGGTTGGCAACCTCACATTGAAAACGTAGGTGCCCCGGTCTACCACATTTATAGCATAATTTCTCCTCCCTTTTAGGGTACACAGATCCACTCTGGGGTGTCCTGTGCCCTTCAGATTTTAATGGAGGACTCACTCGCTGTGGTACCACATCCTTTCTGCCACCATTATATGGTCTGGGTTTAAACTCTCTTAATGTTTTCCCCACCTAGCCAGTTCTATTGGAGGCAAAGTGATCCGCCATCTCTGCGGCCTCCTGCACAGATGTAGGGGAACGGTCTTTGACCAGGAGCCTTATTTCTGGTGGTAACTGATGGAATAATTGATCCAGTATCATGAGGCTTTTCACCTCTTCCACTGACTGAGCTTTGGCACTACTCATCCACTTTCCAAATATATCCATCAACTTTGCTCCCAGTTCAACAAAAGACCTCCCTGCTTGGATCTGACAGTTTCGGAATAACTTTCTAAAATAGTCAGGTCCCAGTCTGAATCTTTTGTATACTGCCTCTTTATACTCGGCATATGTGACGGGCCTGTCTGAGGGGAAATATTGGTATACCTCAGCCAATTCCCCTTTGATCAGGTTTGATAAATATTGCATATATTTATCCTCCGGTAGCCCCCACATTTGAGCTGCCTTTTCAAAGGTGCTTAGGTAAATCTGTGGATCTTGTCCAGGCTCAAACACTGCAAAATCTTTCGGTGTAACCTTTATTTTAGTTTCATTTATGTCCTTTCTTGTTTCATCAGAATGAAACTTCTCTCTTTCAAACTTTAACTTTTCCACCTGTATTTCAGCATCCACTTTCATTCTTTCAGTATCCATCCTCAATCTCTCAATTTCCAACTCCCGTTGTTTTTCCTTCTCTCCCCCTTCCATCCTCAATTTCATCATCTCAATCTCTCTGTCCTTATCTTTTTCCTCACATTCCTTATCTTTTTCCTCACGTTCCCATCTTAACTTCTCTCTTAAATACTCTATATAAGCGGGATTGCTTGAGTATCCTTCTGGGGTCTCTTCCCTGACAGGTTGTTTTTGCTGGACAGTTGTAAATGCTATTAGTGCTACCCTCAATTCATCTACCCCTTTACCTTAGTGAGGTAAATTGAATGTTATGCACTTCTCCACCAGCTCCTCTCTTTTCATCTTTATGTATTCAGCCATATTGTTGGAGTTCACTCACTCATTGCCACACACTCTTTGCCAGTCACTCTCTAGTAATCTTTATTTGTTATTTCTGTTTGCTACACCACTTTTAGGGATTCTCTAGTATTCAAATCTGGATTCTCTGTTGTTCATATCCCACCGCTACCACCACCTGTGATGCCCTTCCCTGGCTCTCCCTGTCAGGTTCCTACCTGCTCGTGGCTACTGCCTGTCACTAGGCACCACCAGGGACTCCACCAGTCCGGACTGTCCTTTTTTATGGTTTCTCTCCACTCTAGCACAGACCTCACCAGATCCCCCTGCTAGGCAGCACCACCAGTCACGTCCTATAACCAGTATTCCCAGAGACTCTGCCTGAGTCTCTCTCAATCAGGTTACCTCTGTGACTGCGTGCTTAAGCTGTCCCAATCCCTTTGATCTATATAGAATGCATATAATTCTGGGTTGCTCTGGATACTTGTGGTGTTATATTCTTCCCTTCAACGCTGCCACCAATTGTTACAGTTTCCCTTCAGCCTTGGTAAGTACCTTGCTCTCCCCTCTGGTCTGTATATTCCCCAGCCAAGGATCAGGCCTCCGGTAAACCAAAATAGTATTTATTAAATATTAGAAATAACAAGATTACTTTATAAAGGCACATAAGCATATGGTTTCATCTATTCCTGTGATACTTGTCTTAGTATTAATCCGAACTCCACACTCTCCCCACATCCACCACCTAACACCCACCTCCAAACACCTCTCAAACACCTCTAAAACCCACCAACGTCTACACAGATTCAACTGTCATTCTTCCATTTATACTCTCAGCCATTCAAACGCTCAGCCAATCATCCAGCATTCTACTGCTCATCTACTCCCCCCTCCTCTTTCATTCCACTTACCATGTATCTTCTATACAAACAGCACTTACCATATTTACATTAATACAGGAACATCACAGCCTGCTCAAGACATTTTGCTGCCTGAGGCAAAGGTCAGGGTGGCACCTCTTTCTATATACAAATGCTGAACAGACTGGCAACACTGGTGGTGGGACAGTATCTTCCACTGCACCCAAGAGCAGTAGAGTGCCTAAGGAGATGCAGGCCAGGCCATGTGGTACAAACAGCTCTGTCCTCCAATATCTTGCTACTGCTGTCTGCCCTCTGCATCTGTTGCCTGAGGGGGCCGTCTCATTCTGTGTAATGGTCGGGCTAGCCCTGCAGGAAATTGTGATGTAAAGCCAAGTAAATATTTGGCTGGGAGCCACAGCCAGTCCCCGTTCCAGACACTAGTGATGGGCAGATTTTCCCAAGAAACTGTTTCTATACAAACAGGAAAATTCCTCCTTCCCCTTTTCCTGATCATTCTCTGATCTCATGAACACTGTTCCAATTCAGACAACACACACACTTTTGTCTCTTAAGCAGAGATGTCCACAAGCCTTGCAACTGTGCCCTTCTTCCTCATGGCACCTTTCTCGGGTTCCGACGCAGGGCTGCGGAGTCGGAAGCAATTTTGGGTGGAGTCGGAGTCGGTAGAAATGTACCGACTCTGGCTTCAAAATAAAAACTTTCATAGGAATTTAGGAAAGTTTTCTTGTTCAGAAATTTTAATCAAATAAATATATTTTATGTTCTATCAATCTAGCCTGATGATTCACGTGGTGGTGATGAAATGCCTTGTGCTACCGTTTTACTACAGTAAATTTGTTATTATTAGTTAATATACATTTGCCATTTATGAAGGAGTCGGAGTCGGACAGTAGAAAAATAGAGGAGTCGAAGTCGAAGGTTTGGCGTACCGACTCCACAGCCCTGTTTTGACGAAATACGAAACTATGCTTAATTAACACAAAATATATTGAATTGCAGTATACTGAGAAAGGAGGAAGGGAAGGGAAGCATAAAAACAGAGCATGAGGACACAAGCTCATGCACATCTTTGCATAATAAGCTAAGAGATGTACTGTCAAATTGGGCCATCTTGCTCTTCTCATTATTCAAGTGTTTTGTGGCGGCCGAGGAAGCAAATGTCTGTGGTAGGTATACTCTAACTCTCTTAAGACAGGAAAAGTTGCATCTCCATGCAGAGGGGGTTTCTGCGTATTCTGGCCACATTCTTTATCTTCAGTCACAATAAATTATTCTGTAAAGAGAACACCCTGTTTACCACAGTTTATTTACAATTCTAAAGTAAAAATGAGACATTTGAAATTACTCAGAAATGTACTAATCTAGAAAGAATACTGGACACAGTACAACGCCCTTGAAAGAGTATTACTCCAATTACTTATTTAATTTATTAGTTGCTCTTCTTCACAGAAGTGAACTCAAAGTGACTTACAAAAAAACAAAAAATAGTGAAAAAATACAGTAGATAAATATAAAAGGTAGAACAGCCCACCCCCTAAAAGGGGCTACAACATCAAAAGCCCTCGAAAAGCCCTACAAAATTAAGAGCTAAATGCCTGCGATAAGGGAAATGTTTTTGCTTGGCACTTAGAGATAGATGATGATAGCACCAAACATGCCTCCCTGGGGAGAGCATTCCATAAACAGGGGACCACCACTGAGAAGCCTGTTCTCATGTTGCCACCTTCTGCACCTCCCTCAGAGGGAGCACATGAAGAAGGGCTTCAGATGCCGAATGCAGGGTCTGGGTTTGTTCATATGGGGAGAGATGGTCCTTATAATTAGTTAATCAGATTCAAGAACTTAAAATGAAGTACATGGAAAAAATGGGAATTCCTGCTTGGACAGGTAATTTCTTACAAAGCTTGGTCAGCTAGTTCAACTAGCCAGTACACACAATGTTCATTTTTTTAAAAATAGTACCATTCCAAAGTTATGACTTTTGGTAATTAATGTCTGCAATGTGTTTGGAGATACTGTAAAAGCCCTGGCTGGCCCATGGAATACAGATGTCATTTGGGAGTTGACACACTGAACAAAGCCCATTCAGTTCCTTGGAATATACCTGAACTAAGAGCAATGAAGCAGCCTGGAGAGACACAGAACACAAGTAAAGAAAGACTTGTAATTAGTCTAACCAAACACAGATAAGAACTCACTATCCAGCGCACTGTGTGACAGTTCTGGTGACAAACAAGCAATTTCCCCCTTACTATTATATCTTCACAGTGCCATCCAGTGGAGCTTTTGAGTGGTTTGGAGCCTCCTACAATCTGGGCATGTAGGAAATGTAATGAATCTCTTGGTAGCACACTTTGACATGCTTGCCAGACACTTTGAAGATTAAATTGCTTGTATCCACCATAATCTTGATATCACGATTAATGCTGATCAGTTAAAAGATGTCCAGAATACTTTCTGGTCCAATTTTATTGGATTTCAGTTATTTCAGTTATTAATGTCCCAGAATATGGACAAGTTACAACTAACTGCCTGTATGCTCACCACACTTTGCTTATTACATCTAGCAGGAGAATAGTGTCCATCTGAGTATAGAAAATAGCAAAGATGAAGAAGGATATGGAGAAGACAGATAAAGGATTTTGGTTCTTATTTCCATATGCTGTAGTCTTGCCAAATTATTCTTTATACATGAAAAGCTCAGAACAGTTATGGCAGATCATGGCCACTTACCTAAAGAATGAGAATAACTGTTCAAAATGTGTAATACTTGTATTAGTAATGAAGGCTTCCTTCATTTAGAAATTATACGTCATCCTGATGTAGTGGGGAGATCTGCGTGCCTAAGTAGACCATTGCACATGTAGCTGATGTAGATATACATCTTCATTCATATCATGATGCTTATCTGAATCATAATCTACTGACAAGTTGAGCCTTTTGATGCAAACAGGGACACACATCCCTTTCTAGGGTGGGTCACTAGTTGTTGCACGCAACAAGTTATGTTAGACTAGAGCAAGATTTTATGAAAATTCTCTTCTCCTTGCCCTCTTTCTCCTAGGAAACAAATCTCAAAGTATCTTTAAAACTCTGGCACTGACCACCAATGACAAGTTTAAAACTGAACTGTGCTGGCGCTGTAGCCCTTAACTACCATGTAAGACCATGAATTACATGCGTCACTAAAGATCTGTACAAATGCCAACACAAATAGAAAATAATAAACTACTTGGGCCTGATTTTTTTTTTAAAAAAATACAATTTCAGTCTGGCCTGTCAAATTTATGACTGATTGCAGACCTTATGCCAAGGTTATTCTGTATGTATAAAAAACAAGTATCTAAGCTGCAGATCAGAAAATACAGTTCAACAGAGACAGACCTTCTGACAAAACTATGAAGTCTAGATTATCTTGGTCAAAGGGCTTCCAGCTCTTTCAAAACACTGAACAATGAGGGAAATCTGTTCTGTTTTTATATTTCCCTTCATTAGGTACTTGTTCAATTCATTAATATAACAACAGCAACAGCAACGAACTTTTATCACTTCACAGGGAAGCTGAACTAATAATTAGATGGAACCCAGCCCATTGCCTTCTTGTACTGAACAAAAAGTGAATATGCATCACAGCTAGTCAAAGAGCACTCCAACGTCAAGCCAAAAGGGAAAGGAAGTTTCTAAATAGGACAAAACATTTGAATAAACCATGTTTCTACAGAAGCACACTCATAATAATGGGAACCAAGTTACAAGGTACTAATACTTGTCAGAAATATCACGTGTCATCAGTAAGAGCAAGAACTAAAAAGCAAGGAGGCACAACCTGCAGGGACTCTCACTGGTTTTTCAAATGAGAGAACAGAGAAAGAGTATACTCCTGACTCTAGACTACATAATTGGTGGAAGACTCTATGGGCACTAGACAGCAGGCAAAACTTGAAGTCTATGCTTTATGTTTCATCTCACCCTGCAAGAATCCTGAATTAACACAATGGAAGCTGAGCAGTACTGCAGTTTAGTATGAAAAGGGCTGTCTATGCTGCAGTTAACAACAACAAAAAAGTTGATCTGATAATCCAAAATCTGCACCAAGATAATCAGGATTCTGCGATTTGAATAAATTATGCAAACTGAGCAAGCACTACACGGAATTATCTATCTCCATCTTACCATGTTTTTATTGCTTTAATTCTGGGGTGGGGGGCAGACAGATGGCATGCAGCTATAATAGTTGCGTTTCTTTATGTCAGGGAAACAAAATACAGAGCTATCGTAATGGCACTCTTCTGCCTGCCCACCCTGATCTTCTGACTTTAAAAAGAGTTTAGGGCCATAAGACAGAGAGTATGGTGCTTTTCCATCCAGGAAACAAAGTGCATTGCGATGGCAAAGGCAGACAGAGAAGCCATTTTGTCCTTGGATATTTCTAGCTGCCTCAAGTAAGAGGCAAAAGGTTATGGCTGGCACATTTATCAGGTACAAACTAGAGCACCAATAATCAAAGATTGCCACTAGCACTATTGAGACTATTTCCAGACTTCTTCCTAAGTATGTTCTGAAAGGCCCACCAACCTCCTAAACTGAATGAAAACCCTTTTGGTTGAACAACAAAACAAAACAAATCTGAACTAACAGCGTACTAAACTGAATACAATTACAGTTCTAGTCTTACTTTGGATAAACCTTTACAGAGATCACAAATACAATTGCAATTTACCAGAGTTTTATAGAATCGAACAGCAAAATCTTATCCCACAACATATACTTCTCTCATAGGAATAAGTAATGAAGTGGCAGCCTGGTTGTAAAGCTTGTTGCCCCAGTATGCTCCGTGTATGTGGGTAGAGTATATGAATAGCTATGCAGAGATACCATCACCACCACGAAGTATGCAATTACAGTAATACCTCAGTTAACAAAGTAGATGCGTTCCTTGACATTATTTCTTTAACAGAAACTTTGGTACCAGAGGTAGGAATAACATGGAAAGTATAGGGATAGGTTCCTATACCCATTCATAAATGGTGGAGGCAGCTTCAACAGAGGTTTAAAGGGTGCCCATCCAGCACTCAACCCCTCCTTCCCCTTCTCCTCCTCCTCTGAATCTTATTGGATCCTTCCCTCCCCAGCCCCCTCTTTAATGCAAAGACACAGGCTAGTCAGTTTCACCTTAAAGCAAAAGCACAGGCTTGAAAGCCATAACAAAGCAAAGCTAGTCAGTTTCATCTGAAAAAAGCCTTCATTAAAAGGAGCTTAGTTCCAGGATTTTTTAACTGAGGTATTACTGTATACTGTCAGTGCAAGCACTGTACACGTGGTATTTGGAGAAGACATACTAGCACCAATAACAGGATCAATGTACTTGTTTATGAAAGGCTTAAAAAAAGACAACCAACCATAGCATTTAGAACAGAAATTTGAGCCCATACCGTTGGTTCCTGAAAAGAACCATCAATGACCTGAGACTACTGTTGGGACAGCCCCCTCCTCCACCTTCCCTGGCAAGACTTAAAGACCGTGTGACCTGAGGGAAGGCAGATATGAGGAAGTCCATGTGATGTTCCTATATTAATGTATATATGGTAAGTGTTGGTTGTTTAGAAGATACATGGTAAGTGGAGTGAAAGAGGGGGAGTGAATGGGCAGTAGAATGCGAGACGATTGGCTGAGTGTTTAAAATGGCTGAATGTATAAAAGGAAGAGTGAGAGTGGAATCTGGGGGGGAGAAGAGAACTGAGTGGGTTGCTTGGTGGGGTTTAGAGAGTTGTTTACCAGGAGGGAGGTAGAGTTCAGATTAGTATTGAGTAAAACCATATGCTTATGTGCCTTAAGAAGAAATCTTGTTAATCTTGTTAGCTTTGTTATCTGTAATAAATACTTAATTTGGTTTACCAAAGGCCTGATCCTTGGCTGGGGTTTCACAGACCAGAAGGGAGGGTAAGGTAATGACCAAGGCTGAAGGGGAACTGCAACAAATGGTGGCAGCGGTGAAGAGAATAACAATACCAGTATTCAGAGTCTCTGGGAATACTAGTATTGGGACGTTACTGGTGGTTGCCTAGCAGGGGGATCTGTTGAGATCTGTGCTAGAGCGGGGAGAGAAACCATAAGAGAGAGCGGTCCGGACTGGTGGAGTCCCTGGTGGTGCCTAGTGACAGGCAGTAACCACGAGCAGGTAGGAACCTGACAGGGAGAGCCAGGGAAGGACGCATCACAGTCCAACCCAGGG
The DNA here is from genome assembly GCF_030035675.1 of Rhineura floridana. NCBI lineage: Eukaryota > Metazoa > Chordata > Lepidosauria > Squamata > Rhineuridae > Rhineura > Rhineura floridana. The sequence goes on along the minus strand of NC_084484.1, from coordinate 139,762,152 downwards.
AGCTCCGGCCATAAGCTCCCAGTCAGCCTGAAAGCACCCTGTCACTCTACACTTTATTATATAATTCATTTGTTTTAGTATTTTAAAATTGTAAACCGCCTTCAGAAACCACCTACTGGCACAAACACAGTATATAAATGCAATAAACAAAACATCCTGATTACTCTTTTTCCAGCTTCTGTTAGGAGCAGGCAATAGCCTAGTTCTTACATAACAGAAAGCCAGAGTGAAGCAAACTATGGCTCACCAGGAACAAGCAAGTGTACCTGCTCCACCCGTCTCTTTCCCACATTGGGAGGAAACAAACTGGCTGATGTGCAAACCTGTGCTTGTGGTGTTTTCCTCAAATAAATGACCTTATTCACACATAATACTAACCCAATACTCTGGTTTATTTCCTCATGGTGCAGCAAAGGGAAAGAGGGAGTGATTTGAGCAGCACACCCTATCACACTTGCTCATTCCAGGCAAGCAATGATTTAACTCTGGCTTATGGTTACGCATGAACCTAGGAAGTACTTTGTAGCAAGGCTGTTTCTATAGCCATAACGTTAATGAGAGGAGTGCAATTTTGGGAATAGCAACTTAACAAGAGCCAGCTGGTGTACAAACATTTTCAACTGTTAAGCAGCAAAATTAAAATAATACTTATCAAAGATACACTTGAAATGAAAAAGAATCCAACACAAGGTAACGTATTCTTAAGGTTAAGGCCTGTACTAGTTTATCTCCACAATAGCTGGTACTAATGCTACTTCCTATCACAATCAATATAAAAGTGAGTTTTTTAAAAACTACAGAAATGAAGAAAATCACAGTAGTGAGAGAAACTTGTTATTCTTTTTAGCTTGACAAACTGGTTGAAAAGCATAAAGAAACTCACAGACGGATGTTGGAGCAGCTCTTAATGGTAGAAAAATCTCATAGGCAAACCCTGAATGACCTAGAGGAGGAGAAGAGAAAGCATGCAGAGTATATGGAGAAAAGTGACGAGTTTACTAATTTATTGGAACAAGAGCAAGAAAGGTAAGGCAGCTTTAAAACTTCTAAGTATACTTTAACATCCTAGTACTTTGTACTTTTTTTTCAAAAAAAATTCTACTACTTATTTGTATTCAGCATTTGAACACATCAAGAATATAATGTGGGAATGTACCTCAAAGTGCAGAATTTTTTAAGGCATGAGGTAGTAGCATTTTAATATCATCCCAGAAATGTATCTTCTTTCTATGATGCTGCAGTGTTTTCTCGTGCTTCCCCATCTCCCACTTATTTTCTTCCCCCAATCTTATGTAGGTGCCAATCAGTTTGGAACAAGAACCTCTTCTGATTTTTTTCAACAAGTACCAACTTTTTTCTGTACAGGCACACTGAGAAGGGGTGAAATTGGCTGATCATGGAAAACATTGATATAACCTGAACAGATCAGGGCAGAGTACTGACTCCTCTTTAAGGACTCCTGTCTGTCACAAAAACCTGTATTTCAAGTCCAAGTCATACAAGATTCTAGTGATGTGGCAGTCACTTTTATGTTGCTGGTATGCTCTCCCTCTCCATTGCATCCATAAAAACGTATCATGTGGGTCAGATGAATTATGTTGTTCTTTCCCATGCAGCTGGCCTGAGACAAGAACACATCATTCACCTCACCCATGAGGCTTCTTTCCTGCAGATGTTACTGGAGTAGCAGGGAATTCAGCCACACAGAAATGGCCCCCCTGCCAGTCCAGCAACATCATTCCTTAGTGACAACAACTGTAGAAGAGACAGAATGTATTAAGGATCAGTTAAAAGCTAGTAAATGTTTCATCTGAACATGAAAGTTTACCTGGTGGCTACTGTGAGTAAATACATGTACAGTAATGTACAATACAACCTAAAATTCAGAAGTTAGAAGATACTAGCAATCACAACATATTTTGAAACAGTGCATTTGTAATATACATAGAGGGTTGTGTCCTACTTTTGAGGTCAGTGGAAGCATCCAGAGCGAAAACCAGACCAAAAATATTACAGAGACTACAAGGTCAGTAAAAGGCAATCCTGTGGATTGCTATAGCAGTGCAGCAGCCTGGGTGAAAAGAACATTACAAGAGTCCTGCTAGATCAAAGCAAAAAGCCATCTAGTTCAGTATCCTGTCAACACTGCAGACAGCCAGATGCCTATGGAAAGGCTGCAAGTAGGACATAAGTACAATAGCACTCTCCTGCTCATGCTCTCTAACAATGGTTATTCAGAGGCATACGGACTCTGACACTGCAGAAAATATATAGCTGTTTAAAGCATACCAGACAGGTGGCTGTCCAGCTGCCTCCTGAATGCCTCCAGCGTTGGAGAGCCCACCACCTCCCTAGGTAATTGTTTCCATTATCGTACAGTTCTAACTATTAGCAAATTTTTCCTGATGTTCAGCTGAAATCTAGCTTCCTGTAATTTCAGCCCATTATTCCATGTCCTGCACTCTGGGATGATCGAGAAGAGATCCTGGCCCTTCTCTGTGTGACAACCTTTCAAATACTTGAAGAGTGCTTTCATATCTCCCCTCAGTCTTCTTTTCTTAAGGCTAAACACACCCAGTTCTTTCAGTTTCTCCTCGTAGGACTTTGTTTCCAGTCCCCTGATCATCCTTGTTGCCCTCCTCTGAACCTGTTCCAGTTTGTCTGCATCCTTCTTAGAGTGTGGTGTCCAAAACTGGACATAGTACTTGAGATGAGGCCTAAACAGTGCTGAATAGAGAGGAACTAGTATTGCATGTGATTCAGAAACTATACCTCTGTTAATGAAGCCTAAAGTAGCATTTGACTTTTTTGCAGCAATATCACACTGTTGGCTCATATTCAGCTTGTGATCAACAATTTATTTATTTTATTTTATTTTATTTTATTTATATACCGCCCTAAGCCCGGAGGCTCTCTGGGCGGTGTACAAAAAGATAAAAACAAGCGCAGTGTATGAATACAATAATACAATGAATCAAGAAACAAAACAACAAACAATAAAAGAACCAAACAACATCCAGAATACAAAATAATGATGAAAATGCTATTAAAACATGCTTTAAAATGCCTGGGAGTACAAAAAGGTTTTCACCTGGCGCCGAAAAGATAGTAGCGTCGGCGCCAGGCGCACCTCATCGGGGAGGCTATTCCACAGTTCGGGGGCCACCACGGAAAAGGCCCTGGTTCTGGTCACTACCCTCCGAGCTTCTCGATGGGATGGCACTCGGAGGAGGGCCTTAGATGTTGAGTGCAGTGTCCGGGTAGGTTCATATTGGGAGAGGCGTTCCACCAGGATGCCTTTTATGATGCATAAAAAGATTAAAGTTTGGGCACAAATATAAGAGGAAGTAAAGGAAGTGCCCCTTGCCAAGCTGTCCAAAATGTCCCTTTAAAATGCTGTGCCAAATAGCTGATAATGCCACCCTGTCAAGCCAGCCAGTTGTCTGAGAGCACAGGGGAAGGTTTGTTATGAAGTCACATTATGTGATAAAGACAGTGTTTCAGGGACAGTGGGGCGACATAACTTTGTCAGGCAAAGATGATTTCCTTCCAAGGCTCTGCTTGACGCTTTCTCTAGATCACCAAATACATATAAAGGAAATGCAAAAAGAAAAAGTACAAACAGAATATATTTTGTTCAGTGTTTGGAACTGTTCTATTTTTTTCTTGGATCCAACGCAGTAATAACACTGGTTGTGTATCTTTCCAACATGTAGAAATTATCTTTAGAATGAAAATGTGCCATTTGACCAGTTGTCAAAAGTGAAAACTAATGCCTTGTCTCCAAAAAAAAGTACAGGTATCCATTCTGGTCCATTAAGTAAAATCCAAACAGCAGCAGTAGCAACATTCTTTTATTGGGCTCAACTAAAAAGCCAAAGGAGTGAGGAAGTATGAACTTGAAAGCTTCTTTGTGACTCTGGTTGGTCCTAGTAAAACAAAAAGCAATTGCTTCTCTAGAGAGCACAAGCATGCTTTAAGTGTCTCCTTGTTGGACAGTAAGTAGAAAAATAAAAAATAAGTTATGTCACATTTGATATCTGAAAAGTGAATAAAGGTTGGCTGTCTTCAGACGAAAGATGGTAAGTGAACAGTAGCATTTGTGTTGAGATGTCAGTGGAACGTCAAGATGCCATTGATGCCGAGTGAAAAAAAGTTTAGTGTTCTCGGGGTGTAGCCAACTTTGTAAAGATAGGAAGCATTATGTCCTCCAGCTGCTGCTTCTGATCTACAAAATCTTGCATGGTAGGCTCCTTGGTGTTTTCAAGCCAATCTGACTTAGCTTGACAGGCCTTGAGAGAAGTATTCTGCCCAATTCCAATTCCAGTATCCTTCTCGTTTGTAGTACTGTTGAGCCAAGTATCCCCCATCTTATAACTGTGCATTTGGTCTCATTTTCCTAGGTGTAGAACTTTGCACTTTTCTCTGTTAAATTTCATTCTGTTGTTTTCACCCAATGTTCCAGCCTATCAAGATTACTTTTAATTTTGTTTCTGTCCTCCAGGGTGTTAGCTATCCCTCTCAATTTTGTAACATCTGCAAATTTGATATGCATTCCTTCACCTCCTCTTCCAAATCACTAGTAAAAGTGTTGAAGAGCACCAGGCCCAAGCCCTGTAGTACCCCAATTATTACCTCCCCCAGTTTGAGAAGGAACCATTGATAAGCATTCTTTGAGTACGATCTGTAGCCAACTGCGGATCCAACTTAGCTCTTCCATCCAGACCACATTTAGTTAGCTTGCTAATCAGAGTATCATGTGGCACTTTGTCAAAAGCTTTGCTGAAGCTGAGATATATTAAGTCCACAGCATTCCCACAGTCTACCAGGAAGGTTACCCAATCAAAAAATGAGAAATATTAGTCTGGTAGGATTTGTTCTTGATAAATCCATGTTGGTTTCTTGTAATCTCTGCATTGTTTTCAATGTGTTTACAGACTGACCATTTTATAATCTGCTCCAGAATATTCCCAGTAATTGATGTCAGGCTTACTGCCTGTAGTTCCCAGGTTCTCCCTCCTTGCCCTTTTTGAAGATTGGAGGAGGCCTAATGTTGTCCCTGTCAGCCGACACTTCACCCATTCACCACGATTTTGCAAAGATAATAGACTGTGGTTCTAAGAGTTCTTCAGCCAGTTCCTTCAATACTCTAGGATGCAGTTCATCAGGCCCTGCAGATTTGAACGTGTTCAAAGTCATTAGGTATTCCTTGACTATTTCTCTATCCATCCTAAATTGCAATCCTGCCCCTTCATGTTCATTTTTGCCAGGGGGGTCATAGACCTTCTTTTGGGAGAAGACTGAGCGAAAGTAGGAAGTGAGCACTTTTGCTTTTTCTTTGTCATCATTTTGGCATCCTCATTGACTAACTGTACCACCATTCTTTTCTTTATCTTTTACTGTGGATGTACCTGAAGAAAGCTTTTTTGTTACTTCTAGCATCCATTGAGAACCTCAGCTCATTCGCAGCTTTAGCCTTCCTGACGCCATCCCTGAAATTATATGCTGTCTGTATTCTTCTTTTGTGGTCTGGCCTTCCTTTCACTTCCTGTATGTGTCCTTTTTTGTTTTCAGGTCATCTCTTTTTATGAAACTTCTGCTATCTTCCCCCCTTTTTTCCTTCTTGGAATTGTTTGCAATTTTGCATTTAGAATTTCCTTTTTTAGAAACGCCCACCCATTTTGGACTCCTTTTCTCATTAGGGTTGCTTGCAATGGGACCTTACCTATCATTGTTCAGAGCTTATTAAAATTGGCTTTCCTGAGGTCCAGGGTATGCATATGGCTATTCTCAGCTTTTGCTTCCTTTAAAATCAAGAACTCAAGTATGATATGGTCACTTTCCCCCAGAGTTACCATTACTGCCACTTCATCCACTAAGTCATCTCTATTGGTTAGAATCAAGGATAGCTGATCCTCTAGTTGCTTTCTCCACTTTTTATATGAGAAAGTTATCTCCAACACTCCAGTAAACTGAGTCTGAATCCTCGCAAGACAGAGGCACTGTGGGTTGGTGGTTCCCGAGTTCGGATAATTGGTCAGTTGCCTGCTTTGGATGGGGTCGTACTCCCTCTGAAAGAGCAGGTCCGTAGACTGGGGGTGCTCCTGGAACCACCTTTGTTGCTAGAGGCCCAGGTGACCTCTGTGGCTAGGAGTGACTTTTACCAGCTTTGGCTGGTAAGACAGCTGCAGCCGTTTCTGGACTGGGATAGCTTGACCACAGTTGTCCACACACTGGAAACCTCCAGGCTAGATTACTGTAATGCACTCTATGTGGGGCTGCCCTTGAGGTTGGTCTGGAAGCTGCAGCTGGTGCAAAATGCGGCAGCAAGACTGCTCACTGGGGCACGGTATCACCAACATGTCACGCCGCTGCTGAAAAAATTGCACTGGCTGCCCATTTGCTACCAAGCCAAGTTCAAGGTTCTAGTTTTGGTGTACAAAGCCCTATACATCTTGGGACCAGGACACCTGAAAGACCGTCTTATCCCTTATATACCCAGCCGATCACTGCACTCTTATCAGGAGGTCCGTTCTGCACTACATAGGAAACAGACTTTTAGTGTGGCGGCACCTACCCTGTGGAATCCCTCCCCTTAAATATTGGACAGAAGCCATCTCTGTTATCTTTTGGGCACCTTTTGAAGACTTTCTTCTTCCAACAAGCCTTTTAAGCTAAGACTTATCCTAGTCTGCATCTGTGTTGGAATTGCTTTTAATATGTTTTTCTTTTTTAAAAACAGTATGTTTTTAACCCTTTTTGAAAGATGTTTTTAAAGCTTTTTTAAAAAAATGTTTTTAAAGTTGTTTTGTTTTAATGTATTTTAAGGTCTGTTTTTATGATGTTTTGATATGTTTTTAGCCCTTTTGCTTGCTACCCTGGGCTCCTGCTGGGAGGAAGGGTGGGATATAAATCAAATAATAAATAAATAAATAAAACACAAGAGGGGCTGTATTTGGCAGAATTTGTCTCCCAACAGATATTGGGGTATTTGAAGTCCCCCATTACTACTATATCATGCCTCCTCAAAACATTGGCAATATGCTTTTCAAAAGTTTCGTCCTCCTCTTCTCCTTGATTGGGTGGACAGTAGTGACTCCAACGAAGTTCCTTTTATTCCTTGCCCCATGTATTTTAATCCAGATACTCTGTGAGTACATCTTGTGATAGCAATTCCATAGTTGAACTATATGCTATGTGAACACAAACAACCTTAAGAGCAGCCTCTATCAATATACCTGGAATTGCAGGTGCATGAAAAAAATGTTCAAAGCACACAGATGGAGCATGATGGGGAAGGCCTGGAGATAACTCACCTATTTACCAGCCTAAAAGGCTAACAGCATGCTTTGTTGACACAAACTTACATGCCACGTAAATGGAATTAAACTGGTAGAATGGGATTATGACTGCTATATAGCACAGTGGAGTTGACAGGTTCAGCTTTCATGACAACAGAAAGACTCTGAATCTATAGCAGGAAGACCCATGGTATGGATTCAGTCCAACTGTACACTGCTCTATTATTATTAGGTACACTCCATTCTCAGAACAGTAGTATTTTGAAGATGGCAGAAAAACAATAGCTGTAGAAGACAAGCAATAGGGACAATGAATGCAGTATACAATATAGATGTCAACAAGAGACAAAGCTAACCAAATACATTGAAGATAACTCTTTATGCTTTTGGATAGAACGGTTTGTCACCAACTCACATGGGGGAGACAAAAATGGCTTTATGTCATTTTTAAAATTCCCTATACTTCAAAACAGGAATTAAACCTAAAAAATAAAATCCCCCAAAGAGAACAGGAAAATATAGTCACATTTCCTATTCCCGTGACAGCTAACACTTGATTCTCAAAAGTATGAGAACATTGTTTCTGTATCCCATTGCTCAGAACAGCTTCCAGATGGAAATGTTTGGGTGTGAGAACGTCAGGCCCATTCTAACCTCACATGATACATATAGATAATACTTCCTCTCTTTGCCTGCATAACCTCATGTTTCATGTATCCTGGCACCACTTGCAACATTCACCCTTCCTGCTACACCTTCTTCCTTTAAAGTCTGCTGCAGAAAGCTCACAGGCTCTGTGTCAAGTACTTAAATATTCATGGAATAAAACTAAAAAATACTATGTTCCTGATCTTGTTAACAGAAGAAATGCTCTGAATTCATACATAATTATAAATAAATGCAATCAAGCATGGGCAAAAGGCAAAAATAAAAGGGGGGCTTTAAAAACAGTCAGTAGACACTCTATCCAAGTACCATTTTATGTAGTATTCATAAAGAGCTGACCTTTTGAGGCTATTTCTTCCAAATACATGTACACATCTCCAAAAGACAAAAACACTACATGAAGAACACAAAACCAGAAGAATAATCAAAACTGTGGAAAAATAGTTTTATTAAATGAAACAGAATGTTACATCATCTGCAAACAAATCAGTATAAGGCCAGAAAGACAGGCAGAGAATAAACAAGCTTTTAGAAGTATTGGATTATTTAATTAAAATTTGTTGTTTTCAATAGTTAGAAATGCTTTGCCATTATTGTTTGTAACTAGTATCTCTCTGGCAAGGAAAAACTAGGGTGGCTAATGAGGCTTTAGAGAACACAATAATAGATTTTAGATTAACCCTCAATTTTTTTGTTTTCTTTGGAGTACTCATTATGTGGAAAACCCTAAAGGAGCATGATGTCACATCTTGAATGGTGTCCAAAACATTTGCCAAGTGATGTCGCCATCAGGATCACTTAGCAATTGCTTACCATAGTGAGAAAAGCTCTCACACAAGTTAAGGCACAGCTCCTTTTATTATGATAGAATACAAGTGATGTTACACACACACATTCAACTTATTTAGATTCCAAAATTACTGGGCAATATTCAGTGTTGCACGCATTGGCCAACAGACTGATGGGGCCAAAAGCAGGGAGGCCAATAGGAGGTGGAGCTAGAGGCAATGACAAGCAGAGCCAAACAATTCCAGTTTTGCCCCATAATCCTGCCTGCTGAGTTCTGCAAGGGCAATACTGAGACTGAGAAGGAGGAAGCTGGCAGGCAATGACACCCTCTGGACTTTTAAGTATGAAGGCAGAGAGGTGGCAGCTGGCTGAAGTCGGTAAGGCAGTGCCCCATTAGCCCTAATGGAACAGCCTCCACTGTTAGTGTGAGCGAAATACAAGCTTGCACAAGGAATCTTTCATTACCCCTCCCTCGTCCTGGTTGCAGCCCTCACTACTTCCTGAAAGCCCTCTCCAGTGCGATCAGGGAAACTCACCAGTTTAGTGGAAGGAGTTATATGGTGCTGCAGTGGGAAGAGGCAAATTGCTCAAACAGAGCAGAAAAATCCTGCCAACAAAAAACAAGTGTCCTGTCCTACCATAGTCCTGTACAACTCAGCCCACAATCTCTGGTAAGTCCCCCCCCCACGCCCTCTGGAGAGACTTTTCAGATGTTACTGGGGGCTTCAGGGGGGAGAAGGGGAAGGGAATGTTCATTGCTCCAGCTTGTACCACTCATGTAACATCAGATATCAACGTGTTGAAGGAGAGCTTTGAGCATACCATGGACCGCGAAAAAGACAAATAGTTGGATGTTAGAACAAATTAAACCAGAAGTGTCACTAGAAGCTAAAATGATGAAACTGAGGTTATCATACGTTGGACACATCATGAGAAGACATGATTCACTAGAAAAGACAATGCTGGGAAAAACAGAAGGGAGCAGAAAAATAAGAAGACCAAACGAGATGGATTGATTCCATAAAGGAAGCCACAGACCTGAACTTACAAGATCTGAACAGGGTGGTTCATGACAGATGCTATTGGAGGTCGCTGATTCATAGGGTCGCCATAAGTCGTAATCGACTTGAAGGCACATAACAACAACAAATGTGAAACATTTATGATATAATAATCTTGCGGGTTTAAAAAAAAGAAAATTCATCCCCTACTCACACTTCAATAATCCGCTTATCTCAACATCAAATGGAGAAATAGGTAAATAGGTACTTGTGTTTTGCTGTATGTCGCCCAGAGTGGCAGACTAACCTCTGCCAGATGGGCGTCTAATCAAATCAAACCAAATCAAATCAAATAATAAATAAATAAATAAATAAATGAGGGCCAGAAAACCCAGCAGCAACAACCCCCCCGCCCCAGTGTGCCCTTACTTGGTCTGCTGCTTCTCCCAAGTGAAGTTAAATCCAGGAAAGGATTGGAGACTAGCTAGGGAAAGAGCTTCAGTAGTCTACTGCTTTGGACATATTTAATATTAATCTTCTATGAAGTGGCAAGAGAAACAGAACTAGAATAGGAGGGCAGTTGGGGGCAAAATTGGCATAATGGATGCAGAACAAAACTATAATGAGCATATTAAAGCCAGGCTTGATTGGTTTTTTATGGATCAAGAAGCCACCTAAAGTCAAATGAGGGGAGGGCAATTTTCAGTGGCACTTACATCAAAATACTAAAAGGAAAACAGACAACAGGAATACCCCGCATTAACGTACGCAATGGGTCCACAGCAAGTACGTAAACCGAAAATGTACTTAAAGTGAAGCACTACCCTTTTTCACTTATCAATGCATATACTGCACTGCAATCATCATATACAGGCATAACTAATGTAAATAACGCATTTATAACTAAAATAAACACAGTAGGCCTTATCTTAAGAAAAAGTTTGTAGTTGGAAACTGATCGGGCAGTGGCGTCATGCCATTAAGTGTCCGTTCTTGCGAAGCAAGTGTACGTAAACAGGGGAATGGTGCTACTGTTAATATGTCCGTACTCGCGAGTGTCCGTAAAGTGAAGGTCCGTATAGTGGGGTATTCCTATAATCAACAGGAATCTGTTGATTTCAGCAGGATAGATACTTCACGGATCATAAGCCAACACTCTGTTAATACTATGTACACACATACAGATGCACACTTACTGGGAATAAGCCCTGTTCAGGCCAGTGAAACTTACTACTAATTAAACATGAATGGGAACAGAGAGGGCTGAACAATGGAGCAACTTAACACTACGTTTTGTAAAGATATCACTAGTATCTCCCTAAAGTAATGTACTGCCTTCAAGTCGATTCCGACTCTATGTACGGATGTGAAAGATGGACAGTGAAAAAAGCGGATAAGAAAAAAATCAACTCATTTGAAACGTAGTGTTGGAGGAGAGCTTTGCGCATACCATGGACTGCGAAAAAGACAAATAATTGGGTGTTAGAACAAATTAAACCAGAACTAGCACTAGAAGCTAAAATGATGAAACTGAAGTTATCATACTTTGGACACATCCTGAGAAGACATGATTCACTAGAAAATACAATAATGCTGGGAAAAATAAAAGGGAGTAGAAAAAGAGGAAGGCCAAACAAGAGATGGATTGATTCCATAAAGGAAGCCACAGACCTGAACTTACAAGATCTGAACAGGGTGGTCCATGACAGATGCTATTGGAGGCCACTGATTCATAGGGTCGCCATAAGTCTTAATGGACTTGAAGGCACAACAACAATGAATAGGGTTTTCATGGTAAGGGGTATTCAGAGGTGGTTTACCATTGCTTTCCGCTGAGGCTGAGGCAGTGACTGGCCCAAGGTCACTCAGTGAGCTTCATGGCTGTGTGGGGATTCGAACCCTGGTCTCCCAGGTCGTAGTCCAACACTCTACTATTACGCCACACTGGCTCTCAAGTATCTCCCTACAAAAGACAAAATAGGGAGAGTGATTACAGGGAAAGGACTCAGAAAACTGGGACTCTCCTTGGAAAAAAGGAACCATCCACCAACTTTCTTATAATGGTATACTGGTTGAATATTTAAGCTGCCAACTGTTAGCAGATTTAGTCCAACCTGATAGTTAAGGTTGAAAATGGTATCACCCATCTGCAGGAAACATGGCCTCTAAGCCAAAAAAATGCATGTTCAGTATCAAATCTCTGCAGAACTACCATCATATTTTTTTTTCAATTTGAAACAGTGCAGCCTCTAAATGCAACAATGCTAAGTGCTCACAGTGTTTGAGTTACATTTTCTCAGTCGTCTTTAAAGCAACCCTCTACAGTAGGCCGCGTCTATCCCTATTACTGGTGGATAGTTTCTCTAGGAATATCAGCACAAGTTAATCAGCAAGTTCATAAATAGGCAGATATTTGAAATGGAGATTTCCTGCTGCTGCTGCTGCTGAATTGAATTTATTAACTGCTTTTCTTCACAAAACTGCATCCAAAGTGACTTACAATCAGCCTACAACTTGTGCTTTCAACACAACATGATATCAACTTCATATCATTCATTGGACAGCCCCACAAAATATTTTTCCTCGCTACCCCTTGCTCAGTGATTACCATATTTTATTAATGGTTCTTGATAATGCAGTTTTTCCACAGTGCATGAACTGAATCACTATGTTCTAGCATGCATTTATCACCAGATGCTCAGTCTATATTGACAAAATAAGCCAAGGGTAGCCAACGTGGTCCCTACCAGATGTTGTTGGACTACAATTCCCATCAGTCCCAAACAGTGCAGCCAATTGCTGGGATGATAGGATCTGTAGTCCAAAAATATCTGGAAGAGGGCACCACATTGCCTACCCCTAATGCAGGCACTCAATTAAGAACATAAGAAGAACCTGCTGGATCAGACCAGTGTCCATCTAGTCCAGCATCCTGTTCTCACAGTGGCAACCAGATGCCCATGGAAAGCCCACAAGCAGGACCTGAGTGCAAGAGCACCCTCTCCTCCTCACCCTCCAGCAATTGGTTTTCAGAAGCATACTATATCTGACTATGGTGATGGAACACAGCCATCATGGCTAGTACCCATTGATAGCCTTATCCTCCATGAATTTGTCTAATCTTCTTTTAAAGCCATCCAAGCTGGTGGCCATCACTGTCCTGCCCAGAGTCCAAGACACGAAAAGGAGGTGAGGCTTGGTTTAATTCTTGTTTTATTAGGGTGATGGTTACATCCAAAGCAGTGCACTTCATAAACCTGTCTACTCTAGCTCACTCCTTTCCCTAGCTAGGCTATCTGAACAGTCTCTGCAGCATGTGGGGAGAGTTGACTCAGCACTGGAGTCTGGGTGGGCACCTGCTTAAGTAGGGAAGGTCTTCGCCTGTAACCGACAGCTCCTCCGCAGTTCCACTATCTGAGAGTCCCGTTTCTTGCATGGGGAGAGGGGGGGATGAGCCTCCAATGCCCCATCCAACAGTGGAGTTTTGCTAGGTGATGGTGTGACCTCAGGGAGTGGAAAACTGGTTGGTGGGGAAGCGTTTGAAGTGCCAGATGGGAATTCCAGCGCAGGTGGGGTTGGTGCATGTGAAGGGTTGCTTCCCAACGGCTCAGAGGGGGAACTCGCAGACAGGGCGGGATCTGCCTCAGCAGGAGAGATGGGCGAGGAAGTCTGAGGACTGACAGAGCCCCCCCCCCACAACGTCCCCAGGGACCTTGTCCTCATATGACTCCTCTCCCTGATCCAACTCCCCTTGCACCTGAGGCGCAACATCATCCCCCCTCCATGCACCATCTCCCTCCACCCTCTGGACTTGGGCTTGTCCAGGTAGGCACCACGGAACTCTCTCACCAACGTCACATGGACGTTGTCAGCTGATCCCCCAAAACACTCCGACTGATCGTACCCCTTCCAGTGGATCAAGTACTGAAGCAGCCCTCGGCGCCTCTGCAAATCCAAAATCTACGCCACCTCATATTCCTCTTGTCCATTCACTGCTATGGGGGGCGGAGGCACCTCTGGCTGCCTGTGGGGATAGGGGTGTTGCTCCAGGGTAAGCAGGGAGCGATGAAACACTGGATGTATCTTGAAGGAGGAAGGCAGCCTCAGGTGAAAGGCCACTGGGTTGATCTGTGCCTCAACTTCGAAGGGCCCCACCTGCCAATGTTGATCTGCGACTCTCTTATAGTCCATTTTTGCCCTCTCTAACTGTTCCTTCAGCAACTGCTGCATCGCCTGAAGCTCTTGCACAAAGTCCTCAGCTGCCAGAATGGTGGGGCTGGCATGTGGGGTGGGAAAAGCTCAAGGGTGATAACCCAGGTTGGCGAAGAACGGGGTTTGTTGCATGGTGGCGTGCACTGTGTTGTTATAAGCGAATTCCGTTAAGGGCAAAAAGGACACCCAGTTGTCTTGCTGGTAATTGACATAACATAACAGCGGAGATACTGCTCCAATGTGGCATTCACCTTCTCAGTCTGACCATCCGTTTGTGGGTGATGGGATGACTACAGTCTCAATTAACTCTGTAGGAGCTGCCACAGGGCGTGCCAAAACCGAGCCGTAAATTGTGGGCCCAGGTCCGAAACTAAACTGTCTGGGAGACCGTGCAACCAGTAAACATGCTGCACATACAATTGAGCCGTCTCCCATGCATTTGGGAGTCCCGAGCATGGAATGAAATGAGCCATTTGAGTAAAAGCATCCACCACCAACAACACTGCTGTCTTCCCCTGAGAGGGGGGAAGGTCCGTGATGAAGTCCATAGTTACCATCCACCAAGGGCCCTGGGATGTAGGGAGTGACTCCAAGAGTCCTGCTAGCCATACCGTGATGTATTTCGCTCTTCCATAGACAGAGCAGGACTGGACATAGCACTCCACCTTCTGCTTCATCCGAGGCCACCAAAACTCCCTGGTGACGGTTTGCAAGGTTTTAAAGGTTCCAAAGTGCCCAGCAGTGGGACAGTCATGACACTGATGCAGGACTTTGACCCTCACATCCCCGGGGGGCACATACATAGCATCATAGTGATACAGCACCCCCCCTTCAGCGTATAGCCCTCTGTACTCCCAGTAGGCTGCCACTCTAATTCGGCGTGCTTCTCTTTGACAAACAGATCTCGTTTTTGAGCCGAACATAGTTCTTCCACCCAGGAGTCTTGGCACACCCCGGCCACCATCTTCTTGAGGGGTATAATCAGTTCCTGCGGTCTCAGAGTCAGATTCTCCAGGTATTCCGGTTTGCGGGACAGAGTGTCTGCACCTGAGGAATGTAATGGATTTTGAAGTGAAAGCAAGCGAAGAACTGCGCCGAGCGCACCTGCCTCTACTTCAGCTTACGGGAAGTGTGGAGGATCTTCAGGTTCTGATGATCGGTGCACACCTCAATCTCGTGCTGCGCTCCTTCCAAAATATGTCGCCGAGTTTCAAATGCATCCTGAATGGGCAACAACTCTTTTCCCCACACGGTGTAGTTTTGCTCTGAACTCGTCAACTTCTGCGAAAAGTAAACAGATGGTCTCAGGACACACACACCCCATGCTGGTTGTAAAAGCACCGCTCTGATGGCCACGTCCGATGCATCCATCTCCACCACAAAGGGGCATGCTGAGTTCATGTGTTGCAGTATGGGTTCAGACCGAACTTTCAACTCCTCTAAGGCTCCTTGCACGGCATCAGTCCAGTGAAAGGGATCTGGGCCTTTCAGGCAGTCCGTGAGGGTGCAGTCTTGTTAAGAGTAATTAGCAATGAACCAATGGTAGTAGTTGGTGAACCCCAGGAACCACTGAAGATCCCTCTTTGTTTTGGGAGGCTGCCACATGAGGATGCAATGAACCTTGCCCGGGTCCATCCCACCCCGGTAACAGAAATGCGATACCCCAAAAAGTCCAGCGTGGTTACGTCAAAGCCGCACTTCTCCAGCTTGGCATAGAGATGGTGCTCCCTGAAACATTGTAGCACCGCCTGCACATGGCTCTGTTGTCCCACTAGGGAGTCTGAATAGATTAGGATGTCATCTCGATACATAATCATGAACTGGTCCAAATAGTCTCTAAATACGTCATTCATGAAGCTCTGGAAGACCCCTGGACTATTTGATAGTCCGAAAGGCATGACCAAGTACTCAAACTGTCCATATCGAGTCTTGAACGCTGTCTTCCACTCATTCCCCTCCTTGATTCGAACCAGATTGTAAACTCCCCTCAAATCCAGCTTGGTATAAATCTTGGCCAACCGCAGTCACTCCAGCATCTCCATGATGAGCAGCAGGGGGTAGCTGTTGGGAATGGTGATCTTATTCAGCTCTCAGTAGTCATTACACGAGCATAATTCTCCATTCTCCTTCTTAACAAACAGCAAAAGGGCCCCGGTCGGAGACTGGGACAGTTGAATGAAGCCCCTCTTCAGGTTAGGTTCCAAGAATTCCTTAGCGCTGCCAGGTCCAGGTTCTGACAAGGAGTAAATCCACCCTGCAGGGATATGCGCCCCCGGCATCATATTTATGGTGCAGTCATAGGGTCGATTGGGGGGGGAACTGATCAGCTTCCTTTTTGTAAAATACATCCTGGTACTCCTAATACCTCTCTGGCAGGATGACCCCCTCCTGCAGTGCAACTCCAGCCACAATGTCGGCGGGAGGCTTCTTCCACAGTTGGCAATGCTGACGGCAATATCCCAAGGTAAACGCCACCACCGCTTCGTTCCAGAAAATTGTGGGGTTGTGCTGAACCAACCAGGGCATTCCCAACACCACTGGGAAGTGAGGCAGAGAAGCCACATAGAATGACAGTCTCTCCACATGTCCTGGGATTTCCATTTCTAGGATCTCTGTCGCCCTCATCTTGGCATCACTGATGGGTGGCGCGGCCGCCAGTGCCACGCCTCCTTGGGCAATCAGGGCTTGAAGGTTTTGATTCTCGAGTTGGAGATTCTGGGTTACTGCCTGGAGATTCTGGACTTCAGCGTACAAGGCTTCAACGGTTCCTTGAAGTTCCCCTTAGGCAGCGGTGCTAGCCTCCATGGTGTCAATCATGGGAGCGTCGGTGTAGGGAGGTGATGGCTGAGTCAAGCTGTTCTGCCCAGAGCTTGAGACACAAGATGGAGGCGAGGCTTGGTTCAATTCTTGTTTTATTAGGGTGATGATTACATCCAAAGCAGTGTGCTTCATACTCTACTCCAGCTCACTACTTTCCCTAGCTAGGCTACCTAAACAGTCTCTGCAGCATGTGGGGAGAGTTGACTCAGCACTGGAGTCTGGGTGGGCACCTGCTTAAGTAGAGAAGGTCTTCGCCCGTAACCAACGGCTCCTCCGCAGTTCCAACCTCTGAGAGTCCCGCTTCTCACACCTTCTTGCAGTGATGGAGTGACCTCAGGGAGCGGGAAGCTGGTTGGCAGGGAAGCTTTTGAAGTGCCAGGCGGGGATTCTGGCGCAGGCAAGGTTGGCACATGCAGAGGGTCGCTTCCCAATGGCTCAGACGGGGAACTCACAGGCGGGGCGGGATCTGCCTCGGCAGGAGGGATGGATGAGGAAGTTTGCGGGCTGACACAGCCCCCCTTCTATAACTTCCCCAGGGACCTCGTCCTTATCTGACTCCTCTCCCTGATCTAACTCCCCTTGGGCCTGAGGCGCAACAATCACTGCCTCTTGTGGGAGTGAATTCCATAGTTTAACTATGCACTGCATGAAGAAGTACTTTCTTTTGTCTGTCTTGAATCTTCCAACATTCAGCTTCATTGAATGTCCATGAGTTCTAGTGTTATGAGAGAGGGAGAAAAACTTCAACACACATCCCGGTTTATTTGGAGCCACACACACACCCCTCTCCTGGTTGAGGCAATTTACCTTGAGGGTCACAAACTATGTGGAATTATCTCCAAAGTGTTTTTTGCTAGCCATTCCTCATTTTTTCTTATTCTAAACAAAAAGAAAACACATTGTAGATTATAATACCTAATCACACACAAGTTTAAAAGCACCATAAAAATATTACCCTGAATAACACCGTAGCAACCACTAGAGCTGTGTTCCCCTGCAGTTCAGTTAAAGAAATCTCTCTGTCAGATTTAGAAGTGACAAGTGGGACCAGCACCAAAACGTTGTGGCATAACGTCACCCCATAACAAAAGTTATCCTATGCAGGGTTCCAGCCAGATATACCATCCTTCAGGATACTTTAAGTTGAAGAAGGTCACAGCAGGCCAACTCACTCTTTCCCATCACTCTCCTCGTAACTTTACATTTGGTTTTTCCAACCGAAAATATGTTTTGGCTCCCAGAGGCCACTGAACTTGGGCTGTTTGGGAGTTGATGATGCTGCCTTTTGAGTTTCTACTGCATACCACTGAAACTACTTCCTCTTGTTTCTCAGCAGTCCAGTTTTAGATCCAATCCCATTGGTACTCAACCATCTGAATTTGCAATCAAAGCAAATTATGTTTTCCTGATTATAGCTACAATCCAAAGAAATCTGATCAAATATGCAATGCTCCTTGGGTTAGTTTCCCTCTCATTTCATCATCTTAGGTTGCTGCAAACATTGTTCCTGATGACCTTCTGCATTTGGAAGTGGCTTTAGGGTGTGATAGGAAGGTAAGCCCTGCTGTGTAAATGGAAATTCCCAACATAACTCTTTGGATACAGCAAAATTTGCAAAACCATTTTGAAGACAAACTGTTAGATATTATACCTTCTTGATTTCAAACTGAAATCTCTGTTCTCTTCTAGGTTATTGAAGTCAAAATAAATTAATTCTATACTCAATTCAAGATCAAGACTACCCGCACTCATCCGGAATGCTATAGAAACAACATATTGAATCATATATCAATTTTTTGATAGTTTACCCCAGCCTTTCCCAACCAGTGTGCCTCCAGATGTTGTTGGACCACAACTCCCATCAGCCTCAGCTAGCATTGCCAATGGTCAGGAAGATGGGCGTTGTAGTCCAACAACATCTGGAGGCACACTGGTTGGGAAAGGCTGGTTTACCCAGTCAAAATACTTCATATTACCATTATTTACATTTTTGAGAAATCAAGGCTCCTAAGGATATTTACATACAGCATTATCTTGGTTATATAGAATGCTAACAGCACATAAACACTGTTGACTTATTTAGTCGGCATATATGTCCAGCAGACTCTAATTTCATACACACTGAGCTATTGTTGAAGAATGCATTGTGCTCAAATGCAATCATTTCCTTTTTGCTTTCTGGCAGGTTGTATGTATTACATATGCCGAAGACTATGTCTTCCAAGTTGTGAAATGGATGCCAGATCTCTGTACATTTGACCTTTTCATGGGTATCTTTTGTTTTGTAGGTGAGTGAGCAAGACCCTCCACAAGCACAAGTTTAGTTCTATATAACACCCCAGTGGGAGAGCCCAAATACTTTAACCACTACAGCATAAAGATAGGCTCAAGGAAGTGATGCACACAGACTAATGACTTCATGCTAGCATTTGAAGAACAGTCTACCACTTCATAGCATAACTTTCAACAGATGTTGGGAAAGCATACTCTTGTCAAAATCTACATGATTCAAAGATTTCCACAAATATCCTAGCGCATAATGAAAGGTTAAAACAATGACACAGAAACAATACATCTTTTAAAAGTAAAAATAAATCAAAGAATGAAAAAGCCAACGGCTGGAAGGACATTCGACCTGCCCCAGCAATTCAATTTTCCTACCCAAGTAAGAATGTAGAGCAATCCTCTCTTCAATATAGAGACTAAGACAGAAACCACAACCACAAGAACAAATCATTAGTGTCTTCACATCAATTTCATGCGATCAAAAGTTTTCATGAACTTAATGTTACTATGTAATAGCTTCATCTATAAAACATTCGTAGATTCATAATGTACTTGACTTCAGCCAAGAATTATAACTCAATTGTAACTGGGATTTTGTGTTCTCCCCACCCCTCAAGCACAAAACAATTAGAAAGTGAATCAGTTAAACAAAATAAAGCCAAAATAAGATGAAGGAAATCAGTAACCTGTTCTTCCCACAGATCATAAGTCTTTCCTTTCAACACTGTTCGAAAAAGATTTGAGACCATAGGCAGTATATTTCATGATAATCTAGTGTTTTGTAAGTAAGTGATGGAGACACACCACCAACATGCTTTTGGCAAATACCAACATCTATAGGCCTGAAATAGCTATCAAGGAGTACTGAGCCAGGACAACAATTTGTCTAAACACTTTTACAATCAATCAAATAAAAATCAACTCTCCACTGGCTTCCTTGGCCCTACTCCATCGTTTAAAAAAACACTCTCACACACACAAAAATCTTTCTACTGAGCACACAGGTGTAGAACATGAATACAAAGGCAAATATTTAATAGCACCACTAGTTAATGGAATGGCAGCATAGATGAGCCCTACCAAAAATAAAAAGCATTTCTACAAGATTCCTAAGATAAAAGTGACACATGACTTGAATTTCAAGTCAAGTTAGTAGCACTAACTTGAACGCAAGAAAAGTTTCTAATTTATTCAATAAAAGAGTGTAATGAGCAAGGTAAATCAACTGAAATTCTGCAGTACTGTATCTTACACATCTCAACTGCACAACCTGGAATGTATTTATCCAACTGAAAAGTGTGTCGCCCTTCCCAAAATTTAAGGTGAACAAATGCTCCCCCCCCAGAAAAAAAACCCTCCACAAACAGGTATGTTATACTTGCTGCAAGATTCCTGTGGCCTCCAAATGTTGGACACCAACTCCAATCAGTTCCAGCCAGCATGGCCAATGGGGAGGTAGGATGGGAGATGTAGTCTAACATCTGGAAGACCACAGGTCCAACAACTTTTCTGGATGGTCTGTATTAAACATTTCACCCTGTTTTCATTTCTGCATGACTTGCAAAGGAGGCAGTATGTTCAGAGGCAGTATACCTCTGAATACTCAGCGCCCAGGGCAAACAACAGGAGTGGCTTCATGCCCTGCTTATGAGCTTCCCGGGAGGCACATATCTAGTTGGCTACTGCTAGAAATAGGATGCTGTACTAGATGGATCACAGAGTCTCTTATTATGTAAAAAGAACATGACAAATTATTTTAAGCCAGCAAATGATTGATAAGTAACAATTACAAATGAAGACTCAGCCTCAAAAACATTGAATTGGTACTGTTTGCATGTTACAGTACACTGTGTGCAACTCTCACAATATGCACTGCACTGCAAGCAGCTGCTTTTAAAGTAGGGGTTCTGGTACCAGCATATAACAAGCCTTCTTATACCATGTCAGATCAATGTTCCCTCTATCCCAATATGATCTATTCCCAATTAGCAGTTACAGTAGGGCCCCGCTTCTCGGTGTTCCGTTAATACCACGCCAGCGGGGCGATCAGCTGCAGGGGGGGCTGGAGCTCCCCGCTTGAGCTGATTGCACCGGAGGGGAAGGTCAGCTGTAGAGCGGTACAGCTGATCTTCTCCTCCTCGGGGGCAGTCAGACTCATGCACTCCAGCTGACTGCACCGGAGGAGGGGAAGATCAGCTGTAGCGTTCTACAGCTGATCTTCTCATCTTCTGGCGCGATCAGACTCCCCCGCTTGAGCTGATCGCACTGGAGGAGAAGATCAGCTGTAGAGTGCTACAGCTGATCTTCTCCTCGGGGGCGGTCAGACTCGTGCACTCCAGCTGATTGCGCCGGAGGAGAGGAAGATCAGCGTAGCTCACTACACCCGATCTTCTCCCCTTCTGGTGCGATCAGACTCCCCCACTTGAGCTGCTCGTGCCCAAGGAGGGGAAGATCTGATGTTCTCCTCCTCTGGTGCGATCAGCAGGTTAGGTTCCAGACCCCCGCACTACAGCTGATCTGCTTTTTGGCGGTTTTTGCTTTCCTGCGGGGCTCTGGAACCTAACCTGCCATATGAGTGGGGCCCTACTGTATCAGTACTCCCAAGCTCTTAGGCAGGCACATATTTTGCCATCGTGCTTCATTCTGTTTAACTTGCAATTTCTGCTGCTAAATCTAGGATCTTACACATGCAAAGCGTGTAGTACTATTGAGCTTTGCACTGTTTATGGTGCAAAAGTCATCAAGTAGAGAGCTAGAGAAAGACAGCAGGAGAAGTGCAGTGGCTAAGACAATGAACAGTGAACCATACAGTCCCTGTAACAGTTTTCACCTCAGCCATGAACTGAGTGGTCCCAGACACACTATTCACTCAGCCTCAGTTCTCAAGCTGTAATACTGCCCTATGAGACAAGGTTATAAAGCACACAACTGCAAAATAATGGAGTAACAGATAATCAATGTATTGAGGAAAACAACAAATGGGGAAAATTAACAGAGAGAATGCTGAATTAATACAATAAAGAAGTACAGATAACAATGGACTAAAACACACATTCTATTAGTCACACAGATACAAAATGTGTACATAAGTGAGGATAAATAACAAAATACTGTATTCAGAAGTAGGGATGGCAGGATTCCAGTCAAGTCCTATTTTGTAGGATCTTCTTCAGATGAAATCCAACTTTTTAACTCAATCTCATTAAATGTGAATCTGTGAGAGCTGGAGAAGTGTAGTGGCTAAGACAATGAACCACACAGTCCCTGTACAACTTTCACCTCAACCATGAACTAAGTGGTCCCAGACACACTATTCACTCAACATCAGTTCTCAAATTGTAAGATGGGCAAAACAGATACTGCCCCACCTTGCAGGGTTATTTTATAGGTTGCTGAAAATAAGGATGTGACTGTATTAAATTATTTGAAAATAAGGATATGAAGTGCGTTGAACACCCAAAAGTACTATAGAAATTTTGAGGAATATATAAAAAGCACTTGGGAGGGGGAAAAGAAAAGAAACCTACTTTTTTTGTTCCCAGAGAATATGGAAAACCAGAAGCCTGTCTCACCCATTGCACACACTTAATTAAAAGAGTTTAATGCTGAGATCTCAAATGAATAGGCTAAGAATGCAAACTTTGTTTGGATGCTTCATCTCAAGATACACACAGCCAAGATGCTAGTAAAGCAAACTGCATATTGTCATTGTCAGTGTGAATCACAGGTCTCACTTTGCTGTAATCCTTTGCAGTGAGAAGTTGGCACAGGGCCAGGTTAAAGCACATAATTTAAACACTCAATCAGTTACATTCCAAGGCATTTGTTTAGTGTTTAATAAACTCTCAAGGGATGAGAAAATTACTAAAGAGCATTGTTTTGACATGAGACAGAGTGAGTCATCGGTTGTCACTAAATTCGGGGGGCTTTGGTATTTATTGTCTGAGATGAGCTTCTTAAAAAGCACATTATACATCAATACATATGTATAGGAGCTCACATGTACATTAGACTAAATATGTTTGCATAAACCATTATGGCAGAGGAAATGTTTTATAGTTCTTTGGCTGTCTGTAGCTTTAGGATTCTTTTATACACATTCATGTTTTACATTATGATCACAGCCAGATTTAATACACTTTCCCTTTCAAACAGCACCACATACGGCTTGCTCACAATTGGCACATACAAAAATATTTAAATTCCGAATCAAGGGAAGTGAAAAAACTGTTCTTAAAGAAAATTTGGCAAATCAAAAGTGAGAATTTGATGCAAAATTCACTTATTTAAATCTGAATACAGGACATCCGCAATATACAGGTTAAAATAGAATATATGTGTGTTCTGTAAGATCTATTCCACAGGTTTGATAAATCTTCAGCTATAGTTTATGCACACAAAGCCCCACCCTTCTAGGGGAGTACAAACACAATTACTATTGATGTCTTGACCAAGGCTAAATGACACCAGCTAAATGAGATTTAAAATATCATAGGTGTAATATTTTTATACAACTATGGAAGCAAAATGCCATAAGGAGTTCTAGAAAGAGACACTGACTAAATTTACGAGTGTTACTTGGTTATTTTAGTTTGAATATATGGTCCACTGGATTTAAGGAGATTTTTCTTAACTGTTGTATTACCATTTTCTCTTCCCTCTTGTGCTGGGATATCATGAACATTGCTAAGATGCATCTAACGTAAGTTATATTTCATGAATATATTCAGTGTCAGAAACAGTGGCATACCTAGCGTATTTGACACCCGGGGCGGATTATTTTTAAATACCCCCCTCCTCTTAATAGTCCCCTCCCACCAAGACCCTCTGCAATTTTGAAGTGGTCCTTGGGGGGGGAAGGTTTGGGAACCCCTGTGCTAGATTCCCCCCCCATGAACTACAAACAGACATGTTTAAAAGTGGAAACATTTGACTCCTCTCTACTGGCATTCCCACAGTAACAACCTCAATGCGATTCCCGCGGCCGACCTCAAAACTGTCTTGGAATTTATTTAACAAGCTCCCATCACACTTAAACCATGCGTGGGGGGCTACTTTATTTGCTTATATGATGGCATCACTGTGCCTAGTGCTTTACAGGGTACAAGAAAAGAGGTCCCTGTCCCTGGGAGCTTCCAATCTAAAACTTCCACGGGGGCTGGGGAAGTAGAAGGCGCCCCGTGGAGGGTTACTTACAGCAGGGTAAGGGAACTTGCTGGGGGAGGGGGAGATTGGCAAACCGTGAAGAGCGAAAGCACTCTGCACTCGCTCAGCCTCATAGGCGCCTCTTTCAAATGGGAGGGCGCTCACTAGCATTGGTGATGAGAAGAAGCCGCTGGAGCTGGCCAGCCGCGCTGCGGAACACCCACCCGCCCTGGAGCATGCGCTGCAGCCCCTCATCCGAGGCCAGGTTGGCTGGCAGGCAGGCCCTAAACGTGCAGTGCTGGGCAGGTGGCATGCAGCTCGCCCTCCAGCTCTCCCACGGCACCAGCTGAGCTGGGCGCCAGCCACGGGGCCAGCAGGCATGCCAGCCTCCGGCCCAAGCCCCACGAAGCACCTGTCATGATGCACACAGCTTGGCTCAGGCCACCGCCACCCGGCTCGGCCTCCATAGCTGCACATCCAGCTTCATAATGAACACTCCATCTTAGGGTTGCCAGGTCAGAAGCATCCCCAAAACTGAGTTTTTAGGGGCAGGCCCAAGTGATGTCATGGGGGCGGGCCCGAGTGATGTCATTAAGCATGATACATTAAGCATCAATCACAGTTGCTTGGAGTATACAATTAAAAAAAATATCTGATTGGAAATTAAGCTAGAAATCTTAGCTAAAAGATGGAGCCTGGGTAGGGAACATTTAATCTAGCCTACTTGCTTTTGGCAAGAAGGGTTTAAGTGCCTTCAGGCCAGGCCAGTCACTGGAAGGCCACTGTAGGAAGAAAGGAGCCTAGTGTTTTGGAGATGTTAGATGCGAGCATTCGGGAATAAAGATGGATGCCCGTGAAGGCTGCAATTCTAAACTCACGCACTAAGGGACTAAGCCCCATACAACTCAACAGGACTTACTTCTGAGCAGTTTGGATTGTGCTGTTGGTAAAGCTTGACTAGGAATCCTTTGCAAAGAGATCCATATCCAAGCAGGGTTGGCAACCCCCTGCCTGGAATGCCCTGCCCTTATCTTTTGGCTGCTCCAAACTTCTTTACAGATTTGACCCTTCACTTCAGAAAGAGTTCTGAGAAATGAGTGAGAGTAAGAAGATTCTTACCCTTTCTGTCTACCCTGTGGGCTGCTATAAACTCACTTTTGACAGCCAACCCAATTCCAGTGAGTAATAATTGACAGAGAGAAAACAGGCAGCAGCTTGGGAACAACAACTGCAGCCACACCAAATATGTGAATTCTCTTTTACCACTATTGGGCAAGAAACAAACTGCCATGCAACCGACAAGGTGCATCATCAGTGGATGTAAGGGAGTGAGGTTAAAGGTAAATGAAATGCAAACAGAAAATGAAAAACAAAAGACAGTGATGCTTTCCTAAATGCAATACCATACCAACCACAACAAGATTCCTAGCATCCCACAACCAGTCAGGATTCATAACCGAAAACCAAAACTAAAAAAATCCTAGCGTGGCAGCCACTCAGTTAATGCAGAATGCTGGGGCATGATTGCTGACATGAGTGAGATCCTATCAGCACATAATACCTCTGCTCTGAAATCTGCATTGGTTGCTGATTTGCTACCAGGCCAAGTTCAAGCTGTGCTTTCCATGTTATGGGCGCCACATAATACTTGTTCTGCTCTTGTAAGAAATCAGTCCTGTAAAGTGGCAGCATTTTGGATACTCTGTTCATAGGGTTTTCGTGGTAAGAGGTATTCAGAGGTGATTTATAATTGCCTTCCTCTGACTTTGGACACATATCATACTTTGGACACATAAGAGAAGACATGATTCATTAGAAAAGACAATACAGAAAAACAGAAAACAGTAGAAAAAGGGGAAGACCAACAAAAGAGATGGATTGATTCCATAAAAGAAGCCACAGACCTGAACTTACAAGATCTGAACAGGGTGGTTCATGACAGATGCTATTGGAGGTCACTGATTCACAGGGTTGCCATAAGTCAAAATTGACTTGAAGGCACATAACAACAACAACGAAGCGGCAACATTAGGCAAACGCTCCTTTTCAGCACCTGCTAAAATCATTTTTCTTTAGGCAAACCTATCCACACATGTAAAAGCTATTGTGTTTTTAAATCTGTTTTTAACTCATTGTTGGTTTTATTAATTTGAATGTTTTTCAATACATGTCTTTGTTTTTGCCAATAATTTTATTGTTTTAATTCTTTCTGTAAACCGCTTTGAGATTTTTTACAATAAAGCAGTATATAACTATTGTAAATAAAATATATAAATAAATTTTGGAGTCACAGCTTTTAAAAATGTTTTTAAATAAGTTTTGTTTTAATATATTTTAAAGTCTGTTTTCATGATTTTTAAAGTGTTTTAGTGCTTTTGTTTGCCGCCCTGGCAAAATAAATAAATAAATTTCATTCACCCAACCCAAAATTCAGAATCATGCCACTTTAAGCTGTTTTGCAACTGTTTACACTTGTTTTATGGTTGTTTTATGGTTGTTTTATGGTTGTTTTATGGTTATTGGTTTTTAAAGGGATTTATTTCTTATTGTAAGCTGCCTTGGTTTCCAATCACCAACCCTACCTCACAGGATTGTTTTACACTTGTAAAAATACACCCCCTATAATAGTTTATTGTCAAACCAGTTGGTCATTGCAGAACATTTTTTTTAAAAGATCAGTATTAGTTTCCTACATAATAAAAAAGGGATACCTAGATAAGCCCTGCCTAATTGCTTTAAAAATTGGATTGGAGAGGGAGGGAAAGATTAACAACACAAACACAATTCTTTGTTATGTTTACTCAGAAGTCCTATTAATTTACAGCACAATCCTAACCATGTCTACTCAAAAGTCCTAATGAATTCAATGGGGTTTACTCCAGATACATGGGATTAGCATTAAAAGCAAGTATTGGATTAAATACTTTCATATTGCCAAGGTTTTCAAAGCACTGCCCTCTCCAACAGCCCAGGGTCAGCCTGGGGCGCACAAGAGAAAAAAAACTTTAAGCCATATTCTTACTTATTACTGAAACTGAAGATCTGAAAACCACCATTTTCTGACGTTGCAATGAAGCCCAAGCACTGCCTGGGTCAACAAATCACAACCCTGGCTTCCCTTATTGGCTACAATCCTGAAAGGACAGGGTTAGAGCCCCAGCTTGGGAAAGTTATATTTTTGAACTACAACTCCCATCAGCCCAATCCAGTGGCCATGCTGGCTGGGGCTGATGGGAGTTGTAGTTTAAAAAAAGTAAATTTTCCAAGCTCTGCTAAGAG
Organism: Rhineura floridana; assembly: GCF_030035675.1. Classification (NCBI taxonomy): domain Eukaryota; kingdom Metazoa; phylum Chordata; class Lepidosauria; order Squamata; family Rhineuridae; genus Rhineura; species Rhineura floridana. The sequence goes on along the minus strand of NC_084484.1, from coordinate 139,734,653 downwards.
CTGCTATACAGATCCGTTAATAAACAGATTAAACAGTCGCGGGGGGCAGCTGACGTTTTGGTGTATATCTCGGGAACCAGACCACCTAGATACTTAATTTTTTTTTTAATTGAAGCAGAGAGTCCGGAGATTAAGGTACGTGAGCCGGACACCCAGAGGGGACCCCCCCAAAACCAGAAACTCCTGCTGAAAATCAGACACCTGGTAACCATACTCCATCTTGCACCCCCTTATTGCACCCCCTGATTGACTACACCCGGGATGGGCTGCTGCCCCTCCCCCCCCTTGGGACACCACTGGTCAGAAAGGAAGTTTCCTCTAGGACATACTGTTGAGAGACCATTAGGTGTTTCTTTCCCCTTCCTCTGAAGCACGTGTTAGTTTGAATCATTCAAGCAAGAGAACTATTTGCTATTCGATGCACCTTCTCTGCATGCTGATCTCAAAAATGTGAGTTGATATAGTGGTAAACTGACTTTTTGGGAGCTCAACTCAAAAGCTTTTGGCCCATTTGAATCATACGATTCTAAAAATGCATAATGTGAAAAATAGCTACCCTAATACAAAGGATGAAATGAAAAATGTTCAAGAGACTAATTAACATCTGTTTATTGTGTTCAGGCACAGTGATTTAGCCATTTGCTGTCCCTTCAAGTACAACCCAGCCTTCCCCTTCCATGTGTTCAAAACCCTACAAGGAAGTTGCATATTCACTAACAGACAAAAAAAACCCTTGCGGTTTAAGAATGTACCTATAGCCAACAGATATTTCTATCAAACTTTCAAAAGCAGGGAAACTGGGCAGCTATAGTGAATGCAGCAGGGGAGCAGGAGACCTGACCTCCTCTCTGAGATACTGTACTGCCCTAAACATTTGTCAAAATGCAAACACAATTTGGGTTGAGTGGTGGCAACACCTGCAATCAGCCCAAATAACAGAAACAAGGCATGTGTTGTGCTGATGTTGTTTTAGCAGGGAGGAAGCAACAATATTAAGATACAGTTGATACAGTTCAGATAGTCACTTTAGATATGTTTGATTTACTTTGCAATTTTAGTGTAGTTTCCTATAGTATATCATTTTCTTTTGCTTCTGTTTCTGTGAACAAGAACAGCAACACTTTGCAAAATATACACTAAAAAACTCCAAAAACAATTGTGGAATAATAGCACTGACTATTCTGCAGAATAGCTTCAGATGGACATTAGGAGTGTCTCAGTTTGCACAACATAAAACAGTGAGAGGTGAAATTTATTCTAGCAAATTTCTAGGTGTGCTCTATGTTTTTAATTGACCATGCCCACCTTGCCTTAAATGAAGTGGTTTAAACATAGCAGGCTGAAAACATGCATCTTGGGGAGGCCAAGTTTGCTTTTTCCAACAGCTAGAGTCGTTCCTGAAGTAGCAACATATTCTAAGTCTGATTTTACATCAAACTGTGTTTTCAGATTCAACTGTTAATGCACTCAAAATAGAAATAGAACATAACCAGTTTGAAACACAAAAGGCTATTTTCACCATCATATGTCAATGACGAATAAAAAGGCTTTGAAATTTGACACAGATTTCTAGGATGAATAATGAGAGAAATATAATTTTCTAAGTTAGATTCTCTGTAGAAACAGTAGTAACACAGGAAAAGAGGAGGAAGGGGAGGGGGACGGCAGGTTTGATCATTTGCATGCTTATTGAGTTCAGTGGATTCCCTTGCAATCATGCTTAGGATAGGTGAAGCTGACCATGGGGGAGGAGGAGAAGAGGAAAGGAGGGAGGGAGGGCTGAAGTGGGCAGGGGAGAAGACCGAAGGAAGAGGGGAGGGGAAGAAGAAGGGGGGAAAGGCAGGTCTGATCATCTGCTTGCTTATTGAGTTCAATGGGATTTACTCCCATGCAATCATGCTTAGAATAACTAAAACTGCCCATGGAGGAGGGGGAGGAAACAGGAAAGGGAAGGAAGAAGAGTGGCCGTTTATTCAGCCAGATAGGCGGCCTAAAAATAAAATTTTATTTATTATTTTTATTTAGGGGAAGGAGGAGATTGGAAGGGGGATAGAAGGGGCAAAAGGGAGGGGATAAGAGGGAAGGTTTGACCATTTGCATGTTTTTGAGTTCAGTGGTATCTACTCCTGTACAATCATGCTTAGATGAAACTGACCTGGGGGAGGGGCAGAGAGGGGGGAAGAGAGGGAAGGGGGGAAACGGTAGGGGGAGGAGAGGAGATTGGATGGGCAGTCTCTGGGCAGAGGGAACTTTCCAAAAGGAAAACATTGTGAACAGTATCATTGTTTTTCAGTGCTTCCCCCACATTTTTATTCTACACCAGGCACATGTAGTTTCCCGCCCAAATTTAAACACAGCTGTCATTGGCCACATCTACACTTTATTTCACTTTAGACAGTCATGGCTTCTCCCAAAGAATCCTGGGAAGTGTCATTTGTGAAGGGTGCTGAGAGTTGCTAGGAGACCATTATTCCCCTCACAGAGCTACAATCCCTAGAATTCTCTGGGAAGAGGGGCTGACTGTTAAACCACCCTGGCCACTGGAGCTCTGTCAGGGGAATAGGAGTCTCCTGACAATTCTCAGCACCCTTCATAAACTACATTTCCCAGGATTTTTTGGGAGGAAGCCAGTACTGTCTAAAGCGAAGTAAAAGTCTGGTATGGGTGTGGCCACCTGATTAGACAAGGCAAACAGCTGTGAGTCTGGCTTGTAGAACATTGATGGTTCTTACTGAGCATGCCCAACGCTTTAATAACCTTCAATGTTAAATCTCTCAAATTAATTAAAAATCAGGCAGGTTTTTTTTAACTTTTAAACTGCAGAAGATGAAGGTCAGAGTATGGGGCAAGGTCAGTAATAGGATTACAGGTACTCTGTGAACATGGCTGATTTTTAATTAATTTCAACAAATTATGAGAACACTGACAGAAAAAAGTCCAACAGGGGTCTGGATTTTTTTTCTCATTTTACATTGTGAATTCTCAATTCTCTCTGACTGTTTTGTGTATTGCCAGGAAAACGTAGACAGTTGTTAAGCAAGTGTTTCTGAGTTTTGGACTATAAGTTTTATAAGGTTTTGTTTTGAAATGAGTATATGGGAAGCAGAATGGCATGGGGGTATTTTCAATTTAATATTGTGGAAAGCGAAAAATCCATGCTGGCTATAGAATACAGCCACTCTCGTGGCTGTTTAATAATAATCCTATTTAAAGTTTCAGCACCTGTATGGAGCCTGAAATCAGTTGTGAAGGTTCAACAGACAACAGCGTCCTCTATTTAAGCAATAGTTTTCTAACCAATGAACATGGATAAAATTTACAAACAGCAGAAATAGCAGAAGCCATTTCTTCCCCTTGCAAAACACACTGATAACCCTCACTCATAAACAATTATTAGATTTCTATAGATGATTCAAGCACACCTAACACATCTGTTCTCTTCATTTTCAGAAAGCCTACTTTCCAAATCCCTTTCTTAGACAGTAGGCAGGTAAGACACCATTTGGTCTTGTCTGTGGAAAAACTGGCAACACCTAAAACTCAAAATCCCATGTCTTTGATAAGTGTGGCCATGACCTATCCCTACTGGAATCCAATCTTAACCTGAAAACAGATGGAATGTCAGAGGTGTTGTTAGAACTTTGCCAACTGTGTGCAATATTGTACCTTTTTACACCCCCCCACACTGTTTCATATAAACGATAGATTACTATAAATAATCATTAATACAGTAATCAGCTAGGTGTTTCAACAGTCTGCGTCTGTGTTGGAATTGCTTTTAAATATTTTTTTTAAAAAACTTTTTTTAAAAAACATTTTTAAACCTTTTTAAAAGATGTCTTTAAAGCGTTTAAAAATGTTTTTAAAGTTGTTTTGTTTTAATGTATTTTAAGGTCTGTTTTTATTATGTTTTAAAGTGTTTTTAGTGCTTTTGTTTGCCGCCCTGGGCTCCTGCTGGGAGGAAGGAAGAGACATAAATCAAATAATAAATACATAATAAAAATATTTTGGGGCTAAGTTCCTATTAAAAAAACCTTAAAATAAAAGACAAGCTGCTTGCATTCAGCAGCAGCCAAAGTCTTCCAAAAGTGTTAAGACTTCTCTCTCAGGAAATTGAGAGATGTGTTATCTGAGCACAGAGATGCTACTGCAGAGGAAAAGGAAACTAACAGCAAGTTATGTTGATATAGATCCAAGTGCCAACATTGCCAATGAACAGGGTGAAAAGAAAACAAATAACATGACTGACTGCGGAGTTAAGAGGAGTTTATACAAAGTATCTGGATGGCAAGAGCATAGCAGAAACTTATACACGCTGGATAGAGATACAGGACTGCTAACAAGTGCTAGGCAAAAAGTTCAAACCACCACTTATACTGTTCTACTCACATTTGCTGCATGGGAAAGTACAGGCATTGATTACCTGAGATATACAAAATATGCTGAAAGATATGAACATGGGACACATCAGTTGATAAATAGTTTTGATTCTAAAGTGGGGAATGAACCAGGAGATGAACTGAGATGTACAGAGAAGCTACTAAAATAGTTTGTAATTTCTCTAACATACCCTTGGCCATTTGTTAATTATGGTTTCACAGCTGAGATGCACATGTGGAGTGCAGCAAGACAATTTTCATTGGGTGGGCAGAGACAAAAATTGGGGGGGCAGAAAGGTTGGAGCATCATTATAAATGAGGTTTCAGGGGAGGATGTTTTTCGTAAGTAATGACAAAAATAAACCCCAGTTTATGCATTTAATTAGGAACTATGACAAGTTTACAAAAAAGTTGTTTTTTAAAGATTTTTAAAATGTTTTACTGTAATATGTTTTAAAGTCTTTTGTTTTTAAGATGTTTTTTTAAAGTGCTTTTAGTGTTTTCCACCTTGGGTTCCTTCTGGGAGGAAGGGCAGGATATAAATGTAATAGTTAAAGCTCTAGCCACATAACATTCTTCAAAACCATTTTGAAATAGAACAGCTTGGAAGGATTGAAAGAACATATTTTTCAACTTTTAAAAACAAACTAGGGAAGAAATGCCCCCCAGAGACACACATGCACACATACAATATTTCAACTCCCCATTGCCTGGGCTAAGTTAGTATTGTCTCATTAGGCTTCCTGGGCCTTGGAGAGCAGGCTCACTCACCTCTCTGCTTCTTTTCAGGTCCTACCCAGGACTAGGCTAGGCTGCTGCACATTCTAGGCCCAAAAGCCTAGGCACACCCACTACATACACTTATAACACTCACCACCTACAGAGGCTGGCTGACACTACAGGGGAGCAGTGTTGCCAACAATAATTTTTTTCCCCACCGGACACACCCCAAATCCACCAAAATCTTACCTTAACTCATTAGATACTGCATCTGATAACTTTTTTTGCATTATTTTGAAACACTGTTTTGAGGACTTGCTTAACAAGGTGGATAACAGAATTTAAATGTACTAGCAACTGTTGGTATGCTGTATTTAAGTTTGGAACTGCACATATAAATATGTGTGTGTGTGTGTGTGTGTTTTAGATCTGAGAAAAGTATGGACATTGTGAATACCTTTTTTTAGGTATAAAAGGTGCTCTGTATGTGTGTGTGTTTGGTTGGCTACTCTGAGAACAGGATGATGGACTAGATGGGCCTTTGGCCTGATCCAGCAGGCTGTTCTTGTGATTATTAATAAGATGTACTGTTTATACAAAGGATACCTGTTGTGGAATCACCTGATTAAATACAAAGAGAGGTTCTTCATGGATGAGGCAGGTATGCACTCTGTGAATGTCATGCCATGTATTTCTGAGGCTTAAGGTTCCTAAGTTGTGCAATTCCCTCCCTACTAGGGATGGGGTTCGCTATCTGATTCCTTTTTTCAATTCATCAAATGGGCTGCCAGTTCCTATTTGCTATAAATTGTGCTCTGCTAATTATCACGATTCCCAGTCCTCCATTTTTTATTATTTTTTCTGAAAAATTACGTAATTTTCTCCACTATTCCTTATGCTGCTGTATATTTTTATCATGTATACAGCAGCAGCGGATTACAAAAGTAATTGTGTAAATAATTACATCATTCCTGCTGTGCATTTTTAAACAACGGTGTCGCTAACAGCCGCTAATGCACACAAAGAGTAGAAGCCTGTTCAATAATGAGACAAACTTTGCAAATTATCCCAGAATTCAATACCAAATCAGATTTTGCGAATATTCTACACCATCCTTACTCTCTACAGAGGTATGTCTGGCACCTTCGCTATACAGTTTTTGGTGAATGCTAAAGACACACGGTCATTACCCTAGCCTACAGCTCCTGAGATGTATGTTTTCAGAACCCACTCTATTCTTGTAATTGAAATGTGTTTTCATTCTTTAGCTAAAGATCACCCCCACAGTGAGTGGCTCAGGGGTTATGTGTCCTGCCACCTGTGCAGCCGTGAGCAAGCTGCATAATCCCACGAAGCCCAGTTGCCCCCCAGCTGGCAGTTGCAGACAAGGAAAGGGCTCTCTTTGGATGCCTAAACTGTATTTCTCAAAGCTCAACTCAGCTTTTAAGTTACTGCAATGCTAGAAATTTGGACTAAAGGAAAATTTCATTGGGGGGGGAATTATTTGGGGGAGCAATGCTCTCATTTGTCCCCCACCACTACACCCCTGCATGTACATACATATACATACAAAACACTCATTAATTGCAACTCACACAGAGAGAGAATTCTGGTCCCTTTTTCCCCCCACAAGAAGTGAACAGCAATGACTTCCATGCAGTAAAACGAATGCTTACAGTTAAAAGTGCTGAACCATAAACAGTGAATATGCTATCTTAATCTTCTGTTCTGCTACAGATTTCGGTATGACCATTTCAAATCACAGACAGCAGAGGATCTCAAATTTGAGAAGGCTGGTAATTACTAAGGCCCACCTGTCACAAAATGGTGGCACATGAAAGCAGAGTTGGGCATAATCAACTGGCAATTGCTGATATAACTTCTACTGATATCTAATCCATCTTTGGAAATTACTAAATTATTTGCCAGTGTTTTTATTTTTGACAAGGAGTTCCTCAAGCTAAGTACAGAGATTTACTCTGGAGATATTGTGGCAGCATCCCCATTTTAGACATAATTTGCAGATTCAGAGGCTGTAAGTGGAGAAGGCTGTTCATTTTATATTTTCCCCTTTTCCATATATACTTCTCAAAGTATTTTTACCCATCTCCTTCCATTTCTTCTCCTATTCATACTCAGCTTGTACCTTATTCCCCTCCCCAAAAACTGCCTGGCTCTTTCATCTCTTCTTCCTGATCCTTTTACATTCACTCCTTCCTCCTATAACAATTTTCCTCTTACCCCTTTCCTTTTTGTTCCTAGCTTATTTACTGATAATAAATTTTAACCTTTATTTATATTTATTAACTTTATTTATACCCTGCCGTTTTTCCAAATTGGAACTCACGGCGGCTTCCAGATACAAAACAGATACAATTAAAACCTACCAAAGTTAAAAGCATATAATACATAAGTAAATAAATATAGACAGATATCACCCAGGGAAGGAGAGCCTGCTGTTGCTGCTGCTGTTGGAACATCACCTCCACCACCCTTCCCAGTGGGACTGCTGCCTGGCAGACGTGCCTCCTGCAGGAGCAGGTCCCAGGTACCCAGCCAGCTGTGACTAATTGCCATCACCTGTCCCTCTTTGGAGGGATACATAAGCCGGCTGGCTGAGGTGGCCTGGGAGACCCAGTGCCTGCAGGAAGAAGGAGAACATCGCCACCTAGGGAAGGAGAGCCTGCTGTTGCTGCTGCTGTTGGAACACCACCTCCACCACCCTTCCCAGTGGGACTGCTGCCTGGCAGACGTGCCTCCTGCAGGAGCAGGTCCCAGGTACCCAGCCAGCTGTGACTAATTTCCACCCCCTGTCCCTCTTTGGAGGGATACATAAGCCGGCTGGCTGAGGTGGCCTGGGAGACCCAGTGCCTGCAGGGAGAAGGAGAACATCGCCACCCAGGGAAGGAGAGCCTGCTGCTCTTGCTGCTGCTTTCTTTTTATTTATTTTATTTTATTTTTATTGTATTGTATTTGTATTTTATTTTATTATTATTTTTTTTTATTGCTTTTAGGGAGTAGGCCTGCCTGTTGGCAAATAGAAGGGAGTGTGTTGTGTGTGAGTGTGTGTGAATGTGTGAATGTGAAAGTGGGGGAATTATATTGATTTAGTTTAATTTAAATTAATTTATTTTAACTAATTACAGCTGTTATTGGGTACGGAGGCGGGTCTCCGGACAAAATTGTTAGGGTGGGTGACCTATTGACTGGCAGATAGGGATAGAGGCATGTGCAAGCCAGGGAGGGAAGTGGGGGGCCAAGTTATAGGAAGTTTGGGCGGCAGGCGCTGGAAGGGTGCTATTGGCAGACCATGCCGGAATAGGGGAACACGGGATAGATGCATTATATCCATCCCATGTTCCGGGTCTGCTCAGAACCAGACGAAAACTGGGGGACGCACGGTTCCTACCGACCTTCGACTGCTGTTATGTAATGCCAGGTCTGTGGCTCAGAAAACCTCACTCATTCATGATAGGATCTTGGATGGGTGCGCAGACCTGGCATGCATTACGGAAACTTGGTTGGACGAAGCCTCTGCTCCCATTCTTGAGGCCATGCGTCCACCAGGTTTCCATTATGCACACCAGCCGAGGGTAGGAAGGCGGGGAGGGGGCGTGGCAGTCATCTACCGAGAGTCCTTGGTTTTTGCCAGACCTCCTCTCCATAGGACTCAATTTGTTGATTGTATGTACTGGAGGTTGGGCCCGAAGGGCAGTTTGGGGATCCTGCTAGTGTACTGCCCACCCCGCTGCACAGCAGACTCCCTGGCCGAGGTGCTGGAGGTGGTCTCGGCTGTACGGGCATTGTCCCCAGAATTGTTAGTGCTGGGTGACTTTAACGTGCATGCCGAGGCCGCTCTCACTGGAGCCCCTTGGGATTTCCTGGAAACCATGGCTTCCTGGGAACTGCACCTTAGTAATACTGGGCCCACCCATGTAGCCAGTCATGCTCTCGACCTTGTATTTGTCCTGGGAGAGAGGAGAGAAGTGGTCTGAAGTTGGGAGTGGTTCATTCCACCCCTGTGTCATGGTCAGATCACTACCTGGTAAACATGGACTTCTCGATGCCATGCCCCCTCCGCAGGGGTAAAGGACCTATTAGAATGGTCTGCCCCAGGCGCCTGATGGATCCGGATGGATTCCTGACTGCGCTAGGGGAATTGGAACCTGCTGAAGGTCGCCTGGTCGAAACCCTGGTGAAGGAATGGAATGATGGGATCACCAGGGCATTAGACCGGGTGGCTCCGAAACGTCCTCTCCCCCTGAATAGAACTCAACTAGCACCATGGTATACACCGCAGTTGCGTAGTTTGAGACAGGAGGTGAGACGACTAGAGCGCCAGTGGCGGAAATCTCGCTCCGAAGATGTCCGGACACAGGTTAGAGCAGCAGTAGCTGCCTACCAAGTGGCAATAAAGGCAGGAAAGAAGGCTTTCTTTGCTGCCTCTATTGCGTCTGCGGAGTGCTGTCCCAGCAGGCTGTTCCAGGTGGTCCGAAGCCTGGTCGGTCCAGTTGCTCAGGAACCCTTGGAACAGTCAAAGGCCTCCTGTGATATATTAGCAAAGCACTTCGCTGACAAAATCAAACACTTACGGAGCTCGATCCCGTGCGCCGTGGATACAGTGGATGAACCAGAGTTGGCCAGTTGCATGCCGGGAAGTTGGGATCGGTTTCAGCTTCTCCCTTCTGAGGATGTGGACAAGGTGCTTTCATCTGTGAAGCCTACCACTTGTCTTACTGATCCTTGCCCATCGTGGCTCCTTATGAGCTGCAGAGAGAAATTGGGCAAGGGGATCAAGGCGGTGGTAAACGCTTCCTTGAAAGAGGGTGTGATGCCATCAGCCTTCAAGGAGGCAATTGTAAAGCCCATCCTGAAGAAGCCCTCCTTGGATCCCCAAGTTTTCAATAACTTCCGCCCAATTTTGAACCTACCATTTTTGGGCAAGGTCATTCAGCGAGTGGTGGCCAACCAGTTGTCAACACACTTGGATGAAACGGATTACTTGGATCCATACCAATCGGGTTTCAGGACTGGTCACGGAACTGAAACAGCCTTGGTCGCTCTGGTAGATGATTTGAGGAGGGCATTAGATAGGGGAGAATTCACCTTTCTTGTCCTCCTCGATCTCTCAGCGGCTTTTGATACTGTCGACCACGGTATCCTTTTACATCGCCTGGAGGGATTGGGAATAGGAGGCACTGTATTACAGTGGTTCCGTTCCTTTCTCTCCGATTGGTACCAACAAGTAGCATTGGGGGAGGAGGTTTCAGACCCTTGGCCTCTCAATTGTGGTGTGCCACAGGGCTCTATCCTCTCTCCCATGCTATTTAATATTTATATGAAGCCGCTGGGGACAATCATCAGGAGATTTGGGCTGCAGTGTCACCAATATGCAGATGACACTCAGCTCTATCTTTCGTTTAAATCTTCACCAGAGTTAGCTGTGGAGACCTTGTCCAACTGCCTGGAATCCATGAGTGGATGGATGGGAAGGAACAAGCTGAAGCTGAACCCCGATAAGACCGAGGTGCTACTTGTGGGGGACAAAAGAAGGTTGGGAGATGTTGACCTGAAGTTCAATGGGGTGAGTTTACCCCTGAAGGACCAGGTCCGCAGCCTTGGGGTTGTACTTGACTCCAGGCTGTGCATGGAGGCTCAGATTTCGGCAGTGAGCCGGGCAGCCTGGTATCAACTACACCTCATACAAAGGCTGCAACCCTACCTTCCTGCTCATCAGCTCCCCCTGGTAGTACACGCCCTGATCACCTCTCGTTTGGACTACTGTAATGCGCTCTACGTGGGGTTACCCTTGAAAACGGTCCAGAAATTACAACTTATACAAAATGCGGCGGCTCGACTACTTACGAATAGTCGCCGCCGGGATCACATCACACCAGTGTTGTTCGATCTACACTCCCTTCCAGTTGTTTTCCGGGCCCAATTCAAGGTGTTGGTATTAACCTTTAAATCCCTATACGGTCTCGGCCCAGTTTATCTTACGGAGCGCCTTCAACGCCACCAATTATGCCGCCCGACAAGATCCGCCACTCAAGGCCTTCTCTCAATCCCGCCGACAAAAACAGCTAGATTGGTGGGTACAAGAGAGAGGGCATTCTCAGTGGCAGCCCCCACTCTCTGGAACTCTCTCCCACAAGATCTCCGGCACGCCTCTTCCCTAAATGTATTCCGTAAAGCCTTAAAGACCTGACTCTTTCAACAGGCCTTTGGGATCTCCGGGGAGGGTTAATTACTGTGACTGAAATGCCTCCTACCCTGTTTTAATATTGTTGCTGCTGTATTATTCTCATACTGTTTTTTATTGTATTATTGTATTTTATCTCATTGTGTTTTAACTGTTTTGTACGTCGCCTAGAGTGGCCTTTGGCCAGATAGGCGACACAGAAATTAAATTTATTATTATTATTATATAATTAAAAAATGAACTCTAATTTAAAATAGCATTAAACTGTTTCTGATATTAAAAACTATACTCATAAAATCAGGATAATTAAAAAATAAACAAGCAAGAGCAATATGACCTCCTTTTGGGCCTATCCTTAGCCGCCTTCGGAATCAAAGGCTTGCTGAAATAAGAAAGTTTTTACCTGTCGACGAAAGGACTGCAGGGAAGAGGCCATTCTTATCTCCTTAGGGAGGGAATTCCAAAGCCTAGGGGCAGCCACCAAGAAGGCCCTATCTCGTATCCTCACCAGTTGTACTTGTGCGGATGAAGGTATTGAAAGAAGGGCCTCTCCTGAAGATCTCAGGGCCCGGGCAGGCACATAGAGGGCGATGTGGTCTGACAAATAGCCTGGACCCAAGCCGTGTAGGGCTTTATAGGTCAACATCAGCACTTTGAATTACGTCCGGAAACAAACTGGCAGCCAGTGGAGCTTTTTTAGCAGGGGAGTTGTATGGTCCCTGTAATCAGCCCCAGTTAGCATTCTGGCTGCAGCACGTTGTACCAGCTGAAGTTTCCGAGCAGTCTTCAGAGGCAGCCCCACGTAGAGCGTGTTACAGTAATCTAAACGGGATGTGACTAAGGCATGTGTCACCGTGGAGAACCTTTGTTCTCTCCTAATTTTGTTCAACACCTTCTCTGACCCTTTCACCTGAAAGGAGGGAGGCCTTCCATCCCTCCTGCCCTACCTCCAAACGTCTCTGCCTCCCAGTCACATTTACTCAACATGCAAGGAGTTCTGGTGCTGGTAAGGCTATGTCATGACAAGCGGGTGGGGCTGGCAAGTGAGGGGGCATTTGGCAGACTGTGGCACTGAAGCCCAATCGTAGGTCCTGGCCCATTGTTTGAGAAACTCTCATATACAACTTGATCCTATGTAAGTTTGCTTGGAAGTAATTCCTACTGAGTTCAATGGATCTTACATCCAAGTCAAAGTCAATAGGGTTGCAACCTAAATTATTCAAATCTTACACTGCAAACTCAACGAAAGTGTGGTTGGAAGAAAATTAATTATTGATAGTTAAGCCATAAAGAACATAAAGACAAGTATCAGTGTAAAACACAAAAACATATTTGTGCATTTAATGCATCTCTGATTATTGTTTTCTTTCTCTTTTTGCTTCTGAAATTCTAGTTTAATAAAAAAAATTACTTTAATAAGAAACTTTACTGAAATTGTGGCAATGCACCAAGCTTGCTGCAACATTTTTCAATGAAAACTACACTTGCTCCTATTACACCCTCCTGCCTGCCTGTCATCTTCCCCTTGAAACAACTCAGGCTGGCCTGACTTCTGTGCACATAAGAGCCTTAAGGAAATGAAAACATACATACTGAGAAAACGTACACAAACAGGGCACATAGTTTTTTATTTAAATAAAACAGCCACTTCAGCAGTTAAGTGTACCAATTACATGGCTAATATTACGGCAACAAATTTCTCCTTGCCTCCCCATTGCCATATGCCTGTCTTTTTTTTCTGACTATAGTTTCCATTCACCATTTAAAACGTATGTTGCCATTTAAATGTCAAGAAAGGTATCTCTCAGCTATCCCCTTTATGTATGATGAAATGAAATGGCAGACTGAATGGAGACATGGAGCATGCCATTAGCAGTTATTCACACTTCTGTTTTCTTTTAACTTCTTTCTCTGACGTTTATTCATTCTGTACATGGATGTTTAACTATAATGACATCCATGACTCATATTGCAGAAAATGTAACGTCAGAAATGAACTGCAATGGCAAACTGTTATGTGTAGGGTTTTTTTAAAGCCACCTTAAATAAACTCTTCCAGTTTCTACATGGGAGATTCTTTTGCAAGTCACTTAATCCCACCATCAGCACTGATGAGCCAAAATTATTTTCTTTAAAACACTTTATTATAATACCATGCCTAATTGTCCATCTTTTCACAGAGCACTTGTTCATTCAGGATCAAATGAAGCTGTGCAATTTAACATTTTTCCAGACAGCCTCAGAAAACATGAAAGGCAGTTCCCACATAAACACATGAGCAGTGGTAAAAGACCATACATAGAACATCATTCAGGATGAAAATTAACATACAAGATTATTTACACTCAATGGTATGACTGAGGTCACAGGTCTGGCAGACCTAAAAGTTTGAGCGTCATGAGCTGAATCCCACAAGTATACCAAGACTTAAGTAATACTCATGAGTTAAAAATAGTTTGTCTTTCAGAGTAAGGGGCTTTGGATCTTAAAACAAAGATCAGCTGGTGAAACAGCCTAATTTTACTCTCAAAGCTTCACTGGACCTCAGGAACTTATCCTAAGTCTAATATATAAACAATAGCCTTAGGATAAGTTCCTACGATTCAGTACAGTTTGGAAAATCTGCTGTGGGGTTTTCTAGGTATGTATAACTCTCTGGAAAACCCCACAATAAGTACTCCAAACTGCATTGCATATAACCTTTGGGACTTGGTAGTGTTACAAAAGCTAGACTACTAGCAAAAGTCCCAGTATGTACAGACCTCTGACCAATGCTCTCATATTACTAAATTACAAATGGTATATTGTAATTTCATTCTGTATGATATTTTATTTTGAAACACACTGAAACTCAAAATCAATGATTACAATGGTTTTATGTTGGGAAATATTTGTAAGAAACATAACAAACTGAAACTTGTTGCTTGCATAAGTATTCAACCCCTGTGCTGTGGAAGCTCCCAGTTTACACAGATGAAAGAAATTGCCCTATCAAGGATACAGTTACCTTCCCATTGGCCTCCACCTGTGAACCATTAAAGTTGCTGTCAGTTGTCAGAACAAAAACCCTACTGTTGAAGGATCATTGGTCAGGCTGTGGATGTGAAGGAAAATGAAGACCAAAGAGCATTCAAAGAGCATTGAAAATTGCGGTCCACAAGCAGCGTCCAACCAACCTGAATGACCTGGAGCAAATCTGCCAAGAAGAATGAGCCAAAATCCCTCCGACACTGTGTGCAAAGCTGGTACATACCTACCCCAAAGACTTAAAGCTGTTATTGCAGCAAAAGATGGCTCAACCAAATATTAATGTGAGGGGGTTAATACTTACGCAAGCAACATGTTTCAGTTTGTTATGTTTCTCACAAACATTTCCCAACATAAAACCAGTGTCACCTTACAGTAACTGATTTTGAGTTTCAGTGTTTCAAAATAAAATATACACAACGAAATTACAATGTACCACTTGTAATTCAGTAATATGAGACCATTGGTTTGGGGTCTGATTACTTTTGCAAGGCACTGAATGTACAATGTAACAGCACACCTAAACGAATTTAAGGATTGCAAACACTGTCTGGTATTCAGGAATCACCCCTAACACATGGCCTTGTGGCAGATTCCACCAGGTAATCCCTGAAAAACAATAGTTTCATTACTGATAAAGTTGAAAAGATGAAGTATAATAGATTGCAAGAGGCCACAATCTAGAGAAAAATTGTACCTAAAGTCCACTGAAATCAGTGACAGAAGTAACCAATCACATCTAATGTAACTCTCATCAGTTTTAAAGGTGACTAATTCTGTTCTGAATGGGTGCAAACTGTATCTGAAGACTTTAAAAATTCTGAAGGTCAAAATGCTCCCAACACGCAAACATTTCAATATGGCATGCAGGAAAGAGTGCCGCTTTATAAACCCTGGAATTAGAAAGACAGCAGTACAAATAATGCATCTAATAAACAGGGCTGTGGAGTCAAGAGTCGTGGAGTCAGAGTCAGGAGCAGAGCTTGGAAAAGTTACTTTTTTGAACTACAACTCCCACCAGCCCAATCCAGTGGCCATGCTGGCTGGGGCTGATGGGAGTTGTAGTTTAAAAAAGTAACTTTTCCAACCTCTGGAGCAATTTTGGGTGGAGTCGGAGTCGGTAGAAATGTACCGACTCCGACTCCAATTCCAACTCCTTCATAAATGGCAAATGTATATTATCTAGTAATAACAAATTTACTGTAGTAGAATGGTAGCACAAGGCATTTCATCACCACCATGTGAATCCAGAGCTTGGAAAAGTTATTTTTTAAACTACTACTCCCATCAGCCCCAGGGATTGGGCTTGTGGGAGTTGTAGTTCAAAAAAGTAGCTTTTCCAAGCTCTGGATTCACGTGGTGGTGATGAAATGCCTTGTGCTACCATTTTACTACAGTAAATGTGTTATTACTAGTTAATATACATTTGCCATTTATGAAGGAGTCGGAGTCAGAAATAGAAAAATAGAGGAGTCGGAGTCGAAGGTCTGGTATACTGACTCCACAGCCCTGTCTATAAATAAACTATGGTTGCCAACTGATCAGAAAAAAAATCCTTGTGCCAGCACCTTTAACAGCAGCCTGACCTGCAGAAATCAGCAGGCAAAGATTTTGAGACATGGAAAGAAACATTATTGCCTGGTAATGTTTGCAGATCAAGCTGCTGTTAAAGAGCACATATATGGGATACAGGAGGCTGGTTGGGAAACTGGCAACTGTTTTTAAACACATAATATGGATAGTCAGAACTGCCTACACCTTCTCCTCTCCAATCTACTAAAAGTACTACATCAGTCTTGAGGCACTAACTGATCACTTCCAGGCTATCAATCACTTGCCACATATGGTAATTAACAATTAATAAACTCTCCAGGCTTCACAGTAAAACTGAACAGAGGGGACCGTAGCTTTAAGTAAAAGTACATATGACTACACTGCAAGACACTTAAGACTACAATTCTATGTATACTTACCAGAGACTAAACCTCAACATATTCAATGGGACTTACTTCTGAATAGACATGTATGGGATTGTACTGTAAAAGCTTTATAAGACTAGTTTCATATTCCATGATTGAATTTCTCTGAATTATTTTTTAAGTGAATCGTTCTTCAGTAAATGTAACCACAGGCTGCAAGGAAATTGCTCTTTGTATTCGTTAGCAGCAACAGTTACATACTCCATGTGAAATTTCATCAAAATAGTTCGGAAAGGTTGTAAAATTTTAAATACTGTCTCTGTCTGTCTCTCTCACACACACGTACACACACTTTGTAGAAATAAATATTTAAAAAGTGACTTGTTAATGAAGTCATTATCTGCTCAACATACACCCTTTTTTCTGAAAAATTCTGTTCGAAGTCAAATAGTATTAATTTTTTAAGACTGCTATGCTAATAATATTTTATGTCCTGCAATGTGAAATCTGTGAAAGTGTTCCATTGTTAACTAGCAATAGCATCCTGCTCTCAGGATAGTTAATAAGGCTTTGTTCTCCCCCTATATGATATAAGGCATTTACAGTTATTACTGTGCTTGAGATATTTTGTGGGGGGAAGAAAAAAAGTATAGGAATTACTAGGAATGACTCAACAAGTGAAACAATGTCATACAGGTATAGAAATGGCAAAGCTGTTGGAGTGTGAAGTCTCCAGGCACAGTCACTGAGAACTAGGTGCTTTCCAGAACCTGAGCTGGTTTCTATAAGTATAGTTTAAAGCTTACGACTACATTTCTTGACCTTCCATGTCAAAGGATATTTTCCTGTATTACCTGACCTTGCCCTCGACAGTCTGCTGTATGCATAAAATTGCAAAAACATCATCAACAACACTGCACAATTGAACATCTGAACTGGTTAGCTTTTTTTCTGAGGCTATTCTGCACCATAACTACTTGCAACATTTATTTTCATTTCATTATCCCTCCCATTTCCCCAGTTCTATGGTGCATGTGTGTTCCCTCTCACAAGTGACACTATTAAATGGGGGAATGGGGGGATGAGGGAGTGGGGAGACATCCCAGAATGTTTTTGGTGTCCAAGACAAAAAAATCCAAATAATGCTCCACAGTGCTAAAAAATAATCATCACTGAACACTTGCCATCCTTTAATAAAGGCATGGGGAACCTCAGGCACAGGGGCTGAATGCAGCCACTCATGCCTCTTGATCTGGCTCTTGGAACTGTCCCAGGCCACACCCCTTTCTGGCCCTGCTTTGTACCCAGATGTTTTTATCTTGCTGGAATGCATCCTTGAACTCTGATAACAAGAGGCATTACTTGGCTGAAGGCTAGAGAGGGTTGTAGGAGAGTGTGTAGACACCAGCCTAATATACAAAAGGTAAAATTTACAACTGTTGCTTTATCCATTTTTGCATTTGAGGGCATGTGGCCCTCAGAAGATTGCCCAGAAGGGAATGTGCCCCTCATGAAGAAATGGGTCCTCCGTCCCTTTCATGGCACCCTAGATTCTGCCACACATCACCTTGCCTATTGATATACCATCCCTAATGGGGAGCTCAGTCCAGTGCCATGAGGAGAGGGAGGGCAAACATCCATGACCAGCTTAAGATTTCTTAAATGTGGTTAAGGGCCCCTTTGTTACATCTGCACCTGACTTAGGAAACGAAAGTCAAGATTCAGTCAAGTAAAGCACTCAAAATTCTGTTAATTTCACTGGGAAGGTTTATTCTTATATCTCTCCTGTAGAAATTAATGGGGCTTCAGAGTACTTATCTTTGGCTGGATTATGCCCCCAAGATATTAGCAAAGTACTTTTCCAGAATAGAGAACTGAGCCACATGACCAAGAGAAATACCTATGTCATCAATCTATCATACAGATAGATCAACATTTTTTTAAGTGGAGTTATTTCCTTAGAAATCCACTTTCCAGAATAGTACATGTGGGATATATTAACCACTGTGCCGGTTCAGCATAAATTCCTTAACAGAAACAAATTTGCTCAATACCCCTAGAGCAGTGATAACAGTTCTGCTAGTCAGAGATTTGTATTTGGAAGGAGGGTAAACAGAATTTGCCCCAGATATGATAGAGAGGGGTGAAGATTAGTTATTGTAAAACTGGATTTGGACACATGAGTTGTGGGAGATAATATCTAAAGCAGATATATAAAAAACAACAGCTGTGTTAGTAAAGGAATATATTGTAATAAAATAATAATTATTACCAGAAATATTATGGCTGTATTATTGGACAGTACAGCTGCTGCATACATAAAGTGCATCACTGCAGTGGAATAAAGGTGGGGCTCTATGTATTTTATAGGCATAGTTTATTATTATTCAGGCAGGCTTTTGGGGTGGGTTAGGTTTTTATTGTTATGGTTTTAAATGTTAACGTTTTAATGTATTGTTTTTATCTCGTACGTCGCCCAGAGTGGCTGGACATCCAGCCAGATGGGCGACTAATAAATTTAATATTATTATTATTATTATTATAGGCTATGATTCCACAGGACACAGAAATGCAGAATCCAGATTCCTAACAATCTCACTTTTCTTTTTGGTTTTAAAGCAAGTCTCTAGACAATATGGTCACAAGGGTATGCTTAAAAGCATATTGGCAGCACCCACTGAAAACTCAGAAATCAGGGGTAGGTAATGATCCCTATTCTTAGGTAAGTAAGATTTTCAGTGGTAGATGGAAGCAGGAATCCAGAGTTTTTAAAGTAGAAATTGCTCAAATGCTTTAACTCTCATTCAAAAACATTGCTTAGGACAAGTTTTCTACTGCAGCTCACTTAAGCAGACTCTGCAAAGAGTATCTACTTCTTCAGCTGTCCTTTTTATTCTTGGATTTTTCCATGGCTTTAACTGATCCTCTAAATTTGTTATCGAGTTTTTCCACTTCCACAACTAATAATAAATGATGCAATATAAAAACATGCAGAATAAATTTGCAAAATTTATTAATATGCATAGTTTTTGCAGGCTAAATAATTCCACTTTTCTTAATGATTCTAATTGCACATTTGTCAAATCATTAAATGTTAGTGTGGAGCACACATAGCCCAGAACAAACATTGAGCACATCTGTGCATCTGCTAGCCAGGTGCACATACAGATGTCCTTTTCTCTCCTTCCTCACCATTCAGTTGAGCAACTGAGCTCGTATCCTTCATTTACTTCTGCACCCATCAATCTCCATTTAAACTAAGCTACCAGATTGTTAAGACACAGCACTGAATCTTTGATTAACTGAAAGCAAACCTTCATGCAGAAATTTCCTTGGAAATGCAAGTGCAGTCTACTATTATGCATGTAACAATTGTATGCAGAAGAACTATAGGCAACCTCAGGTTTCTCAGTGCTTCTTAAGTTTCACATAAAGTGAGCCACCCCAAGTTTCTGGCACAATAAAAAACAAGAGCTTAGAACATATGATCATACAGTAATTCTTGCATAATTAAAACACTGTGTATCTTTGCTTACCTATATAACACTATGGGGAAGAATGCAGATCAAATGTGCAGAACTCAGTCTCCCTCCCCACCTTGCATATGTGTGTATGTGCATATGCACACACACCATATACTGTATATTTGGAATTGTGCTCAGATGTATTGTTCCCATCATGTCAAAGCACTGTTTGTCAACTGCAGATTTGGAGTTAGATTCATAAATTGAATTAAGTTATTATTGAAATAACAAATCGTCAAATTCAATTTCATCTGAAGTCTTGGCACAAGCTTCCACTTAGATTAAAATGTTCCTCAATTAGTTCTACAAATGCAACACATTCTATTTTACTATCTGCTATTACTTAATTCAAAAACGTAACCAAGTCTATGGTTTACAAAGATAACTTCCTATTAACTCCATCCTTCTTAAAGCCCCCCAGAACTATAGCATCACTGAATACCTAAACAGCAAAAGAAAAAAACCAAGAATATAAATATGAAAACTTATTTCATGATTTCTAGCTTGCCCTTCCATTAAATTCAGTATTCACGTGAGTCACAAGGCTCTTTAAAATGCAAACAAGTTCACAAACAGAAGACAGGTCCAGTTCACACATTATATTAAAACATAGTTAAAAACAAACTATGGTTTAATGTGAACAAGCTGAAAAGTTATCACCCTGCTCCTCCGCACTCCTGCTGCTGCCAGGAAAGAAGAGTCTGGCTCATGGTTTGCTTCTCTCCAAAGATGGCTTACTGCTTGAGGTTTGTTTGGGGAAAACAAACCACAAGCCCAGATTCAGACATCATGGCAAGCCAGGCTCTGGCTTGTTTCTCAGAAGTGAGGGAGTAGGAGCAGGAGGCAGGGGAGGGCACATATTCCTTTTCAAAAAAAAATTCAAAAGTGACCAAATCACCCACCAGTCTTATCTCGTGATTACTTTCCACATCATCTACTCCTTTCTCCTATTCTACACATAAAGACACACTTGCCATGAGTTTGCATGTCATAGTAAGCCATAGTTAAACAAACCATGATCCCTAGCTTAGCATTATGTCCGAACTGGAGACTGTGGTTTGTTTCACTCCAACAAACCATGATTACTAAGCCAAGAACAAACCTCGGCTACAGATTTGGAATGAAACAAACCATGCCTCTAGCTTATTCAGTGGCCTGTTTTTTTTCATGCACTACCAAGGAAACACATGGCTTACCATGACATGTGAATGAGGCCAGTGTGGCTTGGTTCAGAAATCACACTTCCAACTAACAAACTATTATTTGGTGGTTGAGTCTGTCTGAAGGGCCCATACACTCCAATTTCCAGGAATGCAAATACCCCCTCCTGTCTCTGGTTACTATTACTATGTTTCAGTGTTACATTTGGCCTGGACTAACTATAATTACAGCACAGAAAACTCTGGTTGCCCTTTTGTTGAGATCTCAGAAACTGTGAGAAGACTAGCTTGAAATTTTGTAACTGCGATGATATGCTACATCTCATCTATTCATGCCATGTGATTGTGGCACGGCTGTGCACACAAATATCATGGGAATATACTGAATATACTATCAGGCAAGTTAATCAATTACATATGTTATAAACTATATAATTTATTTATTTGTTTTATCTTATTTAGATTTAGAAAGAATTATAAATGGCTTAATCAATTAACTCCCATCAGCCTTTCCCAACCAGTGTGCCTCCAGATGTTGTTGGACCACAACTCCCATCTTTTCTGACCACTGGCAATGCTGGCTGAGGCTGATGGGAGTTGTGGTCCAACAACATCTGGAGGCACACTGGTTGGGAAAGGCTGCCTGGTGAACATAATAAAACTGTAGATGAAACACAGCTAAATTACACAAAACTGTTGAGAAAGCAAATAAAATTAGGTCCCAGGCTATGGTCTGAAGGCACATGAAGCCATCACCTTGCTTAAGATAAGCAGGTCTGGGTCTGGTCAGTGCCTGAATGCGAGACCACCTGGGAACCACATTATGCCACGTTTGAGTTCTATGATGAAATAAGGTGGGGTATAAATGTAAGAAAGAAAGAAATGCTTAAAATTAATCATCATAGAATAGTAAAACGTTTAAAACAAACATAGGTAAGTAACCAAGTTTCTACTAAGCAATGGGGAGGTCTGGGAGTTGTATAAGACAATAAAGCCCCAGTCCTTCACCAGATGAAATGCTACTCCTCGCTCCTTACTACACTTCTAAGATTTCAACAGGCAATACAACCATGCTTTCAAGTCAACCTCTATAGCTGTAACAATTCAAAAACAATGACAGAAAGAGTCCTTTTCAGGCAAGGACAAGTGCACTAGGCTCACTGAGGCAGAGTGTGTGTGTGACGGGTCCAAGTCACAGGGACAGCACCAGCACTTGACATTTTTGGGCAGCTGTCAAGGCCTTGGCAAAGCCCCCTGCCACTGCTTACCCTTAACCTCCCCCCCACACACACACCATTTATTTGTTTCTGGTCTGACACTCTGAGCAGTGCCAAGCAGCTGGATCTAGCCACCCTGTTACAGGAGTGGCTCACCCAGTGGGAGCAGCGATGTAGGGGCTATGTAGGAACAGAGGCTGTGCAGGAACAGCAGAGGCACCACCCTGCACTCACCACTACCTTGCCCATCTCTTCCTAGTAAGCGGCAGCAATGCCCCACCAAGCGAGCCAATCTGGCACTGTTAATTTCCCAGAACACCTTCAATCTATGCTCTGGGACATTGTGGGAAATTAACACCTACCCACCACTGCTTGGAGCATTGCCACCATAGCCATGTCATTCCTCTAACCCCACCAGAGAGCATTTTGCCCAAAGCACTCTTAAACCTAGACCTGGCCTTGCCAAGTCACCCAGCAAATTTCATGGTTAAGTGGGAATTTGAACCTGGATTTCCCCTTTCCTATTCTGATGGAAACACCACACTGATTGTGTCATTAGTTGCCATGGCACTTTATGTACTTGCTTTTTTAGAATTTAGTTTTAAAGACTTTTATTTGGAGGAGAAAAATTTCTCATTGCTCAGCTAGTGCAGAGGACACATGCAGTATCTTCCAGATTTTTCAAAAAGGTCAAAAGCAAGCCCATCACCACTCAACCCAGAACCTTTGTTGACTAATAAAGATGTGGATGTGATACTGCACTCCTGTGGATTAAATGCCACTTGAACAGCTATTGAGAATTGGACAAAATGCAGTGGATGTCCCACCCCAACAGCATTATGATAATTGGCTGAGGAAAAGTATGGGAAAATGCACTAAATAGTATGGGGAAATGTTAAAATTAGCCTGTGTAAATGCATGACAAGGAACATGACAAAAAGCTGCTTAAATTTGCTATAGGTTGGACCTACTGAAATTAATGGACCTATGCTAGTCATGTCAATTAATCTAAATGGGTCTACTCTGACTATGAGTAACACTTGACACAACTCTGTGTATTTAAGTTTCCTGACAGGTTGGCTACCAATTTGAAAAGGAGTGTTTAAATTAGGCAAAGTTTTGCAAGTTGAAATAGTTTACCTTAGAAATGATTTTGAGTTTAGTTTAACATATGCCTTTTTAAAATAAATAAATATTAATCAGAGCTTGGAATATTACATTTGAAAAGTAATAAATTACAATTACTGTTATATGGCCCCCAAAAGTAATAAATTATTATTACAATTACAATTGCTCTGAAAGGAACTGAGTACTTTATCATTACTCAAAAGAAGTCACTACAATTACACTTAAGTTATTTATTAAAAATGGAGTGCCTACAAGGTTGTTGGCCTTGCCTGCTACACATCTAAGTAGCCTAAAACAGCATTTAAAATAAACACACACACACACAAACGCAAACATCTTGAAGCAGTGCTCTACAGACTTCAAATTTTGCACATGTAATCTTTCAAAATGTAGCAAAAATTTACCTTCCTAATGGGCACCTTGAATGCCATTACACCAGAGCTTGGAAAAGTTACTTTTTTGAACTACAACTCCCATCAGCCCAATCCAATGGCCACGCTGGCTGGGGCTGATGGGAGTTGTAGTTTAAAAAAGTAACTTTTCCAAGCTCTGCATTACACTCTGACCTCTTATATAAGTCCTCACCAAAAAGACTAGGGTGGTATTTTCAAGGGTGGCTGGAGTACTGCATGAGATTATTATATATCATTAGTAATGTCTTTTCTTATTATACAGGCACGAGAGTGGCTGTATAGTATAGCCAGCATGGATTATTCACATTCCACAATGTAAAATTGAAAATACCCCCCATGCCATTCTGATAATTCCCATAAACTCATTTCAAAACAAAACCTTACAAAACATATAGTCCTGAACTCAGAAATGCTTGCTTAACAACCCTCAATTTTCATGGCAATATACAAAACAGTCAGAGAGAATAGAGAGTTCAAAGTCTAAAAAGAGAGAAAAAACCACAGAGCCCTGTTGGACTTTTTCCAGTCAGAGTTCTCATAATCTGTTGAAATTCATTAAAAATCAACCATGTTTACAGAGTACCTGTAATCCTATTACTGACTTTGCCCCTTACTTTGATGTTCATCTTCTGCAGTTTAAAAGTTAAAAAAATGCCTGGCTGATTTTTAATAAATTTAATAAATTTTGCATTGAACTGAATGATAGTGTTGGGCATGCTCAGTAAGAACCAATTCTCAGTGTTCTAAAAGCCAGACTCACAGATCCTGGGCTTGCCTAATCAGGGGGCCACACCCATACCACACCTTTATTTCACTTTAGACAGTCATGGCTTTCCTTAGAGAATCCTGGGAAGTATAGTTTGTGAAGGGTGCTGAAAGGAGACTCCTATTCCAGTGGCAGAGCTCCAGTGGCCAGACTGGTTTAACAGTCAGCCACTCTGATTGAAGGTCTGTGAGGGGAACAGGGCATCTCCTAGCAACTCTCAGCACCCTTCACTAACTAGACTTCCCAGGATTCTTTGAGAGAAGCCATGACTGAGCAAAGTGAAATAAGGCTGGTGTGGATGTGGCCAGGGACAACCTTGGTTTAAATTTGGGTGGGAGGCTACATGTGCTTGCTGTAGAATAAAAAGGTGGGGAAAACACTGAAAAGCAATGATACTGTTCACAATGTTTTCCTTTTGGAAAGGAAGGGGGCTTTCCCTTTGCCCAGTGTCCACCCACCCAATCTCCTCCACTCCCCCAGGTCAGTGTTGGACTACAACCTGGGAGACCAGGGTTCGAATCCCCACACAGCCATGAAGCTCACTGGCTGACATTGGGCCAGTTACTGCCTCTCAGCCTCAGAGGAAGGCAATGGTAAAACCACCCCTGAATACTGCTTACCATGAAAACCCTATTCATAGGGTCGCCATAAGTGTGGATTGACTTGAAGGCAGTCCACTTCCATTTTCATACATGATTGCACAGAAATAAGTCCCAATGAACTCAAAAAGTATGCAAATGATCAAACCCACCCTCCCTTCTCCTCCCTCCTATCCCCTCCCTCTTGCTCCTTCCCTCGCCCTTCCTTTGCCCCTCCCTCCCCATCCCCATCCCCTTTCGATCCCCTTCTTCCCCTTCCCCCTCCTCCCCATGGTCAGTTTTACCTATGTTAAGCATGATTGCACAGGAGTAAATACCATTAAACTAAAGAAGCATGCAAATGATCAAACCTGCCCTCCTCTCCCCCTTCCTTTGCCTCCCTCCACTCCTTCCCCTTCCCCTCCCCCTCAGTAAGTTTTACCTATCCTAACCATGATTGCATAGGAGTAAATCCCATTGAACTCAATAAGCATGCAAATGATCAGACCCACCTTTCCCCTCCTTCCCCTCTCCTCTCCCTTCCTCCTCCTCTCCCCTCTTCCTTCTTCTGCCTCCCCTGCCCACTCTAGCCCTCCCTACCTCCCCCCGGTCAATTTTAACTATCCGAAGCATGATTGCACAGGAGTAAATCGCACTGAACTCAATAAACATGCAAATGATCAAACCTGTCCTTCTCTTCCCCTCCCCCTCCCGCCTGCTCCCATCCCCCTTCTCCCCTCTGCCCTTCCTCCCCTCCCTCTTTCTCTTCCTCCTTCCCTCCCCATCCCCTGTGGTCAGTTTCACCTATTCTAAGCATGATTGCAGGGGAGTAAATACCACTGAACTCAATAAGCATGCAAATGATCAATCCATTCTCAACAAACTTGCACAGGATCTCATTTCTTATCTCCCGGAATAAAAAGCAGAGAAATTCAATAATAGGCAAAAAACCTTGCGGTATAAGAATGTAACTATAGCCCACAGATATTTCTATCAAACTTTAAACAGAAGGGAAATTGGGCAGCTATAGTGAATGGACCAGGGGAGCAGGAGACCTGACCTCCTCTCTGAGATATTGTACTGCCCTACACATTTGTCAAAATGCAAACACCATTTGGGTTGGTCTTTCACAGTCCAATCCACTTCCTGTGTAGCTTGGAAGAATTTGGTAACATGTAGACCAAAGAGCCTTCTACAGAAGTGAGAGATAATTTAATAAAAATGCATAGGTTGCCCACCTAATTCGTGGACACGGGAAAGCCCACCTACAGCACCTCCATCTTATTATATTCAGCCATAGTTTCACCCAGCTCAGTATTTTCTTCAACAGATTAGCAGAAGTGTTCCAAGATCTCAAGCCCTGCTGCCCAAGATCATTTCAACATGAGATACCAGAGATAAGAACTGAGACCTACTGCAGAAAGCATATGTTCTACTCTGAGTCATAATCCCTCACCAACCTTTCAGTTAACAGCAAACCACACTAGCCAACTGCACCTCTGACAAGAGACAAGCAAGGTACAGGGACTGCAAGCAGCCTGCAAATGTTTCGGTGCATGCTTAAGATATCTTACACCTAAAAAATGTAATATATAAAGTAAGAATGCAACAAACACACTTGCAGACATGGGCATCATGCTTGCCAGAACTGTCGCAGGTTGAGTGATCTAGGCAGCCCAGGTTGGCATTTTCATGGTGTGTGAGATTTTATTTAAGTCATTCAGGCATTTTTATACTGCCCTTGATATATATTTATCTCAGGGAGGTTTATAATGCAATTTAAAATCCAAACAATCAAATACACAAAAGAATAATTAAAACCAATAGAACAACCCCGCAGTTGAACAGAGAACCAAATAACATAACAGAACGGAAAACTTAAATTTCCAGAGTTTCAAAGTAAAAATCACTAACATGCCCAAAAGAATAAAAATGTCTTAACCTGGCATCTAACAGATTATAGATTGGGCACCAGGCAGATTTCCTTGGGGAGAGTGTTCCTCAACTTGGGCACCACAGATTAAAAGGGCCTCTCCTTTGTTGCCACCTGCCTGGTTTTTGCTGGCAGTAGCACTCTGAGAAAAACCTCAGTGGAAAATCTTAGTATTTGAACAAGTTGATATGGGGAAAGATGGCCCTTAACCAGTATAACCTTAACCAGTCTAGGTCTCTCAAGACTGCCAAGATAGGTTCCCAATGATCCATCCCAGTTAAAGTCCTGGGTGATTATTTCTAATTAATTGCATCTTACAATCAGTCTTCAAGGACAGCCGGAAGTATAACATTACAGTAGCCTAAATGGGATGTTACCTGAACATGGGTAACCGCTGCCAGACTATTCCTCTCCAGGAAGTCACCGCTGACATTGACAGCCTAGGCTGGTAAAACACACACACCACAACACTCCATGTCACAGAGGACACCTGTGCCTCAAGTGACAAGGTTGAATTCCAAGGAGAGTCCTCAAGGTGAAAATCTGGTCTTTCAGAGGGCTCGAAAGACCATCCAAATCAGGTTGAAACCTTCTCCTCAGACCAGGGAACCATCTACCCAACAGTGCCTCCATCTTATCAGGATTGAGCAAAAAAATGCAGACTGACATTTAAATATACTGCAAAGGTACAATGCTCTTTAATACCTGATCGGTATATATATTTCATCACATGGGATATTAAAGCTCATCTGTTTTTTTTTGTTTTGTTTTTTAAAACTGATTAAGCACACAAAATCAAAAGTTCAAGCCCAAATTACCTGAAAGCACTGAGCAGACAAAACAAACTAGGCTAAACAGTCAAGAGGGAGCAACTTTGTGTTGGCATGCAAGGGTCGCAATGACCTAATCAGGCTTTAGCTCTATTTTCTCTGATTCTGTGGTATTCTATCCTGCCATAATATTTACAAGTACAACAAATTTTAAAAACTATGATTAGTTACTAGGGAGACAGGAATTGTTTAGTAAGAGTCAGCATCTAAATCATTCCCTCTCTTCTTATAGAAGAACATATTTATAAGATCCCACTTCTTACTAATAGCCTGTTTCTATAACAAGAAATTAATTTTGCCAACCAAAATCTCTGTTCAGGGAGGGACCATAGCCCAGCAGTAGACCACATGCATTGCGTGCAGATTCAATTTTTTAAATTTTTTTTAAAGGAACTCAAGAAGCAAAAAGATCTCTGACAGACACCCTGGAGGGCCACAGGCAATCACAGCAGACCAGGAATGAGGAACCTGTGGTCCTCCAGATGTTGTAAGAGTCCAACTCCCATCAGCCCAGACAACATAGCTAATGGTCAGAAATGATGGGGCTTGTAGCCCAGTAGTATATGGAGGGTCATAGATTCCCCATCACTACAGCAGACAGTACTGGATAGTTTCATATGTCCTTGTCCAAACCAAAACCAGCAGAAAAATGTTTTCTTCAGCTGCACTGTTAAAATGAGAAACAGAAGCTTATTTGATATATTACTGTACTATTGCATATAATTCTTTTTTTAAAAAACCCAAAGGTATAATACAATAACGTTCTTCTATTGATACAATTTATTGTTATTTTTTGCCATTCTGAACTTAATGTTTGAATAGCCTCCTGCATTGGTCCCCAGTAAGTAAGGTAACATTTTGTAATGAAGGGATAGCCAACTTGATGCCCGCCAGATGTTGTGGGACTATAACTCCTATTAGCCCCAGCCAACCATCAGGGATGATGGGGAGTTGTAATCCAGAAGCATCTGGACAGCATCACATTGGCTATTCCAGCAACTTGTGATATTTCATTTTGATTTTTGTATTTTATCTTGTTTTTGGATACCACCCTGGAATATTAGCTGAAGGTCACTATACAAATCTTTTAAATCATCAACATCATCTTGCTTCTGCAGTCAAATGTTAACAGGCCAATTATGGACTTTAAAACATCAGTGAATAAAATAGTTTTGGTGCCACATAGGGCTGGTGTGAAATAGGTTTGACAACATATGCTACAAAAATCGTATTCTGAACATCCTGGTCCCAGCTGAATTGTGCATTCATTAGAAGCTGTGCATGTGGAACTCTCTTTAAGCAGTAATTACAACCAGCTTTTCAATGGGGAATAAGGAACAGGTGGGAATAAATCCAGCTTCACCATTCCTAAAGAACTCTTTGGGTTAGGGTTGCCAGACTCAGGGCCTGAGGATGATTCTGTATCTTTAAGAGAAGAGAAAATCCAGCCAAGTGCAGGTTTCCTTGCGACACTATAATGGGAAAAACCACAAGGTGAAATTCTCCCTTCCCAGGAGTTGCACGCAACTTTAGGTGCACTTGCCTGGGAACTTTGGGTGCACTTGCAATAGCTGGATCAAGGAGAGCAACTTCATGCACAGCATCTGTTCACATGCATGGTTCCTGATCTGGCTAGGGATATGCATGCAGAAGCCATTTCTTCCCTACCTGGATTAAGGCAATTTGTTGTATCTCCAGGTTTATAAACTTTCACTCAGCTCCCAAAGCATGAAATGTCCAAAATTTGCAATTATGCTACTTAAGGGCTTCATTCCTAAAATAGCAGAGGCCATAAAAAGAAGAGCTAAGCCAAGGATGGAATATGGTTCCCTTTCAATGAGTCACAGTAAAAACCCCGTTGTTGAGTCTGGCATGTATTAAGCAGGGCCTGCTCCAGACATGCCTGGGCCCTTGGGCACCAGCTTGCCCCAGGCTCCGACACACACCTACCTGTCTCTTGCAGGGAACGAGCTTCTTCCACCCACCCGTTCACTGGCTCCATCTCTTTTGCAATGTCTTTTGCAGCTGCACAGGCTGCAACGTGTGTGCATCGCTGCCATCAACTAAAATGGCTGTGGAGGCTTCAGCCCCTTAGGGGAACCTTGGCCACCATCTTGGTTAATGGCAGTCCTGCGTGTGCAGCCCACACAACCACAAAAGACAGGAGAGATGGGTAGGTGGAGGCAGCGAACGGGTGGGCAGAAGAAGCTCCCACCCTGCGATCCATGGCAGTTACTCTGCTGCGAATCTCCCACCCTATTGAGAGGCCCCTCTGGGACCTCTGTGCCAGCAAGGGCCCAACCTGACTGCCCTTTGGTACTGGCCCTGGTTTTAAGTGATGAAATGGTTCTATATTCCCACATTTAATTTAAATATGAAAATTTGTCAAATATATGGGATGAAACAAGGATAGTGAATTGGACATTTTATTTAATTTAAAAACATTTCTTACTCTGCCTTTCTTCCCTATGACTGGAACTCAAAGCACCTTATTGTTGGAAGTGGGGCAACAGCAACTCCTGTTTTGTTCTTTTGTTTATGTTCCAGAAAGGAGACAGAGTTACGGGCCTCCAGATGACTAGGCTTGATTACATTTACCTGTGATGCTCTGACTGACTTCCTTCGGTCGCTAGACTGATATGTCTTAGGGAAGCTTATCTGCCCCTCCTCCTTCCGCCCTTTCCTCTCTTCTCCTCTTCGACTGCCTGAGAGAGAGGAAACACCTTTGTCTCTGCTCTCTCTCTCCTGAGCCATGAGGGCAACTCCCAAGCCTGGGTGTTGCACCTCCAACTTAGTTAGTTAGTTAGAACTAGGTATGCCTTTCTATCTACTATGTATTTCTATAAATAAAGTAGCTTTTCTCATTTTACTAAGTCTTAAGTCTCAGTGATCTGAGTGCAGGGTAAAAGCCTGCTTTCTTAGGTAAACACACACACTGGCACACACGCATTTCAGACAGCTGATGTTCTCTGATTAACAAATATACAAATTTACACACCACCACTTACGACAAATTACAGGGTTCACACACACACCTACACATAGTAGTTAAACTCAGCACACCAGATTTATGAACACATTATTAAAGTTCATTCCTCCAGGAACTCCTGCTTGACTCCCCCCCCCAATTAATGAAACACCCTCTCCATTTCCTGTCCTAAACCATTACGTAATACTTGCTTTGTTAACCAGCTTTGGACAATAACTTTTGAGATGGAAGTATTTAAATGAAAGTGCAGTTACTTGTTTTTATTTATTTATTTAAGACACTTCTATATCATTTAATCCTTCACATTTCTAAGCGGTGTACATAAACACAAGTCATAAAGAAAATGAAATAATTAAACAAAGTTATCATGAAATGCCAGCTGGAACAAGAAAGTCTTAGCCATACACCTGAAGTTCAACAAGGAGGGTGCCTGTCTAATCTCAGCTGGGAGGAAGTTCCACGGGCTTGGGCCCACTACACTGAATGCACGACTTTCTTATGGTATATATGGGGGATTTTAATGTACATATGTGTGTTCCACTCAGAAACTATGAATAACCAGAAAACCTGCATTGCAAATAGCTCCTGACCTTGATTTTATTTAGCAGCATCCCAAGTATATAAGGTTATTGTAATATTTGCAAGATTTGGAATGAACCACAAATACAGGTTAGAAGGAACAAACTTTACTTCACAGTGTGTTGAAGCATAACCAAGAGCTCTCTACTTTTGTTTTCCTACTGGTCCCACCACCAACTGATTCCCCCATACAATTACTTCTAATTCACTTGAGTTCCTACTCACATTACATCTCCCTTTTTTATTTTTAAGAAAAAGATAGAAACTACTGTCTATATCGAATTGTTTTCTGATCACTCTGCCTCTTGATGTAGTAACAGGTAACTCAGAGTCCAAAATCTTTTCTGGTATATCACTGGCACTTTGTGCTACAACTGTTCCACTTTTGTTGTCTTGAGACACTGATAGGTCTACCTCTGATGGAGGTGCAGTTGCAGTCTCAGTAGTCTCATCCATTTTTGGTTCACAACTTGGAGTGCTTTAAAGATCTCTTCTGTTCCTTCTGTAGACAGCTAAATCATCAGTCTGAACCAAATATGATCTTGGAGTCATGTTTTGTCCAGTCACTCTCGCTGGTTTCCACACTCCATCTTGCCGAACATTAACAGAATCACCAACCTGCAAAGGTGGTAAAGGCTTTGAACCTTTGTCAAAGTAAAGCTTCTGTTTTTCTTGTCTTCTCTTCCGATGTGTCTGTATGTCACCTTTTACCTGCTGAGGTAGTAACAACGGTGCTGAGGTAGGCAACCTGGTTCTTAAACGTCTCCCCATTAAAAGTTGTGCAGGTGAGACTGTATCTACTGTAGGCGTATTTCAGTAATCCAATAAACTAAGATAAGGACCTGTGTTATTCAGACTAGATTTCTTAAGAATCCTCTTTACTGTTTGGATCGCTCTTTCTGCCATTCCATTTGATTGAGGAAATAGTGGACTGGATGTCGTGTGAACAAAGTCCCAATCTTTGGCAAACATTTTAAAGTCTCTAGAGCAAAACTGAGGGCCATTATCACTGACAACCTCTTCAGGTATACTATGTCTTGCAAATATAGGTTTGCAGTGAAAAATTACTGATCTACTTGTAATGTCTTCAAGCAAACATATTTCCACATATTTTGAATAATAATCAACCAAAAGTAGATAGTCCTTTCTTTGAAATTCAAACAAGTCAATTTCTAGCTTCTGCCAAGGTCTTCTTGGAATTTCATGAGGTAACATTGGTTCTTTTTGGTTTTTATTTCTGAAGGTGTGACATGTGATACATGACAGTACCAATTCTTCAATTTGGGCATACATACCTGGCCAATATACAGCTTCTCGTGCCCACTTTTTACATAATTCAACACCCAGATGACTCTCATGTATATTATTCAATATCTCTTTCCTCAAATCTTGTGGTACTACTATTCTGTCACTTTTAAAAATGAGTCCATCATGAACACTTAATTCCTCTCTGTAATTCCAATAAACACGTATACACTCTGGCCTCTTCTATCTGGCCTCCCCTGCAAAATGGCATTTTTCAGGATTTGCAAAATGCTATCCTTTTCAGTAGCCACCTGAAATTCTTTCAGTTTTGATTTGGACATTGGTAAATAAGATAACATGAGGTTAACAGCAACCTCAGCTTCTTCAGAACTTATTCCTTCACCCATTCAAGATATGCCCTGCACAGGGTATCAGCAATTATTAATTCTTTGCCTGGTCTATAGTGCACTTGTAATTGATATTTCTGCAGTGTTAACTGCCATCTTTGGATTCTTGGAGGTGCAGTATGCAAAGGTTTTCTGAAAATTGCCTCCAATGGTTTGTGGTCTGTTTCCACAGTCACTTTTTTGCCATAGAGAAATTGATGGAATCTTGTGCATCCAAACACTATTGCCAACATTTCCTTTTCTATTTGAGCATAGTTCTGTTGGGCCGCAGTCATTGCTTTAGAAGCCTATGCAACAGGTGCACCTCTTTGCAACAGTACAGCACCTAAGTCTGTAGAACTAGCGTCCACTGACAGTTACAGGTTCTTTCACATTATAATATTTCAAAACAGGAGTTTTTGTTAATAGTTCTTTCAACTGTGTGAATGCTGTTTCATGAACTGACATCCAGCAAAATTCAACATCTTGGGCCAACAGCTGCCTTAAAGGCGTTGTTACTGTTGCCAAATTTGGGATAAACTTTGCTAGGTAAGTCACTATTCCTAGAAATCTTTGAAGATCAGCTTTGTTGCTTGGACTGGGCATATCAGTGATGGCCTCTATTTTAGATGAATCAGGTTTTAGTCCTTCTTTGGTTAAGATGTGTCCTAGATATTTTATTTCAGTCATGGCAAATTTGCATTTCACTTTGTTCAATTTCAGATTCCTCTCTCGGCACCTGTCCAGAACTCTCTTCAGTCTCTCATTATGTTCCTGTTTGGTCTTCCCCCACACCAGGATATCATCTATGTAGCATGTGACCCCATCAGTACCCTCAAATGTCTGTTGGATCATCCTCTGATAGACCTCAGGAGCTGAAGAGATACCAAATGGCATTCTTGTAAATCGGTACCTGCCAAAAGGTGTATTAAATGTACATAGACTGGAACTGTTGCCATCTTGCTGAATTTGCCAGAATCCACTACTGGCATCAAGAACAGTAAACAATTCTGCTTCTGCTAGCTTACTGGTAATTTCTTCTACAATAGGCAATTGAAAATGTTCTCTTAAAATTGCTCTGTTCATATGTCTTGGATCTAAACATATTCTTATCTGGTCCCGACCAGGCTTGTCACAACCACAATTGAATTCACCCACTCTGTAGGTTCTTCTACCTTAACTATGACTTTAAATTGCTCCATACGAGTCAGTTCCTTTTGGACTTTATCCCTTAGTGCCACTGGAACCTTCCAAGGTGCATGAATTACAGGTGGAACCTGTGGGTTGATTTTGATGGCGTATTTCTCTGGTAAGCAACCTAAGCCTTCAAATACATCTTTGTATTCAACTGCAACATCCCATTGATCTACTGGAGCTCTTTTCATTAAATTAACTCTTTGCACCAAATATAAATTAGTCACAGCCCGGAGACCGAGTACAGCTTGTGCATCAAAGTCTACTATGTGAAATTCCAACTCAGCTCTTTGATCTTTATATTTGCAATCCAGGTTACATTTGCCAGACACATGTAGTCTTTCTCCAGAGTAGGTTATTAATCTGGCATTTGAATGCTGCAGTGGTTCAGCTTGCAAGGCTTGTGCTCCTGTGTCAATCTTAAAGGTCACATACTTGTGACCATTTATGAAAAGATCCACACACCATTCATCTTCCAGAGCTGTAGAATTCAATGTGCCAATGAAGAAATCATGAACATTTTTAGTTGTATCTGCTACTGAGAACATTTGTCTGCCTTGAAGTTTTCTATCTCTAGTTTTACACAATTTAGCAAAATGATTAAGTTTGCCATATCTTCTGCATTCCTTCCCATATGCAGGACAAGCATTTATGTCATGATGACTGATACCACACTTGTAGCAGGCCTTTGCTGCTACTACAGGCCTCTGTGGCATTTCCTTTTCTTGGGGGCTGGTAGTAGTGCCAGGGCTCCATTTGCTTTGAGGCTGGCTTACTTTTGGCTTTTCAAAGGTATGTTTGCCCTGTAAGGCATCCATTTGTTTTTCTGTTGCCCCAAAATCTTTCATCTGTTTTTCAGTCACTTCTTCTGCCCTGCATATATTCACTGCACACTGAAGGATTAAATCACTCTCTCTCAGTAACTTGGCTCTCAATCTGTCTTTCTGAATGCCACACACTATGTGATCCTTAATAAGAGAATCACACAGCTCCCCAAATTCACAGGTCTGAGCCAAAAGCTTCAAATCAGTCACATATTGGTCTACACTTTCTCCTTCACTCTGTATTCTGGTGAAGAACCTGTGCCTTTCATAAGTAACATTTCTTCTGAGCACACAATATGTTTCAAATTTATTCATCAAAACTTGAATTTTATATTTATCTGCATCATCATTAAACTGGAAAGTATTAAATACCTCTCTTGCTTCTTCACCTGCCACATGCAGAAATAATGCTGGCTGGAGTCTCTCATCTTTCTTATTTATTAATTTTATTTATTTTATTTAATTTATATACCGTCCTAAGCCCAAGGGCTATCTGGGCGGTGTACATAAAATAAAACAGTCAGGAATATATAAATACAATAATACAATAAAATCAAGCCAACAAAGGTAAACAAAAATAATCAAACAGCAGCAAAATACAATAATACATATAATAAAACGCATTAAAATGCCTGGGAATATAAAAAGGTTTTCACCTGGCGCCGAAAAGATAGCAGCGTCGGCGCCAGGCGCACCTCATCGGGGAGGCTATTCCACAATTCGGGGGCCACAACCGAAAAGGCCCTATTTCTAGTCACCACCCTCCGAGCTTCTCGATGGGATGGTACTCGGAGGAGGGCCTTAGATGTTGAGCGCAGTGTACGGGTAGTTTCATATTGGGAGAGGCGCTCCACCAGGTATTGCGGTCCCATGCCGTGTAAGGCTTTATAGGTCAAAACCAGCACTTTGAATTTAGCCCAGAAACAAATAGGAAGCCAGTGCAGACGAGCCAGAACAGGTGTAATATGAGCGGACCTTCTGGTCCGCGTCAACAATCTGGCCGCTGCATTCTGGACTAACTGTAGTTTCCGAACTGTCTTCAAGGGCAGCCCAACGTAGAGCGCATTGCAGTAGTCCAATCTAGAAGTTACCAGAGCATGAACGACTGAGGCGAGGTCGTCACTGTCCAGATAGGGACGTAGCTGGGCTACCAATCGGAGATGGTAGAAAGCATTCCTTGCCACTGAGGCTACCTGAGCCTCAAGAGACAAGGAAGAGTCTATAAGAACTCCCAGGCTACGAACCTGTTCTTTCAAGAGGAGTGTAACCCCATCCAGAACAGGGTGAACATCCACCATCTGGGCAGAGAAGGCACTCACTAACAGCGTCTCTGTCTTGTCTGGATTAAGCTTCAGTCTGTTAGCTCCCATCCAATCCATTATCGCGGCCAGGCAACGGTTTAGTACGTTAACAGCCTCACCTGAAGAAGATGAAAAGGAGAAATAGAGTTGCGTGTCATCAGCGTACTGGTGACAACGCACTCCAAAACTCCTGATGACTGCGCCCAGCGGCTTCATGTAGATGTTGAAAAGCATGGGGGACAGAACCGATCCCTGCGGGACTCCACAATGGAGAGTCCAGGGTATCGAGCAATGTTCCCCAAGCACTACCTTGTGGTGGCGACCCACCAAGTAGGAGCGGAGCCACTGCCAAGCAGTACCCCCAACTCCCAACTCCGTGAGTCTTCCCAGAAGGATACCATGGTCGATGGTATCAAAAGCAGCTGAGAGATCAAGGAGAATCAACAGGGTCACACTCCCTCTGTCCCTCTCCCGACAAAGGTCATCATACAGGGCGACCAAGGCTGTTTCGGTACCAAACTCAGGCCTAAAACCGGATTGAAATGGATCGAGATAATCAGTGTCATCCAAGAGCCCCTGGAGCTGGCCAGCCACCACCCGCTCCAGAACCTTGCCCAGGAACGGAACATTCGCCACAGGTCTATAGTTGTTCAAGTTATCTGGGTCCAAGGAGGGTTTCTTCAGGAGCGGTCTCACTACCGCCGTTTTTAGGCAGTCAGGGACCACTCCCTCTAGCAAAGAGGCATTGATTACCTCCTTGGCCCAGTCGGCGGTTCCGGTCCTACCAGCTTTCACCAGCCAAGAGGGGCAAGGATCCAGCACCGACGTGGTCGCCCGCACCAGTCCACTTGCAATGCAGTACAATTCAAACCCTTGCTTCCATCTTATCCAGTTCTCTGCTGCATTTCCTTTAAACACCAACGTTCCTGGAGGCTTTAGCTGGTCCATTTTTCACTGCCTTATGTTTTTTAGGTAGTCTTCTGACACCATGTAATATTTGCAAGATTTGGAATGAACAACAAATACAGGTTAGAAGGAACAAACTTTACTTCACAGTGTGTTGCAGCATAACCAAGAGCTCTGTACTTTCGTTTTCCTACTGGTCCCACCACCAACTGATTCCCCCATACAATTACTTCTAATTCACTTGAGTTCCTACTCACATTACAGTTATCTTCCCCAGTTCCTTTCGTAGATGTCCATGGGGAATTAGCCAAAGGATGCTCATCCTCTGAGTCCAATTCCACCCTCTCCCAAAAGGGCACTTAGAGAAGATAATTACTTCTTCCACCATTGAAAGAAGCCTTATTTCCACCATTACTTCAGTGGTAAATTCCATACACATCCCTTTGGCAGCAAGGGGAGACTAGCCACCCCTCATGAATTATTTGCAGCAAATTGTCTCTTCACAATGCTAAATTGGTTTCTATGCAAGAATATATAGGGTGATATCCAACTAAGTCATACTCAGAGTAGGCCCATTGAAATCCAAGGACTTAACTGCATTGATTTCAATTGGAATCCTCTGAGCATAACTTAGTTGGCTCTCCCCCATTCTCTCTATATGAAAAAGTATATTACAAAGCCCAGACTGGTCATAATGCTCACCAAACTGTACTAGGATGGATTTTAATGGCCTAAATAATCTAAGAAATATTTTATTTTTAAAAATTCTATCCTACCTTTCCACTTAGGAGCTTAGGCCATCCCACAAAACAAGTATCTTTTTAAAAATAAAAAATCAGCAATAGTTTAAATGAACTTGCAAATAAAGCAAAAGTTAAAAATTTAAAATCAAGAGTAGCGTTATCATAAAACGAAAAGCAGAAAGCATTAATAAAATGCAGATGATAAAAAAGCTCAAGAGGACATGTCACACTTGACTAGTTTCTAAAAACTAGTTAATTTATCCAGGGAGAGGAATTTCCGCAGCTGGGGCCCCACCACAAAGAAGGCCATGTCTCCCATTGCCACCCACCTAACCTCAAAAGGCAGAGGAATGTGACAGCAGAGGAAACTTCATTAGCAGGCTGGTTTATTTGGGAGAAGACTGTCCTTTAGATACCCTGAAGGGCACTTCTACAGACAAATCCAAACATCGGTGCTGGGTTTTTTCATTTTTTAAAATAGAAGTCACTCTAAGGCAGGTATGGGCATGCTCAAGGCGTGTAGGATCTACTTTTATTTTCTTACATGATGCTATAATCCACTAACACTAATCTTTTGCTAGCCTTTGACAATTAGTGTGCTTTGTTTTGTGAGACCCACCTCTTTGGTTGAATTTATACTGTCCCATTTGGAACTGTTTTACTTGTTTTATAATTTTAATTATTTTAACTGTCTTTATAATTGCTGAACCTGTTCCAGAAATGTATGGTGAAATCTGGACAAGAAATCTTATAAACAAGAAATCTTATAAACAAACAGGAGCCAGAGCGCACTTCAGATTAAGAACAGAGCACATTATCAGCCTAAGAATTTATTTTCAGTACCAGAATGAACTCACAGTCCTTACACACACAAAATATACTCCTGGCTTTCTCTCAAGCTTTCTTCATTTGAGCAGTCTAATTGTTAAAAAACTAGGAGTAAGAACCCCTTGTGGATGGACAGTACTACAAATCAACCAGAGTTCTATCAGATTTATCTTCTGTCCGTCCATACAATAAGGGATATATTTAATTTTGCATCCATGTATACAGTGTCTCTAGCTCAGTGGTAGCGCACATGCTTTACAAAGGTCCCAGGTTCAATCACTGGCATCTCTAGTTAAAAGGATCAGGTAGCAGGTGATGGAACAGACCTCTATCTGACTGAGACCTGGAGAGTACACAATACTCAACCAGATGATCAAATAATCCTATCTGGTGGAAGTGTACTTCCCTGTTACATCAGTTACATCTTTGAAATATATTCTTCTCAATTTTTTTTATTTTTTAAAAGTATATATATTCAAAGAAATAATTTTGAGTATACTGAATTATCCAGATTTTCATGATACCGTTGAAGATTGTTAAGACAGACTTTGATCCTCATGTTTGTGCTATTTTATCTGTCTGAATATCACACATGAAGTTTACAAAATTTGTGTGAATGTTTAAATAACTGAATGTAGGTAAATAACTAAGGCTGCAGTCCTAAACTCACTATCTAGGATGCAAATTCCACTGAATTTAGTGCAACATACTTCTAAGTAAACATGCACAGAATTGCACTATAAAGAACTACGCATCAAGTGATTTACAAATGAAGTCAGATGTGTTCCTAATCCATTTAGCAGAGTACAACAAAGTGATTTTAAAAAGCCAACCATTTTCAAACTCTTTCATTAATATGCTGGGGATTTAATCAGCTAACTCCCATGAACCTTTCAATGAGGCTATTGCAGTCCTTTTCTTACAGTCCCCCTTCCTTTGCATATCACTAGAACACAGAAACAGATTAAAATATATCCCTTTAAATTCTAAAATAATTCCTGTTTTTTGCCTCTCTGCACTATATTTTCCAATTATTAATCAAGTTAATGTTCTCATTAAAAACTTTCATGTTAGTAAAACATAACCAATGAAGAAGCTTAATCATATTAAGTGAAAAGAACATAAAAGTGGGTTTAGAGAGAAAAATAGTGAGCACACACATACACCACCACCCCAGTTTCTCATCTGGCCTTCCCATCATCACTTGAAGAATTGTTTTCTAGTTACATCATCAGGAAATAAAATGCAGAATGAAAAAAGAGCGGTTGGTGTTCATACTTCTCTCAAAGGATTCAGACAAGGCTTGTCTTTTTTTGTTTTGTAAAGGGGGTGGGGAACATATAATCCAATTCTCCAAATCAAACCAAGATGAAAATAATAGACTGCAACAACTAGTTAATTGCTCTACTATTATTAGCAGAGAGAAGGAACTGCTCTAACCTAACTCTTCCATACATTAATTTTGGCCACAAGCTGATCAGACAAATGAAATGTTTCACGCAGTCCAGAGTGTTTGCTGGAGTCAGAACACATTAATAAGCTTTTTTAAAGTTCTGGCTGTCATTGAAGTACACTACAGACACAACGAGTCTGCACAACACAGAATTCCTTATATGGTATTGCCATGACGTAATGCTCCATAGGCTTGGGGCATGCAGAGAGTCTTTCTCTCATTGTTTGGTGTAACTGCTGGAATGCTCACATCCCCGATGCCTATGAGAATCAAAATCCCAGCACTAGCTAACATGGGGACTCTGCAGTTCATTCACTAAAGAAGGTAAGAGGGAGGTTGTGGGATGAAGGGGTTTTTTTTGCAACCAATAGGCATTTTGCTTTGAAGTTAACTTGGTTCACTTTAAAAGATCCACAGTACGGATTATTTCATTTGCATAACACAGGGTTTTGCAGCTAATGAGATCTAGCATCAGCTACAGGAAACAACTACCAAACAGTTTTAATGTTCTCCGTTTACAGCATAAGGGGTTCTTTCCACAGCCAAAGATGAGGCTGTAACACTGAGAAAAGGGGAAACCTATGAATTACACAGAGTTTCCAAGTGTGTGCTGGACAGAGTCATAACAGCATTTAAAATTGTGGAAAAGGGCCCAACAACGTTGTAATGCTCCGGATGAAAAGTTTTAGCAATTATTTTTATAATGTATGTGATACACTAAAAGGCATGCAGAAATATGTACATACTAGAGTTTATTGTACTTTTAAACAGTTTGACAAGATGCAAATTGTACTCAAGGAGATGCTGCATTAGAAAATGCAGTTATTCATACAAATGCTTCAGTTCTATTCCAAAGTTCCTTTTTGTGGTTTAACTGCACATGTTCATTTGGAAGAGGAAAGAGCCTAGTTTAAGATCTTTTTAGTACTAACTTTGAAGAAAATAATGCTGTTTTAGAAATGGAAGGTTTTTCTCCCTACAAATCACATTTCTGCCAGGTGC
This sequence comes from Rhineura floridana, assembly GCF_030035675.1. Taxonomy (NCBI): domain Eukaryota; kingdom Metazoa; phylum Chordata; class Lepidosauria; order Squamata; family Rhineuridae; genus Rhineura; species Rhineura floridana. The sequence continues at coordinate 139,693,407 of NC_084484.1, read as the reverse complement.
TAATTGGTTCAGTCTTACCTGGCATTATGGTCACTCCACATTTCTCAAGCACAGAACAGTGCAGAACTGAATCTTAAAATAGTGGTTTGTACCACATTATCATGTTGCATATCAGCAATATTTGCCAAATTAAATAGTAAAGTCAACTGAATTTGACATTTGAATGCCGATTATGGGAGAAAAAACATTTGAAGGCTACATTCCAACATGTACACATAAATATGCACTATTATGTGCATGTGTCATTCTTTATTCATCAGGTGTATCTTTCCCATCTGTAGGATAATTTATAAAAAGCAAACTTGCTCTTCCTATATATATTAGTAAAAGCTAGTGTTTTAAACTGCCTCTAAAGGAGAACTAGAACCATGTAATATTAACTTCTTTTTAAAGTACTGAGTATTATGGAAAGTGACAGCTAGCTTGGCCGATTTGTTTGAGATATACTCACAATATATAGCAAGTGCGCATCATCATGTATTTGTATAATTGACTGATACTTGAGAACTTTGGGTTTTGTTTTAAATAGCAGTGTAGATACACTACAATGTGGGGGAAGGATATGATTCACAGGAACTTTCCCAAATGTTCTAAAATCTGTCAGTCTGAAATTTTCAGTCACTATTAATTTACCTACATCTAGTAAAATAGACTTCAAATGTAAAACAATAATTTCTTGGCTTTTAGAACAAAACTGTTCTAATATGGAAGAGAAAATCCTAGTTCCTTTGGTGCTTTCAGACTGTCTCGCTAAAGGCTCAACAGCAGCAGCTCACTATATTGATTTACAAAGTGAAAGAAATCAACTGAAAAACTTGATTTTTTTTTAACAGTAAATTATTTTTAGGAGAGGCTTCTTTCCACTTGATCACCACTGTTCAGTTGCACCTGCCGAACAACCAAAGACGTTATTGTAATCCAAGTCTCGTATGACTCACTGCTGTTTTATAAAATGTATCTGCCATTTATTTAGAAACATTTCATTGTGGAGAAAAGGCATACCATGAGCCAAGGATTATCAGAAATTAAATTACAATAAACTACAAGAGTCTGATGAAGGCAGAATTCAAAACCTAAATTAGTTGTCTGAAAATGATGTATAAGCAAACAGAAAATGTTTTTCAAATAAACCTTTTAGTAGAAATGGAAAGGTTCTTCCAATAAGCAGAGGCTTTTGAAACGATGAGAGGAGGGAAATAATTACTATTTAACATTCATATTGTTCTGTCAATGTTTAAGAAACTGCACCTAACCTGATGAGCTACCTTATCAAAGCATTTAGATTTCCATAGTTATTTAATTGTATGGATAAAAACCGTTAATTCAGACACAAAGATCAATATGGTTCACATTTACCTCCAACATAATAGTAACTTTTAAGATTTTCACCCACTAATCTAATTTCAAAACTACTATCAATACTTTATTGTTATTACCCTCATTTTTATTTTCATATGATCCTTGGTAATCAATAAACTGCGTTAGGACATAGTAAAGAGACTGGCCAAAGCTAAACCCTTTAAAGACTGATTTCTGTGAAAAAAATTAAGCACATTCTTAACTCTGCAGAAGAGTTAATTGGACCTTTAACTCTGGCTTATCATGCCCATCTGTTTATAAACAATACATGTGAAAACTCAATTGTTCTAATTGTTCTTATTAGATATAGTACATTTCATTCATTCTAATATGTCTTACTGCCCATCTATATTAGTTTTGCAACTGTCTGTGGCTTAGTGATAACCTTGTCAATGGGAGTTACGTTTACAGATGCAGCAGTATATTGAAGGAATCAAGGGAAACTAGGAGGGTTATAGCCTTGAACGGTAATGGTGCAGCATTATTGACATTGCTGTGGCCAGTATAACTAGTGGCCCATGAGAAGAGCAACTACTTTTCTTCATCAGTGTTATCTATGCTATTGTGTGTTTACCTTCTGATTATCAGAATGTCCTTATGAGCTTATAAATGGCAATAGGGAACCAACCAGTTTCATCCTCAAAAGCTATTTTTCTCATAACATATACCTTCTCAAAATTATTTGATACATAACATTTAAAGCATACTGTGGTAACAGAGCAGCCTCTTATACAGATGTAGTCTCACTAAAGTAGCTATTGATTTTCCCCATCAGTTGTAGCCATTCTTCCAGTTTTTCAAGCTGTTGCAAAGCAGCTACTCAGAAGGCTTTACTCCCAGCAAAGTGTGTACAGGATTGCAGTTTTAATTCTTAATTACATTTCATTTATATGAAGATCAAAATGGTTCGTAATAGGAAGAATCCACTTTTTAACTAGGACTAATTTTATCAACATACATATGTCCAATAATATATTTAAGGGAATTTAACACTTATATAGTGCTGCCTGAAGCATGAATCAGTGTGAAGTATGTCTCCATATAATTTACTCAACAGACAGTTCTTCACAAGCAACTATCCATTAGATTCTAGTTTTAAAATGACAGAACTTTTGTTGTTGTTGTTGTTGTTATGTGCCTTCAAGCTCCTCTGATCATTAGAACCTTAACTGGAATAGAAGTGCTTATACACATAACTTGTCACAGCATGTTTCATTCTCAAAAGGTCAAACAAGGTCACTGTTGGTTTTTGAGGATCTGAACAAGAAAGAATATTAAACAAAAACCTTCCAGTTGAGAAGGCAACATAAAATCCCCAAAAGCCACATCACTGTGCCCTTCTAACACAAACATAGGGGCCAGAGGGCGAGGGGAGGAGAGTGTTTAATTCCAGACAGAATAGCCCGTTTGAGATGTTATGCCCCTCACACAGTGTGGGGACACCCTCACTAGCCCCACCCTATCTTCTGTGTCGCCATGACCATCCCTGCCACCCTCATGTTGGATGGCAAGCTTCTGCAGCAAGGAACCTCCTATAGCCATGCAGGCTCCTCACGTTATTTAGAAACCTGCATGATCAGGGTTTTTTAAATTATGTTAGAAGGCTACATGACTAGAGAGGGCAACAGGACTGGTCAGAGGGAGTGGAGCCAGCATGCTTGTTCCCCTTCTCCTTCACATAATTGTAGGGAGAATTTGACCAGCCAAATAGAACTATAGATAACTAAATTTCCACCACCCTGCTCCATCCACACGCTGCTCAGCTGAAAGGAGCACAGTGCAAGGGGAAGGGGGAAATCAGGTAAAAATAATATTTTGGGTATAAACAAGCTCATTTACCTTCTCACACTAGCTCTTAAATTTCAGCCTTTAATCCTTCTCAGAAAAAGAAAGTAACATATTTTAAGTGGACCTGAACAGGAAAAACAAAAACAAAAGTATGTACACTTATAACAGTGTGTTTAGTAAAACATCCATGAATAATGTTAACTGTCACTGCCACATACAACAGATGCTGCCTCACAGTGAAAATGGTAATGATTGTGTAGTGCTCTTGATTCTTTAAAAAAAAAATGCTTGTAGACATCATTGACTTATAACAGAATTGTTTAGGTATTATCATAATTCCCAATGGTCTCAGATTGCTAACTCAAAATCCTAAAGATTCAGTGGTAACTATTGCTATTTACACTTTCTAGGCTTGCTCCTGCTTTAGATCTACTCTATGCCATAACTATTCATGTCATTTAACAGCCATTTCAGCACCAATAATGTTTATATACCTATATTCATTAATTAACATTAATTAAATAATTCATTAATTAACATTAATTAAATAATTAACAGGATGCATCATCAAAATTAGGTTCTTCTTTCTTCAACATTTCAGCTCTTGTAAATTAACGGGATAAAGGCTTGGTCAAAGAATTAATGTGCTCCTGCCTTTATAAGATGACTTACATGCATACACAATCACTGCTAATCGAGGTCTTACTTCTGTGTGGTAGAACTATTTTGTACACGTTCATGCAACAGCTATATGCATTATTCCATCTGTAATCTGAATACCACTTCAAAAAAGTACTAAAAAAGCTTTACTCTTGCATTAAACAAAGGATGCTTCATAGTATGGCCTCCACATGTCCGATAACAAACACAATTTGAAGGGGAGTCAAGTATTTGCATCCATGCTGCACACATGCACTTGGGAGCCACACCTAGCCAAGATTTCCTTCTAAGAATGTGTTCCCCATGTATTGGCTGCAGATACATGCTTTGCCTTCAGACATTATATTATTTACTATGGCAGTAGACTTGTAACACCTCTTACTTATTTTATTTATTACGTTTATACCTTGGGCTTTCCTCCATAGAGCTCTAGGTGGCATACATGATCTCTCCCCCGTCACACAATTTATTCCTCACAACAACCCAGTGAGGCAAGTTAAATTTAGAAGTCATAAATTTATGACTGAGCAGAATTCTCACCTAGGATCTCCCAAGTTGTAATCTAATCGTTTAACCACTACACCATACTCTCTCTCCAGTATGCACTTGTAGTATGTGATATGGCCCTCCAGTACAGAGTTAAGTAATTTCAAACTGATTAGTATAAAAAACAGCAGATCTTTGTGTGTGCGTATATGTGGGGGTGGGGGTAATGTAAATATTAGAGAAAAGGAAAGGAAAGAATGAGTCCCAGCCACCACAATGGTCAGTCACCTACTGCAGACTCCTTGCTTGAAGCATTATTACTGCTAAATCACTGTGATTTATATGTTCTTCATGTCAAAGCCTGAGCATGTGTCTGTGTATGCATGTACATACTGAAGTAAAATAAAATGTTAAAAACTCTAATACCATAAAATAAATTGAACCAGGTTGTCAGTCTTATCAACAATGCCTTAAATGGGATCACCAAACAACTATTTATAACAAGGTTAAGATGGATAATCTAGCTGTCATTTTCCAATTCCAAACTATTTCAGTAAAAGTCTTGATTCATGTATATTTGTGGCATGTTTGCCACTTCTGAGTGGTCAGAATCCCAGTCCACATAGTATTTGTATTCAGGAGCACTGTGGGTCAGGTCAGGTGAATGGACAAGGTCTCAACTACACCGAAGTGGCAAATAATTTTTTAAAATGTATCCTAAGCACTTCTTTTCACTCCATTCATGGGAACATTCATCAACCAACATTAAACAAAAACAAAACACATCCCATCTTATTCAAGTCGCCGATCTTCTATCCTGTCCTCCCCAATATTCCTCATATCTCCAAATTTCTTAGCCAATTACATGTTCAGCCATGTATCAATTAAAGCATTCACCTTCTGCTCTCACTCCTCAACAGTACTGCCCACCAATACAATAATTTTCCAGCAGCCTGGGAATGAGCTTTTAGGATAAAGGAGAGGAGACAAATTTAATAATTAGTATGATAGAAAAGTTTCTAAAGTGCTGAAATCAAACGTTGGAAATTACACCACCGCACATACATATGTACAGGACCTGAAGAAATTATAATTCCTGATGAATGAGTAGTTATTTAAGTAGGAAAACCAAATAGATTACACGCAGTGGTCTCTTTCCTGACCCATTCCAGTGGTTAAAATATTTTGATAGTTATCTAAATCTAAATATTTTAAATTATGCAAGGGAATTGCATCTCCATCTAACATATTTTCCTTTGTCATCTGTTTTCACTGTGATTTTCCAGGATATCTGTAGTATGTTATACCTCAGGCTAGCTAAGATGCTTGAGATTTGAATCAAACTTCTTACTGTCTGTTCACTGTTGCAAGCTTCAGTATGGTAGAGGTACTCATTCATTCTCTAAATACTATATTGGTTTTCATGTTCAAATTTAAGCTTCTACATAACTATCTTGTGAGGGCTGTTACAACTTTTGAAGGGAGCTGGGCTCTTAGTTATTACCATGCATCCGGTATCTTTAGCAGCCCAGAACTTACTGGCACCTAATGCAATTTCTAGCTTGCACACAGCAGATGTCTTTTGATACAGAAAAACCAATGTTCCATTTCCATGAATAACCCATCACATTAACACTGCCAAGCTTAATTACATTATGCAGGACATAGTAGGTATACAGATTGTGCTTGTTCACATTCTATCAAGAGCAGATCGTACTTCCTCTTCTTACACTGATTTAGTGCATGAACACATGAAATGAAGGCTGCTGGTAGATGTGCAGGCTCAGATGCAGAGACAGTACATGCATCTTCCCATTTAGAATCTATATTTGTTCTAAGTAAGTATGCATCTTGCTTGTGCTTCTTCTCTGGGACCATCTATTAAAATATGTTACATTTCAGAAACTCTTAGTACACCATTTTAATAAACCCCCTTCCCCACCCACCCCTTGTCACACCCTTCTCCACATGTAACCAGTGACTCTTTCCTACAGCAGCTCTTTCCTACTTTGCCTCAACTTTGGTTCCCTCTTGAGGCAGGATATGCTTTACGGATAAGCCCTCTTTCTGCGGATATAGAATGACCAAACCCACTCTATGGATTATTTATTGAAATTCCTACCACAGACTACTCTGTTGCCAACCACTGTAATACTATTGCTGCTCTCCTTCAACTCCTTACCAGCTGACAGGAAATTTAGGCATGAGTGTTGATCAATCCAGCTCCCAGAGAGAGGGGGAAAGACAAATGAATGAAATGTAATAAATAATACAAACCCAGTGCAACAGGAAACAAGAGAAGAAGAAAGAAGCAAAGTCAATGAAGCATGGGCAAGGTGAGAATATGGGGAGTTATCTTGTAGGAAAGTAAGCAGGGAGCAAGAAAGACACTTTCAAAGTTGATGACAGGAAATAGAGTGGGAATAAGTACACTTGTCATGTTGGAAGGGTTGGAGTATCCTGTGATAAGGTAGAATGGGCGTAGAAGGGAGATAAAGATGAATCAGTAGAAAGAAATTGGCAGAGTTACTTCAGCTTTACCAGTGCCACCTCAGTGTCTGAAACTAGGTCACATGCCCATTAGACAGAGAACCAAGGTGATCACACTTTACTCCTTTTCCCCCCCTATATATTGAATGTTAAAATTGTCTCAGAGTACACCCAGTTCCTGAAAATGTTCTGGGAAAAATGACATTTATGACCAGTCAGCCCTCTCCGAATAACACAATGAGTTGTTACTGGCAAAGAGCCATTTTCAAATGCATCCAAAATATTAGCTAATTTAAGAAAGATAAAGTCTCTGCACCAGAACAGTTGCATAATTTTGCTTTGGTTTCATTGGCGCTTAAGATATCAGGACAAACCAGAAAATTACAGTAATGCTTGACAGAAACAGTGTTGTAATGCACAGAGGAACAGATACTCTTCTCAAAACAATTCTTTAGGACACCCATAAATTGAGTCATGGTCCAAAGAACACTTCCTGAGAAGCAATGCTCCCTGAATTCTGTGAGGCTCACTTTCAGGTCATGCGAGTGCATATTGGGTCAGGGTGACAGTGCCCATTCCAAAGAGGAAGTTTGCTAAATCAAGGGACTCAACAACAGCATGTCACATCTTTCGGGTGTGAATCCAGAGTTTTCAGGCACAAGCTGTTGAGATTAATTCAGTAAATACACATACAAATTTGGAGAAAAAGGTCAATATTGATTTTGCCTAACTCCTTTATGTGGCTTACAACCATTTTAATACATCCTATAGCCAGAATCCAAGAAATGCCATTATTACTAGTCTTTATGTCCTAAAACCAAAATTTAATTGCCTTAAATTTTTAAGTTAAAAGCAAACTAATTGTGCTCCTAATATGGATGAAGCCATTACTTGGGCTATTCCTAGTTTTCCAGTTATAATGTCACACATACTTTAGAAATGCTAATTCTGACACAAAAAAGATGATATGCCACTGTGAGACGGCATGCTTTTTGTGGTTAGTTATGCTAGTACTTCTTACTTAATGATGCCTTATAGAGGAAGCCTTGAACAGCATGGGCTGGAAGGTCCTGGTTCAAGTTTTCCCTCAGATATAAACTCACTGGATGGCCTTGGGCAATCCACTCTCTGTTACAGCTCCCCCATCTGTACAATGGGGGAATTAAAAATGGCTTACTTGAAAAAGCAGTCTTATTTTGAGCACTTAGGGGAAGTGCCATACGAGTATCAAGCATTTTTCTATTCTATGTAATTCTGCACCATGTAGCATAAGGTATCATAAGTAGCCAACACAAACTCAGGAATATCTTAGAGCCTAAAAAAGTCTACAACATTCCTCAGCGCAACTCTGTTTTTCCCTTTTGTTCTTTTGGGGAAAGGCCATGGCGCAGTCATACAGCATCTGCCTTTTATGTTAAAGGCCCTAGGTTCAATCCCTAGCAGAGAACATCCCCTGTCTGCAACCCTGGAAAGCCATTACCAGTCACTGCAGACAGGAATGAGCTAGATGGGACAATGGTCTGATTCAGAATAAAGCAACAGTTCCTATGATTTTTCTGTCACAACTAGCACTTTGTTTCTGGCAGGAAGTCAGCTTCTGACATAAGCAGTCTTTGGCTCTCTACTAGATACCTAAGACTTTGAGCACCTTAGGCCAGTCCACCAGCTACATCCAAATAAAGATATGTTCTTTAGTTTAGGATAATAACAAGAAAAAAAGGACAATACAGTCAACACGAAGTCAGTCCATTCCATGATTACATGAAAAAGCTTTAATATGGCAAGTTTAATTTAAGAACAAAGAGGAAGACAAAGCTAGAAGATGAATTAGAACTCAGGAGTTCGTTCCTCATAGTCCTGTGCTCTGACCACCATCCCACATCTCTAGTGTCTAATCTTTCCATTTCCTCTTGTTAGTCTTGCATCTGTACAACAGTAATTTCCTGGCTGATGTAAAATTCAATGACTTCCAGTTTTCTGCTGCTACAAATGAAATCATTTGCTTCTTTTTTGGCCTAGAATCAATCTGCTTATGAGATAGAAAAGGGAGGCAGTTAACTCACACACGCATCCCACAAATGTGAGAACAAATAGACAGCATTTCTGTTCAACAATTAAAGCTCAATCATTAAAAATAAACACAGCTTCTCGTAAGTGGGGATTAAATTCTTGCCAAATGCTCACTAAATGCAATGCTAAACCAGATCAAGGTATTTCCATTAGGCTGGAGGGTATGCGGGCAGAAGACAGCCAAATCCAGTCTCGGAATTCATACTGGATATGCACTGAATGAGGTTTAAGGCTAAGGAATGCAAGCACAAGCTTCTATGATTGCTGCATCAAAGGCTGGTTGGCAACATGTACAGCAATCCTGTACAGGTTTACTCAGATGCAAGTCTTAGAGTTTAATATTATGAACTTGTACAAAAATATCAAGAGCTCCAATTATCTTTCACACATTTGCTTTTCTAATTATTGGGAGCAGTAGCAAGACACAAATTCAGCTAGAAAATGAACATGCAAGGCAACTTCCACTGAAGGATCAATTAGGATACTGGAGTATGCACAGAGGCTCTCAATGGCTGTTTTTCCCTTCATCTTTATTCTGTCTTTCATTTTGTATGATAGGGGAGATACACACAACTATGCCATTCATTCAGCACTGACAAGCCCTCAGAACCACTTTTGATCTATGCTTTTTACCCTAGTCAGAGGCAGCATGCTTCTGAAAACCAGTTGCCAGAAGCCTCAGGAGGGGAGAGTGTTCTTGCACTCGGGTCCTGCTTGCGGGCTTCCCCCAGGCACCTGGTTGGCCACTGTGAGAACAGGATGCTGGACTAGATGGGCCACTGGCCTGATCCAGCAGGCTCTTCTTATGTTCTTAACCATTGCCTTGCATTATGTTGGATAACCCCCATGAGCAAAATATAGGCTTGACACCTATTCATATTTTGGAAGCTCTATCCATAACATAAAACCTGTTGAGACCCATTTGAATTCACCTTTTCTATAATGGTAAAAATGTACATCTGCTACTACAAAAATATGTGTTTGAGAGTGAGGGCTTCTGAACAAATTTAAAAGCAAGAAAATCTGTTTGTTTTTAAAGACATAACATAATCCATAAGCTATTGTCTAAAAATACAGGAGTAACATTACTGTGTTTCACCATTAGATAGCAGTAACCTGTTTTCCTACACCATATTACATAATTAAAATTAAGTTATATTACTAGTTAACTATAATTATTCTCAGTCATAATAAGCCCCTCGATATCGTACTTAATTTGTCCCACTGAAATTATGAATGGTGGGACTGCCCATAAATGCTAAACTCAGCATATGCCAACACTACCATTCAACTACAAGTCAATCTTTATATATCTGTTCAGAAGCAAAAGTTCCACTGAGTTCAATGGGGCTTCCATCAAGGTAAGGGGATGGAAGGATTACAACATTAAGCTGTGATTCTTACCCCATCTACCTGGGTAGAAGTCCCGTTGAACTCAATGGGACTTAGTTCCGAGTAGACATGGTTAGTACTGAGCTCTTATTTGGTAATATGTTCTAATGAACTCAGTGGAATTTACTTCAAAGTAAACATATATAGGGTTGCACTGTTAAGTTCTTTGTGCACCAAAGCAGCTAGTCAAAAACAACAAATTGTAAAAGTTGATTAGAAATTCAAATCCTATTACCGGCCAATTTAGACAGTGCCGGGAGTATCTTTGAAATCTCAAACAAAAATCTTAAAGACTGTAGTGCCAATTTAAGAGGAATGAGGACACAATCAAATCAGTGCTATTGTGTTTGTAACCTCAAAATCTATTTCTTGTCCACTCATGTTGTAGAAGATACTAGATCCTAAGCCTCTTGGCTCACATTGGGTACTTTTAATACCTAAAAAAGAATAATGGTAGAGGGAGTTCAGATGCATGGACTCCAAACAAACATGGTATTTTTTTCAGCACTAAAATAAACATAACACCTTTAGAAATTATAAAATGTTGTTACAAGTTGCTGTCATTACCTAAATTAAAAATGTAATAACTAACTATAGTAAGGATAGGAATTTATATAGCTGTAACAGATTGTAAAAGACAAGCAGTGAAAAGGTACACATCTGAATCAGTCTCTCTCTCATTCATATCTATAAAAGTTAATTCCAAGAACGGCTTTTGCTGGAATTTACTCAGTTACTGAGTTTTTAAAAAGAAGAAAAGAAATCCAAAAGTTTGGCTACATGATATAGCTAACTTTTCTGTTATGGTTGCTGCATTCTTAAGAAAACACAGCAGGAACGTAAAGCAAGCTATTTCACCTACTTGCAGCTTGCTATTTATTAATAAATGTCCTGGCTTTCAAACATGTTAAGTCTAATCTCTCCCTCTAATTTTTTTGTCTGAGATAAAATGCCATTTAAAATATTAAATTTGACTTTTATGTTTGCAAGTACAGAGAAGCCACACAATACAGTTTCCATTCTAGATTATGGGTTGTGTTCACTGGTCCACATTCCACAGCCCATGTCCCAGTTTACCTTCCCTGCCTTCATCAGTAGGCCACCTCACCTATCTAAAGAGCCCATATGTCATTTTGCCATGAACCTTTTCCCTTACTCCTTTCTTCATGTACAAGTCTTTACCAGATACCCATTTTTCAGCTGGAATGTGGCAGCTGGGAGCCAATCATTTGTATGGTTCTACTCAATGGTCTTCAAGTCTCACCTTCTCTTGACCAGCCTTCTTACCACTTCATTCTCCCTCCCCAATAGCATATACCCCCTGCCAGATCTTAAGAGTTTTGAAGTCTCATTTGAGCCTCAGTTCCCTGTGTTCTCAGGCAATCCTCACTCTTCTCTTCAGGGTTACCTCTCTCTTCAGGCTCCCCTTTTTCACTCCATCTCCCACTTTCTTTAGCTGCCTTCTAAAGGGCTCCTTGTCCCTTATCTGCCATACCTTCTAGGCGTCAGCTAACCCCTGTGCTAAATGTTAATCCCAGCCAAACTGACATCCCATCCCTCACATAAACTGGCCTGCAAACTTTTTATTCCCTGAGCAGCTGAACACCAATTCAACCAGAGTCAGAAGATTTACAAGTGCAATACAATACAATACCACCTCAATTAACCAGGGCTGTGGAGTCGGTACGCCAAACCTTCAACTCTTCTATTTTTCTACTGTCCGACTCCAACTCCACCCAAAATTGATTCCAACTCCACAGCCCTGCAAAAGGGCTGTAAATATCTTTTTAAATTGGAAGCTCTCATTGGAGCATTTTTATCGCTGCCTGAATATGCGTGATCTTGGCATCACAGCATTTGTCTTCATCTGGGGCCTGTGTCATACACACTGACACACAAAATGTTTTCCATCTTGAGTTATGGTGAAATGCTTAACTACAGCTGACTTCATGGGATGCTTCGACATTTTGAATTTATATTTTAAAAAATTTGTCAATCAAAATTTATTTTTAAGTCGGAGTCAGTACATTTCTACTGACTCAGACTCCGACTCCACCCAAAATTGCTTCCGACTCCACGACTCCGACTCCACAGCCCTGCAATTAACATATTCTTCAGGAAAGAAGCTCCTTTTTTGGATGCATGGGGGGGCGCACACTGTAACATAGTCAGAATGTGGCTCCTTGTCTACTGGATTGCAGCTGCTGCAGGCAGCTCTCTCACACATGGCTAGAATGGTGCTCCTTGTCAAGTGGCACAGGCGCCTCCACAGTAAACAGTGCTTTGGGTGCTGTGGAAGCACTGTTGACTGCAGACGTGTCTGCTCAAGTGTAGGGGAAGATGGCAGAGAGAGACAGCACACAGGGTGGGTGTGGCTGCCCTTTGTCTGCCTGCTTGTGTATGGAGAAGAAAACTTTGCTTAAAGCTTTAGATTGCTACAGCAAGATGCTACCTGATAAAAGAAAAAAGGCAAGACAGGCATCCCTGAATGCATTTGGGGAGAATCCTTCAAGGGGTCTGTATGCAATGGTTGTTTCAATTCAGACATACGTATTGTTAGTTTTGAATAAAAGGTTTGCTGAAATATGATGAACTACTAATCTCTTTTTTGTGGTGTGGGAACCTATCCCTAGTCTTTCCATATTATTCCTACCTCTGGTACCAGACTTTTGGTTAAAGAAGTAATGTCCAGGAACACAAGTACTTCATTAACTGAGGTATTACAATATAGGTGATCAATCCCTACAAACTAGGGTTGCCAGGTTCAGGGCCTGAGACTGATTTTGTATCTTTAGGAGAAGAGAAAGTCAGCCAAGTGCAGGTGTTCTTGCAACCCTGTAATGGGAAATACCACAAGATGGAATTCTCCCTCCCCCCTAAACAACTTTTACAGATACAGAAGACCCCTTGGAGGCTGGGCCTGGCAACCAAGAGGTCTTCTGTATCTTTAAAAGTTGTGCAGGGGGAATGGAGATTTCCACCTTGTGGTTTTCCCATTACAGGGTTGCAAGAACACCTGCACTTGGCTGACTTTCTCTTCTCCTAAAGATACAGGATCACTCTCAGGCCAAGAACCTGGCAACCCTACTACAAACAATGATGCGGGTCTATTTGGTTCTTGCTGGGAAACCCCCCTTTAGGTTTCCCTATCTGATAACTGAGAAAATGTGTCTGCTCGAAGTTGATAAACTATGGTTAAAAGGCAGATTAACTTTTAAATTTTCTGTGTAACCTAGGCCTAAAAAATCCCTTTAAGTGGCTTACATTTCAAAAGATAATCAACAATTAAAACAGTGGTCCAGGCTTACATTAATTGTATTTGTATTGTTTTAGTATCGACAGGTTTGCTGCCCTGGATTCCTTTGAAGAAAGGGTGGGATATAAATGTAATAAATAAATGTATAGTCTACAGGCCTGCTTTGCAATACATTTCACAGGATGGGTACCACAACCAATCCTGTTTCAACCATCTCAACTAATTTTTAAGTTCATAACTTAAACTGAGGATAGGGTATCTGTAGCCCTCCAGATTTGTTAGACTCCAACTCTCATCAGCATGGCCACTGGTTAGGGGTGACGGGAGTTACAGTACAACATCCTGATTTCAACAGGATCCCCTAAGTAATCTTGAGACAGGTGAGCTCACATGGAAATAAAGTCTTTAGGGACAGGGATGATTCTGACATTTTGAAGAACTGCAAATGTAACTGTTTCCCAACTGCTGACCTTCTCACCTTTTAATATTATGCACCATTGGATTCAGGACATCATAGTTACAACTATATGCAAGACAAAAGGATAAATCAGTTATGACTGGATAAGTATTTTATGATGGACAGATTTTATATTATTCAGTTATGTTTAGGGATTACAATATTTGAAGGAAAATACATTTCCTTTTTTTTCTTGCTGGCTACTGAATGATACTGCATCACCTATGCTTCCATTATAAAATGATTTTATATAAGCTCTCTCTTCCTCCCATCCTCCTTTCAAAAACAGATGTATTTTAAGACACAAAAGGAGCTACTTTTTATTCCCAATAGATCTTTTTAATTCCATCATACTCTTTTTCTTAGCTAAATAGGAAAATGTTTCCAACATGCTGAGGATATCCCTTCTTGTTCCCAAATGGATTTTTCTGGAAAAAGCAAGATGACAAAAGCCTTCCAGGAATACTCCTGATTTTATACCAAATTAAAACCACAGCTGTGCCGAGCTGCTTTTTCTCTATCGGCAGGATGTACTGAGATTTCCACCTCAGTCTAGAGTACATTTTCTTGTCAATGTCAGTTGCTTCCAGGTACACAAAATCTATCTTACACCCGCATGCTAAGCATTTGCATCAGCAATACAACCAAGCATTTCTCTTCAAAATGAGCATGTTACCACAGTGTGATCTTTGTAATGTATGCTTCAGAAAGCTGAACCAGAAGAGTACTGAGACAGTCTGTTATTCAATAGCATTCAAATATAGAGAGCAATAAGAACATATGCTAAAGAAACTCAAGAAATAATCTAGAGGTAGCCACCCAGCCGCTTCTCCAATCACCTCAGGCTTTGGTTCCATTCCTGTTTTTCACTAGAGAAGAGACCTACCATAGTGCTACACTGGGAAGAACAGCAAATTGATACAGGTGGGCACTCATCTCATGGAGACTTTATTGAAAAGGTTGAGAATCTGAGACCCTGCAGATGTTGTTGGGCTTCAGCTCCCATCACCCCCAGCCAACATGCCCAATAGCTAGGGATGATGGGAGTTGTAGTCCAACAACTTCTGCAGGGGCACAGGTTCCCCATCCCTTCCTTACTGGCTTCTACACAATGAGAGAACCACAAGGGAAGCAGCGGCACTGGCAGTCTGCCAGAGTGTTTGCTGAGATTTCCCCAAGCAAATCTGCTTCCTTGCTACCTTCTGGATCCCTAAGATGAGCAGCAATCCGTAGACTTATTTCTCTTCATGGTGGTAAACCTATGATTGGGTTATAGTACCACTTCAGACTACAGGACAGGGGGCTCACAGAAATGAACGCCCCAGAAGGAAGAATACTTACTAGAAATGCAAGAGGCTTAACTCAGCAGCTCTCAGTTACTTTACACAAAGACCAATACTATGAGCATACACAGTTGAGCATTTTCCTAATCATCAAGAGAACAAAGCAGCTCTTGTGCATGCACTGGAGATAACACTGGAAGTAAAATTCCAAGCCATCTATAACAACTTCTCCTTCCCTGTTTTCAACTCCCCAGTGATAATCAGTGCGCCCTTCAGTCTCTGCATTCATTCATTCATTGGCAATCACTCGTGGCCGAGTAAGATTGTCTTCCAGGGTAAGGTCTTTAACAGTGGGTCCGTAAGTGACTGTGGAGACCAATTCTGGATCCACACAGCCCCCCACAGTGAGGACATAGGTTTCCAGATGGAAGATGGTCACAATGAGGATTTGCTTGACGTGCCTTCCGCTTAGCTCATTTGCCCCTTTTGGCCTTTACTCGTGCTTCTTCAAAGTCCATAGCACCTTTGATAATGGCCGGCCTCCAATTGGGACGCTCATGGGCTGAGGCTTCCCAGGTCTCAGTGCTCATGTTACATTTGTTTAGATTAGCTTTGAGAACATCTTTAAACCTCTTTTGCTGTCCACCGATATTCCATTTTCCATCCTTAAGTTGGGAGTAAAGTAGCTGCTTTGGAAGATGGTGATCAGGCATTTGAACAACATGGCCAGTCCAGCAAAGTTGATGTTGGAGGATCATTGTTTCAACACTGATGGTCTTTGCTTCTTCCAACACGCTAACATTAGTCCATCTGCCTTCCCAAGTAATTTGCAGAATTTTCTGGAGGCAGCGTTGGTGGAATCTTTCAAGAAGTTGGGAGTGGTGTTTATAGATGGTCCATGTTTCACATGCGTACAGTAAGGTCGGTAGTACAATGGCTTTGTAAATAAGCATTTTGGTCTCCCTGCAAATATTCCAATCCTCGAACACTCTACGCTTCATTTGGGAGAATGCGGCACTCGCACAGCTCAGACGAAGCTGAATTTCAGTGTTGATGTCAGCTTTTACGGAGAGATGGCTGCCAAGATAAGAAAAGTGATCAGCATTCTCCAGCGTCGCACCATTAAGCTGGATTGATGGTGCTACAGAGGGATTGGTTCACACTTGCTGATGAAGCACTTTGGTTTTTTTGATGTGAAGCGAGAGGCCAAGCTTTCCATATACTTCTGCAAAGACATTTAGGATAGTTTGAAGATCTTCCTCTGAATGTGTGTAGACTACATTATCATCAGCATATTGAAGTTCTACGACAAGTTGTAATTACCTTGCTTTTTGCTTGCAGCCTACTGAGATTAAAAAACTTTCCATCTGTTCAATATGTGATTTCCACGCCAGTGGGAAGTTTCCCCTCAACAAGGTGTAGAATCATGGCGATGAAAAGAGCAAATAAGGTCGGAGCAATGACACATCCCTGTTTGACGCCTGATCCCTTTGAGAGCTATTCTTATCCAAAACTGTTGCCGTCATGTTGTCATGGAGGAATCGCAAAATATTCACAAATTTATCAGGGCATCCAGTTTTCAGAAGGATGGTCCAGAGAGCAGTTTGATTTACAGTATCAAAGACCTTAGTCAGATCAGTAAATGCCACATACAGAGGTCGGTTTTGCTCCCTGCATTTTTCTTGAAGCTGTCATGCAGTGAAGATCATGTCCACTGTCCCCCTGGAAGGGCAGAAATCATTTTGGGATTCAGGGACGACATCCTCTGAGATCAGTAGGAGGCAATTTGCGAGGATCCTTGCAGGATTTTACCTGCGGTAGCAAGAAGGGAAATACCACGATAGTTCCCACAATCTGTTCTATCACCCTTCTTGAAAAGAGTGATAATTATGGCATCCCTAAAGTCTTCTGGGATCGCCTCCCTCATCCAGATATTTTTGATGAGCTTATGAAGTTGTTGTGTAAGTTCAGGCCCACCTTCTTTAAAGACTTCAGCAGGAATCCCATCAGGACCACTAGATTTGTTATTCTTCATTTGATTAATGGCTTACTGACTTCATCCAAATTAGGGGATACTACAAGCTCATCTCTAATTTGTCATAGTGGAATTTGCAAGAAGACCTCATCAGCCACAACAGAGTTACGATTAAGGAGATCGTGGTAATGCTCTTTCCAACGCAGTGCAATAGACTCTTTGTCCTTTAGAGGTTTGGTACCATCTATTGAACATAAGGGATTTGTACCATAATCTGTTGGTCCATAGATGGCCTATGTGGCATTAAAAAAGCCCTGTGCATCATGAGCATCTGCAAAATGCTGGATTTCTTGAGCTTTCTTTATCCACCAGGCGTTCATAAGTTCTCTAGTTTTTCTTTGGACCTCAGCCTTTGAACTGGCTTTTTTTTTTCTTAGAAGCACAGTTAATGTCTTTTTGCCATATCTGGAAGGCTTTCCTTTTCTTGTCAATGATATGTTCAATCTCACTGTCATTCTCATCAAACCAGTCCTGATGTTTCTTAGTTTGGTATCCAATAGTTTGTTCACATGCTGCAATAATGGAAGTCTTCAGTTTAATCCAGTGTTCCTCAACGTTTTCAGGGAGGTCCATAGGCAGATGCCAATGCCAGGTCTGTGGCTCAGAAAACCTCACTCATCCATGATATGATCTTGGATGGGTGCGCAGACCTGGCATGTATTACGGAAACTTGGCTGGACGAAGCCTCTGCTCCAATTCTTGAGGCCATGTGTCCGCCAGGTTTCCGTTACGCACAGCAGCCGAGGGTGGGAAGGCGGGGAGGGGGTGTGGCAGTCATCTACCGAGAGTCCTTGGTTTTTGCCAGACCTCCCCTCCATAGGACTCAATTTGTTGATTGTATGTACTGGAGGTTGGGCCCGAAGGGCAGTTTAGGGATCTTGCTGGTGTACCGCCCACCCCGCTGCACGGCAGATTCCCTGGCCGAGGTGCTGGAGGTGGTCTCGGCTGTACAGGCATTGTCCCCAGAGCTGTTGGTTCTGGGTGACTTTAACGTGCATGCCGAGGCCGCTCTCATAAGAGCCCCTCGGGATTTCCTGGAAACCATGGCTTCCTGGGAACTGTACCTAAGTAATACTGGGCCCACCCATGTAGCCGGTCATGCTCTCGACCTAGTATTTGTCCTGGGAGAGGAGAGAAGTGGTCTGAAGTTGGGAGTGATTCTTGCCACTCCTGTGTCATGGTCAGACCACTACCTGGTAAATATGGACTTCTCTTTGCCATGCCCCCTCCGCAGGGGTGAAGGACCTATTAAAATGGTCCGCCCCAGACGCCTGATGGATCTGAATGGATTCCTGACTGCGCTTGGGGAATTGGAACCTGCTGAAGGTCGCCCGGTCGAAACCCTGGTGAAGGAGTGGAACGTGGGGATCACCAGGGTATTAGACTGGGTGGCTCCGAAACGTCCTCTTCCCCTGAATAGAACTCAACTAGCACCATGGTATACACCGCGGTTGCGTAGTCTGAGACAGGAGGTGAGACGACTAGAGCGCCGGTGGCGGAAATCCCGCTCCGAAGATGTCCGGACACAGGTTAGAGCAGCAGTAGCTGCCTACCAAGTGGCAATAAAGGTAGGAAAGAAGGCTTTCTTTGCTGCCTCTATTGCATCTGCGGAGTGCTGTCCCAGGAGGCTGTTCCAGGTGGTCCGAAGCCTGGTCGGTCCAGTTGCTCAGGAACCCTTGGAACAGTCAAAGGCCTCCTGTGACTTATTAGCAAAACACTTCGCCGATAAAATCGAACACTTACAGAGCTTGATCCCGTGCGCCGTGGACACAGTGGATGAACCAGAGCTGGCCAGTTGCATGCCGGTAAATTGGGATCGGTTTCGGCTTCTCCCTTCTGAGGAAGTGGACAAGGTGCTTTCATCTGTGAAGCCAACCACTTGTCTTACTGATCCTTGCCCTTCGTGGCTCCTTGTGAGCTGCAGAGAGAAATTGGGCGAGGGGATCAAAGCGGTGGTAAACGCATCCTTGAAAGAGGGTGTGATGCCATCAGCCTTCAAGGAGGCAATTGTAAAGCCCATCTTAAAGAAGCCCTCCTTGGATCCCCAAGTATTCGATAACTTCCGCCCAATTTCGAATCTGCCATTTCTGGGCAAGGTCATTGAGCGAGTGGTGGCCAACCAGTTGTCAGCACACTTGGATGAAACGGATTATTTGGATCCATACCAATCGGGTTTCAGGACTGGTCACGGAACTGAAACAGCCTTGGTCGCTCTGGTAGATGATTTGAGGAGGGCATTAGATAGGGGAGAATCCACCTTTCTTGTCCTCCTCGATCTCTCAGCGGCTTTTGATACTGTCGACCACAGTATCCTTCTGCTTCGCCTGGAGGGATTGGGAATTGGAGGCACTGTATTACAGTGGTTCCATTCCTTTCTCTCCAATAGGTACCAACAGGTAGCGTTGGGGGAGGAGGTATCAGACCCTTGGCCTCTCAATTGTGGTGTGCCACAGGGTTCTATCCTCTCTCCCATGCTATTTAACATCTATATGAAGCCGCTGGGGGCAATCATCAGGAGATTTGGGCTGCAGTGTCATCAATATGCGGATGACACTCAGCTCTATCTCTCGTTTAAATCTTCACCAGAGTTGGCTGTGGAGACCTTGTCCAAGTGCCTGGAATCCGTGAGTGGATGGATGGGAAGGAACAAGCTGAAGTTGAACCCTGATAAGACCGAGGTACTACTTGTGGGGGACAAGAGAAGGTTGGGCGACATTGACCTGAAGTTCAACGGGTGAGTCTACCCCTAAAGGACCAGGTCCGCAGCCTTGGGGTTGTGCTTGATTCCAGGCTGTGCATGGAGGCTCAGATTTCGGCAGTGAGCCGGGCAGCCTGGTACCAACTACACCTCATACGAAGGCTGCAACCCTACCTTCCTGTTCACCAGCTCCCACTAGTGGTACACGCCCTGGTCACCTCTCGTTTGGACTACTGTAATGCGCTCTACGTGGGGATACCCTTGAAAACTGTCCGGAAATAACAACTGATACAAAATGCGGCGGCTCGACTACTTACGAATAGTCGCCGCCGAGATCACATCACACCAGTGTTGTTCGACCTACACTGGCTACCAGTTGTTTTCCGAGCCCAATTCAAGGTGTTGGTATTGACCTTTAAATCCCTACACGGTTCCGGCCCAGTTTATCTCACGGAGCGCCTTCAACGCCACCAATTATGCCACCCGACAAGATTGGCCACACAGGGCCTTCTCTCAATCCCGCCAACAAAAACAGCCAGATTGGCGGGTACAAAAGAGTACAATTCTCAGTGGCGGCCCCCACTCTTTGGAACTCCCTCCCACAAGATCTCCGGCACGCCTCTTCTTTAAATGTGTTTCGGAAAGCCTTAAAGACCTGGCTCTTTCAGCAGGCCTTCGGGGTATCTGGGGAGGGTTAATTGTTATAACTGAAATGCCTCCTGCCCAGTTTTAATATTGTTGCTGCAGATGTGTTGTTTTTATATTGTATTACTGTATTTTATCAATTGTATTTTAACAATTTTGTAAGTCGCCTAGAGTGGCCATTGGCCAGATAGGCGACGAAGAAATTAAATTTATTATTATTATTATTATTAGATGTTTCTTGAGAGTTGTTTGAAAGCAAGCTCGCTTAATAGGATCTTGAAGGGCGTGGATGTTCATTTTATGCCTTGGTTTTCTTCCTTGGAGCCTACGTTGAGGAACAATATTAATGGCCATAGCGGACTGACTAAATCGGTGATCTGTCCAGCAGCCATCGGTGCTCGTCATGGCCCTGGTGAGGAGTACATCACAACGATCTCTGGCACGGACAATTACGTAATCCAGGAGATGCCAGTGCTTCGACCAAGGGTGCTTCCATGATGTTTTAAATTTATATTTCTGGCAAAAGAGTGTGTTTGTAATAACAAGATTATGCTCTGCCCCTTTAATCAGAAGTAGAATTCCATTCAGGTTGTTATTGCCAACTCCTTCTTTCCCAATGGTTTCTGGCCATAAATCAAAATCACACCCAACTCTTGCATTGAAATCGCCCAGGAGGATAATTTTATCATCCTTGGGTATCTCTGATAAGATGGTGTCCAGCTGGGTATAAAAGTTTTCCTTGATGTCTTCATCAGCATCTAATGTTGGCGCATAAGCACTTAGAATAGTTGCCTGCTGGTTTTTGGCGAGTTTTAATCGGAGAGTTGAGAGTCATTAATTAATGCCAGTAGGAACTTCTGACAGGAGCTTCACAAGATCATTTTTAATAGCAAAGCCTACTCCATGTATTCATCGTTCTTGTCAGGCAGTCCTTTCCAGAAGAAGGTGTAACCTCCTTTTTCTTCCTTCAATTGTCCCTCTTCTGCTCTTCGAGTTTCTTGGACTGCTGCTATGTCAATATTAAAACGTCTCAACTCCCTCGCGATGATGGTAGTCCTGCGTTCAGGACATTCACTATCTGTATTGTCCAGCAATGTCCGTATATTCCACGTTCCAAAGTTCATTTGTCTTTTGCGACCGCTAAGTGGTGACCCCACTGGACGTGGTGATCCAGTCAGGGAGAGAGATGAGGCAGACTATGTTTAGGGCACCTTTTCTAGCCCCCTCCCCATACAGGGTGAGCAGAATGGATCCTGAATAGGACTGCTCAGTCATGGATATAGCTGCCGAACTACTCGCCTCAGTCCTTCAGCCAGGACGACTGAGTCTATATCCACTGCCCATGTGCCGGTCCATGACTAGGGGCTTCCGGATTTCACAGTCCTGCCCCCGTTGCCATTTGCTGATCACCATGGGACTTTTGGTTTGGTTGGAAGACACCTGTGCGTGAATTTGTTTTATGTGGGGAGATCGGTGCACGACGATCAACACAGTCTTGACAGAAAAAGGCTTTGATCCAATGGCATGGATACCACAACAATTGGAAGTTTTTTATCTGCTGCAGCCATTCATCCACCTTCACAGCTGTTGTAACATAGACACTGTTATCCTCCGCCTGTTCTGCCGTTGAGGACTTTCTTGGATCTTTCTTTGTCTGGTTCCTGTCCCTTGACCTTACCGCCATGGGTGACCCTGCTGGGAGTACATGACTCCCAACGGCATCGATCACAGGGTTCATTGGGACACTCAAGCCCACTCAGGGTGATCTATCTGCAGAAACCTTATTTGATCACATACTTCCTTGATGAGTCAGAGGAAGAGACTTCAGCACTTGGATTAAAGCATTTACTACACAACACTCTCTCAATAGCTTTGAAAGGTAATGTGAGAAAAGAGCACAAATGCATAAGATGAGAACAATTAACTACGCTGATCTTCAGTGCAGGAGCATTCATACATCACTCATACAAAATGAACTGTATTACCTAATAAATGCTAGAATTGTTCAAAAATCCACTTTTGGGAAAAATAGGTTTCTACAGTCAATTGCAGAGATGTAAAGGAAGATTAATAGTTAGATATTTAGCACATTAAGCTAGTGAGTAATTGTCACATGTCAGACATATCACTGAACACTTATGTCTTTTGGGTTATGTCAAGAGAATATTCATTCAAAAAGAAAACTTCCACGACAAAGTAGTATTACATAAGATGAACATTCAACATAGTGACTAAATCTGAGAATTATAAGCTTAACCACATGAATTCCCAAAAACAGAATGAAAATCATAGTTACTCATTATTATGATGTATACTCTGGGGCATGTATGTGATTGCTATAGCCATTATGCAAGGCTGCCTTATTGCTTTTATATGTATAAGTGCCTTTAGGAGGGTAAGATTTAATAGTTAAGCTCATAATGTTGTCTTCTGTAGCTTGGACACCTGCCAGAAAACTAGTTTGTTAGAAGATGAGGTTGCGGAACAGTCAATGTCCCTCATCTGGGCCTTATCTATGAGGAGGCTAGATGTAGCCTCAAGGACACCTCTTTGAAGCTCATCTAGATAGCCACTAACGAGCTGCATGTGCTGAGAACCGGTAGCACATGTGATAGGAGGATGGTAGGGAGGGAAAGGACCATTTGATGTACAGTAGCCTTGGCACTGATCCAGTTAGCTCTAATGAGCTACATGTGCCAAGGATGGGCTGCATGTGCTGATTAACAGTAGGGCACGTGCCATGGAAAGAGTAGCATAGAGAGGTCAAGATGTGCTTTGGCACCAGACCAGTGTCCTCTCACGCAAATAGGGTGATCCATCAGGTGCCTTGACACCCCAGATCAAGGGACGGGGATACTTCAAAGATAGTGAGATAGTAGCCATTGTCTATTAGGCATAGGGCAGCTTTGATGCCTAGTCTGATTAATGATGTACCCTGTCAAGATGTGCCAATTTGATGTTAGATATAGCTAATGATGCATTCCGCCATTGTGTATGCCTTGCCAAGATTTTCTCTATAAAAGGTGCCTGTGCCATGAGCTCAGGGTGCAGACCTTAACGCCTCTATGTGAGAGACCTTGGGTCTGTTCCACTGGGTAGGCAAGCCCGTTGTGGCCCAGTTCAGCATACAGACTGCAGGTGCCCATGTGGGAACCTTGCAGCCTGTTCCATTTATTGGGTATGCCGGTGTGCTCGCTAAATTACTCAGTAAATGTCTCCTTGAGAGTAAACCTTTGAATCTTCCTCCTGGATTCCATGGTACTGATCCTTACAGTTTGAAGCAGCCCACAGCTGGGGCTAATACATATGACTTGGTATCTATGGCAACAGCTATCATCTGCTTCATGACAAACATTCAGAGGCAGAAACTATAGATGAAGTGCAGTATCATTAAAGGAAATAAAAAGTTATGCTTTTTAGTAAAAAGCATACTTTATTCTTTCCAGTTCTTCCTCTCTCAGATAGCTTCACCTTTTTTCTCAGGGTTGTTTTTTTTTGCCCGCTTTACTGCTTACAGTAGAGGCTCATCAAAATCCAATTTCATTATATTATCTTCATGTTGTCAGTTTAATCAAACCTAGTAGTATAATTTGACTGTATGTTGACCCAAAAATGTAAATTCCATTTATATTGCCAAAACCTAACAAGTGTGTGCATATATGTGGGGATGGGTGCACACACATACCCACAAACCACACCTTTCTAGAAGTCCCACAAAGGCAGCTCATAAAATAGCAATGGAAATAAACAAATAGGTACAAAGCAAAAATAATAAAAACACTAAAAGTATTGCCTCCACCTCAATGATGTCTCCAGTTGCAGCAGCAGCTCCGTTTTCTTGAATTCTATGAGGGAAAAATTAGCCTGTAGCCAAGGACACCATTGGGTTTAATGCAAAACCCAGACCATAACATCAGTGACCCCCATTTCAAGAGGGGGGAGTGGATTTTGCAGTGCTTGACACACCACCAGTGATGCAACTTTTCCAGATAATTTTGGATTGGAAAATTTACCAGAAAGGTTTCCTATGCAAATAGGATAATTTGCATTGGAAATTGTTCAGTTTACATCAAAACATTTTCTGATGCCCTAAAGAGTATCTAATTCGCAATGTTTATTTTACTTGCATTTTGTAAGCAAAGCTAAGTCGTTTGAAACTGCCAAGCTTGCCTTATATTGTATTTGCAACTGGTATCCATTCATTATTACTAATGAACTTAGGAAATGAAAAATTTTCCATGGAAAAATAAAGCACTGGAAAATGTTCCACCACACATCATCTGCATACTGCTAGGCAAAGCAAGGCAGCCCACCTCAGGCAACAGATTTGGGGATATTGTTAAAAAGCATCAAACTGTCAATTACTAACCTAATAATATTTTTAGCACTTTAAGGGGCTTTTTGGATTTGAATGTATTGCCTCAGGCAATTACCGGGGGGGGGGGGGGGAGAGTGATAATCTAACTTCTCTTTAACGCTACAAAAAAACAGAGAAAAAGCTTCTCTCCTAGAAGTAAAGCCTCATGCAATTAACAGGGTATTTTTTAATGTAGCTGTGTGTAGCCATACTAGGACTTAAAAATATGACACAGACAGGTAACATGTAATTTAAAAAAATTATATTAGGTCATGAAATTTCTAGGGCAAGATATTGGTCTTTTGCTAACATGCAAGTTTAAGATCTAGTGTGCCAGAACCACAAATATGCCCATAAAATGGTAATTATAGGGCGGAAGACAACATGAAATTATAAGATGGAATCTACCTTCTACCTCCTTCCTAGCCTAGGGCAATATATAATCCACACCAACATCTAAACCAAAGCCAAAGGAAGAAGAGAAGGAGGGATGGAAGTTGATTTTATAAAAGTTAGAATGACAACTGAAGGAAATAGACAAGATCTGCTCAATAAGTATTATTATATGTGGTCAAATGTTTCCTAAAACAAAGGACTATTTACAGCATTTAATGCCCCCTGATCCAGAACATCATTTTTTAAAAAATCTGAAACACTGTGACAAAATAAAATTTGATTATTGTTTTCCCTTTCAGACTGAAAAAGCTTATCGATCAAGACGCAGCCTATCAGGCAAAAAAAGAGAAGGAAAACAACAAGAAAATAAACAAACTGAAGGAGGAGTTGACAAAACTCAAATCATTTGCTTTAATGGTAGTGGATGAACAACAAAGACTTACAGAACAGCTAAGCCTGCAAAGCCAAAAAAATCAAGACCTGACCATCACTGCAGAACAAGCACATGAGAAACTCTCCATTGCAGAAACAAAAGCTCACGAAGAGGAGCAAAAAGTTCTCCGGCTGCAAGCAGAACTTCAGGCACAAACCAGTAAGATTTCCCAAGAACAGGAGGTTGTAATGGCCAAACTAACCAATGAGGAGAGCCAGAATCGCCAGCTCCGCTCAAAATTACAAGCTCTTAGTCGACAAATTGACGAACTTGAAGAGACTAATAAGTCCTTGAGAAAGGCAGAAGAAGAACTGCAGGACTTGAGAGAGAAAATGAACAGAGGGGAATGTGGAAACTCCACCCTTATGTCTGAAGTGGATGAACTAAGAAAAAGAGTACTGGAAATGGAAGGAAAGGACGAAGAGCTCATAAAAATGGAAGAGCAGTGCAGGGAACTTCATAAGAAACTAGAAAAGGAAGCATCACAGAGTAAGAACCTGAAAACAGAAGTTGATAAACTCAACAAGAGAATTATGGAGCTTGAGAAACTGGAAGACGCTTTCAGCAAGAGCAAGCAGGAATGTTACTCTCTGAAATGCAACCTTGAAAAAGAAAAAATGTTAACAAAACAACTATCACAGGAACTCGATGGCTTAAAAGCCCATATTGGAGAGCTTGAAACCATTGAAAGCAAATTGGAAAAAACAGAGTTCACAATTAAGGAAGATTTGACTAAACTGAAATCATTAACAGTCATGCTTGTAGATGAGAGGAAAACAATGAATGAAAAAATAAAACAAACAGAAGAAAAGCTAGAGACTGCAAATTCACAGCTTCAGCTAGAGCAAAAAAAAGTGATGTCAGTCACAGAAAAACTGATAGAGGAAAGTAAGAAGGCTTTAAAATCAAAGAGTGAAGCAGAGGAAAAAATGTCCAACCTCATGAGAGAAAGGGATGAGCTGAAAAACAAACTAAAAGCAGAGGAAGAGAAAGGAAGTGATCTCTCCTCCAAGATGAATTTGTTAAGGAAAAAGCTTCAGTCCTTAGAAGCTATTGAAAAAGAGTTTCTTAAAAACAAACTTAAGGAGACTACCAAGCCTAGTCCATCTTTACAGCAAGAAAACAACAAGATTAAAGAACTAGCCCAGGAAATTGAGAGACTCAAACACAAACTTAAAGAAATGAAGGCCATAGAAGATGATCTCATGAAAACTGAGGATGAATTCGAATCTTTAGAACGCAGATACATCAACGAACAAGACAAAGCCAGATTCCTGTCAGAGGAACTTGAAATTGTGAAAAGAGAACTGGCTCGGTATAAGTTAGCAGAGAAGACAGAATGCAACCACGAGCAAAGACTATTCAGAAAACTCAAGGAAGAAGCAGCCAAATCAGGACACCTTTCAAGAGAAGTAGATGCACTGAAGGAGAAAATTCATGAGTACATGGCAACAGAAGATTTAATATGCCATCTAAGGGAAGACCATATAATCCTGCAGAAGAAACTCACTCACCAAGAAAACAAAAACAAAGAATTAGGTAGAGAAATGGAAATCCTTAGTAAAGAATTAGAGAGGTATCGGCGTTTCAGTAAGAGTCTTCGACCAAGTCTCAATGGAAGGAGAATTTCTGACTTACAAGTTGTCTCTAGGGAAGTCCAAACAGAACCAGCAGACAATGAACCGCCTGATTACAAGAGTCTGGTTCCTTTGGAACGGGCTGTCATAAATGGACATTTATATGAAGACAGCGATAACGAAGATGACGATAACGATGATGAGCAAACAGTATCCTTCCACTGCAATTCCTCTGTTGCAAATGCAGTAAACAATAGTAAACTTTGGATACCCTGGATGAAGTCCAAAGAAAGCCATGTTCAAAATGGAAAAGTTCACACCAAGCAGAATGGAAATTGCATGCAGCCTGGAAATTTAGTTCTAAGTCATACGCCAGGCCAACCTCTTCATATAAAAGTGACTCCTGATCACAGACAAAACACAGCCACCCTTGAAATAACAAGCCCTGCTGCAGAGAGCTCTCACTCTTTTACAAGTACAGCTGTGATACCCAACTGTGGCACACCAAAGCAAAGGATAACCATAATTCAAAATGGATCTTTAACTCCTATAAAATCTAAAGTAGCTGATGGTTACACAAGCCCAGAGCAAGCCATGTCACCTCTTACTATGTCTGCCTTTGCTAGATCTCAAACACCTGAATCATGTAGCTCTGTAACTCCTGACAGGACAATGTCCCCTTTGGCTCTTACAAGCTCCTCGAGTTCCCCAGAGCAAGTACTTTCACCAGAGCCCCTGGAAACTGGTGACAAGCATGCTGTCTTTAGAGTATCCCCTGAAAGGCAGTCATCCTGGCAGTTTCAAAGATCTAACAGTTCTGGTTCTAGTGTGATAACTACTGAAGATAATAAAATACATATTCATTTAGGAAGTCCTTATGTTCAAGCTATTCCTAATTCAGCAAAAAACATTAGCCCTTGCACTTCAGTGCAGGACAGCAGAACTCCAACATTAACTAATGGAACACCAAGTAAACCTATCAACAAAATCACCAGCAGCATCACTATTACACCAACAGCCACTCCTCTCTCACGACAATCACAAATTACAGTAAGTAATGTGTATAACTGACCCTCCCTCACTGTGTTGACTTACATACCACCAATACAAACTTATGTTTTCCATCCCAGCAAGAATGATTTGGGACTATTTTAATTAGAAATTTGTGAGAATTCTTTGCATGTGTCCAACAACAGTATACAGAACTAACATGTGGATTTGGCTCTTTAACCTTATAAAGTGTTCGCTTACTGTATTACCTGTCCATCTGAATAACTTTTGTTAAGAAACGTTAGATATACACCTGTATAAATGCATCTTTATGTATTGACATTTGAATAACTGACATTTTTGACTGCAACTTTTTCAGTGAAATATTTTAACATTACAAAACAGTAAATGATTTTTTTTAACCATTGCTTGCTGAATTCATTTTGGGTTTGTTCCACTGTGTGTGAATTTTTGCATGTAAAAGTTTGATTTTAACATTTAGACAATCTGTTAATTTGCATTTGCTACTTTAAGCATTTCCTGAATCTTCAATTACTATACAGATCTGTACTTTAAGATCAAATATCACACAACATTGCATATATTTTAAAATAATGATGCATGAAATTATATAAGACCCCAAACAGCACAGTGTTAACGAGAATGAGCCGAGAGCCAGAAATGGCTGAGGTGAGATATAAACCAGCAATAAACTCTCTGGGTGAAGCACAAGAAGCACTGGCCTACCTTAAAATTTTTCAGAATTAAAGGGAATATATGGAAAATGCTTTCACAGCACTTGAGAGCTACAGCAACACAAAGTAAGTAAAACATTTGGGAAGAGGTAATCTTGTATTTCTTCTACTCTTTTTATGGAATATAAATTGGATTATGAACATTGCACTCCAACTTCTTTAAAATCAGTTATTTCACTTTATATGAATATGGGAAGCTACTTTATATCAGGTCAAAATATTTATCTAGCCCAGTGTTCTTTACTCTGGCAGGCAGTAGCTCTTCAGGATCTCAAGCGGAGATCTTTCACATCACCTGCATCTCATCCTTTTAACCGGAGATGTCAGGAATTAAGCCTGGGAACCTTCTGCATGAAAAACATTAGCTCTGTCACTGAGCTATGGTCCCATATCTATATAGATTGTGACCACAGGGGGAAAAAAACCTTGCCACCGCTCCTAATTCTCAAAAATATAAGATGACTATCAAGGCTGATGAAAAATGAAAGCTAAGTTCTGTTAAGGATATAGCTGCTTGTACAACAGCACCTAATACATAATTTTTTAGGGGTTCTACTGCAAGATTTGCCCATACCTTTGGGTGTATTCAAACATATTTCACAGCTAACACATCCACCACAGTACTTTCAGGCACCCTATCAAGCATATTGATACTACATGGCTGCAAATATGGTTCTCGCACTATCCCCCTCCCCCATTTTTTACACACACACACAGAGAGAGAGAGAGAGAGAGCGCAGCACAGGGTTTATGTGATATAAATTAACTGAAATATATAAACATATTATTTAATTCATTTAAAAATATTATTCCATCTTTCCATATATGTGTTGTAGGTGACTCTCAGAAAGACAAAAGAAAATATTAATACAAACTTAAAATCCAGTACAAACAATATGAACAGTACTACAACCCTCTCCTATCCACAGAAAACCACTCTTCAGTCAAAAGGCCCAAGAAGGCAACAGAACTAGTTATTCAAACACGCAACACAATGTGTTCAAATTGCAACTGAATGTAATACAAGACAGCAATGTAACCTCACTGGTAAGGGCATTTCAAAGCACAAGGACAGCCTACCAAAGTTAAGGTAATCATGTTCATGAACTAACCTGGATAGGTATTGCCCACATTTTCTCAGCAAAAAATATTGATCACGTTGAAGCAGTTATTGTTTAAAACAGACACAAATAGGGGGAAAGAAGAAGAATTTGAGAGGTAAGTAAATTTGAGTTGTTGCATTAACATAAAAATTCATAAAGTATTGTGCATCTTCTACATTTACAGTGCATACAGGTAAGTGTGCATACGAGTACAACTTTAGTTGTCCTTCCTTGATATTCCATAGTGCTGGATTATCAGCTGTTTTAAATAATGCATTTAAAACACAGATCACCATCTAGGGAATGGCACACTTTAAATTCCACTGAAATCCACGGTAATTCACATGTCTTTCTCTGGATTACAAACAAAAGAAAAAGAAGCATCTCTTTTGGTTAGGCCTCTGCTGAAATTCTGTATTTATTACAAAGAGGTACATTTAAGCGTTAAGAGAACAGTAATATAGTTGTTCAACTATTTAGCATGCAAGAATATCAGAAATAAAGATGAGCTATTTAGGTATCTACTATAATAATACAAGAAAGAGATATTGAAAACATATAGATTTGCAAATGAATAGTTTGCCAATTTGATAAAAATCCACATGGTTTTTTTTTAAAAAAAGGTAAATAACCCGACATAAACACAGGTTGCGGTCCATGACACTGTCCTTTCTATTGACTGAAAGAGCTAGACTCTTTTTTAAAAAAAGTCCCCACCACCACCCATTGCCTAATCTACTAGAATGGAGCCCATGGTGTATACATGATCCAACTGAGACTGCAAACTGTATTTTCCAGTGCAGACAAGCAAAGAGGCACATTACTACTGAACTGTTCAACTGAAAGGGAGCAAGTTTCCTGGAATACATTAAGCATTATAGCATACTATAATTAAAATGCCAGTCAAAGCGTGGTAGAAGGAAAGCACCCATGTGTTCCAGTGCCGAGAGGATTCAAATATAAAACACAAGTTTGTGCTTTAATCAACGTACACATTATGTGTCCACCTTTAAATGTGGAAATCATGGCTTATTTAAACCAATTTCCCATTACATCCAAACTGGGAAGCTGTGATTTAATTCCTTCTTACTACTCAGGATCAGATCTTGGCTTCATATCCTGATTAGGAAGCAGGAATTCCTGATTTGGATACAATAGGAAACTGAGGTTTAAACAAGTTACAATCTCAGTGCCAAAGCCAGGCACCAAGGGGAGGTGCAAGAAGACAGAATGTAGGCACATGACTGGTTCTCAGGCCAATAAACCATGGCTTGTTGGCCTTAAATTGTTAGATTTCAATCAGGCCATGGGGCAAACTTGCCATCCTCACATATGCACATACTACATCACGAATGGAAAGTAGAAGATTTCACAAATGCTACTGTGTTTATACTGCTATGATTTTATTTATGAATCAAATAAGCTGACTATAGATGTCACCTATACCTAGGACCTTTGCATTGATTAAGTTGACTCTCTAATTCAAGGATGGGGAACCTGTGTCCTCCATGCTGGCTGGGACTGCTGAGAGTTGGAGTTCATCAACATCTGGAGGGCCACAGGTTCCCCATCTCTACTCTTATTACCTATCATACATGCTTATGAACCAGAACTCTCCAGAATAGTACATGTTTGAAGTGGGATTGAGGTGACAAAAAGATTTAGAAAGGAATCTAAAATATCAGTACACACACTAGTTGGGAAGGTATCAAGCTAAGCAAAACTAAAAGGTGTGAAATCTGAAAATAACAGACTTATCACTAACACCATGTTATTAAATAAGTCTTAGTATGGTTGTGCTAGCACTCTGGTTTGGTGGTCAGCTTGGCCCAGATAACACACAAATAGTATAAGTACTGCAAATTGGTAATCCTTGCCTTATAGAGCAGAGCCCCAATTT
Source organism: Rhineura floridana (assembly GCF_030035675.1). NCBI lineage: Eukaryota > Metazoa > Chordata > Lepidosauria > Squamata > Rhineuridae > Rhineura > Rhineura floridana. The sequence goes on along the minus strand of NC_084484.1, from coordinate 139,661,277 downwards.
AAGAGGAAGGGAATAAGATATTAGGAATGCGAGACAAATTTCTGGTTTTCGGCATGGCAGCTCATGGAACACTTCTCAGGACAATGATATATGTTTCCTTCTTGTGCTGCAATGGAACAAATAACTACAATTTATAGGAACAGAACAAGCCACTACTGGTTCCACACAACAGAACTACAAACATCAACACCAGAAAGGTTGGCCTAGAACAACTTATGAAAACATTCAATTTATTTACAATGATTTAAAGGATCACATTTGGCCTAATTATCAATAATTCAACTGAAGACTACTTTGTTTTTCTTCTGAAGGAAATTGACAGGAGGCACAATTCTGCAAAGTTCTGAAGGTAGACTATCTACTTCAAACTCTGTCTGGCTTATTTAATAATGCTAAGCCTCAACTCTCCTTTATCATAGATATAAACATGTATACACTGACATAAATAATTTATAGTGATTTGAAAAGGACTTATGAGGAAAAAAATATATAGGATCACAGTTCAAAAGAATAGACATCTACTTCTATTCAAAACTCCAATTCTATGTCAAATACCATGTAAAAAGCTATCATATTACTATAATGGGTTGGAAACAGATTATGCCAACTGCCCCTAAGGTTCCTCTACTTTTAACTTAAATATAGGTTCTTTTTCGAAGTGCTTCAAATGGAAACCACATCCTGTAAAATTAAGCAATCCTATCCTGAACCACACTAAATTAAACATCCTATAATACAAAATTTAGAAATTCTTGAATCATCAGTTGCATCATAAAGGGCAACATGAACAAGTTAAAATCAAGGATTGACCCATTATTTCCCTGAGGCGATTCTAAATGTATTGTATAATTGGAAGCAGAAAAATGTAAGGATATTTAGCTCATATTTGGTGCACCACCCATACAAGTATTGCTTTTGTAGATCAGACCAAAGATCCTTACTCCATCTCTAACAGCAGCCAGCTATACTCTGCCACTGCTACTGGAGAGAACATGCCTTTGTATGCCAGTTGCTGGGAGTCACAAGTGAGGAGAATGCTGTTGCTCTCAGGTCCTACTAGCAGGGTTTCCATAAGGATCTGACTGGCCACTGAGAGAACAGGATGCTGGACTACATGGGCCTTTAGCCTAATCCAACAGGGCTCTTTGTATGTTCTTATACCACTGGCAAGATTACAAGGAGAACCAGAGTGAAATAGTCAACTCTCATCCAAGCATTTGACAGTCAGTAGTGGAGAGGGGCACAAAAATTGCAGCAGGGAAAACAGAAGGGGCAGAAGCAGGAGGGAAGTGACCTTCCCTCCTTTGACACTCCACTTTCTATGCCTCAGTCTGGTCAGCGAGCCCATTTGCCAGCCAATTCCATAGCACATGACAGCTGAACACAGTGGTTGTCACTGACAGGCTGCTTGTATAAGTAGTGGGTCTTTCTGGCTACTAACCCAAAGCATATATATACAGTAGGACCCCGCTTATACAGCGGGTTCCATTCCGGACCCCCGCCGTAAAGTGGAAAACACCGTAAAGCAGAACCCCATTGACTTTAATGGGCTGCGTTGCGCAAAAATGACGCGAAAACGGTGCAAAACGTCGCAAAAGGGGGGAAAACCCTTTAAAATTGAAAATGAAAGGCGCTGCATCAGCAGAACGCCTTAAAGCGGAACGCCGTAAAGCGGGGCCCTACTGTACTAATTTTTTAAAGGGTGCCAGAATCCATCCATGAAAGTATAAAATGTAACTACATTTTACATTTCATTAATGTTAATGGAAACATTCTACACATGATCAACACTTTCCCATTTAAATATTATATATACAATATAAATACTAATGGCGCAAGTTTAGCTTGTGCAATTAGTATTTATAAATAATCACCATATTTTATATCAGGCATGACATTTAGGTTTTGTCTCTAGCCCAGCATCCATGATGACTGTATGGACCATCTGTACCTTAAAATAAGCATCCTTGTGATAAACAATCCCACATTTGAGAATTGTATCAGGTGCAGCTTTGCAGCTGAAGTGTCCATAGAAGGCAGGGCTAGGGAAGCTGATAATCGCCAGATGTTGTTGGACTCAGACTCCCATCATCCCCAGTCTGCATGATCAATGGTCAAGGATGATTTTTAATTTATTCATTTCAAACATATAGACCATTCTTCACATCATGATCACAGAGTGGTTTCCAACACTAAATGAAGCAATGTATCATTTAAAAGCCTCATAAAACACAAATAAAATTAAATTATGTACATTAAAATTATAACAAGGAAAAAAACAAGGCAATGCAAAATAGTCTTAAGAACCAGAGCAGCTTAAGCAAAAGCTTGAAAGAAAAGCCTTTAATCCAGCAACATCTGGATAGCTAGGTTCCCCATCTCTGATGTAAGTGATCAGTGTGCCTTGATAATGCATGGCAAACATAAAATGATATCTTGAACATAACATGTTTCTGACATATAATGATCCCACCTTAATAATTCATTCCTTTCTCCTATTTATTACACTAAACACTCCTCTTTAGTTTGCTAGCCATCTATTGTCATTTTCCCTTGCCTGTACATTTGGACTATCCAATCCCTTATTTATCCATAGTTCTCCAGTGATGTAGGCAAAGTTCACAGCAAGTGACAACTAGAGTGAGAAACACAAATCCCGGTATAAACATAATGGTCAGAGACCCCATGGAGCACTTCCATGATCCCAGGAATTTCCTGTTTTAAAAGAAGGCTACATATAGGGAAGAAGATGATCAGTCACAAATTTAAGAGAAGTGAAACTCAGAAAGAAGAAAAGAACAGATGCAGTAAGCTGCTTGACCAGTGTTAAAGTATAGAACCCTAGACTTTGACACCAATTCAGCTACAGTCATGACAAGTCTGGAATCCTGGGATTAAGTCTTACTGAATTCACTGGGACTTACCTCTGAGTAGACATGTACAGGACTGCATAAGGACATAGGAGGCTGCCTTATGCTGAATCAGACCAATACAGATTCTAGCTCTGCATTGTCTACACTGACTGGCAGCAGCCCTCCAGGATTTGAGGCAGGGGACATTGCTTACCCTACCTGGCGCTACCAGAGATTGAACCCAAGACCTTCTGCATGCAAAACATATGATCAACCACTGAGCTACAGCCCTTTCCCCACTGCAAGTCCCTTTGAAACCAGTTAGTTGTGACTACAATATCCCATAGCTTTCAATTGAATTTCAGTGCAATTCCATGCAACTTTACTCAGACTTCCCAATATGTACAATAGGGCTTACTCCTAGGTAACTGCAGTGAATGGTAGCAGCATTCATGGCTAACACGGCTCGGAGCCTGAGTATCTGCTGTCCAGCAGCCTCCATGACCCTGTGTTTACAAAGGTTTAAGAGTGCAAGAAAAAGAGCTGACTTAAAAGTGGTGAACACTGAAGAATAGACACTTGATCTCCTGAAAGCTGCTACAGGACCAGCCCCTATCTAGTGGGACTGCACATACGACAGTAATGCTTGAGTGTAGCTGTTTTCTGTGTTTTATATCAGGCAGACTATCAATCCCTCTAGCCCATGTCTGGATGGCTACTCTGACTGGCAGCAGCTCTCCAATTCTCAGGCAGAGATTCCCAGATCACCTGCTATCTGATCCGTTTTTAAATTAAAGTTGGCAAGAACTGAACCTGGAACCCTCATCAACAGAGCCTGTACTCTCTTCTTTAGCTATGCTATGGTGTCTCCCCTTGCTCATGAGAAAGGAGGCACCACAAATATTAAAATTATTATTGCTATTACCCATTTAAATTATATACCACTTTTATTAAAACTTGCTTCACAATCCTGATTTCACCAATCTACATAGGCACTGTGAAACAGGTTATTCATTTATAAAGAATTTAAGAATTTAAGCTGACACAGAGGGTCAGTTCCCAAACAATCCCAAGGCTAAGCTTAAATTTGCATGTGGGTTTCTTGAGCTATATGTATTGTCCAAGAGGAATTTGAAGCATTTGAAAGCTCACAGGAAAGATAATGAGTCCTAGGAACTAATTAGGAACAGTTGCTAAGTAGAATTGGACTCAGCAACTCAAGGCAGAAGTATTTAAAAAAACAGGAACAGTCCAGCCCATTTATTCTGAAAATACATACTAAACAGTGTCTTCACATATCTGGTCTTCTCTCCAACTGGAGAATAAATATGAGGGCAAACCAGTTTCTGCCCATTGGTATGAAGGGGACTCGACTACACCACACTCGACAGAATTTAAGTGGAACAGACATTAAGCAATTACACCCTCTGCAGGCCAAACCTTATCTGTTCAACTCCATATACTGAAAAACTTCTGAAGAACACTCTAGTTTTATCATCATAAATTCCACTGACCAGTATGTGCTCAATCAGAAGTCAGATATAGACATACAAGGCTACTCCAACTGGGCCTTCTGCCCAGATAATATATTATGTAAAACAAATTAATGATGTTCACCTTCCACCGGCCTCTCATGTCTGCAGCCTATAAGTGCCATGGTTGTTTGTACTTCCAGATTGCCAGTCACACTCTTATCCTCTCCAGTTGATCAGCAGGCTATAGGTCTTCCTTGCAGATTCAACCTTTCTGACCAAGTCTCTTATGGTCTTTTAAAAACTGTACCAGTGGATTGTTTGGAAGCAACCTCTGATAACTGTTTAAAAGTAGCAGCTGATGCAAACCACAGTCGCCCATCTGCTGACTGAAGAAGATACACAGGAAGACATTATACCATGAATCCATAATCAGCTAGTCGCCCCTATTTCTTTAAGGGCACAATTCAAAGAGTTAAATGTTAACCTGTAAAGATTCTGCCCCAATCTTCAAGATCAGCCAAGAGCTCTCCTTCAATTATACCATTATTTGGCATGGTTTTTAGTTGCTAAGTTTTAATTGGTATGGTTAGGTGGCTAAGATTTAGCGCAGGGATGAAGGGCCTATAGCCTTCCAGATATTACTGAACTATAACTCTCACCTTCCCTGACAATTAGCGATGCTGGCTGGAGCTGATGGGAGTTGGAGTCCAACAATATTTGGAGGGCTACAGGTTCTCCATCCTTGGTTTAATCTTATATTTACTGTACTCTTGTCATTTCCTGCTTGCCCACCATGAACTGCAGTTGTCTCCAGATAGCATCCATTGTAGTTAAACTATGTTTTTTTCTTCTAGCCTAAAAGGTCTAGGATCACATTTTAATACAAGGCTAATCCAACTATCCGCACAGCTCCAGAAAGAGGTGGAAAAAGCCACTGCCATTCCAGTTCGCATGTGCACCTTTCTTATAAATAAAACAAAGATGCTACATGTAATTGCTGTCTTCCCATAGAAATTCTGTCTAGTACCAATTTTTCTACAACTACAAATGTCTTATATACATCTCATTCTGTGTACATTAATGCTCTAACTCTTCTAATTTTACAAAAGGTGAAAACAACCTAGAGACCAAGTCACTAACTGAGCACAAAAGTGTTGTTCCTGATTAATCCTATTACACTAGAATTCCGCACATATATAAAAAAGAAATTGAACAGAAATTAATATTCTAAGTTGCTCTCACCAGAAACTCTTTCAGATACTTGTGAATATGGAACCAAAATATTTTACTTTGCTTTCCTTGATGGTATGCTTAGAACACTTTTGTAAAAACCACATTGCCTTGATATTCTACTTGTTCACAATTAGCTCTGTATTTGGATCTAAAATCCTTTTGTTCATAATTCAGTTAAAGGCACTCTGCAGTTGCACTTAAAAAAAAGTTTCAGTTTGAAAACCACTTTGGACTACGACCTGGGAGACCAGGGTTCAAAAACCACTTTGGACTATGACCTGGGAGCAGGGCTGTGGAGTTGGTATGTCAAACCTTCGACTCCGACTCCTCTATTTTTCTATTGTCCGACTCCAACTCCTCTATTTTTCTACTGTCCGACTCTGACTCTTTCATAAAGGGCAAATGTATATTAATTTTTCTACTGTTTGATTCTGACTCTGACTCCTTCATAAATGGCAAATGTATATTAATGTATTAATATTAATAAATTAATATTAATATTAAAATATTAATTTTATTTTGAAGTCGGAGTCAGTACATTTCTACCAACTCCAATTCCACCCCAAATTGCTTCCCACTCTGACTCCACCCAAAATTGCTTTCAACTCCGACTCCACAGCCCTGCCTGGGAGACCAGGGTTCGAATCCCCACATAGCCATGAAGCTCACTGGGTGACCTTGGGCCAGTCACTGCCTCTCAGCCTCATGAAAACCCTATTCATAGGGTAGCATAAGTCGGAATCGACTTGAAGGCAGTACATTTACATTACATTTTACTGAACTTTGCTGCCATCTAGAGACAAAGTCCTTCACAGTTCTTGTACTCCAATCTAGTATCTCCATTTTAAGAAAGAAAAAAAACAGAATTATATTTGGCAGTTTTAAAAGTTCTGTTTAATGCCAATTTGTATGTTAAATTTGCTAAAGAACTATGGAAACTACCGGCTTTAATAATTTATCCTCTCCCTTTTGTTTTAATTTATCCTAGATTGCTGATGTCTTTCGTCAAGCAATTCCTACACGGATTCCTAAACCAAAGGCTACAAACACAATTGTAGCACCAGGAAGGACACGCAGTGGGCTACTCAAGACACCACTCCAAGACAGTAAAGATGGAAAATCATACATCACCAAAACCATTCCCCATGTTGTCATTCAAAATGGTGGGAAAAGATAAGACGTCTGATATGTGATAAGAGTAATATCTAATGTTTGAGTAATACAGATACACCATACCAATTTTTCCCAAGACCTATACAAGAAAAAGTAATATAATGCATAATATGTGGGCAGAAAATTTTACCATTGATACTGGAATCATAAGGCATCAAGACATGCTTATGAACACTTGCATCACTTGACAAATCAGTGTAATTTGCATCAAGTTACAAGAGTTTGTTCTTTATAATAGGCTGGGAAATGAGGTTTCCAGTTAGTTAAAATGTTAGCTCTACAACGGTTCTTCACACAGCAGTGAATTTTCCATATACATGTGGTCTATTACCAGATCATTTAACAATGGCTATAGTCAGAGGATGTCTACAACCATACTACCCTGAATATGCCCAATCTCATCTGATCTCAGAAGCTAAGCAGGGTCAGCCCTGGTTAGTACTTGAATGGGAGACTGCCTGGGAATACCGGGTGTTGTAGGCTTAGAGGAAGGCAGTGGTAAACCACCTCTGAATACCTCTTACCATGAAAACCATATTAATATAACCAAAAGATTCATAGGGTCGGCATAAGTCACAATCGACTTGAAGATATATAACAACACAATAGTCAGAGGATACCTGAGAGGATTTTGTTCTGGTGATACGGTGGTGGCATTTTCAAAGGTTGCTTACATTGCTATGAAGCATAAAAGTTGTATCAGACAGACAGTATCCTAAAACTTTAGATTTGACCAAGGTGGAGGAAAATGCTGCATATGAACAAAACAGAAGTGAGACAAGGTGGGACAAGACAGCTTAACTGAACCTGCCCTGTGCCTTCCACCTACTTGTTCATGCCACACTAGTATCTTCAAAGTCTTTCCTAGTCCTTAAAGCTGGAACTGGCAGACACCATAGTACTGTCTTTCATACCCACCCACCCCGGTGCAGCACGGTGATAGCAACATTCAGAACTCACATTCTCTCTTCTAACTTTAAAGGGATATAGCTCTTCAAGGCCAAAAGACCAGAGAGTGCAAAATCTGGCATCTATGAAAATGCCCAAGGACAAAGAGAGAACTTTGGCAGCACTATGAACAGACTCTCCTGACAGATACTAGAATGGCAGCCCCAAAGACCTGCAGAAGAAATATAAGAATGCTAGAGAGTCTGTCATTCCACATCTCTCCCCAACAGGAAAAAGGGAGGATATATATGCAGCAATGGCACTATGTAAGCAGAAATGCTGCATACATAAAGCAAGTGGCTTATCATCACCAAAATACTTATTTGCAAGGGTACTATGTATTTTAAAAGCCAAGATGCTGTGTATTTTAATTATCGCTATGTACTTTGTGTGTCAAAGAGTTTAACATAACAGGTTGAATGAGAAAACATTTTTTAAACTGGCAATTATGGGTGGGTTTGTAAAGCAAGGCAATGAACATTTTCCTATATCTCAATGTAAAGCAAATTATTTTAGTACATATATGTGAAATAATATAAATCATTGAGTAACATTCCTAAGGTGCTATCCAAAGGGGGGAAATGTTACAATTCAGTGAGAAACATATGCGCTAAAATGTTTTTATCACATGGAAGAAGCTACTAAATTATGTTGGTTTTTTGTGTCAAATGAGGGCACCCAAAGCACTAAATGACTATCAAAAGGGAGGGCTCTCCAACGAGATGGGCCTCTTGAAGCAGACAGAGCTTATCCTCTCCCAGACATGTATGCTTGAGCAAGGGTTGAGTGACAAGGCACCCAACATCCCTTCCAATCAGTGCAACATATTACAATTCAACAACACATTATTATAGATACTGGCATACTTGCATATGGTAGAAGTGTTTGTTGCATTTCATTATTTCACTCAGAGACGCCTGCAGAGTTTATAAAATCATAGAGTTGGAAGGGGCCTATTGAGCTCAACCCTCTGCTCAATACACACACAGAGAGTGACACAGCAATTAGGTGTATAGTTTCAATTCATCATTAGGCAATGCCAAAGAACCTGCCCGCAACACTCATTAACCACATTCCACACAACAGCAACTAAAGAATTGTAGTTTTGCCCAGATGGCAGATTCAGTCCAATCTGAATAAGCTTGGGTAGAAAACATATGTCTACATCCTGTGAAAATGCGATAGTCCCATAATAGAAAAGCAACCCTGGGAAGATGGCTCGTGACATATCACTAGCAGGTATTGTTTGGGTAACAATTAGTAATTGTTGCTGAAGCTCAGCACCAGCCTTCCTGAATACAGCCGCTGTCCCCTTCTCTTTTCCATCCAAACTTACCAAGAAACTGTAGCAGGAAGGTTTTTCCTGTGACGTTTCCATTAGGCCTTCAGCACTGCCTCAGGTATCCCAGGTGTAAGCATCCACAGGAGATAAAGTTGCTGTGAATCTTGACAAACTAGGAGAGTTGGCGGAATCTATGAGTACTCCCCATGTATTCTTATGCCCTGTGCTTTCCACAGGAGATGGAGAGACCCCATTGAACTCATGATAATATTTGAGGAATATGACATGTGGAATAGAACTCAGCTTAATTCAGGCTCAAATCAAGCATAGCACAAGTTAACTCTTTTGAGGACAGCTCCCTTATTATTGAGCCCAGAAAGCACACCTATCTCTAGCAACAACTGAACATTACAGTGTATTGACAGTGTACACTAAAAACTGGTTGTGTACAAAAGTCTTATGTGAGGGACACTAGAGGGCAGTATTCATACTGCCAAAAAGCACTCCGGTAGTATCTACACAACATCCTTTAAGTGGCTTAAAAGTTATTCATTCTTCTTAGAAAAGTCTGGGAAATATAGTTGGCACAGGGAGATCTGACATTCCATAACAGAAAATGCTCTGCACCATCACCAATCTATTAGATACAGATTAGATATACGCCATGGGAATGCTCTTACCATATAAAAGTTACATGTGCACCTTAATCACACATGTAACATTTACACTTACCACATGCGTCAAGCCATTCATGTGTAGCATTACCATACTAACAACTGAAAGTCCAAGATGACATATGTGGTAAGTACATTTTAAAATGATGGGAAATACAAGAAACACGTACAGGCCCATGCAGGAGCCCCCCTGCCCTCAAGTCTTCAGATAGATCATAATTCTTTGAACCACTGTTACAAGCTATTTTTCTTTTGGTGGGTGGTTCCCAGTGATTTTACACAAAATATTGTTTTGATCTTCATCTAAAATAAACATTATCGTTTATAATTCTATACAATTCACCACTTGCAAAAGTTTTTGGTATCAAGTGAGTTTCCTTTGCCCTCCCACCAATAATTTTTCTATCCTTCACACTCTGAACAATAAACCTACTTTTAGTGGGGGTATTCAGATTATAAGCGTTAGAAAGCTGGACTAGAACCAGGAGTGTGTGAGCTCAAATTCCCACTCAGCCATGAAGCTCACTAGGTGACATTTGGCCAGTTACTCTCCCTCACCCTAACCTACTCATAAGGTTGTTGTGGGGATAAGAGTTGAGGATGGGGTAAAGAGAACTATGTATGCCACCTTGGAAAAGGTGGGACAAACTTTTAATTTAAACAATATAAATTAGGAGCTACAGATGCAGTCTATCAGGGTTCAGTGCACAATTCCACTGACCAGTCTTCCAGGACAAATCCCAACACTTCTCTGAGAAAAAGGATAGCCACAGGCTCCTGGAAATTGTGCCTTTCATGCCCTTTCAAATGTATTTATTTTATTAGATTTCCTACTCGCCCTTCACCACAAGATCTGTATAAAACATACAGGTATAAAACAAATTAAACCCCCCTCATAAGCAGCTCCCCCTTGTACAAGTCCCCCCATAGCTTTTTCACACTGGGATCGGCTCCCAGTTTCCCTTGTTCTGAACAGTTACTTCAGCGTGTCCAAAGTGCCACCTGCTTCACAGGCAGTGAGAAATCAAATGTCTTTGGAGACGCCGTTTCAAAGAGCAGCGCCTAAAATTCTTTCCTTCTGCGGACTAGAGGAAAACTCCCTACCCCTCAACTGAAGAATATCCTTCAGAAACTTAGAAGACAACCACGAGGCAGTTATACTATTCTTTTTTAACAAAATGATTTATTGGTTTGGGATCATTTTGAAAACTTCCCACCTCTCATCAGGGCGAGAATTCTGTGAACAGAGAATGTAATAAATCAGAGGTGGGTTTCGAAACGAAGGTTTGAATTGCTTTGCCTACCTGAGAGAAAATGAAAAAAAAGGGGGGGGAGAAAAGAGGCAAGGAAACAGCCTAAAAGAAATGAAAGAGAGCGATGTAAGGCAAAATGAAAAAAATGTAGTTGTCTAAGTAAGAAGAGAGAAGTCAAAACGATTTTTTCAAATGACTCCCATTCTCTGCTTTGAAAAAAAACAGCAGAGAAAGGGAGTCATCAAAAACATATTTTAACAACGTTAATCACCAGCAAACGCCCTCTCGTCCAGCCCCGGTACCTGGACTGCTGTTGCTCCCTTCACGTGGTCCTTCCCACCAAGGATCATCTAACGTGTCCCCCATGCTTCAGACCCACTACAGGCCACGCCGCTCCTGCGGGAGGATGAGAAAAGGGAGGATGAGAAAGGGGAGGAGCAATCACGGTGTCTTCTCCAAGGAAGACGCTGGTGGCGGCTGCTTCGAACGAGGAAAGCCCGCCCAGAGAGGCGTGGCCGGGGTCGGCTTCCGAAGTTCAGCCTCCGTTGGTTTTAGGAATAAGAAGCGCTGCACCCGCCTTCGGCATAAAATTGTAGCGCTCTCTCTTGGCAAGTCTGTTTACTAGAGAAAACGTGGAATATAAATGCTTCTAGTAAATCCACAAAATAAACTTTTCTGTACTATAATCCTCGCTCATTTTCATATTAAATGAGTTGCCGTTAAATTTAAAAACAGATCAATTAAGTTTTGCTCTGAACAGTTCTCTTCTCTTAAGGCAGTGTGATTTGGGAGGTATCAGAAAAAAATTAGATTAATTTTATAAATGTAGTTTTGCTGCCAGGGATGAAGGGGGGAGAGGTGCTTATGGGATTGTGTGCCTCAGGTGCCCAAATATCTAATATTGCAGGTTAGAGCTGGGGCTGCTTTAGATTTACAGCCAAACTTCCTTTACAGACGTGTCTCAGGTTTAGGGTTGCCAGGCTTAGTGCCGGAGACTGATCCTGTATCTTTAGGAGAAGAGAAAGTCAGCCAAGTGCAGGTGTTCTTGCAACCCTGTAATGGGAAAACCACAAAGTGGAAATCTCCCTTCACCGTGCACAACTCTGTTGTCCACGCTCTGGTAACTTCTAGATTGGATTACTGTAATGCGCTCTACGTAGGGCTGCCCTTGAAGACTGTTCGGAAACTTCAGCTAGTGCAAAATGCGGCAGCCAGGCTGTTGACAAGGACCAATCGGTCTGCGCATATAACACCTGTCCTGGCTCGCTTGCACTGGCTACCCATTTGTTTCCGAGCTAGATTCAAGGTGCTAAAGCCTTACACGGTGTGGGACCACAATACCTTGTGGAACGCCTCTCCCGCTATGAACCTACCCGCTCACTTTGTTCAGTATCTAAGGCCCTCCTCCGGGTACCAACTCACCAGGATGCCCGGAGGACTGTTACTAGAACTAGGGCCTTTTCTGTGGTGGCCCCCGAATTATGGAACAGCTTACTGGAGGAAATACGCCTGGCGCCTACGGTTCTTTCTTTTAGGCGCCAGGTTAAGACCAGGCTGTATTCCCAGGCATTTTAATGTTCAATGTTTTATGTTTAATGTTTTAGTTTAATGTGTTCCTTTCTGTTACTGATTTTATTCTATATTGTATTTTAATCTCATTTTGTACACCGCCCAGAGAGCTATTAGCTATGGGCGGTCTAGAAATGAAAATAAATAAATAAATAAATTTAAAGATACAGAAGACCTCTTGGTTGCCAGGCCCAGCCTCCAAGAGGTCTTCTGTATCTTTAAAAGTTGGGCAGGGGGAAGGGAGAATTCCACCTTGTGGTATTTCCCATTACAGGGTTGCAAGAACACCTGCACTTGGCTGACTTTCTTGTTTTCTAAAGATATAGAATCAGTCTCAGGCCCTGAACCACCCTACTCAGGTTACAGCAAAGCTTCGTCTACTTAAATTGTTGTCTAAGACTGCAGTCCAATACATGTCTACTCATAAGTAAGCTCCATTGGGTTCAATGAGACTTACTCCCAGGTAAGGGTGTATTGGACTGCATCCTCAGTTCCAGCCCTAATTCAGTACTCACTCGCATGCAAAGGCCTTGTGCTCTTGACTCACAAAGAGCCCTGTTTTGCTCTTAAATGGCTAAACACCCCCACCCCAAAAAATCCCTCTCACATTTCCCGCACGAAATAAGAGATAAAGAGACCTTGGGGCCTACGTTTCGGGGCTGTAGAGAGACAGACTCGTACCTAATTACAGCATTACTGAAATCATGAGCACCTCCATTTTTTTTTTCTACAGGAGGAGACAAAAAAAAAGGTTGGAAAGGAAACTCGGAACCTAAAGGCTGTGTAAGTCTATATAAGAAAGTCACTGCAGTTGCTTCACTTTACGGCAGCTATATAGAAAGAAGGAAGGATTGCGCTTTACGGCTGGGTGGCGGGGCACGTCAACAACTATGGCGGAAGGGGAGGAAGCGCCTCCACCGAGCAGCTGGTGAGTTGGACAATCCACCGGTTAATAGACAACTTAAGAGAGGCAGAAAACGTGCGTTTTCTCCACTGCCACCGCCCATCACAGAAACCCCTGGGTGACTATAGTTGCGGCCTTCCCCAGCCCCCTCCTGAAAGCCACTGGCCAGTCTCGGCTTGAACTGATTACAGATAACCTGATGTGGAACAGGTTATTCTTGCCTCTTTATGTATTTCTTGCTCTCTTCAAGGGAAGGTGGTCGAGGGGTGTTCGTTCTCGCTCCCGGATGATGACAAAGGAAAGAGGAACAAGTTGTCATTTGGGCTTAAAATAAAGTCCGAAATAAAAGATCTGAACAGGGTTCACGACAGATGCTGTTGGAGGTCGCTGATTCATAGGGTCGCCATAAGTCGTAGTCGACTTGAAGGCACATAACAACAAAAATCCCCCTTAGACCAGGGTCCTTCTTAAAGTACTGCGACATATTTCAAAGGGATCCGCTCATTCACAAACCACAAAGCCCATGGGGAACTGGGTCTGCCAAAGGCTATTAGTCATTTTATTTATTTATTACATGTATTGCCTCCCCTTCTTTCAAGGAACTTAAAACAGCATACATTGTTCTGTTATCTAGGGATGCTCAGCATCTTTGTGAATTTCTCAGATGCATCTAGCTGGCTGCTGATGAAAATAGAAAGCTGAGTTAGCCAGATCTGATTTAGCAAGACAGTTCTTATGGTTGGATTTAAACTTGAAGACATGGATAACTTAAGCTTCATTGGGCCTACTCTAAGTAGAACTAACCTAATGTGTGTGTAATATGCATTGTTTTAGTTATTATGGTGTCAATTGTTTTAAAATCTGATCTGACCATTCATGTTTTCCAGTTTCCCACTCAAATTCGGTGACATACCTAAGCAACCTCATCTCTTATTACTTTAATTTTGAATGAACTTTAATTCAAACCACTTGTTTCAAGAAAACTGCTGTGATACTAATGTTCCTGGATCTTAACTATGTTTTCTTGGAATTAAATTCCTCTGAATTCAGCAGACCTAATTTCTGCAGCATGATTGCATGTTTACTTTGAAATAAATGCATATAAGATTTTAGCCTTCAGATCAAAGCCTTAAATATATATATAAATTTTACTATACACATTGCTCTTGTTGTGAATAGGATCTGGTCTCGCCTGATTGTATAGTACAGATAACAGTGATCTTTAGTTTTGTCCTTCCACTCTGTATACTTGTAACTTCTGCTGTCTTTGGTTAATCTTTTGCGATTTGCTACTAGATATTTCCCCATAAGTGTAGCTTGTGGTGATTTAATAGCTAACTATCTGTTCTGACTTATAGATTTGTTTATATTTAGGGAAACCCACCCCAGTGTTGGGTCCACCATCCATTGGCGTCAGAACTTTCCAAGTTGATTCAATTTAATTCATGATTGCCCTCCCTTAGGATCTCTGATGTGTGGCTGTTTTGAGGAGTTGTTATCTAAAAAGTTAATTTGTAGACTTGAAAGATAGACCTATTGTTTTGCTGTCTGCCAAAAACAGAGAGCCTAGCATTTCTTTATAATGGGATTACTTCTATATTACAGTCTGTGCTGAGAAAAAATTTAAGGAGTGGCCATAAATTGAATTAAAGCAGCACTCGTTTTGACTGGCAACAGATCTCAAACTTAGCTTGTCACAGGCTGCTTCCAGCCTACCTGTTTATTGAGCATTCATTCTAATTTAGTTGCACAAAGTTTGCAGGGAGGTTGGTTGGGCCAGCTTTTTACTGAGCATTCATTCTGATTTGTATGTGGGGAGGTTATATGATGGTGCGTCAAGTAATTGTTTTGCCATACTTTTCAGTGTATTTTCCTGTTTCCTTATCACAAAAAGTCTGCTTTTCTAGGGGAAACAGGTTTTTTGGTGGGGAGCACAAGGGTACCAAATCAACCTTAATTATGCAACCTAAACTTGGCCGTGTGTGATTGAATCATACCCAGAAATAGCGACAGTCTGGAAATTCCCAAAGATTCTGACACTGGATGTAGTGAGGTCTGAGTAGTGGGGCATCTGCCAATCCCTGGCATCTCTAGACAGAGCTGAGAGAGAACCCTGTCTGAAATCCTGGAGCGCTGCTGCCAGTCAGTGTAGACTGAGTTACTGAGTTAGATGGGCCAATGGTTGGACTCAGTATAAGGCAGCATCTTGTGATGCTTTGCTTTCTACGATCAGATCTGAGATGGCACAATACAAATCATGCACTAATTATTAGTATCACTCTTGGTAATTAATATTAAGCATGTTGCCACTTGCTGATAACATGTTGGGTGCATTCTGCTATGAAGCCTTCAAATGTTTAATACTTTCTCTATCTGCTATCTTGACAATAAATGAAAACTTAGGAAACACAATAAAATTTCTTTTTTACAATGAATGTTCATATACCTTTTTTTAAATCATTGCAGAAATAATATGAGGTAAAATCGTGGACATGGATTGCTCTAAATGGAATTGCAACTTTACTGTGGCAAAGTTTGTACTAGGTGGATGAAAGTCCTAAAAAAATATCAGATACTATGTGATAAGTAAATGAGTTTGGAGCTTATAATGTAAGCAGAGATTGCTGGAGAGTGCCAAAGGGCACTGTGGCGTTGTAAGTTTACGAAATCAGAGAGATTGAATTCCAGTATTTATAGTCTTTCCAGATTGCCCTTCTATTTTTATCAAGCAAAGTATATTTATCACTTGATTTAGGGCGCAGTCCAACTGCTGTTTTTGCTGGGCTGAGGGGCATTGGGTATGGTTGATCCCTGACTGAGCCAGCAGAAGTCCCTCATTACAGCTCAGCCGTGGCGGAGCCGGGACCCTGCCAGCTCAGCCAGGTACCTGCCAGCGAACCCCAGCATGGCAGAAGGGGAGCCGGCAGAAGGCCCCAAAAAGGGGCATTATGGGGGCATGTTGGAGGAGGGGCGGGGGGATTTAGCCCACATCCAAATCCTGTTTGGAGCGCTCCTGCAGGTTCCGATCTGGGCCCAAGCTGTGCCTGGAAAAAGGTCGGACTAAGAATATAATTACAATGGAAGTCTATGAAGAAATTACTCTCTGGTAGGGGTATTCATGCAAGCTGGCTTTTACTTTCCAGTCCCTGCATGCATCTCCTGGCTGAGCCTGCATTCAGCCGGCCCGGTGACTCCTCAATGGCAATTGGATGCTGCAGACATTTCCGCTGGCTCATCTTCTGCCAGCACCCCTGCCGTTGGATTGCTCTGCCCTGAAATTCATTGTACTTTTTTTTTAGGGTTGTAGACTCAAATTCCTATAAACACCTTTTATGGCTGGAATAAGTTCATTTGTAGATGAATGTCCATTTCCCATATTCTTCTCAGTGTGCTGTATTAATTGCCTATTTGGAAATTACTGGTTAATGCATTTGTATCAAAACAAGATAGGTTTGAGAAGTATAATGGTTGAGCTTTGTTCAGAAGGAAATATTGGGCAGAAGGTGCAAATACTGACAACTCTAATGAAAGTCTGGACAAAGCACTAACTTCAGTACAAAAACCTTTATTCCAGGGCACCTCCAGTTTTTCTTGCACACGTGTCTGTTTATGCCCATACCACAAAGTATGAGAAAGGAAAGTTCATATAGAAAAAAATACTGCAAAAATATAATATATCATCATATACTTAGACCTCTGGTCTTGCAATTACAACTACTCGGAAATATTGCAGATCTTTTCATTTAGGTTTCAGTGTACATATAGACCCAACAAGAAGATCTCTGCTGTGATTCAGAACTTTATTCTCTAGTGACATGTCAGGATCTATGGTTGTCACCAAATTGCCAGCAAGCCATGTTTTGAGCAATGCATCGACCATTTGCAGGTATTAGGCCAGCGTTTCCCAACTAATGGGCCACCAGATGCTGTTGGACTACAATTCCCATTTCCTGACCATTGGCAATGCTGGCTGAGGCTGATGGGACTTGTGGTCCAACAACATCTGGTGGCCCAGTAGTTGGGAAAGACTGTGTTAGGCAAAAGCTTGATGGCTGTAAAAAGAGTTGCTATGTGCCTTCAAGTCGATTACGACTTATGGCGACCCTATGAATCAGCGACCTCCAAGAGCATCTGTCATGAGCCACCCTGTTCAGATCTTGTACGTTCAGGTCTGTGGCTTTCTTTATGGAATCAATCCATCTCTTGTTTGGCATTCCTCTTTTTCTGCTCTCTGCTGTTTTTCCCAGCATTATTGTCTTTTCAGTTGAATCATGTCTTCTCATGTTGTGTCCAAAGTATGATAACCTCAGTTTCATAATTTTAGCTTCTAGTGCTAGTTCTGGTTTAATTTGTTCTAACACCCAATTATTTGTCTTTTTCTCAGTACATGGTATCCGCAAAGCTCTCCTCCAGCACCACATTTCAAATGAGTTGATTTTTCTCTTATCCGCTTTTTTCACTGTCCAACTTTCACATCCATACATAGAAATCGGGAATACCATGGTCTGAATGATCCTGACTTTAGCTTTCAGTGATGCATCTTTGCATTTGAGGACCTTTTCTAGTTCTCTCACAGCTGCCCTCCCCAGTCCTAGCCTTCTGATTTCTTGACTATTGTCTCCATTTTGGTTAATGACTGTGCCGAGGTATTGATAATCCTTGACAAGTTCAATGTCCTCATTGTCAACTTTAAAGTTACATAAATCTTCTGTTGTCATTACTTTAGCCTTTTTGACGTTCAGCTGTAGTCCTGCTTTTGTGCTTTCCTCTTTAACTTTCGTCAGCATTCGTTTCAGATCATTACTGGTTTCTGCTAGTAGTATGGTATCGTCCGCATATCTTAAATTATTGATGTTTCTCCCTCCAATTTTCACACCTCTTTCATCTTGGTCCAATCCGCTTTCTGTATGATATGTTCTGCGTACAGATTAAACAAATAGGGTGATAAAATACACCCCTGTCTCACACCCTTTCCGATGGGAAACGAATCGGTTTCTCCATATTCTGTCCTTACACTAGCCTCTTGTGCAGAGTATAGGTTGCGCATCAGGA
Source organism: Rhineura floridana (assembly GCF_030035675.1). Lineage (NCBI taxonomy): Eukaryota > Metazoa > Chordata > Lepidosauria > Squamata > Rhineuridae > Rhineura > Rhineura floridana. Next base: position 139,642,862 of record NC_084484.1, on the reverse strand, counting down.
CAGTCAGATGCTGTAGCACCCCCATTTCTTTTAAAGCATTCCATAGTTTTTCATGATCTACACAGTCAAAGGCTTTGCTGTAGTCTATAAAGCACAGGGTGATTTTCTTCTGAAATTCCTTGCTCTGTTCCATTATCCAACTTATGTTTGTGATATGATCTCTGGTGCCTCATCCCGTTCTAAATCCAGCTTGGACGTCTGGCATTTCTCGCTCCATATATGGTAAGAGCCTTTGTTGTAGAATCTTGAGCATTACTGTACTTGCATGGGATATTAAGGCAATAGTTTGGTAATTACTGCATTCTCCAGGATCCGCTTTTTTTGGAAGTGGGATATATATTGAACGCTTCCAGTCTGTGGGCCTTTGTTTAGTTTTCCATATTTCTTGGTTAAATGTTTGTCAACATTTGGACAGATTCAGTCTCAGTAGCTTGTAGCAACTCTATTGGTATGTCATCTATTCCTGATGATTTGTTTCTTCCAATAATTTTAAGAGCAGCTTTCACCTCACATTCTAAAATTTCTGGTTCTTCATCATATGGTTCCTCCGTGAATGAATCTGTCATCCTGTCATCTTTTATAGAGTTCTTCAGTGTATTGCTTCCATCTTCCTTTTATTTCATCTCGGTCAGTCAGTGTGTTCTCCTGTTGATTATTCAACATCCCTACCCGTGGTTTAAATTTCCCTTTCATTTCTCTAATCTTTTGGAATAGGGCTCTTGTTCTTCCCATTTTGTTGTCCTTTTCTGTTTCTATACAATAACCATTGTAATAGTTTTCTTTGTCCCTATGTACTAGTCGTTGTATAGTTGCATTTAGGGTTCTGACCGTGTTTCTATCTCCTTTTGCTTTTGCTTTGGTCTTTCTCTCTTTTTAACAAGAGGTATTGTCTTTTTGCATTCTTCCCTGATAATGTCCCTGACTTCAGTCCATAGTTCTTCTGGTTCTCTGTCAACTAAGTTTAAAGCCTCAAATCTGTTCCTTATTTGATCTTTATATTCTTCTGGGATGTTATTTACATTGTATTTTGGCATTATGAGTGCTTTGTTCTTTAGCTTTACTCTGATTTTTGCTACGATCAGTTCATGATCTGTACTGCAGTCTGCTCTTGGTCTTCTTTTTGCAGAAAGTATGGAACTTCTCCATCTTCTGTTTCCAATTATATAATCAATTTGATTCCTATGTTGACCATCTGATGATGTCCACGTGTACAGTCGTCTTTTTGGTTGCTCAAAAAATGTGTTGGCAAGAAACAAATCATTGGCTTCACAGAATTCAATAAGTCTTTCTCTTGCTTCATTTCTGTCACCTAAGCCCCATTTCCCCACAATTCCTAGTTCTTCTCTGTTCCCTACTTTTGCATTCCAGTCCCCCATGATTATCATATCTTGTTTTGGTGTGTGATCAATTTCCTCTTGTACTTCTGCATAAAATCTCTCCAATTCTTCTTCTTCTGCATTTGACGTTGGAGCGTAGACTTGGATGATGGTTATGTTAATAGGTTTCCCGTTTGATCTCATTGATATCACTCACTCAGACCTTGCGTTGTAGCTCCTAATTGCTTTTGCTACTTCACTTCTCGCTATTAAAGTGACCCCATTTTTTCTTGATTTCTCATGTCGTGCATAAAATATTTTGTAGTTGCCTGATTGAAAATGCCCCATTCCAGTCCATTTTAATTCACTCACACCAAGTATTGTAATGTTGATACTTTCCATTTCTTTCTTGACAATTTCTAACTTTCCCTGGTTCATGCTTCTCACATTCCATGTTCCTGTTCTGTGCGTCGTACAACTCCAGACTCTCCTTTCGCATCTGTGCGCATCAGCCTCTGAGCTTCCTTTTGGCTTTGACCCAGCTGCGCTACTCGTACTTGTATTCAAACAAAGAGTACTTGGTATGAATATTACCAATTGCCAAAAACATTTGTAAAAACCCAGCTCGTGTTCATGTTTCAGAGAGTGTGCTTTAATTTCCATGTAGTTTGAGAGTGTGTGTGACAACATATTTGAGCCTTTCAGTTCCAGAGAATCCGGAAATGAAGAGCTTCCCATTTTTTTTTGAAGATCCAGGATATGTAAGAATCTACTCTGCACTGGTGGGGGGAGGGGGAGGATTAAAATGTATAAGTTCCAGCAACAGATTGTTAGGGAGTTAAGTGCCTGAAATTTTTCCAGTCCAATGTGTGAGCTTGGTCTTACAGTTTGTGTAAAGCAGTAAGTAGCTCTTCTACTGTGTTTTATTTTCCCTTAATGTGGCCAGTCATGCAGAAAATTCTGTTTGGATTCGACCTGCTAGCTTTATCTCATGTACAAGAGTTGTTGTGGTAATTTGGAACAGAGGATCGTGCCCATGTTCTTCTCCACCCCCATCCCCAGGAAATAGATAAAACAGGAAGCAAGTCTTCAGCAAACATGAATAAAGTGGAAACAATATGTAGGGAAAAGTCAGGAAATAAGACGTAAAAGGCAGAAGAAAATAATTCTACAACTATTAGTGGAAAAGGTATTAAAAGTGTTTGGATGCAACACTAATGTGCAGCATTTCTCTGCCCCTCACCACACCATACATCTCCTTCCTTTGAATTCCTGTTAAAGTACTGGGAAAATATGTCAGAGTAAGGGGTCTGACAGTTGTACAGTTTAAAGGTACAAAGCTGATTCATGAGAACACCAAACTACTGAATAATAACAAACATTTAACATTTGTATATCATTTTCGAGAGCCAGTGTGGCATAGCGGTTAGAGTGTTGGACCACGACCTAGGAGACCAGGGTTCGAATCCCCACACAGCATGAAGCTCACTGGGTGACCTTGGGCCAGTCACTGCCTCTCAGCCTCAGAGGAAAATGGGAAACCCCCTCTGAATACCGCTTACCATGAAAACCCTATTCATAGGGCCCCCATAAGTCGGGTTCGACTTGAAGGCAGTCCATTTTTCCATATCATTTTCAAATGCTCAAAGTAATACTTACAACATACCCTGTAAAGTAAATCAGTATTATTAACCCCCATATTGCAGATGGGAAGACTGAGACATAGTGGCTTATCTAAGGCCACTTTGTGAGTTCATGGCAGAGGCAAGCTTTGAATCAGGCAGGGACTTCCTGATTTGTAACACAGCATCTTAGCCACTGTGCTTAATACTAGCTATTAGCTACACTGAAAAGCAGAAATCACTTTTCCAAACTTTTTTAACCCAACATTGTAAGGATTAGATGCAAATAAATTAATCTGAGTGATTCTGTGGTTCTGTTTAGCTCAGTACATTTTCTCCTTGTTTCTCCCTCTGATTTAGTGCAAGTAAAGTTGAACTGTATTTAGAAGTATTTTTTAAAGAACAGCTATAGAAAAAAAGTGGTACATAATTACTATGCTGTTGATTGTTTACCTATAAGATTGCCTGCTCTTGTGTCTTGCTTGCTCAGAATATAGGACCTTTAAGGGATTTATTGAATTTTTTGGTACAAAGATAAAGCATTGGAGCAAGGGCCAAAATCAGTGCCAGAGTCTCTACCTTATTCAAAGGCATGACTGTATGGTTCCCAAGACAATTTTTTGTGGAATGTGGGCTCTTGCTAGGCTTTTGAGAATCTCTGTATTAAAAAAAAGGCTCCTTTTCAGGGTAGTGAATTTGAGAATTTAATCATAAAATTCTGAAGAATTGGAAACAAGATAGGTTAAAAGGCATATTATTTTCAACAGTCATCTTTTAGTATGAGTGAACTTACTCTTCAAGCATGGATCCTTATGTAACCAAAACACACCATACACAAACCAGATGGAAGCGTCAGGGAATCCAAGCTTTGCAGAAATACAAAACATTTTTAGAAAAATATCCTAATGAAGTGGGGGAAGTGGAAAATCAAATTGGCTCAGTGACAGGGTTGATAATCGCTTCTCTGAGGGACTCAATTTTAATGATTTCAATCACAGCTGAAATACTAGTGAGGAGGATTCTATTTAATCATTTTTAGTAAAGGTCCATTATTGTTTAATATAATCTTAATACATATTCAGAGATGTAGGTTTCTTTAGAAGGTAGGTACACCCACTAAGCAATTATTCTGAATTGTTTTTAGATTAATTTTCATCCAACAAATGGGATGATAATTTGGTCATTTTAATATTAAAGCAAAACAAACTTGTGAAATCATTTAGGAGATTAACCAGCCCCAACTGTTCAATTAATCATGATATTATTGTCATGATGTGCCAGAATCACCACCACCAAACAGGCTTTTACATTATACTAATAAAGATTATTTATTCTTCTGGTTAGTTTTCTTCTTCAACAAACAACAACATTAACAAAACATGCACATTAATTTTTGAATGATTAACTATTTCAGTTTTTAGATGAATGCAGAGTTCTTTAAAATAATAAAATTTAGGCAATTTCAACCAAGTCAAAATGAGAAACTTAAAATATTGGGTGGTACAGTTAACTCAGTCTTCTTCAAAAAGTGAAAAGGTGATCATTAATGCAATGTAACTAAGTAAATTCTATGTGCCAACATTTCTCAAGGCTCACTCAAGTTTTTCACATTTGAAGATTATTTCTAAATACTATTGTAGCTACATTACCTGTCTTAAAACATGGAACGTAACTGCAGCCCTTCACTTATGGTGAATATTTAACGTTGCCCCTTATGAGTGAGATAATTGCCCCTCAGAATTCATTGGGTTTCAATAAAAGGTGATTGGCAAGGAAGTTTGGGGTGTGAGACAAAGGAGATCAAATGTGTTGGTACATAAGAGAATATAACTTGTTCAGCTGGCTGCTATGCTATGTGTTACAGGATAAAATTCATATTATGATTCATTATGAAAAGCAGTATTTTTAAAGCAAGGCTATCTAATGAACGTAGACATGAGCCCTGTAAACTGTATACTAAGCCTTGTAAAGTACTGTCACATCTTTGAGGAACATATGAATAAGTGTTTTTCAGCAACCTAGGTGAAGATTAATTTTCTAAGATTCCAGTGGCTGATCAATGGTGAAATCATTCAAGGAGAGATGAAAGAGATCCTAAGAGATCCTAAATGATAAATTTACTAATAGGCAAAAAGCCTTGCTGTTTAAGAACGTACCTATAGCCAACAGATATTTCTATCAAACTTAAAAAGAGGGAACTTGGGCAGCTATAGTGAATGCACCAGGGAGCAGGAGACCTGACCTCCTCTCTGAGATGTTGTACTGCCCTACAAATTTGTCAAAATGCACACAAAATTTGGGTTGGTCTTTCACAGTCCAATCCACTTCCTGTGTAGCTTGGAAGAATTTGGTAACATGTGACATGTTAGTGAAGGGTAGTGAGAATTGCTAGGAGATGCCCTGTTCCCCTCACAGACGTTCAATCAGAGTGGCTGACAGTTCAACAACTCTCGCCACTTTAGCTCTGTCAGGGGAATAGGAGTTTCCTCTCAGCACCCATCACGAGCTACACTTCCCAGGATTCTTTAGGGGAAACCATGACTGTCTAAAGTGAAAAAAGTCTGGTGTGGGTGTAGCCCCATGATTAGGCAAGCCCAGCGGCTGTGAGTCTGGCTTTTAGAACACTGACAGTTGGTTCTTACTGAGCATGCCCAACATTATCATTCAGTTCAATGCAAAATGTATTAAATTAATTAAAAATCAGCCAGGCATTTTTTTAACTTTTAAACTGCAGAAGATGAAGGTCAGAGTATGGGGCAAGGTCAGTAGTAGGATTACAGGTATTCTGTGAACATGGCTGATTTTTAATGAATTTCAACAAATTATGAGAATTCTGACAGAAAAAAATCCAAAATGAGTCTGGATTTTTTCTCTTGTTTTACACTTTGAACTCTCGATTCTCTCTGACAGTTTTGTGTATCGCCATGAAAATTTAGAGGGTTGTTTAGCAAGTGTTTGTGAGTTCAGGACTATACATTTTGTAAGGTTTTGTTTTGAAATGAGCTTATGGGAAGCATCAGAATGGCAAGTGAGGGGTATTTTCAATGTACCATTGTGGAATGCAAAAAATCCATGCTGACTGTATTATACATCCTCTCTTGCAAAAGTAATCAGACCCCTACCAGTGCTCTCATATTACTGAATTACAAATGGTATATTGTAATTTCATTCTGTATGATATTTTATTTTGAAACACTGAAAATCAAAATCAATTATTGCAAGGTGACATTGGTTTTATGTTGGGAAATGTTTGTAAGAAACATAAAAAACTGAAACATGTTGCTTGCATAAGTATTTGACCCCTGTGCTGTGGAAGCTCCCAGTTTACACAGATGAAAGAAATTGCCCTATCGAGGACACAGTTACCTTGCCATTGGCTCCACCTGTGAACCGTTAATGCCCAGTCCCTGTCACATTGTCAGGATAAAAACCCCACTGTTGAAGGATCATTGGTCAGGCTGTGGATCTGAAGGAAAACGAAGACCAAAGAGCATTCTACAGAATTGAGAGATAACGTAATACAAATGCATAAATTAGGGAAACAGTACAAAATAGTATCCAAGTGTTTGGATATCCCAGTGAGCACAGTTGGATCAATAATCAGGAAGTAGAAACTGCATCACACCACCCAAGCACTGCCAAGAAAAGGCCATCCCTCAAAACTCAGCGCTCAAACAAGGAGACTTGTGACAGAAGCTACAGAGAGGCCAACAATCACTTTGAAGGAACTACGGAGTTCCGTGGCTGGGAATGGAGTAATGGTGCACTAGTCAACCATATCAAGAGCTCTGCATAATACTGACCTCTATGGGAGGGTGGCAAGAAAGAAGCCTTTACTCAAAAAGTACCATCTGAATGCATGTCTGGAGTTTGCCAGAAAGCATGAGAGTGCCCCAGCTGCGATGTGGGAAAAGGTTTTGTGGTCAGATGAGACCAAGATAGAGCTTTTTGCCAAAACTCAAAGCACTATGTGTGGTGCGAACCTAACACTGCCCATGCCTCAAGACACACCATCCCTGCAGTTAAGTGTGGTGGTGGCAGCATCATGCTGCGTGGATGCTTCTCATCAGCAGGGACTGGACATCTTGTTAAAATCAAAGGAAGAATGGATGGAGCAAAATACAGGGAAATATTGCAAGAGAACCTGCTCCAGTCCACTAAAAAACTGAAGCTTCGGTGGAAATTCACTTTTCAGCAGGATAAAGATCCCAAGCACAAGGCCAAAGCAACATCTAAGTGGCTCAAGAACAAAAAGGTGAATGTCCTTCTGTGGCCCAATCAAAGTCCTGATCTCAATCCCATTGAGAATCCATGGCACTATTTGAAAATTGTGGTCCACAAGAGACCTCCAACAAACCTGAATGACCTGGAGCAAATCTGCAAAGAAGAATGGGTCAAAGTCCCTCCGACACTGTGTGCAAAGCTGGTATGTACATACCCCAAAACACTTAAAGCTGTTATTGCAGCAAAATGTGGCTATCAAATATTAATGTCTGTGGATTGAATAGTTATGCAAGCAACATGTTTATGTTTCTTACAAACATTTCCCAACATAAAACCAATGTTGCCTTACAATAATTGATTTTGAGTTTCAGCGTTTCAAAATAAAATATCATACAGAACGAAATTACAATGTATCATTTGTAATTCAGTAATATGACAGCATTGGTCATGTGTCTTGATTACTTTTGCAAGGCACTGTATATACAGAGCTGGATGTGAACATAGGGGAAACAGTTGTCTTCTCTTGACAGCAAGATAATATCATTTATGTTATTATAATATAGTGTAGTATATACTGCTATCTTTTAAAATTACTTTCAGTGTTCTTTTCTTACTGTTTCCATCCCTTGACAAATCTAATATTAATATGAAAACAGAAGCTTTACCTCCAAGGATCTGTGAGCAGCAGTATCACTGTCTGTGGCTGTTTCTGCACAAATAGTTCATGTTTTTGTAACTTTGGGCTTTCCTCCTCATTAGCTCACATCGTTTTATAAGATGTTTGGTATGCCTGGGCTGCTCTTCTATACAGTGGATGGGAGCTCTAGTTCAAAACGTCTGGAAGGCACCAGTTTGGAGAATGTTGCTCTATACTCAGTGTCCCAAAACCAATAGTGTCAATAACATCAGTCTGTGTATAATATGTAGTGTTTCCCTATATATACGTTCCTGAGGAAAACAAATGAGCCTTGATCACCAGTGCTTAATTTGACTGTTACTTCTGAAGTATTGTTCAAAATAAAGATTCACAGATTTTACTTATGACATCAATAAACTTGCATTTGGATGACAGCTGGTGAAATTGGAGAGCAATATCTCTCAAGAATTTGGGATTTGGGATTGCACATTACAGTTGATTTTAAGATAACATCCAAACTAGCACTTGGTACGGAAGGATCACATTTGGTTTCTCACAGATGTGTAAACTGGATGCATTGTGCTGTGTGTGTAAAGTATCATTAATACCTCTGTCAGATTCAGTGGCTGTGTTTGCACATCACAGTAAACTGCAGGGGGTGCATGCTGCTCACAAGTTCCCACTTTGCTCCCCCACCCCTTCCTGGCCATGTTCTCCTGGGATCAACAAACCACAAGCCTTGGCTTGACATGTAATCCAAAACTGACCTTGTGGGTTTTTTTCTCTCCAGACAAATAAATGAGCTTGGGTTTTCATGACATGACAAGCCAAGGCTTGTGGTTTGTTGCTCCCACTGAGGCCAGGAGTGGAGGAGCAAAGTGGGGACTTTGAGTAGCACGCACAAGCACACTACTTGTTCATCGCATAATTAAACATTCCCTACGGGTTAATGTGATGTGCAAACCAAACTTCTGCCAGTTAGCCTTAGTTGGCAAACAGTTATGAATGTGTGGAAATTTACTCATGTCAGATTACACTCAGTGAAAATCTGTTGCCAGTGCCTGAAGAGGCCTGTTAGAGTCCATTGTTATCAATGTGCAATAAGACAAGTTGTATCTAAGCATGTGCCAAACTACTGCAATGCATCTGTTACAGTGCGAGTAATATTGATATCACAGGTAATGGCTTCCTGAACAGGTGTCCTATGCCTAATAAAGAACTGGCAGCAAGGAATTGTTATAATATTAAAATACATGTGATACATCATCTCTTTAATTCACGGTAGCTAACCTTTTTCAGCCCAAAGACTGCATAGAGGGCAATATGCATTATGTGCACACACACATAGTTGCATGCACGTGTACACCCATGCAGTTGCACTCACCACACATACAGCACAGATACAATCTCATACATTCAGACACACACTCAGCAGACACACACATTCAGGCAATCCCATTCCATCCTACTCTTCTGCCAAGGAGCGGGGGGTTTCTTTTCCATCAGTAGGCTGCAGTGGGAGTGGAAAAACAGGAAGCCCTCTTCTTACTTTTAAAAGGGGCCTCTTCTCCCTCCTGGGTGCTGCCATTGCAAGAAGATATTAGCCCTCTGGAGCTCTCCTTCCTAAGACTTTTTTTGGTTGCAATGGCAGCACTCCAGAGGCAGAAAAAGCCATTTTGAAAGGTAAGAAAAGGTCCCTGTGCTATAGGAAAAGGAGGGGATACCTGGTCCCAGGCTATGATCTGAAGGCACATGAGGCCACCACCTTGCTGAAGCTAAGCAGGTCTGGGTCTGATCCTGGATGGGAGACCACCTGGGAACCACAGATAATGCCACCTTGGGTTCCGTGATGAAAGAAAGGCGGGGTATAAATGTAACAAACAAACAAATAAATAAAATTGTATGGAGGCTCCTGAGAGTGGAACTCCAGCTTGTAGATGGAAATGATGGTGTGCTTTAAATTCACTTAATCTTATTTAAGAAACTTTTACAGGGAGAATGACCTTGCAGAAGCTCTAGAAGAAGGTGGTTGTGATCTTGAAACTGTCCGAAACATAATCCAAGGGAGAGCTCTTCCTGATGACCTAAGAGCTAAGGTCTGGAAGGTAAGGCTATCACCTTTAATCGGGAAGTGATAATGTGTATCAGAGTTCTTTGTCCCATTCAAAAGAGGAAGGAACCACCTATAGGGGCCCCTTTACCACTTTAATTTTATCATTATGAAGCTAACAATGTTAATTGTATTTCATACAGTGGGTTCATACAGTAGGTTCATACAGTGTCAATTGCATTTAGGTTTATACTTATTTAGGCTCAACTTTAAGAACATAAGAAGAGCCTGCTGGATCAGGCCAGTGGCCCATCTAGTCCAGCATCCTGTTCTCACAGTGGCCAACCAGGTGCCTGGGGGAAGCCCGCAAGCAGGACCCGAGTGCAAGAACACTCTCCCCTTCTGAGGCTTCTGGCAACTGGTTTTCAGAAGCATGCCGCCTCTGACTAGGGTGGCAGAGCACAGCCATCATGGCTAGTAGCCATTGATAGCCCTGTCCTCCATGGATTTGTCTAATCTTCTTTTAAAGCCGTCCAAGCTGGTGGCCATTACTGCATCTTGTGGGAGCAAATTCCATAGTTTAACTATGCGCTGAGTAAAGAAGTACTTCCTTTTGTCTGTCCTGAATCTTCCAACATTCAGCTTCTTTGAATGTCCATGAGTTCTAGTATTATGAGAGAGGGAGAAGAACTTTTCTCTATCCACTTTCTCAATGCCATGCATAATTTTATACACTTCTATCATGTCTCCTCTGACCCACCTTTTCTCTAAACTAAAAAGCCCCAAATGCTGCAACCTTTCCTCGTAAGGGAGTCGCTCCATCCCCTTGATCATTCTGGTTGCCCTCTTCTGAACCTTTTCCAACTCTAGAATATCCTTTTTGAGATGAGGCGACCAGAACTGTACACAGTATTCCAAATGCGGCCACACCATAGATTTATACAACGGCATTATGATATCGGCTGTTTTATTTTCAATACCTTTCCTAATTATCGCTAGCATGGAATTTGCCTTTTTCACAGCTGCCGCACACTGGGTCGACATTTTCATCATGCTGTCCACTACAACCCCGAGGTCTCTCTCCTGGTCGGTCACCGCCAGTTCAGACCCCATGAGCGTATATGTGAAATTAAGATTTTTTGCTCCAATATGCATAAGTTTATACTTGTTTATATTGAATTGCATTTGCCATTTTTCTGCCCATTCACTCAATTTGGAGAGATCTTTTTGGAGCTCTTCGCAATCCCTTTTTGTTTTAACAACCCTGAACAATTTAGTGTCGTCAGCAAACTTGGCCACTTCACTGCTCACTCCTAATTCTAGGTCATTAATGAACAAGTTGAAAAGTACAGGTCCCAATACCGATCCTTGAGGGACTCCACTTTCTACAGCCCTCCATTGGGAGAACTGTCCATTTATTCCTACTCTCTGCTTTCTGCTTCTTAACCAATTCCTTATCCACAAGAGGACCTCTCCTCTTATTCCATGACTGCTAAGCTTCCTCAGAAGCCTTTGGTGAGGTACCTTGTCAAACGCTTTTTGAAAGTCTAAGTACACTATGTCCACTGGATCACCTCTATCTATATGCTTGACACTCTCAAAGAATTCTAATAGGTTACTGAGACAGGACTTTCCCTTGCAGAAGCCATGCTGGCTCTGCTTCAGCAAGGCTTGTTCTTCTATGTGCTTAGTTAATCTAGCTTTAATCATACTTTCTACCAGTTTTCCAGGGACAGAAATTAAGGTAACTGGCCTGTAATTTCCGGGATCCCCTCTGGATCCCTTTTTGAAGATTGGCGTTACATTTGCCACTTTCCAGTCCTCAGGCACGGAGGAGGACCCAGGGGACAAGTTACATATTTTAGTTAGCAGAACAGCAATTTCACATTTGAGTTCTTTGAGAACTCTCGGGTGGATGCCATCCGGGCCCGGTGATTTGTCAGTTTTTATATTGTCCATTAAGCTTAGAACTTCCTCTCTCGTTACCACTATTTGTCTCAGTTCCTCAGAATCCCTTCCTGCAAATGTTAGTTCAGGTTCAGGGATCTGCCCTATATCTTCCACTGTGAAGACAGATGCAAAGAATTCATTTAGCTTCTCTGCAATCTCCTTATCGTTCTTTAGTACACCTTTGACTCCCTTATCATCCAAGGGTCCAGTTGTCTCCCTAGATGGTCTCCTGCTTTGAATGTATTTATAGAATTTTTTGTTGTTGGTTTTTATGTTCTTAGCAATGTGCTCCTCAAATTCTTTTTTAGCATCCCTTATTGTCTTCTTGCATTTCTTTTGCCAGAGTTTGTGTTCTTTTTTATTTTCTTCATTTGGACAAGACTTCCATTTTTTGAAGGAAGACTTTTTGCCTCTAAGAGCTTCCTTGACTTTGCTCGTTAACCATGCTGGCATCTTCTTGGCCCTGGCGGTACCTTTTCTGATCTGCGGTATGCACTCCAGTTGAGCTTCTAATATAGTGTTTTTAAACAACTTCCAAGCATTTTCGAGTGATGTGACCCTCTGGACTTTGTTTTTCAGCTTTCTTTTTACCAATCCCCTCATTTTTGTGAAGTTTCCTCTTTTGAAGTCAAATGTGACCGTGTTGGATTTTCTTGGCAATTGGCCATTTACATGTATGTTTAATTTAATAGCACTGTGGTCACTGCTCCCAATCGGTTCAACAACACTTACATCTCGCACCAGGTCCCGGTCCCCACTGAGGATTAAGTCCAGGGTTGCCGTCCCTCTGGTCGGTTCCATGACCAACTGGTCTAGGGAATAGTCATTTAGAATATCTAGAAACTTTGCTTCTTTGTCATGACTGGAACACATATGCGGCCAGTCTATGTCTGGGTAGTTGAAGTCACCCATTACTACCACATTTCCTAGTTTGGATGCTTCCTCAATTTCATATCTCATCTCAAAGTCTCCCTGAGCATTTTGATCAGGGGGACGATAATGTGTCTGGGTTTTTTTTTTAAATCCATTTTCCAATAAATCAAACAATTTTTTTACAAAAAAAATTTCAGAAATGTCATTTTAAAAACATATATTTTTATGGCATCTTGTGTTCAAATATCTACATGTCATGCTGTAAATGCAAAATTAACTTACCTCCTGTAGGCATCGTTTTTAGAACCCAAACACACATTGTATGCCAATGCGTGAATTGGTACCCTAGTGGCCATTTTTAAAATGAAGTCACTTCAGAAAGTGCTCATTGGCAGTGGAGAAGTTGTGTGGGAACAGGATTCTTATTTCCTTCCCTGCTTGCTGTTTCTTTATTGCTTCCTTCAAGTGGCTGTTCTCTCCAAATGCACATTTGAAAGGACAAACATGTCTGGAATTCCACAGGGGGGAAAGCAGCTGAGGAAATGTATCTGGAGCAGGGAAACGGCAGGTTGGGAATGGGTCAAACACTTCATTCGTCCATTTTCTCTCTGGTCCCAGTCACCCTTGTCCTGAAATGGCTTTTTATTTTTTAAACCGGGACTCCAGGTATTGTTACACGTATCTGCATGTAACGGATGGGGAACATCAGCCAAAGAGCCAAAGGAAACCCTCCAAACCTCTCTCTCTGGCCCCACTCTTCACTGGCTCGGCTTTGTACCCTGTGCATTTCTAATCTATATTTATTTCTATTTCATATTGGCCCATACATGGTAAATGAAATAGTAACAGAGCCTCTTGATCATAATCACATTGTAGAGCAGAACTGTACTAGAGTAACTGGAATATGAACATTTTGCCATGTAGGCTCCCATAGTAATGTTTGTTCTTTGTTGCACATTAACAAATGGCCCCTGTCTGATCAAAAACGGTTAATTTCTATTAAGTGCAAATGTTAAGGAAGCTTACTGTTCAGGAATGCTGAAAGTTGTATCGTTATAAAGAGCTAATTTTCACAGCTTCCAGCATTTGTATTTGAAATGTTTTTCTTTGATTGTATTAAAAAATCAGGTTTAAGAATCGTATTTTGGGTACACTGAAGGTCCCCCCCCCATATTTGTTTTTAGATTGCACTGAATGTTGTAGGTAAAGGAGACAGTTTGGCATCCTGGGATGGTTGTTTGGATCTGCCTGAACAGACACTGATTCACGAAGATTGTCAAGAACTAGTCGGTAAGTCTGAAGTAACATTCAATTGCTAGGCTTAAACTCTTCTGTAAACTTTGTTCTCCACAACAATTATCTTCCAGACTTACAGCTACACTAAGAGCTGTTGAATACAACTCAGAATTATCTGAGTCAAGTCTATTTCAAATATTTTGGTAGTGAAGGTACCATTTTATGGTAAGCACACGAACATCTTTGTCGACATGTCCTTCAGGCATCCCCTAATATTAGGCAGGCGCCTTTCCTGTGTTGTTCTTGGTGCGTGCAAAACGCTTTTTTGGTCCAGCATGCTTACCCAGACATGTCATTTAAGCACACCATTTTAATAAGTGTTTTAGTAAGTATAATTCTTTTTAAATTACTACTTTTATATTTAATTTTAATGTAACTTGTTTTTAACGGTTGCTTTTATTGGTCTTTTTAATAAATATTTAATGAAAAGATTGTCTTTTGTAAAGCCCTTAGAGGTCTTTAGTTTGAATAAGTGCCATATAAATTTCGGTAAAATAAAAAATCGATGAAATAACAAATAAAGCACTATACTGGGGTGGAGAATCTCCCCCACCCTTCCGACCAGATCTGTATCTGCCCTACCAGATTTGTCAGGTGATGAGCCTCTTTGAAGGTGCACTCCCAGAATGCACGCCCCTATCTTGACAGGGATGACCTCGCCTCAGTTGTTCATGCTCTGGTAACTTCTAGGTTGGATTACTGTAATGCGCTCTACGTTGGGCTGCCCCTGAAGACAGTTCGGAAACTTCAGCTAGTGCAAAATGCAGCAGCCAGACTGCTGACAAGGACCAGCCGGTCAGCACATATAACACCTGTTCTGGCCCATTTGCACTGGCTACCCATCTGTTTCCGAGCCAGATTCAAGGTGCTGGTCATGACCTATAAAGCCTTACATGGCGTGGGACCGCAATATCTTGTGGAACGCCTCTCCCACTATGAACCTACCCGGTCACTTCGCTCAGCAGCTAAGGCCCTCCTCTGGGTACCAACATGTCAGGAAGCCCGGAGGACAGTTACACGATCTAGGGCCTTTTCTGTAGTGGCCCCTGAATTGTGGAATAGCCTCCCCGAAGAAATACGCCTGGCGCCTACGCTGCTATCTTTTCGGCGCCAGGTTAAGACCTGGCTATGCTCCCAGGCATTTTAATGTGTTTACTTTTATATTTCTGTGGTTTCTGTTTGTGTTTATTATTGTTCGGCTGTTTTTATTATGATATTTGTATTTTAATCTTTTTGTACACCGCCCAGAGAGCTATTCGCTATGGGCGGTTTAAAAATGGAACAAATAAATAAATAATGCCTTCAAGAGGTTTGCTCTGAGATCAAGAAATGATTACCATTGAAGCCCCTGCTAAAACTCAGATTTTTTCTTTCCATTTTAGTAGCGGTTTCAGATCAAACCCCTTCCTGATCCTGGAGCAAGGCTCCATCCCACCTCCATCCGCTAATCAGGATCTGTTGATAGGCAGTGGGAACACATCTTGCTCAAGCAAAGGATTAATCTGGAGCTCACTTAAAGCTTTTGATTGCTCCTTCAAGCCATGTTCGTACATATGTCATCAGGTGTGGGGCAGATGGATATGGTTTGCCAGGAACGGCCTGCTAGGCCAAATTGGGACCCACAGGCCAGAGTTTCTCCACCTCTGTAGTAGTTTGGGCCTTGGTATCTGAAGGACTATCTTTTCCTACTTGTTCCTGCCTTAGTCAGAGGCACTTCTTCTGGTGCCCCTGATTTTAGGTGAGTGGCAACTACTAAGAGGACCTTCTTGGCTGTGGAATATTCTTACATACTTCTGGTATTCTAGGCAAATATGCCTTTGCTTTCCTTGGCCTTTTTAAATATTAGCTGAATTTGTTTTGTTTTGCCTGCTGTTGTTGTTCTGTATCTACTGCTTTATTCTTCTGGCTATTACTGTGTTTGATTGTTTAACTTGTTTTTAGTGATTGTATTACTATCCCAAGAGTATTTTTTTTTTAATGTGAATGAATGAATATGATCCATTCTCACTCAGGTGAATATATTTTTGCTTGTTGGTAGCTCATAGAGTAGTCTCCTTTCCTAAAAAGGTGAATGAAGGAGTTCTGTGGTCAGTCGCCTCACAGTCTAACAACTCCTTCTGAAAGAACTTCGAGGCATGAATGTGAAACATGAAACAGAGCAAGTTAACTTTGAAAGTGTATGTTATGTTTCAGAATTAGAATGGCTGTGTAATTTGCCAGTTGACTGCTCATGGAGGGTGAGTTATATTGGCTATCAAGTGAGCAGCTGAGTCCACATGCATGAGACACAGTGCAACACTGTCTCTATCTTCAGGAAGAGCTGTTGTGCAGCTTCTATAATAATGGGCTAGAACTTAGCTGTGTATGAGTTTCATTGGGTTCACTGAGACGTTTCAGCCCGTTTTCCATCCACACCCATGAAAAACTGCTCCTTAATGTTGCAGAGCAATATGGAACATTATTGGATGCAGTGTGAGAAGAACAGTTAGAAGGAAAAATTAGCAGAGTGTGTATGTGTCAGCATGTGTATGTGGTACACTCAGGGGACTTACTGGATCTTGGTTGCTATGTTGTGTTGGTACAGCACTATAGCAGTTGCATACACAGTGGTCTCTCTCTGTGTCTGTCTCTCTCTCACTCTCTCTCTCACTCACACACTCACACACACACACACACACACACACACAGAGAGAGAGAGAGAGGAGAGAGAGAGAGTGTTTCTGAGAGTGTTCCCAGTATGATACGTATCACCAAATCAACAGATAAATAACACATTTCCAACACAGTTTTGATATTTGTCTGTTTTCAGATCAGCTGTCAGTACCAGAGGAGGAGAAGTCAGTATTACTTTTGGATATTGAATCTGTGATTACTTTTTACTGTAAATCTCGTAATGTTAAATACCATTCTGGCCTTAGTTGGACATATCTACTCAAGCCATTGGTGCATCTTCGACTTCCACGAAGTGACTTATACAACTGCTTCTATGCTATCATGAATAAGTACATCCCCAGGTAAAAAAAAAAAATCTTCATGTGCCCTTTACACCAAATAAAGTATGCCTCCCCCCTCTGCACACGCAACCACATTTTTTTCTAGGACAGAGACTTTGCTAGCTGTTTTGTTTTTTTAAGAATGGAATAATTTTCTTTTGTTACTTGATAAAAGGTGCTTTCTGTTGTCATGAACGTGTAGAATGAAATTACAAAATCACCCTGATCTTTCGCTATCACAAATATGTACAAGAGCAATTTTTATGCCCTATTTGTTTAGGGTCTTTTTTTAAAGTTCCATGCAGTAATAATTATTGTGTCTCTGTTTTCATGACACCTCTCTGATTCCTCTTCTTTGTAGGGACTGTTTCCTGAAAGGGAGACCATTTCATCTCTTCCGGCTGCTCCTCCAATATCATGAGCCAGAACTCTGCTCCTTTCTCGACACCAAAAAGATGACACCAGACTCGTATGCACTCAACTGGGTAATAAAGTGAAAGTAGGGAAACATAATGAAAAGTATACTTCTGTAGTAATTTCACAAAGTATCAATTGCTGAATAGCAAAGCTTAAACAAATACATCAACTTTGAGGGGATTTTTGTGAATTAAATTTGCTGTTAGGCATTATTAGATTCTAATGTCTGTTTAGTTAATGGGATACAAATGCACCTCTAAAAATAAATCCCATGCTCATAGAATGTCTTTTTTTAGCAGAAAAGTGACTGTTTATACATATGTGGTACCGAAATGTAATTGTTACTCCTAACGAGGCATACAAATTGTGGTTCCTCTAGTCTGCTGATAGAACTGTAATTCCCAGGATTCCTAGGAAGGAAACCTTGATGGTTACTAGAAGCTACACTGTCTATACTTTAGACATGCTCTACTATATAACTCTTTGTGTTGTTGCTTTGTCTTTCTTTTGACCTTTCATTCAACTGAAAAAATATTTCATATATACAAGCTATATGGGGAGGGGGACTATCCTATACATGTCTACTTAGAAGTAAGCCTCCTTCAGTTCGGTGGGACTTACTCCCAGGTAGATGGCTATAGTGTTGCAGCATTTTTTTAAATAAAACCCAAATGTTTCTAGCCAAAGCAAGATGGCAAATGCTTCCTGATACAAGAAAGTTTTCTTATTTTCAAGAAGGAATTGTTTGTTCCAATAAACGCTTCCTTGTGGAAATCTCTGGCTCTATCAGTGTAATGTATATGTCTGACAAATGCTGCCCCTCATTGATTTGACTATGTAGGTGTAAATATCTCCGTATAACAAAGATTCGCATAGAAGAGTACTTCCGTTGATTTCAGTAAGTGATAGAATATCATTATGAAACATCTGTAAGATTGGATGTTAACACATGCTTTAAATGTCCCTCATAGAATTAAATGTCTACTTCCTTGACATTTTTCTGCCTTAAATACAAGTAAGTAATGGTTACCTTCTAAGTGTTCCCCTATTCCCCATTGACTGGTATTAGGCTGCAGTGGTCATAGCAGTTGAATCATTTAAATGCACTTATCAAAACCTTGTCTCTTATATTAGAGTTAATACCGTGTAACACATAGGTCTGGTTCACGCATCACATTAAGCTATAGTTAATGTTTAAATATGGTTTATTGCAAACATGCAGTAGCATTCTGCTCAAAAGTCCCTGCTTTGATCCTCCCCTGGTACTGGCCATGCTGAGAGCAACAGACCAGAAGCTGATGTGTCATCCAGATCCTGTGTTTGAATGACATGACAAGTCAGGGATTGTTGTTTGTTGCTCCTGGTAAAGCCAGGAGTAGCAGAAGAACAAGATGAGGACTTTTCAGCAGTGTGCATTAGCATGCAACTCATTCACGTTAAACTATGGTTTGAAGTGCTGTGCTAGCAAAGCAACAGACTGAAGTCTAAGAGCTACAATTTGCAGAGTGGTTTAACAATCAAACCCTCTTACCAGGGAATTCTGGGAACTGTAGCTCTGTGAGGGAAATAGGGGTTGCCTAGCAACTCTCAGCACCCTTAGCAAAGTACAGTTCTCTGGATTCTTTGGGGAAAGCTGTGACAGTTTAAAGTGGTATGATACTGCTTTAAATGTATAGTGCAGATGGGTCTTTCCTTTTGTGAGAAGATTCCATTTAAATCATAGGGACTTACTTCCAAGTACATGTTTTGGATTGGAGTATTAATTATCCCAGTAGTTTATTAACATAATTATATTACTACAAACATGCTTAACATTCCTTTCATTCTTTCACTTTCCAGCTTGGATGCCTATTTTCAAGCTATTGCTCGCTTGAAGTCACTCAGGCAATATGGGATGGATACCTACAGCTAGCAGATCCATTCTTCATTTATTTCCTAATGCTTATCATCCTTGTTAATGCAAAGTGAGTATATGGTTAATACATGGCAACAAGTCAGTTGGCCGCTTATTCTTGCCTCTACTTGGTGTGTTTACTCCATATCTCTGTGTTTGCCTCTTTCCAGAGAATTCATCCTAGCACCACAGTCGGATAGCAAAGAAGATGTTGTGAGTAAGTCCTGCCATTGTAATGTTGCTGCAGCTGTTGAGAAAATCCTTAGACACTATATAGCTAAAGTTAAGTGCTTGGAAATCCCATTCAAAGAGTTAAGCAGGCACTTAGCTCTCTCCTATTGAAATTAAAAAGCTTTACTTAGCTCTTTTGCGGCTGATTCAGATACAAAGCTCAACTATGGTTTGGCATTATGTGTACAAGCCTGCACAAACTTTGAGTGTACATGCTCCCCCCTCCCCTCTTCTCGTTTGCCACCATTTTGAGAAACAACTAACCAGAGTTCCCCATTATGGCCAAATTCAGGGGAGCTCTGGTAAGTTTAAACAGCCTTCCTCTAAACTGGTGGCCTCCAAATGTTTTGGCCTACAGCTCCTGTCAGCCCCAGCCCACCTGGCCAATGGTCAGGGATGATGGGAGTTGTAGTCCAAAATATCTGAAGGGTACCAGGTTGGGCAAACTGTTTAAGCTGCTTTATTCGTGAACAAGCCAGGATCACATGCCACAGTTTGATCCTGGCTTGTTTCAATTAACCACATAACTGGAGTTCCTTGAGTTTAAATATTCACTAATAGGCAAAAAACCTTGCAGTGTAAAATATGCTCAGAGGCACATGTTACCAAATTCTTCCAAGCTACACAGGAAGTGGGTTGGACTGTGAAAGACCAACCCAAATGGTGTTTGCATTTTGACAAATTTCTAAAGCAGTACAATATCTCAGAGAGGAGGTCAGGTCTTCTGTTACCCTGGTGCATTCACTATAGCTGCCCAATTTCTCTGCTTTTTAAAGTTGGATAGAAATATTTGTTGGCTATAGTTACGTTCTTAAACTGCAAGGTTTTTTGCCTATTAGTGAATTTCTCTGCTTTTTAATCCAGGAGGTAAGAAATGGGATGCGGCGCAAGTTTGCTGAGAATGGATTGATCATTTGCATGCTTATTGAGTTCCTGTGCAATCATGGTTAGGATAAGTTAAACTGACCACAGGGGATGGGGAGTGGAGGAGGAGGAGGAAGCACAGGGGTAGGGGAGTAGTAGGGATGGGGAGAGGGGATGGGAGCAGGCAGCAGGAGGAGGGCAGATTTGATCATTTGCACGCTTATTGAGTTCGGTGGGATTTACTCCTGTGCAGTCATGCTTTGGATAGTTAAAACTGACCATGGGGGGGGGGAGAAGGAAGGGGGGGAGGGCTGGAGTGGGCAGGGAAGGAAGGAGGAAGGGAGAGGAGAGGAGAAGGAGGGGGAAGGCAGGTCTGATCATTTGCATACTTATTGAGTTTGATGGAATTTACTCCTGTCCAATCATGCTTAAGATAGGTAAAACTCACCAGGTGGGCGGGGGAAGGGAGGGGAAGAAAGGGAATGGGGATGGGGAAAGAGAAGCAAAGGAAGGAGGAGGGAAGGGGTAAAGGGAAAGTGATGGGAGGGAGGAGGAGGGGAAGGCAGGTTTGATCATTTGCGTGTTTATTGAGTTCAATGGGATTTACTCCCGTGCAGCCATACTTAACATAGGGGAAACTGACCATGCGGGAGGGGAGAGGAGAGAGGGAGGAGGAGGAGGGGGGAAGGAGGGGATTGGAAGGGGAAGGGGAAGGAGGGGCAAGAGGAAGGGGATAGGAAGGAGGGCAGGGCAGGGCAGGTTTGACCATTTGCATGCTTTTTGAGTTCACTGAGATTTACTCCTGTGCAGTCATGGTTAGGATAAGTGAAACTGACCTTGGGAAGAGGCAGGGGGGAAGGGGGAGGAGAGGAGATTGGGTGGGTGGCACTGGGCCAGAGGGGAAGCCCCCTTCCTTTCCATAAGGAAAACATTGCGAACAGCATCACTGTTTTTCAGCATATCCTCTACCTTTTTATTCTACAGCAGGCACATGTTGTTTCCCACCCAAATTTAAACCAAAGCTGTTCCTGGCCACATCCACACCAGACCTTTATTCCACTTTAGACAGTCATGGCTTCCCCCAAAGAATCCTGGGAAGTGGAGTTAGTGAAGGTGCTGAGAGTTGCTAGGAGATGCCCTGTTCCCCTCACAGAGCTTCAATTAAATTGGCTGACTGTTCAACAACTCTGGCCACTCCAGCTCTGTCAGGGGAATAGGAGTCTCCTCTCAACACCCTTCACAAGCTACACTTCCCAGGATTCTTTGAGGGCCATGACTGTCTAAAGTGAAATAAATGCCTGGCATGGGTGTGGCCTCCTGATTAGCCAACCAGCTGTGAGTCTGGCTTTTAGAACACTGACAGTTGGTTCTTACTGAGCATGCCCGCACTTATCATTTACTTCCAGCCAAAATTTCTTAAATTAATTAAAAATCAACCAGGCATTTTTTAAACTTTTAAACTGCAGAAGATGAAGATCAGAGTATGGGGCAAGGTCAGTAATAGGATTACAGGTACTCTGTGAACATGGCTGATTTTTAATTAATTTCAACAAATTATGAGATTACTGACAGAAAAAAGTCCAAGGGTCTGATTTTTTCTCTCTTTTTAGACTTTGAACTCGTGATTCTCTCTGACTGTTTTGTGTATTGCCATGAAAATTTAGAGGGTCGTTACGCAAGTGTTTCTGAGTTCAGGACTATAAGTTTTGTAAGGTTTTATTTTGGAATGAGTTTATGGGAAGCATCACAATGGCATGGGGAGGGTATTTTCAATGTGACATTGCAGAATGTGAAAAATCCATGCTGGCTATAGTATGCAGCCACTCTCAGGGCTGTATAATAATAGGGAATTCTGGTTTGTTTAGAAGTGGATGCTTCTTATCTCCTTCTTACAGCCAACTAGAGGAAGAGAAGGGAGAGTGTCCAAGCTGAAGGCTCAAGACACATAATGCTAACATATAGTTTAGCATTGCATCTACATAGGCCCTCTCATTTTTGTCTCTTACAAGTCCCTTGTTTGGTCTTGATCTTATTCCTTCTGCATTCCCTCAGATTGTTTATTTTGGGGCTTAACCTCATGTGATCTGTCTTTTCACTTTCGGTATTCTGTGAGGGTTTTGCCTTCAGTTTCTTTGCAGCCTTTTCACTTCATTTGTATATACACTGTGCACTTGGAAGAGCCCTTCATTATTCCATATTCAAAATTTTCATTCAAGGTCATTTGGTTTTGTGTTATGCTCACATTTTTGTTTCTGTCCTGTTTGTGAGCTCAATTGAATTTCTCGGGTAGAGTTTTTGCATTTAGCTTTCAGAATACTGTATGTATATTAACAGTGGCCCTGTTGTAGACTTGCCTAAGATTAAGAACTTGTGGACAACACTAGCTTGTCACAGATTATTGCTAAGTGAAATTTCCCTTAGTCAGCAATATCCATAGTGAAAACCTGTGAGTATAGGCATAGGGACCACCAGAAATTCTTTGTGTTTTAAGTTACACCATTTGGAAGAAGGACAAATTGACCCTTAACTGTGACTGCAGTGTGGCATATTATACAGGCCAAGCTAGTCCATTTTTGAGCACCCTCTGCTGGCTTTATATATTCTGCCTGGTACAGTTGTTCTCAGATGAACCTATCTTTGACTTGGTTCCTTTTTTTATGTAAATGGTGGCTTCTTGCACAGTTGCACGTATCTGGAGAATATGAAATATTTCTGTGTGCATCTGCACAATGGTGAGTTTAAAAGAATCAAAAACAACTATTTATGAAGACAACAGGCAAGTGGAGCCTCTTCAGACTAAGTGGCTGAAGTGCATACCCACAAAATTTGAGGACTGGATGTTAAGAAAGGAAGTATGTGGGTTAGTAAGGGGTGGGCTCCTAATGAAGTTCAGATGATGTGCTGTGGTTTCTGACTTTGGTAGACAAATGGAAGTGAATTCTTACAATGGATACAATGCAACTTTGGCAGCTGTTCCTTTTGTAGTGTTGTAACCAAAGTCTGCACCCTAACTATACATTGTTGTCTTAAAAATAACTCTGGAGAGTATTTGTTTTCTCGGATGTGACGCTTAAATGTATGCCCCCTCGAATCACGTTCAGTGTTTTTTCTGAAGTTGAGAGATTTTGCAACAAGACTCTTTGTCCTCCCTATTACATAACTAATGAAATTGGACGGATGGTGCAGTAAACAGCTGTTATATACTGTACAGGGTATAAGAAACCTACAACCAGTACGTTGGCTGGTAAATTCCACTTCATTTATTCACACATGCATGATCCATCACATAGCTAATCCGTCTAAGACAGTCTGCCTCCCACCTGATGTATGTTTCTCTGTTACCCCTCTTTCTCTTTCTCCTCTCCCTTACTCTGCCCTGGTAATGGATGCCCCGCCATTACTGAGGAAGGAATGGTGAAGCTGCTGGGCTGACAGCTGTGTGTGTGAGCCTGGAGGAGCTACCCCAGAACAAGGAGGCACTGGCCTAATGCCATGGTGAATAGGATATATTCCCTCATGTTGCCACTAGTGCCAGCTTAGAGTAGGGAACATTGCCCTGCTTGCTCAGGCAGCTGGGATGCCCTCTATTATTACCATAAGGCTTGGGAATCTCTTCCCACACCTGTGACACATGCTATTTGGGGTGAAGCTGAACTGCCACATAAATAATGCAATCGAAAATATTTGAGCTATTTGACCCAAAATTGTTCGAGTGCCTGAAAGAGGGTCAGCTGCAGATATGTTGGCATAGTAATTCTTCTGTTTTTAAAATGAAGACAATAAATTTTGCTTCTAAGTAAAGACCATTTACAATGTGTGTTTTTTTAGATGTCAAAAACTTTTAATTTCCCTGTGTTGTATGTTTCAGAATTTCTAGAAAAATCCCCTGCCAGTTTGGAAGCAGACGATATAGAGGACCTTTTCTCCTTGGCACAATATTATTGTAGCAAAACTCCAGCTTCTTTCAGAAAGGTAATAGACAAGCACCTGGGGTGTTTCCCAAAGGGTGTTCTGCACGTCAGCATCATGTCAGAATCAAGCAAGGACTCCTGGGGCTGATTTTATAATACAGAAAAGCAGTGAGCCTGAGGCAACTGAGTAATCGCATTGTGTTTCCTCCAGCAAAATCTCTCGAGCAAATATGAGTGCCTGCCCTGTGCTCCAGTGCCTCTTTTTTCACTTTTGGAAAACAGAGGGACATAGGAACCTTCCTTATACTGAGTCAGACCATTGGTCCATCTAGCTTGATATCATTTACACTGACTTGCAGCAGCTCTTCAGGGTTTCAAGCAGGAACGTTCCCAGCCTTACCTGGAAATGGCAGGGGTTAAACCTGGGATTGTCTGCATGCACGGCAGATGCTCTTCCACTGAGCTACAGCCTTTCCAATATGACATTGGAATTTTCCTCCTTTAGCCAATTTTATACATGCTATTAACTTAATAAAGCTTTTGGATCTTAATTTAATCATAATGTGATATGATTCTGGCCTGGTGTTCACCTTTTCATGGCGTAGGAGTCATCCTTTTTATTCTTATTGGTGGAGGAATATTTTTATTATGATGATTATTTATTATGTTACAAAAATCAAGCATTTAAAATTCTCTTTGAGAAGTTTTATAAAAAACAAATGTACAAATATTTTAACAACAATAAAATAAAATACAAAATATAAGAGCATAGAAGAGCCTGCTGGATCAAGCCAGTAGCCCAGCTAGTCCAGCATCCTGGTCTCACAGTGGCCAATCAGACGCCTTCCGGAAGCAGGACCTGAGTGCAGCAGCACTTGCCCCACTTGTGATTCGCAGCAACTGGCATTCAGGGCCATCCTGACTCAACAGTGGAGATAAACATAGGCATTATGGCTAGTACCATTGATAGCCTTACCCTTCATGAGTATATCTAATCCTCTTTTCAAGCTGTCCAAGTTGGTGACCATCACTTCTTTCTGTGGGAGTGAGCTCCATAGTTTAACTAGGCACTGTGTGAAGAAGTGCTTTCTTTTCTCTGTCCTGAATCTTTCAACATTCAGCTTCATTGAATGTCCATGAGTTCTAGTGTTATGAGAGGGGAGAAAAGCTTTGCTCCATCCACTTTCTCTATGCTATGCCTAATTTTATACACCTTTATCATGTCTCCTCTCACTCACCTTTTCTCTAAACTAAAAAGCTCCAAATGTTGCATCCTTTCCTCACTGGGGAGTTACTCCAACCAGTCGATCATTTTCATTGCCCTTTTCTGAACCTTTTCCGACTCTACAATATCCTTTTTGAGGAGAGATGACAAAAATTGTACATAGAACTATGCACACAAATATTAAGCTGATGTTGGACCGGTTGAGACAGGTCTTTTAATAGCTATTGAGACAAAAACAATTAGGTTGTATTTGTATTGGTCTAAATATTGCTTTGAGCATAACAGAAGGCTAAGAATCCAATCCTATGTTTCTATGTGCAGGTGGAAGGATACAGTGGCAACAACATGCCAGGCAATGGCGTAGCACATTTCCTTGGCTTCTACCATTGGCTTTTAGACCCCATGCACCTTGCCAATAAAGAGAAGGAGCAAGTGCCACATGTCAGCAGTGCATAGCTTCCTTGAGAGCAAGAAACTGATTGCTAGGTCAATTGGCCGAGGTTTAGGACAGAGGGTGCCTTGGATGGGCCTTTTCCCACCTCCCTGCTCCTCGTTGTCATATGCCTTTGCTGTTGCTGCCATTTAGGAGCAAGTATAGGGAGGAGGAAGAAGGCTGCCTTGCATATTCTTTTCTCCTCTTGGTTGCATGCAGAGTGTCTGCATTATGCCCTCCACAAATGGCATGCAGAGTTGTATCTTATAGAATGAACTGTGTAAGGGGTAAATCATCTCCAAAGCTTGCACTCTTTCATAAATAGATAAATATTGTCATATTGATTCTTTGTTCATTCACTGAGTCAGTTCAATAATAATACCAAACTTCAGTATTTGCATACTTTCTTGGTTTTATATAGAATGTTCCCAGCAGTGTTTTGGGGGATGTGTTTCTACCATTTCGGCAGTTGTGGCAAATTCAGTTTTGACCTTGGCACAGTGTACTTTATCAAGCCTTTTTGGAGATGCAGCCTTTTCTTTTTGAAACTGTGGCTGAAAGACTTTTGGATGCTACAGCACTTTATCACCATTTGGAACAAGTCCCAGAGTGGCTTGTGCCAACATTCAAATGGCTTTGAACAGCATTGATTTTCAGTTATATAAGTTAGCACTCATTCCAGATAACATTGGTTTCAAGTATGCTTTGTTCAGTTCCTTGTAGCAGGAACAAAATGCAGCTGATTTTATGATTTCCCACTTGCTACATACTTCTGGGGAAATTGAGGCTTCAGCAAATAAATGTTAAGCTACATATAATATGACCACATTTTATTCTATATTTTATCTGATTGCATTATTTTTAGCTCTGTTGTAATAGTGTAAACTGGCTTGGGGGCCTCTAGACAAGAAGCTGAACAGAATCCAGAAAAGAGATTGGAGATGTTTTATATATTTAGGTGTTTTTCCATTGATTGATTGATTGATTGATTGCATTTATATACTGCCCCATAGCTGAAGCTCTCTGGGCAGTTTACAACAATTACTGTAATTAACTAGTAAATATTAGGAAGAAAAAAGTTCTGTATAGTTCTTTTCCAAAATCTAAACTTTGGGATGATTATCTACAAAAGCAGATAATGGAAAACATTTATGGTTACACACACAGGTCAGTTTAGAGGTTGAAATGCTAGCATGTTACTTAGCATCAGGCTTGTGAAATCCTAAGCCTGTTTTTGAATATTGGATTTCCTGGGTCTGGAATCAGGTGCAAGGTGGGTCCCCCCTCTCCAAATTTACTACAAAAATGCAAAAGCCACCATTACTATGAATGATATCTTATCAAAGAAGCAACTGTGGTAGGCGCTTCAAGTATAGCTATATAAGTCTAGTGTAGAACCTAGACTGCCATTTTCATATAACTATAAAAGTTATCTGTAGCACTTGCTGATCTTGGAATACTGTCCTACAAGAGCTGTTCCAAAATGTACAAGCCAGGAACATGGAAATGCTAATGGTCATTCACAGCTACAGTATCTGATTTCCAAGTTTACCTTGAGTTGGTCTCTGCTGCCTGTGCTGGCAGGGAAGAGGGAGATGGGGGGAGGCAAACCAGAGCATAGGGCTTTAATGGGTCATACCCATTATGTTTACCTGCCTGTGCAGAGAAAGGAATGTCTTTTCCCAAAAATGTAACAAACAAACTAATTGTACCACCTGTTGGATATGATCTTCTGGAGTTATTTTGTCAGATTGATTAGGAGGAAGGATTTATGAGAGATACTGTATTTGACGGAAATGGGGACTTATCCAGCAGTTTGCACAGAGGCTCAGGAATAGTGGTGAAAGTGCACTTAGATTTGCATTTTTATTTGTTTTTAAATTAAACCAGAACTATCACTAGAAGCTAAAATGATGAAACTAAGGTTATCATACTTTGGATACATAATGAGAAGACATGATTCACTTGAAAAGACAATAATGCTGGGAAAAACAGAAGGGAGTAGAAAAAGAGGAAGGCCAAACAAGAGATGGATTGATTCCATAAAGGAAGCCACAGACCTGAACTTACAAGATCCAAACAGGGTGGTTCATGGCAGATGCTCGTGGAGGTCAATGATTCATAGTGTAATCGACTTGAAGGCACATAACTACAAGAACAAACTTCCTGTGCATTCTGCACATATTTTGTTGCCTTTATTAGGTTTGCAAATAAGTCACAGCTTGGTCTTAGTTTGGAATCTTTATTTAGCACATAGATCATAACTAGTGTTCTCTCTTTCCATCACAGGACAACCACACTCTGTTTGGCAGCAGCTTGTTGGGTGTCAAAGACGATGATTCAGACTTGAGCCAAGCTTTGTGTCTAGCAGTTTCTGTGTCAGAGATTCTTCAAGCAAATCAACAGCAAGGGGTCAGTAAGTCTGAAACTCTTTTCCCCTGAATGAGGATAAATGCGGATAAATTAAGAAAAACACTTGTGTGTTTGTATTACGCCCCATCTGCACTCCATAGTTAAAGCAGTATCATATCACTTTAAACAATCATGGCTTCATCTGAAGAATCTTGGAACTACAGTTTGCTCTGAGAGTAGTTGGGAGATTCCTATTTCCCTCAAAGAGCAACAGTTTCCTGGGAAGAGGGATTGACTGTTAAACCACTCTGAGAACAGTAGTTAGTGGAACTGGGATTTCATAACACCTCTCAGAGCCTTTAACAAACCATAGTTCCCAGGATTCTTTTGGGGAAGCCATGACTGTTTAAAGTGGTATGATACTGTTTTAATTGTATAGTGTAGATGGGGCCTTAGTTTCTAACTGTTGGAAGCTCCAACAAAACAGTTTAGCACCTGTTGTTGCCCTGGTCATTTGTTACAGTCCAAATAATTATGGAACTAGCTCAAGTCTGGGGAGTCTGTGGCCCTTCAGAGGCTGATGGACTACAGCTGCCATCATCTCTGGCTATTGACCATGCTGTCTGAGGCTGATGGAAGGTGGAGCCCAACATCTGGACAGCCACAAGTTCCCCACACCAAATTAACTTCATGAGCCCAAGAGGAGTTAAAAATAGCTTTTACTGCAAACTTCTTTTGAAATTGAGGATAGTTTCAAAAGCAGTATGTTGTACAGCAGTGTCTGTGGGTCTACTGTTCAAAGGAAAACAAGTAAAAAATTCCACTTGGCAAGTGGAGGCCAGCTGCATGATAACGAAGTACATCTTTGGATCTTGACCAGCAATCCTGCTTTCTAGCCCTTCAGTTCAACTATATATAATACCTGGCTGGCCACTGTGAGAACAGGATGCTGGATTAGATGGACCACTGGCCTGATCCAGCAGGCTCTTCTTATGCATAGCCAGAAGATAGTGGCTGTTTGTGTATAGATAAAGCTATTTTTTTCAAGCCTACTCCCTGTTGATTTCATTGGGTACCTAGTAGTGTTGTGTAAAAGAAAAAATTACTATTCCCTTCTCATACTTTTCAACCAGCTTTTAATTTTTTATACTGCAATCGTATTCCATTTTAATTGTTGCTTTTTAAAGATAGCTATTTTATATGCATCCCACCATCCTTCCAAAGGAGCTCCAGGTGGCACACATGATTTTCTTCTCCCGCCCCCATTTTATCCGCAAAAAAGGTTCAAAATCCCAGTGGGTATGTATAAATCCTTGGCTATAGTTGCTTTTTGGATCCTGACTCCCGGCATCAAAGAAAGTGAACTGATACAGCAAACTATCTCTAGTGGGAAAGTGTATATTAATCGTTTTTAAACTAAATGAATAAAATGTTCTTATTTCAGGAAGGAGTAAGGTTCTTTGTGGTGGATTGTCGTCCTGCAGAACAGTACAATGCTGGCCATTTATCAACTGCATTTCATTTAGACTCAGATCTGGTAAGCATATATTCTAGCTGCTTAATATGCTTGCTTTTTCATTTCCTTAGAGAAAAAAGAAGGGTGGAGTCCAAGAGTTCTCAAAATTTAGTTCCAAGGGTACTTGTTTCAAGACTTCTGGTTTATATCATCATGTTTCAGAAGTGAACTTCTTTCAGGTGACCTATTTTTGCAAACGGCAAAAGCAATAAGGAATAATAAGTAATAAGAGGCAGGATGCTGGGTCAGGTTATTGTCAACTTGTCCAGCTCAGAAAAGGAATGCATCACCTACATGTTGGTGGATGCATTTCTTATATCAACTATCAAGTGGCCATTTTTATTCTTTTATCTTTTAAAGTCAGAAAGAGATCTGTATTTTTAAATCCTACTAGGCAGCTGGCTAAATTGTTTTAGGACTTGCCCTAGAACTCGTATTATTTTTCTTGGTGTTATAACTACTATTTGACATTTTGAATCTACAGTTTTATTTATACTTTATTAAGTTTTGGATGTGTGATGTATTAATGCTTTTAAATCCTATCAGATGGATGATGAATTAATGTTCTTGTGTATATTTTGATTTGCTGTGGTTAACAACATTAAACTTATACTTACTATAAGCTTTTTTATACTTACTATAAGCTTGCTCAGTGGGGTACAATTGCCCCTGAAAGACCAGGTCCGCAGCCTGGGGGTCATTCTTGACTCCCAGCTGTCCATGGAGGCTCAGGTTTCGGCTGTGAGCCGGGCGGCGCTGTATCAACTCCATCTGATGCGGAGGCTGCGCCCCTACCTTCCCAACCATCTGCTTCCATCTGTGGTACATGCCCTGGTCTCCTCTCGCCTAGACTACTGTAATGCGCTCTATGTGGGGTTACCCTTGAAAACGGTCCGGATACTGCAAGTGGTACAGAATGCGGTGGCTCGCAGCTGCCAGTGAGATCACATCACTCCAGTGCTGAAGGAGTTGCACTGGTTACCAGTTGTGTTCCGGGCCCAATTCAAGGTGTTGGTTCTGACCTTTAAAACCCTATACGGTTTCGGCCCAGTCTATCTGAAGGAGCGCCTCCAACATCATCAGGGATGCTGCTCAACAAGATCAGCCTCAAAACGCCTTCTGTCTATCCCACCAGTTAAAACAGCTAGACTGGTGAGAACTAGGGAGAGGGCTTTTTCAATTGTGGCCCCCACTTTGTGGAATTCCCTCCCAAATGATCTCCGCCATGCCCCCTCTATGATGAGCTTCCGCCAGGCCTTGAAGACCTGGCTGTTCAGGCAGGCTTTTGGGGTGGGTTAAGTTTTATTATTATTGTTGAGATTTTTAATGTTTTAATGTATTTGTATGTTTTTATTTTGTACGTCGCCCAGAGTGGCTGGACAGCCAGCCAGATGGGCGACTAATAAATGTAATAAATACATAAATAAATAAAAAATCTAGTGCATAATCTTGTAGTATAAGCTTTCTGGCCTATCCCATAATAAATTTATTAATCTTAAAGTGCCACAAGACATACTGCATTTTTTTCAATGATACCATGTTTAGTTCAGAAACGTCATGCTTGTAGTGTGGTCCTACTGTTGACATAAACATAAAATCAAGGAGTCAGAGTGAAAGCAATGCAAGCAACTCCAAGTGGAAGTATAAGCTCCTGTGTAGCTTCTACATTATATAATTCTATGATTCTTCCAGCCCAGCTTTGATGTGGCCTGCTCCACTCCTTCACAACTTTGATAGCTGATAGTGGTTGATAGTGATCAGGACCGTTGCAATGAACCTTTTAAAAATCTCTTTACTTCCCTGGAGAGGAGCCTTAGGAAATGTTCTCATAGGCAGAGCTGATTTCTTTCTTTGCCTTCAGGTCTTGGATTAAAATAAACCTCAGCCAAGTTATCTGCACTTGTTTCTGTTTAAGTTAGTCTTGGGAAACATATGAACCATTGCTGCTTTTGATTTATGAGTCCATTTTTATCATGTTTTAGACCCTATGTTCTACAGGCTTTTTGCACAGTTAAGTTTTCCTAAACAGGCTGGTTTCTATATGGAAAAACATGATACATGAGCTGCATATAAAACGATATTTAAATCTAGCTGCTACTTCAGTTAGGCAGATGCTGAAATATATCAGTTTGCTTTCAAGTGATTTTTAAATTTCTTTTCAGTCAACTGCTGACTAGAACTGAAGTCATCTGCTCTTTGACTTGTTTCACAGATGCTCCAGAATCCATTGGAATTTGCTCAGTCTGTGAAGTCTTTGTTAGAAGCACAGAAACAGTCTATTGAATCTGGATCAATAGCTGGTGGAGAGCACCTTTGTTTCATGGGAAGTGGCCGGGAAGAGGAGGATATGTATATGAACATGGTTCTGGCACACTTTTTGCAGGTACCTCTAAAATATTAGAATGTGTTCTTTTAAAACATATTGGGTGATATCTAAGTCGTGCTCAGAGAAGAGCCGTTGAAATCAATGGATGTACTTTGAGTTTGACTAACATTGGATGTCACCAATGTTTATGTAGCTAATGTTCTTACCCTACATATACATGGAAGTAAAGGATGTGCAAAAACTTTCAAACTTCTTTTCATATTGCCTATGAGTCCCACTTTTGTGCAGTTGACCTAAATGAGAAGCATCTTGCACAACAACTTGTTGCATTGTTTTGGATCTTTTCTCAGACACTTTTTGCAACTGCAAATATGAAATTTTTGAAAGTTGCTGATATTTGTGTCATCCCTGCTTTATTTATTTATTTATTTAAAATATTTCTATCCTGCCCTTCTACCCTACAATAGGGCACTCAGGGCGGCTACAATAAAATAGCACACGTATATAATAAAATACACAATAAAAACACAAAACATTACAGTAAATTAAAATGCATAAAATACTATTAAAATACATAAAATGCATTATGCATACACATACAAACATACATGTATATATGCATACACATATAAGAAAGTGAGAATAAAAGAACGTAAAAGATAAAAATAAAAGATAAAAAACTTAAAACAGTGTCAGGCTGACCCGTCAGTCCCAACCAAAGGGTCTCCAGAACAAAATAGTTTTTACAAATTTCCGGAAGACCATCAGGGAGGGAGCAAAGCTGGCTTCTTGGGACAGGGAATTCCAAAGTCTGGGAGCCACAACTGAAAAGGCTCTCTCCCGCGTGCCTGTCAATCTACCTTCTTTCATTCCAAGCATGCAGAGGATACCAGAGGCAGATGATCTTAAATCCAGGCTAGGAACATATGGACGTAAGCGGTCCCTTAAGTACACTGGTCCAAGGCCATTTAGGGCTTTAAAGGTCAAATCTAGCACTTTGAATCGGACTTGGAAACAAATTGGGAGCCAGTGGAGTCGATGAAGCACAGGGGTGATATGCTGCCTGCACTGTGCTCCAGTTAACATTCTGGCTGCTGCATTTTGGACCAACTGTAGGTTCCAAATCGTTTTCAAAGGCAGCCCCATGTAGAGTGTGTTACAGTAATCAAGCCTCGATGTCACCAATGCATGTGTCACCATTGCCAAGTCAGCTGCTTCCAGGAACAGACGCAGCTGATAGACCATTTGATAGCCACCTGATATTTCAGCAGCAGCAGGGCAGGATCCAGAAGAACTCCCAGACTGCGGACCTGCTCCTTCAAAGGGAGTGCAACCCCATCCAGAACAGGTTGCAACCTGTCCCTGATGCATTTTTTCCCTTGGCCAGCAACACTTCTGTCTTGTCTGGATTAAGTTTCAGTTTGTTCAGTTTCAGTTTGTTCGCCCACATCTAGCCCTTCACAGCCTCCAGGCACAGGTTTAGGACGAGGAGTCCCACCTTGTCATCAGATGGAAGGGAGAGATAGAGTTGAGTGTCATCAGCATATTGATGACATTGCACTCCAAATCTCTGAATGACCTCTCCCAGTGGTTTCATATAAATGTTAAAGAGCATGGGAGACAGAATGGAACCCTGAGGTACCCCGTAGGCCAGTGGCCAGGGGGTCGAGCAGTAGTCTCCCAGCACCACTTTCTGGGTCCTGTCCGTTAGGTAGGAACAGAGCCACTGTAGAACAGTGCCTCCTAGGCCCATCCCAGCAAGACGGCTCAGAAGGATGCCATGATTGATGGTATCAAAGGCTGCCGAGAGGTCCAGCAGCACCAACAGGGATGCGCTCCACCTGTCAAATGCCCAGCGTAGGTCATCAAGCAGGGCAACCAGGGCAGTCTCTGTCCTATGGACAGGCCTGAAGCCTCATTGAAAATGGTCTAAATAATCCAATTCATCCAGGAAAACCTGGAGTTGAGCCACCACCACCCTCTCAATCACCTTGCCAAGAAAAGGGAGATTAGAGACTGGCCGGAAGTTATTAAGATCCACAGGATCTAATGAAGGCTTTTTTAACAAAGGTCTAATCACACCCTCCTTCAACAATGTTGGCATAGAGCCTTCCCTTAGGGAGGTGCTAATCAGATATGTCAACCAACCAGCCACTCCAAATCTGGCAGATTTAATTAGCCAGGATGGGCAATGATCAAGCAAGCAGGTTGTGGCCCTCGATTCTCCCAGAATCCTGTCCACATCCTCAGGCTTTACAAGCTGAAAAGTATCTATGGAACAATGACCCAAGGGAGCAACAGGGGCATCTGGCACAACTGCAATTAACGAGTCCAGGTCAATCCAAATGCAAGCAATTTTATCTGCAAAATGCCTCGCAAACATTTCACAGCGAGCAACTGATGGTTCAGAGTCTGCTGTCGGGCCAGATCCCAAAAGACCCCAGACCACCCGAAAAAGCATCGCCGGACAGCACTGGGCAGAAGCAATGGTGGCAGGGGAGTAAGCTTTTTTCGCTGCCATCACCACTACATGCTTTGAATTGGGAGCCACTGACATTGGTAAGATTAATTTCCAAAATAAATTCCAACACCTGCATCATGGTTGCTTGTAGGGGCAGTACATCAGTGAGGCAGAACTCTAGTCTCAAGATTCTCTGACTGCCTGGAAATAGGAGGAAGATGATTTTTCAACTATTTCCCCTTCATTCTGTGGCCCCATTTGCCCCCAGAAACTTGCTCCAGAAACTTTAGGAACCCTACCAAACAGTGAGAGATTGTGCAGGAGTTGCAAAGGAAGAGAAGATCTATGAAAATCATCTCCCCTTCTTCCTCCAGTATAAACTTCCACTGGGTTGAAGACCCTTCCACAAATGGAAGGAGCTGTCCTGCCTAAACCCACTGAAGTCACACACAAATGCAGAGGTGTGCTTTTCTTTAGTAGATTTAATAAAAAATTTCAGTTCAGAGCGCTTCATGAATCAGCTTACAGGTTACACAGAACTCAGCATCCTTACTAGGTGTAACTAGACATGACTATACTGCACTAAGACATTGTCATAGCAACTTTTGTTGCCCCCTCACCATGCTTAAGTAAGGATGGGCAGGCACGCTATTTGTGTGAACTGAGTATCACTGTTGAGAATGCACGCACATGAGTGCTCCTCAGAAGGGCCATGGAGGCATGTTGAGTTTGCTGGCGGAACAGCTTCCATGTACAAGGCAAGGCTGGCTGCTCTGCCTCAGCAAGATCCTCCCCATCAGAGGGAGGGTGTGTGTGCTGTGGTGGCAGCGAAGCGGGCATTGGAAGGGGATGAATGTGGACAGAGAGGCAACTGCCTGACTAGGCTGAGCCTCCTTGTGGGTAACTGGAGCTGTAGGGTCAGAGCTGTCGCTGTCCATGGTGTGAGAGCTTTCAGAGTCCAGCGCACCTGTAAGCCCCATCATTGGAACCATCATCTCATTCAAAGTCCTCCACATTCTCACTGCTCCACCCCCTTTCTGTGGGGCCCATTTATTTATCACATTATTATTTATTTATTACATTTGTATACTGCCCCATAGCCGAAGCTCTCTGAGCGGTTTACAACAATTAAAAACATTAAAAACAAATATACAAATTAAAAAACACTTTTTTAAAAAAACAATTTAAAAACTCATGACAGGAGTCCTTCCTTTCACAGAGAAGCAAGTCTGAATCCAAGCCATTATCTTAAGTTCATAAGAGAGAATATTCACATGCAAATTCCTGTTTATCTAGTTCTTAGACTATAGCACTTGCAGTTTTCTAACCATGTTCTGATGAAATTCCGGATACGGCAAGTCTAAGTGTGCTGAGGTTATTTCATGTTTTTGCTTACCTTGTAAAAAGCAATGTTAGTATTACCAGGGTGATTTACAATCTTCTTTTTGCAGAAAAATAAAGAATATGTAAGCATTGCCAAAGGAGGATTTATGGGTAAGATTTGCATTTAATTATATCAGTTCTTTTGCCTTTTAAAATGTCTTTTGCACTAGTTGCAACTTGGAATTGCGTAGGAATTCATTAGCTGGATGGCTACTATACAAGGCTAGTACCCCTTTTTGTGCACTATATGTATATAGATTGCATGGCTGTATGTTTGATTCTTCTTAGGCAGCTTTGCTATGGTTACAATACACTGCGCTAAATGGTGGAGGCTTTACAGGCTGTTAGAACTACTCCCCCCAAATAAGAACATAAGAATTGTCTGCTGGATCAGGCCAATGGCCCATCTAGTCCAGCATCCTGTTCTCACAATGGCCAGCCAATTGCACATGGGAAACTTGCAAGCAGGACCTGAGTGCAAAGAGCACTATCCCCTCCTCCAGTTTCCAGCAACTGGTATTTAGAAGCATACTGCCTCCACCTATGGAGGCAGAGCATAGCCATCATGACTACTAGCCACTGATAACCTTTCTTGCCTCATCTGTATAAGCTTTCTTGCCTCATCTGTTTTCCATCTCTGTGACTATTCTGTCCATGGTGAAGCATCTTCCCCTAGCGTGACTGAAATTTAATGAAAAGCTTGCCCATCTCCTTTGGCCTGGTTCAGATGTAATGTTCCCAGCCTTTTTTTAAAATGAAAAACTCACACACTCCCTTCTCGCCTCCTGTTAGGCGTTCCGCTAGAAAGAGGCTTATCAGTTTATTAAGCCAAAGTTTTCCCCTGATACCTAAATCCAGAAACCATGGTTTAAGCACTCTTGTACAAGAAGAAGACAGAAGAGAAGGAGAGAGCATTCAAGCTTGTTGCACATCCCTGTTCCATCAAACCATAGTTGATTGAACCAGGACCATTCCATCTGTTCCAGGCCATTCTTTTATCTCCTGTTCCTCTTTTCTCTCTCCCACAATATCTGAAACTTTATGCAATTTAAACCTCCCCACCCTGAACCAGTTCATGTCCAGCCAGAGGTTAATTGCAGCTGCAGTACCTCTTCAGGAATGCCGGTGGGGTGTCAATCTTTTCTTAGGGAAATCTGAACCTGTTACAAATTCTCATGCAGACACACTTGGTCTCATACTCCCCAGTTTCAGAAACACCATCCTATTAGCTAACCATTAACTTCTAGAAGTTTTGATCCTGTGATTTCTGCACAGAACTATATTTGGAATCAGTTGCTTTTATTTCAATTGATGTTTTACCTTCTATATTGTGAAAGAGTTTGCTATTAGGTTTGATACTGGAGTGGCTAATCTTTATTGGCTCAAGGGCCACATTCATCCTTGACTCACCTTCCAGGGTTGCATGTCAGCAGTGGGTGTGGCCACTCTGTACTCTTGCATGTGCACACGCACATACACAGCCACATAGCCTCCCCCAGCTGTTCTGTGTATTTATTAAATGTTCAGTCAGATGACCAGATTGCACCCCAATCTTATTATAGTGATAAAACACAATCAATATTGCCAAATTGACACAAAAATGTTAATGTCCTTTCTCACAGCACTGCAACAGCACTTAGCAGACATTAATGTAGAAGGACCAGAAAATGGATATGGTCACTGGATTGCCAGCACTTCAGGCTCAAAAAGTAGCAGTAATTCCTTAGTTGATGTGAGTATATTTCTTAAATCAAATTCTATAGCTGTTGAATTGACTGTTTCAGACATTACTATTTGTTCAGAGGCATGGCAATTTTTTCAGAATTCACCCTCTGTGGCTCGTCTTCCAAGGCATCTGATTTCAGAGTTTTGCAGATCAAGGTATATTACTTAACCATAAGAATGTAAAAAATCCCTGCTGGATCAGGCCAAAGGTCCATCTAGTCCAATAACCTGTTCCCTCAGTGACCAACCAAATGCCTATGGGAAGCCCACAAGCAGGATCTGAGTGCACTGCCCCTGACAGTGGAGACAGAAGAGAGCCATCATGGCTAGCAGCTGTTGACAGCCTTCCCCCCCCCATGAAATTGTTTAATCCTCTTTAAAGTCATCCAGGTTTGTGGTTGTTACTAGAGGTTCCATTCTTCTTTCCCTCCACTGTTTTCACAAAGTATATATTGCATAGTATATTGTATCAATTTTTTAGCAATGGCGGCCACTTCTGACACTCTCTGTAATTGGCCAAGAAGTGAAACAAACATGGGCAGTTTCCGTGCACATACACAATCTGTTATCCTAGACTGTGTCCATTTAACTAGCTCATGCCTCCATATGTGGGATAAATATAACAATAAGTCTCTATGCAAATTTTTGTTTTGTGCCTTCAAATCGATTTCAACTTATGGCAACCCTATGAATCAGCGACCTCTAATAGCATCTGTTATAAACCACCCTGTTCAGATCTTGTAAGTTCAGGTCTGTGGCTTCCTTTATGGAATCAATCCATCTCTTGTTTGGCCTTCCTCTTTTTCTACTCCCTTCTGTTTTTCCCAGCATTATGGTCTTTTCTAGCGAATCAGGTCTTCTCATTATGTGTACAAAGTATGATAACCTCCGTTTCATCATTTTACCTTCTAGTGATAGTTCTGGTTTTAATTTGTTCTAACACCCAATTATTTGTCCTTTTCATGGTCCATGGTATGCGCAAAGCTCTCCTCCAAAAGCACATTTCAAATGAGTTGATTTTTCTCTTATCCACTTTTTTCACTGTCCAGCTTTCATATCCATACACAGAGATCGGGAATGCCATGGTCTGAATGATCCTGACTTTGGTGTTCAGTGATACATCTTTACATTTGAGGACCTTTTCTAGTTCTCACATAGCTGCCCTCCCCAGTCCTAACCTTCTTCTGATTTCTTGACTATTGTCTTCATTTTGGTTAATGACTATGCCAAGGTATTGATAATCCTTGAAGAGTTCAATGTCCTCATTATCAACTTTGAAGCTACATAAATCTTCTGTTGTCATTACTTTAGTCTTCTTCATATTCAGCTGCAGTCCTGCTTTTGTGCTTTCCTCTTTAACTTTCATCAGCATTCGTTTCAGATCATTACTGGTTTCTGCTATTAGTATGGTATCATTTGCATATCTTAAATTATTGATATTTCTCTCTCCAGTTTTCATACCTCCTTAATCTTGGTCCAGTCCCGCCTTCCGTATGATATGTTCTACGTATAGATTAAACAAATAGGGTGATAATATACACCCCTGTCTCGCACCCTTTCCAATGGGGAACCAATCGGTTTCTCCATATTCTGTCCTAACAGTAGCCTGTTGTCCAGATTGCACATCAGGACAATCGGATGCTGTGGCACCCCCATTTCTTTTAAAGCATTCCTCAGTTTTTCATGATCTACACAATCAAAGGCCTTGCTATAAAGCATAGGGTGATTTCCTTCTGAAATTCCTTGGTCCATTACATTATCCAACATATATTTGCGATATGATCTCTGGTGCCTCTTCCCTTTCTAAATCCAGCTTGGCCAT
This sequence comes from Rhineura floridana, assembly GCF_030035675.1. Taxonomy (NCBI): domain Eukaryota; kingdom Metazoa; phylum Chordata; class Lepidosauria; order Squamata; family Rhineuridae; genus Rhineura; species Rhineura floridana. The sequence continues at coordinate 139,603,341 of NC_084484.1, read as the reverse complement.
CTGGCATTTCTTGCTCCATATGTGATAAGAGCCTTTGTTGTAACATCCTGAACATTACTTGTATGGGATATTAAGGCAATAGTTTCATAATTACTGCATTCCCTGGGATCCCCTTTCTTTGGAATTGGGATGTATATAGAATGCTTCCAGTCTGTGGGCCATTGTTTTCTTTTCCATATTTGTTGACAAATTTGTGTCAAAATTTGGACAGATTCAGTCTCAGAAACTTGTAGCAATTCTATTGGTATGCCATCTGTTCCTAGCGATTTGTTTCTTCCAAGTATTTTAAGAGCAGCTTTCACCTCGCATTCTAAAATTTCTGGTTCTTCATCATATGGTTCCTCTGTGAATGAATCTGTCATCCTTGCATCTCTTTTATAGAGTTCTTCAGTGTATTGCTTGCATCTTCCTTTTATTTCATCTTGGTCAGTCAGTGTGTTCCCCTGTTGATTATTCAACATGTCTACTCCTGGGTTAAATTTCCCTTTCATTTCTCTAACCTTTTGAAATAGGGCTTTTGTTCTACCTTTTTTGTTGTCCTATTTCTATACAATAACTATTATAGTAGTTCTCTTTGTCTCTACGTACTAGTGACTGTATTATTGCATTTAGGGTTCTGACCGTGTTTCTGACTCCTTTTGCTTTTGCTTTCCTTCTCCCTTTAACAATTTTAAGAGTTTCTTCAGTCATCCATTGAGGTCTTTCTTTCTTTTTAATTAGAGATATTGTCTTTTTGCATTCTTCCCTGATAATGTCTCTGACTTCAGTCCATAGTTCTTCTGGTTCTCTATCAACAACATTTAAAGCCTTAAATCTGTTCCTTATTTGATCTGTATATTCTTCTGGGGTATTATTTAAGTTATATTTTGGCGTTATGATTGCTTTGTTGGTCTTTAGCTTTACTCTGATTTTTGATATTACCAGTTCATGATCTGTATTGGAGTCTGCTCCTGGTCTTGTTTTTACCGAAAATATGGAATTACTCCATCTTGTGCTACCAATATAATCAATTTGATTCCTATATTGACCATATGATGTCCACTGAAAAGTCTTCTTTTTGGTTGCTCAAAAAATATGTTTGCAAGAAACAAATTATTGGCTTCACAGAATTCAATAAGTCTTTCTCCTACTTCATTTCTATCTCCTAAGCCCCATTTCCCCACAATTTCTAGTTCTTCTCTGTTTCCTACTTCTGCATTCCAGTCCCCATGATTATCAGAATATCTTGTTTTAGTGTGTGATCAATTTTCTCCTGTTCTTCTGTGTAAAATCTCTCCAATTCCTCCTCTTCTGTGTTTGCTGTTGGCACGTAGAGTTGATTAATTGTTATATTAATGCATTTCCCGTTAAATTTCATTGATATCACTCGCTCAGACCTTGCATTATAGCTTCTAATTGCTTTTGCTACATCACTTCTTCATATTAAAGCAACCTGTTTCTTCTTCATTTCTCTTTTCTTGCATAAAATATTTTGTAGTTTTGCAAATTACTTAGGCTTAATAATCAGAAAAGTTGCTTTTACAGGGTGATTCTCCTAATGGTTCAAATGATGGGAAGGGTGTCAAGTCCTTGGTAAACAAGATGACCGAAGCTTTGAAGACTAGATCTGTGAATGTGAAAGAAAAAGTTATTAGTTTTATTGAAAATACATCAACTCCAGTAGATAGGTGAGTTATTTTAATCTGACTGGTTTTAGTGATTGTTGACTGAAGTTGTGCATGTTTACTGGGAAGTTAGTCCTATTGGTCTCAGTGGGACTGACTGTTGAGTAAATGTGCATAGGATTGGGCTGCAGTGTGATGATTCATAGAAACTTTACTCCTTCAGAAGTTTTTTACAAGCAACGGCAATTGATTTTTCGCCTTCTTATAGCTCCTAAATTTGTTTGTGTCAACCATTTTGGCACTGTGAAAGCTATTTAACCACTCACTCAACAGCTAGAGTGTGGACATTGGACACCTAAAATAATCTCACATTTAATCCCCCTCTTGTTATTTTGTGCTATTGTGAAGGAGATATCAGGTTTAACGGCTTGAGTTTATAGCTTCTTGTAAAGTAATTGTAACTTCTAAATTTTCCATAGGAAGTGGGCCATCACTGTGGGGAATAGTTCCACCTATCGTGCGAAGGCAAGAATGTTTTTGAAGTCAAGACTAGGGACGTCATGCCCCTCCCACTCCCCAGTTCATTCTTGCCTTCGTACGAACAAGATTGGAATTTCACGTAGCATTTAGCTAAGTCTCGTATTTGTTTCTCTTTTTCTCTTCAAAACCTTTTTGCTGTTTTTTGTGTCTAGCCTACTGAGGATCCCCTCAGAGACTGCGGCTGCGGCTCTCTTCCCCCTTTCCTCAGGGCTATTTAATTCCTTTTATTCCCTTGATTGGGGTGCTCTGAGACCGCGGCTGCGGCTCTCTTTATTTTTGCAGTTTCAAGCCCCCTCCCCCCCCGTAGCCAGGGGGCTCCCTCAGTGACCACAGCTGCGGTTCTTCTTCTTTTTTTTTTTTTAGATCGCTTTTGATCGCTTGTGAGGGAAGGGGAATCCCTCTCCCTCCCCCCCCTGATCGTTGCCGCGGCTGCGGCTGATCCGATCCCTGCGGGAGCTTGCAGCTGCGGCTCCCGCCGTTACTACCTTACCGCAGATCGCCCTCGCTACGTGGCTTAAATCCCACTGCGAAGGGCTTTACAGACCGCGACGGCGGCTCTCTCTGCGGCGGCTGCCGTGTGTTCCTCTACCTCCTCTTCCAGAGTTTCTTTTCCAACCGCTACTGCGGCTTTCGGCGAGTCCGTGCTGGCCAGCCCTTCCCCCAGTTCGCTTGCGACGGCCGCCATTGCTCCTTCTCCCTCAGCCCCGTTTTGATCGTTTTTTCCCGCCCGTTTTTTTTCCGGGCGCCATTTTTTGAAATTCAAAATTCCCGCCTTTTTTTGTTACCATCTATTTAGCTTCGGATACCTCCCCTGCAGGCTACCTATCTGTATGTTTGTGTGTATGTGCTGCTGACAAACTTACACAAGGCTGATTTACACACATTTTTACTGTGGCTGTAATCATAGTGGCTGAATTGTATTATTAAGGCTGGAGCTCCAATCCTAGTGGGCTGGATTGTATTATCAAGGCTGGATCTTTAATCCTAGTGGCTGGATTACATTATCAAGGCTGGAGCTTTAATCCTAGTGGCTGGATTACATTATCAAGGCTGGAGTTTTAATCCTAGTGGCTGGATTACATTATCAAGGCTGGAGCTTTAATCCTAGTGGCTGGATTACAGCTAAGACAAAACATCTTTCCAGCCATAGTAAACCAAAGCGTCCTCGTTATGTTTCTGTGCCAACAACCACCACAGCACAGACACACATAAGTGATATTTTCCATTCTCCTGCTACTGCCTCTGACGAGGAAGAGTTTGTTGGCTTTCCCCCTCACGGTTCGCCTAACGAACCTACCTCTGGCTTACTGCCTCAGACATCTGTTCCAACAACCCACCAGGCACATACATCTCACACATCTGGTCTGCAGCTGTCTCCTGATTTCCTCTCCCAACTCCAAGCCATGCTGGCTTATTTCACACAAATGCAGTCACTACCACAGGTTCCTGCCATACCCCCACTCAACATGGACCAACGCGCGTTCCATGCTGCTCATCCTTCCTGCTCGCCAGATCCCTTCGATGTAGCCAGAGGCAGATGTACGGACGAAGCCTCGTATGCGGAGGAGTTAACTTTCACTGACCATGTTGAAGGAGACGACTGGAGCGACTATTCAGATCATGAGGAGGATACATCGTATCGCTTGTTCAATACCTCAGATTACCAACCGCTCGCCCGTAGGGTACTTCATACCCTTGGTCTCCAGACTGCGCCCTCAACTTCGTCCGCTCCAACTCTCAAAGGGGCCAAGGTCCTCAAATCCCCTGCACCTACTGAACACTACATCCCGGTGCCGGACCCAATTGCCAAATTAGCTTCCGATGAATGGGCCCACCCGCTCAAAGCTCGACGCTTCAAGAACATGGCTGACAGACTTTACGCCCTAGCCCCAGACTTCGCCACCAAGTTAGAGGTCCCTGGCATAGATGAACCGATCGCTCGCCTCGTTTCACGATCTATCTTGCCCAGGGAAGGGGAATCCCACCTAAAAGATACTACTGAACGTCGAATAGACTTCGCCCTCCGCAAGAACCACGAGGCCACTGCCCTAGCCATGCGTGCCTCCGCCTCAGCCTCCATCTTCTCCAGAGCATCTATGATGTGGCTGGATGACCTTCTAGAGGATGATAACCCTGATCCTGTCGCCTTCAAAAGAGCACTATTGAGATTACGTAAGACAGCAGCTTTTGTGGCCGATGCCACTTTGGATGCCACCCAATTAGGGGCACGAGCCATGACGACTCAAATAGTCGCTCGTCGTACCCTCTGGCTTCGCCACTGGCAAGCTGATTCAGCGGCCAGATTGAACCTGTCCAAGGCCCCTTACTCCGGATCTCTACTCTTCGGCGAGGAAGCTCTAAAGGCAGTTCTGGTTGATCCAAAAGACGCCCATAAACCAGTTCTAGCCACAGTCAAGAACATCGACCACAGGCCCTTTAGGCGATTTCCCTCCTTTCGTTCTAACCAGCCTTTTCGAGGAACGCGGCCAGGAGGACGAGGCCGCGATTTCAGACCCTATGATTCCAACGCATTCAGGGGTTCCTGGAACCGACGCTTCCAGGGCAGAGGTCAGTACCAAGGGCGCAGGGGCAACTCATCGTCCTCATATAGGGGAGGTCCTCGCCTACACAAGTAGTATTAACGCCCTCCCCATAGGTGGCAGATTACTTAATTTTGGAGATCAATGGCTGCGCCTCACTAAGGTCTCCTGGATCAGGGACCTCTTCACTTATGGCTATACCATAGAGTTCTGGGCAACCCCATCAGACAGATTCCACCCGTCTCCTTGCCCAAGGGCACCAGCCAGGCACAACATCATGCAGACAGCTATACATCACCTCTTGCACATAGCGGCAATAGAGCCAGTTCCCACAACTGAGAGATCGGAAGGGGTGTACTCCCTCCTATTTGCTGTGCCAAAACGAGATTTATCTTGGAGGGCGGTATTGGATCTCAAGTTTGTCAACCGTTTTGTAACATACCACAAGTTTAAAATGGAATCTCTCCATTCCATTACCGAGAGTCTGCATGAAGGAGACTTCCTGGCTTCTATCGACCTTAAGGAAGCGTATCTCCATGTACCCATTTGCATAGCCCACAGAAAGTTTCTTCGGTTTGCTTTTGGCCACCAACATTTTCAATATAGAGCGATGCCTTTTGGCCTCTCCTCTGCTCCAAGAGTATTTTCCAAGGTGCTACTCATCCTAGTGGCTTACCTTCGGACCCAAGGGGTTCATATCTACCCATATTTGGATGATCTGCTCATACGGGCCAAATCTGAAGAGCTGGCTCATCATCATTTAATGATCACCCTCAATGTTTTGCAGACCTACGGCTGGCTTGTCAACTTCGACAAAAGCCATCTCCAACCAACCCAACGCCTACTACATCTTGGGGCAATGTTGGACACCCTGCAGGCAATGGTCTTCCTGGCTCCAGATCACATCACTGCCATCACAAGCATCGCAAGGTCCCTGATGCAACAAACATCCGCAGACGTCATGCTTCTCGCCAGAGCGCTCGGGATGTTTATCTCCACAATCCACATTGTGCCCTGGGCTCGGGCTCACACTCGGCCCCTTCAGTGGACTCTGTTGCCTTTTCAAAAAGACATTGCCAGCTCCAACCATCGCAAAGTTCGTACGCCTTTCCTCCCATACCATTGTTAGCCAAAACCTTGAGGAAGGCGCGAACCGAAAGGGCACAGCTGGTTCTGATAGCACCATTTTGGCCACGCCGACCGTGGTTCTCAGATCTACTGGCAATGTCAATGATGGATCCTTGGACACTTCCAGTAACGCCAGACCTCCTATCCCAGGGCCCAGTACTGCACCAGGACCCTACTTGGCTCAATCTAACAGCGTGGCGTTTGAACGGAGACACTTGAGGTCAGCTGGACTGTCTGACGCTGTGATTGATATTATTTTGGCCTCGAGAAGACCATCTACCACTCGCATTTATCAACATACCTGGGTGGCTTTCTCCAAGTGGTGTCAGTCCCACCACCACGATCCATCCCAGGCCAATGTGCACCAGGTGCTCCAATTTCTCCATACTGGCTTTATGATGGGACTTCGACCCAACACTCTACGTCGACAGGCGTCTACTCTGTCATCCATTCTCTCAGTGTCCTCTCCTGGAGATCATATCTCCTCACATCCGTTCATCAAACGTTTTTTGAGGGGAGTCGCCCTACGCTCTCCGGCTGTTGTCCATCGGTTCCCCTCATGGAGTTTCCCGAAAGTTCTGCAGGCTTTGCAACGCCCTCCGTTTGAACCCATCAGGACTGTGCCCCTACGTATACTGTCCTTCAAGGTCCTGTTTCTGATCGCAATCACATCTGCCAGACGCGTTTCGGAGTTGGGCGCATTGTCTTCTGCTAGACACCTCTGCGTCTTCCATAAGGACTCTGTTGTGCTGAAGACTGACCCTTCCTTTCGTCCCAAGGTCGATTCAGTTTTTCATTGCAACCAGGACATTGTTTTGCCTTCCTTTTGCCCGAATCCTACCCATCCTCTCGAGAAGGCTTGGCATTCGTTGGATGTCCGGAGGGCTCTCAAGACCTACCTGTCTAGGACCCAAGAGATTCGACGAACGGAGTCTCTGTTTGTATCCTTTCATCCAGGGTCTATGGGGCATAAAGTATCCAATCCTACCTTATCCCGTTGGTTAAGGGCATGCATTACCTTAGCATATGAGTCCCTGAAGCTGCCAGTTCCTGCTAGTATAACAGCTCATTCTACTAGGTCAGCTGCCACTTTGGCTGCTTTTGCTACTAATGCTCCTGTTGCCGATATTTGTAGGGCCGCAGTCTGGTCTTCCCCACACTCGTTTATAAGACATTATAAAATTGATCGTTATGCCTCTGCTGATGCTTCTTTTGGCAGACGAGTGTTGCAACAGGTTCTTAATGAGGATTAACATGTGGGTGGTCCCTCCCTATATGGGTTGCTTTGGTACATCCCACAGTGATGGCCCACTTCCTATGGAAAATGTACCATTGGTCTCACCTGAAAGGTGATTTTCATAGGAAGGGGCCATCACGACCCTCCCAGTTGGAGGATGACTAGCGATTTTATCAATGGGTTACATGTTATTGTTTCCATATTATATTTAAATGTAAGAGTGAAGTCAAGACTTTTAGTTCTGTTATGTTATGAAGTTATGTTAGAGTCATGTTGTTATGCATGTGACTATTATGTTATTTTCCTGGCAGGCCTGTTGGCCTTGTTCTTGTATTTTTAGATATCTCTTTTAGACTCGCTACGAATGAACTGGAGAGTGGGAGGGGCATGACGTCCCTAGTCTTGACTTCAAAAACATTCTTGCTTTCGCACGATAGGTGGAACTATTCCCCACAGTGATGGCCCCTTCCTATGAAAATCACCTTTCAGGTGAGACCAATGGTACATTTTTGCCAACAGATGAATCATGAACTCTTTCTATGAATTCAGAATTGGTTTATCTACTATTCTTCATACTCCAAGTAATCTTGTGAGGACTTAACCAAAATTGGAACATTTCTACCTATGCAAGAGTTGCAGCTCTTCCCAATAGCTCTTGAAATCCATAAAATATTATTTATTGTATGAAGTATAAAAGATTCAATTATTTTTCTTTCTTTTTTAAATAGTCCTTTAAAAAGGAATTTGTTGAATTTTTTTATGCTCCCACCTGAGAACTTGAAAGTCTGCTTGATACTCTACTTCCAAATAAGAAGAAATAAATTAGATCTTCTTTCTTATAGATTTTAATTATTTTGTTCTATCCTCTGCCCAATTTGCTATAGACTTTCTTTCAATCTTTCCTGGCCTGAGAGACCAAGTTTGCAGCGGTAAGCCATTGTGTAGAGCCATCTGGGTAAACCTGCCTTTGTCCTTTTTAGCATGACTTTGCAATGTTTGTAAGCGTTGGTTACACTGACAATCTCTCTCTATTTTTATCATCATGCTACCAAACCATTTCAAGTGTTGTCTTAGAAACTAGAGACAGAAGCTGTATGCAGAGTATTTGTTCATATTCATTTGTATTTGGCACTTTTCCATATTTATTTCCCCACTTCTGAGACATGCTAAGACAAACACAAGTCTGAGATATGCACAAGCCTTCTCCCTGCACGCACAGCCCCTTCAGTCCTCCACAGTCCATGGAAGTCTCAGATTAACCACAGTTTCCTGGTTCAGCTGAACTGGAAAACCATAGCTTCCAGTTTTGGAACAAACTAGGATATTAAACCATGGCTTGGACTTGGTTTAACATCCTGGCTAAAGCTGACAACTGTAGTTTTCCAGTTCAGATGAAAAGTTAAAGCATCCTGAAACGTGCACCCATTATATACTATGCAAACTAAACTGTAGCTTATTTTCCTGAAACATGGCTTGAGGTGTTACTTTCGAACGTGTAAACCATGGTGAAGAACTGGTCGCAAACCAGGATGTGAAAGTTGGGTTGCAAACTATATCCTGTGTTAGCCATGGTTAAGTGTTGCATTTGTGGCAGATTGTGGTGAAGGACTATAGTTTTTGTCTCTGATTTTGGCAAGAAGATCTTTCTGGTGTTTTCCTGTGCGCATCTTTCAGGGCTTAGCACAGCAAGTTAAATTGTACATTTTGGATCTTAGGCAGACTTGTGGCAACAAACTATGACTACTAACCATCCATGGCTAGGCATTGTCTACACCAAACCCATGAAGGAGCCTGAAGAGAGAGAGTGTGTGTGTTGGGTTGGGTGGGGAGCTGCTAAGGAACTTTGTATTAAAAAACTTAGTTATTATTTATTATTATTATTTGTTAAACTTTTATACTGCCCGACTAGCAGAGCTCTCTGAGCGGTGAACAACAAAAATACTAAGATACACAATATAATACAATAAAAACATATAACAATAAAACAGTCTAAAATCAATTACAACAAATGAAAAATCAATAGCTTAAGTTAAAATGCATTGGGGAAAGAGGAAGGTTTTAACTTGGCGCCGAAAGGATAGCAGTGTCGGCGCCAAGCGTACCTCCTCGGGGAGACTGTTCCACAGTTCGGGGGCCACCACTGAGAAGGCCCTAGATCTTGTCACCACCCTCCGGGTCTCTCTATGAGTCGGAACCCGGAGTTATATAGGAGGCTAAAGAGATGCTTTTAACTGCTGCAAGCAAAAATGCATTTATGACCAGAGGCTGCTGTTTATAAACAATACTCTGAATACCAAATCATGTGACCCATACTGGAGATGGTTTAGTTGTAAGACATACCATAATCATACCTGTCTATCACACCGCCCATTTCATGTAAACATTGTCAGTGTTACTGATGCTTATTGTCTGAAGTTACTAACGAGCACTCCAAATCTTGCTTTATTTGGATAGCACATTTGTTTGTTTCTCATTTAACAATTCCCTTTCCCAGCTACTGTCTACTTTTAATGTCTTTATGTTCCAAGAAAATAAAAACCTTAAGATCTGCTTTCAGGGATGGAGAAACCTTTCTCCCCGTTCCACTCCTCTTGACAGTATTTCAGCTTATTCTGTTAGTCATTTCAATAACAGAATGTAAATGTGTGCATAATCGTACTTGTTTCCAAATACAGAACATAGGAAAATGTAAATGAAGCATATTAAACCCTATCATTTTTTAGATAATGTGTAACAAGTTTGAAACATGTGATTCCTTATACATCCCATTCATTATCTACACCCAGTTATATTTTTAGTAACTCGACTAAAGATCATCAAGCATCAAGGGAAATATTGAATAGAGGAAATGTCATCATTATTACTGTACCTGCTGAGGCTGTTGTGCTGTCCCATGAGAAGAACTCCTCAAATATGAGTCTTAAGTCAAACTAATATTTTATTCTCAGTTTTCCATCCTACCAAAGCTGTGCTGTGGGTGTTTTAAAAAAGAAAAACTGAGCCAATAGCATGGCTAAATATTTAAAGAGATGCCTCTGACTTCCAGCACAAGTTCTTTGACTTGTTAGAGAGGAGTGTGTTCTCTGCGGTGTAATGTGAGAGCAGCTGCAGCTGGTTCTCCAAGCTGGACTACACAAATGTGTAATACACTTCAGCCCATTAGATAGCCTTGTTTCCTGCTTTCACTAATTCAGTGTGGCTTCTTTTGGCCACTCTCTGCTTTCTCACGGTTGGCAGCCTTCATCTGGAATTCTTTGGCTGCGCACACAGGTTCACATTTTTTTGCTGTTGCATGCTGCTGTGGGAAATATCTTGGTGTCATCCTAGTTGTTTTTCATTTTCATTCTTTTTTAACGTGTCGGATTTTTTCTCTCTCCCTCTCCCTATGATCTTCCCTTGCCAACAGACATGTGAGCAGCAGCGACAGAGTAGGAAAACCTTACCGCGGTGTGAAACCAGTTTTCAGCATTGGAGATGAAGAAGAATATGATACTGGTATAGTAGAGAATGCTTCTATCTGAAATGCACTTTAAATAAATTCCATGTCCCAATTTGTAGCTTAATCAAGGGACATATTACCAAAGAGATGTTCCAACTACTGCCTGAACTCACTCTGCGATCTGTTGAGTTCAATGCACTTGTCACTGTGCCAAAATAGAATCCTTTTAACCTTATGATAAAGGTTTCTTTCTGTAGGGTGAAGTTTGCTGAGGGCATCTGCAACGTACCCCAGACACATTGCCAAGAATTCTAGGGCACATGCTCATTTATTAATTAAATTATTTATTTATTAAATTTATATCCCACCCTTCCTCCCAGTAGTGCCCATGTGGGACACTGACTAGACCTGTTGCGCTTTACTATTGCTTCACTTGAAGTGAGAGCACAACCTACCAGAATCACAGCCAATACTTTGCTGCGTATTTGGCAAATATCTGTAGTGATGGGGAAGCTTGTCTGCTATTACTGACTCCCTCACTGACAACTCCCTGATAAGTTTCCAAGGATTCCACTGCTTAATTGGTTTGTAATCCATTAGGAGCTCAGAGAAATCAGGATTTTGTTACTGGCTGTGCAGTAGTGAGGGAATTGCTCCAGACTTCCCACATGGAGAGGGCTGTATCAACCAGTGCATGCCAAATAGGGGGGGAAATGATATTGACATCAGAGCAGTGAAAAGAAAGAGGAGAGGGTATCGAATGGCCCTTGGTTCTCTCATTATCTTAAATAGGACATGGCTTTTGTGAACAAAGAAAAATCCATCTTTGTCAATTCAAATAGTGAATTTGTGAGGCCAGCAGTTTGAACATTTTGATCGCAAAACAAAATATGTGATCTACAATCACTGAGGAATGAGAGCTGCCTGGTCTGTATTTGAAGCTGTTTTTACAATCAAACTCCACTAGTGCTGGAACTCTTCAGTTGCATTGATCAATTTATTATTTAGGACAATGTATTGCAATGTATTATTTAGGACAAGTAGGACACAAAAATAGGATGGAAAAATTGGATAAGGAAATTGCTTCTTGGAGGCGGGGCAGAGTAATTCCACTGCTCTGCTGCTACTAAATAAATGCCAAATGTGGTGATATGGCAGAAGAGTTAACAGGCTTTGCTCTTAATATCCTGTTGTGCAAATAATGTTGATTTTTAAATTGTGAAATGTCTGTCGTAAATTTGTTCACTTTATAATTATGCTTACTTATTTAATATCATAATAAATATAACTGAATTCCTTCCTCCACCTAGGGAAGCAACATTTAATTGATTAAAACAATTGAATTGCTCCCAATTGATTAGGCAAGCAGATTTTTAGAAATATGTATTTTTATTGGGTTTTATGCATATACAAAGAATAAAAGTAACAAATAACAAACACTCATAACTTGTGATCTCAACGCGGAATTGAAACTCTGGATGTTTTTTACGTTACATGGTAGAACTTTATTGTATTTGCTAAGAGTGAGAACCTTCCCCAACAGCTCTCTGCAGTATCCTTAGAAGTTTAGGCTACATGATTAGGTACCCATGGGACAAAATTGTATGCATATAGTTGGTAGTTGTCCTCTGTTTCTTGTTTTGTTATTGGTGTGTGTTTTGTATTTGTTACTTTTGTTTTCTTTGTACATTCAGGCAGCCCGATCTTTAAACAGATATATTGTTTTTAAGACTAAAAACTGTAGATGGTAAGCCCCATGTTAAGAGGCATTCTTTCTTTAATGTCTGTTCTGTGGATAGCTGCTATGACACGTGCATAATTAAAAACAAAGAAAATATGCATCTTGCTTCAGAAACACTGTTTTTAACCACATGTAAGTATTATACAAATTTAATCAATAGACCATTGGGGACACACACACCCTATCTGCAGACAGAAGAGAATCCATCAGCAGAACAGGGAAGCAAGAAAAGTTTGGTGATTCCCCCCTCCCTCAGAATCTGCTCCAGAGGATTAGAGGTCTCCCTCCTCATTCCTCTGACAAATTACCTTCTGTCAATGGACAGTCACCATTGGATACCATCCTAAATTCCTTGATTAATTGATTAAAACTTGTTTAATTTTGTTGCAGCCCTGCTGCTAACATGAACAATGACTTTAATAATAGCAAATAATTAGTTTAAACAGAATACAAAAGTAATATAATTGGGGCAAAATGGCCTATTTTTGACACTGCAGCATTAACCATTAACGTTAATTTTCAGAACAACATCTCTGAACTGCTTTTAAGGCTAACATTTTTTCAGGCTTGGACAAAACATCTTTTTAAAAAGGCAAACACAAGCATGGAAGTGTGAGAATTCAGTTATGTGATAGATACAGGATTAGATCCAGATTTTGACATGCTTAGAGTAGACCCACTGAAATTAATGTGACTTAAGTGAATAATGACAAGCTTGACATTGATTTTAATCAACATAATCTAGCATAAAAACCAACCCACTGTTTTTAAGCTCAGTGATGTACTGTACTCTTCATTTTAGAAATTTCAAATAAGAGCATGGAAATTATTTTTCAAATTATTTGGTAGCATTTTAAAAGCTTGGGACTATGGTCTGTCCATTTAACATCACTCCTTTCTTTTGTAAACAGATGAAATTGATAGCTCCTCAATGTCAGATGATGACCGAAAAGAGATTGTCAACATCCAGACCTGGATAAATAAACCAGATATAAAGTATCATTTCACCTGTGATGAGGTGAAAGAAAGTGGGCATATGTTTCCTAGGTATTGATGGATTGATAATTATATGCTGATTTTTTTCTTATTATAAAAAGTACCTAAGTATATATGATAAAGATAGATCAGTATTGACAGCTGTTGCCTTTTAGATGCCAGAGAATTTTGTAGATTCATGTACTCATCTTTTGCAAGGTGACTCTTTCTGGTCATCTCACTGTGAAGAACTGCATGATGCTCATCTTGAAAATGAGTCCAACATACAAGCCAAATTCACTAGGAAGTGAGTCCCATTGATCTCAGTGGCACTTGCATCACAGTAAGCATGCTTAAGTTTGGTTTTCACCTTCTTGAAAAAAAGCTAAACATTGAGTTAGAAAGCTGCCTTATACCAAGAGATCATTGGTCCATCTACCTCTGTATTGTCTACACTGACAGGCAGTGGCTGTCTAGGATTTCAGGCAGATAATCTTTCCAATCCCTATCTGGAGATGCTGAGGATTGTATCTAGGACCTTCTGAATGCAAAGCAGATGCTCTACCACTGAGTTATAGACCTTCCCCAAGTTTTCTATGAATGGAGCAGGCTGGAGGGGAGGGGAAGGAGATGCAGGGGGGAGGCGAAGGGAGGGAGAGGGAAGGGGCAAGAGGGGATAGGAGGGAGGAGGAGGGGAGGGCAGGTTTGATCATTTGCATGCTTTTTGAGTTCAGTGGGGTTTACTCCTGTGCAATCATACTTGGGAAAGGTGAAACTAACCTGGGGGAGGGGTGTGGGGAGGAGGAGGGCAGGAAGGGGAGGGGAGGAGATTGGGTGGGTGGGCACTGGGCAGAGGGGAAGCCCCTTTCCTTCCCAAAAGGAAAACATTGTGAACAGTATCATTCTTTTTCAGGGTTTCCCCCAAGTTTTTATTCGACAGCAGGTACATGTAGTCTCCCAACCAAATTTAAACCAAAGCTGTCCCTGGCCACATCCACACCAGTCATGGGTTCTCTCAAAGAATCCTGGGAAGTGTAGTTAGTGAAAGAGTTGCTAGGAGATGCCCTTTTCCCCTCACAGAGCTTCAATCAGAGTGGTTGACTGTTAAACCACTCTGGTCACTGGAGCTCTGTCAGGGGAATAGGAGTCTCCTCTCAGCACCCTTCACAGACTACACTTTCCAGGATTCTGTGGGGGAAGCCATGACTGTCTAAAGTGAAATAAAGGTCTGGTGTGGATGTGGCCTCCTGATTAGGCAAGCCCAGCAGCTGTGAGTTTGGCTTTTAGAACACTGACAGTTGGTTCTTACTGAGCATGCCCGACATTATCATTGAGTTCAGTGCTAAATTTCTTAAATTAATTAAAAATCAGCCAGGCATTTTTAAAAATTTTAAACTTCAGAAGATGAAGGTCAGAGTATGGGGCAAGGTCCGTAATAGGATTACAGGTACTCTGTGAACATGACTGATTTTTAATTAATTTCAACAAATTATGAGACCACTGACAGAAAAAAGTCCATCAGGGGTCTGATTTTTCTCTCTCTCTTTTTAGACTTTGAACTCTTGATTCTCTGTGTTTCGTGTATTGCCATGAAAATTTAGAGGGTTGTTAAGCAAGTGTTTCTGAGTTCAGGACTATAAGTTTTGTAAGATCTTATTTTGAAATGAGTTTATGGGAAGCATCAGAATGGCATGGGGGTATTTTCAATGTAACATTGCAGAATGAGAAATATCCATGCTGACTATAGTATACAGCCACTCTTGTGGCTGTATAATACTTCAGGAAATTTGTACTGTTGCTTATTTTCTTCTATTTTTTCCCATCCCTGGGTTATATCCTGTGGATGCATGCAACTGATTTCTGTTTGTACAGTGGGACTTCTCCTTTTCCTCTTGACTGCAGTCCTTTGCACATTTGCAAATTCTGCTCCAGGAGGTTGGGGCAAATTTGGGGGGGGGGTGCAGGGGTTTGCAGGGAAGAGGAGAGGAAGGTGAAGTCCTATTGCGCAAGAGGATGTCTGCTTGCTCAGTGTTGGATTCTAGCCTCTCTATTTCTGACCAAAATCTCTTTTCTGATTAACTTTTCTTTTTGCTTTTTTCACAGTCATCTTCTAGTAACTGCAACACACATGTATTGTTTGAGGGAAATTCCCTCCCGAAAGGGATTTGCGTACATACAGTCTCGCCAGGCATTAAACTCTGTTGTTAAAATCACATCCAAGAAAAAACATCCAGAATTAATAACCTTCAAGTATGGAAATAGCACCACTTCGGGTATAGAGATTTTGGCAGTTGAGAGGTAAGATGGTGGTGGTGGTAGTTTTGCTCTGGATCCTTCTACACATGACACTTTCCAGTCAATTACAATGCTCTTTTTTCTGAGATCAGCCATGATGTTTAGGAAATGTAAATAGCATGGTACAGGCAATGAGCCACTCCTAGCATTCCATGCCAGATATGTGCTCTGAAAGGTTATTTTGCCTTTTTTTTACTTAAAATGCCTCTATGTTTCTCAGCCATATTAGACCAACCTCAGTGTACAAACTATTATTCCATAGTTAGTAGTCATCATGATGGAGAAACTTGAGTGCTCCATCTGCATATGTGCTGGCTTTTTGTAAGATTTAGCAGCTTCTCTCATCAAAGGTCCCAAACTTCCCAAGTTTTTTTTTAAGTGGAGATAAGGCACCAGAGGTGCTGAAAGATCAACTCACAGAGCAATATAAGACACATACTGGAAGTTGTTTCTTCTCAGCAGGCTCCTTGCCAAACTATTTGAGGGTTTTTCTGTGAGGATCTGGGACCTGCTGCAAGGGTGACAATTCCAGCATATTCATGTGCCTTTGGATTTTAGTCAGCTTTTCCAGGTTTCACTTCCTGCATTTAATTTACTTGAAACAGTTTTCACTTATTTATGCCCCGTTAGTGATAAGTCCAAAGAAACTGTAGTAATCTGAAGATACAAGTTCCTTTTAATTTTCTCTCTTACAACGTTGGCGTATGTTTGCTGTTTAAAATATATGAAATATCCTGAGGCTTGATACAAAGGTGTTGGAGTGTCCAAGTGAAGTACTTCAGACCAATTGTGACTGGAATTTTACCTTCCTTTATCTTGCAAGACATTAACATGATTTTTGTCCAGTTGGTATGAATCACAAAATAGCCACTAGCAGCAATTGCACACTGTTCCATTGTGGAGAACTTGCACTTCCATTGCCTGGACTGCCACGTTCAGCAAACAAAGGTAAATGAAAATGGGGAGGAGGAGACCCATGTATGCTATCTTCAGCTCTTTGGAGGAAAGGCGGGATATAAATTAAATAAATAAATAAAATAACTTTCAGTCTCTGTGACTTTTAGGCCAATTAGTTTTCTGGAAACATTAAAGCCTGTGCAAATTACCATGTTTATTATTTGACCATTATTGCTGCAAACATTACACAATTACTAGTTCATATGAAACAGCTGTCTCCAATGGGACAGAGTTGTTATTTCTCACCTAATGCAATGGGTTGGATCCAAGGAACTGTGAGCATGCAGAAAATACCTGTTAGTGATGTTGTTCTCCAAACACTTCGACAAGCTTTTGCATGGCTACTATATATTTTGGAAAGTTGTCTGTGCAATTAGACATCTCTTAAGATGTCCTAAGCAAATTTTTTATAATGGTTTCTGAGATCAAGGAACAATTTTTCATCAATGATTGGATGCCATTTGGAATCAAGATGGTGGACTGAACCTTTCAAAACTGCCTTGAGTTTAACCACTGATTTTAAAAATGTGCTGGTTTTTTGGGTTTTTTAGAATTCCTGAGCAACGCCAGGTATGAGGCTGTTAGTACTGTTATAAGTAAGTTCTTTAGCAGTTTTCCTGTTTTGACTCGCTTAAGAAGAACATCACCTTCGGACATACACAGTGAACATGAACCATCCATTTTTCAGTACATGAACAGCGATTCCATGAGTAAAGGATTCCTTTGGATTTAACCCATTATCTGTCAGTAAGATTAAGAAATGATGAAGTAAAATCTACCAGTTGTGTGAATTACACAGTCATTTACATAAGGATGTTCTAGGTGCTTGGGCTATTATAGTTATGTTGCACATAGCATATAAAAGCTGGAAACAAGATTAGCATGGCTATTTGAAGAAACTTTAATCATTATGAAAAAATATTTTAATCCTGTTGTTTTATTTAATTTATTTATTTATTACATTTATATACCGCCCCATAGCCGAAGCTCTCTGGGTGGTTTACAGGAATTAAAAACAATAAAAACAAATACACAAATTTTAAAACACAAAAAATTTTTTTAAAACACACCAAATATCTGCATTCTTTGATTAACAGTGATATGTTCAGTATGTCAATAAATGGTCTTTCTCTTTCCATTTCTTAAGGTACTTAATTCCAAATGCAGGTGATGCTACCAAAGCCATAAAACAACAGATTATGAAAGTTCTGGATGCTCTGGAAAGCTAATAAGAAAAGTTGTTTTTCAATTATAACAGAAAATGACAACCAAGATTCTGTATATGGACCTAAAATGACTGTTTGCCAGTTGAATACTAACCTAAGAGGACATTTTCAGTTTACTGATGGAAGTGCCTGAGTAGCAGGCTTAAAATAGGGGTAAATTATACATTTTGAAGAGATTTTTAAGTATTTTTCTTTGACACCCTTGGATTTGCAAAAGTTGTTTTATTATAAAGGTCAGGTATTTTTCAAGTAGGTTTAGAGGAGCTTACCTGTTCTTAAGAAGAAGGTTTGATCTATTTGAACAATTGTATTGAAGCCACACAGCACTTCTAAGATCATAGGAAAGTATTTGAAATCTGTTAGTTCCTAATATTACAAATTGAAAAGTAGCAATTTTTTTAAAACCCTAAGCACTGAGTATTTAGTTTGATCTGCTGGGTGAAATATCAACGAGTTACAACAATACTTAGGATAGGAACTAGAACTAGGAAAAACTGGGACCCAACAAAAAAGAATATTGTAGTCCACCAAAGTAGGTGTCTCTGTAACTGATTTCCGAAGTCTTCTGTGTGCTATCAGGTTAAAAAAAAAGTGGTTAAATTATTAAACTTGAAATAGGACATTGGATGCAATGAAAAGTCTATATTCACAAGTATGTGGTTGGGTTGTTATGAAAGCTAAGCTTCTATTGGGCTACGGTCAGCATCAGGGTGAAAGTTGAAACCAGAGTTCATGCTTCATGTGATGGAATACAGAAGCTGGCTGCAATGATGGGGATACAAACATAATTGTTGGGCTGTTTTTTTTCAGAAACTGTCTGGCGCAGGCTGAAGATGTATTGCATGCAAGTGAAGCAAAATGATCAGAGCTACATATTTGCGATGATTTTTATGTATGACATGTCATTTTTTTCTTTAAGATGTGTTGGGCTGAGTTTTTGAAATAATGTCTTCAGTGCTTGAGAATTAAAAAGATTTTGCTGCAAATCTGTAGCTTTCACATATTGACCAAATGTTTAAGAGGGACTCGAATGCACTTCGCATCCTGGAGCAAGTTCCATACATGTTGATGTGAAAGCCTGCAAGACTATTTGGAATGAAGTTTC
This sequence comes from Rhineura floridana, assembly GCF_030035675.1. Lineage (NCBI taxonomy): Eukaryota > Metazoa > Chordata > Lepidosauria > Squamata > Rhineuridae > Rhineura > Rhineura floridana. The sequence continues at coordinate 139,584,554 of NC_084484.1, read as the reverse complement.
AGGGGTTCCTAATGTGCTGTGTCAAAAACAGCAGCTGAACATCTGCAAGTCCATAAAGTTCTATTGCTGTATCATCACAAAATAAATTAAGCTGACCTTTATAACAGTCAGCTTTTTAAAGTTATGTTCTCAGTAGAAATCAAGTTATGGCACCTTAATCCTGAAACTCCCATTTTTAAAAAATATTTACACAAACACCACCGAAATAAGAAGTAATTGAAGATGCGTTGCATGAACTGCACCTCTGCCAATCCTCCTGTATTTATAATTCTGCCCCAGAGCTGTCATATTGTTTTTCCCCTTCTAGTCTCCTTAAAAACAAAATTAAATCTCCTGAAGAGCCTCCAGTTTGTGCCTACTTCAATTTTTTCCCATAATGTTAATGTAAAGATGTTTGTGTTACTGTTTATAAACTGCAATTGTAAATAAATCGGTACTATTTGAACACGTGTGGGCGAAAAATATTTGCTCCAACCATGTCATTTCTGTGGATTTAAATGTTTTATGGCGCTTTTTTAAATGCACTGAATTGTTTTTTTTGTAACTGTCGACAAAAGCAAAAATGAAGAAGGATGGATCCAGATTTTCCTTGAATAGAAGGATTCCTTCTGTTTGTGGAAAGGACTTCAATTTCAGTGAGGCTCCCACTGGAGGAAAGTAGAGGCAGTTTTCCCTGGATGCCAGTCCATCACATGGGTAGTAGTCTGTCGTCTGGTCCAAGGACAGGAAATGCGCTGATGTTTGCAGTCTGAGGGGGGCGTCGCTGGCCTGCAGACCCCAGTTCATTTCCTGTCCTGGTCCAAAGCAGAGAACTACTCTCCAAGTGAGTTCTTTCCTAGGCGTTAAATTCCCTTTTATTTAGGGGCAACGGGGATGGAGATTCTTCCCCCCTTTTTAGCCTTTTTTAGCCCCTTTAAGCCTTAAGGATTTTTCCTTTTTTATAAGTTATTTAAAGTTTTTGGCGTGAACGGGTGCCATTTTGTTGGGCTCCACTGAGGCAGCGTGTGTGGGAGCCTGACCCAGCCTGGCCTTACCGGCCTTTGCTGCCTCGCTTCTCTGCGGCCCTACCGGGGCAGAGCAGCGGCAGCCCCCTCTCCTGCAGCGGTGCTCCCTGTTGCGGCTGCAGCCGCTGTTGGGGAGCAGCTGGCAGCGGGACCTGCTCTTCGCTGAGGCTGCAGTCCTTGCCTGGGACCTGCCGGCCAGGGATCCACGCAGGTCACGACTTCCCTCCGGCGGCATCAGCCACTCAGTAGCAACCCGACAATCAGCTGGCCAGCAGGTCCTTCGCACCCCGCTGGTACTAGGTGGCCCAGCGGGGCCAGCACAGCCGCACAGACCATGCAGCCGGGCAGCGGGTCCTGCATGACTGCACGCAGCCTGCTCTGCCTTCCGGTCCACTGGCAGGCAGCCGCTCAATGGGACCGCTGCTTCCGCCCCTCCCCCAGCCTTCAGCTGGCTGGCGGACCACCGCAACCACTTCCCATTTGGGGAACAGGGAAGGAATAGGTTGCTCAGCCTGCAGCGCCCCCTCGTGGTCAAAAATAATAAGAAGAATTCAAGTCAGTTTTTTGTATAATGTAGCTCCACCTCATACCAATCACGGTAGTGAGCAGAGCAGATCTTGTTTATACCTGGGATCCTAAGCCTCCACAAGCCTTTGACCAACAGTCAGTTTTTTATGCTACCACCCCATACCAATTGTGGTACTGGGCAGAGTAGGCCTGGACTGGCACTCAGCTGTTACGCTACCACCCCATACCAGTTGCGGTACTGGGCAGAACGAACCATTGCCAGCGTTCAGACATTATATTAAATTGAAGCTCAATCCAGACAAGACTGAGATGCTGTTAGTAAATGGATCCCCTGACCAGTTGGATGTTCGACCTGTTCTGGATGAGGTTACACTCCCCCTGAAGGAGCAGGTGCGCAGCTTGGGAGTCCTTCTGGACCCGTCCTTGTCACTTGAGGCACAGGTGGCCTCGGTGGCACGGAGTGCTTTTTACCAACTTAGGCTGGTGGCCCAGCTACGCCCGTATCTGGACAGGGAACATCTTGCTTCAGTTGTCCATGCTCTGGTAACCTCAAGATTGGACTACTGCAACGCACTATACGTGGGGCTGCCCTTGAAGACAGTTCGGAAACTGCAGCTTGTGCAGAATGCAGAGGCCAGATTAATAACCGGGACCAAGCGGTCGGAACATGTGACACCGATTCTGGCCCGCTTGCACTGGCTGCCTATATGTTTCCGGACCCGATTCAAGGTGCTGGTTTTAACCTATAAAGCCTTACACTGCGCGGGCCCACAATACCTGATGGAACGTCTCTCCCGATATGAACCTACCCGTACACTGCACTCAACATCGAAGGCCCTCCTCCAGGTGCCTACTCAGAAAGACGCCCGGAAGGCGACTACAAGAAAGAGGGCCTTCTCGGTAGCGGCCCCCGAACTATGGAACACCCTTCCTGACGAGGTACGCCTGGCACCTACTTTACTATCTTTTCGGCGCCAGGTGAAAACCTTCCTCTTTGCCCAGGCATTTTAATATTTTTAGTATTTTAGTATTTGTATTTAATGTCTATAAAGATAGTTATATGTTCCATCTTTTTTTTCTTTCTAATTCTGATTTGTATTTAATATGGGTTTATTAGGTTAATCTTACTTTTGTTGTATGTTTAAACTGTTGATTTGATGATTAGGTGCTTTTGAATTGAATGTAAATATATATTTTTATTTGATGTACACCGCCCAGAGAGCCTTGTTATGGGCGGTATAAAAATTGAATTAAATAAATAAATAAAAATAATATGCTACCACCCCATACCAATTGCGGTACTGGGCAAAGCAAGCCTTGACTGGCACTCAGATGTCATGCTACCACCCCATACCAATCGCAGTACAGGGCAGAGCAAGCCTTGGCTGGCACTCAAACATAATGCTGCCACCCCTTACCAACTGCAGTACCGGGCAGAGCAGAAAGGGACTCACCACAGTGGTCAGCGAGTCCAAGGGACCCTCTAGTCAGCCCTCCAGCAGAGCTAGATACATGGGGCAGCAGGAGCAGACACAGGTCCTAGTGCCCGAGACAGCCCATAACCTCAGGGCCCGTTAGGGCCAGGGTCAGGCAACGTACCCAATGTAGAGCCCTCAGATGGCGAATCTAGTGGCCTGTCCCAGCAAACAGCTTGCTCAACGCTCTTGTCAAGCCATTCTACTTCGAGCTGGGGCTGGCGTCTGGATTTTAAGGAGGATTTCATAGAGAAGTTTAGGGAGGCCGACTTCCGGGAAGGGTGACTTCGCTTGTGCCTGCTTTTGAGACGGGCTCCCGCCTCAAAAGAAGCTTATTCAGATATAAATCAGTCAGAACATTTTTTTTTTTGACTGATGAAATTTCTCCCGGGCAGGGAGAAACCTAGAGATCAACCTCAAAAGCCTGTTTTTGTTGGGAGGACTGGATTTCATTAATTTATGAGAAAAGGTCCAGCCAGCAATGCCGGACGGACTTCCGAACAAGCTCTATCTGTTTAATGCGATACGTTTATCTTTTCTTCAAAGAGAAAACAGACTAACAGGCAAGCACCCTTCTTTCTATTATTGTTTTTACTTGGTTTAAATTGTTGCAGCAAAAAGAGATTTGTCAATTTAATCAGCTTTAAAGAGCTTCTGGGTGAGTTATAACTCTTCTCTGTTATTCACGAAATTAACAGCTTATCTCTGTTTCTATTGCAAAAAGCTGTCCTGGAAGTGCATTCTAAAGATATACACAGAAGAGGGATTTCTATTCTGAGGAACATTATATTGATTTTGACGAATCTGCTTCTTCACGACGACGCTAACTGTTTTGATGCTGGGAACTAAATTTGTTTTGTATTCTTGAACATAGAGAGATAAGGCAGGCTGCTCTGTTTATACTGTGATGTCATCAAGCCTGGAATATTAACCCAATTGTTGCTGAAATAAGAAGTGGTTCTTCTTTATTTTTGTTTTGCTTTGTTTTCGTGGTTTTAAAAAATGGCAATCAAGAAAGTGGCTGAGAATCTGGAAGTAATTATGTTTCAGAAAATAATGGATGAGATTGAGATAACGAAACGAACCCTGCGACAGGGCAGTAAGGAGCTGAAAATTGAACTGAGCAAAATGACGCAGGAGCTTAAAGAAATAGGGGATCCTGTGAGAGAGGAGAATGAGATCAGAGATGAGAAAAGAAAAAATAAAGGGAAGATACAAGCCCTGGAGATTGGAACAAATGTGGAATTGGAAAAAGATCTGGAGTTTATGGATATTAGAAATAAAATCTACTGTTTGGAATTTAACGTTATCTCTGAAGAAATTAATGAAGGTATTAGAGATAAAGTTATCAATGGCTTGGATAATCTTCTGGACTGGAATGACGTGATGGAGCTTGATATAGAGAAAATCTATGGAACTAACAGCAGCCATGTGACAATGGAAAAACTCTCAAGAGATGAACCAGTGCATTTTGTAAAAAAGAAGAACAGAGATATGACTTTACAACAATATTTCAGCAACTTATTCAGAATTGATGGCAAGAAAATATTTGGGAGAGAGGAAATTCCCATCAGACTCTTATTATATGACTATGGCTATGACAGCAAGATTATTACGGAATACTGATAATGGAAGATTGGACACTGAAATTACTGGACTTAACAGGACTATTGAAGATGGAAGATGGAATTAATAGGGATAATGGAATAATGGCTATTGAAATTATTGGACCTAACAGATTTTGATGAGATGGATTAATTGATATGTTTATTTGGACTATGGTTATGACAATAAGATTATTATTATTAACGAGATGGATTAATCGACATGTTTATTTGGAGAAAAATTGATAGATATATTTCTTAAAGAATTGAAACCTCTCTTTGACTTTTTGTGGAAAGAATAAAGTAATGTTTATGAGATTTGATGATTAATTAAGATAACTACTGGAGGAAAGTGATTTTATAATATAATTTAAGAGACAGGATTGTTATATATTGTAGACCTATAACTGATTTGATCTGCGACAAATGGGAAGTCAACATTTTATTTTTTTGTTTAATCATTTTTGTTTTGTTTTGTTTTTTGTCTTTGAATGTTTTATGATTTTGTTTTGTATGTTTTATGAAAATTTGAATAAAAATTATTGTAAAAAAAAAAAAAGAAGTTTAGGGAGGCCTTCTTTAGCTCCATGGCTAGCAGCTTCGACTCTCTTCAAGCCACAGTCTCTACCCGCTCCTCCGAGTCGATTTCTTCCAGGGGCGCAAAAGGCTAGGAGCAAGTCTCATCGCATGACGGAGCCTCTCCCTTATCCAGAGGAGGAGGGGGAGTTGTCCCCAAGTCCCTTTGACGCATTGAGAGGCAGGGTCCGCGAGGACCAACCACAAGACCATGACCTCCCATCGGATGAGTTGGAGCACTGACTCTGAGCACCAGAAGCCTGACCCTCTTCTGCAGCGCCTCTTCAAGCCTTCTGACTACCCCCCGCTCTTGAGGAGAGTCAGGACTACCTTGGGTGTGGAAAGCCTGGGGGTTGATAAGGCTGCTACTATGGGCATAGATCCAGAACGGGCTTCACCCTGTCTCACAACTCCCATTCCAGCTCTGGTCCGCAGGTCTGCCCTGGCGGAATGGAACAATCCCTTGCAGTCCTGTAGAAGGAGGACCCTGGCTGACAAGTTATACGTCATTGAAGTTGATGTCATGGAGTTTCTTCAGATCCCAACAGTGGACACTCCAGGGCTGGGCCTCGTCTCTAGATCCGTTCTCCCTAAAGGGGAGACACAGCTAAGAAACCCTATGGAGCGCTAGCTGGACTATGCCTTGGAAGCGGGCTCACAAGGCCGTCGCCATTGCCTTCAGAGCCTCTAGCACTGCATCAACCTTCGCCAGGGCCTCCTTGGTCTGGCTGGACAAACAACTGGACAACCTTGAGCAGGACCCAGAGCGCACTAAGAAGATGCTGTTAAAGCTTCATAGAGCAGCATCCTTCATCGCAGATGCCACAATGGGCTCCTCTCAATCCACGGCCAGATCCATGCCAGCCGACATCGTGGCACAGCGCACTGTCTGGATCAAGCATTGGGAGGCTGACAACACAGCCAGGGCCAATCTTGCTACTAGGCCTTTTGCTGGAGGCAAGCTGTTCGGCGATGAGATGCTCAAGGAAGTGCTCATGGACCCCAAGGAAAGGAGAAAGCCATACATGGCGACTGCGAAGGCAGGCGCTTCCAGAGTAAATATGCCTCCTACAACTCTTTCCAGTCCGTTCGAGCCTCTAGACAATCCCCAGGAGGTAGAGACTACGAATCCTCCTGCTACTCATGGGCTACAACTACAACACTACAACACCAAGCAGCGTCCAGCTCAGGGAGGCCGCTCAGACTACACAGCCGCTGCCCCCAAGCGTGGCGGTCGGGCCCATCATCAATGACGCCTAACACATTGGGGGCCATCTGCTATGCTTTGACCCCACATGGGAGGACATTGGGGCGGACGCCTGGGTCCTCAACACAGTCACCAGAGGTTATTCATTAGAATTCTCCCACCCACCACGTCACAGATACATTCCCTCCAGGCTTCCAAGGGATCAACCAAGAAAGCTCAATTTGTCAGCAGCTGTACGACACCTGGTGGAGATCCAGGCCGTAGAGGAGATTGAACAGTCTCAGATTCAAGCTGGAATCCCTAGCCTCCATCAGGGAAGCCCTGCAGGAAGGCGATTACCTGGCATCCATAGATTTGAAGGAGGCATATCTCCACATACCGATCCTTCCTGGGCACAGGAGGTTTCTGAGGTTCTTGCTCGGGCACCATCACTTTCAGTACAGAGCGCTGCCTTTCGGCCTCTCATCAGCCCCGAGGGTGTTCACAAAGATCATGGTGGCCACAGTGGCCCATCTCCACCTTCAGGGAGTACACATCTATCCGTACCTTGACGACCTGCTCTTGAGGGCGAGCACTTTACAGCGCGCCCGGGACCATGTCCACCTTACTTTAACGCTCCTCAACAGACTGGGCTTCCTAGTCAACCATGAGAAGAGCCACCTAGCCCCCTCTCGACAGCTGCAGCATCTGGGGGCCCTGATAGACACAGATTGCGGCCTCGTTTGTCTCTCCCCTCAAAGGGTACAAGCAATCAGGGAGACTGCTTCCTCCAACGAAGCAGATTGGCAGACATCATGAGCCTGGTCAGGGCCCTGGGGTTCTTTGTATCAACCATTCAGATAGTTCTGTGGACGTTGCCTGCAGTGGGCCCTGCTCCCCCATCAGGCAAGCATTGCAAGATGCTGGCACAAACGGATTCCTTTGTCCAGGGAGCTCTGAAAGTCCTTCCAATGGTGGACGAGGCAGGACAACCTGCTAAGGGGTACCCTCTTCAAGGAGCCCCCCAAGACCATAATTACAATGGACGCCAGCCTGCTGGTTTGGGGAGCGCAATGCAACACAGCATACACACAGGGCACCTGGTCAGAAGAGGAGACAAATCACAGCATCAACTGGCTAGAACTCCGAGCAGCCCGTCTCATCCTCCTTCACTTCAGACAGCTGTTTTGTCTTGACAATGTCATGGTTTACACCAACAATTCAATGACAAAGGCTCACATCATCAGACAAGGGGGAACCCAATCAAGGAGCCTACAGGCGGAGACCTCTCTTCTCATGCAGTGGGCAGAGCAAAACCTCACCTCCCTGTCAGCAGAGCACCTCCACGGGGAGCACAACACCATGGCAGACTGGCTCAGCCGCCAGAGGGTTCTGCCATGGGAGTGTTCGTTACACCTGCAGTTTTCGCCAGAATTCAGCTGAGGTATGGCTGGCTAGAGATAGACCTCTTCGCAACAAATCTCAACCACCAACTGCCTTGCTTCTTCGCGCGGCACCGGTCCCCAGCAGCCCTCACACAACCTTGGCCGAAGGGCCTTCTCTACGCATTTCCTCCGGTCCCTCTCCTGGGCCACACCCTGTGGAAGGCGAGGGAGGAGAGGGCCCACCTAGTGCTGATTGTTCCCTGGTGGCCATGGAGACCATGGTTCTTGGAGCTCCTCAACTTCTCAGTCGCAGATCCATGGAGGCTACCACAAAGGACGGATCTGCTCTGCCTGGGACCACTTTATCACTCGGACCCGGATTGGCTGAGCCTGACGGTGTGGCTCTTGAGCGGAGAACCTTGAGACACTCTGGCCTTACGTCAGGAGTCATCAATGTCATTTTGTCGGCACAGTGACCATCCACGACTAGAATCTACCAGGCTACATGGAGGGCATTTGCTGGCTGGTGTCACTCCAGGAAAATTCGCCCATCTAAGACCAGCACCCCGCAGATTCTGGAATTCTTGCACAGGGGGCTCCGACTTGGCCTAAGGGCCACCACGTTAAGGAGGCAGGCATCAGCCATATCTGCTTTCCTTTCGCCCACTTCCGGTCAGCCAGTTGGCAGCAATGCACTGCTCCGGTGTTTTCTGAAAGGAGCGGTGGCTTCATAGCCTCCGACCATCCACCGCTTCCCCTCTTGAGATTTGCAGAAGGTTCTATTTGCACTGCAGAGATCACCCTTCGAGCTGCTAGAGATCATTCCTCTTCAGCTCTTGACCTATAAGGTCCTATTCCTCATCGCCATCACGTCAGCCAGGCGTGTCTCGGAGCTGGGCACCCTATCGGTTGCACGCCAGCTCTGCACCTTTCACGAGGAGTCCGTTGTCCTTAGAACAGACCCATTCTTCATTCCTAAGATCAATTCCACCTTCCACAGGGAACAGGAACTGATCCTACCGTCCTTTTGTCCCAGACCAGTACACCTAAGGGAAAGGGAGCTGCATTGCCTAGATGTCACTAGGACGCTTAGGGTGTACATAGACAGAATAAGAAAGCTGAGGTCCACAGAGGCAATGTTCATATCGCTCCACCCCAAGTCTCTGGGCAAAAAGGCCTCCACTCCAACCTTAGCGAGATGGCTAAGAACTTGCATCAGGCTGGCCTACGAGGCCAGCAACTTGGCACCACCACAGGGCATACAGCCTACCCAATGAGGGCAGCCTCCACCTCGGCAGCTTTCTCCACTAACGCCTCTCTGAGAGAAATCTGCAGAGTGGCAAATTGGTCTCCTTCTACCTTCATTAGACACTATAAAATAGACCGTTACACCGTGGCTGAGGCCTCCTTCAGGAGACGGGTCCTGCAGCAAGTGATCTGTACAGATTAGTGGGCTCGCCCGACCCACCCAGCTGGGACGGCTTTGGTATGTCCCATGTGATGGACTGGCATCCAGGGAAAATGAACCGTTGGTTCTCACCTGAAAGGTGATTTTACTGGATGCCACTCCATCACAGCCCGCCCGGTTCGGTACATCGGGGCTCGTCCACTATTTCTAGCTTAGAGTGAAGCTGCTGCCAGTGCATTCGAAGGCTCTCATAGAAGGAGAGAGAGAGAGAGAAAATTGACTTTCCGGGCCGATCATTTTTCCTTGTAAATAGATGGAACACTTTTGCCTACGTTATCACTGTAGCCCTTTTTCTCCATTAAGCTATGCTAGGCCGTCGCTGGCCACAGGGTTATTAACCTCTCTGGATTTGTGCCAGGACTGCACATAAGCTATTCCAGTATTACGCTTTGGGTGACAGCGTCCGAAAATGAACTGGGGTCTGCAGGCCAGCAACACCCCCTCAGACTGCAAACATCAGCGCATTTCCTGTCCTTGGACCAGACGACAGACTACTACCCATGTGATGGACTGGCATCCAGTAAAATCACCTTTCAGGTGAGAACCAATGGTTCATTTTCACTGATTTCCCTCATCCTGATGCAAATCCTGTGATGTCTCCCATGCTATTCCAGACTTAAAGGGGAAATTGGCACAAATCACCTCCTTGCTCCCTCTAATGGAAATGTCCTCCAAGCAAAACTCTTCTCAGAGGAAGTCTGGATCCAACTCAAAAAGTACACATAGAAGAATGTACAAAACTTTGCACATTATGTTTGATGGGGAAAATTGGTGATGTATCTGTGTTTACTACACTTATCCCTTGAGCATGTAAGAGAAGTATGCAAAATTAACAGAACATGCAAGACGAATTGCTGCTTAGCAATCCTGCTTTATATTTGTCTCACTATTGGAGCAAGCCATTTTTTATTTGCTGTCCTAAAATGTTTGTTTAGAACATTCCTGCTCCTTGATCTTCAACCTTCCTTGGCCATGTATGTGACACAGCTGCAAAGTTATTAATAAACTAGTCATGAAGGTTTTTTGGGGGGTTCTCTTAATAATAGGACATCTACTGTCAGGGAAGTCCCTTTTAAGGCTGCAATGTGACAGAGTGAATCTAATTAAATTCAAAGGAATTTCCTTCTGAGAAAATACTCTTACAATTGCACTGTAATTCTCCAAATAAGTAATTCTCCAAATAAATAGGACTGCTGCCTTGCAAACCCATTCCTATGCATACTTTCAAGGAAACAAGTCTCACTAATGTTCTTTGGGGCCTAATCTGAAATAAGTGTTTTAAGTATTGTCCTTGTCTGTGTGCAAATGACAATAAAGAATATGAAGGACAAAGGAGGCATTCTTTACTATAATGTACATATGCCTGAATCACTAGGCCAATCATTAAATGTTATCAACATGGCCAGAAATACTGTGCGCTTCACCTAAGGAACAAGAGTCTGGCTGAATGGGCCATATGATAGGCCCAATCTTGAACAATTGTGTTTAGAGTCAAGAGGTCCTTTTAACACCGCAAGAGAGAAATTAAGGTTGCAATCTTTTGTACAGTTGCAAGAGAGTAAGTCTGGTTAAACTAGAACTGAGTGTTGACCAAGCATGCAAAAGCCGGCACTACAAGAAGGGAAGGTTAATTGCCCAGAAAACAAAATCAGTCTGACCTTATCCTATCCCTTCAAAGCAGCCCCTCCTTGCTGGGCTAAAACTCCCATCAGCCCCAGCCAGCATAGCCAATGGTCTGAGATGGAAATGGAAATGTACTGCCTTCAAGTTGACTTACAGCGACCCTATGAATAGGGTTTTCATGGTAAGCAGTATTCAGAGGGAGTTTACCATTGCCTCCCTCTGAGGCTAGTCCTCCCCAGCTGGCTAGGGCCTACTCAGCTTGCCACGGCTGCACAAGCCAGCCCCTTCCTTGTCTGCAACTACCAGCTGGGGGGCAACTGGGCTCCTTGGGACTCTGCAGCTTGCCCACGGCTGCACAGGTGGCAGGGCATGTAACCCCTGAGCCACTCACTGTGGGGGGTGATCTTTAGCTGGCCCTTGACACCCAGGAGACACAACTGGGGATTTGAACTCACGGACACTGGACTCCCAGCCAGGCTGTCCAACCCACTGTGCTATACCAGCTGTTGGTCTGGGATGAACGGAAGTGTAATCCAACAACATCTGGCCATAGGTTTTCCATTGCTCCTTTAAAGAGAAGTAGAATTTGCAAGGTTCACCTCTTCATGTCATCAACCTAAACAAGTGTGGACCCAACTGCTGCTACAGTGGTGATAACTCTGGGCAGAGACTGGTAGAATAAATTCAAATGTAGTGGCAGTTGTTGAGCTATCTTTTCAAAGCTGCAGCTGCCAAATAAGCAGAAGTTCAACAAGAGCATCTTTTCAGGGATGTAGTCATCCAGGTTCTCAAGATCTTAGACTCCTTAATTTTTTAGGAGCAGGGTCTGTACATTTCCAGCATCCTATGAGCCAATCGGCATGAAAGGGGAGTGTGTTAGCCACTGAGTCTTCTAATTTGCTTCCTTGTTTCCTGATGATTGGAGCCAATTAGAGTGAAAGGAGGTCCTGTTAGTTTCTACTTCAAAAAGTCAAGTTGTGGAGAGGGAGATTTCTGTAACTGCAGAAGAAGAGACAGTGAATCCTGGTGATAGCATCCCATCCTCATCACCAAGTGGTTTGGTAGCAACAGGAGATAAACATGCATACACTGAATCCAGTAATTCAAGCAGTCTCTCAGACAGTGAGAAACGACAGTCAAACGGTGACAGTGACAGAGAAGCAGAAAGCAGTATTCAAGCTTGGCCAGATTATTTTATAATCTTCGAAGGGGATGTGGCTGTGACTATTATGAAGGGATTGCCTTTCTGAATTTGCCACTACGCCACGGCTAACCACAGCATTGCCCTGTCGACAAATTCTGTTTTTGATGGGTGATGATTTGGTCTAGTCATGTAACTCTTAAAGGGGGCTAGAGGGAGGAGGGATAGTGATTTATTTATATAAAAAAAAATGTATCCCAACTTTCTAACCTTTACGCGCTGCTCTCGTGGCGAGCTTCACATTCCTTCCCTCCTATGATGGTTCAGCAGAGAGCGCGTGGGTATGGTCCGACAGTCAACAGAACTACATTTCCCAACAGCCCTTCGCTCCCATTGAGCCTGCGCAGCGCTCCTCCCCGCGGGAGCCCCTGCGTGGGCTGGATCGTGACAAGCCTTAGTTGTTATGCAGCGGGTGAAAGGCAACATGGCTAGTGAGTGACTTTCCTGCCACGGGACCCTTTGCGCCTGCTTAGAGGCTTTTAATCTCCATCGCGTGCGCAACAGGAGCGGCGCTAGTAGTTGAATAGGGGGGCTCACGTTTTGCGGGAGGGGGAGAGAAGCTGCCATTGCCTAGGAGAGAGTTGCCTTTCCCTCCTGCTGCTTTGCAGAGTCTCTGCCGGCGTAATCTTGCGTGTGTCTGCTCAGTGGGCATTGAAGTGAGCTGAGCTGCTATCTTCTAGTGAAGTTTGCTTTTTTTATGGGTCGTGTTGGAGAGACCGCGCGCCGCCTATTTCCCGTTTAGATTTTCTACGTGGACTTTAGAAGCAAAAAAAGTCTACCGTGCGGTTGTCTGGTTTTCATTCTTATTTGGTATAATCGTATGCAAGTCTACTCAGAAGTAGGTCCCATTGAGTTCAGTGCGTATAGTAGGATTGCAGCCTAAATCTCTGCTCTTTGTAAGGGGTTCTTATCCAAGGCTGATTTCAATCTCTCTCTCCCTCTCCCCCACCCCGCCCAAATCTTCTAAGTGAAACATTTGCAGGATTAGGGGAGAATATACAGTAAGGGTGTTTAGCAATGCAGTGAAGAAATCCCGTCCTAAATCAGTGGACCCATGAACTGACCAGAAGGACATTTCAAGTGGTTCCAGTGTGTCGTTCTTTTTGGATCTTCACACTGCAATTCTATATATGTTGATCCAGAAGTAAGCCTGAGTCTACGGAGATTTACTTTCTGGTAAATTTATGGGATTGCATCCTTAGATCCCCATCTTAAAATGACTGCTAGGGAGTAAGACTACACACGATGAAACTTACTTCTGCATAAAGGTGCATGGGATTGTGCCTTTAGAAAGATCTCTGGATGTAGGTGAAGTTTGTATTGTGTGCTTGCAAGAATTAAATTAACCTTTGAACTTTATTATTTGAAGTTTAAAACTATCAAAAGGCCTAAGGAGATGCCCATTGTTACGCTGAGTTTCGGGGGGGGGTGCCTGCCTGTCTGTTTTCAGTTTATTTCATTATTTCCTTACACTTATATCCTGTCTTTCTTCTGCCATGGAACCCAAGGTGTTAAATATGCAGCTGTCACCCATCCAAGTGCTGACCAAGACCCAGACCTGCTTAGCTTCAGCAAGTTGGTGGCCTCAGGTGCCTTCAGACCATACGCTAAGACAAGCTTTGGTGGTCTGAATCTTTGCCCCAGGAAGTGTTTGCCTAAATTAGATGGGTCTTGATTCTGTACACTGGTATAGCATTATGCCAATTCCGGCCGTTTGGTGCATGGTATTCATTGTCAGCTTGGTCCTTTGGAGACTTCAGTGGCAAATGCAAGATTCATCTGTGTGGAGTTTTGTGCCAGTGTGGCCAGGAGAATAATTCAGCTCTGTCTGCCTGCACTTGACTGAACGTTTCCGCTACCTCCACTTTACAAAGTGTGTCCTGGGTGCCCATACCAGATTAAGCTGCTTTTCCGTGGCCATTCTTCATTCTTTCTACTGCTGCCCAGCCTCAGCTTTTGCCACTGAGCTGCTTTCCATCCTGGGCAGAGCTGATGCTTTAAAGAGAACTATGCCTGCCAGTAAGTAGCCTGTCCTGAACTCTTGCAAGGCAAATGGGTCTCCACCCCATCTGGAAGCACTGGTTGTAGCAACTGCAGCAGCACTCACCATGGTTGGCTTTGACCCCACCAGAATCTGCGGTGCCTGCTTTCTCCTGCATCTTTTATCCATCTGGTCTATTTTTGTTGTTGTTGTTTTGTGCAACCCTTGCATCCTTGTCAGGATGTCATAATGTGTGAGTTACCCAGCAGCAATGCTATAGCACAGTGGGGAGGAGAGCCTGGCTGGGAGTCCAGAGTCTGTGAGTTCAAATCCCCGCTTGTGTCTCCTGGGTGTCAAGGGCCAGCTAAAGATCACCCCCACAGTGAGTGGCTCAGGGGTTACGTGCCCTGCCACTTGTGCAGCCATGGGCAAGCTGCAGAGTCCCAAGGAGCCCAGTTGCCCCCCAGCTGTCAGTTGCGGACAGGGAAGGGGCTGGCTTGTGCAGCTGTGGCAAGCTGAGTAGGCCCTAGCCAGCTGGGGAGGACTAGCCTCAGAGGGAGGCAATGGTAAACCCCCTCTGAATACCGCTTACCATGAAAACCCTATTCATAGGGTGGCCATAAGTCAGGATCGACTTGAAGGCAGTCCATTCCAATATCTCTGCACATCTGGAGCATTGCAGATACAATAATCATTTTTTTTTAACCTAGACTTTTAGAAGTTTACAAATATTTTCTGGGGTCTTTCCCACTAATTCCTTATATTTTTTCTTTCTTGTTAGAGTTTCGTCTAGCCCTCATCCAGCTTCGTGTGTCTGCTGCCAAAACAGAGAACCTGAACCGAGCCTGTGATCTTGTGAAGTCTGCAGCAGGACAAGGAGCAAAACTGGTGGTTCTGCCAGTGAGTATTTGTACACAAAACCTTCAAACTTGTTTACTATTCTTTTTTTCAGTATTTCGGTCTTCCTGGCACTGTTAGTTTCCTGAAACAAAGTTTGAAATACCTGAATTACAATAGTGTAAGTTCATATTTCTGTACATTTTGGATATGACTGTTTGTGGGTTTTTTAAATGTTTATATCATGCCTTCAACAGATTTCCCAGAGTGGATAACTATCAAGTACACTGCTTAAAATGCAAAGTATAAAATATCTGAAATACAACATATAGGATCAGAAATCATTCCTAAAATACGTAACAGCAGCCTATAATCCTATAGTGAAGGTAAAAGCGATTGATTTTAAATTGAACAATTAAATAATTTAAAAAGATCTTTAATTGGTGCTGAAAAGACATCGACGAAGGCATTGCATGAGTTATTTATTTATTACATTTATATCCCACCTTTCCTCTGAAGAGCTCAAGGGTGGTGTTCATGGTTCTACCCCTTCCCATTTTATTCTCACAACAACCCTTTGAGGTAGACTAGGCAGAGAGACTGACTGGCCCAAGATCACATAGTAAGCTTCATGAGAGGGATATGAACCCTGGTTCCCCAGGTCCTAGTCCAACAATCTAGCAGCCATATACACTGGCTGTTATAGTGATAGTAGATTCAGATAGAATCTAATCAATAACATATTGTAAGGTAGGCATTTGACTATTTCCCCCTCAGTCTAATAGTTATGCATCTTTAAATTTATATCAATTATTTTTGTTTCGTTCTTTTTTGTTTTGTTTTGTTTTACCACCTTTTTCACACAAATGATGACACTACTATGCAGATTTCTTTTTAAGATGCTTTATTACTTTGTGCAACAGCAGTGTCAATGAATTGGTGCCCGGGTGTCTTTCCAGTTGCATTGTCTCTCTTTTTCCACAGAAAACTCTCTTGCCTGAGTTAGTCATTAACCTCCTGAGTTGATCATTAACCTTCTTTTGCTTGTATGTGTCCTAACTGTGCAAAGTTCTTACTAAACCAGCCGTATCATTTTAAGTGGGGGATGTTTCCCCTCCTGTTAATGGATATTCTGGTTTCCAATAAAGCTTCCCATTTTAGATATACTGTAACACTCAGATGATGAAAATGATCTTTGCTCTTCTTTTCCTGAGCCACTTAAATTGATGATACATGTGTACTTGTGAAATGATCATGTTTGTCTGTCAATAATTTCATGAATGCAAAGATCTTGTTAGGTCCAAACCCAACACGCAAGTCGTCCTGTCAACCCCAACTCGCTTATTACACCCGGGAAGAGTGCGGAGTTGAGTGCAAATGAACCCACTATCAGAGATCAAGTAACACAAGACAATTCCTTTGCAAAGGGGACCCAATACTTACAAGCCGAAGCAGGCCAGCATGGGAACCTCGTTTATTGGTGTCCTGGGGTTTATATAGGCTTACCCCGGAGTTTACAATATCGGGCTCACGTCATAAAATACAAAAGAAGCAATTGCTAAATGTTATAGCTTTGGGGCATATGTAAGGAGGTAAAGGGGTACAGGGGGAAGGACAAAAGTGGAAACATTAAGACTATCTCTCAGACTCTATGTCTGCATACTTCGCATGTCCTTGAGATAAGCACTATGCAGGAGCAGACAAAGGCAACTATAGAGGGGAGGCCCAGCTGCAACCAGGCGCCCCCTAAACTGGAGATAGACATGATATTACTCTGCTTACATATCAAAGGGTTTTACAAGTCAGGGTTTGTGGGACAGCGGAACAGCTTTTGACATTTCTATGCAAGGCACATTTGTAACAATAATTGAAGGTTATAGGCATAGATGTGATACAGAAATGCATAGTAGGGAAGTTTCCAGCTTAAACCGGCTTTTATTATGCGAGCCACTGGAATGTAGGTAAGGGTCAGGTCACCAGGAAATAAACCGACATTTTATATCAAAAGTCAAATAAAGGCCACTTTGGTTCTACTTCCCATGATGCTCAAGCTGGTTTAGGTAAGACAAGTGAACTTATAGTTTTATAGGCACTGGGGGTTTAAATTCAATCCTAACAATCTTGAAGAACATGGACCATCTGTATTGGTCAGTTTCTCTCTTTGCCATCTATATGTACCAGTTTTCACTCCACATTGAGACAGCAAGCAAGATCTGGGGGAAAAGTAAATTGAGGAGGTAAAGGAACTAGAGTAACTTGGAACTAGATAGACTTCAGATTGTAGAGGTGGGTATGACTATTTCCACCTGGTGACAATGAAGGAATCTCTTGTTTCAGATAGCCCAAATAATCTTTATTCTTGTCATCCTAGTCTCAAGGCTAGACCTCTATAATGCAGCCTTCTGATTTCTGTGAAGAACTAGACCATGGCTTAGGTTGTGTGGTGAATCTGGCATTGCTGTTACTACTACTTCTGTAGGAAGAAAAATGGCTCCTTCAAGGCCCGCAGTGCACTGTCTTCCTGTCCGCTCCTGGATTCAGCACAGACACCTTAACCCTATGTCAAAGCTCTTTGTGGCCTTCCTACCACATATCTTTCAGCCCTTATATCCCAATACATCCCTTCATTTCTCCAACCCAACCAACATCCAAAGGTCTCCTACTAACTCAAAAGAGTCCGGTGTTTCTCCTTTCCTGCCGTATATGCTTGGAACAGCGGCGGCTGGTGGCTCCATGTCAGTGGGGCAGTGGAATCCACTCCGGGTTTTAGTCCACACTTTCAATCACTAAATTCCAGAATGGATTCCACTGCACCACTGACATGGAGCCACCTGCCATCACTGGCTTGGAACTGCCTCCTGGAACACCTGGGTGATGGCACCTCTAAGTTCAAATTCCACCTCATAACTCATCTTTTCCATGAAGCCTTTGACACACACTTTCGTTCCCATCTCCTCCTTTGACTTGGCTTGTAATTAAACCTAAGCACTTTCCCAAGGAGCCAACTGGCATAAGCAGATAGGGTGTAAGAGGAGTGCATTTCATTTTAAAAGATGAATTGCGTGTGCTTACATAAAAATGAAGAGTCTGCAATCTATTATTTACTTTGTCTGTACTCAGTTCCAGTACTGCGGTTCATCTAACAACGTTTTGCTGTTGTAAAGCTATGGAATATTGAACAACTCTATTGTAACTGGCCATATTTTATTTATGTTACTTTAAAAATCTTCTCAGACTTCGACAGGGCAATCCTATCTGTATTTACTCAGAAGTAAGCCCCACTGAGTTGAATGAGACTTCCTCCCAGATAAGCATGTGTAGGCTTGTAACCCGATGTGTTACCTGGATGTTTGTTTCATTTTAGGAATGCTTCAATTCTCCCTATGGCACAAAGTATTTTCCAGAATATGCAGAGAAAATTCCTGGCGAGTCCACACAGAAGCTTTCAGAAATTGCAAAAGAGTGTGGTATCTATCTAATTGGAGGTAAACGAATACATTCATGGTGTAGGTTTTGTCCTACATACAGACACAAGATTAAAACAGCCATTGTATTTTAATATCTGACTAAGTAACAATTTTCTTCTCTGTAATGAAAGGTTCTATTCCAGAGGAGGATGCTGGGAAGCTGTATAACACATGTCCCGTTTTTGGGCCAGATGGTACTATGTTAGCCAAGCACAGAAAGGTAAAACTTTGATATCTATATGGCCATGTTTGGATGTAATGGGAAGCCACTAAATATTATTATTTGTTTTGTAATGATAATGTGCAAGAACTGCAGACACCGCCACACAGATTGTGCATATTATGATGAAAACAAACCATATTTTGTGGTTTTACGTTATGCCCACACACAATCTATAGGTTTCTTATTCAGATGTAGCTCATTTTTTGAAAAAAATCATTCCTATGGCCTTTTTTGGTATAATTATTAAAAATGCATATAGCTCCCAAGAGAAGCCTAGTGGCCACATATTTAAAATACTTGGTGGCAATGCAGAATTAGTTATTTCTTAAATTTGCATCCTGTACTTGCTGCCAAGGAGATTTGAGTGGTGTTCAGCTTCACAACAACTTGATGAAATTGGTTGGGTTGAGAGAGAGTGACTTGCCCAAGGCTCTCAGATTTGCTCCCTAACAGGTATCTGAGGTTTCCCATATCCAATTTCACATTCAGAGCTGGGTTTCCCACATCTAAGACCGCACATTGGTGACTGCACCACACTGGCAGTCTCACCATAATTCCATAAGATACAGGTTGGATTGCAGGAGTCACTTTGGGCTAAAGTTTCTAGAGGGAGAACTGATGGGATGACCATACCCACTTCCAAAGCAGAAAGCGATGCCCCCTTTAAAAAAAAAAAAATTATGTTTATGTCTGGCTATCATTGTCTCTATTTAGGACATTTAGCCCATGACAGTGGCTTGGATCCAGAGTTCCTATGAGTGTAACTCTGTCCAAAGGATGCTTCCACCAGATGATGCGGGATGGGGATTTTCACCGCATTTTCCCACCACTCATGGGATGCTTACACCAGAGGAAAAGGGCTCTGAGGTGGGGGACCACCTTGAACATTGTGGAGGTAGTCCCTGCAAGGGCTGCAGGGGGAAGGGAGTATCGGCAAAAAATTCCTCCACCCTTTCCTCCCGCGGAAACCTTGACTGGATCTTGATCCCTTCTACAAACTGAAGGAGCCCTTTCATTTGCCTGAAAGGCAAGTCTGAATCCAACCCAATACGTGCTGCTCCAGTGACAGTTTCACTGAGCAGCATTGAAAGATGTTATTTAGAGGGTATATAGAACATAGAGTTCTATATTCTGTATCTGTAGTGAGCAAGGATGTATTTAGCCATCTCATATATGAAAAGAATGCACAGTTAATGTAATTATGCTGAATAATTTGAAAGCAGTTCCTTTCTTTATTCTGAAAACAGATCCATTTGTTTGACATCAACGTGCCTGGGAAAATCCAGTTTCAGGAATCCGAAACACTAAGTCCTGGTGACAGGTTCTCTGTGTTCGATACACGTAAGTAAAGAGTCTTGTTATGGTTATTACTAATAAATTTCAAGATGCGTTCTGAAAAGTATTGTAGTAGTTTCTAAAAGAAGCTAGGACTTTGATCATGAATAATTTTATGTATGTTGTTTCACCTGTAGTGTTCCTATTCCCTCTTTTGTCAATAGCTTTTGGTTATATGAGGAGATAGCTATTTCTTCAAAGCTAAATGCACAATTATCAGTTGCTGGAAGCTACAGGAGGGGAGGGTGCTCTTGCACTCAGGTCCTGCTTGTCGGCTTTCCACAGACATCTAGTTGCACTCTGTGTGAACAGGATGGTGGACAAATGGGCCACTGGCCTGATCCAGCAGGCTCTTCTTATGTTCAGTCAAACATACCATTATAAATACTTACCGTTGTAACTCCTGTGTGTAGTAAGATAGCTGTGCTCCTGCCTTCTGTATATAAATTGAGAGTTTGTAATTTTATTATTGTATGGGATCTTCTCAACCATATATTTATTTATTTACTTATTTATTTATTTATATACCACCTCATAGCCGATTCTGGGCGGTTTACAACAAATTATTTTTAATAAACAAGTATTAATAAGGAGTGTTTGTTTTAAGCGTTTCCACATTATGCTTTCTGATTGGGCTTACCAAGTCAGTAACATGTATCTGACATGTTTGTTTTGGGATAGCATATTGCAAGATAGGACTTGGGATCTGCTATGACATCCGTTTTGCTGAGCTTGCTCAAATCTACACACAGAAAGGTAAGGACATCCTGTTGAGTTAAATGTGTTCTGGGTGGAGGGGGGAGAGATAGAAGGGTACATATGGAAACTCCCCATGGGTGCAACATGATCATTCCTTGTTTATTCGCTTTGAAAAATCTAGATTTCTTTCCCCCCCAATATTTATTTCTTAAATAAGCAGAATAAAAACTGGGATAGATGGCAACATAAAGTGATCTGATAAACAGTCCAAAACCAAATTATGAGACTCAGATTTCTCAAAAGGCTAAAGACAGGAACAATTCCATTGATATTCAGACATATACAGAATAAAGTCCCCCCATGCCACATTAAAGTGTCCAGTTTAGCTCTGCCTGAATCAATTGTAAAGAAAGTGTAATTTTTCCCCAAATGGCCATGTTCCCAAGTATTTTTACACCAAAGGGAAATTTTCAAATTATCCAAAGTTTTCCATGTTTGAACAAAAAAATCTGGGTTACTCATCCTAAACCTCCATGCATTAGCAAGGACAAGATGTTTGCATCCAGGCTACAAGTGGATACAGGAATACCCAGATTTACGTACCTTCGTTTAATGGACCCTCGCGATTACGGACATGCTCCATACTCCACCATACTCCACTTAACGTACGCACGCTTCGCAATTACAGACACTGACGGAGCATCATCTCACGTAGCAATCAGTGACTCCTGACCTAGCAATCAGAGCAATATGAGAGACTCCTGACCTGAAGGTCCTCATTTAAGTACAGTACTCTTTACAGTTCTTTACTACTGTACTTAACAGCGATCGGAGCTCTGCCTGCCCCGGCCTAGGTCGGTGGCGGCTGTGTGTGTGTGTGTGTGTGTGTGTGGCACCTCGTTCTCTTTACAGTACTGTAGATCCCCCATTTAATGTTATACCTCTCCATTGTCCCATTTTATACCTCTCCATTGTCCCCCATTGTCCCATCTTCCTTTCCTGCTTTGATTGTGATAAAAAAATTAAAAAAATAATAAACATTCTTTAGATCCCCGATTTCATTTTATACCTCTCCATCTTCCTTTCCTGCTTTCATTGAATACTTTTCTCTCTGTCTCTGCCCATCATTAGTTCTGGCTTTTGCCACTGCTGACTTGTGACTACCAATAGCATGTGTGGGGTGTGTGTGTGTATTGGTATTGTTTTCCCTTGCCTTCAGTACAGTACAGTAGTACAGTACTGTACAGTATTACAGTACATAATGGCAAAGAAAAGTCGTAAATCTATCACCTGAGATATGAAGCTTAAAATGATTAAACTGTCTGATGAAGGTGTTTCTCAAGCTGAGATAGGCCAAAGGCTAGGCTTCACTCAAACTACAATTAACACGGTCATGAACAGCAAAGAAAAAAATATTGAGGAAGTTAAGTGGTACGCCAGTGAACACAACAAAAATTAAAAAAAGGGATAGCGTTGTTGCAGACATGGAGAAACTCTTAATAGTTTGGATAGAAAATCTGACTGCACGCCAGGTTCCTGTAAGCCAGGCAATGATTCAAACTAAGGCCTTAAGCCTATTCAATGACCTGAAGGCTAAGAAAGGTGAGGCAGCGAAGGATGCCGAATTTGTTGCAAGCCGTGGTTTGATAGGTTCAAGAAGAGGTCTAACCTACATAACATCAGAGTGCAAGGAGAAGCAGCTGCTACAGATACTGAGGCTGCAGAAAGCTATCCACGCGACTTTGCCAAAATTATTGAAGAGGGAGGCTACTCCAAGGAACAAATTTTTAATGTGGATGAGACTGGCTGTTCTGGAAAAAGATGCCTGCAAGAACCTTCATCGCCAGAGAGGGGAAAACAATGCCAGGCTACAAGCCAGCTAAAAAAAGAATAACCCTTCTGTTAGGTGGCAATGCCTCTGGTACCTTAAAGCTAAAGCCTATGCTAATTTATCGTTGGCGATACCCTAGAGCTTTGAAGAACTACGTTAAAACTAGACTTCCAGTGCATTGGAGGTCTAATAGAAAAGTATGGGTGACTGCAGCCGTTTCCGAAGATTGGTTTGACACCTGCTTTGTACCAGAGGTGAAAGCCTATTGCAGGGACAACAATATCCCTTTTAAAATTTTGCTCCTTGTAGACAATGCTCCTGGCCACCCTCGAACGTTAGATGAACTGAACCCAAACATTCGAGTGGAATTCCTACCACCAAATACTTCTATTTCATGCTTCAGTGGCCCTTCAAGGGCCGGACGGATCATGGGGGGAAAAAGTAATAAGAGCCTGGTCATGATGCCCAAAGCAAGAGCACATTGAATTAGATTTGCAGCTAAAGAAACTAGCTCAGTAGTTGAAATAAATATTAAGGTTCTGCCCTCCTTCCTGCTCTGATGCTGCAGGGATAATAGAAGCCACAAATGGCTAGATTCCTGTGCCGGGTCTAGAATTTAGATCAGGGGTGGGGACGCCTTTGCAGCCTGAGGGCCACCTTTCTTCATGAAGAGCTTTTGGGGGGTGTTTGCTAGCAGTGGGGTTATGCTAACGGTGGGCAGAGCAACAAATATGATTCTCTTTGACAGCAGGCGACATGTCAGCCACACACACATGCACGCACCATTCAGGCAAAAGCACTAAAGGGAGCAGAGAAGGGCTAGTGAGGGGTGTGTCCTGGGGAAGAGAAGGTGTGGCCTAGGGAGAGTCCCGGCAGAGAGGCCTTGAGGGTTGGATGATTTGACCCCCAGGCTTGAGGCTCTCCACTCTTGCTTTAGATCAACCATTATTTTAGCCACCCTCTCTCTCACCTATGTCTACCTTAGGGCACGCCTGCTCCTGACCTCAGGCACCATGACGTTTGTTCAGAGCATCCTGTCTGCTTAGCCCTTTCTTGTCTCAACTCCCTGTCACCTGTGCCTTTTCCCCTTCAGGATGCATTCTTCGCCTTCTCTTCCTTTAGGATTCTCTTTCTCAGTAAACTGCTTACTTTCCACCAGTACTTGAATAACAGGAGAAAAAGTAAGGTAGCCATCAATGAAATACACAAGCTGCCCACCCTTGTGCTTGTAGCCATATTTTGCTGTCCCTCTTGTAATTCTAGGATTGCTCTGCGCCCTTCTTTTAGCCTGCTTGCTTCTGGGCTCCCTGTGTCTTAGCTTCCTTACCTCCCAACCCCTCTTCTGAGTCATCGGCCTGATCCTGTGTGAGATTTTAATCCCAGCCAAAGTGACACCTTTCCCTTCTCTCATGGAATTAGGACTACAGACTGTTCCTTGAGAAGTGAACATTCTGAACCACCACACTAGCGCAGCCAATTGATGTGGGAGGCTTTGCTGCTACAAGCACATGGTGGATATTTATTTGGAATTCCAACCTCACCTATCTTGAGAGCTTGCAGCAAGTTGCAGTTCTTAAAACAGCACACACACAAAATACTAAACAGAACATCCAATGACAGCACAGAAGAGTGATACCAAACCCAGAAGTCTTGACCCAAGGAAGAGAAACATCTGAAAAAAATATAGTGGTGAGATTGCTGCTGCTGCTTTTCTGTGACTATACCTTTCTCTTCCAATAACTCTGCCACCATGTCCTTTTTGAACCAGGTTGCCAGCTCTTGGTGTATCCAGGGGCTTTTAACTTGACAACTGGGCCAGCCCACTGGGAATTGCTACAGAGAGGACGGTGAGAACTAGCAAGCTATCTCTTCCCACATATGCATGTACAAAAAATAGCTCAAAACATTGCTTTGGGTGCTGTTCTTTTTAAATAGGAAAGCAGTTTAGAAATGCTATCACTAAATGAAAAACAGTACGCTACGCCTCACTTGCTGCTATATGAGATAACTGATCCAGTCTTAGCAGCTGCTAATTCATTCCTAACTGAATCAGAAATTTCAGATAATAACATTTCCATAGAGTTCCTGATCACTTTCATCGTCAGGAGTTGGATCCTCTTACTTCATAAAACCATTGAAGCAGATGGATAAATGCCTGAGTCCCAAGCTATCGTCTGAAGGCACATGAGACCACCACCTTGCTGAAGCTAAGCAGGTCTGGGTCTGGTCGGTGCCTGGATGGGAGACCAGGTGGGAGCCACCTGTATGCCACCTTGGGTTCTATAAGGAAAGAACAGTGAGGTATAAGCGTAAGGAAAAAATAAAAAATGAGTCCACTGAAGCTCTTTTAGTTTCACATCTCAGTCTGCCACATGTATTATGACTACACAGTTTAGATTTATCTAAGCATGCAGACACGAGAGGGTGACTCCTGCATGTGCAAAATGGAGTATGAAAAGTGCATAGCAAAATACAGTGTGAAGCCTGCTCTATCCCAATGGCCTGTTGCATTTTCTCCAATGTAGAAACGCTGCCACTTTTTTGTTTCTTTTCATGCAGAGCTGTTGATAACCAAGTCTATGTGGCAACTGCATCTCCTGCAAGGGATGAGAAGGCATCTTATATAGCCTGGGGACACAGCACTGTAGTAAATCCGTGGTAAGTAGGAAAATGTAGCTGAAAAAAATGCTTTCAATTAAAAAATATTAAAATTGCCCCCCACATCTACCTAATTCTGGCCAATCAAACCCAAGAAGTACCAAACTTGGCTAAAACATAAGCACTACAGCTTCTGTGTCAAGTGTGTTGGCCAACTCAGTTTCTAGTTTTATCAAAGTTTTTGAATTTGTGGCATGATACCAGACCAGTTCATCCAGGTAAACCTTGCTGAGAATCAGTTTTGTACAATACCCTTTTAGTGAAAATGTCAAATGATGGATGTTGGCATGGCTTATAGGAAATGGTGAGCATGAGAGAGAAATCTTGAGCGCAGTATGTTTTCAAAAGTGTATTTGGACACTTGGATCCAAAGCCTTGTAGTGAAATCAAAACCTGAATTACCTTGAAAGCTTGCTGCTTTAGAATTTGACACTTCTGTTATGATTGTAGACTCATTGCTCTGCTTTGCCTTTCAGGGGGGAGGTCATAGCCAAAGCTGCCATGGAGGAAACTGTTATCTATGCTGATATAGGTGAGTCAACAGGAGCATTTTTGATCGGCCTCTGGCATGGGCTCCTTCTGTAGTCACATCTCAGTCTCCTACCCATTTAACAGGCAAGGAATTAAGTAACTATCCCCTCAGGGATATTTATGAGAACATAAGGCAGGCTTAAGAAATGTGTTACCAACATATTTAGAACTTTTACTTTACAATTAGACCTGTCAATCTCAGATTTGACTAATTTGTCATGTGAAATAGATTTAAATGATTATGGCTACACAATGTCCTAATGATTGGGGGCAGGTGAGAAAGAATTAATAGTAATATGGATCTTTTCATTTCTGTTTACAGACCTAAAGAAGCTTGCAGAAGTTCGTCAGCAAATCCCTATTCTTTCCCAAAAACGATCTGACCTTTATGCTGTAGAAGTAAAAACTGTGTGATGTATGAGGCTTGGACCAGTGCAAACAAAACCTACATTTCCCCATATCTTCAGTCAAATCAAGTAAAAAAACTGAAGTGTCCGTAGGATTAAAAAAAGCTAGTAGGGATAAGAAACCAAATGTATAAATAAAAATGTCTGTGTAAGATCTAGAGTGGGAAGCTTTGAATGACAGGCTTATCCGTGTTTTGGTTTTTTAGGTAGGGTCCTTGCACAGTTCAGACACTTCACAGTGCATTCAAAATATTTGTCATCAGAGACATCAGGTACATTTTTGAGAAAATGAAATGGTAAGATTGACTGTTTTTTGAGAAATCCAATTTGGGCAATGTACTTTGGACTTATTTGGCAAAGGCAGGAATGCTTCCACTTTTGTTGCTTTGATGTACATCTCCATTTCCCCCCATTTTGTGCTGTAAATTAAGGTGTCCACCGAGTCTGTAGTTGGACAGAGCAATGCTATCATTACATTTCTACAGGGTTGCACCCAAACCACATGCACTCTAGATTCTAATGCTCAAGATGAGGAAAGTACTGGGCAGCGATCTTAATTTTATCCTGTTCCTTCTTGTGCCAGGTTCTGTGCTGGGATAGATTTCCCATGTTTTAGGGGTACATCCATGAGATCAGAGAGATTAGAATTTGGCATGGGCATGCTTCTCTTCTGCTCCATCTATGAATCCACTCCATTTCAAGGCAGAGGTCTGCAGATGGAGCAGCTTAGCTGGTGGAACTTTTCCGCAGATGCGGTTTCAGCACAGGTGGTAAATCGACCATTCCAGTGGTGTCAGCAGCCTTCTGCCTTATCCTACACCCGGTAACTATAGTTTCCTTCTTTGACAGATAAGCATCATTGACATGAAAGGATAATTAATTTAATGTAGCTTATGTTCAAGGTGCTAGTTAGATTTTTTAAGCAGAAATCTGATAAACTAGATTATGGATGTTAAAAGCGCATTGGCTGTCATATGGGCTGTGTTCTAAAGTATTCTTTCTACTGTCAGTAGCTTCATGCAAAAGATGCTTATGCTGCAGCAATCTCATGTACACTAGTGAGTAGGTCCTATCCAAGTCAGAGGGTCTTTCTTTCGGAAAAGACATGTACAGGATTTGCAGTTAGTTGCTTCATCAGAATGTCCTTAAACTACTTAGAAAATGGACATGAATACTCAATGTGTAAACCTGCATCTGGCCTGTACTATTTTAGACTGCAGGGTAATGCTCACACACACTTCCTTTTATAAAGAAATCCATCTGTATAGAAAACTGTCAATGAATAAGAGTCTAGTGTAGCCTTTTTCTCCACTATGCTAGTTTCTTGTGTAGATAGCATGGTTGTAGATACAGAACATTATTAGATGAACCCCTACCTGCTGTTTGAAGAGAGCCAGGACTCAGAGCCTAGCTTCCACTGAAGTGATAGCCTGAGATGCCAGTGGAAGATATTCCCTATTCATCTCCCCCACCGCAAACACATAGCTAAATCCAATTTTCTCTCCCTTCAGACAAGTTCCAGCTCCCTTCCAAACCCAAACCAAGGCTCACATTACCATACTCTCACCTTATTCAGTCAATTTCCCTTATTTATGTTAGATGGTGAAGCTTACTTGCTTAGGCTGCTTTCCATCACGTCAGGAAAATTGTCTGTTGTAGAATAAGGGTAAGTGGTGGTGCAGCATCAAGAGTTGTTTCTGTCACAAGATTATTTGAAGTAGAACATTTTTTCCATATTTATTAAAATAATTATATACTTCAATTCATTAAAAAGCTGTTTACAACATATATACATGATAAATCAGAAACCATTAATGAACTATTGCAAAAAAAGATATATTAAGTGCCTGCATAAGCCTGGCAACGTAGAAAATGGGATGATCAGTGATGTTCCTACAGATGATCTCAGTGATCAAGCTGGGATACAAGGGTTCAGGTAGCTCCTAATGTACCCTGGACCTAAGTTGTTTAGGGCTTTGTAAATTAATATAAGGAACTTGAACCTGGCTTGGTAGATGGGCAGCCAGTGCAGATGTTTTAACAATGGTATTACATGTTGTCAACCATGTGCCCCTATCTTCAGTCTGGCTGCTGCATTCTGCACCAGCTGGAGCTTCCAAATCAGGCCCAAGCGTAACTCCACATGGAGCACATTGCAGAAATCTAGCCTTGAGGTTACCAATACACAAACTACAATGGTCAGTTTATCCCTGTTCAGCAACAGCCATAGCTGACAAACCAGGTATAATGTAAGGCTGAGGAACTTCAGGGCTGGGGACTGGAGGTGGCCTTCCAGGTATTTTGTCAAGGCATTGCAACTCCCCATAGGTCATTACCCCTACTCATATGCTTTTGCTTGAGTGAAATGTGGTCTTGAATTGTGATGATGCCTCTTGCTTGCCTAGCTGGGGTAGGTGGGGTTGTAGAAGCCTCTCTTTTGCATAGCTAGAATGTCTAGTGTACAAAGATAAAAGTCACCACTGTTGCTTCATAGCCACTTTATTTACTTTCTATCCTGCCCTTCCTCCCAGAAGGAGCCCAGGGCAGCAAACAAGGGACAAAATACTAAAAATACCTTGAAACATCATAAAAGCCTTTTTAAAAAAAAAAAATTAAACACCTTAAAAAGCAATTCCAACACAGATGCAGACTGGGATAAGGTCTCTACTAAAAAGCTTTGCTGACAGAGATCTTCAGTAGTTGCCCGTCTTATAACGGGAGGAAATTCCACAGGGTAGGTGCCGTAAGGGTCTTCTTCCTGTTGTGTGAAACGAACCTCTTGATGATATCTCTGAGAGGCCCTCACCTGCAAAGCAGTGATTGACTGGGTATATAAGGGGCAAGACGTTTGCCTCTGACCCCACCTACCACTGGCATGTGGTCCTCAGAAAGTTGCCCATGAGGAACACAGCCCTTGGGCCAAAAAAAGCTTCTTGACCTCCCAGTATAACTACCAAAGCACAGGATTAAGTTTGTGTGCTACACTTTAATTTCTGGCGTTTCACTGTAAGAACACTAACATAGTTTGTGCTGTGTATATGTTGATTCAGTAAATATACCCCATCAATCATTAGAATATCAGCTATTACTGAATTATCTAGAAGTCTTCCATGGTGAATGGGGGGAGGGATCTTCCTGGAAGGAGGGGCCGGCACTGCAGCTGAGTGGCAGAGTGCATACCTTGCAAACAGATGGTCTCAGGTTCAAGCAGTGTATACTACAACCCCAGGCCATAATCTCAGATTTAATAGCCATGTTAATTGCTGTTTTTTAACTACATTGGACTTGGCGATAGTTCTCTTCCAGTATTCCCGTTTGCTTGTTCACATTCAGTCACACACACACCCCTGCCAAAAGCACCAAAACAAACAAACACCTCAGTGTGTGATACAGTCAAAATTTAATATCCTCTGGAGAACAGAAAAATCAGTTTTATAGTTTTCAAGTCAGCTTTTGCATACATAAAATGCAAGAGCCCTGGTACTATGTAATAAAAACTACATTCTCATAGAAGAGTTTATAGAAAAGCTGTAATCCTATACCCACTAACCTCAGAGTAAGCCCCACCTAAAGCAATGTACACAGGTACAGGATTATGAGACAAGGGTATGGTCCAGCCAAAGTAAGGCCTATCAAAGTGCAATTAATTTCAGTGGAAAATTGTCAAAAATCAATCAATTAAAATAAATGGCTCTTATCTTTGGCTGGATCATGCCTTTAAAGTCTGGATGTTCATATTTCCACAATGTGATATAGGCCACACAATACGATGATGGGCCAAACACCTACTTGATGACAGCAGGTGTAATACCTATTTGTTTTTTGCATTATCTTTAACATTCCTATTCTTACTGTCTAAATGAAATTACAGAAATCATATCAACAAAATATAAGAATTGAAAGGAGCCTAGTGATTATAATTCCAGCATGTCCTAGTTTTCAACAAGGCCATTAGATTGGCTTTCTTCCCTCATATGCACAAGTCTGGTGAGTGTAGACAGTGGCAGTACCTGGTTTTGAAGAACCATTCTTTCAATGAAAGCTAAACAACCATTTTCCAGTTCTCTGCAATGCCACTCTTGCTGCTAATAAAAGATCAACTTTGTCAGTACACACTCTAAATAACTGATAAGCACCACCAATGGATTATCATCCTGTCTTTTTTAAAAAATAAATCTGTATTAAATACCCTAAAGGCCTAAGGACAACTCCAGACATATATAGAAGTTCAGCTTATTTATATGTCCAACAATTATAGTCTAATTGTATGTATGTATCTACAGTTTATAGACTCAGAACAAATGGTTGTGCTAGCTATATTAACCTAAATTAATTTCCAATTATCTTTCAACTATTTGTAGTTACGGATATGGCCTACTGTACTTCTGACACTGGTGAAGATTTTAAGTTCATTAATAAATCAATCTTTCCTGTAAGTTCCTTGCAACATTTTTAAAGAAATATTTTTTCAATAGACTCTTTCTTCTTCAGCAAGCTATACTTCCTTAATGATACAAATCAACATAAGCCTAATCTGAAAATACTATTAGGATGGTAAATCAGTGCGTAATTACTGTATCGTGTAACATGTAAATCCTTTTAAGTCATTAAGATTGCTATACAATAATATTGGACAACTTTATTATGGGCTTTTCAGGTGGTCTCCCATCAAGGCATTGACAAGCCGGAGTGTCTTAGCTACAGTAAGGTAGTTAAATCATATGCTTTCAGACTAGGATAACAGTCATCCTTAGACTGAGATTCCAAATCTTCACATAGTGTAAAAATAGCTCAGATCCATGTAATTTAAGGATACTTTGTACTTTTCCACATGTAGATAGATATGAGAAGGATCAGAACATACAATGACCAGGCAATTCTATACTGCCATTATGTTTACATAAAGTTTTTTCCCCCAAAAATTGCAAAATCTTTCTGCTGATATGTATCAGCCATACTTTTTTGCTTCTGAAAGGCATTCTTTTTGGCTCAATTGTTCATTTTGACAGAATCAGACGCACCTGTCTATACACTGCATAACTTCTGCAGGAGTCTTATTTCCCACACTTTTCTAAGCTTCTCACACAACCTACCAGCACAATCCTATTATTAATTAACCACATCTACTCATAAGTAAGTCCTAAGCAGGGCTCAGTTCTAGGCCCAGTGCTCTTCCAACATTTTTATTAATGACTTGGATGAGGTGTAGAAAATACTTACCACGTTTGCAGATGATACAAAATTAGGAGGGATCGCTAGTACTCTGGAGGACAGAAACAAAATTCAAAGTGATCTTTATATACTGGAGCATTGGGCTAAAAACAACAGAATGAAATTTAACGGGGATAAGTGCAAAGTTATACACTTAGGGAAAAAAATCAAATGTGGTTATAAGATGAAAAATACTTGGCTCAGAAATGCTACACGTGAGAGGGATCTTGGAATTGTTGGTCACAAGGTGAACAGTGTGATGTGGCTACAAAAAAGGCAAATGCTATTTTAGGCTGCATTAATAAAAGTGTAGTTTTCAAATTGCATGAAATACTAGTTCCCCTCTATTTGACACTGGTTAGGCCTCATCTTGAATACTGCGTCCAGTTCTGGGCACCGCACTTTGAGGTGGCAGACAAAAGAGAACAGGTTCAAAGGATGGCAACAAGGATGATCAGGGGACTGGAAACAAAGCCCTATGAGGAAAAACTGGAAGAACTGGGCATGTTTAGCCTTGAGAAGACTGAGGGGATATATGAAAGCACTCTTCAAGTATTTGAAAGGTTGTCACACTGAGGAGAGCCAGGATCTCTTCTCGATCATCCCAGATGCAGGATGCAGAATAATGGGCTGAAATTACAGGAAGCCAGATTTCAGCTAACTGTTAGAACAGTACAACAATGGAGCCAAGTACCTCGGGAGATGGTGTGACACTGGAGGCATTCAAGAGGCAGCTGGACAGCCACCTATGAGGTATGCTGCATTCAGCACGGAGTTCATTGAGCAGCCTTATAGGCCCCTTTCAAGTCTACTATTCTATGATTCTATATACCCAGATAAATGGGGTTAGGATTGCACCCTAAGTCCTTAAACAGCTTTCTCTGGTCTTCCAATCTTTAAGACAGTTTTGATGTTTTGTTTAAACAATATCCATCTTATTTAATCCACTTGGATTACTGCAAATTGATTCTGAATCATCAGACTTGTAGTGTGCTATTACAGTGATAGTTTCAATCTTCTATCTTATTCCCTGCTAAATTATAAACAAATCTGTTTATTAAATTTTGCAAAGATCTCTTGCAATAGGGGTCCATTTACTGAAATGTAGAGATTCATTCATTCATTTCATTGGTGATCACTCATAACCGAGTAAGACTGTCTTCCAAGTTAACGTTTTGACGGTGAGTCCTTAAGTGACTGTGGAGGCCAATCCTAGATCCACACAGCCGCCCAGTGAGGACATCTGTTTCTAGATGGAAAACAGTCACAATGAGGATTTGCTTGACGTGCCTTCTGCTTAGCTCGTTTGTCCCTTGCCTTCTGCTTAGCTCGTTTGTCCCTTTTGACTTGTACTCATGAGTCTTCAAAGTCCATAGCACCTTTGATAATAGCTGACCTCCAATTGGGACACTGATGGCCCAAAACTTCCCAGTTCTTGATGGTCATGTTACTTTTTTAGATTATCATTAAGAACATCTTTAAAACTCTTTTGCTGTCCACCAATATTCCGTTTTCCATGCTTAAGTTGGGAGTAAAGTAACTGCTTTGGAAGACGGTAATCAGGCATTCAAACAAAATGGCCAGTCCAGAACTGGATGGATTGCTGTGAAAGCCATTGTTATCCAACCTTGTTGCTGTCGTCATGAAGGAGTCGCAAAATATTCACATTTATCAGGGCATCCAATTTTCAGAAGGATGGTCCAGAGAGCAGTTCAATTCACAGTATCAAAAGCCTTAGATCAATAAATGCCATATATAAAGGTTGGTTTTGCTCCCGGCATTTTTCTTGAAGCTGTCATGCAGTGACAATCATGTCCACTGTCCCCCTGGAAGGGCTGAAACCATTTGGGACTCAGGGAGGCTATCATCTGAGATAGGTAGGAAGCGATTTGCGAGGATCCTTGTGAGGATCCTTGCAAGGATTTTATCTGCAGCAGCAAAAAGATGCCTCGATAGTTTCCACAATCTGCAGAGTGATAATTATGGCATCCCTAAAGTCTCCCAGGATCTCTTCTCTCATCCAGATCTTTTCAATGAGCTTATGAAGTTGTGTAAGTTTAGGCCCCCCTTTTTTAAAGACTTCAGCAGGGATCTCATTAGGTCCACTAGCTTTGGTATTCTTCATTTGATTAATGGCTTTACTGACTTCATCCAAATTAGGGGATAGTGCAAGCTCACCTCTAGTTTGTTCTTGCAGAATTTGCGAGAAGACCTCACCAGCCACAATAGAGTTGAGGTGGTTGTGGTAATGCTCTTTCCAACGCAGTGCAAGAGACTCTATCCTTAAGAACTTTGGTACCATCCATTGAACATAAGGGATTCATACCACAATTTGTTGGTCCATAGATGGCCTTTGTGGCATTAAAAAAGCCCTGTATATCATGAGCATCTGCAAAATGCTGGATTTCTTGAGCTTTCTTTATCCAACAGGTGTTCTTAAGTTCTCTAGTTCTCCACTGGACCTCAGCCTTTGCACTGGCATAGATTTTCTTCTTAGCAGCACAGTCAATGTCGTTCTGCCATATCCATAAGGCTTTTATTTTCGATGATACGTTCAATCTCAGTATCATTCTCTTCAAACCAACCCTGATGTTTCTTAGTTTGGTATGCAATAGTTTGTTCACATGCGGCAATAATGGAAGTCTTCAGTTTAATTCAGTGTCCCTTGATGTTTTTAGGGAGTTTCATAGTTAGATATTTCTTAAGCGTGGTTTGAAAAAAAGATGTTCATTTCTTCTTTGGAGCCTACATTGAGGAACAATATTAATGGCCATAGTTGATCAAATTAATTGGTGATCTGTCCAGCAGTGCATTGAGTACTAATAGAGCCCAAACCAAACATTTACAAAACCTGGAATATGTATAATCATTCCAGATAATCAAATGCTTTTTTGAACTTGGAAAAAGCAAAACATGTTTGTTTTTTAAAACATTATCAATTGTCTTTTCCAACTTGTTTCCCTATGACAAAACCTTTTTAATCTTTATGAACATGCTTACTGAATCTTTAGGCAAATAGAAAATTCCATTTAAAAAGAATATAGACCTAAATAAATGTAGTATCGTTCACTTCCAAATACACAATTTTATATTCGAATCAGGAGACAGATTCATTTATAGTATTTTCTGACTTGACCCAATTTTTTTAGAATGTTCTGCAAATCCTTCCATCCCAAAAGATGTTTTACGTATTAGATATGGCTTGGCTGATTCAATATGAAGTTGTCCTTCTGAGAGTTTCACATATGACATCTTTTCAATTGTAGGTTCTTGATAACTGTACAATGGATACTGTATTATTTCTTTAGCTGGTGTTGGATTTTAATCACTAACTTTAATTATGAGAACCACATTGTTCTTTGTTGTCACTTCAGCAAAAGTTTGAGAAAGGCAGCAAGGTCCATCATCAGTCTGTTGATAATGCTTTCTAGAAGTTTTTCTATTGTCTAAGAAGTGTTGCTTAAGGAAACTTCTTCAGTGTTCTTGTAGAGTACAGTGTTAATCCATCCTGTACTCATTCAAACAGTAATAAGCAGTATTGGAATGTCATGCATATAAATTTTGAGATCTATTGTGGTTTTTATAACTTGTACCAAAACATGTCCTTCCTTTCAAAGAAGAAGCTACTGCAAACAGGAGTGGCAAGGGAAACCATTTTCATCAATTACCCTTTCCTCCCACTCTGCAGCAGCATCCTAATAT
The DNA here is from genome assembly GCF_030035675.1 of Rhineura floridana. Lineage (NCBI taxonomy): Eukaryota > Metazoa > Chordata > Lepidosauria > Squamata > Rhineuridae > Rhineura > Rhineura floridana. The sequence continues at coordinate 139,549,622 of NC_084484.1, read as the reverse complement.
TGGCACTATTGCCAAAGAGCAAATCAGTGTTCATTAATTATGTTAATAGGCAAGGTCATGGGTAGTTTTCCTTCAAAGTCTGAAAAAGTATGTTAGAGGAATAGATCCTATAGTCACTATATTTTGCACAGTCTTTGTAAAGGGCTTCTGAAGATATGACAATCAGATGGTTGTCCAATCTTCAGAAGCCACCCTCAAAGCACTACTTTGCGCAGCCCTGGAACTCTGCAGGCACCGTTGATCATTGGTACCTGCAAACATCCTTTTGGCTGATCTCCACCCTTACCTGCTCCACACCTGACATCAAATGGCCTGGCAAACCTAATTAGGCCAACGGGCCCAATGTCCCCCACCCCTGCTAAAAAATAAAAAGCTACCCTGACTCTATCTTTAGGATAAGTCATCTTGTTGGATGGATCAGTTACCATGTTTAAAAAGAAGGTAAATTCTGTAGCAGTATGATTCCTTTTCAAAAATTCACACATTCCTCTTCATGGCCAGCATTTCCCTTTCTGTAATATGGCCAGATATTAGGTCACTTTGTTTTTATAGCTTAGGTATCGTTACACATTTAAGTTTATATCTGTCTCAATTCAGGCTCTAAAAGTATTAAAGATCTTTAAATATGCTTTACTGTTCCCATTGATTAATGGGAGGCACCTGAGTTAGCAAAATTTCAAAAAGTTTTTAAGGTTAAGAAAACCCAGATACACTCTGATGTGGAATTTTGGGAGTTCACAATAAATGCTATTCTATCATTAGTAACTTCTATTCTTATTTTGATAGAAGATAAGCACTTCATTAACTATTTACATGCGCACCAGGATAAATACATGGGATCTCTAGTCAATATCACTGAATGCATCTCAAAATTACTGTTCAGAGACAGGCATGCTCAAGACATATTAGAAACTACTACATCTTGTATGAATGCATGGGCATACTGTTAATGCTACCTTAGCAGTTCCTTTGTAAGCAGTTCTATCACTTTAGATTTTAAAAGATGTGAACCAGCTTTTGAGTAACTAGTTTCTGCCTTAGTCTTTTACCACCACCTCTGGTAACTTAACCCCTGCTGATTAAACACATAGGTAAGGAAAGTATACTCCTAATCTCTGAATACATTAAATGTGCTCTTTCTACCCTCCATTCATATCTAAGAACTAAAACAGCAGGGATGCCATGGGATCAAGATAATAAAAAAGAAAGGTGCCTTCACAGTAGCTACAACAAACATGCCTCTTGTCTTGCAGCAAGTTAGTTTCCTAACTACATTAGTTAAGGATGGAAGTAGTATGTTAGCAGTAATAATTCTATTTGAAGGCTTCACTTCATTCATAGTAGAAAGTACTTTTAAAAAACATTGGGAGCCAAATATGCTATTAATGGAAACAAGTGTAGATAAATATCTGTACTTTAGTGGTACAACCATAAACAGACTGCTCCGTTCCTATCACCCATAAGGATTTTGGACTGTGCTTTCACCATTTTATTTTTAATAAGGTAACAGCAATCAATAAATTGATCTCAAGTTGAGGAATAGTTTTTCCTCCTAATTTTAGCAAAGAAAACGGGAAAATAAAACATGGTTATTTGAAGTTCCACCATCCCATGCAGCAGCTTCAGCAGTCACATGATTGTCTTTTTGTATGTTGATTTTCTAAGTAAGCAAATTTCCAACCAGTACCCTAAACCTTATTTGTATAAGAGATCTTTGAATGTAGTATTTATTTGGTGACTTTACATCTGTAAGCCATTTACAAAAAAACCCCAAACAAATGTAATTTTCAGTGCAGTTTCAAATATATGAAAAACAGGAAACAATCTATGATGATTTGGAATGCTACTATCGTACGGCACATGCTTAATTCTTAGCTGTTTCAGGAGAGAAAAATGTCAGTGCACACAGAGCCACGCAAATAAAAACCCTTTTGAAAAACATGATGCAGTTACAGCTGGGGGCAAGATCTAGAGAGGATACTTCAAAAAAAACCCGAGAACTCAAAAAAAAATGCTTCATCGCCTTTATTTTTTTTAAAAAAGGTAGCTGACTAAACTGAACATAAACTGAAAGATTAAATTTATCACTGAATCTCCTCAATTTTGTTCTTCATAACATTAAAGGAATGACAGCTATTTTCAGCAAAAAGTAGTGTAAATGTGTTCACTGTGTCTGGCTTAGGAAGCAGTAATTAACTAAACTCAGATGCAATCTTAAGCACTTACATTTTACAATGAATTTTGTAAGTCTGGAATAGTACTAGTAGTAGTTATGGATTAGCTTCAGTAGCTCCTGAGAATAGTAGGGCAACTGAAAGCAGTGGGTTGAATCTAGACTTCATCTTCCTTGGACATCTATCCATGGAAGTCTTCTGATTCAGCGGAGAGATCACACCAGTGGGGGGAGGCAAATGTTGCAGATCACCCCCTCCCCATGCAGCATCTCCCATACTCTTCTAGAGGGTCTCATAAGTCTTTGGAACAGTATGGAAAGTGGCACTGGAGGAGGATGAGGAACTTCACCAGCAGCATCTCCTGAGCAAAATTCCTTTCAGGAGAGGCTCCCACTAACAGGAGCCAAGTATGGACCCAACCCAGCATATTCAGCTTCCTACATTCCCTAATAAACAGAAAGACTGCTTAAAAACAGATTTATAAAACATTAAGAATGCTGCAAATGGATGCTTTGTGCAGCACCAATAATAGAAAAGAATCTCTCTTGTAAGAGTACTTTATGGTTTCCAAATCAGTTGGACCCTTTTAAACTTCACCCCAATGTGTCAGTACACTTATTTCTACAACAATTCTGACACACGTACTAACCCGAAGAATCCAAGACCAATGAAGGCAGTGTCTGTATAGAGGCAATTTTGCTCCCCTGAAAAACTGCTTGATAATTAAGCTCGCTCTTATGACATTCAAGTTAAGACAATGTAAAGAAAAAGCTGCTTTGGGGGATAAGGCCACAGTTAATGGTACTTAGTAAATTGTAAAAGGTCTTTGAAGCAGTTCTCTAAACCATGCACTAGAACAGTATATTGAGAACTTCCATTTTCTTTATAGCTGCCACTGTCCAATTAAATGAAGCAGAAAATGTAAAGGGGAGGGAGAAAAAGTTTGCACATGATAATGGTATTGAAAAGATTAAGCTTCACCCACAATTCCCTTAAAAATCTCTACTATTCAATACTTTTGCAAATGTTTTCTTTTTGCAAAAATAAACTCAAACTATAAAGGGATTCATTGCATTTAAAAAAATTACACAACACTATTAATTTTTAAAATCAATAGAACAAGCAGTGATAAAATATCCTTGTAGACAGAACCAGTCATTCACAATATCCACCCTCAAAACATGCGTCAAAAAGGTTTTTATTTGCATGGCCAAAATAATCTTTGATCCCCTTGCAACTCTATTTTTAATCTCTCTTTAACATTTATTTGCTGCTGGGGGAACAAACTGCTTACTTTCTTGAACAGCCACTCCCACAACACCTAAATATTTAACAGGTAATTACAACACCAGGAACCCAAATTAAAAATAATAACTTCCACTATTCAACACACCGCAACAGTGTCTTTAGGACTAGGTTGAAGTGGGCAGCTTTACTTTTAAAAAGATCATTTCCTCCTATTGTTTCTTTACAATGTTGGGGGTTTCAATCCATATTTCTTTGCAACTTCTGTCTGGGCATAGGCAGCATCACAGAGTGAGTACAGGTGAGCCATTTCCATCTCAGATTTGGCTAGGTTAATCGCTTTGTTGAACATTTCAATGGCTTTATCCAGATTGCCTCTGAAATAATGAAAAAAATGTCACATTAATATAAATGAACAAAGCCTGATATGACAGCAAAGAGAAAAGCCCATTGTAAAACAAAGACTAAAAACTATCTATGGATAATGCCAAGCTTAGTACTGCATTAAGAAACCTGAACTTTCCCCTTTAGCAATCCCCTATATTGTTATGGCTATAAGAGTCCATTATAAAATGTAACAAGTTAAAGCTTAGCCATTGCATGCGGATGATAAAGGAATCTTTTTCCAATGGAAGCATGTGGATTTTGTTGTTGTACTTTACTACTGTATGCCATTTCAATTTCCTTATAGGCATTACAGTAGGGCCCCACTCATACGGTGGGTTACGTTCCAGACCCCCGCCTAAAAGTGAAACCCGCCCGCCGAAAAACAAAACTCCATCAATAAAATGGTGCCCAACACCCGAAAAATGCCATAAAAGCGGGGCCTTACTCTAATTGAAAGCCACCGTATTAGCAGAATGCTGAAAAGCAGGGCCCTACTATATTAGGAAATCTTTGTGTCCCCGTTTCCTCAGTATTAGAAATTCATAATTAAGGTATTTCTGAGACTGGATGAAGGATGCACAAAGATGTCCTAGTATCCAAGTCTCAAATCACAGCTTTGTTCACTGTGAGCTAATTAATGTGACCATGCACTGCTGGGGCTAGCTATCAGAGACGTGTTTATAGCACTAGACACATGACGGAAGATGAAAAGCTACACCGAAATATACCAAGACACAGGTGCAATTTGTATGACAACCTGAAAGAAGTTGTTGGGTATGTGTGTTGTCTGGCCCAAACTCCTGAACATGACCCTGCTTCCATAAGTCCTGCACTGCACCATTTTGTGTTTAGGCAGCATCTGTCTGTCAGGGCCCATTTCCTGACTGATACACAAAGTGCACTCATTAAGGCTGCAATCCTGGGCATGCTTGTCAGGGGGTAAATTGTAACGAACTCAGTGAGACTTGGAGTAGACATATATATGACTGCACTGTAATTATGTGTATGTATATACTGATATTTGATATCAACATCAATATATGTACATATACAGTATGTACATATTGATATTTGAGATTGACACGGCACTAAAATATTCTATAGTGTAATATAATGCATCACAGTGCATCTGAATGTCAGTATAGCAGACCACATTGTTCTCAGCTGCAGAACTGATAATGGGTTACAATGCTTTTGTCTGAGGTGAAGATCTATTGATTTGTAGCCAGCTTTTAAAAATTTAGTAGCATGGAATACACAATAACTGCTTGAATTATAGTTGCATAAAATCAGCAGGAGGGTTGATATTTGTTTACTGGTAGCTGATGCCAAAAATGCACTGAAACTGAAGAAAAAAACACTGATTTTGCAAAAGAAGCAGCTGATGGCTTAAAGCGATGGTCATTAACTGGTGCATCAGGACTCACTAGAAAATCACAGCCAGATCTAAGGGATATTCACCTTAGAGGAGAAGGAAAGAAGACAGGTGACAAAGGCTTGATCCAGTTGAATTATCCCCTTCCTCTACAGCAGGGATGGAGAACTGGATCCAGCTGGCAGACTGGATTCTGACACCTCAAAACCCTGCAGGTCACTTTGACAGGTGCGTGCAGCCATTTTCTTTGCAGACTAGCCTGGCATCATTAAGAGGGAGGTATGATGTCAGGTGCATGGGACTTCAGGAAAATTACCATGCAGGCCAAACTAGGACCTCTGCCAGGAACTGTTAGGTTCATGGGATGGAGGTTCCACACCTCTGCCTTACAGGGCTAATTACCACCAGCTGTCTTGTGGGAAGGAGCCTGATTAATTTTTATATGTTAATATTAAGATTTTTTAAAAGGCATGTTAATAAAAGCTGTTGTGGAAGGGTTATAGCCTAAAGGTAGGATCAAGCAATTATATAAGTACGTAAATAACTGTAGTAAGCAAGCTTGCATTTGCTGGCAGTCCTGCTATGTTTTTCTCCTGTCTAGTTCCTACAGTGAAGGATCGGGGGGAGGGGGGTCCTCAGTTGTGTAAGATAAGACAGACCAAACCCAGGCCATTAAATCTCCTTCTCCCTGAACATCTTAAAATGCCCTATTAAGACTGGCAATACACTGCAGGAGGAAATGGTGGACAAACTTGAAACATTATTTGAGATTTGAAGGTCTGGGAAAATTCTGGAAAAACAAATGTACCTATTCCCCAGATTATCCTTCAGCTTGGGGGAACTTTGAGGAAAAGGCTCCCAGAAAATAACTTTATTTTATATAGCATTCCACTCCAAAAGAGAAAATATTTCATGAAACTTTTGTTTTTTGTTTACTCAAAAAGCGTAGTATATTTTTATGCAAGGCCATCTATAGCATTAGAGAATAATAGTTCTTGTGCATACTGTGTAGACATACACAGTAGTCAAATCCAAGATGCATTTCTGCACCTACAGGGGTTCTGCCATCTTTATGAGAGGAGAATCCATCGCTTCACTGCTTGCCATTTTCTGATGACCTTTGATCTAATTTGGTAATACTAGAAGCAATTATCTTGCATCTGCTGTCCTTTTAACTTGGTCCCAACCCTTGTGCTTGATGTTTTCACTTCTCCCCTCAAACAACCATGACACAACACCCTTCTACAGACTGGGAAACAAGCAGCTTATTGTCCTGCTTTTCTGGCCGATAAAAAGGTCAGAACAAGATGGGGCAGATACTTCAAGAAACCTGTTGTGGGTACCAAAGCCTCAGTAGAAAGAAACCTGAAAATTTGGGTGAGAACAAAGCTGTAACCAAGACCCACAAAGAAAGTGAGCTACATCTAGCTGGAGATTCTAAGCAAGCATGCAAAGGATTGCACTGCAAATTTCATAAAATTTGCCAAATCTCATATAAAACTGAATTACATAACATTATGTTTTTATTCTGTTAAAGCAGTAGAATTGCATCAATTTCAATTTTTCCCAAAATTTCCTTTTCCCACTATCGCAAAAGCCATAAGGTTTTCACCCATAGCTTCAAAATCTCCAGAAATTTTACATTTTCAAGTGTTACACACATCAATTTTCACGCACACAAACCTCAATGATCTAGGATACAACTAGGATAGGATACAGCTATTAGTGCCCATTTCCTATGTATGAATTCATCCAATGTACCAATGTTGTAATGTACTAGGGATAAAAATGTATAAATGTTCTGGACTGGGGGGGGAAGCTGCTTACCTTTGCACTTCAATTGTCCCCATAGTTTCATATGCAAAGTCACATTTGTTATCAATTTCAATAGCTTTGCTTATAAGTTCCAAACCTTTATCTAAATCCTGCTTCCACTGAAGTTGAAGTAAACTGAAATAAAATCAATTGAAGGCCTAATGTGAATTTTATGAAAACATACAAACCTAGCATAGTAGCTTTCTAAGAGCAAGCAAATGGCATAATTGTGCATACAAAAGAAAATAGTCTGAAAAACTAAACAGTACAGCAGTCAAGTAGGTTCTGCATGCAAGTCAGATGCAGACTACATGGCTCACAAAACAGAGCCCAGATTCCATTTAGAAATTTTTAGCTTCTGTCTTTGTCAACAGCACAACTGGATTTCAAATCAGGTGATGGCTCTTAGAACTGAAATCCAGCTGTAAACTGATAGAGACAGAAGGTGAAACATTAATTAAATCTTTGTCAGATAAAGATTTAATATCTTTAAATACTAATATTTTTAAATACTGTGCATATAATTAACCCTTTCATCATAGCACAAATATCGTGAAATATGTCAATGAGACTACACCCAAAGTAATGCATTTTAAAGACCATGTGGTGCATGGTTTTTCTTCCACAATTTGATTTTTATCCAGATAAATTACTTTGCCAATCACTTGTAAAACACAAGTAAGTAATTTTAAAGCCCTTGCTATTGAAATTATATGTCACCAGTTCAATAACACCTTTTAATCCAGCACATAACAAGCAGATACTCATTTAGAAACGAATGATTATGGGCTGGATCCAGAGTGTCTTTTCCACAAACAGAAGGACTTGAGATCCACTAGAGGAAATGAAAGAAACAGTTTTCACCAATTCAACCTTCAGCCCTCCTTGCCATCTCCCACACTTTTCAGGGATAGAGGAGGCTGTGGGGGGAAAAGGTGTAATGACTGAAAAATTATTATTTCACTTCTTTTTAGTGGGAGCATCGCATAAGCAAAGTTCATGGAAACTCTGGATTCAACCGAATAAAATCACTACACATTTAAAAACATTTTAATGTTACATATTACCACAATAAAGTTCCAGAAAATTATGAATTGGAAGACTTTCCAGAATGTTTTCAGCTGCCATAAAACAACGGAGATCTGATGTTGACTTTCATTTAGTAAAATAAAATTACAAAAAGTATGTCCTTCTACATAAATATTTTAAAAGATTTTCCAATAGAACTGAAATGTGCGATTAGAGGGGGAAATAGTAGTCTTCCTAGTGTGATTTTAATGCAATATTCAAACAAACTCAAAGCTTTACTTAGAACAGAACCACCTGATAAGTTAATTGCAACTTTAATTTTGATTTGACTGATACTGTATCCATTAAAGTCACCCAAATTTTACTTAGCTTCATTTACAAGTTAGAAATGCAATATTCCATAAAACATAGTGGAAATTTTTCATTCAAAGATACAGTAGTGGAAAGTTTTCCACGCCACATCCATTTACTAACAAAGGATTGTATCCAATGGTATCACCCAGCTGGTGGTGAGCTTTCCATCAGTGGAATGGAGAGCAAAACAATTTACTCCCTTCCCCCACATAATCTGTTTGAGGGTTCCCCAAATTCTCTGGATCGTAAGTAGGAATATGGAGGGCTGGAGGGGGAACAGGAATAGCCAAAAATTGCTTCAATCTCCATTTTGCTGACAGAAGTCTTTTTGGAGAGAAATTGCTTCAGAGTTGAAATTTAGGAAAAGTTTCCATACATGCAATAAAGAATAAAAGCAGCCCTTCAGACAGTCTTAAATGTAACAGCAACTATAATACTTACCCTTTATGAACATAAGTGGTAGCATTATCTGGCTCAAGGTCAATACATTTATCATACATTTCATCAGCTTTGCCAAATTGTTGCTGATCTGTTAATGCCTGCATGAATAAACATTAAATAATGAAAGAAATCAATGTGAAGCTGAAAGTACTTTAAATCAAGACTAGTTCGCATTCTCCTCATGTAGTTCTCTGATAATAAATGTTAGCATATACTTGCACAACCTGTTACTACATTAAGTACCAAGTACCACCATTTACTGCTAGATCAGGTGCTGAGTTGGTTAACAATAATATACGTATTTTCACAAATGAACAGAGATATACATACCTGGGCATATAGTGCATAGCCTTCAGCACACCTTGGGAATTTTTTAATAACATCTTCAAAGCCTTTCATTGCTGCTTGTACTTGTAAGGCATTATTTCCAGTATAGGCTTGACGATACTGTTAAAAAAAAGGGACTATGTCAAAAATACAAACATAATGGGAAACTATTTTATGACCATCAAACCTCCAAGAAAAACTAATACATGCACAAGTGTAGCCTCTCAACTTGTTTAAAGTGAAACAGTGTTTTGACAAAGTATTTGTACAGTAAAACGCTAATAAAATCCAAATATTAAATAATATCTGGGCTGTAAACTGCCCAGAGAGCTTCAGCTATGGGGCAGTATATAAAATAAATAAATAAATACTCACCAATGCAAAGCATTTCTGTGCTTGTGCCAAGGCAGAATCTGGCCGCAAACGGATACATTCATCAAAATCTTCTACAGCATCTTCAACTTGGTCAAGCAGGATTTTTAGCTAACACAAACAAAAAAGTCTGAACAAAGCTCCGTATGCTATGTCAGTACAAAGAATAACCTCCACTATGTAACTACTAGAGGAAAATCACAAGCACTGTACAATTACCAGAGAAGACAGACCTACTCCAATTATAAGACATAGTTTTCATGGATAATTTCTGCACAACTGCCTTGTTGATATCAAGTTTAGCCTCTGTCCCCATTAAACACCAATCTTGTAGTTCTAGCCATTGCCTCCTTTTCAGCATTCAAGAGACATTTAAAAAACTGCATACAGCTCAGTGCAGTTAAGAAGTTAATCACTACTATTTGGTGTTACAGAATAACTGATTTTGGAGGGGAAATAATCAAAATGATGGAATAGCTCCTACCTATGAGGAATAATTCATGGCTTATTACTTTAAATTTCCCTGTTTTGATTTGTATTATTTTAATAATGTATAGATATTTGTATCTGTATGTACACCATCATGGAATCCATGTAAGAATATAAGAGGAGCCTGCTGGATCAGGCCAGTGGTCCATTTAGTCCAGTATCCTGTTCTCACAGTGCCCAACCAGATGTCCATGGGAAGTCCACCAGCATGACCTGTGTGCAAGAGCACCCTCCCCTCCTGTAGTTTCCAGCAACTTCAGAATCATACTATCTTAGGCTATGGAGGCAGAGCACAGCTATCAGGGCTAGTAGCCATTGATAGCCTTATCCTCCATGAATTTGTCTAATCCTCTTTTAAAGCCATCCAAGTTGGTGGCCATCACTGCCTCTTGTGGGAGCAAATTCCATAGTTTAACTGTGCGCTGTATGAAGAAGTACTTCCTTTTGTACATCCTAAATCTTCCAACGTCCAGCTGCATTGGATGATCCGTGAGTTCTTGTGTTATGTTCAAGGGAGAAAAACTTTTCTCTATCTGCTTTCCCCATGCAAAGCATAATTGTATACATTTCTATCATGTCACCTCTTACTCGCCTTTTCCCTAAGCTAAAAAGCCTCAAATGTTAAAACCTTTCCTCATAGGGAAGTCATTTCATCCCCTTGATCATCTTCCGAACCTTTCCAGTTCTACAATATCCTTACTGAAGTGAGGTGAGGCGACCAGGACTGTATACAATATTCCAAATGTGACTGCACCCTAGATTTGCATAACACATGATTATGATATCAACAATTTTATTTCAATACCTTTCCTAATAATCACTAGCAAGGAATTTGTCTTTTTCACAGCTGCCATACACTGGGTTGACATCTTCATCGAGCGATCCACGATGACCCCAAGGTCTCAGTCCTGGTCAGTCACTGCCAGTTCAGACCCCATGAATATATGCTCCAATATGCATCTCTTTATACTTCTTTACATTTTATTGCATTGAATTTGTCTACACTGAATTTATGGATGAAGGCACAGGAATAATAATAACAATAACAACAACAACAATAATAAATATACCTGTCCTCTATGATGGTAAACATCTGCGTTCTGAGGATCAATATCAGCAGCCATATTAAAATCTTGAGTAGAGAGCAGAGGTTGTTGCTGTTGCATATACATACTGCCTCGCTTGATAAGGGCATTAGCACGAAGCTATTAAAAGGAATAATGAAAAGTATAGTTTCATGCTAAATGTACTTTTCAGAGTTTTAGGCTATAATATTCACCCCACTTACCTGGGAGTAAGCCCAATTGAATTAAATAGGATTTACTCCTGAGTGACATACTTAAGATTGCAGTCTAAATGTGGATGGTACAGTTTTTATCAGTCATGATGCCCTAGTAACCTGGGGTTGATATTGGACAAGCTTTCTACCATTTAGACTGTTGAGAACTCCTTTAAAGGGGGCCATGGAGCAATGCTGCTGGACCAGAAACCGAGCCAAGCAAAAAGTGCATGAACTGTCCACAGAAGAAGAAATTTTGTTTTTTAAAAATGAGCTCTAGTTGCAGGAAGACAAACTCCCTAGATCCAGAGAATCTAATTGCTAAAACTAGACTCCTCCCTCCTCATGCCCCCTAAGATAACAAAGGGGCTGGTGATTTTCTGCTGGAGACCCAAGCACCCTTGTCATGATTTTCTCAGGGAACATCCCTAACTAAGGGAAGCTCTTTGCTCTGAGTTGCCAAGACCGCTCCTCCACTGAGGACAGAATCCTTGGCAGAAATTTTGGGAAGCACCTGTTTCCAGGATAATTGGAGTGAATGACAGTTACACAATGAGTGTAACTAAATCCAGTAAACACAAAATGCCAATCCTGTGCTTGCCTCTGATACACAAATCCTTATTTGTAGGGGAGAAGTGGCAAAAAGGGTTTTCACACTTCTATCACTTTTCCTCTGAAAATACCATCCACCCTTACCCAAGAAATTATTTTGAACATTTTTAATTTAAAAAACATTTAAGCCTACCACACTTAAACCCTCTAAGGACACAGTAGTGACAATATCCACTAGCTGATGCCAGTTAAGAGGCAACATAGTTGTGAAAACACATATTCTAGGCAAACATAGTTGTGAAAACACATTCTATTAAACAGCAGAATCACTGAGAGAAATGAACAGAATGTCATTGCTTTTATCAGTTACAAAATGTTTCAGGAAAACATACACATTAATCACCTACCTTTACATTGGCATCTTCTTTACCAATAACCTGATTCAGATCGGGTTGGGCAGCGTTTGCATTACCAATAAGCAGATAGAATGTAGCTCGTAACAGTAAGGCTTCTGCCATATATTTTCCTTTACCCTCAATTTCTTTAGTACACTCACTAATAATTTTGTCATAGTTTTCTTCTTCCATATATTTCTTTGCCTTTAAATAGCCACAGCTGAAAATAACATGCATAGCAGTCAGTAATATACAGTGATGGAATCTCCCCAGTTGTAATAAAAATAAAGGGAAAGGCATTTTGGATAGTATCACTGATCTATAAATTAACTCACAAACATACATTAACTTACAGATTGGTCCAAAAGATCTATCCCCCACCAAACCAGTTCTCACATTTTCAGAGAGCTTCAGCTATGGGGTGGTATACAAATGTAATAATAATAATAATATGCAAATGAATACTTTATTTGGGTGTTAGAATTATTTCAACAGAGAGCACATATTAAAACAAACCTTCAAAGAACATATAGTGATCAAAATTGTTTCTATAATTTCTCTGAAGAAAATGGTTTAGGTATCCCACATATTCTAAATTTCCATGGGGTGAGAAGGGGAAGCTCTATGTGGTTATCATGATGGGGGTTGGTGAGTGAGACACAGCCCCTAGTTATTTTTTTTATCTCCCAGGAAGAATGACTGGTATTAAACTGGCCTGGGAATCTTTTGTTGAAAGTTAGTATAAAACCCTATTAAAGAAAGAAAAATCCTGTAGTTTCTGAGTACAGTAGGGCCCCGCTCATACAGCAGGTTATGTTCCGGACCCCCGCTGTAAAGAGGATCCCATTGACTTACATTGACCAAAATGGCGCCCGGCGGCAAAAAACCACTGTAAAAGCGGAACAAGCACTGTAAAGCGGGGCCTTTCTACAATTCACAACCGCTGTATTAGCGGAATGCTGTAAAGCAAAGCGCTGTAAAGCAGGGCCCTACTGTAGTAGGAAAAAATTGTTTGGTACTTGAATATGAGTCCATACAAAAGGAGATGAGTGTATTTCATTTCCCAAAGGTCAAATGCACATGTAGTTAATTTGAGTGCTCAGTTTTGCTTTTTGATGGGGAAAATTAGTCATAGACAGCAAAAGTTGCACACTGATTGCGTGCATGCACTTGTTCGCATACATGTGCGCTGGCACACAGTGCATTTGGTTGTCAGTCAGTCAGTCAGTCGGGAGATATAAACATTGTGAATAGAAAATTACTCAAACCATAAACTTCAAACCCGAAAACATGCAGCACCATGTATTTTATGTTGTGAAGATCTGTGTGTAATAACCCTATTGTTTATTAACAAGAATTCCTGTAGACACACAACTTAGCTAATTTTTCTTACAATTAACCAGCGATTTGTGAACTTCTTGGTTAAATGTCCACCAGTCATTCTTGCCTCCTGCTAGCCCTACTTACGGTAAAGAGTTGTGACGGGACCAACTACAACAGTGTCTCACTTAACTCCTAAACAGGATTTGAAACAGCATTTGAACATGGTTAAAAGCAAATCCTGGTTAATATGAACCATGTTTGACTAGTAGAGGTAGGGTTGACAGGGAATGCCTATGGTCCAAGGCTAGTATTTTAAGCACAGTTAAAACAACATCAGGATAATTATGTCCACACAAGACCACAGAGAATAAGAACAGAAGTGGCCTTAGGCCAGAGTCAGACAATCTATCTACCTAGCTCAATACTGTCTCTAGGAATTGCACACAGTGGCCTTTCCCAATTCTGTCTAGAGATGCCCCAGACTGAGCCTGGGACCTTCTGCATACAAAATAGGTGCTCTACTAACCAACCTGTGGCCCTTCCAAAAATGTTTGTGCTGTACAAATTAACAGCAAACTAACAAGGAAATCAAATACCAGTTTCCAAGTTAAGGATAAAGACATTCAATTATAACAACAGAAATGGAAACATTATATTAAAAAAAACAGCGGGAGGACTTACTTCTAATTAGCTACAAAAGTTGCAAACATTTTGAGAGCCATAAATATCCCCTTTTTAAAAGGAAATGTTATGTGCCTTCCTACAGCATTACTACAGAAACACTTCTTGCTCACAGCTGCATGTGTACTCATTAACCATTTCTTAGTTCCAAATCACTCCTTCCTAATAAATTAACAGTTCACCCATTACTCAGTATGGCTGCCACAGGCAAAAAGTAAGCATGTCCTCACACTGAATGCAAACTGTTTTTACTGGAAGGAATGCAAGGGCTAGCTCAATTTAAAGTTTCCTATTTAACATATTATACATGGTAGCACAACAAATGCTTGAAGTTCTATGTTTTTAAAAAATACAATGATGTACACTAGAATATTGACTATTTCCTTAATTAAGTTTATCCTTTAACTTACTTTTCTTTTACTACAGAAGCTTCTCCTTCTTCATCTTTATCTTCATCAGATTTTTCTCCCCTAAGAGGTTGGGAGATAATGTCATCTGTGAAAGAGCTGAAGTAAGATTTGATAAACTGTGGTGAAGGCATCAGAGGTTCCCGGTTCTGAAAAAAGATGGGACAGTGTTAGTCCAGATGTAATTTCTTAATTTTTAAACAGCCAGTGGTAAGTAACCAATCCAACTGCAATTAACAATTTAACTACACTAAAAAACCGCAAAGCTGATCACTGATTCAATTTCCAAGTGCAATTAAAGTGCTGGTGATGGCAAATGAAGTATTAAACAGCCTGGCCAGGGCTTCTCAAGGATCCCCACTCCCATATCAGTCTGCCGATTGTCTTCCATCTTCCTGATAGCCCTTTCCAGTTCCCACACCTTCTGAGTTAAGGGGATGTCAATGGGGTGGCCCTTGAGAATATTCTTCCAAGGGAAATCTGCCTAACACCAGTGCCGTTATTAAGATACCAGGTCAAGAGAACTCTTCTTGCAGTATTGATAAACCAGCAAGATATCTGCAGCTGTATCACTGTTGTTTTAAATCGGTTACTTGATAATTCAATTGAAAATTGATGTCTCTAGACACAATATCCTACTGTAACCAAGCCCAAATAAGCATAACAGAAATAATTAGAGGGACGTACCTGATATAAGCCCTGCTCAGAGTAGATCCACTAAAATTAATGAACATTAACTTTGATCCATTATTTGTTGGGCCTACTCTGACTATAATTTGGATGGATACAGCCCATATATTTTCCATTTAGTTTTACCTCCATTGCTCTCCCCTTCCTGTTTCCCTTATGTCTACTTTTAGATTTTAAATCCTTCAGGGTAAGAATCTGTTTTTTTATTCCTTGCAAAGTGCCATGTATATACATGTTCTCAAGTAAACAAACATATTACTTCTGACTTGTTGATGTTAAAGTATTGTAAAGCAACCGGGTGTTATGGCAGAAGAGGAAAGATAAAAATCTTACAATACCCAACTTGGGACTTGTTGCTTCTGTTGTAGTTAGCAGCATTCTTTACTTTCATTAATGTCAGTTTTCAAATCACTTCACGCTTGTTATGGAAACAACAACTACTCAACTTTATGTGATTTGAAAATTGCACCCCAGGACTTGACATTCAGAAAATGCCACCCATATAATCCTGACGCCATAAGGACCCTATGTTATTTCTGTTCCTGATAACAGACCTGAATGTGGTTTTTACTGTGAGAATCTTTTGTAAGGCACGTTTTTTGTTGTTGTAAGACACTTTTGAGAGCCCCTTGGGGCTATAAAGTGGGGTAGAAATATTCTTTTAAAAAACTGTAGGGGGAGTTGTATCCAATAAAGCGATTGTTCCATGAGCAGAACTTCCAATTGTGCAACAAAACTTCACTCTCTTCCCCCTGTGTGCTCCCACATCCCCCAAATGTGCTCTAGGGATTCTCCCAACTCTCCTGAGCAGGGATGGGAAGTCCCTTTGCGTGAATGGAAGTCACTTCACGAGTTCAATGACTTTGTTGGTTATAATCCTGTTTTTCAGACCACCACCACAGAGGACAATTTCTCATTCTTGCTCACAGAAAAGTCTGCATCGATTAAAAAAACAATCTGCTTAACTAAGATATCATCATCAAATTAAGCATTTTTGCACGCATCCGAATTATACATGCCAGCTTCATTAACAGAGCATTATTCTTGTAAGCATCACCAAACGGCAGAAGTTTTACTGATCACAAAAGCTATTAAAATTATACCTTATATTTTTCTTTGGCCTTTTCTTTCCCAAGATGTTTAAGAACTTTATCAGCTAGCAACATACTTTGCTGATTTTGAAAGCCTTCTAAAATGCAGACAGCAGTGACATCTGGGAAAAAGACAACAAGGATACCAATTACTAGTTCATTAATCCTTGAAAAACTGCACAGTGATTTGCTATCATGCACATTATATCCCTTTGAACACACAGCTTGTACATAACTCTCTTTATAGTAGGGATGGGGTTCGCTGCATGGTGCCAATCCGCATGCATTTCAATAGCCCGTCGTTTCTTTACCGGTCTCTCCTTTTTTTGTTTCCGCTTTCTCTGGCACTTGCCCATTCGATCTGCTGCACACATTTTTGAGTGATTCGATCCACAGGTGTGGTTTTTTTCCCAGGTTGCAAAAATTATGTAATTGTTTTCGTAGATACTTAGGTAAATGACAGCATTCCACGTAGTTTTTTTGGCAGTGCAGACAAATATTGTGTAATTTTTAGGTTGCTTACATGAATGATCAGTGTTCCATGTGGTTTTTTGGTAGAGGGGAAAAACATTGCATAATTTTTAAGTTGCTGATGTGAATGAATGATCACAGCATTCCACGTGGTCTTTTGGCGGTGGGAAAAACACTACATAATTTTTAGGTTGCTGAAGTGAATGATCACAGTGTTCCACGTGGTTTCTTGGATTTTTTCAGTCACACAGTGACACACACACAATTAGCACAGAGAGAGTGAGAGCAAGACAGAGTGAGAGCAAGAGAGAAACAGCGCTTGGTTAGCTCAGGACAGCAGCAACAAAAGAGGGGCGGGGCGAGGCAAGTGGCATGGGTCAGTCTCAGCACCGTAATGTTTCCCATGCCAGAGATTCAGAATGCTCTGAGATATCTTGTTTGAAAAACATGACACTGCAGGATGATTTGACAATTACAACTGAAGACATATATGTCCAATTTTCTGCATTATGTTGCAATAATGAATTTTTTTCATAATATATAATGGACAAATGGAAATCCTGTGGTTGACACAACATCTTAATTACGAAAAAATACATAAAATAGGGGGAGGATTTAAAAAAAATCTTGCTGATTGCAGTCGCGGCCACAAAATCCATGCTAATTACAGTGATGGCCCACCGCAAGAGATAAGTGCCACTCCATAGGGATAGCGAACTAGTGAATTCAGTCGGGATCCAGTACCAGGTTCAATTTTGTTGGATATTCTCCCCCATCCCTACTTTACAGACAAGGATTTTGAAAACAAACATTCTTTCCCTAAATGTATATCCAACCAAACTCAGGCCTCTTCAACGTCATTTATAGTACAATATACTCACCTTCTAAACATTCTTTCTTATTGTCTAACTTCTCATGTGCCTTTGCACGCCTGAAGAGAGCTTTTACATATCTGGGATTTAGTTCAACTGCTTTTGTACAATCTTGTGCCACCTCCTTCCATTTTTGCTGCAGGTATAAGAATAACTAATTACAGATAAACTATTTTCTCAAATAAAAAAGATTACAAATTTCTACCACTTTTAACATTACTACTAAGTATGCTTTATTATAGTTTTTAGCGTGAAATGATCTTGTCTTCAGATGCTTCTCTAAATGTAATTTACCAATCCAAAAATGTAAATCCATGTATGTTTACTCAAGAGTTAAGTCCCACTGTGTTCAATGGAACTTACTCCCAGGGTAGATGTGCTTAGGAGTGCAGTAAATGGTTACAGCTGCAGAACAGTCTTACTAAAGTATCAGTGAATCAATAGGACTACCCAATGTAAACAGTCTTGAGAATAAAGCATATGAATTTTTCACTTTCAAAGCTGCATCTTGGAGACCGATATCCAGGAAAGCAAAGAGCCAGAGCAGCTGGTTGAAAACAGAATCAGGAAACTGATAGTGTACTTAGACTTTCAAAAAGCTTTTGACAAGGTACCTCACCAAAGACTTCTGAGGAAGCTTAGCAGTCATGGAATAAGAGGAGAGGTCCTCTTGTGGATAAGAAATTGTTTAAGAAGCAGAAAGCAGAGAGTAGGAATAAACGGACAGTTCTCCCAATGGAGGGCTGTAGAAAGTGGAGTCCCTCAAGGATCGGTATTGGGACCTGTACTTTCCAACTTGTTCATTAATGACCTAGAATTAGGAGTGAGCAGTGAAGTGGCCAAGTTTGCTGATGACACTAAATTGTTCAGGGTTGTTAAAACAAAAAGGGATTGCGAAGAGCTCCGTTTGCACTGGCTTCCTATTTGTTTCCGGGCTAGATTCAAAGTGCTGGTTCTGACCTATAAAGCCCTACACGGCATGGGGCCACAATACCTGGTGGAACGCCTCTCCCAATATGAACCTACCCGTACACTGCGCTCAACATCTAAGGCCCTCCTCCGAGTGCCATCCCATCGAGAAGCTCGGAGGGCAGTGACCAGAACTAGGGCCTTTTCCGTGGTGGCCCCCGAACTGTGGAACAGCCTCCCCGATGAGGTGCGCCTGGCGCCGATGCTACTATCTTTTTGGCGTCAGGTGAAAACCTTTTTATACTCCCAGGCATTTTAAAGTGTGTTTTAATAGCATTTTCATCATTATTTTGTATTCTGGATGTTGTTTGGTTCTTTTATTGTTTGTTGTTTTGTTTCTTGATTCATTGTATTTATTGTATTCATATATTGTGCTTGTTTTTATCTTTCTGTACACCGCCCAGAGAGCCTTCGGGCTTAGGGCGGTATATAAATTAAATTAAATTAATTAATTAAATAAATAAAAAGACCTCTCCAAACTGAGTGAATGGGCGGAAAAATGGCAAATGCAATTCAATATAAACAAGTGTAAAATTATGCATATTGGAGCAAAAAATCTGAATTTCACATATTGCTCATGGGGTCTGAACTGGCGGTGACCAACCAGGAGAGAGACCTCGGGGTTGTAGTGGACAGCACGATGAAAATGTTGACCCAGTGTGCGGCAGCTGTGAAAAAGGCAAATTCCACGCTAGGGATAATTAGGAAAGGTATTGAAAATAAAACAGCCAATATCATAATACCGTTGTATAAATCTATGGTGCGGCCGCATTTGAAATACTGTGTACAGTTCTGGTCGCCTCATCTCAAAAAGGATATTCTAGAGTTGGAAAAGGTTCAGAAGAGGGCAACCAGAATGATCAAGGGGATGGAGCGACTCCCTTACGAGGAAAGGTTGCAGCATTTGGGGCTTTTTAGTTTAGAGAAAAGGTGGGTCAGAGGAGACATGATAGAAGTGTATAAAATTATGCATGGCATTGAGAAAGTGGATAGAGAAAAGTTCTTCTCCCTCTCTCATAATACTAGAACTCGTGGACATTCAAAGAAGCTGAATGTTGGAAGATTCAGGACAGACAAAAGGAAGTACTTCTTTACTCAGCGCATAGTTAAACTATGGAATTTGCTCCCACAAGATGCAGTAATGGCCACCAGCTTGGATGGCTTTAAAAGAAGATTAGACAAATTCATGGAGGACAGGGCTATCAATGGCTACTAGCCATGATGGCTGTGCTCTGCCACCCTAGTCAGAGGCAGCATGCTTCTGAAAACCAGTTGCTGGAAGCCTCAGGAGGGGAGAGTGTTCTTGCACTCAGGTCCTGCTTGCGGGCTTCCCCCAGGCACCTGGTTGGCCACTGTGAGAATAGGATGCTGGACTAGATGGGCCACTGGCCTGATCCAGGAGGCTCTTCTTATGTTCTTATGTTCCTAACTGTGATATTTGAGAAGAAATTCCATGCATGCTTAAACTAGTATTTTTTAGAAGAAGAAAAAAGAGAAACAGCTGGTAGGAAGAAGTACTCAAAGCCTGCTAAAATTAAGACTTGGTACTACTACTTCAGACTGGAATAAGGCAAATAGCAGAAAATACTTCCGGCTAAGATGCTTCCAAGTCTTATTAAAGGTGTGTTTGATACCGCAGTTAGATCAAATGCAATTCCTCCATTACGATTCTTATACTGCAAACCTATACATGCCTACTCCTACTGTGTTCCATGGAGCTTATTTCCAAGTGTGAATAGGATTGCAAGCTTGGGAATCATACTACTTGCTGTAAAGGTAAATTTTCAGACAACCAGCAGAGAGAATTCTGAAACCCAAGATTTGAGAAGTATAATGCTTAGAGGCTAGAAAAAATAAAATGGCTACACATACAAGGAAAACAGGTGAAGTCTTTATATATAATGATTGTATTTAAGATTCATACCAGTTGCTCATATGCTGCAGCTCTGTTCTGATAAAACGTAGAAAGGTCAGCATTTTTCTCAGGGGGGCATAAACTGATGGCTTCAGTATAGCACTGAATGGCTAGCTCATATTTCCCAGCTTTAAAATATTTGTTGCCTTTGTTCTTTGCTGCTTGAGCTCTATCAAGAGGGTTCTGTAAAAATAAATATTTACCGGTCATGCACATTCTGCAGAGCAAAATACAAAAAGGTTAGTCTTCATAAAGCTTTAAAGTCTTCAGACCATCTTATAAAGCATCTTATAAAGCATCCTGTTTGACAAGATAATAATGAAGTGCTAGAAGATTTTGTGACAGCCCTTTTCCAAGCCCCAACTGAGTACAACCAGGTCCACTCCCCTAGTTATGTTCTCCTCTCACTAGAGCTGGCTGTCCCACCTCACCTGCCTTTTGTAACTGCCCTAAAATAAGAGCAGTACAACAAATGAGTAAAGTGTTTCTCAATGTTTCTCTAAATGCATGACCAGTACCAGATGGGTTCTAGGAATAATATCTTGTATACCCACAGCATTCAAGAGATCCAGGCAGTAACGTAAAACAAAGAGGAAAACTTTTATTTTAAACCAAGGATTTATTAAGGACAAGCATATATAGCTGGCACATAGTGTAAGCATGTTGGTTACAATTCTTCACCTTTCCCTGAACTCTGCTTCTCAATGTATTAACCTACTCTGAACCAGAATCCAATTAACTGTTTCCCTCTCCCTTCTAACCCCCCCCCAACTCATCCCGATTCCTTAACTGACAGAAAAACAGTCTCTTTACACACTCCTCCTCAACATTTCAATTTCCGGAATGATCAGTGACGGAAAAGGGCAGAACCTAGCATTAAACAGTGCATGCTAAATCTAATCTAATTATACTGTCTAACAATAACTGTACAATCCTGAAGCAATATATGTATATACAACATGTGTACATAACAGATATAATCTGTCCTTTATTAGTTACTTATGATTGTCAAGTCATGTATTAAAGATACTACTCACTACCAAAAATGAATTGTTCTGGTTCAATACTACACAGACAGAAACCACTTCAAGAAGAGTGCTATAAATGGAAATTGACTGCCTTCAAGTCGATCCCGAGTAATGGCGACCCTATGAATAGGGTTTTCATGGTAAGCAGTATTCAGAGGGGGTTTACCATTGCCTCCCTCTGAGGCTGAGAGGCAGTGACTGACCCAAGGTCACCCAGTGAGTTTCATGGCTGTGTGGGGATTCGAACCCTGGTCTCCCAGGTCGTAATCCAGCACCTTAACCACTACACCACACTAAACCAATTTCTTGTTTTACACACCATTCTGTGAAATAATTAAAACACAAGGCAACTTTGACACAAAAGGGAGAAACTTCCCAGACAGCTGCTTTAAATGAGCCCAAGGATTTAGATATGCCTAGGACAGGGATGAGATACATGTGGCCCTCTAATGTTTTGGGCTACAACTTCCATCATCGTTGATCATTGGGCATGCTGGTTGAGACTGATAGGAACTGGAGTCTAACATCTGGAGGCCTGCTGAAAGTCTCCTGTTTCAACAGGAGCTTGCTAAGTGGCACCCCTTGGATGCACAGAATTAGTTATGCAGTTCCTTAATTAGTACATTTATATCCTGCTTTTGTTCATGACTGAACCCAAAGCAGTATACACAAGGCACTAACCAGACCCAGTTCATGCTAAGCTTAAGCCAATGATGCTTTCAGTCCATTCTTGTTAATTGCAGTATTTGTTATTTGAGCAAACAAGTGAGATCGGCTATAAAATGTTGCAGCACACAGCGCTCCAGTTCAGCATGCCAGTCACCCAGCCATGTTCCATTCCCTATCTCTTCTCATTTTCTGTCCCCCCCCCCCCACACACACACAATGTTCATGGCGAATGAGCAAGCACTGTTCTCATTAGCCTGTTTTTGGAGTCTTCTTCCCACAGACAGGTTTTTTCCTAGAGCTTTTTTGTTCCACAAGCCTACTGATACCTCTGCTCATGTGTGAATAGTGCTGTTTTGACTAAATTTGAAGAAAGAGTTTAAGCATATAATATCAGAGTGGATACAAATCTATTTTTAAAAAACTATAAATACTACATTTTTCTTAAGTAGCTTATATTCAGACTTAATTACACAAGCCCTACAGTTGATATCAAACTGAATAAATGGCTTTACCAGATAGGACATTTGCACACAACACAAAACCATGATTTAGCATTATGCAGATGAGCCTCTACAAGGCCTGAGCAACTTACACTCTTCCCCCTCCTCTTTAGCCAGAAAAAAGGACTTCTGTTGAGTTTAGTTTCACTTAAAAGAATCCTGGTTAAGTGTGATGATTGAACAAACAATAGTTTGGTACTCATGGTTTGACCTTGGCTTGTTATGAAACTTACCAGAATTTGGAGTCAGCCAGTATCACTTGGCTCAACCACAATGCTAAGCTAGGATTCTTTAAAATGAACAAAAACTTGGCAGAGGTTCCCCTCCTGTGTGCATGGGAGAGGGAAGGATGAAACCCCAATGCTTTAAACAGGCTCATCCACATACTGGTAAACCATTGGTTGGCATTACATAGCAATAAAGCTATTGAATTAAACAAGGCTTTTCTTTGTAAATGAAGAACCAATTTTACCATTTCTCAAATATCTTAATTTACACTCCACTTACCCAGCATAGACATTTTATTTTCATCTGATTAAAATAACCTGCTCTAGTCTGTCCAGTAACTATCACACCTCATTTCTACCTCTCAGTCACGGGCACTGCATTTTTGTTTCCTACTTTGTTTTTTGTGATGGTAGGACTGGGTCAAGGGAGAGTGAAACAGAAAGGAGCAACACTGGAAAAACAAAAGACAAAATGGTCCAGTGTACTGATTTCTATATTCCCATACTTAAATTAACAAATTAAATTATCATCAGTACTGATCATACGACACTATTATGAACTTTTACAAAGATATTTCCTCTATAGGTGAAAAAGGAAAACATGCAAAACGTATACAGTAGGGCCCTGCTTCTCGGCACCCCACTTTTCAGCATTCTGCTAATACGGCACCAGCAGGGCGATCAGCTGGAGGGGGGGCTGGAGCTCCCCGCACTCCAGCTGATCACACCAGAGGAGGGGAAGATCAGCTATAGTGTGCTACAGCTGATCTTCTCTTCTGGTGCAATCAGACTCCCGCTCGAGCTGATCGCGCCCAAGGAGGGGAAGATCTGATATTCTCCTCCTCTGGCACGATCAGCAGATTAGGTTCCAGACCCCCACGCTACAGCTGATCTGCTTTCCAGCGGTTTTCGCTTTCCAGCAGGGGTCTGGAACCATTTAAATAGCCTTTATTTAGATCAATCCAAGCTATATCAAATATAATTAGAAGGGAACTATACGGATCTCAATTATGTGTGGTCACATGATAGCGTCCATACAAAGCAGTCACAGCTGCTAGCTGGAAGGAATGTTTCAAGTATTCCCCTAACTTATGAACAATTTGTGCTGTAGACCTTTGTTGGCTTGCTGCCAATTTAGGTTGAAATAGTTATGGAAATATGACATTCACTTCTTTAGACACTGTAACTTGGTACGGGACTAGTACCAAGTTACAGTGTCTAAAGAAGTGAATGTCATATTTCCTTGGATATCGTATTATATTTAATTTTTGTTGAAGTCATATCAGTAATTTCCTTGGATATCGTAATATATTCAATTTTTGCTGAAAGTCATATTAGTAGCCATTGAAAAAGACATCATTGTTGAAACGCGTCTGGCTGGACTTTTCTAACAAAAAACATATTTCTCTTTTCTTCATAAAAGAAATGGACCATCTGAACAAAATTTGTACATACCAGAAACATTCTTTATGATGTATATTGTCTTTGTCACACATTTTTGAAGATTACAGTATTATGTTTGTCAATGTTTGATTTTTGTATACTATCTTTTATATTCTTTTTCATTGTATTTTTATGTGTTTTATTAAATTTACACTGAGTATTTCCATAACTATATCAACCTTAATTCTTTAGTTTTACCTCAAGTATTTGTTAAGGTTCCATTAGACTTGTCTTGATTATAATTGCTGCCAATTTAAACATGGACATATGTTTAGCATAACACTGTTACACTAATAATATCTTTAAAAATACAGAAAATAAAAGTAGAAGATAAGCCATCTTTTTTGCCAGAAGAATGGAAGACAAAACAGCTTATATATGCATCACCTAACAAGTGTAAGTGATACATCACTTAAGATAACACTGTTACAGCCACTGAGTTAGCAAATTTTATTAAGCTGCTTGCTTGCTAATACCTCGGAAAGATTAGTTGATATTTCCACAATGAGAACTAAGAAGATAATCTTCATGTTTTTCTGTTGACTTGGAATCTATCTCAAGCCTTTGAAAGGCAACATCCTCTAACTAGAAGGGACAGAGTAAGAGTATTTGGAGTTAGTTAGAACTTTGAATTTGGACTCCTAGAGGAGCAGATAGAGAGCTGAGAGTTTTCAGCTGGAGTTAGGTAGAACTGGGCGCAGTCTTGGAGTTGGCTGAAACAGTTACTTGGAAACTATCAGGCAGGATTGGCAGCTATGTTATTGGCTAGTAGGAGTCTTATTTGCTTTCACAAGGTTTTGCTTATGTATCTGTAAAATAAAAGTAAATATTTCTTTTTTTTTTTCAATAATTTTTATTCAGATTTTCATAAAACATACAAGACAAAATCATAAAACATTCAAAGACAAAAAACAAAATCAAAAATAGTTAAACAAAAAGAAAAAAAGAAAAGAAGAAAAAAAAAAAAACAAAAATAAAAAATAAAGAGTAAAATATTGACTTCCCATTTGTCAAAGATCAAATCAGTTATAAGTCTATAATATATAGCAATCCTGTCTCTTAAGTCATATTATAAAATCACTTTCCTCCAGTAGTTATCTTACTTAATCATCAAATCTCATAAACATTACTTTATTCTTTCCACAAAAAGTCAAAGAGAGGTTTCAATTCTTTAAGAAATATATCTATCAATTTTTTTTTTCCAGATAAGCATATCGATTAATCCATCTCATTACTAATTATGATAATCTTATTGTCATAACCATAGTCAAAATAAACATTTCAATTAATCCATCACATCAGAATCTGTTAGGTTCAGTAATTTCAGTAGCCATTGTTCTATTATCTCTATTAGTTCCATTTTCCATCTTCCATCTTCAGTAGTCTTGTTAAGTCCAGTAATTTCAATATCCAATCTTCCATTATCAGTATTCCATAATAATCTTGCTGTCAAAGCCATAGTCATATAATAAGAGTCTGATGGGAATTACCTCTATCCCAAATATTTTCTTGCCATCCATTCTGAATAAGTTGCTGAAATACTGCTGTAAAATCATATCTCTGTTCTTTTTTTCAAAATACACTGGGTCATCTCTTAAAAGTTTTTCCATTGTCACATGGCTGCAGTTAATTCCATAGATTTTCTCTATATTGGGCTCCATCACATCATTCCAGTCCAGAAGATAATCCATGCCATTGATAACTTTATCTCTAGAATCTTCATTAATTTCTTCAGAGATAACATTGAGTTCCAAACAATAGATTTTATTTCTAAAGTCCATAGACTCCAAATCTTGTTCCTGTTCCACGTTTGTTCCAATCTCCGGGATCTCCTCTCTCACAGGGACCCCTATTCCAGTCTCCAGGGTCTCCTCTCTCACAGGGACCCCTATTCCAATCTCCGGGGTCTCCTCTCTCACAGGGACCCCTTCCAGGGTCACCTCTCTCACAGGGACCCTTATATCTTTAATCTCCTGCTTCATTTTACTCAATTCAATTTTCGTTATCTCAATCTCATTCATTATTCTCTGAAACATAGTTATTTCCAGATTCTCAGCCACTTTCTTAATTGCCATTTTAAAAGAAAAATATAGGAAAACCACTTCTTATTTCAGCAACAATTGGGTTAATACTCCAAACTTGGTGACATCACAGTATAAACAGAGCAGACAGCCTTATCTCTCCAATAGTTAAGTAAACAAAATGCAGTTCCCAGGATCGAAGCAATTAATGGCAATCGTCAAGAAACAGATTCGTCAAAATAAAATAGACCAAAAAGAGAGTAGTCTCAAAACAGTATAATATTTTTCAAAATAAAAATCTGGAATAGAAATCCCTCTTCTGTGTGTATCTTTAGAATGCAAATCCAGGACAGCTTTTTGCAACAAAAACAGAGATAAGCTATTAATTAGTGCGTAGCAGAGAGAAGTTACGGCTCCCCAGTGAGATGTCAAAAACCGATCAATCTGGCAAATCTCTTTTAAACAGCAACAATTTAAGTCAAGTAAAAGAAAAATATAGAAAGAAGGGTGCTTGCCTGTTAGTGCGTTCTCTCTTAGAAGATAAGATGAACGTTCGCTTTAACAGATAGAGCTTGCTGTTGAAAATCCGTCCCACCTTCGTCGGCTGGACCTCGTCCCATAAATTAATGAGATCTGGTCGTCCCAACAAAAATAGGCTTTGAGGTTAATCTCTTCGTTTCTCCCTACCCGGGAGAAGTTTAATCAGTCAAAAAAAAAAAAAAAACTGACTGATATATCTGAATAAGCTTCTTTTGAGGCAGGAGCCCGTCTCAAAAGCAGGCACAGGCTAAGTCACCCTTCCCGGAAGTCAAAATAAAAGTAAATATTTCAAAGACACTATAGATCTCCAGTGCTCTTCCATCCAAAGAAAACTTAACTCTGTAGAATTGATCCTAGACCATTCTCTGCTTGAAGAAATGAGAGGTATGCAACAGCATGTTCAGGACGTTACCATGATCTTTTATTATCAAACTGCTCAATGTGCAATCGATGTGGTACCATTACATTCTCACTTGCAGAGATTAACTACTAAGAATGCATCTTTACACACCATAACTTTTGTTTACTATGTTTATTTATTTATTATTTGATTTATATCCCGCCCTTCCTCCCAGCAGGAGCCCATGGAGGCAAACAAAAGCCCTAAAAACACTTTAAAACATCATAAAAACAGACTTTAAAATACATTAAAACAAAACAACTTTAGAAACATTCTTAAAGCTTTCAAGACATCTTAAAAAAAGGTTAAAACATATTGTTTTTAAAAAAGTTTAAAAACATATTAAAAAGCAATTCCAACACAGACTGGGATAAGGTCTCAACTTAAAAGGCTTGATGGAAGAGGAAGGTCTTCAGTAGGTACCAAAAAGATGACAGAGATGGTGCCTGTCTAATATTTAAGGGGAAGGAAGTACAAAGGGTAGGTGCCACCGCACTAAAGGTCTATTTCCCATGTTGTGCGGAATGGATCTCCTGATAAGATGGTATCTGCAGGAGGCCCTCACCTGCAGAGCGCAGTGATCAAATGGGTATATAAGGGATAAGATGGTCTTTCAGGTATCCCAGTACCAAGCTGTATAGGGCTTTGTACACCAAAACTAGAACCTTGAACGTAGCCCGGTAGCAAATGGGCAGCCAGTGTTCCACTTGAACACTTGCTTCACTTGACTCCTTAGAAATAAAATTCTTCAAAATTACTGTTTTAATTAATGCCCCTCTTGAAAGCATTTAGAAATTTTGCATGTTTCAATGCTAAATTTTAAATTATGGCCTCAATCCAAAGCTTTGTGGTCTCCTTTGCACACACAAGAGTTTCATACATGTAGCAGCTGCAGAACTGTTTTGTGTGACTTAGAGAATCTTGTTGCTCATAAAGGAGAACCTGTACACACATTCAGAACGGCCTCCAGCTAAAATATAAGAAAACAATTGTATGTGCTGATCATAGATGATGCACCACAGCAGAAATGTTAATGATTAGGGCACTTTTTGCTAACAGAAAGTACATTTGCCCCAAACTGCTCAAATGCCACAATATAGGTTTATATTGTCCTGCATTTTGTCCTGCAAAGGCTCTGTTTGAACAGCACTTTGTGAATACTATCTTGTCTCTCAAACACAAACTCCCTAAATGAGATAACACAGCATAGTACATTTGTTCATTTGTAAAGAAAACTATGGCAAAAATGAGCTGATAAAAAGATTTATGGTAAAAAGTAAATGCTAAAGGAATGTACATCAGCCTCCATTATTTTTCCATGCCACAATGCTTATAAACAAGGCCTTTGCTTTTTTTAGGGATGGTGTCTTCTCAAGCAGAATGTGGAATTTGCCATCATTCAATGGGCATGCTCTCACTGAAGCCAGCATATTACAAAACCTGACTACAGATAGATAAATTGGAGGATTCAGCTTTTTCCTTCCCAACACTTATAACCAACTTATGTCAATTTTAGAAGATACCTTTCAGATAAACATAAGCAAAGTTTCACTTTTGTGATCCAAGATCAGTCCCAAAATTCCAGTCAAACTTAACTATGTCGCGACCACCAACTCACAAGAAGACACCACTAAATGCTTCTCAAACAAAATATAATGGTTGCTCTATAACAGTCGTTACCAACCTGTTTTTCCCATGGACCACTTAAAAACTGCTAACAGCTTTGGCAGACCACTTAACGTTTTTTCTGCCTGTGGTAGCAATTGTAACGTGCTGTATGATTTTTAATGGTATTCTTACAGACATGCCTGCGGACCACCTGAATGAAGCTTGCAGACCAGAGTTTGGGAATCCTCTATAAGATGCTGAAAGCTTAAGATTTAAAACCCCTTCAGACTGAAAAAGATTTCCAAATTCTAAGAGCCTACATCATTTCTTTTAGGAGAATAGGTGACTTGTGGACCTTTTTTTTATATTTTCCAACCCTAAATACATGAATATTATGCAGATTTTGTGCATGTATTAAGTTACCCAAACAACAATAAAAGATCCTTATGATATCTAAAGGAAGGAGAAAATACAACTATTCATAATATCAATCGTTTTAAAAGTGCACTTTTTCATATAGCCATTAATTAATTAATTTGATATGGAGTCCTGATGTCCATTCCTCAAGAATATTATTCATATAGCGGGGGGGGGGGAATGCAAGCAACCAGATTTCACAGACCTTCTTTAGAAACACAAAAAAATTTCCAAATGGTAAATCTATAATCAGACTACAGTTTTCATGATATAGCTGTCAAGAGCTATTTGGCACACCATATAATATAAAGCTTACTATACACTTGGCAAACTCTGTGGCTTCACCTAACTGGCAATGTTTTCATGTTTATTGAGAAATCTGGACATCCCCATCAAATCAGCTATATGCAAAATTTCACTTTCATCTAAATGAGCATTAATAATAGATCAGTAAGATCCCCTTTTCTACATTAAAACAAGAACCGTTTCCTGAGCATTTATTTCTGTCTCTCTTGACCTGCATTGAACTGCCTAGTAGAATTTACACAGGACACTATTTCCCAAACTGTGTGTCATGAGAAGTACTGAAGTGTGCCTTGAAAAAATAGGCCACCAGTTTGGATCTTGGCCGCTCAGATTGGGAAGGCCCTATACAGCATTAATTGCCGGTATGTGGAAAGAGACACCATCCTGAAGAAGGCCTTAAGGATGCACTGGATTTCCCAGCACAGCTATCAATACAGATGACAAGAACATGACAATCTCTGAATTATAGGATAGTAGAGTTTGAAGGGGCCTAAAAGGCCATCATGTTCAACCCCCTGCGCAATGCAGGAATCCAAGTGAAAGTATACACGACAGGTGGCTGTCCAGCTGCCTTTTGAATGCCTCCAGTGTTGAGCCCACCACCTCCCTAGGGAATTTGTTCCATTGTTGTACTGCTCTAACAGGAAGTTTTTTCTGATGTTCAGTAAAAATCTGGCTTCCTATAACTTGAGCCCATTATTGCGTGTCCTGCACTCTGGGATGATCAAGAAGAGATCCGGGCCCTCCTCTGTGAGATTTCTTCTTGAAGCATTACAATTGCTTGACTTGTCTAAACAAAGAGGAAGGAAAGATTCCACTGTGATGCACTTTGAACTTGGCTATCCTGCAGTTACAAAGAAAATGTCTTCTCATTGTTCTGGGGAATTATCAAGAAAACAATATATGCATCTTTTCAGTTTAAAAACAAATTCCTTCTTCTTTTAATAAAGAAAATAATTGTTTGTGGAATCTTTTGGTCTTTAAAATAAAACTACAGCATTATATTTCAAAGCAGTCTAGCTTTTTTCACATTCACTTTTAATAGAAATCACTCAATAATCCTCTCCATTCTGCTTTCAATACCGAATTTTCTTTTTTTTTTTCAATAATTTTTATTCAGATTTTCATAAAACATACAAGACAAAATCATAAAACATTCAAAGACAAAAAACAAAATCAAAAATAGTTAAACAAAAAGAAAAAAAGAAAAAAAAAACAAAAATAAAAAATAAAGAGTAAAATATTGACTTCCCATTTGTCAAAGATCAAATCAGTTATAAGTCTATAATATATAACAATCCTGTCTCTTAAGTCATATTATAAAATCACTTTCCTCCAGTAGTTATCTTACTTAATCATCAAATCTCATAAACATTACTTTATTCTTTCCACAAAAAGTCAAAGAGAGGTTTCAATTCTTTAAGAAATATATCTATCAATTTTTTTTTCCAGATAAGCATATCGATTAATCCATCTCATTACTAATTATGATAATCTTATTGTCATAACCATAGTCAAAATAAACATTTCAATTAATCCATCACATCAGAATCTGTTAGGTTCAATAATTTCAGTAGCCATTGTTCTATTATCTCTATTAGTTCCATTTTCCATCTTCCATCTTCAGTAGTCTTGTTAAGTCCAGTAATTTCAATATCCAATCTTCCATTATCAGTATTCCATAATAATCTTGCTGTCAAAGCCATAGTCATATAGTAAGAGTCTGATGGGAATTACCTCTATCCCAAATATTTTCTTGCCATCCATTCTGAATAGGTTGCTGAAATACTGCTGTAAAATCATATCTCTGTTCTTTTTTTCAA
The DNA here is from genome assembly GCF_030035675.1 of Rhineura floridana. NCBI lineage: Eukaryota > Metazoa > Chordata > Lepidosauria > Squamata > Rhineuridae > Rhineura > Rhineura floridana. The sequence goes on along the minus strand of NC_084484.1, from coordinate 139,517,987 downwards.
AATACACTGGGTCATCTCTTAAAAGTTTTTCCATTGTCACATGGCTGCAGTTAATTCCATAGATTTTCTCTATATTGGGCTCCATCACATCATTCCAGTCCAGAAGATTATCCATGCCATTGATAACTTTATCTCTAGAATCTTCATTCATTTCTTCAGAGATAACATTGAGTTCCAAACAATAGATTTTATTTCTAAAGTCCATAGACTCCAAATCTTGTTCCTGTTCCACGTTGGTTCCAATCTCCGGGATCTCCTCTCTCACAGGGACCCCTATTCCAGTCTCCAGGGTCTCCTCTCTCACAGGGACCCCTGTTCCAATCTCCGGGGTCTCCTCTCTCACAGGGACCCCTTCCAGGGTCACCTCTCTCACAGGGACCCTTATATCTTTAATCTCCTGCTTCATTTTACTCAATTCAATTTTCATTATCTCAATCTCATCCATTATTTTCTGAAACATAGTTATTTCCAGATTTTCAGCCACTTTCTTAATTGCCATTTTAAAAGAAAAATATAGGAAAACCACTTCTTATTTCAGCAACAATTGGGTTAATTCTCCAAACTTGGTGACATCACAGTATAAACAGAGCAGACAGCCTTATCTCTCCAATAGTTAAGTAAACAAAATGCAGTTCCCAGGATCGAAACAATTAATGGCAATCGTCAAGAAACAGATTCGTCAAAATAAAATAGACCAAAAAGAGAGTAGTCTCAAAACAGTATAATATTTTTCAAAATAAAAATCTGGAATAGAAATCCCTCTTCTGTGTATATCTTTAGAATGCAAATCCAGGACAGCTTTTTGCAACAAAAACAGAGATAAGCTATTAATTAGTGCGTAGCAGAGAGAAGTTATGGCTCCCCAGTGAGATGTCAAAAACTGATCAATCTGGCAAATCTCTTTTAAACAGCAACAATTTAAGTCAAGTAAAAGAAAAATATAGAAAGAAGGGTGCTTGCCTGTTAGTGCGTTCTCTCTTAGAAGATAAGATGAACGTTCGCTTTAACAGATAGAGCTTGCTGTTGAAAATCCGTCCCACCTTCGTCGGCTGGACCTCGTCCCATAAATTAATGAGATCTGGTCGTCCCAACAAAAATAGGCTTTGAGGTTAATCTCTTCGTTTCTCCCTACCCGGGAGAAGTTTAATCAGTCAAAAAAAAAAGAAAAAACTGACTGATATATCTGAATAAGCTTCTTTTGAGGCAGGAGCCCGTCTCAAAAGCAGGCACAGGCTAAGTCACCCTTCCCGGAAGTCTCAATACCGAATTTTCAATACTGGGGAAAGCAGTGTCAAGCTACTTTATGTTGTAAAAAGCTAATTTATTGAAAAACATAAGAAATCCCAATAATGCAAGAAAGATGAAGAACTCTGCACCTATAGGAATGTTCAGGGTTAAAATAGATTCACAAAAGATAGCCTAGCATAGTACTAGATTCAGAGCCAGCCTAACCCATTTTTATCAGAACTAGTCATTTTCTCCTTAAAAGGGGGGAAAATGACTCTTTTGGCACCTCAAAGCAAATAATTCTGAAGTGAGTGGTTGCCCAACCCCTTTTTTCACCTGTGTTCTTTCCTATTTCCTATCCCACAAAATACTGCTCTTCCCCACTACCTCTATCCCCACGCTCCTTGTATCCTAACTCTTTGAACTGTGGTGCCCCAAGCCTGAACAAGAACATACCCACACCATGCTCTCCAGGATGCAAACTCACTCTCTTTCCTTGTAAACTAGGAGCCCAAGCACTTTTGAGATATAACAGAAGGAGCCAGCCAGCATGCAGTCACCTCTTGCAGTCTTAAAGCCTCAGAACTGTGAGGCTGCAAATGCCCTGGGGTCAACCTCCTTGACAGACAGAGATGAGGCATAGGCTCAGAGGCTGGAAAAAAATGAACATAGTGCAACTTCGTATTAAATAAGAGTGCACTACTGAAGCTTGTTCATCATCTAGTCTTAAAAAGCAGTCATTCAAAAGTCTGTCTATATCCTTCCCCTTTTCTACTGACCCCCATTTTATCCTCACAATAAACTTGCGAGGTAGGTTAAGAGTGAGAGTCAGTGACCAGTCCAGCTTCATGGCTGGATGGGAATTTGCACCTAGTTCTGGAGAGCGTTTTAAGTTGCCACAAGTTACATGACAAGAGACTATCTGCAAGCCTACCCTTACAACTACATGGCCCACAACTTACAGAAGCATCACAAGTTTAGCTATCCAACTCCAGTCCTTCAAATTCAAACTCTTGTCACAGTAAGAACACAACTCCACGGAGTAATTTTAGGACAGCATGAGAAGAAAATCGATATCCACTGCTCCCATATTTAACCTGTACAGTTACCTTAATGGTACCTTCTGACTTTACAATTGTCCAAACCTAGTTGTATTCAGTTTGACAGCCAAGCTGCCAGTTCACATAAGGGAAGCCTTGAAGTTATAAAGAACACACACCTGTGTCCTTTTACATTGCAAAATGCATAGGTAAGAGCAGGAGAGGGGACCTTATAACTTTCCTGCCCCCTGTGGTAGAAAATCTTATATATCTTACATGAAGATAAGAGCAGTCCTCCTGAATCAAACCAAAAAGGCCCATCTAGTCCAGCAGCCTGTTTCCACAGTAGCCTACCAGAAGTCTATAGGAAGCTCACACAAAGGAGTACAAGAGTACATTTGTGTTCCTCAGCAACCGGTGATCAGAGACAAACCATCTGTGATACTGGTGGCAATACAGAGCCATCAGGGCTAGTAGACATTGATAGCCTTAGCCTCCACGCATTTATCTAATCCCTTTTTAAAGCCATCCAAGTTGGTGGCCATCAATTCCATCCTATGGCAGTGAATTCCAGTTTAACTATGTGCTGTGTGAAGTACTTCCTTTTGTCTGTCCTGAGTAGTCCAACATTCAGCTTCATTGGATGATCCCTGGGTTCTAGTATTATAAGAGGGGAAGAAAACCTTGTATCAACTTTCACTACACAATTAATCACTTTCATCATTTTATTATGCTTCCCCCCCCTTATTTTTTTTCCAAACTAAGAAGCTCCAAATGTTATATGACCTTTCTTCATAGGGAGGTTGCTCCAGGGCCTTGACTGCTCTTTCTACATCATTCCAGATCTATATCATTCTTTTTTGAAGTGCAGTAAACAGAACTGTACACCTATTTCAACAGCTATTTATTTTTGCTTTAAGAACGTAACAGTCACAGGAGTCTTTGAGTGCTGGCATGTATAGCAGGGGTAGCTAACCTGTGGCTACTCCTAATATAGATGTTGCTGGTCTACAACTCCCATAATCCCTGACTCATTGGATACAATGACTGGGGCTCATGGGAGCTGGAGTTCAATTACATCTACATAGCCATAGCAGGTTAGTTCCTCTGATCTATCTCCTCCAGATGCATAAAAATCAATTCATAAATACATTCATTTTCCAAGTGCTCAGAGCTCTTTCAAATAAGCAATATACATTTTCTGACTGTGTAGTCTTGCAACAAGCTGTACCACATCCATGCCTACACAACTGATTAAGTTCCAAAGCCCTCACAGAAAAGTCACCAAAAACACACACACTTTGCTGTGTTGGTGTTACACAAAGTTTAAGTTATGTTTCCGTGCTCTTGTCTCAATGATATGCAGTATCTTCACACCATCAGTGCATATCCCTGCCCATGCCAGTGCTGACCAGACACACATTATATGTTTTAAAGTCTTACACCCCTAACATGGAGAGTTGCCTTGAGAAAAGGTTTTCAAAAGCCCTTGAGCAAGTGCATGATCTTAAAACTAAACCTTTTGAAAGTTATTTATTTATAGCCCACCCTTCTCCCAAGAAGGCAAAATGTATATCAGGTGCATGATAGACATGATATACCTCCCCCAGTGATGGCACTGAGTCTCAAAAGTGAGGAGTTTGGAATGGCTAACTCAAGATCCTATCTTGAGCCAATTACAGATGGGCCTGAACTTAAGCTAGTAGAAGCCTAAACAGAAGAGAGCTCAAATCAATTTAGTCATTAAAATTGAGACAGGGGCTCTTTCCTCACTTTTCCCCCTCCCCCAATCACCACTTCCATCTGACAGTACCATCTTACTATTCAAAATTCCATTGATAACAACAGAGCTCACTTCCAGATAGAGAATATTTTAAGATTGCCCCTTGAAAAATGTTGGAAGTAACCCTAATAAGGAAGCACTGCTATTACTAGCCATTCCCTTCCAAAATCTATTCCAGGAACACCTGGGTTTCTTGAAAGCTTAACAAGGTTTGCTGAGTGAGAAGATGAGTGATGCTTGACAAGTATCAATGAATGTGAGCTTGCTCATTACTTCCAGTCTTCGCCAAAAGCAGGCAGCCACAGAGAATCAGATGCGTTTTAGGGTTTCTTCTCAGTGCTGACCGTACCCCTGTTCAGATGTACATCTCCAGGCAATTAGAATCATATGAGGGAGAGAAAAGAGAAGGTGCTATGGCCTTCTTCTTCAATGTGTTTGCATTCTATGCACTGGAGAAGTAATGTATGCTGCAGGGAATCTGAATTTAGCATTGCTTTTTGTAAACTGACTTCTCTCCACTTCCCCAGTACTTTGCATTATGATATTTTGAATGTTTGTTGTAAGCCACTTTGGGCAAAGCTTGCAGTGGAAAGGCAGCAAACTCAAATCAAATCAACCTGCTGCTCTCATGGAGTTTAGAACCCTAGAAAACAATGGAGCTGACCAACAGAAACACAACAGAAGAGGAGAGACATCAAGCATGCCCCTGTTCTCCCTCTCGAGGGAGGGGGTATCACCTGTACAGGTCTGGTGATGTGAACAGGCTTTACGGGAACTGACTGTGTACCCTAAAACATGCTCAAGAATCCCCAGCAACACACAGGGATTCCATGACCAAACATACAGGGTCTCTGTGACAGTACAAATAAACAACACAAGAAAAGTTTCTTAGAGAGAGAGAAAGTTTGAGCCCTCATCCCCAGATGTTCTTGGACTGCCAGGGATCATGGGAGTTGTAGTCCAACAATATCTGGATACACAAAGTTGAAGAACAACTCATTTTCTAGAAAACTTTTCCACTTCAGCCAAGCAGAGATAGCAACAGAAGGCTAGAACAGTGGTTTCCAAACATATTTTCCCACAGACTATTTGAAAATTGCTGAGGGTCTTGGCAGACCCCTTAATGATTTTCTGCCAGTTGTAGCCATTGTAACGCCCTGTGCTAGGTGCTGTTTGATTTTTAGTTGCATTTTCATTGCCACTTTTGTTTCTTGCACTGTATTTTATTGTATTATTCACAGACACACCACAGACCACTTGAATGAAGCTCATGCAGCACTGCTGGTCCACAGACCAGTTTGGGAACCCCTGTGCTAGAATCAATAGCGGCGATCAGCAACTGAAGACCATAGGGTTAAATCTGAGCCCTACAACTTATTTATTCATAGCATTTCACTCCACACTTCAGTCAAAACAGACTACCAGAGCAGCTGACACAATCCATTTAAGACAGTCGCCCTCAGGCTTATAATCTGAAAGACAGGACACAGGGAAAAAAAGGGACTGGGGAGGAAGGAAGAAATGAACACTCAGATACTGTTTGTTAACTTCTTGAGAAATCCCAACGGTTTCTCCCCGCCCCGCTGCCAACCCAACGGCGAGAGATTGGTGGCTGTGACGAACGGGCCTGTGCTGTATGTCCAGTGGGAGCGAACACGCGTCCTGGCCATCGCTGCTCCCTGAAAAAGTAGTGGCCGACCAAGGAAAGATAACGACCCCCCCTCCTCGAGCGGCAGCACGTGACAGTGAATTGCTGGGCTCATGGCAGCCCTCCCTGAACCAAAGGCACGCGGCCGCCGCAACGTCCCGCTCCAAACGTTCCACCCCAGCGCCCGCCAGCAGTACCACCACCGGCCACCCCTGCAGCGCTTCCAGAATTTATAGTAGTCCCCTTCCTCACTTCTCCCCACTTTCTCTCTGTCTCTCACTCCTCCTTCTCCTCCTCCCCAACATAAAAAAAGCCCAAGCGGCCCTTCCCGCCCTCTTCTCACCATCTCGTCACCACTGGGGCCATTGGGGTGGCCGGCCCCCGAGCCGTCAGAGGGCCCCGGGCTGGCTCTTCCCTCGGGGGTCTTCCTCTCGCTCGCACCTTTACCTCCGTCCCGCGGCGCCCGCCTCCGCCGGCCCCACAGGTAAAGGGCTCCGGCCCCGATCAGCAGCGGCGCCCCCAGCGCCAGGGCCAACTGCCAGCGGGGTATCCCTGAGCCTGTCCCACCCCCACCCGAAGTGGCCTCCACGGGCTTCGAGGCGGCCATGATTTCTGCTCGCCTCGCAGCTCCTCCGGCGGCGGCGGCGGCGGCGGCAGAACCAATCCGGGAGAAAGACACAGGGGGGGGGGTCAACGGAAACGAGGGGCATAACGGGAAAAGAAGCCTATTAAAGCTTCCGCTTGCTGCCTTACAGCTCACTACCACGTCCTAGACTGCAGTGCCACCTGCTGACGGGAAAGAGTTAAAGCAGTCACGGCCTAACGAGAAAGGGACAAAGGCGTTGTACCATCTTCTGGCGGAAAGTGGTTTAAGCGAAGCGCGTGGAATCCGTCATTGAATCATGCAACAAGGAACTCCGAAATTTAATTTCGTGCAGGAATGAACGACATATACATGACCACTGATAGTAACCAGGATCAGGGTCTGAGAATGATTCTGTATCTTTAAGAGAAGAGAACATTCAGCCAAGTGCAGGTTTTCATGCAACATTGTAATGGGAAAAACCACAAGGTGAAATTCTCCCTCCTGCACAGCTTTTAAAGATACAGAAGACCTCTTGGAGGCCGGGCCTGGCAACCAAGCAGTCTTCTGTACCTTTAAAAGTTGTGCAGGGGAAAGGGAGAATTCCACCTTACGGTTTTTCCCATTACAGGGTTGCAAGAACACCTGCACTTGGCTGACTCTCTTCTCCTAAATATACAGGATCAGTCTCAGGCCTTGAACCTGACAAGCCTACCTGGTGCATTCACTATAGCTGCCCAATTTCCCTGCTTTTTAAAGTTGGATAGAAATATCTGTGGGCTATAGGTACATTCTTAAGGTTTTTTTGCCTATTAGTGAATTTCTCGGCTTTTTAATCTGGGAGGTAGGAAATGGGATCCTTTGCAAGCTTGCAGAGAATGGATTGATTATTTGCATGTTTACTGAGTTCAGAGGGATTTATTCCAGTGCAATCATGCTTAGGATAGGTAAAACTGACAGGGGTGGGGGAAGGGAGGGATGACTGGAGTGGTCAGGGAAAGAGGAAAAAGGAAGAGGGGAGGGGAGGAGGATGGGAGAGGAGAGGGGAAGGAGAGGAAAGGCAGGTCTGATCATTTGCATGCTTATTGATTTCAATGGGATTTACTTCTATGTAATTGTGGTTTGATCATTTGTGTACTTTTTAAGGAGGAGATTGGGTGGGTGGGCACTGGGCTGAGGGGAAGCCCCTTTCCTTTCCAAAAGGAAAACATTTTGAACAGTATCATTGCTTTTCAGCATTTCCCCCACCTTTTTATTCTACAGCAGGCACATGTAACCCAAATTTAACCCAAAGCTGTCCCTGGGCACATCCACACCAGACCTTTATTTCACTTTGGACAGTCATGGCTTCTCTGAAAGAATCCTGGGAAGTGTAGTTAGTGAAGAGTGCTGAGAGTTGCTAGGAGATGCCCTGTTCCTCTCACAGACTTTAATCAGAGTGGCTGACTGTTAAACCACTCTGGCCACTGGAGCTCTCTTAGGGGAATACTGTAGCAGTCTCCTCTCAGCACCCTTCACAAACTACACTTCCCAAGATTCTCTGAGGGAAGCCATGACTGTCTCATGTGAAATCAAAGTCTGGTGTGTGTGTGGCCGCCTGATTAGGCAAGCCAAGCAGCTGTGTGTCTGGCTTTTAGAACAGTTGGTTCTTACTGAGCATGCCCAACATCATTCAGTTCAATGCAACATTTATTAAATTAATTAAAAATCAGCCAGGCATTTTTTTAACTTTTAAACTGCAGAAGATGAAGGTCAGAGTATGGGGCAAGGTCAGTAACAGGATTACAGGTGCTCTGTGCACATGGCTGATTTTTAATGAATTTTGACAGATTATGAGAACTCTCAGAGAAAAAAGTCCAAAAGGGGTCTGCGTTTTCTCTCTCTCTCTCTTTAGACTTTGAACTCTCGATTCTTTCTGTCTGTTTTGTGTATTGCCATGAAAATTGAGAGGGTTGTTAAGCAAGCGTTAATGAGTTCAGGACTGTAAGTTTTGTAAGGTTTTGTTGTGAAATGAGCTTATGGGAAGCATCAGAATGGCATGGGGGTATTTTCAATTTAACATTGCAGAATGTGGAAAATCCACGCTGGCTATAATATACAGCCATTCTGATGGCTGTATAATGAACAAGCGGCGTCAGGGGAATGGAACCACAACAACAAAAAACTCCTCCCCATCTAATAGACAGTCATCTGAAGAGATCCTACACACATACATGTAAATGTGCGAATGAACCTTTTTGCAAAATCGGGGCTCAGGTTTTTTTTCAGTGCAGTTACTACTTGGCCATTGGTGACTACAAACTAAAGCACTTCAAAGAGAGACTCACTGCAACACAAACTACTGCATCAGAATTCATCAAGAGTTTCGAGGTTCTCACTTGTAGATTGAATCGGAAGTGTTAATTGACTTAATGTCAGGACATCTGCGTGTACCAACTTTTTTGTGTGTGAATGACTATTGTTAAGATAATAAACACCATCTGTACTACTACACATTTCATTTTTTTCTGATCTCCCTGTTCACAATCCTCCCAAAAAAGTCCATGCATCTGATAAAGTGGAGTGTAGTATACCAAAGCATGTGCCATAATATATTTGTTAGCATTCAAGGTGCTACAAGGCTCTTTGTTATTTATGTTTCAAAGGCTTACCTTCATTTAAATATACAGTGGATTTCACACCTCACCCTCACTACAAAGGTTTTGCTTGGAGGTAACAAATATGAAAAACATTTTTCTAGTGATGCTGGGTTGCCCGACACATCCATCAGAACAAGAAAAATTGGTGAGCGTTTAAAGACTGATATTACTGCTTACCTGCAAATAAAATGCTTCTGGTGTTGCTTCTGCTTGTTTGACTACAGCATTTAGTGGAGGGAGTACGTTGCATTTTCCTCCCATTTTCTTGTCTGTAGTATTCAATGGAGGAAGAAAAACAGGATTTGTCATTGGGGAAGAAGATGGTGCATGTTTGTTTGAACCTCTAATTGGATGGGAGGGAGTTGTTGCTGCGGTTGATGAAGGTGCCAGTGTTTGTCTGGCTGATGTTTTCACTGGTGGGAGATGCACACTGAACATTGATGGTGGCTTTCCTGGTGGTCTTAATGGTGGAAGAGAAAAATCTGCCATTGCATATGTATCTATGAAGCTCTCCTAAGGATAAGAAGAAAAAAATCTCTATTATTTGTGTTTTTTTAATCTGAATCCATTCTCCATCCTCCTTCCCTGGGACTTTTTTAATTGTCAGCAACTGAAAACAAAACAAAAAAGGTAAAGTATATTTGCCTGAGATAATAGCCATTGATAGACCTATCAAGAATGAATCTAATAATTTTCTTCAAAGCTAACTAAGCTATTGGCCCTTACCATGTCTTGTTGCTATGAGTTTCATTAATTAATCATTGTTAACGAAGGCATACTATCTTATGTTTGTTCTAAACATTCCATCAATCAATTTAATCCAATGATCCCATTTTTAGTGAGGGAGATGGGAAGCAGTGTTTTATAAACTTTTATGGTTTCTTCACCACACAATATGGTTGGGTAAATGGTTTGCATGTTTGTGTATCTGACCTATAGAGTTTGTTCATGTTGATGTTATCCACTGATGGACCCTCCTGGATTTTGCTTCCAAGCATGGCACCAATTTTGAATTGCCAAATTATACTCCAAAGTATTATGGATCTGAAAGTGTACTCCCGGAATGAGTGAATATAAAAGGTAAGCTGTACTCCAAGAAGCCACTCATCCAGAACCCAACTGATGTTTAAGACTCATGTAGATCAATGCCAATGTTGACAGAACATCATGAAGCATCTGTGATTTGGACTTGTTCTGGGGTTAATCTGAGGATATGTCCATGTGATTGTCATATACAAATATCGGTTAATGTGCATTGGCCACCCTGGGCTCCTACTGTGGGGAAGGGTGGGATATAAATCTAATAAATAAATAAATAAAATTGGGACATAAATTATAAGAGGCCAGTAAATCTTTATTCATGTATACAGTGGCAAACTGAAACCAGTCTTTCGTGTTTTCAAAGCACAAGATAATGTTACTTAGCTGCTAGAATTTTCCCAGAAGATCCTTTTTGTATAGATGGAACATATAATTTGAATATTGGAAGAGAGAGCAAGTTATTTGTTTGTTTTTTTACAGTCAGTCAAGATCTATCTGGTGCTAGTCCCTGAATATGGTCAATACATCAATTTGCTTCCCTAAATTGCAAGCCAGATCCAAATCACAGCCTGAGCCTTCCGGGCATGTTATTGTGGACAACTCTCCAGTGGTATTGACAGTTGGTGCACTCAACAGCAAAGAATATGAAGTAGGCAACCCAGTTCTCTTGCCACCCTGCAGGGTGTGTGACACTGGGAACTTCTGTAATGGAAATGTTAGAAACAAGTAACCATTTTTAAAATAGAATACCAGGGCTTGGCTCATGCATATATAGGCAAAACCCAGGGCAGCACTGTTGGGTTGCTTTTAGGTGGCAGTATTTTCTAATTAGAAGAGGCAGTTTTAAAATTAGAGCACAATTTCATCATCACTGTGCAGTTCTCTTAATTCAGCAGTGCTATTTCACATACTTCTTGTCTGTACATGGACTATGAAGAGGATGATGATATTTTCTTTGCAAAATGGATGAGCAGTTTCTGGGGACATATTGTGACAGATGAACATGAAAAAGAGTAGAGCATACAGGAAACAGCAGACAAGATCATTTGGTGAAAGGAGAGCCTCCCTTCTGGTAAGACTGTAAGTAGTGGAATGTGAAGAGAAAGCAAAAAACAGGAGAGGAGTTCATAAAAAAGGATCATGCCCTATTGAATACATATGGTTGAATATTGGAGGGGAGAGTAATCAAATGCATAGCAAGATGTGAAGCCTAAATAACTTTAAACAACCAATATAAAAAAAACATTCACCCTGGAACTGCCTTTCGTTATCTCCCTTGGAATTCCAGTGCCCTTTTTAGAGATGTTCGGCATATTGGCAGAATAATTGTTAACTTGAAGAAAACCTTTTTTTTCCTGCTTTGGATTTTTTGGAGGTTATCTTATTATTGTGAGCCCAGTGATATTTTGAGAGAGTCAAGCTTGGGTGCCATCTATCATAATAGTTTTTTGAAGAAGCACAGAAACAAAAACACATTCTGGAGTTTTCATCAATTTACTACTGTTTTATTCAACTGACATATAGAGAACTTGGACTGCTTATTATTCCTGCTTATGTACAGGTTTTCTGTTGGTTGTTAAACTGTATTGAGACACAGTTTTGGATTGTTTTGTGTTTATCCATTCCTATTGATACATGGGGCTCTTACTGCTTTTTGTATCCAATTATATCATATTATATAGTTTGTGGTTTAAACTGTTTGTATGGAACTGCCATGCTTCATTCACTGACTTTTTATGGGACATCACCATTATCCAATCATTATCATCCTTTATTTTCATTATTTTCTGAGTCTCTAAGTCCAGCTTTTTTCAGAATGGAAGAACAGCACAACCTCCACAGGTGTAGATGCTTTTAAGACTACTCTTACATCTTTTAAAAGAATGGAGTGTTGACATGAGCAGTGGCATATTAGGAAAGCTAACCAATCACTTCTCAGCACACAATTATTATAACATTTGTGGTGGGCATTATTATGACCCCATTTTTATTATTTTAATCAATCTTTTAATTATTTCTAAAACTCCCAGCTTTTTAAAAGTGAAAGTATAGTACTATAATGCTATAGCAAATCTGCTTACAATAGAACAGCAAGGATTGGATGACACTCAGAGCCATGCATCTGGAAGCAACCATGGACATTCTTAAAAGGAATCTCAAGCTTACTTGCATAGAGCAATGATTACACGTGATATTCAGAAGAAGACAACTTTTCATAAGAAATATTTATCTTAAGCCTTGCAGTATCAGGGGAGGGATTGACAGGCAAGTAAGATTTTCCAATCAGGTTTTACCATGTGAGTTTGGGCATATCTTTATGGACAGAGTTACAACATTTATAGCTTGCACAACACATTGAGAGATGAACCCATTTCAAAGGAGCTATTATCTCCCACACAGTGCATGTGGGGGATTACCTCAGAGACTATAATCAAAGCACATTGGGACTTGTACAATAATAATAATATAGCAGCCTTAAACAGATCTCAATATATTTTTATTAAACCATCAAATGGAAATAAAGGTTGCCCCCCAAAAAAACATCCCACAAGCCTCCATTTTGCACATTGTGAGACGTACTACCTAAGGGTCAGTTATATTTGTTTTTTCACACTTTGGAATGAAATCAATTTTTTAAGATGCACGTGCAGGTACAGAAATACCTTGCATGCAAGTCTAGAGTGTGAACATATAGCGGGGGCAGAGGAGTAGTGATTGAGGGGAAGGACAAGAAAACATAGCACTAGGGATGGACAAGAAATTAGATTCAGTTTGGATTTCACAGCAAATCTATCAAATCCGAGATTTCCAAAACAATATGAGAACCGAAACACAGCCATCCTTCAAAATTCGCACCTACTCAAATTCCCCTATGCAGTTCACAACCAACCAGTGTTTAAAAAAATTCATGTTAGAGGAAAGTATGAATATATGTGAAAATAACATACAAAATGCATTATATTATGTGAAACTGCTTGCAAAAATGTGAACATTAATAAAAACTAAAACGTGTTTATTAGGAGAAGTTTTCACTAAAATGCTGGCGAATTTTCATGAGGACTTTTAAAAAAAATCACTGATGGCTGAAGAAATGTGGAGAACTGAATTTAAGATTGGAAAAATTAGAAACTGAAAAATTGATAGATCTTTCCATCCCTACATAGCACAGAAACATTCTGTCATGCACCACCCACTGGCACAGATGTGAAACAGCAGAATGCCTATGAAAAATATATGGACAATCACATGCCAAACACATACACAGAACAGATCTGAATGACCAATATGTGATATTAAGGTCCATCTGGAAGCACCTATAGTGCGATCAGACTTTCAGAAAGTCTTTGAGTGCTCTCAATCAGAGCAGCATAATAATAATAATATATCATCACCACCATTATCTATTCAATTTATACCCCAACCTTTCTCCTAAAGGAGCCTAATTGAAGGAATTAAGATATAGCTTTCTGCTTATGAAATCTGTTGCTGCTACACTTATGTACCAATATGCTGCTGTGCTGAGTATAAGATGCACAGTCTGAATTAAACTTCCACAAACAGGAGTGTGGATAGTCAGCAATAATGTAATTAACAGTGTTTCACTGACATTGTATGCTATGTCACAGAGATGGCATATAATGAAGATATATTTCACATAATATCTTGATACAGGAGTCTTCCATTTGCATGACTAATGTAATATGTGGCTGGAGACTTAAAAATCACAATTGCAGCCCTTCTGCAGGAGATATTTGAGAAGTTTTCACAGCTGAGATAAGTGAGCTTGCAACTATAATATACTGTTCACATTTGGATGATTCCTATGAATTTCCTGTGCAGCAGCTATTGAAGGACCAACCTAAAATGTAAGCAGTAAGAACTTTGCATAGTAATTCTCAGACTTGGTTTTCTATTTCTATAATAGAATGTTCTCTGTCTCAATTGCCCTCACATTTTGTCCAGATTACCCTGAATAGTTGTGGACGTTTAGCAATAACTGGTGGAGTATTTTTAAAAATAAATAAAATTTATCTTTTTTAGATCAATATCATTATTTGGACTTCCGGGAAGGGTGACTTCGCTTGTGCCTGCTTTTGAGACGGGCTCCCGCCTCAAAAGAAGCTTATTCAGATATAAATCAGTCAGAACATTTTTTATTTTGACTGATGAAATTTCTCCCGGGCAGGGAGAAACGTAGAGATCAACCTCAAAAGCCTGTTTTTGTTGGGAGGACTGGATTTCATTAATTTATGAGAAAAGGTCCAGCCAGCAATGCCGGATGGACTTCCGAACAAGCTCTATTTGTTTAATGCGATACGTTTATCTTTTCTTCAAAGAGAAAACAGACTAACAGGCAAGCACCCTTCTTTCTATTATTTTTTTTACTTGGTTTAAATTGTTGCAGCAAAAAGAGATTTGTCAATTTAATCAGCTTTAAAGAGCTTCTGGGTGAGCTATAACTCTTCTCTGTTATTCACGAAATTAACAGCTTATCTCTGTTTCTATTGCAAAAAGCTGTCCTGGAAGTGCATTCTAAAGATATACACAGAAGAGGGATTTCTATTCTGAGGAACATTATATTGTCTGGGACTATTCTCTTTTTGGTCTATTTTATTTTGACGAATCTGCTTCTTCACGACGCCGCTAACTGTTTTGATGCTGGGAACTAAATTTGTTTTGTATTCTTGAACATAGAGAGATAAGGCAGGCTGCTCTGTTTATACTGTGATGTCATCAAGCCTGGAATATTAACCCAATTGTTGCTGAAATAAGAAGTGGTTCTTCTTTATTTTTGTTTTGCTTTGTTTTCGTGGTTTTAAAAAATGGCAATCAAGAAAGTGGCTGAGAATCTGGAAGTAATTATGTTTCAGAAAATAATGGATGAGATTGAGATAACAAAACAAACCCTGCGACAGGGCAGTAAGGAGCTGAAAATTGAACTGAGCAAAATGACGCAGGAGCTTAAAGAAATAGGGGATCCTGTGAGAGAGGAGAATGAGATCAGAGATGAGAAAAGAAAAAATAAAGGGAAGATACAAGCCCTGGAGATTGGAACAAATGTGGAATTGGAAAAAGATCTGGAGTTTATGGATATTAGAAATAAAATCTACTGTTTGGAATTTAACGTTATCTCTGAAGAAATTAATGAAGATATTAGAGATAAAGTTATCAATGGCTTGGATAATCTTCTGGACTGGAATGACGTGATGGAGCTTGATATAGAGAAAATCTATGGAATTAACAGCAGCCATGTGACAATGGAAAAACTCTCAAGAGATGAGCCAGTGCATTTTGTAAAAAAGAAGAACAGAGATATGACTTTACAACAATATTTCAGCAACTTATTCAGAATTGATGGCAAGAAAATATTTGGGATAGAGGAAATTCCCATCAGACTCTTATTATATGACTATGGCTATGACAGCAAGATTATTATGGAATACTGATAATGGAAGATTGGACACTGAAATTACTGGACTTAACAGGACTATTGAAGATGGAAGATGGAATTAATAGGGATAATGGAATAATGGCTATTGAAATTATTGGACCTAACAGATTTTGATGAGATGGATTAATCGATATGTTTATTTGGACTATGGTTATGACAATAAGATTATTATTATTATTAACGAGATGGATTAATCGACATGTTTATTTGGAGAAAAATTGATAGATATACTTCTTAAAGAATTGAAACCTCTCTTTGACTTTTTGTGGAAAGAATAAAGTAATGTTTATGAGATTTGATGATTAATTAAGATAACTACTGGAGGAAAGTGATTTTATAATATAATTTAAGAGACAGGATTGTTATATATTGTAGACCTATAACTGATTTGATCTGCGACAAATGGGAAGTCAACATTTTATTTTTTTGTTTAATCATTTTTGTTTTGTTTTGTTTTTTGTCTTTGAATGTTTTATGATTTTGTTTTATATGTTTTATGAAAATTTGAATAAAAATTATTGTAAAAAAAAAAAGATCAATATCATTATTTGAGACATTGCATGCAAATCATACTTTTTCTGAACTTTGGGCACAATCCAATTGCTATTTACATTGGGCTGAGGGAAGTTGGATATGGTGAACCCCTGGTGTAAGGGGAGCTGGCAGAAGACGGTATAAGGCCCCAAAAATGGGCATTCCTGGGGCGTTTTGAAGGAGGGGGCAGGGGGACTTAAGCCACATCCAACTCATGTTGGGAGCACTCCTTCAGGTCCAATCCAGGCCAAAGTTACACCAGAAAAAAGGTTGGCTTAAGAAGGTAATTACAGTGGAAGTCTATGGAGAGTACTTACTCTCCGGTAAGGGTATTTGTGAGAGCCGGCTTTTACTTCCCAGTCCCCACATGCAGCTCCCAGCTGAGGTGGCACTCAGCATGCCTGGAGGCTCCCGAACAGCAATTGGATGCCACAGGCCTTCCCACCAGCTCCTCTTCCACTGGCTTCCTCTGATTTGGATTGCTCTGTCCAAATCATTTTAATCAGGGGTGCTGCAATACTTACAGAACCAAATCTAAAAGCATTAGCAGAGAAAGAGGTATGAGAGGTAAATAGGATGAGCTAGGAGGCTGCCTCTAGCCAGAAGTTCAAGATATCCAAGAGAAGTCCTGTCAGGTAGTCTCTGTGCCTCAGATAGAATCTAGTAGCTGGAGGCTGTAATGAGCTCTGAAAAGGTACACCAAGAAATACTCCCAGTCAGTGCCCAGTCTAAGGTAAAGAGTTTTCCTGAGCTAGCATTTGAAGACACCCAGAAGCAGCCAACCTGAAGATGTGCTTGGATATTGGGGAAGAAAGTGGCAAACTCTAGTTGCTAAAAAAAACATGATTCCATTTTCACTCTGGCACAACATTGGTACAACTGAAAAATGCAATCCTATACCCATGTTCCTTGGAGTAAAACCCACTGAATTCAATGGAACTTACTTCTGAGAAGACATGTATATGATTGCACTGTAAGCCGTTAGAAGGGGAATTTGGCTATCAAGTTGTAACTAGAAAAACTGACACTGCATAATACCTGAAAACAACCAAATAGAAATAAATAAATACTGACAGATTGCTTGGGGAGGCAATTTTGGAATAAATATCAACATATTTATGACTATATTTCTTTAAACTCCTTATGTTTATCAATAAAAATATCTTCCTTACGTGCAAGTATAAATTATATGCATTTAGAACCTGTGCTGAGGTTTGTCTTGCATTTTGTCAAGGGAAAGAGGTGATTAAAAACCATGTTTATAAACATAGCATTTTTCCTGGCTGCCTGACAGTACGTAGCACCAGCCAGAGATCTGGATCCACTTCAAGAATGTCCCCATGTAATTTGAAACCACCTGCCACAGCACCCCAGCTTTCCTAGTTCCTGTGCCATGAGGGGAAAGAAGTTCCAGCCAAGTTAGAATCCACCATTCCTGTTAAACTCTCACTGCCACAAGATGGAGGAATTTATTTTACTACAAGGGTGCCCTTCACCACTAACAGCCTAAACATTCCCTTGAGAACACCACCAAGTAGTATGGAATTTGTGGTCTTCAAATAATAGAGACTACAAGGTTCTATGAATTAAGATTAAAAGTTTATTAAAAGGATAAAAAATAGTTCTTAGGAACAAGGTACAGCACTGGAACAGTTGCAAGCGTACAAGCATATCCCCAGCTGGAGCAAAGATACAGTCAAATAAATATAGGGTTAAACATTATCCACTTTCCCTCCAGCTACAACATGGAATCATGACAGACTGGCAGTTCCTCTTACAATGCTAGCATGGCACAATTTGACATTCTTCAGCACGGCATTCATTCTTTTGTCTGAGATCACACCTTGATCTGCTCCTCATCCTCAGATTTAATGGTGATGCAAGGCCAAAGAAAGACCCTATTACCACCACCCACTGGCAACAATATTATCACACTTTACTCACAGCCTTTCATAGAGCCTCCTATCTTTCACAAACCTCCGTAAAATCTTTAGCACTGAACCCCAGAGACTCTTGTCCCAAAGGGTAGCCCACTCATCCTTTCAGCTGGTTCTCTAATATACCCTCTGGCTACGTAACTCCTTATCCACAAGTCCAAGGAACCATCTTCAATGATTCTACCACCTTCCAGACTGAGCCCCAGACAGGTGAGGTTTAACAAGTTACCGCCATAATTCTCAAACCAAGCTATGTGGCAATATTTTTTTTATTTATATAACACTGGCGAAAGACATGCTGTGAGGCTGCTTGGGCATGAGTGAAGCATCATAACTGTGCCTACTGTGCGGCTGTGAGGGCAGTGAAGAAGGCCTCTGCCATCATTGCATCCTCAAATAGCTGTCCAGTAGAGCTTTTCCATATTGTCAGGGGTCTGTTGACATCAACTCCAGGAAATGGAGCTTTAGACCCTTCAGAAGCCCACTGTGAATAGTTTGCAAGGCACTTTAAGGATAAAGTTGCTTGCTTCCATAGCAATCTTGATGCCCCCCATCCATATCTACTCTAGGCCCCAATGAGGTGTCCAGTGTGTCGTGCCCGGGTTGGGACTCAAGAACAGAATCACTTGATGAAAGCAAATCAGTTTTTATTAGAGTAATTTCCAGACATAGGCTTTTCTGCCTCATGAACTCTTAACACGACCCAAAACCCGCGGCATGGAAGAGAGTTGATAGAACAGAGTTTCAAGCCTTCCCCGTCCCTTATCAAGGGGGCTTTCGGGCCCGGATCCTCTCACTCCGCCTCAAACTGCCCACATCTACGCCCCTTCCCTCCTCTTTTCTTTGGTGCCTTTTTAACTGTCTTCGGGTGCGGGGCGATGGGGGGGCGACTGTCTCCTCCCCTTCTGATTCGGAAAGAATGGTGGGAAGTGGGGGGGTTGGCCCAACAATTCAGGCGATTTCTCTCTACCCTTCTCTGCAGCCGAACGACCTTGGTCCTCCTCCTCCCTCTCTGTCTGTAACTGCAGCACATTCCTAGGGGGGGAGTGTGTGAGAAACGAGTCTGTTGTCTGTTCAAAATTTTCCCCCTCTATCTGGGAAGCTTCCCCCTCCTCTTCAGACGCCTCAGCCCAGCCGCCCCCCTCTCCTAGCTCATTCTCAGAAACATCAGAACCATACATCCTGACATCATCCCCTTCTCCAAGCCGTGCTCCCTCCCACCCTGTTGGTTTGGGGCGATGAGGGAATTTCTCATGAAAGTCTCTACTAAAATGGGGGCGTGCACGTCTTCTGCTTTTTCCCAGGATCTGTCGGCTGGCCCATAATTCTTCCAATGGATTAGATACTGCAGCTGGTTTCTCCTTCTCCTGGAGTCCAGGATCTGCTCCACTTCAAATTCTGTTTGCCCCCCCACCAACATCGGTTCCCCTGGAGATTCGACCGGCCTCAGCTCACTGGGGGGGGGGCGGCCATCATTAGCCAGGAACGATGGAATACTGGGTGCATTTTAAAAGTCTCTGGCAACTTTAAACGAAAAGCCACTGGGTTTATTTGAGCCTGGATTTCGAAGGGTCCCACTCTCCTATCCTGCAACTTTCTGCACTTACCTGGCATGTTAAGAAAGCGGGTCGACAGCCATACTTGATCGCCCACCTTGAGGGGGGCCCCCTCACATCGACGTTGATCAGCAACTCTTTTGTATTCCCTTTTGGCTTCGTCTAGTTGTTGTTTCAATACTTGCTGGGCTGCCTGTAATTCCTGGAGAAACTCCTCGGCCGCGGGTACCGGCCCACTGCCTGAGCGGCTGGGAAAAGCTTTGGGATGAAATCCATAATTAGCAAAGAAGGGTGTTTGCCCCATGCTGGTGTGCACGGAATTATTGTAGGCAAATTCTGCAACATGTAGATAGGAAATCCAGTCAGTTTGCTGGTAAGATACGTAACAACGCAGGTATCTCTCCAAAACTGCGTTAAGTTTCTCAGTTTGTCCATCAGTCTGGGGGTGGTGAGAGGAGGAGAGCCTTAGCTCCGTTTTCAGCTGCTTCCAAACGGCTTTCCAAAACTTAGCTGTGAACTGGGTGCCTCGATCTGAGACGAGGCTGTCTGGCAACCCATGCAATCTATAAATCTCTTTTATGAACACCTTTGCCGTCTCCTTGGCGTCTAAAGCCCCAGAGCAAGGGAGGAAGTGGGCCATTTTAGTCAATGAATCCACGATCACCAAAACAGCAGTCATTCCTTGTGACCTTGGTAGATCGGTTATAAAATCCATGGAGAGATCCTGCCAGGGCCCCTTTGGAGTGGCTAGAGGTTCCAACAGCCCTGCAGGCCTTCCCGTGCTTGTCTTCTCCCTCAAACACACGGCGCAGGATTTTACATAGTTCTCAACATCTCTGCGCATTTGAGGCCACCAAAAATCCTTAGCTACATTTTGAATGGTTTTAAAAATGCCGAAGTGCCCAGCTGTGACATTGTCATGGCATTGACGCAATACTCTGAGTCTGAAGTCCCCTTTTGGCACATATATGGCAGTTTTAAACCACAACAACCCATCCCTCCAGTGGAAGCTTACTTCTGAGTCCGTGCTCTGCTCCATTTCCTGGATGTAATGTCGTATGTCTGGATCCCCCTGCTGGGCCCTCTTGAGCTCTTCTTCCCAGGACGGCTGACAGGCTCCTAACGTGAGTTTTTCCGGTGGGATGATGTGTTGGGGGGGGGTGTCGGCCTTTTCGTCTTTGTATTGGGGTTGTCTGGATAGGGCATCCGCCCTCTGATTTTTTGTATGGGAGTGGTACTTTATTTTGAAGTTAAACCTGGCGAAAAACTGCGACCAGCGTATCTGTCTCTGGTTCAATTTCCGAGCTGTCTGCAGGCTCTCAAGGTTCTTGTGATCAGACCGTACTTCTGTCTGATGTTGAGCCCCCTCTAAATATTGCCTCCAGTGTTCGAATGCGTCTTTGATAGCTAAAAGTTCCTTTTCCCACACAGTGTAGTTTTTCTCAGCATCCTTGAGCTTTCGAGAGTAGTATGCACACGGGTGCAGTTCCTTCCCACCCCTGTCAGGCTGTAAGAGAACGCCCCCAATCGCCCAGTCCGAGGCGTCAGCTTCCACAACGAAAGGCCGGGTCGGGTCAGCAAAGCGTAGGATAGGTTCGGAGGCGAACTTCTCTTTCAGGTCTTCAAACGCTCTTGTTGCCTGATCTGTCCATTGAAACTTCCCTTTTCCCCTTAAACAGTCTGTGAGGGGGGCGGTTAGTTTGGAGAAGCCCGGGATGAATTTCCTGTAGAAGTTGGCAAAGCCCAAGAAACGTTGCATGTCTTTCTTGGTGGTCGGTTGTCCCCAATCCAACACACAGCTCACCTTTCCGGGATCCATCTCCACTCCCCCTGCTGAAATTCGGTATCCAAGGAAGTCCAGGGAAGACAGGTCGAAGCCACACTTTTCCAGCTTGGCATATAGGTGATTCTCTCTCAGCCTTCCCAGCACAGTTCTCACGTGTTGGTCATGCTCTGACTGGCTCCTTGAAAATATCAGGATGTCATCCAGATAACAAACCACATACTGGCCCAAGAGGTCTCTAAACACTTCATTCATGAACTTCTGGAACACTCCTGGACTGTTACTTAACCCAAACGGCATGACCAGGTACTCAAATTGACCATAAGAGGTGTTGAAACTTGTCTTCCATTCATGTCCCTCCTTCATTCGGACCAAATTATATGCCCCCCTCAGATCCAACTTTGTGAAAATTGAGGCCGAACGCAGTCGATCTAATACCTCTGGAATTAGGGGCAGGGGGTAGCTGTTCGGGATGGTAATTTGGTTGAGGGCGCGATAATCATTGCAAGGTCGTAATTCACCCCCCTTCTTTTTCACGAAGAGTAGGGGGGCTCCTGCAGGCGACTGTGAGGGATGAATAAATCCCCACTTCAAGTTCTTTTCCAAAAACTCTTTCAGAGCTACTCTCTCTTGTTCTGTGAGGGAGTAGATTTTGCCTGCAGGAATGCTCGCTCCTGGCACTAAATCGATAGCGCAGTCATATGGCCGATGAGGGGGTAGAGTCTCAGCTTCAGTTTCACTAAACACATCCTCAAAGTCCAGGTATTTCGAGGGGAGGGTTACCTCCTTGACCTCCTGCACCGTTCCTGCTAGGGCTTTTATTGCTTTCTCTGGCTGACAATTCTCGTGGCAGTACTGGGACGTAAACCACATGATTGCTTCTCTCCAGGCTATTTTTGGGTCATGCTTTATCAACCATGGCATTCCCAGAATCACCTCAAAGTTAGACAGGTCTGACACACACAAGGAAATGAACTCTTCGTGCCCCGGGATTTCTAGCTTCAAATCCTCAGTGGCTCTAGTGACCCCCCCGGACTTTAGTGGTCTGCCATCTATCGTCTCCACCGATAAGGGGGCTTCTAGTTTCCGATACGGGATATGATGGCGTTTGACTAGGGCGGTATCGATGAAGTTTGTAGAGGCTCCACTGTCGATCAACGCTGTTGAGTTGAACTGCACTTCTGTGGAAGTTGTAATCCTAATGGGTAATACTAGAACTCCTTTTAGGGGGGATGGGTTAACGGAGGCCCTTTCCACAGCGCTGCCCCCAGTCCTCCGGCCTGCACTAGGACTGGGTGCTTCCGTTTCCCGACAGCCCTGTTCGGTCTCCTTTCAGTTCACAGTCCCTGGCTAGATGGCCTGGCTTGGAACAAATAAAGCAGAGACGTTCTCTGCGATGTCTGTCTCTTTCTTCCTCCGACAGCCTCGTCCGCGCCCCTCCCGAGCCGTCCCCCGCGTTGCCTGACGTCCCGGGGGTCGAAGGGATTTTACTGCAGGATACTGAGGCTGAATATTTTTGCACCTCTTGTTTTCTCTCTAACCGTCTTCCTTCTAGTCTGTGATCAATTTGTAGGCACAGCTGGATTAGTCCAGGCAAATCAGTTGGAGGTGCGACTCTGGCCAGCTCATCCAATATCTCAGCATTCAGTCCACTTCGGTACATAAACATCAGTGCTGAGTCATTGTATCCAGTCTCTTGGGATAAGATCTTAAAGGCATTGGTGTATTCCAGCACAGTTCCTTTTCCCTGCTTCAGGGCACTCAATTGCCTAGCCACCGTCTCGGCTCTTTGGGGATCCTGAAACATTCCGGACAGGGCTTGTATAAATGCTCCATACCTGCCCAGGATGGCATCCTTTCTGATCAGATAGGGGGTGACCCACTTGGCGGCTTCCCCTTCCAATAGACTGATCACAAATGCCACTTTGGCAGCATCATTGGGGAATTCTGCATCCTTAATGTCCAGGTACATCTCACATTGGGCCACAAAAGTGGAGATCTGGTCGCTCTGGCCCGCATATTTGGGTGGTAATCCAATTGGGATCTTGGCCACGGCGGCTGCAGGGGCTGCCCGCATTCGATCTATTGTGGATTTCAGGCTCTGGTTGTCCACTTTCAAGGTTCTTACCGTTGCTAACAGGCTTTGAACGTCCGACTGTAGGTCTGCCACGCTCGACCTCAGTAGCTTCACTTCTTCCGTCTCAGAAGTGGGGTTTACCCCCCCAGTAGCTCCCTTTTCCATCTTGTCACGTTCAAGTGGCGGGAGTAATGAGGGTTGAGTAGTTGGTTCTATCAAACTGTCGTGCCCGGGTTGGGACTCAAGAACAGAATCACTTGATGAAAGCAAATCAGTTTTTATTAGAGTAATTTCCAGACATAGGCTTCTCCGCCTCATGAACTCTTAACACGACCCAAAACCCGCGGCATGGAAGAGAGTTGATAGAACAGAGTTTCAAGCCTTCCCCGTCCCTTATCAAGGGGGCTTTCGGGCCCGGATCCTCTCACTCCGCCTCAAACTGCCCACATCTACGCCCCTTCCCTCCTCTTTTCTTTGGCGCCTTTTTAACTGTCTTCGGGTGCGGGGCGATGGGGGGGCGACTGTCTCCTCCCCTTCTGATTCGGAAAGAATGGTGGGAAGTGGGGGGGGTTGACCCAACAATTCAGGCGATTTCTCTCTACCCTTCTCTGCAGCCGAACAACCTTGGTCCTCCTCCTCCCTCTCTGTCTGTAACTGCAGCACATTCCTAGGGGGGGAGTGCGTGAGAAACGAGTCTGTTGTCTGTTCAAGATTTTCCCCCTCTATCTGGGAAGCTTCCCCCTCCTCTTCAGATGCCTCAGCCCAGCCACCCCCCCTCTCCTAGCTCATTCTCAGAAACATCAGAACCATACATCCTGACACAGTGCAACATCTGCTACAGCTTCTTGGGAAAGGTTTCAATTGATGCGTGATGACGTGGACAAGGTGCTTGTGACAATGCAGCCAGCAATTAACTAATTATTATTTATATTATTATTATTATTATTATTAATAATAATAATAATAATAATAACCCAGAACATTTCCTTCACACACATATATGTGTGCCTTCATATCATAGGTGGAATACATGAAGGAAATCTATGAAGAGTCTTTTATTTTGTGACAGATTTCTATATAAATACTATATTTTTATTAAATAATAGTTAATTGTTTTTACAGGGCAAACTTTCTTCCATCCGTATGACAAGAGTTCATGGTTCTACCAAGATGCTATCATCAGGCCACCTAAAGGGTTGCAAAGAATTGCAAGAAGAACAAGATACAAAATGACATTGTCATATGAAAGCATGCAAAAAAACTTCAAATGGTAATGCTTCCCAGGGAACAAGTGGACCAAACAGCAGATCAAACTCCATACAGCAATTTTCAGAATCCTTTGAGAGGCAACTGCATTTCAAAAACAAGCGCTCAATTTCTTTGGTAGGTACAACCATTTTTGAGTGGCATAAAACCCCTGAAGAAGTGCATATCTAATTTATGCTTTGTAGAGCCAATGTGGCATAGTGGTTAAGGTGTTGGACTATGACTTGGGAGCCCAGGGTTCAAATCCCCACATAGCCCTAAAGATCACTGGATGACCTTGGGCCAGTCACTGCCTCTCAACCTCATGAAAACCCTATTCATAGGGTCGCCATAAGTCGGAATCGACTTGAAGGCAGTGCATACATATGCTAATCTAATTTCATAGCAATGTATTTAGATTGAAGTTATTTAAATTATTTCTCCAAGCGGTGAAGTGGGCCGAGTATAAAAAGTGTTTATCCCAGTCACTACTTATACAGTATAGTGCAGTGATCTATATCATTTCCAGTTGGACAGCAATATGAAAGAACTCGTTGGTCTAGGTCAGGGGTGGAGAACCTCCAGCCTGCGGGCCAAACTTGGCCCACCAGGCCTTTCCATTTGGCCCACACCAAGTGTGGGAAGGATGTAGGGGCTTCAAAGGAACAATCAGAGTTTAAAGTGGGCTTCTCATTGTTCCTTTGCTGGAGCAAAGCATGCTTCCAACCATGCTTTGTTCAAGAAAGGGGAAGCGGTTTCCATTCAGTGGTAAGTGCTTCTCCCTCCGTGCGCTACTCCTTTTGTTGGTATGTGCCTTCAAGTCGATTACGACTTATTTATTTATTTATTTGTTGCATTTGTATACCGCCCCATAGCCGAAGCTCTCTTAAGGGGCCCTATGAATCACCAACCTTGAATAGCATCTGTCGTGAACCATCCTGTTCAGATCTTGTAAGTTCAGGTCTGTGGCTTCCTTTATGGAATCAATCCATCTCTTGTTGGGCCTTAAAGAGCCACATGGAGCTGCTTGCAAACGGCTTTGCAAGCCACTTCACGTGGCTCCTTTAAACCTCCAAAACCAGAAGTTTAAAGGGGCTGTGTGGGGCAGCTTGCAAAGTCATTTGGAAGCCGCTGTGCAGGTAGGGAGAACCCTCCTTGGGCAAGGTGTGATGCAGCTTCCAAAGGGCTTTCAAACAGCCCAGCACTATACTTTAAGTCATGACAATCAGGGCTTCAAAGCACATCATCACCTGATGTCACTATGATGACTGGTGATGGACAGGTGGGCAGACCCACCCACCTGTCAATTTTGGCCTACCAAGGAGTAGGCAGGAAATGATCTGGCTTGCTGGCCAGAAAAGGTTACCTGCCCCTGGTCTAGGTCAACCATGATGGCAACTAAATTTGGATGGCTTCTTCAGATATCCACATGAGCTATATTCCTCATCCATTTGATAATGCAATTATCCTTCTTCAAAGGTCCCTTTTTATATTTAAACTTAACTTGCCTCTGTCTTACATTAAATCAATATAAAAATATTTATACAATTGTAACATGAGTTTGGCAAGTTACTCCAGCAGATACCTGACTTTTACAATGCAAGTATATTTGGAACTGATGATGTGCAGTACTTCTAAATACGGAAATACAGATCCCTTCTATCTTTTCATTTCTAAACACTGTCATAACTTTATCGTTTGCAAATTTATTGATTTATGGCTTTTATACCCTGCCCTTTAGCCAAAAAGGTGCTCATAGTGACTTACAAAAATCAGTATTGAGGCAGTCCGTGCCCTTAATCTATCTAAAAAGACATGACATACAACATCAAAGGAATGGGAGGGAAGAGGGAAAGGTCAGTTCAAATACAAGTTTCTTAAAGTTACAGTTCTTATAATGCATGCTTACTAATATCACTAAAAACGCCTAGCTAGGATGTGGAGCTTTATCAAATGTGTTACGTTTCTCACAGTAGAGTATATTTTAAAGATGAACAAGATTTAGAGACTTTCTTAAACTTGGTGATCCAAATATTGGCATTCAATCCACTTTTTATCCTACAACATAGAAAATATATAGGGGAAGAGAGACTCCACTTCTGCCCTCTCCTTGTAATTTGTATCTAAGATAATGAATAAACTTTACTACTTGTGCTTGGTGAGATGCTTGGAATCAAGACAATATCACTGGAAAAGTGGTGGCTTTATGTCTCATGCTTTGAGAAAGTAGCAAGGTTGGGCTGACCTGTCAGCAGTCCTGGTTCCATCAGTGAGCCGGGTGAGGCATTGGCTGAGCGCCCAGGAGCTCAGAGCGGCCCCTCAATGGCCTCACCCCAACCAGTTTATGGATATTGCTATAATATCAATGATTTATTTATGTACTATGCCTGTTCAAAAATGTTATGTACTTTGCTTGTTTTTATCTCCAAAAAAGGAAGTGTGAAATGAGATTATATTAGAGAGACCCAAAGGTTAATTTTAGACGTGTGGGAGTGGTGTATCCATTCAATGATAAAGAAACAGCATTCACTATTTCAAAAGTTCAAAATATTGTATTGTTTTTCTTTGACAATAGGGAGTTTATCAGTCAAGATTTGTTTTACTTTAAAAGAGTAAGGGCAAGAGGGAGGAGGAGGAGTGTGGTTTGAGGAGGAAAGCAAGGGGACAAGGGGCCCACTGATAGCTTCTGCCCAAAAGCCTACAGAAACCTGGAGCTGGCCCTGACTGCCAGTGCTTCCTTTCTCTCAGAGCCTGTTGGTGCTCACCCCAATTAGATGTACAGGAAGTCAGGATTATAGGAAAGCCCACATTTTGGCTGACTGAAAAGTTTGACTCAATTACTGTAAGACAGAAGTGGCATAGGTGCATAGTTTGCATTTGATTTTTGTCACTTTCTAGACATGAACTATGCGCCTTGTTATTCTTTATTTTATTTATAAGATTGATATCCTGCCCTGAGATCACAAGTGTTCTCAGTACTAGTCATAACAATTTCAAATATGATAATGAATGCAGAAAATGAATTACAATTAAAATTACAGTCACCAGTCCATCTCTTAAACATTGTAATCAATATGGCCACGATGCCACATACATGACATCTACATTATGGGCACGTATTATTAAGTTTAATTTTCAGTGTTCTTTTTCTTTCAGGAACCTGAATGGATGAAAGAGAGAAGAGAAAGAGAAAAACTGCATGTTCCCAAGAGTAGATCTCATAAGAAAACAGGAAAAAAGAAAGAACCAAAGAAACAGCAAGGAGAACTCAAGGTGGAATTTGCAGCAGGAAAACATAGTTAATAATTCCTGTGACACTCAAGAATAAGAAGGAAATATGTTTGTATGAATTAGGATAGATTGACTTTTTTAAAATTCAAGGTATAAAATAGATTCTGACCTTAATTTTAATCTCTAAAATTGCAAGTATTAATTAAAGTATACCAGAGCTTAAATATTAAAATGAAAATAATTTATATTCCTTTGAAACTCTTTGGGTTGATCTGTTAATATTTTTCTTCATTAAATCATAGACACTGGTTTTGATCTAAACCAAAGTGAGAAATAAAGCGTCAGATATAACCACTCAGTAGAACTGTATTAATTTATAAAGGAAAATATAAATGAAAGCTCTTGTGCCAAACCATATAAAAAAGCTTTTGTTAATGCTGGAAGCTAAGCGGTAGGCTCATGAAAGGAAAAAAATTACCCATACATACAGACTTATACTTCATGCTTTTAAGTGATCCTTAAATTGTCTCAGCGATATAGTAAAACCTGTATATAGTCTCTTGTGTGAACAAATTGAGTGTTACTCGGGATATTCCATGTCAAATAGGAAATGTTGTTCACCTTCTTATATTAAAGTATTTTAAATATTCACCCCAAATAGCTGTATAAACTTAATTGTTTTGTATGTTAAAATTCTATATAAAGGGAACCACAACTACTGAACCCAAGTATAAACCCAACCACTTCTTGTGTCATGGGCATCAGTTATGCTTCCATTATTTCTTACACATCTTTGCTGCCTCGTTTTTTTCCCCCTTGAGAAATACTGTCATGCTCCTCTCTTGGAACAAGTACCTTTTCACACTACGATTCTTCTGTCGTTTATTACAATATCTTATCCGTTTCCAAAATTCAATGCCACATTGTTATTTCCAGAATTCCTATTACTTCTCGGTTCTAAACTAGATGTTTTGTACACCACCCAGAGGATTTCGTCAAAGGGCAATCTATAAATCAGGGGTATGGAATCTTTTTCAGCCGAAGGGCCACATTCCCTTCTAGGCAACAATCCATAGGTCATATGCCAGTGGGGGGAGGGATGAAAGGCAAAGGTGGGTGGGGCAATGCATATAAATTTAACCTTTGTACTATAGGTAAGTTTCTACACACACTCACACACCCCTCTCTGTCCTCTATTATGTTGAGCAATGTTGCTGAGTCATTCCCCGAGGTAGGAAGGGGTTAAAGATGACTACTCTAATGGTGGAGGCCACACAGCTGTGGCTTATCAGTTGGCTGGGCATAAAGCCTGCAAGCCCAGAACAGTATGTGTGGGGGGGTGATAGGAGAGAAGCTATGTACGTTGGTGTGTCTTGGATAAAGGGTGTTATTGCAAACAATTCTGAGTCGTGATTTCTTTGCTGAAGAGCGTCGTTACTCCGCACTGTGCCCTGTGCAACAAGAGCAGCTGGCTAGTTGGTTCAGGGCATATGAGCGCAACATATTAAGACAAGCAAGAGGTATTATCAGAGTTCGGGTAAGGGACGCATTCCACCCAGACATAAAAACACTCAAGGTGAGTGCAAAGCATGGGCAGTAGGGTGTGACTAGGAAGGGTGTGTGGCTTGGGCAGCGTTCCAAGGGCCAGACAAAAAGGTCTGGAATGTCACATTCGGGCCTGAGATTCTCCAGTCCTGCTATAGATGGAATGAATGAATAAATAAATTGAATGAATAAATGAAATAACTATATGCAATGATGGTAGATCTGCCTCTTTAAATATTTGTCTGCTTGCACCTTCTCCAAAGCACCTCCCTACAGGGTGTCCAGTATCAGAGCACTGGTCAGAAAAATATACCTAGAAAGATGGACTATAGCACTAAGAGACAGGCAGGAGGGGTTAAGTGTCATGTCCTTGGCTCCACTTTGGCCTTTAATTTGTGCTACACCCCTCCACTTTACATATATATGGGGCAAAACAGAATTTAAAGATGCAGGTCTACCATTGTAATATCTAGTTTCAACCTCAGTCATCACTGAATGATCTCTGCTCCCAAACCAACATGTTATAACCAAAATATGTTTTCCATAATTTATTTTTTTTGTCTTTTGTATATGCCTTAATTGTAAATAAAACCTCTAAATGGTTTACAAAGAATATAAAATAAACATTAAAATTGTCAATAAAAGTCAAACTTACAAGTTTTAAAATATCAATATATAAATAAAACCAACCATTAAAAATATAAATTATTAGCCAAATTACAGATTAAAATCCATGTCAATGTTATATGTCTGGGTAGGCTTGCCTAAACAAAAAAGTTTTTCGTAGGTGCCAAAAAGAGTATAATGAAGGCACCGGCCTAATGTCAATGAGAAGGTAGCTCCAGAGTGCAGCAGCTGTTACCTTACAAGTGCAGAATGAGCATTGTGGCACTTATAAAAGTGCCAGTTCCGAGTATCAAAATGATTGAGTGGGCATATATGGCATAAGGTGATCCATCGTGTAAAATGGTTCCAGATGGCCAAGAAAATTAATGGAGCTAGCTATTCAGTGAAACTCAAACAGTGAAATTCAGATGTAGGCAAGAAACTATTTACTTTGTTGATCATATCA
Source organism: Rhineura floridana (assembly GCF_030035675.1). Lineage (NCBI taxonomy): Eukaryota > Metazoa > Chordata > Lepidosauria > Squamata > Rhineuridae > Rhineura > Rhineura floridana. Next base: position 139,487,594 of record NC_084484.1, on the reverse strand, counting down.
TTCTTTATGTTTCTTTGGACTGTCATGAAAGGCACATCTTAACAGAATCTAGATAATAGTCATAAAGAAGAAAAAAACGATAGTGTGAGTGAAGAAAGTCAAAGTTCTTTGGAGGTTTGATGCCCTTTGGAACTAGTAGGGCAGAAGGCAGCGAAGCCAACAGTAGGTGGAACCAAAGCCAATGGTAGCCAGAGCCAGAGCCAATGACAGGCTGAGCCAACTAATTCTAGTTTTGCCACATCCTCCTTCCTGCTCAGTTGCACAAGCGTGTAACACTAATACTAAGAAGTAGGAAGCTGCTAGGCAGGGCCACCCCCTGGACTGCTTGTGAATAAGAAGGCAAACAAGTGAGGGCTGGCTGAGGGCAGGCTAAGGTTGGAGAGGCAGAGCCCCTTTCAACCAGCCTCCACTGGATTCTCCAATATTTCTACATTAATGTTTGTTACTTTTATTTGATTTTTAAAGCAGATGTTTAGCATGAATTATTTCCTTTGAAAAGCTGATACTTTGCAAGATTATTTAAATTAACACATTATTTTGTTATCGAGGTCTGATAAAAGTGATAAAGTAACAACCATGTAAAATATTCCCCCTGTTGTATAAGATATTGCAATTTTAATTTAAAAAAATTAATAAAGACCAGTTACAGGTTCCATAATGAATTCTTTTAATTCATTTTTTTTTAAAAAATAAAGATTTTCAAAAGTAGTTTTCAGTGCATTCCTAAGTATCTTTAGTCACACATAAGGCCCACTGTGTTCAATGGAACTTGTTCCAAAGTAAGTGTGCATGAGTTTGCAGGTTAAGAGCATAATCCAAACCCCTGATGGGCAGCAGAAGGAGTTAACAGAGCCTGCTGGAGCCACTACAGCATCTGGAGATGCACCAGTCCCAACAGTCGGGGGTGGAGTTAGAAAAATTATTCAGTGTTGCAACAGAAAGGTTTAGATTTAGCCCATTGCCAATAGCTGAGCAGCTTAGACGCTTGGCTGGCTCAGCTCTGCCCCTCTCCATCTCTGAAACCCTCCATTTCAGTAATGCATACTAGCTTCCCCCTCCTACATGCTTTAGCCAGGTGGAGTGAAACCCCACAGCAGCAGAGTCCCCACTACCCCCAGTGGAGTCTGGCATAGCCAGACATAGCTGGATGGAGCAGAAGGGAAGACTGAATTGCTTGTTGACTAATACATTAACCTGAATCAATGGAACCTATAAGTAAGTGACTTTAAGAATCACCAGGCAGGATTTTAAAAAAGACATGAAATGTTCAAAGTGATTTTTTTTGTAAAACCAGCTTCTGATCATCTGTATGCCAGAAGTATGCCAGCTTTCAAGTTACGCATACATTTTTTCATCAGGTTGAGTGAAAAGATATCTAATTCTCAGCTCACATGGTCAGCAGAGTTGAGAACAAAATATAAATGCAACTTTTTTAGACACTACAGATGGAGAGAGTGGTCTACTTTAAACAAGTTAAATTTCAGCTACGATGCTCTGAAATATATGGCGCTTTCCTAGTTTGGCCAGATACACCTTTAATAGTTGTGTAGAAGAGGGAATTTAAGCACTTGTTGCTTAGCTAGCAAGCTTACATATGCAGAAATTCCCTCCGCTACACAACTCTTAAAGGTGCATGAGTTCTGTCCTCTTTTGTATCTGGCCAACCTACGTTTTCCCCATTACAACCTTTTGCATCAAGGCAGTGAGTTTTAATTCCTAAGTATGCCTTTAGAAGTGTACAAGATTTAACTCTAGGCAGTATTGGACACTGTAGTGGGGCAGCGGTGGTGCTCACCTGACCTCCCATCGGCCATGCCACTGCTGCTTACTGGGAGATAGTGGGGGAAGGGATGGGGGAGTGAGATCGGCAGCACAGTTCATTTGCTCTCACTGGTGTATTTGCTCCATGCCAATCTCACTGCTGCCTTGCCTTTATCTCCCAGTATGCAGCCAACCCAGAGGTTGGATGAGCACCTCTGTCCCAACACACCATCCGTTACCGCTTCCAGAAGAAACGTTAGTAATGGGGGGGGGAATGGTAACCGTAGGCTACACAGTATTCTGCTTCTATTTGTTCTATTAGTCTTCTAGCTAAGGGCTTCATATACTTCATTCTGAATAATTGCCTTCCTTTAAAAAAACTAATCTTCATGAGCAGAAGCCCGCAGCATGGAGGGAGGAAAGGCCTGATGCAGAAATGGAATAAGACATAGATTAACCTCTAGCATGCCTTTCCCCATACGGATCTCCAGGCATTCCAAACCCAGTCATCAGGAACTGTTTATATGAGGGCACAATGGCAAAAGAACAGTTTTCTGCTATTCTCAGGTATTAGGAAATGGCCTCAAATGCAAGACCAAACCAAGTTCCTGTTTCTGGAACCATCCAATGATGTGACTGCACACACTTCTCACAAGAGGGCATTGACATACTTGGCGTGACTATCAAGATGGCTGTATTCCTCCTGGAGGCCAATCTGTCATCAGTGAAGATGGAACTCTGAATAGGGCCATTCTGGCAGATCTCAAATTACAGATATGTGTGATTTTATAGGAGAACTTAGAAGTCATCACCCCAAATACTCTGGACCCAGAGTATTAGGGCTGTAGAATACAAAAACAGCACCTTGAAATAGGTCAGGAAATGCACTTGGAAGAAACCAGTGCACTTATTGAAGAACATGTGTAATATGTTCCCAGATGTTTGTCCCAGTCAAGAGATGGGTGGCAGTATTTTGAACAAGTTGAAATTTGAGTTAGTTGAGCATTCACATGATTCAACTGTCCTCCATGCAGAAAGAAAATACCCCATAGGACAAAAAGTTAGATAACACTGGAATGTATTGAAGTCTAGGCTTCTTTTGAAGCATGCTAGCTTTCTGTATCTAAGGATATATATTTTTCCTTGGGGGAGCATTCCACCATATTAGCCACTATTTGCCGCCAGAAGTGGTACACTTCAGGCACTGGTTTAGCACCTCTTCCATTGTGTGTAGGAAGTCGGCCTCTCTGTGTTGCAAAAACAAAGGGTTTATAATTTTTATCAAGTGCTTGTTGGGCTGTAGTACATAGGTGGCATCTTACACATGAGCTTTTGTAGGGACCATGTTTAAATATACTTCCAGATGCACGGTTCAGTGTGTGGTCTGGCATACATGCAGATGTACCCATATCCTGCAGAGTAGGGATGGGCAAGAAAATCAGTTTCAAGCCAAATCTATCAAATTTGCACTTTCTGAAACAATATGAGAACTGAAACACAGCCATCCTCCACAGCTATCCTAAACATTGGTTGGCGCACTGCACTTAATCGAATGTTGCAATGCAGGTCGCCAACCAATGTTTATAAAAATGCTTATGTAAGGGGAAAGTATGCATAAAAAATGAATATATATATATATATATATATATATATATATATATATATATATATATATATATATATATATGAGTGAAAGCAACAAACAAAAATGCATCATGTGATGAGGAAGTGCTTACAAAAATGTGTACACTAGTCAAAACTGCCTACAAAAATCTGTTAGAGAAATTTGCAATAAAATGCTGGAGGATTTTCGTGAGGATTTTTTAAAAATTCACAAATTGCTGCAGAAATGTGGAGAACTGAATTTAAGACTGGAAAAATGAGAAATGGAGAGAAGCAAAATGGACAGATCTTTCCATCCCTCCTGCAGAGAAGAGTACCACTTTTGGTAGAGAAAATAAACACATGCATTGATTTCCTCTGTTGAGATAAATTAGGAAGCCCTTATAAATGTGGGAACTCTGAACACACATCCAAGTGTTTATCCTCAGCAACAATCACTGGTTTCAGGGCAAGAAAATCAATTACTAGGAGAGGGATAGTATGTCCACATCCTTTTCAAGTACTGAAGACACTGTAAACAGAAGTTTTGTAAGGACAGACATGACATCTACTTCTGACCACTTTTCATGCAGTGACAATATTCCTCTTTCAAATACATATTTTTGATTGTTAGTACATCCTCAGAAATAAATTGTATAAAATAAATTGTTCCATTTGGCATCCCCTTTACAGAAAGGCTTTTAAAAATGCCTACCTGGGATTCCAGTTTGGATATCTGCTGCTTAGCAGGTCTGTCCCTTGTTCTGAAGAGGGGTGTGGGCTGGAGTTTTGACTTGCCAATCATGCAGATGTTCAGCAGGATTCAGATTTTGCTCCACCACCATTTGCATAAAATCTTCATTGCTCTTTATTAACTGTTCATGGTGTCCTTCCTCTTAAGGGCTAAGCAAAACAGGGAGGTTATTTCTTAGTTGAGGGGGGGACCTGAAGAAGTGGTTATTTTCAAAATAGCTTTCCTCCAAAAATATGCATATAAGCAGCCGCAGTCACTATAAATTTATTTCAGGGGTTGGGGGAAAACCATGGCAATAAATGTGTAACGCTTAGCAGACAATCAAGAGTTGCTTATGGTAAACCATTTAAAATAGCAAGACACAATGATAATGAAATGCAGCTACTTCATACAGGTCACAATTTAATTCATGGCTCTCAATTTATTTCTACATGATCTTTCAAAGGCATTTTCATCAAAATTACCGAATAACTTGAAAAATGAATCTCAAGGAGTATATATACACAGTGAACTACTACTACTACTAGTAGTAGTAGTAGCAGCAGCAGCAGCAGCAGCAGTAGTAGTAGCAGTACAGTAGGGCCCCGCTTACCAGCGTTCCGTTTTGTGGCGTTCTGCTGATGCAGCAGCTTTCAATTCAGGGAAATTCCCCGTTTTAAAGCCGATTTTGCGATTTTACGGCATTTTGCGACATTTTCGCACGACACGGCCCATTATAGTCAATGGGGTCCGCTTTACAGTGATTTCCGCTTTACGGCGGGGCCTGGTCCCTAACCCGCCATATAAGCGGGGCCCTACTGTAGTAAAGATGAAATCAAAGCTTCTATCTCTACTAGATTTAGATTCCTCTTTTTGACTGGCATCGCCAGTCTATGAGTCCATACAAAGTCTATGAGCATATACAAATGACTATACTACTGTGGGTTGAGCTTTCTCACACTGGGGTGGCTGGGTCAGGAATGAAAAGGAGGACTTTACCACACATCAGGTGTATATGTGTGGCAAATGCACAACTGAATGTGTTGCGTTCAATGGATGGTAACAAACTTCTTAAGGATAAAGAGTCTATTGCACTGCGTTGGAAAGAGCATTACCACAACCTCCTTAATTGTAACTCTATTGTGGCTAGTGAGGTCTTCTTGCAAATTCCACAACAAACAACTAGAAATGAGTTTGCAGTATCCCCTAATTTGGATGAAGTCAGTAAAACCATTAATCAAATGAAGAAGAACAAAGCTAGTGGACCTGATGGGATTCCTGCTGAAGTCTTTAAAGAAGGTGGGCTTGAACGTACACAACAACTTCATAAGCTCATCAAAAAAATCTGGATGAAGGAGGAGATCCCGGAACACTTTAGGGATGCCATAATTATCACCCTTTTAAAGAAGTGTGATAGAACAGATTGTGGGAACTATCGTGGTATTTCCTTTCTTGCTACCACAAAAATCCTGCAATGATCCTCTCAAATCACCTCCTGCTGATCTCAAAGGATGTCCTCCCCGAATCTCAAAATGGTTTCCGCCCTTCCAGGGGGATAGTGTACATGATCTTCGCTGCACGACAGCTTCAAGAAAAATGCCGGGAGCAGAATTGACCTTTATATATGGCATTTATTGATCTAAAGCCTTTGATACTGTGAATCGAACCGATCTCCGGACCATCCTTCTGAAAAATGGATGCCCTGATAAATTTGTGAATATTGTGTAACTCCTTCATGACAACATGACAGCAATGATTTTGGATAACAATGGCTTTCAGAGTGATCCACTCAGAGTTGGATCAGGCGTAAAACAGGGATGTGTCATTGCTCCGACCTTATTTGCTATCTTCATTGCTATGATTCTACAACTTATTGAGGGGAAACTTCCTACTGGTGTGGAAATCATATATCGAACAGATGGAAAGCTTTTTAATCTCAGTAGGCTGAAAGCAAAAAGTAAGGTAATGATAACATCTGTCATAGAACTTCAATATGCCGATGATAATGTAGTCTCCTCACATTCAGAGAAAGATGTTCAAACTATCCTAAATGTCTTTGCAGAAGCATATGGAAAGCTTGGACTCTCACTTAATATTAAAAAAAACAAAGTGCTTCATCAGCAGGTGTGAACTAGTCCCTCTGTAGCACCATCAATCCAGCTTAATGGCATGATGCTGGAGAACGTTGATCATTTCCTCTATCTTGGAAGCCATCTCTCTGTAAAGCTGACATCGATGCTGAAATTCAACATCGTCTGAGCTCTGCGAGTGCCGCATTCTCCCGAATGAAGAGTAGAGTGTTTGTGAATTGGGTTATTTGCAGGGAGACCAAAATGCTTATTTACAAAGCCATTGTACGAACAACTTTACTGTATGCCTGTGAAACATGGACCATTTATAAACACCACTCCCAACTTCTTGAAAGATTCCACCAACACTGCCTCCAAGTAATTCTGCAAATTACTTGGGAAGACAGACGGACTAATGTTAGTGTTTTGGAAGAAGCAAAGACTACCAGTGTTGAAACAATGATCCTTCAACATCAACTTAGCTTCAGCCATGTTGTTCGAATGCCTGACCACCGTCTTCCAAAGCAGCTCCTTTACTCCCAACTTAAGGATGGAAAACGGAATATAGGTGGACAGCAAAAGAGGTTTAAAGATGTTCTTAAAGTGAATCTAAAAAAATGTAACATGAGCATCGAGAACTGGGAAGTCTTGGCCCATGAATGCCCCAAATGGAAGTCGGCTATTATCAAAAGTGCTATGGAATTTGAAAAAGCATGAATACAGGGCGAATGGGACAAACGAGCTAAACGAAAGGCACATAAAACAAATCCTCATTGTGACCATCTTCCATCTGGAAATCTATGTCCTGACTGTGGGAAGCTGTGTGGATCCAGAATTGGCCTCCACAGTCACTTACGGACCCACTGTTAAAGACCTTATCTTGGAAAACAATCTTACTTGGCCACAAGTGATCGCCAGTGAATGAATGCGTGGTAAAGCAATAATCTGCTGAGCACCTTGGACAGCTCCCTGAAAGTTTGGACTAAAACCGAGGGTGGATTCACTGCCCACCAACCTTGGAGCCACCAGCCTCCACTGCTTAGCCTACAACAGCAGGGAAGTGTTCCATTTTAATATTTGTGTAGTATGTTGTAGCCTTTCAAATGAAACTGAATTTTGCAATTCTCCCCAGATTAAAAGTGTGGTCAGCTGCTTACAAGACAGGAAATTATGGATGCACAATATCTAATATGAGTTTAAGCAGCTCCTACAATCATGCCTTTAACAACAAGTTGAGCATTTGCAAGTAAACCCCACTGAATTCAACAGGACTTCTGATAAGACATAGTTAGGATTGAACTGTAAGGAGTTAAACCAAAGTTTTAAGTCTTAAATGAAAATGTTATGTTAATGTCTCTAGGTTCTCTGTAATTTTGAAAAGTTTCTTGAGCAACTAAATAGTATAGGGTGAAAAAGAACTTGCACTGCTAGGCACTTCTGGATCTGTCAACCTTCTGTTGATCAGAAGCCTTATATGAGTATTAGATCTCAAGCAGTAAATCTTTGTAGATCAGGAAAAGCAAAGGCTTTGCCACACTATATTCAACTTTGTAATCTCCATGTGCCAATGAAAAATAAAATGATCTCCTCTCTGTTAGACTGTAAACCACAACAACAGCTCAGAGGAACAGATTGGTTATAGAAAAACGTCCACACCTAATTAATGAAGCAGCCCAATTCTGTGAAGCTACCTGATAAATCCAGAAATAAAACTGGGAAACCTTCTTAGGTTTTTTGCCATCAGAAAAATTCCCAAAGCTTATTTTCAAACAATGACCACACTCTAGGAAATATTGTAATTTCAGCGGCATTTTAGTACATTTATTGTTTGTTAGGTTGAGATTTTTTGTTGACTAGACAGTTTTAGTGCATATAATTTCTCAGGTCTGTCTTTCTGTTTGGAATGAGAAGATTACGGCACAAAGTAAAAGGGATTTACACTGTTATCTACTTGCGCCTTCTTCAGCGCCACATTTGCATGAAGAACATATCTAAATAGATGAGATTACCTTATTCTTAAAACAGTTTTTGTCTGAAGTCTCATTTCTTCATAAGCCATCCTCATTAAGTTGTTGAAATAGTAAAGTTATTGTCACATATGTGATAAAGATCATAGGAGGCCTGCATCAGCAGAATTATTAGATCAGCAGTGATGTCATCAGACAATGAACTTGTACTAAGATGGCTTTTCAGCATGGGTGAGGTGTGATAATATAATTAGTCCAGTGTCTTATCTCTTAACGTATATATGCGTATACACATACTAATCATCTTATGTGTTGCACAGACAGAGAGCATGTACAAGAAAAGATCATACTAAGTAGGCATATTACAGTAAATATTGACTATTTCAGGAAAATATATTACATTTGGGGCATTCATCTCAGTGTGATGTAGTGGTTAGAGTGATGGACTAGGACCTGGGAGACCAGGGTTCAAATCCCTGCTCAGTCATGAAACCCACTGGGTGACCTAGGGCCAGTCATAGTTTCTCAGCCTAAGGTACCTCACAAGGTTCTTGTGAAGATAAAATGGGGAGGAAGAGAACCACGCACACCACCTTGAGCTCCTTGGAGGAAAGGTGGGGTACAAATGTAAATAAATAAATAAAATATTGGAAATACACAGTACTGCACTAGATGGATCAGTGATCTGACTTGGTAAGGCAGCTTCCTGGGTTCCTATATGCAGGGATAAAATTTTATCTGGAATGCGGGCAGGAGTCAGAGTACAACCAGTAAAAACACACCAGCAGGAATGCCATATTGATGTTGCTGGTTTGCACCATGTTGTCCTCCCTGCTGCTCTGCCCTTCTCTTCCTCCCCTTGGTAAGCAACAAGAACTGACCTGCTGGGAGATCAGGTAAGCACCTCTTCCCCACTATGTCATCCACAATTGCTCACAGTAGTAAGATACTCAGTACCGAGGGATTAAATCAGAAGTGGCTAAGGGACCTTTTTCAGCCTTGGGGTTGCACTCTTTCATGGTCCACCTTCTATGGGTCACAGCCCAGTGGTGGCCAGGGTCTCTTCCATTTGTGCAGTGGGCTGCATCTCAGCCATGCAAAAATCAGAGGTTTGTATACCCCTGCTGACCTCTCCATTCAGGCAAGCAAGAGGCGTTATCACAGTTCAAGGGCACAGTTCAGCCAGGCAAAAGCATTTGAGGAGGGCGCAGACTACAGCTGGTGAAGGGTGGGGCCTGAGGAGAGTCCTAAGGGTCAGGGGGAGAGAGGCCTGGAGGGCTGCATTCAGCTCTGGGGCCTAAGGTTGCCCACCCAAGGATTGAATGAGTGTGTGGTGCTGGTGCTTTATTTCTTTTATTAAGAGTTCAGTTGAGGTTTACTTTTAATTCTCTTGCTTTTCTTTTTTCTTTTGGTATGGGTTCTAGAATTATCACTAGAGTACAGAAGATCAGCCTTCTGCAAATAAATAGCAAACAAACATTTACAGTACCATTTGAGATTAGTTTCTGTCCCTTGGTTTGAAGGTTGGTACTAACCTCCTAAGAACAAAGGAAGCTACTGAAACAAAGAAAAAGCAAACTGATTTGGAGTAGTGAATTTAAAACTGTGGAAATGAGAAGTGGAGAGAAACCAAAATTAACTGATTCAACCATTCCTAGTCAAGCCATCAGTGTCTGCATCTTGCAAATTTGAAGATGGCGTGTGGGAGGAGCTGGCAGACATTCAAACAGGATGCTTGTGAGTTTCATGTGGGCTGTCCTTTAACTGGATTATGTCTGCTAGTGCTGCTATTTACTGCCTCACTTAAGATGCAGCATCAAAGTCGATCCCATACATTCTGTCAAGCAGGGCCAGCCCTACCATTCGGTAAGCTAAGGCAGTTGTCTCAGGTGGCAGAGGTTGCAGGGCAGGGAGTGGTGGTAAGGTATTGGAGGACAGAGCTGTGTATACCCTGTGCTTGTTCTAAGACAGCCTGCTGCCCTCTCAAGTGCAGTGGAGGATGCTGTCCTGTTGCCAGCAATTAAAATAAGATTCAACTGCCAGGCCAGTCAGCTTCTGCACATGGAATGAGAGATGGTGTCTTGTTCTTTGCCTGAGAGCAAAATGTCTTTGCAGGCACTCAGCTTTAAAGATCTGAGTCTGTATCTCTTGTAGCAGATTTCTTACATAATTGCAGATAAGCATCTTTCTGTGCCAAGGCCTGCCCTCTGCTGTAGATGCAGTGTCTGCCTGTGACCTACACAATGTGGCTTCAGTATACAGTGACATTTATTTCAATTGCTGAGGAATGTCCAACACATAAGAACGTGAGAAGAGCCTGCAGGATCAGGCCAGTGGCCCATCTAGTCCAGCATCCTGTTTTCACAGTGGCCAACCAGATGCCCATGGAAAGCCCACAAGCAGGATCCAAGTGCAAGAGCACTCTCCCCTCCTATGGCTTCCAGCAACTGATTTTCAGAAGCACACTGCATCTGTCTATGGTGGCAGAGCACAGCCATAATGGCTAGTAGCAACTGATAGCCTTATCCTCCACGACACTCAGATAGTTCTAAACTGAATGTTTTTCTGAATGGGAATGCTATTTCCCTGGTGCTACAATGGCAAATGGCCTGCTTGAGGAGTTACTATGATATGGATGTATTCAGATCTGCATCATGGAGGATGGTCCTTAACACACTTCACCCTCCCTTTTTGGGGACATACTTAATTTTTGTATATTCCTTCCTTTGGTTCACATAATCAAGGTGATTAAAGAGTGAGATTATTTCTACTTTTTCTACCATCATCCCACATTCCAATTCCATCCACAAGATGCTATTGCTTATATAGCCAAATCAGCAACAACCACGCATAAGGGCATGTCATCAGACTCAGGATAATCCTGGCAGAAGTACAAAAAAAACTTCAGAAAAATGCTGGCAGAACAGCCCAATGAAGACCAAGCATGCCCTGTGCCCATAAAATGCTGACCGAGAAGGGGGAAATAGAAAACTGGATGGGAGGGGGACTGGAGCAGCTGGAAGAAAAAGATGGAGAGAGAGACATATATATATATATATATATATATAAAGGCACCCACCCACCCACCCATTCACTTTCTCACTTGCCAGCTGTTGCCTGCCCATGCACTCACTCTCTTGGCAGCCAGGACCCACCTGTTCTTTCACTTTGAGCAGCCCCCTACCCTGCTTGAAAAGGGAGAACTTTGAAGGTTCCCCCCACCAAGACACACTCACATTTTGTTGCAGGGACCCTCTTGGGGAAGGGCCATAGCACAGTAGTGGAGGATCTGCTTTGAATGCAGAAGGGCCCAGGTTCAATCTCTAACATCTCCAGGAATAACTGGGAAATAAACCCTGTCTAAAACCCTGGAGAGCTACTGCCAGACAGGGTAGACAACACTACGCTAGGTGGACCATTGGTATGACTCAGCATAAGATAGTTTTCCATATCCCCTCTGTTTCCAATACTCGGGGTGTGAGCTTCTTAGGCAGCCATAATGGCACTATCCATGCACAAAAGGGAGGTATCAGCATGCTAGGTAAAACTGTAAGACTTGCACAAGTACAAAAAAAAAACTTTAGAAAAAATACAAACCGGGTAACCCCAACCCCTGCCAAAAACAATACACATCTTGCACTACAGACAGAAGTGTTTAAAACAACCACACACTAAATGTGATTTTTAGCTTTTGCAAGGAGTTGCTGATTTCTACCAGGTGTTTGCAACACGTTTGAAAGTTGCTCTTTATCATGATCTGAAATGACAGATGTGTTAATGGTATATACTTATAATATAAAATGGTGATTTTAATTCATGATAGCAACTAATCCAGAAAGTGCAATATACTCCAGTAAAGAAGACTCTTTCCTTGAACCCTAGGGAATTTGAATGAGGAACGTGCAGAATGTGCCTTGAAAGGTACTGAAGAACCAGCAGTTTTCCACACTTCTTGGGGGGACATTTATTACGTATGCCAATGGCACCGACATTGCAACTCTCACTACCTGCACCAATTCATTCAATTTGGAATTCTTAATATTGTAAAATGCTGAACATTTCCCCCCTTATCATCTGTAGTATACTGATGTTTATTAGATGGGATAGTGATATATGACTTCCCCAGAATTCTGTTCCCGCATTGTTACTCAATTATGCTTTTCTATTCTTATTCTTTTTTAAAAAACTTTTTTTTAAAAGTAAGATCTGAAAGATGACTGTAATTCTAATTGTGACGAGGGAAAAAGGGGGGGGCATCTGCAGATTATTGATCTGAGAAATGAGAAGAAAAGGTCAACCCTTCTATGTGGTGGACAATAATTCAAGAGCCAATTTTAGTGGTAGCTTCCTCCTTTATCTTATGGGGCTGGTCAGCTCCGTAAAAACAAAAGCCTTTTAGTCACTGGCACCAACTCTCAAGAGTTGCCTGAGGAATTTAATGTGTAGCAGACAAAAGCAGTAGACCAGTGCCAAACGACGACTGTTTAAAGAGTTCCCAGAAACGCAAACAGGAACGTGTGCTCTCTAAGACCAGCCGGCGTTTCGTTAAGGTTTCGAAGAAATCGCTTCCCACAAGCACCAAGAACGAGGGAGAGAACATCTTCGCTTGAAAGGCGCTGAACTTTTAGTAGGCTCTGCCTAATAGAGTATCTCTCGTTTTCTCCTCACAAGCGGCAAGGCGGTTGAAACCCGCGGCTCTCAAAACAGCCAGTGGGTCCCAGTTCTGACCCACACCACGCCCAAACACACCCTCCGCCTCTGCCGCCTCCTTGCCAGCCCCCTCCCCTTCTACACAGACGGTGCCACATCACTGCAACCCCGGCAGTCCTGCTTCTGTTACCCCAGTAGGGGGCGGCTGCCCGCCTACAGCCGAGCGGACTCTTTCAGAGACGGACGCCTCTTTCAGCCCATCCGCAGGCGAGAGAAGGTTAAAGCCACCAATGGAAAGCACCGGGGGACGGAGGAGAGAGCAGCCGCCGACTTGATTACCCCAGCGGTGGAGCCAGGAGAGGCACATCTGGGCAGCTGCCAGAGGCGGGTGGAAGTGGGGAGGAGTGTAATGGGACTGGAGCATCCTTCCCAGGCAACAGCTTGAGCTTTTCCTAGTTATTGAGAAAAGAACGAGATCACCCGCACGTCCACATCCTTGACTAAGGGAGAAGTGTGAACGGAGGAGCAAAACAAGTTGCAAAGAAACAGACCAAGTTCGGTAAGCTTTTGCAAATGTGTTTGCAAACTGGGGTTTCTCCGCTTTCATTGACTTCTGTTGAGAGAAGGGAACGAGAAGCGGAGCTGTTTTTCTATTTGTTTACATGACTCGGGTTTTTTTTACTGCCCGATCCTGAGCATGCATACACCGAAGTCTCCTTTAATGAGTTTAGTAGGACTTGGGCTGTACACACTTACCTGAGAATAAGACCAACTGAACTCAATGAGACTTACTTATGAGTAGGCATGTGTAGGACTGCAGCCTTAAAAACATTATTGAGCATCTCTTGCTGCGAACTTTCGCCTTGGAGCGCAATCCAGTAGGAAGTTCTGCGCAAGTCCCATTGAAAGGAATGGCGCTGGTTCCCGTTCATCTCATTGGAACTTTGCAGGAGAACTTCTCGATGGATGGCGCCTTATTCGTACATCCTGGAAAGTAGGTCCGCCCCCCCCCTTTCCAGATTGTGGAGCGGGAGAGGAGGGAAGAGAGCTGTACAGAGCAACTTTTGATATTGGAGCCCTTGCTCTTATTTTCTTTGCCTTCTGTTCTTTATATATTGGGGGCTTGATAGGAAACACTCAATGTACTAAAATAACTTGGGTAATTTATGAAAGATTAATAATGAATGTGCTTTGCATACAAGACCAATTTGTTTTAAATATAACAAGGGTGGATCTAACCTCTTTTGAAAACGTTTTGTAATTCTGGTAGCGCTACAGATATTTTCAGCTGGAGTCACCCATTACTATGTGCTTGGCATAACATACCAGTTATTTTATGCTGTCTGTTCTTAGATACAGATCTATTGTTGTTGTTGTTATGTGCCTCCAAGTCGACTACGACTTATGGCGACCCTATGAATCAGTGACCTCCAAGAGCATCTGTCATGAACCACCCTGTTCAGATCTTGTAAGTTCAGATCTGTGGCTTCCTTTATGGAATCAATCCATCGCTTGTTTGGCCTTCCTCTTTTTCTACTTCCTTCTGTTTTTCCAAGCATTATTATCTTTTCTAATGAATCATGTCTTCTCATTATGTGTCCAAAGTATGATAACCTCAGTTTCGTCATTTTAGCTTCTAGTGATAGTTCTGGTTTAATTTGTTCTAACACCCAATTATTTGTCTTTTTTGCAGTCCATGGTATACGCAAAGCTCTTCTCCAACACCACATTTCAAATGTTGATTTTTCTCTTATCCGCTTTTTTCACTGTCCAACTTTCACATCCATACATAGAGATCGGAAATACCATGGTCTGAATGATCCTGACTTTAGTGTTCAGTGATACATCTTTACATTTGAGGACCTTTTCTAGTTCTCTCACAACTGCCCTCCCCAGTCCTAGCCTTCTTCTGATTTCTTGACTGTTGTCTCCATTTTGGTTAATGATTGTGCCAAGGTATTGATAATCCTTGACAAGTTCAGTGTCCTCATTGTCAACTGTAAAGTTGCATAAATCTTCTGTTGTCATTACTTTAGTCTTTTTGACGTTCAGCTGTAGTCCTGCTTTTGTGCTTTCCTCTTTAACTTTCATCAGCATTCGTTTCAAATCATTACTGGTTTCTGCTAGTAGTATGGTATCGTCTGCATATCTTAAATTATTGATATTTCTCCCTCCAATTTTCACACCTCCTTCATCTTGGTCCAATCCTGCCTTCCGTATGATATGTTCTGCGTACAGATTAAATAAATAGGGTGATAAAATACACCCCTGTCTCACACCCTTTCCGATGGGGAACCAATCGGTTTTTCCATACAGTATTCTGTCCTTACAATAGCCTCTTGTCCAGAGTATAGGTTGCACATCAGGACAATCAGATGCTGTGGCACCCCCATTTCTTTTAAAGCATTCCATAGTTTTTCATGATCTACACAGTCAAAGGCTTTGCTGTAATCTATAAAGCACAGGGTGATTTTCTTCTGAAATTCCTTGCTCTGTTCTATTATCCAACATATGTTTGTGATATGATCTCTGGTACATCTTCCCTTTCTAAATCCAGCTTGTACGTCTGGCATTTCTCGCTCCATATATGGAAAGAGCCTTTGTTGTAGAATCTTGAGCATTACTTTACTTGCATGGGATATTAAGGCAATAGTTCGATAATTACTGCATTCCCTGGGATCCCCTTTCTTTGGAATTGGGATGTATATGGAACACTTCCAGTCTGTGGGCCATTGTTTAGTTTTCCATATTTCTTGACAGATTTAAGTCAAAATTTGAACTGATTCAGTCTCAGTAGCTTGTAGCAACTCTATTGGTATGCCATCTATTTCTGGTGATTTGTTTCTTCCAAGTATTTTAAGAGCAGCTTTCACCTCGCATTCTAAAATTTCTGGTTCTTCATCATATGGTTCCTCCGTGAATGAATCTGTCATCCTGGCATCTCTTTTATAGAGTTCTTCAGTGTATTGCTTTCATCTTCCTTTTATTTCATCTCGGTCAGTCAGTGTATAGTGTGATCTATAGTTAGCCTGTTTCTTTTTCTGCAAGCGTGGATGGTTATAACACACAGGAATGCTCCCAGGAGTAGTTAACATTGGAAACAGCTTTTTTTTTTAGTTTGCAAATGTGACATATTTGTCTCTCTCCCTCTGATAGGATATTTCAGTGTGACTTTGTTAATGTTGTTAACCTATGAAGCATGTTTTCGTGTGCAAGGTGATTCTACAAACCAGTTTTTACCCTTATGGATTTCTTTTTTCAAAAGAGAATTGGGAGGGAAGCGAAGAGTAGTTGCTACAACCTAGTGCCCTGAGACAGAACCCTCCATGCTGCAACAGTACTGCACATTATTATTCAGATATTCCAGATGGTAGAAAGAATGGTGAACAATGTCTGTTACATCAGTGGTGGCTGTCTAATTCAAGGGATAGTTTAATGCAAGTGCCAAGTCATTTAGGTCACCTGGATCATGTGGTTATTAGCTACAACAGTACTATCATCTCCTACGGAATGGTGTTTCACATTTTACTGTTATGAAACATAGTATTTTGGAGCTGGAAGGGATCTTTCAGTTTATTTTGCCCAGGTGTGAGCATCTTCTGCAGTATGGTGACTTCGGGGGCAGTTAGCTATTTACTATACCCATTAGTCGTACATTGGGTTGACTTGCATATACAAGCGCAAAATCTAAAAGATTCTAAAAGCCTCTGTGTGTGGGAGTCATTTTGTTATTGCCATAGTTAAACCATTGAGAGACAGTGTGGTACAGTGATTAGAATGTTGAACTAGGACCTGGGATACCAGAGTTTGAATCCTCACTCAGCCATGAAGCTCATTGGGTGACCTTAGGCCAGTCACTGCCTCTCAGCCTAGCCTACCTCACAGAGTTGTTGTTGGGATTAAATGAGAAGGAGGAGGAGAACCATGTACCCCACCTTGAGCTCCTTGGAGAAAATGTTGAATATCAATGCAATACAATGTAATGTAAATAATAAACAGTTGGGAGTCAGAAACCATTGCCAATCTGCTGCAAATTGTGCATTGATCTACCACGGTAGATACAGATCTATCTTCTACCCACCCCATGCCTAGTCCAACCAATCCCCTGCTTAATTCAGGCTCTACAATGCAGAGTGTGTGATGGTATGCCTATAGAAGGCAAGTCCAGCACGTTCTGAGGCAGTCTGTTTCACTGTCAAACAGCTTTTGACACTACGAAGTTTCTCCTAACCTTTAGCAGAAATCCACTTCCCTGCAATTTCCTCCCAGTGATCCCAGTCCTCATGCAGGGTTGTCCAACCACAGAGATGTAGGTGTGTATTCATTTTTTAGTGGCTATCACATTACCTAGGCCTGGATGAAGAACCAAAGGGCCACATTCCCTTCTGGCCCTGGGTAACCTTCCAGGGCCCACATGCCAATGGTGAGGCCAGAGGCAAAAATGGGTGCAGCAACAAATGCAAATATTACCTACTAGAAGCTAGAAGGCTTGTTTCTACACACGCTCACACACCCCTTTCCATCCTCCATCCAGGCAAGCCAGAGGCATTATCAGTGTTCAGCCAGTCAAAAACTCTCAAGCAGGGAGCAAAATGTGGGCTGGGAAAAGGGGTGTGGTATGGAGAGAATCCCAAGGGCCGGATAGAGAGGCTTGGAGGGCCAAATTTGCCCTGTGGGCCTGAGATTCCCCACGCCTGACCTAGATAATGCAAGGATCAGCTCATACAACAACCCTGAAAGATGGGCCAGTATTGTCATATAATAATTGGGGGAGGGGATTAGGCTAAGAAATACTAGCTAACTTAAGACCACCTCATGAATTCTTGGCTGATCTTAGTTCCAGCTTTTAATCACTACCTTTTCATCACTACCCCAGTTCCTATTTTAAATGAATGGTGATTGTGCAGCATCAGTGAACAGAGACAGAGATTGCAACAGTATTTGATTTGTCTCTGAACTCAAATACTACCGTTTTCCTAAACATGTATTTCCTACTAGCCTTTATCAGTAGTGATAAAAGAAAAAATACCACCTGTTTTTAGGGAAATACATTTATCAGAAGACAGTCAATTTATACTTTCCCATACAATTTTGAGTCCTTCTCAAAGAGAAATATTCTGTGAAAACACCTCCATTATTTCTATTCTGCTGTGATTTAAAGCAGCAGATTCTGTTTTTAAAGATACCTGTACTGTGATGTTCTGTCAATATTTACAAACCTGCTTCGATGGACAGAAAATGAGAAGGAAAGGCTGAGAAACTTACTGGAGTTATCAGTTCCATAAAAAGCACTTTGGTTGTCTGCCATTTTGAGTCTGACATCTTCTAAGGTTTACACAGCAAATTGCAAGCCCTTTTAATGGCCAAAGAAATTGCCATGAATAAAGAGGCACACATCCACTCTCTAACATGCATCTGCTTGATTTCTTCCAAGAGACTAGTGGCCATAACCTTTCCTTCAAATTGATTGTACACACTGATGGCACATTTAATTGAGGACACATTAACAGTATTTTGCTACTAAAATTGTATAGAATGAATAATATGCTGCTAGCCCTGGCAAATCTACATATGTGAGAGTGTCAGGTTCCCTCCTGCTGCCACCACCTGTCAGGTGCCACCTTGTGTGCCCCAGCTCTGGTCACACCAGTCAGGATCCTGTTTTTTATTTGTTCTCTCACCAGCTCTAGCACAGTTCTCGCAAGATCCCACTGCTAGGCAGCACCACCAGTCACTCCCTATTTCACAGTATTGCCTTGAGACTTTGCCTTAGTCTCCTTCTGGCTTATTGTTACTTTGTGTCTGGGTGCACTTGCAGGCCACAATCCCCCTGTATCTTTGTGTCTATAAAGCATACAGCCCTGGGTTGCTCTGGATACTTGATGATGTTATACTATCTCTTCACCGCTGCCACCATTTGATACTGTTTCTCCACCATGGTAAATACCCTGCCCACCCTTCTGGTCTGTGAAAGCCCCAGCCAAGGATCAGGCTTTTGGTAAACCAAGAAAATATTTATTTATAAACACCAGGAAATAACAAGATTACTTAAGGTATATTTAACAAGCATATGGTTTCATATATTGTGTTACTCTTTATGTTTCTAGTCATATATAATCTGCCTCAATACCAGCCTAATGCAATCCAACCCACTACTCCCTCAACTCCTCACAACCCAAAACAACCAACAACTCTCAACTGTCATCCTCTCATTTATACCTTCAGCCACTCAAATGCTCAGCCAATCATCATACAGCATTCTCCAGCATTCTAGCCCATGTACTCTCCCCTTTCACTCAGTCCACTTACCATATATACTTTAATAAACCTGCACTTACCATATTTACAGTAATATCTATATACAGGGGCATCACAGAGCTCTTCAGGGAACATTGTGTTGTAAGTGATTATACAGCCACGAGAGTGGCTGTATACTATAGCCAGTGTGGATTTTTCACATTCCGCAAAGTTAAATGGAAAATACCCCCCATGCCATTCTGAGGCTTCCCATAGGCTCATTTCAAAACAAAACCTTACAAAAATTATAGTCCTGAACTCAGAAACACTTGCTTAACAACCCTCTAAATTTTCATGGTGATCCACAAAACAGTCAGAGAGACTAGAGAGTTCAAATTGTAAAAAGAGGGGGGGGACCCAGAACCCTTTTGGACTTTTTTCTGTCACTCATAATCTGTTGAAATCCATATAAAATCAGCCATGTTCACAGAGTACCTGTAATCCTATTATTGACCTTGCCCCCATACTCTGACCTTCGTCTTCTGCAGTTTAAAAGTTAAAAAAAATGCCCGGCTGAATTTTAATTAATTAAAGAAATTTCGCATTGAACTGAATGATAGTGTCAGGCATGCTCAGTAAGAACCAGCTGTCAGTGTTCTAAAAGCCAGACACACAGCTGCTTGGCTTGTCTAAACAGGGGGCCACACCCACACCAGACTTTGATTTCACGTGAGACAGTCATGGCTTCCCTCAAAGAATCCTGGGAAGTGTAGTTTGTGAAGGGGGCTGAGAGGAGACTCCTATTCCCCTGAGAGAGCTCCAGTGGCCAGAGTGGTTTTACAGTCAGCCAATCTGACTGAAGGTCTGTGAGCGGAATAGGGCGTCTCCTAGGAACGCTAAGCACCCTTCACTAACTACACTGTCCAAAGTGAAATAAAGGCCTGGTGTGGATATGGCCAGGGACAGCTTTGGTTTAAATTTGGGTGGGAAGCTACATGTCCCCTCCCTTTCTCATTCCCTCTCCTTTCCCCTCCCCCTGCTCTTCCCCCATGGTTAGTTTTACCTATCCTAACTATGATTACAGAGGAGTAAATCCCATGGAACTCAATAAGCATGCAAATGATCAGAGCTGGCTTTCCCCTCCTTCCCGTCTCCTCTCCCTTCCTCCTCCCCTCGCCTCTTCCTTCTTCCTCCTCCCCTGCCCACTCCAGCCCTCCCTCCCTCCCCCCGGTCAGTTTTACCTATACTAAGTATGATTGCACGGGAGTAGATCCCACTGAACTCAATAAATGTGCAAATGGTCAAACCTGCACTTCTCCTCCCCTCACCCTCCTGCCTGCTCCCATCCCCCTCCTTCCCTCTCTCCTCCTTGCCATCCTCTGTGGTCAGTCACCTATCCTAAGCATGATTGCAGAGGAGTAAATCCCACTGAACTCAATAAGCATGCAAATGATCAATCTATTCTCATCAAACTTGCACAGGATCCCATTTTTTTACCTCCCAGATTAAAAAGCAGAGAAATTCACTAATAGGCAAAAAACCTTGCAGTTTAAGAATGTATCTATAGCCCACAGATATTTCTATCCAACTTTAAAAAGCAGGGAAATTGGGCAGCTATAGTGAATGCACTAGGGGAGCAGGAGACTTGAACTCCTCTCTGAGATATTGGTCTACCCTACAAATTTGTCAAAATGCAAACACCATTTGGGTTGGTCTTTCACAGTCCAATACACTTCCTGTGTAGCTTGGAAGAATTTGGTAACATATTTAAAATCCAAATACCATAGAATAAGTACAAAAATAAAACATAAAAATTACTAAAGGCACTCATCATAACTGCTTCCTGAATGCAAGCTGTTTGTTGACTCAGTATACATCAACTGGCTGGCTTTGATGTCTTGGCACAGGGGATGCTTTCCTGTCTAAGTGCTCTGCACCTGTAGTAAATATTGTGATGAAGAATAAATTTAATGCCATTCAGGGAGATCAAACCCAAGAAAAGGAAACGCAGGTTAGGGAAGCTGTAGCTCTGCACTTCCTGCATCAATAAGGGAATTGGACCAGTTGGCCTACAAGGTCCTTCCGTAATTAAGATGAGAGCAATATATTGGCCAATTCATTATGATATATTTTAGATTTATAGCCTACTCCTTTTCCAATGGCTTTCATTGGAAACAAGTAAAAAATTCAGCAACACAGTTTTCTTCTCATTTAACTAAATTTCCCAAGCCTTCTCCAGCCAATACCTAGACACAAAGACCAGCTCAAGCAGAGATTGAACTTTGATAAATGTGTAGTTGAAGGGAATTCCATAAGTGGGGTTTGCTGCTGAGTATATTTTGTTAAGGTCTTTTCCAAAATGAAATTCTCACTCATTCCAACCAGATTATTTCAACATTAGTTTCCATGGTGATTCTACTAACCTGTTTCTTAAATGAGTCAAGACTTTCACATGTGGAAACTTTGGTCAGATCTATGTTCTAAACAATGCTTACTTTTTAGAAAATGCTGGTGTTCAGATCTTTCTTATGGCATGATGGCTATATGTTTCCTCCTGGATCAGAAGCAACATGCCTCTGAATACCAGTTACCATGGAACAACAGTGGCAGGGGGTTATGGCTGTTGTGTGTGGACTTTCTAAAGGCATCTGACTGGCCACAAAAAGAGGCAAAACATTAGAGCCATATGACAATGGAATCAATTACCTAGAGAGGTAGTGGACTCTCCGACACTGGAGGCATTCAAGAGGCAGCTGGACAGCCATCTGTCGGGAATGCTTTGATTTGGATTCCTGCATTGAGCAGGAGGTTGGACTTGATGGACTTATAGGCCCCTTCCAACTCTACTATTCTATGATTCTATAAAAAATAAGTAACTGGGGGTGCCCACCCCACAATCTGCTCTGGGCCAGGACAAATCATATACCCCAGGAAAGGGGAGGGTGTTCTCCACAAGATACCAGTGATTCCTGCCTGGTCTAGAGCATCTGCTGGGCACAGGGCATGGATAAGGGCATCTATGCATAACCAAAATGGACAAAAACACGCAGGAAGAACTAAGTTACTGGGGGTGCCCACCCCACAATCTGCTCTGGGCCAGGACAAATCATATACCCCAGAAAAAAAGAGGGTGTTCTCTATGAGATGTCAGTGCATCCCGCCTGGCCCAGAGCTTCTGCTGGGCGCAGGGCGGGCATGAGGGCATCAACGCACAACCAAAATAGACAAAAACATGCAGAAAAAAATAAGTAAATGGGGGTGCCTACCCCACAATCTGCTCCGGGCCAGTACAAATCATACACCCCAGGAAAAGGGAGGGTGTCTTCTATGAGATGCCACTGCATCCCTCCTGGCCCAGAGCTTCTGCTGGGTGCAGGGCACAGATAAGAACATCTAGGAAAAACAACAGAAAAAACATGCAGGAAAAAAAAGTAACTGGGGGTACCCACCCCAAACTATGCTCGGTGCCAGGGCAAATCATATACCCAGGATAGGGGAGGATGTTCTCTACAAGATGCCCTGCTTCCCGTCTGGCCCAGAGCTTCTGCTGGGTGCAGGGCATGGATAAGGGCATCTACACAAAATCAAAACAGATAAAAGCATGCAGACAAAACTAAGTAACTGGGGGTGCCCACTCTACAATCATAACATTTATTTATGTATTTATTTACAACATTTATATACTGCTTTATTGTAAAAATCTCAAAGCGGTTTATGGAAAGAATTAAAATAATAAAATTATTGGCAAAAACAGTTAAAGGCAGGAAAGAGAGACAGGCTCTGGTGCTGAGTAGATTTATTGTAAGCTCAATGCGTTTCAGAATTATCCTTCTTCAGCAGCTAAAAACATTAAAACAAACTAAAATCAATGTCATAGAGATAACACCGTGGTCTGAAACATAAACAAAATACTTTTAAAGACCACATTCCATATAACTCACTTTACATACATTTTAAAATGTTGTCTTTAAGTTGTATCCTTAAACATTAACATTAAACTATCATCTTATGAAACTGTGCTGTGCAGCTCAAACAAAGAAAATTCTTGTGCTAGCCAGCTGTGACACAAAACTCTCTCACCCTCCCTAAAAGAAGCAAAGATAAAGCCCTAACCTAAACAGTTAAAGACAGGTATTTAAAACATTCAAAATAATAAAACCAACAATTAGTTAAAAACAGATTTAAAAATACAATAGCTTCTACATGGCTGGATAGGCTTGCCTAAACAAAACTGATTTTAGCAGGTGCTGAAAAAAGGTGTCTGCCTAATGTCAGTAGGCAAGGAGTTCCAAAGTGTAGGTGCTGCCACATTACAGGACTAATTTCTTACAAGAGCAGAACAAGTACTATGTGGCACCCATAACATGGAAAGCACATCTTGAACTTGGCCTGGTAGCAAATCAGCAACCAGTGCAGGTTTCACAGCAGAGGTATTATGTGCTGATAGGGAGATATCAGCATTCATGTCAGCAATTTTGCCACAGCATTCTGCATTAACTGCAGCCCCCAGGTAGGGTTACCAGGCCTCCAGCTTTCAGCCAGAGTCTCTAGCATTTGGGCATGCTGTCCAGATCTCTGGGCAAATCACCCCTCTGTCCCTGGATCTCCAGTTTTCTGGCACGTCCAAGAGGCAACCCCTGCTCCTAAGTCAACAGAGAATACAGCCAGACACACGTGGGTAAAACTAAATCCCTCTCAGCCATGCCCCCTAGTGCGTCATCATTCTTTCATCCCATCCTCCCTCCTTCCTTTTCATTTCCCATCATACCTCCAATTGAAAACAAAGACCCACATGACCGCCAGGCGACGTGAGCCCAGTGGCAACATGGCATCTCCCAGGGGCGGCAGTTGGTCCAGCACAGTGCGGCGGCAGCACCACCATCAGCAGCAGCAAGGACAGCCCAGCATTATGGCCGCAGCCACTGAGGAAGCAGAGACCCCCGAGGTGGAGTCCAGGGCCAAGGGCCTGTATGTGGCCGTGGAGTGGTGCCTGCTCTGCAACACCACATGCAGAGCGGTGGGTGACCCTGAGGAGAAGGAACGCTAGGCTGTGTCCCTTGGCTGCTTCTCTTCTGCTGGGGACAAACAGGCATCTGGGCTAAACCTCTGGAAGGGAAAGTGCATTGGCTGGGAAGCCCTGTTTCTATTTCTTTGCCGCCTCTGAGTCTCTCAGATGGGGCTGGGTGTAGTTAAGACTCACTCAGAAATTTTGTGTGTGTGTGTGTGTGTGTGTGTGTAGAGAGAGAGAGAGAGAGACTGACTCTCTGCACATGTTCAGATGTTGTTTTGTTACCTTACTCTTTGGGGATATGCATGTATGTATGTGTGGGGAGGATCTTCTACAAAGTTTATGTAGGGGCATTTTGGGAAATCCAAACCTCCAAGGAGAGAATGTACATATCTCTTTAGAGCAGAGTTTTATGTTGGAGCTTAATCTCATAATAGGTTTTTGTTGGGGGAAGATGGGTATATATTTAGCTGGAATCAGACCCAAATACCTCTTTTGCATATTTTTGCAAGTAAGTTGAAACAGAAATTCTCCTGATGAAGATAAGTAGCTTACCCAAGTGCATGTTGTCTCCTCTGGCCATAATGGGCAGGCTGCTGTCCTGTGTTGCTTCTGGTCACGTTCCAAGGCAAGCTATGTACTCATTCTCTCACAGCCATGTAGCATTATGAAAACCATTTCTGTACGATGCAATCCCTTGCTGCTTGAGAGTGTGTGTGGATGATGAAGTAGCCTTCCTTCCTGGCCTGACAATAGCCATGTGAGAAAGATCCACCCAACTGGCCTGCATATTTGGTTGTTTCATTCATACATCCTTTTGAGCAACATGAGATGACACCTCATGGTGCTGCAGGTGTGTTGTGAATGGAGCCTTCTGAGTGTCAAACTAAGTAGTGACCCACTGTCTTAGATTGACCTGCTGCTTTGAAATCGGAAATTTGTGACACAATTCCCATCCTTTTTCTTTTTACACTGGTTTACTGTTGGAGGAATCCCAGATGCCAGTTGGCACAGATCACATATAAACGTTATGGTGGTTCCTAAGAATTGCTTTTTAAAAGATTAGTTCTGTGGAGAGATGCTACCTAACATCTTAATGCTGGTTTTTAACTTGTTGCTTATAGAGATATAAAAGTATTTTTAGCTCTGCAAATTGGCAAAGCAGCTTTCATTGGGAGCATGTCCACTTCTGCTTCCATATGGGTGAAATTCTCAGAAGAAATTTGAAGCTGATCAATCAATACTCCATGTGTGTGTTTTGGAACATGTGCCCCAATGCATTATTTATGTTCACCCTGCAAGGACTGTGAAGGTAGACTCTGACCTGTATTCTCTTCTGGATGTTTACTCCAGGAGTTGATAGCTTTCCCCAGCAGAAGCCTGAAGGCCACCCTTTTCTCTCTCAGTGCATAAGCTGCTAGGATTGCTCTTATTTGCCTCTGAGTTATCCAAGTGGAGACCATGCTAGAAAAATTAAACTATGTGGCTTTCTGGTCCCATCTCCAGTAGGATGCAAAATGGTAGAAATTCTTCTTTATGCCTCTATGGAGTCTTAGGTGCTGTAACTTTTTAAAGTCATACATGGCTTTTATTTGGCTTGTGCCCCGTTTTCTTGTTTGTAGCACATTTCTGTTGTTAGGTTTTGTGAACAGCTTCCTCTGCCTTGTGTTGTCTGGTCCTAACTTGGGGAAGGGCCAGAACTTGAGTTGCATGCAGAAGTTCCCAGATGCATTCCTAGCATCTCCGGTTAATTTGATCAGGGAGCAGGTGATGAGCAAGATTCCTCAGCCTGACACCTGAAGTGCCAGCACCATTCAGGCTGGGCCAACTGAACCAATAATCTGCTGATAAGGCAGCTTTATAGGTTCCTAAATCTTTCAGAGTTCATGTGCATAGGCTTGCTTTTTAATGTAATTCTTCCTTCTTCCTTCTCAACCCTAAATTTCATAGCCCTTTGAGTCATTTATTTCTTAATAGGATTTAAATGTCCTCATTATTAGTCTGCACCTAAATTACATTTCATGGTGAAATGCAGTATTTGTTTCCGGAAATGTCCTTGCAGTTCTTTGTTTGTGTTATGAAGTTAGAGCTTGGTAAACACTTAATTGTTGGTGATGAATCACTATATGACAGGAAGTTCTGCAGTTAGTAAAAACAGAGGTGTCCCCCTGCCCTTGATTTGTGCAGTGTATTTTTGATATCTCGGCATAGTTTTGGGAACAATGTTGGGAAAATGGAAAGACTATTTCCAGTAGCTGTCAAAATTAATGTAATTTATTGGCTTCACCAACCTAGGGCACCCCAAAACAAACTTTGGCTACAGATTATGGCTTATTGGGAATGAAGCAAACCAAAGTCCCTGGAATGTGAAACCAGAGATTGTGGCTTGTTTCCTCCTAGCGTGAGAAGTATGAGTAGAGCTAAACTGGACTTGATTTGCTTGTCCTTTATGGCTGACCAGGATGTGTGAACCCAGCCAGTAGTGGGAAGATTTTTTTTAATGGAAATTAATTGCAATAACTGTGATATGTGTCCTGGTTTACAGTTACTGGAAGACTGCAAACACAATTTGGGTTGGTCTTTCACAGTCCAGTCCACTTCGTTGCATTCTTCAGTAAGTTGTCCTCATCTCCGTTCCATCTTGACTTACCTATGTGATGTCTTGTAGTATAATGAGCCAGAAGGGGACCAGCTCTTATACTTTATAGTGTGAGTATTAGCTTAGGCTAAGTTTTGTTATGTTTTGTCTGTGTGGCTAGCCCTGTTTAAGAGTGCTTGGGTTTAAATTTGTGTGCTGCTCTTTTATATGCACTTTTAGTATATTTAATAAACTACCTCATATTACTTGGTGTGTGTCTTACTTGGGGCTGTGGCTCTGAAACCAGTACTTTTGACCACAAAGCTACTAACTACTGATGTGGGGTTTGGTTAGAGGCTCCAGAGCTGTGAGTGTAACTTTAGCACTAGCTCTTGGGACTCTCTACCAGTCCTTTGGTGCTCTGAGTTCCCCGTGCTCAGAGTAGAAGACTGAGTTAAGGGGGTGGTGGCAGTCTGCCTACTTTACAGGGTTGGTGTTGGGTGTAACTCCTCCCTGGTAAGGAGAGGCATGGGGAGTGCCTGCCCAGGAACTATTGCCCAGGAGTGAGGGGGTTGGACCCGTGAATTCTTTGACAAGTGCAGAGTGCTGTGGCAAGGTTTCTGACAGGAGTGAGATGTTGTCAGCATATAAACCTTGTTCAGAGATCTGCACTGGTTGCTGATTTGTTACCAGGCCAAGTTCAAGGTGTTATGGTTGGTATATAAAGCCTTTAACAGCTTGGGATCAGTTTACTTGCAGAACTGCCTTATATGTGCCCACTTGACGGCTTTGATCTGTGGAACTGGCACTGTTACAAATGCCACATAATACTAATTCCTCACTTGTAAGGAATCTTCTGTTAATGTGGCAGCACCTACACTTTGGAACTCTCTGTCTTTTGACATCAGGCAGGCACCTTCGCTGTGTTCTTTTCTGTTTAGGCTAGCCTATCTAGACACATAGATGTTGATGTGTTTTAATCTCTCTTTATTATATTGCTGTTTTAATTGTTTTTTAATTGTTTTAATCACTTGTTTTTAACTGTTCTATTGATAATTCCACTGTTTCATATAAACCACTTAGATGTTTTTTACAATCAAGCAATATAAAAATTTTGTTAAATAGAGAGGGTCCATGTGACAAGCAAATGCAGCAAAAGCTCCTGCTGCAGGAAAACATGTATGTGTAGACTGAGCCTTAGATTAGCGCTACAAGTAAATGGTTCCTCCTAGATACACTTTACTAAAGAACATTCTTTGTCCTTAGGGGAAAAGATGGGGAATTTTAAAGGTCATGCACTTCCTGGGAGTTTTCTCCTTCTGTTTGGCTTGTGGTGGTCTGTGAAATATCCATTAAAATACCTCTGTCGAAAGAAAAAGAACTCATCTTCCATTGGTTCTAAGGCAGGATTTCAACGCTTAGAATTTACTGAGGGCATCATCAAAGCTGTCTTTGCTCTTATTGGTAAGTTGATTTTCCTTAGCTGTGCTTCCAAATAATCATAAATAGGACTAAAGTGCTGGGACTTTATAATAAAATCCATGACTGTTTTTGAAACAATAAGCATTGATGGCAAAGCAAATTATAGTGAGATGCAGTAGCTTCGAATTATAGTGTGGATTCTTAATTGAATGGAGGAAGGGGTGTAGCTCAGTGGTAGAGCATCTGCTTTTTGTGCAGAAGGTCCCAGGTTCAGTCCTGGGCATCTCCAGAAAGGACTGAGGGAGATCCCTGCCTGAAATGGAACCAATTACCTAAAGAGCTAGTGGGCTCTCTGACACTGGAAGCATTCAAGCGGTAGCTGGACAGCCATCTGTCGGGAATGCTTTGATTTGGATTCCTGCATTGCGCAGGGGGTAGGACTTGATGGCCTTATAGGCCCCTTCCAACTCTACTGTTCTATGAAATCCTGAAGAACAAGTACCAGTAAGTATAGATAATACTGAGCCAGACAGAATAACGGTCAGAATCGTATAAGGCATCTTCCTATCTTCTTATGAATCTTGCTTCCATTTGTGTGTAGCAGATCAGCTTGGGACGTTGTTTAAGAAATTAGGAATCAGCAGCCAAGATTAATGGCAAATCAAATACATTTATTATAACCTTGATGAAAAGAACATGCATCTCAATGTTTATGTTCACGTACCAGCAGAAGTTGGTAGATTTGGGCTTCATTGGTTGGGAATACCCATAACGCGCTAAGGCGTCAGAGCAGGTCAGGAAGGCTTCTGTATGCCATCAGTGCTTTCACCTGCTCATAGGAGCAGATATATCAGATCAAGGGAGGTTTTGCCTTGCATGTCAATGGTGGCTCCACTTTAGGATCTGAGTAGCTGAATATGCAGAGGTGGGGCTTAGAAGATTAATATAAGTTGTACTTCCTGGGGAAGGACTGCAGATCAATAGAGCATCTGCTTTCCATGCAGAAGGTCCCAGATTCAATTCCGGCATATCCAGATAGTACTGGTAATGCTACTTGTCTGAAACCATGGAGAGCTGCTGCTAGTCAGTGGTAACACTACTGAGCTAGATTGACCAATGCTCTGACCAATAGTTATTGTCACCTTTGGCTTGGTCAGTGATAACTTAAGACCTAAGAATCACAGCAGGTCTAAGAGATATTACAACATGTAATATTCCTGCATTCTGGTATTTTGAGAAGGATGTCTGGCTGAGAATGTGGCCATCTGATTTCCCCCTTCTCATTCCAGATCTGAACCATTAATGAAGCTGAACCATCCATAAAAGAAAATTAGTTCCCTTATTGGCACCAGTTGGTCCTTCGCTTCAGCTCTAATTGACTGCTTAGGCCACTTTTCACTATTTTAACATCTGGATACACACACAAATTTCAAAGGGTTCATACCAGAATTTGGCTTCATCTTTTCGTCAGCCAGTTTATTTGAAGGCATTTTAAAAATGTAAAATACGCAAGGGACCTCACAAAACAGTTGTTGTGCTTCAACCTACATAGTAGGCATAATACACAATCTGAGATGTTGACTTCCAAGCTATGACTCCAGATGTTTAACATTGCTAAAGAAAAGAACACATGAAATGGAGCCATGGGCAGTAGCAGTGACTGGATTGAGAGGTGTGCATAAGAACTGACCTAAATTTTCCACAGTTGCATATAGTACTAGCAAAGGAAAAGTCTGCCATTACCACAGTGATGCTAAAAGGCTTAAACTGGCTTTTATGCAAGGGACTGACTGAGTAGGTCATTGACATTGTGTCATTATTTCACACACAGGTATGATTGCCGAGCAGTTTGTTCCAGATGGACCATATCTGAAACTGTATAATTATGAAAAGAAGCAATGGGATCACCTAATGAACTGGCAGCATGCAACCATGTATCTCTTCTATTGCATCTCAGGGCTGGTAGACGTTGTGTCGCACAGCACTAATGCATTACCGGTAGCTTTCGATAGGATGATGCTTTCACTCGCTGTTTTTGTAGAAGGTGAGTTTACAGCACCACACTTAGTGGAGAAAAATCTTTCCTGAAGCAAAACAAAACTGAGTAAATGGTTATCCATTACAGTATTGTTCACTGACCTGGTGCCCCCTAGATGTTTTGGACTACAACTCCCTTTAGCTGTGCTGGCTTGGGCTAATGGAAGTTGTAGGCCAAACTATCTGGAGGGCAGATTGACAAAGGCTGCATTAGAACAGTAACATTATACAGTCATAAAGGGCAGAACAAAGAGAGGGTTAAGGAAAGATAATGAGAATGCAGTTGAATACTGTAATAAACTCTCTGTCCTTACTATGCAGACTAAAGGCAGAATAGAAGAGTTAAAGATTTTGGGGTATGAAATAGGTTTGAGGACTCCTTATATTTAAATAAATTAAGCAGAAATCATGTTGTTTATGTATATATTGTGGTTTCAAATCTTAATACCTTTACTCATGAGTGTGACTCTTTGGTTTGAGTGCAACTTAGGTTTAAGAATATGTTTATGACTGCAGTTGTCACAGAGCTATGTAATGATTCATCTGAGTCTGCCTTTAAGGAGGCCTTAAATCTTTTTAGAATTACTTGCATTATTACAAGAAACTAATAGAAACATTCAAAAATATAGGAAAACATATTTGCTGTTATGTGCCTTCAAGTCGATTACGACTTATGGCGATCCTATGAATCAGCAACCTCCAACAGCATCTGTTATAAACCACCCTGTTCAGATCTTATAAGTTCAGGTCTGTGGCTTCTTTTATGGAATCAATCCATCTCTTGTTTGGCCTTCCTCCTTTTCTACTCCCTTCTGTTTTTCCCAGCATTATGGTCTTTTCCAGGGAATCATGTCGTCTCATTATGTGTCCAAAGTATGATAACCTCAGTTTCCTCATTTTAACTAAATGTACATAAATAAGCTTTTATGAAAACTCCTCAGCATTCATTGTAAATGATATATGCAAATGTAATGAAAACAGAAGACCTTGAAAAAATCTTTCAGCCTGCATTTTATTGATGTTTTTGGTGTTCTGTAAGCTGCCTTGAGATGGTTCTTTCCCTGAAAGGCAGAGTATAAATATATATATAAAATATATTCCAATAAATAAATAGAAGGAACCTTGTCCTTCAAAACTTTTCTAGAGTGAGGTTTATTTTACTTCTTCCCCCGCTCCTGCCTTAGCTAGTCTTTGGGGACTGCAAAGCATGAGGAGGCTAGATTTAGGCTCCATTCAGATAGCAATTTATTATGTTTTTCCACCGTTTCCTTACCTCATAATTTCCGCATTTTATTTAATCAAAAAAATTAGGGATGCCATAATTATCACTCTTTTTAAGAAGCGTGATAGAACAGATTGTGGGAACTATCGAGGCATCTCTCTTCTTGCTACCGCAGGTAAAATCCTTGCAAGGATCCTTGCAAATCACCTCCTACCTATCTCGGAAGATATCCTCCCCAAATCCCAAAATGGTTTCCTGCTCTTCCAGGGGGACAGTGGACATGATCTTCATTGCACGACAGCTTCAAGAAAAATGCCGGGAGCAGAATTGACCTTTATATATGGCATTTATTGATCTGACTAAAGCCTCTGATACCGTGAATCAAACCACTCTCTGGACCATCCTTCTGAAAACTGGATGCCCTGATAAATTTGTGAATATTTTGCGACTCCTTCATGACAACATAACAGTTACAATTTTGGGTAACAATGGCTTTCAGAGCAATCCGTTCAGAGTCATATCAGGTGTAAAAGAGGGATGTGTCATTGCTCCGACCTTATTTGCTATCTTCATTGCTATGATTCTATACCTTATTGAAGGGAAACTTCCTACTGGTGGGGAAATCATATATCGAACAGATGGAAAGCTTTTTAATCTCAGTAGGCTGCAAGCAAAAGTAAGGTAATTATAACCTCTGTCGTAGAACCTCAGTATGCCGATGATAATGTAGTCTCCACACATTCAGAGAAAGATGTTCAAACTATCCTAAATGTCTTTGCAGAAGCACATGGAAAGTTTGGGCTTTCGCTTAATATAAAAAAAAACAAAGTTCTTCATCAACAGGTGTGAACTAGTTCCTCTGTAGCACCATCAATCCAGCTTAATGGTGCGACGCTGGAGAACATTGATAACTTTTCCTATCTTGGAAGCCATATCTCTGTAAAAGCTGATATCGATGCTGAAATTCAACATCATCTGAGCTCTGCGAGTGCCGCATTCTCCTGAATGAAGCGTAGAGTGTTTGAGGATCAGGATATTCACAGGGAGACCAAAATGCTTATTTACAAAGCCATTATAGTACCGACCTTACTGTACGCCTGTGAAACATGGATCATTTATAAACGCCACTCCCAACATCTTGAAAGATTCCACCAACGCTGCCTCCAGAAAATTTTGCAAATTACTTGGAACGGCAGATGGACTAATGTTAGCGTTTTGGAAGAAGCGAAGACTACCAGTGTGGAAACAATGATCCTTCAACATCAACTTTGCTGGACTGGCCGTGTTGTTCGAATGCCTGATGACTGTCTTCCAAAGCAGCTACTTTACTCCCAACTTAAGGATGGAAAATGGAATATTGGTGGACAGCAAAAGAGGTTTAAAGATGTTCTTAAAGCTATTCTACAAAAATGTAACATGAGCATTGAGACCTGGGAAGCCTTGGCCCATGAGCATCCCAGTTGGAGGCCGGCTATTATCAAAGGTGTTATGGACTTTGAAGAAGCACGAGTACAGAGCAAAAGGGACAAACGAGCTAAGCAGAAGGCATGTCAAGCAAATCCTCATCGCAACTGTCTTCTATCTGGAAACCTATGTCCCCACTGTGGGCGGCTGTGTGGATCTAGGATTGGCCACCACAGTCACTTATGGACCCACAGTTAAAGACCTTATCTTGGAAGACAATCTTACTCGGCCATGAGTGATCGCTAATAAATGAATGAATGCAAATGTAATGAAAATTGAAGACCTTTCAGCCTGCATTTTAAGCTGCAGTTCTGTAAGCTGCCTTGAGATGGTTCTTATCCTGAAAGGCAGAGTATAAATAAATAAAGATATATATCAATAAATAAATAGAGGGAACCTTGTTCTTCAAAACTTTCCTAGTGTGAAGTTTATTTTACTACTTTCTCTACTCCTGCCTTAGCTAGGGGTTTGGGGACTGCAAAGCATGGGGAGGCTAGATTTAGGCAGAGCTTGGAAGTAACTCGTTATTTTTAACGAGTTACTTGTAATTAGTTACAATTTTAAATAACGAGTGGGTAATTCCATTACATTTGGCAAGTAAAGGAACGACTAGTAATTTCCCTACTTTTCAGCTGCAACTTTAACGTTTCCACATTAGGTTGGACGTTACTTGGGGGCAGGAACAAGGGGAAGTCAGCTCCTGGCTGTGATTGGTTAACACAAGACATGTGCCTCACACTGATTGGACTTCTGCGCAGACTCTCTCTTCCCTCGTGATCTGTGTTAGGAGGCACGAGGGAAGAGGTGAATAGGCAGGGCCTGCTATCGTCTGAGAGGACAAAATGGACGCCGGAGGAAAAAGCCAGGGCAAGGAGGAGAAGGCAGCAGCAGAATGGCGAAGAGCTGTGGAGGTGAGTGACGATGATGTGTGTGTGTGTGTGCGCGCGCGCCCCGGTGTGTGTGTTTTCGGCTGGAGTCTCTGGTTTTTGGGGGGGGGCTCCGGCTCTCTGGCTACCACCCCTTACTCTCCGGACTCTCAGCTTCAATTTAAAAAAAAAGTAAGTTTCTAGGTGGTCTAATTCCCGAGATATACACCAAAACGTCACCCCCCCACACAACTTTTTTTTAAACAGATCCATGCTCTAGCTGCAACTCCCATCAGCCCAATCCAGTGGCCATGCTGGCTGGGGCTGATGGGAGTTGTAGTTTAAAAAAGTAACTTTTCAAAGCTCTGGCTGTAACCCCGCCCTTTCATGATTGTAGCCAATGACGCCAGAGTTGTGACTTGTTGATCCAGGCATGCCTAGGCTGAACGTCAGAATATGGTGGCTTTGAGTTTTTTGCAGTTTGCGTAAGTAATATGGCTTAATGTTTTTTTTCCTCTTCTGTTCAAGAGTCAGACCCTGGGCTATGAAATATGAAAGTATTTAATCCAATATCTGCTTTTCTGGGAGTAAAGCCATTTCTGGGAGTAAAGCATGTACCTGGAGTAAACCCCATTGAACTCCATTAGGACTTGCTTTTGAGTAGACATGGTTAGGATTGTGCTGTAAATTAATGGGACTTGTGAGTAAACATAGTGCAGACTTGTGTTTGTGTTGTAAATCTCTCTCCCTCCAACCCTATTTTTAAAGAAATTAGAACATAAGAACATAAGAAGAGCCTGCTGGATCAGGCCAGTGGCCCATCTAGTCCAGCATCCTGTTCTCACAGTGGCCAACCAGGTGCCTGGGGGAAGCCCGCAAGCAGGACCCGAGTGCAAGAACACTCTCCCCTCCTGAGGCTTCCGGCAACTGGTTTTCAGAAGCATGCTGCCTCTGGCTAGGGTGGCAGAGCACAGCCATCATGGCTAGTAGCCATTGATAGCCCTGTCCTCCATGAATTTGTCTAATCTTCTTTTAAAGCCATCCAAGCTGGTGGCCATTACTGCATCTTGTGGGAGCAAATTCCACAGTTTAACTATGCGCTGAGTAAAGAAGTACTTCCTTTTGTCTGTCCTGAATCTTCCAACATTCAGCTTCTTTGAATGTCCACGAGTTCTAGTATTATGAGAGAGGGAGAAGAACTTTTCTCTATCCACTTTCTCAATGCCATGCATAATTTTATACACTTCTATCATGTCTCCTCTGACCCGCCTTTTCTCTAAACTAAAAAGCCCCAAATGCTGCAACCTTTCCTCGTAAGGGAGTCGCTCCATCCCCTTGATCATTCTGGTTGCCCTCTTCTGAACCTTTTCCAACTCTAGAATATCCTTTTTGAGATGAGGCGACCAGAACTGTACACAGTATTCCAAATGCGGCCGCACCATAGATTTATACAACGGCATTATGATATCGGCTGTTTTATTTTCAATACCTTTCCTAATTATCGCTAGCATGGAATTTGCCTTTTTCACAGCTGCCGCACACTGGGTCGACATTTTCATCTTGCTGTCCACTACAACCCCGAGGTCTCTCTCCTGGTCGG
Organism: Rhineura floridana; assembly: GCF_030035675.1. Classification (NCBI taxonomy): domain Eukaryota; kingdom Metazoa; phylum Chordata; class Lepidosauria; order Squamata; family Rhineuridae; genus Rhineura; species Rhineura floridana. The sequence goes on along the minus strand of NC_084484.1, from coordinate 139,452,378 downwards.
TCACCGCCAGTTCAGACCCCATGAGCGTATATGTGAAATTAAGATTGTTTGCTCCAATATGCATAATTTTACACTTGTTTATATTGAATTGCATTTGCCATTTTTCCGCCCATTCACTCAGTTTGGAGAGGTCTTTTTGGAGCTCTTCGCAATCCCTTTTTGTTTTAACAACCCTGAACAATTTAGTGTCGTCAGCAAACTTGGCAACTTCACTGCTCACTCCTAATTCTAGGTCATTAATGAACAAGTTGAAAAGTACAGGTCCCAATACCGATCCTTGAGGGACTCCACTTTCTACAGCCTTCCATTGGGAGAACTGTCCGTTTATTCCTACTCTCTGCTTTCTGCTTCTTAACCAATTCCTTATCCACAAGAGGACCTCTCCTCTTATTCCATGACTGCTAAGCTTCCTCAGAAGCCTTTGGTGAGGTACCTTGTCAAACGCTTTTTGAAAGTCTAAGTACACTATGTCCACTGGATCACCTCTATCTATATGCTTGTTGACACTCTCAAAGAATTCTAATAGGTTACTGAGACAGGACTTTCCCTTGCAGAAGCCATGCTGGCTCTGCTTCAGCAAGGCTTGTTCTTCTATGTGCTTGGTTAATCTAGCTTTAATAATACTTTCTACCAGTTTTCCAGGGACAGAAGTTAAGCTAACTGGCCTGTAATTTCCGGGATCCCCTCTGGATCCCTTTTTGAAGATTGGCGTTACATTTGCCACTTTCCAGTCCTCAGGCACGGAGGAGGACCCGAGGGACAAGTTACATATTTTAGTTAGCAGATCAGCAATTTCACCTTTGAGTTCTTTGAGAACTCTCGGGTGGATGCCATCCGGGCCCGGTGATTTGTCAGTTTTTATATTGTCCATTAAGCTTAGAACTTCCTCTCTCGTTACCACTATTTGTCTTAGGCAGGGTTTATCACAGTTTTTATTATGTAGGAAACTAATACTCATTTTTTTAAAAAATGAATGAAGTTTATTTATTTATTTATTTTTATTATTTGATTTATATCCCACCCTTCCTCCCAGTAGGAGCCCAGGGCAGCAAACAAAAGCACTAAAAACACTTTAAAAATCATAAAAACAGACTTTAAAATATATTAAAACAAAACATCTTTAAAAACATTTTTAAAAGCTTTAAAACATTTTTTTTAAGAAAAAGTTTAAAAACATATTAAAAAGCAATTTCAACACAGACGCAGACTGGGATAAGGTCTCAACTTAAAGGACTTGTTAAAAGAACAAGTTCCTTATCACTTGAGGCTGCAGTTTTCCCTGGTTGAGTAAGCCCCATTGAATACATTGGGACTTGCTTCTGAGTAAACAAACATAGGATTGCACTATAAATATCTTTACAGGTTATATAAATAAACATATTTGATAGTCATGCTTATATAAATATTTTCATAGAATCATAGAATAGTAGAGTTGGAAGGGGCCTATAAGGCCATCAAGTCCAACCCCCTGCTCAATGCAGGAATCCAAATCAAAGCATTCCCGACAGATGGCTGTCCAGCTGCTTCTTGAATGCCTCCAGTGTCGGAGATCCCACTACCTCTCTAGTAATTAGTTCCATTGTTGTATGGCTCTAACAGTTAGGAAGCTTTTCCTGATGTCCAGTCGAAATCTGGCTTCTTGCAACTTGAGCCCATTATTCTGTGTCCTGCACTCTGGGATCATCGAGAAGAGATCCCGGCCCTCCTCTGTGTGGCAACCTTTCAAGTACTTGAAGAGTGCTATCATATCTCCCCTCAGTCTTCTCTTCTCCAGGTTAAATATGCCCAGTTCCTTCAGTCTCTCCTCATAGGGCGTTGTTTCCAGTCCCCTGATCATCCTTGTTGCCCTCTTTTGAACCTGTTCCAGTTTGTCTGCATCCTTCTTGGAAGTGCAGAGACCAGAACTGGACACAGCACTCAAGATGAGGCCTAACCAGTGCTGAATAGAGGGGAACTAATACTTCACATGATTTGGAAACTATACTTCTGTTAATGCAGCCTGATATAGCATTTGCCTTTTTTGCAGCCACATCACACTGTTGGCTCATATTCAGCTTGTGATCAACAACAATTCCAAGATCCTTCTTGCATGTCGTACTGCTGAGCCAAGTATCCCCCATCTTATAACTGCATTTGGTTTCTTTTTCCTAAGTGTAGAACTTTGCATTTATCCCTGTTGAATTTCATTCTGTTGTTTTCAGCCCAATGCTCCAGCCTATCAAGGTCCCTTTGAATTTTCTTTCTGTCTTCCACGGTATTAGCTATGCCCCCCAATTTTGTATCATCTGCAAATTTGATAAGCATGCTCTGTACCTCCTCATCCAAGTCGTTAATAAAAATGTTGAAGAGCACTGGGCCCAGGACCGAGCCCTGTGGTACCCCACTCATTACTTCCACCCAGTTTTGTCATGCTGTGTCCCTATAAGTATCAAATTGCATACTATGGTTGTACAATACTTCCTTTACATTTTAAGTATGCCTTGGGGTAGTCATAGTTCTCCATTGTTTTCATCCTGAGGGGCAGATAGGCTGAGAAATGGTGAGTAGCCCATGGTCACCCACTACACTTTATAGCTTATTTCCATTTTGAAAAATTAATTAAAACAATTTACATGCAGGGAAAATTTATTAAGCGGATTCACACAATATGTGTAAAGCACATCCAACTCGCATTTAAAGCGCATGACTTCCCCTAAAGAATTCTGGGAAGTGTCATTTCCCCCTCACAGTTATAGTTCTCACCACTCTTAACAAACTGCAGTTCCCATGATTCTGTGGTGGGATTCATGTGCTTCAAATGGGTGTTGAATGTGCTTTAAAGGAATGGTGTGGATCTGCCCTAGGTATGATGTTCATTCAAGAGTGAATTGAAAAGAACAATTTTAAAAGATACTTCTTATTCTTACTCATTTTTCAGACCTCTTTCTGAAGTAAAGGGTCAAATCTGTAAAAACATTTGGAGCAGCCACATTAAAAGATAAGGGTAGGGTATTCCAGGCAGGGGGTTGGTTGCTAACCCTGCTTGGATATGGATGTCTTTGCAGAAGAACCCTAGTCAAGGTTTACCAACAGCACAGTCCAAACTATATCTACTTAGAAGTCAGTCCTGTTGAGTTCTATGGGGCTTAATCCCTTAGTAAGTGTGTTTAGAATTGCAGCCTTCAGGAGCCTCCATCTTTACTCCCCAAAGCTCCCATCTAACATCTCCACAACACTACGCTCCTTTGTCTCTGCTGTGGCCTTCTGGTGACTGCCCTAGCCTGAAGGCACTTAACCCTTCTTGCTGAAAGCAAGTAGGCTAGATTAAATGTTCCCTACCCAGGCTCATATATATAAAAGATAAAAGATAAACAGCATTTTGTCAAAAGTATTTTTGTCTACATTTTATACCTCATCCTTGGTTTTCCAAGCTTGGCATGGAATGCTTCTCATACAGAATTAATTTGAAATGCTGCATATTTATTATCATAATCATCATATTCAAAATAAAAAATATATGTACCGCCTTCAAGTTGATTCCAACTTATGGTGACCCTATGAATAGGGTTTTCATGAGGCTGAGAGGCAGTGACTGGCCCAAGGTCACTCAGTGAGCTTCATGGCTATGTGGGGATTTGAACCCTAGTCTCATTTTGTTCTCACAACAACCCTGTGAGATAGTAGGTTAGACTGGCCCAGGCAGGTTTATTTAGTGAGCAAAAATGATGCAAATAGGATCTCTTTTAATTGTGCTATCGACCTGCTTACTTCCACTCTGACTGGGGCATCTTGCAGCATGGGGAAGAGATGGGGGCACATCACAGCTGAAGTTCACCCATATAGGAGCATTATCTCTTGTTTATTACAGAGACGCCTGTTGCAGGTTTTGCTGCTGAGAGCAGCAGTCAGTTAGTGCGGCCACTTGAGTCACAGCTTGTTGATCCTGAGGAGGCAAAACTAGAAAGTGAGGTTCAGAAAGGAGGCCCTGTGCACGAGGAGGAGGAGGGCATGAAGCAGTGCCAGTTGCCCACAGCCACATCTGCAGAATAGCAAGTACCATGGTTTGGCTTTGAGAAAGCTTGTACATTTGTGAGCCAGAGTGGGAAAAATGTTGTTGTACGATGCAATTACTGCCTTCCAAGGATCAAAAATCTGAGATCAGCTGTTTCCTCCTCATCCAATGTGAAGAAACATTTTGAGGTAAGCCTTTGTCATGCTGGTCCTCAAAGAGTGTCCATTGTCTGTTTATGTTTAAATTGTGAAGTTCCTCTTCCATTTTTTCTTGGATTCATGCTTTGTTCTTCTTCCTCAGAGGGCACACCCTGAGAAGCTGAGAGCAATTGAAGAAGCAATAAAGGCAAGAAGACGTGGCCTTCCTGAACCAATGCATGACACCCCTCCTCCCAAAATGCTGAAGCAGCAGCAGACAACCCTTGAGAGGTGGGGATCTGGCAGGGAGCCTGTCACCCAGAGCAATCTCGACAGGAGAATCATTGATTTCATTGTAGAGGAGACATTACCACTTCAGACTGTGGACAAACCATCATTCATTAATCTGGTTCGCATTGGACTCCCCAAAGATCTCACCATCATATGTGCCAAGACTCTGAGAGACAGAATTGAGAAGAGAGCATGCCACATGAGAGAAACTCTTGCAAACCGAATGGGTGCTGTGGCATATATAGCAACCACTGCAGATTGTTGGACCAATGGCAAGAAGAGTTACTTTGGGGTAACAGCCCACTGGATCAACCCAACTACCCTGAAACGTGAGGTCAGGACCTTGGCTTGTAAGCGTCTGAAGGGGCGCCATACATACGATGTCCTTTCAAAAGCACTGCATGATGTACACGTGCAGTACAGGATCCACAACAAAGTTATGTGCACTACTACAGACAATGGCTCCAACTTTGTGAAAGCGTTCAGAGTTTCCATGGCCAAAGAACCAGTGGAAGCTGCAGGCACCAGTGACGATGATGGTGATAACCAGGAGAAGGAGGAGGCTGAGGTGGAGTTTGTGCCTATCTGTGAGATCCTGGACACAGGACCTGAGGCAGAGGAAGAAGCTGCAGACTCAGGAGAGGATTTTGTTTTACCACCACACCAGAGATGTGCTAGCCACACCCTCAACCTTGTGGCAACACAAGACATAGAGGCCATGCTTTCTGACTCCTCCAAAAGTAGTCTTCTTGGTCCTTTCAAGAAACAGTTTCGTCCCTTGATGGGAAAGTGCAGCAAGTTGTGGTCCAAGCAGAACCAGTCAGCCCAGATTGCTGAGTATATCCGTGCGCAATGTGGTGTGTATCTGAAGGTACCGAATAAGACCAGGTGGAATTCCACCTTTGATGCATTGAAGCAACTACATGAGCTCCTGTCAACTGTGCCACTAAAAATGCATGCCATAATGGACCACTGCTCCTTGTCCAGGATCACAGCTGCTGAGATTGAAGTGGTACAGGAATACACAGAGATTATGGAGCCACTAGCCCAGTCCCTAGATATCCTGCAACGGGAGAACGGCATGTTCATGGGGTATTTGCTACCAACGCTCTGCAATCTGGACCGCAAGTTAGAAGGACTGGAAAACAAACCTGAGAGGTACACATACTGTTTTCAGCTGCTGAGAGGTGTGCGTGAAGCCCTAAGAAAGCGGTTTGCAGCTATCTGGGAGGACAAGAGGCTTCTTCTGGCAGCCTGCCTACACCCTCGCTTCAAACTAGATTGGCTGGAATCGTGTCAGGCCACCACCCATACCAACAAGTAAGAACATTAGGGAAGCCCTTTGGGTGGATTACTCCCAGGGAAATGTTGTCTCAAGGGAGGCATCAGAGGGCTTAACGTGGTAGGCAGGGGCTGGGCCTTTTCTTCCTGGGGCTCCTCATCACAACCTTGGGTTGCTGCAGGTAATCCTTAAGGGTCTGCTGTGCTGCCCCATGAGTGTGGTGACTTGGTCACCTTCCTACCTTCCATGTCATCATCCACAGGCTCAGGCTGGACCCTGAACCAGGGGACATGACAAGCATCAGGAAATGAAGAGCAGATGATAGTTTCCTAGCATATATGTGTTAACATATCCTCTCTCTTTCTTAGATACACAATGGAAGCCTTGCTGAAAGCTGAAATAAAGATGGGTGTACTTAATGAGGACAGTGATCAGTCTTCAGATAAAGACCAGGAAGGAGATGACTTAGAAGATGACTTCTTTAACTTTCTGCCCCAGGGCAAGAAGTCAGCAGTGGACACTGCTGAGGAGGAACTGGTGAGGTACCTGAGGTCTCCCAGCAGGGAAGTGTCATCACTCCATGGCTTTCCACGTGTGCTGCGGTGTTTTTTGCAGCACGACACAGGCATGCCTTCAAGCGCCGCAGTAGAACGCCTGTTCAGTACTGGTGGCAACGTAATGACTGTAAAAAGACATTCCTTGTCTGACATGCTCTTTGAGCATCTTGTTCTTTTGAGACATAACAGAAACATATTATAAAAGCATTTCAAGTGTAAAATTTGATTTCAAGAGTTGGGGTATCTTCATTGCTTGGGGGGATGTGAGATTCTGTTATGCCATTATGTTAATCTTATGGATAAAATTTTTTATTCTACTACCCCCTGTGTGTGTGTATTTTTAATATTGTTTTAGGCTTCTTAGATGTGCAGCAGCCAAGGCCAGCACCTTGTAGGAGTTTTTTAAAAAAAGTAACTGAAATGTAATTGTAGTGATTACTTTTGAGAAAAAGTAAAGTAATCAGTTACTTTCAGAGCAATTGTAATTGTAACGGTAATTACTACTTTTTGGGCCAAGTAATTGTAACTGTAATTTATTACTTTTTAAAAGTAATCTTCCAAGCTCTGGATTTAGGCTGCATTCAGACAGCAATTTATTCTGTTTTTCCACCATTTCCTTACCTGATAATTTCCGTATTTTATTTTATCTTTCACACTAGGTAAAAGCCGCTTCTGGAAATCTAGTGAAAACTAGTGGACATTTTGGGCTCATTTTCATGTTAAATGCATACAGAAAAATCAATTTGCAACCCCATTAACCCAGAAAATTGTGGGAGTAAAGTAACAAAATTTGAGTTGGTATACTGGCATATAGTTTTTGCTGTTTTCATGGGGGAACAGAAGTGCACGTGTGCGGAAAGGGTGGAGGAGTGGAGACATGTCCAATGAAGTTCATTGTTGTGTCACACCATGCTCACTGGTGTGAATGAAACATGGTTAAAAAGCCACAGTTGCATAATGCAACAGGTATCACAGTGTGGAAGGAGTATTGGTAACGCTTCTGTCCCCTGTCTTTATTATAATTAGTAAAACCCTTGCAATAAACCTAATGTCCGAATGTAGCCTTAATCTTTTTCTCCTTTGCCACAACTCTGATTAAAATTGGTCCCCCGTCCCACATTTCTTTGACACCAAGGGAAGTTTTTTCCCTGGGAACTAATAGTGTGTAGGGGAATGCAGCATGATGCAGTCAAACCTCTCCACACTGTGTGCCGCAGCTACAATTACAATAGCCTCCAATACCTGTTGTTAACTAAGGCATGGGGTGGGAACCTGACATGGTTGAAAATTAGCATCACATCTCGTTTTTCATTTGGCCCTGAGTTTCTTAGACTTGGGGAGAACTGAGCTATCTCCTCTCTAGTACCCAAGGCAAGTGGGATGATGGATTCCCCCTACAGGAAGTCTATGTATCTGAGTACTTTTTGGCTTTACTGAAATGATGCATACACACAGAGGTCACTTGACACAAAACCCAAATGTTATGGTTTGTAACAGAACTTTCTGTTCAGTAAATGAATATTAAGAGAAAAAGTAGGTCCTTTCATTCTCTGTTACCAGGTTTTCTGTTTTATTACCACATCCATGGGCGAGCTATGTTAGATCTCCATGTTCATCAGTTACTTTTAGTGGCCATATTTGGAGCAGCAGTCTGCATATTCTTGGAAGTCTTTTTCCGTGGCATCATTGTCCTTGAAATGTTCCGAACAAGTCTCTGTATACTGCAAGGGAGCTGGTTCTGGCAGGTGAGTGAGCCACTGTTTTCTGCCTTCGTAATCAGTTAATTCCCAGAAAAATGTTGAGATCAGCCGGTGCCAGCAGGCAGCATCCTCGGACAGCTGATACCATTGCCCTGGGCCCCCTTTTCTAGTGCTCCTCTAATTGTCAAGCAGTTACCATTGAAATTCCATCTAGCAGTGTCGCTCAGGATTATATGTGTAATTACAGTGATGGCTACCTGGTGCTCATCACAGGAACCATGCTATCACCTTCCTCCTCTTCTGTCATCATTTGCCTTGGCTTCTTTATCACTCCTGTGTTCAACGTAAATATATGGAGGAGAAGCCAGGGCACCCAACCCAGTAGGGGGCCTATCAGAGGCCCCATGCCTAGCTCCCCCCCCAAAAAAAAACCCCCATGGAGCTGGCCTGTCTGAGAGAGTTGTGGGGAACAAATGGATGGCTGTAATACACCACTGTTGGGGGAGCATGCTGGAAGATCAGATGGTAGAACCAGCCCTAAGATGGATAGGTCTGGTGTTTGTTCATCAGTCTTTCATATGCTGAACTGCAAAAGAGACAGCTACACAGTCATAGTGTATCACTATTTCTAAGCTATACCGCTTTGAGATTTTTGAAATATTAAGTTGTATATACATGCTTTTAGTTCATTTAATAAATACGTCTACGTAACCAACCCACTTTATTCTCTTATTGAATTACAAATGGCACAACAATGCACTTACTCTGACAAAAAATTAAATTTCTGGGTTGAATTAAGCCTTATCCTGTTATTGAAGCCACCTTTGCTTCAAAGCTCAGAGGATGGGAGTAGGAAATGCTGGGAAAATTAAACTCTGCACTCTACTGTTTTATAAATCTTCTGTGTTTAGCTTTGTGCACTTTTGCCACTCTGCCCTGTTGTTGTGGGTTCTATAGACACAGTATTGCTGTGTGTGTAGGAAACATATATTGTGGGAAAGAAAACATCAAGGCAAATAAAAAAAGTGCATAGTTTCTTTGAAAAATTGAAAGACTAACATCAGTGCAATAGATTTTGGAAGGGAAAGCAATTCTTCCATTTGCAGGGGTTTCCATAAATAAGTTTAAAGAAATATGTTCAAAGAAATATGTTCAATGCCATGGAAAAATTCATTGATGCATTCCCTTGTTCAGGGGGTTCCTTTGTAGATTTGAGGTTGAGACTTTTATTATCTTTTCCTGCTGCTTGTAAATTTCTATTTTAGAAGCTTTTCAAAAACTGAAATCTGAAATTACTTTCTTTGGGCCTGCATTATTACATTATATATTAGTGTTTGTCTTATATCTTTCAATATCTAGGCCTTCCTGGTATAAGCTCTGCCATTTCTTTCACCATTTGGCAACTTTTTAGGAGAGCTTTGGCAGGTGCAGTGATCTAATCATTGGTTGTTGGTGTTACTGAAGTCCTTTCCGCTTATTTTTTGGTCCAAGTCACTTTATCTTAACCAATTTCATATTTTCCCTTTTATTACAATTTTTAGCTGCCTCAGATATCAAAATGGATAGAAATTTGCTGTGTAAATCTTCTGAATAATTTTATTAATCTCTAACTTTCCATATGGATTTTAAATCTGATTTTTTCAATTGATACTTATTAAGCACATTTATAACCCATGTTCCTTCCATCATGGAACTCATTATGGTACACGGGGTCCCCAGATGGTCTTCTACCAAGTACTGATCAGATTCAGGCATGCTTAGCTTTAGCAAGGTGGCTGCATCATACCCTCTGAGCATGCGTTTTAATAGTTTGAATATTGTTGTAAACTAACCTGCAATCCAGAGCTGAATTTAGGTAGTTGAGCTCCTGAATCATTGCTGTATTGGAGGTGCGTGGGAAAATGATTATTTAGAAAGCAAGGGTGCAATGAGATGGCAATGACCTGCTTCTCAGTCTGGTGCTATACCGTATGACCAGGAACATGGTGGGGCATATCCCAGGAAAAGACAATCATTTGGTTTTATACCTTGCATTTTGTCCATATGAACTAACACAGACTAGTATGGAACAAGTGTGGGCTGAAGCATGTGGCCATAGGTACTGACATGACTGGATGTACTTAAATACACATTCGGGCACATTTAACATTAGAAATAATTTTAATTGTTTCAGTATCCTCATGGAGTATAAGGTTATCAATTGTTACTAGTTTGTTTATTTGATCTATATCCCGCCCTTCCTCCCAGTAGGAGCCCAGGGTGGCAGTTATGATAGTTATGATAGCCACTGTGAGAACAGGATGCTGGAGTAGATAATGCTTTGGTCTGACCCAGCAGGGCTTGCCTTATGATGCTTTGTCATTTTTATTTTGTGCACCCCCTTAATTACGTAAGGGAGAGAATTATTATGCCCCACTTGCACACTGAGAGCTGAGGCTGACCTATCCAAGGCCATGTATTAGATGCCTAGCAAAGATGACATCTTGATCCAATTCTAACACTTTTCTCAGTCAAGCCCTAGTGATCACACCATGATATGTAGCACACACATACACATAGGGTGCATGCAGACAACAGTTTAATCCATATTTTCACTTTTTTGTCTTTCACACAACATAGAAGTCAGTTCCAGAAATCTAACAAAATATAGCGGAAGATTAGCACTTGTTTGCATGAATGATTGTTTTAAATGATTCCAGAAATATTCTGTTTGCAAGCCCTAAAATCTGGAAAATCACGGGAGTTTTCCCCACCCTTTTTTCCTTGCAAAACTTGTCAGTATTCCAGCATAGGTGCGAGTAGCAGTTCCTCCCATACACACACACCTCACAAAAATCTCAGAAATGAAAGGAAGAGAGGTCACAGAGAAGAGTGATAAAATAGATTTGCGCAGTGAATTACGGGGGAACTACAGTACGCATGTGTATAACTGGTAAGCAATGGAAACAAGTCATTGTTCATTGCAGCAGTGTGAAAGACATTTAGTGCAACATGGTGGTACATCAGTTGAAAAGCCACACTTCCTGGCCTTGCAGTGTGAAAGGAATTTTAGAAATCGGAACAGAAGCACTACCATTATAATCTGTAAATCTCACGCAATAAGCCCCACATACAGCCATACAATAAGTTACTGCCAACCACAAATACAAAATGAATGTCTAAATGTGCCTTTTTTATTTCACAGATCGGATTTGTACTTTATCCTCCAAGTGGGAGTCCAGAATGGAACCAAATGGATCACAATAATATAATGTTCCTCACAATGTGCTATTGCTGGCATTATGCATTTGCACTTCTTATAATGGCTGTGAATTATACTGTAGTGAGCTGGTAAGTGAATCCTACTTAAGAACAGAAATCCTGAAGAGCTCTGTTTAGCTTGCCACTAAATGTCAAAGCTTTGTTCGACATAACAAAACTTTCAGATATTCAAAAATGGCTTCTCCAGTTCTAGAAGAAAGCAAAACTGCAGTGGTCTATATCAGGGCTGTGGAGTCGGTACACCAAACCTTCGACTCCGACTCCTCTATTTTTCCACTGTCTGACTCCAACTCCTCTATTTTTCTACTGTCCGACTCCGACTCCACCCAAAATTGCTTCTTGTCAATCAAAATTTATTTGGAAGTCAGAGTCGGTACATTTCTACCGACTCCACCCAAAATTGCTCCCGACTCCGACTCCACGACTCCGACTCCACAGCCCTGGTCTATATATGCAGCTCCATACAGCCTGAAGGCATTGACACAACCCATCTGGGCTTTGATGTTTCTTTACAGCCTTGCTAGGAAATAAGCAAACTTCATACGTAGATAAGTTTATGTAGAAGTGAGAGATGCTCATTTTTCTTCTGGAAGAGGTAGCAGCCCCTTAAACTCTTCCTGAGGCTCTTTCACATAGCCTACTTCTCAAAACTTAAGATCAGGGAAGACTCGTGGATGTTGTGTTGCTGGACATATTTAGGCTGCTTTCACACTGCAGTTTATCCCGTTATTCTGACAATTTCTTACCTGGTAATTTGCGCAATATATTTGATCTTTCACACAATGTAAAAGCTAGTTCTGGAATTCTAGGGGAATGTAGTGGAAGTTTAGCACAAATTTTCATTATAAATAATACCAGAAATAATCCATTTGCAAGCTTGGGAGCCCAGAAAGTCACAGGAGTTTTGCACTAGTTGCATGTCACATGACAGGCATCCCAGCTTCCTTTCTCTAGCCTCACTACTTTTCTATTTTTTTTCACTCATTCTTGCCTATGCCTGTTCCCTATTTGCCTTTTGCTGCCCTTGGTGGGTCCTGCTTTACATTGTTTTTCAATTTGACCCCTGATCTGTGCCTTGGAAGTCCTGTTCTTTCCCACCTCTTCACCCTCCGCCCCTGTGGAGCCAGGTGGCTGCTTAAAGATCATACCCACTTTTCTCTTCTTTGTGGCTGCTTTCAGACATGAGGCTTATTCTGTATGTTAGTTCAACAACTAAGCAACAAAGTTGCTTTTCAAGTCCTTTGCTGTTGTCTTTTAAGCCCTTCTTCTCTCCTCAGTTTTTTTTTTTACCTTATCCACAATGGTAGCAGCTTGTATTTTAAAGTAACCACTTTTTTCCTTTTCTTCAGTGCTTTGTTTCTGGCTCTTTCTGTTTCTGGCTTTTTGCTGTTTTTCTTGCCTTTTTTCCTGATCCTGGTGTCTCTAGTTGCAGCAATGTGAAAGACATTTGCGCAAAATGCTGGTACATCAGTCAAAAAAACACGCTTTCAGGTACTGCAGTATGAAAGAAATTTTAGAAATCAGAACAGAAGTGCTACCACTTTAATCCGTTAAACTAACACAATAAGCCCGATGTCCGAAAGCAGCCGTGGAATGTCAGGACCCAGCTCTAGAACATTATAGGCTTGGATCCAGAGAAATGCCAATGAAGGTGACAGTAGTGACAGCGTGGTGGGGTGCTGCTGTTCACCTGATAGTCAGTTGGTCATGTCATTGCTGCTTACTGGGAGGTAGAGGGGGAGGGGGAGGCAGTGGCAAGGTCAGCACACTGCAAACGCACTGGCAGTGCCAGATTGGCTCCATCAGTGCATTTGTACCACATCATCCTTGTCACCCCTCCCCCTCCTGGTAAGCAGCAGCAATACAGCCAACTGGAAGTCAGGTGAGTGGCACCACCCTACCATGCTTTCTGCTGCTGGAAGGTGATTTCTTGCCTATCCTCAGGGTAGAGGGACCCTGCTGAATGGGGTGGGCTGTGATGCAGGGGGGGGGGTTGAGGAGGTTGCCTTCCATGAGCACTTAAAATTGTGACAACATGTTGGGAATTGGCCTTTGAATATACATAAGAATAACCAGCCCTCCACTTGATCACTATGTGGCTCAGGATGTGTGGAGATGATAGAGAGATCAGCCACTAGCTATTGCGATTTGTGTGCAAAGCACAGATGTATGTAAACACAGCTAAGCAGTTAAAATTGCCAAATTAAAAATTATACAAAGTAAAAAGAGAGCGTCATCGTGGCCCTTTTTAAATAAAATTTTGCCGTCTTTGCTGTCACCAACTTATGCTGTCACCAACTTATCTTGGGTCATCAGGAAAAAGTCACTAAGTAATCAGCTCAGTGCTCTGGATGAGATGATGGTGGGATTATTAACTAGTTACACAAATCTCTGGAAAAGAGCAAAAGAGCAAAACATGAGCCAATGTTTCAGTGTTGCCCTCTCCAAATGGACATATGCAATCTTGGAATGGAGTTTTCTTAAAATGACCCTCAGATGTGCAATTGAGAAAGTTCTATTATATTTTAGAATAGCTAGATCCTGTAGATAAAGGTGCCATTGTATCAGGAAGAATTACAGGAAAACAGTCAAACCAAAGGCATAATTTTCTCATGCAGACTTATTGTTTTGTTGTTCAGTATCAAAGAGATCAGCCTTTCCCAACTTTTGGGTCCCCAGATGTTGCTGGACTACAACTCCCATCAGCCCGAGCCAGCGTGGCCAATGGTCAGGAATTATGGGAACTGTAGTCCAGCAACATCTGAGGACCCAACAGTTGGGAAAGGCTGAAATTGGTGTCTCCTCAATAGGTCTCTTGTTTTACTGACACCTACATTGAGTGAACATATAGCTTGAATGGTTCTGCTTTGTTTTTCCCTCTCCAGGGTGGTTCGTTCGAAAATAAAACAAGCCCCAACAATGGAAATTGGATTATTGAAAACATCTGATCGAGACCAGGAATCGGAAGATGAGATCTAATTCAGCATAAATATTTTCTTATAGTTTGCTATCTATTTCTTCCATTTCTGAACTGTAATGGTGTTGTTTACCATATAATTTAGACTTACACAATTGGTGCATTAATTTATTAAATTTACATTTCTGCATTGTTTATCCTATACTCGAAGGAGAAAGAGAACATTTTACTGTTGAATAGGCTGGTGGTGGCATTGTCAAGTAAAAATCAGTTCAGGCCATTAATAGATTATGAGCCTATTCTTTCATTGCTCTTGGGCAAATTTCCACACATGGCAAGCAACCACAATCCTACTGTTGCAGAAATCTGATAGTATCCACCATAAAACCAACCAACCAATCAATAAATTATATATATCTCTTTTTAGCTATTAAGAATAATTTGTAGTCTAGCTTCCAAGGTGTATGTTGCAAATTTACATTTGCAATGGTTATTACTTTGTCTGTTCTTATTTATTATCAGGTATGATCTAATTGCATCAAAGGATACAAGAACCCAGTGTAAAATTATTTAATGTCATTACTAAGGAAAAAATGATATTCCTGAATTGCTGGATGATTATAGGTACTACATTAGACTTGTTACTTAATTTGCAGCAAAGACAACTTACTGTATATTAAAAAAATGCATATAAGGCTGCTGTATACTTTAGATGCCTTCTGCTCAGAATTTACTCAGTGTGTAGAAGATTTGGATGAGAGGATTCAAATCCCCAATAAGTCATGAAGCTTGGCTAAGCTTGGGGAAGTCTCAACTTAACCAGGCATGGGGAACCCGTAGCCTTCCAGATGTTGCTGTGTTCCATCTTCCATCAACCAATGGTCATGTAGGATGGGAGTTCTAGTCCAGCAGCTTCTGCAGGGCCACAGGTTCCCCATCCCTATATGGAAAGCAAACAGTGATTAATGTTTGGGAAGGGTACTGTAGTGCTATTCCTTCCCTGCCTGCCACTAGTAGATACCTCTTCCTGGAGACAGTGCTTTGTGTTCCTCTGATATGGCATTACAGTCACTCCTCTGCTTACTGGGAAAGCACCATTTAGAAGTATCCTTATTTGTGCAGCACAACTCGGTATGAAGCTACACTCAGGAAAGTCCATATGGTATTGTGTGCCTTTTAGCATTCATATCAGTAAGTATAAGTGCTTTTAGCAAACTTAATAGGGTGTATGT
The DNA here is from genome assembly GCF_030035675.1 of Rhineura floridana. NCBI lineage: Eukaryota > Metazoa > Chordata > Lepidosauria > Squamata > Rhineuridae > Rhineura > Rhineura floridana. The sequence continues at coordinate 139,437,010 of NC_084484.1, read as the reverse complement.
GTGTTCTGGTTAGGAATTCTGACTTTAAATGACTCCTCTGCCAGTAGGCAAGGTCATATTAATTGCTACTTGGCATGCACTTTCAAAACACTGAAAATTCTTGTTAGAGCAATCTCTTGGTAGAAAGGAAGAAGAATTCTGTCTTATCAGGTAATCAATGAAAGATACTTCAGACTGGTGCGAATACTTAAAATTATGAATAGTGACTTGGTTTTAAAGGCACTGCATTGTATTATGATATATTGAAATAAATTGTTCCAGCTTACTTTGAAACAAGCAACATTTGTGGTCTGGGTTGTTTTTTGCTCTTTAGCTGAAGTCCACTGTCCGGTCTACTTGTGCTAACATCCTTGGCATACAGCCTGTTCCTAAAATTGTGTTCTTGAAATGGAGAACCAGTATGTTCAGGGATTTTCATTTCCAAGTATGTGTGCATAGGATTGCAGCATGAGTCGCAATGAAGTAAAATAGGAATGATGTTTTTTATTATGTGCAAATGCAATGATAATGCTCTGAGGATTGGATGGTAATGAGGCTGAGAATGGCACACAAGGGTTCACAGACATGTGGCTTAAGTAATAATTATTTCACTGTTTCCCATCCACGCCTGTGGGCAGTTCTTAATAAAATGCTTTCATGCTGTGTATGCTGGCCCCTCCCCTCAATACCTATTTCCCCACCTTCCACTACCTTTTTCCATTTCCATTTTTCTATTTGGGGATAAGTGCAGCAGATGTATCTGTACCTGTGCACATGCATCTTGATTCCTACACACACACATGTGCTGGAGCCAATGTTACAATGTTACATGCCCTTAATTATCGTGTTTCACAGTGGGCATAATGGAGGCTTGTGGTTTTGGGGGGGCAGGAGACAACTTGTGTTTCAGTTTTGTGTTTTGTGATATTTAGCTATATTAAAATTTTGAGAAAGGTCTTGTGCAAAACTCATGTATTTAAACATATTTTTAAAGGTCCTATCAGCACTATACATTTAAAGCAGCATCATGCCACTTTAAATAGTAGTGGCATCCCCCAAAAAAACCTAAGAACCATAGTTTGTTAAGGGTGCTGAGAGTTGTTAAGAGATCCATATTCCTCTTGCAGAGCTACAATTCCCACAGTTTTCTGGGAAGAAGGATTGACTGTTAAACTACTCTGGGAACTGTAGCTCTGTAATAGCTTCTCTTAACGACTCTCAGAACCCTTTCCACACTACAGTTACCAGGATTCTTTGGGGGAAGCCATGCCTGTTTAAAGTGGCATGATGCTGCTTTAAATGTAAACTGCAGATGAGACCAAAGTCCTGTTCTATTGTACTATGATTAGTCTTCAAGTTAATCCCCCAAATGTGTTGAAATCTTGAGAGAATAGCTCCTCTGAACTGGGTGGTTGAAATGCCAACACGTCTTCAGCATGTGGCAATAAAGACAGACCACTCACCAAAACATCACCATGCACGTGACAAACCATCCACCTAAAAATAAAAATGTGTTGACAAGCTTTGCAAACAGCAGTGACTGCAGATGCATAATGGATTGTTTTTGCTTAACAGATTTTCTGTGATGAAAGCCAGATTAAATGTAAAAAAGAGTGCAGGCTGACATCTTGATGGTGGTTATAATATCATATGGACAATGTGAAAAACTTGTGTGCATGCATAACAGTGATTATACAGTAAGGGCAGAATTTCAGAGTTAGTTCCGCTGACTCAGAGTAAGCCCATTTAAGTTAATAGACATGACTAATGTTCATTAATTTCAGTGAATCTACGTGAGTCAGACATAGTTGAATACAACCCTAAACCTCCACCTGGAAGTTGTGCCATAGTTTAAAGCCCACTTCAGATTTTTTTACGGAATGTTAATGATGGAAACATTCATATTGTTTGAATTTTTACTGCAAACGGATAACATGTCATGTCATATTAAGAGAAAACCCGTAGTAGATCTCCATCCTTACAGAGGGATTCAGTCTTGCCTGCAAGTGGAGTTGGACTGGTATTAATATATTTGTGGCCTCTCCCTTTTATATGCCAGTTTTGACGTGCATGTGTTTGCAACTAAGTAATTTGGCCGAAAATAAATGTGTGGGTAACTTTTTGTGGTGCACACCACCTTAACTGACATAGGTTTCCACAGTGCATTGTGGGAATTGTAGTTCACTGACATTCTTCCCATTCCCTCTGAACTACAATAAGAGATTTCTGTGCAGATAGAACAGCTGTTGAAACTAGTAAGTCTTTGTGTAATTTATTTATTTAATTAATTTGTATCCCATCCTTCCCAGTAGGGTTGCCAGGTTCTTGGCCTGAGACTGATTCTGTATCTTTAGGAGAAAAGAAGGTCAGCCAAGTGCAGGTGTTCTTGCAACTCTGTAATGGGAAAAACCACAAGGTGGAATTCTCCCTCCCTCCTCCACAACTTTTAAAGGTACAGAAGACCTCTTGGAGGCTGGGCCTGGCAAGCAAGAGGTCTTCTGTATCTTTAAAAGTTGTGGAGGGGAGAGGGAGAATTCCACCTTGTGGTTTTTCCCATTACAGAGTTGCAAGAATACCTGCACTTGGCTGAGTTTCTCTTCTCCTAAAGATACAGGATCAGTCTCAGGCCAAGAACCTGGCAACCCTACTTCCCAGCAGGAGCCCAGGGCGGCAAACAAAGCACTAAAACACTTTAAAACATCATAAAAACAGATCTTAAGATACATTAAAACAAAACAGCATTAAAAACATTAAAAAATCTTTAAAAAAGGGTTAAAAACATTATTAAAAAAACATATTAAACAATTCTGACACGGATGCATACTGGGATAGGTCTCAACTTAAAAGGCTTATTGAAAAAGGAAAGTCTTCAAAAGGCGCCAAAAAGATAGCAGAGATGGTGCCTGCCTAATATTCAAAGGGAGGGAATTCCACAGGAATTGGAATTGTGCCCTTAGGTTATGGATGGGGAACTTGTGTCTCTCCAGACATTGTTAGGATTTCAACTCCCATCAGCTCCAGCCAACATGGGCAATAGTCAGTAATGACAGGACTTATAGTCCAATAACATTTGGAGAATCTAGTGGTTTCCAGGCATATAAATGGAGGAACAGAAGATGGATCATGTGGATGAAACTCTGGTCCTTTGTCTTATGGCTCCTCTTGGTGTTTTTCAGTTCTCATATAGGTGACCCCAGTGTAAGCTCATCAGCAGTGTTCATATAGGACTGCTGCTAGTATTGTGGCCTGGCTCTAATCCATGTGTGGTCATATATGTGTGGTGCCTGTATGGAGGTGTCTTCACCATCATGGTAGGTGTGACAGACTTCATGGTGAGGCCCCACTTTTTCAGATTAACACCTGTAGGTTAGCATGGCTGGGTAATAAGCTTGCGGGCTGCTCCACATTTTCCCCAAGCCACTTTAATGGAAGCTCCATTATGTATGGTAGACTCAGGAAGGAGAAGAGCTGCACTTGTGGGTGGCTGCTCTGTCCTTCCAGTTCAGTGCTCTAAAGTCTCTTGGAATAGGTCTGCTGGCTAAAGTAATGGTTTAAGATCATTCTCCCCATCCCCCACCCCATGCAATTTGCTAACATAAATGAACATAGAGTGCTTTCAGTATGAGGTTGGCTGTTATGGAATGAAAAGGTAAATGTTATTGCAGGGGTTCTATTACCTTGGTGTTTTTCCATAGTACCAAATGTCCTGCTTTTGAAAGTACTTTTCTGCAGTTTCCAGGTTTTCTGTCTCGAAGATGGAGATGGTAGTCTTCTACAAGTGGTGAAATCAAACCCAGCCTTACTATAAGCATTAATATTAGATGTGGAGCTTGAGCCTTGTAAATTTAGAAAGCAAATGTACTGGTGAAAGTAATTATGGCATGCCTGCCCTAAACACATTTACCTAGAGCAGGGGTGGGATACAACTCCATTTGGAGGCAAGACAGGATCCCTCTGTAAGGATAGAACCACACCACTGGTTTAGCATATGACATGACATTTTCCGTATACAGTGAAATACAGACAACATGAATGTTTACATTATCAACTCCCTGCTAAGAACAGCTGAAGAAGTGGACTTGTAACTATGAATATCAACTAAAGGCCCTTTGGATGTTATTGCACTTCATCATCCCCATCCAGCCTGAGCAATGGTCAGAAATTTTGGGAGTTGTAGCCCAACAACTGTGAAGGAACACCCTTTTCCCAACCCTGACATTTGTTTCAAACGAGCAGAGTCTAACAAATTTATGTTGGCATGCCCTTCCATGGCATGAGGTGTTATTGTCCTAGGTTTGCTTTTAATGATGTGGACTCTAGTCCACGAAAGATCATGCCACAATGAATCTTATTCTTAAAGTGCCTCAAAATTCCTTGGGTTGTTTTCTTTTTTGTTTTGCTGTTTGTCTCTGGAAGGACACACTTCCTGAGAAGTGGGTTTATAATGGCATAATAAAATTGGGTCTTGTTCAAATGTCTTTTTTTTTAATGAGCGAGTGAGAGAGATGATGGGGTGTTTATGTTGACGTGTGTGCGTTGTTGCGTGAAACAGCATACATTACGTTGGAGTTAAGTTGAGCAAGAAACTTCTTCAGAGCATTAGAGCATGTTAAGAGTCTTTATTAAGACATTATGGCCAAAGGCTTAAGAGTAAATACATGTAGAGTTTCTTCAGTCACCCCCCCCCCCTCTGGTACATCTCTCTCCAAAGGTAAACACAGAAGAGAACCTCTCAGTTCAGAGGCAATACACAGAAGGACAGCCTCACAGTTCAGAGGCAATATTCAGAAGACACAACTTACAGACTCTGTTAGAACTTTCCCAATTGCTATCTCACGTTACCATGACAACCGCTGGCCTTGGATGTCTGCTCACTCTCAGGCCAAGAGATAACAGTTACTTCTCCAAACTTGCAGGCTTTATGGAAAACAACTAGAGACAGTAATGCCTATGGGTCACAGCCCAACAGTTTAAATATTCATTTGTGTTATGCTTGCCTTTTTGTATTTGATAGTGGTGTGGCATCAGTGTCTATATAGCACATAATTCCATAGCCATGCAAACATTTGCTTTTAATGTTTGTTTCCATACTTAATGCTTCCTAAGTGCTCCATGCAGGTGCCTATGCAGCCCTTTAAAATAAAAGAAATGCTGAACAAAAGCAAGGCTATTTTCTCTTCTGCAGTAATGTCCTTGCATTCATAGAGCACATTCCTCTTTGGGAGTCCCCCCAACCCCCAGCTTGGAAGGCTTTATGCTCCTTTTTTCAGCATCGTGTCACATATCTTCCATCTTTCCTATTGTAATAAAGCTGAAAGGCCACTCCACCATCATTATGTGTGCAACTAATACTGCTACAGTAGGGCCCCGCTTTACAGCACTTCGCTTTATGGCGTTTCGCTAATGCAGCGGTCTCCATTAGACGCAATTAGACTAAAGCCCCACTCATACGCCACTTGTTTCGCTTTTACAGCGGTTTTCAGGCATTGCGCGCCATTCTATTAAATGAGTTCTGCTTTACAGCGGGTTTCGCTTTGCAGTGGGGGTCCGGAATGTAACCCGCTGTATGAGTGGGGCCCTACTGTACTAGTAATGTCACACGTAATGCTAAAAAAGATAAGTTATTTCCCATCCAAGCCTTTATTGTTATACATTACTTTTACAAACTATATTGCTGTAGTAATTGTATACCCATACCCATATATACACACGCAACACATTTCTGGCATAAAAATATATCTCCCAACCCAACAAGGGAGATTTTTGTGCATGAATGTAGCCATGCACAGCCAAAACAGATGCATGCAGGTTATTGGCGCATGCTGTGATGCTTAACACATTGTGATGCTTCTCTAGATCCCTGCTAAACAGTTAGATTCTCTAAGGAGAATCTCAACAGTTTAAGAGAACAGAAAATAAATGCTTGCTCCCCTAGAAAAGACAAAAATGCTGGGAAAAACAGAAGGGAGTAGAAAAAGAGGAAGACCAAACAAGAGATGGATTGATTCCATAAAGGAAGCCACAGACCTGAACTTATAAGATCTGAACAGGGTGGTTTATAACAGATGCTATTGGAGGGGGCTGATTCATAGAGTCGCCAAAAGTCATAATCGACTTGAAGGCACATAACAACAAAGTATGTTTGTGTGTGTAGCTGTCTTAAAAGCCTGCTGCAGTGCCGATACATTCTGTGTGTGTGTGTGCACGTGTGCATCAGTCAGTCACTACTGCTCCTATGCCTTCCCTTAGCTTCACTTACTCCATTCCAGTTTTGCCTATGAATCCTCTCCCATCAGCCATGAGATCTTAGGCTGCTTTCACACATGGGGCTAATAGCGCTAGTTTAAAAAGGTAGCACTTCTGGCACTTCTGTCCCGATATTTAAAATCCCTTTCACAATGCAGTACCTCTTGCAATAAGGAACAGTACTTTTTCAGCCGATTTAGTGGCATTTTGCACAACTGTCTTTCACACAGCTTGTTTTCGTCCCTCACCCATGCACACTGTTCCCCACTGTATAGCAGGTCTAAGATCTTGTCTTGTCTTGTAGCCATGCAAGCTCTCTCCCTTTAGGATCTGACTTTTTAAATTGTTTTAGTTGTATGAAGACGGGTGTGTGTGTGAAATTCTGCTGCTATATGCGCTGATGCCGGAATCCTGGTACAATGTTCGTCAGGCAAAAAACAAAAACAAAAACCTGCATGACTAAAGGGCGGGAACACACTGCATGCTGGGATGCCTGTCCCGTGAGCGGCAGCAGCTAGCGAAACAGTCTCTCAATCTTCCGGATTCCCAGCCTTGCTAACGGATTATTTCTGGTATCATTCATTGCGGAAATTGGCGCTACACTTGCACTACATTCCACCAGAATTCCGGAGCTACCCGGTATGTCATGTGAAAGCTCAAATATAATGCACAAATTACCAGGTAGGAAATCATCAGAATAACAGAATAAAGTGCAGTGAAAGCACCCTGAATGAAACTTTCATGCTCAGACATACTATAATGTATACTATACGAAAGTTATTCTCCTTATGTAGCCAAAATGGCACATTCACACACGGGGAAGGACTCGGAGGTCTTGAGCTCTAAAGTTTGCAGAAGTACATAAAAATTTTAGTAAATGCCCCCCCCAAACAGCCCAATGAGTACTGAGCATGCACAGTGCCCATGGGATAATAGGTGTCTTTATAGAAATAGAAAACCAGGATAGGGATGGGGGTAGAATGGAGTACACTGGAAGAGGACATCGCTGACTAGCTGGCACTCTGAACAGGAGCACTCCACACACTGCAACATCTTGTTACTGGCTGTACTTTTATTTCTGTATACCAGTGTTAACGCTATAGGGAAGACAGAAAGCAAACCTTGCAAACCTTTCTTAAGGGGCCCAAAAATCTAAAATAATATGTAATAAATTGTGCTGGCCATATGCACATGCACTGAACTTCAAGGACTCCCCATTTTCCAAAATGTCTGTTGGCACACTGTGCACACTGGATAAGAAGTTATCTTGTTCTGAGTTCAGATCTTGTCTTCCAGGAACAGAGATACGTAGGATCCAGCCAAATTTTTGAGTAGATTAAGCATACCCATGAAAAATATTTAGGGTTGTATCCAACATTAGTGTTACACATAGTAGACCCACTGAAATTAATGGACATCAGTAACTTAGCTGCATTAAGCTGTATGGATCTATTCAGAGTAGGATTTAGTTGGACACAACTTTAAGTGCTAGAATGTGAATATCTTGTCCATTTTAAGCCATGTTGTATTATACACTCAGTCCAAAGTTCTCAGTCTAAGGTGCTATAAAAATACTACTTACCAGGTTTCAAATAATTGACTCAAAATAAATAGCTGGCAAATAAAGGCAGGTCACCTTCTCATTGTGTCAATGTGAATAAAGGTGCTCTTGTTGCTGTTCAGTTCTTGGGGGAGGGCTGTAGCTCACTGGCAGAATAGTACCCCCTTTGCATACAAAAGATTCTAGGTTCAGTACCTGGTATCTCCAGCACTAACAAAGATCCCCATCTGAATCCAGTCTATGTAGATCAAGGATCTTTGTTCTCCCCAAGGATCACATTGCCTTGGAGAGTCTTCTTTCAAAGGACACATGCCATCCCTCTCTCCCTCCCTCCTCTCTTACTCACACACCCCATCTTTCCATTCATACACATATACATGTGAAGGGAGGAAGGGAGGCTGCAGGACTGAGGGGAGTCTGTAGGCTACATCCAAAGGTGTTGTGGCTCTCATTTGGCCCATCGACTGGAGATCCCCCCACCCCCGCTAATATACATAGACCAATAGTCTGATTTGAGATAAGACTGCTTCCTATATTCCTATTCATACTGTCCCGTCCAGAGCCGAAAGAATGAAGCTGGAGTGTGTGTGCAAGTAAATCTCGTTTTATTAGAGTAATGGATACATCAAAAGCATTGCGCTTCATAGGAAACCTTACGCTAACTCACTAAAGTCCCTAACTATACTCTAGACATGCTCTGCAGTGTGTGAAGGAAGTTGAGTCAACGACCCTCCCCCCCCGGGAGCGGCAGGCTTATATAGGAAATGTTTTTAAACGTAATCTCTGACTCCTTCACAATTCCTGTCTTTGCCCTGTCCATTTCTCGCGGCGACGGGAACGAGGAGACAGGGGACGCGCATCCAACAGCTCATCTGAAGACACCTGCTCCCGAGCAACAGGCTCGAGGTCAGAGGGCGGTGCCACACTGGAATCCTCCTGGGAACTGCTTGGAAAAGGAGGAGCTGGCACTAACTCTGAAGCTTTCCCCCACAAGTCCTCTGCATCAACTGGGGGCGGTGCGCTCGGCTCCTTGGAAAGGGCATTACTCGTGGGAACTGGCTGGAGAGCAGGCTGCCCCCCTCCTGCACGATCCTGCTCAGACACAACAATCCCCAACTCTGCTTCTTCTGGCTGCGGAGGTGCCTGAAACTCATGCCTCCCCCCTTCCTGTCCCTTCTGAATTGGCTGCAGCGCAATACATACTGGTTGTTTGCTTAGTGGTGAGTGGTGATCTAAACGATGGGGTACAGCCACGGAGAGCTGCCATTTGCTACATGACCCTTCTGTTCCCCAAGAGTATGGTGGTGATTCTTTCCTAGAGGAGACTGTGATGTTCCTATATTAATGTATATATGGTAAGTGTTGTTGTTTTAGAAGATACATGGTAAGTGGAGTGAAAGAGGAGGGGGAGTGAATGGGCAGTGGAGTGCGAGATGATTGGCTGAGTTTGGAAAATGGCTGAATGTATAAAAGGAAGAGTGAGAGTGGAATCGGGGGGGGGAGAAGAGAAAGAGTGGATTGCTTGGTGGGGTTTGAGAGAGTTGTTTGCCAGGAGAGAGTGGAGAAGGAGGGAGGTGGAGTTCGGATTAGTATTGAGTAAAACCATATGCTTATGTGCCTTAAGAAGAAATCTTGTTAATCTTATTAGCTTTGTTATCTGTAATAAATACTTAATTTGGTTTACCAAAGGCCTGATCCTTGGCTGGGGTTTCACAGACCAGAAGGGAGGGTAAGGTAATGACCAAGGCTGAAGGGGAACTGTAACAAATGGTGGCAGCGGTGAAGAGAATAACAATACCAGTATTCAGAGTCTCTGGGAATACTAGTATTGGGACATTACTGGTGGTTTCCTAGCAGGGGGATCTGTTGAGATCTGTGCTAGAGCGGGGAGAGAAACCATAAGAGAGAGCGGTCCGGACTGGTGGAGTCCCTGGTGGTGCCTAGTGACAGGCAGTAACCACGAGCAGGTAGGAACCTGACAGGGAGAGCCAGGGAAGGACGCCTCACATGTGGTGGCAGAGGTGGGATACGAACAACAGAGAATCCAGATACGAACCAAAGAGAGTCCCAAAGACACGTGGTGACAAAGGAGACTACGTCACAGGTGTTGGCTGTAGCAGTGAGATACGAATACTAGAGAATCCCTAACAGTGGTGTGGCAAACAGAAATAGCAAAACAAGATTACTTGTGAGAGTGACTGGCAAAGAGTGTGTGGCAAAGAGTGAGTGAACTCAAACACCATGGCTGAATATATAAAAATGAAAAGAGAGGAGCTGATGGAGAAGTGCATAACATTCAATTTACCTCACGAGGGTAAAGGGGTAGATGAATTGAGGGTAGCACTTATAGGATTTGCTACTGCCCAGCAAAAACAACCTGTCAGAGAGGAAACCCCAGAAGGGTGCTCAAGTAATCCTGACTATATAGAGTATTTAAGAGAGAAGTTAAGATGGGAACGTGAGGAAAAAGATAAGGACAGAGAGATTGCAATGGTGAAAGTGAGAATGGAGGTGGAGGAGAAGGAAAAGCAACGTGTGTTGGAAACTGAGAAGTTGAAGATGGAAGCTGAGAGAATGAGATTGGGGTTTGAGGAGAGGGAGAAGCAACGAGCAGTGGATGCCGAATTACAAGTAGAAAAGTTAAAATTTGAAAGAGAGAAGTTTCATTCTGATGAAACAAGAAAGGACAGAGATGGAGCAAAAATAAAAATTACTCCAAAGGACTTTGCTGTCTATGAGCCTGGTCAAGATCCTCAAATTTACCTCAGCACCTTTGAAAAAGCAGCTCACTTGTGGGGGCTACCTGAAGATAAATACATGCAGTATTTATCAAACCTGATTAAAGGGGAATTGGCTGAGGTATACCAATATTTCCCCTCAGACAGGCCCGTCACCTATGCTGAATTCAAAGAAGCAGTGTTTAAAAGATTCAGACTGGGGCTTGATTATTTTAGAAAGCTTTTCAGAAATTGCCAGATACAGACAGGGAGGTCTTTTGTGGAACTGGGAGCAAAGTTGATGGATATATTTGGAAAGTGGATGAGTAGTGCCAAAGCTCAGTCAGTGGAAGAGGTGAAAAGCCTCATGATACTGGATCAATTATACCATCAGTTACCACCAGAAATAAGGCTCCTGATCAAAGACCATTCCCCTACATCTGTGCAGGAGGCCGCAGAGATGGCGGATCACTTCGCCTCCAATAGAACTGGCTGGGTGGGGAAAACATCAAGAGAGTTTAAACCCAGACCATATAGTGCTGGCAGAAGGGATGTGGTACCACAGCGAGTGAGTCCTCCATTAAAATCTGAAGGGCACAGGACACCCCAGAGTGGATCTGTGTACCCTAAAAGTGAGGAGAAATTATGCTACAAATGTGGTAGACCAGGGCACCTACGTTTTCAATGTGAGGTTGCCAACCCCATTAGTAATCCTGCTCAGACAAGGACAGTGAAAACAGAGCCCAAGGCTTTAGAAACAGCGAAAAAGGTTCAGTTCTGCCAGATAAACTGGACAGAAGTAACAGACCTTGATTCAAGTCTGAGAGAGGAAGTGAGTGTACAAGGGGCAAATTATTGGGCATTGCTTGATACTGGTGCCGCTCAGACGTTACTGAGGCCAGATTTAATAAAATCTGAAGAAATATTACCTCAGGAAACTGTGACTATCCAAGGAGTGAGGGGTCAACCAGAAAGTCTGCCTGTGGCCCTGGTGGATATGACTTGGAGAGGCCAAGAGGGCCGATATAAAGTAGGCATTAATGCCCAGCAACAAGAACCAGTAATACTGGGAAGGGATGTAATGGGCACCCAAGGAAAGATCTATGTAGTGACCAGACAGCAAATTGGCAGAGAAAAAGAAGCCATATTAAGGGGGGCTGAAATAAACAGGGTGGAATCTGTTAGCCAGCCTCAGATCACCATAGCAACCACTAGCAGGCCTGGTGAAGGAGACAAAATGTATCAAGTGGTCTCTGGGAAAGAAGCAGAGCAATTCAGGGAAGAGCTGCATAAAGATATAAGTTTGAAGCAGATAAAGGAACAAGCCCTGTCCCAACAGATTCCTTTCACAGACAAACTGAGGAATCAGTGTGTGAAAATGGGATTTTATATAGACTGTGGATGCCTGCTGAGAGAAAGGATGAATGTGAACCAGAGAAGCAATTGATAGTACCTAGCAAATACAGAACCAGATTTAATGGAGTTTTGAAGGGCATGATGGGATGCTTCTTGTTTGCATACAGAGAAGTCCCTCAAGAGTCAACAGGCTTCTCACCCTTTGAACTCATGTTCACTAGAAAAGTGAGGGGACCTTTGGAACTGCTAAAAAATTCATGGGAAGGAACTCTGGGAGAGTACAAAACTTCTGTAGTAGATTTTGTATTGGAATTCCGCAATAAATTAACATCAATCATGGAAGTAGTGAAAGAGAATTTGAGTCATGCACAGGAGAAGCAAAGTTACTGGTATGACAGAACAGCCAGAGAACGTGTGTATGATGTGGGAGATATGGTTATGGCGTTCATACCCAGGAAACATGACAAATTACAGGCTAACTGGGAAGGACCATATACCATCAGAGAAAGGCTTGACACAGTGACATATGTAATCACCACAGACCAATTAAACAAAAGCAAAGTGGTTCATGTAAATATGTTAAAGCCTTACCATACCAGGGATGCAAAGGTGTTGCAAGTTACCTTATTCCCTGAGGGAAGTGGGCCTGAACTTCCAGATTTGGTACAGGAAAGCAAAGACAAAGGAGGGGTAGATCAAGTGGAATGGTCAGAGGAGGTGAAGGAGGAAGTAAAAGAGGAGATTCTGAGAGTTTTGAAAACCTATAGGAATCTCTTTAGCAACAAACCTGGCCGAACCAGTATAGTTATACATTCCATTGATACTGGAGATCATGCCCCAATCAGATCTGTTCCGTACCGTGTGAATGGGGAAGTTTTGAATGAGATCAAAAAGGAGGTGGAAGAGATGCTGGAATTAGGAGTGATCAGGGAATCCATCAGTCCCTGGGCCTCAAATATTGTCCTGGTTCCGAAAAAAGATGGAACGACAAGGTTTTGCATTGATTATCGGCTAATCAATAAAATTACTGTCCCAGATGTGTATCCTATGCCTAGGGTAGACGCAATGTTAGAGTTATTGGGGGCAGCAACCATTATCTCTACACTAGATCTCTGTAAAGGATTTTGGCAAATGGAACTAGACGAGCAATCCAGAGCCAAAACTGCCTTCAGTACACCAGATGGGTTATATGAGTTTGTGACCTTACCCATGGGACTAAGGAACTCACCAAGTTCATTTCAGAGGCTAATCAATACTGTGTTGCGAGGCATGTCAGATTTTGCAGTGGCCTATATCGATGACGTGGCCATTTTTAGCAAGTCGGTGTCTGAGCATGTCCAACACCTGACAACAGTATTGGAGGCCTTAAGAAAAGCAGGCCTCACAATAAAAGCTAAGAAATGCCAGTTTGGACTAAAGGAAGTAATCTATTTAGGACATAAGGTGGGGAGTGGGAAAATCACCCCCTTATGGAGCAAGGTGGAGGCAATACAAGCGTGGCCGATCCCCTTAACCAAAAAACAAGTAAGGGCATTTCTGGGTGTGGCTGGATTTTATAGGAAGTTTGTGAGAAATTTTGGGGAAATAGCAACCCCCTTACATGAATTAACAAAGAAGAAGTGTTCTGAGCGTGTGGTATGGACGGATGAATGTCAGAAGGCTTTTGATCTACTGAAGCAAGCCTTGTGCCAAGGACCCATATTAATAGCACCGGACTATGAGAAACCATTCATCGTGGCTACAGATGCGTCGGACCTGGCGCTGGGAGTCGCCTTGCTACAGGAGAGAGAAGGCACCAGACATCCAGTGGCGTACCTGAGTCGCAAGCTGACACCGAGGGAGAAAAACTATTCGTCGGTCCAGAAGGAGTGCCTAGCGGTCGTGTGGGGACTGAACAAGTTGCGCCCATATGTGTGGGGATGAAGATTCACAGTGACTACGGATCATCGGGCCTTGTTATGGTTGCAGACTATGAAAAACCATAACACTATGCTGCAGAGGTGGTCCTGGGCCCTACAGGACTATCAAGTGGACTTCCAGTTCATAAAAGGCAAGGACAATGTACTGGCCGATGGACTTTCCAGGCAAGTGGCTGGGACTGCAGTGACGTGACCAGACAGAGGAACAAAGAAAGACATTTTCCCCATAGAGACTTTTATTTGTTAACGCGACGTATAAATCCTGGAACAGGAATAATACTCTGCTGTTGTTTAAGGGGGGCGAAATGTGATGTTCCTATATTAATGTATATATGGTAAGTGTTGTTGTTTTAGAAGATACATGGTAAGTGGAGTGAAAGAGGAGGGGGAGTGAATGGGCAGTGGAGTGCGAGATGATTGGCTGAGTTTGGAAAATGGCTGAATGTATAAAAGGAAGAGTGAGAGTGGAATCGGGGGGGGGAGAAGAGAAAGAGTGGATTGCTTGGTGGGGTTTGAGAGAGTTGTTTGCCAGGAGAGAGTGGAGAAGGAGGGAGGTGGAGTTCGGATTAGTATTGAGTAAAACCATATGCTTATGTGCCTTAAGAAGAAATCTTGTTAATCTTATTAGCTTTGTTATCTGTAATAAATACTTAATTTGGTTTACCAAAGGCCTGATCCTTGGCTGGGGTTTCACAGACCAGAAGGGAGGGTAAGGTAATGACCAAGGCTGAAGGGGAACTGTAACAAATGGTGGCAGCGGTGAAAAGAATAACAATACCAGTATTCAGAGTCTCTGGGAATACTAGTATTGGGACGTTACTGGTGGTTGCCTAGCAGGGGGATCTGTTGAGATCTGTGCTAGAGCGGGGAGAGAAACCATAAGAGAGAGCGGTCCGGACTGGTGGAGTCCCTGGTGGTACCTAGAGACAGGCAGTAACCACGAGCAGGTAGGAACCTGACAGGGAGAACCAGGGAAGGACGCATCACAGAGACCACCACCACTTCCAGGGAATTGCTAGCTGATGGTGGCTGGCAGGAATTGTTTTCCTTTCTTCTTTCCCCAAGAGCTGCTTCTTGTTAAGGGAGGAGGATGAAGAAGGTAATATGCATCTATTGCATTCTGTTAGGGCTTTAGAACAGGAACTAGGATGCCTGAATAAGCCTTTCCAGCCTGCTCATCACAGTGCATTACTGGCTGCTTGTGATGCAGCTTAGTACTGATTGCATTTGGAAACATATCTTCTGAGACCTTAGGAAAGCATTCTGTTGTTTCTGAAATTTACCCAAGAAGGAAATTAGTGTTATTCTGCAATAATTGCTATCGGTCGAAGGTTATAGTACACATGCACCTATGCATGTGCTCCTCTTTAGAACTGGGAATAAGTCCCTTTGATTTCATTCACTTCTAAGTAACTATTTTAGGATCACAACTAGTGAATTAACTAGTGAATTTAAGCTACAGCTTAAAGATAGCTTTGATTTAGGGGGCCAAATTAAACAATTGAATGCATTTTTGTATTTAATGTGCAGATTTTAAAAATGAAAATTTCATGGGGAGGGGAGAGGCTGGTAATTAACAGAAAAGGTGTGGAGAGGGATTTAACCCTTTCATTCCTTGCTGCGGTTCTGAGAAAAATCCCTCTTCTGAAGCTGCTCTTTGCTTTTGGGTGAAATCTCCCATTGGCTGTTGACTATCATGGTTCCGGTTCTGATCACTCTTCATAGATGGTCTTTAAAGGGTTTGAAAAACAACAACAACTATATTAAACATATTGTGTAGTTTGGCCTTTACTGAAATTATTTTAACAATCCCCAATGTTCCTCTGGATATTTCTCCTGAGCACGAACTTTCACAAAGAACTTGAATTTCAATTTGGGTAAAATTTAGCAACTGGGAACTAGGGATGGACAAGAAATTCGATTCAGTTCACATTTCAAGCCAAATCTATCAAATTTGCACTTTCCAAAACAGTATGAGAACTGAAACATAGTCATCCTTCAGAATTCAAACTTATTGCTGTACAGTTCGCTGACCAAACAAGGTTTACAAAAAGGGAAAAGTGTGCTTAAAAATGAATATATGAGGGATAACAACATACAAAAATGCATTATACAATGAGAAATAGCTTGCAAAAGTGTGTAACTTAGTCTGTATGGTAACTGCTTACAAAAATGTACTTATTAGGAGAAATTTGCACTAAAATGCTGGAGAATTTTCATGAGGATTTTTTAAAATTGCAAACTGCTGCAGAAATGTGGAGAACTGAATTTAAGATTGGAAAAATGAGAAGCCGAGAAAATTGAAATTGATAGATCTTTCCATCCGTACTACCAACTATGTTTGCTTTGGAAAGAATTACATAACATTATTATCTGTTGCATGCTTGTCTTTATTCCCCACTCTGCTTTCTTTTTTATTTCTTTCACAAATCCAGCTTTCTGTCTTTGCACGTTATTATGTTATGTGAATTATTGCAAAGTGCTTTCAGTTAGCATGAAGGGAATGTAAGACAAAATGACCCGTAAAATAATGGAAAGGGAGATTTTCCATAGTATGTAGACGAAAGGATGCTTTCAAAACTGCATTTGTGAATTCAAACTCATTATGATTGCTGTGTGCTGCTGACTTGAAAAGAAACTATCCGAAAGTGAAAGAAGTAGGGTCTGCAACCTCAAGTCACTCTAACATGGAACAAGGGTTAAGCTGCTGTCCTCAAAGGTAAGAGAAGTAGTTAATAGCTGACTGATCACAAGGAAGTGTATGGAACATATTTTCTTCAGTAAAGCAGGAGATGGTGCACGCAGCACAACATGCCTTTATTCTGGCCTGACCTGAAAACAGTAATTGGCATTTTCTGTGCCACGGTGACCATTGTGCTTTGGGCTCTATGCATTTGGCAGCTTATTATCAGGTTTACACCAGGTAAATAAAGTATTTTCTATATACTAACCCAATGTCTCGGTATATCCTTCCATTTAAAAAAAGTAATTAGGAGCTCTTACCTAGTGGTACTGGCTTTTAAACCAAAAGTGTGTTGCCTAATGTTTTTCATTTGAATTAACATGTGCATAACAAGATGCTTTACATAACGTGTTGGCTACTTTGGCTGAATTTTGTTTATTTCATTAACAGACAGCTTCTGTTTATTTGGAAGTACATCCAACAGTGTTTAATAGGGCCTACTAAATACGTTTATGAAATATGCTTAGGACTGCACACTTAGCAATTTGCTTATTAGTATGGGAATTTATTTCTTTTCCATATAGTGAACCTCTTAGGTTTTTATACAAAATTAATTGCCTGTGCCATCTGGAAGGAATACTGTATGTACTGTATCATGTGCTGCAACATATGCATATTTGAACTGTATTATGCATATTTGAATCAGATGGTTGCTAAAAATTGGGTAGTGAAAATGCAGACTTTGGAATACATCTACCACCTTTGATCACTGACATAAAAATGAAACACCCTTAGCACCTTATGGAATATTAGCTGTATTTGCATGTAATGCTAAATCATAGATAGCTCTATGTGGACAAGCTTCAGCAAGTCGAGTGAAGCACCAGGCTCCCCCTTCTCTTTCTCCTCCCATGTGGCTGGAAGGACTTCTGCTGAATTCTTTTCAGTTTAACTGAAGCTTAGCTTAGTGAGGGAGTGGGAGAACTGCAGGCCTGGGGACTGCATGTGGCTCTCTATAGTCCTTGAGAGTCTCCCTAAGCCACACCCCTTTCCCAGGCCATGCCCCCTTTCCTTTGGCCACACCTTTTATCACCCCTGCTCTGTGCCCTCCTCAAGTGCTTTTTGCTTGGCTGGAACAAGTGGAAACTGTGATAAGGCCTCTTGCTTGCCTGGATGGAGGATGGAGAGATATGTGTATTAAAATCTCGCACTTTTTGCATGTTAAACTCTGGTCAAATTCAAAATAAGCCAACTTCAAGCCATGGTTTATGAAGTGGCTTTATGGAAGTAGCAAGGGTTTATTTTAAACAACAATTCCTGGTTTATACATAACGCTAAGCCAAAATGAAATTAAACTAACTTCAGTGGCTATTGTCCTCCTGACTATGCAAGAGGGAAGCATGCAAACCTAACACCTTCCACATACTTGCTAAGGCTCATCCATGTACTGGTAATCCATGGTTTAGGGTTACAATTTGTCCAGTGACTATTACTGAGAACTTGTTCAACTGCTCACAAGATACCCCTGACTCTTTAGAGGGCTGAATCAGGATCATTTTAGCACCCTACATGCATATATTGGGGTTCCTGTTTCCCAGAAGGGTCCACAGCTGCCCTTTGTCCCTCTCTTTTCCAGTGGTGTTATGAATACAGGGCAGCTTAGAGCTGCTGCTGTAATTTCCCTACTGCCCCAGAATGACACGATATATTGGGCATTGTATGAAATTTATGCAGAGGCTCCAAGACACCTAGTGCTCATACAAGTGCAACTGTGGTCTGTTACTGCTGGACAGCCTGCCAGAGCTCATAGCCCACTGATGAAGCAATATCACCACAAGAGGACACAATGGGAACAGCCCTCTCAAACCTGAAACTAGCTACCATTTGGAAACTACTGTATTATATCTTGATCTGGAAAATATTCTGTAGAAATATGCTCACTCATTTAAATTGATATTTATTTTTGTATAAAATCAATAGCCTGCTTTTCTTTCTTTTTTCTTTTATGCAAAATAAACTCCAGAGTTGGAGATGGGGTAGAGTTTTTACCGTTATAATGTTGAAAAGGGCTATAGAAATTTCACTGTCAGTATACTACGAGGAATGCAATTTCATGATGCTATTAAAACATAGATTTATATGAACATGGAACCTGCAACAATGCATAATCCCATGTCCCTGTTCTTGGTTCCTATCAAAACTGATTTTCCATTGATCTTTTCCTCTTTGCCGGAGTTCACTTAGAAAATTATCCATCAGCATAAACTATTTTGAAATTTGAGGATCCATAGCGGGGATTGGGATGTAGTTCTACCTCTCAGGAAATAATCTCTAGGGAACAAGGCTTATCAGTTGAACTTTGCATACCTTCAGTGTGATTAGTATTGCAATAACGCAAATGATTACAGTGCAATAAAAACCAGTGAGAACACTGTGGCTGAGTGAAGTGAAGATATAGACTTGGATCTGGGACATAAGGAGTCAGGGGTGTTGCCAGGAGGTGGTCTGGAGTACCTGAGCCTCAGGTCTTCTGTGGTGAACCCCTGCTTCCTCTCCACTTTTTTAAACCAAAAAGTTACCTTGCTTATCGCACATCTCGGCATAGTGCAAAGTGGTATGTTGGAGGCAATATGCTTCTGAATTCCAGTTGCAGGAAACCATAGGAGGGAAGAGTGCTGTTGCGCTCACGTCCTGCTTGCAGGCTTCACATAAGCATCTGGCTGGGCATGGTGGAACCAGATGTTGGGCTAGATGGGCCACTAGCCTGATTCAGTAGGCTCTTCTTAAGCAGTGCTGATGAGACCACGGTCATTGTCATTTGCTCAGGGGAACTGTGTAGTTGTATCCAATGTTGTGCAAACAGAATTCTGCTTGTGCAGTGGGGCTTTCTCTTCCTCTCTTCTCTCTGCATGCCTCCAAAATCTCTTCCAGATGCCCCCCACCCACCCTCCGGGGACTGTAGGGGAGAGGAGAGAAGGGGAAAAATCCATTGTACAAGTAAAGTCTGCTGCACAAGTGGAATTGTATCCAACATTACTATCTTATACATTTATGCAAATTTCAGTCATGGGCCTGTGCCCTTAGTTTTTTAAGTACTTAACAACATCCTTGGTTCAGCTTATATTCCATCTCTCTCATTGACTCATGCATTGATTTTGAACACGTCTGTCCTGCAGCCTCTGTTCCCCATTTGTAAAATGGGAGTAGCAACACCATATGCCACAGGACTGTTGTGCTATCAGAGAAAGGTTGTAAAATAGACTAGAATAATTATGATGCATGATGGGCATGTTGCCCTTTGCTCTTTCATAGGCACTGAATCTGCACAGCTCTTGATGGGCTGAAAAACGTTACCATATTTAGGTGAGTCTTACAATAAGATTGGGTAACTTTGACATATGACACGAGCAATATTATGGTGACATAACATAATGATGGGACAATGAGGCTAGGAGGCTTATGCTGCATCTTTTTGTCAGAGCTGCAAGAACAATATCCCCCATGTTACAGAGGCCCTACTGGCCTCAACCAGAAGTCAGACATTTAGTGTTGCCAGTCCAATGCTGTGGAATATTTTTCTAGTAGAGATTTGGCAGGCATCCTTGCTTTTGGCTTTCAGGCATCTCTTGAAGAATTTTGTGTGTGTGTGTGCCGACAAGCCTATGCAGCTGTTTTTTGAGTAGCCAGTCATTTTAATGATTGTTTTTAAATGTTTTTATGTTATACACAACCCTGCTCTTCTTTCTTGTCATGCCTATAAATATAAATAAATAGAAATATAAGTACAAATGTAAATATAATAAGGGCTATATCTTCATGCAATCCTTGCAACAGTTATTTTCTTTGCTTCATCATTACATTTTCTTTAAACAGATGCACCCCCAACAGAATCTCCATGCTTCTGCCAAAACAATGGAATCTGTCCAGATCAATTCTGCCTTTGTCCAGAGGAGTGGATAGGATCTCACTGTGAGACAGGTCAGTAAAAGTAGTCTACTGTTCCAACAGTTAATGCAGTTGTTGTACATTGGGAACAAATGAGCTGAAGTTATTCGGTGCATCTTAGCATAAGTTCTTCTCTTACTACTGAACACTTAAGTCTGAGGATATCAAGCACGTAAAAAAGGCTATAGTTCTATTCATGCTTATCTGAGAAAAAGCCCAATTGAACTCAGCGTGACTTATTTCTGAGTAGACATGTCTAAGATTGTGTGGCTATATTGGATGACATATGACTGGTGTCACACTTAACTTAGGCTAGGGTTCCTACATATGAAGTACTAGTTGGCACCCAGAATCTATGGCCCGGATGCATGCCATACTGGTATACACAGTGCTACCATTGCATGTGTAGACACCAGTAACCTAGTTTAAACATGATGCCAGCTGTGTGGAACTCCACAAGCGGGAAAGGACCGTAGTGCAATGGGAGAGGACATGCTTGGCATGCACAAAGATTTCAGATTCAGTCTCTGGCATCTCCAGTTAGGGCTGGGAAAGACTTGTGCCTGAAAACCTGAAGAGCCATTGCCAGTCAGTGTAGACCGTGCTGAGCTAGATGGCTAGTAGCCTGACTCAATGTAAAACAGCTTCTATTATATATTTTGTTCCACACACCTCACATTACACATAAACTAGCCCTTAAACATATTGATATGTTGGTTCTGCATAGCCAAAGGACACAGTGGTCATATTCACACCATACATTTATTCCATTGTTATTCTGCTTTAAACAGTCATGGCTTCCTCCAAAGAATCTTGGAAAGGGTAGTTTTTGAAGGATGGTGAGAGTTGTTAGGACATTCCTATTCTGTTCACAGAGCTACAATTGCCAGAGTTCTCTGGGAAGAGACAACTGATTCCTAAACTACTCTGAGAATTAAGCATTAAGCACTTAAAATTTAATATTTGGATAATAGATGCCCCCTCGCCCATGCCTGAAGCCTCTCTCCATAAAAGACAGTTGAGCATGATGAGCTTTGGTTACTCTCACAGTGGGATGATATGATACTGTCTCATGTGAAGTGGAAACAATAATGAATGTCTTGTGAATCCCGTAGGTGCTGGACCTTGTTCATATTTGCTGCTTGCTGTTGCTAATGGCAGTATGAGGCTTGGGCAAATTCATTCTCCAGTGAACAGAGCAGTTTAAAGTAACACAGTTTAGCCTGGAATAAGAATAAACTGCCATACAAAAATGCATTTCAAGATTGCATTACAGGGTTTTTGTGCATATTATATTAGATGATCAATCTCCCATTTTCTTTTGTGCACTCTTCTGTAAATGATTTACTGTGAACTATTGTTAAATGAAATCATTGCAAATGTAATTGCTAATACATATCCTACAAAGTTTTTCCTAGCAGGTGGTTTCTCTTTCCTGTAAATGATGCAGGCGTAACTTGTGGATTTACATTTACTTGGCACTGTTCAGTCCTCACCTTGCCAATATCTAGAATTAGTGGTGTGGTCTTGAACTCCCACCCACTACAAATTTCAATGAAGGAGCTGCTTCTTCTCTCACAAGCTGCATTTTTCTAAGCATTTACTCCAAAATAGCTTTGGAGTAACCCAACTTGTTGCAGCTATGATAGGGACATAGGAAACACCCTTATGAATGAATCAGTGCATCTAGTCTATGATTGTCTACTCTAACTAGCATTGTCTTCCCAGGAAAGGACCTCAGGTGGGTTTGCCTGACTACAATATGCCCTTGAATTGTGATAATGCCTGTTGGTTGCCAGGATGGAGATGTGTGTATAAACCTCCGGCTTTTGCATAGCTGGAATGTAACCTAATGTACCCATGTAAGAGTCACGCCCATGGCTCTGCCTATTTTTTGTTCTTTGCCCACTTTTGCCCACGGTCCCACCTCCCACTGGTATGTGCCCTCCAGAAGGTTGCCCTCAGGCTGAAAAGCTTATTTACCCTTGATCTCTAGTGCCTCCATAAAAGGCAGTTCTCATCATCTGCTACTGCGGGGTTCCCAAACCGGTCCGTGGACCGCCAGTGGTCTGCAAGCTTCATTCATGTGGTCCATGGCATGTCTCTGGATGTGTGGTTGAAGATGGGAGGTGGCACATCCATTGCATTAAATTTTCATATTGATTGGTTTATTGTATTTTATTGCTTCTTTTATTTCTTGCATTGTATTTTACTGTATTACAATTTGCATTCAATGGAATGCAATAAAGTACAATATATAAGAAATAAAAGAAGCAATAAAAAGACAATTAAAAACCATACATCATCTAGCGTAGCACATTGCAATTGTTATAGCAGGCAGGGAAATTAGTAAGTAGTCCTCAAAGACCCAGACCACATTCACACCAGACATTTATTCCACTATTACTCCACTTTAAACAGGCATGGCTTCCCCCAAAGAATCCTGGGAAGTGTAGTTTGTGAAGGGTGCTGAGAGTTGTTAGGAGACCACTATTCCTCTCACAGAGCTACAGTTCCCAGAGTTCTCTGGGAAGAGGGCCTGACTATTAAACCACTCTGCAATTGTAGCTCTGTGAGGAGAATGGGAGTGTTCTAACAACTCTCAGCATCCTTCATAAACTATCATTCCCAGGATCCTTTAGGGGAAGCCATGGCTGTTTAAAGAGGCATAATAGTGGAATAACTGTCTGATGTGAGTGTGGCCCTTCAGCAATTTTCAAGTGGTCCGTGGGGGAAAATGTTTGGAAACCATTATGCTACTGAATTCTTTTACTAGAGATGTCAGGGGTTGAAAATGAGACTTATGCATGCAAAACACATGACTCTCTCTCTCTCTCTCTTTCCTTACCATGATAATTGATATAGCTATGGGAGCACTGTACAGCTTGGTTCACACTAACTTTCATTCCATGCATTTGTGTACCAGTGCATATACTTCTGTGAGATAATTTAGCAATGCAAACAGTTCTCGTGTGTTTAGACCTATACCAAGCTTTGGCATATGAGAGAATAATAGCCTGAATAGAACTAGTTTTTAAATCAGGACAGAATCTGCTTCCCAGAATCAGCTTCTTGGTTCCTTTCTAAAATCTGTGGACTGTTCCAAGCGTTACAGTTTTAAGGAGTACATCAAAGAAGATTTAGATGTACCTCTGAAAATATAAAGCATGGACATTTCAAATTAATTTGCAAACATCCATCTTATTTGGACATGCTTGTGCAGGAACTGGGATTGGACATGCTTTCCTGTCACTCATTGAAATCATTCTAGGTGGTTCAACATAGATTTATTTTCAACAGAGCATTGGTTCAAGTCAAGCAGTGGGTTGGACTGGATGGCCAACAAGACCTCCAAGTCTGTGATACAAAGTCCCCTTACCCAGGTTAGAAGTTTGATAAATAGATACTGGAGTTGCCGTACAAGCCTATTTCAACAGCAGTGCTGAAAGGATCAAGGCCAGCCTTGCAACAAAAGATGTTCTTACTCTTGGAAAGGTGTTAATACCATCTCTTCCATTTCAGTCTGTACTCTAAGATTTGTTGAATAGTTTAGCTCCAATGCAAACTTAGTTTAAATGCCAGGAAACTGAGCAATAACTCTTTGCTACTTTTGAAAGCCAATATAATTTTTTTTCCAGACATCTAGTCTGTGTACACTGGATGCCCATGGAGCGGGGAGTGGCAGACCCTGTACCTGAACCTGTGCACATTAATGGAAAGATCTGTACAGAGTCTACATGCATACAACTGTATGCACATAGTGCTCTGTTCATGCTATTTGGAAACCGGAAAAAATAGGGCTCCTGATCACATACAGAAAGAAATCTACACTGCTGTTAAGTTCTATGTGAGAGACAGGGAACCTGTAGCCCTTTAAATGTTGTTGGACTACAATTCCCATCAAGGCAAATCCCATGCTAGGGATAATTAGGAAAGGTATTGAAAATAAAACAGCTGATATCATAATGCCGTTGTTAATTGTTCAGGGTTGTTAAAACAAAAAGGGATTGCGAAGAGCTCCAAAAAGACCTCTCCAAACTGAGTGAATGGGCAGAAAAATGGCAAATGCAATTCAATATAAACAAGTGTAAAATTATGCATATTGGAGCAAACAATCTTAATTTCACATATACGCTCATGGGGTCTGAACTGGCGGTGACCGACCAGGAGAGAGACCTCGGGGTTGTAGTGGACAGCAAGATGAAAATGTCGACCCAGTATGCGGCAGCTGTGAAAAAGGCAAATTCCATGCTAGCGATAATTAGGAAAGGTATTGAAAATAAAACAGCCGATATCATAATGCCGTTGTATAAATCTATGGTGCGGCCGCATTTGGAATACTGTGTACAGTTCTGGTCGCCTCATCTCAAAAAGGATATTCTAGAGTTGGAAAAGGTTCAGAAGAGGGCAACCAGAATGATCAAGGGGATGGAGCGACTCCCTTACGAGGAAAGGTTGCAGCATTTGGGGCTTTTTAGTTTAGAGAAAAGGCGGGTCAGAGGAGACATGATAGAAGTGTATAAAATTATGCATGGCATTGAGAAAGTGGATAGAGAAAAGTTCTTCTCCCTCTCTCATAATACTAGAACTCGTGGACATTCAAAGAAGCTGAATGTTGGAAGATTCAGGACAGACAAAAGGAAGTACTTCTTTACTCAGCGCATAGTTAAACTGTGGAATTTGCTCCCACAAGATGCAGTAATGGCCACCAGCTTGGATGGCTTTAAAAGAAGATTAGACAAATTCATGGAGGACAGGGCTATCAATGGCTACTAGCCATGATGGCTGTGCTGTGCCACCCTAGTCAGAGGCAGCATGCTTCTGAAAACCAGTTGCCGGAAGCCTCAGGAGGGGAGAGTGTTCTTGCACTCGGGTCCTGCTTGCGGGCTTCCCCCAGGCACCTGGTTGGCCACTGTGAGAACAGGATGCTGGACTAGATGGGCCACTGGCCTGATCCAGCAGGCTCTTCTTATGTTCTTAGGTTAACATCTGGAAGGCAACATCCCTGGACTATGCAGATCATCACATGGATGTGAACAGGCCCGGGGTGGTAACAGCTTGTACAATCACACTTCTCTCACCTCCCATCCTTGCCAACATATGTTCATTCAACATCTGAAAGACACGACCATTTATCAGGTGGATGAATCAGCACAAGGTAAGTTTCCCTTGCAATATTCATGTGAAAAAATGACAACATGAACCTCTGTCTTCCTTAACCATGTTTCTAAAATCTAGCCCGTGATCTCAATCTATGATGTATACTTTTAATTCTGGATTCCCTGTCTATCCCGATCACCTCTGTAGCACTCTTGAAGAACAAGTACTACAGCAACAGAGTACTCCTTGTTTTTAAGTTTCATCTGGTAAATGTACCTTTAAGATAAGTCTGAAGGACTGAATGTAGGGCTCTAAGTTTAGATTAGGTTTTGTTTCATGTTCTTGTTCTATATGATGAAAACATTTTTAACATGAAGGTGTCTTTTCTCTTCTCTACACAGTGAACTTCTGTGATGCAAGCACTTATAAAGTCAACTCTTCTCAAGATATCCTAAGCTTTGAGATAATTATTGTTGGCAGATATGGATATTCTAGGGAGAAGTGTGACAACAACACTATGAATAGTATGTGTGTGTGTCCCCCCCCCGGTCATTCCTTTTCCTACCCTATTATGTTAAAGTTAGTATTAGACTTGTGGTATCAAGCTAATTGATAAAAGTTCCCAGCCGAACACAATTTATTTGTCACACACATATGTAACACAAGATGTTAATCAGGTGGGCTGATGGTTAAGTTTGCACTGGATTTTTTTTAAACTGCAACATCTTTCTCTCATCTTTCTCTTACTGGAGTTTGACAGTAAGACATAGGCATGAGGAAGCTTAGAGACAGCTGAAAATTGTAAAATGCAGCGCTCAGTACATGCAACAAGTGATGGGCTGTTGCTATAAAATCTATGTTAAGGATAGGCCCTCCATTCCAACATCCATCAGCTCCAGCTAGCATGATTAATGGTCATGCATGATGGGCATCAGCAACATCTGGAGAGCCAAAGGTTTCTCACTCACTATATGCTATATCTAGTGATATAAATAGTATATATTTGTAATACCTTTTAAAACGTCTTGATGTATCTCCCCCATGTGAAATAGTCATGTTGTTACATAGGCGGTGAGCACACTAGTTGCCTACAGCAAAGCATTTCCATTGGCCACACCTGGAGAGGTAATGGGTTTATCTGCTGATCAGCTGTGAAATCTGTTAGAAGGGGGGGGGTTTAAACACACTCAAGCTGATCCCACCAGGTTTTACAGTAAAAAGGGGCAGGATTTGACTAGCATTATGTGCTCCCATTTTCAGAGGTGTAGATGCACTGGAACTGGCAGAACAGGAAATGTGTCTCTGCCCAGACTTATGTCAAGATTCCTTGCAACACTGGAAAATAACTGTATAGGATACAAATTACAGAATATAACAAAAGTAGAAATAGTACCAAATATAATGTTATGTTGTCATTACAGGCTAGAAAAGTATTTAGAATTATACAGTTACATAGCAGATTTGGGCACTGTTTGCATAACCTCTTCAACGAGGGAATAGTTGAAATAAAGCATGGTCTGAAAAGCAGAATTAAAGGATTGATTTGTGAACAGGGAATGCAATTCCTTTCAGTGTAGACATTTTTCAGACTGATGGGAAAATAAATGCTTAGAAGAGTGTTGTGAGTACCTTTTATTTAAGTTAACCCTGCATGGAATATGGTACTTTAATATTTCCCACAATATTTAAAGGTGGTGTTCCCAAAGCAACTCGGATGTGCACTAGAAAAAATGGAAAACCTACTCTTGAACCTCCAAGTATAATGAATTGCAATGTGACACTACTCAGCCTCTCTGAAAAGGTAATATCATCTTGATATTAATGCTGCCATCATATATAACATTATAAGACTGGAATATTGGGTGGTCATGTGTACTACTTTACAGAGCACAGTCCTTTATTTAAAGAACTATCCAGCCCAGTGTTTGGTGTAAAGATAAAGAACCATTAAAAGGGAGGGCATGAGCTTTGAAGTTGCCCATCAATTGTTAGCACCTGGAGAGCAAACTGAGCAAGTACACAGGTCACTTGGTCACAGTCTTCCCCACTATGGTGATATGCAATGGTGATAAGATTAGATGGTACAGAGCATCCAAGTCATATAACCAGCCAGCTGTGAAGGGAGAGGGGCCACTTGGAGAAATAATTTTATGGGTTCAGCTCCAAGTGGCAAACTGTGTGAAGTGGCTTCCAGGGGATATATGTATGACCTCAAACACACCAATGCAACTCAAAGAACGTGTCACTTCGAGATGCATCGATGTGGCTCCATTTCAAGTGGCCATCCATATGGGTAGCTGTACATGTGAATTTGTCTCTAGAGTTTACTTCTCCCTTCAGTTAAGAGATAATAAAGGTAGCCATATTGTTGTTGTTTTCACACTTGCTATGAGTGCATGCTAGGGTGCTGCCTGTACATATACATGAGATTAATACTGCAGGTTGTGTTCTAATTCCTACACAAAAATGCTATCACTGTATGGATTGTTTAAAGTTTGAAACAGCTTTTAATGTTTATTGAGTGTATGGTTTTAAACTGTCATACCTAACAGTTCCATTTCTAAGGCTGCATTGCCATCAAGTGAATACTAAAGTATGTTGTTTAAAAGCTAGGCTTCTTGTTTTGCTGATTGCAGGATTTTCTGCTAAATAAGAAGCCCTGGAGGAAAAAGAGGTACAAAATTGTGCAGGAGTTTGTGCACATCAGTCTCTAATTTGGACCATGCCATTGATCAAACTCAAGCAATATGTCTGTCTCTCTTTCTGAAGTGCTTTTAAAAATATCATACATGGGATAGTGAATTTGTGAAATGTCTGGAGTAACTGACGATGAAGAATTTCCATTTTAAAAAATAAGGTTCTTTTCCATGAAAAAGCATGTATTTATTTTACATAGGAAGTAATATTACTTATTAGCAATGCAATGTTCTACATTTATTTATTTATCATATTTATATCCTACTTTTCCTTCAAAGAGCTTAAGGTGGGATACATGCTTCTCACCACTTTCTCCTATATGTGATCTTCACATGTAAGTGCAGCTGAGGGAGAGATTACCCGGCCCAAGTGAATTTCATGGTGGAGAAGGGAATTGAACCATAATCTCCCAGATCCTAGTTTGATACTCTAACCACTATATTACACTGGCTCTCTGAATGTCATTCAGTCAGTATAGGATAAGTGAACGGCCAAGTGTAGGCTATAGCTAAATGACTTGCTGTGTCGAGGTAACAACCACAGGTTGGTAGTATTTAAAGCTTCCCTGATATATTGCTTATTCAGATGATACATTATCTCTTCAGGAACTGGGATCTATTGCCTTCAGGAATGATTGCTATAAACCACCCTGTTGCCTGAAATGAAGTACAAGATGGTACCCCAACTGGCCTGGAAGTTGAATCAGATTTCAATACTGGTGACAGGACAGCACATTCCACTACCTTTGAGGGCAATAGGCTAGCTAAGGGGGGGCAAGGCAGGCCACAATTCAGTCCTCTAAAAGAGTGGAATGGCTAGGAGTCTCGGGAGAAAAAACTGGGGGCATTGCTGCTCTCCCCAGCATGTGCTGGTTGAGATGGCTGTTTCATTGTGTCTAATGGTAGGGCCAGCCCTGTCACTCTGGCATACCAGAAAAAGAAAAAAAAACACATTGCAAGAAGGGCTGTCTATGATCAGATATACTTTCTATTTACCAAAATAGCTGCATTTGGCATGATTTTATATAAATTGTCTCAGTTTACATAGTCAAAAGATGTAGCTTGGTTTGATTACAGTGCTTTTTCTTTGTCGTGTTTTCTTTGCCTTTTTTTTCAACAGGTACACTATGTGAATGTGAGTTCAGCAGCAGAAATCAAGAATATTGCCACAGACACGCAAATCCTTACTGCAAAACCAAAGCAACTCAACAGTAAGGACATTTCCTTAGCTGCTTCAATTGCAGGGAAGATCCTCAATCTGTCCAGTAGTGGTGTACCTGGGGAGGTGAGTGCCATGAAGACTCACACTAATATTGCATATGTGTTTATGATAACATCTGAGATGTGACTCCTTTCCTGGATGGAAAACAATTCCTTTCTATCGTAACTCAACTAAAACACTACAACTATTGGGAATCAGCCAATTTATTCAGGACTGAGTGTCTTGCTGGGACCTTCATAGCCTTGATTATTTATCTGCCACAGCCTCACCTGTATCTGCTCTGACTATTTAGTAAGTGGCCTGGGAAATCCAGGCAGGCTTATATAAGATGAACCCAGTAAGTATGCTCCTGGCACCTTTTATAGATTTGGCCAAACAGGAGGATTCGAATGAGAACAAAGCCAATGGGCAGGGGTGGGGGACATTTTCAGCCCAAGAGTTTCTACCTGGCCAATGTTCTGAATGCCAAATGGGTGGGGTCCAAGACACAGGGGTGAGACCAAAGGGGGCAGGGCCAAAGGGCAAGGCAGAAAGAAAAACAATTTTGTTAATGTCCACCCCTACCTCTCATTCCACCTTATTAAATTCATTACATTATTACTTTCCATCCTTTCCCCCCATTTCAGTATTAATTTTCACCCCTTTGCACCTCTTTAAATTCATTCCATTACTGCTTCCCATCCCTTTTCCCCATTTCAGTATTCATTAATCTTGGGCATAGGATGAAGGTGCATGATGGAGCAACCTTGCTGAAGCTAAAAGGTCTTGTTTTTGTCAGTGCCTGGATGGGAGACTGCTTGGATACTCTCAGCACACTCTGTTGAGTTTATGGATCAAAGGCAGAATATAAATGTAAAAGACATTTATCAGGCAAAGCACCCAAGCCATGCTTTCATGTGAATATATAGCAGAGATTTTAAAGATGGAAACTGTTCAGATTAGAATAATGGCAGAAATAAATTGAGAACAATTCTTCATTTTGCTCAGAGACAGCTGGATAATGTTAATGGATGACTTTAATTCTACTTCCCAGTCATTTCGATATGTATGGTCTCTGTTGATCCTGCATGTGTGTGAACTTAAAACAAAGTTATCTTCAGAAACAGCAAGGTTATTTGCCATTTTTGGTTTTGCTTATAGGAGCAATGTTTCTTTCCCTATGTTACTTGGCTAAAAAACCCTTGTCCCTTGTGGCTAGCCAGTGGCTCTATTATGCCATTTATTTGCCTATGAAGGAATTACAATACATTCTTTATATTCTGATGCGTTTAAAAAAAATATCATGTAATATCTCAGTAACAATTTATGCTCAACATCATAACCACCTTTTTTATCTTGGAAGACTGCAGCTGCTGCCATTGCTACGGTAAGCCAACTTCTGGATGCCAACGAGACTGAATTTAGTTCGACAAATGAAAATCTCACTAATGCTACAATAAGGTAATCTCAATGTCTCCATTTAAAGTTAAAATGTATAGAAAAAGCCCCATCTAATCTCTTTTTCACCCCCAAGGTTCTTCACCTCAGCACTTAATTTAGAGGGATTGTTGCTGCTATTGTCAAACAATTAGGAGTCAGAATCTTTGCTGATCTACTGCAGATCACTCAAGTTCTGCCAACAGATCCCAGTTTACCTACTGCTCATCTCTGGTGTAAGATATGAAGTGTGGTTTTATATTGCATGTACATGAAACAGGCCGTTTTGGGAGCTATCTCCTCCCCTAACTGCCCTGCTGTGATCCTGTCATACGTATCACTTGTTCTTCTTAAGAGTATTAATGAGTGTTCAGGACTGGGGCTGGATCACACAATCTGTCCAATATCCCAGGGCACACATCTGTCTTGGGAATGTAAAAGCTGACCTCCCTCTCCCCCAGGGACAGAGCTGCCATTTGCTTCTCAATACCAGTTGCTGGACACCGGGTGACGGGTGGGATGAGTGCTGTTGTCCTCAGGTCCTGCATGTGGGCATCCCATGGGCATCTGGTTGGCCACTGTGAAGACAGGACTAGATGGGTCACTGGCCTGATCTAGCAGGTTCTTTTTAGGTTCTTAATTCCCAGCAATTATAACGATACGATAGCATAACCTTTCTCATTCTTTACAATCGCTGGCATTGCATCTAGTTGTCTATGGTTGTATCCACAGAGAACCTGGCTCCCACATTAGGTTCTCTCTGTGAATGGATCTCCAGGTGCAGCTTGCAACACACTACGTGGAAGAAGATTTTGACTCTGTGAATTGAAAATTAATGTATTGACTGTGGCTTCCAGCCTGAAGACAATGAGCTCACAGATCTCTCACAAGCATCTCTTTCACTTTTGCTGACATAGTATAATTTTCTTCTTCAATGCAGTCTAACAATGGTGATGCAAAATTTCTCTGTGAGTAGCAGTTCTGTTGAAGAAGTGGTGCAGCCCAATATTGCAGTTCAAAGAGTTGCTCTCCAGAAAACCTCTGCTACTGTGCTTTTCTCTGCCCTGAAGGGTGAGTTTATTATACAGCCATGAGAGTGGCTGTATAATGTAGCCAGCGTGGAATTTTCATATTCCGCAATGTTAAATTGAAAATATCTGCGCATGTAATTCTGATTCTTCCAGTAAGCTCCTTTCAAAACAAAACCTTACAAAACTTATAGTCCTGAACTTAGAAATGCGTGCTTAACAACCCTCTCAATTTTCACGGCGATAAACAAAACAGTCAGAAAGAATCAAATGTTCAAAGTCTAAAGAGAGAGAGAGAGAGAAACCCAGACAACTTTGGACTTTTTTTGGACATAATCTGTTGAAATTCATTAAAAATCAGCAATGTTCACAGTGTACCTGTCATCCTGTTACTGACCTTGCCCCATATGCTGACCTTCATCTTCTGCAGTTTAAAAGTTAAAAAATGCCTCACTGATTTTTAATTAATTTAATACATTTTGCATTGGACTGAACAATAATGTTGGGCATGCTCAGTAAGAACCAACTGTCAGTGTTCTAAAAGCCAGATTCACAGCTGCTTGGCTTGCCTAATCAGGGGGCCACACCCACACCAGACTTTGATTTCATGTGAGACAGTCATGGCTTCCCTCAGAGAATCCTGGGAAGTGTAGTTTGTGAAGAGTGCTGAGAGGAGACTGCTATTCCCCTGAGAGAGCTCCAGTGGCCAGAGTGGTTTAACAGTCAGTTGCTCTGATTGAAGCTCTGTGAGGGGAACAGGGCGTCTCCTAGCAAATCTCAGCACCCTTCACTAACTACACTTCCCAGGATTCTTTGAGAGAAGCCATGACTGTCTAAAGTGAAATAAAGGCCTGGTGTGGATGTGGCCAGGGACAGCTTTGTTATAAATTTGGGTGGGAGGCTACATGTGCTTGCTGTAGAATAAAAAGGTGGGGGAAACTCTGAAAAGCAATGATACTGTTTCCAATGTTTTCCTTTTGGAAAGGAAAGGGGCTTCCCCAGTAACCACCCACCCACCCAATCTCCACCCCTCCCCCTCCTTCCCCGGTCAGTGTTAGACTATGACCTGGGAGACAAGGGTTCGAACCCACACAGCCATGAAGCTCACTGGGTGACCTTGGGCCAGTCACTGCCTCTCACCCTCAGAGGAAGACAATGGTAAAACCATCTCTGAATACCATTTACCATGAAAACCCTATTCATTGGGTTGCCATAAGTCAGGATTGACTTGAAGGCAGTCCATTTCCATTTTCAAACATGATTGCACAGAAATAAATCCCATTGAACAGAAAGTATGCAACTGATCAAACCCACCCTCCCTTCTCCTCCCTCCTATCCCCTCCCCCTCCAACCCCCTCCTTCCCTCTCCCCTCCTTCTGCCTCCCCCTCCCCATGGTCAGTTTTACCTATCTTAAGCATGATTACATGGGAGTAAATACCATTGAACTCAATAAGTGTGCAAATGATCAAATCTGCCCTCCCCTGCCCCTTCCTTTGCCCCTCCCCCTCCAATCCCCTCCTTTCCCCTTCCCCTCCTTCTCCCCTGTCCCCTCCCTTTCTCCTTCCCTCTCCTCTCCCCTCCCCCTGCTCCGCCCCCATGGTTAGTTTTACCTATCCTAACCATGATTACAGAGGAGTAAATCCCATGGAACTCAATAAGCATGCAAATGATCAGTCCTGGCTCTCCCCTCCCCTCTTCCTTCTTCCTCATTCCCTGCCCACTCCAGCCCTCCCCCCTGGTCAGTTTTACCTATCCTAAGCATGATTGCACAGGAGTAAATCCCACTGAACTCAATAAACATGCAAATGATCAAACCTGTCCTCCTCCCCTCCCCCTACTGCCTGCTCCCATCTCCCTCTTTCCCTCTGCCCTTCCTCCCCTCTGCCCTTCCTCTCCTCCCTCCTCCACCTCCCCTCCCCATCCCCTGTGGTCAGTTTCACCTATTGTAAGCATGATTGCAGGGGAGTAGATCCCACTGATAAGCATGCAAATGACCAATCCATTCTCAGCAAGCTTGCACAGGATCCCATTTCTTACTTCCCAGATTATCTCTATCTCTCATTTAAATCTTCACCGAGGTTGGCTGTAGAAACCCTATCCAAGTGCCTGGAATCGGTGAGTGGCTGGATGGGAAGGAATAAGCTGAACAAAACTGAGGTACTGTTCGTGGGAGACAAGGGAAGGTTAGGGGATTTGGATCTGGTGCTCAATGGGGTACAATTGCCCCTGAAAGACCAGGTCCGTAGCCTCGGGGTCATTCTTGACTCCCAACTGTTCATGGAAGCTCAGGTTTCGGCTGTGAGCCGGGCAGTGCTGTATCAACTCCATCTGATACGGAGGCTACGCCCCTACCTTCCCAATCATCTGCTCCCATCGGTGGTACATGCCCTGGTCTCCTCTCGCCTAGACTACTGTAATGCGCTCTACGTGGGGCTACCCTTGAAAACGGTCTGGAAGCTGCAATTGGTACAGAACGTGGCGGCGCACCTGATTAAAGGCAGCCACCGACGAGATCATATCACTCCAGTGCTAAAAGAGTTGCACTGGTTACCAGTTGCTTACCAGGCCCAATTCAAGGTGTTGGTTTTGACCTTTAAATCCCTATACGGTTTCAGCCCAGTCTATCTAAAGGAGCGCCTCCAGCATCATCAGCTATGCCGCCCAATAAGATCAGCCTCAAAAGACATTCTCTCCATCCCATCAGTCAAAACAGCCAAACTGGTGAGGACTAGAGAGAGGGCTTTCTCAGTTGTGGCCCCCACCCTGTGGAACTCCCTCCCAAATGATCTCTGCCATGCCCCTTCCATGATGAGTTTCCGCCGGGCCTTGAGGACCTGGCTCTTCAGGCAGGCTTTTGGGGTGGACTAGATTTTATCTTCATTGTTTTTAGATTTTTAATGTCTAGATATTGCACGCCTATTTGTACATTGCCCAGAGTGGCTGGACAGCCAGCCAGATGGGCAACTAATAAATTCAATAAATAAAAAGCAGAGAAATTTACTAGTAGGCAAAAATCCTTGCAGTTTAAGAACGTACCTACAGCCAACAGATATTTCTATCAAACTTTAAAAGCAGGGAAATTGGGCAGCTATAGTGAATGCACCAAGGGAGCAGGAAACCTGACCTCCTCTCTGAGATATTGTACTGCCCTACAAATTTGTCAAAATGCAAACACAGTTTGGGTTGGTCTTTCACAGTCCAATCCACTTCCTGTGTAGCTTGAAAAATTTGGTAACATGTGCCTCTGAGCATATGGTGAGGGCTAGTCACTTTAAACATATCTTATTTACTTTGCAATTTTAATGAATTTTACACTAAACAATCTCCAAAAATAATTGTGGAATAATGGCACTGATTATTCTGCAGAACAGTCTCCAGTGAACATCAGGAGTGTCTCAGTTTGCACAAGATAAAACAGTGGGAGGTGAAATATATTCTAGCAAAATTCTAGGCGTGCTCTATGTTTTTAATTGACTGTGCCCACCTTTTCTTAAGTGGAGTAGTTCAAGCATAGCAGGCTAAAAACATGCATCTTGGGCAGGCCAAGTTCTTTTTTCCAACAGCAAGAGTCATTGCGTAAGTAGCAACATATAGTAATCAGTCTGATTTTACATCAAACTGCAGTTTCAGATTCAACAGTTAATGGACCCAAAATAGAAATAGAACATAACCTCCAATTTGAAACACAAAAGGCTGTCTTCACCATCATATGACACTGACCAATAAAAAGGCTTTGAAATTAATAAAAATAAATTTGACACAGGTTTCTAGGATGAATAATGAGAGAAATAAAATTTTCTAGATTAGATTCTCTGTAGAAACAATAGTAACACAGGAATGAAGCAAAGTAAGAAGAACACCAACAAACATACAAAAATGTAATTCTCCATCTTTGGAGATGGCAGGTATTGCTACCGCTCACCATAGGCTCAGAGGCACGTTACCAAATTCTTCCAAGCTACATAGGAAGTGGATTGGGCTGTGAAAGTCCAACCCAAATTGTGTTTGCATTTTGACAAATTTGTAAGGCAGTACAATATCTCAGAAAGGAGGTCAGATTTCCTGCTTCCCTGGTGCATTCACTATAGCTGCCCAATTTCCCTGCTTTTTAAAGTTTGATAGAAATATCTGTTGGCTATAGGTACGTTCTTAAACTGCAAGGTTTTTTGCCTATTAATGAATTACTACTTAGGTCTGTCTGCTGGAATGTAGGAGGTTGACTTATACCTGATCAGACTGCCTGTCCATCCAGTCCAGTGATGTCTACTGTGACTGGCAGGGACTCTCAGAAAGGTCTTTCTCATCCCATTTGCTACTGCACTGTCTAACTGGAGATACCAGGGACTGGCCCTTTTTATTCTCCCAGGATTTTAAGGCTACAATCCTATACATGTCTATTCAGTAGTAAGCCCCATTGTATTCAATGTAACTTATTCCTACATTAGTATGTATAGAATTGTAGCTTTAGTTTAAAAAATGGGTTAATGCTTTTTTAGATCCTTGCACCACTGTTGCTTTTATTTTTGTTTTGTTCTCTGGCTATTTTAATTGGCTGTTTAAATTGGTGCCTGATGTCAGTGATTGGTTAGATGTGAGCCAACAAACTGAAACGGAATCTAGACAAGACAGAGGAGTTATGTATTCTGAGTTCTCAGGTCCAAGAGGGTGGAGGCTATCTGCTCTAGACAGGGTTGTGCTCCCATGGAAGGAAGAGCACTGGCTAGTTTACCACCTATGGCTCCTTTTGGACAGAGATAACTTGGCTACGGTACTCCATGCCTTTGTAACCTCCAGATAAGAGGATTGTAAGGCACTCTATGTGAGATTGTCATTAAAAATGCTTCAGGAGCTGCAGCTAGTGCAGAATGCAGCAACCAGGTTGTTGGTGGGGAATGATGGCTGCAAGAACACATATAACATGTTTTGAAGCAGCTGCACTAGTTGCCTATTAACTTCTGATTCCAATTTAAGACCAGCCCAGGGATTAAAATCTGTGAAGGAGGCCCTCCTGGTGGTTCACCACTCTCAGGAGGTTCAGGGGGTGGCATCTTGTGAGAGGACATTCTCGGTAATGGACCCAAGAATGTGGAACTCCCACTCCACAGATGTGCACCTGTCACCATCTCCTGGTAGCTTCCATCAGTTGCTAAAGACACACCTCTTTTACCTGGCCTTTGAAAATTTAAACAATGATTTTGGGATCCTGCCTGTAATGTGTTGTATGGATTTTGGGGTTATGAGTAGGGTGGTTTCTTACTGTTTTAATTGTGTTTTTATACACTGCAACCTGCCCTGGGAACTTCTAGTGAAGGGCAAATTATCTTAGATTTCATATTATGTTTAATTTTTACACTTTTGCATTTTATGGTTTTAAACTCTGTTTTGTAAACTGCCCAGAGAACTTTAGTTATTGGGTGGTGAAATGTAGTTAGACAGCTAGTTAGTTGAATGAATGAATGAATCTGCCTGCATAGCACAGTTGCATAACAACATAGTTGTGATCTCTCCTTATCAATCAATCAATCAATCCAGACACCAATCAAATTTCTTTTGACAATTGATAGTAAAAATAACCCTTAGCACAACATTTTTCATACGTGCTTGCTCTGAACTCTGTTTTTGTGGTTACCAATTAGATTCCTACATAATCGCATAACAACTTTGTGAATGTTCTTCTATACAGGATCAACCAATGGCTTAGTTTCGGACAGAATCTTAATAGATGAACATGCGACTAATCTGAAAACTGATGATAGAACAGAAATTCAGATGCTCATCAATGTCGCAAGTAGGTATATTATATTCTTCTCTTGTAAATATAACTAACAAATTATTCAAAGAACGCAAAGATGGAAAGAGATTTTGGATATTTCCTTAATAAATTGTTAATATACAGAGTTATATATGTTACATATAATTAAAAAGCTTTAAACTATCTATGAACTATTTTTTCAAATATATTTGTTTGTATCTGTAGCCCTATGTGTGCATTTATGCAGACATACAGTTTTGGGGCACATGAGTTTCCCCATTCATTTCAATGGAGGCAGCAGAATTGCATGCATAAAATAATGTATATGTAGATTTGCTGCCTTTACTAAGAGTTTGGAACTCTTATAAATTTAAAATCAGTAGATTAGGAAATTATATCTATATATTGTATATACTGACTGTCTTCAATTTCTGTTTGCTATTTATAGATTCAACTGGAAGGGAAAGAGTTGGTTTTGTACTGTATCAAAATGACAGGCTTTTCCCATCAAAAAACTATAGAAATAGATTAGAAGAAAACAACAGTAATCAAATTATCTCTGGCAATGCTCATGGAACAATGATCAATCATGTTAAGATAGCCTTAAGCCCACAGGTGAGTATTGATAGGTGAATTTGTCAGTTTTGGCTTCTCTCAGTTTCTAATTTTTCCAATCAGTTCTGCAGCATTTTGCTGTATTTTGAAAAATCCTCATAGAAATTAATCAGCATTATGCAGCGTACGCATTGCTGCCATCAACCAAGATGGCGGCAGAGGCTTCAGTCCCTTACAGAAACCTCGTCCGCCATATTTATTGATGGCAACCCTGTGCGAACAGCAGAGAAAGGTAGGTGAAGTGCGAGGGATGGCGGGCGGTTCGGAAGCTCATCTTGCGATCCGCGGGATCGTGGAAGGGGAGCGGAGGGCCCCTCAGGGGCTCCTAGAGCTGTGGGGCCCTTGGGCCAGTGCCCAACCTGGCCACCCTTTGGAACCGGCCCTGACTCTAACCACTTCACTACATTGCCTCTCACTTTGTTGTGGACCCAGTGCTGCTCATGCATGCAAGTTTTGCAGCGTCTGCACAATGGAGTTTTCATCACAATGCCATTCCATATTATTTTCCCATTTGATCCATATTTACCATCTCCATGAATAATCCAATAGATAAAAAAAACCCAACAACAATGGAAATGGTAAATCCTGATTAAATGGGGGTGGGGGATTTGGAACAGCATTTAATATGGATGACATTATGTGGATAGTGCATCAAACTTGCATGCAAAAGCAGCTCCGAGTCCACAATGAACTGCTGTGTGGAAACGCCCACTGATGGACACTATTTTAAAAGTATTTCACCTACTAACCAGAAAATCATGGCAGCCAAATAAAGTTGCCTGGTTGCAATCTAGAGAGTCCCTCTTTGCCTTTAAACCTACTGATGAACTGGGAAACTCAGAAGCCAATCATGGCGACTCCTGTTCATTTACTCCCCCCTCCAGACTTTGTCCACTTTCCCCCCTCATCAGCCCAGCCTCATGGGGTAAACCACAGTTTAAAGGTATGGGGGGGATCTCCCAGCTGTGAATCAGTCTGGCAACCCTACAAGCTAAATCTACAACTAAACCTGTCTTGATTAGTAACAGCTTGGAACATTTCTTCAATCTGTTCTTATTGACTTGCTTTTTAAATCCCCAATTTGCAGTACAACAGCTCCAAATTTCTGCTGCACAACTACGCGTGTGTCTTTTGGGATTACTCACAGAATGACTGGAATACATCAGGCTGCACAAAAGAGAAAGATTTGTCAGAGTTATTGAAATGCAGCTGTAATCACACAACTAATTTTGCAGTATTAATGGTATGACACTGTTTTTCATAAAAACAATATGTTTCTCCCCACCTCTCTTTTTGCAGTGGTTGTAATGCTTACTTGCAGCATGCTTCCACATTTACATGAAGCTATAGCCATTGACCCAAAGTAGTCTAAAAAGACAAGAAACTAGAGGACAGAGGGTAGATTAATGATACAATCCAGATCAGTTTCCCCATTAACGTTGATGGATTTGGAGATAACCCTTTATATAAAAGCTTTATATATAATACATACACATTCATACACACACTGCTCTATTTTTTCCCATCTAGTTAGACCCATTTATCTGCCTGCAGGAAAATTGGGGGCAAGCCTATCATGATTTCTGCCTAGTGGCCTGTGACTGTACACACTTCTTGGGTATCCTGGAAAGACAGACTTGGGGTGCAGGATTTATCCTACTCTCTTCCCACTTACAAGATCTGAACAGGGTGGTTCATGACAGATGCTCTTGGATGTCACTGATTCATAGGGTCACCATAAGTTGTAGTTGACTTGGAGGCACATAACAACAACAAACTTCCCACTCCACCCCAGTCCTGGTTCTTACCTTTTTAGATCTGCCTAGAAAAACAACATATGAGATGTGACATCTTCTTAAGCAGCAACATATGCTTTGGTTAATCTGTGATTTTCTGTCCCCTGTAAATTAAAAGCAAAGCCATCACATATAAGTACATCAATTCATCCATGTGTGCTAGATATCTATTGTTGCATGCACCCCAATCGCCAAGTGGTACAAGACTTCCAGGGGTTCCAGGCTTTCCCAGGGTTTGGTTTCCTTGGAATGAAGGTCAGTGGAGACTGTGGTGTCTTTATGATATATGGTTTATTTACACATATATACAACCTGAGCCTAAGATGGAAGGGCTCACAGCATTAACACACCAACAGATTGTGCTTCCCCATTAGGCTTCTAGGGGAGTCTAGTTTGGGGTTCAGCACAGAGAGCAGGGCAAGCCTCTCTGTGTCTTTCCAGCTTCACCTCAGACTAACTCAAAATCTACCTCCTGCCCCAGCCAGGTGAGGTAGGATGAGGGCCTTGTTCCTATGGCAACACATCTTTTCTTGGTCAAATCCTTACACATGTTAATGGGGGCACTTGACAGACCCATTAGCCATAGCTTGGTCATTACAGCAGGTGTCTTCTACTGCAGATCCCAGCTTCCAGATACAGAATTACATGCTTGAAGGGGACCCATAGAAATCATCCATCCCAACCCCACAATCCTGTAACAATATTGCCCCGTGATTACCACTTCAAGGAGCACTGTAGCTACCTGATTTTGGCTTCATTCTGGAGGAAATGTTACTGGAGACTTTTGAGTTTTTTTGTATATTTACAAATCTACATGTGAAGCAAAGGTTGAGGCAAACAGCTTAAGAACTCCCAAGAAATCAGCAGGCCCCTACCTCTTTATTGTACATTGCCCTAGGCTACCTTGGAAGGAAGTGCAAACAATCCATCCATCCATCCTTTACATCAGGTCTCCAGGGAGGAATCCCAGCACCTCAAGATGCTCTGTCTCTCTCTCTCTCACACACACACACAAAGACACACACTTTAGCCCCCTTGTCTTAGCTGCAGGTTGCAGAGTGCAGGGGGTAAGGAAAAGATGAGGAATTTTAATCAAGAAGCATCTGCTATCTAGGAAACCTTTATCTAGGAAACCCTACTGAGTCATTCAAGAAGTGCCCTAGCTCAGTGGTGGAGCATGTGCTTTGCATGCAAAAAGTCCCAGGTTCAATTCCCATCATCTCCACATAAGGCTGAGGAAACACTCCTGCCTGGTCACCTGGAGAGCCTCTGCCAGTCAGTGTAGACAATACTGAGATAGATGGACCAATGGTCCGACTTGGCATAAGGCAGCTTCCTATGTAACATGTGTGGCTGCCATGGCTTGGCCACGGATCATTAAGAAACATCAATCAGTTATTCTGGCCCATTAATATTCTTTCGTCCAAACCCCATACTGTTTTGCAGCAATTAATAGCAAGGTCACACCACCTATATATATAGGGTCAAGCCACATATTAAGGATGAATAACTTTTTTTTTTAACAGAGCTTCAAGATCAATTATAAATATTTAAAACCTCTAAAGATCGTATCTTATATTGGTTGTGGTTTGTCCATTGGTGGCCTGACTTCTACCATTGTGTTTCAGATTCATACCAGGTAAGACAAAGTCAGGGACAGGAATGACAAATGGAGACCCATTAAGAAATGTCATGGCTGAACAGATGGGGGAAAGAATCCAGCTTTAGAGGAACCATAAATAGCAAGTTGGGCAAGGACAAAAGTATAAAATGTGTGAACAACTTCTGCTCAAATCTTATGAAGAAATAAATGTAAACCCTTTAATACAAAAATGGTTTAAAACATCCCATCCATATAAATAACTGATCAACAAACAAAGTTGTGTGACAGACAATAGTGTACACCAAAAATCAAATGCAGTTCAACCATGATCTTCCTTGATGGTTCAAAACAGTATCAAACAATTGGTCATGTGAATCTGGCCTCTTAACTAATATGCCCAACAGTGTGGTCAAATTACTCACTACTCATAACAATCAAGCTGCTGTAAAAAATGCGCTATCAGGCTGATGAAAAAGGATAGTATGATCAACAGAGTTCACATCAGCCAGTAGCAGATGGTTTTAGAAGAGTTCTGAAGGATGCCTCATATGTAAAAGGATAT
Source organism: Rhineura floridana (assembly GCF_030035675.1). Classification (NCBI taxonomy): domain Eukaryota; kingdom Metazoa; phylum Chordata; class Lepidosauria; order Squamata; family Rhineuridae; genus Rhineura; species Rhineura floridana. The sequence goes on along the minus strand of NC_084484.1, from coordinate 139,394,813 downwards.
TACCATATCCATTGGTCATATTATTCTTTTACATCAGCATGACTGTGGTTTTTTTTACAGCAACTTGCTTGTTAAGAGTAATGACAAGTGGCAATTTTTGTCATGTTAGCAAGCATAAGAACATAAGAAGAGCCTGCTGGATCAGGCCAGTGGCCCATCTAGTCCAGCATCCTGTTCTCACAGTGGCCAACCAGGGGCCTGGGGGAAGCCCGCAAGCAGGACCCGAGTGTAAGAACACTCTCCCCTCCTGAGGCTTCCGGCAACTGGTTTTCAGAAGCATGCTGCCTCTGACTAGGGTGGCAGAGCACAGCCATCACGGCTAGTAGCCATTGATAGCCCTGTCCTCCATGAATTTGTCTAATCTTCTTTTAAAGCCGTCCAAGCTGGTGGCCATTACTGCATCTTGTGGGAGCAAATTCCATAGTTTAACTATGCGCTGAGTAAAGAAGTACTTCCTTTTGTCTGTCCTGAATCTTCCAACATTCAGCTTCTTTGAATGTCCACGAGTTCTAGTATTATGAGAGAGGGAGAAGAACTTTTCTCTATCCACTTTCTCAATGCCATGCATAATTTTATACACTTCTATCATGTCTCCTCTGCTCCGCCTTTTCTCTAAACTAAAAAGCCCCAAATGCTGCAACCTTTCCTCGTAAGGGAGTCGCTCCATCCCCTTGATCATTCTGGTTGCCCTCTTCTGAACAATACTAGCTGAAGCAATTTCCTTCCTCGTAAAGCCCCTTAAAGGCTTTTTTTTTTTACTCTTCCAGATATAGGAATACAACAAGTGAAAAGCAGGTCTAATAATATTTTAAGCACTTAACAAAGGTAAACTAAGAGTTCAGAGGTAAAAAGTGTGGTGGGTTTCTAGGTGAGAGGTTACAGCAGGCTGTTTTGACAGCAAGAATGTACAAATTTAATTTTAAACTAAGTAAAATGATGTATTAGGCACTGGAGTAGATCACCATCTTAATCTGGGATCACAGTCAAATTATTTCCCCTATATATCCGTGACACTGTGCACTTAGGGAATTCTCCAGCTGTATAGAAACCACTGCCTTATTTTTGGATAGTCTCCTTTTCCTTCCAAAGTTGAGTTCAGTATTAGAGGGAACAAATGGGGCCTGCAACAAAATGTTGCAGTGTATCTTCACCTTGTACTAGGAATGCTCCTGTTTAGTCACTCACCCTTTTTCTCTTCCACTACACATTCACCAGTTTTTATTTTCAAGTGATGTTCAAAATTCTGTGAGCATGCTTAGGTCTCATTGGGCTTTCTCCCCCCACCCCCATTTCTTAAATTTAAGATTGTTTGTATGTTTGCAAGTGTGTTAATGCCTCCCTCTTCTTTCTCAAAACATTTTAGGCTACGTGCCACCCCCCCCCAGTTCATTATTATAGGAAGTGATAACAGATAATCTCTTTTGTTCTCCCCTCCCCTTGTGTTTTGTAACCTTATAATGAATACCAATCAAAAGGAAAACCCGGAAAATGTCAACTACCATAATTCTTGTGTCTCTCTGCTCATCTATGTTGATATTTAATATCATCTTTATATCTGGAATTGAAAATTCAAATGCCAATAAGAGCAACAGTGCAATCTCTGCTCCCAACACCATGCTTGAATCAGATGAAGAACATCCACTTGCAAACTCCTGGTGCACAGCTGTAGCGGCCTTACTACATTACTTCCTGCTGGCAACTTTCATGTGGACTACACTCAACTCAGTACAATTGTACTTGCTGACAATAAAAACCCAGCGACATTTTCATCGAAACTACAGTTTAATCATGTTATTAACTGGATGGGGTAAGAAGAAAGTCACTCTCAGGCTTGCAAGTGTCTGTTACTCCCACCCCCCCTTTTGTTAAATCGCAAATAGCCATGATCTAGCCATGCAAGATTATATTTTGAGTCAGGTCTGGCTCAAACCTTTTCTGTCCAGTTAGAGTGAAGATGTCCTCCATGCAAACTGAGGGTGTGCTTTGGAATCTCCTGCAATACTGCTGAAAATTCTGGGGGTGCACTCAGTTAATATGGGGCACTAGCATGATGGTCCTAGCGTGATGGTTGCTGCCCAGGTTTGCATACAGTATGTGGAGCCTCCAAGGATTCTCATCTGAACTCTCATGTTATTCATTCTCAGTCTGGATGGTTATTCCCCTGGAACAGTACCAACTAAGCCTTCTATTGTATTTTAATTCTGTTGTCCTTAAAACATTGGCATAACATTGCCTCTTTCATTTTTAAAAAAATTACCTCGTTCTTCAAAAAAATAAATTGTAACACCAATGGCAAGAAAGCTATGTAGCTAGAACTTTCAGAACTGATGGCTAAATTTAAAAATATTTTTTGCAATTAGGATTGATCCAGGCTGTATCAATTAAACAATACCTTGTTCTTTGTTTTTCAATTAGGAACACCAGCATTACTTGTTTCTATAACACTGGCAGTCACTGTTGAAAACTCAAACTACCGACAAGAAGAATTGTAAGTGCAAATGTATTTGAAATATCTGTTTGGTACTTAATGCAGTGTACTTTAAGAACATAAGAAGAGCCTGCTGGATCAGGCCAGTGGCCCATCTAGTCCAGCATCCTGTTCTTACAGTGGCCAACCAGGTGCTTGGGCGAAGCCTGCAAGCAGGACCCGAGTGCAAGAACACTCTCCCCTCCAGCAGGCTTCCAGCAACTGGTTTTCAGAAGCACGCTGTCTCTGACTAGGGTGGCAGAGCACAGCCATCACGGCTAGTAGCCATTGATAGCCCTGTCCTCCATGAATTTGTCTAATCTTCTTTTAAAGCCATCCAAGCTGGTGGCCATTACTGCATCTTGTGGGAACAAATTCCATAGTTTAACTATGCACTGAGTAAAGTACTTCCTTTTGTCTGTCCTGAATCTTCCAACATTCAGCTTCTTTGAATGTCCACGAGTTCTAGTATTATGAGAGGGAGAAGAACTTTTCTCTATCTACTTTCTCAATGCCATGCATAATTTTATACACTTCTATCATGTTTCCTCTGACCCACCTTTTCTCTAAACTAAAAAGCCCCAAATGCTGCAACCTTTCCTCGTAAGGGAGTCGCTCCACCCCTTGATCATTCTGGTTGCCCTCTTCTGAACCTTTTCCAACTCTATAATATCCTTTTTGAGATGAGGCGACCAGAACTGTACACAGTATTCCAAATGCGGCCGCTTCACTGCTCACTCCTAATTCTAGGTCATTAATGAACAAGTTGAAAAGTACAGGTCCCAATACTGATCCTTGAGGGACTCCACTTTCTACAGCCCTCCATTGGGAGAACTGTCCGTTTATTCCTACTCTCTGCTTTCAGCTTCTTAACCAATTCCTTATCCACAAGAGGACCTCTCCTCTTATTCCATGACTGCTAAGCTTCCTCAGAAGTCTTTGGTGAGGTACCTTTTCAAACACTTTTTGAAAGTCTAAGTACACTATGTCCACTGGATCACCTCTATCTATATGCTTGTTGACACTCTCAAAGAATTCTAATAGGTTACTGAGACAGGACTTTCCCTTGCAAAAGCCATGCTGGCTCTGCTTCAGCAAGGCTTGTTCTTCTATGTGCTTAGTTAATCTAGCTTTAATAATACTTTCTACCAGTTTTCCAGGGACAGAAGTTAAGCTAACTGGCCTGTAATTTCTGGGATCCCCTCTGGATCCCTTTTTGAAGATTGGCGTTACATTTGCCGCTTTCCAGTTCTCAGGCACAGAGGAGGACCTGAGGGACAAGTTACATATTTTATTTAGCAGATCAGCAATTTCACATTTCAGTTCTTTGAGAACTCTCGGGTGGATGCCATCCGGGCCTGGTGATTTATCAGTTTTTATATTGTCCATTAAGCCTAGAACTTCCTCTCTCGTTACCACTATTTGTCTCAGTTCCTCAGAATCCCTTCCTGCAAATGTTAGTTCAGGTTCAGGGATCTGCCCTATATCTTCCACTGTGAAGACAGATGCTGTTAAATAATTGAATTAATGCATTGGGGTACAAAATCTTATTAAAAAAGCCACACATATTTGATCCCTGTTTTGAAATCCAGAGTCCTCCAACAAGAAAAAAGTTTGTCTGAAGGCAATAATGATGACAATAAAAAAGAATGGATATTTAATTGATTAAAACCAATTAAGTCCCTTAATCACGATGCTTTAGCAGAGTCAGCTCAAGATATTTTGCTGCTCAAGGCAAAGATGCCCCTCCATACCAAAGCAGACTGGACTGGCAATTCTTATTTTTATTACATTTATCTGTCACTTTTTACATTAAAAGTCTCGAAGTGACTCGAGAAAATAAAACTAGGATGTGCGGGCAGGCTGCATGGCACACACATACTGAGCTGTGCCCTGCCACTTTGCAGCCCCAAACTTCTGCCTCTGCTGCTGAGGCTGCCACCTCACTCTGCCTAATGGTAGGGCCTGCCCTGTGCTTTAATCAGGGCCAGTGTTATTTAATTTTTGTATGGTGTCTAGCAGTTTTAGGCACTTTATAAAAATAAATAATAACATCAATAAATTCTGGGAATAGTCTGCCATGAAGCTTACTCAGTGACCTTGGCCCAGCCATTAGCATTCTGCAGGGGTAGCTTTTTGCTGACTGAGGTAAAGGACACGTTGGCACTTGTTTCTAAAAGCCATCCAGACTGGCAGTTTACTCTTATTTCAACACTGATAATGGGACAGTATCCTTCACTGTCCCTGAGGACAGCGGGCTGGCTTAGGCATACAGGGCAAGCTGTGCGGCACACAAAGTTCTGTACTTCCAACCCCTCATTATCGCTCCCTAACCTTCAGCATCTGTCACCTGAGGTGGCTGCCTCAGTTTGCTTAATGATAAACCGAGCCTCGCAGCCTAACACTCTCGAAGAGTCGCAGAGGGGTAAAATAAGGGGTATACTATCCTGAGCTCCTTAGAGGAAGGGTGGGATAAAAATCAAATAAGTAATAATATACCTGCTACTATTGGACACAAAGCCAAAAAAGTTGCTTACCCCCAAACAACAAATGAAAAGTAGGACAATATCTTTGTGCCCGTTGACTTCTTCCCCAATACTTTAGACAAGAGATTTAGGAGTCTTTATTCATCATACACATTTCTGAATTTTTTCCATCTCTGTGGATCACCCACTGGTTTCATCTGCCGTGTGCGTCCTCCTATAAAATTAGCGATTAGCTTTCTAAGTCATATGCAGAATTCTGAAAGAAGCAAGTTCCACTCCCTTGACCTGAGGTGGTTCTGGGAACTCCTGTGTTTACTGGTTCTTCCTCCATCTCCCCAGTAGTTCCTGGTTTATTATTGACACATTTTATGCACACACAGTTCTTCATGCACACACTTATAATCATGCAGCCTCATCCATCTATGCTTGGACCGCACCTGAAGACCTACATGAATCTTTGACAGCTTCCTTCACCTAAAGGCCAAACTACTAATGACTTAAATGTGCCTATACTGAATATGCAGGGGCTTTTGGGGAATGCAAATAGAATTAGCTTAGGTGGGGTGGGGGCCTGATAATGATAGGAATAGATAAAAAGAGATTTTGACCCTTTCCACCCCTTCTGCAGTCCTGAGGACAATCCTCATCTGAAGGTGGTAGTTGCATTGGGGGGAAATCTTCCATTGGTGTCTGGCAGTGGTGGTGCTACAATGGACTAACACTGCTGTGGGTAAGCCTACTTGTATGTGAGGGGGAGGTTGGCAGGTTTCCCCCCCGTAGACCTTGCTTACCCAGTGGCAGCAGCAGCTCATGAGCACACTACTACTTCTGGGTAAATCAACTCACAAGTGTTATGGGGGGCGAGTGGAGGAGCTACCACCCTACATTTCTCATGTGCTCACTCACCACCATACCTACCTGGTAGCAGTGGCACTGTAACAGAACACCATAATTAGGTAAGTCTGCTTGCAGGAGCAAGGCAGAGACACACAGCTGCTGGTGGCCCAAGAGGTGGTGGGTGCTGGGGGTGGGCCCATGCAAGTGTCAGCCCTGATGGACTTTGGTGGGACATGTGAACTCTGGCAAATGCCCTGCTATATCAGGTGCTAACACCAGGCCTGCAGCCATAGCTGATGCGTACATTTATAAAAGCCTGCATGTTCAATGCAAAGGCAACTTAATTTCAGCTACAGTGCGGCTCTAAGATTTCTTGAGTATTGCCTAATTCTTGTTTTTTATGCTACTGCTAAGTAACAGCAAATGCATTTCACGAGGCAACTCCAAGACAGATAAGTGACTTCCATGATATATTGATGCAGCAAACTTGTCTTTACCCACCCTTCTCAGACACCCTTAGCTGTACGGCCAGGAGTGACTAGGCTGAATATCTTAATATGTATTTATTCATCAATATTTATTTATTTAGCCCATATTAAAACCCAAAATTATAATAATAATATAAATAAAAAAATAGAGCTTTATGCTCTGTATTCTTCATACATATGTATTCAGAGGCCCTCTAGACTGACAGTATTTTGTGTCAGAAATTGAAGTGTACACCAGGAAATAAAGGTTTGTGCAACAAATCTACTTTAAAAAAGAAATGAACTCTTTGTGATTAGGAAAGTGATGGGAAAATGCACTGAAAAGTGTGGAATGAATGACGAATGGGAATTAATGGGAAGATGAATAAACACGCAGCAAACATCAGGATGAATGCTTATTGTCGTATAACCTCCCTGCAAACAAATCGACAAATGTTAAGTAAGGACCGGATATAATCTAACTGGAGGTTATGTGCAAGTACATCAGGATTAATGCTCAATAAATAGATCATCTGTAGGAATACCTAGACAACTTACACTGGGGCTCCTTTAGGAGGAAGGGTGGGATAGAAAATTAATTAATATATGTTGTTGTTGTTGTTATGATGATGATGATAATATCCTTTCTGAAGAATGCTTATGAAGGTCTATAGTATTTCATTCTAAAAATCCATTCATTCTCCATATGATATTACTGTTAGCAGAAAACTGATAACCTCCAATGACAAAAGATCATAGACATATAAATTGTTATGGCTTTGTATTTTATAGGATTTCTGATTAGTAAAATTGCTAGAAAAATTATCTTTCTTTTATATTAAAGTTGTTGGCTTGAAGCCCTTGAGCCGGATGGCACATTCTCTGCTGAAAAACCTATGTTATGGGCATTCCTTTTGCCAGTGGCCGTCATCCTCTTATTTAACTTCACTGTCTTTATGAAGATCACCATCTTTGTGATATGGAAGGAAAATAAGCATCTGACAAGGTATGAAGGCAGAACCAAAATGTACACATCATTGTGAATTAAAACACTTTTTTTTCTTTTTACAGCATGAATAAAAACTATTGATAACAAATACATTATTCTGTTAAAGGAACATTTAAGTCTGGGGTAAAGCAATCCTATTGTCCACTGTGATGGCAGTTGTTATGTTAGCAGTATGTGCAACCAAGTTTATGTCCTAGGCACTGCCAGCTGAAAAGTAGAATGTACAATACCAATAGAAATAGGAAGTAAAAAGTGAGATAAACAACAAAAATATTTTTTGGGGGGGCTCCTGTTAAGTGTTCCAGTCAACCAGCCAGTCATGTCCTTCTCCCCATCTGGTTTTCTGTGCTCCCTACCCAAATGTACAGTGAACATTCTGTGGCATCTGAGCATGCTCAGTCCTTAGCATTTTTGGGGTTCTCTCTCTTAGGCTGTTTTCCCTTAAGTGTTGGGGGTTTTTTTGTACTTCTGCAAACCTTGGAATTTTCTTGAGCTTGCTGATCCTTCTCTCTTGTCCCTGGATGGTGTCATTTTGGCTACATAAGCATCAGCACTCACCTCTGAATATTGGAAATAGAGGGGAAAAGGTAGAAAAGATCAACAGTCATCCAAACATGTACAGTATCCAAGGCAACTCTGTGACTGCAAACCAAATACAACATTGCACACTCATGTCCTCACATTACCATGCAGTAGAGATGGACAAGAAATTCAATTCAGTTTGCATTTCAAGCCGAATCTGTCAAATTTGCACTTTCCAAAACAACATGAGAACCGTAACACAGCCATCCTTCGAAATTCACATTTGTTTGAATTTTGCAATGCAGTTCACCAGCCAGTTTACCAAAATGCGTATGTTTGGAGAAAGTGTGCATAAAAATGAATATATGAGTGAAAATAACATATAGAATGCATTATATGATGAGAAACTGCTTGCAAAAACGTGTACATTAGCAAAACTGCCAAAATATGTTTATGAGGAGAAATTTGTACTAAAATGCTGAAAATTTTCATTAGGATTTTTTTATATACGCATCAGCACTCACATGCTGCCAGTGGAAAGCCCCATGATGTTACAGAACAAAAGCAGGCAGCCTGCAGCCCTAACCAGGGTGTAGTGAGCGTGCATGGAAAACCCCCAGCAACCTCCAGGGGAGGGGCTTGAGGTCTGATAGGTGAATATTGCTCCCAAACAGACTATGTTGCTCTCTAATATTTATAGTATTAGTATGCAAAAGCACTGAAAAGAATAGGGAAGTTAACAGCTTGCTGTTTCTATGGATTGGAGTCCCAAAGAGCAGGAATGGGGTGGATCCTGAACTCCTACCACCATTGGACACTTTGACAGTTGGGTGGAGCCTCTGAGGCCTAGTGGGTCTATTTAGGTCCATGGACTGGAGGTTCTCCATCACCGCAAGCTTCAGACTGCAGTAAACCAAATAAGACGCTCAGGGTTGTATCCAAAGCAGCGTCAATAGAGTTCTGCTAGTGCAGTGACACTTCTATTTCCTCATCTTCCCCATGAGGTCCCAAAATCTTCAGAGGGTCCCCCAACCCTCCAGAGCTGATTTTGAAGGCTTGTGGGGAGCTTCAGGGGAACGGACAGGAGGGGAAAGTTCTGTTCTGCTAACACAAGTCACTTCCGCTAGCTGAACAATAGCTTTGGAAACCACCCTCAAACTTTAGCAAAATAATGAAATGCTGAGAAATATACTCTTCCACAGATTTTTGAAAATAAGAACACTTAGCACCTACTTGTTGTTACTTGTTTTTAGCACTAAAAGGAAGTCATACATGATGAAGATATTTGGGACTTTATCTATAGCTGTAGTTCTGGGAATCACCTGGATTTTGGGTTATCTGATGTTAATAGACCATGAGCAGACAAACACTGCTTTCAGCTATTTATTCTGTATTTTCAATGCTACACAGGTATGGTACATATATTTTATATTTATCCCACTTTAACTTGGGCTATCATGGGAAATTTAGGATTGGAGATGACCAGCAGTCTGCTCTGACATATGTTCCAGGATGCTATTCTATAACAAGGATAACATGACTCCATGGAGTCCTCCAAATGGTTGAAACATAATATAAAACAACAATAAAAGCAATACAAGCACAATATCAGTTTAAGTTAGGGCTGTTCTGAAATGGCCCACAAATTTGGGCATAATTTCTCAATTTTTTTGAGGGGGGGAATGAAGTTTGCCAGGCTACCAGGCCAAGTTCAGGGTTCTGGTTTTGGTGTACAAAACCCTATACAGCTCGGGACCAGGATACCTGAAAGATCGTCTTACCCCTTATATACCCAGTCGATCACTGCACTCTGCAGGTGAGGGCCTCCTGCAGATAGCATCTTATCAGAAGGTCCGTTCCACACAACATAGGAAGGAGACCGTTAGTGTTCTGGCACCTACACTTTGGAATTCCCTCCCCTTAAATGTTAGACAGGCGCCATCTCTGTTATCTTTTCGGCGCCTACTGAAGACCTCCCTCTTTCAACAGGCCTTTTAAGTAGAGATGTTGGAATTGCTTTTAAAGATGTTTTTAAGGCTGTTTTTTTTTTAAAAAAGATGTTTTTAACCTTTTTGTTTTAATATGTTTTAAAGGTTTTTGGTTTTAAGATGTTTTAGAGTGCTTTTAGTGTTTTTGTTTGCCACCCTGGGCTCCTTTTGGGAGGAAAGGCAGGATATAAATGTAAATAAATAAATAAATATTTAAATCAGCTAAACACGAATTTTGTTACCTTTCTGATATGTTAATTTATTGTAATAACTTTTGGCTTCCCTTTTAACCCACAGGGACTCCAGATTTTTGTTTTTCACGTTCTTGCAACACCCACTGGAAAAAAGAAGATTGGTGAAGTTTTTGCATCCCTTTCTGAGATGCGACTTTACTTGCATTCAAAGACATACTACCTGTTAGATATGCTTCATATAAAGAGTCCCAATGAATCCTTTAGATTTTCTGGTTCCAGGAGAAATGTTGATAACTTATCTATGTCAAGTAGCAACGAAGAGATGTGGCAAAGATAAGAAAGTAAAATGTCAGCTTCTGTCTTCTCTCCCAAAACCTTGGGAAATTATTGGAAATCTTTGAATAGTTCAAGGCATGACAACACTTCTTTAAAAAGTGTAATATTGTTGCTGCATAAGACTTCATACACATTCCTACTCCTGGCAGTCTTGAGAGAGCCATCCACACTGTGTATGGTTCTTTCCAGTGCTGTCAATTGGGCATTGGCCATAAGTGAGGATTTTCTCCCTCCCTCTATGTACAGAAGAAGGCAGTCCACATGTAACTCTGCACTCTGCCCGTTTGAAAGCATTCCATCAATCTAACAGGCCAGTATCAATTCAAGTTTGTTCTTTGTCTGCTAGCACTTTTACCAATACGTTTTTTCCCTTGCAAAAGTTGTGATATTAATATAGATATTTTTATATGAAATATTAATAATTTTAAAGGAAATATCTATAAAATTATTGTTCTTAATATTGATAGAGGCATATTTTTTTTAAAAAAAATCTATTTTCAAAAATAGCCATGGAAAATTGCTACATAAAAATCCAATCTGCAATGATAGAGAATAAGAAAATTAATGGAAAATTCAGTACCAAATCCAAACTGAGTGGAATTCTAGTGTATCCCTACTCTTGCACTCATGTGTGCATGGCATTGCTTCCTTTTTTTAATTCTCAAGGAATAAAAGAAATACTAATGACATAGCACAACAACATAACTATAAATTCTGTTTCCACACCTATATAATGTATAACAAAGATTATAATAGGTTGAAATATTCCTTATTAAGAAAAATAGTAGGAGCATAAGGTAGCTTTGAGATATATTCTGTTAGTGGCTTCCAGCACTGCTGAAGTGAGAGCTCTAGTCCCTGGACCCTTTGCCAGAACAACTCTATTAGGGTTAGTTCCAAGCTTGGTCATGCTAATTGAATGAGGCTTAAGTTAGTCATGACTTAATCTGGATCCAAACCATAGTCTTTAAAGTGCAAAAGAATTGTTGCCAGTGGAGAAATGATAGACCCTTAAAATGTGAAAATTAATAATTAAGGATACGTTGTTTTATATGTCAGTATAAATACAAGTTCTTCATTAACTGTTGATAACTGTGGTACAGAGATTTTGAGTGGCTGAATATTTAATCTAGATAAATTCAGGCCATTGTCACTATTGGCATCATGAGACAATGTCAGTGACAACAACGGATGTGTATCATTGTGAACTTTGAATCACCTTTAAGATTCTCTCTCTGCGCTCTTTATGTGAACCTATGACTTAGTGCCGTTGTAAGGCACATAAAAGACTCACAACACAAATCTGCATAAATGCATCGAGTGCTTCTGGGCAAATTAGGGTGGTGGTTGGCTGGGGTCTCACTGGCACTACAGTTTGCATGGCATTTAGCCATCGTTTAAGCAAAGTAAAAAATATATATGTAGGGGGAAAGAGGCAGGAGATCTGGGGCCTAGTCAATGCCCCTGATGTGACTAATTGTTATGATGAAAAAGAGGCATTTGCAATGTGAATGAGCATTCTCTCAGTGTAGGTATATGTGCACATCAAGACTATCCAATTTGTGCTTCTTTCTCTGTACCTTTATATGCTACTTTGGCAGTATGCTGTGTCAGTACGCCAGTACAATCTGAAACATTTCCAGGACTCGTATACAGGCACCACCATGATTAGCAGAATTATGGAATAAATGACAACCCTGGGTGGTAGATTGAAGGGTGGTGACCAGTTTGAACAAATATTGTCTTAAGAAAACACATTGGTGCGATCTCTTTCTTTTCATTGTCTTTTCACTTTGTGTTTCACTGTAACCACTGAGGGATTATCAATTTTCAATTACTAATAATGGACATCTAGTGGGTAACTAGATATCTGCCGCGTTCCACAAAATGCTTTTCAGTTCAAGAAGCATAATTAGTATTATCTATACCGCATATAGCTTCATGAACTTTGATATTCCATGCAGTGTGAACTTTAGACTGTTTCTTCTTGATGACAGAAAGCATATATTCTCCCGCTTGAAAGTCACTTTTGCTATCAGAAGTAACATAGAAAATGTTGGGTTGATTTCCCAAGATCCCTTCCAACTCTATGGCTGTATACACACCATACTTTTAAAGCACATTTCTACACCCCTCCCCCAAGAATACTGGGAACTAGTTTGTTAGGGTTCTGGGAATTGTAGCTCTATTATCGGTAAACTACAGTTCCCAGAATTCTCTGGTGGAAACCATGTTTTTTAAATGTATGATGTGTATTCAACCTGAATGCATGGTACCCTGGCAGCACAAAGAGTATGAGGCCCCATCTGCATTATACATTTAAAGCAAAATTAAACAGTAGGGCCCCGCTTTACAGCGCTCCGCTTCTCGGCGTTTTGCTAATGCGGCGGTTTTCAATTGTATCCATGTTCCTTATGTTCGGCACTTGTTCCGCTTTTTTGGCATTTTTAAGGTAAGCAATGTGTGTGCACTGAGTGAGCAAGCAAGCAGGGGGGCGGGCGAGTGAGTGGGGGGAGAGGTTGAGCGAGCGAGCAGGCAGGGGGAGGGCGAGCAGGAGGACAAGCAAGGGAGCTGGCGGAGGATGAGCGAACAGACAGGGGGGAGGCCGAGTGGGAGGCCGAGCGAGTGTGTGTGAGCTCACTGTGTGTGAATTTGAGGGAGGAAACTATGTTTTAAGGGTAAAGGGGGGATTATTTTAAGTGCCTCGCCAGGGCCGTTCAGAGCAGGGGAGGGGCAGCGCTGCTTGGCCGCCTGAGGGAAGAACAGCCTTTCCCCCCGAGGACGAGCGCCAGCCACCACTGAAAGTGCCCTTTTCTCCTCAGCAGCTTCCTCATCAATACTTTCCACCACAAAGATGCTGCGGCGGTGCTGCCATTCACCCACTCCTTTCCTCGCAGGCCCCCTCAGAGCATCCAGTTGTGTGTGGTCTCTTACCAAATATTCCCTGCTGTAGCATGCCATCCTGTCTTCCCACTTCCGCCTTCTCCTCTGGGCGGCTCCATCCTGCTTTGCCAGCCTCAGGAAGCAAGGCTTGTGAAAGCAGGGCTGTGCCAAAGCTGGGTGTGGATTCCTTACTTAGCAGGAGTCACCCACCCACCTACTTACCTACCCGTTGCCCCGCCCACCCTCCCGCAGCCTGGCACCCTGAAGGGGAAGCGCCGTTGTGTTTAATTCCCCTCCCCCGACCCCTTCAACTGTTTCTGGAGCACAACATTTCAATTAAGAAGTTTGAGGTACAGTGCACCGAGTGAGCAAGTGAGCAGGGGGGCGGAGGGCGAGTGAGTGGGGGAGAGGGCAAGCGAGCAAGCAGGCAGAGGGGAGGGCGAATGGGCAAGGGGGAGGACGAGCCAGGGAGTCGGCGGAGGGCGAGCGAGTAGACGCGGGCAGCTCTCTCCCTGCGATCTGCAGCAGGGAGCCTGCCATGGAAGAGGAGCACTACTCCCCCACCATAACGAGGGTGAGTGAGCAAGCGGGGGGGCAGGTGATGCTATGTTCCACTTTTCAGCAGTTTTCGCTTTTCGGCAGGGGTCTGGTCCCTAACCTGCCCTATGAGTGGGGCCCTACTGTACTATAAAAGTAGTATAAACAGTCATAGCTTTCCCCAAAGAATCCTGGGAACTATAGTTTGTTAAACAAGTTGAGAGGTATGTTATATACACAGTCTATGAATCTGTATGCGGACGTGTTACTTCATATATTGATTAAGATTTATTGACATGTGATAGGGAAAATAATGGAATGTATTTCACATGATACTGGGCACAGTGTAAGTACACATGTTGTACTCACAACATTGGAATATTTAATGTTTCTTAAGTGGCAAGGAAATGAGAATTGTACCATTAGACCGAGGCAGCTGATTTTGGATGTTATGAAAGGGCAGCAAATGATTTATTTATTATTGTGGGGTTTTTTGTTCTTAGGAAGAGATTGTGGGATTTTCTGACTCAGGTGCCAAAATAGCCTTGGTACTACTTGGTACTATTAAGTACTTTGATGGGGGGGGGCACTATTTGCTCTTCTGCCTCAGGCAGCAAAATGTTTTAGGGACATATCTTGAAACTGGAACTTCATTGTTTGCCTGTTGCCCACCTATGAGCATAGTATGAAAAATATATGGGATAGTGGTGGTGGCAGTAAAACACATCATACAAGTTTAAAACTCCAGTAATTAGTACTATTGGTCTGATAGGTTTTTTGGTAGGTTTCCGCTGAGAATTGAAAACCTGGCTGTTCAGGCGGGCCTACGGGACTTTTGGGTAATCTAGTTTTATTCTGTAAAGATGTGGGTGGGTTTAGATTAAGTAGAGTTTGATGTTGTATTTGTATTTATATGTTATATTTTAATTTTCTATACGTCGCCTACAGTGGCAGTTAATTCGGCCAGATAGGCGACTTAAAAATAAAATTTTATTATTATTATTATGACTATTCACAGGAACAATGCTGGCTGTAGTAATTGTGCAATGTACAAAGGTCTTAGATTTTGAAGTGTGGTGTACAAGAGATTAAGCCATTAACAGCTTTACTATACAAAGTTCTTTACAATCCAGTTCTCATAAAACCTCAGGTAACCAATATTCTCTGTACGGAGCCCAAACTATGTCTTCTTCCCATCTAAGTCACTGAAGTTTTTTTTAAAAAATGTATCTTGTCTTTCCATCAAGATCAGCCCTTAAGGCAGCTTACACATTCAATTCATGTTATACAACCTCTCTCTTTCTCTCTCTCACACACACACACACACACGAACCAGCTTAAACATTTTAAATCTAAACTCCAAAATTGTATTAGTGGTTTAAAGTATTAAGAAGGTCCACATCATTTTCTGTTAAAGCTTGGGTAAAAAGGGCAGGTTTTACCTAGCAACAAAAAGTGAACTATGTTCGTGTCAGGTAAATGTGCATGGGAAAGAGGTTTCACAATCATGGTACCACCACAGAAAATACCCTGTCTGTAATAGTCACCATCTAACTTCTGAAGGATGGGAGCTGGTTGGAAACGGCAATGTTATTCTTCCCAGAATACTGCTGAGAAAGGGTGAGACCAGAAGATACCCTGTGGCTAGCTTGTAGTCTCCATGAGCCAAGATAATGAAATATTTAGAAATGAACTGAATCTCCCCTGAGGTCTTATATGGAAAATCAGTAGACCAGCAAACAAAGCCGAGCTCAGCATATCAATGACTGATCTGCATTTGCTCCATAAAATAAACCGCTTAAAGTTTTTTTTACAATCAACCCGTATATACATTTATTAAATAAAATAAAAATAACGGGCAGGCATACCAAAACAGTCGTTGGACCAGCTGTAGATGCTGAATGACACCTACACCATGTTGAAGTGGTTGTGTGAATAGGGCATGAGAGTAGTTTCTCTGGCATTTCTGTGATTGATGATCAAACTACACTTCAATATAAGTACAGCCTATTTGGGGGCGATAGGAAGGCAGAATTATTTTTGGCCTTCAAAATGGTAGATGAAAAGCTAGATACCAGTTTCATTCGGGCTTAATGTGGGCAAAAGGATGGGCCGAGTGATACTCTCTTTACTAACCCTCGGGGTTGTGTGTTCACAGCTTAAGACAGTAATAGCACATTTACAGTGAAATCCTATACAGTACATTACTCGGAAGCAAGTCCCACTGTGTTCAATGAAGCTTACTCACAGTGCAATCCTATACATTACTCGGAAGCAAGTCCCACTGTGTTCAATGAAGCTTACTCACAGGTTTCGATCCTTTACTCGCTTGGGAGTACACTTAGAGAAGCTCTTCTGTGAAGAAGAGACGTGAGCTATACCGAGGATCCTCAACTGACTACAACAAAACCACAAGGAGACGAGAGTCATACAAAGCATGATATACTCGCGCATGCATATATGCTCGACCCACGTTGTCTGTTTTTGTAAAGGTCAGGAAACCTGGTTCTCTCTAAGTTCCTGTCCATACGTAGCCCGCGTGCGTGCTCAACCTCTCTTCCGCGCCTGCGCAATGCTGATTTCCTCTGACGAAGCTCTTCGGTCCTGCGACCTGTTCCGTCAGGTTGTGGCTGGAATGCGCATGTGTGGGGGCCGGCAGGAGGCGCAGCAGCAACCGCCTTGGCGGCCTTTCTTTGCCACGTACGGCAGCGACAGCAGTAGCGAGTGAGGAGGCGGGGAGGGGGAGATTTGGCCGTGTGGCTGTCTGGCGAGTGGGCTGACTGGTGCCGCTGCCTTTGTATCGTGGAAGAACTGGAGTAAGTGGAACGGGGGAGCCACTTGGTTTGAATGGGAGAGGCCGAGCCGTTGCCTACCGGGGCGGGGAGGGACGGGGAGGGAGAAGCCCTCCTGGGGTCTCCAAGGGAGAAAGAGGATGCCTGGGGGAGGCCTAGGCCCTTTCCACTCGTGACAGGGGAAAGGCCACGCACTGACTCAGCTGTTGCTACTCAATCTGATCCCCCTTACGTCCCATTTCTTATCTCTTGCTGTCCACGTTCCCCGGGTTAGCCTCTTGCAACAAAAGCAGCGAAGAGTCTTGTGGCCCATTACAGGCCGCGATGCATATTTAATTATATTGTAATAAGCTTTGGGGAGCCAAAACACCCTTGGAAATATGCACTTCCCTCTTTTGGCAAAAGACTTCGCTGCTCCTCCCTCTTTCCCTCTTCCTCCCCCCCCCCAGGTTTGGACAGCCTAGAATGGGAGAAGATTAATTTGAGGCTTTGGATGTGTCACGAAGGAAGGGCTGAGAAATATGCAACTCTCTTGATATACATGTATCATGTTTTTGTAAACCTTCAACGAGCCTTTTAAAAAAAGACATCCATCGTGTCCTCTTCCTTGTTTCTGTGAGTCTTGCAAGAAGAGAAGTTATTTGCCCAAGGTCACTTCAGAAGCTAGTGGGGTAGATCTGCATTGAATCGAATTTGCTGGGTGAGCAGATTTGTATTAATGGAGTAGGAGTTGTGGAAACCTTCACTTTTCCTATCTGTTAAAATTCTTAAGAATCCGAGCACATTTCACTTTCCTCATGCCACGAAATTGTTGCTAACCTAATTATACATCTTTTAAAACTGTTCTCCGCTGCTGTCATTGTTTAGTCACTTGTCACAGCGAGCCAGCAACTCTTCCTGTCAAAGCTTTTTCTTCCTTGATTACTCCTACAGTGAAGCTGGGGTGTGATGAGGGTGTGTTACTGGTATTGAAGGGATTTGTGTTGTCTGATAGGAGAGTGATGGAGATTCTGCTTTTGTAAAACAAACTGGCTGCATTAAGAACCACAATAGACTTTCTTTATGTCTCATACAGGATTACTCTTTAAGAATTTCAGTGCTAGGTTTTATTATAGCAATAGTTGCTTATATAGTACTTAAAAGTATGCAAGAGCCCCATTAAAAAGTTATGCATGTATCTAATCAGTTAATATTTGTGTGGTGTGTATTATACTAGTCTACTCAGAAGTAAGCCCTGTTGAGTTCATTATGCCATATTTCCAGGTATGGTAGTATTGGATTGAAACTAGGATTGAAACTTTAGAGAGGGACACATACACTTGAGTTGGCTGCTTCTAATAAAAATGTCTGCCACTGTGTTGTTATATGCCTTCAAGTCAATTACAATTTATGGCGACCCTATAAAACAGCGGCCTCCAATAGCATCTGTTATAAACCACCCTGTTCAGATCTTGTAAGTTCAGGTTTGATAACCTCAGTTTCATCATTTTATTCTCTAGTGATAGTTCTGATTTAATTTGTTATAACACCCAATTATTTGTCTTTTTTCACAGTCTATGGTATGTGCAAAACCACCACATTTTAAATGAGTTGATTTTTCTCTTATCCGCTTTTTTCACTGTCCGACTTCCATATCCATTTATAGAGATCGGGAATACCATGGTCTGAATGATCCTGACTTTAGTGTTCAGTGATACATCTTTGCATTTGAGGACCTTTTCTAGTTCTCTCATAGCTGCCCTCCCCAGTCCTAGTCTTCTTCTGATTTCTTGACTATTGTCTCAATTTTTATTAATGACTATACCAAGGTATTGATAATCCTTGACAAGTTCCATGTCCTCATTGTCAACTGTAAAGTTACATAAATCTTCTGTTGTCATTACTTCAGTTTTCTTGATGTTCAGCTGCTTTTGTGCTTTCCTCTTTAACTTTCATCAGCATTCGTTTCAAATCATTACTGGTTTCTGCTAGTAGTATGGTATCGTCTGCATATCTTAAATTATTGATATTTCTTCCTCCAATTTTCACACCTCCTTCATCTTGGTCCAGTACCGCTTCCCGTATATGTTCTGCGTATAGATTAAACAAATAGGGTAATAAAATGCACCCCTTTCTCATACCCTTTCAGATTTGGAATCAATCGGTTTCTCTATATTCTGTCCTTACAGTAGTCTCTTGTCCACAGTATAGTTGTGCATCAGGACAATATTTCTCCCTCCAATTTTCATACCTCCTTTATCTTGGTCCAAGCCCGCTTTCCGTATATGTTCTGCGTATAGATTAAACAAATAGGTTGATAAAATGCACCCCTGTGTCTCAACCTTTCTGATGGGGAACCAATCGTTTTCTCCATATTCTGCCCTTACAGTAGTCTCTTGTCCAGAGTATAGGTTGCACATCAGGACAATCAGATGCTGTGGCACCCCCATTTCTTTTAAAACATTCCATAGTTTTTCATGATCTAGTCAAAGGCTTTGCTGTAATCTATAAAGCACAGGGTGATTTCCTTCTGAAAATCCTTGGTCTGTTCCATTATCCAACATATGTTTGTGATATGATCTCTGCTACCTCTTCTCTTTCTAAATCCAGCTTGGACATCTGGCATTTCTCGCTCCATATATGGCAAGAGCCTTTGTTGCAGAATCTTGAGCATTACTTTACTTGCATGGGATATTAAGGCAGTAGTTGGATAATTACTGCATTCCCTGGGATCTCCTTTCTTTGAGATGTATATTGAATGCTTCCAGTCTGTGGGCCTTTGTTTTCTTTTCCATATTTGTTAACAAATGTTTGTCAAAATTTGGACAGATTCATTCTCAAAATAGCTTGTAGCAACTCTGTTTGTTCTTCCAGTATTTTAAGAGCAGCTTTCACCTCACATTCTAAAATTTCTGGTTCTTCATCATACTCTATGAATGAATCTCTATGAACGAATCTGTCATCCTTGCATCCCTTTTATAGAGTTCTTCAGAGTATTGCTCCCTTCTTCCTTTTATTTCATCTTGGTCAGTCAGTGTTCCTCTGTTGATTATTCAGCATCCCTACTCTTGCTTTAAATTTCCCTTTAATTTCTCTAATCTTTTGGAATGGGGCTCTTGTTCTTCCTTTTTTTGTTGTCCTATTTCTATACAATAACTATTGTAATAGTTCTCTTTGTCCCTATGTACTAGTCACTGTATTGTTGCATTTAGGGTTCTCACTGTATTTCTCTCTCCTTTTGCTTTTGCTTTCCTTCTCTCTTTAACCATTTTAAGAGTTTCTTCAGTCATCCATGAGTTCCAGTGTGGTGAAGTGGTTAGAGTGTTGGACTACGACCTGGGAGACCAGGGTTTGAATCCCCACATAGCCATGAAGCTCAGTGGGTGACCTTGGGCCAGTCACTGCCTCTCAGCCTCAGAGGAAGGGAATGATAAACCATCTCTGAATACCAATTACCATGAAAACCCTATTGATAGGGTTGCCATAAGTTGAAATTGACTTGAAGGCAGTTCATTTCATTTTTTTTTTCAGTCATCCACTGAGGTCATTCTCTCTTTTTAATGAGAGGCATTTTCTTTTTGCATTCTTCCCTGATAATGTCTCTGACTTCACTCCATAGTTCTTCTGGTTCTCTGTCAACTCAGTTTAAAGTCTCAAACCTGTTCCTTATTTGATCTTTATGTTCTTCTGGGATGTTATTTAAATTGTATTTTGGCATTATGATTGATTTGTTGGTCTTCTTTAGCTTTACTCTGATTTTTGATATGACCAGTTCATGATCTGTACCACAGTCTGCTCCTGGTCTTGTTTTCGCAGAGAGTGTGGAACCTCTCCATCTTCTGCTACCAATTATACAATCAATCTGATTCCCATATTGACCATTTGGTGATGTCCACGTGTATAGTTGTCTTTTTGGTTGCTCAAAAAATGCGTTCGCAAGAAACAAATTATTGGCTTCACAGAATTCAGTAAGTCTTTCTCCTGCTTCATTTCTGTCTCCTAAGCCCCATTTCCCCACAATTCCTAGTTCTTCTCTGTTCCCTACTTTTGCATTCCAGTCTCCCATGATTATCAGCACCTCTTGTTTTGGTGTGTGATCAATTTCTTCCTGTACTTCTGCATAAAATCTTTCCAGTTCCTCTTCTTTTGCATTTGTGTTGGAGCCCAGACTTGGGTGATGGTCATGTTAATAGGTTTCCTGTTAAATCTTGTTGATATCACTTGCTCAGACGCGTTGTAGCTCCTAATTGCTTTTGCTACATCACTTCTCACTATTAAAGCAATCCTGTTTCTTCTTAATTTCTCATTTCTTACATAAAATAATTTGTAGTTGCCTGATTGACAATGTCCCATTCCCGTCCATTTTAATTCCCTTATGACAAGTACTGTAATGTTGATATGTTCCATTTCTTGCTTGACAATGTCTAATTTTCCCTGGTTCATGCTTCTCACATTCCATGTTCCTATTGTGTACGTCGTACAACTCTGGACTCTCCTTTTGCACCTGTACGCATCAGGCTCTGGGCTTCCTTTTGGCTTTGACCCAGCTACGTCATTAGTCACAGCGCTACTCGTACTTGTCCTTTGTTCTTCCCCAGTAGCTCAATGAGTGCTTTCTGCCACTGAATTGTATTAAATTAATGCAAAGCCAGCACTAGAAGCTCACCTACTAAGATGATTGGCAATCTCTTGCGACTACAAAGTTAATTATTCTTAAAGGAATCATTTTTCTCAAAGATCCTCATACACTAAGTTAATCTGTTGCAACAGAAAATGCAGTTTTATTTTACCTTTAAAAACTAGCAGGTTTATTGTATTACTAACTTTCATGAACCAGAGCCCGCTTTTATCAGATGCATCTGACATTGTATATGAAAACTTATTTATTTTAAAATGTTAAGCTCTATTGCTGTATGATAAAATTAAACTCTAGGTGGGCTGCAAACAAAACATATAAACCACAGCAATATTTAAAACCAAACATATCAATTTAATACAATTAATTAGTCTCTGTTTTTACTTGTACCATCCACTGAAAGTAAAACGTGCATTTAACAATACCAGAGAATTTATAATCTGCAAAATAATTCATAACACTCACTGTAGCAAAAACATCTTATTTCAAGGTACTGTTTTCAGTGAGTAAGGGTATTTAATTTAGTTGTTTTTTGTTTGTAGTAACAAAAGATATTGCCAGGGACAATTTAGCTAATGAACTACTAGTGATGTGTAGGTGTTAGGGTGTCTCACTTAACAACTATCAAATTGTTGCTTAAATAGATGTGAAGGACAGATTAAGTCTGACTTCTGTGAGACACAAACTGTCATTGAGTCCTGCGCTTGTTTATAGATTCTGTTCTTACAGATGTTACATTGCATTTACTTTAAAAAAAAAAAAAACACAGTGTTACTTAAACGTAATTAAAAAAACAAACACAAGGATAAGGTTAAAATTTAAAATTATAATCTCAATTCTCCTGATCCACTACAAAGTACTGATGAGTGTCTCTCTCGTGTTGTAGTCTACAAAAACTCCCAGCTGTTTTATGGAAAACAAAGGTTTTGTCTCTGATCAAAAGAAGTATGCGAGTGGTGATATGCAAAATAGACCTGCATGTGGAAATACAGCTGTGTTTGATTGTGATCATCACAGTAGATCCATGCTGAAAAAAGCTTGAGTTACAAATATGCTGACACATGTCACTTTTATACTTCACTTTTATCTGGCCCAGGCTTTGTAGGATTGGTGTAACAGAATGTAACACCTGGCTCTGAAAGCATGTCATAACAGTTTTAAGTGTACCAGTTCAGAATATTTATTATTACTACTGGATTTCTTACCCACCCTTCACCTTAAGATCCCAGGGCATGTTACAATAATATAAAAATGCAATATTAAAGTCAAGACAGTTTAGAATCGGAATAGAATGCGTCATATATATATCTCAGGTATCAAATGCCAGGGTAAAGAGGTACATCTTTAGCATATGAATATGAATCACATTCTAAGGATTATTATCCTTACGTTGCATATCTGGGCTGGTGTATCTGCTGTGCCTATTGCTTAGTTAAAGTGATCTGCTTCATCCTAATATCTGTATCCTCTCCAGTATTCAAAATTCATAAAATCATATTCCATTATTCAGTGTTCCATAAAGTGGCCTTCACCAACCTGAGGCTGATGGGAGTTGTAGTCCAAAACATCAGGATGGCATCAGGTTGACAAAGGCTGCTTTAAACCAATTGTAACTTCCCTGCCAATGAGGCTTTGTGGAGCAATGTTACTCATGACTGTGGTGGAAGATGGGCAGGGTAGTCAGCCAGTGTACTAATTGCATGATAACATTAAAACCAGCTCTGGATCTGTATAATTTAAAAAATATATATGTGTATGCTTGTTAATGAAAGCTTCTGATTGTAACTGAGACTAAGCTAAGTTCCTTTGGTGTTCTAATGCAGATTCCACACACTGCTGCCTTTTGTTATATCTCACTAACCAGCACTGCATGGCGGGACATCTGATCTCCAGCTGAAAGCAAAAGGGATAATCTGCCGAGCCACTCAGTAAATTTTGCAAGACAGGTACAAGACAGTTCATATTTGCTTTGTGCTTGCGACAATGCAGCCAGCAACGTGTCCTCTTGACCCTTGCTCTTATTGGCTTATTAAAACTTGCTGATGGGAGGATCCCGAGTGTGGTCAATGCATCTTTGCAAGAGGGAGTGGTCCCAGCCGCCCTGAAAGAGGTGGTGATGTAACTGCTCCTGAAAAAGCCCACCCTGGACCCATTGGTTTGTGACAACTACTGCCTGTTCTCAGATACTCCCTTTTTAGGGAAGGTAATTGAGAGGGTTGCGGCTCAGCAGTGGCAGGCACTCTTGGATGAAACAGATTATTTTGACCCATTTCAGTGTGGGTTCAGGCCTGGTTATGGGAGTGAATCAGCCGTGGCTGCCCTGATGGGTGACCTTTATTGGGAGAAGGATGGGGGAGTGCAACACTCTTAGTGGTTTTTGATACCATTGATCATGGTATCCTGAGATGGGTATTGGCGGCACTGTTTTACAGTGGTTCTGATCCTATCTCCAGGGACATTTTCAGAGAATAGCATTGGGTGATTGTCTTTTGGCCCCTTGACAGGTTTGCCTTGGGATGTTGCAGGATACCGTCGTGTCCCCAAAGCTATTTAACATCTATATGAAGCCCTTAAGTGCGGTCATCAGGAGATTTGGGGTGAGGTGTCGACAGTATGTTGATGATACCCGGCTCTGTTTCTCTATGACATCTGAATTGGGAGAGCTGTGCAAGCCCTGGACTGCTGCCTGGACTCGGTGGTTGGCTGGATGAGGGCCCATAAACTGAGTTTGAATCCTAGCAAGACAGAGGTGGTGTGGGTTAGTGGTTCCTGATTCATATAATTGGTCAATTGCCTGCTTTGGATGGGGTCGTACTCCCTCTGACAGAGCAGGTTCGTAGACTGGGGGTGCTCCTGGATCCATCTTTGTCATTAGAGGCCCAGGTGACCTCAGTGGCTAGTGCCTTTTACCAGCTTCAGCTGATAAGACAGCTGCAGCCGTTTCTGGACCAGAATAGCCTGACCACTGTTGTCTATGCACTGGTAACTTCCAGGCTAGATTACTGTAATGTGCTCTTTGTGGGGTTGGTCTGGAAGCTGCAGCTGGTGCAAAATGCGGTGGCATGATTGCTTACTGGGTCAGGGTATTGCCAACATGTTACCCCATTGCTGAAAAAATTGCACTGGCTGTCCATTAGCTACTGGCCAAGTTCAAGGTTTAGTTTTGGTGTACAAAGCCCTATGCAGCTTGGGACCAGGATACCTGAAATATTGTCTTACCCCTTATATACCCAGTTGATCACTGCGCTCTGCAGGTGATGGCCATCTGCAGATACCATCTTATCAGAAGGTCCGTTCCACATAATGTAAGAAGCTGAAGTTTAATGTTGTGGCACCTTAAATATTAGACAGGTGCCATCTCTGTTATCTTTTTGGCACCTACTGAAGACCTTCCTCTTTCAACAAGCTGTTTAAGTAAAGACCTTATCTCAGTCTGTGTCTGTGCTGGAATTACTTTTCAAGATGTTTTTAAAGCTTTTCTTTTAAAGATATTTTAAAGATGCTTTGTTTTAATATGTTTTAAAGTCTTTGTTTTTAAGATGTCTTTAAGTGCATTTAATGTTTTTGTTTGCCACCCTGGGCTCCTTCTGGGGGGAAGGCTGGCATATATTTGATGCTCAACTTGAAATAAATTTATTGATAAAGGAAGTAAAATGAATCCTAAAGTTCACAATGATGCTGCTTTATCTAGATTTTCTTAAAAATGTGTTCACCTCTTCATAAGAACATAAGAACATAAGAAGAGCCTGCTGGATCAGGCCAGTGGCCCATCTAGTCCAGCATCCTGTTCTCACAGTGGCCAACCAGGGGCCTGGGGGAAGCCCGCAAGCAGGACCCGAGTGCAAGAACACTCTCCCCTCCTGAGGCTTCCGGCAACTGGTTTTCAGAAGCATGCTGCCTCTGACTAGGGTGGCAGAGCACAGCCATCACGTCTAGTAGCTAGTATGCTGAAGATGGCATTGTGAAAAATTGTCAGTGATAGTGAAAACTGGTGATAGTTCAGAATAGTATTTTAATTTTATTTGTTAAAATAGTTGAAGCAGTAGTTTCATTTTAGTACATCTGTTAATAAGCTTGAACTATGTTTTTGGATCACTGTGAGGAAGCATACAGTTGAAAGAGCAGGGCAGATAGTAATCAGTGGGCTGTCCTACTACAGTAATGTCCTTCTTGAAGATCCTAGTGTAACGTAAACAGGGGTGACTAACCTTTTTGACCCAAGCATCACATTAACCTTGGCTGACCCTCTGCTAGCTGTATCCCAGTAAGTGTGTATGACCAAAAGTGGTGTGGCCTCACCACACACTTGTGCTCACACCACATATATGTACAGGACAAGTAGCCAGCCCCATCTGATCTATGCAGCATTGGGACAGTTTACTTCCCCATTAGGCTGCTGGGCCCCAGTGCCATGTGTACTCTTATTTTTCTTTTTTTGGCTGCTACTACAATTGGGGTGTTCAGGGGCCAGAAAAAAAATTGTTTGGAGATTGTATCAGGCGCTCAGGCTAGGGTTTAACCATCGCTGGGGTAAAGCATCTAGGAGTGACCAGATTTATTGTGCTATGGCCTTCTGTTTATCTTAGGCTGTTTATAGATAACAGCTTTTCACAGATAGTTGGTATTTCCCTTGCACCTGTCAATGCATACCCTGCTTCTACTGCTGAGAGCAGTTTCGGAATTCTTAAGTTTTAAAGCTGTCTTAAGTAGTATATCTTGTTATGTATGCACTTTTTTATAATGCCCTGCCATTCAAGACTATTTTCTCTCCCTATGTAGTAATCTAAATGTGTGTTTGTTTCTTGGGATATATTAATGCAAATTAATTTTGTTCTGAATAGCTCTGTAAGAAGGCCAGAGTTAACCATGAATGGACAACTGGACTTGAGTGGAAAGCTTATAATTAAAGCTCAAATGGGTGATGATATTAGAAGAATTCCCATTCACAATGAAGACATCACCTATGATGAGTTAGTGCTGATGATGCAGAGAGTTTTCAGGGGAAAGCTTCTAAGCAATGATGAAGTCACAATAAAATACAAAGATGAAGGTAGGATTTTTTAAAATCTTCTGGCGTTACCTAATGGTACAGAAATGTTCTTGGTGTTCTCCAGTTCTTGTAGTTATGGAATACTTCTCTTCCTTTTTCTGACCTTTTGGAGTTCTGGCCTTTGGAATGCCAGCACAGGGTTGATATTCTGCAAGGAGTGTAATAGAAAACAAAAGCATGACAACACGCCACAGATCTTGCTTATTTGCTTTGTACCTTGCACTGTGTAATCCAGTTGCAGATTTCTGTGTAAGTGACAGTGTTGAGTGTCAAAGTGCTGCATTTAGTGATGCTGTATCAGTGGATGATACCCAGCTAACAGTGCAATCCAATGCATGCTGACTCAGAAGTAAGCTCCATTGGATTCAATGACACTTACTTCCAGGTAAGCGTGTATTGGATTGCACCCTTAGTCATACACAGGTAGACACACTGAAATAATGGACTTAAGTTGGTTATGAACATTGACTTCACTTGGTCTCCTCTCAGTATTGCCCAGTGTGATGAGGCAGTTTCATCAACCTGGGATGTTTTAGCCTTTTCTGGGGCTTAAGCAACTCTCATGGGTTCTCCACCAAGACGTGTGAACAGGAGCCTGTCTTTCCTTTAAAAGCAAAGGTACTCAAGATTTGGAACTAGTCCAGGACAGATTCTTGTCTTAAACAGGCCAAAGAGTAGTGATCTCTGTGGAGAGACAGGGAGGAGGCAGCTCTGAGGTTCAGGGAACCAATGATTATGTGCCTTCCTTAGCATAGGAAAGGAGTAGGGCTTTGCTCTACAACAGAGATTCTCAAACTTTCTACTCCTAGGGCCACTTGAAATGGCTGAAAATTACTGAGGCATACCAGTCACAAAATGGTGGTGCAGGGAGCAGAGACAGTCATAAAATGAAGGCAGAGTTTGGCATAATCAGCTAGCAATTACTGACTTCAGTTTCTACTGTCATCAGTCCACCAATGGAAATGGCTAAATTCTTTGCCATAGCGTTATTCTTGTGGCAAGGAGTTCCACAGCTCAGCTTTTCTAAACCTAAGTACAGACATTAGTACTGGAGGCATTCTGACAGCCTTCCCATTTTAGGCAGAAATTGTTGATTCAGAGGCTCTAAACGGAGGTTTATCTGTTACATTTTTACACATTTCCTGTCATTTCTTCTCCCATTCTCCTTTTATGCTCAACTTGTTTCTTACCTCCCTGGGCCTTTTATATTCATTACTTGTTCCAATAACAGCTTTCCTCTCTTATCCCCTTCCTTTCTATTCCCAGATTATTTATTTAATGGTAGTAGTAGTAGTAGTAGTAGTAGTAATAACCTTTTATCTCACTTTCTAATCGCCTTCTTCACCTTCTCTGGCCCTTTCCCCTAAGAGGAGGGAGAATGGCATTCCCTCCTTTCTCCCTGAACATGTCTGCTGACCACCTTTACTCAGACGCATGGCAGACAAGTGAGGCCCACCTAAAAGTTGCCCAAGGCCCACTGTTTGAGAAACACTTCTCTGCAAGACTTATAAAACCACAGGAGTAGCCTTCAGTTGGAGGTAGGGAAGTGCAAGGGCCCTATTAGACTGGAAAGATATTGCCGTTTACAGGGGAAAGTTGGAAATGGTCATTGCTGAAACAAAGTTGTGTATTGGGGGCTTGCTCCCCTATGAGAGTGGCTCTGTGACCCTCTGTAACACCTGGCTTGTATCCCAAGGGACATTTGCCTATTTAATAAATATTGTATTGGGTCTGTATGTATACCATTTCCATAATTCTCAAGAATCTTTGTTCTGGTGAGAGCTGTTCTTCATCCTGAACAACTGCTACTCTGATGTTGCTTGGAATAGGGGGTTGAGCAAGTCTCTCCTATATCTGCAGTCTAATCTAGGGCAGGGCACATTTTACATGTGCACCATCCCCAGTGTAAAATGGAAGTGCATGTTGGCATCCATTTCCCAAACTAGCTTCTGTCTGAACATGCCCAGAATGTTTTTCTACTTCTTAGCTTTTTCTTGAAATTGCTAGTCATCTTGACATTGGACAAAACTTTTGGCTCTGGATTCAGTCTTGTATGAAATAATTTCTTATTTAGGAAAAACGGTGGTTTGCTGCTGTGGAATTTACTGGGAACATTGACTTCCACTGAAATTGAGATGCCATGTTTTCCACAAGTATTGCTGGATGGTGGTTGTAGGGCTCCCTAGGAACTCCAAAATGACCAGATGTGCTGCCTGTCACACAGTGGGATATCAGCGGGCAACTTTCAGAATATTTATTTATTTAAAATATTTCTATCCCGCCCTTCTACCCTACAATAGGGCACTCAGGGCGGCTACAGTAAAATTGCACACATATATAATAAACAGAATATAGCACCAAGCATGGTGAAGTGCTCACTGGAAAAGCTATAGATACCAGATTCTATGAACATATTCTTTTCATTTATTATTTTAATAAATAACTGCTATGTGAAGTTGTTTTAATGCAAATGAATACATTTGAGGGAATTAGAAAAGCTCAAGAATATTTATGCCAGAAATTGTCCTGCCAGCATAATCTAAACAATAATGGGGAAAGCCTGCTTACATTATCAAGAGTGAGTTCTGATGGGTTGTATCCAATGTTAGTCCTACTCAAAGTAAGCCCATGGAAATTAATGAACATGACTAACTTATGAGCATTTATTTCTATTCCAAGTATAATTTAGTTTGATGCAGCCTGATACTTATAAACAAGTTGTTGCCAGCTTTACATTCAATAATTAAAAGTCCTTTTTATTGAATACAGTGTTCACAAGGAACTTCCTCGGTTAATTCTGCACTATTCAGGACGGGAACAGCAATTATCATGATGATATAAATCTCCTTCATCCACTGTTTTCAGCCTCAATGTTTTATTTTTATTTTTTTTAATATTTGTATCCTACCTTTCCATTACAATAGAAATGCCTAAGTATAAAAACTATCAGCCTAAAAACAAAAACATAAATGAAAGCAGCAGATAAAATCAATTAGTCACGAACCTTGAACAGTCAAGGACAATAATATCAGACATTGGCCACATGTTAATTTGGTACCTCTAAGAAGCTGCAAGTGGCAACTTGATGCCACAGCTGGGTTTTAAATGTACCATGAATGTTGAAGAGAGTAATTTGGAGATAGTCTTGGAGACTTTAGCAACAGTTAGTGCTTGCTTGCTCTTCTCTATTCATGCCCACAATTCTAGGTCACATTTTCTTGATGGATCTCCTCTGCGTACAGCTTTTGCTGACTTTTTTTTAGCTCCTTTCTCTGGTTTTCAAGTGCATTTCATATAAGAGTCTCTACTTGAGAGTTATGTTTTTTTTAATTTACCAAGTATCTTGTGATACTAATATTGTTTGTGAGCAAATGTATCACTTGAAATAATTGTTAGCAGCAAACATTTTCTTATTTACAGATGCAGATTTTAAGCTTGGAGGGGAAAGGAGGATGTTTACCTTTAATGACTGTTCTTGAAGAATGTTCACAGTATTGTTTGGAGTGCATAAGAGAAAAACTGTGTTCATGGACATACTACAAATAATAATTTTAATATGCTGTGAGCGATTCTGTTGCATGTGCTTTCAGCTGATTTTAAAATTGCCTACCGTATGATGAAAGTCATGTTCTTTAACTTGATTTTTTATTGGTGTGTATTACATCTGATTCTCAATTCTCCTTACTTAACAGATGGAGATCTCATAACAATATTTGATAGTTCAGATCTTTCTTTTGCAATTCAGTGCAGTAGAATACTGAAGCTGACCCTGTTTGGTAAGTACAGATGCTTTCTGAGTCACTTGAAATTATTGTACTTGGGGATTCTTCACAAATTAGCCTCTATTATGCACTTTTTTTTTTTTTAAGGTAAATTTTATTCAGAGGCGAAATAGAAAAAATGTAGCATTCATGTAAAGTGAAATTGTGAGCACCATCTAACTAAATGCATTCATTCAATTGATAGGTCTATAGAAATTACAAGAGACCCTGTTACTCACGGCCAAGATTGAATTGACTTGCATTGAACAGAAGAAAAAATAGAAAAATAAAGGTGTTATAGTAATACCTTTCCTATTTTTATCATTAATTTTTATTCAAATTTTCAAAAACAAAACAAAACAAAAATAATTAAACAATAAAATAAAATGTTAACTTCCGATTTGTTGCAGATCAGATATAGGTCTACAATATATAACAAACCTGTCTCTTAAATTATATTACAAAATCACTTTCCTCCAGTAGTTATCTTAATTAATCATCAAATCTCATAAACATTACTTTATTCTTTCCACAAAAAGTCAAAGAGAGGTTTCAATTCCTTGAGAAATATATCTATCAATTTTTCTCCAAATAAACATGTCAATTAATCCTTCTCATCAAATCTGTTAGGTCCAATAATTTCAATAGCCATTCTTCCATTATCAATGTTAATTCCATCTTCCATCTTCCATCCTTGCACTCATAATAATCCTGTTAAGTCCAGTAATTTCAGTAGCCATTCTTCCATTATCAGTGTCCCATAATAATCTTGCTGTCATAGCCATAGTCATATAATAAGAGTCTGATGGGAATTTCCTTTATCACAAATATTTCCTTGCCATCAATTCTGAATGTGTTGCTGAAATATTGTTGTAAAGTCATATCTCTGTTCTTCTTTTTTACGAAATGCACTGGCACATCTCTTGAGAGTTTTTCCATTGTCACATGTCTATAATTAATTCCATAGATTTTTTCTATGTCAAGCTCCATCACATCATTCCAGTCCAGAAATTTATCCAAGACGTTGATAACTTTATCTCTAATATCTTCATTAATTTCTTCAGAGACAACGTTGAATTCCAAACAGTAAACTTTATCTCTAATATCCATAAACTCCAAGTCTTTTTCCAGTTCCACATTTGTTCCAATCTCCAGGGCTTGCATCTTCCCTTTAAATTTTTCTTTTTTCATCTTCTAATGCTTGTCCAGTTGTATCTCTGATCTCATCAACCTCCTCTCTCACAAGTTCCCCTATTTCTTTAAGCTCCTGCTTCATTTTGCCAAATTCAATTTTCATCTCCTGTCTACCCTGTCTCAGGGTTTGTTTCGTTATCTCAATCTCATCCATTATTTTCTGAAACATAATTACTTCCAGGGTCTCAGCCACTTTCTTGATTGCCATTCTTAAAACCACGAAGAAAAAAAAAACCACTTCTTATTCCAGCAACAATTGGGTTAATATTCCAAGCCTGATGCCATCACAGTGTAGACAGCACAGCCTGCCTTATCTCTTATATGTTCAGAAATGCAAAACAAATTTAGTTCACAGCATCAAAACAGTTAGTGGCATCTTGAACAAGCAGATTCGTCAAAATGAAATAGACCAAAAAAAATATTCCCAGACATATAATACTCCAAAGTTCATAAATCAGATTTATTTTTTTTTCTCCTCGGAATAGAAATCCCTCATCCGTATTACGCACTTTTGTAATAATGTCTCTTCCTTAATTTCCAGTCATGTAGCATAAGTCACTTGTTGCGCTGGAGAAGTGCATTTATTTATCAGATATTTTTTGCCCACCCTTTACCATAAGGCCCCAGGGTGGGTTACAGCAAAGTGCATTCAAATTGTAACAGTTTAAGTTGTGATCACTGTGTAGAATTGGCTAGAATAAGGCTATAAAATTTATACAATGCTTTCACTTACATTCTTCAGGTGAAGCAATGTCTTTTGAAAATGCTTGTACCATGAAAACTCATTGGTATAATATCTGTTTTACAGTTAATGGGCAGCCAAGGCCTCTAGAATCTAATCAAGTGAAATACCTCCGCCGAGAACTGATAGAGCTTCGTAACAAAGTGAATCATTTGCTGGATTGTTTGGAGCCCCCTGCTGAACCAGGGCTTTCTACAAGCCTCCCTGAAAATGGTAGGTTGGCAACTGGTACTGCCAAATAATTGCTTGAACTCTGCAAGTGTGTACGTACACACATTAATTTTTCCATACAGAAACCTTATATCCTTTTCCCAACAGAAGTTCAGCTTGCTAAGAGTCCATAATGTTGATGACTGTTCCTTAAAAATATAGAAATGGCATCAGCGTTTAGATAGGCTTTTTATGGTTTTGGAGTAAAAATCCCAAAAGTAATATCTGGCCAAATGGAGATCATATTTGTTGGGCTATAACATACAACTTTATAAAGAAATTTAGGTATCATCTCTTAAATAAATAAAACTCATGAAAAGTCACGGCCTTAATATATAGCCGTGTTCTTCAATCTTGGGTCTCCAGATGTTTGCAGATCTACAACTCCCATCATCCCTGACCATTGACCATGCTGTCTGGGGATGATGGGTGTTGTAGTCCAGCAACGTCTGGGGACCCAAGGTTGAAGAACAGTGATATACAGCAATACTAAGTACTCTTAAGAATCCTCATTTTAAACAATATATGTAATGTTGGTTACTGTGGCGTGCTGAAATGAAATAATTTTTTTAACTTGCTGTATATATGTTGGGCTCATCTCCTTCCCTCCACTGCTCAAATAATGTTTCTGGGGAAAAGGCATGAGTGTTTCTTGGGTATTTCTAGTCTCCACTGTTCAGGGAGAGGCTGACTGAACTGGGAAATCCTGTGGGTGTTTGACTGTGTAATTACCCACTAGTTTCTCATCTGTCTAGTCAGATGATATATGAAATCAAGCAACTGCAC
This sequence comes from Rhineura floridana, assembly GCF_030035675.1. Taxonomy (NCBI): domain Eukaryota; kingdom Metazoa; phylum Chordata; class Lepidosauria; order Squamata; family Rhineuridae; genus Rhineura; species Rhineura floridana. The sequence continues at coordinate 139,361,937 of NC_084484.1, read as the reverse complement.
TGCATGCATGCACTGAATCTTGTTCATGTATAAACTTCGCATGATCTCCTTTGAGAGGGAAACGTTCCTTGTGCACAATGGGAATAAACCCATAAGCTTGTGGAGCTTTTCTCTTGTGTAGAATAGAATAAAAGCCTAGAGGAGGTGGAGAGGGTATCTATATTATAGCCATACTGCACATGCTAAATATTTAAAAATGCACCCTTTTTTAAAAACAAAAACAACAATCCTCAAAACACCTTATTAGCATAGATTAACATATTAAATAAAACAAACAAGGTGTGGGCAATTGCTCTAAGGACACAAATCCCCTCTCTTGTGGAGTTGGTAGGGTCCTGAGATTATTCTTCCTTCACAAATCTAGGTCTTGTCTTCTATTACATATTATTTACTGGTGACAATGGGATTATTCTTCAGTTCTTTTGATCTGGAAAGAATGTTACCTCATTTGTTGTTTGCTTCTCCAGTTTATAGAGTCACCTTGGTACGTTGTCGTTAGATTATTATGTTACATTGGATTGTAAAGTTCAAGGGCGCCTATTTGTGTTGATCTCAAATTGAGCACTTTGGATAATTCTGGAGTGGATTTATTTATTTATTTAATCAATTAATTTGTATCCCCCCTTTCCTCCCAGCAGGAGCCCAGGGCTGCAAACAAAATCACTTTAAAACATCATAAAAACAGATCTTAAAATACATTAAAACAAAACAGCGTTAAAAACATTTTTAAAAAAACAACTTTAAAGAAAGGGTTAGAAACATTATTAAAAACATATTAAGCAATTCTAACACAGACGCAGACTGGGATAGGTCTCAACCTAAAAGGCTTGTTGAAAGAGGAAAGTCTTCAACAGGCGCCGAAAAGATAGCAGAGATGGTGCCTGCCTAATATTCAAAGGGAGGGAATTCCACAGGGTAGGTGCTGCCACACTAAAGGTCCGTTCCCTATATTGTGCACAACGAACCTCCTGATAAAATGGTATCTGCAGGTGGCCCTCACCTGCATAGCGCAGTGATTGACTGGGTATATAAGGGGTAAGACAGTCTTTCAGGTATCCTGGTCCCGAGCTGTATAGGGCTTTATACACCAAAACTAGAACCTTGAACCTTGAATGGTGCGTTAACCACACCCTGGATCCCCTTGGTCAGATCCCCTCGGCAAGCTTTAATAAGCCAAGAAGGGCAAGGGTTGAGAGGACATGTTGCTGGCCGCATCATCGCAAGCACCGTGTCCACGTCATCAGGCCGCATCAACTGAAACTGTTTGCAAGAAGTTGCAGCAGACGTTGCACTGGACACCTCATTGGGGACTACAGTACATATGGATGGGGCATCAAAACTGCTACGGAGGCGTGCAACTTTACCCTCAAAGTGCCTTCCAAACAATTCACAGTGGGCCTCTGAAGGGTCTAAGACTCCATTTCCTGGAGTTGATGTCAACAGACCCCTGACAATATGGAAAAGTTCAACTGGACGGCTACTTGAGGATGCAATGGAGGCAGTGGGCCTTCGCTGCCCTCACCGCCACACAGTAGGCACGGTTATGATGTTTTACTCGTGCCCGATGAGCCTCACAGCACGTCTTTCGCCACTTGCGCTCTAGCCATCGTCCAGCCTGTTTCATTGCCCTTAGCTCACTGGTGTACCAAGGTGCAAGCCGGGCTCCACAGTGCCGGAGAGGGCGCTTGGGGGCAACCATGTTGAGAGCCCGACGCGCCTTGCTGTTCCACAGCGTGACAGGGCTTCAACAGGGTCACCTCAATCTACTGGGAACTCCCCCAGGGAATTCAGGAATCCAGTGGATTCCATTAGGCTCTGGGGGTGGACCATCTTAAATCTGTCCACCACCCCTGCAGGGAAGGATCAGAGCCATAAATCTAAACTTCACCAAGAAGTGATCTGACCATGACAATGGGGTGACATCCACCCCCACTATCTCCAGACCACCCCTTCCTCCATCTGGAGCAAAAACCAAGTTGAGGGTGTGCCTTGCCCTGTGAGTTGGGCCAATAGCAACTTGAGACAGTTCCATGGTCGTCATGGAGGCCATGAAGTCCCGAGCCAGAACACTAGAGGCAGCCTCAGCATGGACATTGAATAGTTGTGGATAGTGTATTAATTCACTAATTATCAAAACAACCATTGCGGTTTAAGAATATACCTGCAGCCAACAGATATTTCTATCAAACTTTAAAAAGCAGGGAGCTGGACACCTATTGTGGATGCACTGGGAGAGCTATTCCCCTCACAGAGCTACAGTCATCAGAGTTCTCTGGCAGGAGGGGCCGACTGTTCAGCCACTCTGGCCACTGGAGCTCTTGCCAGGGGAATAGGAGTCTCCTAACAGCTCTCAGCACCCTTCAAAACCTATACTTCCCAGGATTCTTGGGGGGAAGCAATGACTGTTTAAATTTCTAGTAAGGGTGTGGCCCCCTGGTTAGTCAAGCCAAACAGCTGTTAGTCTGGCTTTTAGAACACTAACAGTTGGTTCTTACTGAGCATGGCTGTGATTATCATAGACCCCAATGTTACTTTTCTTAAATTAAATAAAAATCAGCCATGCATTTTTTTTTAACTTTTAAACTGCAGAAGATGAAGGTCAGAGTATGGAGTAAGGTCAGTCATAGGATTACATGTACTCTGTAAACATGGCTGATTTTTAATTAATTTCAACAAATTATGAGACCACTGACAGAAAAAAATCCAAAGAAGGGTATGGATTATTTTACTCTTGTTTCAGACTTTGAACTCTGGATTTTCTCTGAGTGTTTTGTGTATTGCCATGAAAACTTAGAGGGTTGTTAAGGAAGCGTTTCTGAGTTTGGAATGTAAATTTTGTAACATTTTGTTTTGAAATGAGCTTATGGGAAGTAACAGAATGGCATGGAGGGTATTTTCAATTTAACATGGTGGAGTGTGAAAGATCCATGCTGGTTATAGTATACAACCACTCTTGCAGTTCCTTTTTCCAAAAGCATATTATATTAGCAAGACATAAATACTGAAACAACATTACTTTGGGCTCAGATGACTTCCTTGAACTCTGCCTGAATAAAATTTCCATTAATGTAGATTGCTAAAGCTTTATCTGTCTGGTTTTTTTTTTTTTTTGGTTTAGTTGTGGTCTACACAGTTAGATATCCCCTTTATTTTAATTTGAAAATGATTTCTGTATCTTGGCAACTCTCATCCTGTAATGTAGAAAATAGTTTACCTGAGATTATGAATACAGTTTGCCTATTAATGATCAATCCTTTTGGTAGATGTTAACATAATATATTACATGTCTTAGTAATGGTGTGCTAAAGGAAATAAAGTTCTGCTTTGCTGTTTGTGTATCATTTTTGTGTTGTACTAAGGGAGACATTGATCTGTGCTTGCTTTTGAAATTATTCCTTTTACCAACTGCAAAATAGATTTATATTTTGTTAGCCAGCAAGACAAGTAAATTTGAAATGCTGCATTGTATGGTCAAGGTTGTTCAACACAAATGAAAGCATGTGGTGGTAGTGTGTATTATATTGTAATTGTACCATTTTGGTGTGGTATAATTTATATTTGTTGTAGAAGAACTATTGACAGTAAATGTTAGAATTTTAAGAATCTTAACTTTCTTTAAAGTAGTCTGTCTTTCTTTAGCAGAAAATGGCAATATTTCTGACGTGGACCTTGAGGATGCCAAACAAGTTGGCTTCCTGTGTTGGGTACGGATCAGTTCAGGGAGATGGTGCTCATTGAGGTGGGGATGGCTTTTTGGGGAAGCATGGTGTTGGTGCTTCCCTGCGATTGAGGGGGGCTGGCAGCTGCAGAGCACATGCAGGAAGGTTTCTTTGGCATATCCGCAGCACCACTTGTCTTGGCTTCCAGACTTGACAGCTCATTGAGGTGGGCACAGTGCATGAAACGCCAGTCAGCAAAGCTGGGAACAAATTTTGATATTCCAATCAAATCAAGGTCTTTAAAAGTTTTTTTCCCTTCCTTGTAGATGTTGCAGAGAATAGGGAAGACAAGCCTGCTACTACTGACTCTACTGTCAAGCCTTCTACTCAAGTTATAGCAGCAAGTATGTCTGCTTTTGATCCATTAAAAAATCAAGATGAAATCAACAAAAATGTCATGTCAGCATTTGGGCTGGCAGATGATCAGGTGTCGGGTAAGAATATATTATTTATTGAAACCCTTGTTGAAGTTTGAACCTTTCAGGGTCAGCCATGCATCATGAGGATCTTGTAGAATGAACATGAAGGAAATGCTACATTCTTATTTTATTACAGTAAAAAGAAATACTGGCAACTATTAAGAAAACCTTTCTAAATTAAAAATATCTTGACATTTCCTAAGACGTAATTAGAGATGAATGGGCCAGCTGAAGTCTGTTTAAGCATCAACTGGCACTAGTCATTGGTTTATTCTGTCCTTTTGTGTGTGTGAACATTCTGAAAATGCATGAAAAATCTTCATGTAAATTGTATACCTTTTCTGTGTACCCTTTCTCTAAAATTCACATTTAGCCAATGCTTATCAATGCATGTCCTACATGAAATACACATTTTTATATAAAGTACCTATTTTGGTGACCTTGACTGCGTCATAAAATCCAGAGAAGTGCATAATTCTACTGATAGTAGTGTTCTGATCCACAAGCAAGTTCAGCAAGTTGAATTGGGTAAGTCTAATGGAAAAATTGGACCATGCATATTCCCCCCCATCCCTAGACGAAACATTGTTACTAGATATGTGACAGCAGGTTAAACACATAGTTTTATGGTATAATTAAACCATATCAAAGATTTGTACGTGATCTTAGATTAAATGAATTAACGTATGTACAATGAGGCATTTCTGTTTGGTATACTGTCTTTGTATCTGTCAGAAGCATAATTCTTGTTGATTATTTTCCTGTCAGCTGCAGAAGTTGGATGACTAATATGCCCCAAGTTTTAGCTTGGACTTCATTAAAGGTCTAGGTTTTAATTTTAATTAGGATAGTTATATATGAGTGACATATATACATGGAAAAATAGTGTTTCTGGATTTTAATGTGCTCACAACTTGAATACTGCATGAATGGGCACATGGAAAGGTCATATACAACCATGGTTAAACTGTGCTGATAGATTAAAGTCTTGAGAATATTATCTTTTTTGTTGCATAAGGGGTTTTCCCCTTGTGATTGCACAGAAAAGTTTGGAAAGAAGCGCAGTGTATCTGAAAGGCTGAGAAAACAGAAAATATACACTGAAGTAAAAATTAGTCTCTTAACTAATCTTCAGTGTTCAGGGTTAACAGCAAGGACTGAAAAACTTGTATGCATGAGAGAGAGAGGGACAGAAAGCAAGTTATAACACAAAATGGGAAACGCTTAAGTGCTGTATACGGCTGTGATCAAGCAGCTGATAATTTCATGTAATTATTACATTATATATAGGTAAACTTAGTTGTAGCTCCCTTGCAAACACTACTTTCCTATAATGTTTCATAGCTCAGAGTAAGTTGCTCGCCCTTATGCTAGGACTAATCACAATGTGTTTTTCTTATGTGTAATCTAAAGAGAAAATGGAATGTTGAGCTGATTTTCTTGATGCAAAATTAGCCCTGTGCAAGGCAAATTAAGCATGTTACAGCTATCCATGTAGATTGTACTTTTGAGAGATGAAAACTGATCTGCTGGGAAGCAATCAGATGACAAATTCACAACATAGCTGCTGCATGGTTTGAATTTGCTACATGCTCAGGTTGCCCTTAGGTTGTATAAATTTGGTGCTCTGGCTCTATAAAATCCAGATATTTGGGGATTGTTCTTCTCCCTGGCTGTATATAGATGATTTTTGAAGGGCAACAGAAGTAACTACTCCATCAGAACTACTATGACTATAAGCCTGAACTGGCATTGAAAGCTTAATAACTGTAAAAAAAAATTAGGGATTGGAGACGTGCACGGCAGAGAAACGTGCTTCCAAGAGGAAACTCTCTGTTATGTTTTCCTGCTCCCTAATTGTATTACAAATGTTTTTAAATGGCAGGGAATTGATATTGGGAATCAATTAGTTTTGTGTTAATTTGAAAGAAAGAGCTTGATAAGTGCTCATGAGGATTAGCAGATATGTGCACATCCTTCACTTGGGATTTAAAAAAACCAACCCAGACCATTTAGTGGAGTCGAGGAAGGATGGGTTTGTTACTAATTTCAGGGGTGTAGCCCAATTAATACCTATGACATGTAAACATGTACAGTAGGGCTCCGCTTACCGGCGTTCCATTTTCCGGCGTTCCGCTGATGTGGCAGCTTTCGATGAGGAGAAATTCCCTGTTTTAAGGCCGTTTTTGCACTTTTGCGACATTTTCGCATCATTTTTGTGCAACGCGCCCCATTATTTTCAATGGGTTTCGCTTTATGGCGATTTCCGCTTTACGGCAGCAGTCCGGAACAGAACCTGCCGTATAAGCGGGGCCCACCTGTACTGGGAGTTTCCCCAAATAATGTTTTAAAGTGTTGTGTAACTCTTCAAAATTAGTTTGGCTAGAGTACGGCAGGAAAAAAATGAGTAGATAATATCCTGGGCAGTTACAGCACTGCAGAGTTACCTTCAAGTCTGTGAAAAGTTAACATCTGTATTCAGACTATAGTATAAAAATGAGTAACCTGGAACCTAGATGTTCCTTGGGTACATCACTTCAGTGGATTCTTTGCATCAGTCATAACTCATGCTGATTCAACTATAATGTTTTTACTCAGCTGGGAGGACGCACTGGCTTCTAATGAAAGAATGTGGGGACAAGAAGATGCTAGAGAAAGGAAAGACAGTGAGATTTGGTGATTCAGCAACAATCTGGACAAATTACTGATCACAAACTGGGTTTGTGCTGAAACTGAAATACTCATGAAATAGTTATTGAATTAATATTTTTAAATAGTCTCAAACATCAGATCATGATGCTTCTTCTATACAGATTGTCATGAATTTTTGAAAAAATGTCTGTTGGTACTAACAGGGACTTCTGCATACTGTGCCTTTTTAAAATGGATGTTTCTGAACATACTAAATCAGTTTAACTTCATTCAGGTTTCTTAAAACTTAATACAGCTAATGTCCAAACTGCAAATCCTTTAAAACAGGAATGTTTATGTATAAGTCAGCCATAGGTTAGTGGAAACTGAAAATAAGTAGCCAAGAGACACTGATAAATTTGCACAAAAGCGTTTATTAAGGAATACAAGTTTTATTTGGGAAAGAACTTGTTCAGCTCTCTTTGTGTTACTTTAAGAAATTGCCTAATTTTGGAACAGATTGCATAGTAGATAGTATATTTGGCCTTTTAAATATTGAAACCAGAGCTTGGAAAAGTTATTTTTTTAAACTACAACTCCCATCAGCCCCAGCCAGCCATGCTGGCTGGGGCTGATGGGAGCTGTAGTTCAAAAAAGTAACTTTTCCAAGCTCTGATTGAAACTTGGGATATTGCATACACTTTTATTCATGAAAGTCAGAGAGATTACTAGAATACTGTGTCTGTGCTGTTTTTCCCAGGACCCCCCAGTGCCCCTGTAGAAGAACGTTCAGGAACACCAGATAGCATTGCTTCTTCATCCTCTGCTGCTCATCCACCTGGTGTTCAGCCACAGCAGCCGCAATATGGAGGAACTCAGCCACAAACTGGGCAGATGGAAGGTGAGCAATACCTGTATTTCATTATCCTGCTGACAGAGTGCCCCACCCATATCTCCTGATATGACCCTGCCTTCTCCAGCTCCACCATTTTCAGCTGCCTGCAGGTGACTTCCTCTCTCAAACTACAGTTAACTATTGTCTCTTGCTGCCCCTCACTCCTTGCTCTATCTCTCTCCACCACCCTCTCTCTCCTAACTGCACCTCTTTCATAAAAACTGTGGAGTATCCCTTTAATCTTCATTCCCAACTGTAACCAAACTTAATTACGTGTAGCTGCACTTTCTCATGTTCATCACTCATTATGCTTGTATCCCCCTCCCTTTATCTTCCCCTCTGTCCAAATTTAGATTGTAAGTTCCTTGGCAGCAGGAATTTGTTTTTGATGCTACCTTGTACAGTGCTGTGTATGTTGAAGGCACTGTAAAACATCAATCATAAAATTACGAAGGTTTTCCTTGAGTTGTTTTAGCATAATGTATAAGGTCAGATTTAGAAGGGCCATTTCTGATTATGTAACATTTAAAACGCTAGATGGTGCTACAGTGCCAAGTCATAAGGAAGGCAATTCTATAAAGTGAAAATGGGTATGAAAGTTATTTTGCAGGATTATTGCAGAAGGGTTTCAGTGATACTGCAACATTTTTCTAGCAATACTGTCAAACACCCCCTTTTAACACTAGAAACATCTGATTTGTCTAATTTAACATAAGAACATAAGAAGAGCCTGCTGGATCAGGCCACTGGCCCATCTAGTCCAGCATCCTGTTCTCACAGTGGCCAACCAGGTGCCTGGGGGAAGCCCGCAAGCAGGACCCGAGTGCAAGAACACTCTCCCCTCCTGAGGCTTCCGGCAACTGGTTTTCAGAAGCATGCTGCCTCTGACTAGGGTGGCACAGCACAGCCATCATGGCTAGTAGCCATTGATAGCCCTGTCCTCCATGAATTTGTCTAATCTTCTTTTAAAGCCGTCCAAGCTGGTGGCCATTACTGCATCTTGTGGGAGCAAATTCCATAGTTTAACTATGCGCTGAGTAAAGAAGTACTTCCTTTTGTCTGTCCTGAATCTTCCAACATTCAGCTTCTTTGAATGTCCATGAGTTCTAGTATTATGAGAGAGGGAGAAGAACTTTTCTCTATCCACTTTCTCAATGCCATGCATAATTTTATACACTTCTATCATGTCTCCTCTGACCCGCCTTTTCTCTAAACTAAAAAGCCCCAAATGCTGCAACCTTTCCTCGTAAGGGAGTCGCTCCATCCCCTTGATCATTCTGGTTGCCCTCTTCGGAACCTTTTCCAACTCTATAATATCCTTTTTGAGATGAGGCGACCAGAACTGTACACAGTATTCCAAATGCGGCCGCACCATAGATTTATACAATGGCATTATGATATTGGCTGTTTTATTTTCAATACCTTTCCTAATTATTGCTAGCATGGAATTTGCCTTTTTCACAGCTGCCGCACACTGGGTCGACATTTTCATCGTGCTGTCCACTACAACCCCGAGGTCTCTCTCCTGGTCGGTCACCGCCAGTTCAGACCCCATGAGCGTATATGTGAAATTAAGATTTTTTGCTCCAATATGCATAATTTTACACTTGTTTATATTGAATTGCATTTGCCATTTTTCTGCCCATTCACTCAGTTTGGAGAGGTCTTTTTGGAGCTCTTCGCAATCCCTTTTTGTTTTAACAACCCTGAACAATTTAGTGTCATCAGCAAACTTGGCCACTTCACTGCTCACTCCTAATTCTAGGTCATTAATGAACAAGTTGAAAAGTACAGGTCCCAATACCGATCCTTGAGGGACTCCACTTTCTACAGCCCTCCATTGGGAGAACTGTCCGTTGATTCCTACTCTCTGCTTTCTGCTTCTTAAACAATTTCTTATCCACAAGAGGACCTCTCCTCTTATTCCATGACTGCTAAGCTTCCTCAGAAGCCTTTGGTGAGGTACCTTGTCAAGCGCTTTTTGAAAGTCTAAGTACACTATGTCCACTGGATCACCTCTATCTATATGCTTGTTGACACTCTCAAAGAATTCTAATAGGTTACTGAGACAGGACTTTCCCTTGCAGAAGCCATGCTGGCTCTGCTTCAGCAAGGCTTGTACTTCTATGTGCTTAGTTAATCTAGCTTTAATAATACTTTCTACCAGTTTTCCAGGGACAGAAGTTAAGCTAACTGGCCTGTAATTTCCGGGATCCCCTCTGGATCCCTTTTTGAAGATTGGCGTTACATTTGCCACTTTCCAGTCCTCAGGCACGGAGGAGGACCTGAGGGACAAGTTACATATTTTAGTTAGCAGATCAGCAATTTCACCTTTGAGTTCTTTGAGAACTCTTGGGTGGATGCCATCCGGGCCTGGTGATTTGTCAGTTTTTTATATTGTCCATTAAGCTTAGAACTTCCTCTCTCGTTACCACTATTTGTCTCAGTTCCTGAGAATCCCTTCCTGCAAATGTTAGTTCAGGTTCAGGGATCTGCCCTATATCTTCCACTGTGAAGACAGATGCAAAGAATTCATTTAGCTTCTCTGCAATCTCCTTATCGTTCTTTAGTACACCTTTGACTCCCTTATCATCCAAGGGTCCAATTGTCTCCCTAGATGGTCTCCTGCTTTGAATGTATTTATAGAATTTTTTGTTGTTGGTTTTTATGTTCTTAGCAATGTGCTCCTCAAATTCTTTTTTAGCATCCCTTATTGTCTTCTTGCATTTCTTTTGCCAGAGTTTGTGTTCTTTTTTATTTTCTTCATTTGGACAAGACTTCCATTTTTTGAAGGAAGACTTTTTGCCTCTAAGAGCTTCCTTGACTTTGCTCGTTAACCATGCTGGCATCTTCTTGGCCCTGGCGGTACCTTTTCTGATCTGCGGTATGCACTCCAGTTGAGCTTCTAATATAGTGTTTTTAAACAACTTCCAAGCATTTTTGAGTGATGTGACCCTCTGGACTTTGTTTTTCAGCTTTCTTTTTACCAATCCCCTCATTTTTGTGAAGTTTCCTCTTTTGAAGTCAAATGTGACCGTGTTGGATTTTCTTGGCAATTGGCCATTTACATGTATGTTTAATTTAATAGCACTGTGGTCACTGCTCCCAATCGGTTCAACAACACTTACATCTCGCACCAGGTCCCGGTCCCCACTGAGGATTAAGTCCAGGGTTGCCGTCCCTCTGGTCGGTTCCATGACCAACTGGTCTAGGGAATAGTCATTTAGAATATCTAGAAACTTTGCTTCTTTGTCATGACTGGAACACATATGCAGCCAGTCTATGTCCGGGTAGTTGAAGTCACCCATTACTACCACATTTCCTAGTTTGGATGCTTCCTCAATTTCATATCTCATCTCCAGGTCTCCCTGAGCATTTTGATCAGGGGGACGATAGATCGTTCCCAGTATTAAGTCCCTCCTGGGGCATGGTATCACCACCCACAACGATTCTGTGGAGGAGTCTGCCTCTTGGGGTTTCGAGCTTGCTGGATTCAATGCCTTCTTTCACGTATAGAGCGACTCCGCCACCAGTACGTCCTTCCCTGTCCTTCCGATATAGTTTATATCCAGGGATAACCGTATCCCACTGGTTTTCTCCATTCCACCAGGTCTCCGTTATGCTCACTATATCAATGCTCTCCTCTAAGACCAAGCACTCCAGTTCTCCCATCTTGGTTCGCAGGCTCCTAGCATTAGCGTACAGGCACTTGTAAGCAGTGTCTCTCTTCAAGTGTCTTTGGCACTTGTGGTTAGGCCTGTGGTAATTTTGCTCTTCTGAATTTATATCCTGTGCCCCTGCTCTCACAATGCCTACTTCTAGGCCTACCCCTTTTAAAATTTCATCATTTCTTTGGTTTTTATCCCAGGGGGGAGGTTTATTCTGAACCGGACCTTTCTCAGCTCCTGTCGGGTTTCCCCCCTCAGTCAGTTTAAAAGCTGCTCTGCCACCTTTTTAATTTTAAGTGCCAGCAGTCTGGTTCCATTCTGGTTCAAGTGGAGCCCGTCCCTTTTGTACAGGCCCGGCTTGTCCCAAAAAGTTCCCCAGTGCCTAACAAATCCAAACCCTTCCACCCGACACCATCGTCTCATCCACGCATTGAGACTGCGAAGCTGGGCCTGTCTGGCTGGTTCTGCGCGTGGAACCGGTAGCATTTCAGAGAAAGCCACCTTGGAGGTCCTGGCTTTCAGCATCCTACCTAGCAACCTAAATTTTGCTTCCAGGACCTTACGGCTGCATTTCCCCATGTCGTTGGTGCCAACATGCACCACGACCACTGACTCCTTCCCAGCACTGTCTACCAAACTATCTAAACGACGGGCGATATCCGCAACCTTCGCACCAGGCAGGCAAAACACCTTGCAGTCTACACGCCCATCACACACCCCACTGTCTATGTTCCTAATGATCGAATCACCCACTACAAGGATCCCTCCAGCCCCTGGAGATATATCCTCGGCACGAGAGGATAGCTGCTCATCCCCCAAGGAATGGGTCCCTTCTAAGGGATCGTTTCCCTCTTCCTCAGCTGGATGCTCTCCTTCCCCGAGACCATCGTTGTCCATGATAGCAGGAGAGCTATCATCGTTGGAGTGGGACACAGCTATAACGTCCCTGAAGGCCTCCTCCACACACCTCTCTGCCTCTCTCAGCTTTTCCAGGTCGGCCACCTTGGCCTCGAGGAAATGAAGTCGTTCCCGGAGAGCCAGGAGCTCATTGCACCGAGAGCACACCCACGACTTCTGTCCAACAGGCAGATAGTCGTACATGCTGCAGGCGGTGCAAAACACTGGAAAGCCCCCACACCCCTGCTGGCTTCTTACCTGCATAGTTTTGTTTAAGGTTTATTACGTCAATGGGTTGGAGACTGCGGTTTAGTTGAGGTCAGGGAACAGACGGGCAGAGTGGGGGGCCCTGGCCTCCTCGCCCTGCTGCCGAACTCGCTCTGCTGCTTAACTCGCCTTGATGCTTTGTTATCTGGGGCTCCCTCTATTTCCATTAATATTCCAGAAAATGCAAAGCCTGCCCTAAGGCAATGTAGAACCTGACTGTTCAAAGCACTGTTGGTTTATATACCTTGTATTATGTGCGTTAGAACTATAAAATGAATACTTGCCTCAAAAGTATACATTCTAATTTTCAAGGAAATCTTTGGGCAGTATCCAGCGAAATAGCTCTGGCACCACAAGGATTTCCAGTTGCGCATTGGAACTTCCCCTTTTCCTTACCCATCCCCACACCCTCCCTAAATCCACTGTGGAGGGTTGGGGGAACCCTAGAACAGATCAAGGGGGTGTGCAAGGAGAGGAAGGGGAAGTTCCATTGCACAGCCAGATGTCCTTGTCCTAACAGAACTACTTTGTTGGATACTTCCCTTTGTGTCTTCAGGTCTTCCATGTAAAGGAGGAGAGTGGCTTAGAGGTTAAAATAAAAACCACACAAAAAAACCCTTGATTTCCACCTGTCCCTAGATGCTAGACTTACATGCAAAGGATGTCACTTAGGCCTATCTTTCTGGGAATTGGAGTCTGACATTAAAGCACACTTTAAAAAGCCTTAAACAACTTGGGCCCTAAATATCCTCCCATACCAGCCTGTTTACTAAGATCTACAGAGGACACCCTCTTGGTGGTCCCTTTGGAGGGGGGCTTTGACTCATGTGGTCCCTTACCTTTGCAATAGCCTCTCCTCTGAGGTGCATCATGCCTCTACATTATTTTCATTCAAACAGGTAAGGATGCACGTCTTTACGTTGGCTTTTGGGGAGAGATTAAGTGCCTGGTGATGTTTATTTTCAGTGCTTCTGCCTAATTTATTTGCAAGTTGTTATATTTTGGTTTACTTCATGTTAAATTGTTATTCTTAATTATGATTTAATGTTATGTGTTCCCTTGGGACTCCTGAGTGAAGGGTGGACTACAAATAACTCAGATAAATAAATTCATAAAATCTTCAACACTTAGGACTTCCCAAAGACTTGACTATCACATGCTACTATTCTTCTTCAAACCATATTTGGATAAGAAATCTGGTGGGGTGTGTGTATTTTCTTAAAGAAAAGGAGTGAGGCGGGGGGGGGGTAATGGCTAAATTTCTGTTACATCAGGTAACCTGTTTTCTGTGGAAAATCTAACTATTTAGTTGGATTTAATAACTTCTCAGTTTTATTTTTTATTAAGAGAAGTGTATCCAAGAGTGTAAGACTGAGCTGCTAATATTTTAATTTTTTAAAGCTTTTAATTTAAATTGGTAGGCCAGATATATCCACAATATCCACAACAGGCTGGATACCCTGCTCCGCAGCCTCAACCTCAGCAACAGTTTGGTATGCAGTATCCAGGTAAGCAGGTGGTAGGTCCTTCAAAATTGCTGTATAGTACAGAATGCTTAGCTATTTCTCGAAATACATCTTTTCGTCATTCAGTTCTCAAACTAAACTAGTTCAGTGATCTTTGTAGGTTGCAGTGGAAAGTATTACCACTGCACAAGGGACCTTAAGGCTTTCCTCAGTAACGATATACTTGGATGCACTTCAGTTGCAGCTGCATGAGGACTGTGGGTTTTTTTTGGGGGGGGGAGGTAATCCCAGACACCATCTGAATAATGTAGCCATGTGGTCAGGGTAGATTGCGTTAGTTTTCCATGTGGCTGCATTACTCACATGACTTTATCATTTTGATACAGCTCCCAGCTATTTGAGATTGTCTTACCAAAAGGTAGCTCCCAAATAGTTGTTTCTGAGTCTGAAGGGCAGCTCACGAACCATAGATGCATTACAAATGTTATTGGATGTATAGCATCCAATCCTACTAGTTCTGGTGGAAATTCTGCCCAAAAAGTGTACTGATGATGATCCAGTTAGAGCGCCTTGTTATGAAGCTTGGTTGTTTTTTGTGGTAACATGAGGAAATGCCTGCTAGCTTACTTGCTCACTCTCCCCTGATTGGCCTCCTGAAAGCATCTGGAACTCTTCAGCTATAGGGAAACTAGTCAAATACTCCCTTAAAGAGCTCAATAAATCGGGAGAGCTTGAGAAAACTTAAGACATTTTTTCTTTTGAAGAAAACTTGCATCTAAGTTTTTACATTTCCCTTGAACATTGACCTATTGCAAATCATTGCTATAAATTGGTGAGTAAAAATAAATAATAATAATAAATTTATTTTTTGTGTCGCCTATCTGGCCGAAGCCACTCTAGGCGACGTACTGTAGTAGACTGTATCCTTACCAGGGCAACTTTTGAGGCCCAGTTCCTACAAATGCCATCTAATTGCTACTGTCAAGCAATTACCAGCAAAGTTACTATTTCTTCAAATGGAAGTTAAATTTTGTGCAAAGTGTCCTCTTTTTGAGTTTTGTGTTGTAGTGAAAAGGTTCTCTTTCCCTTCATCTATGCTCTTTCTAGAGTTAGAAGGCTTCTTATACGTTGATACCAGGTAACAGGTTTTGCTTATCATCATTGCATGTCAGTTTTGGTAGGGCTAAACTGAACTATCCCAAGCACACCAAAGTTTGGCAGGAGTATTGTTTTAAAAAGTTTGTTTCCACAGTAAATTTTGAGTCCAAGTTCCAGGTGAGTTTGAAATTCCACTGCATTCTTTAGTCCTTGCTTTCCATGTTTAGGGTCCTGACTTTTTAATAATTGTTATGTATCTGGTGTTTAATGCTAACAGGATTCCAGTCAATGGAGAGGTTTCATTGCAAGTAGCTTCAGGTGTGTTTCATGCCAGAGATAAATGAAGTTATCAGTCTTTGTACCAGGTTTTTTACATTGCCAATCTTAAATTGTTTTAAAATCAGGCTCATAAGGAAGCAAAGTATTAAAAGCACTTAAATTGGTGTTGGCATCCCTGTGAGAATAGTACCTGGAGGTATTTTCTATGTGCAGATCTAAATGTGTTCTATTTAGCTATGTAAGTTGAATTGTTTCAAGCTGTGAATGAGGCACAGCTTGAATATGCCTGAAATGGCACTTTAAAAATTCAGGTATATTCAGTGATGCCATATTTTACTAAAGGAAGATTTGGAAATAACTTCATCAAGCTAGATTTCATTTAATTGATATGTGTGAATGAATTTTTTTGTTAATCTCTTCTGTCCCCATCCCAACTTTCAACAGCTTTGGAGGGTGGCTTCACACAGGTGCTCACTTGATTATTCTACAATCAATTCTTGTAGTTACATGTATGAACTGACTGCACTGAAAAGCTTTGTTGTTGGAGTTGATGTTGGACAACAAGAAAACTCTGCTTGTTCATACATGGAAGAAACTTAACGCTGCAGCCAGCAAGTGGTCTGCATGTCTGTATGAGCCAACCTTTAGAGCAGGGTTGGGGAACTTACAGCCCTCCAGTTGTTGCTAGATTACAGTTGCCATCATTCCTGGCCATTGGCCATACTGGCTGGAATTGGAGTCTGCCAGCATCTGGAGGGCCACAAGTTGCCCACCCCTGATTTAGAGCAATGCTGTTGGAGAATGCCCCTCTTTTGTGCACTGGACTTGGTTTGTGTGTATTCAGGATTTTTTAAAAATGCAATTCATGTTTTCCCCAAGCTGTGTGTAATGTATGCTTTTCAGCTTTTGTCTGGAATGTCTTGTTTTTTTAAGAATGCAGTTAGGCTAATGCGTGTATAAAGAGATTTGCTGTGTTACTTCCACTTAAAAGTGTTGCTGTTCGGATCTTTTAGCAGGCTACAGTCAACAAACTGCTCCTCAACAAGCACAGCAGTTCCAAGGATACAGCCAGCAGGCATCACAGGCTCCAGCTCCTGGCTTTCCTGGCCAGCCTCAACAACTGCCAGCCCAGTCTCCCCAGCAGTATCAGACAGGCACCTATCCTGCACAGAACTACACAACACAAACTTCCCAATCTGCCAGTTATAACGTGACCCCAGCGTCACAACCTGGAATGGCTCCAAGCCAGCCAGGTGCTTATCAGCCAAGACCAGGCTTCACCCCACCACCTGGAACTACTATGACACCCCCTCCAAGTGGCCCTAATCCATATGCACGCAATCGTCCTCCTTTTGGCCAGGGCTACACCCAGCCAGGTCCTGGCTATCGATAAGGAAGCTGTGCTGTTGAAAGGCCCCAAGTAAATCCAAACAGTTGCTGATGCTACTCCATTCGTACAGGCTCTAAGGTTCTTTAACTGAAATTCAAAAACTAATGAAAGGCAGAATATTCTATGGTATCACTGTTGCCGTTTAATTTGCTGGGATGAATGACCAAATTAATTTTGTTTCCTGCTTTAAATTGTATTGGCTTTCTAGTTTAATATTGGTTCCTTTGAAAACACTACCTAAATGTTTGTAAAGTAATTACATTCTAACTTGCCATATTAAACTGCCAGGTGAAAATCTGGCTGATATCTGGCTTGTTTTTACTAATAAAATTATGTGCTAAATTAGATCCACTTGTTAAACTAGGTATGATGTTTAAATTGTAACATACATACTGAAATTGAATAAAATATTCAAACCATCATTTGACTGCTTAATGGCTGACCAGTGTGTGTTTTACTATACCATCACTATATGTGTGGCTGTAATTTACAAATCACATCCCCAACCCCCAATTAGGCCTTGTTCAACCATTATAATTATCCACAGAAGCAATCCCAGCATTGCCTGGTGGGACTGCCGGAAGACCTCAAATGTTGGCAAGCTGCTGCCAGTAAGCATACGTAATATTTAGCTAGATGGACTAATGGTCTGTCTCCATATAAAGCAACTTCCTATGTTCCTAGATAGGCACATACCACTAATCCCTGTAATGGCCTAATGTCTTGCCTGTGCACTTACTTGTGCATGTGCAGTGAAGGAGGAAGGATTGCGGTCTACTAGGCAAAAAACCTTGTAGTTTAAGAACGTACCCATAGCCCACAGATATTTCTATCAAACTTTAAAAAGCAGGGAGACTGGGCAGCAATAGTGAATGCACCAGGGGAGCAGGAGACCTGACCTCCTCTCTGAGATATTGTACTTCCCTACAAATGTGTCAAATTGCAAACACAATTTGGGTTGGTCTTTCACAGTCCAATCCACTTCCTGTGTAGCTTGGAAGAATTTGGTAACGTGCCTCTGAGCATGTGAGTGGTGGCAACACCTGCAAAGGCCAAATAACAGAAACAAGACATGTGCTGTGCTGATCTTGTTTTAGCAGGGAGGAAGCAACAATATTAAAACAGTTGATATAGTTCAGATGGTCACTTTCAATATGTCTGATTTCCTTTGCAATTTTAGTGAAGTTTCCTATAGTAAATCATTTTCTTTTGCTTCTATTTCTGTGAATATGTGAAGTACAACAACACTTTGCAACACTAAAAAAAACTCCAAACCAATTGTGGAATAATGGCACTGACTATTCTGCAGAATAGTTTCCAGTGGACATGAGGAGTGTCTCACTTTGCACATAACAGTGGGAGGTGAAATATATTCTAGCAGCTTTTTGATCCGGGAGGTAAGAAATGGGATCCTGTCCAAGTTTGCTGAGAATGGATTGATCATTTGCATGCTTATTGAGTTCAGTGGGATTTACTCCCCTGAAATCATGCGTAGGATAGGTAAAACTGACCATGTGGAGGGAGACCTGGAGTTGGCATGGGAAGAGGAAGAAGGAAGAGGTGAGGAGAGGAAGAAGGGGAGAGGAGAGGGGAAAGGCAGTTCAATGGGAGTTAGTCCTGTGCAATCATGCTTGGGATAGGTAAAACTGACCATGTGGGAGTGGGAAGGAGTGGATTGGAGGGTGATGGGGGAGGGGAGTGGCAAGAGGGAGGGGACAGGAGGAGGGGAGGACAGGTTTGATCATTTGCATGCTTATTGAGTTCATTGGGTTTTACTCCTGTGCAGTTGTGGCTAGGATAGGTAAAACTGACTGGGGGGAGGGGGAGGGGAGAGTAGCGGGAAGGAGGGGATAAGGGAGCAGGAGGAGGGAAAAGGGAGGAGTGAAAGAAGGGAGGGAAGGGGCAAAAGGGGATAGGAGAGCAGGTCCAATCATTTGCATGCTTATTGAATTCAGTGGGCGTTAGTCCTGTGCAGTCATGCTTAGAATAGGTAAAACTGACTATGGGGGACGGGGAGCGGGGAAGGAGGGGAGGGGAGGGACAAGAGGGAGGGAAAAGGAGGAGGGGAGGGCAGGTTTGATCATTTGCATGCTTTTTGAATTCAGTGGGATGTACTCCTGTGCAATTTGCTTGAAATGGAAATGGACTGCCTTCAAGTCAATTCCGACTTACGATGACCCTACGAATAGGGTTTTCATGGTAAGCGGTATTCAGAGGTGGTTTACTATTGCCTTCCTCTGAGGCGGAGAGGCAGTGAGTGGCCCAAGGTCATCAGTGAGCTTCATAGCTGTGTGGGGATTCAAACCCTGGTCTCCCAGGTCGTAGTCCAGCACTCTAACACTAGACCACACTGGCTCTCTGCAATCATGCTTAGGATAGGTAAAACTGACCTGGGAAAGAGGCAGGGAGGGAAGGGGGAGCGGAGGAGATTGGGTGGTTGGGCACTGGGCAGAGGGGAAGCCCCTTTTCCAAAAGGAAAACATTGGGAAAAGTATCATTGCTTTTCAGCGTTTCCCTCACCTTTTTATATTCTACAGCAGGCACATGTAGCCTTCCATCCAAATTTAAACCAAAGATATCCCTGGCCACATCCACACCAGACCTTTCTTTCACTTTGGACAGTCATGGCTTCTCCCAAAGAATCATGGGAAGTGTAGTTAGTGAAGGATGCAGAGAGTTGCTAGGAGATGCCCTGTTCCCCTCATAGAGCTTCAAAGAGAGTGGCTGACTGTTAAACTGCTCTGGCCACTGGAGCTGTCGGGAATAGGAGTCTCCTCTCAATGCCCTTCACAAACTACACTTCCCTGGATTCTTTGGGGGATGCCATGACTGTCTAAAATGAAATAAAGGTCTGGTGTGGGTGTGGCCCCGATTAGCCAAGCCAAGCAGTTGTGAGTCTGGCATTTAAAACTGATGGTTCTTACTGGGCATGTGCGACATTATAATAGACTTCAATGTAAAATTTATTAATTAAAAATCAGCCAGGCCTTTTTTTAACTTTTAAACTGCAGAAGATGGTCAGAGTATGGGGCAAGATCAGTAATAGGATTAAAAGTACATTGTGAACATGGCTGATTTTAAATTTCAAGAAATTATGAGAACTCACAGAAAAAAGTCCAAAAGGGGTCAGTTTTTTGTCTCTCTTTTTACACTTTGAACTCTGGATTTTCTCTTGAGTGTTTTGTGTATTGCCATAAAAACTTAGAGGGTTGTTAAGCAACCGTTTCTGAGCTCGGGACTATAATTTTTGTAAGGTTTTGTTTTGAAATGAGCTTATGGGAAGCATCAGAATGGTATGGGGGGTATTTTCAATTTAACATTGCAGAATGTGAAAAATCCATGCTGACTAGTATACAGCCACTCTTGTGGCTGTATAATAATAATGAAAATGTATTCAACTAAGTTCTACTCAGAGTTAGACCCACTGAAATTAACATACCTAAGTTGGTCATGCCTGTTAACTTCAGTGGGTCTGAATATGACTAATATTAAATATAAGCCATTTGCATTTAGTTGTATAGAATGCAAATGAAATATTTGCATTTTTAAGATCCTTTGTTAATCAGTCCTTGGGAGGACTATATTTTTAAAAGCATCATACCATCCTAAAATGTACAAAGTAATAACTGATACAGCTAAAACTATTTCAGATAATGTATTTAAGGCACCGGGCTATATTTTGATGTATGTGGTATCAATCTAATTCATACATTTTTATATTCTACACTTCTAATGCCTTGATCTTGGAAAACTAGTACTAGTGGTTATATTTTACAGGAGAATTAATTAATGAAGTCATCATTTTTGTGACTTTCTGATAGAGTAACTAGTCATATACGATACAACTGGATGAACCAATGGCTCCTTCTGATAGGCACAACCACTTCAATGTATATATGTGCTGTAGCCATTTTTATAATTTATCATTACATTTCTATCCCACCTTTCCATTTTATCTTCGCAAGAACCCTGTGAGTTAGGTTACTACGAGACAGTGACTGACCGAAGGATGCCCAGTGAGCTTCATGGCTAAGCAGGGATTTGAACCCAGGTCTCCCAAGTCCTAGTCCAACACTAACCACTATACCACACTGGCTCTTAAGCAGCCCTGAATGCACAGATTGTTGTGGTGGTGTGTGCATGCCCTTATGTGGAAGCACAGATTCACATAATTAATACTTCCCTGTCACCCATAGTTATAAACCCAGTAATGTTGCATATTCCTGTAGACAACTACATAAGACTAGGGAGCCTCTCACTCAAGCTGTGGTGAAATGGTTGCGTTATGTATTCTGCTTCATGCTATAAAATCAGGGTTGATGAAGGATGTGATAGACCCTGTTCATACTACGATATACTGAACCAAAAAAAGGCACTTCCACCACTCCCCTGCATCTACCTTTTATAATTTCAAAATGGTAATCTGAAGCTATCCTAAAGGATAGCAGAAGGCATTTGAAACAGGTCTCAAGAGAAAATTTGGAGTTTGGGATTTTTCAGGGTTCCCCCCCCCAGTTTTGTGCTTAATATACCAATGGATATATAGCAATGGATCAAATACTATTTATGATTAAAAATACTTTATTAAGAGTACAGTGTACCTGCAATGTACTTAGGTTTTTTATAAGCAACAAATCCAATATTCCTTGTGTTTTTTTATATTTTAATACATTGAATAAACACCTTTTAAAAACCTACATCTCTTCATATACAATGTTTAAATGTTTAAGCAATACAAATATAGCACTTTGTGTAGAGGGGGAAAGGATTGAGCCATTTTCAAAAACAGCCTTCATTTTTTTTCCATTCTACAAAGCAGAACACATTACTCTTTCAACTGTATATAAAGAAAACAGTTTTCAAATACAACAAAAATGAAGGTGGCTTTGTATGCTTCGGCAGTAATATATACTATATGCTATTTGACTAGTCTGCATTGATCCTAACTTGTTTAAAACCTAACAATCATACTAGTTTGTCAAGGGTACATGTAAACCTGTTAATTCTTGATTTTAAGTTGGCTTCTTGTGTATTTTATCAATTATGAACAGTGCATACATGTTTGGAAGGCAGGTTTCCCTGGAAGCAGTGAGTGACTGAGTGAATGTCTGCTTCTTTGTATTGCAAAGGGAAACACGTGTCATTTGGAAGTACCACAGCACACAAGATTTTTGAGATGTGACATCCTGCTTTGCTCCATTATAATATAATCACTATAATGTAATCATTATAATAGTAATCCTAAGGCTTGTACATATAATCTCCCTCTTAATTGCTGTAGCAATAGATTTTACCTGTAGGTAGCTGCATGTTTACCTTTAGACCAGAGCTGAAATCAATTCACTAGAGAGAGGCAAAATCTACAATGACATGTAGCTTGCAATTACCACAAAAGTAAAGACCTCAGCATGTATACAGTGTCTTTAACAGTCAGCACTAGCATGTAAGATGCTTGTCTTGAGAAGCAGCCCCTACTGGCATATTATAAACTGCTTTTACTAAGTTAAAGCCCTGTTTGAATTAACAATTAAAATCATGACAGACAATCAAATCTTCGCTTAGGTGAGCTCTCAGTCTCAATGAATGCCTGTTATTCTGCAAAATTAGAAAGACTATTACATTTCCACATGGGAGAACAAGTATTGATATAGGCTCAGTCACATGATTCTCTGTCATGTATTTGCAGTGTTTAATGTAGATTATCTGAGTGCAGAGTTATGTAGCATCATTAGTTTTCTAGAGTGTTCAAATGGAGTTGGGAGAATGGCGTATTTTCAGACTGGGTGTATAAAGTAGCAGAAAAGTTAACCTGACTGAATAATTTAAGTGAATAGGAAAATAAACCAGAATGTGAACTTTGGCAGTATGTGCCAATAAAATTCAGAATACATATTTGTTACCAACTTTTCAATAAAGGTGTCTCAAACAATGATAAATAACTACATCTTTCAAAATATGTAGATGGTACCATAAGAGATTAAGAGGGAGCCAGCTTCCCAAGACAGTATTTTATGACATGTTCTAACTTCCTACAACGGATCCATAAATCTGGACAACTATAATTAAGCAGCCAATGCTATTGAACAGTTAACACAGTATTGTCATTAGCTTTCAGAATGACAAATATAATACCATGGCGTATTTCCATATCTGAGCTTGTCTGTGTTAGCCATAGCTAGATGCAACCATATGGTACTCAGTTCATCTCTTGCTCTACCATTTTCCAGGTATTGTAGTTCCACACTCATACCAATGAACATAGTTAGTACGTGTCTCAGCTCCTATTTTTCCAAACTTGACAGGCTCCTGTCGCACTGCTCTAAAAAAGCCTGGTAAAACAAAAGGAGGGAAAGCCCAACATTTAGCAGAAGCTGAACGCTGAAGAGCTGGATCTCATATTACCTTTGTTTTAGGTGCACACCTAGGATTTTTAAAGTGTATACTTGAAAATGTGATGCAGAATAGGGAACCTCTTCAGCCGGAAGGCCACATTCCCTTGTATCTTTGGGGAATGCATGCCAGTGGTGAGTGGGGCCAGAGGCAAAAGTGAACAGAGCAACTCCTAATACAGTAGGCTACGTTCCAGCCACACCGAAGTTAGAGATTTTTTTTAAAAAAACTTTTTACACACCTTTTTCTCCATCCAATGGGACGCAGAAGGCTTTATCAGTTCAAGGATACATGCCAGCTAGGCAAAAGCACTCAAGGAGGGCATGAAGGAAGGGCAGTCAGGGGTATGGCCTAAGGAGAATCCCAAGGGCTAGAGTGAGAAGCCAGGAGGACTGCATTCAGCCTCCGGGCTTGAGGTTTTCCACCCCTACGGTAAAGGCTAAACAACACATGTGACCAAACTTCCGTTTGCACATGTGTGTCATAAACAATGCTACAGACCTGAACTTACAAGATCTGAACAGGGTAGTTCACGATAGATGCTGTTGGAGGTCACTGATTCATAGGGTCGCCATAAGTCATAGTTGACTTGAAGGCACACAACAACAGCAATCAATAATCTGGGAGCCACGTTGCCTGTGGATCCACGCCAAGTGTACTTTCAGTGGCAAACCTGGGTTTGCCCTGCAAGAAAAGGTCTAGACTGAAGATGATTTCTCACTTTGTGTTAGGGAATGCATAGACAGGATGTGCACACGTAGAAGTAGAGCCTAACACATCAGACTTTGATGTGACATTCTAATAGCTAGGAGGACAAAGACTAAACATTAGTGTCTGTGGTGGCTTAGATAGCATATGGTCAATCTGAATGATGGTGTTTAACTAGTAACATGATGAACATACATTATGCTATTTCTAAGGAGATTACCATGATTTGCTTTCAATGTTAACAAAGCATGCTGCATCAGCACAATTTAGCCTTAAGCCAATTGTTTCCCAAATCACTTTTAAGGGGTCCAATCATAGAATTTTGTTTTGTTTGCTGTCTACTGCTCCATTCCATCCTATACTGGTATACTGTCCTCCAGAACAATGGCTGTTGGGAGAAAAGAGTAACTTCCTATTTGGTCATTGCAATGCATTGTATGTAGGGTTACCTTTGAAAACAGTTTTGAAACTCCAGCTGCTATAGATCATGGCTTCAAGAATGCTCACTGGGACCAGGCACTGTGAACAAATTTTGCCAGTGCCTCATCATGTTCGCTGGCTACCAGCTCATTTCAAATTGTTGGTATTTTGCTTGATTTTCACCACATTTTAACTGTTATTTTATGCAATTGTGATTTTAAATATTTGATTGTGATTTTTTAAAACTTCGTCGTTTACAAGATGGCTAATAAATTGAATGACTGGATACATAAATAAATAGGTATATCACTTTATACAGTTTAACCAAATAGTTGAAAAGTAAACTTTACCTCTCCCAATTCCTATGGTCAGATCTTATGACTAAAAACTGTTGAAGATTGATGAATCAAAAGCTTTTATTTTAAGAGTACTACTAAAGCAATTGAAATATATTTTGGTGATTCGGTGGATATTTACTAGTGTAATACTTTCCTGGAAACTGTTTCTTTGGATTAGATGGGATAAATTACATTAGATGGATAAATGACATTTAGGTAGATATAAACTCTTTAGAACGTACCATTTTTTGTAGGTAGTTGATCTGATCGAATGTGTAGCCCTGTTCTTCCATCTAAATATGAGTCTACAAACTGACAGTGATCTTCGCCATGCCCCCTCTGATCTCCTATATTATAAAATTTACCTGAAAATATTAAGAACACATTTAAAAGATGAATAAAATTCAAATACCATTAAATAAATATTAGAGAAATATTGCTGATTTTTCTGAAAAAACTGACAAGAGATACCTAAATCTAATCAGTCCCAATGCAAGAGTGTCAGGTTGCATGCCTAAGCCAAACAGCTAACTGGCACAATCACTACCCACTTTACACAGCTCTGCACATGCAGCCAGGGCTGGTGGATCAGGCAGGGAAATTGTGTGTGCCAGGTCCCCATCCAGCTAGGGATGCATATGCTTCATGGGTATATGGCTCCCTACTTGGATCTTTTTGATCATCTCGATGGTGCACCCTGCCAGTGAAAATCTCTGCTAAGACGGTAATGACCTTTTCACTCTTGGTGGCTCAGGTGACTACAGATTTAGCACGGTTTAAATTTTATTCCAGTTTACCACCAATAAAGCGTTAGAGCAGCCATTTAAATGTTATTTTATGTCTCTTGGTATGGCAAGTATGTTTCCTAATAGTTTTTTTGTTTTGACGCTTGTGCAGGGCTGTTAACAAAACTCACGATCTTGCTCAAACACTGGTACAAGTTATTTTAAAACTCTTTGACTAATAGAGAAGGCAGAATGTGGGATACAAAACTATGTGACTATAATAAGGATTGTGCCCCTGCTCCACCACATCAGCTTAGGGTCTATACACAGACCCTCTTCAAAAGCTGTAATTTGGGTTACTGGGGAGATGCGGACTAAATCCAGCTACCTGTTTGCCAGCAAACTACTGATAGGTGCAATTATGGCCCCTTCTGCGCTATACATTTAAAGCAATATGCCACTTTATAGTCATGGCTTCTCCCAAAGAATCCCTGGAAACTGTAGTTTGCAATTCTCAGACTGGTTTAATGGTCAATCCCTAGGGAACTCTGGGAATTGTAGTTCTGTGAAAGGAAATAGGGGGGCCTTAACAAACTACAATTCCCAGGATTATTTGGGGAAAGCCATAACTTTTTAAAGTGATACGATACTGCCTAAGATGTATAGTGCAGATGGGGACTATGACTTTTTGAAGAAAGCGCCATGTAAGCAGCTCCAGTGATTACACATCCCCATTTGCACGTCTGCATCCAACTAAAGACAGGGTACAAATAAGCTTCCATGCACCCATGGCATGTAGAGGGACTGTTGTTCAACCTTGGGTCCCCAAATGTTGCTGGACTACAGGTCCCCTCATCCCCAGACAGCATGATGGTGGGAGTTGTAGTTCATAAACGTCTGGGGACCCAAGGTTGAAGAACTCTGCTCTGTTCGTTAAGAAGAAGAGTGGGGAGCTATGCCCATGTAATGTTTACTGAGAGTTGAACAAGATCACCATTCCCAACAACTACCCCCTGCTGCTCATCACGGAGATGCTGGAGCGACTGCTGTTGGCCAAGATTTATACCAAGCTGGATTTAAGGGGAGCTTACAATCTGGTACGAATCAAGGAGGGGGATGAGTGGAAGACAGCGTTCAAGACACGATATGGACAGTGAGTACTTGGTCATGCCGTTTGGTCTATCCAACAGTCCTGGGGTCTTCCAGAGCTTTATGAATGACATATTTAGGGATTATTTGGACCGGTTCATGATCGTGTATTTGGATGATATCCTCATGTATTCGGACTCTCCAGCTGAACACGATGAACACGTGTGGGCGGTGCTACAAAGTCTCAGGGAACATTGTCTCTATGCCAAGCTGAAAAAGTGCAGCTTTGACGTAACCACATTGGACTTTTTGGGGTACCACATTTCTCCTACCAGAGTAGAGATGGACCCGGGCAAGTTCCACTGCATTCTCACGTGGCAGCCTCCCAAAACAAAGAAGGATCTTCAGCGGTTCCTGGGGTTTGCCAACTACTACCATCAGTTCATTGCTAATTACTCTGACAAGACGGCGCCCCTCATGGACTGCCTGAAGGGCTTGGGTCCCTGTCACTGGACTGACGCCATGCAAGGAGCCTTCGAGGAGCTGAAGGTTCAGTTAGCCTCTGAACGCGTACTGCAACATGTGAACCCTACATGCCCCTTTGTAGTGGAGACAGATGCGTCGGACGTGGCCATCGGAGCAGTGTTTTTAGAACCAGCATGGGGGGGGGCTGAGGCCATGTGCACACTTTTCACGGAAGTTGACAAGTTCAGAGCAAAACTATACAGTGTGGGAAAAAGTTGCTGGCCATTTGGGATGCTTTTGAAACTTGGTGACATCTTTTTGAAGGAGCACAGCATGAGATACAGGTGTGAACTGATCATCGGAACCTGGAAAGCCTCCACACTGCCCATAAGTTGAACCAGAGACAGGTGAGCTAGGCTCAATTCTTCGCTCCCTTCCACTTCAAAATCCATTAGATTCCCCAGGCGCTAAATAAGCGGGCAGATGCTCTGTCCCACAAACCGGAATACCTGGAGAATTTGACCCCGAGACCACCACAACTGATTATACCCCTTGAGAAGATGGTAGCAGGGGTGGTCCAGGACTCCTGGGTGGAGGAACTGCGTTTGGCGCAAGAGCAAGATCTGTTTGTCAAGGAGAAGCATTCAGAATTAGAGGAGCAGTCTACTGGGAGTGCAGAGGGCTTCACGCTGAAGGTGGGGTGCTGTATCATTATGACGCTATGTACGTGCCCTCGGGGATGTGACAGCCAAAGTCCTGCATCAGTGTCATGACTCCCCCACTGCTGGGCACTTTGGAGTCTTAAAACTTACAATCAGTCACCAGGGAGTTTTGGTGGCCCCAGATGAAGCAGGAGGTGGAGCACTACGTGCAGTCTTGCTCCATTCTGTGCTTGGGACTTCCAAACACACAAGAGATGGCTCAACTGTATGTGCAGCATGTTTACCGTTTGCACGGTCTCACAGACAGTTTAGTTTCGGACTGAGGCCCACAGTTTATGGCTCGGTTTTGGCACACTTTGTGGCAACTCCTGCAGAGTGAATTGAGACTGTTGTCATCTCATCACCCACAAACGGACAGTCAGACAGAGAGAGTGAATGCCACGTTGGAGCAATATCTCTGTTGCTATGTCAATTACCAGCAAGACAACTGGGTGCCCTTTTTGCCCTTAGCGGAATTCGCTTACAACACTACCATGCAACAGACCCCATTCTTTGCCAACGTGGGATACCACCCTTGAGCTTTTGCCGCCCCACATGTCAACCCTGTCGTTCTGGCAGCTGAGGACTTTGTGCAAGAGCTCCAGGTGATGCAGCAGTTGTTGAAGGACCAGTTAGAGAGGGCGAAGCTGGGCTATAAGAGAGTTGCAGATCAACATCAACAAGAGGGGCCTGGAATTTGTGTGGGAGACAGGGTGTGGCTGTCCATGCATTATCTGCCTACACAGGAATGCTGCCATAAACTGGAAGACCGAAAGGTGGATCCCTTTGAAGTTGAGGCTCAGATCAATCCAGTGGCTTTTCATCTGAGGTTGCCTCCTTCCCTCAAGATATATCCAGCGTTCCATCGCTCCCTGCTTACCCTGATCCCCACAGGATGCCAGAGGTGCCTCTGCCCCCCATAGCGGTGAATGGACAAGAGGAATATGAAATGGAGCAGATTTTGGACTTGCAGAAGTGCCAAGGGCGGCTTCAGTACTTGATCCACTGGAAGGGGTACGATCAGACGGAGCGTTTGTGGGAATCAGCTGATGACGTCCATGCTGTGGATATGGTAAGAGAGTTCCATGATGTCTACCCAGACAAGCCCAAGCCCAGGGGGTGGAGGGAGATGGTGCATGGATGGGGGCATGATGTTGCACCCCAGGCGCAAGGGGAGTTAGATCAGGGAGAGGAGTCAGATGAGGATGAGGTCCCTGGGGGCGTTGAAGGAGGGGGGACTCTGCCAGCCTGCAGACTTCCTCGGCCAGCACCCCTATCAAGGCAGGTCCTGCCCCATCTGTGAGCTCCCTGCCTGAGCTGTTGGGAAGTGACCCTTCATGCGCGCCAACCCCACCCACACAGGAATCCCTGCCCGGTACTTCAAACGCTTCTCTGCCAACCAGCTTCCCACTCCCTGAGGTTGTGCCGTCACCTAGCAAAGCCCCACTGTTGGATGGGCCCCCCTTACCACATGCGAGAAGAGGACTTTCAGAGGGTGGAACTTCGCAGGAACTGTTGTTTATGGGCGAAGACCTTCCCTACTTAAGCAGGTGCCCACCAGGCTCTAGTGCTGAATAAACTCTCCCCACACACTGCAGAGACTGATTAGGTAAACTAGTTAGGGAAAGTAGTAAGTCAGAGTAGACAGGTTTATGAAGCACACTGCTTTGAATGTAACCATCACACTAAAAAACCAGAATTAAACCAAATCTCGCCTCCGTCTTGTGTCTTGGACTTTGGGCAGGACACTTATAATGTGTCAGACCACTAATCTATCTACCTCAGTATTTCTTCACTGACTGGCAGCATTTGTCTGCCATATGTTTACAAAGTCACATAAAATGCAGCAAAGAACACACTACAGATGCCCTATAACCGCTCCCAATACATTCTTTCTGAAGTGATGTGTGCTGATTAAGAAGATATAATGGCATCCTGCATGTAGCAAGCAAGACTGACCAAGTGTAGGATGTTGCATGTTACATGCAATCATTAAAACATATTGATGCAGCTGGTGCTGTGATTGTTTATGGATTTTTGATAGCCCACAGTCATTTCAAGGCTTAACAGTCATACATCTTGACTGCCCAGTGCCCTACCATATAACTATTTTGTGCAGCAATGTTCTGCTCTGTCTGCTGAGGGAAGCTATTTTCAGGATATCAGCACTGACACACTGCTCTGATGGCACAATGGTATGAGTCAGCTGAGAGTACCAACCATCTTATGTGCTTACTTGCTGACAGTCTATTGAGATAGCATTCAGTTTCATACCTTGAAGTGAATCACTGAGGTAAATCTTGTATCGGAGGGAGTTGCACAATTGTACACCAACAAACTTCTTGTACCAAGTCCTCTTGACATACTGTTTCCCCTTGCATTCAGAATAGGAATCAGGATTAAATTTGATTTCAGTCCAAATGGCATCTTTTCCCACTGTAAGGGAACAAATAAACTAACAACTGTATTGCACAAAAATATGTCTGTAACATAAACACTGAAATCAAGTGAATGAGATATATAAGAACCTATCTTCATAAAATCATTTAAATAATTTCTACCCCTGCCTTTTGCCATAAAATGGCCTCAAGGCAGCTCACAATAATAAAACAAAATAACTACCAGATAAAATAATACAGATAAACAGCAGACAAAAGGCCATTAAATGGTCTCATATACCGTTAGAATGCAGAAGCTTTCTACGGCTTGCCTCCAAATGGGTCAAACCTCTGAAAACATTTGAAATGAACATTCAGAAAGGCCCCAAGGTGCTCACAGAGTGCCCACCTCTGTGCTGTCTCTCTTTTTCCCGGAGCCCCGGGAAAACTCAGAAACTTACCTCGAAGCAAGGGAAGGTGGCAGTGAGTGAACACAGGTGCTAGCAAAGCATCTTTCCCCCATTAGGGACAGGACTAGAAGTCCTATGCTTGCCAGTGGGGAATTGATGCTCTGCATGTCATTTCAGCCAAAAAAGTTCCTCTGCAGCCTTCTGATATATAGTGGCATTTTGGCAACAGGGCTTTTGGGACATGTAGTCCAGTCCCCAGCAAGAAAAAGAAGTTCTGACAGGACCTGGGAGTGTCTGCTGCCTCCATCTCTGCACTCTGCCTTCCCTTGCCCCAAATTAAGTTTTCGGCCTTAGGGCAAGGAATTAAAGGACTGAGACAATTATTCAATCCTGCAAGCATGGCTGTGCTATCTCATTTCTGCTTACAAGCATTTGAACTACAGCACTCACTTAAGAATATAAGGATGCCTACTTAGCCAACCAGATGCCTATGGGAAGTCCGCAAGTGGGACTTGAGCACAACAACACTCTTTCCACTTGTGATTCCTTGCTCCAAAACTCATGATTCCCCTATATGCCACTAAAAGCTCAAGTTAACAGGACAGGTTATGCCTGGCAAAACAAAGTTGGTACCAGGCCAGCATGCCCAGGAAGAAAATTCCATTATTTGGGTGCCACCACAGAAAAGGCCCTCTCTTCAATCTCTCCCTCACCCCCAACTTCAGAAAGTAAGGACATCTGCAGGAGGACCTGTGAAGAATTGACTGGCAGATCATGTGGAAGAAGGTAGTCCTCTAGACATCCCAAGAGATAAAATTGTTCTGGGTGAGCAGGCAAGTTTATGAAGTGACACAGTGGTGAATTATTTACAACAATTTCTGATCAGAAATCTGATGCAAAAATGTAGTAACTAGTTAGACAGGAGTAACACCTCAAATACGCTCAGCAGAATCTGATATGATTTGTATATTTATTTAAAGTTTAGGTTTCAACCAATGGACTGCCTTCAAGTCAATTCCAACTTATGGCGACCCCATGAATAGGGTTTTTATGGTAAGTGGTATTCAGAGGTGGTTTACCATTGCCTTCTTCCAATAATATTGCCTTCAACCAATAAAAAAGGTTTACTATATTATAGTGAGAGAAATATGGGGTGTCTGAACAGGCCTTTTGGGTTGTGGCACCCAGATTGTGGAACTTGGTTTCTTAGGAAGCTTGGCTGGCCCTGTCCTTATTGGCTTTTCAGTGTTCGGTAAAGACTGACCTGCTTCATCAAGCTTTCGGTTTGTTTTGAGCTTTTACCACCCTGTTTCTGCTGTTGTTTTAGCTGGCTCTGTTCATTTTACTGCTTTGATTATTATGTTATTATTTCAATTGATGAAGTAAGCTGTCTTGCAGGCTCCTTTGGGGCTGAAAGGTGGGGTAAAAATGATTTTATAGCTAAAATAAATGCTGAGGAACATGTTTTGCTGAGGGATGAAACACAGTAAGATGCCACAGAAAGAAGAATACATTTACACAGTATTAAACACAAGCCCTCTAAATAAATTATGACACTTTCCCTCTTGACTGTATTAGATCCTTTCCTGCTAGTTAAGCACCTTATAAGGAGTTTATATTATAAGTTGATGGCAGCTAACATCTTTCAGAGCTCTGCAGAAGCAGAAGCTGATGGCATATTTTCTATAGCAGTGGCTGAACACTGCTGCGCGCTCTGTTAAATCACTTATTAAGTGAGAAACATCCTATTCATTTCAGAGACCTGTCTTTTAATGTTAATGTAATGACAGGGCAGAGAAAATATGAGCTGTGCCTGGCTCACTTCTGCCTGTTGGTTCTGAGCCACCGGAGTGCTATATCCCATTGATTGGGCAGTTCTCAGGTAAACATTTAGACTGGCAGAAACGTTGTGCAAACAGCACAGGTAGAAACATCTGTGAAATCATGTGCAATATGCCTTTCTCTTCCAAATCCTCTCTGTCATATTGCAGTACATTACCTCACCTCAGAAAAATGTTCTCACCAGAGTATACTATACGTATAAAGAACTTACTTGGAATTGGCTCAGTCACTCTTGGGTCTGCTAAGGAGAAAAGGCAAACACTGGGTTAGACTGCAAAATAACTTCTAGCATTTCAGAAGTATGCTGGAAAACGATTCTGCGCCCTGCCCCGCCCCTGGTAGTTGATATGAATTGTAATCTGCACAATTGCAACATGGTTTGAAATCAAGACGGCGTTGTTATGAATTTACATTCAACAAATAAGCTGCTCAGAACTACTTCAGACTACCAAAGGACTGTACTTTGAAAAGTAATATTTATCTAATGTTTCAATCTGACTTTAAATGAGGCTACAGCAATTTTCAGAGTAAAATTTTTATGGCATTTTAAATTTTAATGGGTGGGCAGGGAGTTGCTGTTTGTAAAAAAACAAATTTAACAGCTCTGTTCTAATTCATGATAATAGTAAGAAAGACAAATTAACTGCATTTTTAACAGCATGTTCAACTTCCAGTTGAAAATGTCATTCTTATGGAAGACTTGTGTAAATGCTATGATCCCCTGCTGCATAGCCCCCCCCCCAGCTTTC
This sequence comes from Rhineura floridana, assembly GCF_030035675.1. Taxonomy (NCBI): domain Eukaryota; kingdom Metazoa; phylum Chordata; class Lepidosauria; order Squamata; family Rhineuridae; genus Rhineura; species Rhineura floridana. The sequence goes on along the minus strand of NC_084484.1, from coordinate 139,328,993 downwards.
TCTTTGTCTGCTGTTTCCCCTACAGGGGATAAATATTAAAAAGTGTAAAGAGCTAGGGAGACTTGCAGCTAATTGATACACCTACTGAAACTCTTACCTGATTCAGTTTTAAAGGGCTTTGATTCGCTGCTTGGTCCTTCACCAAGGGGGTTGCTAGGTATCACAACAAAGCCATAACTAGGAAGAAAATGAAGAGTGGGGGAATATACTCAGTTCCTGATCACAAATGTCAAGCATCTCATGGTAAAGCAATCACACAGGGCTATCTTAAAGGACTGCTGTAAGTATTACTGAGAAAATATATATGAAATGTTTTTACTAATTAAGAAAAGTGCTATTATTTTCCTACTTAGCGATAATTTCTATGTTGAAAACTGCATGTACGCTGCATATACACCACCGCATGAAACAAATGCATACATGTATAGTTTGCCATGTATACATGCCACAGGAACCCACAGTTAAGTAAGGAGATCCTGCTATATACATACACAGCAAAACAGACACGTATGTATTTGTTACATGTGGTGATTTACAAGTAGAATAAAAGCAAGTTTCTGTTTCATAGCGAATTTGTTTCAGATATTTGTTTTGTATGAATCATCCCTGAATGTGTAAGATTTTACAAAAACATTTAAGACACATGGGTCAGTGCATACAGTCTTATTCCTTGTCTTGAGGGGAACTACATGCATGATGAACTCACCTATGGCCCTTAAAGCTTGTTCCAATGATGGGCCTCAGGGCCCCTTCAGATGTTTACAGTACTCAAAGAGTTATCATGTAACTACTTCTATTCTGTAATGTGGCTACATATCTTTTTCACCACTTACGTGCTGTGGAAACACAAATCAGGGAACCAGGGCCAAGGATTGTGTAAAATGGTGGAAGCATGTAGGTGTCAAGACAACAAGCAAAAGACACACAAAAGAAGCATATGCTCTGTCTCCATTCTCTCCCTTTTTACTATGTACAACTGCTTAGTATTCTTCACAGATTCAAAGCCTAGAAACCACTCCCAGCTTCATTCATTTTGTACTGTACTGTACATTGTTCGCACTCCTAACAGAGAAATGAAATCAGCACTGTCATGTTCTTTTGTGGACCAAAACATCTCTCTTAATGATGGAGGGTGGTATTCCCTGCTAGTCCTACTCAGAGTAGACCCATTGAAGTGATATGACCCATTTAGATTCATTAATTTCAGTGGGTCTACTCTGAATAGATCTTAGCTGAAAACAACCCAGAATAATTAAGTACTGGAAAATGTATTTGCCTAAGTGGTCCACCCATATATGGACTCTCAGAACACTATTCCAGGAAACAGGAGAAGATTAACATGTGAGACCCGGGGAAAACCACGCACCAGGGTGCTTGAAAGACAGATGTGTGAGGGTCTTGGCAGGATATGAGGAATATGGTCTGACAGCACCCCAATCTCCGGTTTCTGTTGAGCCAGGGGATGCAACAACGGGCTCCCTCCCCTGGAGAGATTTAAGCCTGTTGTTGCACCCTCCCCCAGCTTCAGAACTGGCTACATCCCATTGGGGGATATGTAGAAGAAAGTTCCCCTTGTCCCCCGATGAGATGCAGCCAGATCCAGGGCCTGTCCCGTGACATCACTAGGGCCCACCCCTGAAATATGACCTAGCAACCCTATGCTCTGAATATCTGCAATGTGCAGCATACAGGTGCTGCTGGAGAGAGAGAGGGAAGCCTATTGGAATAGGCTCTCCACTCTTCTTTCTAAGTACAGAGGGTAGGACTGCAACAAATTTTACATTTTGCACTATACTATCTGTATTGTAATATAGATTTATTTATTCAAACTTTCGGTATTTCAACAAAAATATTTTTAACCATTTTGCTGAGCCTGAAAACTATTTTAATCACTAGTACTTGGACTCAAAGGAAGTTTGAACTTAACCTTTACCCTAATTTCCATTCAATTTCTGCTCACAATAATCTAGTATCTTTTGCAAAATATGTAGGACATCACTGCAAGGTTTTTGGACTTTTAATGAAGTGTTACGGTTGCCCTTAAAACAGAAACGATTCAGTGAAACAGGAAAAGTATGCATGGCCTGTGCAAGTAAGATAACATTTATCCAAAACCCATGGGTGTTGGCTAGACCTAAAATACAAGTATAGATTGTTGTAAACGTATTTGGAGAAATGACAAAATAGTGTTATTACTGTTTGTGCCCAGATTATATAGACAGACAAATGTGATTTGTTAAAGCATAAAGCTTTTGATCGATGGCCCAAAGCAAGAAACTTGCTTTCCAGTTCAGTGTCAAAATAGTTCAGCTGAGTGGGCATTCAGTAAGATCAATTCAATTGATGACCTAGTCATCTTTACGCCTAGAGACTTACCAACTTCTAGAACCTGGATATCAGAGACCAAGAATTTAACTGGGAGGGGGGAGGATTGTGATGTCCCTATATGTAGATATTACTGTAAATATGGTAAGAGCAGGTTTTGTAGGGTAAATGTGGTAAGTAGAGTGAGTGAGAGGGGGGAGTACATGGGCTAGAATGCTGGAGAATGCTGTATATTGATTGGCTGAGCGTTTGAGTGGCTGAAGGTATAAATGAGAGGATGACAGTTGAGAAAGAGTTCTGTTGGTTGAATTGGTTGGTCAGTTGTTGTGGGTTGGATTATATTTGGCTGGTATTAAGGCAGATTATATATGCCTGGAAACATAAAGAGTGACACTATATGAAACCATACGCTTGTTAAATATACCTAAAGTAATTTTGTTATTTCCTGGTGTTTATAAATAAATATTTTCTTGGTTTACCAAAAGCCTGATCCTTGGCTGGGGTTTACACAGACCAGAAGGGAGGGCAGGGTAATTACCAAGGTGGAGAAACAGTGTCAAATGGTGGCAGCGGTGAAGAGACAGTGTATCATCAAGTATCCAGGGTAACCCAGGGCTGTATGCTTTATTGGCACAAAGATACAGGGGGGGGGTGGCCTGCAAGTTCACCCAGACACAAAGTAACAATAAGCCAGAAGGAGACTAAGGCAAAGTCTCAAAGCAATATTGTGAAATAGGGAGTGGCTGGTGGTGCTGCCTAGCAGTGGGATCTTGCTAGAGCCGGTAAGAGAACAAATAAAAATCAGGATCCTGACTGGAGGGACCTGACAGGAGGTGGCAGCAGGTGGGATCCTCACAAGGATGTCCTGCTTTATTATGTCCTGTTTAATAAACAGCCTGTATTTTGCATATCTCAAGAATGCATATATACATTTCTTCAGAATCCAAACTATGTCTATGGCATAAAAGGGAGATTGTATAAGGAGATATTTAAAATGATATTTCCACCTGAGACTTTCTTTTCATGAATATAAGGAAAACCATACTTAAGAGCTATATAATACAGAGAACTTTGCATGAACAAGGACAAAAGTTGAGTGTGAGCCCCAGAATTTGACCCTGAATATGTTCAAATGTAAGAAAAGCAAGAACTTGTGGATTTGAGTATATAAGAAGGGATCTTTCTGAAGAATGCATTGTGGGAGGGAGACAACCAGGGAAAAACCACCAGCTATGATCAGTGTGGTGGGGCAGAGGGCAATAAACGGCTGCTACAATGATTAGGAACGCCTTTTGGTGTCGAGGTTGATGGTCAGCACCATGAAGGCATAATAATAATAGTAGTAGTAATAGTAATAGTAATAAATTGCTAACTGAACAGCAGTGTCCAGTGTAGACACGGGCCACTGACATCATCAGACAATACTGGGTGGTGGCGCTACTGACCAGTTACCAACTATATGTCAGCATGATGTTGATTCAGTCCCCCCTGCCTCTAATGCTGCTTTGGGATGCTAGCTGGTAAACTTATAGGCCCCTTCTCCACCTGGACTACTGCCACTTTGTGGTGGTGGTAGTGGCTGACTACTGTTCCCCGCTTCACCTCTCAGCTGATAATCACCTCACCCACAAAAGTGTGTGACGACTCTCCTGAAAATAATGGAGTCCCAGTCAATTGTTCTAGCTGGATTGCTGCTAAGCCAGTGAATCCACTGTAACAGAATATGTCAACAAGGACTTTCTCCTATTTCATTGGAATGAGAGGCTGCATGATAGTTAAGCCAACATCATCCACACTGGATTAAACTGCATAGGCTGCATTCCAACACAGACTCAAAAATGCTCAAATCTGTGTTGGATTGTAACCAAAGTAGACAACTAGGCATGGCTTGCTGAGGGGTGCATAACATTTAATAGTGGTCCAACTATTATTTTAAATTGAGCAACCATATCTTATTCTGTGTGAAGACTTTATTTATTATTTGTGAATTGCTTCAAACTCCTCAAATGAAAACAATTACTGAAAGGCCAAGACATCTGAGTATGAAGATCCATAATATACAAATGTTGTTTTTACTGACTATCCAGCCAATTTTTATTCACTCGAACAACATTTAATAATTTGAAGAATGCTGAATGAACCAAAGTATGTGTAACATGTTTTGTATTTTCCTAGTTGCTTGTATTTTCTCAAGTCTAAAGTTGTTATTTTTCTTTACTCTGAAATACTGCAAACATTATTTTTGATAGCTCTCCAGCTATTAAAGCCAAAAACACTCCTCACCTATGGAAAACAAAATCAAAATAACCAGTGAAAAGTACTGATGATCAGACCTGAGTTATTATGAGAGAATGGAACACCTGCATCAAATCTGGCAAAAAGCACATGGAATTTTCCAGCAATCCAGCTCTCCAATAAAATCAATAGGCAAGAAAGCGTCAGCAAGTTTAAAAATTGTTGCTGTGTTAAAACTGGTAATGGACAATATGAATATCCAAGCACTAATGTTGGGCAGAAGAATCAGTTCATGATGTCTTGTTCTTAGCCTTCTAGTTCACTTAAAGTAATATTTTTAACAGGGCAAGCCTCTGCATGCTTACGTGGAACTAAGCCCCGCTTACTCCCAGGTAAGTGTGCAAAGGACTGCAGCCTGAGTGTAATAAAAACGTGTGTGCCAAGCTTACAAGCTACCATCAGCACTGCCAATACAGCCACCAAGTTACTCCTTTTATTCTTTCCAGTGGATCTACCGTTCATTTATGACATTCATTATTCTGACTGCAGGGCAACTTCTCAGATATGTTTTTTTTTTAATTATTATTATTATTATTACCCCGCCCTTTTTCCAAAGCTGGAACTCAGGGCGGCTTACAAATAAATACGAATACATATAATAAAAACATACAAAAACCTGCATTTAAAATTGAATTAAACTATCAGAGCTTGGAAAAGTTACTTTTTTGAACTACAGCTCCCATCAGCCTAATCCAGTGGCCATGTTGCCTAGGGCTGATGGGAGTTGTAGTTCAAAAAAGTAACTTTTCCAAGCTCTGCTATCTACAACATTAAAACATTTAAACATACACTTAAAATGATTCAAAAACAGTTAAAAAATAGTGCAATTAAGGCAGTAAAACAATACTGCACACCTCTTAAATGCTATCCTTAAACATTGTTTTATGACACTAAGTTCTTGCTCATAATAAACAAGGCTTGATGCCCTGTTTCTGTCACTTTCCTGACATGAGAAGAGGCATACAGTATATAAAGACAAATCTTTGAACAGCACAGTAGATGGCTTTAGAAGAGGGTACAATTAGGGATGGGTGAATCTGTCAATTTTGGTTCCTCTCTGTTTCTCATTTTTCCCAATCTTAGGAACATAGGAAGCTGCCTTATACCAAGACAAACTATAGGTCCATCACGCTTAGTATTGTCCGCGTTGACTGGCAGCAGCTCTCCAGGATTTCAGACAGGATTCTCTCCTAGCTCTACCTGGAGATGCCGGGGATTGAACCTGGGACCTTCTGCATGCATGACAGATGCTCTACCACTGACCTATGGCCCTTCTCTGAAGGTCCCTTCTTGTTTCACATTGCATTTTAGTGTAATTGTCTACTAATATAAATATTTTTGTATGCAATTTTGTCTAATATACACATTTTTGCAAAGCAATTTCCCCTAATACAATGCTTTTTCAATGTTATTTTCACTGCTATATACTTTTTAAGCACAGTTTAATATATGTATTTTTGTACACATTTTTATAAATTATGTATTTTTGTAAATAATGTGTATGCACGCACACACAACATTAATTGTGATGGTCATGTCCCCTTGAATCAGGTGCCTGGGGAAAGGGCCCTGCTCACCCATGGTAGTTTCAGCCCTGGCCCCTCCTCTCTGATTTCTGCTTAGTGTACAGGGGTAGCTACAAAGGAATTAACTTTATTAGGAACTACTTTGTATATGGCATGTCGTAAATTTCACAGTAATTTACCTAAAGACTGGGAGAAAATTGGATGTAGAAACATTTGCATGTAAAAGCATTTATGAATATATCCTCAGTATTACAGTGAAATTCCATGGTAATATTGTCTAACTGATTTACCTTGTGTTAGGTTTCAGGTTTTCCACAGCAGAATGGGTTTGATTTGTAGTTACAACGGACTTGTCCTTTCCACTAGGGGCTCCATTTTCAGTTGATATAACTTTATATTCTGAAATCAAGAAGACTTGTCTTCAGTTAAACCTGTCAGATTAATTTTCTTCTTTTTATATGCTCATTTGTGTAGTCATCAATAATTTATGGTCTTATTGTAAATCAATTAAAAACTGGGTTAAATAATGTTTCTCTTTAAATGAAAGAGTTTTACCATTAGATTCAATACAAAACAATTTTTTCTTTGCCTATATTTTCAACGTACAAGCACCCTGGGATTTTATTTATTTATTATTTCTATTGCACATTTTAAGACAAATGACCTCACAAGGCAGCATGCAGAAATCATAAACTGTGTATATTTAAAACAATGAAACACCTCAAAATGAGCAATAAGACAACAATGAAGCAACAATGAGACAGGATAATTAATTATGCTAAGAGGGAATGAGTGAGTGCTGGGACCTGTATTTCTTTTTGGATCCTGTGAGTCTGGCAACTTGTTGATACAGATGATGATGGAGATGGTGCTTGCAGCTTGATTTAACCTGGCTTTATTTATTGTGCAAGTGTACTGATTGCTGTTGCTATTGCCAGTTCGGTATGGGGAAATTGTGCAGAACAATAATACTGTAGTAATTGTAAGATGTAGTCTTTAAACAAAGACCAAACCACTGTAAATAAAACCAAACTGAAACACACATTAGTTATCAGAAAAGCGCACCAGGAATATCTCTCTTCAACTGCCTCAGGGTCTAGGTGTGGATAATCTGAGCCCTTTAAGTAAAACTCTGGGGCAAGAGAGGGAAGTATGGACTGCTGGAGCAGCTGAGAAGGAGTTCTATAACTGTTGAGCCCTGTTTTAGGCCTTTGTTAAACTGCAGAAATAATTCTGCAAAAAAATTAAAGCAAATTTGTTTCTTGATTGCAGTGTAACATTGGCTTCCAATTTTTTTGGTAAAATCTGGCCTGGAACTGCTCTAGGCCCTGACTGGATTCCCTTAAGATTACAGTGATTGCTAACTATGAGTATTAGAGCCAGTTGCTTCTGTTTTCCCCATCTGGCATTTTTGTAAAATAATAGTAGTGATTCCATATATCATGTGGCTGATTGGCAATGAAGAGTTTATATGTGAGGTTGAAGGTACTGTTGTGGAATAATCTTATTAAATATTTATTTATTTATTTATTTTGTATCCTACCCTTCCTCCCAGCAGGAGCCCAGGGCGGCAAACAAGGCACTAAAAACACTTTAAAACATGATAAAAACAAATCCTAAAATACATTAAACAAAACAGCGTTAAAAACATTTTAAAAACATTTTAAAAACATTTTAAAAATGGTTAAAAACATTATTAAAAATATATTAAGCAATTCTGACAGACACAGACTGGGATAGCTCTCAACTTAAAAGGCTTGTTGAAAAAGAAAAGTCTTCAAAATGAGCTGAAAAGACAGTAGAGATGGCGCCTGTCTAATATTCAAAGGGAGGGAATTCCACAGGGTAGGTGCTGCCACACTAAAGGTCTGTTTCCTATGTTGTGCGGAACGGACCTCCTGATAAGATGGTATCTGCAGGAGGCCCTCACCTGCAGAGCACAGTGATCAACTGGGTATGTAAGGGATAAGACGGCCTTTCAGGTATCCTGGCTGGTGCTGTATAGGGCTTTGTACACCAAAACTAGAACCTTGAACTTGGCCTGGTAGCAAATGGGCAGCCAGTGCAATTCTTTCAGTAGCAGGGTGACATGTTGGCGATACCCTGCTCCAGTGAGCAGTCTCGCTGACGCATTTTGCACCAGCTGCAGCTTCCGGACCAACCTCAAGGGCAGCCCCACAGAGAGTGCATTACAGTAATCCAGCCTGGAGGTTACCAGTGTGTGGCCAACAGTGGCGAGGCTATCCCGGTCCAGAAACAGGCTGCAAGCCTGTCTTAGCAGACGGCCACACACTAGATTTGCCAAGGACCTAGATGTGATGTCCAATGCCTGAATATCCTGGTTGTGTCCCAGATTCTTTTTTCTTTGATTTTTAGGTTGGGCTTTTTCATGATTTTAAACCTGCCACCCCTTCCCCAATTCAAAATTGGGGGCAGATAGGCTGGAGAGAAACTGTTTCTCTTGATTATTCCTTATGTACCAGTATTACATTTATATCCATTCCACCTTTCCTCCAAGGAGCTCAAGGTGGCATTCATGGGTTTCCTTTTCCCCATGTTAACCTCACAACAATCCTGTGAGGAAGGTTAGGCTTGAAGACAGTGACTAGTCCAAGGTCACTAAGTAAATTTCCTTGGTGATTTTAACTCTGGCCTCCCAGGTTCTAGACCACTTAATATCCCTCCAACATATTCCACATTCTGTTAATGACATGTAGAAGTGAATAAGTTGGGGAAGGGGAAGAACATTTTCCCATAGATCTGGAAATTTATGGGGTCCCTTGTTAATAATCCTGTGTGGCATGTTGACTAACCAATTCAGCTTGCAATCCTATACATAACTTACCAAGGAGCAATCCCCTTGGAATTCAGTGGGGCTTACTTCTGAGTAATGGACAGTTTTTGTGGTGTGACCCAACGTTAGAAATTGTGACAGCAGTAACCCCCTCTGAACCAAGGAAAGATACATGCTAAGTATTGATAAAACTGAAATGTTTAAGTGCCCACTGTTTCTTTGCAAAGAAGAAGAAGAACAGGGAGAGAACCAGAGTTTCTCTCACACGAGCCACACAAGTTTTCTCCCACCAGAGAAGCAACCGTGACAGCAGAGACACCTTCTGAACCAAAGTAAGTCACATTTCAGTTTAGTTAGGTGCTAACTGTTTGTAAAACTGCAATGCTTAACTGCCCACAGTATCTTTGCAAAGGAGGAGGATGGAGAGAAAACTAGAACAACCTGGCCATGCCCACATAAACTCCTACCAGTCCTACCAGGTCCAGTGGGCATCAGCCACCACAGGGAACAAGAGTCAAGAACCACAATGTGAGACTAAGATCTTATAGACAGAACTACTGATGGAATTGAAAGACCCTTGCAATGCAAGTGAGTAAATGAGTTAGACTTCTGATCTCCAGAATGCATAGAAAAACTGGCACTAGATCCCAGGGACATAGAACAGTGTCTAAAGGGCATTTGTCAGCCCACTTGTATATAATGAATACATATGTCATGCTGCCACATCTGGCTACCAAGAGAAATCAGGTAGGTATAAACTTAAGGAGCTTAAATAAAGAAATCTAAGCAACAGTTCCAATTTTAAAAACCAGACAACAATAGCTGTGGGGAAAAGTGCTCCCATTTTACAAGTTTATACCAGGCTCAGAGAGAAGGAATAGAGAGATTGTTAGGGCTCTTATTGTAAGAGAACAAAAGTCCAACCTGTAACAGTTTCATTATCTGGTTTCTCCCAATCCAGTATGACAAAGGATGGGCAGCCCTCAACAGTCACCACAGTGAGGTTGGTAGGAGGCTTTTGTGGAGGACTAATGGGTAACTCTGTGCTCTCCCCCTCTTCGGTTGGAAAGTGTTGGAGGGTATCTGTGATGGAACACGGCATGTCTTCTTTTTTTGGCATGTACTTCACATGCTCACCTGGAAAAAAAACAGCATCAGCATGTAGGTGTTTTTTTTTGTTTGTTTTTTACAGACAGCAAATGAGGTGACAAACCTTTCAGAAGTGGTGGGTCCCACAAGGGGATGCTTCCCCACAAAAACCTTCTGAAGGTAAACTAGCATGTCAGGGAGGAGGTGCTATTGGGGGAGAAACTTCTCCCCCAATATCTATTTTTTAGTTTTTTAAAAGATAATACACCATCTGCTGCCTGAGATGTTAAGTAGAGGCCTCAGATCCTCAAAGCTTACTTACATGTAGGACAGTATCAGGTGTGAATGCTTGCTTTAAAAATACTGGCAAAACTCTAAAATACATATGGCTGGGAGAGCTTGGCTTTCCTAAGGCCATTTATTAAGTTCATGGATGAGGCAAGATTTGAATTGGATACTTTCTGGTTTATATTCATTCTGGTATCTACATCAACATGACACTAGTTTATAAGTGACAATGTATGGTGAAGATACTGAAGCGTTTCCTGATTAAGGACAAGATCCAGCTCTTCTGCACAGAAGCTGGGTTGCAACGTTGCTCAGCTGTATGACTTGTACCTCTTACACTGGGATGTCCCCCTGGCTTGTGGTGGTCCTATGGCCAGCTGCACTCCTGCATTCCTTAGCTACTGCATATAGGGGCTTGATAGTTACCTGGGTAAATAAACTGCATACTAAACATAAGGAGCTGTGGTGATGAAAATTTTAAAAATGACTATCAGTTCAGAGAAGTAGTAGATGGAAAACACAATAAAATGCAGTGGAAATTATTAAAAGATCCTTTGTTTTGGGAACTTGGATGATGAACAAAAATAATATGGTTAGGTATTATTTCCACAACGTCATATTAATGCATCTATTTTAGACATACCTGTATACCTTGGTTTGCCTGCAATATCAGTCTCTGTTGTAGGCTGAGAACTGAACAAAGTTGTATTACCTAAGGAGAGGAAAACCATAACAAAACGTTAATAAAAGCACATATTTGTACTGTTGAAATGGCACCTCATATTTCATCTCTCATTTCATTCTCAGTCAATCTCTTAAACCCACTCAGTGCCTGCTTGGAGTCATGTTAGCATTCTCTTAGGAATGAGCTGAATTTGGCTGTGATGGAAAATAAAAGCCTCTTTGCACTGCCAAAAGAAAGATAATTATAACCTAAATGGCTGAGCTCATTATTGCTGTTGGAGTGACTTCATGCACAATATACAAAATCCTCTTTAGAACGCTAAAAAAGATTCTTTTGTGTTTCACTGACACTTCAGCCATTTAACTCTCTGCCTGTCTCCTTAGGGAGCACATTGGCCTTGTACTTAGCAACACTTTAAAAAATGTTGAAGGGAAATCTGAGCCAGTTTTCCTTTTCATCATATGCCATGTTCTTTAATAGCCAGGGAATGTTTTGAACACACATTTTGCTAGCCGATGGAAACATGCCAAGCAAAATTAGTGCCAATGAATTTATGCTGGTAAATATAGTAACAAATGTAATGAGCCGTATTGAAGCAATAATTAAAAAAGGAAATTAAATTGCAGACTTTTAGAACATAATTCTTACATGCCTAAAAGCAATACAAGATACTTTTCAGAATCAAGATATATGAGTTTTTCATACATCTTTTTTAAAACTTCAGAATAGCACAAATTATTTATGGTACCTTGACAGATATGATATATTGCATCTGAATGTTTTTAATCATTCAGCTGACAATTTATTTTTGTGGGAACTATAGAAACCCATTGTGTATCTTCTGGATAAATCCTACTGAAATATAAAGTTTGGTTCCTCTTGCTCAACAGTTGATTTCTTGAGGAAAATCAGTTCATAAAAAAATTAATACAAGAACTCATTTAAAATTGGTTCCATCAAAATGAAAGGTGATGGATTAGGTTGCTAGTTTTACATCAGAGAACACCCAGAAATGTACATCTAAAATTCTTACTATAATCTGGAGAAGATGCTGCTGTAGGTGGCTTTTTTAGTGAGCTTGTTTTCACATGAGTTGTTGGTCCTGTAGGCTTTGGTATGGAAAAAGAAGAGGCTCGTGGCATCAAGACGTTTCCTATTTGAAAATAAAAGTGAATCTGAATGTCCAGTTAGAATTAATGTAGCCTTCATTCTTAAACAAGAAAAATCCTAAGTCATTGAAGTGATTCAGTTTTTTTAAGGGACTCTCTTGATTGATTCTAGAGATATATAAGCAGATGTGAATTAACGTGCTCAAATGATTAAGGAAGAAATGCACTTAATCAGACATTTCTATATATTGCATATCTATGCAATTTTCTAGTTCCTTCCATGCTTATATCTGTCATAAGGCGTATGACAAAAAGGATAAATACAGGTAGGGTGATTCCGCTAAAAAAATCATACATATGCTTTTGTTTGCATATTAGGAAACCCAGGCATAAATTGGCATAATGCTGTCTATCCACATTTAATTGTTTTTAGTGGAAAGTACATGCTTAAGGTGCATCTCCATCCATGTTCTGGAGGAATTTTATTGTTATGTGCCTTCAAGTCGATTACGACTTATAGTGACCCTATGAATCAGCAACCTCCAATAGTATCCGTTATAAACCACCCTGTTCAGATCTTATAAGTTCAGGTGTGTGGCTTCCTTTATGGAATCAATCCATCTCTTGTTTGGTTTTCTTTTTCTACTCCTGTTTTTCCCAGCGTTATTGGCTTTTCTACTAAATCATGTCTTCTCATTATGTCCAAAGTATGATAACCTCAGTTTCATCATTTTAACTTCTAATGATAGTTCTGGTTTAATTTGTTCTAACACCTAATTATTTGTCATTTTCGCGGTCCATGGTACCTGCAAAGCTCTCCTCCAACATCACATTTCATTTAAGGTGTAAAACACCGTAAAATCCTTAAATTGGCTTCCTGTCTTCTCTCTGATCCAACACAAGCTCTTTATCTGTCCATCCCTGTTGTATCTGTGCTCTTGCATGCCGATCCATCTCTGTTCATTATCTGCATGTCCAGCCCCACCTAGATGTGTCTGGCTCCCTCAAAGGACCAATACCTTTCTCAGCTCTGGCCCTCATGTCTTGAATTGCCTTCCAGAACACCTCTTGTACCTTCTTCAAATTCCTCCTCAAGATCCACCTTTTCATGAAGCCTTTGACATAATGCCCTGGCCTCCATAGTCTACTGTAATTAATCCTACGTAGATGTGACAAAAATAAATGCAAACTCTTCCCTGTTTATCCTTGCCTCTCTTTCTTTCCCCTCTCTGTGTTAAATTATCAATTGAAAAGCCCTTGAGAAAATACATTGTTGTTGTTGTTGTCACAGTGTTGGGTCAGGATGAGAATAAGAAATTTAATTTCTTCCTCCCATTAAAAATGGAAGGCAACTACAAACATATCTCTCCTTTAACTCAAGAAAAAGTGTTGACATAATTTACATGAACTAGAGTGACTTGAGTGTTTTATAGCAAATTAAAATGAGGTTGCATGCTACCTATTATCATAGGTACTTTTCTGTATAAAAAGAACAGAAGTTCTGCTTTAAAAGCTGTTTGGCATTCTCGTTGTTAAAGATGAATGATGGGGGGATATATTAACATTCTTGTCCTGCCAATAAACATTCAAAAGATGGTGACAGGTTTATTAAAATGTATGATTACTCCTTTCTTTTTAAGTGGTTTTGGGCATCATGTCATACAGTGTAAAAATGAAGGATTATTATTGCATAATGCAGGAAAGCAAAATGAAAGAGTTATGAAAGAAAATAATCAAAGCAGTCTATTTAAGAAAAAGACCCCTCTTTACACAGAATTATACAGAACCTTGAAATGCCTTCCCTTAAAAGAACTATAAAATATCCATATTTTACGTTGTCTCTTTTTCTCCTCTACAATTTACCATAGCTTCCAGTTTATGTGTGATCTCGCTTCCATGTTTAGAAAAAAGAGAAAGGGGATCTACAAAGGCATTAACAGCTTAGTATGTTACATTAATATAACATTTAATTAAAATTTAAAAAATTGGGGACATTTTAAAATACAATTTTTGTGGAGCAGTTGTTATCCAAGACTCCCTTCACATACACATTAAATTGTGAAGAAGTTGGTTCTCTATGATGATATTCCACTGCATACTATACTAGAACCATGTGGATGAGGATGATAACATGGTTCTTTCCCATCCCCTTCCTGGTATGGTAGCAATCAAATATTAAGATTTCCATGATCAGCCTTGCCCATGTGTTTGCAATATTCACACCCATACACGCGCACACCCACACCCAGAGAGAGAGAGAGAGAGAGAGTTACCTGAGATATTATCATAGAAGATAGTTCAGTGTTCACATGAATGGGACTCAACAATGAAGACGAACTGACTGGATTCAGTGGCTCTGATATATGTCTGTGTATAATATATGTAGCTCTACATGCTCTGAGACGTTATCAGTTCTGGAAACTGCAGAAAACTGTGCATCTGTACAATGTAGAATCTGTGTGTATGAATGAAGCCTTTCCTTTCTCTGCATGATTGGGGCTTATAACCAAGACTGCTAGGGTAGCTATAAAACACTGCCATAGTTCAAAGTGAATGCAAAAGAACCCTTATTGTCTGGGTGCCTGTGACACATTCTATGATGGTATTTGATCCAACACTGAAAAAAATGTGAAGTCTGTTAAAAACATATTACAAAAGTATCATTATATGTAAGCAAGCCCAAGAGCATATGAAAAAAGCAAGCTCTCTGGAATTATGACCATATTAAAAAACATGTTTATTTGTCCAGCCATTTGGTTAAACTGTTATTATTGAAGATGAGCCCTGCTCTTGCTAGACTTACTAATTTGTTGTTTTAATAACATTTTTAAAAGGTTATTTAATTTCATAATGTGGTTTTATTATATTTTATGCATTATGTTTATTATATTACACCCTGCTCTGATTGAATTTAGTGAAGAATGGGCTAGAAGTAACTGAATTAAATAAATAAATAAACAATGTATGTACATATGTATGTATATATACAGATATAGAACTGCTGCCTGAGAAGCTGACATACCTGAACTTCCAGGTTTACCGGTCACAGTGTTTGGTGGCAAAGGTTTTCTTCGCATTGGTGTAGGCTTGGCAGGAGCTAAGGGAGGTCGTGGAGAGTCAGGTGGTGTAGCTACTGAATAACGTTACAAGACACCACTGTTAACGGAGGAACCGCACACCACGTAATCAGAAAGAGAAAAATGGCTAATAGCTACACTTCTCAAGCAAAATTTTAAGGCATGAGCTTCAGCGATAAGAACTGCAAAAGAACACAAAACACAAAGACAGGGAATAGCTGAAAGGAGTTATTTTGAGCTTTTACATTTCTTGCATGAAAATATGCATGCTTCCAGCATCAGACCAAAACAGCACAGCAAGGCAGCTAAGCTAGTTCATAAAAAACTTATGCATCATGTTCAGTTGAATCCTCTTTGCATGTCATTATATTTATAGAAAACAGAATCGGCTGTTGTTGTGAAGCAGTGTTGACAAGCGAGTTAGATCAGGGTGAACACATTGATTTCTAGTGATATAGCCATTGCTGCTGATGCAATGGGCACAACCCAGTACTGGTATTAGTCAGAGGAATAGAATAAGACATCTCTGACCTCTCCTAAAACCAGAGGGAAAACATTAGAACAGTACCCAGAGTTCTTCCAAATCTGGTGATGGGGCTAGTGAGAGAGAAGCCATTTTCAGAAATCCAGCATGAATCACTGAGAATCCTCTGCCAAAGGGCATTCAGTCCATCCATGTGTTGGCTGGTGAAGGGAGGAAGGCTCTCCACAGGGAGAACTCCCCTTTTGGACCACAGCTCTTAAATAAAATAAGATGCCCATGCTAAGCCGACTGATATTTCTGGGCATGGGATCAAAGGGGCCTAACAATAAAGAGCAAGTGGACTGTATAGTATTAGCTGGATATACTCTGATTTCAGGACTTCAAATAATACAATAAGGGATACTATGAAAAGTCAGTTGAAAATTAATTTAATTCCATGTATTTTAAACTGTTTAAAATCATATTGATTTATGCTCCAAGCTCTTAACTAAATGTTTTTTTCTTAAGTTGGCGCCGTGACTGCAATAGTCAGCCCTTTTATGTTCAGGTAAATTAAATCCCACTGTCCTTTTATAGGGTTAAAAGCATTCTGTAGTTTATAATTTTATATTATTTAAAGCTTTTCTTTCCATGCATTCTTTCCAAGATTTAATTAATATTAGATAGAATTCAAGGGGAGAAGCTTTCAAAAACATCAGTATAACAAGCTCATGCATAGCTTCAGAGAGATTGTAGTACATGAATTAAAGGCCAGCAAATAGAAATGCCAAAGCAGCACTGAGTAGTATGTACTATTGTGATGAATGCAAATTAATATAATGTATATGTTCTTTTCAACAGAAGCAAACACATTTCCAAGATGATAATCAATCATCCCCCTAAATACAAAGTAATTAAGACTTCAATAATATGCCCACTTACTAGAAATCAAGTTCTATTAAGACTCAGTGGGATTTGCTTTCAAGTAAGTTTGATTTGGCTGTTGATTTATTAACTGAAATTTTCTAGTAGATACAAGTGGCTTCAATCCTACAAACGGTGAGCAGCATTCCTTTTGTGGAATGGGGATTCCCTGCCTCCTCATTCGCTCTGTTGTTCCCTACACATCTTAAAAGTAACTCCTGGGGACTAGGGAGAAACAAATGTTTTTTAAAAAACATTCTCATAAAAATTCATCAGCATTTTACTGCAAATTTCACCTAATATACACAAGCAATTTCCCCTAATATAATTGCAAGCAACTACCCCTAATATAATGCATATGTTATTTTCACTAGTATATGCATTTTTATGCAAACCTTCCCCTAATATACATATTTTTGTGAACGTTATTTGGCTGGAGAAATGCATCACAAAACTAGGAGGATTGTGAATTTGGAAAGATAGCTGGGTTTCAGTTAACATATTGTTTTGGTATGTGTAAATTGCGTAGGTTCCCATTAAAATCCTAACCAAACCATATTCTCGCCCATCTCTACTAGGGACTGAGAGACAATCTGAAACAAAATTAGATGCAATGTAGGCAGCTGGAGGGAGGAAAGTTGTCAGTAATCTGAAACCACTTTTTCCACAAGCTAAACTGTGCCCTGTTTGCTTAAGTTCTCAGTTAAATTTGATCCAAAATATATTTCTATAAATGTTAAATGTATATTTTAAGCATGCTTAATGTGCAGTGTAGTGTTTATAACAGTGACAGCGCAAGCTTTGAAGGCAGAGACTTTTTAGTAATTTATCCATGGAATAGTTACAACATATTGCATCTGCTTGTCCTGCACTCTTTTCAGAGATTGACTGTTTAACAGAATAGACCAAGTGTGTATGTGTCCTTTTCCAGTATTGGCTCTACATTTAAACTATTAAAAGGAAAATCAATTTGTTTTGACTTGTAGCCCATTCTTTCCTGAAGGCTTCAGGGGTAGCAATGGTGATATTCAAATGCCCCCAACTTTAGGATCTGGATACTGTTTTCAGCCAATGAATGCCAACGGGAACAACTCTTTAAAAATATGGTTTTCAAAAAGAGTTCATATAAATGGGTTTTTGTATATATATATATAATGGTTTAAATTTAAATTTGAAATCATTTCCAGTAAATGTTGCTGGACAGAGTAACATACTGTTATCTACTTACTAGGCTCTGGTTTTTTTCTTGCAACTGTGGAATGTGCTGATGCTTTAGAGATTGTACTAGAGCTTGTACTAGGAAGCCTGGTAGCATCCTGGTCTGTTAGTTTCTTACCTGTGAAATACATATAAAATTATATATGAGATACAACACATGCCCAATCACAAGGCACTATTGTCTTTCTTATAGACATCTGGTGAAATGTCCAAAACTACAGAGAAAGACCATTGGGTATGGCCAGCCATCTGATGGTCATAGTACACATTCATTACTGTAAATGTATAATTGTAATAATTCAAGAGGTGTGTGAAGGACTGCTAACAATTGCTACATTTGGCCTTCACTGTTAACATATACACGAAAATTCACATTATAGAAATATTAAATTCATTTTTAGACTTTATCCGAATTAAATATTAGCACAGACAATTTAAACACATAGGTGATCACTATTTTAATACCCTTGTATAATATTCACTAATAGGCAAAAAAATCTTGCTGTTTAAGAATGTTTCTGATCATTTGCATGCTTGTTGTATTCAATTGCAATCATGCTTAAGATAGGTAAAACTGACCATGGGGGAGGAGGAGGGAGAGGGGAGGGGGGATTGGAAGAGGATGGGGATGGGGAAGGAGGGGCAAACTTGCGTTCTTTATATGCTTTAGGGATGGCAGCAGAGAAGAGCAGGGTTCTTGTGCCTTTAATAGCTATGCGGCAGGCCAATGTTAAACTGAGTACGGTTTTTCTAATATGGAACTACAATTATAGGGAAAGTTTCACCTGTTGATATTCTGTCTGTCAAATATCTCGTTACTTGTATGTGGCCCTTGACTGATTTTTGGGTGCTCCACACCCACCTGTAAAAGAGGGTACATATTTGCATGACACAAAGTGTATGCAAATGTACAGCTTCTTTTGCAAATGCAGCAGAGGGCCCAATCTACAAACAGTATACGGGGCACAGAAAATCCTGATGGCACCCCTGTCCTAAAATAATTTAGACAGATGCCCAGGGTAGCATGCAGCCCACTCATATTAAAGATTCCCCCCTTTTGCAAGTGTGTTTAAGGGTCACGTATGAAGTGCACACATGAGTTCCTAGAGATATGTGTAACAATGGACAACCCTTTAAAAACAAACTTCATTTATGAATACAACAAAGGAGTACAGCAAATCATTTATTCTCTCTTAATAGAATCAAGTGGCTTTTCACTTTTCAGGCGGCCATTAGCTCTGGATCAGGGTAACTAAATGCTGTCTTGCAGTTCCATCCAAAACACATTCACTTGGAGATAATCACCACATCTACAAAACCTAAAAACCTAAATACATTGATATGTAAGCCCAAATCATTTAAATCAGACTTCCTCGCAGGTATGTGTTTTTAGGATTGCATCTAATTCACTATTCCTCTAATTGCAAAAAACATAATGCAAGCATCAGTTCTATCATCCATCTGCCCACTTATTCATTCATTCTACAGACAGTTTAATGTGAAGGCCCAGGCAGGATTACAATCCTAAAGATGTTTACTCAGTGGTAAGTTCCATAGGTAAGTGTGTATAGGACTCCAGTCTTAAATGTCCTTGGAAAGAAAGAAAGAAAGAAAGAAAGAAAGAAAGAAAGAAAGAAAGAAAGAAAGAAAGAAAGAAAGAAAGAAAGAAAGAAAGAAAGAAAGAAAGAAAGAAAGAAACCACCAAATAATCCCTTGCTTATCCTGGGGACAAGTAATATTTAAATTTAACAATAATAACAATAATGATAACATCCAACTATTACCACTTGATATTTTATCCCATGTCACGCCTCCAGGTGTTCTTGTTCTACCAGGGGCTGGTGTTGTTTTATTAAGAACTGAAAAGAAAATAATGCCAAATTGCAAAGCTAATTAAATTCAACAGAAAGCAATGATAATCAGTACTGAAATTTACTTTCATTATTGACTGTTATAAAGCTTTGTATTGACTGCTCTAGGCAGAAGAGGGAGGAAGCTTATGGTTCTATGGTTGTTAGTTCCCAGTTTCTGTAAAAATCTGAAAATGTAAAATGTTATTAAAAAATCAGAAAGGTAAATACTTATCATACATGTGTTTTCCAACACCCGTAGCTTCTTAAAAAAATTACTAACAATACAAATACAATACAAATTATTTTTCCATTATATTTATTGGAAGATTTTATTTCAAACACTGCAACATCTATTTCAAATGTTGCAACCCATCTCTATTTTCCCATAAGCTAGAGAAGGACTTTGTGCAAATGAGATCAGCCACATTATCTGGACTAACTCAGAAATATGCAGGGTAGAACTGCAAAACTATGCTTCAATCTTTTGCAATGATTTGCATCTAAGGCAGGTCAAAGTAAAAAAAAAAGTAACACAAGTCTTGCTCTGTGCTCTGCAGCAATCCAGCAGCAAAGGATAGGATGGGTGGTGGTGCAAGGTTCTGAGAGTCAGCACAAGTGGACACCAGCTACACTGATATTGGGGGAAATTCTCAGTTTAGGGCAGGGGCTTGAGAGGGAATGAGGCTACCTTTGACCTCTAGCATGACCTACTATGGGCATTTACACTGGAAAGAGTTGCAGGAAGGAGGATTGAAAGCCTTTTAAGAAACAAGCTTCCTCAGCATGTGCTTCACTCAAAACTTCCCATTAGGTAGCCTAATCATAGCCAGGCCAAGAGATTTTGCTGCCTAAGGAAGGATAACACAACATCCCCAATTCTGTCTACAGAAGTTTACTAGACTGACAGTTGAATCTTACTTCAGTACTGGCAACAGGACAGTGACCTCCACCACAATGGAGCGTACCAAGCTAACTTAGGGGACACAGGACAGGCCATGTGATCCCAAGCATCTGGCAGTCTCCTCACTCTGCCTAAGGGTAGGGCCAGCCCTGATAATTGAATAATTTATTTTATTTCAAAAAAATTATAGACATTAAACATTAAAAAATATCTATGCAATATACAATAGAACATAGCATAACATAAAATATGGTATAAAAGCACTGAAATTAGTTAGAGGTACAAAAATCCAGTTTTAGGAGTCAGTGAAGACCTGGGCAAACAGAGATGTGTTCAGGAGACACCTAAAACACATGATGGCACCTCGCAAATCAAGAGAGGGAAGGGTATTCCACAGAAAATGCCAGCTTCCAGGTCACAGCCCCACAACAATCTGTAGTATCCACTGACGACATTATTTATTTATTATTTGATTTATATCCTGCCCTTCCTCCCAGCAGGAGCCCACATTAGTGATCAAAGGTGTGTATGTGGGGAGGTAGTCCTTCAGGCAATCTGGTGCTGAATTATTCAAGCCTTCATGTCAATAAAAGCCTCTGATGGGAAAGTTCTGGTGATTCTCCACACTACTGAGATTCGATTGACCTCCACTACAGACCAAGTCTTTAATGTGGTGGGCCTTGTCCCGTGGAAATCCCTACCAGTAGAAGTTTGGCAGCAACCCTTCCTGCCTTCTTTTAGACATAATCTGAAAATGGTATTATTTAGACAGGCCTTCATAATATGAATTTCTTTTTAAACCAGACAGTTTAATTGGTATTTTATTGATGTTTTTCATTGTGTTTTAAATTTATGGATACTTTACTGAATGTATTTGTATGTTGTATACCACCTTGTATATTTTTTGAAAGTGCAAATTATAAATATTTCAATAAACAACAAGACCTTGAATGTGGCCCAGCAGCCAACTGGCAGCCAGTGCAGTTCCCTCAGCACAGGGACTGTGTGTGTATCCATGTTCTTAACTCAGCAACCTGGCTGCAGTGTTCTGCACCAGCTACAACTTCTGAACAAGCCTCAAACGAAACCCCTCATAGATCACATTACTGTAGTCAAACTGTGAGGTTACCAATGCATGACTCACACTGGTCAAGCTATCCCTGCCCAGGAAAAGGTGAAACTGACATATCAGCTTAAGTTGATAATAGGCACTCCTTGTCACAGAAGTTACCCGACTTCTAATGACAGAAACTACATACCTGCTCCTTCAGAGGTAGTGCAAGCCTGTCCAGTACTGGTAAAATCTCCAGCTCCTGGACCTGGGAATAACTTACTCAAAAACCTAATGAGGGAGCAAGATCTGTTGAGAGTATTAATGTTGTGAGCCCTTTCATTTTATGCACCGCCTATATATGTGTGTAAACATCTTCGTCTGGTAGCCCAACTACGCCCCTATCTGGACAGGGACGACCTCGCCTCCGTTGTCCACGCTCTGGTAACTTCAAGATTGGATTACTGTAATGCGCTCTACGTAGGGCTGCCCTTGAAGACAGTTCGGAAGCTTCAGCTGGTGCAGAACGCAGCTGCCAGATTATTGACGAGGACCAGTCGGTCTTCGCATATAACACCTGTCCTGGCGCGTCTGCACTGGCTTCCTATTTGCTTCCGGGCGAGATTCAAGGTGCTGGTTTTGACCTATAAAGCCTTACACGGCGTGGGACCTCAATACCTTGTGGAACGCCTCTCTCGCTATGAACCTACCCGTTCACTTCGTTCAGAATCTAAGGCCCTCCTCCGGGTACCAACCCATCGGGAAGCCCGGAGGGTGGTTACGAGATCTAGGGCCTTTTCTGTGGTGGCCCCTGAGTTGTGGAACAGCCTCCCCGAAGAGGTACGCCTGGCGCCTACACTTCCATCTTTTCGGCGCCAGGTAAAGACCTTTTTATGCTCCCAGGCATTTTAATCTTCTTAACTTTTTAATCTTTTAATCTGTATTTTAATTTTTGTAGTATTTATTTTGTTTTTGCTGTGCTTTTCGTTGTTTGTTTGTATATGTTTTTGTATTTTTATTATGATATATTGTATTTTATTTTGTTTGTTCACCGCCCTGAGAGCTATTTCGCTAAGGGCGGTATATAAATTGAAATAATAAATAAATAAATAAAATAAACACAACTGCATATCACAAAAACAACAGTCTCCAGTGACTTTGATTCTAAGGAACACCAAACCCATGCTATGTGCTGGAATGTCTCACCACTTGGAGACCGGGCTGTGAGTAACAATATTAATCCATAACTATTTGACTAACTTTAAAAAAATAAAATAAAGAGCCATATATTACCAGGTCTGGCCCGTGACTTACCAGTCTTCTTGGGTTTTGCAGTGGAGACATACACTTTATGTGGTGGTGCTGTTAAAAAGAAAACAAAACTAGCTTAATTTCTAAGGATATGAAGTACAGTAAATTCAACGTGCAGCATGAAAGACGATCCATGCACCAGAACTGAAGGGAAAAAATAGGCATTTGTCATTAAAAATGTCTAGCATTATCTAAGTCCTATATGAAAAGGTTATTCAAGTTTACAAAGTATTTCTATAATCAAAACCACAATTTCTGCTAATACAGCAATTATTCAAACATTTCATATATGATAAAAATCTCAGGAGTTTCACCAAGTTTAGGGAATGCATCTATCAACAGAAAGGATTGCCCACCCCTATCCTAAGAGCTGTCAGCTTGCTCTTAGAGGGCTGAGCATGTTTGGTGGTGGTGGAGGAGGTAGAGGAGGTGGGAAAAACTATATATGTTACTATCATATTTTTTAAAAATAGTTTCTGAAGAGTTATAATGTTATACCATGAATGCCAAATATATTGTTAAAGTCCAGGGGCTGCTTAACAAACACTCAAAATACTAAATGATTTCAAAAGAAACATCATCAAATAAACAAAATTACCAGTTTTCAAATGTGGACTTTCAGTTGTTGTTACATCACTGTAAGGCTTGGATGAAACTAAAAACAAAACATTTCAATTTTGTTAAATCACAGTATCTTCTTTAAATGTCATGCTATGAAGAGCCTACAAAAAATAAAACTTTTTTCAAAGCAGTCTAGATATTAAAATGCCCCCTTCTGGAAAGCTAGCAGGACGTCATCATGCTTTCATGGAAGATGGGACTTTTGAGACCAGGGGACGATTCACCATTAACAGACTGAGACACAGAAGCAGAGTGTTGAGGTAGTGTTTTGATGGACCTTGTGCATGAGGTGTTTGCTCCTCAATGGAACAGCAAAGCAATGCTCTGGAAGCAATTCACGAAGAACACAATTAAGATGTCAATCAAGCAAGTTAATTTTTTAATTTCACTCCCCACAAACCTTTAGGAAAAGTAAGAAGATAATTTCAGCCAAAGAAGGAAATAAAATAAAATAAAATAAAAATTACCCAAAGTATCTTTGGGGTCATTGAGAACATGAGTGTGGAGATCCATTGATTCCAGGTCTGTTGCAATTGGTGCTATAGAGGACAAAATAGGTGTGGTAATTGAGATTAGGCAGATATGAGAACAAACATATTTATTTTGTTTTGGAATAATAAAAGACAAAGTGTTATTTTCTTGCAGGAGATATATATTACAAAACAACCTTTTATTAAGTCTAAGATTAGGTACATTGCATTTCTTCTGTGCACATGCTACGACTAAAGATGGAGCCAGTTATGTCTCTCCGCCCATCTCTGCCAGTCTCCATCAGCCTCCTGTTGGTTACCGCCTGCAGAACTCCCCCTTCCACCTGAGCCAGCCCCTCTGCCATCACATGACAGCATCAGGCTGATGTAGTGATCTGTCTGCTCCTACCTTCTGCCACAATTGCCATAAGCAATTGTGGAATAGTGGTAGCTTAAAGTAGCTTAGATTTAAAAAACAGTTTTAGAAAACAATACAATCTAAATGCAGCAATTAGTTTAAAAATCTATTTAAGCCGTAGCAGAATCACACATTTAAAAACTGTTGAACTCAAATCTGAGGCTACTAGCCATGGTGGCTATGCTGTGCCTCCACAGTCAGAGGCAGTATATTTCTGAATACCAGTTGCTAGAAACTGCAGGAGAGGAAAGTGCTCTTTCACTCAGGTCCTGCTTGCAGGCTTCCCTTGGGCATCTGGTTGGCAAATGTGTGAACAGAATGCCGGACTAGATGGGCCATTAGCCTGATCCAGCAGGCTCTTCAGATGTTCTTATTTAGGGATTCATTTGCCACTGCTACTGTGCTCAGGAAGTCCCAGACCAGGGGCAGCTGCAACTGGGTGTCATTGCACAGCATCTCTACAGAAATGGTATCTCTGTAGGATTCTACAAGTGTGTTCTTCTGCCCATGCCACCTGGCCTGAGATAGAAACAGAAGAAATGTGTGAGACAGAAGGAAAGGGGGTGGGGAGGTTGGTTCTATTTCTTCCCTCTACTCCACCCCTTTTCCTCACCTCCCATTACGGCCCCATCAGATTACAACACACATAGGAAGGTGTAGGAAGAGAAGTTGGATGGACAAGCCATAAAGGAGAAAAGGTATTCTCCTTTGCATCATGGAGTAAGGCAGAGAACGCCCAATCCCATCCCTGCCTCAATTTTTGGCATTACAATTTATTGACTCAGAAAATTAACACAACAATGGATTCTACAGTAACGTATAAAATAATAAAACTGGAATCTCAAAACTGTTGTGGATTCTAGGAGCAAAATATTCTATGGAAATTATCTGGTGTCGCATAATTATTAAGTGGCAGACTTATAGCCAGTGCCTGCAGGAAGAAGGAGAACATCGCCACCCAGGGAAGGAGAGCCTGCTGTTGCTGCTGCTGTTGGAAGACCACCTCCACCACCCTTCCCAGTGGGACAGCTGCCTGGCAGACGTGCCTCCTGCAGGACCAGGTCCCAGCAGGGCGGGGCGGCGTTTCCTCCTCAAGCGGAGAGGCGACAGACGTGGGCCACTGTTTGCTTGGCCCGCATTTGGCTGGAGAGACGGAGCGACGGATCCGATCCTGGGGAGGGGAGAGGCTACTCCTACAGCGTGGCTTGCCCTCAGTTGATGACTCTGAACGCGCAAGATCTAGGGGGCAGAAGGACGTGGCGACATCGGCGGCGTAGCACGGGACACTCTCGCCTTGCCGCGGTGGTAGGGTGCGGCGCACCCTTTCGGCCCAAGACATCGGCGGCACCTCCCCCACCCCGCGGCACCGACGGGGGGAGTGAAACGCCCTCTGGTTCATGACATTGGCGGAGTGGAGACTTATTTCAACGTCTGCTGCTATTGTTTAATTATGATTGTGTTTAGTGTGAAAGAGTTTGAGTCTTTATATGAGTTGTATTAGTTTGAATTTTAGTGTGGTTAATTTATGGAGTGTGTTTAGTGTGAATGAGATTGAGTGAGTATATGAGTATATGTGTGTGAATTTATGTGTATTTTATCATGTGTCTGGGAGAGAGGGCCTTGCTCCGACCGGGGGGACTTTCGGGGGCCCCAATCAACGTAGTGACGGGTAATGGGAGGTATGGTGTTGTGAGAACATGCCAGATAAGGGGAACTCGTCCCAGACAAGTTGTGTCTGTACCTTGTTCCGGTCCTTCTCACATCCGCAGGACTGTTGGTTGTCCTATCAGCCAGCTCTCGGATCTCCAAGTGCTGCTTCTAAACGCTAGGTCGGTACACAACAAGATCTCCCTCATCCATGACTTAATTGTCGATGAGGGTGTCGACCTGGCGTGCATAACCGAGACCTGGGTGGGTGATCAGGGAGGACTTGCTCTCTCCCAGCTTTGCCCACCTGGGTATATGGTTCAGCACTGTGGTAGATCTGAGGGCCGGGGAGGTGGGGTGGCTGTGGCCTATAGGAGTTCTCTCTCACTCATCAAGCACCCTGTCCAGGTGACGACTGGCTTGGAATGCCTCCACCTTGTGTTGGGTCAAAGAGACAGACTGGGAATTCTGTTGGTGTACCGTCCACCCTGCTGCCCAACAGCTTCCCTAACTGAGCTGTCAGAGGTAGTCTCGGAGGTACTGTTGAGGTCCCCCAGACTATTAGTACTGGGAGACTTCAACATCCATGCCGAGGCTGCTCTATCTGGGGCGGCTCAGGACTTCATGGCCTCCATGGCAACCATGGGGCTGTCTCAATTTGCTACTGGCCCAATGCATGTGTCAGGGCACACTCTTGATTTGATCTTTGCCACTGGACATGGAGATGGTGATCTGGAGGTGGGGAGTTTTTTCTCCACCCCATTGTCATGGACAATGTCATGGACCGCTTGCTGAAGTTTAGGCTTACAGCCGCCCTTTTCCTCTGCAAGGGAAATGACCCGGGCCATGGACACAATCGCTCCTGCGTGCCCTATCCCATGCAGAGCTCATGCAGCCCCGTGGTATACCCCAGAGCTGAGAGCGATGAAGCAAGAGAGGAGAAGGCTTGAGTGCAGATGCAGGCGTACTCCTGACGGATGCAATTACGCCTTGGTGAGTGCCTCCACCAAACTGTATACAGAAGCGGTGAGGGCAGCGAAAAAGCGATATTTCGCTGCCACTATTAAATCATCTCTCAACCGCCCAGCGGAGCTCTTTAAAATTGTCCAAGGGCTTTTACATTCTAGCCCTCAGGAAATTATAGAACCTTCAGACACCCACTGTAATGAGTTCGCTGGGCACTTCCAAGATAAAATCTCACGCATCCGCCGGGACTTAGACTCCAGTATTACGGCAGTTGAACCTAATGAGGTATCCGGAGCACGGTCTTGTCCTTATTTGTTGGATGAGTTTCAGTTGGTACAGCTTGAGGATGTTGACAAGGTGCTTGGACTGGTGCGTGCAACCACCTCTGTACTGGATCCTTGCCCCTCTTGGCTAGTGAAAGCTGGCAGGGCTGGAACAGCCGGCTGGGCCAGGGAAGTGATAAATGCCTCCTTGAGAGATGGAGTGGTCCCTAGTTGCTTAAAAGAGGCAGTAGTGAGACCACTCCTGAAGAAACCTTCCCTGGACCCAGATAATTTGAACAACTATAGACCGGTAGCGAATGTTCCATTCCTGGGCAAGGTCTTAGAACGGGTGGTCGCCAGCCAGCTCCAGGTGCTCTTGGATGAAACCGATTATCTAGATCCGTTTCAATCCGGTTTTAGGCCCAGTTTTGGCACTGAAACAGCCTTGGTTGCCCTGTATGATGGCCTATGTCGGGAGAGGGACAGAGGGAGTGTTACTCTGTTGATTCTCCTTGATGTCTCAGCGGCTTTTGATACCATCGACCATGGTATCCTTCAGGGGAGACTCATGGAGTTGGGAGTTGGAGGTACTGCTTGGCAGTGGTTCCGCTCCTACTTGGTGGATCGTCTCCAGAAGGTAGGGCTTGGGGAACATTGTTCGACACCCTGGACTCTCCATTGTGGAGTCCCGCAGGGATCGGTCCTGTCCCCTATGCTTTTTAACATCTACATGAAGCCGCTGGGTGCGGTCATCAGGAGCTTTGGAGTGCGTTGTCATCAGTATGCTGATGACACGCAACTCTACTTGTCCTTTTCATCTTCTTCAGGTGAGGCTGTTAATGTGCTGAACCGCTGCCTGGCCGCGATAATGGACTGGATGAGAGCTAAT
The DNA here is from genome assembly GCF_030035675.1 of Rhineura floridana. Classification (NCBI taxonomy): domain Eukaryota; kingdom Metazoa; phylum Chordata; class Lepidosauria; order Squamata; family Rhineuridae; genus Rhineura; species Rhineura floridana. The sequence continues at coordinate 139,300,810 of NC_084484.1, read as the reverse complement.
AAACTGAGGCTCAATCCTGACAAGACTGAGACGCTGTTAGTGAGCGCCTTCTCTGACCAGATGGTGGATGTTCAACCTGTTCTAGATGGGGTTACACTCCCCCTGAAGGAACAGGTTCGTAGCTTGGGGGTTCTTTTCGATCCATTCCTGTCTCTCGAGGAGCAGGTGGCCTCGGTGGCACGGAATGCGTTCTACCACCTTCAGTTGGTAGCCCAGCTACATCCCTATCTGGAAAGCGACGACCTCGCTTCAGTTGTGCATGCTCTGGTAACCTCTAGATTGGATTACTGCAATGCGCTCTACGTGGGGCTGCCTTTGAAGACAGTTCGGAAACTACAGCTAGTGCAAAACGCAGCTGCTAGACTGCTGACGAGGACTAGGCGGTCTGCACATATAACACCTGTTCTGGCTCGTTTGCACTGGCTACCTATTTGTTTCCGGGCCAAATTCAAAGTGCTAGTTTTGACTTATAAAGCCTTACACGGCGCGGGACCACAATACCTAGCGGAACGCCTCTCCCGATATGAACCTACCCGTTCACTGCGTTCAACATCTAAGGCCCTCCTCCGAGCTCCGACTCACAGAGAAGCTCGGAGGGTAGTACCAAGATCTAGGGCCTTTTCAGTGGTTGTCCCCGAATTATGGAACAGTCTCAACGATGAGGTGCGCCTGGCGCCTACACTTTTATCTTTTCGGCGCCAGGTTAAAACCTTTTTATTCTCCCAGGGATTTTAATCTATTTGTGCTTTTAATGTATATATGGCTGTTTACTTGTTTAATAATGTATATTTTACTGTTTTTGTAATTTTATTGTATTTTATCTATGTTGTGCACCGCCCTGAGAGCCCCCGGGCTGTGGGTGGTATATAAATCGAATAAAATAAAAAATAAATTTAAAAATTCCTGCTTTCAGTCAATTTCTATTATGTCTATTCCTATGATTATCCACAATATTTTTCTTACAAAGATGCTACTAATGTACGTCAAGATATCACGAGTTAAGTCTAAAAGTACTATGACACCACTTTCAAAGTCTGCTAAAATCCTGCCTACATTGAATGTTACAAAGAATGCAATTACCAGGTTTTGTCTGGGGTACTTCTGGTTTGCCAGATGTTTTGGGTTTAGAAGGAATAAACCATGTTTCTTTTGGAGCTGGAAAAAAGGAGTGGGATTGTTATTGTAGTCTTTAGGAATCAGGCTCATGCCATGTTTAGCTCAAAGGAGAGGACATGCCTTAAAAGCATTAAGTAAAAGCAATGATTCCATGTGTTTCTGACAGCTGATTAAAAAGACTTGGAAAATTAGAACAGAGTGCAGTGATACACAATGATAATGAAGAATGGTCAAGCTCTGAGGAAAGCAACATCACAGGTTTGAAAGAGTGAAAACAAGATGTCAACAGCAGTGGTGTAGTAGAACAGAAACATTGGGGGGGAGTGTAGTTCTGCAACTTTTTTTCACAGAAGGAGCAATGATGTCATCTGCTGAGCAGTATTTCTCAATGATGTAAACTTGGGGGTTGGATGATATAAGAAAAGAGCTGTTGGATCAGCCCAAATGGCCATCTAGTCCAGCATCCTGATTTCACAGTGGCCAACCTATTGGATGCTTATGGGAAACCCAAAAGCAGGACATGAGCGCAATGGCACTGTCCCCACTCATATTCCCCAGTAACTGGTATAGAACAACTGGAGGTATACTACCTCCAATACTGGAGATAATACACAACCATCATGACTAGCAGCCATAATTTGATAGCCATGGACTGTCTTATCTCCCTTTAATGCCACCCAAGTTGGTGGCTGTACATCCTGTGGTAGTGAAGTTCACAGTATAAGTATGTGCTATGTGAAAAATTACTTTCTTTTGTCTGTCCTGAATCTTCCAACATCAGTTGCACTGGATAATCTAACATTTTGAGAGAAGGTGAAAAAATATCTATATTCACTTTCTCCATACTGTGCATATTATTATACATCTCTGTTCAGGGCTAGCCTTTGTTGGGAAGGCTAGGCACAAACAGTGACTGGCCCAAGGTCACCTAGTGAATTTAATGGGTGACCCACCAGCTAAGTCCAACATACTATCTACAACACTATCCTTTGTCAGCTTGTGCATTTTTTACTCTTCCTGGGGTGTGTGGCTATGGAATCTGGATGGTATTCAACTAAAGTGTCCCATCAGTGCAAGAATTTCTGATTGTACAACAAGATATTCCTCCTTCTCCTCCCCTCACATCCTTTTCAAATCTGAGGATTGAGGAAACCCATAGAACAGATTTAGGAGGCAGTGGGGGGGGGGAGAGAAAAGCACGGAGAATGTTCTGTTGTGCAAGCAGAACTCTTTGCACTGACAGAATGATTACGTAGCACTATGTTGGATACATCCCTCTCTTTGGAGATGTGGCACTGGAGACTGTCATAATGAGTTCCTGCATTTCAAATTTACCACTATACCACTGGCCAACATCGTGTTCTGAGCTCTTGAGAAACCATTTCGAAGGTAGCTATGAGAGATCAGAGCAAAACAGGCACATATATGGAGAAGCAGCAAATAAAATAATGGGATGTCACAACACAAAATAATGATGTTTGTTGTTTTTTATGATGAAGAGGGAAGCAACAGTGTATTAACTTCACTATGGAAATTTTTACCCATAGTTGCCTTGGGTCGTTCAGATGATACAGTAGGTTTGATTATAGGTTGTTGTGAGGTTGTTCGATGTACTGCTGTTGGAAGGAAAAAGTGAACATCTTTACAAAGCTGAAATAAAGGAAATATAAAAGATATAATGTACATATTAAAATAACGCAGAGTAGGAGCAGCTTCCCACCTAGTGCAAACAGTCACTATTGTGTTGTAGTCTTAAGAGAGATCAGGCCACCTGTGGAGGCTATTTAAAACACACAGAGAAACAAATGGAAAGATCCATTTAACATCATGTTTAGTTAGGGTAAGCTTCAGGCCAGGAATAATGCTGAAAAATGAAAAACACACTGAAATGGAAATAATTGCTTTGAAAAAATTGTTTGATAAGATTTCTCTTGTAACTTAAGTAACCTCCAATGCTATAGATGACAAAAAGCAATAAAGAAGTTTTCTGACACTGCTGTAACTTTTGCCGTGATCATAGCTACAAATTGTTTTTAAAGATGTTTTGTTTTAATGTATTTTAAAGTCTGTTTTTATGATGTTTTAAAGTGTTTTTAGCACTTTTGTTTGCCGCCCTGGGCTCCTGCTGGGAGGAAGGGTGGGATAGAAATAAAATAATAAATAATTAATTAAATACAAATACATAAATGTCTTAGATTTTAACTTGTACAACTTGCACACAACAGTTTTCACTATTGATTATAAAAAGTATGAAAGGAAATTTTAGCACGCAGCTTGTAAATTCTGAGGCAGTTCACAAAGTAGATTGCTATGGAAACTTGGGGCTGATAACAAAAGGTAAAGCTCCATCATCTACACAGTCCCTTATGCACAGTCCCTTATGCAGGACTAGAGGAGCTCTCCGGATTGGGAAAGTGCCATAGCTTAGTCATAAAGCATCTGTTTTGCGTGCAGAAGGTCCTAGGTTTGATCCCCAGCATCTCAAGGCAGGGCTGGGAATATACCTAATCTGGAATCTTGGAGAGCTGCTGCCAGTCAGTGTAGACAATACTGAGCTAGATGGGCCAATGGTCTGACTCAGTATAAAGCAGCTCACTATGTTCCTATGTCCTTTGAAATGTAATATATATATTCACACAAACTTTGTGTGGTTATTCAAAACACGTGAGCACTAATTAGTGTAGAAAGTCAACAAGATCAGCAGTGATGATTCACTATTCTCATATCCTGTTCCAAATGATAGCTTAGCTATTGTTGGGTATGGTGAAGAGGACACTGATGACAGCAGAAGGTTTTAATTCACCACTCCAGCTCCTTCCAGTCGCTACAAGTATTTGGTTGCATATATATGTATATATTGTTATTAGCTTCATAAATAATACTTAGGATACTCTTTCAAGAAGAAGAAATCCTTGATTATCCAAGATAATACCCCTGGCATTTATATCTTCTCAGATTGGAACTTTTTGCTGTATCTGGCAACTATATAATAATTTCCACAGAAAACAAGGGATAGAGATATCGTATTTTCCCCTTATGAGTGTAGCAGCACAGGAATAACCAGGAGGAATTTGGCTGCTTTTCTCTAAAAATACAGAAAGCGAGGTTTGGCTAACAATATGATTATATGAATGTATAGAATTACAAAAGTGACTCAATTACCAGGTTTGGTCTCTAGCATTCTTGGCCTGGTGGATGGTTTTGATTTATTAGTAGTGAACTGTTCCACTGTTGAAGCTGAAATAAAAAAATGTAAACCTGGATTATAACCCACAAGAACATATTTGTCTCTTAGCCTGAAAGAAACTAAGTAAGTGAACATAAAATGTGGAAACCAACTAGAGAAAAGGTTCAAAAAGGGAAGACAATAGTGATGTTTCTATGAAGATGATCAACTGTTGAAGAACATGTATTCTTTCAGTTAGTATTCTCTGTTAAGAAAGAAGAGAAGGAGACAACCAAAAAATACTAAAATTAAGTAAGTTAGAAACTGCTTCATAGCTAGGTTGGTGGAAGTAGGTTAGTCCACACAATATTAGCTAAAGACTTAATTACAATAACTCACGTACACTATTTGTAAATGAATGCCAAGGCAGTTTGGCTATATTCAGATGATAGGCTCAACCTCTGAACAAGATCCATGTAAGAATTGGCTTTTTTGTCCCACAAAGTTAACCCATATTGGAGGTGGTTTGCAGTGGAATGCAAACAATCCAGATCTGGGCTCAATCCCATACAAGGAGGTGGATTCGGCCCAACTCTCCACAGGGTGATGCATTTGGAAGTTTACATGGCTGGATATTTTTGTTTGTGCTGAGATGGATGTGAGAAAAGGGACCTTAAATCTGCCCACACACTCATCCTGCATGAAACTTAAGATCCAACCACTTTATTCAAGAAAGAAGAGCAATGTTTCTTTCTGCAGCCACAGTTATATAAGTGCCCCATTGATTTAGCACTACAGCATGTTTGTAAGTTCAAGGAAATGCAGATTACAGTTTGATTATGATTTGTATTTATGTTTCATGCCCAAATTATCAGCATTTCTTCATAACCCACAATAACATATTATAAGAACACATCTAAGTCGTGCTTTCCTTCTTTGTACTCAAAACCATGTATGTCTATATTTTTTATTTATTTAACAAAATTTATATACCACTTGATTGCAAAAAAACTCTATGTGGTTTACAAGAAACTTTTAAACTATAAAAATATATACCCACCACCTTCTCTCTTCATTTCATGCACCTCATAAAGTAGGTTTTTATACCACAATAAACTACTTAGGCTGCAGGGGGGGGGAGAACATATGTGTGTAGCCAGAACTTTATGTGACATTTTTATAGCAGCAGCATTCACTAATGACAAGACTCACTGCTTATGAAATTGAACAGAAACATATTTTCCTTGACTGTGGGGGACTGCTGCAGGAAAATTTCCAAGGTCTATCTGCTGTAAGGTTTCCCTGCTCCCACCACATATGAATATATTGCTTTATGCTACAGCCTCACAGGGCAATCCTATGCATCAGATGTGCCATTTAGTTCACTGATGATATTTACTCCCAGTTTAAGGCTGCAATCGGATACATGGTTACCTGAAGTAAGTCTGCTGAACTCAGTGAAGCCTACCACTGAATTCATTCATTCAATGGCGATCACTTATGGCCAATTAAGATTGTCTTCCAAGATAAAGTCTTTAATGGTGGGTCTGTAAGTGACTGTAAGGAGGCCAATTCTAGATCCACATAGCCTCCCACAGTGAGGACATAGGTTCCCAGATGGAAGACAGTTGTGATGAGGAATTGCTTGACGTGCCTTCCGCTTAGCTCGTTTGTCCCTTTTGCCCTTTACTCATGCTTCTTCAAAGTCCATAGCACCTTTGATAATAGCTGACCTCCAATTGGGACACTCATGGGCCAAAGCTTCCCAGGTCTCAATGCTCATGTTACATTTTTGTAGAATAGCTTTAAGAACATATTTAAACCTATTTTGCTGTCCACCGATATTCCATTTTCCATCCTTAAGTTGGGAGTAAAGTAGCTGCTTTGGAAGACAGTGATCAGGCATTTGAACAACATAGCCAGTCCAGCAAAGTTGATGTTGAAGGATCGTTGTTTCCACACTGGTAGTCTTTGCTTCTTTTAAAATGTTAACATTAGTCCGTCTGTCTTCCCAAGTAATTTGTAGAATTTTCCGGAGGCAGCGCTGGTGGAATCTTTCAAGAAGTTGGGAGTGGCGTTTATAAATGGTCCATGTTTCACAGGCGTACAGTAAGGTCGGTAATACAATGGCTTTATAAATAAGCATTTTGGTCTCTACGCTTCATTTGGGAGAACGTGGCACTCACAGAGCTCAGATGATGTTGAATTTCAGCATCGATGTCAGCTTTTACAGAGAGATGGCTGCCAAGATAGGGGAAGTGATCAATGTTCTCCATCGTCGCACCATTAAACTGGATTGACGGTGCTACAGAGGAACTAGTTCGCACCTATTGATGAAACACTTTGGGTTTTTTGATATTAAGCAAGAGTCCAAGCTTTCCATATGCTTCTGCAAAGACATTTAGGATAGTTTGAAAATCTTTCTCTGAATGTGCGGAGACTACATTATCATTGCCATATTGAAGTTCTACAACAGAGGTTGTAATTACCTTACTTTTTGCTTTCAGCCTACTGAGATTAAAAAGCTTTCAATCTTTCAATCATACATCTGTTCAATATATGAACAGATATGATATATGATTTCCACACCAGTAGGAAGTTTCCCTTCAATAAGGTGTAGAATCATAGCAATGAAAATAGCAAATAAGGTCGGAGCAATGACACATCCCTGTTTTACGCCTGATCCAACTTTGAATGGATCGCTCTGAAAGCCATTGTTATCCAAGATTGTAGCTGTCATGAAGGAGTTGCACAAATTTATCAGGGCATCCAGTTTTCAAAAGGACGGTCCAGAGAGTGGTTCGATTCACAGTATCAAAGGCCTTAGTCAGATCAATAAACGCCATATATCAAGGTCGATTCTGCTCCCGGCATTTTTCTTGAAGCTGTCATGCAGTGAAGATCATGTCCACTGTCCCCCTGGAAGGGCGGAAACCATTTTGGGATACGGGGAGGATATCTTCTGAGATAGGTAGGAGGCGATTTGCGAGGATCCTTGCAAGGATTTTACCTGCAGCAGCAAAAAAAGAGATGCCTCAATAGTTCCCACAATCTGTTCTATCACCCTTCTTAAAAAGGGTGATAATTATGGCATCCCTAAAGTCTCCCGGGATCTCCTCCCTCATCTAGATTTTTTCAATGAGCTTATGAAGTAGTTGTGTAAATTCACTCTTCAGTTGTGAAGTCTTCTTTAAAGACTTCAGCAGAAATCCCATCAGGTCCACTAGCTTTGTTATTCTTCATTTGATTAATGGCTTTACTGACTTCATCCAAATTAGGGGATACTGCAAGCTCGTTTCTAGTTTCTTGTTGTAGAATTTGCGAGAAAACCTCACCAGCCACAATAGAGTTACGATTGTTGTGGTAATGCTCTTTCTAATGCAGTGCAATAGACTCTTTATCCTTAAGAATTTTGGTACCATCCATTGAACGTAAGGGATTTGTACCACAATTTGTTGGTCCATAGATGGCCTTTGTGGCATTAAAGAAGTCCCATGCAGCATGAGCATTTGCAAAATGCTGGATTTCTTGAGCTTTCTTTATCCACCAGACGTTCTTAAGTTCTCTAGTTCTTCTTTGGACCTCAGCCTTTGCATTGGCATAGGTTTTTTCTTAGCAGCACAGTTAATGTCTTTCTGCCATTTCTAGAAGGCTTTCCTTTTCTTGTCAATGATACGTTCAATCTCACTATCATTGTCATCAAACCAATCCTGACATTTCTTAGTTTCGTATCCAGTAGTTTGTTCACATGCTGCAGTAATGGAAGTCTTCAGTTTAATCCAGTGTTCCTCGACGTTTTCAGGGAGTTCCATAGGTAGATGTTTCTTGAAAGTTGTTTGAAAGCAAGCTCGCTTAATAGGATCTTGAAGGGCGTGAATGTTCATTGTATGCCTTGGTTTTCTTCCCTGGAACCTACGTTGAGGAACAACGGATCAAATTAATCGGTGATCTGTCCAGCACTCATCAGCACTCATCATGGCCCTAGTGAGGAGTACATCATGACAATCTCTGGCATGGACAATTACGTAATCCAGGAGATGCCAGTGTTTCAACCAAGGGTGCTACCATGATGTTTTAAATTTATTTTTTTTTGGCAAAAGAGTGTGTTTGTAATAACAAGATTATGCTCTGCACATTTAGTCAGAAGTAGAATTCCATTCAGGTTGCTATTGCCAACTCCTTTTTTCCCAATGGTTTCTGGCCAAAAATCGAAATCACTCCCAACTCTTGCATTGAAATCACCCAGGAGAATAATTTTATCCTCCTTAGGTATCTCTGATAAGATGGTGTACAGCTGGGTATAAAAAATTTCCTTGATGTCTTCATCAGCATTTAATGTTGGTGCATAAGCCCTTAGAATAGTTGTCTGCTGGTTTTTGGCAAGTTTTAACCGGAGAGTTGTAAGTCGTTCATTAATGCCAGTAGGAACTTCTGACAAGAGCTTCACAAGATTATTTTTAATAGCAAAGCCTACAGCATGTATTCATTGTTCTTGTTCAGGCAGTCCTTTCCAGAAGAAGGTGTAACCTTTTTCTTCCTTCAATTGTCCTTCTCCTGCTCTCCGAGTTTCTCGGAGTGCTGCTATTTCTCAACTCCCTTGTGATTATGGCAGTCAGGACGTTCACTATTTGTATTGTCCAGCAATGTCCATATATTCCATGTTCCAAAATTCAATAGTCTTTTGCGACTGCTAAGTGATGACCCCACTGGATGCAGTAATCCAGTCAAGGAGAGAGATGAGGCAGTCTATGTTTAGATCACTCACTGGATCGTTAACTTGTAGTGGTGAGTGGGCTTGCATGTTCCGATGAACCCTATGAGCGATGCCGTTGGGTATCATGTACACCCAGCAGGATCACCCATGGTGGTAAGGTCAAGGGAGAGGAACCAGACAAAGAATGATCTAAGAATGTCCTCAATGGCAGAACAGGCAGAGGATAACAATGTGTATGTTACAATGACTGTGAAGGCAGATGAAGCTGCAGCAGATAAAAGACTTCCAATCGTCGTGGTATCTATGCCATTGAATCAAAGCCTTTTTGTGTCAAGATTGTGTGCTGATCATTGTGTGCTGATCTCCCCACATAAAACAAATTCACGCACAGGTGTCTTCCAACCAAACCAAACTGAAAGTCCCATGGCGATTGGCAAATGGCAACGAGGGCAGGACTGTGAAATCTGGAAGCCTCTAGTCATGGATCTGCACATGGGCGGTGGATACAGACTCAGTTGTCCTGGCTGAAGGACTGAGGCAGTTGAGTAGATCAGCAGCTATATCCATGACTGAGCAGTCATATTCAGGATCCACTCTGCTCACCCCGTATGGGGAGGGAGCTAGAAAAATCTACCTCTGAATATACATATAGGATTGTACTAATGTATACGATGGCAGCCTCAGCCTTTATGATACCATAATTGGGCTCCTGCTGGGAGGAAGGGCGGGACATAAATCAAATAATAAATAAATACTTTGCTGATTTGTAGTCTGCTCTAAATATTCCTGCAAAGTACATCACATCCAATTAAGTCAAATTGTACTTTAGTCCAAGGCAGATCATGATAATATGTGCCTCCTTTTGTAAAGGAATGGAATGACTTTCATATAGAAATTGTGTTGAAGCAAAATTAATTTTGCTGTCTCTGGAACTCAGAGACTGAAAATGATGTGGAAATGTCACAGATTAATAATTTCTTCATGATAAGATGAACAGTCATTGCATATTTTGTGCCAAAGGGCAGTTGAGTATATGGAAAGAGAGGCTAGTTATTAGTTGTAAGGATATGACGCAAAGTTCTCCAGGGAATTGCCTTGCCTGCCAGAATTAAGAGAAAAACATGACTATGAGCAAATAATATGATTACCCAGAGTTGCTTTTGCCTTTTCAGGAGCATGAGGTATCACGGTAGTGATAGGACCTTGAGAGAATGAAGTAATTTCTGCTGGGGGGAAAAAATTGAGATACATCATGAGAGAACAGAGAAAATTAATGCAACCATTTGTTCTACATTGGAATGTGCCCAGATTATTCCAGAGAGCTATAAGCATTAATCTCACACACACATATATATATTCACTAATAGGCAAAAAACCTTGTGGTTTAAGAACGTACCTATAGCCAACAGATATTTCTATCATACTTTAAAAAGCAGGGAAATTGGGCAGCTATAGTGAATGCACCAAAGGGGCAGGAGACCTGACCTCCTCTCTGAGATATTGTACTGCCCTACAAATTTGTCAAAATGCAAACACAATTTGGGTTGGTCTTTCACAGTCCAATCCATTTCCTGTGTAGCTTGGAGGAATTTGGTAACATGTGCCTCTGAGCATATGGTGAGTGGTGGCAACACCTGCAATCAGCCCAAATAATAGAAAAAAGACGTGCTGTGCTAACCTTGTTGTAGCAGGGAGGAAGCAACATTATCATTGCAGAATGTGAAAAATCCACGCTGGCTATAGTGTACAGCCATTCTTGTGGCTATATAATGATAGCAAAATCTTCTTAATGGAGACTTTTTAAAAAATACATAGTTTGAAAGGGAAATAACTACATATTCATACATAAAAGTTATTGGTTTACTGAAGAAAAAACAGCCATGAATTACAGCAAGGTGGGAATTCTTATTATCTACACTGCACTAGGCCACATCAGATTATATGGCCCTCTCACTTCCCTCGGCAACATCTGCAGGCAATACTGATGCAAATAATCCATTTAGGCTGCAAACCTATTCTCACTTACCTGGGAGTAAGCTCCACTGAGCTCAGTGGTACTTACTTCTGAGTAGATATGTACAGGATTGCATTGTTAACTTCTCTGCTATTTGGCTGTCTTCCTTTAGAGCCTCTTTAAAGCCTTTGTCAACAGCAGTGGCTAAGAAGGTGGCTCTCTGAGGCTCATCTTTACCCATTACTGGATAAGAGCCAGTACAGTATGGCATCTGACAAGGTTCAAATCTCCACTGAGCCTTGAAGCTTACTGAGTGATCATTGCGCTAGTCACTGTTTCTCAGCCTGACCTACCTCACAGGGTTATTATGAGGATAAAAAAGGGAAGTGAAGCATTTATGCAACGTTGCGTTCTTTGGAAGAAAGGCAGGAGCTGAGGAAGGTCCGGTTCGGAATAAACCTCCCCCCTGGGATAAAGACCAAAGAAATGATGAAATTTTAAAAGGGGTAGGCCTAGAAGTAGGCATTGTGAGAGCAGGGGCACAGGATATAAATTCAGAAGAGCAAAATTACCACAGGCCAAACCACAAGTGCCAAAGACACTTGAAGAGAGACACTGCTTACAAGTGCCTGTACGCTAATGCTAGGAGCTTCCGAACCAAGATGGGAGAACTGGAGTGCTTGGTCTTAGAGGAGAGCATTGATATAGTGAGCATAACGGAGACCTGGTGGAATGGAGAAAACCAGTGGGATACAGTTATCCCTGGACGTAAACTATATCGGAAGGACAGGGAAGGACGTATTGGTGGCGGAGTCGCTCTATACGTGAAAGAAGGCATTGAATCCAGCAAGCTCGAAACCCCAAAAGAGGCGGACTCCTCCACAGAAGTGTTGTGGGTGGTGATACCATGCCCCAGGAGGGATTTAATTCTGGGAACGATCTATCGTCCCCATGATCAAAATGCTCAGGGAGACCTCGAGATGAGATATGAAATTGAGGAAGCATCCAAACTAGGAAATGTGGTAGTAATGGGTGACTTCAACTACCCAGACATAGACTGGACGCATATGTGTTCCAGTCATGACAAAGAAGCAACATTTCTAGATATACTAAATGACTATTCCCTAGACCAGTTGGTCATGGAACCGACCAGAGGGACGGCAACCCTGGACTTAATCCTCAGTGGGGACTGGGACCTGGTGCGAGATGTAAGTGTTGTTGAACCAATTGGGAGCAGTGACCATAGTGCTATTAAGTTAAACATACATGTAACTGGCCAATTGCCAAGAAAATCCAACACGGTCACATTTGACTTCAAAAGAGGAAACTTCACAAAAATGAGGGGATTGGTAAAAAGAAAGCTGAAAAACAAAGTCCAGAGGGTCACATCACTCAAAAATGCTTGGAAGTTGTTTAAAAACACTATATTAGAAGCTCAACTGGAGTGCATACTGCTGATCAGAAAAGGTACCGCCAGGGCCAAGAAGATGCCAGCATGGTTAACGAGCAAAGTCAAGGAAGCTCTTAGAGGCAAAAAGTCTTCCTTCAGAAAATGGAAGTCTTGTCCGAATGAAGAAAATAAAAAAGAACACAAACTCTGGCAAAAGAAATGCAAGAAGACAATAAGGGATGCTAAAAAAGAATTTGAGGAGCACATTGCTAAGAACATAAAAACCAACAACAAAAAATTCCATAAATACATTCAAAGCAGACCATCTAGGGAGACAACTGGACCCTTGGATGATAAGGGAGTCAAAGGTGTACTAAAAAACGATAAGGAGATTGCAGAGAAGCTAAATGAATTCTTTGCATCTGTCTTCACAGTGGAAGATATAGGGCAGATCCCTGAACCTGAACTAACATTTGCAGGAAGGGATTCTGAGGAACTGAGACAAACAGTGGTAACGAGAGAGGAAGTTCTAGGCTTAATGGACAATATAAAAACTGACAAATCACCGGGCCCGGATGGCATCTACCCGAGAGTTCTCAAAGAACTCAAATGTGAAATTGCTGATCTGCTAACTAAAATATGTAACTTGTCCCTCATGTCCTCCTCCGTGCCTGAGGACTGGAAAGTGGCAAATGTAACGCCAATATTCAAAACGGGATCCAGAGGGGATCCCGGAAATTACAGGCCAGTTAGCTTAACTTCTGTCCCTGGAAAACTGGTAGAAAGTATTATTAAAGCTAGATTAACTAAGCACATAGAAGAACAAGCCTTGCTGAAGCAGAGCCAGCATGGCTTCTGCAAGGGAAAGTCCTGTCTCAGTAACCTACTAGAATTCTTTGAGAGTGTCAACAAGCATATAGATAGAAGTGATCCAGTGGACATAGTGTACTTAGACTTTCAAAAAGCGTTTGACAAGGTACCTCACCAAAGACTTCTGAGGAAGCTTAGCAGTCATGGAATAAGAGGAGAGGTCCTCTTGTGGATAAGGAATTGTTTAAGAAGCAGAAAACAGAGAGTAGGAATAAACGGACAGTTCTCCCAATGGAGGGCTGTAGAAAGTGTAGTCCCTCAAGGATCGGTATTGGGACCTGTACTTTTCAACTTGTTCATTAATGACCTAGAATTAGGAGTGAGCAGTGAAGTGGCCAAGTTTGCTGACGACACTAAATTGTTTAGGGTTGTTAAAACAAAAAGGGATTGCGAAGAGCTCCAAAAAGACCTCTCCAAACTGAGTGAATGGGCGGAAAAATGGCAAATGCAATTCAATATAAACAAGTGTAAAATTATGCATATTGGAGCAAACAATCTTAATTTCACATATACGCTCATGGGGTCTGAACTGGCGGTGACTGACCAGGAGAGAGACCTCGGGGTTGTAGTGGACAGCACGATGAAAATGTCGACCCAGTGTGCGGCAGCTGTGAAAAAGGCAAATTCCATGCTAGCGATAATTAGGAAAGGTATTGAAAATAAAACAGCCGATATCATAATGCCGTTGTATAAATCTATGGTGCGGCCGCATTTGGAATACTGTGTACAGTTCTGGTCGCCTCATCTCAAAAAGGATATTATAGAGTTGGAAAAGGTTCAGAAGAGGGCAACCAGAATGATCAAGGGGATGGAGTGACTCCCTTACGAGGAAAGGTTGCAGCATTTGCGGCTTTTTAGTTTAGAGAAAAGGCAGGTCAGAGGAGACATGATAGAAGTGTATAAAATTATGCATGGCATTGAGAAAGTGGATAGAGAAAAGTTCTTCTCCCTCTCTCATAATACTAGAACTCGTGGACATTCAAAGAAGCTGAATGTTGGAAGATTCAGGACAGACAAAAGGAAGTACTTCTTTACTCAGTGCATAGTTAAACTATGGAATTTGCTCCCACAAGATGCAGTAATGGCCACCAGCTTGGATGGCTTTAAAAGAAGATTAGACAAATTCATGAGGACAGGGCTATCAATGGCTACTAGCCATGATGGCTGTGCTGTGCCACCCTAGTCAGAGGCAGCATGCTTCTGAAAACCAGTTGCCGGAAGCCTCAGGAGAAATTTTCCTTTCATGTCTCTAATCTTTTGGAATAGGGCTCTTGTTCTTCCTTTTTAGTTGTCCTCTTTTATTTATATACCATAACTATTATAATAGTTCTCTTTGTCCCTACATACTAGTTGCTGTATTGTTGCATTTAGGTTTCTGACCATGTTTCGATCTCCTTTTGCTTTCCTTCTCTCTTTAACCATTTTAAGAGTTTCTTCCATCATCCATTGAGGTCTTTCTCTCTTTTTAACTAGAGGTATTCTCTTTTTGCATTCTTCCCTGATAATGTCTCTGACTTCAATCCATAGTTCTTCTGGTTCTCTGTCAACTAAGTTTAAACCCTCAAATCTGTTCCCTATTTGATCTTTATATTCTTCTGGGGTGTTCTTTGAATTGTATTTTGGCATTACGATTGCTTTGTTGGTCTTCTTTAGCTTTACTCTGACTTTCAATACGACCAGTTCATGATCTGTACCACAGTCTGCTCCTGGTCCTGTTTTTGCAGAAAGTATGGAACTTCTCCATCTTCTGCTACCAATTATATAATCAATTTGATTCCTATATTGACCATTTGGTGATGTCCACGTGTACAGTGGTCATTCGGTTGCTCCAAAAATGTGTTTGCAAGAAACAAATTATTGGCTTCACAGAATTCAATCAGTCTTTCTCCTACTTCATTTCTGTCTCCTAATTTCCCACAATTCCTAGTTCTTCTCTGTTCCCTACATTTGCATTCCAGTCCTCCATGATTATCAGCACATCTTGTTTTGGTGTGTGATCAATTTCTTCCTGTACTTCTGCGTAAAATCTCTCCAATTCCTCTTCTTCTGTGTTTGCCTCTCTGTCTACTGTACTGCATTTGCAGTATTTTAACTTTTTTGCATCTCAGGGAAAAATGTTTGCTTGGGTGAGTGTCCCCTAGTTGGTGGCAGGGCAAGGTCCAGGAGGTGGTTAAGTGAGAGAGATTATGCTTGCTGGCTGAGTGGGGAGGGTGCACTTGGTTTGACGGTTAAAGATCTAAGTAGTGGCCTCTGCCTCCCTCCCCACCTCCCTTACCAGCAGAGAGACCACCATTGTTATCGTATGGATAAAAATTATTATTCTACTACCTCTGTATGTATGTGTTTATTTTTAATATTGCTTTAGGCTACTCAGATGTGCAGCAGCCAAGGCCAGCACCTTGTAGGCATTTTTTAAAGTAATTGAAATGTAATTGTAGTGATTACTCTTGAACAAAAGTAAAGTAATCAGTTACTTTCAGAGCAATTGCAATCGCAATGGTAATTACTACTTTTTGGGCCATGTAATTGTAACTGTAATTTATTACTTTTTAAAAGTAATCTTCCAAGCTCTGCCCATGCCCCCTCATTTAGACATGACTTTCACTTCATACAGGAAACTTTAGTTTCCCAGACTATGTTGTTTAATCACACAGGAATCCTTTTTGATTTGTTTTGTGCTGTTTCTAATCAGAGGTAGATATTATCTGAGCCTACTGGCTCAGCCATTATAGTGGCTTTGAAATAACCTAGGCTTCTGAATCATTGGTCTTCCTGACTCATAGCTTCTTTTGAACTATCCCCATTTTTTTTACTAACTCTCTCTCTCCTGAAATTAAATGCAACTATATTGGACTTTTCAGGCAATTTTGCATAAATATCCTGTCAAGATGGAGGCACAGTGGGTGAGTGGTTCCCATGTCTGAGAAATCTGTCAATTGGCTGCCTTGAATGGAGATGCACTCCTCCTGAAGGAGCAGATGTACAGTATGGGGGTGCTTCTGGATATAGCTTTCTCACTGGAAGCCCAGGTGGCTAGGAGTGCCTTTTGGCGCTCCTGTCGAAACCCTGGTTGAACTGTGGAATACAGAAATGACCCGGGCAGTTGACACCATAGCTCCTGTGCGCCCTCTCCTGTGTGGAGCTCATACAGCTCCATGGTATACTTTGGAGCTGAGAGCAATGAAGCAATATAGGAGGCGGCTTGAGTGCAGATGGAGACGAACTCCTGATGGATGCAATCATGCACTGGTAAGTGCTTATACCAAGTCGTATTTAGGGGCAGTGAGAGCGGCAAAGAAACAATATTTTGCTGCCACTATTAAATCATCCATCTGCTGTCCAGCAGAGCTTTTTTAAATTGTCCGAGGACTATTACATTCTGGCCCTAGGGACATGGTAGAACCATCTGAAGCCCGCTGTAATGCATTTGCTAAACACTTCCAGGAAAAAATCTTTTGCATCCGCCGGGACTTGGACTCCAATGTTATAACAGTTGAATCAAAGGAGGTATCCGGAACACAGCCTTGTCCTGATTTATTGGAAGAATTTCAGTTGGTGCAGCTTGAGGACGTTGACAAGGTGCTTGGACAGGTGCATCCAACCACTTCTGTATTGGATCCTTGCCCCTCTTGGCTAATAAAAGCTAGCAGGGATGGAACAGCCGGCTGGGCCAGGGAAGTGATGAATGCCTCATTGTGAGAGGGAAGGGTTCTTGACTACCTAAAAGAGGCGGTAGTAAGACCGCTTCTGAAGAAATCTTCCCTGGACCCAGAAAACTTTAACAATTATAGGCCAGTAGCAAATGTTCCATTCTTGGGCAAGGTCCTGGAATGAGTGGTTGCGGATCAGCTCCAGACACTCTTGGATGAGACCGATTATCTGGATCCATTTCAATCGGGTTTCAGGCCCGGGTTCGGCACAGAGACAGCCTTGGTCGCCCTGTATGATGACCTTTGTCGGGAGAAAGAGAGGGGGAGTGTAACTCTGTTGATTCTCCTTGATTTATCTGCGGCCTTTGATACCATCGACCATGGTATCCTTCTGGGGAGACTCGCTGATCTGGGAGTTGGAGGTATTGCTTGGCAGTGGTTCTGCTCCTACTTGGCGGGTCGGCTCCAGAAGGTAGTGCATGGGGAATATCGCTCGGCGCCCTGGGCTCTCCAGTATGGAGTTCCGCAGGGGTCAGTTCTATCCCCCATGCTTTCTGACATCTACATGAAGCCACTAGGTGTGGTCATCAGGAGTTTTGGAGTGCGTTGTCATCAGTATGCTGATGACACGCAGCTCTACTCCTTTTTGTCCTTTTCAGGTGAGGCTGTTAATGTGCTGAACCGGTGCATGATCGCGACAATGGACTGGATGAGAGCTAACAAACTGAGGCTTAATCCAGACAAGACTGAAATGCTGTTAGTGGGTAGTTCTTCTGACCAGATGGTGGATGTTCATCCTGTCCTGGATGGGGTTGCACTCCCCCTGAAGGAGCAGGTTCGTAGTTTGGGTGTTCTTTTAGAACCATCCTTGTCACTTGAGGCTCAGGTAGCCTCGGTGGCACGGAATGCTTTCTACCAACTTTGGTTGGTGGCCCAGCTACGTCCCTATCTGGATAGAGACAATCTCGCTTCAGTTGTTCATGCTCTGGTAACCTCTAAATTAGATTACTGTAATGCGCTCTATGTGGGGCTGCCTTTGAAGACAGTTCGGAAACTGCAGCTCATGCAAAATGCAGCGGCCAGATTGTTAACAGGGGCCAGGCGGTCCGAACATATAACACCGATTCTGGCCCGCTTGCACTGGCTGCCTATATGTTTCCGGGCTCAATTCAAGGTGCTGGTTTTAACCTATAAAGCCTTACATGGCTTGGGACCACAATACCTGATGGAACGTCTCTCCCGATACGAACCTACCCGTACACTTCGTTCAACATCGAAGGCCCTCCTCCGGGTGCCTACTCAGAGGGAAGCCCGGAGGATGGTAACCAGAAAAAGGGCTTTCTCAGTGGTGGCCCCCGAATTATGGAACGATGTGCCTGTGGAGGTACGCCTGGCGCCAACATTATTATCTTTTCGACGCCAGGTTAAAACATTCCTTTTCTCCCAGGCATTTTAATAAATTTAATAATTTAATAATTTTAATTTTAACATTTTAACATTTTAACATCTCAACTTATTTTTAGCATATTAGTATGCTAGTATATTTGTATTTTAGTATGTTTAAATTGTTCTATATATGGTTTTAATTGTATTTTTGCTGTCTTGCTTGTTGTGAACCGCCCAGAGAGCTTCGGCTATGGGGCGGTATAGAAATTTAATAAATAAATAAATAAATAAATTTTACCAGCTATGGCTGGTACTACAGATGTAGCTGTAACCAGACTGGGAGAACTTAACCACAGTAGTTCAGTCATTGGTGACTTCAAGACTGGATTACTGCAATGCACTCTATGTAGGGCTTCCCTTGCACATGGCCTGGAAACTCCAGTTAGTGCAGAATGTTGTAGTATGATTGCTGACCAGAATGAAACCCTGTCAGCATATTACACCTCTGCTCAGAGATCTGCATTGGCTACTAATTTGTTACTAGGTCAAATTCAAGGCTATTAGTATATAAAGCCCTTGATAGCTTGGGACTGTTTACTTGAGGGATCACCTTACGCCACATACACCCACTTGATCACTTTAGTTTGTGGAACCAACACTTTACAAGTGCCAGACAATGTCTGTTCTGGAATCGCTCTTTCAGTGTGGAAGCACACATTGCGCCCTAGGCGCAAGAGGAGTTAGATCAGGAAGAGGGGTCAGATGAGGACGAGGCCCCTGGGAACGTTGTAGGAGGGTGGCTCTGTCAGCCCACAGGCTCTCTCGCCCATCCCTCCTGTTGAGGCAGATCCCGCCCTGTCTGCAAGCTCCCTGTCTGAGCCATTGGGAAGCGATCCTTTGTGTGCGCCATCCCCACCCACATCGGAATCCCTGCCTGACACTTCAAACAATTCCCCACCAACCAGCTTCCCGCTCCTTGAGGTTGCGCCGTCACCTAGCGAAGCCCCACTGTCGGATGGGATGGCCGAGGCTCGCCCCCCTTACCCCGCACGAGAAGGCGCAAGAAGAGAGACTCTCAGAGGATGGAACTGTGGAGGAGCCAGCGGTTACGGGTGAAGACCTTCCCTACTTAAGCAGGTATTCACCCCGACTTCAGTGCTGAGTCAACTCTCCCCACACACTGCACAGACTGCTTAGTTAGGCTAGTTAGGGTAAGTAGTGAGTCAGAGTAGACAGGTTTATGAAGCGCACTGCTTTGGATGTAACCATCGCACTAATAAAACGAGAATTAAACCAAGCCTCGCTTCCGTCTCGTGTCTCAGACTCTGGGCAGGACAGCACATTTACTCTGGAACTCCCTTCCCGACATTAAAAATTCACCTTCACTGTACTGTTTTGGCGCCTGCTAAAACATTTTTGTTTAGGCAAATCTACCCAGATACGCAAAGCTCTCATGCATTTCAATATTTTTATAATGTATATTTTAACTAATGATTTTATGTATATTTTGAATTATTTTGAATTTATTTAAGTCTACTTTTTAACTTCTGATATTTTAATTGATGGTTTTAATGTATATTTTATGTTTTAGCTCAACTATTTATAGGCATTTTACAATTAATCAGTATATGAAATTCTGTTAAATATAAATAAATAAATAAATGTTAATCTTGATAGTGTTGTCACTGTTTCCAAGCAGTCTGAAAGATGTCCTTTTGTAATGAGTATCTGCTTCTTTACAACAATGAAATTAAAATAAAGATTTTCAGATCATAGTACAGCTACCAAACAGAATTATTTAGGATTGTGATATATAAAGTTATTTACCAGGTCCAGCCTGTGGGATGTCTGTGGTTGAAGATATTTTAGATTTGGAAGGAAGAGGCTGCATTTCTTTTGGAACTGAAAAAATAACCATGATTGTTATACTTTTAGAAGTTTTCCTGGAACAGAAATGTGTATGTCTGCACAATAATGCATGCGTCAGTCTTGCCATGGGCAAACAAAATATATAAGAATGCAGAATTAGATATATACACACACTCTTAACAAAGAAAAGACAAGTTTGATTATAATGGCATAGAAAGTGATAACAAAAAAAAGAAAACAAGCCTGATCCTGTTTGAAGATTATGAATTAAGAAAAGAATGCAGGAACACATTAAAATGAGGTGTTTTCTGCTTAAGAAATCTCAGCATGAGTTTTAGTCAATTGTTCAATGATTAGGTAAGTCTGCATAAATTTGCATCTGAATAAAACAATATTTTTGAGGGGGGAAATCATATTTTGTTATAGAGGATACATGTTTCACAACATCTCCAACAGATAAAGACCTCCAGCGAAAAGGAGAAGCCAGCACTGCTGATGTAATTGCTTCTATTATTAAGCACTTCTTACAGTAAAAAGGTTTCTCATCATTTTTAATTAGAACATAATTAGGACAAGTGCTCAATTATTTCCAGAAGTTGGTCCCTCCTCCCAACATGAGTCAATAAAGGAGCTTACACAAAGGGGCATTGCCTTTGGCTGTGGATTCTCTGTGCTAAAAAAAAGGTTCAAATTCTGCCCATCCTAAGAAACTGCAATTCCTTCCCTCTTTGCAACTAGGGTTATTAAGAACCCGCACACGAATCAACCGAATGTGAGAGGGAATTAACCGTGTAGAAATGGGGTGGGGGTGCACGTGGTGGCTCCAATTTCCTCATATACCTTCCCACAATGAGAAGGAAGTTCTGAAGGGTGGAGTTCTAAGAGTGCTCAGCGTATAAATGTGCTAAAAAAAAGAAAATGCCTGAGTGGTTCCCTCAGGTTTCCTATGATTATGAATATATATCCTTAACTTGAATACAAGATGACACTGCACAAGGAACTCATGTCAATAGGAACTATTTGCTCACAAAGACAGGGCACTTTAGTTCTTGAAGCCAGGGCTTCATTCCACCATTGTAGTTTGATAGTTGCACGTGCCTTAGCCTTGCTTTTAGAAGGTCAATTGTCTCAGAGAATAAACACTCTCATATGGCTAATGTATTGAAACAAATGTTTATTTTTAAGAAGGGCACTCATGAGTTGCCTTCTTCAGACTATGATATAGTGGAAAAAATGACACTATTTAGAATTCCAATCTCCACAGAATGTAAATCAGTTCTACTGTATTTCAACATTGCTTCAAACCTCTCCAGGAAATCTTTTCATATATACAAAGCTCTTTTGAAAGACAAACGTGCCAGATAATGAAATGCTTTAATATAAGATGTAAATATTGCGCTGTCACATTCCATTCAAATAATCTATCCACAGAAAAGGAGAGCTGAATTATAACTACTAAACTCTTTCCCTATTAAATAAACCTCTAAGGCCTATTTCCCATCTCACTATTTTAACAGCATAATTTCTGAAATACACCAAGACTTCTTGGAAACCACACATTCTGCCCTGCAATTCCATAGCAGTACTAATTCCAGATGGTCCTAGAACTGGTGGGAGTTACTCAGAGCAGTACCCAACTAACTTGTTCCATCAACACAAGGATTTCTGGTTATGTAATGGCACTCCTCCCCGCCATCCACTCTCCTTGCACTTGCCCCATGCCCTCCCCAAATCTGCTCTGGAGGGAAATAGATTGTGAGAAAAATCAAACACACCATGAGAATCAGAAGCCAATATTCTATCATCTAACCTCAAACATAAGGTTACCTAAAGTTATTGTGGTCTGCAATCTCAAATTGTACTGGCTCCTTTCCCCATTTTAATTTCATTTAGACCTCCACTTTATTTTAAAAAAAATCAAGGGATTTTGACTGTCTGGTGCACAAGTGTGCAAAGTTGTTATCCAATTTCAGCTTGACAGAGATGGCAATTTCTGCAGCCTGTCGGAAGGCAGAGCTGGGGTCCCAATCCTGGGGAGCTGGATCCCGGAGAGTTGGGAGAAGAGTATTCGGATGGATGGCAGAGGGAAGGGGGAGGAACTTCCCCCCTTTGGAGCGAAGACGAAACAGAGGAACTGCCAGTGATAAGGTCGCTTAGCAACGGGGAGCCTGAGCCCTCCCTGGACATTCTCACGCCTCCCCCTCTTTCAGGCTCAGAGCAAGAGGGGAAAGAGGGAGGGCTGCTCACAGCCGAAAAGCGGGGAGGCAGTTTACCATCAGCCCCTCCCCTATCCCCCATCCTGGAATCGGAAACTTCAGAAGAGGAGGGGGTGATGCTTCCCCCCTCACCGCGCACACCCAGACAGCTGAAAAGACAGGAGAGAAGGGGGGGAAGGTGGGCAGTACCTGAGGGGCAGTTAAGGAGGAGCGAAAGATTGCGCGCCTGTTTGGCCCCTTCTTAAAGAACAGGCGGGAAGAAGTCCCTTGCTCTGTCAACTTTCTCCCAATGCCGCAGGACCTGTATCCCTGTATTGCTTCATGAGAAAACGCAGTCTTTGTTTGGACATTACCCTAATAAAACACGAATTAACTACAGCCGTTGGTCTGGTTTCTGAGTCACATCCTGGGCCTGACAGCTCGACAGAGCCACCTAAATCACCCTCAACGCTCTCTTCACTTGACTGGGACAAGATGTCAAAGGGAGCAGCGGGGGGGACGAACCCCACTTCTGAGACGGAAGAAGTGGAACTCTTGAGGACTAAGGTAGCTGATTTGCAGACGGATGTTCAAGCCCTGCTAGCAGCAGTCAAGGCGCTGAAGACGGATAATCAAACCTTGAAGGCCACGATAGACCAGATGCGAACAGCCCCTCCAGCTGCCATAGTAAAGGTTCCCATTGGATTGCCCCCAAAATAAGCGGGACAAAGTGATCAGTTGGCAACCTTTGTGGCTCAATGTGAGTTATATCTGGATGTCAGGCACACGGAATTTCCAGACGATGGGGCTAAAGTAGCTTTCGTGATTAGCCTCCTGGAGGGAGAAGCTGCAAAATGGGTGACTCCGTATCTCGTGAGAAAGGATACTGTCTTAGGAAGGTACAGAGGATTTATACAGGAGATGACCGAGATGTTTCAAGACCCGCAAAGGGCTGAAACAGTAGCGCGGCAACTAGGCGCTCTGAAGCAAGCTAAAGGGACTGTTTCCGAGTACACTAACGCTTTTAAAATTCTGTCCCAGGAAACTGGTTACAATGACGCTGCCCTGATGTTTATGTACTGGAGTGGATTAAATGCTGAAATCCTGGATGAGTTGGCCAGGACCTCCCCCCCCGCTGACCTACCAGGGCTCATCCGGCTATGCCTACAGATAGATCACCGGATGGAAGGAAGGTGCCTGGAAAGGAAGCAGGAGGTCCCGAGATACTCAGCCTCGGCATCCCGCAACAAGACCCTTCCCACTGCAGGGATGGCAGGTAATGCAACTGAGGGACAGGGAGGGGCTAGGCCAAGACTGTCGGAAGAAGAAAAGGAAAGACGACGCCGGGAACGTTTATGCTTTTATTGTTCAAAGCCGGGCCATGTGGCCAGAGACTGTGGACTGAAAGGGGGGAAAGCCGAGCTGTCGGGAAACTAGAACACCCAGTCCACGTGCAGGCCGGTGGACTGGGGGCAGCGTTGTATAAAGGCCCCCCAACGATCCAACCTCCCTCAAAGGGGGTGTTGGTCTTGCCTATTCGGATTACAACTTCCAGAGGAGTGGTGTTTAATTCCACTGCCTTAATTGACAGTGGAGCCTCCACAAATTTTATTGATGCAAAGTTAGTCAAGCGTCATGGAATTTCCCGGTGGAAACTGGACGCTCCCCTAGCTGTGGAGACTATCGATGGGAGACCCCTGAAGTCAGGAGGGGTGACACAAGCCACGGAGGAAGTGAAACTTCAAATCCCTGGGCACGAAGAGTTCATTTCGCTATACGTGTCAGATCTCTCGAACTTTGAGGTGATTCTGGGAATGCCCTGGCTAGCAAAGCATGAACCCACAATAAGTTGGAAGGAGGCGGTGGTGTGGTTCACCTCACAGTATTGCCAGGAGAACTGTCAACCTGAAGGAATCAAGAACACCTTAGCGGGGGCAGTGCAAGAGATCGAGCAAGTGACCCTGCCGCCAAAGTATGAAGAATTCAAAGATGTGTTTGATGAAAAAGAGGCAGAGACTTTACCCCCCCACCGCCCTTACGACTGTGCGATTGACCTAGTGCCAGGAGCCAGCATCCCATCAGGGAGAATCTACTCTCTCACAGAGAATGAGAGGGAGGCCCTGAAGGAATTCCTGGATAAAAACCTGAGGCGAGGATTCATACGCCCCTCACAATCCCCTGCTGGAGCGCCACTATTGTTTGTGAAAAAGAAGGGGGGGAACTCAGACCCTGTAACGACTATTGCGCATTGAACCAGATCACCATCCCCAACAGCTACCCGCTGCCCCTGATCTCAGAGTTGCTGGACCGACTGCGCTCTGCAAAAATCTTCATGAAGTTGGATTTGAGAGGAGCGTACAATCTGATCAGAATGAAGGAGGGAGATGAATGGAAAACAGGATTCTTGACCGCTTACGGACAGTATGAATACCTGGTCATGCCGTTCGGGCTTTGTGGAAGTCCAGGAATTTTTCAAAAATTCATGAACGACGTGTTTAGAGACTTGTTGGACACGTATGTAATCTGTTACTTAGATGATATCCTGGTGTTCTCAAAGAACCAGGAAGACCACGACCAGCATGTGAAGACGGTGTTGAAGAGACTGAGAGAAAATCACCTGTATGCTAAATTAGAGAAATGTGGATTTGACCTCAAGTCTCTAGACTTCCTTGGATATCGAATCTCAGCAGAAGGCGTGGAGATGGACCCAGGGAAAGTAAGCTGCATATTGGACTGGGGCCAACCTGTCACCAAAAAGGATGTACAACGGTTTTTGGGGTTTGCCAATTATTACAGAAAGTTCATTCCAGGGTTTTCCAAATTAACAGCTCCTCTGACTGACTGTTTAAGGGGGAAGAAGAAGTTTCAATGGACAGAGAACGCCACCGAGGCCTTTGAGGAGCTGAAGAGAAGGTTTGCTACTGAGCCCATTCTGCGCTTTGCTGATCCGAACCGCCCTTTCGTAGTGGAAGCAGATGCTTCAGATTTTGCCATCGGGGGGGTCCTGCTACAATTAGACCAAGAAGGGAAGGAGCTGCACCCCTGTGCGTACTTCTCTCGGAAGTTAAAGCCTGCAGAGAAGAACTACACAGTTTGGGAGAAGGAGCTGCTGGCCATCAAGGACTCTTTTGAAAACTGGAGACAATACCTAGAGGGGACCTCTCATCGAATTGAAGTGCGCTCCGACCACAAGAATCTTGAAAGCCTCCAAACAGCCAGAAAG
Organism: Rhineura floridana; assembly: GCF_030035675.1. Taxonomy (NCBI): domain Eukaryota; kingdom Metazoa; phylum Chordata; class Lepidosauria; order Squamata; family Rhineuridae; genus Rhineura; species Rhineura floridana. The sequence continues at coordinate 139,275,277 of NC_084484.1, read as the reverse complement.
CTGAACCAGAGACAGATAAGATGGTCCCAGTTCTTCACTAGGTTTAACTTCCAGATTACTTACCATGCCCAAGCCAAAAACCAGAGAGCGGATGCCTTATCCAGACAGCCACAATACAAAGAAAGTGAATCCGAGGACCAGCCTCAGTACGTAATCCCGCCAGAGAAATTAACGTTGGGAGTATGCCAGCCTTCATGGGAAGAGGAACTCAAAAAGGCACAACAAGAAGATGCAGACATGCTAAAATATCAGCAGGAGACGGGACAAGGTCAAGACTCAGAAGTAACCTTTCACTGGAGAAATGGACTGTTATGGTTCAAAACCGCCAGATATGTGCCAGAAGGGGAATTAAGGCTCAGAATCCTACGCCAGTGTCATGATTCCATCACAGCGGGACACTTTGGGATTTACAAGACCATTCAGAACGTGGCCAAGGACTTCTGGTGGCCTAAAATGCGTCGGAATATTGAGAGTTATGTAAAGTCCTGCTCTGTCTGTCTGCGGACAAAAACACAAACAGGGACACCAGCAGGACTGTTACAACCGTTGCCTGTCCCACACGAACCCTGGAAGGACCTCTCCATGGATTTTATAACTGATCTACCCAAGTCCCAAGGAATGACAGCCATCTTAGTAGTGGTGGATCTACTTACCAAAATGGCACACTTTCTTCCTTGTGCAGGGGCCTTAGAGGCTAAAGAAACGGCCAAGTTATTCATAAAAGAAGTCTACCGGCTGCAGGGATTGCCAAACAGCGTAGTCTCAGACCGAGGAACTCAGTTCACAGCCAAATTTTGGAGAGCGATGTGGAAACAGTTGCAGACGGAATTAAAACTCTCCTCCGCCCATCACCCCCAGACAGATGGGCAGACGGAACACTTGAACGCCATTTTGGAAAGATATTTACGAAGTTATGTGTCCTATCAACAGACTGACTGGGTATCATATTTGCATTTTGCAGAGTTCGCCTACAACAATTCTCTGCACTCCAGCACTCAACAAACCCCGTTCTTCGCTAATTATGGATTCCATCCTAAAGTCTTTCCAAGCAGCTCAGAAGAAATGCTGGTACCGGCAGCTGAGAACTTCCTTAAGGAATTGCAAGCGGCGCAACAGACACTGAAACAGCAGTTAAACGAAGCCAAAACGGAGTACAAGCGAGTTGCTGACCTGCACAGGAAGGAGGGGCCCCCCCTTCAACCGGGAGACCAGGTATGGCTGTCCACCCGCTTCCTCCAGATGCCGGGCAAATGTAGAAAATTACAAGACAAGAGGGTGGGTCCTTTCGAAATAGAAACTCAAATCAATCCCGTGGCGTACCGACTGAAGCTGCCTGACACGTTTAAAATACATCCTGTGTTCCATCGATCCCTCTTAACGAAAGCCACCCCTCCCAGTGAGTTACGGCCGAAGGAACCTCCCGGAGCTCCACTCCTGGTAAATGAGCAGCTTGAGTTTGAAGTTGAGGAGATCTTAGATTCCAGGATCAGACGCCACAAGCTGCAGTACTTGATTCACTGGAAAGGCTATGGGGTGGCTGACAGATCATGGGAAGATGCAGCTGATGTGCATGCTCCAGAATTGGTAAAACTTTTCCATCAACGTTTTCCCCACTGTCCCAAGCCAGACAAGGGGAGGGGGGCACAGCCTGGGAGGGGGGATGGTGTCGGAAGGCAGAGCTGGGGTCCCAATCCCGGGGAGCTGGATCCCGGAGAGTTGGGAGAAGAGTATTCGGATGGATGGCAGAGGGAAGGGGGAGGAACTTCCCCCCTTTGGAGCGAAGACGAAACAGAGGAACTGCCAGTGATAAGGTCGCTTAGCAACGGGGAGCCTGAGCCCTCCCTGGACATTCTCACGCCTCCCCCTCTTTCAGGCTCAGACCAAGAGGGGAAAGAGGGAGGGCTGCTCACAGCCGAAAAGCAGGGAGGCAGTTTACCATCAGCCCCTCCCCTATCCCCCATCCTGGAATCGGAAACTTCAGAAGAGGAGGGGGTGATGCTTCCCCCCTCACCGCGCACACGCAGACAGCTGAAAAGACAGGAGAGAAGGGGGGGAAGGCGGGCAGTACCTGAGGGGCAGTTAAGGAGGAGCGAAAGATTGCGCGCCCGTTTGGCCCCTTCTTAAAGAACAGGCGGGAAGAAGTCCCTTGCTCTGTCAACTTTCTCCCAATGCCGCAGGACCTGTATCCCTGTATTGCTTCATGAGAAAACGCAGTCTTTGTTTGGACATTACCCTAATAAAACACGAATTAACTACAGCCGTTGGTCTGGTTCCTGAGTCACATCCTGGGCCTGACACAGCCTAACTGTGAGTGAGATTGAGACCCCAGGGAATAATCCTACATGGAGTTAGCTGTTTACCTCCCACTGACTTCAGTATGTATATATACTTATCAGAAAATAAGTACCATTGGACTCAGTAGGGCTGATGTCCAGGTAAATATGATTCTGCCTGACGTTTTGTATTTAGAGAAGATCGAGTATTCTTATCCCTATTGCAGTTTTTAATGGCACATTCTAGTCTAGAACCCAGACTCTGGATTATGTGATGTAACTGTGAAGGGGGAGCAAATAGGCTTGGGGCTGAGTTGGCCATGATGCCTTTGAGGCTCTTTCCAGACCTTCAGTTCTATAGGTATAAATTTCAAGCAGTAAGTTTAACCATAATTTGCTAGAGAAGAAGCTACATATATTGCTCTGATAATATGTTCAGTATGATCCTAGGGAAGATCCAGAACATGATGGCTATCTTTTATCTCCACTCCTGGAATCACTAGTGGGGGAGTCCTGCTGCATTCAGGTCCTCCTACTCATAGACATCTGGTTGGCCACTGTGAAAACACAGTTGAGATCAGGCTTTGGTCTGATCCAGCAGGACTCCCTCTTATGTTCTTAAGACACATGATTTGCATAATGTTCCAGATTCAATCCCTGGCATCTCCAGTTTTTTTAAAAAAGCAGGTAGCAGATGATGGAAAAGAACCTGAGATCCTGAGTGGCTGCTGGCAGTCAGAGTGAGACTGAGCTACAGTAGATGCATCAATGGTCTGATTCACTATAAGGAAGATTTATAAGTTAATAAACAATGAGATAGTGAGAAAGAAAGTTGTAATGATGAAGGTTTGGTCAAAAACACGATGCAAAAGAAGTGTTAATAGTGCTGTTTTTACCTGGCTTTGTTTGAGACACTTTTGGACTGGGTGATGTTTTCGGCTTCAATGGAAAACGGTGGCTCCCTTTTTTACCTGAAAAGAAGCAATAAAAGTACATGTAAAGCTGTGCCTATAGCATCCTAGTTCTTCTTGGGAAAAGGAACAATCTCTTAGGAGTTTCCCTGCTGATCCCAATATGTTTCAGTGCTACTTTTTTGCGTGTTTTCAGGTAAAGGCTCCAGCCCACCACTTCACATGACTGGATGCAGCTTCCCTTACAAATGGGTCTGCTAGAAAGTCTGGCCGCAGCTTTTCTTCTTAACTGCAGGAGCCTACCATAGGAAGTAGTTTACCATGTTGAACTATCCCTCCAGCGGATCCACATGGCATGCTGACGGCCTTCTTTGTAAGTGCTGTTTAGAAAGGGGTGGGGAACCTGCGATTCTCTAGATATTGTTAATCTCTAGCTTCTCAGCCAGCATAGCCAATGGTCAGAGATTATGGAAGATGTAGTCCAGTCATATCTGGAGGGCTACAGGTTCCCCATCCCTGCAGTAAGGACTGCAGCTACTGTCTCCTTTTCCCTGCAGTTCCAGCAGATCAATTTGCAAAGAAGGCTGCAGCCTTCTGTATGAAACGGCAAATTAGAACGGTTCCTACCAGTGCATCTACTCATTAGGGCTCTGGGCTTCAGCTCAATTTGGCAATTTAACCTTTGTTTACAACAAGATCTGGCTCAAGTATTCCTTGGTATACCTGTCCAAACATTCTGAGGAACGCTTCAGCAACAGAAATCCCAGGCATTCTCAATGTTATGATCAAACTTCTAGAAACAATAATTGAGCAAATATATCTTGCATGAATATTACACATTTTTTTCTCAGATGTTATTTTGGAGAACTCTTCTGTAGGGAACATGATTTAAGTAGTGATTGTTAGTGAATTACATGAGGACAAATGAGAACTATTAACTAATGGTTAAAATAAGAGAATTTATTCATGGATAGAGAATCTAAACTGTATGCAGTGGATGTTCATAAAAAAATTAATTCCAAAAAATTTTAGTCGCAGATTAAAAATCAAATTACAAATGTATATGAATGGCCTGAAAAAGAGGATATTCCAACACACAGAAAAAAGATGGAAGTAAATCAAATATGACTGATACCAAGATAGATATCAATATGTTCATTTTAAACCAGTTGCGTATGCCCCCCTTAAAAAATCCATTATATTCCCACTTTGCCACAATCCAAATTGTTACTGCAAGTTCACTTAAGACAGACGAAAACTTGCAGCATTGTGTCAAACAGCATAGTCTATCTTTTAGAAGTAAAAAATGGCTATGTGGACAGAATATAATAGAAGACCTAGCACATTATGTGTGAACATGTGTTTACATAAGGTATTATAAGAAAAGTGACTTATTCAGCTGGCTAAACGTGTGTTAAGAAAGGAAAAACATTGCTCTGGTTGGTAAGCAGAGATTCATCCTTTTCTTTGATATTCAGTTATCTGTTGAGCATGCCAACTGCCAAGAGAATAAACTGGTTGTTATTTTTGACTAATCATGTATATAACACTGTATAGATATTTTATGAAGTTTTTATATTTATTTATTTATATAATGTATATTCCCCCCCTTAATCATAGATTACCTCAGGGCATGTAACAACAAGAGAGAATACAATAAAATATGATCAACTTAAAACAGTCAAAAAATCAGTTATAGAACAGAACAAAAATACACTGATCACCATGTCATGGTATAGAATATGAACATACCTATTCAGAAGACAAAGGTATTTGGTTGGTGCCAAAAGATGGACAATGATGGCATCAAACAAACCTAAGGGGAAGGGGGAGTGTTCCACAACTAGGATTATACCATGTTACCAGGAAGGCCCTCTAGCAAGTAATAGATCCTCTGACCTCACGTACTGATGATATTACCAAAACAGCCTCCCTAGAGATTGCAAAATACAGGCAGGTTATGGGGAGAGGTGCTCCTCTGTGTATATGTTTGGTGTATTTGTGGTATTTTTATTTACGGAGAGGGGGAGATGGTTGTATTTGGCAAAAGCTGTAAATAAAAGAAGTTTAAAAAAAAACAGAATTTGGTTTTGTTTTTTATGGTGCTAGTAAATTTCAGCAGTAAATAAAGTATTTATTTTGCAGACCCTCTTCACACTAGATATGCACAGATGCACCCATTTATGTTCAGTAATTCCTAGTAGAGAACACACTGAATAGAAACTCAAACTAATGAACCACTTACTAGGTTTGGTGGTTGTTATACCAGGGCTGGGAGATGTTTTTGGTCTGGCAGGGGCACGACGTGTTTCTTTAGGATCAAAAAAGAATTGAACATGAGTTCTATAATATCACAGTGCTGCAAAATGTAAGTTGCAGAGAATACAGACAAGCATCACTTCTACAATATATAAGCAGAAACAGTAGCAAATAATAAACCAATAGTAATAACTATAGTGTACATACTTAATAGAGATGGATGGTATAAATGATGGTGTAATGGCACTGATGGCATAAGCAGTTGAGAAAGGCTTGAAATTCCTAACTCTTAAAAAACAGTAAGAAAAACATTTTGAGGTAGTTGTAAACAAAGCAACATGAACGGACAATTTCAGATAACTCCTTATGCGTCAGGCTTCCAGTAGCTCAGTGGTATTTTTCATCACATCTTGTTTGGTCTCAGGCTGTAAAAGACAGGCTCTAAGTGGCCCATAAAAATATCTTGAAAAGGATTTGCACAAAAGCCCTCTTCGGATATTCTATATTCATATTAAGTAAACATACGAGGGTGGGTGGCAGAAGGACTAGCACAAACTCTATCACTATTCTAACTGGCCTCTAAGAATTGGAGGGTGATCTGAAATGAGGAGCCTCCTGTATTTATGGCGGATCTCTGCATGTTTTGAACTCTGATTACTTAAGGCTCTAAAATGCATGAGGAACTTCCACAAGTGTAGGAGGCTCCTCACTTCTGAAGTTTGCCTTCCAATTCATGGAGAATGATAGGAATAGCCATGGAGGGTGGAGTTGGTGTATGCATCCCACTGTTCCTCTTGCTTGTATACTAGAGATGGGTGAGAATATCAATTCAGTTCATATTTCAAGCCAAATTTATCAAATTCACACTTTCCGAAACACAGACATCCTTCAAAATTTGCACTTATTTGAGTTTTGCAATGCAGTTCATCAACCAAAAATTGTACATATTAGGGGGAAATGTAAATAAAAATGAATATAGGAATGAAAGTAATATGTAAAATGCATTATATGATGAGAAATGGCTTGCAAAGATGTGTACATTAGTCAAAACTCCCTACGAAAATGTGTTTATTAGGAGAAATTTGCATTAAAATGCTGGAGAATTTTCAAGAAGATTTTGAAAAAATCACAAATTGCTGAAGAAACATGGAGAAATGAATTTAAGATTGGAAAAATGAGAAATTGAGAGTACTGAAATGGACAGATCTTTCCATCCCTAGTTATAAATACAAATATAGAAAGTCTGGAGAGGGCTACTGTCCTGTTCAAAAGCTTGTGCAGCCGGAAGAACATTAGAGTGGGGTCACTTTGCTCAAACAACACTCCTCTGCTAGGCCAGAAACAGGCTTTCCATGAGCAGAAGACAATTTTTGCTAGCCAAGGAGTACTGATGGGTCCAAGTCACTGATATCTTGTGAACATGTGCTCTACAAGCCTCATCTCCTAAATCTCATATCAGTCCAATTTTAAAAGATGTAGCCCTTTTCTAGGCTTAGCACAGCATAATGTTTTTTAAATATATATATTTTATTATATTTTTATTAGTAAGACAGACAGCAAGAAACCTTCACCCAGCCCTCTCATCTGGATGAGTGTCACTGACAGTTTTCAAAATCAAGACATACAAAAGGTTCACCCATCAAACAAAATTATAATGCTAGAGTCACATGAGCAGTATCCTATATCTCTGTTCTTTTGTGGCAGCAGTCAATAAACTTCACCCAAACTGAATAAAAGCTGTCCATTTGTTTATGTAACTTTCTCTCATAGCATTAGTTAGCTTTTCTGTAAGAGCTAGGTCCCAAAGCTCTTGGAACCAAATTTCCATCCAGTCTACTTGTAGGGTTCTCTGAAAATGAACAATTGCCAACTAGGTAGCAGTCATAATGTGCTCATTCAAGCATTTATGATTGAGATCCTGGGCTTCATCATCATAAATAGAAAGTGAAGCTATTCTTGGGTCCTGAAGAATGGGTTGTTCCGTTATTAATTCAGCCCCCAAAACAACTTTATTTCAGAACTGTGGCACCTTAGGTCAAATCCACCACATAGGATATAGACAGCCATTCTTGCCAGTAGATGCATTTGTTTTTGCTATTCAGTTTAACAATGCAGGGTACGCATACCATCAGTGTAAAGTTTTTAAGGCATTCTCCCTTATCCTAGTTGGCGTGGAGCAGAAAGAGCCTTTGGTCGCAACCACATTCCAATAAGCATAATCAACTGGCATCCCAAAGTGCCATTCCCAATGTGCCTTAAGAGCAGCAAGAGACTTAACAGAATAACATAAAAGAATACCATATATTCTGGACAAAATGCCTTTATCTGTGGGACCCATAGTATAGATTAAGTTCTCTAATTGAGTCATATCTTAAGTAGCACCAGCCAGGATTTGTGGCTGTTGTATAAAATGCAAAACTTCATGGATGGTAATCCAAGTATATGGAATTCCCATTAGTTTTGGGTGCAATTCGTGACCAGTTATAGGTTTCTTGTTTTTATAAAAATCCATTAGCCAATACAATCCTGCCCCTTTCCACTCTTTAAAGTGTTGAAGTCTTTCTGTATTGTAAAATAAGCTATGAAACATCAACGATGTAACCAGGGAGTTAGATGAACACCATGATTTCCACACCCCCAAATCTGAAAGGAGAAAGGAATTCAAAAATCTCAGCCAGAATTTTCTTAGAAGCAAACAGTAAAAAGTGATATTGACCTCCTTCAAACTGCATAGATAGTCAAGTAATCCCTTTCAATTGTTGAATGACAGACAATAAGTTAAGGAGATGGGCGGCATCATAGTACCACTTAAGTTTAGGAAGTGCCACTCCCCCTTGAGCTATCGGCATAAATAAACTATTCCATGGGAGACAGGGTATTTTATTTTTATGAATAAATTTGAGTATCAATTTTTGCCATTTTGCTAAGATGGTGTCTGAAAGTTGTACAGGAAGTACCCTGAAAGTTCTATAAGAATACAGAAAACAGGGGGAAATAATCATTTTAAGCCCAACCAGAACAACATAAATTTACCCCCTTCTTTAAATTTAGTAATCATTTCCCTAATTAAAGGTTTGAATTAAGAGCAATTCATTTAGACAATCCTCAAATGTTTGAAAGAGGAAGTACAGAAGCTAAGGCCAGAAAGTTGCTGTAAAGCCAGCTGTGCCTCAGGGGAGGTGTGCATGCACATAAAATTAACTTGCTAAAATGAACCAAATTAACAAAAAAATCCCGAGACTGCCCCATAGCATTTTAATTCAGTCATTACTGCTAGCGCAGAATCTTTTGAATGAGAAAATATCAATGCCACATTGTCAGCAAACATATTTATCAAATGGCTCTGGCCATCAATCACAAGTCCCTTAATATTTGGATTGTTCTTGATGACCAGAGCCAAAGGTTCCTCAGCCAGGGCAAAAAGCAGGGACAACAAAGGGTATCCCTGCTTCGTGCCCCAGACAATGGGAAAAGTTGCTGAGAGGCATCAGCTGATAAAAAGAGCAGCCTTGCTATCCTTGCTATCCCTTGCTACTAACTAAAGAAAGTGTTCTTCCATACCCATTTTTCGCAAGGTGGCAAACAAAAAATTCCACTCCAAGGAAACAAACACTTTGGTGGCATCTAGAGCAATAACATTAGTAAAGCCTGGCTGGTTTTGTCACAGCATAATAATTTTAATAATGTTATGGAAGAGACAACAGCAGCTAAGCAACTGTAATATCAAGCTAAAATTAAATAAACAAGAAAGAAGAAAGAAAGCTGATTATAAAATATGATAGTATGGTACAGAACGGATTTAAAATTCTGACTATTTTAAATTAAAAAGGGAAACAAATACGATCATCCATGATTAAAATGTTTTTACCTATTGTTGACTTCGGTTTTTCAGTTCTAAAAGTAACCGCTTCCATGTCTGCATCAATAATATTAATAAAAAATGCAAATATTCAATAATAATCTTGAAAATCATTGCATAAAATGAAAACCACATTTCAGCTTCATTTGAAATTAGTGATCATCTAATGTGCAAACTTTATTTGACCATCTTCAACTTAACAAGTTCAAGTGGGTATAAGTTTGTCCTTTGATAACTTGGAGTGGAAGCATTTATAAAATAGTTGCTATGTAAGGGAGGGAATATATAATATTATTTCAGGTGCCCCAACTATTTTCCCAAGCACAAGAAAGTTCCAAGTGCAGCCACTAAAGAAGCTGTTTTCCTTATGAGCAGAGAACAGTGGAAACATTTTCGTTACAAATATATGCAAACGAGGGGGATTTTTCAAGTGGACAATGACAGTCTGTAAAGTAGCATCAGTCCTCCCTGCAAAACAAGAACAAAAACAAAAAAACCAAATAGCATTTACTTGGAGCCTCCCTTCAAAGCTCTTTCTCCCAGAAGGCCACAGTACACATGCTCATTTCTCTTTTTTTATATACTGTAACACTCTACAGCTTCTCTAAACTGTACCATATGGGGTGTGTTCTAGCTCCTACCAACTGGGAGGAGGAAGAGTCTAAAAATCAAATAAATAAATAAATAGCTTAGTACTAGCTGCCAACTATCAATGCTCATTGGTGAACAATCTTCCGGCTATCAAAAGCCATTGAGAAAGTATTTTCAGCTGGCTTGAGTAACATCAACTGACCATTGATGCTCAAAAGCAATCACATCTTCATTTCACACATTAGGATAGCATTTCCACTACAATATGGTAGTCTGAATTAGGGATGGGGAACTTCTGGCCTTCTAGACATCGCTGGACTACAATTTTCGTCATCCCTGAGCCTCTGACATTTAGCTATGCTGACTAGGGCTGACAAGTCCAGCAACATCTAGAGGGTCACAAGCTCCTGATCCCTGGTCTAAATAATGGATTTAAAAATTGTAGAGAAGCCAAGGAAGCTATGCCCCTTGTTTCCTTTTATAATTATTTTAGCTTATCAGTAACAAAAAAAATCTGCAGTCAACTTTAGTGGTATAAACATACATAAGAAAGGAATAATAAATAATTGTGAGTTAATAAAAATTCTATAGAGTATTCAAAAACATATAGACCTATAAAGACACATTAGAATGGTATGGATTATAAAACACATTTTCCATGTTATATCCCTTGGAATACTGGACCACATTTTTAGGAAAAGGAATAAAGTGTATTCTAAGCAATGCCAGAATAGATAGAGTAAAACTGATGAATGAATTCATACAAAACAAAGATGAATTTACCAGGCTTGATTGGTGGCACATCAGGGCTGAACCAAGGTTTAGGCCTGAAAGGCACAGGGTCTGTCTCTCCTGGAAATAAAATAAAGAATGCAAGTTATGAATTGGTGAATTGTTCAGAAATCTCCGTCTGAGATCAGATGCAATAAATGTAGGCACAACATGCCTTTGGCTTACTGAGAGAAAAATACAACTTCCAATTATAGCTTATAAAGAAGGATGAAAGAGTGACATGCAAAGCTGTTGTGTTTTTTTTAGGAAGGGATTAAAGAATGGATACAATAGGCTGGCTGACAGACATACAAACACAAATATTGATCCAGAGAGATCCAAACTACTCTGATTTTGCTGAGTCCCATGACTAGAGCTTGAATCATGGGCAGTTTTGATGGAGAAAAAAAGGGCAAGGAACAGGAGCCCTTCCCTGTGGGTCTTATTTAGCACTTCAGAGAAAAATAGGAGAGTGAAGACATCCATGGAGAAAATACATTAGCAGTCCTAAAGATAAAGGAACATCCCCAACACTCTTTAATCATACTGTCTCAACTGTAAGTATATAATTAGTGACCTAATGTTCAAAAACGTCTTCAAAAATTAATTTAGTTGCAATTATGTGGGCAAAGACTTCTTAACACATTACATGATTAAGGCTGCAATCCAATACATGTCGGAAGTAAGCTCCACTGATGTTTGTTATAGATGTGGCTTTCTTGTTTTTGTGCTCTGTCCCAGGATTGCTTTGTGATGAAGGGAAGAGTAGAAATAGTTTTACATAAAAATAAAATTGTTATGAAATAAAAAAGTTATTATAATAAATGCAAAATACATGATTAATAAATTTAGAGGTTAATTAACAAGCTCCCACAAGAAGGAGTGATGGCAATGGTGGCCACCAACTTGGACAGCTTTAAAAGAGGATTAGACAAATTCATGGAGGATAAGACTATCAACGGCTACTAGGCATGAGGTCTATGCTCTGCCACCACAGTGAGAGGCAGTATGCTTCTGAAAAGCAGTTGCCGAAGCCACAGGAGGGGAGAGTGCTCTTGCACTAAAGTCCTGTTTGCAGGCTTCCCATGGGCATCCGGTTGGCCACTGTGAGAACAGGAAGCTGGACTAAATGGGCTACTGGCCTGATCCAGTATGCTCTTATATTTTTAAGCACTCAAAATACTGAATGTATTCAAGTGAAACTGCAACAAATTAATAAAATTACCAGTTTTCACATGTGGAGTTGCTGTTGTTGTTACACCACTGAAGGGCTTTGATGAAACTAAAAACAAAACATTTTTACTTGTTAAGCATACACAGTGTCTTCTTTAAATGAAATGTGATGAAATTTGAACAAGAAGTAATCCCCCCCCCAAACAGTCTAGAAGCTGAAATGCCCATTGCTGGAAGCCTAGCAGGAAGTCATGCTTTTATGGAAGATCTGAGACCAGGAGGAAGGGGAGATTCAGTAAAAAAAAGATAGAAAAGCAGAGTGTGGAGGTTGTGTTTTGATGGCAATCAGGGCTGTGAATAAGATGGAGGTTTCCTAGATGGGACAGCAAAGAAATGATCTGGAAGTAATCACAAGGAGCACAATCAAGGTGTGATTATTATTTTTTCATAAAAGTGCAAGAAGGGTAAGCAAATAAAAGATAATTTCAGCCAAGTTCAAGGAAATAAATAAATAAAAATGCCCCAAATACCTTTGGAACCATTGAAAACATGAACATGGAAGTTAATTGAGCCCAGATCTTTTGCAATGGGTGCTGTTGGAAACAAAACAGGTGTGGCAAACGAGATTAGGCACAGCTTGTCTTAGATATGAAATGAAAACAAGAGACATGCACATTTCATAAAAGAATATGCATTTCCTATAATACCATTTATTTTTACCTAATATACTTATGTTCTTAACTTTTGTACATGGAGTACCCAGAGCAGCATGCATCAACAAGAACAAAATCATTTTTTTTTTAAAGTTAGAAGAATATAAATTTCAAAGAAACATCATTACCAGTTTCGGTCTTGGGTGGCTCAGTTCGAAGTGCAATAGGTTTTGGGACTATAGAGAAAGAAAACAAAAATTATTTATTGAAAAATATATATCATGCCATGCTTGCCAAAATAACACATGGTGGCTAACAAAATAATGAGAACAATAAAAACGTATTCATGCACTACTGAGGGCAACTGTACCCATGAAAGACACACATATATATCCTCAGATAATTTTAAATGTGATAATTGAGAAAATTTACCAGGTTTAGTATGTATCACATGAGGGCCAATAGTTGTTTTAGAACTGGAAACATGATGCTTGGCTTCTGGAGCTGAAAGAGAAAAATAGAAATGATTAAGACATGTATACGTTTGGCTCTGGGATTTCAGATTTGAACGTGAAGGTGAAGGTACAAAATCATGCTATGGATGAGAAATATACAAAGGCAGACAACACAAATGACTTTAGAAAGGAAAGTTACCATAATACATGAATAAGATTAGTATAGGTGGATTACATGATTCATGGCAATTTCTGGAGCCTAACTTTAGAAAGTAATGTGAATTTTTAATGTGAACACATTAAAGACTTGAGTGCAGTCTACCGTGGCTACTTCCAGGTGTTTTCAAAAGTGACAGAACCACTGTGCAAGGAAAGAAAAAGTAATACTGTGGGGAAAAAATAGTTTAAAAGTTTTCAGTGCTAAATGATCAACATACCTAGAGAAAGGATGGATTTTAATGGGAAAAAAGGATGATGTTAGATGATCTTGCAGAAGGAAAAAATAAAGATGGGTTTCTGAGACAAGAAAGTAAAAGAAGACCAGTCAGTGCACTAGGAAAACACCATTACCTACTATTGGAAGTTCATTGCGAAATGTAATAGGTTCCAAGACTGCATCGGGGGGGGGAGGGAGGAAAGGTAATGATTAAAATGAGGAAAACCTTTCAAAATGAACGTAACTATTACATTAATCTACAGACAGAAGATATTACTACTGTTTTAAAGTTAGGGTTTGATACAAACACTTAGAACCAGATGAATTAATTGTGGAAAATATACATGTAATAAAGTATTATGGATTGACCTCTCTCTGGAAGTACATTTCTCCTCTTAAACTTTACGTCAGGAGTGGCTAACCTGTGGCTGTATATGGCCAAACAAGATGGTTTTTGTGGCCTGAAGAGACCCCCTAACAATTTTGTGGTATTTTAGAAAAAAATATATACTTTTTGGTGATTTTCCATCTTGGCCACACCCACTTTATCATGCAGCCCTTGGGAGGGTTGGCTATGGGTCACTGTGGCCCTCAGCCTGAAAAATGTTATCCACCTCTGCTTTACGTGCTTCTGTAAGGACCACTCTGTTTGGAAAGGCCACAGGATAATTGGATGGAGATCTATTGCTGTTGTTATTTCTATTGTTTTTCTGTTTTTGTAATTATAGATTTTAATTGCATTTTAATTGATTATTTGTGTATTTGTTTTTAAAACATTTTCTTCTGACATTGGGGAAAATGGGTTAGGAATATTTTTAAATAAGTAAAATCCTATGCCTTCTCCAACTTAGTTTTGGAATTCATCTCCTTTGGAGGTACCTACTGCTTAATATATTTTTATCTGAATTTTGCTCTGTTATTCAATCAAACCTCCCATTCATATTTTTCAAGTACATCTGAAAACATTAAAATGATCGAATAGTTAAACTGTTAACAATAGGCCATATTTGTGCTTTTTTCAGACTCTCAAGTTAGCATGTATGATCGATTGCTCACAATCTAAAAATCTGAAGTGCCAAAACGCTTTGAGGGGCAGAGCAATTGAACTCAGGGGAAGCTAGTCTAAGTTGTGCTGGAGCTAGAGAAGCTGGCATAAAGTTCCACCACATCCAGTTGCCATTCAGGAGCCTCTGGATTGGCTGAATCCTGGCTCAGCCAGGAGCTGTGTACAAGGACCATGAAGTAAAAGCCTGCTCTCCCAAATATCCCTATAGGAGAGTAAGCCCTCTCCATTGACTCCTATTGCAATTATTTTCTTAGACTGACCTTTCTCCCAGCGGGATCTGCAGGAGTTCTCTAAACATGAGCTGGATGTGGCCTAAGTTCCCTCACTTTAGCCCTCCCCCAACACATCCCTGACATGCCCCTTTTTGGGGCCTTATGTCCTCTCCACTTGTGTCAGTCTCAGCTGAGCCTGCTGGGCCCTGGTGGAGCCAGGCTGGCCTGACTGAGAACCAGTTGAGCTGGACTAAGGAATTTATGCCAGTTTAGCCCAGCTGAACCGGGACCCAGGAGGCTCCGTTGGATATTTGCCGCATCCAACTTCCCTCAGCCTGACATAAATGTGAGTTGGATTGTGCCCATAGGCTGCTAGTAGTCTAGGCAGAAGTGGACTAGTGACCAATCAACAAGTACATTTGCAGTTGTACCACCAGCACTTTAAGACTGTTTTACACCAAGTATATGTTTCACCAGAAAGCCAGTGTGGTATAGTGGTTAAGATGCTGGACTACGACCTGGGAGACTAGGATTTGAATCCCCACACAGCCATGAAGCTCACTGGGTGACCTTGGACCAGTCATTGCCTCTCAGCCTCAGAGTAAGGCAATAATAAACACCCTCTGAATACTGCTTACCACGAAAACCCTATTCATAGGGTTGCCATAAGTTGGAATCGACTTGGAAGCAGTACATTTACATTTTCCATATGTTTCACTTAAACCCTGTTCAGGTGCTATGCCAACATGAGTAGACAATGCAGGGCACGTGGCCCTGCACCATCTGCTCAAGTTGGTGTTCCCTGTTCAGGCATAATGTCCGAAAAGGGCTACAGACACACAAAGATCTGCTTGGTACTAACACTATTTAATGTGATGACTATTTGTAGTTGTGTGTTTTTCTACAGTGTATGCTATGCTGCCCAATACTGCATTTAGCATTCAGAGGCTGAAATGCAGGTACTAGAACGACATATGTATATAGCACAACTTGGTTTAGGCTTGAGTTGCAGGTGTAGGGCTTAACTCTCTAATGAGTTTTAGCAAAGAGGCAGTTACATAAATATACTGTATGTGAACCAAAGGGCAACTATTGTTTACACATATGTAAATATAATATCATCTGACTGCAAAAAAGAGAAAATTAGATTTTAAGTTTCAAGTAAATGATACAATTACCTACAGAGATCATTTTAGTTCAGGAGGCAAAAATAATCTCTGCTACTCTCTGCAAAAATAATCTCTGCTATACTTCTACTGCTCTCTGAAATTTGTTTAGTTAAACCCTACTTTGCCACTCTATAATTCTAGCTTTTATGCAGCAGTGTACCTAATTTAAGGTGGTATGCATTTCCATTCATTCTACAGCTTTGTTTGAAACTCACAATTAAAATGAGTTTGGATTTAAGAAAGTATTTATGTGCTTGACTAAAATTGCTCCTATACATGCTACTACATTTATACAAATCATGAGCATATGATGACTTGTGATTACACAGAAGATGTAGCACCACTCAAATTCCAATCATCTAGAATTATTGTGACAAAATATCATTCTGTATTATAGTTTGCTGGAAACAAATAGCAAGCTGTGAACCAGTTTGGTAAGGAATAGAGCAAGCCAGAGCGACCTGGGGCCCACCAAGCTGAACACAGGTCATTAAGAGTGTACTGTGGTCTCTTTTCACAATCCTAAACAGAAAGGAAACAGAAGAAGTTTAGTGAACCCCTGATGGGCTGCGTTCCAATTGGTGGTTCACATGCTACAGAGACCTGTGATATGGTGTTTGACCTGAACTGATATGACTTGTGTTCAAAACTCAACTCAGACAGGAAGCACACTGTGTAGCTTTGGACAAGTCACTAATTTCCAGTGTAATTTGCCTCACAGGGCTGTTGTGAGGATAAGATAGAGTAACCACTTATAAGTTGATATGAGTTTCATGGAGGTTGAGCAGGATAAAAGTATGATAGGGTGGAGGATGGGCAGCAGCATCTAGTTGGATTGGCCCATACCCATGCAGGACACTGTTGGCCATTTACCAGCAGTGCGATATTTTGTGCAGTGTGAGCCACCCCCTGCCTTGGGTGCCGTTAGCATCTCTCTGTTGGTAAGGTCTCCTCTGCATCTTGGTCGCTGCCGCAGCTGCTTATTCTTTTCCACCCTATTTTACTATCCACCATTGATACAACCTCTAACAACAACCACATCACAGAAGATTTTATTAAGCCCATTTGTAAAAATATATAATTACCAGAGGTAGTAAATGAGAGTTCTGGAGCTGTGGATGGTTTAGAAGAAAATGTATCTGTTTTGGTTAAAGCTGGGGAAAAAATCAGCAAATTATTCAAGCATGTGCTACTCAAAGGATGTGTTTATATCCCCCTCTATCTTATATGGCTCAAATACCTTTTATCTTAAAGACTAACAGTGCATTTTTTGCATGTTTACTCAGAAGTAATTTTGCTGTCTTCAGTGGGGCTTACTCCCAGGCAGGGCTGGCCAGGCATAACTGCGCCCTTGGGCACCAGCCTGCCATGGGCCTGCAGCGACGTAGCCCAGCACCCCCCATAAAGGTGGTGCGGGGCTAACCCTGCTGCAGATCACGGATAGGGAACTTCCAGGCACTTCCCTCAATACAGACAGCATGGGCTTCAATAAGCCCACCTGCACAGCCCACCTACCTCCCATGTCATGTGAATAATGTGTGTGCATAGTGCAGATGCCTGCTATCAATCAAGATGGTGGTGGGGTATCAGCCCCTTAGGGTCGGGTTGCAAGACCCGATGCTGCCACAGATCGCAGAACAGCAGTACCTTCAGGGGCCCTTCTGGGCTGCAGGGGGCCTTGGCCAGGGCCCAACCTGGCCACCCTCAGGCGACGGTCCTGCTCCCAAGTATGCTTAGGATTGCAGTTCCAGTGGCTTTGTACTTGTGCTTCTTAAACAGCAGCTCCCCGTGCTATACAAAAAACCTCTTTCAAAACTGATATGTAATAATGATATGGAAGTCTGTTGTTCAGAGGTGGAGGGGAATTAAAAGTCTCACTAGGCAGGTCTAAACCTTTGTACATGCCAAAAAGAAGTCTTGAGATCCTGCCCAAAAGGCATAACCCAGATAAATTCACCTGAGCAAGCTTTATGGGAATGAATGAGAGCTGCACATGTACTCTTCCACATAACTTCCATTCAATTCAATAGGGCTTATACAAAAAAATTCCCAATAGATTGCACTGTTGTTATGTTAGCATTTATTTTGCCATAAAACTGTTGGTTTTGCTATGACAGAGTAAGGCTGCACTCCTAACCCACTTATCTATGAATAAGACCCACTGAATTCAGACTTACATCTGAGTTGACAAGGTTAGGATTTCAGCATTAAAACAGCTAAACTTCATTACTTAATGGTCAATTTTCATACATTCAGAGCTAATCTTTCAAGACACTAATCTGCCAATATTACTGTGAACATATTTAAGTTGTTTTTTATTAATGTGTTCAAGGTTGTTGCTCATACAACCTACCTATCATATTTTATATATGTTTTTGCATTCCTTATTACAGCTACACACTAGTCAAAAGGCTTCAGAAACAAAAAAGCATGCTCTTCAGTTTCAGTTCTACCAATCAGTATTAATAAAGTAAAATTTTAAAACTTTTAAAATTTTAATGTATAATTTCAGTGCTGAATCTGTCCTCAATAATTTTTTACTTTCTAGTAAAAGAAAGTATATTTTAAAAATACCTTAAAGTGTTCTCTCTAATAGCTAGCAAATTTCTATCAAATTAATGTATTTCTTCACTCATGGAATGTTCTAATGGATCCTCCAAGCACACATAAACATGTACAATGTATCCAATCCAGTCTATTAGGTTGACTATCTGGCACATTTGGCATAAATAAAATCATATTCTTTAGATTTAGAAGAAACAGAAGCTAGAAAAAAATGGAAAACCCCCAGTTCAAAATTAATTGAAAAATAAATGTACAAATCCAAAATCTTGTACAGCAATAGGATCTCAATAAACAATCTGAGAGCAGGAAATAAAACATAGTAATTCTAATATAGTATATGGGGTTACATTGCAGGATAATTGTTCAGTGCAGTATCAGAAAAGATATTAATAGAGGATGTCATTCACAGTAAGTTTTAAATAAGTGATGATGTGTTAACAATGACCTAAATCAAGTGTGGGGAACCTGTGACCCTCCAGATGATGCTGTACTACAACTTTCATCATCATTGTCCATTGGGCATGCTGGGCAGAGCTGATGAGAGTTGGAGTTCAATAAAATCTAGAGGGTTATAGGTACTCCACCACTGAACTAAATACTTCAGGTTAAGGAATGAGAATACAGTGGAAAGGGGGGAAGATATTTTCTTAACAAATTAGGGCAAGCCCTGCATTGCAGCCAGCATGGTGAAGCAACTGGCTTCAGGGACACCACGAAAGAGGGATAGATGGAGGCAAGAACTGGTGTATGAAAGATGCAGCAACACCTTTTAGCAGAGAGAGGGATGCCATTCGGTCTCCAAAAGGTAGCAAAATGTCTTGTAAATAAAAGAAATGGATAAAGATGAGTATTTAGAGGAGATGGAGACCCTGAACTTTGCCACCGTCTTGGAGTGTTCAAACAGCCTGGGTGCCAGAGGTTAGAGAAGACAAACCATTTTTCAAAGCCTGACCTACACTTAGCCATAGGGCATATATAGACATGCAGGGGCAATCATATCTGCATTAAACACATCTTTGCATTGCTCTCATATAAAGCGGGGTTAGGGGAAGTCTACTCTTTACTAGAAATGGGCAACTAGAAGGATCAAGGGGATGGAGCGACTACCTTATGAGGAAAGGTTGCAGCATTTGGGGCTTTTTAGTTTAGAGAAAAGGCGGGTCAGAGGAGACATGACAGAAGTGTATAAAATTATGTATGGCACTGAGAAAGTGGATAGAGAAAAGTTCTTCTCCCTCTCTCATAATACTAGAACTCGTGGACATTCAAAGAAGCTGAATGTTGGAAGATTCAGGACAGACAAAAGGAAGTACTTCTTTACTCAGCGCATGGCCAAACTATGGAATTTGCTCCCACAAGATGCAGTAATGGCCACCAGCTTGAATGGCTTTAAAAGAAGATTAGACAAATTCATGGAGGACAGGGCTATCAATGGCTACTAGCCATGATGGCTGTGCTCTGCCACCCTAGTCAGAGGCAGCATGCTTCTGAAAACCAGTTGCCGGAAGCCTCTGGAGGGAAGAGTGTTCTTGCACTCGGGTCCTGCTTGCGGGCTTCCCCCAGGCACCTGGTTGGCCACTGTGAGAACAGTATGCTGGACTAGATGGGCCAATGGCCTGATCCAGCAGGCTCTTCTTATGTTCTTATGAATCTATCAATTTCAGTCCCTCTCAGTTTCTCATTTTTCCACTTTTAGTTTCAGTCCTCCATATCAGTTTTTTTTTTTTAAAGAAAGTCCTCATGAAAATTCATCAGCATGTTTTCTGGTGTGCTGAGCAAGCATTCAATTCCTCCTCCCCTTCCCCTCCCTAGATTTCTCAAGTATGGCTGCTTTCACACATGGGGCTAATTGCGTTAGTTTAACGGATTTAAAAGGTAGTGCTTCTGTCCCGATTTCTAAAATCCCTTTCAGACTGCAGTACCTGTTGCGTTAAGGAACAGCAGTTTTTTCAGCCAATATACCGGCATTTTGCGCAACTGTCTTTTTTTCTTCCTTCACCCATTATACACATGCACACTATTCTCCACTGTGTAGGAAGTCTAAGATCTCATCCCATAGCCATGCAAGCCCTCTCCCTTTAGGATCTGACTTTTAAAATGTTTTTAGTTGTATCAACACAGGGGTGTGTGTAGGAAATGCTGCTATCTGTGCCAATGCCAGAATACCTGTACAATTTTCATCAGCCAAAAAAAACAAAACCCTGTGCAACTAAAGTGTGGGAATGCACTGCATGCTGGGATGCTTGTCACATGAGCAGCTGCAGCTAGCAAAAAACTCCTGTGATTGTCCAGGCTCCCAGCCTTGCTAATGGATTATTTCTGATATTTATCATGGAAATCTGTGCTAAATGTGCACTACATTCCACTAGAATTTCGGAGCTAGCTTGTACATCGTGTGACAGATGAAATATAACGCGCAAATTACCAGGTAAGAAATCGTCAGAATAATGGAATAAAGTGCAACGTGAAAGCAGCCTATGCTTCACAGGGAGGGAAGAAGCTCATGCTTGAAAGGAAACATCTTATTATATGAAGTTTGTCCTTTTGTATCCAACATGTAATCAGTCTGTTTTGAGACAGGCTGTTTCAGCTTTGATTCTTTAGCTGAAAGCCAGAACAAAACGGTCCCTTCTACGAGCTCCTTTCTCTCAGCAGGACTCCACCTTCATCCAGAGGAACTACTCCCCCGATAATCCAGCATGACTGATTTTAAAGCAGCAGGACTCGATATGTATATTACAGAGCCCACTTATACTTTGTCAGGCACATCATCTGTTTAACCTCCATGCCACAGAAATTTCTGAGCCAGTCTGGTTGGAATAACCAGTTGATTCAAACCATCCACATTCTAACTTAATTATGGAAGATTCTTTGATTCTGAGCCATTTTTATTTGATGGTTTTGAGTTAGTTAAATATTTAAACAAAAATGCTCCTAAAAGATTTCTTATGGATTTAACAGGAAAACACAAATACAATCAGAGTGTCCTTGTGTTATTTATTTTGAGATTAAAATTAATTTATTTTATGGAGCTTACAAATTTTCACAGTTGGGTTACCAAATACCTTTCCTAGTAATGACTGGAAGTATTATAAAAGCTGACAGGCTGGAGAACTTAGCAGCTGGGACAATATAGGAGGAAGACTGGGACTGTGGGATTCAGATGCTAACTAGATGTGTCTACAGTAATTGCTAGCAGGGAAACAAAGTTAAACTGTCAAGATTTGCTTAATAGGATGTGACACTCCATTCCAGTATATTGGTCTGAATTATTCTGTAGTCAGTAGGAGTTCCACAACAGGCTTTAGGGCAAAGCTGGCCTTTTGGAATGGCATGGGAAGAGAAGTGTTCTAACAAATTCAGTCTAAAGTTTGAGGCAGTGAGCACTATGGTACATCATACAGGCCCACTGTGTTTTGGTGTGTTTTTGCCTCCAGTCTATTGAGCTGAGAAGTTGGCAGCAGTGCAATACAGAAGAGACAGTCGAAGACACAGGAAGAAATATAGACCTGACTCTGTCAATGTCAGGCCCATAGTTCCTGTTGCTCCTGTCTTGGCATGCCACAAAATCTGCAATGTGTGCCAGTTGTAGCATTGATGACATAACGGCTGGTTACTCATGTTTTAGCAGTTCAGAATTTCACTTCTAATAATTTAGACACCAGAAAAAAGTTCTTGAAGATTTTAGCTGAAGTTATAGAACAAACAAAATAGTGCAACCTCTTCTATGGATTCACATATGCTGGAACTCATTCCATCATCATCACCAGCACCACCTCCACCTAAGGAAGATGTGATAGTAATTTAAAAGGCTGGTAGAATTCTAATTGTGAACATGGTGGCATAAAATGCACTTGCAGTAGGTGAAACGTTCATTGCAGTAATAAGAAGAAATTAGAAGCAGAATCAGGATTGTGACAATTAGCTAAAATAAAATATATTACCCATTGTTGCCACTGGATGTCCAACAGTGTGAGAAATCTTAGTGGTGGTGGGAACTGGAATCAATTTGTTGGTAACTGCTGGAGTAAAGGATAGTATCTTGAGAAAGGAAAAACTGAGAGTTTAGGATTTTACAACTAGTACTGTATGCTCTGTTTTAAAAGCATGTAATTTTTAGACTGTCTATCTGATCATAAAGAGAGTCAGCTGGTGAAGTATTACTATTGGACTTGGACTACAGAGACCCAGATTAGAAAATGCATTGAAGCTATGGCTATCAATGGCTACTAGCCATGATGGCTATATACCACCTTCCAGGATCAGAGGCAGCATGACTCAGAATACCAGTTGCTGGTGAACAACAGCAGGAGAGGATTGTGTTTGTGTCCTGCCTGTGGGCTTCCCTTAGGCATCTAGTTGGCTTCTGTGGAAAACAGGATACTGAACTATGTAGGACTCTGGTCTGATCAAACAGGGCTCCTCTTATGTTCTTATGGGTTTGAATCCTTGCTCAGCTATGATGCTAACTCAGTGACATTAGACAAGTCATTACATCCCAGCCTATTTCATTCAAGGTTATTGTGAGGATAAAATAGTTTAGTCTGATGTATATTACCTTGAGAAACAGAAATGGTTTAAATGCAAATATGATTTAAAAATTGGGGCTTTCTCCAAAGAGAATTCTTAAGGGACTGAAGCATATGCATATTTGCTGACATTTTACTAATTAGAAACATCTGAAGTGGAACTTCTCTGCAACTTCAGAGCATAGAAGGGGGACCTCTGGCCCTCCAGATGTTGCTGAACTACAACTCCCATCACCCCATTGACCATGCTGGCTGAGGCTGATGGTAGACTGAGTCCAACAACATCTGAAAGGCCACAAATTCCTCGTTCCTGCTTTAGAGGATCTAGCGCATCATATGGTTGAATGATTCAGCAAACAATGAAAAGCAGAAGGTAGTAATCTTTTATCACTGGAATCATACAGACAGATACAGTACAAGCACTACTGGAGAAAAGCTTGCTCTAGTGGAATACCTTAAGGATAAGAACGAAAGTCTACAATCCATGGAACACAAATCCTTCATTACTTTCAAAAGTGTTTAAAAAGGAAAGGCAATGCCCAACTCTGCAGGTTGCTGGTTCACATGGGAAAAACGAATGCTGAGGTTCATTAAATAGAAATATGGGTGTGTTATATTTAGCATACAGCATATATTAACTATATGAAAAAAGTGAAAAATAATACATCAGTTGCCAACATCTATTCCAAGACATACACCCTGTCAATCCAACACATTTAAGCCTCTCCAATACTAAGGCAAACAGTACACAAGGGAATGATGTCACTAGCAAGAAGTCCAACTGTTTTTGACTCCCCCAAGCTAATGTATCACATTTGTATGTTCAGCTGAGTACACTGGAGAGTAGCTGTCCTGTAGGAGATCAACCTTTGCTGTATAGATCAAATAACACAAACCCTGCTCTACTTCTCATTCATAATTAAAAATAGATGCATGGCATCTATTCAAGTGGAACACATCACATCATTTTTATGCTCAGATTCTACAACCTTCCCCAGCTCTAGAAAAGTATGAAGAAAATAAAAAAATATTAAGATGTCAGTTTACATTGCAGAAGACATCTGTAGCCATTCATTTAAATGTCTGGATTATACATGACAACATGCTGTGCAGAACATAATTGTGCTTCTGAGTGAAAGCAAGTATTATACATATAGTTCCATTTATATATATATATATAAATTTTAGAACTACATTTTGCAATTCTCAGTTCCTTGCTCTTTACCCAGCACCTACTGTTGCCTACCTGGAATATCTGCCTCATTTCCTTGTATGAAGCCTTGGAGCTGTTTTTGTTTCTGATAGATAGTGTCAGCGTTCACACCTGAGATCACCTACTTAGGTGAAGGGGAGCCTTAATCTAACCCTCTCTTACAGTTTCCTCTGATCGGAAAAGAGGGGTGAATAAATATTGCCAAAAGCTGATTGAGTCAATCATCTGTTCAATTCTCTGTGTATGGTTCTCAATCAATGGTCAAAAAAACCCTGCAAATCCCCGAGGCAGAGCAATGCCTGTTTCCCCATTTCAGAAACACAGAAAACAGAACTTTTAAAACAGAAAATGAAAAATTAACCATCTGCACTATTTTGAATATTTGTGGGTCAAACCGTTCATGTTAAAGTCTTTAGACTGCACTGGGCATCTGACAATATTCAATTGTTCAGTAATTCAATGTAATTGTTTAAATTGTTCAGGGTTGTTAAAACAAAAAGGGATTGCGAAGAGCTCCAAAAAGACCTCTCCAAACTGAGTGAATGGGCGGAAAAATGGCAAATGCAATTCAATATAAACAAGTGTAAAATTATGCATATTGGAGCAAACAATCTTAATTTCACATATACGCTCATGGGGTCTGAACTGGCGGTGACCGACCAGGAGAGAGACCTCGGGGTTGTAGTGGACAGCACGATGAAAATGTCGACCCAGTGTGCGGCAGCTGTGAAAAAGGCAAATTCCATGCTAGCAATAATTAGGAAAGGTATTGAAAATAAAACAGCCGATATCATAATGCCATTGTATAAATCTATGGTGCGGCCGCATTTGGAATACTGTGTACAGTTCTGGTCGCCTCATCTCAAAAAGGATATTCTAGAGTTGGAAAAGGTTCAGAAGAGGGCAACCAGAATGATCAAGGGGATGGAGCGACTCCCTTACGAGGAAAGGTTGCAGCATTTGGGGCTTTTTAGTTTAGAGAAAAGGCGGGTCAGAGGAGACATGATAGAAGTGTATAAAATTATGCATGGCATTGAGAAAGTGGATAGAGAAAAGTTCTTCTCCCTCTCTCATAATACTAGAACTCGTGGACATTCAAAGAAGCTGAATGTTGGAAGATTCAGGACAGACAAAAGGAAGTACTTCTTTACTCAGCGCATAGTTAAACTATGGAATTTGCTCCCACAAGATGCAGTAATGGCCACCAGCTTGGATGGCTTTAAAAGAAGATTAGACAAATTCATGGAGGACAGGGCTATCAATGGCTACTAGCCATGATGGCTGTGCTGTGCCACCCTAGTCAGAGGCAGCATGCTTCTGAAAACCAGTTGCCGGAAGCCTCAGGAGGGGAGAATGTTCTTGCACTCGGGTCCTGCTTGCGGGCTTCCCCCAGGCACCTGGTTGGCCACTGTGAAAACAGGATGCTGGACTAGATGGGCCACTGGCCTGATCCAGCAGGCTCTTCTTATGTTCTTATGTTCTTAATCCAGTCCTTTCCCATACCATGTTGGACATGGTGTGCATCTCTTGTGTTATTTGAAGGTTGGCAGAGGCCTCTGAGGCATACCGTGCTTTCACACTGGAGAGGTACCCAGATTTGGGAGGTGGGGATGGCCTTCTCTGATCAAACTGCTTGGCAGAAGGGAAGGATTAAGTCATAGCTGTAGGGGAAACTGCACCCAAGCAGTTTGGCCAGGTTGGGTCTGGCCTCCCAGGGTGAAGAAACTGGCCATAACAAATTAAAAGTGTTCAGCTTCCAAAGACTTACTAAAATGGAATAGTTGTGGTTTATCAAACCTGTGATATAACAAATATTAAGGTATTAAAATATTCACACATATTTATTTATTTATTTTTATTTATTACATTTATCCCCTCTTTTTTTCATCACTGAACCCAAGGCAGCATACATGTGGTTCCCAGACGGTTTCCCATCCAGGCACTGAGCAGACCCAGACCTGCTTAGCTTAAGCAAGATGGCAGCCTTCAGACTATATCATATCATTCTGTTTAGATCCATAGAAATGATCATGAATAAAGATACAGTAGGGCCCCGCTTTACTGCATTCCGTTTCTGGCGTTCTGCTGATGCGGCAGCTTTCAATTATGGGAAATTTCCTGTTTTAAAGCCGATTTTGCGCTTTTGCGGCATTTTCGTGGCATTTTCGCGCGACGCAACCCATTATAGTCAATGTGTTCCACTTTACGGCGATTTCCGTTTTATGGCGGGGGCCTGGTCCCTAACCCGCCGTATAAGCGGGGCCCTACTGTAGTATGAAAACATTTATAATATTTGTTTAGATCAGAAATCTGCATCAGCAGTGGATGGCATGGTGGGGCAATGGTGCTCACCTGACCTCCTGACAGTTAAGGCGCTGTTGTTGCCAGAAGGGAAAAGGGGAGGAGAGAGGTGGCAGGGACTTTGGCACTGTGCAAACAACTCAATGCAGCCAATATACAATGTTGCTGGTGCATTTGCAAAGTGTCAAGTTCCACCCTCTCACTCTTCCTCTCAGTAAGCAGCATCGATTCAGGCGTTGGGAGGTCAGCTGAGCGCCACCATTACACCATCTGCTACTGCTTTGCATGGAATGGAAGTAGCACTGATATATCCAGCTGAAATATGATTTTATCTTGAGTTTTTTTGTTGGTTTTTTCTTTAAACCTCCTTCAGAATTTTCTCCCTATCATTTATTATTTATTGCTAGTTGTGATTAAGCTAAATATAATCAACTGATACCAACTTTTTTGTCAAGCCTGAGCCAGATTTTAAACAAATTCGGTAATGACAAATTAATTCACTCCATTACAATATTTTATCTTACAATATTAAAGAAATATGAGCTTTGACATGACAGTGGCATCAAATTGGATGTTTAGAAGCTGATCTAAATCATAGGTGGTTACTTGTGATTATGTATGAAATTATATCACATATGCTAAGATTACATAAGAATTAATGTGCATGAACAACACTTTTTTTTTTTGTAGAACGCTTATCCAAGTCAGTAAGAAGAAAGTTTGATCTATGCTGTGGAACAAAATAGTTATAGGAAAGTATATAGCAATTACCCGGTACAATCTTTGGCTCTTCCAGGTGGGGAAGGATTGGGGGCTTGGAAACAGGGATTTTTGTTTTACTGGGAGCTGAAAGGAATAAAAATGAAAAGGTCATTTGTATGTGTCTAAAAAATAGTGCCGAGAGCTGCTCCTGTACAACCCTTTTTAAAATTGACGGGAGTTCTTCATGATCAGTGTTTTGTTCACATCTAAGTCCAAAACTGTATAAGAGCATTTCAAATGAACAGTGAATGAGATTTAAAGAGCTGCTTGGTATACATAACAGACTTGTGCTAGAGCTGTGCAATTTTTATAGATCCCCACTCCCCTGGCCGAAAAAAGTCATTTTACAAACTACCCTGGAAGATTTAAAAGTAGTTTGCCAAAGGACATGGAGAGGCTATTGCTTCAGAAAAACAATCTGTGCAGTAAAATATTCTGCAAGCTTATTAAGAAGCAAGTCCCACTAAGCCCAATAGATAAGTCTGCACAAGATTACAGCCATAAACGTCACATTCTAGGACCCTTAGAATTACATTTGAATGTCTGTCTAAAGGTCTATGTCTCTGTTACTCTTTTGACTATAGAAAAGAAAAAGAATAAGAAAAAGAAAAAGTAGACAGGGATGTTTTCTGCTGTGGTTGTGTTTGAGCTTTTATACTTGCTGCTGTTCTCATTTTGCTTTTTAAAACTGCTAAAAACTGATCTGCTATGTTAAATGAGGGTACTTCCCGATGCAGATTATTTGTGGGATGAATTTTTATCATGCATGCAAGTGGCCACACAATGTTGTTTGCATCAAAATGCTAACACATATTTTCCCAATTTAATCTAGATTTACCCTTCCTGGGAGAAACACTTAAAAAAAAAAACTATTGCCAATCACCTGTTTGCAATATCTCAACAACCCATCTGCAAATTATGTTCCTATCTGGAAGCACTATGTAAGTGAGAAAAATTTGAACTGGCAAACTATGTCTTTGAAATGAAACAAATTAAAGGAGAGATGATTAGCTTTAAATCATAGGAGGATAATCAATGTTTTTCATAGGCAAACAATTGATGGTTATCTCAAATTCACAATTTTCTTTCTGACATACTTGTCTGTGTGTATGTTTGGAGAAGGAGAGAGAGGAGCATAAAGAGATGTGCAGAAAATGGAAAATTTTCCAAGGAATATTTTTGCTTCCATTGAAATTCTGTTTTAGTTACTTTCTAATTTGATGGTGTCATATGAATAACTTAGAACTATTTATACAGATTTTAAAAAATCTAAACTTGCTGAATTCAGTAGTAAACCATTATTTTTAATAATACAGGACTCCCAACAAAAGAGACAGACATCAGGGCCCAATCCAACTATATTCAGAGAGAATGCATGCACTGCCACACATTCTTTATTTCAGCGTTTACCTGTCCAACAGATAGTCAGCACAGTCATTGCTTATGGCACAGATTGCCTGTTTTGCAGGGAGAAGGGTCTGGATCTTAACCTTGCCTCCTCCATTATATTATTTTATTTCCCCAAACCCAAGAGATATTCAGCATCATAAAAGCTGAAGCACCAATCTTGTGTTTTGTGCTGCATTCATGGGGCCCAATCCAGTATTTGAGAACCACAGAGTCACATATGCTGGATGCATGCAGAGAGCCAGCACTGTAAACATGATCTGCAGCCCCCTTTGTATATGCCCAATCCAGCAGTGGATGCATATACATCCCCATAAATTTTGCCCCAAGTAGTTAAGAGAAGAATTGCTGGGACTAAACTGACTTCCTCACCCTACTTCTGGGTTACGGAAAGCCCCCCAAGAATGGGCTGAAAACAGGGTACTCACCCAGCCCATCTTATTGGTCTCAGAAGCAGCCCCCCAAATTCCCATCCTCCAACACACATTCACAGCCAGGGCAACACCTCCTTCTCTCACTCTAAATTGCCTTTGCAATGTCTTCCCATGCTGGCTATATGATATTAGCACACAGCCAATGCAGACTAAGGACAGGAAACATTGCCCTCACATTGCATGGGAGAGTGGGAGTATGGCCACTATGTGATCCCCAATTGGCTGAGATCACATTCCCACTCAATTAGGGCAAAAGAATATAGTTTTTTAAGAAATGGCACCAATAAGAAGCTGCGAGAATAAAACAGCAAACAGATCCAAAGAAAGGTAAAATTTGGAGGGCTTACAAGGAACATTTCAGGTTTCCCTTTCATGCCAAAAATGTTCTGTTAGGAATATTTGGTGTATCCCTAATTATTATGTGCTTCAAAGAAAAAAAGTTCGGTGATGGCCAAATCTGTAATCAAATGCAACTATAAATCAAGTACAACGTATGAGAAAGCCCATAGTATGTTTTGCTTTCAGTGTTCTGAGGTGGAGATCAGGCAGCTGAACAGCACAGGAGAGTGAGGGAGAAATAAAGGACTGACCCAGGGTCTTCCAACAATCCCTCCAATGCTCATGCCATGTGGCTCATTTGTTACAGATTGACCACTTTTGAAATAAATGGAGGCATGTGCACAGATAATTAACTATTACAATAGGTCCTCTTAACTTCATGAAAACCTAATTAACCATTACCCAGTGTTGTTCTTGGCAATTCAGGGGTTTTATAAATTTTAAGTGTAGTAGTTTCCCATTGAGGTTCCTTTTCTGCTGGTGAAAAAAGGGAAAAAAGAGAACAATAAATTATGTGGAAATCAGATCATTCTTCATAACAGATTATTACACTGAGATCTATTTTCCATTGCCTGGGATCAGTATAATGAACATAAAAATAAGTTTCTTTCTGTTCTCTGCATGGTTTTGTTATTAGAAATGTTTTCACTGAAATGTTTTATGAATATTTGAGGTAACACAAAAAGACTGAAACCTACACATAATTGACCAACACGGGTTTTGTTTTTCCTCAAAGGAACAAAATAGCTTCTTTCATACAGGCTAACTTTGAATTAAAACAATAATGATTATAATCCATGGCATGAAATGCAATTACCACGTATAGATTCTGGTATTTTGGGATGGGCAGAAGGTTTAGGTGTAGAAGGAACCGATCCTGTTTCCGGCAGAGCTGAAAGACACAGGCGGTATTATAGATTTTTGCTTCTTACTGTCTTTTTTTTTTCTTCCTAGGAAATTAGAATCAAATGAGCTAAAGTGGAGATGGAACAAGATGTTTTACAAAAATTGTAAATCAGCTGTAAAAAGTTAACCTTTTAAAGTGTCAGACAGCAGCAAAAACATTGATTTTTGTCCTATTTTGATATGTTCTGAAAACTGACTTTTCTCCCTCGCCCCAGTGCTTTGTATTTTGATAAGTGAATGCTTGTTGTAAGCCACTTTGAGCACAGCTCACCATGGAAACGTGGTATATAAATAAACTAAATCAATCAATCATTCAGTCAATCAATATTAATCTATTCTTTCCCATTAACTCATTGAGTGACCTTAAGAAAGCCACTCTCTCTCCACCCTAGCTTCCCCACCTATGGGAATAATAACACTGGCCTACTTTTTAAAGTTGTAAGGATTACTAATATAACGTATGTGACGTGCTTTGGACTGTCTCAAGTGCTATCAATTTTAAATACTGTTAAGGGTATTAAATTCTGATAATAATGTTGTTAATCATGTAATGGCTGTGCGGATTATGTAATTTTAGAATCAGCATTTAGTGACAAACCTTATTGCAGCTCTCACAAGAAATAAGTTTGGAGCAAATCTGCAAAACTGGTATAAAAGTTATACATGCTAATACAGAATCATAGGTAAATGAAGCACTACCCAGAATTTTCTGGGTTTCAAATTTACTATACAAGGCCAAATACAGACATGACAATAAACTACTTTTTGTGTGTGATGTGAACATGCTACCGGCAATCTCATGCTTATGTCATCTCCCTTCCCTTTGCACATGAGGAAGGAGATTTAACACTTCTTTTGTGGTTTGGAACAAACCATAGTTTCAGATTTCATTTGAATGCAGAAAAATGTTTGTTCAGAAGGTAGTTTGTTAATATAACAGGATATCAAACCACAATTTGTTCCTGGTGTAATATTTTGGTTTGTTTATGGTTTATACTGATCAGTTCCATATATTTAGACACAATGGGAAATTGTAGTTTGTTCTGAACCACAAACAGAAGCAGTTTCTTGGTGAGGCACAGCTGCAGCAAAAACTTTCTGGCAACTGGTTTAGCTGGTACTTACTGGAGGGGCAAGGAAGTGGAGTGACTGGAGCTATACAGATGCACCAGTGGGAGCAAAGTTATGGCTCTGCCAGTGCGTCTGCACAATCCTGACCTCACTACTGCCTTTTCCCTCCTGGTAAGTAGCAGTGATGTTGCTACCAGGAGGCTATTGCTCTGGCTTCACCCCTCCAGGAAAGCCGCTCCTGTGGAAGCTTGAAATCTTCTCCCCCTGTGAATGCAGGAGGAAGGAAGGGGAGGTGTGCATGAGTTCATGGATCACCATGATAACTTCTGTCTTCTAAATGTGGCCAGTGGAAGAAATTGGGATATAAATGAGTAAATAGAAATGTTATATATTGCTAAAAATTCTTGTACAAATGACTAACAAAGACGTTTCTGAACCATGACATAAAAAAGGACCTTTGGTTGCTACCATGGTTTTTGAGCCATGAAGGGCAGCTATCTAAATATAATCCAAATTTAAAAAATCAAGTAGTATAAATAATTTTTAAAACAAATGTTCTGACTTCTTTTAATGTAGATAAACAGCACTTTCCTTCAAGAAACATCTTTACTCATTTTACCATTGGCCTTTTTAAAAAGTTGTCATACTTTTGCCAAGAACAGGAAATGGGAGGGTCTATAATTTCTCTGATGTAAATCTTCAAAACAACAGCAAGTACGTTTGCCTGCACCTTTTCACAAATGTTCCTTGTTAAATTTATCAAAATTCAAGAATTAATGCTATAGGTCTAAGCCAATTACCACATTTGAAAGTATACTCTGTTTTTATATTTTGCAGAAGTAAATAATAGTAATAAAATAGATTCTCAGGGATCTTCAGGATGAAATCTTAATGAAAACTATACAACTTTTCTAAGAAATGTATGTTACCTGCAGTTGCTTTTAAATGTTCAGTAATCCTAGATGTTTTAGGTGTATTCTGCTTCAAAGATGGCAAATTAGGGGCTAGAAAAATAAAAGAATTCAAACTGAACAGAAAAAGATATAACTGCAAGTTACCAATCTAGAAGTGAAATATTTCTGCTCTACTGATAAAACTTAAACATCTAGCATGAAAATAGAAAGACTCGGTTGTGAGGGGGGAAAACCTTTCAACTTCAAGAATGGAGGTCTATTATTACCAAACATGCAGATCATAGAACACATTTTAATATTTTCTCATTTATTTTCTCATCAGCATCCCATTTCAACAAAATGAAACAAAAAGGTAAGAGGCTCACAAGCTACTCTGAGCTTGATTTTTAAGACCAATGTAATGTGGGCTATTCAATGGAAAATAAACTCTTAGTTCATGATATCTTGAAAGTAAAACAGCTAGAAATGAATGATATCTAATGAATCATCAGTAGGTTACATGCACCTACCTTCTGTTCATAATCAACATAATTAAAAAACAAAAGTGTAAATTCCTTTGATTGCAATACAGATTAGTGAACAATCTGCATTTTATTACCAAACCCATAATCCACAATTGAATGAACTCAGGTTTTGCAGCTTTTGAGAAAAAGAAGCAGAATAAGTGTTTTTGGTCAGTCAAGTCCTATACTCAGATTTATCAAAGAAAGTAGTAACTGGCAGTAACTTAGGATGCAACCCTAACCATGTCTACTCAGAAGTAAGTCCTTGAATTCAGTGGGGCTTACTCCCAGGTAAGTGGGGATAGGATTGCAGCCTTACTAGTTACTGCACAGCTGAACAGAGAAGAGTTTTGAACACCATCACTATATATGAATTGAATATTCAGTTACCAGAGCTCACATGCCATCCTTCTGGGGTGGCAGAAGTCTTCCATTTAAAAGGAATAAATGCTGCTTCAGATGGAGCTGAAAAGAGCATCAAGGTTACATTTAATATTCTTCAGAATCCATTTAAACAAACAGTACATGCAACACTCTTGCAATGATGAAGAAAGAGTTCAAAATGGAATGGAGCAGCCAAGCTGATGAAACGGACAGAGATGCAAGCCACCTTGCACCATTCTTAAGCATATCTCGGTGCTCCAAAGACAAGTGGCATTTTTCCCCACAAAGACAGTTGTGCAAAGTGATGAATAATAAAAAAATTGATAGAGAGCCCATGCAGCTTTGTAACTGAAATGAAAAATGGCAGTATGAACAATGCTCCTACAAAGGTTTACAGACTTTGTAGATGCTACTAATATGATTAAAGGTTAGTACAGAAAGTAAGGTAATGAGTTTATTCTGAACGAACTGAATTCACATGGAATGAAAATATTTCTGGTGAAACATAACAGTATGACCATTCAAGCTGAAAAACAACATTACCTAGTGTTGCACTTGGCCAGTCAAGAGGTTTAGATGTTTTTGGTGTGAAAGATTCCAGAGTGGGTTCATTTGTTACTGCTGAAAGAAATGTTGACAAGTATAAGAAGAAAAAAAGCAAGCCTGAAAATTTTTTTTTACAGGAGGAAAACTATTTTTCTGTAGGAAAAACCTGAAGTGTTTCTTTGACTATTGGCCATTGTTTTCAGTTTACCAGTTTAGTAGGTGTTAGAGATGAAGTAATCTGTTTAAATCACACACTATGAAATATTTCCTTCTTCACAAAATATGTGGACTTGAACAAATGCTGGGTGGTCATTTGTTTAGATCCTGCCTGCCTGCACTGTAACTGTTCTGGGATTAAGCCTTGCTATCTGGATCAGTGCCACACATACAATCTTAGGTGGTATTCAATGCTATTCCTACTCAGAGTAAACCCATTAACAATTGACAGACATGACTAATTTAGGTTCTGTAATTTCAAAGGGTTTCTTCTGAGTAGAACTTAGTTGAATACAGCTTTTAAGGTTTTTTGCCAATGCCACTAAAGTGGCACCTTTCAAGTAAAGTGGCATACAGTAACAAGTAACATTGAGCAAAGGAACATATTGCAGTACAGGTCACAGTGCAATCCTTTACATGTAAACACTGAGTTTATGGAACTTACTTCCAAGTAATTGTGTACAGGACTGCAGCCTTAACCTAGTACTGGGTACTAATACGGCACTTTGAAGTCCCATTAGTTTCATCTAGGCTGGCTGCCTATGCCAGCTGAAATTCTCTCTTCCACACAGCCATTATGGGTGCAGAAGTCCCGTTCTCTTTTACATCTAGCCACCCTGGTTTCAGTGGAAGAGAGTTAAGCACGCCCTTCACTCTATTTAATTAATAATAATGATTGTTATTATCATCCACTTCAACAATCTATATAGTGCCTTGTAGAGAGATGTATGCAAAAATAAGCCTCTGCCTCAAAGAATTTACAGTCTAAAATACACACTGAGGGAAGAGAGGAGAGTAGGTGATGCCTACCCACGGATGTGGTAAAATGCAGTTGTATTTAAGATATAGTTATAGTTGTGAATGAGGATTAAAGGTAAAAACCCAAAGGGCATGAAGAAAAGGTGGTTTTTGAGGAAGGATGTAAAGGAAAGGAGAGAGGTGAAAATATTTACACGTTCATGTCCTCAGGGTCATGTTCATTGATATCAGTGGGGCTTAAAAGTGATTAGATCATATTCACAACATTTGGCTAAAAGCTGGCGGCAAATCCAAGTTATTATTACTGTCCTGGAAAATCAAGACTTTGCTTTCCAATAATCTAAAAATCACTTATTTTCTGCACTGTTTAAAAACATTTGGTTGTTTCACACATTTTCAAACGAACAGAAAAATTATTCTAAACACTACTTTCTCATCACTTTTTTCATGCAAAACCTGATGCCACACACTATCTTCATATGACATATGGCAGAGCTGTAAGGATGGAGTTAACTGGAATTGCTATCTATTGGTTTTGATCTACAGATTCATGCCCATCCATTTCAGATATCATTCAGTCTTCAGAAGGTTCTGCTAACAGAAATCTATTGGAGTTAAAGAGACAAGTGCATTAAGAATTGGAGCCTAAAGACATGAGCCTCAGTTTCTTACTTAATAATAGTTCTGTTGAATTCATTGAAACTATTCTTAGGTAAATAGTTTGAAGACTGTAGTCTTACTGCATGAATGGTAAGTCGGCAATGGTTCCCCTAAGTTTGGAGTCAGATATGTCAATCTCATCAGATACTCTGGGGCTTGAAAGTACAGGTTGTATTCTGCTGAAAACTTAAATAATAAATTGATAGTAGCTGCATTTATGATGGTTTATTTTAAATCTAATTTTTATTTTCTGAAGTTTTGTTTTTGTCTAATTGGTATCAATAAGGGTTGTTAAATAATTTTTGAGAAAAGTTTTTATTAGGTTGGTTATTATATAATCAAATTTAAATGCATTTGCAAATGACAACATATTAATGAAGTTGTCTGAAGAGCTTAAACTAAGGAAAACGCCTTCCCTTCTGAAAAATGACATCCACCTCCCACTAATAGAAAAGGGCATTTCAATATTTTTCTTCTTCAAACTTGGGAATATAAAAGATTCTAAGGGTTCAATACACATTTCAGTTCCAATCAGAATCTATTGTTGAAGATATATTTTGAAATACATATTTAAATAAATTTTAGCTGAGCAATGTCTGATTCACTTGCCCTCAGTTGCCAGAATCTATTTACAAGGCATATGCTGTATGTTGTACTGCAAACGGCAAATGCAGTGTCAGCAGGCACAAGTAGGCCCTAGGTAGGAGTTAAAAGTGCCTCTACACAAATCTGAACAACAATACCAACCCTATTTGTCAATTACAGTAACATGGAAGCAATCGTATTTGCATCTACCCACATAGCACCATATTGCCTACTTGTGAGTGATGCAAAGAGAGAGGTGAGTTTCACTCATCTGTCCAATACGTAGGCAGTGTATTATATGCATTACCTGAAGTGGAAGTGCACTGCCTTCAAGTCGATTTCGATTTATGGCAACCCTATGAATAGGGTTTTCATGGTAAGTGAGATTCAGAGGTGGTTTACCATTGCCTTCCTCTGAGGTTGAGAGGCAGTGACTGGCCCAAGGTCACCCAGTGAGCTTCATGGCCATGTGGGGATTTGAACCCTTGTCTCCCAGGCCGTAGTCCAACACCTTAACCACTACACCACACTTACCTACAGTGTTAGAATTAAGTTTTGCACTATTCACCTAACATGTAAACACACAGACTGGGATCCAAAGAACTGTCAGGCATGCTCGGGGGGGTCAGAGATGCCCAGTGGAAGTTTTGACTTTTTTTTTGAACAGCAGATCTCTGTCGGGAATAACAGTTCCTTCACTTTCAAAAGCAGATTGCCTTTTGGCAGGAGGAACTGCCGTTTAAGAAAAACAAGTCCAAAGCTTCCTTGTGGACACAGAACTATTTGTGCAGTTTTTTGGGATTCTAGCCACAGCGTGTTTCTAGTGTGGGGCGTGTCTGTTCATATTCTCTCATATTCCCATCTAGCCTTCAAATTATGTGTGCTCCAAAATAATGGGGAAGAGTTGGATAGAGTATTGCAAGTGTGCACAGATCAACCATTCTTTAGATTGTCCTGTGCTGAGCCCTAGGGGGAGCCCTTCATATATGTGCACTGTGGGTGTACAAGGAAGCATTGCAGACCCACTATTGTGGCCCAATGCCTTTTCTAGGATTAAAACAACAAAAACAAAATCTAATTCAGTTCTTTTCCCCAAAAAAACTGTCACCTTTGCTCATGTTTGAGCACTTGCATTCCTTAAGTATGATGCCAATGGCTCACGGATGTGTTTACTGGTACATATAACATCCAAAGCCATAAAAGGCACTCATTGAGTCTCTCTTACTATCTTACATTAACATTTTGTGTCATATTTCAACTCAGAGTTTATTAAAAGGAAATATATGGACCTTCACTTTCCCATGAGGTGGAGGCAGACCTTCTACTGGGTATCAATTTATTGTTGTTGTTATTATCAACAACAATAATGAATAGTTTTTTTTACCTCAAATGTTGCCAGCTAAATGTCTCTATTATTGCCTAATGTTTAATTATTAAAAAAATTTAAACTATCTATATATGAAGTTACATACTTTCCAAATGGAAGAGTTACTCCTACTTTCATTTTATGCAGCTGTTTTTTTGGCAGTTGGCTGACCTTATTACAATAAACACCTAAGGCAGAACACAAACAAGCAACATACGCAAACCTTAGATTTTAAAAGCACCCACAAAAAAACAAAAAAACCTTTGTATTTCAAAGCTCAGAGGTTCATTTTGAGGACAGTGTGGGGAAGTGCTGTACTAATGCAATAAATAAATAACATTTAGAACAGGAGATTATCCTATAAATAGCTTTCATTTATGAAATCAGAGGGAAAATGAAAAACAAAGGACAATTCATGATTATTTAAGGACAAGTTGAAAGCGAAACAGTGGGAGTCCACTCCCAACAGTACTTTTGATATGCAGTAGCCTTTATAGCCAGTCACTGCTACACTGGTTACTTACTGGTGAAGAGCCAGTGTGGTGTAGTGGTTAAGGTGTTCGACTATGACCTGGGAGACCAGGGTTCGAACCCCCACACAGCCATGAAGCTCACTGGGTGACCTTGGGCCAATCACTGTCTCTCAGCTTCAGAGGAAGGCAATGGTAAACCACCTCTGAATACGCTTACCATGAAAACCCTATTCATAGGGTTGCCATAAGTCGGAATCAACTTGAAGGCAGTACAACCAACCAACCAACTTACTGATAAACCCAAACACAGAAATAGATTAGTTATAGTTAATCAGCCCACAGTAAAGACAAAAGAAAAGAATGAAAAAGTTCATAATGAATATAATTTTTAAAATATGACTAGCTCCATAAAGATAAAGTAGATTATCCCACAGGGCCTTAGGAAAGGTTGAGGCATGGGTGAATTAGCAGCATTGGAATGTGCAGACTCAGAGTCTGGAACTCAATGGGCACCATCAAGAAAAAGGAAGTAGAGGCTATTTTAACAAACAGCAGATGAGCAAGTAAGCAGATGAGGAAGTAAACTTTTTTTTAAGTGTACGACTGCAAGATCAGGGTTCAAATTATGAAGTGTACCTCTGCAGCAGAAATTCCTTGCACAAAGAAAATTAGCCATCAGTGAAAAGCATTCCAGTCCTACATTCTCCTAATTTTCAAATGCAGGGATGATGATGATGATGATGATGATGATAATAATTCTATGAGCTCCCATATGCAGACTAAAGTTTTATAACCTGGAGATTAGGTTATCACCTAATTTGCTGAGAGGAGCAGTAAGTGCAAACAAGTTTCCCTGAAACATCTTGCTCATCACTACTGATCATGTCCTGTAAAATGGAGTTTCTGCCCAGTAGGCCTGACTAGTATCCTGCATTAATACTATGTGTAGCAAGGTTAACACCCAGAATCTAGCACAGGACGTTCAGGAGTTCATCAACAAAGAAGCTGATGTGGAAAAGATTTTATAAAGGCAGAACACTACCAACCATATTCTGTATCAAACGACAAACTTTGCCTGCCCATAATCAGAAGCCCATCTGAATGTTTTAACTTTTCATTCAGAATACACCATTCACTACAAAACAAATTTCAGGATATACATTTGAATTAAGGGATAATGACCCACTGGAACTAGTAGGCTGGAAGTATCAAACAGAGTCTGTGGGTACGCTTAGGCTTTGCATCTGTATTTTATGCACCAGCCAAAATAAAATTTAGAGCATGCCTTCTAAGATCCTGAGACATATCTTTGGTATTATGTTCCTTGAGCATTACTGAAGGTAACAGGGTTGACTGAGGCACCACAGAAATGGTGTCTAGACCCTCTTCCAGATTCTCTGTCATACTAACCCATGTTTCAATGCTTCTAGCTGTTGCTTCTGCAGAGCACTATAATCCCATGCAGAATTCTTGGCCTCCTATTTCTTAGCACTGTGCCTTGATTTCACATTGTCCTCTGAATTTTATGCTGCCTCTACTGTTTTGGCTTACAGAGCAATCCAACTCAGGAGAAGCCTGTGGAAGGGATGATGACAGAGGAGGAACTGACAGGAAGCTCCATGGCATCCATTTGCTGTTGGGGAGCTGCCGGGCTGGTCGAATGTCAGCTCAGCTGGGAGCACACAGGAATGGAAAAGAAAAAGCCAGCTCTCACGAATATCCCTACCAACTCCCCATTAACTTCCATTATAATTATTTTCTTAGACCAGCTTTTTTCTTGGAGTAACTTTGGCCTGGATCAGAACCCATAGGAGTGTTCCCAATGGGAGTTGGATGTTGTGTAAGTCCCTCCCCTCAGCCCCTACTCCAACACACCCCAGAAAGCCCCTTTTTGGGGGCATTCTGCCATTTTCCCCTCCACTGGGCTAAGCTTCCCTGGCAGACCCTCAGCCGAACCAGTGTGAGGGGCTTTGCTGGTGGAGCCAGGACCCTACTGGCTCTGCTGTGGGTCTGTCATATCCAACTCCTCTCAGCCCAGCATTAATACAAGGTGGATTGCACCCTTAGAATCTAGCCACCTTCTGATTTAAACCCAGCATTCACAGTTAACAATCTTAATACACTTTTTTTGGTTGTTTGTTAATGTTTTATTGAAACATTTTCATTTGCTTGATGGCATAGCAATGCCTGCCTTTCTTCCATCTTCTTGGCATTAATTTGAAATTACCAGACTCAGGACTAGGGATGGCCAAATTTGTCAGTTTTGGTTTCTCAGTTTCTCATTTTTCTCCACATTTCCACATCAAGTTGAGGGTTTTTTTTAAAAAAAAGGTCCTCGTAAAAATTCATTGGTATTTGAGTGTGAATTTCTCTTAATGCACACATTTTTGTATGCAATTTTCTGTTGTAATGCACTTTATATGTTATTTTCACTAATATGTGCATTTTAATGCACAGTTTACCCTGTTGTATGCATTTTTGTACACATTACTTGTCTGGAGAACTGCTCTGTAAAACTGACAGAAATGTGAAAGATGAAGGATGGTTGTGTTTTGGTTTGCATATTGGTTTGGGAAGTGTGCGTTTCATAGGTTCACCTTTAAATGCAAACTGAATTGAATTTCACATCCATCCCTACCCAGAACAGCATAGCTGTACAAAATCAATAATCTTGGGAGATTCTGAACAATGAGCAATCCGCAGTCATCTAAGGTATACTGGATAAAAAAGAAAATAGAATACTGTTCACCAAGACCAGACAACGGAGATATGGAAAATCAGAAAATCATGTGCAGTATTAGAGTCACACAATACGTGTGTTCCCCATGTGTCCTGGAACAGATGCATGAATAGGAAATGTCATAATGTGTTCCATAAAGAAAGCAAAGAAAACCTAAGAACGCATTTTGACAAGAGATTGTAAGATAAAAATTGCAGTTCTGATCTGAAGTTTATGGTATAAAAAGCTAAACAAACCACCACATAAACATCATGATCTGCTTTACTCACTTTTGGAGTGTATGCACATTTCCTATTGCATATATTGAGCACCTCCCTCCTCATAGAAGAAAATGGAAGCCCCCAAGCTCCTGGATCATGTCCAAAAAACATCAGGAATAGTTTTTAGGCCACATCTAGCATTACCAATTTCACTCATGGGAATACCTACAAGTTACTCTCATGACTAAATCTGCAGTATTAGAAGGGCAGACACCTATGTCTAGTAATAAGCCAGAGTTAGATCAACATATATTTCCTTGTTGCATGAGCAGATATGGGCATAAGCCTTTCCAACACTATAATTTTCACCACTGGGGTGACTTGAAAGAAAAAAATTATATGGGTAAATCACGCACACTACATGAAACAGGAAACTAATTATCCCCTTTACCTACAATTTTAAGGTTACTTTTAATATGTTGTTTTCCATTTAGAGGAAAAGTGATAAAAACACGTGAATGAAAAAATAACATTAGAAGAAACCCTAAAAACACACGGAAAGGAGAATTTATTTCCTGCTGCATGTATTATATAGAAAATACACACCATCCACAAAACAAATAAATTTATGTCAATTGAATTAAAGGATTTGTTTGCAAATATGGCAGACTTAGAAAAAATGGTTCCTTGCCAACAGAAAGTACACAAGCAACCTTGGAGATTTTGCAAGGGAAATGTTGCATGATTCATAACTCTTGGCCGAAGGATACATTTAGATTCAGAGCTATCAGGGTTCTGTGCAAAATATAACAACCATTTTAACAAAGGCATCTTTTTAGAAACTTAAAACTCACCATCAGTTGACCACCCAGAGTGTTTCTAAGTGAAAAGAATTTTTTTCCCTCTGGTACAGATGAAATATTTAAATACTGCAAAGGAAATCTAGGGAAATTTTCAATGAAGCCTTCTAAGAAATTGTACTTGAAATAGTAACTAAAAATGCCAGGTAAACAGTAAAATGTGATGAACTTGCTTCTGATATTATAAAGGCTTTTGTGGATCTCAGAATCAAGTAAGATAATTTGAGAAAATAAATATAAAATTATTTAGATAATTTTACTATTATCTAATTAGTCATATTAAGAGCAAAGTGTGCCATGGAAAATTTGCACATACTGAAAATGTGTAATCAAAATAAGCTGTAACTTCTATATGCCAAAAGAAATAGATAACCCCAATCAAGAATTTCTTGTCAGAGTGTTGGCATTTCCACATTTGACAATGCTGATCACTGCTATTGGGGGGAGGGGGGGAGTGCCTGGAATCTACCTTGTCCCCATACAAATGCCAGACTGTTTGTTCAGCAGTTCATGCATAGTTCAGGAGCACTCATTGAACACACCCTCCCAGATGTGCCGCTCCCACCACTGGCACGAATGGGAGTTTCCCTAACATGTCAAATTGCAGACCTAGGGGGTAGGTGTGGGAGGAAAGGTTCTGATTATGATCAGGCTCCCCAGTGGCTATTATTTATAATAAAAACAATACATGCACTGTAAAAACATGTGATTAAAACATGTGTAGTTTGGCCCATGCTTGCTCACATTATCCTAAACTGTGTCTTAGTCCTTTCCAACACACATACAGGCACAAACATCCTCTTCAGCATGCCATGCAAACGTATCCTTTTTCAAGATAAAACTAAGGTCCTAGTACCTCAACATGACCTTCATGACAGCAACAATAGCATATTGATGGTTTCTTCCATGCAAATCCAAAAGTTTAGGGATGAGGTGTTTCAAAGTGGGGACTCTCACAGCTCCCTCCACCAAAGCAACGTGCAGGCAGAGGAACCTGCTGGCTTAATAAGATGCCCTCTGTTTGAGGGCTGTCTAGTCCAACTCTCATTTAAAGATAAGGAACCATGAAAAGGTTAGAGCAGGAGCCTTGGCATTGCCCATTAACAGTTAGCAGGATTTGGTCAGCAGACTCAGCAGGCATACAAGTCACCTGGTGTCTTCCCCATTAAGGGAAGATGTATTGTATTTCTATGTAAATGATAGTATATTTTTCCAAATCTTCATCTGTACATATAAATGACCACATGCACATTATCCTCTTTTGTCTTCTTTTTTGGTGATGCAAATTCACTTTTTGGCCGTGCACAACTGGCTTTATCTCTGCTGTTGTGCAGCACCACCCAGCAGACAGTGGAGACTGAAAGTCATTAGGACTGGTGGGGCAGAAGGCAGGGAGGCCAACAGTAGATGGAGCCAGAGCAAAGGAGAGGCAGAACTAACTAATTCTGCTTTTGTCCCCAGTTTCCAGCCTTTTGAGTTCTACAAAGATAACACTAAGGAGGAATTAGTGCCACTCCCCAGACTGGTTGTAAGTAAGGCAGGTGGGGGCTGGCTGAGGATAGATTGATCTTTGTGGGGCAGCACTCTAATGGACCATCCTCCACTGCCTGCAGATTGCTGACAGGTATACTGCATGGCAGCATGATCAGGTGATCTTCTGAGGAGATAGTAATGCCCTATCTAAATACCTATATTTATATATCTATATCTATACATGATGACTCTTCAGGGCCAAACTGACAATAGGTTAGTTCCATATCTTTGCTTTTAAATCCAGTGTTCTCCCTCTCCACTGAGGAGACCCCAATCCAGATCAGGACCTTAGCATGTGAATAGGGGTGATTTAACCCTTTGCCTCCACCGTGGTCCAAACTTTGATCAGGAGGCTAACAGCAGCAGTTTGCACACGAAAAAAGCTCCTACTGAAGTGGATGGGAGGTTTGCCCCCCCCATGCAAATTGCTGGTATAGGGCCCCCAATCTGAATCGGGTCCATAGTAAGGCACAAAGGGTTAAAATTCACCTCCCCCTTCCATGCTAACTAAATTCCTAATCCAGACTGGAGGTCCTGTGCTGGAGCTACTGTATTGTCTAGTTTAGCCTGAAGTCTATAAAGCTTGTTGCATGGTACCAGCTAAGCTGCAACAAATTGCACAGTAATCCTGCTTGAGCCTACTGATATCTTGTCCTGTCCCCCAGATACATGGGAAGTAATATGGGGAAATGTGGGAGTGCTGCTACCATTCCTCCCCATCAAGTCTGTATGGCTGCTCAGCTGAATGTGCCTATGAGCATGGGTGCCAAAATTCATGCAGTCTCTCCATGTTACATGTTTCCCCATATGCATGTAAATTTGAGGGATTTAGGCTTATTGTTGATTTTTTAAAATTTTGTCCACAGTACCAAACTGCATTATTATCAGACCTCACTATTCAAATAACATCTATCCTGAAACATGCAACTTTAGAGAAAAAATAGTAATTACCCAGCTTTGTTGGTGCAGTTTTGGAAGCAGGTGTTTGGGGTTCTGAAGGAACTAG
Source organism: Rhineura floridana (assembly GCF_030035675.1). Lineage (NCBI taxonomy): Eukaryota > Metazoa > Chordata > Lepidosauria > Squamata > Rhineuridae > Rhineura > Rhineura floridana. The sequence goes on along the minus strand of NC_084484.1, from coordinate 139,231,177 downwards.
TTGCATTTCACTTGAAGCTATAGGAAAAGAAATGGCCAAGCCTTTATAGAGATTATTGGTGCAGAATTCATCTCACAAGGAGTATATTTGTAAGACCCATATTGCATAGGATCTTTTGCGACATAATTTTGCAAATAATGGAAAGACAATAGAAAGAAACAGAAGTTGGTTGGATCATAATTCATCTCAAGAACCAAGGAAAACATAACAGTGTTTCATGATTATGTTCTAAGAACACTAACCTGTTTCATGAAATGTTAAAGCAGAAGTGAACTTCAAAGTTTAAAAAAAACAAAAAAAAAAAAACTTGCCATTACCCAATGTTTCTGTGGGCATTTGAAGTGTCGGAAGCATTTTAGTTTTAGGAAATTCTGGAAACTTGTGTGGAACTAAAAGTTGGAAAAAAGAAAAAGAAGCCCAGTATATGAGAACCCAAAATCCTGAACAATAAATACTTACAACTTAGTGATTTGGTGTAACAAATAGACACAAAATCGTATTAATCTCTATATTCCAATGATGGTGGACATTTTTACTTGATCAAGCTGAGGTAAGCAACTAATCTCTCTGCTAAACTCCACTGAGTCAACACCAAGAGAAAGGCAAATAATGTAGGGAGGCTGATGAGGAAGAAACACTCCAGACCCTTTCAGGTCTAAACTAGTTGCACATAAAGACAAATCCAAAAGCCTTAGAAAGACATTGTACAGAAAAAATATGATTGCCCCCACATAGGGTTACCAACCATACTCTTTTAAGAGTACATGTACTCTTTTTGAGATGGTGCAACAGCATACTCTTACTTTTCACTTATCGAAGCCAAATGTACTCTTTTTGAAATGACAAAATGAAAGTAACCCTACCCCCACAGGTACGTGAGGGAAGCCATCTTTTTCTTTATACCTAGGAAGGGAATGTACATTATAATGTACAATGGCTTCCTGGAAGAATTTTTGAACTGATTTTTCACTGCAGAGGTAGTATTAAGTGCGCTAGGCAGCTGATGCAGCCCTCAGACGATCTTGTACGTACTTTTTTGTCCGTAAAACTGGGTGGATTTTTAGGGTTTTTCTTTAAATATCTGATGAAAAACGGGACAACATGAAGTAGGTTTTGTGACTACATGAAACTATGAGTGAAATCTAATGCTGTCATTCTGTTCACACAAGACTTTTAATCCAGTGAAGGCATCTGCTAACATAATAGAAGTGAAATTGATTTTTGCCAATTCCCCGTTTCTCTGATGCCTCCCACCTCACCTTCCATGTTGTTCTGAAGAGTTCCCTAACCCTTTGGAACAGATTGTTGGGTGGGTCAGGAGGAAGGAGGAAGTGGCAAAACTCACTTCCACTTCTCTTACATTGGAAGATGTCTCTGCTGGATCAAATGTCATTTTGGGTTTTGATTTGGAGAGCTGTAATTCAGTGGTAGAGCTTCTGCTTTGCATGCAGAAGGTCCCAGGCTCAGTCCCCAGCATCTCTAGGTAAGCCTGGGAAAGATCCCTATCTGAAATCCTGGAGAGTCATTGCCAATATAGAAAACATTGAGTGAGATGGACCAATGGTGTGACTTGGTATATGGCAGTCCAGTGCTGCCATTTTGTTAAGAAACATAAGAATGGAAGCACTGGATTTCACCCTACAGCACAACTTCAGTTGCTTTGCAGAATTAACATTAGGATGCAAAGCAAGGCCTGTCTGGAGTAAATAACAATTCAATATTTTCTAACCCAGCTGGATTGGACTTAATTTTTCCTTAGCGGCTAAGCAAAGAAAAGTATGCTAACTAGCAAGAGTTCATTTAGTCCCCCTTTAATTGCAGAGAAAGCAGGACTCCTGCATGAAGGAGCAAATCTTATATTTGCTTTGTTTAAAATGCAATTCATAAAGTACTTGGGGTACAATCCAACAGGATTAGCCATGATTAAGATGATTTATTTTAATGAGATTAAGAGTGTTTAACAGTCTGTTGGATTGTGGCCATTGTCCGTTAGTTCCTATAGGGAGACATTGCCATCCTTCCATGTAGTCATAGAAATGTCGACAATGGTGAGCAAAAACTGCCACAAATGGAAAACAAGGGTGAACTCTGTTTAATGCTTGTTTGGTGGTATCATTAAAGCTACAATATTATGCATTGTCTGGTTATGGGGACAATTATGGGGGGGTAAGAGAGGGCCCATTTCCTTTACACTTTGTATTGGTCCCCTTATCCAATATTTTTTGAAGGCAACAGTGGCCATAATACAGCTATTCTGTCGTTCCCCGTGAACCAAGGGTACCTGACCTTTCTCCTGGAAAATACTATTACTTTAGATTTAGAATAGTTAATTGTAAGGTAATTATCTTTACAATATTCCACAAAGCCACTGAGTAGTCTCTTAAGACCCAGCCGAGTTTGGGAGATTAGAACCGCATCGTCTGCATAAAGCAGAATGAATACTTTTGTGTGCCCAATCTTGGGTGGATGGGATTGTGTCGTTCCCAGGACAGAAGGAAGATCAGCCAAATATAGGTTAAATAGGGTGGGGGAGAGAACACACCCTTGTCTGACACCTCATGAAGAGGAGATCTCCTTTGAGAAGTGACCTCGAAAGCTACATCGTACCTGGATAGATGTATTTTGGTACAATAAGCAAATCAGGGACAATAACCTTTTCTCAATAGAAAGCAGTTCTAATTTGCTCCACAGACGGTCACGAGAGATAGAATCAAAAGCAGATTTTAGGTTTATAAAGGCTGTAAAAAGTTTGCCTCCTCGTGATTTAGAATATTTGTGCGCTAGGTGGGCCAATACCAGACAGTGGTCAAGTGTGGAGCATCCTGGTTGAATCCTATCTGCTCTTCTCCCAAGATGTTGTTGTCACTTATCCACATTTTCAGTTTTAAGTAGGTAGCTGGCGGACACTTTCCCCACTATAGGCAACAAACTGATTGGCTGATAATTACTCGGGTCGTTCTTGGGTCCTTTCTTATAGATGGGAACAATGCAGGCTTTCAGCCAAGTTGTGGGAATTATTCCTGATTTGTATATTAGAGTAAAGAGGGAGGCCAGCAGAGGGGCCCACCAGCTGATATTACTTTTCAACAGCTCCGAGGGGATACCATCTGGTCCAGGAGCCTTGCCTGTCTTTAACTGGGATAATAGTTCCTCAATAGTATTAGTGTCAACAGGGGGCCAGTCAGGAATATCGGATCACTTGAAGGAATTCAATCCTTCTTTCTTAGATCTATTTTTGGTGTCCCAAGATGTGTTTCTGGAGCTACCCTTAATTTGGAGGCTGGCCTTAACTCTTTAAAATGCTTACCTTGGACCTATGTCATTCAATTCTGGCTACGCTGCTGTCTTATGCTCACTCAAATCTCACTTACATCTCAGGTAATGAGAGACCCTCTTAAGCCATCTTGGACCAAGGTGGTGGTGGATAAAGTTGTTTCAGTTGGCCTTTCTCCTTCTGACTTGCTCTCGATGGAGCTTGGTAGGGCCAAGGCGATTGTTAAACAGCGGCTAGTGGACATTGACATCCAAGAGCTTCTTGTAGCTGCTTCGGGCCCCTGTTCCCCTTGATCACAGGGTGATCACAGGGTGATCACAGGGTAAAGACGGGATGCTCTATCTAAGTTGGCTATCTGTACCTAAGTACAGAAGGGCATTTTCTTTGGCACGATTCAACGCCCTACCTTCTAAACTTTGGGAGGGTAGATACGATAAAACTTCAAGGAATAGTAGACGCTGCCCCTGTGATAACGCTGAAGTGGAGTCTGTTTTACATGTTTTGTTTAATTGTAGGTATTATGAAGGGGCCAGAAAAGATCTCTTATACCCCATTATGCAGTCCCTTCCAGGCCGCCCCATTGAGTCTCTTCTGCCTGTTTTACTAGAGGGCTCTGACAAGGCAATTACTGTTCAAGTGGCCAAATTTTTGAACTTGGCCACTGTGACCAGACCCTGTAAGATTGTGAATTGCAATTAATTTTATCATATTGTTTTGATGTCTGCCATAGCTCTGTCACCAAATAGTCTCATGTTAATATTTTATGTTGTATTGTGGTCGGTTGACTAAATAAATTATTCATTCATTCAATATAGCTAAAAGTAGAGGAAATAAGAGGGGGAGCTTTTGGTTTTCATTACACGCCTCCTATCTTTCTTCCAATTATTGCAAAGACACAAAGTCTCATGTACTTGTCCTAGAGTTCTAAGATTCTATCCACATAGGATTAGTTATGTGTATCTGTGTAAGGAAAGGGTGGGTTGGTCACTTCTCCCTGGAACCACCACTGAGCATCAGTTCCATAGAAAAGTTGGGCTTATACAGGGCGGCGAAGAGTAGATTAAGTTCTTTGTAATTATCTAAATATTCAATGACTGTGTAAGTGGAAGGCAGCTTGTACAACTAATTTGTCTCTTCGCATCTTAATCCCTAGAACAATCTCCCCCCGACTGAGTCTGTGGCCCCTAAAGAGTGTGAGCTGTGTTGTATAAAACTGAGAAGGAGAAATTTTGTGCAAAATCAGGCAGAGGGATCTTGTGCCAACAGAGCTTCCTCCAAAGCATGATTACAGGTGATTCCCCCTCTAGAGAGCGTGTTTGGGGAGAGAGGGCAAGAGGAAGATAGATTGTGTGAGTGACCTTCTGCTCATGCAGTCTTTGAATATTATTGCTTTTTATTTATCATTATATTTATATCCCTTGCTTACTTCCAAATGTGTACACAGATACATAGAATTTATCTTATGTGGATAGGGATATGATTTCTAGCGTAAGGAGAATTCAGGATGCACTTTGATTCTTTGGAGGAAAGGCTCACACTTGAAGTAACTGATTGGAGGTTACAAATGAGAATGGCTTCTTTTCTGAATGAGTCCATTAATGGTCTCCAGGAGAGATCACACAGCTATGACATAATTAAGGTTTTAATTCAAAATGGCTGAAAACATTAACCTGCTATAGGGTGAAGATGGTGTGGCATGTGAGAAAGAGTGTGATATAATATATACATAAACCATTATCTTTTGAACTCTATAATAACTATATACACATATACACACATTTTTGGATGTGAATTATCTGGTTATATGTGATTAGGTTCATATGCATCTAGAAACTTTGGTATATTCTATGCCTTATGCCAATGAAACCTTTATCGCTTTTACTATTTACTGTTATTTACTTTTATTTTTTAAGGAATGAGTGAACCTTTGTGGATCTGCAGAGTATTTTAAGTTCACAATATCCTCTTTTTTGGCTTTGGTTAATATTATTAAGTCATCCATAAAATAAAAATGTTTCTATAATATTATATTTTATTTGTGATAAAAAGCGATCACTAGCAAATGAATTTAAATTATTAAATTAAATTATCTAGAATAGATCATATATACAGACTGGAACTAGACACATTGCTGGATCTTTTGTTGTTGTCGTTGTTAATATTAAAAAGCCAAACCATCCAGTATGTTTGGAATTTTCCCCATTCTGTCTTTAAAGGTGATTTATTGTCTTGGAGATCACTTTCTTTTCCATTGTCAGCAGGAAAAAGACACAAAGGCTTGACTTTAAATCCTTTTCTGTTTCTGTTGTTACTCGGTATAACTCCTTATAATTTTAAACCAGTGCTAGCAAAATATACTAAGTCAAAAACTGTAAAACTCATTCAGTTACCATGGTCACTTGCTTTTTTTTTTTTAGGTCTAAGATTCTATGCCTATAATAGCATCGATTCCTTTTCTTTCTTTCCTTTTTTGTTAATATAAATGATGAGAATATAATATATATTTACAAAGCTAAGCTATAACTGGAAATTCACAAAATAATTTTGTGCCAGAGTTAATATGCTGAACACTGTAAAAGGGATTTATAAAACTAAAGAAATGCATACAACACATTGCAAAGTTATATTGGGCTATTTTTATTGTCCTAACATCAGCAAAACAAGCATAGAAGGAACCAAGGATTCACTCAGATACCCAAAGTTTTCCTCTGTATCCAATAATAATAGTTTTGAATTTACTTCTCAGAGATCATTTCTTCATAAGAGTCCTTACTCTCCATTGCTGTTCACATTTAATTCAGTCAAAATATATGCTTCTTCATTTACTCATCTTATTTAACTAGAAATATGAAAGAGAAAGCTGCTTCACAGGCCTTGAAAAGTTGCAGTGATCAAGTTTATGTGAAACAGGTTCACATATAAATGTTCATACAATCCCCTGCATGACAGTGACTATTTGCTTATCTGTTGTGGTAGTTATGCCTTCAGGAACACAAGAAAACTGATTCTGTGGCACATGTATGCAGCCACATATCAGAGGTAGCCTTTGGTAGTCCTAGGTCTGCAATAGAAATAGTACAAACAAAATATTTACCCAGTGTGCCAAGTGGCAATTTAGCCAAAGGAGTTATGCTAGGTTTTGAAGACGCCAGTTTCCTTTCAGTGTGAGCTAAAAAAAGAGAGAGTTAACAACCTTTCTTTAGACATTCAGGACACTGTGTTCACATTACGCAAAGCATGCTTCAGCACAGAGTGACGAGGACAAATTCACAAAGATAATCTTTTGGCTTCTAGGAAACTTCCAGACTTACTATTTTCAGGTGGGATTCAATCACATACTTGCAAATTCAGGTTACATAATTAAAGTTGATTTGGCGCTTGTGACCTGCTCCCCTCTCCCCCCAAATCAGACTTCTTGCAATAAGGAAAGTGACCAGAAAATGCACTGGAAAGTATGGAATAACAATGGCTTGATGCAACGTTGTCTAATCCCCCCGTAAACAAATCAGAATGAATGCTCATTAAACAGCTGATATCATCTAACTTCCCTGCAAATTTGTGCAAACAAATCAGGAATTCTCAATAAACAGTTTGTCCAGAAGGAACCTGAGTCCCACTACTTGAACAGCCATGATGCATTTTGCTGAAGGAAGAAAGTGGAAATATTTTAGTGAACAATAAAATGAGATGCATTAAATGTCTCTCCCATCTAGCAAGCACGTTTTCTTAAAATCACTGAAAGGAACACTGAAAAAGTAATCTGAAAAGGCATCAAAAAGTAATAGAGGTGACAATATTATGCATACAGGGCCAGCTCCAGGTTTCTGCGAGTCCTTGGGCACAGGCTATCAGTGGGCCTCTTGTCCCCTTGCTTTCCTCCACAAATTACACTCCTCCTCCCTCTTGGCCCCACCCCTTTAAAGTAAAGCAAATCTTGACTGACATGGCAACTCCCTATCATCAAAGAAAAACAATACAATGTTTTGAACTTTTGAAAAGATGACTGCCACACATATAAAATAAGCCCTTGCATCTCTCTACTATAATCTCATTTCACACTTAAAATTTTTGTACAGGAAAGAATGTAAATGAATTATATTTGCTATTATAGCAACATCCATAAGCTGGATTGGCTAGTGGGGTTAGTCTGGGGCCAGTGAGGGGCCCCACAGCTCCTATACCCTTGGCCAGTGCCCACCTGGCCCACTGCTGGAGCCAGGCCTTTATGCATGCTTACCTGGGAGTACAGGAAACACAACCTGTGCAGGAGTCATTACATTCCTCTGCATGGCAGTGACGACTTGCTTACCTATTTATTTTATTATTTATTTAAAATATTTATATACCACTAAATCATTTGCATTTCTAAGCAGTTATGCCTTCAGGAATGCAAAAACATTGATTCTTTTTTAATACATTTGTACCCACACATATCTCAGGTAGCCTTTAGTACCCTAGGTCTGCAATGGAAATAGCATAAACGAAAGTATTTACCCAATGTGTCAAGTGGCAGTTCAGCCAAAGGAGTTATGCTAGGTTTTGAGGGTTCCTGTTCACTTTCAGAGTAAGCTAAAGCAGAAAAAAGAAAAAGAAAAAGTTAAAATCCTTTCTTTATTGGAGCAAGGACACCACATTGTGCCAGTATAACAGATACAATTGTATAACACTCCTAAAGCACTGCTGTCCAAAACCGGTAATGCTGAGCAAAGTTATACCGACTTGCAGTTGCTGTGTCCCTCCATAAGTGCTTATTTGTGGAACAGCAAATCCCAATGGTCCATAATGTTGATCCATACTGTATTACTTTTTAAAATTAGAAATGGTTTTGTACCATACCAAATATCCTGAAGAAAACCATCCAGAATGGCTATTCATCAGTTCAGAAACTAGAACAGCAAAGGTCATTTGCTGTTTAGGACAGTAGCATTAGCTTAAAGCTAAATCACAGGAAACGTGTTTTACCTGGAGAGCCCTCTGATTCTTTTGAGTCACTGGGAGCTGTAGGTTTACTCCTTTCCCAGTCTAGTTCAGACATAGCTGCAAGGTAAAAAAAAGAAAAAAGGAGAATAATTCTTAGTATAGGATATCTCAGTATAATTGAATTAGGTCAGGCAAATTAAGCTGCATGCAGCGGAGAAAACCTGGTGTCAGAATATAAGCTCAATGTTAGTCATTAAAAAGCCTTTGAACATTAAACCTAAGAAGCACATTTACAATTCTTTATAAAACACAGTATCTTGTACCCTCTTTCAAAGTAATTTCTCCTTGAACATAGGCAAGGGTGTAGCTAACAACAGCCAGTCCTGCTGTCTCTGGAGTGAAATGGAAACCATTCCACTGATCAGTTGGGTTTTATGCAATTCACTGGTGGTTTGAGTAATTTAATAGAGCAAGTAAAAAGAGTGAGGAACGATCAGAAAGTGTTAATAAATACAAGCTGTAGTATAAAGAGAAAAATGGAAAATGGTCTGAGTTAGTGGAAATGGGGCATGGAAGGAATCAAATAATGAAAAGGTATATTTATTGTGTTTTGAGCTACAAATAAGAAAATGATGAAAATGCTCAAGAGCATCCACAGAAATATTTCTGGGGCAGGGACAAGGACTATGAATTGTTACTACTGATCATTGGCAAGCCACTCTACCCACTGTTATATTTAGAATTTGGGGGGGGGGGAAGTGGCCTCCTTATGGGCCCCCTTGAAAATGCCCTCCCACAAAAGGACACCAATATCATTTTCATATAAATTTATAAACTCTAATAGCAAACAAAAGATTGCATGTGACCGTGAAAGCACACAACACCAAGCTGATATTAAATGTTCTGATTGAATCATGCTTATTTTATTTATTTTTAGAAATAAACTGGACTGCTAAATGGGACAGAGACTGTAATTTCAAATGTAGTCATTATAGATAATTTCACAGTTTATGAACATGCAGAACTGAATTACATGTAAACCTTCTAGTCCTCTTCATGTTCAAAGCTCCAAAGAAAACAAATAACGCACATGCAAAATTCCAAATATATGCTAAACTCCATGAAATAGGTTTTTCGGCTTGTGATTGAAAAACCATTCATTCAATCACCCTTTAAAGTTCATCTGTATTAATCAAGGAGTTTAAGACTTGATTTAAGATTGATGTGGACGTTCTGAACAAAAGCGCCAAATTTTCCTACACTGCCATAGTTTTCCATTTTTGATAGGAACCACTTCCTCCAGATACATCATGGTGTCAATCTTTTATGTAGTTTAATTTTTGTGTTAATAAAAAAGCTGCCGCTTTTCAATGGTGCAGTTGTATTCCTTGACCCAGAAAATGTATATTTAGACACCAAGCTTGTGATCCTAAGTGGCTTAGAAGATGAGTTATTGGTAGTTATAGGTTTTTACATTAATTTTCAGGATGGCCACCATGATGTATCTGGAGAAAGTGGTTCTTCTCAAAAATAGAAAGCTATGGTAATGGGTAGCATGCAAAAAAAAAATTGGTGCCTTTGTCTGAACATCCACATCTATTTGCTAAACTGCCGGACTATATTTATTTATTTATTTATTACATTTATATACCGCCCCCGAAGCTCTCTGGGTGGTTTAAAAACAAATATACAAATTTTAAAACACAAAAAACAATTTAAAAATACAATTATAAAAAAATATAAAAACAATTTAAAAATATATCTGTTTAGATTGAAAAATATTTGGATAATTAAAGCAACAAAGATACTGTAGCAGGTACTACGGTGTAGCCAGACCTCCTCTCAATCTCAGAGAAGGGATGCAGCTGATTTAGCAGCTCATGAAAACAGTACCATGTTACTGGATATCACCTGTACATCCTATGACAATACTGAATCTAAAAACCACCCCTAAACTGCAGATGCCTGATAAATACAATCATGTGAAAAATGCATCCAATTTGCTGTTATAATTCTCTTTAAACCAAAGTTCAAGTTTGAATTTAACAATAATTTTACTCTCTAAAGCACAGATTAAAAATTCTTGAATACAGGTCCTCTGTTATATACATAGCTTACCCTCTGCATACACTGAAACAACAGTATTTATTTATTACATTTATATACCGCCCCATAGCCGAAGCTCTCTGGGCGGTTTACAGCAACAGTACAATCCTATGCAGATTTATTTGGATTCATTGGGGTTACTTCTGTCCAAATAAGTGTACATTGGATTGCAGTCTAAATAACAGGAGGGTAAATGGAAATGGCTACACCTGAAGCAGCTTCCTATAAAGTGATATAAAGCGTTGAACTGTGCGGTGATAGAGAAATAATGATTTTTGAGTACAACTCATTTAATCACTATTCAACTAAAGACACTTCAGCTATCATGAAAACTGTTCCATCATAACTGTATACTCAGTATATAAAAGTTTAAAGGTATAAGAATGGAAGAGCAATTGCCATCTTAAGGTTTAACAGTCACAGATGTAGAATATTACTGGGCCCTATATATTAAAATATGAACTTCCAAATAAGAATTCTCCTTCAAACTTATAATTCATATAAAAAGAATATGACTGTACAGAGATATTTAAGAAAGTATTAGCTAGTTGGAACAAATAGGAAAATGTTATGTGTCTATCTCAATATGTTTTGCCAAATTTATGCAAACTTAATTTTATGCTGTTCTCTATAAATATGATAAAAATAGTATTAATAATAAGGAATTGTTAATGGAACACACTGTCTGGTTAAAATAAGTAAAATTCTGTTTTGTCAAGTCACCATATATAAATAAACAGAAAAAAAATCATCACCAGGCTGGGATTGTGGGGAGATTTGTTGTACTTCTGATGTCTTGGACTCTGCAGGCCATTCTTGAGTTTCATTTTTAGCTATTTGAAGAAAATGTAGAATTGAGAAAATATGAGTCTTGTGTTGTAAAGTAAAACATATAATTTCCAGTACAACTACAAAGAATACGACAAAAAGCAAATTATTTGAATTGTTGGAAAGAAAATTCCCTAACTACTCATGGCTCCCTTTTTCTTAATAATAAATGAACCAGCACGACTACCATAAACACTATCATCTCTGATGTGGCCACTGGTCTCAGAACCAGAGACATCAAATACCCCTTCAAACCAGACCAGTTCCTAAGCACTTTGACAAGGATGATTAACCTACATCATAATCATTTTTCACATAAGGTAGTCTGATGGACGTTGGCACATCTACAAGTAGTAACAGGAAAAATTCAAAACCACTCTTATTTTTTCAGAAGACAGACATTATCAAACAGAGTTGGAACACCACAAACACAAAATTCAGGCTATTGAACTTCATCTGCAAATTGTTACTTTTAAATTTCTCATTAAATGGGAAATTATAATGTTTCATCAACTTTGGAGTCTGAGCAGAGGATACAGTCTTTCTACATAATGTCAAAATGTTTTTTTAAAAATATTGATTTTCAGAAAGCCATAACAAACCCAGCAACCCAAATGAAGAGTCAATAAATAACCCAGAGGATGCACCCTTGCTTTATTGTAAGTTCTTTCACACCAAACAATCTTTCCATAAATGTTTCATGTGTTGCCAAGGAATGGAAACCATGTTCCATTGGTACTGTGTAGTTAATAAACTGCCTCAAATTGCGTAAAAAGTGCCTGTTGTTTGATTATTTTGATGCACCTCAATGGTGTTTTTTCATCAGCGCTAGATTTCAAGCCTGCTTTAAAAGAATTGGGGGTGCCACAGCATCTGATTGTCCTGATGCACAACCTATACTCTGGACAAGAGGCTATTGTAAGGACAGAATATGGAGAAACCAATTGGTTCCCCATCGGAAAAGGTTGAGACAGGGGTGTATTTTATCACCCTATTTATTTAATCTGTACGCAGAACATATCATACGGAAGGCAGGATTGGACCAAGATGAAGGAGGTGTGAAAACTGGAGGGAAAAATATCAATAATTTAAGATTTGCCGACGATACCACACTACTAGCAGAAACCAGTAATGATTTGAAACGAATGCTGATGAAAGTTCAAGAGGAAAGCACAAAAGCAGGACTACAGCTGAACGTCAAAAAGACTAAAGTAATGACAACAGAAGATTTATGCAACTTTACAGTTGACAATGAGGACATTGAACTTGTCAAGGATTATCAATACCTTGGCACAATCATTAACCAAAATGGAGACAATAGTCAAGAAATCAGAAGAAGGCTAGGACTGGGGAGGGCAGCTATGACAGAACTAGACAAGGTCCTCAAATGCAAAGATGTATCACTGAACACTAAAGTCAGGATCATTCAGACCATGGTATTTCCGATCTCTATGTATGGATGTGAAAGTTGGACAGTGAAAAAAGCGGATAAGAGAAAAATCAACACATTTGAAATGTGGTGTTGGAGAAGAGCTTTGTGGATACCATGGACTGCAAAAAAGACAAATAATTGGGTGTTAGAACAAATTAAACCAGACCTATCACTAGAAGTTAAAATGATGAAACTGAGGTTATCATACTTTGGACACATTCATTAGAAAAGATAATGATGCTTGGAAAAACAGAAGGGAGTAGAAAAAGAGGAAGGCCAAACAAGCAATGGCTTGATTCCATAAAGGAAGCCACAGACCTTAACTTACAAGATCTGAACAGGGTGGCTCTTGGAGGTCACTGATTCATAGGGTCACCATAAGTCGTAGTTGACTTGGAGGCACATAACAACAACAAAGTGCCCCTCCATCATTAAGGCTGTAATCTAAGCCCACCTAGTGGAACTGTCCTGCCACACATGATGGCTAGGGTGGCTGGTGGGCGGGAGGCAGATGATTGTGCCAACCTAGAACTGGTGCAACAGTCAGGCCACATCCCATTGCATGACGGCAGTGAAATTGGATCAGGATCCAACAGATCCCATGCTGGCTCAGCCGCTCCCCCACCCTTGCAAATCCCCAATTGGAGCTTGCTGCTGGCAGGCATTCCACCAGTGGCCCATTCTTCACTCAATCCACTCCTCTAATTTCAACCTGCCCCCTGGATTGCTCTGTAAGGTAACTTTTAATAGTCTCCAATGTTTGACAATGGAGAGTGTGGTTTCTGTAAGAAGGAAAATGACCAGTTTTTTATGTGCCAATTCTCTTGTGGAGTTGTAGATAGTAGAATGAGTTTAGGTTCCAGTGGAATACCAGTGGGATGTTTTGTCTCCTTAAAAACCTTTAGCCAAAAGTTACTAACCACATCACATGCATACTAAACATGTCCACCACAGGCAGAAGTAAGAACCAAATTCTCCACAGTCCTTCAAACATTTTGCATATGTTGACTTAGTTATTTTACTTAACAAATGAGGATACATGAACAAATGATGAATAATTTTAAGTGTGAAGCACCATGATACCATTTTTGGTTTGGTATTCCTAAACTTCCATGGCTGACATATTTGATTGATACTTTTTTGCCCAAATTAGGTTTTTTCTCTTGGTGCGCAAATCTAGTTAAGATATACTGCCATATATTAAGCTTTTTATCATGCAGTGAAAGGGGAGGTATTTAGAAAAACAAGAGCAGTTTGGGAAGAAACATAATTTTGACAGCTTATATATGGACTAATCAGGTCAGTGACTGACTTCTTTAAAAAGAGGTTTATAATTTAAACTTTCCAATTTATTTAATTTTTTGAGTTTTGTACATCTAACGTGGGACATGCAAAATTTAAGACATGACACAATTTAAATAGCATCTCGCATAGTCAGGGATTCATGTATGCACATTAGTTTAGAATTTTTGGTAGTTGATTTTTAATCAGCAACTTGGCCATATGTTTGCATTTGTTTCATTATGTTGAGTACAGATTGTGAGACCATAAGGCAGGGGTGAGCTCCCCCATCCCTGCAGGCTACTTTGACAGGTGGGTGGGTGACTCAGCTGCAAAGGAAAGACTCAAGGTTGCACTTCTTTTTTCCTTTCAACTCAACATAAGCTGGGCTGCAAAGGAAGATCCCTGCCAAATGCAGAGTTTCAGCCACCACCAATCAGCTGATTGGCACTTGCTGTAAACCCCATTTTCAGCAAGAACCTCCTGAGCACAGCCAATACCAGCAGGTCTGCAGCCACTACCAATCACCTGATCAGTGCCAGCTGCAAGTCCCACTATCACTGGTGATCAGCTCCATTAGGAAGCTCCAATTTGAAGCTCCCAAAAGGAACATATCCCAGTGGAGCTTGCACTTGGCACCAAATTTAAAAGGCGCTGAACACAAGTTTCACTTGTCAAAGAACAATTGAGAGCACACTTCAAAGCTCCCATGAATTTATATCCTGTCCTTCCTTGCAGAAGGAGCCCACGGCAGCAAACAAAAATACTAAAAGCACTTTAAAACATCTTAAGAACAAAAGACTTCAAAACATATTAAAACAAAACATCTTTAAAACATCTTTAGAAAACAACTTAAAAATATCTTAAAAAGCAATTCCAGCACAGACACAGACTGGGATAAGATCTATACCTAAAAGGCTTGTTGAAAGAGGAAGATCTTCAGTAGGCACTGGAAAGATAACAGAGATGATGCCTGTCTAATATGTAAAGGGAGGGAATTCCAAAGTGTTGGTGTGCTACTTCTAGCACATCTGTCTGCAAAGATATTCACTAAGTGGCACTGACCATTAATATCTGTACCTGATATATTTGCATTATTTATGAGTGTCAGTAATAAAGGCTCCATGGCCAGGGAGAAAAGCAAGGGGGACCATGGACACCCCTGCTTCATGCCCTTCCTGATGGAAAAAGTGGTTGAGTCCTGTTCATTTATCCACAAAGATGGGTACTGCCTTGGTGTATTATTATTTCTTGTATTTATTTGACTTGCTACATAAAATGTCTCAAAGTGACAGTGGTAAAAACACACAAAGATTTAAAGCAACATCAAAATAATAAAACAACATTATTTACTAAAAAGGCGGATAAGAGAAAAATCAACTCATTTGAAATGTGGTGTTGGAGGACAGCTTTGCGCATACCATGGACTGCAAAAAAGACAAATAATTGGGTGTTAGAACAAATTAAACCAGACCTATCACTAGAAGTTAAAATGATGAAACTGAGGTTATCATACTGTGGGCACATCATGAGAAGACATGGTTCACTAGAAAAGACAATAATGCTGGGAAAAACAGATGCGAGTAGAAAAAGGGGAAGACCAAAGAAGAGATGGATTGATTCCATAAAGGAAACCACAGACCTGAACTTACAAGATCTGGACAGGGTGGTTCACGACAGATGCTCTTGGAGGTCACTGATTCATAGGGTTGCCATAAGTCGTAATCGACTTGAAGGCACATAACAACAAATTTACTAAAATTGCTGATCCTACAATGTAACAAAAGGACGAACCCTACTCCACCCTACTAAAAGATGAACACCAAAGTATGCTAGGGATATCGTCATAGCATATGATGCCAATTAAAAACAAAATTTGATAATAATTGCATCAGAACATTCCACAGCCATAGGCAAGATAATAAGCAAAGAAATAGGTTTCCCATTCCCATCTTTTTAAAAACTGTACATCATCATCATCATCATTCCAATTTGTCTAACACTTTTGGTAGTTACAAGAGAGGCAACAAATACCAGTTGGTGCTGTTTCATCTTCAGTGAATGGTGTTTAGAAGCCGTCTAACTGGCATCTCATGAGATCTCTGACATGTGAAACCTGTTTGATTCCTATGGATGTAGTATGATGCCAACTCTCCTAGCCATTCTGCATGTATGCTGGTAAAAAGCTTTGTGTTACCATTCACTAGGGAACCTTGGCAGTATGAACCCACACTTCAATATCTTTCTAGGGTTTGGGGCAGGGCAGTTATATTAGCAAGTTTCCAGGACTCTGGAATTTGCCACTCTCTCCCCTTTTGAATATCATTGAATAGTTTTATTAGAAAGGATGCCAAGTGTTCTTGAAACTGTTTATAAAAAGAACCAGTGTAATAATCAGTATCTGGTGCTTTGGCAGGCTTGACTTTTTTATGGCATTTTGGACAAGATTGGTTAATATATTTTTGTGTTTGGGACTAAGAATAAGTAATGTGATCTTAGATATTCTTCAATTTGGCATACATACATCACGGTGGTGCAAAGCATGCGAATTTTATTTTAAAAAAACAAACTGCTGCATTATTTCCTCCTGTTTATAGTTTTTTCCTCCCTTGCTTCCCAATTTCAAGGAATTAATTTTTTTCTGTTATGTTTTATGTATTACATTAGACAACATTGTTGCATTTTTGTCCCTAAATTTTGAATAAGATTGTTTCAAATATTGTAATGAAGATGTTATTCTGGAGATATCATGGGTATCCAGTTCAGCTTAATTTCTTAGTTGTGTTCTTTTTAGTCTGACAGTGTTTTTTTTGTTGTTTTTTTACAATTCTTTGATTTCCCAGATCAGGGCAATAAGAGCAGATTCATGTTTGTTTTGTTTGTTTTTTAATTGGGCTCTTTTCACTAATTAACAAATCCCTTATTACCATCTTCAATATTTCCCAAACTATTGCCAATGTATGCTACCCAATATCATGTATTTATTTATTTTAAAAACCCTCTTTGGTTCCTTTTCTGAGTTTTTCCCATTGTTACTGCATTTTATAATAGTGGGTCTAATTCCTCAAGGAGACAATTTTCCCTTCAAAACCACCTGACACCAAAGTAGTGACCACTGGTGCATGGTCCAAGATTCCCAAAAGTGTTTGAACAAAACTTAGAAAGGAATTTCTCTGGGTCTTTGCAGAAACACACTAGAGAGATACTCCAGTCCAACTTTACAAGATATATGTGAATTGAAAGCTCCTGATTTTTCTATGCAGATGCATGGTCCTTTCCCCCCTTTTCTTTGTAAAATACAATCATATGCTCAAGGCAAATAAATATTTGGATCTTTGCTTAGATCTGATTAAGCTGTGGCCCAGCAAAATATTCACAGTACATTAACTATGCATGGTGACCTACCAGGGACTTTATATATATTTGCTGCTGCACTGTCATGGGCCCGGCAGAATGGGGGTGGAGTGGCGAGACAGCAGAGGAGGAGGAGGACTTTGAATGGACTGATGGTTCCCATGTTGAGCCGCCGGGTGCACAGGACTCTGAGAACTCTCTCATTCTGGACAATGACACTTCCACACTGAAGCTCCAGTTGCTAAGCCCAGTCAGGTAGTTGCCATCCCACCTGGCACGACTCTTCTACCCACACCTGCTCTGGCACCTCTCCAGCGCATCACCCCTCCCTCTGACGAGGAGGGTCCTTCTGAGGTAGAGTGGCTACCCTTGCCTCACTCACGGAGTTGCCAGTACCGGCAAAAACAATGTGCCCCAATGGCTCGCCTGAGGTGGAGCTCTTGGGTGTGCATGCATTCCCAACAGTGACACTCAGTTCACACAAGTAGGGTGCCCACCCAACTTTACTTAAGCCAGGTGAGAAGGCAAGTCTAGCTGCTGCAACAATGTCTTGGTGCAGTGTAGTTGTGTCTAGTCTAGTCTAGTAATGATGCTGAATCCTGTGTAATGTGTAAGTTGATTCATGAAGCGCTCTTAACTAAAATATTTTAATAAACCTATTAAAGCCAAGCACAGCTCCTCATTCGTGACTGACTTCAGGATGTTTGGGCAGGACATGCACACTGTCAAGCAACTCGTAACATGGCTGACAGCCTCATTTACATGCTCAGTTTCAAATCCCACTATTTAATGTATCCTCGTTTCTGCTTACCTAATGTTTTCTTTGGTCTTTGAGATATATCCAGCGATGGCAGTTTCTGCGGGGTTCCATTGAAATCTGGGACAATAAGGTGCACTACACATAAAGGTAAATGAGAGGTTCATTTAGAAGTTTTTTTTTAATTTAAAGGTTGTAAGTAAAAACTAATACAAAGCATTAGTGGTGTGGACAGATTAGTAAGGAAAGAAGAAGATATAATCATTATGAAGGTACTAGTTTCATATTGTGAAGCACTATTTGTAAATAATAATTTGTAAAACAGCCTCCTCAACAGCCCCAACCAAGTTTCAATTGAATCAGCCAACATTTGTGTCACCTTTATAGATAAAGGTTGCTGGAGCACCTTTACTTGCTGGAGATGTCAGTCTCAAACTAAACGCTTTACATATTTTATCCCAACTTCTACATAAATGTGTACCAGCAAATTTATTGATAGAATATAAGTTTCCACGTCTCTCTAGTTTCTCAGATACACTGCAAGTAAGAGTCAAAGCAGATCATTATAGCCATTCAAAGGAAAGAGAAAACTCCCAAAGGCAAGTGTTGAAAGTGAACCCTCGAGCACCTATCAGGAACAATGGACTTCTTAGTCACCTAGTATTGGTCCTGATAAAGGAGGCTTCTCTGAGATTTTGGACTGTGCACGTTGTGTGATATTTTGAAGTACTGTGAAAACAAGAATAGAACAATTCTCATTATTTGCATTGTCTCTAAGATGATGCTAAATTAAAAATCAAGTTTTCTCTCACACTGCCAGTACTTGTGACAATGTACAGCCAATTTCAATAAAGACCACTGAGATGTATTGTTATTATTACTGCACCATCAAGCTACACAAGCAAAACGACAGCAGTTTGTCAGCAGTGTCAGCAGTGTACATAGCAGAGACCTTTAGATAGGGCAGTAAGGAGATCACAGGGGATTTTAGCCCAGAAGGCAGAAGCCAGATTTCAGGGATCAAAAAAGAGTTGGAAGAGAAAAAATCAAGGCAGCACAGATAAATTTATTTATTACATTTGTATACTGCCCATGCAACCAAGTTCTCTGGGCAATTTACATAAACAATAAAATACAATTCACAAATAAAAACACTGAAATCAAAATCAAACAAATCATCAAAGCAAAAGGTCCAGCAAAAAACAACTAAAATCAGCATGAAACACAGCACCTAAAACAATTAAAACAAAACCTCCATATAACCCAGCAAGGGGGAACTTGGTGCACAACTGAAACTCCCGATGGATTATAATTAAAAGCCTTGAAAGAGCAAGGTCTTCACCCGTTGCCTAAAAGACCACAGCATAGATGCCAGGTGAGCCTCTCTGGGGAAGGCATTCCATAAGCTGAAACAGCCATCTCCTTAATAGCAGCATGTGTCAAATGTTTTGAGGTAAATATAGATTGAACCCCATTATATTGGACAATTCTGCCCTCTAATTGCCACTGCTGAGGAAGAATGGGTGGGTGGGGAGTTCTAAGATTGAAGAAAAATGGTGGTGTATTTGAATGAAGTGGGGAAGCAACTACAGGAGAGAGATAGCTTGCTGATGTGGTGGTGGAATAATGATGGAGGAAATGGCTAACAGAAGTCAGGAGGGGACAGTGACAAGGGAACTTGAAAGCAGATTAAATTATAGCAAAAGTGTGGCCATCTCATCAAAAGATACTGGAGGTGGGGTGGGAGAAGGCATAAAGGATTGTTGGAAGTGGTGGGATCATCAGAAGGAGGGACATGGTGAAGAAGGTAAGTAAAGAGCTTAATACAAATAGTTTCATTTTTTAATTGGAAGAGGATGAGCACAGGACACTTCTGCATTTGTGAGGAGAGCTGGATGAATGGGATTCACTACTAAGGGCTCATCCAAACGGAGCGGGATAATCCAAGTTTTCCATATCCGGTTCGTCATCTGACAGTCCTCACTTTGCCTGTTTGTTTGCTCTTTCCCAATTAAAAAAAACACTTTTTTTGCACCCACACACGCAGCGGGAGGACCTGTACTTCTTCTCGCTTTTTCCCAGCTCTGCCCACAACACTCCCCCCTATCAGCCAATTGGTCTGCAAAAATATGACGTATGCTCCTCTCCCCCTTTGCAAAAAAGCACAACAAGGTGCAAGCGCTTGACCTTACGAGCGCGAAAGTTTAAATTTCCTGTGGCTGTAATGGAGTCCCTTGCCGCTCACCACTCTGGAGCAGGCCCGGCGGGGGTGTGTGTCTCAAGGTGCCTATATGCGAATAATTACTGCATTTTGGTTGGCTTGTTTTGCGATATTTTGCAAAAGCGACTGTATGCTTTTCTATCTTTACGCAAAAGCAACCACTCCTCTCCCTTTTCCTTAAACACACACCGGAGTTGTTTTTAAACACACAGAGAACAAGCAGGTCTTTGCAGGAGTGGCGGGGAGGGGGGCAGGGAGGGTGGAGGCTAAAGCCACTGAAGCAGGTTAAGCCATGGCACCAAACGAATAAAGTATATCACGCTGAGGTAAAACGAATTCCCTCTACTGTTTGCAGCTTGAGACCAGCTGTGCCTGCCGGCTTTCCCCGAGTGAAGGCAAGCCCGCCTAGGAGCTTGGGCAAGGGGTGGGCTGCCCGCCGCTCCCTTCAGGACAATTTATAAGACTTGGGGAGGGGAGGCAAGCTGAGGCAGCGGCAGCGGCCGTGTGATAGGCTTTTGCCTGGTGTTGCCCAGGAGCCTGGTTGGTGTTCGGTGGCCCCACACACGCTGTGTGTGTGACAGCGTGTGTGGCAGCAGAAGGGTCAGGGAGGGAAAGTGCAATTGCCAGCGTGCGTATCTCCTTAAATATCCATAAAGGCAGAAAAGCATATATTTGTTTAAGCGTAATATCGCAAATACAAAGAAGAAAGGGGCTGCTGGTCCGTTTCACGCCTGCCTCTGGAAAGCTCTGTCAATTTCATCCTACTCGCTGGGGTTTTTGTTTCAGATCATTTCCCCGCAGGAAAGAAAGGGAGAAGGGGGGGGGTGACACGTTTCTTGCTCTATGGTTCTCCAGTCTCTATGATTCCAGGCGGAGGGGACGCTGTAGCAAACCACTCATATGCAGGGCAGGAAATGCCCATTATTTCTCCAAAAAAGCAAGAAACGCGTCACCCCCCCTCCTTCTCCCTTTCCTTCCCTGGCAAAATGTTTTGAAACAAAAACCCCAGCCAGTAGAATGAAATTGACAAAGCTTGCCAGAGGCAGGCATGAAACCGACCAGCAGTCCTTTTCTCACTTGCTGTGCATTGCAGATCTCACCCAGAGCGGCCACCCAGTTTGCAGGATCGCAAAAAATAAAATGCATCTGCGCAGTAGTTGCAGACCCCCCCCAACACCCCACCATTGCGATGATTGGTTCAATTTTCCCGGGTTTATTCTCGCACATGCGCAAAAGTGCAGATACGTGATTGGCTGGAATGAGAAGAAGGGGCAAGGGGAAATGCCCAAGAACTGCCCATCAGCTGTAAAGTCCGCGGTATTGCATCCTATCTCCTGAAGGCACAGCAGATGATTCCTGATTTTAAACAGCAAATCGCATTTTTGCCGGTATTGCAAGGAGCGGATTTAACCCGCGAAAATGCATAACAGCGCGAGACGTCATTTGGACAACCGAAAAATAATGAACACACATAGCTGGCGTGTCACACATTTTAAAGTCGTCTGGATGAGCCCTAAGAAATAATATATTGTTAAAAGATTGCAATCTGATTGCTGCAAATAGTCTTCAGTTGGGACAAGATAAGAGTAATGGGCCCAAAATGTGATGTAAAGCATCTAAAGGGTCAGCAGGTCAAGTTTCAGAGCTCATCTTTTGTTAGGGAAATTACAGGTAAGTGGCCCACAATTACTAGCAAACAGCTTGAGACATTTCTGGAAGGCAAGAACTAATTTGGCAAAGACATACCTTTTTCTTTTTTGCATAGAAAAATAATACTACTGCTTGTTATATCTAGCTATTCAGCAAGTATTTATTATTTTATTTATTTAATTACATTTTTAGACCGCCCTATAGCATTGAGTTCTCAGGATGGTGTACAACAGGATAAAACACATTTAAAATATGAGCAAGTGTGAATTTCATAATACAGTTATAAAAACATTTTAAGCACAAGATTAAAAAATTTAAAATAAGAATTACAATTACAAAATTTAAGCTTAAAATGCCATTTAAAATGCCTGGGCGAAGAGGTAGGTTTTTACCTGGCGCCGAAAGGATAGCAGAGAAGGCGCCAGGCGTATCTCGTCAGGGAGGGCATTCCATAATTCGGGGGCCACCACTGAGAAGGCTCTAGCTCTAGTTGTCATTCTCCGGGCCTCCCTATGAGTCGGGACCCAGAGAAGAGCCTTCGAGGTCGAGCGAAGCGAATGGGTAGGCACATAGCGGGAGAGGCGTTCCACCAGGTATTGCGGTCCGATGCCGTTTAAGGCTTTATAGGTAAGAACCAACACTTTGAACCTGGCAGAATTTCTATTTCAGAATTTCTATTTCAGAAATATATGTCATCTACACATATGTCAATCATATATGCCCTTCCTTGCTGCTGAGCGCCTAGCAAGACAATCAGATGACATTGATTGGTAAAACTGTCAATGCACTATTCACATGCTATAAAAACAGCAGTTTAACTGTTCAGCCAGGAACAGGTTTTTGATGTGCAACTCATATCCAAGCACCACCTCCCATTTTGGACAAGGTGGAGAAATACATTGTAGCTTTCAGCCACCCCAGGTTTTAATTCACCTTCAGGAGCCCCAGCTAAGAGTGATGTGATCTAAGCCTGTGTCCCGTCCAGAGCCGGAAGAATGAGGCTGAAGTGTGGGTGCAAGTAAATCTCATTTTATTAGAGTAATGGATACATCAAAGGCATTGCGCTTCATAGGAAACCCTGCGCTAACTCACTAGAATACCTAACTATACTCTAGACATGCTCTGCAGCGTGTGAAGGAAGTTGACTCAACGACTCCCTACTGGGAGCGGCAGGCTTATGTAGGAAATGTTTTCGAACATAATCTCTGACTCCTTCGCAATTCCTGTCTTTGCCCTGTCCGTTTCTCGTGGCGGCGGGAACGAGGAGACAGGGGACGCGCATCCAACGGCTCATCGGAAGACACCTGTTCCCGATCAACGCACTCGAGGTCAGGGGGCTGTGCCACACTGGTATCCCCCTGGGAACTGCTTGGCAAGGGAAGGAGCTGGTGCTGTCTCTGGAGCTTCCCCCAACAAGTGCTCTGCATCAGCTAGGGGTGGCGCGTCTGTTCGTCGGGAAGTGCGCTACCCGTGGGAACTGGCTGGAGTGCAGGCTGACCCCCTCCCGCAAGGTCCTGCTCAGACACAACAATCTCCAACTCTGCTTCTTCCGGCAGCGGAGGCGCCTGAAACTCATGCCTCCCCCCTTCCTGTCCTTTCTGGGTTAGCTGAGGCTCAACAGCCTGTGTGTGAAAAGTGCCTTTTGGGTATGCTTCTTTGGGGGACTGATGTGGGGCAGGGGGTCTGCTGTTGGAGTATCTAAGCTGTCTGCTTCTAGCTATGCTCAATCTGAATATTTTTAAATAAACTGAAATATTACATAAGGCCTTTGTTCTCCAATGATCTGTCCTCTCAGGCGAAAATCAAAGCCAGGTAGCTCTGTGCCCCTGGAACATCTTGCCGTTAGGAAAGTGGGGTGTGAATAACAATAAACATCAGGCTACCAAATTCTTACAGTTAAATTTTAGTGTACCTATCCAAGATTCAAATTTAGGCTTTCCAAAAGATGTCTCCAGGCCCCTCTATTGGGCCAAACAAATCTGTGCTCTTGGACTGAATCTAGCCACATGAAATGCTCTACCATCTCTGAATTCTACACACAGCACAGGAGAGTTTTGCGGGCATCTTAAAAAAATTCCTTTTTGTGTAGGCAAAGGAGATAAAGTGGACTGTTTCTGCCTATGGGATATGGGCAGGGATTTGTTTCTTGCCAAACCACTGAAAAAAATATTAATTCACTCCCAGAGGAATTCTTTTGTTCTCTGCAGGGATAAGAAACCCTGCTATAAGACCTTATCAAGAACAAGTTTGGTCTCGCATCTGAGGGGAATTCAGCAAGACAATGGAATTTGTTTCAAGAGATGAGATTTGAGAAATTTTCCTCCAGTCCTAACACAAACATTCCTTTCTAGAGGCCAAAAAACAACACAATACTTTAGAGTTTGCACTCACACGCTATTTCCATGCACAAAAATATGCTTTTCATTCTATACATATCAAGTATGAATAGTCACACAAATTACCTTGTTTGATTATTGTAAATGGAAGTTGAACTTTTGAATCATCTGGTATAAACTGAAGAAGGAAAAAAACATTCTATAAAAATAGGGATCTATGCCATAATATTATTTGTTTTTCCTTGATGAGACATAAAAAATTATATGTTTCTAAAACTAATTTCTCTCAAGAGTGGACTTATTTTTCAAATGCACAGAAAAATAATACTACTGCTTCAATTTTATCTAGCTACACAACACGTACATGCTTTACTTCATAAATACATGTTATCCATGCATGTCATACATGCCCATCCTGGCTGATGAGCACCTATTATTTATTTATTTATTACATTTATATCCTGCCCTTCCTCCCAGCAGGAGCCCAGGGTGTCACACAAAAACACTCTAAAACATCTGAAAAAACATATTAAAACAAAACATCATTTAAAACATATTAAAAACATATTTTAAAAAACTTTAAAAACACCTTAAAAAGCAATTCAAATACAGGCACAGACAGGAATAAGATCTATACTTAAAAGGCTTGTTGAAAGAGGATGGTCTTCAGTAGGCACCAACAAGTTAACAGAGCTGTCTAATATTTAAGGGGAGGGAATTCCAAACGGTAGGTGTTACTACACTAAAGGTCCGCTTTCTAAGTTGTGCGGAATGGACCTCCTGATAAGATAGTATCCAAAACTAGAACCTTGAACTTGGCTCAGTAGCTAATGGGCAGCCAGTGCAATTCTTTCAGCAGCAGGATGACATGTTAGCAATACCCTGCCCCAGTGAGCAGTCACACCACTGCATTTTGCACCAGCTGCAGCTTCCAGACCAACCTAGCAGAACAATCTTGGGCCACTGGTTGCTGAAGCTATCAATGCACTGTCCACGTGCTGGATAGCCATAGAAACAGGAGTTATTAAGCAGCTATTGAACCAGAAATAAACTTTTGACATACATTTCATACCCAAGTACAACCTCCCATTTTGGACAAGACAGAAGAATATATTATAGCTTTGAAGTTTCAGTGCCCTGTTCTGAGCAGGATCCATGAGACGGAGACACGGGTGCAATTAAATCGTGTTTTATTAAAGTAATGGATACATCAAAAGCAGTGCACTTCATAGAAACCCCTAAGCTATCTCACTAGAATTCCTTAACTGCACTCTAGTCATGTTCTGCAACGTTGAAAGAAAGTTGACTCAGCAGCTCCCACCCGGAAGCGGCAGGCTTAAATAGGCAGGGTCTTGGAGCGTGCTCTCTGGCTCCTGCGCAATTCTTGCCTTTAGCCTGTCCATTTCTCCCTGTGTTAAGAGCGTGGTGAAGGGGGGCGTGCTTCCAACATCTCGTCCGAAGGAACCTGCTCCTTAGCCAGAGATTCGAGGTCAGGTGACAGCGAAGTACTGGACTCATCCCGCAAGCCACTGGGTAAAGGGGGAGTTAACACCCACTCCGGCTCATCGTCCAGCTGCTCCTCTGACACGTCTGGGGGCAGCGTGCCCTCCCCGGCTGGGACAGCGCCGTCCATGGGAACTGGCCTGAAATTTTCCTTATTCCCTCGCTCAAGGTCTTACGGAGTCTCAACAACTCCTGGGCCATCCTCGCCCTCTGACAGCTGAGAAGCCTGAAACTCATATCCCCCCCTCCAGGCCCTCGCAAGAGGGTTGGGGCTCGACATTCAGGCACATTCAAACAACAGCCAAGGATTTCAGCACCTGGCATTCTTGGGCAGCTGCTGGAGCACAGTTCCCTAGTAGCACTCACCACTGATGCCTCCCCATGTCCCTCTTTAAATGTTTTATCTTAGCCTAGAACTCCTAGTAGTTTTTCTACAAGTACTGTTGCTCTGGAACACCATGGAAAACATAAATAATGCTTAAACACAGCCGTTCAGTGCTGCTCAGAGTGCTTGTTGGAGAGCTATTGTCTGCTGCTACCCAATATGCCTGGCAGGGTGAACCAGAAGAGGACATGTCTGTCAGAGGGTACTTTGCCCAGGACCCTCTCAAACTTGGAGCTTAGCCTGCAACATTTGATTCTTGTATTGGTGTAGTCTCCAGGCTAAGTACATTGTTCATATTTTTCTGGTGGGATTGTAGTGATGAGGTCTTATTGGCAAGGAGGCCTCAAAATTGGTGACAAATTAAAATGTTTCCTTTGGGACTTTTGGTAATGGGACTTTTTGAGCCCATGGACAAATCTGCAAATTGGTGAAACTGTAGTGTGCACTATATACACACAAAACAACCAAACATACACCATAAACTATTCACTAATAGGCAAAAAATCTTGTGGTTTAAGAACATACCTATAGCCAGCAGGTATTTCTATCAAACTTAAAAAAGCAGGGAAATTGGGCAGCTATAGTGAATGCACCAGGGGAGCAGGAGACCTGACCTCCTCTCTGAGATATTGGACTGCCCTACAAATTTGTCAAAATGCAAACACAATTTGGGTTGGTCTTTCACAGTCTAATCCACTTCCTGTGTAGTTTGGAAGAATTTGGTAACATGTCCCTCTGAGCATATGGTGAGTGGTGGCAACTCCTGCAGTCAGCCCAAATATGGAGTTCAAGCCAAAATTTCTTAAATTAATTAAAAATCAGCCAGGCACTTTTTAAATTTTTAAACTACAGACGATGAAGGTCAAAGTGTGGGGCAAGGTTAGTGACAGATTACAGGTACTCTGTGAACATGGCTGATTTTTAATTTCAACAGATTATGAGAACTCTGACAGAAAAAAGTCCAAAAGGGGTCTGGTTTTCTTCTCTCTTTTTACACTTTGAACTCTTGATTCTGACTGTTTTGTGTATCACCATGAAAATTTAGAGGGTTGTTAAGCAAGCACTTCTGAGTTCAGGACTATAAGTTTTTTAAGGTTTTGTATTGAAATGAGCTTATGGAAGGATCAGAATAGCATGGGGAGTATTTTCAATTTAACATTGCGGAATGCAAAAAATCATAGAATCATAGAATAGTAGAGTTGGAAGGGGCCTACAAGGCCATCAAGTCCAATCCCCTGCTCAATGCAGGAATCCAAATCAAAGCATTCCAGACAGATGGCTGTCCAGCTGCCTCTTGAATACCTCCAGTGTCGGAGAGCTGACTACCTCTCTAGGTAGTTCCATTGGTTCCATTGTCGTATGGCTCTAACAGTTAGGAAGTTTTTCCTGATGTCCAGTCGAAATCTGGCTTCCTGCAACTTGAGCCCATTATTCCATGTCCTGCACTCTGGGACAATTGAGAAGAGATCCCAGCCCTCCTCTGTGTGACAACCTTTCATGTACTTGAAGAGTGCTATCATATCTCCCCTCAGTCTTCTCTTCTCCAGGCTAAACATTCCCAGTTCTTTCACTCTCTCCTCATAGGGCTTTGTTTCCAGTCCCCTGATCATCCTTGTTGCCCTCCTCTGAACCTGTTCCAGTTTGTCCGCATCCTTCTTGAAATGCGGAGACCAGAACTGGATGCAGTATTCAAGATGAGGCCTAACCAGCATACCCTGCATGACTGCTTAGATGTGGGTGGAGTGAACACCCAAATAGGGCTATGGTATCTTAGGAACTGCAGTTCCCAGACTTCTTTACTTTATGCTGGCATTTTCTGTGCAACAGGACAGCCAATTGGCTGCAGGAGGGGAAACAAGCACAAGCAAGCAGGGACATTGTTCCCAGTAAGAGTACTGGGAACTATTTTACAAGCCCCAGAATACATGTGAGTAAATAAGCTATCCTTAAAATGTAGACGTTTATATGCCTATCAAATATTCATGTCAATGGGATTTTGTGATTTCTTTTTCATAATTCTGGATTTAGTTTCCTCAAATAAAAACAATAATTTCATATTAAAATGCATGTGCCTGTCTTCATGACATGAAATAAATGTGTTCATTTAAAATGCATGTGCCTGTCTTCATGACATGAAAGTATTTATTTGAGTTCACTCCCCCTTCCCAGTTAAAATGAATCCTTTTAAAATATCCTATGCCTTCTGGCTCAGCCTAATCCTGAAAGCCCATTCCCGCCCTGTGCGGCAAAACTCCACAATCTTCTGCACATACTCAGAATCACTCTCTAGTCCAGGGATTATTTTAAAAAAATAAACAACATGGTGAATGTTAACTAACAGTGAGTGGCCTAGTATACAGTGGCAATCTACTGCGTGCACAAGTTTTCAACAAATCAAACTGGTTACTCTCTTTTTAACTTACCTTCTAAATAACTGAAAGTGGAAATATTTAACTTTGAACTTAATTGCAGTTAATTTCAAAGGCTGCTGCTAAAGTTTTCACATTTTGCATTTGCCATTCTTTAACATCCACCTGCACTTGTTATGTAGTAGTATTTGCAGAAAATAACTTCTAAAGGAGTACCTGATCTCACATGTACCCACCACATCAAAGATGCATCCTGGTTGTTGGGGAAAAAAGGAAAGACAAACAATGGAGCTTCCAAGAACTCCTAGAAAATAAGACAGAACCAGGAAAAGTGCACTAAAGGGGAGAGGAAAACAGCAGCTCTTTAGGAATCCAGGGATTCCTGTTGTCCAGTATCCAGACAACTCATGCTTAGGATGGGTGAAACTGACCATGGGGGGGAGAAGGGAGGGCAGATGGAAGGCAGGGGAAGGGGGAGAGGGCAGAGGGGAGGAGGGGGGATGGGAACAAGTGGGAGGGGAGGTTTAATCATGTGCATGCTTATTGAGTTCAATGAGATCTACTCCCATGAAATCATGTTTAGGATAGGAAAAACTGACCACGGGAGAGAGGGAAGGCTGGAGTGAGGTGGGGAGGGGAGGGGGAGGAGAGAAGGAAGAGTGGGAGAGGGGAGGGGTGAGGAAGGGGGTGGGGAAGGAGGGATGGAGGAGGGAAGGTTTGATCATTTGCATGCTTATTGAGTTCAATGGTATTTACTCCTGTGCAGACATGCTTAGGATATGTGAAACTGACCTGGGGGAGAGTCAGGGAGAGGGAAAGAATCCTGGGAAGTGTAGTTTGTGAAGGGTGCTGAGAGTTGTTAGGAGATGCCCTGTTCCCCTCATAGAGCTATAATCTTCAGAGGAGGGGCTGATTGTTTAACCCCTCTGGCCACTGGAGCTCTGTCAGGGGAATTGAAGTGTCCTAACAACTCTCAGCACCCTTCTCAAACTACACTTCCCAGATTCTTTGGGGGAAGCCATGGAAAAAATTTCTGGTGTGGGTGTGGCCCTTTCATTAGCCAAGTGAAACAGCTGTTAGTCTGGTTTTTAGAGCACTGACAGTTGGCTCTAACTGAGCAGGCCAATACTAATCATAGACTCTAAAGTTAATTTTCTTAATTTAATTAAAAATCAGCTATGCATTTTTCTTTAACTTTGAAACTGCAGACAATGAAGGTCAGAGTATGTGGCAAGGTCAGTCATAGGATTATATATACTCTGTAAACATGGTTGATTTTTAATTAATTTCAACAAGTTGTGAGAACACTGTCAGAAAAAAGTCCAACAGGGGTCTGGATTTTTTTTACTCTTGTTTTAGACTTTGAACTCTGGATTCTCTCTGAGTGTTTTGTGTATCTCCATGAAAACTTAGAGTGTTGTTAAGCAAGAGTTTCTGAGTTCAGGATACGGTTGCCAGGTTCCTGGCCTGAGACTGATCCTGTATCTTTAGGAGAAGAGAAAGTCAGCCAAGTGCAGGTGTTCTTGCAACACTATAATGAGAAAAACCACAAGGTAGAATTCTCCCTTCGCCCTGCACAACTTTTAAAGATACAGAAGACCTCTTGGAGGCTGGGCCTGGCAACCAAGAGGTCTTCTGTATCTTTAAAAGTTGTGCAAGGGGAAGGAAAAATTCCACCTTGTGGTTTTTCTCATTACAGTGTTGCATGAACCTGGCAACCCTAGTTCAGGACTATAAGTTTTATAAGGTTTTGTTTTGAAATGTGCTTATGGGAAGCAGGAGAATGGCATGGGGGTATTTTCAATTTAACATTGCAGAATGTGAAAAATCCATGCTGAATATAGTATACAGCCACTATTGTGGCTGTATAATAACAAAATTTTAAATAAAAATTTATCTCACCTTAGTAAAGAAGTAAAGAAGGCTGTGAACAGGTGACCAATGTACCTGCTCAGTTCTGCTATCCAGTTGCTAACTATTAATAGGCAACTTCAAAGCCCTAGCTCTCATTTTTTATGGTTGTTTACATTTAAACCAGACTTGGAACCTGACAGCCCTGCAAGCAGAGGGTGGCCTCAGATAGAGGACTATCCTCTGTAATGGAGGACACATAGGCACCCTTCCCCTCTGCTACCCTTCCCCCAAAGATAAGGCTTTGGGGGAGTGGTGGGGGGAACTGGAATAGAAGGTGATGGATGAAAACAATGGGGTGTGTTTGAAGGGGACTTTGAATCAGATTATGGGTGCCTCATTTGAGCAGCGGGATTCTATACTTGCTTCATGTCCAGGAACAATTGGAAGTCTGCAGGAAGGAGATATAAGTATCTCTGTTCCCCTAAATTGTGGAATTCCCTCTCTGCAGAGGTGCACCTGGCACCTTGCTTTATTGTTTTTGGCAAATGCTAAGGACACACCTCTTTACTCCGGCCTTTGACATCTGAGATGTCTGTTTTCAGGACACACCATATTCCTGTGATTGTAATTTGTTTTAATTCTTTTTAATATTAAATTTTAAACTACAGGTTTGTTAGATTAGAAAATGATTAATGTACAGGAAACAAAATAATTTACGCTAGAAAAAATAATAATTACATGCATTGTTGAAGAAGAAAATAAGTATCTGCATTAACCCAGCTTCTGTTCAAAAGAATCAACAATCTTGTGAATATTTTCCTGTTTCTCCTTTCTGTGTCTCATTTGGTAGTTGTATATATTTCTGGGATCTTTGTACAAAACGGCTGGAAGCTGCTCCCCTTTTTAGTTTACTTATCTCATTTCCTCCCAAAGGGAAGGGCAGCGGTGACATAATTTTAAAAGACATTTGGCAATCCCAGGGATCAGGCATCAGCCTGGCTCTAGATGCCTTTGTTCTAAAAATTACTTCATTCATCCCCATATAAGTTAGGTTGTGTAACTAAGTCTATCTACATATATCGTATAATAAAAGCATGATTCAGAAGACATCTAAAAATTAAACAAATGTAATTATTATGCAAAGACAATATATTGTGCAGTAGCATAATTTACACGGACAGCTTTAATGGTTAAAACAAGGTTTCTTAAGGTTTTATGTTCCAGAGGACAAATGTGAAAAACAAAGGACTTAAGATACTACTGCAAATAAAAAAACAAAGACACATGGGGTTGCCAACCTTCTTGGACCAGTGGGCACATTTTACGAGGGTGCTGTGGATGCCAGTCATAATGGCATAACACAAAATGGATGCCACAGGGGCTCATTTCACAGAAATTGCTTAGAAGAGCACCTACACATTTTGCTTCATAACTTTCTTTCTAGGAGGGCTAGAGACTTGCTTTTTAAAAATATGAAAGCTCAGAGTCTGGGGACACCAATGAAGGTCTTTGTGGGTGCCAGGATGGCGACCCTCACCTTCAAGACATGAATAATTTATTGCAACTTGAGCTTTCATGGACTACAGTCCATTTTATCAAACAGATAAAATATTATCCTTGGATATATGCATACCCATATATGCACAGGTGCAAAAAGTGTGAATGTTGGAGCCAACTAGCAATGAAATACAATGTGTGGCAATTCAATTAGAGCTTTACTGCAAAAAAGCTGAGGGACTGTTTACGATAGCAGCAATCGATGATAACACAATCATCATAGCTTTGCTGAGTCAAGCTATATCTGTACTAGGAAAGGAAATCTATATAATCGGCTTTATTCATAACCAGATTAACAGAATTTTTGGCAAGTTGTAATTCAGTAGTTTCATGTTGGAGTTTCCCTTGCAAGTTCCTTTGTTTAAGGATGGCCACCTTACAATTAGTAACAGAGTGTCCTGATAGGTTGAAATGTCGTTCTAGAGTGTGGGGGGACCTTTTTCAGTCCCAGGGCCACATTCCCTTATAGACAACCTTCTGGGGGACACATGCCAGTGATGGGCAGGGCCAGAGACAAAAGATGACAAGTGTGATTTTTACCTTTGTACAGTAGGCTAGTTTCTTCCCACTCACAGAACCAGCTCTGCCCTCCATCCAGATAAGCAAGGAGTGTTATGAGAGTTCAAGGGCACATCCCAGCCAGTCAAAAACACCCAAGGAAGGTGCAAAGCAGGGCTGGTGAGGAGCATGGTTCAGGAGGGCATGTAGTCTGGGGAGAATCCCAAAAGCCAGATAGAGAGGATGGAGGGCTGCATTTGACCCCCTGTTCTGGAGGTTACTGAACATTCTGATGTAAAATTGTGTTCATTTATTCTTTTGCACAGGGACTGGCCTTGGTCTTTTTGCCCGATATACAACACTGAAGGTTACTGCTATGCCTGCTCATGGCCGGAGTTCAATTCCAACAGAAGGAAGAAGTCGAATCTCTGGTCAAAGGGGTCGAGGTCCACTCAGCCTTCCATCCATCCGTGGTCGGTAAAATGAGTACCCGGCATATGCTGGGGGGTAAAGAAAGGCCGGGAAAGGAACTGGCAATCCCACCCCATATATACGGTCTGCCTAGTAAACATCGCAAGACGTCACCCTAAGAGTCGGAAACGACTCGCACTATAAGTGCGGGGACACCTTTACCTTTTTATATTATGTGATATATTAGTTTTACAACTAGTGCCAGAAACCAGACATATTGAGACCTGATTTTATGTTTAATACACTAAACTAATTATGTTTCACATTCATCTGGTTGGCAAAAATATAAAAGAGTTGTAAGTAGCCATATAGTTTTTGGCAAATGATACATCCCTTTTTTGCTGACTTTTAGGGAAATGCCCCAAACAACATACATATATTTTAAAGATGCAAGGCATCTCTTTTTTAGTCATGCTTCCTCTATTTGACAGGACAATTCTTTGGAAAATCTTGTTTTTCCTTGGAGATAAATAAACAGAAGAAACTGAAGATCCCGCCCTCTTGGTAAGAGAATCAAGTAAAGGACTCCGCCTTGCAGCTTGACATTATAAAACTGTTACATCAGAATCAAATGAAAGTGGAATATATCTTTTGACAGTGTTTTTCTCTGCCTATTCCCTAGTCATAGTTTATGGAAGAAAAGAAACAGAACAGTCCAAAGGCTGGCATGTATTTTTACTGTGTTCTTAGAACCCTGTGTCTGGCTTGCAAGGAGGTTGAGAGAGAGCAGAACTGAAGTTAATACTGTTACTTTATGTACACACTCAACACTGTATAGTATAATAATTATAATTAAAGTTTTCTGTAAAAGATTCCTTGCAAAAAATAAGATTCATACTGAAATTGTTGTTAGAACTCTGGGACAAAATTAAAGCAATGATTATCTTCCTAAAAACAGTTTCACCTGTGGAAACCAAAGTAACAATGTAAATATTTATGAGAGTGAGATTATGGAGAATGAGCACAATGATTAGGTTTTCATATTCTTGATTAGAAACAGTGAGTCTGTAAAGTGAGTGATGACTTGACGGCATTACATTTGTAAAATATTTGGTAGCAGTGGAATGACTGGCATATTTGCCATTACTCTCTGACTCACTTAGGTATCCAAAATTTTAATTAGTTTTCAGACAATTTAGTAACTTAAAATTTTCTGAACATGTAGTCCAAGATTCTGATTACAAAAACAAATACACATGCCAAAAATAGGATGTTTTCATCTCTGCTTCAAACCTAAGGGTTGAACGATATCCCAAAATGGTTAACATGTTCCCACAAGATCTACAAAGCTGAAATTTGGCCCACATATAGTACCAATCCAATTATCTATTTATTAGTTGCATTTAATTGATTGCCAGAATAGTATGAAAAAGGAACATTCACATTGAGCAGTACAATAAGAGGCCAGTATTTTGAACAAGCCAAGCCACACATGAGATGAAATTTTGGGAGTTGTGCCTCGTTCCATACTACAGAAGCCAAAAATGTGCATTTATGCCTACAAAATGCAAGGTTTTCCAGTACAAATACTTAAAGGAGCACTTCGACCTATTATCAGCCGGCCTGGGTCCTGAGATCTGCAGGAGAGGCCTGCAGTTATTGATAGAAACAGCATTTGGAAGAAACCTAGAAATTGAAATAATCTGTATCTATTATCCATGTTTCTTGCAGAAACAGGGTGAAACATAGTTCTTATTCTGCTTAAAAATCCCCTCCTTTGAGAGAATATTTGTATTTAAAATGTGCAACGATAAAGCAATTATAAACTTGTGTTTTTCATCTTCATTTCCCGCTGCCTAGAATTCTTATCTGCCAACGATATATCTGGTATCACTTTGACATACTGCACCTAAAAATTCAATTAGGACAATTACATCGAATTTTCCATTAAATTACTATGGATGGAATACTTTTTTGATTTTGGGGAAGTGAGAAGCAGTTGTGAGTTCCTTTATAGGAATTAGTAATATTGTTTGCCTGTCTTAGTTGGAAAACAAAAGAAACCCCCTGGATGTACCACATTTGATATATTAGTTGTTCACCAATTATATTAGGCACTACAAATAAGCTTAGCTTCATACCTGAGTCTGGAGTTTAGGCAATTTGTAATTATTCTGGAGTTGTCCATTTTCTTTGTTTTTACCTGGTAGAAAAATACGACAACATTAATAGTAAAAATAGTAAGATCTCTTCAAACTGCTTCTTAATGTTTATGCTTGTTAGCTATTCTATTCCTCTATTTACATTTAAACTCTAAACTCTTCTTGCTAATTATTTTGGGGATAACGTGTACTTCACGAGTATCCATGCATACAGAAGGGCTGTAGCCCACATATAGTACCAATCTAACAAATAAATATAAATAGCTCAGTGGCAGAGCATCTGTCTTGCAAGCAGGCCCCAGGTTCAATCCCTAGCATCTTCAGGTAGGGCTGGAAGAGAACCCTGTCTAAAACTTTGGAGGTCTGCTGCCAGACTGTGTAGACAATACTGAGCTATATGGACCATTGGTCTGACTTGGTATAAGACAGCTTCCTATCTTCCTGTGACTGATTTGAGGCAAAAAAAAGTTATTCTGCCTCTACAGGAGCCACATATATGCATTGCTATTTCTTTGTTAACTCCTGTTTGCTGAACCTTCTTTCTTTGCCAAGTTGAAGCTAGGGCATTCAGGTACATAGCTACATGACCAGGCCTTTGTGCCTTTTGCAACCCAGAGGAAGGTCATCTTATGCCCACAGAGGGTTGCAATTTGCCACAGCCCTTGTCTGATGGCACCTCATTGACCAGTTTCTGTCCCTTGGCCAAGGAGCAGCAGAGGCTGGGAAGCAGCAAGGAAGCTTGAATCCTGAAATTTATTTTTATTTATTTAAAATATTTCTATCCGACCCTTCTACTCTATAATAGGGCACTCAGGGCGGCTTACAAAAATAAAATCAAACATGTACATAATAAAATTGTGAGGAGTTGCCAGGGCTAGAACCAAGAACTACAACTGCTTAACAACTGGGGTCCAGGATGCCTCAGGGAGCATCCAATCCCTTATATCCCTGCCCTGTCATCACTGTTAGTGATTCCACAGGGCTCGGAACTTAGAGGCAAACTAGACATGTGCACAGATGTAGGGAATCTATTCTTTACATGAAAAAGAGAGCACAGGGGACATAACTGAAACACATCCACTCCCTTGCCTTATCTCCCTTTGCTCCCCTGCTTTAAACAGTTTTTCCCAAGGTCAATTCCAATAACTGAAGTGAGCCAGGCAGAGGGAAAATTTGCTTAAAGCAATGGTGCACAGTAAAGGAAGGTAGGAAATGGGAGAAGGTTTCGCTCCCCTGTCCCATGTGCTCATTTGTGTGTAAAGTACATACACTTGCCCCTGCTTTATATCTGAACAGGGCAGATGTGCATAAATGCCTGCCCTGTCATATCTTGTTTGACTCACAAAGCAATACAAACATTAGGAAGAGATAAAAAATTACGTACTAGGCACAGCCACTTTGTGACTGAAAATCTTGCTCCAGATCCCATTATCTGTGTTGTCTTTCACTCCAAATTCATAAACTGTGTTAGGTTTCAGATTATCCACCACTGTTTCTGTTGTTGGGCAAAGCTGGAGAACCCACTTCTTATTCTTGTCCTTTTCTCTGTAGCGGACTGTATAAAATCTAATCAATAAAAAGCAAATGCATACTTTAAATCAGAGAAAAACAAACAACATTTTATTATTATTATTATTATTATTAGTTGCTTGATACCCAAGAGTCCCCAAGCGACTTACACAATGTAAAAACAAAACAAATAAAAAAGACTTTAAAAACATAGCAACAAACAACAACAAAAACAATAGCAATGCCACCCACGCACAGCCACAGAAAAGTATGGCAGCATATTAAAAACAAAACATCATTTCAATCTATCAAATGCCTGGGAGAAAAGATAGTCTTTACTTGGCACTGAAAAGATGTCAATGATGGTGCCAGGTGAACCACACTGGGAAGCATATTCCACAGATGGGGAGCCACAACTGAAAAGGCCCTCTTCCTTGTCACCACCCTCTGAGCTTCCCTCAAAGGGGACCTGGAGAAGGGCTTCAGAAGAAGATCTAAGGGACTGGGTAGGTTCATACTTCATTTAAAATAATCCTTTTTTTCATTTAAGAAACAGTGGGTAATATAGTAAGTATTGTTTGGGTTCTGGGCTTCAAGCAAAAGCAGGATGAAATTTACTGTAGCAGTTTTGAGGATTCTGCAGATGAATACTTGCTTCTCTGTTAGTGTCAGACTCCTTTGGGTCACTGGAAAGTGACCCTCCTGAGAAGTCAACATGACCAATTGCTTAATGCCACTATAATAAATCCAAGCTCTACAGTTCACTTAAATCAACAGAAATAGCACTGAATAGTGTCCTCCAATCAATTGGCATGATTAAGCAGCATATCACAGATTCAACATTTAGGAAAACTTCAAAATTAGAATTTTTGATTTTGCTAAATTTGATTTTGAAATGATAACTAAATAATAAGCCTTCTGCATGAATTTTAAGGCAATAATATTAATGCATCAAGTTGCTGGATTCAAAATTTATAGAAATAAAAACAATAGCATCTATAATAAGAAGTGTTGCAGAGGGGGGAATACATAAAGAATGGCTGCAGAACAAAATTGTAGGAATCAGGGACAGCTTAAAATGGTAAGAAACACAAAGGAGGCAAGTCTGGAAATACCCATACAGCAAACAATACATATATAAGCTTCCCAGATAACTCTGAACAATTCCCGCCCCCGCCCCCCCGTAACAACAATAAAAAGCCTTTGAACATTACAAAATGTTTGTAATGATATGAAGCAGCATTTACAAAAATGATTTTATTGATTTGGTAGTGGTGTCTTTGGTGTCTGAATATGTAGGATTATACAGCCACGAGAGGATAGATTTTTCATATTCCACAATGTTAAATTGAAAATACCCCCCATGCCATTCTGATGCTTCCAGTAAGCTTATTTCAAAACAAAACCTTGCAAACCTATAGTCCTGAACTCAGAAACGCTTGTGTAACAACTCTCAATTTTCATGGCGATACACAAAACAGTCAGAGAGAATAGAGAGTTCAAAGTCTAAAGAGAGAGAGAGAAAAATCAGACCCCTTTTGGACTTTTTTCTCTGAAAGTTCTCATAATCTGTTGAAATTCATTAAAAATCAGTCATGTTCACAGAGTACCTGTAATCCACTGACCTTGCCCCATACTCTGACCTTCATCTTCTGCAGTTTAAAAGTTTTAAAAATGCCTGGCTGATTTTTAATTAATTTAATAAATTTTGCATTGAACTGAATGATAATGTCAGGCATGCTCAGTAAGAACCAACTGTCAGTGTTCTAAAAGCCAGACTCACAGCTGCTTGCCTAATCAGGGGGCCACACCCACACCAGACTTTGATTTCACGTGAGACAGTCATGGCTTCCCTCAGAGAATCCTGGGAAGTGTAGTTTGTGAAGGGTGCTGAGAGGAGACTGCTATTCTCTTGACAGAGGTCCAGTGGCCACAGTGGTTTAACAGTCAACCGCTCTGATTGAAGCTCTGTGTGGGGAACAGGGTGTCTCCTAGCAACTCTCAGCACCCTTCACTAGCTACATTTCCCAGGATTCTTTGGGAGAAGCCATGACTGTCTAAAGCGAAATAAAGATCTGGTGTGGATGTGGCCAGGGACAGCTTTGGTTTAAATTTGGGTGGCAGGCTAATGTGCCTGCTGCAGAATAAAAAGGTGGGGGAAACCCTGAAAAGCAATGATACTGTTCAAACTGTTTTCCTTTTGGAAAGGAAAGGGACTTCCCCTTTGCCCAGTGTTCCCCCATCCAATCTCCTCCCCTGCCCCTCCTCCTACCCTCCCTGCCCCTCCCCAGGGTCAGTATTGGACTACGACCTGGGAGACCAGGGTTCAAATCCCCACACAGCCATGAAGCTCACTGGGTGACCTTGGGCCAGTCACGGCGCCTCTCAGCCTCAGAGGAAGGCAATGGTAAAACCACCTCTGAATACTGTTTACCATGAAAACCCTATTCATTGGCTCGCCATAAGTAGGGATCAACTTGAAGGCAGTCCATTTCCATTTTCGAACATGATTGCACAAAAATAAATCCCACTGGACTCAAAAAGTATGCAACTTATCAAACCCAATCTCCCTTCTCCTCTCTCTCCTATCCCCTCCCTCTTGCCCCTTCCCTCCCCCTCCCCCTCCAATCCCTTCCCCCTCCTCCCCCCTCCGCATCCCCATGGTCAGTTTTACCTATCTTAAGCATGAATGCACAGGAGTAAATATCATTGAACTCAATAAGAATGCAAATGATCAAACCTGCCTTCCCCTGCTCCTTCCTTTGTCCCTCCCCTTCCAATCCCCTCCTTCCCCCTTCTTCCTCTTCCCTCCCTTTCTCCTTCCCTCTCCTCTCCCCTCCCCGTTCCTCCCCCATGGTCAGTTTTACCTATCCTAACCATGATTACATAGGAGTAAATCCCATTGAAATCAATAAGCATGCCAGACCTGGCTTTCCCCTCTCCTCTCCTCTCCCTTCCTCCTCCCCTCCTCTCTTCCTTCTTCCTCCTTCCCTGCCCACTCCAGCCCTCCCTCCCTCCCTCCCCCCGGTCAGTTTTACGTATCCTAAGCATGATTGCATGGGAGTAAATCCCACTGAACTCAATAAACATGCAAATTATCAAACTTCTCCTCCTTCTCCTCCCCTCACCCTCCTGCCTGCTCCCATCTGCCTCCTCCCCTTTGCCCCTTCCTCCCCTCCTCCTCCTCCTCCCCTCCCCATCCCGTGGTCAGTTTCACCTATCCTAAGCATGACTGCGGGGGAGTAAATCCCACTGAACTCGATAAGCATGCAAATGATCACTCCATTCTCAGCAAGCTTGCACAGGATCCCATTTCTTATCTCCAGGATTAAAAAACAGAGAAATTCGCAAAAAAACTTGCCATTTAAAAATGTACCTATAGCCAACAGATATTTCTATCAAACTTTAAAAAGCAGGGAAATTGGGCAGCTATAGTGAATACACCAGGGGAGCAGGAGACCTGACCTCCTCTCTGAAATATTGTACTGCCCTACAAATGTGTCAAAATGCAAACACAATTTGGGTTGGTCTTTCACAGTCCAATCCACTTGCTGTGTAGCTTGGAAGAATTTGCTCACATGTGCCTGCTCCCCTGGTGCATTCACTATAGCTGCCCAATTTTCCTGCTTTTTAAAGTTTGATAGAAATATCTGTTGGCTATAGGTACATTCTTAAACTGCAAGGATTTTTGCCTATTAGTGAATATTCAGATGTATGGAATGCTAGAGATTACAGAGCATGCTATTGAGAGAGTAGAATACAGAGAACTTTGGCCAGGAAGCGCAGCAGCAACTTCACCAATACACCCGGCTCAGTTTCTATAAATCCCCTGAGCCTAGCTAGATGGACAAATTAAGAGCTGCAGCGACTAATATCAAAGGCAAAGGGAGGAGCTCTGTTGTTCTTCTTGGTCAGAAAATGAGAGTGTCAGCCAGGAGTCTGGGAGGAAAAGGAACAGAGTAGGAATAACTGTCTGGAATACAATTCCAGTAGTGTTGTTGTTCATGTCTCTTGAGGAAGAATTTCAGAAAGTGAAAAGAAAAGGGGCACTCCCCACCTCCACACTAAGGTTTTCTCCTGCTGGCTGACAGTTCTGGGGAGGGGAGAGACTCACTGCACACCAAACAGCCAATCCTAATACACTCCTCCAGGATGCTTACTATAAGCTCTTAAGGCCTTATATAGGTCATTTCCCTCTTCTTCTCTCCTCCCTTCCCCCAACTCCACTATCCTTTCTTTCTCCTCAACTGACACCTCAACAGTCTGTAGGTTCTGGAAGTTCTCAGGTCTTTTGTCAGGTTGTTTCGGGTATTTTTAAATTTGATTTTTCATTTAGTTTATGCACTGCATACCTAGGGAGTCACCTGAGTATCTAGAAACCATTACTTTATTTTTGGGTTGATCCATTTTGCTTCTAAACTGATAGAAACTGAATGCCAGCACTCAGAGTTGAGTGCTGGCATTGTATAGTGGCTAAGAGTGTCAACTGTGAACTAGGAAGTAATATACATTATCTCAATAATCCTTATAACAACTTTGTAAGGTAGGTCAGTATTATCACCCCCATACTGCTGATGTGGGGCCATAACATGAAACCCACTCTCATAAACTCTATTCTAACAGAATGATATTTAATTAAAGCTTACTTTCAGGTTTGAATAGATATTGCGTATATGTCCTCTCTATAATTTTCCACCTTAAACATATGTCCTAGTTTTCTTAATCTATTTATTCCCCCCCCAGATACATATAATCAGGGGTGGGGGATTGGCACTCATTTTTCGAGATTACCATATCATTTTAGTAACTGATTGGCCTCCAGGTATGAAAACATCTTAAATGTCCTCACAAATTATGCCAATTATGCCAATAATTTAGCAGTTCCTCCTGATTTACATGTCTAGCAGCATTTTGAGAGCTATTTGAGATTTATGCTGAAAGCAATGTAGAAAAGCGTGCACACACAGCTGCCTAAACTAGTAGCTTAGGCAAAGATCACACGATAAAATAGCTACAAATAAAATGCAAGAGCAACTTGGGGAAGGGAGACTTCACATACAGAACTGTTACAGATACGGTTCTGAAATGATGGTTGTGTTAAAATATCCTCTACTTTTGATATTCATCTCAAAAAGAAGAGTATTGGACATGGTTTATCAGTGTGTGTGTATATACTTGTTTTATCAGACATTCACATTTTTCGCTGCTATTTGATGGTGTATCTTTTGCTTGCTCAACTACTGCTCCATAGTCCAATTTCCCTTTTTCATTTCACAGCCCTCATTTAGCCCCACACTAATTCATTTAGCAGCCGTGACCAATGTGAATTTGTTTATGAGCAACTGTAATGTTATCACATCAGAGACAGCATAGTGACGTCACTGAGAAAATCATGTGGGCCACCACAGTCAACAGGAAACTGGCATTGTGGGCAAATGAGGTTGAGGAATGTGAGTGCAAAGAAGAAGAGATGTAGTTCAGAGCACAGAAGGAGTGTGCACTCATGGAAGGAGAATTCTGCTAATGGAAGCACCCCTTCCACAAGCTCAAGCATCTTTCCATGAATGCAGGCTCCTTCCATTTATGGTGCAATAACTTAGGATCCAAGTTAAAGGATAAAACATCATCCCATAATCTTCATAAAATGTATATTTTAGTTGATTACCTGTCATTTGCACAGTTATTCATTGTGGTCCAATCATGCTTTGGGTTGACTAAGATTCCCCAGGACAAGAATACAGAAG
Organism: Rhineura floridana; assembly: GCF_030035675.1. NCBI lineage: Eukaryota > Metazoa > Chordata > Lepidosauria > Squamata > Rhineuridae > Rhineura > Rhineura floridana. The sequence goes on along the minus strand of NC_084484.1, from coordinate 139,189,026 downwards.
TTGGAGTTAAAGTGCCTATTACCAGCTGGAGAGGCTTTGGTGTGGTCCTCTTACCTATACAAGAAAGGCATAGAAAATCGAATTTATACAATTTTATGCATTAGATATTAGAAGATACAGTTGAAGGGTCTGCACAACTTATGAACCACCAGGCATGTATTATGGTCCATCAGCAGCTCAACAGCACTTCGTTTTTTTCTCCTTGCTTAAGACTGCATAAGCAGGGCAGGTGTTAAGCATGTGGTAGACCATAATCCATGGCTTGTGGGTTGAATTCAGCTTAGCTAATATAAAGATAAATCTGAGCCTAACTTGAAAGGATCACAAATTTCAAGGCAACAGAGACCAACAAGCAATGTTCACGGCATCCAATTAAATTTGTATAGTGGTTGTCAGAGAGTCTACAGCAGCATTTGATAATCTTCAAAATCAGGTTACATTGTTAATATCCTGCTCTATTACTCATGCATTTATTTCTATAGCACCTACAATTTCAGGGGCACAATTCAAATATTCCAGTGCTGCAGACTCCTCCTCCCATGAATATACATGGGTGTATGTATGGAGCACATTATGCCCTATGGGGAATAGGAAGTCTGTGTGCACCTCCTACATTCTCATCCAGCCCTCCCTCTCATCTTGATACAGCTTATTATTTATTCATATTATTTTTAAATCAGCTTTAAAGCTAAAATCTTCTCAACATGGTTTAAAAAGATAAAAACATGACACAGTGATTGTGTGTGTTACACATGCACACATGCACGCGCGCACACAAAGAACTATAACAAAAGCATTAACATAACATTCCAAATCAAAATCAAAATGATCAGGAACCATAAAACTATACTGTAAAATATAAAATATAAAACTGGTATCAATCAAAAGCAGGTTGAAACATCCAGGTCTTTAAGGCCCATTTAAAAATAGGGAGGGAGCCAGGCGAACACCCTGAGAATAGGATGAAGCCACTACAGAAAAGGCCTTGTCTCTTGTGCCCTGCTAAATCTTACTGGCAGGCACATGAGCAGAGCCTCCATGAATAACTTACACAGACCTCCAATTCCTTCTAAGTGCCAGTTGTGTTGCTAGAAGGTGCCCATAAGCTAGAGGAGGGGGGAGGGGGAATTAAGGTTTGTTAAGTCAATGGGAATCCTCTGCATGTGGGCATGGCAACCACAGTGGACTGGATAATTCCCAGGTGATTTACAAAACAAAAAGAAAGTTCCTGCATAAAAGATGCTTACAAACTGAAAATAAATAGGAAAATTGAAATGAGAATAGCAGAAAACAGAACTCATGCATCTCCATGCATACAGTGTGTGGGTAGGTGTTGGATCATGCCTCTTGGCTCCATCCCTGTCACTACACACCCTGCTGTTCCCATCTCTATCATTCCTCATGTAGCACCATAATAGACAAATCTTGGCAAAGATTGGAGGTGCAATATTATGGTTGAATGTTTGATAAAACTCTAAATTCACCACCGTGGTCAGCCCTTCCATTACACAAACTGTGGAAAGCTATGATTCTTCACCCACAGTTTTCCACTCATTTGCCTTGCCGCCCATCCACCAATCCAGCTGCCGCCATCACCCACCCAGTTCATGCATGCCTCTCCAGAGCACTTGTCCCATTCCCATGCCTCGATCTGAAGAAGGGTCCTTCCTCAGAGTGAGGTATTCTGGCCAACGGGGGTCTCGAGAGTACATATTCCATCACTACGGCAGCTAGACATTTTTAAAAAATTGAACTTTAAATGTTGTTAAAGAAATATTTAAACATTTAACTGAATTTAACCCATTGTGGAAAAGCTGTTGTGCCACACAGCCACTCTCCCAGGGCACCTCTCTCAGAAGGCTTTGCCTGGGGAAGAACCCCTTACCTCAGAGGCAAGGCAGAAAGGAGGGAGCAGTAGAAGCAAAAAGACTGCCAGTACTCCGGTTGTGTTAGCAACTGCAAAGCTCTTTAGCAATAACTGGAGTAAAGGAGGAAAAGGCTGATGGGGGAGGAGCAGAGAAGCCCTGGCCCTCTTGACTATTGTATAGTGCATATTCAGCAATGTCTTTCTCCCCCTCTTCCCCCTACATTTCAGATAAAATATATACAACTTCTTGTACTTAAATTTAAATGTACTGCCTTCAAGTCGATTCCGACTTATGGCAACCCTATGAATGGGGTTTTCATGAGGCTGAGAGGCAGTGACTGGCCCAAGGTCACCCAGTGAGCTTCATGGCTATGTGGGGATTCGAACCCTGGTCTCCCAGGTCATAGTCTAACACCTTAACCACTACACCACACTGGCTTAGGGAGATGGATTCCCTTCCTCCCCAGTCATTAGTCTTCAATTTCCTGTCTCTTTTGTCTTTTTTTCTTCTTCAGATCTGTGTCTCTACCTTCTATTCCTTGAAGGTCCTGTGAAACATCTTAAGTAGCTCTTAGAGACGAACATGGTAGTCTCTGATATTCACATTATGGAAACAAAATGTTTTCCTTACAGTTTCATGCTTACTTGTCCCCCTTCTTCCAATCACCATGGCTCTCTTATCTTCCTGACTGTTGGGACTTCCTTTTCACAGCTCTTCAAATCTGAGTCTCCCTCCCTAGCTCCGGCTGTCCCAATGCTAGAGCCAGTCCTATCATTAGGTACAGTGAGGCAGCTGCCACAGGCAGCAGATGCTAGGAATGGAAAGTGGCAGCGAGATGTTGGACAATTGTTCTGTGTATGCCACACAGCCTGCCTGTTGCCCTTAGTTGCAGTGGAAGATGCTACCCCACTGTCAGTGTTGAAGTAAAGTTCAAAGCCATTCCAGGAAGGTGCCATCTTAGTTCTTTGCCTGATGGAGCAAAACTATTGTTATTCGTTAAGCTTATTAGTCACTTTATACAACTGTCCCAAAGCAACTTACAAATAACAGTAAAATACAAAATATTTATTTAAAAGCATTTATAAACCACTTAATATTTTTAAAATCTCTAAGTGGTAATACACCAAATATCCTGGGCCAGCTCTGCCCGATGTCTTTGTGATGGGTTTTTCTAACCAGAATGACCTTTCAGTTTCTTCTTAAGAAGAAGCAATATGCTGTTATGAGAGATATAGCATTTAACTAGCTATAATCTCTTGCTGTAAAAGGGAGTATACTTTCCTGCTCCCCTTACCCTTAAAGATGGGTAAATAGATTTTGCTGGTTATTGAACATGGATCTGTCTTAACATTCAAGGGACATCATGACATAACAATACACATAACTAGCTGCATTATTGATGATGATGACGATGATGATGATGTTTAGCCATTGCCATTAGCCACTCAGATCTGCCATCTCAACTGAAAAATGTTTGTGTCTATAGAAAAATATGTAATAAAGTTACAGTACCTGAGCAGGGTTTCTTGTAATTTGGAACAGGAGCTGGCCTTACTGAAATCAAGTATCTTGGCTCTGCATCTGGAAAATATTAGAATGATCATTTGTAAAATTCAACAAGTGAAAAATATATTTTAAAAAAATCAGATAAGATTTACACCACATCTTATTACTATCTATGGCAGGGATGGGGAACCATGTGTTGTTGAACTTCAATTCTCCCAGCCTGTATGGCTAATGGTAAGGGATGATAGGAGTTATAGTATAACAACTTCCACAGGCTCTCCATTCCTAGTCTATGACATGACTACATTTGGATATATTTTCAATATATAAACAAAAACATACCATCTTAATGTATCTTGCCAGAGGAAAGGCACTACCACTTAGTCAAGGCAGCTTCCCCATCTTCAATTCTGATTAACCCACTGCAGCCACATTCATTACCATTCTATACCATTCCAAAGGGTCTAACACTAAGGAGTGGGTTTTTGGGGGTGCAGGGGGCTGCAGGGGGATGAAAAGAGCCAGGAAAGCCCCCTTGCATGAGCAGAGTTCCATAACACTTCCCTGAATCGACCCCAGTATATGCATTCATGCCATTTTCCTACAAGTATTAAACGTATAGAGAAACATTAGGGTTCAGTAGGAACTTAGAATAGAATAGAAAGATAAATAGTTGAGTTAACACAGTGATAGGTACTTTTTTTGACAAAAATAAGAGGAAGAGGAATAAAAGGAAATAACTTCTCAAGGAACAAAATCTGAAGAACAAGAACATTGTGTTGGTCTAGGGATTTATGCATCCGAATTAAACAAATACTGTGATAAATAGCAATAAATCCATAAACACTTACTTTAATTTTTCAGTTGGATAAGTCAAAGTAAATTCAAAGTATATGGTATGCAAACTGAAAAAGTGTTCAGAACACGTGGTAATTTTTCAAAAGGGACAATTTGACGTAGACTGCTACTGATTTAAGAGTGCTTGAATGTGATGAATAAATTTGAAAAGACTCTTTGCCACATTCTATACATAATGGAAAATAAGGTGTTGAACTAAGGTTGTAAAACTATGGAATGTACTTCTTCAGCTAAGAGACAGGGTGTTTTTTTTAAGAAGGGAAACATTCAAAAATATGGCTCCCAACTTCAATCTGAAGTGTTACAGTCAAGAATCTCATGATTTTCATCCACCATCATGTTCCATATTTTTATAATCGCTGTATGTAGAAAACCATGGTACATTCCAAAACACAGTCATACAATTGTAAAACATGCTATATAAGATGTTAATGCTGCAAAGTCAGCACCCAAAAGCTGACCAATGGCATAGCTAAGTTTCCAAACTTACAGGAATGTCAGAGTTTTCAACATGCAGAATCACGTCATGATTTTAATACACTTTGGGCACCTTTTTCTAGTTTCTCTTTCTTATTATTTCACTGAAAACCTGAAATAATTTTTATAGGCTTTATGGTTGTCAATACTATCTGCAGTTGTAAACCAAACATTATCTGATGCCAAGACAACATCTGAAATCTACAACCCTGATTCCAGAAGGGTGAACCAATAAATATGTGAACCAATCTCTTCTCTCAGTCAACCCCAATTCCCAATTTTATTACCAGGAGAAGTAGAATGGTTACATTAATACCCTGTTAATGACAGTTAGTAGGTTGTTAACAGGAATTTCTCCTTATTATGCAAAACCAGCTTAGGTGGCACAGTCACTGATGGACCCTTAATGGAGATTATCTAAAATCACCTTGAAGGTTTACCATCCTGCAACCAACACATACACACACAGATACACCTGGATGAGGCCTGAAATGCCATATTTGGACTTTGGTCTGGAATATATAATGAGACTTAGAGAGGGGTAAGTTTTATGTTTCAGATTGGCTGGCAGGGTTGTAAGGATTCTGCTCTTGGTTTGCTACTTATGTGGCTTTGAAATCAGTACTACTTGTCTGTGTGCTTGCTCACTTGATATCTGTTCAGCCTATACATCTGTACAAAAATCCCCAAATGGCCTCTTCCACCCAGGGGTGGTTTTGCTGAGGGGAGACACCAGAGACTGGCAGACTTCATTAAGCAGACATCATGGGGAGAGGGGGGAAGGTTGGCCAACATATGGATCATTCAGGCCTTGTGCAGGGAGATGCCATGGGAAAGGGATGTTGAGTTGTTTAAATCCCAATGCCACCTTCCTGGCTGTACTGACATTGCAAATTGGAACCCACCTGTCCACCCATTGGCATTGTGATCCAGTAAAATGGCTGAGTAGGAATTGTTCCCTTTTGGCCCAAACTGGCCTTGGGAATGGGAGTGGCAGTTGCCTATTCAGCACCATCATGCCATTTCTGAGAGATAGGTAGAAGGCATTCAAGGGCTATCTACATAAAGGTACAACTAGCAGAGTTAATGCAAGTAAAAGGGGGGGGGAATAGTAATAACAGATTTGACAGATACCCTGAGACATGTTGGTTAGCTGTATTTTAAATTGTTGAGATTTACACATTCTACAAATAGATAAATAAGGCTTTTGTCTCCTAGAACGGGGTGGCTAAACTGTGGTACTCCAGATGTTGTTGACTATCATCATTCCCATCATTTCTGACTATTGGCCATACTGGCTAGAGCCAACTGGAGTTGAATTTCAATAACATCTGGAGGGCCAGAGGTTAGCCATCTCTGCCCTAGACTAACTTCTCAGGACCATTAGGTTTGGGGCAACATGGGACAAGTATCCCTTGAAGTCTGCCCAACTCAGGCTCAGAAGACAGTGATGAGGACAGGTGTTGCCCTCACAACACCTTAGCAAGTATGTCTAGAAGGTGCCAGGATCAGGGCATATATGAATCAACTGTACCAAGTCAAAGAGGGCTTGCCCTAAATGTTGGGCTTGACTGTCACTAAAATGATGCAGTTTTGCCTGCAACAAATAGTTACCTGCACTAGGAGTTAGGATTTAGTATTAATTAGGGGTAGTTAATCCACTGAAGATCTTGTGTGATTATGCCAACAAAGGATCTCACCTTTTTATTACTGGATCTGGGGTATATGCATTGGCCTAAGTGCTTAAGCTCATTGATTTCTGTGGAATTGGACCTAACTCTGTGTTAGATTTGAACCCTATAAAATGCTGCCTAAAGCTACTGACACTCAAGGAAGCATGAAAAAATATGTTTTATATATAGTATATAATATAGCTATGGAAACAACTTTCCTATAAAGATAAAGTCAGGAATCAGATAGCTACTAATTCTTTATGAAGAGTTGCAAATGTTTTATGCCACATGAGAATGTCAGAATACATATATATAGATATGACTCTGTTACAATAGTAGTAATTTGTATAAACAGAGGATGCTTTTATAAATTTAACCATAAAGGTTTCCAATGTCAGAATAAATTGCTGGCTGGGTGAACTGACTGAGAACCAGCCTGCAATTGCTTCAGAAACATTGCTGGAAATAATGAAATGAAGTAAACCAGAGCCAAACTTGCTGATATTTTTATTCACTAGCTAACAAATTCTTAGTACATTTGATATGCTCTGGAAGAACACATGCTTATGTGGTAAGAGGCCACAAGTTCATGTAATGTTTCTAGTGAAAACCAGTTAACTTCATCCAAGAGTTGATCACAATAAACTGATTAAACAATGCTTACGAGAGAAAAAGCTTTTTTGTTGCAAAAAGAAAAAACATTTTGTGTGCTTTTTGAATATATTTATTTTCTCCATTGATAAAAGTCAGTGTTTCACTCTTTCCACCCTTTTCAAATATTTAGTTGTGCACATTCAAAATTATTTGGGGTTAGTCAGAACTCTCAAAGGGTGAAAAGTTTAATCAAACTATTATTATTGAATACAAAGAAATATACAACTGAATTTCAAAAGACTTACTAGGGGAAGGGGCACATATTTAATCAATGGTTAACATTTTAGAAAAATATTTTCAAAAACCATGGAAGATGGGAGAGAGACTAAAGCTCTCAGATCCAGTTTGCTGTCATAGAATCATAGAGTTGGAAGGGGCCTTGTAGGCCATCAAGTCCAACCCCCTGCTCACAGCAGGAAATCCACAGCTAGAGCATCTCCCGCAGATAGCTGTCCAGCCTCTGCTTGAAGACATCCAGCGAAGGGGATCCCACCACCTCCCTAGGCAGTCGGTTCCATTGACGAACTGCCCTTACTGTCAAGAAGTTCCTTCTAATGTCCAATCTGAATCTACGCTCCTGCAACTTAAAACCATTAGACCTAGTCCTACCCTCTGGGGCAGCAGAGAACAAATCTGTACCCTCCTCTATGTGACAGCCCTTCAGGTACTTAAAGAGTGCAATCATGTCACCCCTCAGCCTTCTCTTCACCAGACTGAATATGCCAAGTTCCTTCAACCTTTCCTCATAAGACTTGTTCTCCATACCGGCTATCATCCTCGTTGCCCTCTTCTGAACCCGCTCCAACTTGTCTATATCTTTCTTAAAATGAGGCGCCCAGAACTGAACGCAGTATTCCAGATGAGGCCTGACTAATGCAGAATATAGTGGGACTATTACTTCCCTCGACCTGGAAACTATAGCTCTGTTTATGCAGCCCAAAACCACATTTGCCTTTTTTGCCGCAGCATCACACTGCTGGGTCATGTTCAACTTGCGATCCACTACAATTCCAAGGTCCTTCTCACACGCACTACTGCTAAGCCGGGTATTTCCCATCCTGTACCCGTGCATTTTGTTTTTGTGGCCTAAATGCAGAATCTTGCATTTGTCTTTATTGAATTTCATTTTATTAATTTCAGCCCAATTTTCTAGTCATGAAGGACTACAGCTGAATACCAATTCTCCTCCTTTCTCTCTTGCTGAAAAAGGACTGGGGAGAGAGGCACTTCTCACCCTACAGTGTTCCTAGTAGGGATGAGGTTTGCTGCATGGTTCCAATCCACTTGCACTCCAACAGGCCGTTGTTTGATCCTGATCCACCCTTTTTTTGTTCCCGCTTGCTCTCGCACTTGCCGATTTGAGCTGCAGTGTGCGTTTTTGGTTGATTTGATCCACGCTTTTTCTTTGTTGTCGGTGGCCCAAATTTTGTAGTTATCAATGTAGATACTTATGTAAATTATGACAGTATTCAACGTGGTTTTTTGGCGGTGGGAAAAACATAGCATAATTTTTAGGTAGGTTATGTGAATGATCACAGTGTTCCACATGGTTTTTTGACAGCAGGAAAAAAACTGTGTAATTTTTAGGTAGGTTACGTGAATGAGCACAGTGTTCCATGTGGAAGCACGTGGAACACTGTGCTCATTCACGTAACCTACCTAAAAATAATGCATTTTTTCCCGGTAATATATAATGGACAAATGACTATCATTATAACTGCAGTTATAAATGCAGCAGCTGTGATTATGAAAATAACTCTTATGTAAAATAGGGGGAAAGTTCGAAAGGATAAATTCTTGCCTATTTGAAGCTACAGCCGCAAAATCCATGCTGTTTACAGCTGCGATCCGCAGCAAGTAGTCTGAAAGGATGCCGAACTAGCGAATTCAGCTGGAATCTGGTGCCAGGTCCAATTTAGCAGATATTCTTCCCCATCCCTACTTCCTAGTAGGCCCAGTGCTAACCTGTTTCCCTCTCTTCCTATCACTCTATTGATCTGTTGATACGGAGGGAATGGTTGGACTACATTCAGACAACCCTTGCCCTCCAGTACAGATAATGGTCATCTGTTTAGGTGGCATAAAGATGATTGGCACTGTGAGGTATCACACTCTCCTCCCTTCCCTAGATACATGTTGCTTGCTACATCTTGTTGATTTGCTCTTCTTTGATTACTTTAGTTCATCCTTTTGCCTCCATTAGAACAGCTAAATCGTTCACCCAGACTTTAATTATGAATATAACATTATTTACATTGGCTTCACATTTCACACCTCAACCCTTTCATTTCTGGCCTCCAATCTGCTGCTCACATCATTAGCTGATCTTCATTGCTTCCAGACTCCTTTTCATGTTTAATATAAAATTTTTCTCTTTCTCTTTTAAGACTTATGTGATGGCTCTTTTCTTTCTAATCTATTTTTTCTTCTGCTCACTGCCTTTAATTTGTTAGCTACATTCTTTTTTATACCAGTTTTATGTTTCTCTGGACCTGTTTACATGGGACCCCAGATCCACATTAAAAATGCTGCTTTTTCCATCGCGATTGATTTTGACAGTTCACATACTTCCGCCCTCGCTATGAATTGGCTGTTTTTCTTTGCAGCATTCACATGCATGTGTATTTATTGCTATCAGCATTTCCTTGTTGCTGCGCCCGCACATTAGCATGCTAACTGCGGAGGCAGGGAAGGGGCGATGTTTCCCTAAACGAAGGAATAGGCTCTTGAAAGAAAGGGAATCGCTCCCACCCGTGGCTGTTAGGCTGTCCCTGTGCGAGATCGGTGTGCCTTTGGCACCCCGGGACAAGTCTCAGCATGTGTTCTGAGAAACATAAAAAACCCCCAAACAATTATCTTTAGAGAGACATTAAAAGCAGCTACTAAAGGAAGCATTGACCGTTTAATATTATTGCTCTCTGTGAGTGGAGCAGATGCTGGGATGAGACACCAAGGCAGCTCCCCTTTCCTCTTACCCCAGTGGCACCTTCGCCAACCTCCTCTCGCCGTGGCTGCAAAAAGGGAGCATGCATCAGCCCGAGGGGGGGAGAGATCCACCTTTGGGGGGAAGTGGAGGGATGCAACGAGGCAGAAGAGGTTCTCCACACACATGCTTTCTCACACTCTCTCTCGCACACACACACACTAGATGTAAACAACAGCGCCAAAACCACAGCTCCGAGGAAGGAATTTTCCGAGCTCCAGCCCTGCTACCCTCGATGAAAGGGTGGGGAATGTGATTTTGTTTAAAGGAGTGGGGGAGGAAATGTATTGGGGCGGAAGCGGGAGTAAATGGGAGAAAGGAAGGTGAGAGCAACCAGAAGTTGCTTTGTCAACCGCAGGAAAAAAAATGACACCCTGAGACAGTGAAAGGGGAGGAGAAAAGGGACGATCTAACGGCAAAGAAACTGCGCAGCCAGAAAAGGCGCTTAAAAGGAAATACACGGTAGAAGAAGGTGCAGATTTTAAAAGCAAATGCTGGTTTTTATCGCATCCATTTAATCCGGAGTTAAAGGCAAAAGCAGTAATATGCACGTGGGTTGGGTAAAACATCAAGTAAATGGTCCAAATTAAAAGGATCTGCAAAAAGCAGCAGATGCACATTTTTTGGGCATGTAAACAAGCCCTCTGTAATTTACCTTCACACATTTTCTTTTGCTGCTCCATATCTTCTGAACTCTCCTCTCTATGTCCTTCAAAAAGCTGCTTACAAGTTATAATTCACCTCTTTCCCTTGCTTCACTATTCTAGTAGATAACAATCTTTGTTTTTTTTTTAACTGAGCTTCACCATCACTAAATTTTATATTATTTCAATTAGGTTTGTTTTTATCTTTCTTTGTCTCCTTCCAAGTCTTGTTTTTATTAGACTGTGAACCTTTTCACAGGGACTCCCTTATTGACTTTGGTTCAGTATCTCTCCGTAGTGCACTTTATGAACCAAAAGTCAGAGAGATAAGTAGGCAGCACTAGTATTATCTAAGGGCAATTATTTCATGAGACTATTCTGTTGTTGAGGAGAAGGCATGCCAGCTAAGGCCAGGTGCTACTTCTCTGCCCACAGAGGCTGTGGTCATTTATTAAGGGAGGAAGTTGTCAGGGAACCCTGTCCATCTCTGCCCAGGCCTAGTCTAGCAGGTGATTAGTACTATGTTAGTCCTGCTGATTTAGGAGATGGGCTTACACAGAGCTCCTTGCATACATACAACTTCACACACATAGTCCACTGTTGTACATAAGTACTTGTAGAGTCAAGCTATAAATTGATTCAGTGATCCAATTCTGTCTCTTTCTCTTCTCCTCCTCCACTCTCTTCACTTTCTTTTTTCGGTAAATGGTTTGGAACACAAAAATCACAAAGATGTGGAAATCACAGACACAGTTTCAATTGTGCACAGGTCACATCAGTAACGGATTGTGGGAATGGCAAAATGCATGAAACACAGCATTTTGTAGACTTTTTCAATTAAAGTTTCCTAGTCATTTGCAATGCTTGATTTCCACATAACAACTTTGGAAGAAACACACAATTCCTGCTTGAATTTTGTCCAAAGCCGACATTAATCACAATCTTTCCCATCTAGAAATGTTGAGACTTGGCAGAAAACAGCATATGAGTATTTCACCATGTCCTAAAACTTGTTACATTCTCTTCTGTAAGACTCCTCCATTCTTGCAGGCTCTCTATTGAGATGTGATGACTAGTACTGAAGAAACAGGTGAATCATTAACAGTGTAAACCTATGTATGTTTTGTCAGAAGTAAACTCTACAGAGTTTGATGGGACTTACACCCTGGTAAATCCCTACAGACTGCACATTTAGCCTTTTAACAGTGACCACTCAGTTTACTGAATGCACGCATAAATAAGATGTCAGAAATCATTACTTTATATACCCCAATGGACTTCATTGCATGGACTTCTCTATGGATGGACACTGTAGTTCCCTAGAGCGGCCTTTCCCAAACTTTGGGTTCCCAGATGTTGCTGTACTACAACTCCCATCAGCCCCAGCCAGCATGGCCAATGGTCAGCAATTATGGGAACTGTAGTCCCACAACATCTGAGGACCCAAAGGTTGGGAAAGGTTGTCCTAGAGGGCAGGACTACAATGTTGTTACACAGAAGCAAATGATTCCTTCTACTGTGTAGTTTTAGGAATTCTACCTTGCTGTGCATGTGCATGTGTGCATGCACACTCACACAATATGGTTAATAACATTTTAGGAGCAGTGTGTGCTGATGTATGACATAATTTTCACTTAGGTGCCTATCTTATTCCTGGGTTATTCCACTTGTGATTGGAAGTGAAGGCTCATATGAGGGAATGGTCCTCTTTAAATAAACAATCCCTCCATGCAGAAAAGCAGAGCTCAGACAGGCAGATTCCAAACTCACTATAATTCACCTAATACATTTTCTAATACGTTACTTGCATTGGGAACTTTCTGTATGTGAGCTTTCACCTGTAGCCTGAAGTGGTAGAGAGCACTACCTTTGTGTGTATGCGTCCAGTGAGGCAGGACACAAGGCAATGTATAGCTGAGTGCAAGCTGCCAAGGAAGAATGTCTTATTCCCTCAAAGGCTCAAGCTAGATTTTATGTTACACATATGGCTGCTGCAAAAGCAGAAACCTTGTGTCTTCTCCTTCTTCTCCTCCCTCCCTAGGTCTGGCATTAGTACCCAACATTGTGAGGCAAATGCTGAGCCCCAGAGGGTTCACCACTGCTGATCCCAGCCTCTCTAACAGCTCTGAATAGAAGCACTAAATGAGGCACTTGCAGCCACCACCATCTTAATTTGCCAGGAATGTATCTGGAACCCAGCATTCAGCTAAGTAATTGATTCTTAATTATTTCAAAGAACCAATCCTATCACTAGATATATTTATTTTATTAAGAATACTTATAGCTCACCCTGATCTCAATGGACCCCTGGGCAGGAACACTTAGATTACCCATATAGAATGCATTCTTTGCATGGAGGGAAATGTGCTTTAAAATTATGGTGTTTAAATAGGATCACACTGTTAATTCATTTTATTGAATTTCTTTGGTACTTAGGATTGAGTTTATCAGTTGTCACAGAATGAAGCATTTGGCATATGACACAATGTCATCTTTCCACAGTAAAAGTGTCCCCGCCCTTGTAGCTTTGTCAATGAGATTAAACGGGAAACCTATTAACATAACCATCATCCAAGTCTAGGCTCCAACGGCAAACACAGAAGAAGAGGAATTGGAGAGATTTTATGCAGAAGTATAGGAAGAAATTGATCACACACCGAAACAAGATGTGCTGATAATCATGGGGAACTGGAATGCAAAGGTAGGGAACAGAGAAGAACTAGGAATTATGGGGAAATGGGGCTTAGGAGACAGAAATGAAGCAGGAGAAAGACTTATTGAATTCTGTAAAGTCAATGATCTGTTTATTGCAAACACATTTTTGAGCAACCGAAAAGACCACTGTACACGTGGACATCACCAAATGGTCAATATAGCAATCAAATTGATTATATAATTGGTAGCAGACGATGGAGAAGCTCCATACTTTCTGCAAAAACAAGACCAGGAGCAGACTGCGGTACAGATCATGAACAGGTCATATTGAAAATCAGAGTAAAGCTAAAGAAGAAGAACAAAGCAATCATAATGCCAAAATATAATTTAAATAACATCCCAGAAGAATATAAAGATGAAATAAGGAACAGGTTTGACGGTTTAAACTTAGTTGACAGAGAACCAGAAGAACTATGGATTGAAGTCAGAGACATTATCAGGGAAGAATGCAAAAAGACAATACCTCTTGTTAAAAAGAGAGAAAGACCTCAATGGATGACTAAAGAAACTCTTAAAACGATTAAAGAGAGAAGGAAAGCAAAAGCAAGAGGAGATTGAAACACAGTCAGAACCTAAATGCAACAATACAACAACTAGTATGTAGGGACAAAGAAAACTATTACAATAGTTATGGTATAGAAATAGAAGAGGACAACAAAAAGGGAAGAACAAGAGCCTTATTCCAAAAGATTAGGGAAATGAAAGGCAAATTTAAACCATGAGTAGGGATGTTGAATAATCTACAGGGGAACACACTGACTGACCGAGATGAAATAAAAGGAAGATGGAAGCAATACACTGAAGAACTCAATAAAAGAGATGCCAGGATGACAGATTCATTCATGGAGGAACCGTATGATGAAGAACCAGAAATTTTAGAATGTGAGGTAAAAGCTGCTTTTCATACTTGGAAGAAACAAATCACCAGGAATAAATGGCATACCAATAGAGCTCCTACAAGCTACTGAGACTGAATCTGTCCAAATTTTGACAAAAATCTGTCAAGAAGTATGGAAAACTAAACAATGGTCCACAGACTGGAAGCATTCAATATACATCCCAATTCCAAAGAAAGGGGCTCCCAGGGAATGCAGTAATTAACACACTATTACCTTAATATCCCATGCAAGTAAAGTAATGCTCAAGATTCTACAACAAAGGCTCTTACCATATATGGAGCAAGAAATGCCAGACATCCAAGCTGGATTTAAAAAGGGAAGAGGCACCAGAGATCATATCGCAAACACATGTTGGATAATGGAACGGAGCAAGGAATTTCAGAAGAAAATCACCCTGTGCTTTATAGATTACAGCAAAGCCTTTGACTGTGTAGATCATGAAAAACTATGGAACCGCTTTAAAAGAAATGGGGGTGCCACAGCATCTGATTGTCCTGATGCGAAACCTATACTTTGGACAAGAGGCTACTGTAAGGACAGAATATGGAGAAACCGACTGGTTCCCAATTGCAAAGGGTATGAGACAGAGGTGTATTTTATCACCCTATTTGTTTAATCTATATGCAGAACATATCATACGGAAAGCGGGATTGGACCAAGATGAAGGAGGTGTGAAAATTGGAGGGAGAAATATTAATAATTTAAGATATGCAGACGATACCATACTACTAGCAGAACTCCCGCTCTGCAAGGAACTTACCATCGCGGTGTGAGATTTGTGGCCCGGGGTTGAAGCCCTAGCCGCCATGGTATGGAAGGGCAGGCGCGCCAGGAATGACATGACGTCATCAAGGCGCGCCGTGGATGACGGGCAACCGAGCATATTTAAGCTCGCGACGGCCCCTCAGCCACCTCTTCCCTTCTTTGGCAGCCTGAGCCTCGTCGGAGGGAGCGTCAGGCTGCAGATCGACGGACGCCATTTTAAGACGGCGCAATTGCGGCGTGGCAGGCGCCATTTTCGTTTTTGCACAGGCTGAGGCGGCTACCTGGTTCTTCTTATGAGGCCCGCTCCTTGACGTGGTCCAGTTCGGGCCGTCAGCCGGGCAGAGGCTGCTGCCTCGGGCCTTCCTCATACGAGGACCGCCTGCTCCATTGGAGGCCCATCTATCGGCCTTCAGGGCCCGCCGGCTTCATCGACGGCTCATCTATCGGGTTTTTCCACCGTCCCCATACTCAGTGTGTGTGGGGGCTTTATTAGCCGTTTCTCCCCATCAGGGAGCACTTTACAGGGCCCGGCCCGAGTAGGCCTTTTTTCCTAGGCCTCCCAGTCAATTTCTCCCCCCACCCATCAAGGGGATTGGTGACATTGCGTGGCTGTTTCGGTTTTAAGCAGAGCGATTTTATAACAATGCCAACCAAAAAGGGACAAGGGGGCCGAAGTGAAAGGGCAGGGCCCCTAGAAGGGATGTTGCCCCCCCCCAGGGCTGACAGTGCAGTGGATGGAGAGCCACCTTGGGCTGCCATCCTGGCACGCCTGGAGGCATTGGAAGGGGACCCCTCACGGCATCTTGCCACAACTCATATTCCCCCTGCAAAGCAGGCTAGGGGGAGAGGTCCACAGCGGGCTAGAGGGGGAGGTCCACAGAGGTACGACGTGGATCTTAATGCCCATGCTGCCGCGGCTTCTTCCTCTCATCAAACCACTACCATTCGGGTGACTACTGCTGGGGCTCACAACCCCTATGCCAAACAGTTTACCAACAGACGGCAGCAGAATGTGACCCCCACTGTTGACGCTCACACACCCCTGGTATTGTCCTCTCCGCGAGCCGCTGCTAGTCAGGCTAACCCCATTACCAAGCGGGTTAGGGGGAAGGGTCAACAGCAGCCGAGCTCAGGAGTCAGTGACCATTCGGCTTCTGCAGAGGATGCCACTAACCAGGCTTTGAATTTGATTCTAGCTCGTTTGGATGCCCTCGAGGCGGGGCCCAGCCGGCTGGCTGGGGTGGCGAATAATACTAACCAACCTGGGGCTGCGGCTCAGCAGTCATCGGGGGATGCTGGATCTGGGGACAGTTCGGGTGAGTGCGCCACGACTAGCTCACAAGGACCAGGTCCCTCGTGGGGTTGGCCTACATGGGGCTACCCATATTGGGGGCCAGGGCAAGCTTGGCCCTTCTCAGCACCAGTTCGCGGTGTAGATGAGAGCCAACAACCCACCCCTATGCAGGCTTGTGACCAGGTGTGGGGATCCTCACCCATTGAAACGGCGACAGAGGAATCAAATCTTTCGCGTCCCGCGCCTCTGCCTGGTGTCAACCCAATGGCGACTTCAACCGACCCCCTGGGGCAGATTAGTGAAGGAGCCCTTCCTTTTGGAGAGACTTCTGCCCCCTTAGGGTTTCACTTACTGCCAGCAACCAGGGAAAAGATATGGGCAGGCGACTACATCGATCTGTTTTCCCTGCTGTACAAGGAGCCTATGAAGAAGGAAAAGGAGAAAGGGGAAGAGGAAGGGGACAAGCCTAAAAGGCGCAGGGTAGAGCGTAACTGGGCCAACTGGCTGCCTGCTTTCTTAACCTATCTAGGAGTAGTCTTACAAAAACAGCCACAGAAGTGCTCTGTCATGATTAAATATCTTGACATCATTTATAGAGCGTACACAGAGTTCCAGGGTACGGCCTGGCTTTCGTACAATGAAGCTTTTCATATGAGGGCTGCATATGACACTTCCCTCCCCTGGGACAAGAAGGAGGCTGACCTGTGGCTTCAGTTCATGTCTCATGCGAGGCCATCACCCGGTGACAGATCAGATAGCGGCCACCTTTTGACCAGACAATCACCTTTCCCCCCTGCCCGCGGGACCGCGGGCCAGGGGGTTCAATCCCGCCTACTCTGCTGGGAGTTCAGCTCCCGTGGTTCCTGCAGTCGCAGCTCATGCCGTTTTAGACACAAATGTTCTATGTGTGGCGGACAGCATGCCTGCACGGCCTGCCCCAGGAGACGTTTCTTTAGGGGTGGGAATAGAGATCCCCCCGGCCCCAGGAGACAAGGGCATCAAGGGGCAACTCAAGGAAAAGGGCCCCAGCCCAGTTAAGTTAGCAGAGTTACGACGCTTGTTAACGTTTTACCCCTCAGTTAAAGATGTTCGGTTTCTCTTAGAGGGTTTTACTTCAGGGTTTCGAATCCCTTACACTGGACCTAGGCGTGCATTCCGGTCCAGAAATCTTAAGTCTGTCTTAGGCATGGAACAAGTAGTCCAAGAAAAGATAGATAAGGAAAGGAAGGCGGGCAGGGTTTTAGGCCCCTTCCTTTTACCACCCACTGCCTCCCTACGTGTCTCTCCTCTGGGCATCGTTCCAAAGAAAATGCCTGGTGAGTTCCGTCTAATCCATCATCTCTCCTATCCCCACGGCCAGTCAGTAAATGATTTTATCCCGCACCACCTCTGTTTGGTGCGATACACCCCATTTGACTGTGCAGTTACCATGGTCAGGGGCTGTGGCATCGGGGCCTTGATGGGAAAGTGTGATATAAAATCAGCTTTCCACCTCCTCCCTGTCCATCCTGAGGATTTCGAATTGTTAGGTTTTGCTTTTGCAAACAAATTTTATGTGGACCGAGCATTGCCCATGGGCTGTTCGATTTCTTGCTCAGTATTTGAGCATTTCAGTTCTTTCCTGGAATGGGCGGTCAAGAGGCGGTCTGGTTCTGAATCAGTGATTCATTATTTAGATGACTTTCTGTTTGCTGGCCGTGCATACACTGGCGATTGTAAGGATCTTATGGATCATTTCGCTGGGTTATCTGAGGACTTAGGAGTCCCATTGGCGGAAGAGAAAACCGAGGGCCCATCCCCTATTATTACTTTTTTAGGCATTGAAATAGATACCTTAGCCCAATGCTGCAGGCTCCCACTGGAGAAATTAGACTTACTAAAAAGAAAGGTGGCGCAAGTTATTGCCTGCAAAAAGGCAACTCTACTTTCTCTTCAGGAGCTTGCCGGTTCATTGAACTTCGCTTGCAGAGTAGTAGCGCCTGGTCGCGCCTTCCTTCGAAGGGTATATGAGGCCATGTCAGGGCTTTCTCACCCCCGCCACCACGTTAGGGTCTCAGCAGCCCTAAAACCAGACCTTACAGTCTGGTCTACGTTTTTGCACGAGTTTAATGGGGTTTCTTTTTGGAGACAGGACCGCCTCCTGGAGGCTGAATTACAGGTCCACTCAGATGCCTCGGGGTCTTTTGGATTTGGGGTTATTTTTAATGAACTATGGTGCCATGGTAGCTGGCCACAGACCTGGGTACAAGAGGGTTTGGTTAGGGATTTGACCCTCCTGGAATTCTTCCCAATAGTGGCGGCAGTGTATCTTTGGCCGGATAGGTTTCGGGATACCACAGTCCATTTTTGGTGCGATAACTTGGCCACGGTACACGTTATCAATTCACTGTCATCAAGGAATCCTAGGGTCATGCACCTAGTACGCACTTTTGTTTTACACTGTCTCCGATTTAATATATTGTTCCTGGCACGCCACGTCCCCGGTATTGATAATAGTATTGCTGATGCTCTGTCACGGAACCAGATGGAGAGATTTCGACAGCTGGCACCGTGGGCCAGGGCTCAGCCAGACGTGGTACCGCCGGAACTATGGGAGATTGGCGTCTTGAATCTGAACAGGCAATAAGCCTATCCACTGCGCCCAGCACTATGGCCAGCTACCAAAGATCAGGTAGGGAACTATTAGTTTTCCGGGCTGAAAGGGGATATGCGCAGCGATGGCCTGTCCCTGTGGAACACCTCATTGAGTTTTGTGTGGAAGGCAAGAGGAAGGGCCTTGCAGTCAAGACTATTAGAGGTAAGCTTTCCGGCCTTTCCTTTTTAGCCAAGTCCCAGGGATTTCAGGATTTCTCGAATGACTTCCGCATACGTAGGATGTTGGAAGGTTGGACCCGGGGGCACATAGTGGCTCCAGATGCCCGTTCACCCATTCACCCGGAAGTTCTTCAAGGACTTCGGCTACAGTGGGAGGTACTATGCGCATCCACTTATGAAGCATGGTTATTTCACGCTGCCACACTCACACTTTTCTTTGGAGCATTCCGGATCAGCGAGGTAGTGGCTGGGTCCAAGGCTGATTCTTCCTTCAGGGCTCTGTTGATATCTGACCTCAGTTGGCGTAATGAGCAGGCCCTAATACGACTACGATGGTCAAAAACTGACCAGCGTAGAAAGGGACGGGTGGTTTTGTTTTCTCCAACACGGGATCGTGGCATTTGTCCAGTGGCTGCCTTACGGAATTTTGTGGACATGAGGGGCCAACACCATGGATATCTGTTCGTTCATCAAGATGGTACACCCCTCTCTAAATTCCAATTCTGGACACTAACCAGGAGGGCCCTTGCTATTTTGGGGTTTGACCCTCGGTTATTTGGGACTCACTCCTTCCGTATTGGCGCGGCTTCCACAGCCGCATGCCTGGGTTTTTCACAAGAGCAACTGCAGGCACTGGGGAGGTGGCGTTCCAATTCTTATAGATCTTATATTAGGCCATTCCAAGGGATTCGGCACACCCAGCCTTAAAAATTTGTTGTTGTTTACGTGTTCTGCTGTTTGTTTTGGCAGGCCACTGGAGGGGAGACGGAAGAGCACGCATCCTTCTTTGTGGCCATAGTATGGTCTTTTGGGCAGGCTGTCGGGCGGCGAACTCACGTGTTGGCACACAGCTGGGGCTGCGCCAGTGGGCCACAGTGCAGTGGCTGGGCCGCCGAGGGATGTGATGGGACGGGCTCCTCCCTACGCTTTTCCGTTCTGAAGTGGTTCGTGAGGTACCACACTTTTTGGTCATTCACCTGGGTGGCAATGACCTGGGGATGCTGAGAGGCAGGGCTCTTATTGAGCAGGCGTGCGCTGACTTCCGGGTCATCGAAGGATGCTGGCCGGGAGTGCGTTTGGTGTGGTCTGATACTTTACCCCGTAGGCAGTGGAATTGCATAGGTGACCCTAGGGGCATAAATAGGACCTGCAAGAAAGTCAATAGGCAACTCAGGCTGGCTCTTTTGGGCTCTGGTGGGTCAGTCATACACCATCCAGAGATAAGACACACTAGGTTGGAACTATATAGGTCAGATGGAGTCCATATGACAGATATGGGTAATGACATCCTTTTGGAGGACCTGCAGGGGGGTTTATGTGAGCTGCTCAGATGTGGGATAAGTCAGGACTAAACTGAGGTTTGTCCCCTCTTTGGTGGCATGGAAGTGCGGGAAAGGTTAATGGTGAAGGGCAGCTAGGTGACACCTTTAGGCACCTTTGAAGGTGATCGGCGGTCCCGGAGACCTGCAGCTCTGGGTTTTTACGGCCTGAGGGCAGGATACGGGTCGCCTTTGGGGCCAGCATGTCTCATCCACTCGGAGTTTCAGGGCACCGGGGGCAGGCGGTGACGCAGGCTGGCCTTCCTACACACCCTACGGGTGTGGTCAGGGCAAGTGGTTGGCAGATTGGCAGCCCCTTGCCTGACAGGGGTTGAATCGCCCCAATAGCTGCAAGCAGGCTTTGCCTGACTCACCAGTTGAATCCCGCACTTATGTTCCCCTCTGCAGGTTCATTATACAATGTGAATTTGGTTAATAAAGTGGCCCATTATTTAACCCAAATATATATTGTGTCTGTGTCTTATTTCACCCCTGGGCCGCAAACCAGTAATGATTTGAAACAAATGCTGGTCAAAGTTAAACAGGAAAGCACAAAAGCAGGACTACAGCTGAACGTCAAAAAGACTAAAGTAATGACAACAGAAGATTTATGTAACTTTACAGTTGACAATGAGAACATTGAACTTGTCAAGGATTATCAATACCTCAGCACAGTCAGTAACCAAAATGGAGACAATAGTCAAGAAATCAGAAGAAGGTTAGGACTGGGGAGGGCCGCCATGAGAGTACTAGAAAAGGTCCTCAAATGCAAAGATGTATCACGGAACACTAAAGTCAGGATCATTCAGACCATGGTATTCCCGATCTCTATGTATGGATGTAAAAGTTGGACAGTTAAAAAAGTGGATAACAGAAAAATCAACTCATTTGAAATGTGGTATTGGAGGAGAGCTTTGTGCATACCATGGACTGCGAAAAAGACAAATAATTGGGTGTTAGAACAAATTAAACCAGAACTATCACTAGAAGCCTAAATGATGAAACTGAGGTTATCATACTTTGGACACATCATTAGAAGACATGATTCACTAGAGAATGCTGGGTATAACAGAAGGGAGTAGAAAAAGGGAAAGGCCAAACAAAAGATGGATTGATTCCATAAAGGAAGCCACAGACCTGAACCTACAAGATCTGAACAGGGTGGT
Source organism: Rhineura floridana (assembly GCF_030035675.1). Lineage (NCBI taxonomy): Eukaryota > Metazoa > Chordata > Lepidosauria > Squamata > Rhineuridae > Rhineura > Rhineura floridana. Next base: position 139,167,391 of record NC_084484.1, on the reverse strand, counting down.
TCACGACAGATGCTTTTGGAGGTCACTGATTCATAGGGTCACCACAAGGCTTAATCGACTTGAAGGCACATAACAACAACAACAACAACATGGCCCACATTATTATGTTTCTAGAAATTGTTCTTACTGTAAGAACAATGTGAACAACTGGAATTTTCAGTAGCTGTGACATCACATTTCAGGATTTTATATCACAAGGAGACAGGTGATTTGCTTCTATATCTTCTGGATTCTGACTGATGTGCTTTTTGGAACTTCACATATTTTCTATTTATTGAAATGTCAGACTTATGCTAATGGCTATTCCTGATTATTCTGTCCCTTTGTGTGGAGAGCGGTAGTATCATCATTATTTTATTGAATTTGTTTGTCTTGCTTTTTTATTTTATTTTTTGTATATCTGTATCTTTTGTAAGATGTCTTGAGTCTTTTTAGAAAAAGCAAGTCTAAGATTTAATTGACTGAGAAATGCTATAGATTCTGTAATGAAGTCTGTTAAACTCAACACCTCCACACATGTTGCTATCAGTGCTAAATAAGGCCTAAAAACATGCTTTTAAATTGTAGATTGTCACTACATCAAGTTATTTCAATTTTTAATAGTTGTTTGGACATCCTCTATCATAACTGAAAGATCAGCACAGCTCTTTCCCATTTGGCATCAGTTTCAATCATGTTGCTATCCAAAATGTAAACATAGCAGGCGGCTTTGGAAGTGTTTGTGCTCCTCTAATCTGTTACAATTACGCTTTTTTCTGAAATTTACATAAGCGTCTTTTGGTTTTCTTCACAGAAATCATTTACACTTACCAAGGCAGAACTATTTTCATTACAAAAGTGCCTGCAGTGCTTTCAAGTTGCAACCAGGCAAAGCCATCTGCATTCTTCATGAAGATTATGAGTGATTTGATCCTTTCGATATAAAACAGGATTGAGAAACATACACCATGACGTTAAGCATGTTTACTCAGAGCTAAGTCACACTGAGTTCAATGGGAGTTACTTCCCAGAAAGTATGTGTAGGATTGCACCTTTAGAAGCCCACCACAGGAGTACAAAGACTTAAAGTTGCCCCAAATAACTAGAGGGTATTCAAATGCTCCAAACCAGCTACTCTTCCATCTATGAACAAATGTCAGATACAGCCTTGCAGGCAATCATACAAGCCATTAATATCCTTGCAGTTGATGTGTGCCAGCAGCTGATTCTAAGATTAGCAATCTTTCATGCGCTCTACTTATCTCACAGAGGATCAGCAATAGTCCTAGTTTATGGCAATCTGCAGGCATGTTGGAATATATGCGGGAAGACTTCAATAGGATTGTGTGTATTAAGAAACATAAAAGTCTATATCTCTAATCAAATAAACAGTTGCATGGGGCATATGAAGTAACTTCTTTATCTCTTCAATTTCTAACACCCCACAGTTAACATAATTAATGTAAGTAAGCTTATTATCTCCACACTCAGGAAAATACGCATTTGGACCTTCAACTATTCACCAATGGCCCCAAGCAAATTCAGCAGTTGTTTGTATAATATATTCACTAATAGTTTTCCCCACCTTTTTATTCTACAGCAGGCACATGTAGCCTCCCAACCAAATTTAAAACCAAAGCTGTCCCTGGCCACATGCACAGCAGGCCTTTAGTTCACTTTGGGCAGTCATGGCTACTCTCAAAGAATCCTGGGACGTGTAGTTAGTGAAGGATGCTGAGAGTTGCTAGGAGACGCCCTGTTCCCCTCACAGACCTTCAATCAGAGTGGCTGACTGTTAAACCAGTCTGGCCACTGAAGCTCTCTCAGTGGAACAGGAGTCTCCTTTCAGCACTCTTCATAAACTACACTTCCCAGGATTCTCTGAGGGAAGCCATGACTGTCTCAAGTGAAATCAGGTGTGGCCCCCTGATTAGGCAAGCCAAGTAGCTGTGAGTCTGGCTTTTAGAACACTGACAGTTGGTTCTTACTGAGCATGCCCCGCATTATCATTGGGTTCCAGCCAAAATTTCTTAAATAAATTAAAAGTCAGCCAGGCATTTTTTTAACTTTTAAACTGCAGAAGATGAAGGTCAGAGTATGGGGCAAGGTCAGTATTAGAATTACAGGTACTCTGTGAACATGGCTGATTTTTAATGGATTTGAACAGATTATGAGAACTCTCAGAGAGAAAAGTCCAAAAGGGCTCTGGGTTTTTCCCTCTCTTTTTAGACTTTGAACTCTCTATTCTCTCTGACTGTTTTGTACATTGCCATGAAAATTGAGGGTTGTTAAGCAAGCGTTTCTGAGTTCAGGACTATAAGTTTTGTAAGGTTTTGTTTTGAAATGAGCTTATGGGAAGCATCACAATGGGAAGGGGGTATTTTCAATTTAACATTGCAGAATATGAAAAATCCATGCTGGCTATAGTATACAGCCACTCTCATGGCTGTATAAGACTTAGCTGAATATAACCCCTTTTCTTCAGACAAGCGCTGATTACAGCAATCAGATTGCCCTCAGTGTGCTTAGTCCCCTTGCGTCTAACAAACATTCTAATTAACAACATTGTATTTTCTCATTGGCCTTGCACAAACATGACAGTGTATTCAAACACTCCCTTTTCCATGAAAGGCCTGTTTCTCACAAAGGATGTAGTCCGTTTTGCTTAGATGTACCTGTTTCCATGGACACAAACCAGCACATACGAATGAACTGAATATTTAGCCAGCAACAGACTTTGTTTTTTTGAAGTTGTGTGTTAAGTAAAATAAACTCTAGGAGCTTCCAAATATTTTGCCCCAGTTTATGACCCTTCTAATATCCTGATTAAGTCAGTATATATTTTACTAGCCTGTTTTCTTATATATCTGAATTTATGTTCTGTTTTTTCTAAGTATTATCTTACTCTCCCTTGGATTATTCCAGAATTATGACATCACAAACTTTCCTGCCACATGGTTACCTTACATATTCACTTTACAAATGACTGAATTGCCTTCCCAAAATCTAAACTCAGAAAAATATAAATTCGTAAGTTCTTCACTAGGAAGGCCTACTTCTGGACTGTTAGCATGTGCTAATTTAAGCGTCTGTTCCATCCCATTTCACATTAATCTGTGGTATTTTTAAAAATTGCATGAAAATGTGGATTTAAATATGTGCTTTATATCAGTGTACACATTTCTAAGTGTATTTTTCTGCAAATATGCATCTTGGTACATTTCTTGGGCTGAGAACTATATTACCAGATTCAAAGACATGCAAAATCTGAAGGATAAATACATTCCAATCTGTGTAGTAATCCGGGACCATGAAAATTAGGAAAATAAATATGGACCAAACAACATACTTCTCCATCCCTATTCTTCACACACGACAGAGATTATCTTCATGTAAGACAAATGCTGTGTGCAAACTAGTCCTGTTCTTGTTATGTGCCTTCAAGTCAATTACAACTTCTGGCGATCCTATGAATCAGCAAACTCCAAAAGCTTCTGTCATGAACCACCCGGTTCAGATCTTGTAGGTTCAGGTCTGTGGCTTCCTTTATGGAATCAATCCATCTCTTGTTTGGCCTTCCTCTTTTTCTACTCCCTTCTGTTATTCCCAGCATTATTGTCCTCTCTAGTGAATCATGTCTTCTCATGATGTGTCCAAAGTATGATAACCTTAGTTTCATCATTTTGGCTTCTAGTGATAGTTCTGGTTTAATTTGTTCTAACACCCAATTATTTGTCTTTTTCGCAGTCCATGGTATGCACAAAGCTCTCCTCCAACACCACATTTCAAATGAGTAGATTTTTCTGTTATCCACTTTTTTAACTGTCCAACTTTTACATCCATACATAGAGATCGGGAATACCATGGTCTGAATGATCCTGACTTTAGTGTTCCGTGATACATCTTTGCATTTGAGGACCTTTTCTAGTACTCTCATGGCGGCCCTCCCCAGTCCTAGCCTTCTTCTGATTTCTTGACTATTGTCTCCATTTTGGTTACTGACTGTGCTGAGGTATTGATAATCCTTGACAAGTTCAATGTCCTCATTGTCAACTGTAAAATTACACAAATCTTCTGTTGTCATTACTTTAGTCATTTTGACGTTCAGCTGTAGTCCTGCTTTTGTGCTTTCCTGTTTAACTTTGACCAGCATTCGTTTCAAATCATTACTGGTTTCTGCTGGTAGTATGGTATCATCTGCATATCTCAAATTATTGATATTTCTCCCTCCAATTTTCACACCTCCTTCATCTTGGTCCAATCCTGCTTCCAGTCCTCGTTGTCAACTTTAAAGTTACATAAATCTGTTGTCATTACTTTGGTCTTCTTGAAGTGAACTAGTCCTATAGGCACATTTTAGGGCTTATCCAAATGGAGCGGGATAATCCACGGTTTCCATATTTGGTTTGTCATCTAATAGTCCTCACTTTGCCTTTTAGTTCGCTTTTTCCCAATTAAAAAAAATGTTTTTTTGCACCCGCACACACAGCGGTAAGACCCCTACATTCTTTTTGCTTTTTCCAAGCTCCGCCTCTAAAACCTCCCCCTATCAACCAATTGGTCAGCAAAAAAATGACACATACTCCTCTTCCCCTTTGCAACGAAGCACAATATGGCTGTAAAGGAGTTCTCGCCGCGGAAGGAAAGGGAGAAGGAGGGGGGTGGTCAGTTTCAGCCTTTCTACTCGCTGGGGTTTTTGCTTCAAATCATTTCACTGCGGGAAGGAAAGAGAGAAGGGGGTGTGACACGTTTCTTGCTTTTTTGGAGAAATAAGTGCAATTGCCCGCGTGTGTATCTCCTTAAATATACATAAAGGCAGAAAAGCATACATTCGTTTAAGTGTAATATCCCAAATACAAACAAGAAAGGGGCTGCTGGTCGGTTTCACACCGGCCTCTGGAAAGTTTTGTCAATTTCATTCTACTCGCTGGGTTTTTTGTTTCAAATCATTTCTCCGCGGAAAGGAAAGGGAGAAGGAGGGGGTGACACGTTTCTTACTCTATGGTTCTCCAGTCTCTATGGTTCCGGGCGGCGGGGACACTGTAGAAAACCACTCATATGTAGGGCAGGGAATGCCCATTACTTTCAATGGGTAGAACTGGTGTCACAACAGCCAATGCGTTTCAATGAGTAGATCTGGCATTTCAATAGGGAGACCTGGCATCCGGAAAGTCTATGCATTTCAATGGGTAGACCAGGCCACCAGGACTACCCATTTGAAGCCTGCTTGCTTTCTTGTTTGTATTTGCGATATTACGCTTATGTATGCTTTTCTGCCTTTATGGAATGTATGCTTTTCTGCCTTTATGGATATTTAAAGAGATACACACGCTGGCAATTGCACTTTTTCTCCAAAAAAGCAAGAAACGTGTCACACACCCCTCCTTCTCCCTTTCCTTCCCGCAGTGAAATGATTTGAAACAAAACCCCCAATGTGTAGAATGAAATTGACAAAGCTTTCGTGAAACTGACCAGCAGCCCCTTTCTCACTTGCTGTGCATTGCAGATCTCACCCAGAGCGGCCACCCAGTTTGCAGGATGGCAAAAAATAAAATGCATCTGCGCAGTAGTTGCAGACCCCCCCAACACCCCACCATTGCGATGATTGGTTCAATTTTCCCGGGCTTATTCTCGCACATGCGCAAAAGTGCAGATACGTGATTGGCTGGAATGAGGAGAAGGGGCAAGGGGAAACGCCCAAGAACCACCCATCAGCTGTAAAGTCCGTGGTATTGCATCCTACCTCCTGAAGGCACAGCGGATGATTCCCAATTTTAAACAGCAAATCACATTTTTGCCGGTATTGCAAGGAGCGGATTTAACCCGCGAAAATGCGTAACAGTGCCAGATGTCATTTGGACGACCGAAAAATAATGAACACACATAGCGGGCGTGTCACACATTTTGCAGTCGTCTGGATGAGCAGTGAATGAACCTGAAAGGTTTGCAGCTTGGGCGTGCTTCTGGACTCGGCCTTGAACCCGGAAGCTCAGGTCTCGGCTGTATCCAGGAGCGCTTTTGCCCAGTTAAGACTGGTCCGCCAGCTGCGCCCGTTCCTAGAGATGTCTGACTTGACAAAAGTAACACATGCCTTAGTTACATCCCGGTTGGACTACTGCAACGCACTCTACGTTGGGCTGCCCTTGAAGACAGTTCGGAAGCTTAAACTGGTGCAACGTGCAGCAGCTAGGATGCTGACCGGGGCTGGCCTTCATGCCCATACATCTCCCCTGTTACAACAGCTCCACTGGTTACCGATTTGCTTCCGGACCCAATTCAAGGTGCTGGTGTTGTCCTTTAAAGCCCTTCACGGCTTGGGCCCTGTCTATTTGTCCGATCGGTTGTCCTTTTATGAACCCTCTCGTCCCTTGAGGTCATCTGATGACTCCCTTCTTGGGATCCCCTCTGCTACAGAAGTTCGTTTATCTAGGACCAGAGATAGGGCGTTCTCTGTCATCGCCCCTAGACTCTGGAACGTTTTATCTTTGGAGATACGATCTGTCTCTTCGCTTTTTGCATTTCGCCGCCTGGTTAAGACGTTTCTATTTCGAGTTGCGTTTAATTTGAATGCGGAATAAGATTTTTTAACTTGATTGTTTTTGATAGTAAGTATAAGTTTATTGATTGTAATTTTTTAGTATACTAATTATTTATAGAGATTGTAAACTGTATTGTGTTTTATTTTCTTATGTTTTTATTGTCAGATTGTTCGCCGCTCTGAGTTTCCAGGAAAATAGAGCGGGTTAGAAATGTTTTAAATAAATAAATAAATATCTCAAGTAGCTCCAATTTCATCTAGAAACTAAGCTCTGTTGGATTTATCTTGTTTATTGTTCACTAATGCCTTTGTTAAAACAACCCAAAGAAGAAATTAATTCATAGAATCATAGAATAGTAGACTTGGAAGGGCCCTATAAGGCAGGAATCCAAATCAAAGCATTCCTGACAGATGGCTGACCAGCTGCCTCTTGAATGCCTCCAGTGTTGGAGAGCCCACTACCTCTCTAGGTAATTGGTTCCATTGGCTCTAACAGTTAGGAAGTTTTTCCTGATGTCTAGTCGAAATCTCGCTTCCTGCAACTTGAGCCCATTATTTTGTGTCCTGCACTTTGGGACAATCGAGAAGAGATCCCAGCCCTCCTCTATGTGACAACCTTTCATGTACTTGAAGAGTGCTATCATATCTCCCTTCTCTTCTCCAGGCTAAACATGCCCAGTTCTTTCAGTCTCTCCTCATAGGGCTTGGTTTCCAGTCCCCTGATCATCCTTGTTGCCCTCCTCTGAACCTCTTCCAGTTTGGCTGCATCCTTCTTGAAGTGCGGAGACCAGAACTGGATGCAGTATTCAAGATGAGGCCTAACCAGTGCTGAATAGAGGGAAACTAATACTTCATGCGATTTGGAAACTATACTTCTGGTAATGCAACCTGAGCATTTGCCTTTTTTGCAGCCACATCACACTGTTGGCTCATATTCAGCTTGTGATCAATGAGAATTCCAAGTTCCTTCTCACATGTCATATTGCTGAGCCAAGTATCCCCCATTTTATAACTGTGCATTTGGTTTCTTTTTCCTTAAGTGTAGAACTTTGCATTTATCCCTGTTGAATTTCATTCTGTTGTTTTCAGCCCAATGCTCCAGCCTATCAAGGTCCCTTTGAATTTTGTTTCTGTCTTCCACGGTTCTTTGTAGCACTTTAGATAAAACTACTTAGAATGGAAAGCCCAGTTGATGCTAGTAGATAAAATTGTGAATTAGTGGCCTAGTAACCATAGGAATGGCAACTTTGCCACTGTGCCATTTGGGTGCGATTAACATTGTGTGATGCAGGAGAGCAGGGCCATGCTCACCTGGCCCCCACTACTGCACCTTGTAGCTGCCCCTCTCAGTGCTATTTGTATGTTTGAAAGGATGTCTCAAGCAGGACAACTTGCCAATATGCATAGTCTTTCTGAGCTGGAACTAGGGATGGGGCAGAAATTCATTTGATCTGCATTTTTAATCCACATCTCCTGGACTAACACAGATCAGAACATAATATTTTTTCAGATTATGCAGTTTCCCAAATTTTGCAATATAGTTGTTGCCTCAAAATGTACCAAGATGTAGCTACATTAAAGAAATTTTCTTTCTGCATTAAATTAATATTGAAATAACAGATCTGTGAACAGTGAAACAAAATTTTAAAAAATAAAGAAGATAATAGAAGATCTAATGATGATAATGATTAAAAGCTAGATTCACTTCTAAGGATTATGGTGCTAAGACTCACAGCTTCAGTTACAAATCAACAAATAACTGGCTAGCATGCAATGCTTATATATTAAATATTTATTTGGATGGCCTGTTCAAGATTTTGATTGCATTGGCAAATTTGCCTATTTCATTTACATACTGAGTGACTCTGGAAAACATCAGTGATTGGAAATGTGGAAACAAAGGAACAAAATAATAAACTATTCTGAAGATACAGAAGTGTTTGCCACTGTTGAAATATTTCCTTTGCGTTTTAAACCTCTCATGTATCCCAATCCAGACCACAAATAAACATGTTTTCAAATCCCACAACCATCTCTCCAAAATTTAGTTTTGCACATTGCCTTACCAACTTCAGTTATGTAAGATTTTCCATCTGGTGGCAGAGGAATATACTGGTTAGAGAAGAAGCTGCTGCCGTACCCCAAGATGAAGCCTTCCAGTTTGATGCTTGGACTTGGTCGAATATATCTCATGCACACTGCATCACCAGTCGCATTGATCTGAACTTTCAGGCTTTGTCTCTTAACTGGCAGTGGGAGAGAGGGCAGAAAAGTATGAAATGTTATCAACTCAAGCAGCATAAACTTTTCAACATAAATATAGGACACACTTTCAATAGCATAAGTGCAGGTGGCCAATCAGTGCATGGTAGCGAATGCTGTTTCAACAGATGCTTCCAAGTGGCATTTTGTGGTAACTGCACTCCTTAGATACAGCACTGTGGGGAGTACAACATGCTTTAGAAATGCACTTAGTTTGTACTAAAAAGCAAGCTTTCAGTGTTGTAGCTCCAGCCCTCCAGAATAAATTACCGGCTGAAATTAGACATGACATTTGGGTGCCTATTAAAGCCATTTTTGTTTAAGAAAGCTTTCTCTGAAATGCAGCCTAGTCATTTATGAAATATTGATTGTACGTCTGTAGGAATGGTTTTATTGTTTTTAGAGTTTGTAGGAATTATTTTGATTGTTTTTAAAAGTTCTATTTTTTGTATTTTATCTTATTTTTATATTTTTGTACACTGAGGCTATGAAGCAGATTATACATTTGAACAATAAATGAATAAATATTTGCAAAGTGGTACGTGCAATCACATGGAGGCCAGTCCACTCAGCAAGCTTTTTGCAGTAATTCATCAAATGGCTTCACAATGACATCACAATCTTCCATTTTCAGTGGTCTTCTTATAGTGCCACAGGAAAAACTACATCTGAGTTAGCTACAACGCATACAATTTGATGCACAAAGTGACTTTTGGATAAGTAAAGAAGCTTCCACACCACTCTGTGTTTGGGTAAATCAGGCCATACTCTGTCATGGACAGATACACTCTAAGAAAGATTAGTGGGGGTCCCATTCCTGTAATGTTCACATGACAAACAGTGCAGATGTCAGGATACTACTTCTCTTCGAAACAGGAATCATAGACCTTTAAGAGAAGTCCTATTCTGTTTGTTCTTCATTTTAATTCCGCTCAGTGTGGAGAAATCAAAAGAGCACTAGGGCATTAATTGTTGTTTGCCAATTGAAATAACTGTTACCAAAACATGATCTGGGTTCACCTCATGGACCAGCCTGGCTTACAGTTCAATTCCACTACTTATAAAATGATAGCTGCAGTTCTCAAGAGTTTGACACAATCCATAGGAAATGCAGCAGCTAGGTTGTGACATATAACTCTTTACCAGCTTTAATCTTGGAGCACTTTTCTATATATTCATTCATTTATTTAAAATATTTCTAACCCCCCCTTCTACTCTACAATAGGGCATTCAGGGCAGCTACAATAAAATTGCACACATATATAATAAAATACACAATAAAAACATAAACATTACAGTAAATTAAAATGCATAAAATACAATTAAAATACATAAAATGCACTTTGCATACACATACACACACATACAAACACACATACATGTATATATGTGCATACACATGAGGGAGTGAGAATAAAAGAACTTAAAAGATAAAACTAAAAGATAAAAAACTTAAAACAGTGTCAGGCTGACCTGTCAGTCCCAACCAGTCCAGAACAAAATAGTTTTTACAAGTTTACGGAAGACCATCAGGGAAGGAGCAAAGCGGGCTTCTTGGGGCAGGGAATTCCAAAGTCTGGGAGCCACAATTGAAAAGGCTCTCTCCCGCATGCCTGTCAGTCTAACGTCTTCCTTTCCTGGCACTCAGAGGAGACCAGAGGCAAATGATCTTAAATCCAGGGTAGGAACATATGGACGTAAGCGGTCCTTAAGTACACTGGTCCAACGCCATTTAGGGCTTTAAAGGTCAAAACCAGCACTTTGAATTGGGCTCGGAAACAAATTGGGAGCCAGTGGAATTGATAAAGCTCAGGGGTTAAATGCTCCCTGCGCCATGCTCCAGTTAACATTCTGGCTGCTGCATTTTGGACCAACTGTAGTTTCCGAATTGTTTTCAAAGGCAGCCCCAACTAGAGTGTGTTACAGTAATCAAGCCTCAATGGCACCAATGCATGTGTCACTGTGGCCAAGTCAGTTGCTTCCAGGAACAGACGCAGCTGGTAGATCATTTTGAGATGGCCAAAAGCACTCCTGGCTACTGCAGCCACTTCATATTCCAACAGCAGGGCAGGATTCAGAAGAACTCCCAAATTGCAGACCTGCTCTTTCAAGGGGAGTGCGACCCCATCCAGAACAGATTGCAACCCTATCCCTGGGGCAGTTTTCCCCTTGGCCAGCAACACGTTCGTTTTGTCTGGATTAAGTTTCAGTTTGTTAGCCCACATCCAGCCCTTCACAGCCTCCAGGCACCGTTTTAGGATGAGCACTCCCACCCTGCCATCAGATGGAAGGGAGAGATAGAGCCGAGTGTCATCAGCATATTGATGACATTGTACTCCAAATCTCTGGATGACCTCTCCCAGTTGTTTCATATAAATGTTAAATAGCATGGGAGACAGAATGGAATCCTGTGGTACCCTATAGGCCAACGGCCAGGGGGTGAGCAGTAATCTCCCAGCACCACTTTCTGGGTCCTGTCCATCAGGTAGGAATGGAGCTACTGTAAAACAGTGCCTCCTAGACCCATCCCAGAAAGATGACTCAGAAGGTTACCATGATCAATGGTATCAAAGGCCGTCGAGAGGTCCAGCAGCACCAACAGGGATGCACTCCCCCGTCTGATGCCCTGCATAGGTCATCAAGAAGGGCGACCTGGTTGGCCACTGTGAGAACAGGATGCTGGACTAGATGGGCCACTGGCCTGATCCAGCAGGCTCTTCTTATGTTCTTGTGTTCTTATGACCAGAGCAATCTCTGTCCCATGGCCAGGCCTGAAGCCTGATTGAAAAGGGTCTAGATAATCCAATTCATCCAGGAAAACTTGGAGTTGAGCTGCCACCACCCTCTCAATCACCTTGCCAAGAAAGGGGAGACTGGAGACCGGGCAGAAGTTATTAAGATCCACAGGATCTAATGAAGGCTTTTCAACAAAGGTCTAATCATAGCCTCCTTCAACAATGTTGGCATAGAGCCTTCCCTTAGGGAGGTGTTAATCAGATATGTCAACCAACCAGCCACTCCCAATCTGGCAGATTTAATTAGCCAGGATGGGCAAGGATCAAGCGAGCAGGTTGTGGCCCTCGATTCTCCCAGAATCCTGTCCACATCCTCAGGCTTTACAAGCTGAAAAGTATATATGGAATAATGACCCAAGGGAGCAACTGGGGCATCTGGCACAAGTGTAATTAACGAGGAGTCCAAGTCAATCTGAATGCGAGCAATTTTATCTGCGAAGTGCCTCGCAAACATTTCACAGTGAGCAACTGATGGTTCAGAGTCTGCTGTCGGGCCAGAGACCAAAAGACCCCGGACCACCCAAAAAAGTAAACTTTTTTCACCACCATCACCGCCACATGGTAGGATCGAAAATGAGCTCTAACCAGTCAAAGACAGATTGAGGTTTTCTCCATCATTGCTCTAGCTGTCATCCTTGCTGTTTCATCAGGCTCAAGGTTTGAGTAAACCAAGATGTATTATGGGCCTTCCCTGGTGGGAGAGGGTGCTTTGAAGCAATAGTGTCCACCGTTTGGGTCACCTCCATATTCCAGAGGTTGACCAGGGCTTCGGCAGTAGCGCCAGCCATGTTGGGAACATCCCCCAGAGCATTCAGGAAACCATCAGGTTCCATAAGTCTCCAGGGGTGGACCATCTTAATCGGCAAAAAACTTTCAGAGGTTATCAGGACCACAAAGTCTAAACCTAATCAGGTGGTGATCTGACCATGACAACGGAGTCACCAAGAACCCCTCCACCCTCAGATCACCAGCTTCCTATCCTGAACGAAACATGAGATCAAGCGTGTATCCTGCCACATGAGTTGGTCCAGAAGATATTAAGGACAGCCCCATGGTTGTCATGGCAGCCATGAAGTCCTGAGCTGGACCTATGAGACTAACCTCAGCATGTATGTTGAAATCACCCAGGATCATCAGCCTGGGAAACCTGAGTATATTTGCTTATACTCTTCAGTCACATTTTCCACCATTGGGTGCTCAAAGTGATATATGCTCAATAAAAACAAAACCCATGAAAGGGCAAATTAAATAACATGGAAAGTTAAATACAAGACCATGGTGTATCAAACAGCATCAGTAGGCTGTACTCTCACTACTATAACAGAGGCTTCATGGCATCAAACCTTGATTGAGAGATCTGGTCCCTGTAATGCTATTCAGAATATTTATCAGACACATTATCCTATCCAGAGCCAATGCTGTAATTCTTGGTAACGTTACCCCATCTTGGCTAGTACTTACATAAACATTCATACTAATTACAATATACTATCACATACACTCTACAAATCATTGGCGCCTGCTTGCTATTACCAAAATGACAGGTAGTCACAATTATTCTTCTGGAAAATGCTCTTGTCATGAAACAGGTATAATTCATTCAATCTATGTCTAAATGTCACTGAGTTGGCCAAAAGCACTAGAGTCACTATACTGAGATCCTTAGGTAATAAGTTCAAGCCAATGTGTTCTCATTATTCAGCACATATCTTTGTTATGCATTTTCTTTGAGATGCACAACATAAGAATTATAAATGTGTACTTCCATTTTAAGACACAAATGTGCATAAACTACACTAGCAATGGAAGGATCTATCCATTCTGGTTCTCTCAGTTTCTCGTTTTCCAATCTGAAATTCAGTTCTCCACACTTCTGCTGCAATTTGTGATTAAAAAAAAAATCCTCATGAAATGTTTCAGCATTTTAATGTGAATTTCTCCTAATAAACACACCATTGTATGTAGTTTTGACTATTGTTCATATATTGCAAGCAATTTCTCCTAATATAATGCATTTTCTATATTATCATCATCATCAATCTTTATTTACAGTCAACTGACCACAAATACAAAGCATTTTCTATATTATCATCATCATCAATCTTTATTTACAGTCAACTGACCACAAATACAAAGCATTTTCTATATTATTTTCAGTAATATATTCATTTTATGGACATTGTCTCCTACTATATGCATGTTTGTAAACATTGTTTGATTGTACAACTGCTTCACCAAATATGGATAAGTACAATTTTTTGAAGGATGGCTATGTTTCAGTTCTCATACTGTTTCAGAAAGTGCACATTTTTTGCTTGATAGATCTAGCTCTACACCTCTATTCTGCATCAGGTGGCGGAGTCGCTCTATACGTGAAAGAAGGCATTGAATCCAGCAAGCTCAAAACCCCAAAAGAGGCAGACTCCTCCACAGAATCGTTGTGGGTGGTGATACCATGCCCCAGGAGGGACTTAACACTGGGAACGATCTATCGTCCCCCTGATCAAAATGCTCAGGGAGACCTTGAGATGAGATATGAAATTGAGGAAGCATCCAAACTAGGAAATGTGGTAGTAACGGGTGACTTCAACTACCCGGACATAGACTGGCTGCATATGTGTTTCAGTCATGACAAGAAGCAAAGTTTCTAGATATTCTAAATGACTATTCCCTAGACCAATTGGTCATGGAACCAACCAGAGGGACGGCAACCCTGGACTTAATCCTCAGTGGGGACCGGGACCTGGTGCGAGATGTAAGTGTTGTTGAACCGATTGGGAGCAGTGACCACAGTGCTATTAAATTAAACATACATGTAACTGGCCGATTGCCAAGAAAATCCAACACGGTCACATTTGACTTCAAAAGAGGAAACTTCACAAAAATGAGGGGATTGGTAAAAAGAAAGCTGAAAAACAAAGTCCAGAGGGTCACATCACTCGAAAATGCTTGGAAGTTGTTTAAAAACACTATATTAGAAGCTCAACTGGAGTGCATACCGCAGATCAGAAAAGGTACCGCCAGGACCAAGAAGATGCCAGCATGGTTAACGAGCAAAGTCAAGGAAGCTCTTAGAGGCAAAAAGTCTTCTTTCAGAAAATGGAAGTCTTGTCCGAATGAAGAAAATAAAAAAGAACACAAACTCTGGCAAAAGAAATGCAAGAAGACAATAAGGGATGCTAAAAAAGAATTTGAGGAGCACATTGCTAAGAACATAAAAACCAACAACAAAAAATTCTATAAATACATTCAAAGCAGGAGACCATCTAGGGAGACAATTGGACCCTTGGATGATAAGGGAGTCAAAGGTGTACTAAAGAACGATAAGGAGATTGCAGAGAAGCTAAATGAATTCTTTGCATCTGTCTTCACAGTGGAAGATATAGGGCAGATCCCTGAACCTGAACTAACATTTGCAGGAAGGGATTCTGAGGAACTGAGACAAATAGTGGTAACGAGAGAGGAAGTTCTAAGCTTAATGGACAATATAAAAACTGACAAATCACCGGGCCCGGATGGCATCCACCCGAGAGTTCTCAAAGAACTCAAAGGTGAAATTGCTGATCTGCTAACTAAAATATGTAACTTGTCCCTTGGGTCCTCCTCCGTGCCTGAGGACTGGAAAGTGGCAAATGTAACGCCAATCTTCAAAAAGGGATCCAGAGGGGATCCCGGAAATTACAGGCAAGTTAGCTTAACTTCTGTCCCTGGAAAACTGGTAGAAAGTATTATTAAAGCTAGATTAACTAAGCACATAGAAGAACAAGCCTTGCTGAAGCAGAGCCAGCATGGCTTCTGCAAGGGAAAGTCCTGTCTCAGTAACCTATTAGAATTCATTGAGAGTGTCAACAAGCATATAGATAGAGGTGATCCAGTGGACATAGTGTACTTAGACTTTCAAAAAGCGTTTGACAAGGTACCTCACCAAAGACTTCTGAGGAAGCTTAGCAGTCATGGAATAAGAGGAGAGGTCCTCTTGTGGATAAGGAATTGGTTAAGAAGCAGAAAGCAGAGAGTAGGAATAAACGGACAGTTCTCCCAATGGAGGGCTGTAGAAAGTGGAGTCCCTCAAGGATCGGTATTGGGACCTGTACTTTTCAACTTGTTCATTAATGACCTAGAATTAGGAGTGAGCAGTGAAGTGGCCAAGTTTGCTGACGACACTAAATTGTTCAGGGTTGTTAAAACAAAAAGGGATTGCGAAGGGCTCCAAAAAGACCTCTCCAACTGAGACAATGGGCGGAAAAATGGCAAATGCAATTCAATATAAACAAGTGTAAAATTATGCATATTGGAGCAAAAAATCTGAATTTCACATATACGCTCATGGGGTCTGAACTGGCGGTGACCGACCAGGAGAGAGACCTCGGGGTTGTAGTGGACAGCACGATGAAAATGTCGACCCAGTGTGCGGCAGCTGTGAAAAAGGCAAATTCCATGCTAGCAATAATTAGGAAAGGTATTGAAAATAAAACAGCCGATATCATAATGCCGTTGTATAAATCTATGGTGCGGCCGCATTTGGAATACTGTGTACAGTTCTGGTCGCCTCATCTCAAAAAGTATATTCTAGAGTTGGAAAAGGTTCAGAAGAGGGCAACCAGAATGATCAAGGGGATGGAGCGACTCCCTTACGAGGAAAGGTTGCAGCATTTGGGGCTTTTTAGTTTAGAGAAAAGGCGGGTCAGAGGAGACATGATAGAAGTGTATAAAATTATGCATGGCATTGAGAAAGTGGATAGAGAAAAGTTCTTCTCCCTCTCTCATAATACTAGAACTCGTGGACATTCAAAGAAGCTGAATGTTGGAAGATTCAGGACAGACAAAAGGAAGTACTTCTTTACTCAGCGCATAGTTAAACTATAGAATTTGCTCCCACAAGATGAAGTAATGGCCACCAGCTTGGATGGCTTTAAAAGAAGATTAGACAAATTCATGGAGGACAGGGCTATCAATGGCTACTAGCCGTGATGGCTGTGCTCTGCCACCCTAGTCAGAGGCAGCATGCTTCTGAAAACCAGTTGCCGGAAGTCTCAGGAGGGGAGAGTGTTCTTGCACTTGGGTCCTGCTTGCGGGCTTTCCCCAGGGACCTGGTTGGCCACTGTGAGAACAGGATGCTGGACTAGATGGGCCAGTGGCCTGATCCAGCAGGCTCTTCTTATGTTCTTATGTTCTTAATGTGGTGCCCTCCAGATGTTGTTGAACTACAACTCCCATTCATCTCTTGTTGAACTAGAACATCATGCTGGCTGGGGCTGATGGGAACTGTAGTCCACAACATCTAGGGGGCACCATGTTGGCTTCCCTGATATACATTCTTAAGAATGCACTAAGAAAATTTAGTTCTAGTGATCACGAGGTCCCTAACTGTTCCCATGCTCAAAATGATGAGACACATTTTGAAAATAACAACCAATACCATCTCCTGTTGTTGAGTTAATAGGTGACAGCATAACAGTATGGGCTCCTCTTTAAATACCTTCTATGTTTAGGTTTGTATGAACATTACCCAAACAGAGTCCTCTCCACATCTTCCTTCAAAGAGAAGCAGGGTTGCAGCCAGAGGTCAACGTTATGAGGCATCTGTGTTAGCCTATATCCCAGCCTGGGGCCCACTACCAGTGGAGCCTGGGGCCCCTTGGTCCTTCCTGTCACTGCCTGTTCACTAAGAAAGTGAGTAGTAAGAGAAGGAGGAGGAGGAGGAGCAGCAGCAGAAGCCTCTGCTCACCTTACCCTTCACCACAAGTCAATAGTGGGTCCACAGGGAGAGGACAAGTGAATGGACAGCAGTGATCGTACTGAGGAGGAAGGGGGCCTACTCAGTAACAACTGGTACTAAAGAAATCTACTTTGAGCCAATCATTACACAGAATAAGGTGATAAACTGAAATGGCAGAATTTTGGAATACAGCACTTCAGACTTCAGAAAAGGGACAACATTTTGACCAGTTCTCCAAAGTAAAAGTTACATGCATGCAGTAAAGCAGTTGAGAGGGAGGTTTGGTGTGGCTCTTTCCCATATATGTTAAATTTATTATAAAGCAGATATATTTTTATTTTTATTTTTACACAGGGGATCATTCAAAAACATGACGGCCTCACACCTACAATCTGAAGAGCTACAGTTGAAAATTCACTAGATAACAAATCATAGATATCATAAGAACATCTGGCTCAGACCCTATCTAATCCAATATTCTGTTCCACAGGTAGCCAGCCAGGTGCCTCCAGGAAGCTTCCAACCAGAGTGTGAAGGCAACAGACCTTCCCAGCTGTTTGTCCCCATTATCATCTGGCATCTTCAATGAAATTAAAGAGTCTGGCATGCTCCAGTCTCCCCACTTCTACATGCTTTCTAATTCTTTAGATATCAGAGCACAGGTCTCTGTCAGGTAAGTTACGTTTTATTTGCAGGTAAATATAGGAAGACCCAAGAACAGTTTTAGTTGCTAATTGCTTCACTGAAGTACTGCCTCTGCCAGGTAAGCTTGCAGCACCAGTTTAGTGCTCCATCCCATATGGAATGCCTTCTTCCTCATCTTTGTACCTCAAATAAGATCAGAAACACTCTCTGCCCTTTTTTTTTTAATAGTCCCAGTTCATGACAATGGCTCTTCCTCCCACCCAAAGAATTCCTGGCTGGCTTACCAGTTTGAGCCCTGCCCACAGTTGAGAGCTCCTGGTCTACTTCTCTCTTGGCCCGTTGGCACCCTGCTCTCCTCTCTTTCCCCATTTATTTCTTCTCTCACAGCTTCACAGAGAGATCCACACCATATATCCAAAGCACATCCAACACACATTTAAAACACATGACTTCCCTCAAATAATTGTGGGAATTATAGTTTGTCAAGGCTGCTTGGAAGTTGTAGCTCTGTGAGGGGGAAACCACTGTTGCCAGGATTCTTCGGGGGAAGTCATGTGTTTTAAATGTGTGCTGGATGTGATTTAAATATATGGTGTGGATCTGCTGTAGAAGCTGTGGCCAGGCTACCCAAAAGGATTTTTTGAGCCTGCAATTGGGCTCTCTATGCCACCTGCATAAATAAACAAATAAATAAAATGCCGCCCTGGGCTCCTGCCAGGAGGAAGGGCAGGATATAAATGAATGAATGAATAAATAAATAATAAACAGAAACTCATTGCACAGAACGCAAAGCTTGTCCAAGGTACTGAATACAAGTTAGAGGTGTAATCTGACCCCTATGCACATAGACCCATGCACACCCTTTCTCTCTAAACATGATCAGCCCCTTTACAGTTACCAAAACAGTTTGGCAGCTCTGGTAATATCTATTTTAAAATAAAAATATATAAAATGAAAGCATCTGTAATTATGTACATTAGTTTCCCCATGAACGTTTGCAGGTTAAAAGGTACGAATGATCCTGACACTGCCTGCATGGGACTGAACTGCAGTTATGTGCGACTGAAGGAAACACCCTCTGTATCAATTTTTTTAAAAAACCCTATTGCTTTTCAAGCCACTGGTGAAAAATCATTTAACAAAATTGCTGCCAAATATTAAAACAGTTGTAAGGTATCAGATAGCAGTGTCATACCTCTAGCCTCTGCTTTTATTCTTTCCTATCTTCCATTTAGAACCATACACAAACAATTGCACCCCAAGATACAAAGAATTACCTCCCGCTTGGAAGAAACCGGTCTCTTGGTCTACCTCTGACTATTTAGCTATTAGCATTACCATCAGTTGATTACAGATCCTTAACAGGTCTTTTCTTTATAGCTTTCCACTTTATCTAATATCGTCTAAACCTTGATAAAAAATTGCATTGTTTGGGCATCATTAGGAAAACGTGGAAGTGTAAAATCTAAACAAGAAGTGTTTGATCTCCTTATGGACATACAAAATAGGAGATGGAAGGGAGAGTATATGAGCTAGGCTTGTTCATATACCAGGAAATGATGGTTTCCTGTTAAATCTCAACATAGTCTATAACAATAAGTTACATGTACCTGAAGGAGTGCTCCTCCCGATACCAGCCTGCCCATGCCTTCTACTAAGGAGGCTCTTCCCCATTTCCTGCTATTAGAGGAAGTTTGTTCCATGGTGGCACAGAATAAGGCTTTCTCCATGGCACCACCCTGGCTGTGGAATGCCCTCCCCTTACAAATATACTAAGCATCAACACTGCTATAGTTTTGGCATCATGTTAAAGCTTATTTGTTTGCTCATGCAATTTAAGTGTTTTTAAAAAGCCGAGTGTGGAAGGTTGTGCACACACTACAATTTACTCAGTGCACTCCCACTGTTGGTTTGGGAAGCGGTGTACCTACAACATTTGCCACAATCCATATCTACCCTGTATCTATCCTGTTGTTTCTTATGAAATAGCGTATTTTTATGTGTTTTGCTCCAAACCAGCTTCAATCCAGATTGAGAATAATAGTGACCTAGCTGTGTTTTAAGCTGCTAATGTGTACACAGCCTCTGCCTGCCCTACTGTTTTTAGATGTCCTTATGATTGGTTATTTATTTTGAGGGATTTGTTTTAGTATTTTATTGTTGTTCATGCTTTGTTGTTGTTATGTGCCTTCAAGTCAATTATAATTTATGGCAACCCTATTAATCAGCGACCTCCAATAGCATTCATGCTTTAACCGGCTATTATGTTGTCTTGCTGTACACCCTGCCCTGGACTCAATTTTGATGAAGGGCGAGTTTCCATATTTTAAATAAATAAATACAGCTTTCCAGTGGAGGCTGTACCATTAGGGCAACCAGAGCACTGCCCTCCCAAAAAGAATTGCAAGCAAAAAAATGTAAAAGTTTTCATAAAAAACTCAAAGCCCCAATCTTTTCTGTCTCCCATACACTCATTATCCTTCCATTTGAACTTAAGAGACATTTCTGTCAATCTCCCACTCTCTGGCCAACCATCTCTGCACTGCTCAGTCAATCCCCAACAAAAGGTATTGCTATGGCTAGGAGGAGCCTCCCATCTTTCCAGTGGTGTCACTAGCAGGGTGCGGGGAGTGTGGGCCGCACCCGGGTGACACCATGAGGAGGGTGACACCCAGAGCTGCCCCGTCGTGGGACAGGGCGCCTGCGCCGTTGCCCGGCAGAGGAGCCGAGAAGCGCTCTGGGTCGGCGTTGGAGCAGCCAACTGCTCCTCGGAGGCAGGCAGGTGGGCGGGCGAGACCGGGAGCAGTGTCGGCGGGGCAAGGGAGGCGCACCGGCATTCCCAGACCTGCTTCTCCAGCTGGGTGCCCCTCTGGCACGCACCCTCCCAGGGGCATGGTTGGCTGGCCTTGTGCATGCACACGCTCAGCAGGACATTTGGGGGCTCGCCAAGGAGTTACAGCACCGGGTGACACCAACCCTAGTGACGCCACTGCATCTTTCTCCAGGCAGAAGAACCAAATAAAAAATAGCATTATACTAGTGTTAGACCTAGCAATTTCACAGGTTCCCGATCCCTTCCTGTTGCCATGAAGGCAATCCAGACAATCGGAACACAGGAATTAGCATACAGCCATAGCATACACATACAATCACAGTATGTTATGCAGGCCTACATGAGGGTAGACCTATCTGAATCCACGCTATGTGTTCTGATCATGCTCAGATCTATTTCCTTGAAGGCCCTGTATCCTCACCAGGAGAAACAGCAGAGTTTCCAACTGTAAGGAACTTTTAGTTTAGTTTAGTATTTGTTTTGTGGCCTTGCTAAAGAGAGAGAGATCAAACAAGCAAGCAAGCAATGGTGGACATAATACAAGTCTCTTTTTATAATAAATATTTATCTAGCTTTAACTTAATAATTTCACATCTATTTTTATGAATTGGGGGATTGGGAGAAGAAATTATGGATGGTTTGTGTATGTGTTGCAACAGATTCTGTATTGACCTTTCCCTCCATTCACTTGTTAGAAGCTGCTGCAGCTGCTGCCGCTGGATGAGGAAGGATGGTTGACCTCAGCCACATGCCGTTTCAGAGTATTTTTCAGAATATTTATAGAAAAGGGTGTGTGTGTGTGTGTGTGTGTGTATAGATCTGCTTCCAATACTTTTGTTCTTTCAGTTTAGAGAAATAAGTGTTTTGGAGAATAAAAAGTTAAATTCATTTTTTTGGGGGGGGGAGAGAGAAAAGTGCATGCAACTAGAAGCAAGTATTCCCCACATTTTAAAAGTTTGTGTGTGTGTGTGTGTTTTTAGTTTTTGGCAATGGATGTGTAGGTGTAAACAACACCTGAATTCAAAAACTTATGTTATATGTGGTATGGCTTAAGGTCTAAATTAGAGGTATGGGGTCAATCTTGTCTGAAAATCGTACTTAGATCCTCTTATATGGAAGTTCTTCTCCTGTCCATAGATGTGCAGAGAATAATTGATGTTTTTTCAGTGAGGAGACAATGGCACTCTCCACTTATGTAATGGCACACTTTCCTAAATAAGTGCTGTACAAATCCTATTGTGAGGAAAACAGGAGGTCAAAATGTCACTAGCTGCCACTGACTTTACCTTGCAAAAGGACCAAAAATATTTCTAGACAGGCAGCAATTACTCTAAGTCTTATAGCTCACTTTTACAAGGTGATACTTTTACTATTATAGGCTTTTATTGACACCTGCTCACCTTTCAGGTGCACAGACACATAGAGAGTCAACAGAAAGTCTTCTAAGGATACTGTAGAAGGAATTTGGTTCCACGCCTGGCATGTCCCCAAATATTGAGTCTTAAATTATTTCAGACTGCTTGCTTTTCTCAGACTTTTGAACTTTATAGTTATGTCAAGCTGAAGAACTGTTTGTTTGACCCAGAGAGAAATAATTAATTCATACTAGCTGGTAAAAAAAAAATTAACCCCAGTAGACAAATCTGGCACAGGCCTAAGCCATTACTTAACTAAATGTAATTCAAGTGAAGTTTTACATTCTGCTTAAGCAGGCCTTCTGCTAAAGGGTAAAAACAACCACCACTAGATCTTCTTTATAGGGCAGCCACTTATGCCTTGTCAAAAAGCTCCTACTGGGAGGAAGGGTGGGATATACCTTAAATAATAAATAAATAAAAAGCGAAAATGCATCACACAAAAAAGACACAGATTGCATAATACAGATGTATACGTACAAATTCAGAAATAATTACTATAATTTAAATAGAAATACAATATATCTCACCATAGTGGGGAAGACTATAACCAGGTGACCTGCTCAGCCTGCTGTCCAGGTGCTAACTGCTGACAGACAACTTCAAGACCCCTGCCCTCCCTCCTTATGGCTCTATCTTTCAACTGAACTTGGACTGGACTGTTCTTCAGTTAGAGGACTCCTTCAGATACAGGACTGTCCTCTTTGAAGTATGACATATGACCACCTTAGTTCTTCATTTCTAACATTTAACTTCATAAAGCACTGATTCCCCGACAAAAAAGCAGTTTGCAAAATTCTTTTCATTTTTATTACAAATTAGTGCTAATTTGCAAGAAAGAAAGAAAGCAAATGAAAGGAGGGCAATAACTGAAGCGCCCACCCCCACCGGAACGGAAATCGATATTAAAGGGCAAATAACCTTGTCCACAGTGCAAATAAGGGGCTATATATCTGTAACTCTTACATCTCTGCTCCACAAGAGCCAATAAAAGGGACAAAATCTGCAAGCAGAAAGTTCTTAATTAAAGGAATAGTTACTCCTCAATCACACTTTGCCACTAGAGAGTTTGGCACTGCAATTGCATTTTAAATTTCTTAAATCACAAATCAGGTTAGAAAAACAAGAGAACTCAGAAAACAGTAATGAAACAGGCTGGCAACAACACTTTCTTAAGTCTCAATAAAAAGTGAATGAACAAAGAAGTGTTGGACTGCAACCTAGGAGACCAGAGTTCAAATCCCCACCCAGCCATGAAGCTCACTGGGTGACCTTGGGCCAGTCACTGCCTCTCAGCCTCAGAGGAAGGCAATGGTAAACCCCCTCTGAATACCGCTTACCATGAAAACCCTATTCATAGGGTCGCCATAAGTCAGAATCGACTTGAAGGCAGTCCATTAATGCAAAACTAACCTAATACTATGTACTGCTCAAATTTGCATTCTACTTTTTTATATTAACCAAAAATGTTGTTTCATAAAATAAATATTTCTACAGGGTCTCATCTTTTCTTTTAAACTATTGGTCATAGATTTCAGGTGCAAAATTGAAAATATCATTCATGTAACCATTAACAATCTGTGTTTGAGGTGAAATTTATACTAATATTACCTTATTAAACTTACATACTATAAGTTACTTTGCTCCTTTAGATGATGCTCCAGTTAGCTAAATCCTGACTATATGCTCAGTTTTATATATGCTAGGCCTGCCTTCTTTGCCTTTGCACCTGAATGTGAAATCAAGTAGCTTATTACCTGCTAGAGATAAATATTATTGCCAAGATGCATTGCTTCAGAAACATGCAAAGTTCAATTCACATCTTCTTAAGGTCAGTGGCAAAACTCCCACTCATTTTAATGGAGCTGGCCTGCACTCACTGAGAATAAATTATTGGAGAATTTTGTCTTTCCTATTTCCAAAACCAGCTGTGACTATTAGTCAGCAAATAAAGGCAGATGAACAAAAGGGACATCTGCACTGTTTGTATATCGCTGTCCATCCATCTGTACAATTCCCATGATAGCTGCTAATAGATGTTCAAGTTCATGTTGTGTAGTGTAGATTTTGGGGCTCTTTGCTCTCTGTATTTCTCCCCTTCTACCTTCTCTGAAGATCACTATTGTACAGCTGGGGGTGAAAGAAATTAACACCACATGTCAAGCCAGTAAATGATGCAACCTCTTTGACAGACTGAACAAAGTAGGGCTTTTGGTTTAAATCAATACTTTGGCATTCTCAGTTTGTAATGCAGTATCTCCCTTAAACATAGAAGTGTCACAATGAAATTTGGCAAGTGTGTTCAGGACATAATTCTACATTTCAAAAAATTTGAGTTGCATTCAGCTACCCATTTGCAAATGGGGGAGAAAGATCTAGATATCTCTGTTGAACACTGAGATATCAGGCTCAATCTTGAGAGGCATAATCACATCATCATTCTGGGTTCTAGATTCAAAAATGGACTGCTTCAACCACCTATATTTGAAGATGGAGGACAGAGCATCTGTGTCAGAACTGGGGAGAAGATGAATAACTCCAACTAAAAAGAATTGGCTTATGGATCCTATTTCAAAATAATTGGGGGAACAGTGAATGAGGAAGACAGGGTGTTTGGTGCTCTTCAGACAGAAGAGACTGATTTCCAACCAGGGAAAGATGAAAAGTATCCTACTGAGATCCTAAAGCCAATGCGGAATGTACAGAAAGGGGCCACCAACCCCAGAAGTCATCACTGCCAAAATGTCTAAGGCCAATTTCAACAGTTTACTAGGCCAAGGTTCTAGTCGCTACTTGAAATGAAAGGATCACATGGGCTATTGATATGATCACTTAAAATGCCCCTGCCAATTCATAAAGCCATATTGACACTTTCAGTGACAGGTCTTCTTTATGTAAACCCATTGGAGCAACATTTGGAACCCCAGAAGACCCATTGTGACCACTGTGCACTATATTTTGCAGATAAAAAAATTACTCCCATCCTTTCCAAATTAGATGCCATAGTTCTTACGGAATCAGAAATGGATGCATCCAGGACAATATCTGGTCATGTTGTGATGGGCACTTTTAGCTTGTACAGTTTGAGGAAGTGGGCAAGATGCTTGGAGAAATAAAAACTTATGATCCATTCTTTGGATCTTTGCCGTTCCTGGCTGATAAAATCATCCATGGCTTGGTTGTCACTATGGATGTCAGAGGTTCCCTGAAGGATGCAGGATTTGCATTGAATAATTTTCATCCAGTATCAATGTACCATTCTTGAGCAAAATCCTAAAGTGAGTGGTCTTTTCCACTTCAGACAATCTTGGATGACACTGCTCATTTACATGCAAACTTTTATTTATTTATTTATTTAATTTAGTATTCTGCCCTTCCTCCCAACAGGAGCCCAGGCCAGCAAACAAAAGCACTAAAAACACTTTAAAACATCATAGAAACATACTTTAAAATATATTACAACAAAATATCTTTTAAAATATATTTTTAAAAGGTTTAAAAACATATTTTAAAAAAGGTTTAAAAACATATTTAAAAAAAACAGTTTTAAAAACGTATTAAAAAGCAATTGCAACACAGACGCAGACTAGCATAAGGACTCAAAAGGCTTTTTGAAACAGGAAGGTCTTCAGTAGGCGCCAAAAAGATAACAGAGATGGCACCTGGTTTTGTTCTGGTTTGGGGCAGAAAACATCTTGGCCACCCTTAGTGATTGATTCATACCAGGGAATGGATGGAGGAAGTGCATCCTTGTTGGATCTCTCAGTGGCTTTTGATACGATTAACTATGGTTTTCTTATAGATTATCTCTCCAAGATGGGACTTGGAGGTACTGCAGTTTGGTGGTTCTGGTTCTTTCTGTAGGTAAAAACCTAGAAACTGGTGCCAGGGAACTTGAGTTCCACCTCATAGCCATTGGCCTTTAGGGTGCCTCAGGGCTCCATCTTGTCTTCTGTGCTTTTCTAAATGTACGTGAACCAGATAAATCATCTTGACGCTTTGTCTGGTATGTACTGCCCTACCTCTCTTTTCCATCATCTCATTCCAGAGAGGTGGTGGAAATTCCAAACAGGTGGGATGGATGAAGGCAAACAAGATGAAGCTTAATCCAGGTAATACAGAACGACTAGTCATCTTCAAATACTACAGCCATGAAGGGATAACACAAATAGAAAAGAGCTGTGGGACCCTGCCCACAAGTTCTTGTATAACTTTTGCGCAGGGAGCCTTTTCTGATCATGGAGACTCCCTGTGCAATTAAGAACCTTCATCAAGGCTCCCCTCTGTAGAAGGTACAATAGAATACACAGAAACCAGTACAAGCCACACAATACCAGGGTTGCGGCTAACAGCTAAGCTCTACAATGCTTTTACTATTCTACACTACTTCAGTGCAAATCCTGTGGGTTGGAAATTCTGCTGATCTAGATTGAAATTTGCAATCTGGTTTGGAGAAGGTTGCACTCTCCTCAAAGAGCCAGTTACACAGTCTAGAAGTACTCCTGGACTCAGCATTATCAACGGAGATGCAGGTGGCATCAGTGGCTAGCAGTGCTTTTTATCAGCTTAGGGTGGTTTGCCAGCTGTGGCCCTTCCTTCAGTTACACACGATTTGATTGCATCTAGACTGAGATACGGTAATGTGTTGCTATGGGGTTGTCTTTAAAGATGGTGTAGAAACTTTAGCTTGGACAGACTGCACCTGCTATGTTTGTGAGGGCAAGGTTTTGAAGTTCATTACACCAAACAGTACCAGTTGCTAGAATGGCTGTATGTCCTCTACAGAGGACAGTTCTCTGTTTGAAGGGTGGCCTGGTCCAATTCCATGTTAAAGATAATCATAAAGAGGGAGAGGAGGCTTGAAGTTGCCCATCAACAGTTAGCATCTGGATGGCAGACCTAGCAGCCACACAGGTCACTTGGTCACAGCCTTGCTGGCATGGTAAGATGTATTGCATTTCTATAATAGTTATTTCTAAATTAGCATCTATACATATAAATTAGAATGTGTACATTTTATGCAAGTATGTCCTCTTTTTTGGTGATGCTTTTTCCTCTTTTTCGGCAATGTGTAATTGGCTACCCTGTCAACTATCTATTCATTTCCAGGCTCAATTTTAAAAGTGTTAGTATGATATCCTAAGCAGTTCAACTGCAGTTGCCTGTACACATATGAGCTTGTCTGGATCTTCAGTTCAGCCTAGGAAGCTCTGTGGCATACCGGCATGGTCCATTATGCTAATGAGCACGAGGGCCTTTTTAGTGGTGTCTCCATACATATGGAATGTTCACCTAGAGAGAGATGTATGATCCCTTCTGTATTGGCTTTTAAGCAGACACTGAATATGCTTATGTTTCAGTCTGCTTACTGCTTCAGTGTGGTTTGCTGGTATTTAAACTGCTGATTTATTATTAGTTTAGATTAAATTACATAATAAAAACATAATGCATAATAAAAGATGTTTTGTTTCCTCCTCATACTGGGAGGAAGGGCAGGATATAATAATAATAATTGTTATTCATTGTTTTATGCTGTTTTAATTTTCTGAGCCACCTTAGGAGTGCTGTACTCTGAAAGGTAGGCTAAAAGTAAATAAAATAAAAATGAATAATTTGCATACAATTCCCCAGTGGACTTCTTTTGGCTTTGGATTTAAATAGATATTAACAACTGCTGAATACTTATTTGTTGTAATTAGAACAGAGCTCATCACTGAAACGTGTGACAAATAGTTATCTAATTATGGATACTAACAGCCTGAACTATGCCATGTTTCCTTATTGTATATGTAACTGAAAGCATGGAGCATTTTATAAACCTGGATTCAATTTAATTTAACGTATAACTACAGTAAATTTCAGTACTTCCTTGAAACCTCAGTATAGTATAGTTCCAAAAACAAAGCTAGCCTTGGCAGTTTTCTGAATATTAGGATGAGGACCCAGGCCCCCAACTAGGGCACCTCATTCTGGTAACCAACAAATGCTGGAAAAGGACAGAAGTGGATGGCTTCATTCAACTCTACCTTGAAAATGGTTTATTATTATCCAGATGTGACAAACACAATCAGATGGCTAAAGGAAGGCACAGTTTACAGCAGAAAATAAGTATCCAGGCTATCTGTGTTACCATTCTTTTCTATGTAATTTTATATTGCTAACATTTTTAGGATTTATTTAATAATTGTTTATGGTAGTAATGGGTAAACTGATCCTGCTCCAACTTGGAATTTAGCAGCCAAGTGACAAATCCAGTGTTGTAGACCGAAGCAAAATTTCTCCCGTGTTATGATCTTTTGAAGCAGCTCTGAAATTTGCAGATGTGCATCTTGGGTATGTGTGTACACCATTCTGTTCTACCCTATGTGCCATTTCTTCTCTGATTATATGTTATCATATGTGCTTTGCTTAGAATAAATAGATTGACATGGAGCCACAAGCAAAAGCAGTGGCTGTAGAACAAGTCCAATGAGCAGAAACAGCAACATGAGCAATATCCACTTAACGACTGATGAAGGCTTGTGCACAGTAACAGGACCAGAGAGATAGGCTCTAATAGTCCTCAGAAAAAATGTAGTAAAGAAGCCAAGCCATAAATCACATGGTCTTCGATGTCTGTATACTAATGCACAGAGCATGGGAAACAAGCAGGATGAACTTGAACTCTTAATACAGGAGGGCAATTACGACTTGATAGATATAACTGAAACTTGGTGGGATGGCTCCCATGACTGGAATACAGCAATTGAAGGATATAACTTGTTCAAAAAGAACAGAAGGAATAAAAAGGGAGGTGGAGTCGGGCTATATGTTAAAAATATATATCCCTGCACAGAAATACAGGAAGATGAGCTTGGTAGCTCCACCGAGAGTATCTGGTTTAAAATTAATGGGGCAAGTAATAAAAGGAATGTGGTGCTTGGAGTCTACTACCGACCACCCAATCAAGGAGAAGATGAAAATGTAACTTTTGAAAAGCAAATTGCCAATGTTTCGAGGAAGCATGATGTAGTAGTAATGGGGGATTTCAATTATCCCGATATCTGTTGGGAGACAAATTCTGCCAAACACGTCCCCTCCAAGAAATTTCTGACTTGTGTTGGAGATAACTTTCTCCTACAGAAAGTGGAGGAAGCAACCAGAGTAACAGCTATCCTGGACTTGATTCTAACCAAGAGAGATGATTTGGTGGATGAAGTTACAGAAACTCTGGGGGAAAGTGACCACACCATACTTGAATTCTTGATTTTATCAGAAGCAAAAGCTGAGAGTAGCCACCCTGGACTTTAGGAAAGCTGATTTTAATAAACTCAGAACAATTGTGAGTACCGTTCCATGGGAAGCCACCCTAATGAGAAAAAGAGGCCAAGATGGGTGGGAGTTTCTAAAAAAGGACATTCTAAAAGCGCAATGGCAAGCAATTCCAACAAGGAAAAAAGGGGGAAACAGCAGAAGAAGCCAATGTGGCTTCACAAAAAGCTTAGAGATGACCTGAAAACAAAAAAGGACACATACAGGAAGTGGAAAGAAGGCCAGGCCACAAAGGAAGAGTACAGGCAGGTATCATGGAATTGTCAGGATGGTGTCAGGAAGTCTAAAGCTGAGATTGAGCTGAGGCTAGCGAGGGATGCTAAAAGCAACAAAAAAGCTTTCTTCAGGTATGTCCATAGTAAAGACAGAGAAAATAAATGGTGGCACAGCTACTCAATGAGGATGGCAAAATGATAGCAGATGACAAAGAAAAAGCAGAAGTGCTCAATTCCTTCTTTGGCCCAGTCTTCTCCCAAAAAAGGGTCTATGACCCTCCCAGGAAACATGAAGTAGAAGGGGCAGGATTGGAACTTGAGATTGATAGAAAAATGGTCAAGGAATACCTAACCACTTTGAATGAGTTCAAATCTCCAGGGCCCAATAAACTGCATCCTAGAGTATTGAGGAACTGGCTGAAGAACTCTCAGAACCGCTGTCTATTCTCTTTGCAAAATCATGGAGGACTGGTGAAGTGCCGGATGACTGGAGGAGAGCTAATGTTGTCCCTATCTGCAAAAAGGGTAAGAAGGAGGAACCAGGGAACTACAGACCAGTCAGCCTAACATCAATCCCTGGAAAAACTCTGGAGCAGATTATAAAGCAGTCAATCTGTAAGCACCTTGAAAGCAATGCAGTGATTACTAGGAACCAACATGGATTTATGAAGAACAAATCCTGCCAAACTAATCTTATCTCATTTTTTGATCGGGTAACCTCCTTGTAGACTGTGGGAATGCTGTGGACATAATATATCTCGACTTCAGCAAAGCTTTTGAAAAAGTGCCCCATGATATTCTGATTAGCAAGCTAGCTAAATGTGGGCTGGATGGAACAACTATTAGATGGATCCACAGTTGGCTCCAAAATCATACTAAAAGAGTGCTTATCAATGGTTCCTTCTCAAACTGGGCAGAAATAACGAGTGGGGTACCACAGAGCTCGGTCCTGGGCCCATTGCTCTTCAACATTTTTATTGACGACTTGGATAAGGAGGTACAGAGCATGCTTATCAAATCTGCAGATGATAGAACATTGGGGGGCACAGCTAATACTGTGGAAGACAGAAACAAAATTCAAAGGGACCTTGATAGGCTGGAGCATTGGGCTGAAAATAACAGAATGAAATTCAACAGGGATAAATGTAAAGTTCTACATTTAGGAAAAAGGAACCAAATGCACAGTTATAAGATGGGGGATACTTGGCTCAGCAATACAACATGTGAGAAGGATGTTGGAATTGTCATTAATCACAAGCTGAATATGAGCCAACAATGTGATGTGGCTGCAAATAAGGCAAATACTATATTAGGCTGCATTAACAGAAGTATCGTTTCCAAATTGCATGAAGTACTAGTTCCCCTCTATTCAGCACTGGTTAGGCCTCATCTTGAATACTGTGTCCAGTTCTGGTCCCCGCACTTCAAGAAGGATGCAGACAAACTGGAACAGGTTCATAGGAGGGCAACAAGGATGATCAGGGGACTGGAAACAAAGCCCTATGAGGAGAGACTGAAAGAACTGGGCATGTTTAGCCTGGAGAAGACTGAGGGGAGATATGATAGCCCTGATGGCCTTATAGGCCCCTTCCAACTCTACTATTCTATGATTCTATGTTGCCACTGTCAAGGAAGAAACTGCTCCTGCCAGTTGTCATCCCCAACTGTTTATGTTTGATTACTATTATGGGATGATATTATCTGTAATAAAGTTATAGTACAATGTATTTGCACTTGTTTGTCAGCTCTGAAGAACAGGAAACATGCTACGTATAGTTAATTTAATAGACAATGGACACACTCCTACATACTCCTTATTTATTTATGTATTGAATTTATATCACACCCTTCCTCCCCCCAAAAAGAAAAGCACTTTAAAAACATTCTAAAACAAGTCACAGTTAAAAACATTATTTTATTAGTGATTTCCAGGTTGCCAGGAACAGTCCCCTTTAGCCATCAAATGCCAGGGTAAATAGGATTCAGTATGAACTACATTTTGCTCAGGGCAAAGGCTTGTGGGAGTGGGAGGAGGCAATGCCTATGATGTGACAATAACTGATTTAGCTCATTAGCTGCTGCATGCAGCCTAAGCCTTTCTACTGTGGTTTTGTTGTGGAAGGCTCAGAAGTAGGAAGCTAGATGAGAACTTTGTTATCTCTCTTAAATAAATAATAAAAGAGCAACAGGAAATGCCTGACTCCACCTAGGTTCAGTAAGTCCCGTGTCACCTAGTGGCTAAACTATATAATTATAACATCCACATTGTTTCCCACATTTTATTAAAAATGTCTTATACAATCTGGTGCCCTCCAGATGTTTTGGACTCCAACTCCCATCTTCCTTGACTGGGAAGCTAATGGGAGTTGGAGTCCAACAACATCTGACGTACATAAGGTTGTGGAAGACTGGTTTAAGGAAGTAACAAATCAGCGCTATTAAAACATTTATTAATAAAAGGAATACATTATCCCTTATGATAATTCATTATCCCTTATGATAATCCCTTATAGGGAATCTCTATCTCAAAAGGTTTTCAAACAATTCAAGCAAGGACAAGTGACAATCTGAATAGTAATATTGCTGTTACTACTTACAGCATGGCTCTGATAGAGTCCCAGGCAATGACCTTGGATTTACAGCTACTCTTTGTACACAGGGCTAGCACAAAACATTTTGCTGCATCAGAAGAAGGACAAGATGGCACTCCCCATAATTCCATATCCAGGAGCTGACCCGATTGGCAGCTGAACCTTACTTCAACACTGGCCGCCTCCACCACCCTTGAGGGCATCAGGCTAGTTTAGGGAGTGCAAAATAGGCCACATGATACACATAACTCTGTTTTACAAAATCTCACCATTACAACCTGCCCCACTGCCAGCATCTGCCACCGGAGGCAGCTGCCTCATTAACAGTAGGGCCAGCCCTGCTTCTGCATTTGATTATTATAGCATCTCGGCTATAAGATCTTATCCATTTGGCCTGTATACTGGGACTGAAAAGCAGCCAGGGCTTAAAAAGTGGGCAAAGAAAGCTGCCAGTTTGTGTTTGTGGTAGGACAATTTGTGACACTACATTCACAGCACTTTTGCTCTTTAAAAAACAATTATCAGGTATGAAAATAGTTAAAATTAAGCATAAAGTTTATTTTTGGGGTCCTGGTTTAAATTCCACTGCAAACAACAGCAGCTTTCTCCTTCCTAGTGGCCTTATCGTCTAACACCAGTCTTGGCAAAAGATCTTGCCACATGGCATCTATTTCTCATACAAAATTCAGCAGTTTAGCAGCATAGTTTTACCCTCGGCATGTAATGTTGTTCTCCTCTGTTAAATAAAATGAACAGCATGTAAAGTTCCCAATGCTGATTAAAAAGCAAGTGCTACAGATAAATTCTCTCTAAGGAGTTGGAACATATTGTATTAATTAACACATTGTGCCAGAAAATCTTAGTCTTTGACATGAGGGATAAATACAGACAAGCACAACAGAGGATTAGCTCTTACGAAATTTTAAACAGAAACATCTAGCATGAAGTTTCATGAAGTTGTAAAAATCCTGCATGGATATCTCTTTACTAGAATTCAGGATTAAACTTATTTTCACCCTTCTAATTTCCATTAATTTAATTTTAGCTCAGTTTTTAAAATCCATGGCATACAGTACATTTGAAAAGGCAATGTTCTTGCTCGTTGGTATAAGTTCAAAGTAAGTTTGATGGTTTCAAAGGAGAGATCCTGTATAAACTGCTCAATAAGTTAGAAACCAGACTTTAGTCATTTGATTTTTAGAAAGCATACTCAATCACTCCTCATGTAAACTTTTTAAAAAGTGTTTTCCAAAGCATAATGGAGCCTTTCTTTCCATTATTTTCTTTTTGCTCCTATAGGATCGCTATACTCAAGCACTGCCACAATAAATTACACTTCCTATAATGCTGAATAATAATAATAATGAACAGCTGACAACATATGTGTTTGAAGTGGCTGCACTTAATTTTTCCATGAGAGCCCTTATGTAGACAACTTTAAGACTAGTTACAACATAGTGTGTTTTTAGTTTCATCATCTTGTGATATGAGTTGATTGGGTGCATTATGTATATCCATAACTGGATATAGTTAAGAGTTGCTGCCCAAGAAATGGAACTGATCCTTGCCATAGCCTGAGTCATAAGAGCCCTGCTGGATCAGACCAAGGCCTATCTAGCCCAGCATCACAGTGATCAAGAAGATGCCTCTGGGATGCCTACAAGCAGAATGTGAGGTCAATAACTTCCTGCCCTCTCTCCCCAGCAAGTGGTATTCAGAGCATGGTTCCTCTGGTCCTGTGGGTAGTATACGACCATTATGACTAGTAGTCATCATCAATAGCCTAATCCTCCATAGATTCATGGATTCTAATCCCCTTTAAAAACTTTCTATGTGGCCATCGCCATGTCATGTGGTAGCAAATTCCAGTTTAACTATGTACTGTATGTCTACTGTGTGCATATATACCGTGTACTTCCTTTTGTCTGTACTAAATTTCAAGGATTACATTCATAGGCTTGATACCAATTTGGGATCCTGATTTCACCCTATAATACTCTATATCAGGGGTTCCCAAACTGTGGTCCATGAACCAGTGGTCCCCATGCTCCATTCAAGTGGTCTGCAGCATATCTGCATTTCATTTTCATATTGATTTTAATGGCATTTTAATTGCTTATTTTATTTCTTATATTGTATTTTATGATATGAAATTAAAATTTGAATTCTATGGAATGCAAATTGTAATAGAACAAAATACAGTTAAAATCATGCAGCATCTAACATAGCACATTAAAACTGCTGATATGGAAAATGGAAATGGACTGCCTTGAAGTAGATTCTGACCTATGGCGACCCTATGAATAGGGTTCTCATGGTAAGCACTATTCAGAGGTGTTGCCTTCCTGTGAGGCTGAGAGGCAGTGACTGGCCCAAGGTCACCCAGTGAGCTTCATGGCTGTGTGGGGATTCAAACCCTGGTCTCCCAGGTTGTAGTCCAACACTAACCACTATGCCACACTGTCTAAAACAAACAGAAAAATCATTAAGGGGACCGCCAAGACCACTGGCAATTTTCAAGTGGTCCATGTGAAAAAAAGTTTGGGAACTCAAACTGCTCAATACTAAAAACATGGGCATTTCTAAAAATGATTCTAGAATAATCATTCAAACTCATTGTCTCAGAGAGCCTGGTGCCATTCTTAAATGTGTGATTAACATGGGGAAAGGTCTACATGAATAATGCACACAGAAATTTATATATGTACATTTGAATGCAGAAACTAGTGGGTGACAAATTGCATTTGGCAATTACAAAAAATAATGTTGCCTAAGGTAACTTTCTGTCACATCTGCTCTTAATTATTATTACCCACACTTCACCATAAGGTTCCAGGATGGGTTACATCTAGGAAAGAGAAGAGGATGCAGTGAAACAGAAAAACAACCCCACCTTAAAATACATGCAAGCTATATGTAAACTAAACCAGATGATATATAGGAGCAAAACAATAGTTCAGCTATCAAAGGCCAAGGAGAAGAGGTGTCCTCACTGACCACTTAAAGCTGAAGAGAGATGGTACCTGACACACTTCTATAGGGCGTTCTGCAGTTTAGGGGTTCTCCATCTCATCTAATTTTTCTCTCCCCAGGTTTTCATTTTCACGTTCTTTGTAAGTCTTCCCTTTATCCGTTTTTTAGCGCTATTTTGAAACACATAATGCACTTGCTCCTCAAAACTGCCATCTTGAGGCAGATGATATGTGTCTGATCTATATTTTACAGACACAGCTGAAGAGTTACTGAACCTCAGTATAAACTATTTTAATTCCTCTATCATTACACCGCTACTGGGTTCTGGGTTTTCTCTCAAGATCACTTAATGATATTACTTAACATGATACAACAAATAAAATCCAAATCGATTATGAAAGATGTTCATCTGGCAAAAAGCTGACATGGAGGATTTAATGAAAAAATGGCTGGCTGGGAGTGCTTACCACTGGGAAGCTTCTTTGGAAAGCATTATGAAGGCTACTTTTTTCTGATAACAGATACACGTGAGATATTTCTTGTTAATTTATCTTTTCTGGATTTTTGACATTTGTGTCAATCTTCCTTCACTAGAACTCCTTTTTCAATAATTCATTTACTACCTAGTGAGTGACACAGTGCTTAGCCATTTGCCCCGTCTTTCAGTACTCATCCTGCCCTCTTTATCAAGATTCAGATTCAGGACTGCAAAAACAAACACAAATGAAACCACAGTATTTGGAAACTTGTACAGTGGCTGGAAAATCCGAAGGAAGCAAGGAGATTGTAACTATTAAAATTTATTGCCTGTCAGAATGTCTAGGAATTCTCCTGACTACAAGCACAGGTTGCACGTTTGCTGGAAAGAAGTCAAATCTTAGGAACAATTTAAATTCTATTACTTATTTTTCCTACATTTACCAAAAAAAAAATCAGAAGTAACACTTTCAGAGAAGAGCCTATCTCTTTTCAGTGTCTGGATAATAAATTTTACCATTTAATGTCCAACTGGCCTATCAACATACTGGAAAATAAGAAGCATAAATAGTTGGGTAAATGATCAGGAGAGCCAGAGCTGTACAAGTGTGGTTGTGGGAAATTTTGTTTGCAAACGTGTATTTTCATTTAAACTGCAATTCATTCAATTTTCACATTTCCCACAATCACTTATCATGCAATTTCTAAAACCTTTTTTATATTGCAGGGTATGTTCTCAAATTAACTGATGGACAAATGTTTGTCCGTCTGTTACACTGAACATATATGCCAACTATAAATAAAAGGTATTATTTATAGTGGTAGAGGAGATGGAGAAGAGGAATGATGGAACTTGCTCTTCCTTCCTTTCCCTCCCCTTTTGTCTCAGTGTGTCCACCTATCCATCCGCCAGGCATTTGACTAGCAGGAAGACAGATGTTGTGGTCTTGCCAGTCACTGCCATGCAGCTGCTTAGAGTTAAGTGCAATAGTGAGGATTCTTCTGGTTAGTGACTCCGTGGGGATCCTACTGTAGACCAGCCTTGCACTAGGCCATGAAGCTGGCTGGCAAAAGTTGTTCCTGGCCAACTGGTGCCTGCCTGATAGGTGCAGGAATTCTCCAGGACAGGAACATTTGCAGCAGTGATGGTAGCTGTTATGACCTTCATCACCAGGTCCCAGGGTGTGTCACAGCAATGTGAAATACAGTATTAAAAACAGTTTAAAACAAATTACAATCAACAACTAAGGTCCTAAAATATATATACCTTAAGTGTCAAAGGTCAAGGTAAAGAGAGCAAAGGGCAAAGGCAGTAAACATTTCAAACAATCCTCTGGAACAAAAGTTGTGACTGTTATCCTCCATGCTGGATTTTTTCCTCTCTTCCAGAAAATGCTTGTCTATATCTGCCCTAGATAATCTTAGGGTAGATTTATCACTCAGACTTTTAAGACAGCGATGGGAAATCTGTCCTCAGACTAATTAGGTCTTCCAGTCCTTGGAGGTTGGAATGCCCAGCCATTTTGAGTGAAAAATGTCCACCTTTCCTATACCTGACATCATATGACATTAGGCATGGGAAAGTTCAAGCCATGGTGGCAAAGTAAGAATCTAAGTTTGCACCCAATTCCTCCTTTGCAGCCAAAGTTCTGTGTTTTTTTAACTTGCTGCCTTTTTCTGTTGTCTTGCATGGCTACCATAAAAAAGTGCCAAATTAAAAATTAAAAATTAAAAAAATCACCAAATTCAATCCAAGAATCTTCCTGTGCAGCCAAGGATGAACTTTCAATTAACTGAAGTTAAGTGGCCTGTGGAGGGTTGATCAGATCCACTTCCCCGCTCTTGCTTTTAAGATGTGATCATAATCAAAAGGTGCTACTGCAAGTACGCAACTTTCTATATGCACTTCTGAATAGTATATTCCTGATTTTTTAACAAATCACCTCCAGACTGTCACCTTGCTCCAAAAGAAGCATTGATTTTTAAGCCCCAAGCCTCCAACTGTCTTGTAAATTAAAAAATATTACAACAGTTGCAAGGATGCAAGTGTACATTAAACATTAGATGCCCTGAACTTAACTGCTGATTTGTATTAAAATCTGTTTTTGAAAATACTGTTCTTAGAATTAAAAACTCTACTTTTCCTGTTTCTTTTTTCATTATAATATACTGTTATGGGTTTGGAGTTGAGATGGATAATTTCTCTGAGTCCCCTTCCAGACTCTGATTTGGAATCCTGTGCCTGGGGGTGAGAAACCTGCTCTGCTGGTCAGATGAGTTTCTTTTGTTAATCTAATAGAGTGGCCAGGTGGGTTAATGGGCCTATCAGGTGCCCATCAACTGGTGAATGGGCCAGGGAGACCCTTTTGTCATTTAAACTTTTCAAGAGAGCCCCCTCTCCTGGAGCCTAGGAGAGGCTTGTGTTTTTAGTTTTGTCTAAGAAAGGCTGAGAACTGGAGGCAGGCAGAGAGACTGGCTCTCTGCACCATGGCTTTGGGGTGCCTCCTGTAACCCTGACGGAAAAGCTGGATATTGGACTACTGATGCCTTGAACCCCTCCATCCTAAGCTCAGGTTGGAATGTGTGTAAATAAACAAACCATATTTCATAAAGAAACCACAGTCTCCACTGACCTTCTTCCCAAGGAAACCAAACCCTGGGTGAATGCAGGGACCCCTGGAAATCTCACAGCTTGGAGATTGGAGAGGTGTGCAACAATACTAATACTTTGGGTGATAGATGCCATATGCTCACTCGAGTTAGTGTCCTGCTTTTAAATCACATGTTATCTTATAAAGCAATTATACTGCAGCTAATTATACATATGGCTAAGAAATGCATGTTAAAAGACCTTCATTTTAAATTTGTAACCTGTCTAGAAAAAATATATAGAAAAGCTATGTTTTTGACTTTGCTTTGTCAACTATCAGTAATATTTTAGCAATCCACAAATGAAATAATATTAAGCTTTAAATGAAAGCAGCAATCTATTTTCTATTTAGACCCTTCCAGGTTTTAGTACTCTGGCAAAATGTTTATATGTCTACAGTCATAAATCTTCTTAATCACATGCTAATATAAATTTATCTTTTTTTCTCCATATTTCCAAAATAATAACTACAAAATTTAACTTAATCTGTCTCCCCATTAAGCTAAATAGACACATATATGAATTACATATGTTGTATCCATCTGAGTTCTAAAAATGTTGGCTTGAAATAGTTATGATTCTAACAGGTGGAAGAATTTATCCCATCTTGCCTCACAGAAAATGAGTCCCAAGATACTGATGACCTGGTTAAATTGTAGGTAAGGCAATGATAGTTGGCCATTTTGTTCTTTTCTGTAGTTATCTATTCATGTGAAATTTACACACCAAAACCCTATATTCCCAGGAAGCTACAGTAGAAAAGAATTAATGAATCTTGAATGACTATTACTCTGTAACTGAATAAAGGAGTAACAAAATGTTCTGGATAAGTGTATTATTATTTTAGTTTCAAGGTTTTATTTCAGATTTTAAGAAGAATTTGAGAATTGATTTTGAGAATGTTTTCTGATTCACATACAATATGTGGGGAATAATCAGATATGAACAAACTCTGCTTTAAATGGAGTTAAAATGGGTAGGGGGATACTAAATACTTTCAGCTACCAACAATAGACAGACCAGACGGCAATATCAAAGGCTATTATTACTTATATGACACTATTCATGCACACAGAGCTTTAAAGGGTAACAAGAAGAAAAAGATATGTCCCTTTCCTGACAGGTTTACCATCTACACTTTGACAGCAGGGAAAACAACAAAGTAGGAATAGATGGATCAGCCTATTTTAGTTCCATGAAATCATGCATCATATACACTGAAACATAGGCCTGTTTCTGTGGATTTAAAAAAATGCACAAAAGTTTGTATTTAAATATTACACATTTTATGTGTTCTTGCATACCTTCCAGTACAATTCCCTCCAAAACATACATTTTTGTGCAACTTTTAAAACCAAAATGAATTGCAAAATTTAGAGAACAGCACAATCTGATTGACAGCTACATTTCAATACACAAAGAAGCCTGGGACTGGTGAATTAGGTCAGTTCACTTCAAAATGTGGATGGAACAAATTTGTCCTCTGTTGCTACAATAGAAAGAATTGAAAGATTAGCAATTCTCCAGGGTTTTAGGCAGGTCTTTTTTAGCATTATCTTAAAATGTCAAGAACTGAACTTGGGACCTGCAGCATGCAGTCTTCTACTAGTTATGGCCCTTTCCTCAGCTTCATGCCTGAGCCAAAGTCAAAAGTCTATGGTTGGTTCATATTTTATAGTGCTTTACTGTATGTTGCTCTGATCTCCTTAGGGAGAAAACCCAGGATATAAATAGCTTTAAATAAACTGCATAAACAAACTTCAAGAAATGAAAGGCCAAGGAAGCAATCACTCAAGCGATGGTACAAGTGTGGCCAAATGTTAGATTTGAACCCAGTCTCCAACTGCAGAACAAGCATGGACACTGTCCTTGGCAGAGTCAGCAGGCTTTCACTATCATATCCCCTTCTATAAAATATGTTATTTGCCTCATATGTTTGTTGTAAGGAAATTATTGTTTTAAATAAATTTTACCAGTGGTGAAGCTAAAATAAATACCAGCAAGCATTCACAAAATGTTTGCAGAGCTAATTGTACTGAATACAATCAATTCCAGAGGAATAGTACAGTTAGTCCGGGGCAGGCAAAGCAACAGAGAGTCTGGTGGCTTCACTTTGTATTACTGTTTTTCTACCCTGCTTCTTCTGCCTGTACTCATATATATAAATATAATCCGTCAATTGAGGATAACAGTTCATGTATTTGATAAAGTGGACTCTATACCACAAACCTTTATGCTACAATTTATTGTAAGCATTTATTCATCACTCTGCAAGTACAGTAGGGCCCCACTCATACAGCAGGTTACATTCCGGACCCCCGCTGTAAAGCAAAAACCCCTGTAAAGCAGAACCCATTTAATAGAATGGCGCGCGATGCCCGAAAACTGCCGTAAAAGCGGAACAAGCGCCGTATGAGTGGGGCTTTAGTCTAATTGAGACCACTGTATTAGCAAATTGCTGTAAAGCGAAGCGCTGTCCCTACTGTAGACAAAGTCCCAAAGATGTGTACAAAATTTTGAAGCGATATATTTTGAAGCAATAAAACAGAGGAAGATGATATGAACATTTAAAAAGGCAGATAAACCCATAAGTTGAACTAAACATCCTGAAAACCCTGGGTGAAGAAGATCTTAGCACTGAAAAGTAACAGATAATGCCAGCTGAGCTTCCCACAGGAACAAGTTCCACAGGCAGAAGTAGTCCTGTCCTGGGTCATACCCCACTTTAGTTCAGATAGTGCAGAGACCCACAGAAGACCCTCTGATTAATGACTTAATATCACCTTTCCCAAACTTTGGGTCCCCAGATGTTGCTGGACTACAATTCCCATCAGCCCCAGCCAGCATGGCCAAATGTCAGAAATTATGGCAATTGTAGTCCAGCAACATCTGAGGACCCAAAGGTTGGGAAAGGCTGCCTTAATATATCATGTAAAAAGAGGTGGTCCGTAGCGTAACCTTATCCAAAGCCATTTAGGGCTTTGAAAGTTAAAACCTTTAAATGGGCCTGAAAACAGATTGGGAGGCAGTGAAGCGGTTTCAAGATCAGCAAGACATGTTCCATATGGCTAGCCTCAGTAAAGAGTCTATACTAAGTATAGTTTCTGTACTATCTTCAAGAGCAGACCCATATGCAATACACTGCAATAGTCCAAACAGGTCATTCCTAGAGCATGACGCCTAGCTATTGCTAAGTGGAAGCTGCTTTGGGTCCAAATATATGGCTTGATCTAATATGACCTCCAAAGTACAAAGGATGTGCAACCCATCCAGAACAAAACTGTTTGTTTTAGTCATTAACTGGCACCAGGTTCTTTATTGCTTTTATTGTACCAGAGTAACTTGGTTCCCCCTTTGGAATTCATTACTCTGGAAGGCACCAGATTCAGCAATATTAAGTAGAAATTTTTCAACTTCATTAATTGTGCACAAATACAGATATCATCATCTTTCTGTCCAAGTGGTTCAACCATCAAGCCTCACTTTGAAATGACTGTTCATAATTTACAATGTAAATCTTTCAGTTTAGAAGGGCATCCCATATAAAAATATCAACAGCAGAAGATCAGTAACAACAGCTTGTAGCTCATACAAAAACAAGGAAAACATGTACATTTAAAAAACAAACACAAAGAAACCTAGACACCTGAAAACCTCAACAGAGTAGGCCTGATAAACCTCTCTAGGAAGGGAATTCCATATGCCAAGCTCCATCACTGGAGGAAAAAGCTGTTTCTAGTAAAAGAAAGACTTCTGATAGTAGTAGCATCCAAAGCACTTCTTTGGCATAATTCACTGTGTGCAGGTGTGTGTGTTTGCATAAGACACCCCTTAAGGTCTCTTGCATCCCAGCTATTTAGAGCTTTAAAAGTCAAAACCAGTACTTGGAATTTAATCTGGAAGCAGGATGGCAACCAGTGCAGCTCATGTAGGATCAGTTTCACATGCTGTCAGCAGCAAGCTGTCAACAAAAATCAAGCTGCTGTATCCCAGACCAGCTGAAGCTTCCAGACTGTTTTTAAAAGCAAGTATCAGGAGTGTTGGGGTCTTGAAGTGGGAGCCTTCTGGTCTGTGCATGGTTCCCCCCATGACATCCACCTATAGAGTGGAACATTTCCCTAGGCAATTAAGTATCCACAGACTCTGGATTGTCCTCACACATCTAGGCTGGCCATTGGGTCCTCCTGGACTGGAAGGAGCTTCTGGTTTCAGTTAGGCTTTGCCTGAGCAGCAAGGTCTTTCTGAGCTCTGGTGTGTAGTTTGGGATGTTCTTTGGTCCTGACTCCTGGGTTGTTCTCCAGTTTTGGCTTTGCTGTTTGACTTCTGACCTTGTCCTTGGCTCTGACTTCTGGATTGCTGCTTGACACCAATTCCTGTTTTGCCTTTAACTCTGATGTCTACTTGGTTCCTTGGCAAGTCAAGAGCCTACCAGACAGTGGTCGGATCGTATATCTCCACCAAAAGGTGCAACTGGCATGTAAGCCAGTGTTGGGAAAAAATATATTCCAGACCCATCTGTCATCAGAACACACAAAAGCCATCCAGATCCAGGAGCACTTCCCAACTCCTACCTGCTCTTTAGTGGGAAGCGTGACCCTGTTGTGAACAAGCAGTGTCCTTCAAACCTGATCAATGGGCACACTCCCCTGTCCTGTCTGGATTTATTTCACTTTATTCACTCTCATCAATATTTTCCCCAAATACTCACTAGCTAATATTTTACAAATATTCAGTTACTAGGGGCTCTGTGCCTGCTTCCTTTGCTCGCCAACCCCTGCCTGCTGTCATCAGTGCACCCGCCATGGGTTGCCCGTGCTCCCCCTCCCCTTCCTCCCACAGGTTGCCCGTGTTCCCCTTCCCTCCCTGTACATGGATCACCAGCACTCCCCCTTCCTCCCTCCCCCCTACAGAACACCAGCCCACCCTCCTCCCTTTCCCTCCCCTCTCCCTCCTCTATGGGTCACCAGCCCTCCCTCCCCTTTCCCCCCCAACAACTGACCCACCATCCAGCAAGGGCCAGGCCCAGCCAGGCCAAATTCCACTTGGTGCCTTGCTCACCTCCACCCCACTCGCTCATGCACCAGCACCACCTACCAGGCAACTTATGCACAGCTGCTCCTCCTCGCTGTGTCACACTATGTGTGAACACTTCTGCACAGGTTTCCACTTACACAGAAGCATATAGTATGACACTTACAAAAATATTATACAGGAAGTTGAATTGCTAATTTCAGGCTTGAAATGAGACATATGGAACAAAACAAGTCTTTGCTAGAACATATGTAAATGGCTTCAAAAGGAGAAAACATATTTCTGGGAATTCTTAGTTTTTGTGTTTTGGTACAAATCACAGGTTCCTTTTATCCAAAAATATGCAGTCTTGCATAATAACAAAAATGTAAACAATAGAATATATTGAATATACTTAACAAAATAGATTTCCTTAAGCTAACCCAGCAACAAATACTTACATATTTCCATATCCAGTGCCAGACTCTATACTAGGAAGGAACAGCTTCAACATTAACTTGCTATCTTGTTGTTATATAAATAGTAATGTTATAAAAACTGAATTAGAGGCTGATTCCAAGACATTGCTTAAACTGCACTGGAGCAAAAAAAGGTTCACACCACTGCGGCAAAAGTGTCATCATTGTGTTAAGCCCATCAAAGCTGAACTGTTTTACTTGCTCTGGTCCTTATAAGGCAGAAGAGGTGAACCTTTGGCCCTCTAGATGCTGCTGAACTGCAACTCCTATCAGCCTTAGCAAGCATGGCCAATGCCCAGGGATGATGGGAGTTGCAGTTCAGCAACATTTAGGGCTCATCCAGA
Source organism: Rhineura floridana (assembly GCF_030035675.1). Taxonomy (NCBI): domain Eukaryota; kingdom Metazoa; phylum Chordata; class Lepidosauria; order Squamata; family Rhineuridae; genus Rhineura; species Rhineura floridana. The sequence continues at coordinate 139,123,155 of NC_084484.1, read as the reverse complement.
CAACTGCAAAATGTGTGACACGCCCGCTATGTGTGTTCATTATTTTCCGGTCGTCCAAATGATGTCTCGCGCTGTTACGCATTTTCGCGGGTTAAATCCGCTTCTTGCAATACCGGCAAAAATGCAATTTGCTGTTTAAAATCGGGAATCATCCGCTGTGCCTTCAGGAGTTAGGATGCAATACCGCGGACTTTACAGCTGATGGGTGGTTCTTGAGCGTTTCCCCTTGGCCCTTCTCCTCATTCCAGCCAATCACGTATCTGCACTTTTGCGCATGTGCGAGAATAAGCCCGGGAAAATTGAACCAATCATTGCAATGGTGGGGTGTTGGGGGGGGTCTGCAACTACCGCGCAGATGCATTTTATTTTTTGCCAGCCTGCAAACTGGGCTGCCACTCTGGGTGAGATCTGCAATGCACAGCAAGTGAGAAAGGGGGTGGTGGTCGGTTTCAGCCTGCCTTGGAAAGCTTTGTCAATTTCATTCTACTTGCTGGGGTTTTTGCTTCAAATCAGAAAAGCATACATTTGTTTAAGTGTAATATTGCAAATACAAACAAGAAAAGGGCTTCTGGTCGGTTTCAAGCCTGCTCCAGAAAGCTTTGTCAATTTCATTCTTGTGGGAAGGAAAGGGAGAAGGAGGGGTGTGTGTGACAGTTTCTTGCTTTTTTGGAGAAATAAGTGCAATTGCCAGCATGTGTATCTCCTTAAATATCAATAAAGGCAGAAAAGCATACATTTGTTTAAGTGTAATATCGCAAATACAAACAAGAAAAGGGCTGCTGGTCGGTTTCAAGCCTGCTCGGGAAAGCTTTGTCAATTTCATTCTCCATGGGAAGGAAAGGGAGAAGGAGGGGGGTGTGTGACACGTTTCTTGCTTTTTTGGAGAAATAAGTGCAATTGCCAGCGTGTGTATCTCCTTAAATAGCAATAAAGGCAGAAAAGCATACATTCATTTAAGCATAATATCGCAAACACAAACAAGGCAGGCGTGAAACCGACCAGCAGCCTTTCCTTCCAAGGCGACAACTCCTTTACAGCCATATTGTGCTTCATTGCAAAGAGGGAGAGGAGCATACGTCATTTTCTTGCTGACCAATTGGTTGATAGGGGGAGGTTTTAGAGGCGGAGCTTGGAAAAAGCAAAAAAAATGTAGGGGTCTTACCGCTGCGTGTGCGGGTGCAAAAAAGTGTTTTTTTTAATTGGGAAAGAGTGAACTAAAAGGCAAAGTGAGGACTATCAGACAAACCGAATATGGAAACCGTGGATTATCCCGCTCCACTTGGATAAGCCCTTAGAGGGTCAAAGTTTTCCCAAGCCTGTTATAAGCAGATGCTGCCTTGAAGGCATTGTTGCACAAATGATGGCTTTGATTATCTTCCCTGCTGCAATGCCTTCCAGGTTGCAATAGAGAATTATGATCCCAGACAGAGAGATGGGGCAGAACAAGTGGAAAACCTTATCTATAATAGTCTGTTGACCACCCCATTGCCCAAGCTGGCGCAAAACTGCCGCTGTCTGCTGCTGACTCTGCCTGCATTCCTCCCCTTCTCATCACCTCCATCCTGCATTACAATTAATTGTTTTGCTACTGCAATACTGTGGCATCACCAACATGCTGCCTCTGGGTAAGGTGGCGTACAAGAGTGCCTGAGCTATTGTTGCTTTACTGTGGCAGCTAGAAAATCTTTTTAAAGAAGATTTTCTTGTAGCTTCAGCAAAGCTGCAATGACACAGACGCTGCCCTGGGGCACCTCAGCGTCTTCCTCAGGAAGGGAGAGAGAGCATGCTGGTAGTGGTGCCATGTTAACAGAAGCAAAACAACAATAAAGGAAGGACTGAGGAGAGGAGATGGAGGGGTGTGGGAGCAGTTGCAGGAGCAGGCCTCATCTCAGGCTTCATTCTGAGTAATGGGGTTCTTTCTCAGAGCAAGGAATTGGGATGAGTGATGTGTTTTGGAGAGTCGTGGACTGAGCAGCAGATTCACAGGATGGATGCATGGGTGGAGGGGCCACAGTAGCTGGCCAGGCAGTGACAAAAGTGACCAAAGGCCTGGGGGGGCACTAATTCTCCATTTCCAGCTTCTGCCTGAGGCAACAGTCTTAGGCTGTGAGTACACTAGTCGCCAGAGCAAAGTGTTTCCATTAGCCACATCTGGAGGTGGAATGGGTTAATCGGCCTATCAGTTCCGAAATCTCTTTGAAGTCGAATTTTTTTAAAAAACAGACTCAAGCTGCTCCCACCAGGTTTTCCAGTAAAAAGGAGCAGGGTTTGACTAGCGTTGTGTGCCCGTTTTCAGAAGAGAGAGGTGGAGATGCACTGGAACTGGTAGAACAGAGACTGTGTTTCTACTCTTATTTTGCCTCATGAAAGGAACAGCCCTGCCCTGCCTGGACCCTGCTGCCTGAAAGACATTGCTGCAGTGAATGGGCAGTGTTAACACTACAGGTGGTCTTGCAAGCAATTTGCCTGTAGAGCGGAGTACTTTGGTTTTTTTACTTTTTGTTGTTATTTTGAAGGTTTTTTTTAATCAATTCTTGTTTTTATCCTGTGTGTATGTATATATTTCTGATTGGTTTATAAGCTGTAAACTGAGCTGAGTCCTGTGTAGGATTCCTGTGGGAAAGAGAAGGGTAGAATTGTTTTTATAAGTCTCTTTGAGTTCATTTTTTTGAAAAAAGCAACTGATAAACATAATACACATTTTTTTAAAAAATTGCCTAAATAAACAAATGCCAAGCATGGCAAGTGGTGCAGGCCTGCCTGGCTTTGCCCCATTTGCCACTTCAAAGCAGTAAGAGCAATATTGTCATCTTCACACTAATATGCCAAATTGTGATGGACAAGGGAGAGACCCACTCGAGGTTTTAGTATTCCCTGGAAAGGATGGTAAGCACTGCAGTCTTTTATCCGGAACCATCCTTGCCCTGCCCAAAATAAAACCACTACATGCCACAATCTTGTGGCATACACGCTTGAAGAAAGCTCTGCTACAAGCAGTTGTGAACATGTGTTTGTGGTATTGCATTTGTTGTATTTCCTTCTTTGTTGTAATTTTATGTGAGCCATTTTAATTGTAGAGACCAAGCAAAGGGGGCTTGTTAAATAGGGCATGTGCAAAGTTGCTGGGTGTTTTCTCCTCATGCCACCAGACTTCACTGTCATACCAATGAAATTGATTGGTAGCAGATTCAGGGCAGACAAAAGAAAACATAATTTATAGACTTCACTGCCACAAGATGTGGTGACAGCCACTAGCTTAGATTGCTTTAGAGGAGGATTAGACACATCTGTGGATAGTAGGTCGCTGAATGGCAATCAGTCATAATGGGTTACAGCTACAAGATGCTAAGAAGCAACAGTATTGGAGGCTCATGCCCTGCTTGCGGGCTTCCCGGAGGCATCTGGCTGATCACTGTGGAAAGCAGGATGCTTGATGTGATGGACATTTAGTGTGATCTAGCACCGTTCTTCTTACATTCTGAAGTACTTCAGAATAAACGTAGTGCTCTTTGGAATACTTTTGCAAGAGAAGTTTAACACTTTCTTACTGAAAACTAGCTGGGAAAGCTTCCTGCCTGTGATGTTGGTCATTTTCGTAAGTTCAGCATTCAATCACAAGGCAAGTTCAAATAAATACTTCAAGGAGCATGTACAAGAGGGGATCAATCATTCTTTAATCGTCATGTGACTGCTCTGAAACATCAAGTGCTATCCTTAGCCAGAAAGAAAATCCTCAGCTAGATGACCTCAGGCTCAGAATAACAGTTCTTATGTTCCAATAAATGAACGTAACAAGGCCTTCAGCACCAAATCAACTGCAGTATTAATACAGTGTAATGTTACATCAAAAAGCCCTCACAGTCCACCTACAACAGTGTGAAAACTAAACATATATTAAAAATGTAAAAGATTGAAATGGATTGAAAAATAAACAATGGATTCATTTCAAAGATTAATTTTGTGACTACGCGTATAGTCCTACGTACACTTATCTGGGAATAAGCCCCACTGCATGCAGTGGGACTTACTTCCAAGTAAGCTTACGTAGGATTGCACTTTTAGTTATCACATAAATAATTCTCTAGTTTATTATAACAGAAAGGGCTGCAACTCAGTGAAAGAGTACATGCTTTGCATGCAAAAAAGTTCCCAGCATTTCCAGATTGGTCTAGGAAATTCTTATTTCTGAAACCTTGGAGAGCCACTGCCAGCCAGTGTACACAATACTGAGCTAGATGAATCAATGCCTAGGTAGAAAGCAGCTTTCTGTGCTCCTAGCTTTAGTATGTATGATCAGGAAATTGATGTAGCTTTCAGAGTCTCCCCATATGCACTGGACTACAATTTAGTAATAGGTAAATCCCTGGAATTCTGAAGAACTGTTGAATTGATGGGTCTGGTATTTAAAATACAGTTGTGCTGTGATTTCATAAGATAATATATAGAATACAGCCACCAATTTTATATAAATATTAACTGGGAGTCAGAAAGTGTTTATCAGAATAAATCAATTGCCAAAGAATGAAATGGAAACGGATTGCCTTCAAGTCGGTCCCGACTTATGGCGACCCTATGAATAGGGTTTTCATGGTAAGCGGTATTCAGAGGGGGTTTACCATTGCCTCCCTCTGAAGTTGAGAGGCAGTGACTGGCCCAAGGTCACCCACTGAGCTTCATGGCTGTGTGGGGATTCAAACCTTGGTCTCCCAGATCGTAGTCCAACACTCTCACCTAACCACTAGACTACACTGGCTCTCATTGCCATAGAATACACTACAATAAATTATCATTGTCTGAATTGTTTGACAAAGAAACAAGTGAAAACACATGTAGAGGATAAGGGCAAGTGTTACCTAATGCAACACAGATGATAAAATGTAGAATTGATTACAGTTAGATACATATTTTGAAAGCGTCAAACAATAACAATTTATTGCAATGATTTGTAATAAACAGAGAAAACTGTGTGGCACAGGTCTGGCAGCACTGGCAGGGAGATGCACCTACTAGGGTTAGTGTTTGGGGCAATGGCTGAATTGTCTGTGTTTGTGGGCTGGGCCCAGGCCTTCAAAATCCTTTTTCAAAATGAGAAATTTCACCTTAACATTTAAAGTATTTTCTAATATCCCAAATAAAAAACTCAAACTTGTTGGATATGACTGGATATAGTTATTTGAGTAAGAAAGCCATAGGCAATCCATTTCAAAGGTTCCCCTCTTCATCATGACCATTATACAGTTCACCTTCCTCCTCCTTCTAAAACCAAAGTTAATTATTGTGTCAGTTAGGTTTAACTTTGCCACAAGTTTATCCATGTGTACAGTGAAGATGCATGTAATGAAGGTGACATATATTCGTAGGGTTTTATTTAATGCTGCACAAGTTTCATTTGTGCAGTGAAACTTCCCTTTGTTCTCCTCTCCCTGCATACCCCCCAAATTTGCTCCCCTCTGGAGTAGATTTTGAGGATGTGCAGGGGGAAAGGATGTAGGGGAAAGGAGAGGGAAGTTTCATTGTGCATGTGTAAGTCTGTTGTGCGAGTGGAACAGCAGCACTGAATACAACCCATAGATAGCACTGTCTGAGAAGACAGCCACATATATGCCTAGAGATCTCTTCTCTGAACATTTGGCGTCCCTACTTTTCCAGGGTTCCTGCATGTGCAGATCTCTAACGTATAGAGTTGTGTGTTGGTATGTGTAGGAAGGTTCTTTTCAGACTGTATACTGAATGCACATATGTTGGGAGACAGTCAAACTCTGCTGCACCCCCCATGTACATTCATGGTTTACAGATAATGTATAAGGGTTAAAATTATGCTGGTTTAAGAGGATTTATCAACACCAATATAAAATTCCTGCCATTTTTGAAACCACACTACAAAAGGGTATATGAACCAGCAATAAAAACTGGAGATTATTGGAAACAAAAAAAGAGAGGAGAGTGAATACTAGTCATCTGGTGTTAATTCCAAAATGCTGGCTGGTTATGGTCATTTGGGATAGTGTAAGAAAAAATTGACCTACATTTTGTTGCTTATGGGTCCCAGTTCTAACATGACTGCTCTCCACTGCACTTCCAGACAGCATCTTGGCTCATTCTACCACACACGACATCCACAGTGCACAAGGAAAGGAATATCTGTAAACTCATCTTGTAATGCAATCCATGGAAGCAAAAGGATTACATTTCATTTACCTGGTAAAGTGTACCAGCTTTCCAAAATAAGATCCAGGAAGTGGAAACAAGAATAGTCTGCTGTGCAACACAGCATATGCACATACTTTCAAGACCCATCTTCTTCAGTCTTGTTGCTATAGGGCAGGCTTTTTTTTAAAGCTGCATAGTGTTTATTTTGCAATGTTTACCAAGCTCCATTTCATGCCAAATGTTTTCTATTTCATTATATTTCTATCAATAAGTAAATGTGTACATTTTACAGAGACACATAAGCAGAATACTGTTCCAAATTTAATTCAAGTAGCCTGGCTCTTTTTGTCATTTTGGTCAGGTAAAGCTAACTCTGTCATCTGATCTACTTTGCTGGCTTGTCCCCTCCTAGACAGAAACTATTTTAGGTCAGATGGGTTAGTCTTGCATTGTTGAACATAATTCTGGGAGGTACCCTTCTAAGAACAGCCTGAGGACTAACAAGAATGTGAGGCACTATGGAAAAAGTTGAGTATTTGTTTTTCTTTCAAACTGCTTATGGTAATGTTTCAGTATACTGGGAAACATGTAATAACAACGTTTCCTACTGGTGCATTCTGGCATCAGAATTAGATTGTCCTTTTTGCCTATTCAGAGAGTAATACTGTTTTAGCACATTCAGAGAGTAACACTGTTTTAGCACCAATGCAGATTAAGTGTAATCAGTTCAGAAAGAACTGCCTGAACTTGCTGTCAAGTTAATGTGATAGGGTGGATCAACCTTCTCAATGATATAGAGAATTATCAACCAAAGTGTGACAAATAAGGAGTGTTCAAGCAAGTGCTTTTTTGGGGAAAAGGTGAGGGCCCTTTTATCATACCTTGATAAAAGATCATATCTTGGGTGCCAGTACAAAATGGCTGCCATAGGCAGCAAAAAAGCACTGGCTCTAGTATCAGTTCAACAGAAGTTTTCGTTGCCACCACACCCCGGTAATTAAGACAACAGTTGGAATTAAAGGATTATATTTATTAATACTAAATCAAGGCTTTGCAACTGGCTGACCCAAAACCTAACATAAATAGCAGAAAGAAATGCTGGGACAGCCCCAAGTTTTCTCCCTTGGGCAACACCACCCTGACATAAGGTCTCATATCTATAAGGTTATCTGATGCATGCCTTTCTTTGCGGGTCTGCTTCAAATGCAAGCTAAATTTGCATTTATGCTAAACCATCCCACCTCCACTATCCAGCATTCAGTGGGAAGAAACCTCCCAGGCCCACATAATGCTCCCCTCCCTCAAGCCAGCCAGCAATAAGAGGAAGGGCTCACTTCATTTATTAGATTTATATCCCGCCCTTCCTCCCAGTAGGAGCCCAGGGAGGCACTACCTGCCAACATGTAACAAAACTGATCTGCCAGCTGAATCAGGCAGTGTGAAGTAGACAAAAAGGGATGGTCCCCAAAAGATAACTGAGAGGCCCTCAGAAGGCAATCAGCTTCACCCACACTGACAAATAGGATGGGTGGGTTGCCACATCCAATGAAGAAGTCACTTGGGGAGTAGAGCAACCTTATAAATGCTAACCTCTGGCCACTGATTTGGTGGCCCCCATTGTGTGACAGGGGCCAGTCAAAAACATCATGGTGCTTCATTCTGCACCAACGAGGAGTGGGGCCAAATTAATCTGGAGGAGTGCTAGAGCTGCAGGGTTCTGAAAAACATTCTACATGTTATGAAACTATAATGTAATAATATAACTGTAAAAAGCAAAAAATGAGTTTATTTATTTAATTATTTAGTTAGTTAGTTAGTTATTAGATTTATACCCCGCCCGTCCTCCCAGTAGGAGCCCAAATATATGTGGGATGTTAGCATGTTAAATTTCGTGGTAGGCAAGACTCAATCACCCAAGGCCCTACTGAACTCCTAAACAGATGTACAGTATTAGCTATTTCAAAGTGCCTAAAGCAATCAAACAAAGGCTGATCACAAAAAATGTAATACGGGTTCTCAGAGCAAAGTTAGAATATCATACTCCAAATTTCTATAGCAGAAGAAAATGCTACATAACATTTATATCCTACAGTTTTGATAGAATCATGTTCCCAAGGCAGCTAAAGGAAATGTAATAAAAACAATAAAAAGGTTGGGAGATATTGACTTGATGTTCGATGGGGTGAAACTGCCCCTAAAGGACCAGGTCCGCAGCCTTGGGGTTGTTCTTGATTCCAAGCTGTCCATGGAGGCTCAGATTTCGGCAGTGAGTCGGGCAGCTTGGTATCAATTACACCTCATACGTAGACTGCAACCATACCTTCCTGTTCATCAGCTCCCACTGGTGGTACATGCCCTGGTCACCTCTCGTTTGGATTACTGTAATGCGCTCTACGTGGGGCTATCCTTGAAAACGGTCCGGAAATTACAACTTATACAAAATGCAGCAGCTCGACTACTTACAAACTGTCGCCGCCGGGAGCATATCACTCCAGTGCTGTTTGACCTGCACTGGCTCCCAGTTGTTTTCCGGGCCCAATTCAAGGTGTTGGTATTAACCTTTAAATCCCTACACGGTCTTGGCCCAGTTTATCTGATGGAGCGCCTCCAATGCCACCAATTATGCCGCCCCACAAGATCAGCCACACAGGGCCTTCTCTCAGTCCCGCCAACTAAAACAGCTAGGTTGCTGGGGACTAGAGAGAGGGCATTCTCAGTGGCGGCCCCCACTCTCTGGAACTCCCTCCCGTATGATCTTCGGCATGCCCCTTCCCTGAATGTATTCCGCCAGGCCTTGAAGACCTGGCTTTTCAGACAGGCCTTCGGGACTTCCGGGGAGGGTTAATCTCTATGACTAATTGCCTATTACTCTGAACTGTCATTGTTTTACAGTTTTTATCGTTTGTATTGTATTATTATGATGTATTTATTGTAACTGAGATGTACGTCGCCTAGAGTGGCCATCGGCCAGATAGGCGACACATAAATTAAATTATTATTATTTTTTTATTATTAATTTGCAATTAGCTAAGGGAAGGAATTGAGAATATGTTGTAGGAAACTCCAGGTTGGAGTATTGCATCACATATAGACAAATCTAAGCACCATCCAAATAAGAAAAGTAATTGGATTTTGAGTAAGAAGTTCTTTTTTTTTTCGGTAAAAAGAGAGAGAGAGAGAGAGAGAGAGAGAGAGAGAGAGAGGTGCCAGTAAAAACCCTGAATATGAATAGAACTGAGGACTCTGTATTTGCATACAGGAGGAAACAAGATTATGGTACAAAGAACTTTAGAAATGTGGTAAGTGGAAACCTACAAGCATTCATAGCGGCTGAGCAGATTGCTGTTCTCTTTTGTTTTAAAAAAAAGACGGGACATAAGTTTTTAAAAATAAATAAAATGAGCAAAAAGGAGGGAAAAGGCTCTCCATTTTCCAACATGGCTCTTACTCTTTCCCCTGCTGCACCTGCCACTAGCATCAGGATAGATGCAGGCCATGTGGCACCTGAGGTGGGAGGCTCCACTGCCCCTGCAACTCCACTCTTCCTCCTCTCACCCTGTATTTAATTAATATATTTTGCTTCTGCTCATGTGCTAGCAGCGCTGACTGCTCCACCATGCCTTTTTCTCAGGAAGAGGATTTGTCCTCAGGCTGATGCATTCTGGGCAAGGTGCCCTAGGAGAGTTCCTGGGCCACCGCCACTCTTCTGCCACAGCTAGATATTATCTTTTAAATTTAGTTAAAAGTTTAAAGTTACTATACAGGAGGGCCCTGCTTTTCGGCAGCCCACTTTTCGGCGTTCCGCTAATATGGCGGTTTTCAATTAGAGTAAGGCCCCACTCATACAGCACTTGTTCTGCTTTTATGCTGTTTTCCGGGCATCGGGTGCCATTTTATTGACTGAGTTCCACTTTTTGGCGGATTTCGCATTTAGACGGAGGTCTGGAATGTAACCCACCGTATGAATGGGGCCCTACTGTATTCTCTTTTAACTGGTTTTAAAAGAGACTTTATAGCTGCTGTGGAAAAGTGATGGTGTCTTCCAGGTAGGGATGGGGGAGAATATCCACCAAATTGGACTTAGCAGCAGATTCCATCTGAATTCAACAGTCTGCTATCTTTTCGGACTGGCACCAATTTCTTATGGCGGGCCGTGGTTGTAATAGGTACAGATTTTGTGGCCACGGCTGCAATTGGCAAGATTTTCTTTTTAACCCCCCCCCCATTTTATGTAATTTATCTTCGTAATCAAAGTTGATGCATTCGTAACACTATAGGTGTGATAACGATCACCATTTATCCATTATATATTATGAAAAAATGTGTTATCGCCATGCAGTGCAAAAAATATTGGCTGCCTGGTCTGCTCTAAGTTCATATGTTATCAATGTTAATTGTCAAATCATCCTGCAATTTCATGTTTTTAAAGCAAGACAGCTCAGAGCATTCTGAATCTGCATCTCCTTGCATGGGAAACATTACCAAAAAACCCTACGTGGAACACTGTGATCATTTACATAAGTATTTATGTTAACAATATACCTGTTAACTTCTAATCTTCAGGATACCCGAAAGATTGTCTTACCCCTTATATACCCAGTCGATCACTGCACTCTGCAGGTGAGGGCCTCCTGCAGATACCATCTTATCAGGAGGTTCATTGTGCACAATATAGGAAACGGACCTTTAGTGTGGTGGCACCTACTCTGTGGAATTCCCTCCCCTTAAATATAGGCAGGCGCCATCTCTGCTGTCTTTTGGGCGCCTTTTGAAAACTTTCCTCTTTCAACAAGCCTTTTAAAGTAAGACCTATCCCAGTCTGCGTCTGTGTTAGAATTGCTTTTAATATGTTTTCTTTAATAATATGTTTTTAACCCTTTTTTGTTTTGTTTTTAAAGATGTTTTTAAAGCTTTTAAAAAATGTTGTTAATGTTGTTTTGTTTTAATGTATTTTAAGGTCTTTTATGATGTTTTAAAGTGTTTTTAGTGTTTCTGTTTGCCGCCCTGGGCTCCTGCTGGGAGGAAGGGCAGGATATAAATCTAACAACAACAACAACACATTTTTTTGGCCACCAAAAAAAACACCCTGTGGATCAAATCGCTAAAAAACACACACAGCAGATTGAATCGGCACGTGCAAGAGCAAGCAGGAACAAAAAAAGGGTGGATTGGGATTGAACAATGTACTATCTACAAGCAGATCAGAATTAGGCAGTGAACCTCATCCCTACTTTCAGCCACCTCAATCAGAATGTCTCTGTCTGAGCAAGGACCCCCTGCCACCTGAGGTGAGGTAACAGTTTGCCTAATGGGAGCACTGTCCTCGATGGGCATTCATGAGCTAAATACAAAAGAAAAAGTAATCCTACATGGTCCACTCTTCAGTTGTCCACACAGCCAACATTTAATCCCACTGCAACAACCAGTTTAGTAGTTCCCTATCTTTTTTATTTGCTGTTTCTACCTTGTGCATATTCCCAGCTGGCAGAGAGCAATTCCTTAACGGCTATGTCTAAAACCAACAGCAGTCCTGTTCCTCTCAAATCTGCAACAATGGACTGGATGAGGGCCAATAAACTGAGGCTCAATCCAGACAAGATTGAGATGCTGCTAGTGGGTGGTTCTTCTGACCAGATGGTGGATGTCCAACCTGTCCTGGATGGGGTTGCACTCCCCCGGAAGGAGCAGGTTTGTAGCTTGGGGGTTCTCCTACAACCATCTCTGTCACTTGAGGCCCAGGTAGCCTCGGTGGCATGGAGTGCCTTCTACCAACTTCGGTTGGTGGCCCAGCTGCGCCCCTATCTGGACAGGGATAACCTGGCTTCAGTTGTCCATGCTCTGGTAACCTCCAAGTAAGATTACTGCAATGCACTCTATGTGGGGCTGCCTCTGAAGACGGTTCAGAAACTGCAGTTTGTGGAAATGCAGCGGCCAGATTGGTAACAGGTACCAGACAGTCCGAACACATAAAACCGATTCTGGCCCGCTTGCATTGGCGGCCTGTATGTTTCCAAGCTCGATTCAAGGTGCTGGTTTTGAGCTATAAAGCCTTACACGGCTTGGGACCACAATACCTGATGGAACGCCTCTCCCGATACGAACCCACCCGTACACTACGCTCAATATCTAAGGCCCTCCTCCGGGTGCCTACTCTGAGGAAGCTCGGAGGGTGGCAACAAGGGAGAGGACCTTCTCAGTGGTGGCCTCCAAATTATGGAATGATCTCCCTGACGAGGTACGCCTGGCGCCATCACTGTTATTTTTTCGGCGCCAGGTCAAGACTTTCCTCTTCTCCCAGGCATTTTAGCATGTGTTTTTAAAATTGTTTAAAATTTTTTAAATTGTTTTAAATTGTTTTTAAAAGATGTGTTTTAAATTTGTATATTTGTTTTTAATGTTTTTAGTTACTGTAAACCGCCCAGAGAGCTTCAGCTATGGGGCGGTATACAAATACAATAAATAAATAAATAAATAAAATAAATCTGTAGAATGTTTTAAAAAGTAACCAGTGCCTTTTGTCTAGAGATTTTGTCACTTTGCTTTGAGACAAACAGCAGTTCTACTGTCATACCCAAAATAAAATTTTGGGAGAAAGTCATTCCACTTTTCTAATAGTTCCACACTCTTCTGAAATTATCTGGGCAGGTGATAAAAATCACGTTACCAATTTAAATCTGTGTGGCAGTTAGAAATTAAGTCGAGTCTTTTCACCCAGCTTAGCCACAACAACTCCACTGTGCACATAGCATTTACCCTACAGTCGTATCTCAGTTAATGAAGTACATGCGTTCCTGGACATTACTTCTTTAACAGAAACTTCAGTACCAGAGGTAGGAATAATATGGAAGGAATAGGGACAGGTTCCTACACCACAAAAAAAGAAAGCAGTCCAACATATTTCAGCATGCCTTTTAATCAAAACTAACAATTCGCATGTCTGAAATGAACCAACCAGGTCAGGTAAGCCTTGCATACAGACCACTTGAAGGCTTTTTCCAAAATGCATCAAGGGATGCCTGCCTTGCCTTTTTTCATTTATCATGTAGCATCTTGCCATAGCAATCTAAAGCTTCGAGCACTGTTCTCCTCTCCATACACTCAAGCACGCAGGCAAGGGGCAGTTGCCACCATCACCCTGTGCTTGGTCTCTCTCTTTCTCTCTCTTTCTCTTTCATCTTCCCCTGCACTCGAGCAGTAAACAGTGCTTCCAGAGTACCCAAAAACTGTTTACTGTGGTGGCACCTGTGCCATCTGGCAAGCAGCACCACTCCTGCCACGTGTGAGAGGGCTGCCTGCAGCAGTTGCAATCCAATAGACAAGGAGCCACATTCTGCCCCCCACCCCCCAAAAAAAACTTTGTTAAAAGGAGCTTCTTTCCTGGAGGATTTGTTAACTGAGGCATTACTGTACTCTCCTTCTGCTGACAAGTTTATGCAACAGCAGCAGCATTGCTGATGGCAAACTCAGCCTGAATGCTGGCATGATTAGTGTTGCACACCAGAAGCTAAATACATGGCATACCTTAGTCAACATTTCACAGATTATAAAGCCGTGTGGGTTCACACAATTAAAGCTCTGGTATAGCCAGACTTGTTAGTTATGCTAATACCTGCAGTGGTTGTGCTCTTAGTGAAAGACACATTGAGAATTTCTATGTAAGGCAAGGATGGGAAACCTTTTTGCCCCTGCCAGAGAGTGACATGTGGTGGTAGAAAGGAGTGACCAGCAGCAGGCAGAATGTGGCAATGGACAAAGTCATTAACTGTCCTGTTCTCAGCAGGCTCTTTAAGGAGGCAAGAGACTCCCCAGCAGAAACACAAGGGCACTATCCAGGGTCAGCCCAAAGTCAGAGTCCAGAGTCTACCTCAAAAAGGGGGGTCAGGCAAGAATCAGAGTCAGAGCAGTCCAGGGTCAGAAGTCAAGCAGTCTGTAAGTAACCCAGGTAAGGAACAAGGCAAGAGACAGGTCCGGGGTCCAAAGGCAATCTTTAGACAGGTCAGGTACAGAGCCCTTCCAGCCTTGCACTGGGGGTTTTATGCTGGAGCTGCTGAACCACACCCCAAACCTCAGCTGACTCTCATTGATCACCTGCAGCCAGTCCTTTACTCTAGGCCTGTTATCAGGCACTCCTCTGGATGGGATAGGCCTCCATGTGGCGTCGGTGGTGATGCCTTTCCCTTGGGCTCAGGGACTGTTCAGACACAATGTCATAGGCCAAACTTGCCCTGGGTGCAGACGACCTATCCTGGACCTCGTCATAGGATTCTGGCCCCTCACCCTGAGCTAGGGCTGGGTCCAAGACCAGAGCCTTCTGGTCTTCCTCCGATGAGGACTCCCCTGGCTGGGACCTGACATTAACACACACACACTCACAAACTAACCCCCATTCACTCACTCAAACACAACCTTCCTACTACTTCTCTCTCTCTCTCTCTCTCTCTCTCTTTCTCTCTCATACACACACACACACACACACACACTTTCCCTGCTTACTAGTTGATCAGCTACTAGCAGCACACGGATAGTGATCTTGGCTGGATTGGGAGCACTGGAGGGAGAGTTTAAAGCCAATATGGAAAGATCACTATCACCATGCTGCCCAATCTTGACTGGATGTGCAAAAGATCACTACTCTGTGCTGCTGTTAGTAGCATGGGGACAATCTTGGCTGCACTGCGGGGAGGTTAAAGCCTCTTCTCCCTTCCCTGTGTTCCCAGGGTGTAAAAGACTGCTGTGCCCATGCTAAGTATTTTGAGCTGCAATCAGTAGGGATTAGGGATGGGGGACCTGTGGCACGCAGGATGTTGCTGGGCTCCAGCTCCCACCAGCCCCAGCCAGCATGGTCAATAGGCCAGGGGTGATGGGAACTGTAGTACAGCAACACTGAGAGCAACCCATCCCGTACCCGTAATCTATGCTGATTGCTGAAGCATTTCCCTGGTTTAGAAAGACAGTTCTGTGGCCATTTTCACAGTTCTCTGAATGCCAATGAGATTCTGATAAAGAAACAGGCAGAGAGAAAAAAGGTCCCACATTGGTTGCAGCAGGATGTTGTGAAGTGGGCAAATTCCCAGCGCATAAAATGCAGTCAATTTGCTGGTGATCATACAAACTACTCAACGGATAGGCACACACTTAAATAAGATTGGGTTCATTATGGAATATTTATGTTGCATAGCAAAACTGACTAGGAACTGTAGAACAGATTCAACATGGCCATCTACAGCTGAAGTGAGAATAGAAGTGGTGTTATCTGGCTGCTAAATTTCTCTGAGAAAGCTACTGGTGCCTTGAAATGCCCGTAGACAACTAAAAGACATGCAATCCCAATTGAAAGTTCTTGCCTCTGCATAAAATGACATTTACATTTCAGTCGGTGCTGCCCGGTTGGCACTGACCCATGACAGGGCCTTCTCGGTGGTGGTTCTCTGTTTATAGAATGCCTTTCCTGGTGAGGTATGTCTGTCTCTCTCACAATTAACTTTCAGGAGGAATGTACAGACATTCCTGTTCACCCAGGCATTTGATAGCTGAAAGACACTGTTCCTGGCAAGCACAAAATCACTGGTTGGCGACCTTGACATTATTAGCTGTGGGGGTATGTTCCTGTTTTGAAATGCTTTAAATATAGTTTTGTTTACAGTTGTATTGCTTTATCCTTTGGTGTTTGGAGCTCCTTTGGGAGGAAAAGTAAGAAATGTGATACATAATAGTAAAATAAATAAATTGCAAACCATTTATTTAATAGATTCTTCCTATTCATCAATGCATAGAAGAGTGTTAAAATAAAATGTCAGAAGATGGAAGTGATTTCATTATGTTTAAAGTGAAGGGAGAGGAAAAAAAGTTTGTTTGTATCAGCATTAACGACCATGACTTCCAACTGCAAACCATAGTCACAAACCAGATATGTGGCATTAAGACAGGCTATCAAAATCATGCACGTGCAAACATAATGATCTAACTTTTGCACACCTGCTTTTGCAGTCAGATAACTGGTTTTTCACGTAGTGACTTGACTGTAATTATTAAATCTCTTTCCATTACACTTCTCTAAGTATCAAACCAACTTTCCAAGAACCGCTACAGAAAGTAGTATTCTCCCTG
This sequence comes from Rhineura floridana, assembly GCF_030035675.1. Classification (NCBI taxonomy): domain Eukaryota; kingdom Metazoa; phylum Chordata; class Lepidosauria; order Squamata; family Rhineuridae; genus Rhineura; species Rhineura floridana. The sequence continues at coordinate 139,106,898 of NC_084484.1, read as the reverse complement.
CTGACAATTCCAAAACTGAAATTTTAAAACAGATGTTTCCCATCATCATATTCAATCAGGTGCCTGTGGAAGTGGCAGCACCTCAAAAAAGCAAAACTTTTAAGTTGATGCTTGAAGAATAGCGTATTTGTGTGAACAACTTCTCCAATGGCTCCGCAAATAACTGGCATCCAAAAGTCTTATTGGCTCTCTTTCCTACAGCTGCAGGAAACAAAATTTCTTTCCTTGCTTGTACCAGGGATAGGAAATCCAATTTCATGACATAAGGCCAGGAAGAAGTAAGTTTTGCATCCTGGAGTGAAAAACCGAGCACTGGGATTCTAGGACCATAGTAAGAGTGGGGAAAGTTCAGACCCTGGAATTGTTAGTCTACCCAGAAATAAATCTGGCAGGAGGCTCTTGCAGGGATTATGGAGTGACTTTAAAGTGCTCTCTTCAATCAGAGTTCTTACACTGTATTTATATGTGTGGCTTTTGCATGGGATTAAACAATACTAAGGAAAGTGTGCATTGTTTGTGCTTCAGTGACTTGATTTTTTTATTTGACAAGCCAATGGAGACAAATCTCGTTGTTTCTAGAATGCAATTCCAGTGAAACTCAAATGTTTTGACAAAATACACAATACCTTCAAACAGCTAACACAGCAAAAAAGGTATCATATTACAGCTGTAGATGTTTGAATAGCTGCTCATATTTATTTATTTAATGCATAGACTTAATTTGAGAGGTTGACTTGTGGCTTTGTTTTACTGTAGTGGGGGAATATTCCCAGTGACCCAAGCATAAAATGTGAAGCATTTTTCTTTGCCAGAAATCTACACTTAAGGATAGTTATGGCTACAGTCCCATAAAAGTGGATAGGAAAGGCAAATAAAACCATCTGCAAGGTTTGTGCCTTGGAAAAGATCCATATTCCAAACACAGGCAATACATACTATTTAACCCCACAGTGTACAGACACTGCTAAATGCTAACTTATATTCATTTTTTAATCTTCAAAATGTGAAGTATGGCCCCACACCAAAGGAATACCTTTTATAGAAACAACGTAAAAACATAGTCTATGCAGCTATTCTATTTCATTATAAAGGATAATGAACATAACTTCCATTTTACAAGGAAGAGGATAAAATTCCAACATGCAAATGTTCAAAGTCAAGATGGAGACTCATTCAGTATTTTACAGGTGGAAGATAATTGTCTGTATGAGGTAGGTAAGGTCAAGACATCTTCATGGTTGCTGTTCTCTGACTGAGCATTCGCCTAAGCAACTGAACATTTAAAAAGAAAAACTGCTTCTTCTTCTATAAAGTGTCTTCTTGAAGCTCTCTGCACACTTTGTGTGCATCAGCAAAGCACACAGTGTACTTAAAAGAATTTCACCAAAGTCAACAGAAAAGTGTGAAGTGCACAAACTGTTGTATAGCACACTGCTTTAGAGCCAAGGTGTTGCAAAGTATTTCTTGATCTAGATTTAGAAGTATGGTATTAATTTTACATTACAATTGGATTTTTTTTTGGTAGTGATAGAATATTTACAAACTGCCAAACACCACAGATAAAATTGATGGGGGTTAGGGTAGTGCCTTAGATTTTGCATATTTAGACAATATAGAGGAGATCAAGGGCAGTTTTTGCAACCGCCTTGCCTCTTCCAAACATGGATTTCAGTAGCAATTAAGGATAAGTACCCTGAAAAACAGAATCCTTAAAAACATGGGGTGCACCTCACCCACATTTCCTTGTGGTCACATCACAAATGTACATAAGTTAATGTTCAACCAAACAGTAACATTGGTTTTCATAAGCTTGCAACATGGATTTCCTTGTTGGAATCATGAAACACAAAGGCTATTCTAATCCTTTGCTTTGTTTACACAAAGAGTTTTAAGGTATTCTATATTTCATGCATGGTTTTTTCCCTTTCCCCCCTTTACATTTCTGTCTCATAATGTCCTTAATCCTTTCATACATGCTGAAAGGTTGTCTCATTAAGACCAATCATTTCCCCCAAAAGCAAAGTATAAAAATATCACATCTACTTGCCTCTTGGCAATTTCTGAGCATTTCCAAGGTTTAGTGCAATATTTCCACAGAAAAGTAGAAAGACCAGCCTTGATATCATGCTTTCAAACCCAGGCTTGTACAGTGAAAGATGCTGAGGGTGTCATACAAGGTAATGCAAGCTGCAAAACTGTTCTCTGTCACAGAGGCAGCAAAACTTTGACAGCAGTTTAGTTTACACTGTGGGAGGAGACAGTATGACATCACACTGTTTCACTTCAACTTAGAAGAGAATTAAAATATAAATGATATTATCAATCTCTTGACTAAAAGAGATTTGCTGTTGCTGTTACAGAGCACCATCTCTGAGATATGCAGAATTTTTACCTACAATCACTTGCCTTGCCTGTTTACATTGGTAAGAATAATTATATAAAGGAATACGTTATGTAAGTAGCCTATGTAAAAGTCTGTGGGAAGAGACTTCTCAATCACATTGAAGACAGAGAAAAGCTTGACCTACCTGATTTAACAAGAAAGAGGGTGCAAAGCAGATGTGGATAAGAAACAAAACAACATGTGTAACAAATATAGTCATCAATATGAAGTGGTAAATGAAGAGAAACAGCCACTCTTCTCGAGAAACATAATATGCAATTAGTTAGAGAGCTGAACAAAAAGAGACATATGGCCAAATAAGATATAGTCAATAATCCAAAATGTAATCCAAAGCATAGGCATGCTAAAGGCTCACTGGTTTCAACAATGTAACTACAATGAATTGTGGCCAATTTCTGCCTCTCAACAAAATAATTTTAAGATTAAAAGCAAATGGAAGTAATTGACAATCTTTAGTGGTGGAAGATGGCTTTGGCATAACAAGCGTGTTTGAAAACAAGGTTATTAGAACTGAAACAAATTTCCCCAATGAAATCATTTTGATTGCAAATATTTCTGGGTGTCTGTGAATAGCTTCTGGACATTCTGCAAATATTTACACACTTGGATGGGGATAAGATTATGACCCCCCCGCCATTCCATTCCTTTGTTATTCCTGTGGTTTTGTCCTGTATTCCACTATTCCTGAATTCATGTTTAACTTGAATAATTTCAGAACTGGAGTATGTGCCACAGTTTTCATTTAGAAATATAGGAAGCGGCCTTATACTGAATCACATCATTGGTTAATTTCACTCTCTGTTGTCTACACTGACTGGCAGTGGTTCTTCAGGATTCCAGACCATGGATATTTCCAGCCTTACATGGAGGTGTTGGGGACTGAACCTGGGACATTACATTATGCATACGAAGCAGATTCTCTATCACTGAGCTAAAGCCCTCCCTTAGTTTCTTCTGTTCCTTTGCATCCTTACCCCCTTTTTATTACCAGTTTGCAAGTGGGTATGCACCCAGTCCCACAACTCCAGCATGAGGGCCAGGGCAGTCTCCACTGGGATCACACAGGAGCAGATGTTGAAGTGGGTGCATCCTTAGATGGGCAAAGGGGATGGCATCTATTGTCAAACCCATTAGCCCCAAGATCCTCTGGATCCAGATAGTTAGGTGGTTGGGTGTTACAGCCATGTTGTTAGCCAACCCAATAAGAATTCAAGCTCTGCTGAAAGGCAGATGTGCAAGTTATCCAGAGTCTAGAAGAGTGTCAGTGAACTCAAGGCAATGTGTCATTGTGAAGCAAAACTTCACTGCACCCAGAGGTCACAGAAGCAATCCCAAAGTGTTACGGTCAGTTGACAAGTAGGTGGTATATGGACTTAGTGACAGCCAGTCATTTACGTACAGGAAGACTGAAATCCCCTGCTGATGGAAGTGCGCAAACACATCATATATCTGGGAGTCATGGCCACTCCAAATGGGAGGACTCTGAATTGGAAGCAGAGGTCTCCCAGGGTGAAGTGGAGGAATTGGCAATGCTTGGGTCAAATGACTATGAAAATAAGCATCCTTCAAGTCTATGGATGAATGCCAAATTCTAATATGAAGGAGCAGAAGAATGTCCATGAGAGTTACTAGTTAGTTACTACTAACACGATCTGTTAGATCGTGTCTCCCTCTATGACCCTGTCCGAGCTTTGAGATCATCTGGTGAGGCCCTGCTCAATATTCCATCTTTCTCACAAGCTTGCTTTGTAAAAACACAGAATAGGGCCTTTTCAGTGGCTGCCCCTAGATTGTGGAATTCCCTCCCTAGCGAGGTTCGACTGGCTGCCTCACTTTCATCCTTTCGTGCCCAGGTTAAGACTATTTTATTCAGACGGGCTTTTAACTAATATTGTCTTTTTTAAACTTTTACTGATTTAATCTATTTTTAATTGTTTTAAACTGTATATTGCTTGTTTTTAATTGATTATGGTTTTTATTTGTAAGCCGCCCTGAGTTCCTTGGAAAAAGGGTGGGGTATAAATATTTTAAATAAATAAAATAATAAATAATACTATTCTGTATATCTTTGGATGGGTGAAGGCGGTGATATCTTGAAGGTCCAGAAAGAGCTGACGGTCTGTCTTTCTTAGGAAAAAGAAGGAGGGGCCAAAGCCAAGATGCTGGAAAAAATAGAAATTTATTTGTATTGTAAGCCCAACGCGTTTCAGCCTGTGAATTTTCAGGCCTTCATCAGGGGAATGCAGGCTAACAAGGAGTTTGAATGAGCAGACGCCTGGAGGCGTTTATACTGTTGGCTGCAAATGTTGCTCTACGCTGAGGCAGAATCCATATATCCACACAGAAACTACGAACAAGATGGCCTGCATCCACTAACTATCATCACCTGAGGCCTCCCCAACATGAATAGAAAGAACCATTCCAACCATTCTACCATCTGGTCAGTAGTAGTAGTAGCAGCAGGAATCTTCTTACATTATGTAAGTAAGAACTGTCTGGCTCTTTGAGGGTTAATATTGTCAGTGAACCATCTCATCAGAGATATAGAACTTGCTGGAGATATTCTGTCAAAAATAGTTGAACTTGATGCCTTTGTCAAATACAGTAGGGCCCCACTCATATGGCAGGTTACGTTCCAGGCCCCCGCTGAAAAGTGAAAACCGCCGAAAAGTGTTGCCCTGCTGTATTCCAGCCGCCACGCTCCAGCTGACAGCGATCAGCTTTAGCGTGTGATCAGCTGTAGCATGGGGAGCTTGCACGCTACAGCTGATCACCCCGCTGGCACCACCATATTAGCGGAACGCCAAAAAGTAGAGTGCCAAAAAGCGGGGCCCTATTGTATTAGCTTCAGGGACAGCAACTGTTATTAGAACCGGAGCATGAGGTGAGGATGGGAGTAGGGAGAGGGTTAATCTCCCCCTCCCCACTGCATTACAGCCCAATCCTGATTCCTTCCCCAGAGGCTGTTATTTATAGTTGTTAAAGATTTGTACAACTTCTAGTTTCACTTTAAATTTGTCTTTCAATTGCAGTTATCAGAAACTTTTGGGTCAAAGCTGTGTATTATACTAAATGGCTGTGTATTATACAATACTATAGTTATACTATTATACTTTGGCCTAAAGTACCTATTCTTTCATACCTGGCTTATGTCTTTCCCAGAAACAAAAAAAAGATACCTCAAAAGTTACAGTTTACTGGAATCAATTTAGTGGAATATCAGGCTGTAAACACACTAGTAACCAGATCAAAGTGTTTCCATTGGCTACACCTGGAGGGTGAATGGGTTGATCTGCCAATCAGTTGTGAAATTTCTTTGAAGCTGAAATTTAAAAAACGCACTCAACCGGTTCCCACCAGGTTTTACAGTAAAAAGGGGCGGGGTTTGACTAGTGTTGTGTGCCCCCGATTTCAGAAAATAGAGGTAGAGACACACTGGAACCAGAAGAACAGTGAGTGTGTTTCTGCTCTCAGACTGTTCAAGCCATTCTTCTGAAGTAACTGTTTTAATTGCCCCGAAGGAAGTCTCTTGATTTGAAAAAGCACTGGATCCTGATAAACTCATTCCTAGGCATTTCCTCTTCTCCTTATTTCTGTTTTGGTCTGTTTTGGTTCTGTTATTTTCTTTCATCCTTTCCTACTTTCAGTCTGATGTGTTTCCAGTAGTGTAGTTGCAAATTCAGAAGTGTGGCATCTCTGCATGCTAGTTATGCCACACCCCCTCACAGCCACACTCCCTTGTCCACTTTCTCTCGTCTGTTGCTCTCCTTGTCATCTTGTGAGTCCACACTCCATTACAACAGACGTCCCTAGGAGCCAATCAGCATGAAAGGGGAGGCGGTGTGTTAGTTACTGAGAAGAGTCTTCTCAGTGGCTGACTCACCTCCTTTCACTCTGATTGGCTCCAATCAGCACGAAAGGACAAAAACTCTTCTCAGTGGTTAACATGCTCCCTTTTCAGGCTGTTTGGCTCATACATAGAGATCTGGCTGGGACCCTGCTCCCCCCAAAATTAACAGGTCTACAACCCACGGTGACCCTGGACTACTACACCTCTGATTGTTTCTGTATGCAGAATATCCTTAACTAGCAAGGTTGCCAAATGACCATGTTTTTGGCACACAAAGCTAGCTGTTCAGGTCTGAGACTGAATGACTGCCAAAGGTGGTGCATGATTTAAAGGATAAATCTGTTTCCTCTCCCCACCCCTTTATTTATTTTACATGCACGTGTGTTGGTCTTGGTCATGCATACACGAGGCAGCCTTGGGAGGAAATAACCCAGAAGATTTATTGCGAGCATGCATCCTGCCACATGCTCAACATTAAAAAGTGGGAGGTGGTAGCAGTAGTAGCCCAGTATATTTCATGTTGGCCTGGATTTGGACCAGGCTGCCAAAGAGGGTAGAGCTGCTTGTGGAGGCAGATGGCCCAGAAGGCAGCAGCCTGGCCTCCATTCATTGCTAAGCAGACACTTGACTGCTGAGGAAAACACAGTGCTGAGAATCCATCTATCATTGAGCCTGGTCCCAGGCAGCCAATGAATGGTTGTGGTGGTAGCAACAGCGTAGCCTCTGCCCCTTGCCAGCCCATTGTCAAGACAAACACTGCCCAGTCCCAAGCATCTGATGGGGCTACATGCAGCAATAGCAGTGGTAGCAGCCATCTATTAGGTTGTTACTGATGTAGTGGTTTGCATTTTTGTGCTATTGTAAGCCACTTTGAGCATATTTATATGGAAAGGTGGGATATAAATTCAAAAAACAAACAATAATAATAATAATAATATAATAATAATAATAATAATATTTAGTCCTCAGCCAGGTGCTGTGCAGCTCAGAACAGAGGAAACAGACTGAAACATCTCAGTGACCAGGTTAGAAAAGGTAGAGGGTGCGTGTGTATGTGCATGTGTGTTCTGAAATAAAGTGCTACCCTGAACTGCTACTAGTTCTGTGGGGAGCTCCCAGGTACCAGGTGAAAATGGCATGGTGAAAAACGGTTAAAAACCCACTCTCCTACTGCTATCAGAGCTTCCTGCAACTGCTTCAGTCATTTTTTTAATGCTGGAACATTTGATCATGATCTCCCATGTCACATCTGTTTTGGACCTAGAAGAATTGGCTCAGCTTCTTGAATGATCTCCTCTGCATGGGTTTTCAGTTTTGTCATAAATTCACAGACTGTCTTGAGCTTAGGTTCACGTTTGAGTTGTCAGCTTTGCACGGATTTTGAGTTCTCTCCATGGATTCACTAAAAAAGAGAAAAATTTCCCCTAGAATGTCTTTGAGATCCTTAGTTCTCCAATAATATGCTGCATATATACAACTCATCCTGCTTATATTATACACATTTAGTTCTTGCTTTATGATTGTTACATAGTTGGAATCTTGATTGCAATTCATATGGGCCTAGCCATTAGGCCTAGCCATTAGGCAGAGTAAGTCTACTCCCCTCCGTTGTCACATATCCGTTTTTGGTCCCCCTAATCTGGCTTGCTGCCTCAGGTGTGCTAGGGCAGGCTACACATCGCCAGTACTGAAGACAGATCCAACTGCCAGTCCAGTCAGCTTTTGTACGTGGAATGGTGAAGGGGCGCCCTCTTGTCCTTTGTCTCAGGCAGCAAAATGTCTTGGATTGGCCCTGTGGCCAAGTATCATATATGGGAGGTATTCTTTGGAGGCAGGGAGACATGCAAGTATAATAGAATATCAGTATACTTTAGATGGATTTAGTGTTTTCTGTAGACTCTGCCCCTTTACTGCTGGGTTCTGCCCAGTTGCACAGGCTCCATCCTTTTACCAATTGGTCCCACTTCTTGACTCCAGTCGGCTCTGCTCCTGATCCCTCCTGAGCACCCCCTCTTAACAAACATCTCTCTGAACTACACCTGCCTGGGTATGTGAATTTTATCTTTTAACAGTTGGTAAGCCTAATTACAACAAACTGTACAATTTATTTCCACTTATCATGTTAGCTGACAATGCTATGTACTAGTTGTCTGCCACTGTCCCTCAAAAATGGACTTGACTATACTTCCTGTTCTATGTATTTTACAAATCCCATATGTTGGGGTCCTTTATGATTAAATAAACATTCCGTTGTGTGAGGCTTCTATAGTATGTGACTCATTTATTGGACTTATCTTTGCCATAAATCTGTCACAAGATGTGTTGAAAGGTTTCAGGAAAATATAGATGCCAAAGAAAATGGCCTCAGATCTGCTACCAAAAAGAAAAAGAAAAAGAAAAACAACTCTTTAAAATGTTCACAATGGAATCCATAAATTTAGTTATTCGTTCCATTCCAAGCAACTGCGCAGCTACAGCTAGTATTTGTGGAAGCAGAATTGTTGTAGAACATGTTAGGATTTGTTAGACCTCTCTCATAATATGTGGTTATTAGGGAAGGCCCAAACTCCTCCTTGGACACCACTGCCAGAGCTTCTGCTATGTAAAATGCATTATTCCTGAGGAATGAAAAATAGCATAGTACGTAGTATTGTTACGAGTCGAGGGGAAGGACCATGGCTCAGTGGTACAGCATCTGTCTCCCTGAAGCAGTGGAGCGCACTCTTGTGCTCAGGTCCTGCTTGCAGGCATGTGTTTGGCCACTGTGGGCCATTGGTCTGATCCAGCAAGGCTCTTCATATGTTTTCATGTTAGAAGGTCCCAGGTTAAATCCTTGGCATCTCAGGTGGGACTGGGAGAGACTCCCTGTCTGAAACCCTGGAGAGCCACTGCCAGCTAGTGTAGACAATACTGACCTAGATGGACCAGTGGGTCTGACTTAGAATAAGGCAGCTTCTTGTGTTCCTAACATGCCAGAATCCTTGTACAGACATGTTTTCCAAAATGCGGCAAATTGGGGAATGAGAGTAATTTAGGTTAACCTATCCTCTCTCTGGCACCATGGTCCCAATACAATAAGGGTGACCCCAATGTTGCTGCTTATAAAACAGATTTAAAGAAATGGAATCATTGATCATGGATTTCCTATGTATCAACTAATTTGTGTCTCAGTTCAGCAATAATTTTAGCGCCAACATTTTGGGAAGGGATCACAACAGCAGTCCCTGGTGTGAATGATGAGTTTCAGCCAAATGTTTGACTGGGAAAGCATGTAGGATGGCTAAAAGGACAATATTTCTGTTCCAATGCTCTAGTTGCTCCAAACAGGAATGGTTTGCTATGGGGAAAAAAATAATTATGGGCATACGTCCACTCTTTCTGCAGCAGCAGCACTAGGGTTGCCAGATCAGAAGCTTCCCAAACCCTGAGATTTCAAGGGCAGGCCCTAGTGATGTTATGGGGGCATGCCCTAGTGATGTCATAGGGTGCAGGCCCTAGTGATGTAATAGGGTGCAGGCCCTAGAGATGTTATTAAGCATGATACATTAAGCATCAACTGCAGTTGTTTGGAGCATACCACTCAAACACAAAAATTCTGATTGAAAATTAAGATAGAAATCTTAGCTAAATGAGGGTGTTTCCAGGTCCAGCTGAAGTGACAGGATTATTCCTTTTCACCTGTTTAGACAGCCTGGGTGAGGAACATTTAATCTAGCTTACTTGCTTCTAGCAAGAAGGGTTTAAATGCCCTCAGGCCAGGCCAGTCACCAGAAGGCCATTGTAGAAAGAAAGCAGCCTAGTGTTATCGAGATGTTAGATGGGAGCACTCAGGAGTAAAGATGGATGCCCCTGAAGGCTGCAATTCTAAACACACTTACTAAGGGTTAGTCCCATATAACTCAATAGGACTTACTTCTCAGTAGATATTATTAGGATTGTGGTGTTGGTAAGGCTTGACTAGGGATCCTCTACAACAATATCCATATCAAAGTAAGGTTGCCAACACCCTGCCTGGAATGCCCTGCCCGCCTTTTAACATGGCTGCTCCAAACGTATTTGCAAACTTGACCCTTCACTGCAGAGAGAGGTTTGAGAAATAAGTAAGAGTTAAGAAGATTCTCTACCCTTTTCTGCCTACTCTGTGGGGTGCTGTAAACTCACTTTGACAGCCAACCCAATTCTAGTGAGTAATAATTGACAGAGACAAAACACACATGGTTTGGTCTACCTTCACAGGCAGTACATTAGGAACAATAGCAATTGAAGCCACACTTCCCGGTAGGTGAATTCTGTTTTACCACTATTGGGCAAGAAACAAACCATCATGCAAATAACAAGGTGCATTATCAGTGGCTTTAAGGGGGTTGAGCTGACCACATGGAACCACTGTTGTTGCTTCTATGGATGTAAGGTCAGAGGTAACTGAAATGCAAAAAGAAAAAGAAAAGACAGTGATGATTTCCTAAATGGAATACAATACCAACTGCCACAAGATTCCAATGAGTAAGACAGAAAATTCAGGATCCCACAATCAGTCATGGTTCCTAACCAAAACTAAAAAAGTCCTGGCAGCCAGTCAGCCACGGTCACAGAAATCCCCATGCAGCACAACCTGACCCGGAGGCTGCAGTTAGTGCAGAATGCTGTGGCATGATTACTGACATGAGTGACACCCTATCAGCACATAATACCTCTGCTCTGAAATCTGCACTGGTTGCTGGTTTGCTACCAGGCCAAGTTCAAGGTGTTATAGGTTCCAAATAGTACTTGTTCTGCTCCTGTAAGAAATCGATCCTTTAGTGTGGCAGTACCTATGCTTTGGAACTCCCTGCCTATTGACATTAGGCAGGCGCTTCATTGTCCTCATTTTGGCACCTGCCAAAAACATTTTTGTTGACGCAAGCCTACCCAGGCATGTAGAAGTTATCACACATTTTATCTGTTTTTAACTTATTGTTGGTTTTATTACTTTGAATGTTTCTAAATACCTGTCTTTAACTGTTTTTGCCAATTTATTGTTTTAATTCCTTCTATAAACTCCTTTGCAGTTTTTTACAATAAAGAAGTATATTAATGTTGTAAATAAAACGCATAAATAAATTTTGGATGTGGCCTTTGGGTCTCTTTCCTCTTTTAGGCACAAAGGAATCTGCCATATACCGACTCAGGCCATTTGGTACCATCTAGCTCAGTACTGATGATATAGACTAGCACTGGCTCTCCAGGATTCCAGGCAATAGTCTCTTCCAGAGATTGAATTTTGGACCTTTGCATGCAAACCATGTGCCCTACCATTGAGCTACAGCCCTGTTTAAAAAAGTATCTTTAAAATTTGTTCTTTTCAGTTCAGTAATGAATGCACAGCATACTAGGACCGTTCCACACCATGCATTTCAAGCACATTCAACATACATTGGAAGCACATGAATCTCATCACAGAATCATGAGAACTGTAGTTTGTTAAGAGTGCTGGGAAATATAACTGTGAGGGGGAAACGACACTTCCCAGGATTCTTTAGGGGAAGTCATGTGCTTTAAATGCAAGTTGTATGTGCTTTAAATGTATTATGTGGGTCTGCATTACTGCATAAACTTTGTCTGCATATACAGCATTTTAATTACATTTTAAAATGCAAATAAGCTACAAAGTTTACTGAGTGACCACGGCTACGCACCATCTAATCTGCCCCTCACGGTGAAAACAACAGAGGGGGACCATTACCACCTCAAGGAAGAAGGGGACACTTAAAATGTAGAGGAAATAATAATTTACAACCATATTGTGCAATCAGATACATATCAAGACATAGTATGAAGAAATATTTATATAAGAATGAATATAAAAGCTGTTTATTATTTACACAGCCTGTAAAGGTATTTATAGTGCAATCCTAAGCATGTTTACTTAGAAGCAAGTCCCAATGTATTCAATGGGGCTTACTCAAACAAGGAAGCATGCACAGGACTGCAATTCAGTGATAAAGAACTTCACTCACCCAGTCCAACATTCAGAATCATGATACTTTAAGCTGTTTTGCAACTGTTTTATACTTGTTTTATGGTTACTGGATTTTAAATGGCTTTATTTCTTGTTGTGAGCTGCCTTAGTTTCCAATCCTACCTCACAGGGTTGCTGGAAATATTCCATATACTCACACACTGGAGATGTAAAAATACATAAATCCCATATAATAGTTTATTGTCAAAACCAGTTGGCCAGTGCAGAATTTTTTAAAATTATTAGTTCCCTGCCAAATAAAAGTAGTAACACCGAAGTAAACCCTGCCTAACTCCTTTTAAAAAAAGGATTGAAAGAGGAAAGCAAGATTTACAACACAATCCTTTTCTATCTTCATTCAAAAGTCCCATTATTTTCAGCACAATCCTAGCCATGTCTACTCAAAATTAAGTCCTACTGAATTCAGTGGGGTTAACTCCCAGGTATGTGGAATTAGCATTGCAGCTTTACTCCTAGAAAAGCTTCATATTGGGGAAGTTTTCAAAACAGGTTATGAATATTATTTATTTTATTTATTTATTATTTCAATTTATATACCGCCCTTAGCGAAATAGCTCTCAGGGCAGTGAACAAACAAAATAAAATACAATATATCATAATAAAAATACAAAAACATATACAAACAAACAACGAAAAGCACAGCAAAAACAAAATAAATACTACAAAAATTAAAATACAGATTAAAAGATTTAAAAAGTTAAGAAGATTAAAATGCCTGGGAGCATAAAAAGGTCTTTACCTGGCGCCGGAAAGATGGAAGTGTAGGCGCCAGGCGTACCTCTTTGGGGAGGCTGTTCCACAACTCAGGGGCCACCACAGAAAAGGCCCTAGATCTAGTAACCACCCTCCGGGCTTCCCAATGGGTTGGTACCCGGAGGAGGGCCTTAGATTCTGAACGAAGTGAACGGGTAGGTTCATAGCGAGAGAGGCGTTCCACAAGGTATTGAGGTCCCACGCTGTGTAAGGCTTTATAGGTCAAAACCAGCACCTTGAATCTCGCCCGGAAGCAAATAGGGAGCCAGTGCAGACGCGCCAGGACAGGTGTTATATGCGAAGACCGACTGGTCCTCGTCAATAATCTGGCAGCTGCGTTCTGCACCAGCTGAAGCTTCCGAACTGTCTTCAAGGGCAGCCCTACGTAGAGCGCATTACAGTAATCCAATCTTGAAGTTACCAGAGCGTGGACAACGGAGGCGAGGTCGTCCCTGTCCAGATAGGGGCGTAGTTGGGCTACCAGATGAAGATGGTAAAACGCATTCCGTGCCACCGAGGCTACTTGGGCCTCGAGAGACAAGGAAGAGTCGAAAAGAACCCCCAAACTACGTACCTGTTCTTTCAGGGGGAGTGTAACCCCATCCAGAACAGGGTAAGCATCCACCATCTGAGCAGGGAAGGCTTTCACCAACAATGTCTCGGTCTTGTCTGGATTGAGTCTCAGTTTATTAGCTCTCATCCAGTCCATTATCGCGGTCAGGCAACGGTTCAGCACATCAACAGACTCACCTGAGGAAGATGAAAAGGAGAAATAGAGCTGCGTGTCATCAGCGTACTGATGGCAATGCACTCCAAAACTCCTGATGACCGCACCCAGCGGCTGCATGTAGATGTTGAAAAGCATGGGGGCCAAGACCGATCCCTGGGGGACTCCACAATGGAGAGTCCATGGTGTCGAGTGATGTTCCCCAAGCACTACCTTCTGGTGACGATCCGCAAAGTGGGAGCGGAACCACTGCCAAGCAGTGCCCCCGACACCCAACTCCGCGAGTCTCCCCAGAAGGATACCATGGTCGATGGTATCAAACGCCGCTGAGAGATCAAGGAGAATCAACAGAGTCACACTCCCCCTGTCCCTCTCCCGACAAAGGTCATCATACAGGGCGACCAAGGCTATTTCGGTGCCAAAACCGGGCCTGAAACCGGATTGAAATGGATCTAGATAATCGGTTTCATCCAAGAGCGCCTGGAGTTGGCTGGCAACCACCCGCTCCAAAACCTTGCCCAAAAAAGGGACATTCGCCACCGGTCTATAGTTATTCAGATTATCTGGGTCCAAGGAGGGTTTCTTTAAAAGAGGTCTCACTACTGCCTCCTTGAGGCTACCAGGGACTACTCCCTCCCTCAAGGAGGCGTTAACCACTTCCTTGGCCCAACCGGTGGTCCCAGCCCTGCTAGCTTTCACTAGCCAAGATGGGCAAGGATCCAGAACAGATGTGGTTCTCAGATGTTTCCATAGTATTGTGGGGGCCAGAGTGTAAGAGCCCTCGCACAACTTTAAAAAGCTCCGCTGGGCGGCATAAAGGTGATCTAATAGAGGCAGCAAAATAGAGCTTCTTTGCTGTCCTTACCGCTTTTGTATACAACTTATTGGTGGCACTTACCAAAGTATAGTTGTATCCACTGGGAGTTTTCCTCCATCTGCACTCCAGCCTCCTCCTCTCTTGTTTCATCGCTGTCAGCTCCGGAGTATACCACGGAGCGGTATGAGCTCTACACCGGAGGGGGCGCGCGGGAGCGATCGTGTCGATAGCCCGGGTCATTTCCGTATTCCACAGTGCGACCAGGGCCTCGACAGGAGCACCGGTCCTATCAGCCGGAAAATCTCCCAGAGCCCTCTGAAAACCTACGGGATCCATCCGGCTCCGGGAGCGGATCAACTTAATAGACCCTCCACCTTTGCAGAGGGAAAGAGCTGCTGTGAGTCTAAATCTCAACAAGCGGTGATCTGTCCATGACAATGGGGTAGATGAAAAACACCCCACCACCAGATCACCATCTCCATGTCCAGTGGCGAAGATCAGATCAAGAGTATGTCCCGACACATGCGTTGGGCCAGTAGAAAATTGAGACAGCCCCATTGTTGTCATGGAGGCAATGAAGTCCTGAGCTGCGCCAGATAAGACAGCCTCGGCATGGACGTTGAAATCCCCCAGTACCAAAAGTCTAGGGGATCTCAACAGCACCTCCGAGACTATCTCTGTCAGCTCAGCTAAGGAAGCTGTTGGGCAGCAAGGTGGACGGTACACCAACAGTATTCCTAGTCTGTCTCCCTGGCCCAATACAAGGTGGAGACATTCCAGACCAGTTGCCGTCTGGACAGGGTGCTTGGTGAGAGGAAAAGAACTCCTATAGACCACGGCGACCCCCCCTCCCCGGCCCTCAGATCTACCACAGTGCTGAACCAAATACCCGGGTGGACAAAGCTGGGAAAGAGCAACTCCTCCCTGATCAGCCACCCAGGTCTCGGTTATACATGCCAGGTCGGCACTTTCCTCCAGGATTAAATCATGGACAAGTGAGGATTTATTATGTACCGACCTGGCATTCAAAAGCAGCACTTGGAGATCCGAGAGCTGGCTGATAGGACAACCAGCAATCCTGTAGATATGAGGAGAACCGGAACAAGGCACAGACACAATTTGTCTGGGACGAGTTCCCCTTACCTGGCCTGTTCTCCTCCTAACACCATACCTCCCATTACCCGTCACTACGTTAATTGGGCCCCCCGAAAGCCCCCCCACGAAGGATGGAATCTTTTCTCCCAGGCACATGTTAAAAATACACAAATCCACACAGACAACCAAACATACAAAACATTCACCCCACATTTAACCCACCCCCCCAACAAACAACATTAAAAATTAGTTAATCCTCTTCAAGCAGCGATGGCAGTCTCGAGCCCCCTATCCAAAAGCAAACCGCAGTAACGGCACCAGGACAGCAGCACAGCACCAAGCAGTAACAGCAGCACCCACACGCGAACAAAAAGCGGCGAAGGTAGCAAAGATGTAAGCCGCAATGGTAGTGTCCTGGGCAGCGGCACGGCTGTCAGCGATAATAAAAACGCCTGCAACCTGCGGCGGCGATGGCGGCGACAACAGGCCGCAGCGACGAAGTCCACCGGCAGCAGCACGGCCCCCCCGGCGATGACAACGCACCGCGCGCAAGCGGGCGGCGGCAGCAATGGCAGCAGGACGGGTCACAGCGGAGTCCCCAGCAGTGACACGCCCCTCAGCAACAGCGACAACATCCGCATGCAAGCTGGCCGACAGCGGCGGCGCGGGCCGCGGCGACAGAGTCCCCAGCAGCGACACGCCCCCTAGCAGCAGCGACAGCGTACAAGCAGGCAGACGACGGCAATGACGGCGCGGGCCGCGGCAACGGAGTCCTCAGCGGCGGCGCGCCCCCCGGCAACGACGACAACGCCCGCACGCAAGCGGGCCGGCGATGACAACAACGGTGGCACAACGATGTTGGGCGGGCGAACAGGCAGCAGCAACGGCGGCAACGCAACACCGCCGGCAGCAGGGCCCAAACAGGCCGCAACAATGCACACACACACACAACAGCAGCGGCGAAGGCCGAAACGACGTTGAATTGCTTTGGAATAATTACAGTTGCTGAGTGCCCAGCTGCCTGTAGCTTTCCCTCAGTGCTCACTAGCAGCAATTGTTCTTTCAAACGGTGGCAGCTGCTGTTAATTCAAGTGAGGGGGAGATTCCCAGTCTGTTACATGCATTCCTGGTAAGCACCATTCTTATTTCTAATTATTTTGAAATTCTTCTGTAGGAGGCGTTTAGTTGTCTTAGTGTTCTTTTAGTCAGAGTGATAAAGTATTTTAAGACTCTATCTCTGCCTTCTCGACCTTGAAGTACTTACTTTTAAAGGGATGTTTTCACTACAGTAGCTCAGCGTCTCCATCATTCCTTGTAGCATAACAGGATAAGAGATAATGGAGCTAACTTTTCAATTCTTCACTCGTCCCAGTCTAGATAAAATTATGCTAAAGTCCTTAGATTATATAGCTGAAAAGTTTTCACTTAGACTGTGGTTTCTTGTTGTATTAGCAGCGGAGCTCTAGCCTTGACAACCTGCTAGTTCGCCATCTTGAGAGGATAAACAATGGCAGGATGTTTTATCTATACCCTCCAAACTCTTCCTTCTGAAAGTCAGGTTTAGTATGCTCCCGTTTTCAGCACTCTTAGCCAATGCACCCACAGCCTTGGCGCAAAGACTTCTCTCCAAGAATATCTGCCAGGCTTCTCCTTTAACCCTGCCAGACCTCCCGCTCCTTGACTCAAACTGCCCTCTTCAACAGTCCAGTAAAATTTAAACTTGACTCCTTAATTAGAAAAGTATAATACTTCAGCATGTACACTTTTTAAAACTTCTGTTCAAAAATTATTTGAAAGATAAAATGTATAATATGCCATTTTTGCAAGTAATTAAAAAATACCTACATGCACACATTTATTATAACTAAAATTGTTTACTGTGTATGTCTACCAAGACCCTGCTGTGATGTTCTGTTGTAGTGCAATCCTATGCGTGTTTACTCAGAAGCAAGTCCCAATCCTATACAGAGAAAGTATTCTTTATGCTCCTGAAAGCTATATATTTATTGAATACCTGATGTGAGACAAACAGGAAAAAGGAAACTATTCTTAGAACTTCAAATGGGGTTTAGCTATTACCTGGGGGTCAACAAATCTTGTCAATCACAACCCTGACTTCACTCATTGGCTAGAAAACTGAAAGGGCAGGGATTAGAAGAGCCAGCACTAACAGAAATGGGGGGGGGGGGCGGTGGCTGACATTTTGGTTTATATCTTTTGAACCAGACCATCTAAAAACTTAATTTTTTAAAACATGAAAGCTAAGAATACAGAGATTAAGGTGGCTCACACAGAGACCCGGAGAACTCCCCAAAACCAGAGTATCCAGGTGAAAACTGGAGACCTGGCAACCCTAAGTAGCACCTATAGAAGGAATGGCAACTCTGTAATGGGAAAAACCACAAGGTGGAATTCTTCCTTCTCCCTGCACAACTTTTAAAGATACAGAAGACCTCTTGGTTGCCAGGCCCGGCCTTGGTTGCTGTTATGTGCCTTCAAGTCGATTACGACTTATGGCGACCCTATGAATCAGCGACCTCCAAAAGCATCTGTCATGAACCACCCTATTCAGATCTTGTAAGTTCAGGTCTGTGGCTTCCTTTATGGAATCAATCCATCTCTTGTTTGGCCTTCCTCTTTTTCTACTCCCTTCTGTTTTTCCCAGCATTATTGTCTTTTCTAGTGAATCATGTCTTCTCATGATGTGTCCAAAGTATGATAACCTCAGTTTCATCATTTTAACTTCTAGTGACAGTTCTCGTTTAATTTGTTCTAACACCCAGTTATTTGTCTTTTTCACAGTCCATGGTATGCGCAAAGCTCTCCTCCAGCACCACATTTCAAATGAGATTATTTTTCTGTTATCCGCCTTTTTCACTGTCTAACTCTCACATCCATACATAGAGATCAGGAATA
Source organism: Rhineura floridana (assembly GCF_030035675.1). Taxonomy (NCBI): domain Eukaryota; kingdom Metazoa; phylum Chordata; class Lepidosauria; order Squamata; family Rhineuridae; genus Rhineura; species Rhineura floridana. The sequence goes on along the minus strand of NC_084484.1, from coordinate 139,088,317 downwards.
CCATGGTCTGAATGATCCTGACTTTAGTGTTCAGTGATGCATCTTTGCTTTTGAGGACCTTTTCTAGTTCTGTCATAGCTGCCCTTCCCAGTCCTGCCTTCTTCTGATTTCTTGACTATCGTCTCCATTTTGGTTAATGACTGTGCTGAGGTATTGATTATCCTTGTCAAGTTCAATGTCCTCATTGTCAACTTTAAAGTTACATAAATCTTCTGTTGTCATTACTTTAGTCTTTTTGACGTTCAGCTGTAGTCCTGCTTTTGTGCTTTCCTCTTTAACTTTCATCAGCATTTGTTTCAAATCATTACTGGTTTCTGCTAACAGTATGGTATCATCTGCATATCTTAAATTATTGATGTTTCTCCCTCCAATTTACACACCTCCTTCATCTTGGTCCAATACAGCTTTCCGTATGATATGTTCTGCGTACAGATTAAACAAATAGGGTGATAAAATACACCCCTGTCTCACACACTTTCCGATGGGGAACCAATCGGTTTCTCCATATTCTGTCCTTACAGTAGCCTCTTGTGCAGAGTATAGGTTGTGCATCAGGACAATCAGATGGTATGGCACCCCCATTTCTTTTAAAGCATTCCATAGTTTTTCATGATCTACACAGTCAAAGGCTTTGCTGTAGTCTATAAAGCACAGGGTGATTTTCTCCTGAAATTCCTTGCTCCATTCCATTATACAACATATGGTTGCGATATGATCTCTGGTGCCTCTTCCCTTTCTAAATCCAGCTTGGATGTCTGGCATTTCTCGCTCCATATATAGTAAGAGCCTTTGTTGTAGAATCTTGAGCATTACTTTACTTGCATGGGATATTAAGGCAATAGTTCGGTAATTACTGCATTCTCTGGGATCCCCTTTCTTTGGAAGTGGGATATATATCGAACGCTTCCAATCTGTGGGCCATTGTTTAGTTTTCCATATTTCTTGACAAATATTTGTCAAAATGTGGACAGATTCAGTCTCAGTAGTTTGTAGCAACTCTATTGGTATGCCATCTATTCCTGGTGATTTGTTTCTTCCAAGAATTATAAGAGCAGCTTTCACCTCACATTCTAAAATTCCTGGTTCATCATATGGTTTCTCCGTGAATGAATCTGTCATCCTGTAATTTCTTTTATAGAGTTCTTCAGTGTATTGCTTCCATCTTCCTTTTATTTCATCTCGGTCAGTCAGTGTGTTCCTCTGTTGATTATTCAACATCCCTACTTGTGGTTTAAATTTCCCTTTCATTTCTCTAATCTTTTGGAATAGGGCTCTTGTTCTTCCCATTTTGTTGTCCTTTTCTATTTCTATACAATAACTATTGTAATTGTTTTCTTTGTCCCTACGTACTAGTCGTTGTATAGTTGCATTTAGGGTTCTGACCATGTTTCTATCTCCTTTTGCTTTTGCTTTCCTTCTCTCTTTAATCATTTTAAGAGTTTCTTCAGTCATCCATTGAGGTCTTTCTCTCTTTTTAACAAGAGGTATTGTCTTTTTGCATTCTTCCCTGATAATGTCCCTGACTTCAGTCCATAGTTCTTCTGGTTCTGTGTCAACTAAGTTTAAAGTCTCAAATCTGTTCCTTATTTGATCTTTATATTCTTCTGGGATGTTATTTAAATGGTATTTTGGCATTATGAGTGCTTTGTTCTTCTTTAGCTTTACTCTGATTTTGATACGATCAGTTCATGATCTGTACCGCAGTCTGCTCCTGGTCTTGTTTTTGCAGAAAGTATGGAACTTCTCCATCTTCTGTTTCCAATTATATAATCAATTTGAATCCTATAATGACCATCTGGTGATGTCCAGGTATACAGTTGTCTTTTTGGTTGTTCAAAAAATGTGTTGGCAAGAAACAAATCATTGGCTTCACAGAATTCAATAAGTCTTTCTCCTGCTTCATTTCTGTCACCTAAGCCCCATTTCCCCACAATTCCTAGTTCTTCTCTGTTCCCTACTTTTGCAGAATTTAACCTAGAAAATTTTATTTCTCTCATTATTCATCCTAGAAATCTGTGTCAATATTATTTTTATTAATTTCAAAGCCTTTTTATTGGTAAATGTCATATGATGGTGAAGACAGCCTTTTGTGTTTCAAACTGGAGGCTATGTTCTATTTCTATTTTGGGTGCATTAACAGATGAATCTGAAACTGCAGTTTGATGTAAAATCAGACTGATTACAATATGTTGTTGGAAAAAACAAACTGGGCCTGCCCAAGATGCGTATTTTCAGCCTGCTATGCTTAAACCACTCCATTTAAGGAAAGGTGGGCATGGTCAATTAAAAACACAGAGCACACCTAGAGTTTTGCTGGAACATATTTCACCTCCCACTGTTTTATCTTGTGCAAACTGAGACACTCCTCATGTCCATTGGAAACTATTTTGCAGAACAGTCAGTGCCATTATTCCACAATTGTTTTTGGAGCTCATTCTAGTGTTGCAAAGTGTTGCTGTATTTCACATATTCATCGAAACATAAGCAAAAGAAAATGATTTACTATAGGAAACTTCACTAAAATTGCAAAGTAAATCAAACATATTTAAAGTGACTAAACTATATCCTTAATATTGTTGCTTCCTCACTGCTAACACAAGATCAGCACAGCACATGTCTTGTTTCTGTTATTTGGGCTGATTGCAGGTGTTGCCACCACTCACCATATGTTCAGAGGCACATGTTAGCAATTTCATCCAAGCTACACTGGAAGTGGATTGGACTGTGAAATACCAACCCAAATTGTGTGTGCATTTTTACAAATGTGTAGGGCAGTGCAATATCTCAGAGAGGAAGTCAGGTTTCCTGCTCTCCTGGTGCATTCACTATAGCTGCCCAATTTCCCTGCTTTTTAAAGTTTGATAGAAATATCTGTTGGCTATTCTTAAATTGCGTTCTTGAACTGCAAGGGTTTATTGCCTATTAGCGAATTTCTCTGTTTTTTAATCCTGAAGATAAGAAATGGGATCTTGGGCAAATTTGCTGAGAATTGATTGATTATTTGCATGCTTATTGAGTTCAATGGGATTTATGCTTAGCATATGTGAAACTGACCATGGCAGGAGTAGGAGAAGAGGGAGGGCTGGAGTGGGGAGGAGGAAGAAGGAAGAGGGGAGGGGAGGAGGAAAGGAGAGGAGAGGGGAAGGAGGGGAAAGGCCGGTCTGATCATTGGCATGCTTATTGAGTTCAATGGGATTTATTCCCGTGCAATTATGCTTAGCATATGTGAAAGTGACCATGGGGGGAGAGTGGGAAGGAGAGGATTGGAAGGGGGAGGGGGAAGGGAGGGACAAAGGAAGGGGGAAGAACAAGAGGAATAGGAGGGAGGAGGGGAGGGCAGGTTTGATCATTTGCATGCTTTTTGAGTTCAATAGGATTTACTCCTGTGCAATCATGCTTAGGATACGTGAAACTGACCTGGGGGAGGTGAGGGGAAGAGTCTGGGTTGCTGGGCACTGGCAGAGGGGAAGCCCCTTTCCTTTCCAAAAGGAAAACATTGTGAACAGTATCATTATTTTTCAGCATTTTCCCCACCTTTTTATTCTACAACAGTCACATGTAGTCTCCCACCCAAATTTAACCAAAGCTATTCCTGGCCACATCTACACCAGACCGTTATTTCACTTTTGACCATCATGGCTTCTCCCAAAGAATCCCGGGAAGTATAGTTGGTGAACAGTGCTGAGAGTTTCCAGGAGATGCCCTGTTCCCTTCACAGAGCTTCAATCAGAGTGGCTGACTGTTAAACCAGTCTGGCGACTTTCTCCCCCATTCCTCACACTTGAAAATAACTTTTAAAAGAAAGGATGCTACTTTTATTATGAGTAATTTTACAGACCTTGAGTCTTTGACTGGAATCCAGCTTTTTTACACCAGCTGAAGCGGTTTTGCATTGTGATCCATCATCTTTTTGGCATCTTAAATCTCTGCTTATGGCTTATTTGCCTAGCATTATTCCCATTATATTATCCTGAGAAATTAACATTTACTTTTTGTACAGTGCTGTTACTCACATTAATTTTTTTCTCATTAGTCTTTACATTTGAGAATGTAAGCAGGTCTTTACTCTCTTTCCCAATATAGAACTTTCAGTTCTCACACATTTTCTATGTCTGATATCATAGGGATGCAAAAGATTTTAAGATTGTCTAGTCATATCTTCTGTACTCAAGCAGGAGGTAGTGATTACATATTCTCCCCCTTTGAGTACTTCTTCTAGTTCTTTCTTAGCAATGCTAAAGGCTGCCTTGTGTTTACTTTCCTTGCCCTGCTTTTTGAAATACGCACATCCTTTAGGACTCTGTAACAGCATGCCTAACCAGCCTGAAAAGTGGCTAAGGGCAATTTCTGAGAGAATTTAAAAAAAGTGGGAGAATTTTCTGTGTTAATTCTTTGTCTATGTGGCAATTTTCTTGTGCTCCAAAACATGTTTGTCAAGTGTCCAGCCCCTTCTAGCACAGCGTTCCATGACCTCCTGCTGCAGTGAATTCCATTGGCTTACAACATGCTATTAAAACAGTTCCTTTAATTTGTCCTAAATGAAACATGACTTACATACATACCCGGACAATTGCTCTGCACAGTAGGATAGGACTATATCACAAAGCCTAGAGAGGTCTCTGAGATTGCAAACCCCTTATCATAGGTAGAGAATTCAGAAGCTCAATGTTTCACAGCTGAACATGGCAAAAATACTTTCTAAATAATTACTGGGATTGATTGTTATTAGCTGTAGTATGGCCTTAAGTTTGTACAGAAGTAAATAAACACTTAAGGATAAGAAAAAAATTTTTTGAAAAAAAATACTCAGTTTTTCTAAGTGTACATTCTGTCCAAACTGATCAAGGCTGTGGTATATCACATGAAATCCTGCAGAGATATTTATATGGAGCTCCTGCAGAACACATCATTGGCATCTCAACACAGCCTCCATCAGCTTCCTAAAGTAAGGATTGCAGACATGATTAACGGCAGCATGCCATGAGCAGCTTTCACCTCAACTACCTTGGGGTCATTTACCTGCTAGTGAGTGAACACTGCCAGAGCAAATACCAGTATATATTTCCAATTACATACAGCTGCCCATACTATGGATTTTAAAGAATGCTACCATGCTGCTGAAGAAGAAGGAGAAGACAGGAAACCTGATCCAATCACCACTCCATATGAGCTGCATCTGGAGAAGATATCAGATCACTTGCACCAGACTGAGGCTGGAGATCACATCATTTCGTTTCACTGGGATTTGCATGACCTCCCAATTTCTTTGACTGATACAGAAGCTAACTAGGAAGTACTTCTTTACTCAGCGCATAGTTAAACTATGGAATTTGCTCCCACAAGATGCAGTAATGGCCACCAGCTTGGACGGCTTTAAAAGAAGATTAGACAAATTCATGGAGGACAGGGCTATCAATGGCTACTAGCCATGATGGCTGTGCTCTGCCACCCTAGTCAGAGGCAGCATGCTTCTGAAGACCAGTTGCTGGAAGCCTCAGGAGGCGAGAGTGTTCTTGCACTCGGGTCCTGCTTGCGGGCTTCCCCCAGGCCCCTGGTTGGCCACTGTGAGAACAGGATGCTAGACTAGATGGGACACTGGCCTGATCCAGGAGGCTCTTCTTATATTCTTATGACAGACCCCATACCCATGTCTAAAGGGAAAGTCCAAAATGCAAGCAGCTGTGTTGATCTATCACACACACAGCAGTAGTATACTACCTTATTTATTAGGGTCAGCATGATTGCAATCCTATGCATAGTTTCATGGGAGTAAGCTACACCGAACTCAGTAGGGCTTAATTCTGATTACATAGATTCAACCTGTAAAACACAGTAAGTTTTAACAAAAGTCCTTCAGCCAGCTGAAATATGATCTTTAGCTTTTAATTAGAGATGCAAACAATCTTGCAAAGAAGTCTTACCATTTAAACTGCTAGAGTTATTAAGAACCCCATTAAATGAAAATAAAGTATTATCCGGTAGTATCACACTCACTTGCTAGAGGAATATGGTCCATTAATTGCTCCTGCTCTGAAAAAAGTACTCCTCTGCATTCTCCCTTCACTACACTGCTGGTAGGAAGCACTGTTAAAATTAGGAGCAGGAAAGCTGGTATATATACCTTAACATAAGACCAGGAGGTTGTAGTATTGCTGCCTGCCTGGTTTTAAACTGGTCTTTACAGTGTTTTTTTTGTTTTAGTTCATTATTAATATTTAATGTTTCATGCTCTGCACTTCTTCAAAAACTAGGACATTCAAGGGATCAGCTATGAAATATCAGTTTCTTTCTACAATTAAAAAGCTGGAGACCTGTTTATCTACAAGCATAAAGGGAACCAAATGCCAGTACTGGATGTGGCCAGAGGTGAAAATAGGTGAAGCAACAGACCTTTGTACAACATGCTACATTCCAGCCACACAAACAGCCAGAAATTTAAACCCACATATATCTCTGTCCTCTCTTCAGGCAAACAAGAGATATTGGGCTTGTCCACAATGGGCTTTACTGTGAGCTTGAGGCTGTTTTTAAGTCCAAAATTTCTGGGCATCGTGCACATGGTGTTCTGTGTGTAGGTTCTGTTGTGTTTCTTGTTTTAATGGGTTTGTTATAACTGGTTTTAATCTTATTGTTGCTGCCTTGGGCTCCATCTGGGAGGAAGGGCAGGATATAAATTTAATCAATAATAATAATAATAATAATAAAGTTACTTTGGGTTGCTTTGCAAGGAAAGTGACAAATTTGATGCTGCTGCTGCTGCTGATGTTACCCTCAACCAGAACCCTTCCCCCTTTTTGGAGCATGAATTCAGATTTCCACAACTTTGGGAAAATCTGAAAAATCCAAACCCAATCTACCGTTGCCTGGCTACCGGGCAGGCTACTACTGTTTGCATTCTCTTCAGGTAAGGTGGCACCAGAAGGATCTATGAGATCTGAGGAAATGGGTGAAGAATCCAGAGTTCGTATTTGTTTGCTTGTTTGAAGAGTGGAAAGACAAGGAGGAGCTTCTTTCTGCTTCCCCACTGAAGAATGAAGAAAGGGCCCACATAAGAATATTACAGCGGGGTTGCAGACTGGGACCATGGCTTTGTTTTGGATGGAGATTTTTTTTTGTTGGGGCACCCTAAACCTTGCCAGTGCATTGGTCCTCGGAATGCCTATGTGAAGCAAGGGGTTGGGACTTAAGGACTTAAAGGAGTAACAGTCAATTCATTGTTTGGCGTTTTGAGCCAACTCCGTTTTGAAACTGTGGATTTAGCTCAGATTGAATTTGGGATCCTGCCCTTCTGGGAACCTGCCCATTATGTGTTCAAGGTCACATTCCAGCCAGGCAAAAGCACATGTGAAGGAAGGCTGGTGTTGCCTGGCGATGCGACACGGCCAAAGGGCTGGACAGAAAGGCCTGGAAGAACACATTTGGCCCCTGGACAGAAGGCTGACAAACACCCAGATAGTGATAGTATTTAAAACATTCCGCTTTCCCCAAAGCAACTGCATACCTCTTGCAGCTCCCCAGGAGTGCTATTTGTCAGCTAACTGCAAAAACTTAGTTTCTCCAACTCTTGCTCAGATTCAAACTGCTTTTTTCCTTCTCTTTCCTGAAACAGAAATACGCATTACGTGTGCATGCACACACACACACACACACACGACTCTTCTTTGCATGTAAGAATCAGATTGCTGCGGAATTTATTTAATGCATCAGGAATTTAAAGTACACCATGGACAGAAGAGAGGGAGAAGCTGAATCCGCTTCTGTCCTGCACTCCCTTCCACCCCCATGTTGCTTCATCCAAGCTGTTTTTACTTCCAATGGTGGAAGTAAATTGTGGTGGAGGAAAATTCTGCTGGGAGAACAATTGGGTTGCATAAAGAAAAACTTATGCAAGGGGGGGATCAGCTCTCCCTTCCCATACCACACTTTAAATCACTGCACTTTTTAGCATTATAGAAAAGTGGCACAACCCAAAATGGGTTAAGCTAACACTAACTCTGCTCCTGGTGTCACCGTCCATCCTGGAAGTAGGCCTGACCTGCGTTCCTAACTCTAGGAATGTCAACTGCCATTAAGCCCACATCACTTACTATTAAGCTGTATAAAAGCCTCATTTTGCAATGGCCAAAATGTTTGAGAATGAGGAAATATTTACTTGAAAGAGCTTGTAAATGAGATGCGCACATTCTTCTCTTGAGAAGAGATGGCATGGATGATTCATAAAGATTGAAGGGGGTGGCAGGGTGGGCTGATTTTGTGGTGTGGTTCTTTTTTATCACAAGAGTTGACATCTTTGGAAACTTGCTGCTTTGGAAAACGGGTTTAAAGTAATATTGTATCTCTAGAGAATATGTAATAAAAGCATTCATGTTGTGCATCTGAGCAAGGCTGAAGGGAAGCCTTGCCCAGTGCTACAGCTGGAAATCTGGGTGTGCCTCCCCCAACCATGCAAGCATAGTGAGTCACTTCAGCACACTGTTCCATCCAGGATCGCTACCAGTGCACCCTTCCTAATCCAGGAAACAAGCAGTTAGAATGGCTTTGCTTAACATGGATGAAGCAAATTGCACAATGAAGCATGTATTGCTCTCCTCTTAAAGTACAACCCAACATCTAGACTTGGGGGAAGGGTGAATCATGGTGGCTGCCAGCCAGCAGCTGCCAAGAGGAGTACTTGGCAATGGATAAACTTTGCCCCCTCCCAAATTTTATTCCCTCCCCAATTTTGCCATCAGCATAACGGGCTGCGAAATAGAGGAGGTGAAGCTGAGGGTTTAACAGATCAGATAACAAATTAATTAAGTGTGATTAGGTTCCTGGCAGGCAAAATAGTATGAGGTACTGAAAAGATTTTTGTGACTGTCAGCTACAAGATGACTAGGGGTACAAAAATCTTAAACTTGACCAACATACACACACACTGTGTGTAGATTAGATTAGATAAATAGATGATAGATGGATGATGGATGGATGATGGATGATAGATAGTGGTAGTGGGGATAGTTCAACACAAAACAAATCAATGCATATATGCAGAAAGGAATCTCCTAGCCTGCTAGAAGCTAAGACTACAATCCAATACATGTCTCTTCAAAAGTAAGCTCCATTGGTTTCAATGAAACTTACTCCCAGGTAAGTGTGTTTAGATTGCAGCCTAAATCAGGATCTACTGGTAGATGTCTGGCTGATGTGCAGTAGATTAGCAAAGGTTTCTGACAACAAATAGCAACAACAGAACAACTTTTCTCACCTGCATCACACTGAAATTAAGAAGGCTAACTAGGAGTGTAAAGGATTTTGAGCTCAATTCAGGATTAGGACTGAAAACAAATTCCCAGGCCCAGAATGTGTTTAGAGCTGTAATACATGGGATCAGGTAGTTATAAAGTAAGTGCCTACAGTTAATGTCACTAGTTGGTGCTAGTGATAATAGTTATATAAGATATTCCAAACAAAGTAAAGTGTTCTTTGTTACTCAGCAACCTCAAACTGTGTGTTTGTCCCTCATTACATAGCACCCACAACAGAACATTACAAGGGGCACCCTGTTGTTTTTTGCACCTGGCTCTGGTTGGTAGACCTTGTGGATCTAGTAAAAACAAAAACAAAGAAAATTTGGCAAGCATGAAGTCTACCCATCTCTGGGATAGATTGTGATAAGATTTCAGATAATGTTATGTGATAAGTTATGAACTCTTATCTCAACACAGATTTTCCATTTTTTGCATCTTGGTTGCATCTTGTTACCAGATATTCACTCTTTCCTATACCAGTATCAACTATATCATCCATTGGGGTTTGCTTATCATTATTTATGCATTCTGATAATAACAACATCAAATTTGTAGGTTCAGGATCTAGAAAGAAAGAAACTTTCCTAACACTAGAGGGCAACATCAAAGTAATTTTTAGGCATTAAGAAGAGTTTTCATAAAGAGAATCTTTCAAATTGTTAGTTATGACATCTTAAATATTTGATAAAGTCGTTAAGATCAAGGAAAATATTAATATTACTGATTCTAGTTAAACCAATGTTTTGCATAAATTGCAATGCCAACAAATTAGTATGCATTTATGAAAGGAAACAAAAGGAATTTTAAATTTAGTTCAAATACATATGAATCAATCAACCAGGCAACTTACCACAACCATAAGAAATTTATTAAATTAAATATTAACTTATTGTGACTTAACCTTTTCATTGTTATTCAAACATACCACTCATCTAACAGAGCTGAGCTAGAATGGCTCAAAACAATTTTTCCAATAAAATTTTCTTTTCCTCATCACCGCCTCTAGAAAAAAGCCATTTTGCTGAATTTTTGTCTGAATACTCACTACCATACTTTTGCGGCAGCTGCAATTCCCCCTCCCCCATGCTCTGGAATGACAACAAAATGGCGGTCAGGCCTGGGTTTGGTACCGAAACAGCCTTGGTCACCCTGTATGATGACCTTTGTCGGGAGAGGGACAGGGGGAGTGTGACCCTGTTGATTCTCCTTGATCTCTCAGCTGCTTTTGATACCATCGACCATGGTATCCTTCTGGGAAGGCTCACAGAGTTGGGAGTTGGGGGTATTGCTTGGCAGTGGCTCCGCTCCTACTTGGTGGGTCGTCAACAGAAGGTAGTGCTTGAGGAACACTGCTCGACACCCTGGACTCTCCATTGTGGAGTCCCACAGGGATCAGTACTGTCCCCCATGCTTTTCAACATCTATTTGAAGCCGCTGGGTGCGGTCATCAGGAGTTTTGGAGTGCGTTGTCACCAGTACGCTGATGACACGCAACTCTATTTCTCCTTTGCATCTTCCTCAGGTGAGGCTGTTAACGTACTAAACCGTTGCCTGGCCGCGATAATGGATTGGATGGGAGCTAACAGACTGAAACTTAATCCAGACAAGACCGAGACGCTGTTAGTGAGTGCCTTCTCTGCCCAGATGGTGGATGTTCACCCTGTTCTGGATGGGGTTACACTCCCCTTGAAAGAACAGGTTCGTAGCTTGGGAGTTCTTTTCGACCCTTCCCTGTCTCTTGAGGCTCAGGTAGCCTCAGTGGCACGGAATGCTTTCTACCATCTCCGATTGGTAGCCCAGCTACGTCCCTATCTGGACACTGACGACCTCGCCTCAGTCGTTCATGCTCTAGTAACTTCTAGATTGGACTACTGCAATGCGCTCTACGTTGGGCTGCCCTTGAAGATAGTTCGGAAACTACAGTTAGTCCAGAATGCAGCGGCCAGATTGTTGACGCGGACCAGAAGGTCCGCTCATATAACACCTGTTTTGGCCCGTCTGCACTGGCTTCCTGTTTGTTTCCGGGCTAAATTCAAAGTGCTGGTTTTGACCTATAAAGCCTTACACGGCATGGGACCGCAATACCTGGTGGAGCGCCTCTCCCAATATGAAACTACCCGGACACTGCGCTCAACATCTAAGGCCCTCCACCGAGTACCATCCCATCAAGAAGCTCGGAGGATGGTGACTAGAAATAGGGCCTTTTTGGTTGTGGCTCCCGAACTGTGGAATGGTCTCCCTGATGAGGTGCGCCTGGCGCCGACGCTGCTATCTTTTCGGTGCCAGGTGAAAACCTTTTTATACTCCCAGGCATTTTAAAGTGTATTTTTACAGTATTTTATTACTATGTTCTATTCTGGATGTTGTTTGGTTCTCGTATTGTTTGTGTGTTTTTGTTTTTTGAGTTATTATATTTATTGTATTTATATATTGTGCCTGCTTTTACCTTTTATGTACACCGCCCAGAGGGCCTTCGGGCTTAGGGCGGTATATAAATAAAATAAAATAAATAAATAAATAAATAAACCTTAGGGGAAAAGAAAGAGGCTGTGCTCCTGTCACTGCTAATGTTGTTTCAGGTTTGTCTTTATGCACAACGTCTGCATTCATTAGAAGGTGACCTCTGTATGTCAACGGAAGCCCTGGAAAGGGCTGGATCCTCAACCATAAGCAGGCATACAGTTGTCAGCATGTAGGCTCTATTCAAACCATTGGTTGAATGTGCAAAGTTTTAGGGGAGCAGTGGGTGTGATCCCACTCCGTTCATTCACCCATTCACTGAATGCAAATATGTCATGTGTGTTTAGTGCATATATGTATGTAAATTAAAGTGAAAAATCCAATATAACACTGAACTGCCAAGCTTCCTCCCCCATAACAGCTTGTCTAGATAGTAAATGGTGCTGAATGTGTTTGAACTGAAGCTATTCTATACACATGCAATCAGTTCCATTGTGACCTAAATATCTATTAAATATTCTGGCTTCTTCCTAGCATGAAAACTGATTCCCCTACAGTGCAGGAGAAAGGGACTGGCTCTTCTTCAGTTGAGTCACATCTCTACTCTTACACGAGTAAATGGGTTCTGCTGTACAGTGTGACTCACAGGATCAAACTGTAACAATCTCAGAAAAGGTACTGCTCAAATGTGATGTTCTGCAACAAGCTATTTTGCACAAAGTTATCACATGTGGAATATATCAACATCAAATACACCCTGATGAAGGGACTGCAGGAGGTGTGGACAGCAGGAAGAAGACAATGGACTAAAAATAAAAATGCAATTTGTTAAAGGGTATTGAGGCAATAATGAGCTCTCAGTCACATAAGAAAAAAAGGAAAGACCCACAGAATTGGATGGGGTGGGAGTAGGGTTTTCTATTCTATAAGGGCTCTTATTGTCTGTGATGATTTGACTGTTGGACCAAACTTCTTTCCACAAAGATATTATTTCCTTGGCGATGCTCTGTAGACATGATGGATGTATGCAAGGATAAGAGATAAATTATGCATGTGTGCTCTCCTCCCATTGTGAATTACCATGGCTTAGAAAATGTCTTTTACAGACATTTCTGCTCAAAGCACTTCACTATGGTAGAACCAAGATAAGATTTTATATACAGAAAAATAAAACCGATGTACATATTTTTGAGCAAGGCCCACAACCATGTGCAATTTTGTTTAAAAAAATTATATGCTCTACTTCTCTTTAAACTGAAATTTCAGACTTTAATCCGAAGGGGGGGGAGTTACTTAATCCCCAAAGTATGCAGCAGATAGCCTGAACATTTCTTTTGCAGCTATTCCTGACTTTCTTCCAATTTTCAGTTCATTCCCATCCTTTTTCTCAAGAGATTGCCGCACATGTTTCATGCTGCACATGTTTAACAGCTCATGCATTATTTGCATGAACCAAAACAAAAATGATCACATAAAACAAAATAAATCCAACATACTGTTTTATTGTAAACTCTTTCCTACACCAGAATTGACTTCTTTCTTACATATGTTATGTAAATCTGTTTGAAAGCTAAATAATATATATGCCAAACATATTGCTGTATCTCTGGAGACTGTGTTAAAATATTAACATGGGGAGATGCTACTAATATAGTTCTGACATTTAGGGGTGTTTCTGTCCAAGAATCACAATCTATCTGCTGGCTAAGAGAAGGCAACCAGAAAGCTAATGAAGAAAAGGCAGGCATATCCATCTGCCAAGGGCTCTTCACCCAGCCTGTCCAAACCTGGCTGCTACCACGTTGTGGTAGTATACTTGTGGGCTTGTGGTTCTAGCAGAAATGCACCACCTATCAAACAGCTTAAAAAATACAATACGTGATAATGCAGATATAAACATTTGACTAGGTTCTTTATTCTGAATGTCTGATAGGGCCAGCCCTACCATTAAGCAGAGTGAGGCTGCTGCCTCAGGTAGTAGACACTGATGGGGACAGCAGCAGCAGCCCACTGGCCATTCCTCCTGAGCCCCCCAACCATTTTCTTCTGCTGGAGGACAGAGATGTGTGTGTGCCACACAGCTTGCCTTATGATGCCCTCACGTGCAACAGAAGTCTTTATCCTGTTGCCATTGTTGAAGAAAGATTCAACTGTGCTGTTAGGCTATAACACTTACCTAGGAGTAAGCCCAACTGAAATCAGTGGGCATGCTTCTGAGTACACATGGATTGGATTGGGCTGCTTGGCTAAATACATTTGCTAGGATGGAAGCCCCACTGAACACAGAGTGACTTCTGAGCAAACATGCTCAGGATTGTATTGCATAAATAAAATTGATAATAAAAATACTTTTTGTGTAAAAGGTAAATAAAAATAAGGCAAAACACCACCATCATCTCTTAATGACTGCCATAAAGTTTCTTCATTTGAAAATTTGTATCTCAACCTTTTAATGCGTGTGCATCACTCAGGGCAGCTTACAGCAATTAAAACAACACAATCTCATGATAAAATAGCAATAAAAACTGTATAAAATTGAGACAAGCTCAGTAGATCAAAAAAACAAAGCTCACAGCAGAAAGTATTGTTTGGCTAACGAGACAAAGGCTTGCTGGAACAGAAAAGACTTCACCAAATAGCACAAGGCCACAAAGGAGGGAACCAAACAAACATCATGCGGCAAGACAGTCTAGGTACAGCCCTTTCTCCTGTCCCAGCCATTCAACACAGAGAAGGGTCTCTCCACCAGATCTTAAGCAGTGGGCACGTAGATACAGGAGGGGATGATCACCAGGATATACAAGCCTCAAACCGTTTAGAGCTTTAAAGGTTACTTTGAATTCTATCCGGAAACAAATTGGCAACAACCAGTCCAGTTGTTGCAGGATAGGTGTGATATGTCCCCTTGGATGAGCACCCACCAATATCCTTCTTGCTTCATTTTGGACCAACTGTAGCTTCCAAAGACTCATCAAACCGTAGTCCCATATAGAATGTGTTGCGATAATCCAGTCTGAATGAAACTAAGGCAGCGGTTCCCAACCTTTATGAGTATGGGACCCCCTCTGTAACTGTAAAAAAATGTGACACACACCCCTACGTGCTAATTGATGCTCCTCTTGTTGCTCCTCTGGCCAGCACCACAAGAAATCTGCCTGGCAGGAAATTAACGCCCAATAAATATATAATAAATTTCAACACATGTTACATGCAAGCCTATAGGCAAAATCAAAACAGAAGCAAACTTGGGTACTGGAGGTGGGGGCAGGCAAGTACAAATGGGCAGAGAGAGAAGTAATGCGAAGAAAGGGGAGCAGGGTTAGTGGGAGGAAAGGCATGTCAAGTTATGGGTGGGGAGAGGTTTGATGGGCCAAAAGAAGGCAGCAAGTAAAAGTGAACAGGAGCAGCCATGTGCGAGGGGGGGCACTCGGGACATGAGGACAGGAGCAGTGGGGAGGGAGGGAGGAGGGAAGGATGGTTGGAGTAAAGTGGGCTGTGTGCCCATTCTAGGTGTTTCCTTTTTTATCTCTCCCTCCTCGGAATGACCTGTGGTGGCAGCGAGGCTTAAAAATAAATTCACATGGTCCCATTCCTCTTATTTCCCTCACTTCCTCCTCCTGTTCCCTTACACCAAAGGGAGGGTGTCCCATGGCAGGGGAGGGAGAGGAGGGGAATAGATGGTGAGTGCGAGGGTGGAATCCTCAACTGCCACTTCCTTTTTCTCCTGCTCTTTCTGAGGCAAAGGGTGAAGAGTGACCTCTCCTTTTTTTCTCCCCGTCCCCCCTCCCCCAATCACTACCACCACCTTCAACTGGTAACAGCCTTTGTGGGATTACAGGAAAATGGTCGGGGAGAGTGTCACTACTGCTGCATGCCTCTTTCTGTATCATTCTCATTACAGGAGTCTGATGGGTTGTGGGTGGGATTGCAAGGAGGCCAGTGGATCCCCCCTCCCCTACACACACACACACACACACATACCTCCACTCAGGACATGTTGGCCACCATGTCTGCGTTCCCTCCTTCTGCTATTGCTGCTGTCACCACTGGTCCAGGCAGCATGCAAAGGCTAGGGTGACCCTTCTCCATAAGAGGTGAAGGAGCTGGAAGCCCAGGAAAAGCAATTAGCAGTGGCCTCCTTGGGGGGTGGGGCGAGGAGCTGGGTATGAATGCTGCTTGCCCCTGCTCTGTTTGTTTCAGCCAGTGTGAAGGCTTCTTAAAAATAATAATAAATAATTCCTCTCTTGGCACTTTGCAACCCCCACTTCCAGGATGACTTTCACACACCCCTGGGGATCATGGCCCCCTGGTTGGGAACCACTGAACTAAGGCATGTGTTACCATGGCCAAGTAACACCGACTTCCTCAGGTATGGGCAAAGTTGGTGCACCAGCCTAAATGGTCAACTCCTTCACATTTCTTGAGCCTTAAAGATAAAGTACCTTGGAGTATGTCCCATCAAAATTACTGAGCAAAATAAGTGAAATTATTTGAAAGCTTTGTAACAATGGAGATTGTTATGCAGTGTTGGCCTTTCAGATATGCTATGTATGTTTTCCAAGAGCTTCATGTCCGATATATATGCCATAGCTGAAGACCTTTCTTTTTCAACGAGCCTTTTACGTAGAGACTTTATCCCAGTTTGTGTCTGTGTTGGAACTGCTTTTTAAGATGTTTTTAACGTTTTTTTTAAAAAAAGATGTTTTAAAAGATGTTTTATTTTAATGTATTTTAAAAGTCTGTTTTTAAGATGTTTTAGAGTGTTCTTAGTGTTTTTGTTTGCTGCCCTGGGCTCCTTCTGGGAGGAAGGCGGGATATAAAAGTAATAATAAATAAACAAGCTAAAACAAGTACTTCAACAAACAGTTTATTTACTTCACAAATTAAATAATTCTAACAAAAATATTTGATTGTACTAAATTTATATCCTGCCAGCAATTCACAGCAACACTGTTTGTCTTAATAAACAATGTTCCCAATTTATTAACCAGATGGGATGGAGCCAAACAGAAAGGCAAAGAATGTTTGACATCAGCCTTCTTCAGCAAAGGAGATAACTGTTTCTACACCAAAAACAGTGATTGATATCTAATGCTTTGGCTGAACTCCATCCATGATACTCAGAAGACAGCGGACTGGAGCCTCTGTGCAGACACTGAATCTCGCAGACTTTAATTGCTGCCAAGGCAGATCCATACATTTAAATCACATTCAATGCATATTTAAAGCACATGACCTCCCTGAAGAATTGTGGGGATTGTAGTTTAAGTAAGGGTGCTTGGAGGTTGTAGCTTTATGAGGGCAAAGCCACAGTTCCCAGGATTCTTGGGAGAAGTCATATGCTTTAAATATGTAGGGTGTGTGATTTAAATGTGTGATTTAAAAGTATGGTGAAGCAACATTATATTTTCAGCTTCCTTTTGTAATCAAGGACACCTCCATCCCACAACAGATGCTGTAGGAAAATAGACTCACCGTTCTCACATGCTCACCTCTATGCTACCTTGTCTAGGCAACAAAACCACGCAAAAGAAAATTCAAAGGAACAAAAAATATTTTGTGTTTGTTATTCCAAACTCAGAATAAAGATGGCCAGTTATGCTCTGTCAAAAAAGAGGAAATGCATAATCTACCCACCCAAAATGACAATGTAAGTCACATATTTGCATAAAAGATGCATTTTGCATAAAAGATCCTTATGGAAGACCATATGTCAGGTATACTAACGGGCAGCCAAACCTAAAAACTAAATACATAAGGGCAAAATAAGGGAAAGAAACTAGCTCTTAATAGGTTCTACTAACAAAACACAAAAAAGGAAAGGAAAATAGAATGTTGCTAATATTCTCCCACCCCCCACCGACCTCCAAAAGAGAGAATGGCATCAAAAGCCTGATTACAGAAATGGAGATATGTGGACATTCTTTCATACATTGTTATCTTCGCAGATGGAAGTAGTTAGTAAATACAAAGAAGTATTTAAATATTTGAGCATAATATGCAGCTCAGTCCATATGACAGTCCTTTTAATAGTCCTTTGAGAATAGCAATTGGTTGCAAACAGAACAATGGCATTTAAAAGAAAATGGAGGTATTTTCTGAAAATCACATGAAGCAAAAGAAAAATCACACAAAGCACACAGGGACTTTCCGGAAGAAACACATCCAAAAAACGATGCTCTGTTTTATGTAATCCAAAAAAGTATTTAGTCTCTGAGACTTAAAAAAAATCCTGTAGCTGAAAAACAACATTGAAATTGCCTATTGTAAAACTTATATCCACAAGATTAGAAATTTGAGGTTTGAGGTTATTTATTTGTTTGAAGTTATTTACTTATTTATTTATTTTATTAGATTTATATCCCGCCCTTCCTCCCAGTAGGACTAAAGTAGGACAAAAGTAGGACAAAAGCACTAAAAATACTTTAAAACATAGTAAAAACAGACATTAAAATATATTAAAACAAAACATATTTAAAAACATTTTTATATAAAGCTTTAAAAACATCTTTTTTAAAAAAAAAAAGGTTTAAAAACATATCAAAAAGCAATTCCAACACAGATGCAGACTGGGATAAGATCTCTACTTAAAAGTATTGTTCAAAGAGGAAGGTCTTCAGTAGGTGCTGAAAAGATAACAGAGATGGTGCCTGTCTAATATTTAAGGAGAGGGAATTTCAAAGGGTAGGTGCCACTGCACTAAAAGTCTGCTTCCTATGTTGTGTGCAATGGACCTCCTGATAAAATGGTGTCTGGAGGAGGTCCTCACCTGCAGAGTGCAGTGATTGACTAGGTATATAAGGGATAAGAAGGTATTTCAGGTATCCTGGTCCCAGGCTGTGCAGGGCTTTGTACACCAAAACTAGAACATTGAACTTAGCCCGGTAGTTAATAGGTAGCCAGTGCAATTCTTTCAGCAGCGGGGTGACATGTTGGCAATACCCTGCCCAGTGAGCAGTCTTGCTGCCGCATTTTGCACCAGCTGCAGCTTCCAGACCAACCTCAAATGTAGCTCCACATAGAGCGCATTACCATAATCCAGCCTGGGTGTTACCAGTGCATGGGCAACAGTGGTCAGGCTATCCCAGTCCAGAAATGGCGGCAGCTGTCTTACCAGCCAAAGCTGGTGAAAGGCACTCCTAGCCACTGAGGTCACCTGGGCCTCTAGTGACAAAGATGGATCCAGGAGCACCCCCAGACTATGGACTTGCTCTTTCAAAGGGAGTATTGGCAGTGTACTGCTGATATCTTGCCCCAAATCTCTTGATGACTGCTCCCAAGGGCTTCATATAGATGTTAAACAACATCAGGGACAAGATGGTACCCTGCGGCACCCAACAGCACAACTGCCAGGGGGCCGAAAGACAATCACCCAATGCTATTCTCTGAAAACATCCTTGGAGATAGGATTGAAACCACTCTAAAACAGTGCCTCCAATACCTATCTCACCAAGTTGACCCAGAAGGATACCATGGTCAATGGTATCAAAAGCTGCCAAGAGATCAAGTAAGAATAACAGGGTCACACTCCCCTTGTCCTTCTCCCAATAAAGATCACTCATCAGGGCAGCCAAGGCCAATTCAGTCCCATAACCAGGCCTGAACCCAGACTGGAATGGGTCAAGATAATCTGTTTCATCCAAGAGTACTTGCAATTGCTGTGCCACAACCCTCTTAATCCCCTTCCCTAAGAAGGGGGTATTAGTAACTGGGCAGTAGTTCTCGCAAACCAATGGGTCCAGGGTGGGCTTTTTCAGGAGTAGTTGAATCACTGCCTCGTTCAGGGCAGCTGGAACCACTCCCTCCCACAATGATGCGTTGACCACACCCTGGATCCACTCAGTCAAATCCCCTCGGCAAGCTTTAATAAACCAAGAAGGGCAAGGGTCGAGAGGGCACGTTGCTGGCCACATTGTTGCAAGCACCTTGTCTACATCATCAGGCAGTATCAACTGAAACCGTTCCCAAGAAATTGCAGCAGACGTTGCACTGGACAACTCACTGGGGACTACAGTAGATGTGGATGGAGCATCAAGATTGCTACAGAGGCTAGCAACTTTAACCTCAAAGTACCTTGCAAACAATTCACAGTGGGCCGCCGAAAGGTCTAAAATTCCATTTCCTGGAGTTGATGTCAATTGTCAGACCCCTGACAATACAGAAAAGCTCAGCTGGAGAGCTACTTGAGGATGTGATGGTGGCAGAGAAGTGGGCCTTCTTTGCTGCCCCCACCACTGCACAGTAGGCACTGTTATGATGTTTTACTTGTGCCCAATCAGCCTCACAGCACGTCTTTTGCCACTTGCACTCTAGCCATCATCCAGCCCATTCATTGCCCTTAGCTCACTGATGTACTAAGGTGCAAACCGGGCTCCACAATGCTGGAGTGGGTGCTTGGGGGCAACTGTGTCAAGAGCCTAATGCACCTTGTTCCACAACGTGACAAGGGCTTCAACAGGATCATCTGCTCTATCTACTAGCAGTGAATGGTTAATATTTTGAAACAGAATGCTCTTCTGAAAAGTACACGAAAGATGCAGGGAACTTCAAAAGGTTACAATAATTATTGTCCCAGAGAAACCCTAGATTTCACCATGCACCTTAAAGTCTTACTCCTACTTCTGTTCTTGACCATACAGAAGGCCTGTGGATTCCTTTCCTATCCAGCACTGTGGAAGTAAAATAACCAAATATAGGGGATTCTAGGTATATTGGTTCTGCCTGTGACTAGAAAGTGTAAAAAACCTGCTCCTGTCCATACAGAAGGCCTGTGGGTTCCTTTCCAGTCCAGCACTGTGGAAGTTAAATAACCAGGATGTAGAGGATTCTGGATATCTGAAAATATTGGTTCTGCCTGTGTCTGGAAAGTGTAAAAAAAAACCTGCAGAGTGTGGGAAAGCAATTGATAGAACAGTTAGCTATGCAAAAATGTCTTTGTAGTTGCTTGCATGTCCTTGAAGTATCTTGTTTATGACCGTATAATCAGCTTCAATGTGTTACAACTCTAGTTAGCAAGTACTCCCGTAGCAACATGACCCAGTACTCCCTAATAAGCTGTTCTAGCTATTATAGATAATCAGAATGCTTTGAACTGTAAGAATTTCATGTGTATTACACATGCTTGAAATGTGAACGTTTCATCTGCTGAAGTCTGTTCTTTGAAAAACTATAAAGGCCTGTGCCATTTTGTAGAGAGAAGAGTCAGGTGTAGTTTTCTGCTTGGCTCTCCAGAGCTGCATACTTTGAATAAACTTGAAATCTGATTCAGTTATAAAAGCCTCCGAGTGAATTCTTCCACAGCACACATCCCATTTATGAACACTGAGCAGCTCAGAGGTATTCTGGGGGGCTGCTGACTTGGTCAAGCACGTCTCTTCTGACAGTCACCTGCCCTACCACCCCTACTGGGGTGAAAATGAAAATGAACGCCCTTTCCTGTTGCTGCCACCAGGTAAGCTTGATGGGGGAGGACAAAGGTGGTAGCAGAGGCCCTGGAGTGTTGTGAGCTCTGCAGAAAGGGGGGTAGTGGCAAGAAAGAGGACTTTGAATGGGGTGGTGGTTCCAGTGTTGGATTGACAGGTGTACTGGATTCTGGAAGCTCTCACACCATGGACAGTGACAGCTCCGCCCCACAGCTCCAGGTATTCATGAGGAGGCTCAACCCAGTCAGGCAGTTGCCCCTCTGCCCAACGTTCACCCCCTTCCAATGCCTGCCCCAGCGCAGCCCCCTCCCTCTAATGGGGAGGATCCAGCTGAGGCACAGCAGCCATCCTCACCTCATACACAGAGATGATTGCACCAGCAAATTCAATGTGCCCCATGGCCCCTCTGTGGAGGAGCATTCATGTTCACACGTGTTTTCAGCAGTAACACTTGGTTCACGCAAGAAGGGTGCCTGCCCATTCTTAGTTAAGCCTCGTGTGGGAGAGTGACTAGTTGCTGCAGCAACACCTTAGCGCAGTATAGTCATGTCTAGTTATTCTTAGTAAAGATACTGAATTCTGTGTATTGAAGGTTGTGAAGGATGCTGAGAGTTGCTAGGCGATGCTCTATTCCTCTCACAGAGCTACAATACCCAGAAAAGGGCTGACTATTAAAACACTCTGGCCATTGGAACTCTGTCAGGGTAATAGAAGTCTGCTGTGAACTCTCAGCACCTTTCACAAACTGCACTTCCCAGGATTCTTCGGTGGAAACCACGACTGTCTTAAAGTGACATAAAGGTCTGGCATGGGTGCGGCCACCTGATTAGCCAAGCCAAACAGCTGTCAGGCTGGCTTTTAGAACACTGACAGTTGGTTCTTACTGAGCATTCCTGGGATTATCATTGACACCAATGTTAATTTTCTTAAATTAATTGAAGATCAGCCATGCATTTTTTAAAACTTAAACTGCAGAAGATGAAGGTCAGAGTATGGGGCAAAGTCAATAATAGAATTAAAGGTACTCTGTGAACATGGCTGATTTTTAATTAATTTCAACAAATTATGAGACCATTGACAGAAAAAAGTCCAACAGGGATCTGGAATATTTTTGTCTTGCTTTACACTTTGAACTCTAGATTCTCTCTGAGTTTTTTGTGTATCACTGTGAAAACCTAGGGGGTTATTGAGCAAACGCTTCTGAGTTCTGAACTATATGTTTTGTAAGGTTTTGTTTTGAAATAAGCTTATGGGAAGCAGCAGAATGGCATGTGGGTTATTTTCAATTTAACATTACGGAATGCAAAAAATCTATGCTGGCTATAGCATACAGCCTTTCTTGTGGCTGTATAACATATAATTCCAGCAGAAAGCTTAGATCATGCAAGTTTACACAGAAATACTAATTTAAAATGATTATTGAAAATATATCTTCACATCTCGTTTATAAAAGCTTGTTCCTAGTGTCTAACTTCCTCACCCTATAAGTTAGGGTGGGTTACATCTAAATAAATAGAATTACTTTTTAAACAGAGTAAAAAAGGTTTTGTATTGGCAGTCTTGTACACTAACATTTAACGTATCTTCCTATAAATTCTAAGAACTCAACATGACTGCCAGGAGTGAAAGCCTTAAACCTCAGGGACTATGAAATCTCATCAACAGCCCATAGAATGTTTTTCTCTTGTCAGTAAGTACAATACAACCTAACGCATTCATGACCCCATTATGATAACACTTATTCACTAGAACAGATTTATTGAAACTAATTATGAAATGGCCCAAACTCCAAGAAAGCCATATCTTAAGTTCAATGAGACTTAACATTAGAGAGCAATCCTAGTGTTTGTGAACAAATCCATAGCAGAGCAAAAGGCATGTACGAAGTCCTGCTATCTAGCTAGAGCCTGGACAGGAGGTATGGGAGGACTTTCCCTTTTTTTACCCTTCTATTTTTTTCTCCCCAACCCTGCCCCCATTGACCACAATGAGATGGAATTAACTATATCAGCCCCAGGCCTGGTATAGCTTTGAAGCCTGTTTGGGGATATGTCAGGGGAACAAGGAAGCTTAGAATCCTGAGCATCAAACATGCCCCAAGAATATCTTGTTTGAACACCCATGGCCAACAGGACATCTACACCTGCAGAGCTTTCCATGAGTGCACCAAGGGGCCTTCAGTGGCATGTGTCATCTCACCATTGGGCCTCTCATTCCAGCTGTGGAGTGGCACTTACGTCACACCCAAGGATCCCTCCAACAATTATTGTCCAGCTTCAGAATTATGTTGTAACTGACTTATCCCATTCATTTCAATGGAATTGAAGACCAATTATAGTTGTTTGGATTGGGACCAATATTGTGGAACACATAAGATGGTATTCAATACTAGTCCTACTCAGAGTAGACCCAGTGAAGTTGACATGACTAACTTATGTTCATTAATTTCAATGGGTCTACCATCCATAACATTTAAAATAGTTCTATTGCAAGAATAATCCATTTTGTCAAGATGAACATGGTCCCCTTCTTCAATTATTTTTATATATTTTTTAAAAAATCTAAAAATATGCTAGCTGAAGAACATATAATCAGATATAAAAATGAATTATTGTTTGTGACAGCCAAAACTTTCACATAACAGCATGGAGGAAAAAGTATAACTGAGCTTATTTCAGTTTTACAAGCTATTCTGGGAATATGTTTGCTCTGATCTTGCATTTATTTTTCCTGGTGAATATTCAAAAGGAACTGAAAGGGGTAAAAAGTATATTATTTTGAAGTAGTTTTCACTGAAATGTAATCTAACAGCAGGGCTGGTGCCAGACGGCAGCCAGGTCCAGCCCTGGCTGAGGGCCCCTGGGGCCCAGAGGGGTGCCTGAAGGGCCTCTCCTTAGCGTGGGTGGGTGGATAACGCTCTTGTTCTGCAATCCATGGCAGCATCAGCTCCCAACCCTGCCACGGACCACAGAGAGGGAGCTCCCAGGCACATACACCCTACAACTGCACAGGCCTGCGATGCCTGCCTGCACAACCCACCTACCTCTCCTGTTGTGGTGAATGCTGGCCGTGCTGCATGCGCATGCCTGCCATCAACCAAGATGGTGACCGAGGCTTCCCTGCTGCCCCCATCTTGGTTGATGACAGGCATGAGTGCGCAGTGCAGCCAGCATTCACCGCAGCAGGAGAGGTAGGTAGCAGATATGGGCAGGTGCTCAAGGGTCCAGTCATGCCTGGCTCCAGCCCTGTCTAACAGTATTTACATCCCTATATCCACTTAGGCAGGCATGGGGTCTGTGTGTGCACACAGAGTGATTATTTGAATGAGAATAGAAGTGTGATATAATACATGAAACTCTCTTTTTTCACTTGTGTATCACTAGAGAGAATATGATGTTTGTAGTGGCAAATTTCCTGCATCATGAGAGGCAGCAAGCTGTACGATCGAGCTCCAAGAGAAAAGAGAAAAATAGGGCCAAACAACACGTTACAGGGAGCTTAGAAAAAAGGTGGGTAAAGTGGCAACATGATAGAAATGTATAAAATGATGCATGGAGTGGAGAAAGTGTCTGGAGAGTAGTTTTTCTCATAAAACTGGTACCTGGGGTCATCCAATGAAGCTGAACTTTGGAAGATTCAGGACAGACGACAGCAAAAAAAAAATCCTGCTTCACAATACCACCAAACAGAAATTGTAGTTGATTTTACTTGCACAGCAAATATGTGGATCATATGAGAAACATATGGATACATGTCCTAAATCCAGATGCTATTTGGCCAGTATTTTGCAGGTTTAGGAAAGCACTGATAGCATAATTCAGCCTTTCCCAACCAGTGTGCCTCCAGATGTTATTGGACCACAATTCCCATCTTTCCTGACCATTGGCAGTGCTGGCTGAGGCTGATGGGAGTTGTGGTACAACAACATCTGGAGGCACACTGGTTGGGAAAGGCTGGCATAACTGATCTCATATGAGTTTAAAAAAAAATCACAGCACTGTAGAAATTTAAAGGACAATGGCTTAGACCCAGACTAAGTTCACACTTAGGTCCACTGAAATTAATGGAATGTGTTAATTATAACTAAGTTTTTATGCTGATTTCAATCGAAACTGTGTGTGACTAACTTGGTCCAGATCCAACTCAATATATACAATAAATATTCACATTTCTGATTTTGTTATGCACAGTCAGCACATCTTACCTTACAACTATGCTTCTATTGCAGAAATATCCCATTTTCCAAGCTCTAGAATATTGTTATAGGATTGTGGGGGTGGGTTTGGATGATATCCGTGAGACCCTTTCTAGTTTATAATTGTGTGTCTATAAGAGATACAACCTGCAAAGGAAGACGCCTGCTCCACTGGTCAGACTAGACTCTTTTGTTAATCCAATAGAGTGGCCAGGTGAGCTAATGGATCTGTCAATTGCCCATTAACAGGTGAATAGATTTGGGGCCAGAGAGATCCTGTTGTTATTGGGGCTCTTTTCAGGTGAGAGGCCCTTCCCCAACACCAACACTATTCTGGGGAGGTTTGTGTTTTTAGTCTAGTCTCAGGAAAGGCTGAGAATTGGAGAGGCCTGCTTGTTCTCTGGACCCCAAAAGCTATGGGCAGTGGGGAGCAAGATCTGATGGACTGATAATGCTATGAACCCCTCCACCTTAAGCTCAGGTTGGAATGTGTGTAAATAAAAACCATATATCCTCTAAAACACCATAGTCTCTGCTGACCTACTTTCCAAGGAAAGCAAACCCTGAGTAAGTGCAGGAACCCCTGGAAAGCTCGCACTGCTCAGAGACTGGGGTGGCATGCAACACTATTTTATAACTGGAGAAATGACCAGGCAGCTTATCTGCTGTAACTGCTCTAATCAATGCTTCTGTGTGTCATGGCTTTTTATTGGATAGTGCTTCTGACATCATGAGGAATAGAAACAAAACTCCACTTTTTAAAAAAGTTTAAAAATCCAAGTACAGCAGTATTGCAGTGAAGAACTTTTACAATCAGGCACATTAATTCAGAAGTTAAGATACATATTTTGAGTACAACAGAGATGAAACTACTCTGTTTTATTAACATTTCTGGCATGCCAAAAGCCTCCCTCTTTCAATGTTTTTATACACCTTGTGGAAACGTTTATTTGTGTGTTTACACTGTCTGCCCTTACTTCCATTTGCCATCAGCCATCAATTACCCAAATCTTAGCCAAACAGCATTGCAATACCATCCTGCTCACTGTCTGATCCCTGATTTTGTGAGATCATCTGAATAATCTAGGAAGAAACAAATTTATGTTTTTCTTTATCAAGCAGCTGCCATGAAACCTATCTCATGAGGATGGCCACATCGCCAAAAAAGAGGACATGTATCACAAAAGAGTCTATTGACCATGTGCTACCAATTGATGGACAACTTCAAGGCTGCTGCATTCCGTTTTTGTGGTTCTTTATTATCTATAAACCAGACTTGAACTGAACAATCTTTGAAACAAGACACCCTCAAGAGTACTATCCTCTGTACAGTAACACACATAAACACTTTACACTTCATGTACCATATAGCCAAATCTAATTGACTTTATAGCATTGTGAAGCCATTCCATTCACTGTATGATCTATGATTTTGGGGGATCCAAAA
The DNA here is from genome assembly GCF_030035675.1 of Rhineura floridana. Taxonomy (NCBI): domain Eukaryota; kingdom Metazoa; phylum Chordata; class Lepidosauria; order Squamata; family Rhineuridae; genus Rhineura; species Rhineura floridana. Next base: position 139,061,503 of record NC_084484.1, on the reverse strand, counting down.
TCTAGGAAGAAGGAATAAACAATTTATGCTTTTCCTTATATAGCTGCAAATACAAACCACTAAGAACTTTTGCTCAAATATGCAGTTATTTTATATACCTAGTCTCCATATTTAGGGAAACATTCCTCATTTAAAATCTAAAACACAGAATATTGTCTACTGTTCTCAAGTCATTCATTTTTTTATTACAAAACATGGGCTTTAGAAATATGGAAAGGGCAAAACATTCATGATTTTTTTCACCAAGATAGCTCAGAAAGGACAAAATGCCCCATGAAAAATATTTGATTATCTCTGGAATATGACCAAACAGCCCCAGTTGTTTTTTCAAGGGAAATAAAGCATGATCTCAATTGCACTGTTATACTGTTCTGCAGTGAAGCAAGGGGGAAATCTTCTGGCAAAAGACAGGGGGATTTCCAATTATGTAGTTTTGGGGGTTATTTTTTATCCTTGAAATAAATTCTTAAACTGAATTATCCCACATGTTGTGCTTGGAGGTATTCCCAGTGATTTGCTCAGCAGGAGACAAGTGGAGGATGGATCCAAGCTCACCCAGATCCAGTTTTGATACCATAGTGATAGTTTATTTTCTAAATAAAACAGTGACATCTACTTCTTCCCATAAAGTTCTGTTTTATGTGTAGTTATTCATATTCTAAATTCTTTCCCTCTCTTCAAAATGTTGCTGTCAAGCCCTGTGGAAGGAGGAGAGGAGACACATACCTGGTCATTTCTGCGATGATAGTTCTGGCTAGATAGTAAGTTAACACTGATATGATCAAGGCAAATTGTCTGTCAATGGCACCAGTCAGATGATGAGGGAGAACATAGTAATGGGATATGTAGAGGCACAGCAAATACATGCAGCCTTATGATTTATGGCAGTGAACCTTCATTGACAGAGAGATGAAGGAGGAGTCAGTGTCTTGGAAAGGGCAAGGGCGGGGGTTGTGTCTAGTAGTTTAGCTCAGCAGCTTTGCTACACTATCTCAATTTCCATTTGACATCTGTGTTTCAGTTTCTCTCATGTATAAAAACTCTCTAGCAGAATTCTGCTTTTGTCCAATTGAAAAAGGCACAGGAGAAACATTACTGGGATCTATAATGACCTGAGCACATATTTACATTTTTTTGTTTGCCCTTAACATTTTGAAGAGTTGAATGTTGCCACTCTGAGGCACCAACTGGAAACAAATTTATTGGGGGAAATGCCAAGGGTTTGCCAGCAAATTTTTTACTTTTATTTTGTTCAGTTAGCCTTCCTTCAAGTAGGAGATGGACCTGACAAACATAGGATACTAGCAAAATGCCCACCATTGTAATGGGCAGCTTCTGTGTGGAGGGTCTTTATATGTTCCATGCACTGCACTTCTTATCAATCTCAATGAAAGCAGCACCACCCAGTTTCAGGATTAGGAAGCAATTTTCCCAAGTGTAGCATGTGATTGAAAAGATCGAATGGTAACTGTCCTGTTATATGTGAAAAGGTTTGGGGTTGCATTCTGGGCAACACTTGGATAGATGCTCAGCCACCTGCTGCCTCCATTCATCCCAGTCATAAGAACCTAGGAACATAAGATAAGCTTGCTGGATCAGGCCAATGGTCCATCTAGTCCAGCATCCTGTTCTCACAGTGGCCAACCAGATGCCTATGGGAAGCCCAAAAGCAGGTCCTAAGCACAAGAGTACTCTCTCCTCCTGCAGTTTCCAGCAACAGATATTCGGAAGCATGCTGCCTCTGACTATGGAGGCAGATCATAGCCATCATGGCTAGTAGCCATTGATAGCCTTATCCTCCATGAATTTGTCTAATCCTCTTTTAAAGCCATCCAAGTTGGTGGCCATCCTGGCCTCTTGTAGGAGCAAATTCCATAGTTTAACTATGTGCTGTGTTAAGAAGTATTTTTGTCTGTCCTGAGAACAAAGTCTGCTTCTATCTGCAGAGCTCCCTCCTGGATTATGTTTCTTGGTCACAAATGGGCAGGGAAGGGCAACAACTTTGTCCCCAAGAACCACATGCAGAAATGGGCAAGAGGCTGAAGGTCATATGCTTGTGGGTGGGGCAGGACCAGCATACCCCCTACCACATCCTTTCTCACACACAAGCACACAACCTTTCTGCCATCACACACACACACACCACACACACACCAGCTGCATCAGGATAGCTGGGAAGAGCAGGTTTTAACCTACATTCCCCAGCCATTGCAATGCAGGTAAAATCACTGCCCCTGGACTGTATAACAGCACAGGTGCAGGGATATTTCCCCAATCACCCAGCTGATGGCTGAAAATTGGGCAGTGGGGGAAAGTAAGCTGAGCTGCCCTAGGCTTGGGAGGCTGCACTAAGAGTTGCCAAGGGCTATATATTGCTCACATATATTGGGGTGTGATAAAATGTTGGGAACTGTTTAACAGATAATCTGTAACAGGAGTGGCCAACATGATGCCCTCCAGATGCTGTTGGACTACAACTCCCATCATGCCTGACCGCTGGCCATGCTGGCTAGGACTGACAGGAGTTGGAGTCCAATAACATCTGGAGGACACTGCACTGACTACCTCTGATGACATTTCACAGAAGGAATTCTGTCATGAAAGACGGACTCCAGGCCATGGTCTTACCTATATTCACTCGAACCCTCCCTCATCATCCAGGTGTTTTTTCTTCCCCTGTATCTCCCTGGATCTTTCTTTCCTCCACCTCACGAGTGTCTGGGTCTGCACTATTTTCCCTCATCCATTGCTCTGGGTTTCCTCTCCACTTCTTCCCTGCCCCTGCAATTTCCTTGGCTTTCATTTCCCACTTCTCACTTGCTCCCTGTTCTCTTGCTCTAAACTCTGGTTGTTTGAGGCTCTCCTGTACCTTCCCCAACTCCTTTGGTTCCTCACTGCTACAGCTTGTCCTACTAATGTTATTGTAGCATCAATAGCTGCCTGCCCTCATTTGCTGTAGCTTCTCCCTGCCTTGATGGCAAACTCCCATCTATAGCTTTTCCCACTGCTGAAAGAGTCACTGCTGTCTGCAAGCCAAGAGGGAGAGAGGGAAACACTGGAGGTGGAGCTATGTGGCTAAAACAGGTACCTCAAAAACAGCTATTCTAGCCACACAATTCTTTCTCCACTGCTGTTTGTGGCAGTAGAAAAAGGATGGAGCAACTGCTATATCAGCAGCAGGACAAGTACAGTAGGGCCCCGCTTTACAGTGCTTCGCTAATGCAGCGGTCTCAATTAGACACAATTAGACTAAAGCCCCACTCATACGGCGCTTCTCCGCTTTTACAGTGGTTATCAGGCGTCGTGAACCATTCTATTCAATGAGTTCTGCTTTTTGGCGGTTTTCGCTTTTTGGCGGGGGTCCAGAACGTAACTCACTGTATGAGTGGGCCCTACTGTATCAGCACTGCAGTGAGGCACCAGAGAAGTGGGAGAAGGAAGGAAGAAGAGGCAGAAACACTTGAGTGTCAAAGTTCATGATTATTTTTATTCACCATGAATTGGTCTAATCATTTTAACACTGTTACACTGTTGTTTTTCACTTGTTGATCTTCATCTGGAAAAGATGTTTAACAAAGAATTGAAAGAGGCTTAACATGCACTTTACTTGGCTTGTTATTTAGCACTGGCCTGTCTCCAAAAAGTCAAAGCCTATACATCTACAAACGCTCAGCACCAGTTCTAATGCTCTCCTTATATGCAAGGCTAATCCCTAAAAGATAAAAGAGCAATGAATGATGAATTAATACATTCGGATAGCATATTTTGATCTATGAACAATGCCAGAAGTTATGAAAGGCAATCTGTGGGGGAGAGGGCGAAACAGGGAAACAAAGTATTCTTTCTCATTCAGTTATATGCTGTCAATTTGTTGTTATCTGTCTTCAAGTCGATTATGATATATGGCGACCCTATGAATCTTTTATGGATATCTACATAGGGTTTTCATGGTAAGAGGTATTCAGAGGTGGTTTACCATTGCCTTCCTCTAAGCCCACGGCACCAGGTATTCCCAGGCGGTCTCCCATCCAAGTACTAACCAGGCCTGACCCTGCTTAGGTTCCGAGATCAGACAAGATCAGGCGTGTTCAGGGTAGTATGGCCGTAGATGCTGTCAATAGCTGACAGTAAACAACCACTTTCACACAGCTTTATGCTGTAGCAAATGAGAAGCCAGGCCCCTATGGATGGCAGATTTCAAATCCCGCCCATAATTTAGCTTCCATGAAAGTGGCAGGAAGGGACTAGTATGGAGTACCAGCACATGACGGAGTTCCAGCAAAGCATTTTATCCACATTCATAATTGAACTTAGCACTCTGGTACAATATTAAAAGAGTTTCTCCTCCAAAAAAAGTTGTAATTGATTTTCAGCAACTATCATATGTAGAATTACATTTAGATGACCCAGGCTTAATTTAAGTATTGTGCAACACAGAAACCAGACACATCACAGCCTTGTTGATGGCATAATCAAGACTTGTAACGAACAGAGGAGGGCTTGGTTGGGTGGTATAATGAGCTTGTATGCTGGCTGGGCAACAGCATCACCTTTTCCTGTCCTTATACTTTTCCTGAATCCCTTCCCATTTCCCCATTTCTTAGTGCTCCGCACTTTATCTGTTCAGCAGATTCACTTCCATGCACTTTGTAAGAGAAATCTCTGAGATAACAGAGATGTGTTTAATTTGCTGTATTGCATTGTGTGAAGGCATGGTTACTGTCATCAAGGTGGACCTTAAAAAGCCAAATTATTTTGAGTAAGCTCAAAAGAAAAACAACCCCCCCAAATCCATGTAAATACCACATGGATTTGACTTGGGAGGCCACGCTTCACTCATGCCTACTCTAAAGTAACTTTATTTCAATATTTTCTATTACCAATGAAAGCAAATAAGTGGCCAATGCTTTTTACACTTCCTATGCTGTTGCTGAGATCTACAGGGAAGACAGAACTAGTAGCTTGCTTCTGCACTTAGCCACAAAAGACCTTGAGGTAAGTTTGGAGGAGGGATTCAGGGGAGGGCACAGGGAAACATTATGTTCATATGCCTACCCAAAGATTAGGGGAGGGAGGTTTACCTTGATAGGCTGGATAAAAGAACTGCTATTTTGGCTGAGTCCTAATATTCATAATTGATACTCAGTAATATATCACAATGTTTTTTTACCTTCATGGGAAGGATCATAGTTCATTGGTAGAGCACACGTTTTGCATGCAAAAAAGGTCCCAGGTTCAAAAAAGGTAGGAATGGGGAAAGTATCCCATCTGAAACCGTAGAGAACTGCTTAGTCAGCAGTAGCAATACTAAACTAGATATGTTGTGGTTTATGGGATAAACAATTATGTGGTTCTATCTCTAACAGAGTAAAATGGCAAAAACGGAATGAGCAAGAACCAGTCCCACTCTCCACCCTCTGTCCGTACTCACAGTCTGGCAGAATACAACAATCACACTTTCTCCAGTAAAGTATATAAAAACAATGAACACTTCAGGTATGCAGGCACAGCTTAGGGAACAAGAAAGAAGAAACTGAGGTTCCTTTCAGTTCATAGTTTTCAGCTTTTGGCAAGCCTGCTTGCTCCATGTGGTAATGGAGAATTCCAAAGGCAGCACAGCAAGGAGGAGGAGGAAGGGAAACGGAATGACAGCAATCAAACAGGAAACTACACAACAGCAGAGTTTTCATGAGCTTGGCTAGAGACAGCACTTATCCCTTTAACTGTACTAACAAATGTATAACCCTGCCTCCTAGTGGGAGCATGCGAATTTGCCTCTTCCAACAAGATGTGCCAATGACGTAACTTGGTGTAAGGCAACTTTCTATGTAACACTTCCACGGGGATGTCTGCCAAGGATTCTGAGGTGCAGTGTTGGTCCTCAACACTGTCCACTGTGAACTGAGAACAGATCCTAAAAACTTGCAACATTCCACTTTGTTTGCAAGTTACAGAGGAAGAGGTAGACAAACTGTCTTTCAGTTGTTCTTCCAATTAAGAAAGTTCTCATAAGCTTTGACAGAACACAGGGTCCCCCAAGAATTTAAAAATGATGGGTATATCATATTTCATACTCAACAATGTTAGCTTAAGTTATAATATCATCATACTTCAAATATTTACAAATATTCAGTTCTACCTGAATGTGAGCCTTTACATAAGACATATACACGGCTTCCATGCTTAATCTAAAAGTTTGCTATTCATGCCTTCCATATTTCAGCAACCTTACTTCCCAATATAATTCTTACCAAGAAAGGATATTGCCAGCTGAGCTTGTACATCAAGTTTCTTTCCACCATCCAGAATCCATCAACTTAATTTTAAGGGTACTCTACAACTTCTCACTGTAGACAGCCAACATGTATTAGTACCAGATATATCTGGTGTTAAAAAGCAGTATTATAAACTTCTACTTTGCCAGAATTCATATGACAGAATTCATATTCTGTCCAATTAAATGCGCACTTGAACGCTGATTCAAGGCCACACTCTTTTTCCAAGTGTGGATCCTTAAATAGCCAAAATGGCAGCATCCATGCACATGGGGAACATATCAGCAGAACAAATGTTTGCAGAAGTACAAAATAACCTTAAAGGAGGGAAATCATAAAGGGAGGAATCTCAGAGCAGTCCAGTAACAGACCATGCCCAGTCAGTACAGAATGCTGACTGTCAGGGTGCGGAGTAATGAAAAACTAGAGAGAGGGGGAATGGAGTATCTTGGAAGAAGGCATGGCTGCTTGGCTGGCTGGCACCTTGAACAAGAGCACTCTACACTGCAATATATGTATTTATTTTATAGGTCACACTTGTCCCTTTAAATAGCCATAAATAAGTCATAACTAAAATGATTCTGATCTAAAACAGAGGAATGCATGCAGAAAACAAGTCAGATATCCAAAGAGGATATTATAAGAATCTAGAACTACTACACACCTAAATTTTCCCATACTCTGGAGCGGGTGGGATGGGATGGCTGAATCTTGAGTCACAACATTGCTGAGCAAGCCAGACTACCCTGACCCCAGCTAGGACTTCAGAATTGCAAGGTTCCACTTGATGAGCTTTGTTCTGTATGCTGGTGATGCCATCAATGTACCCAAGTTATTACTTATACTATATCTCAGGGGTAGCCAACAGAAGATGTTGAACTCCAACTCCCATCAGACCCATCCAGCATGGCCAAGGGTCAGGGGTGATGGGAGTCAGACTCTAGCAACATCTGAAGGGCACCATGTTGCCTATCCCTGCCCTATCTGATCAATTGTGGTGAACCCACTGACTAGTAAAATGTCCTAAATAAAGTTGTAGTCTGCTTAAACACAAAACTGATTGCATCTTGGTCTCCTTGATTTCCCCCACATATCACTCGTCCTATGATTTTCGTCCTATGGTCATTCGTCCTATGAAATTCAAACACTGCAAGTCAAACAACTGACTATTTAAGGTTAACCCATTATATTTTCAATGTGATCCAGAATTAATATCTAAAGATGTTAATTTTTATTGATTTGTAATTGCAATTTCATTAAAGGAAAAAAGAGTAAAAGAAAGAAAAAACCCTCGATCAGCTCATATTATCAGTACATTTAAAATTAAAGATGTTTCTCTAATTGCAAAGTTACCTATATGAGGCTATATCCAACTAAATCATTAAAAAGGCAGAACGATTTCCACCAGCACAGAACTTCCCTCCATTGTGTGGCCTTCATATCACTACTAATTCTGTTCCAAAGTGTCAGGGAAAACCCTAGAGAAGACTGGGAGGGCACACAGGGGTGAAGAAAAGGGACGGCAAGTTCTGTTGCAATCATGGAAGTCACTCCTCATACACAATGATTTAGGCTGCAATCCAGAAAAAACAAACCCTTACACTGGGCTGGTGGGGGGGTGGATTGAGTGGAGGCATCTCTGCTTGCTTCTGTGGACTCAGCTAGCCTTCCACCAACCACCACAAGAGTGATGTAAGCTTCACTCCCAGTAGTGTAGTGCCAAATTCAGAAGTGCAGGGTTCCTTCATGATAGTCACAGCCATCCCCTGTTTGTTTTGCTGCTGGGTTGAGAATGAGATCCTTGTTAATGCCTTCTCCCACAACAACAGATGTCCCTAGAAGCCAATAAGCATGAAAGGGGAGAGTGTTAGCTGCTGAAAAGAGTCTTCACAGTGACTGACTCACCTCCTTTCTCTCTGATTGGCTCCAATCAGCCAGAGAGGACAAGGAAGCATGTAAGAAGACTCTTCCCAATGGCTAACACACTCCCCTTTTATGCTGATTGGCCCATAGGATGTTGGCGATATAGGGACCCCGCTGGGGCCCTGATCCCAAAAAGGTAAGGGGTCTAAGACCCCCCGAGATCCCAGACAACTACACCCCTGGTCACTCCATTAATGCAAACCTCCCTTCCCACCCACCAAATGTGCAGTATCCCTGCCCACCATAAAGCCCTGAAACGTGTCATTCCAAGGCGGAGAGGAGGTGGGGCTGTGCTAGTCCACCTTCTGCTGCTGCCACCATGAGCAACCAGATTGCAGATGTAGTGGTGACTCTCTAGAGCCCCAGCAGCAGGGAGTCAGGAGTTCTCTGTCATGAATCCTGTAGAGAACTACTGGCCTTGTGACCAAGAGGAGGAGGACTGGGATCCTGGGGAGGGAGCTAGTGGTCAACAGAGGAAGGGGGCTGAAACTGGTGAGTACTTCAGTAGTCTGGACTGTGACAGCCTCATGCCTGTGACTCCAGCTGTGACCAGACACAGCCCTCTCTTCAGCCTGTCCATAGGTGCAGTCCTGATCTGGAAAACCATTCCCACACAAGTAGTAAGCCCACTCTGAGCCTTCTTAAGTGGTCTCAGGGGGCATGTCAAATTGCTGTGACAATATCTTCACTTGAGGAGCCAAGCCTAGCCATACCTTGTAGTAGAGACCAGTTCTAAGGTTAGCATTGTAAGCTTAAATTCAGCATTAAACATAACAGAGAAAAACACATTAGTGAGTCTGAGAGTCTGATTTGAATGGGGTTGGACAGGACACTGTACAACCCAAGTTAATTCACTAATAGACAAAAAAACGTTGCAGTTTAAGAACATACATAGAGATGACAGATATTTCTATCTAACTTTTAAAAGTGGGGAAATTTGGCAGCTATAGTAAATGTACCAGGGGAGCAGGAGACCCGACCTCCTCTGAGGTACTGTACTGCCCTACAAATTTGTAAAAATGCAAACACAATCCTATAACCGCATTGTTAAATTGAAAATACCCCACATGCCACTCTGCGGAATGCAAAAAATCCATGCTGGCTATAGTATACAGCCTTTTTTGTGGCTGTATAATATATAATTCCAGCAGAAAGCTTATGGCATGCAAGTTTACACAGATTTTGTGTAAACAACAGAATGGCATGGGGGTATTTTCAATTTAACATGAAGGAATGTGAAAAATCCATGCTGGTTATAGTATAGAGCCACTTTCACGGCTGCATAATAAACAATAAGAATACGTAGTAGTAGTATGAGGGCAGTTTAGCACTTCCATCCTTAGCTGTTATCCCAGTGAAATCACTCTCCAGCAATGGGACTTTCACCATCCCACTCTGATCATACCTCTGGGGGGGAGGAGGTTTAAATTTCTTGTTCCTTTGTGTTGTTGGGCTGATGAAAATTGCTCCCCCTGTACTTAGTATTACAGTTCTTAAAACTCCAGACATACTTGCCAGAGTAAAAATCTAGTTTGGTCCTAAATATTTCTTACCTCTCTGTGGTTGTGTGATGCATTTTGTTGCGTACCACCCCAATCTCTGAGTGGTGCGAGACTTCCAGGGGTTCCTGCACTTACCCAGGGTTTGGTTTCCTTGGAAATAAGACCAGCAGAGACTGTGATGTCTTTGCGGAAATATGTTTTTTATTTACGCACATTCCAACCTGAGCTTGAGATGGAGGAGTTCATAGCATTAACAGTTCATCAGATCTTGCTCCCCGTTGCCAATCGCTTTGGGGGTCCAGACAGCAAGCCAGCCGCTCTGTCTGTCTCCCTAGTTCCCAGCTTCTCCAGACTAGACTAAAAACATAAGTCTTGGCTCCAGGATGGGGGGGAGGAGGGCCTCTCACCTGAAAGAATTCCAATAGCTTCCTTTGGATATGGCACAGTGGGGAGGAGAGCCTGGCTGGGAGTCCAGAGTCTGTGAGTTCAAATCCCCGCTTGTGTCTCCTGGGTGTCAAGGGACAGCTAAAGATCACCCCCACAGTGAGTGGCTCAGGGGTTACATGCCCTGTCACCTGTGCAGCCATGGGCAAGCTGCATAGTCCCAAGGAGCCCAGTTGCCCCCAGCTGGCAGTTGCAGGCAAGGAAGGGGCTGGCTTGTGTAGTTGTGGCAAGCTGAGCAGGCCCTAGCCAGCTGAGGAGGACTAGCTAGCCTCAGAGGGAGGCAATGGTAAACCCCCTCTGAATACAGCTTACCATGAAAACCCTATTCATAGGGTAGCCATAAGTAGGGATCGACTTCAAGGCAGTCCTATGGATACAGAGCTTGGAAGATTACTTTTAAAAAGTAATAAATTACAGTTACATGGCCCCCAAAAGTAGTAATTACCGTTACAATTACAATTGCTCTGAAAGTAACTGATTACTTTTCCTCCAAAGTAATCACTACAATTACATTTCAGTTGCTTTAAAAAAAGCCTACAAGGTGCTGGCCTTGGCTGCTGCACATCTAAGTAGCCTAAAACAACAGTAAAAATAAACAAACACATACAGAGGTAGTAGAATAATTCTTTTTATTCATAAGATAGCAATGGTGGTCTCTCCACTGGTAAGGGTGGTGGGGAGGGAGGCTGAGGCCACTACTCAGATCTTTTCCCGTCAAACCAAGTGCAACCCCCCCCCACTCAGCCAGCCAGCATAATCTCTCTCACTTAACCACCTCCCAGATCCTGCCCTGCCACCAACTAAGGGACACTCACTCAAGCAAACATTTTCCCCTGAGATGCAAAGAAGTTAAAATACTGCAAATGCAGCACAGTAGCCAGAGAGGCTGGTGGAGGCCACTTTGTGTGCCAAGTGCAAACACAGTATTCTCTCTCTCTCTCTCTCTCTCTCTCTCTCTCTCACACACACACACACACACACACACACACACACACACACACTGTAATCTTTCACCTCCACAGTTCTTTATCTCCATTCTGCTGCTGCCTCCTTCTCCTCCTTTATCCATGTTCTTGACCTCCGGATCCTTTTCCCCTCCACTCCATTCTTCACCACCACTATCCATTATTTAAATAATTGTTTTTTCCACTCCACCCCGTCTCACTCTCCGCCTCCTATTTCGTCGCCTCCTACCCATCCACAGAGCATGAGGAAAGAGCGACACTGTACAGAAGTCCAGTTTGAGGCACATGATTTTCATCCACAAATCAGAGGGGCAGAAGACTTCCCCTGCTCCCCTCCCAAGTAATGCCCAAAAGTAATTCTGGAAACGTTACAATTACTCCACAAAAGTAGTAAAATTACTCCTAGTTCTATTACAATCAAAATGTAAAGGAATTACCCACTCATTACTCGAAAAAGTAATGAATTACAAGTAATTTGTTACTTGTAACTAGTTACTTCCAAGCTCTGCATGGATATGCAGATTGAATGCTGAATTAGTCCATTAACTTACAGGCTAGCTTAGCAAAGAAACTAGCCTGACCAGTAGAGCAGGTTTGTTGCTGCATATCCCAACTTCAGATACAAGATTACAGGCTTGAAGGGGACACAAAGAAATCATCTATTTTATCCCTCAATCCCATAACAACATTGCTGTTGCTCCCTGTCCAGATCAAACATCAGTATTTTTCCCTGATGTGTTTGGCTTGGGGTTGTTGTTGTTGTTGTTTTGGGGGGGAGGAGGAAGAGGAAGACTGAATTTCCAAGTAGCTCTCTACACCATGGCTAATGCTGTGGGGTAAGGGTAGTAAAACCAAAATTGAATTCTCAGGAAGCAATACAATAAAGTGCATGCACATAGCACAACCAGCATTAATGTACTAAGGTGGGATAAAACTCTTGGAAATAAATGAGCTTTTCCTCAGCACTTGCTGAGAAGGCTCATAAATACTGGGCCAATTTCAAATCAAGCTGAGGAGTGTTTGCCACTGGTAACTGAGGTAGCCAAAATTGTTCACCTCTGAAGAACTTACGTTCTTCTTTCTATACTGAAGCTGCATTGTGATATTTTTAATAACCGCAGCTCATTCTTCAGTTAATGGAGAAAAGTTGAAAGTGCATGCAAGGATAAACAAATTTGTCAACTTCTTAAAATGTTTATACTTCTTGAAATGCAGTGTTTCTAAATATAAAACCTGCACTATTAACATTCTGTTCCACATTCTGAAAGGCAAGTTCTATTTTTTACAGCTGATGCATAGCAGTTTACAAGAATTACATATACTGTACAGGTTACTTGTGCATGCCCCACAGGTGGGAGCATAGGGAGTGAGAGGGTGGGGGAACAAAGAAACACACAATGGTCACCAAAATTGGATGTACAGTGGCCACAGATTTTATGGGGTACAGTCTCACAAAGGCAAATGGCATGGCATAAGGTTAGGGTCTTATTTCTGACAAATTGCTAGAATGCTTGGCTCAGCCCAGGCTGCTGAGACAGGCCAGGAAGTCAGGAAGCAGCCACAGCTATCAACGGCCCATGCTATTCTGGCAACTGCCACCCCCACCTCCAAATGGGGCAAGATTGCTAGCAACACAAGAGGATGGTAAAAACAAAGCAAAATCCAAAAACCCAAAACCAATGCTGTCAGTTCTGGTTGAAGGTAAAAATTGTTTTTATTGTACACTGCCTTGAGACACTTGTGTAGAAGGTTATTGCCATCTATTAATTATTTGTTTATTAAATTTATATCGTGCCCTTCCTCCTAGAAGGAGCTCAGAGCGGCAAACAAAAACACTAAAAACACTCTTAAAACATCTTGAAACAAAAGACTTAAAAACATATCAAAACAAAATATCTTTAAAAACATCTTAAAAAGCAATTCCAACACAGACACAGACTGGGATAAGGTCTCTACTTAAAAGGCTTGTTGAAAGAGGAAGGTCTTCAGTAGACACTGAAAACATAACAGAGATGATGCCTGTCTAATATTTAAGGGGAGGGAATTCCAAAGGGTCGGTGCTACAACACTAAAGGTCTGCTTCCTGTGTTGTGTGGAGCGGACTTCCTGATAAGATGGTATTTTCAGGAGACCCTCACCTGCAGAGCACAGTGATCAACTGGGTATATAAGGGGTAAGATGATCTTTCAGGCATCCTGGTCCCAGGCTGCATAGGGCTTTATACAAAAAAACAGAAACTTGAATTTAGCTCGGTAGCTAATGAGCAGACAGTACAATTCTTTCAGTAGCTGAGTGACATGTTGGCAATACCCTGCCTCAGTGAGCACTTGTGCTGCCACAGTTTGTACCAGCTGCAGCTTCCACACCAACCTCAAAGGCAGTCCTACATAGAGCACATTACTGGAGGTAGCCTGGTGGCTACCAATGCATGGACAGCTGTGGTCAGGCTATTCCGGTCCACCCGGAGGTCACAGGGCAGGTACAACAATTTTAAAATATGACATTAAAAACAATCTAAAATCCCAAAATAGGGTGGGTCCTAAAAATACATGTCTTACGTGTCAAAGGCCATAATTTAGTGAAAATACAAACCTTAACCTGTACCTGTTTTGCTTAGTAAGGTCAAGTATGCCTTGGTTTAGCAACAATTAATAATAATAATAATAATAATAATAATAATAATAATAAGTTTATTTCTGTCATTGACCAGCAGAACAATACAAGACAATTTGCATGTAGTTTATAGTTACAAGATAAAAACTTAACTGATCAATAAGCTAAGAAAATATTTTAAAATCATTTAACTAAAACCTTCCTGCGAGCAGTGGCAGCTGCGCAAAATTTCGCTACCAGTTCTGTAACCTTGTGACGTCGGTCCTCAAGTAGACTACAAATGTATAGTGTGTCTGAGACTCTCGGCATTTTAGCCAGACATGGGGTAATAAAGAGTTCACGGAGGTCAAGGTATAACGGGCACTGGAGTAAAATGTGATCAATAGTTTCCACAACACCGGCCTCACAGAGGCATACCCAGTCAGTAAAAGGGATTTTCTTGTACCTTCCTTCCAAAAGTGCTGAGGGAAGTACATTAAAACGCGCCAGTGTGAATGATCTCCTATACTTGGTGATGCTCAATTTGGTTAAATAGCCTGCAGGCATTAAGGAACTCACACTGAACGGGTAAGATGGATATGCCGCCACACAACTCAGATTATTTTGTAGCTCAATGTCACGAAGACATTGGCATATAACTTCCTTGGCCTTGCTATAGCCCAGGCCTATTACCACCGACTGTGATAGTCCGATCAAATGTAATTTATTAATTACAGCAATTTGCCATCATGATTGAAAAGTGTCTATCAAAATTAGTGGAGCAAGCCCTAGGGGAGCAAGTAGCAATTTCAACCAAAGGTTGAACCTATGAGTCCAAGCGTGCGTTTCTACCAATAGTGTCCCAAGTTCTAAACCCAGCATCACATTAGGAACACACTTGGGAACACCAAGAATGCTAGCAACAATTAAATATATCTGCTAGCACTTTTGGGTAATCTCCTTTACTTCTGGTGTCAGAATAATTATTATATTTCCAAAACCCATTAGGAAACAATTCTTTCTAACTACTCAAGCGGTGGTTAAGTTTAAATATAATGGTCCCACTTGAGCTCCAGTGATGGCTCTAGTTGGGGAAATGTTAATATGCTTCAGGAATTTACATTTCATCTCCTGACATAAAAATCTCAAAACTCAGGTATCAGTCTTTCTTCTGTTGTTCTTCTCATCAAGTGGAGGAGAATTTATATTTCAATTTCAAACTGATGCAAAATTTAAATTCAACTCTAATTAAAATGTGTAAAATATATGGCTGTCTAGACAATCTCTCTTGACCTAATTCACCCTCATGGCAAGTGCCAGGCTATCCATGTTGTCAAATATTGTTGCCATTGGCAACATAGTCCAGAGAGCTGCATTGGGTCCAGTGACCCATATGCATCAACCTACTTTTGAAAAATAAGGATTGCTGTTTGAAAACAAAAAAAGTCCTACTGTGCAGGAAGACCTGAAGTTCTGGACTGTGATCAATATGTTTTGGGTGTTGAGGTATTTTCTCCCCATGCACCAACAGCTGCTACTTTGGACTGCATATGATGGTATGTTCAGCTAGTGTTGAAAGGTTAAAGCCTTAGTAGTTTTCATTTCACAGCAGGAGGAGCAAAACCTCTCCCAGGAAGGCTAGTTCTTTAGTTCCTTTCTTACTACAAGAGTTCTCCAAGATAAACCAAACTTCATTAGGAATCTTCTAAGGAAAAGTTTTTGGTTGAACTTTGCTCATGGCTTCTCTCTGTATGCCCGATCATTTTCCCTGTCAGTGTGCTGAATACTGTATAAACAATAGATATTTTAAACTACAGTATCAGTACAAGGAACACCTTTCCATGTGGCATTACTCATGTTGGCTCTCACCGGCCAAACCTTCATCTTTGGTAACTTGCCTAAGCCCGTTTTGTCATACATGGCTAATCCCATCAAAAAAGCTTTGATAAATTACCACAAAAGCCAGCCAAACACCATTTTTCTCTCTCTTTAATACAAATTCTCCCTCTGCCACCATAGTTACAGACTAACTGTTTTGTGTGTGATAAGACATCCAGACAGTTCTCACAGATCCTAGTTTATTTCTATATTATTTGTGATGCTCTTAGCTTATTTGTTTAATTACAAGAATGCATATCCTGCCCCTCCACAGATAGCACAGTGCTCTGAGCAGTTTACAACAACTAAAAACTATAAAAGAAATCCAGAAATTAACAGTACAATTTTGTGCACTCAGGCACACACAGAGATTTACTTTGGTTTAACTCAGCCACATCTTTATTGGATAACTGTGCACAAGGTTTTGTGTGGCATAGGATGAGGGTCCATCTACAGGGAGGTAGTCTGATTGGTGGGCCAATCACAGGGTGAACTGCTCCCATGGGCCTCTCGGACAACCTGGGAGTGTAGTGGTCTGGCACACACAACCAAGCTGGGGCTGAAGGCATAACTGGTACCCAGGATCTCTTATGGGAAACCCCCTGATGAAAGTAATATGCCCACCCCCTGCTTAACCCAACTGCAGAACCTGCTATGCCTCTCCCACAGAATGATGTTGTGCTAATGAACGTTAATCATGTCTATTACCCTCCCACTTGCTAGAAGGAAGGCAAAACACTCACAGAGGAAGGCCCAGTTGTGGCTGTGGTTAAAATCTCTACTTCCCTACTGTTAACCAATGGCTGACCTCCATCCACAGCAATGTACAATATAGCAATCCTACAAAGCAAATCTGAAGAACAAAGGAGGCAAGGTGGGCAGGTAAGTTGCCAACAAGACCATGGCCAGGGAGCAGACCAGAGAGGAGAGATCTTCCTTTGGGGCTACAACACTTGTCCCTGCCCCAATCTACTAACCAAGCTCCTGACTAGCCAGCCAAGGAGATTCATCTGGATCCCAGTGCAGCCAGGCAGCATGAGAAGCTGCAGATCCTGGCCACACTGCAACCCAGTTGTGGATCCTGCTCCCTTCCCCATCTGTAGGGCAGCACAAATCATGGTCCCCTGGTGAGTGGGGACAAAAGGCAAGAAACACATATACAGCAGATAAAAACCAGTAAAAAACAGGGAGGTACAGCTCCCTAAACGTCCTCAAATGCCTGCCAGAATAAATGTCTCATCTAGACAGCTGAAGGCAAGGAGAGAATGATAAAGGCAGAGAGTACCATAATCTAATTTCTGGATATCCACCTGGTTTCCACAGTGCTAACAGGAGGTGAAATAGAGTACTCTGTATACTCAGTCACACTACTGAATCCCATGGCCAGTATGGGTGGCAGGTAGGCAGCCAACAACTTCCCGTTACACACAGCAGACTGTCTGCTCTCTGTAAGGGACATTTCCTCTCAGCAAACCCTTTATGAACAACATTTATTAAAAGCAAAACATTCAAAGACTGCAAAATTTAAACCAAACGTGTGAACAAGAGACCTAGGATCTCAGCATCCAAAGTGTGTTTGAAGAAATGAATATTCAGTCGAGCAATAGAGACCCACACACTCCTCTGTCTAAAATACTTTATATAACATCAATATGGACAACTAAAAATTTTATTTATTATTTATTATTTCAATTTATATACCGCCCTTAGCAGAATAGCTCTCAGGGCGGTGAACAAACAAGATAAAATACAATATATCATAGTAAAAAATCACAAAAACATGTACAAACAAACAACAGAAAGCACAACAAAAATGAAATACAACACAAATTAAGAAGGATACATGTTAAAAGTAGAAAGATTAAGAAAATTAAAAGATTAAAATGCCTGGGAGCATAAAAAGGTCTTTACCTGGCGCCGGAAAGATAGAAGTGTAGGCGCTAGGCGTACCTCTTCGGGGAGGCTGTTCCACAACTCAGGGGCCACCACAGAAAAGGCCCTAGATCTAGTAACCACCCTCCGGGCTTCCCGATGAGCTGGTACCCGGAGGAGGGCCTTAGATTCTGAACGAAGTGAACGGGTAGGTTCATAGCGAGAGAGGCGTTCCACAAGGTATTGAGGTCCCATGCCGTGTAAGGCTTTATAGGTCAAAACCAGCACCTTGAATCTCGCCTGGAAGCAAATAGGGAGCCAGTGCAGACGCGCCAGAATAGGTGTTATATGCGAAGACCGACTGGTCCTCGTCAATAGTCTGGCAGCCGCGTTCTGCACCAGCTGAAGCTTCCGAACTGTCTTCAAGGGCAGCCCTACGTAGAGCGCATTACAGTAATCCAATCTTGAAGTTACCAGAGCATGAATAACGGAGGCGAGGTCGTCCCTGTCCAGATAGGGGCGTAGTTGGGCTACCAGACGAAGATGGTAAAATGCATTCCGTGCCACCGAGGCCACTTGGGCCTCGAGAGACAAGGAAGAATCGAAAAGAACCCCCAAACTACGTACCTGTTCTTTCAGGGGGAGTGTAACCCCATCCAGAACAGGGTGAACACCCACCATCTGAGCAGGGAAGGTGTTCACCAGCAGTGTCTCGGTCTTGTCTGGATTGAGTCTCAGTTTATTAGCTCTCATCCAGTCCATTATCGCGGTCAGGCAACGGTTCAGCACATCAACAGACTCACCTGAAGAAGATGAAAAGGAGAAATAGAGCTGCGTGTCATCAGCATATTGATGGCAACGCACTCCAAAACTCCTGATGACAGCACCCAGCGGCTGCATGTAGATGTTGAAAAGCATGGGGGACAAGACCGACCCCTGAGGGACTCCACAATGGAGAGTCCAGGATGTCGAGTGATGTTCCCCAGGCACTACCTTCTGGTGACGGTCCGCGAAGTAGGAGCGGAACCACTGCCAAGCAGTGCCCCCGACACCCAACTCCGCGAGTCTCTCCAGAAGGATACCATGGTCGATGGTATCAAACGCCGCTGAGAGATCAAGGAGAATCAACAGAGTCACACTCCCCCTGTCCCTCTCCCGACAAAGGTCATCATACAGGGCGACCAAGGCTGTTTCGGTGCCAAAACTGGGCCTAAAACCGGATTGAAACGGATCTAGATAATCGGTTTCATCCAAGAGCGCCTGGAGCTGGCCGGCAACCACCCGTTCCAAAACCTTGCCCAAAAAAGGGACATTCGCCACCGGTCTATAGTTGTTCAAGTTATCTGGGTCCAAGGAGGGTTTCTTTAAAAGAGGTCTCACTACTGCCTCCTTGAGGCTACCAGGGACTACTCCCTCCCTCAAGGAGGCATTAACCACTTCCTTGGCCCAACTGGTGGTCCCAGCCCTGCTAGCTTTCACTAGCCAAGATGGGCAAGGATCCAGAACAGACGTGGTTGCCCGAACCATTCCAAGCACCTTGTCCACTTCCTCGAGCTGCACCAACTGAAACTCATCCAATAATGAAGGACAAGGCCGTGCTCCGGACACTTCAATGGATTCATCTGTCGCAACATCGGAGTCAAGATCCCTGCGGATACGTGCGATCTTATCTTGAAAGTGTCCAGCAATTTCGTTGCAGCGGGCTTCCGATGTTTCCGTAGTATCGTGGGGGCCAGAGTGTAAGAGCCCACGCACGACTTTAAAAAGCTCCGCTGGGCGGCATAGGGATGATCTAATAGAGGCAGCAAAATAAAGCTTCTTTGCTGTCCTTACCGCTTTTGTATACAACTTATTGGTGGCACTTACAAAATTCAGGAAAAGAAGGTCTCCCTCTGAGGTATAGAGTGTAGGGGTCATAGTAAGATGTATTCCCATTACCATCGCCTTCAGCCATTAAAAAATTCCTACTGGGGCAGATAGGGGGAAACTGGCTGAGGGCCTTGTGTGCATGCAGGTATAGGAAGGGCAACTTCTGGGTCAGATGGCGGTGTCATAAAGTCATAATTTGGAGGAAAACCTTTACCAAGATCTGGGAACCCTGCCCTATATCAGCTGTGAATATCTTTTAAATGTGCCAATAATCAATCATTCGCCAGAATCAAGAGTGGAAAATGTTAATCCTCAAGTAGATTCATATAACACAGTGGCAGTTTCATGACTACATTGCTCCATAATAGACCTAAAGTGGCACCCAACCTAATTTCAAACTGATCACATAGGCAAATAAAGTTCTTGAAGATTTTTCAATTTTTTCCCCATTGTTCAAACCTAACCTCTCAGCCAAAACTCCCTCTGGGTCCTCAAACATAAAAATGCAATTTTTCCATTCATAAAATTCTAATGCTTTTAGTGGTAATTGGCAGAGATGTTATCTAAGAAAGAAAGAAAGAAA
This sequence comes from Rhineura floridana, assembly GCF_030035675.1. NCBI lineage: Eukaryota > Metazoa > Chordata > Lepidosauria > Squamata > Rhineuridae > Rhineura > Rhineura floridana. The sequence continues at coordinate 139,041,600 of NC_084484.1, read as the reverse complement.
GAAAATAATCTCCCCAATTTCTCTACTGTGGATCAGCCAACAAGATGTTTGTGACAACCATGACCACATTCATTTTAAAAAATTGTTTTTACGAACCACTTTACTGTTTTTTATGCTCTAGGAGAATGTTGGGAAAAACATGAAAGCAATATTGTTCTACTTAGTTAATCTGATACACACATTGTACTGTTTCTGAGTCTTAGTTGGAAAAGGACGGAGACCTTTTCAGGACAAATATTTACATAATGCAAAGTTGTTTGTATAAATGAAAACCTCAGACTTGCCATCAGAAAGTTGGTTTCATAAATCACAGCAAAACCAAAATCCTCAAGTGCTTTAGGAAAGCAAACCGTTCAAAAACAATTAAATTTATATGTGATAATTAATGAATTTAAAAAACAAAACTAAAGATATGTATGTCACTTCCATTTGTATACTTTTCTTTGAGGCATAGTAATACAATAGTTATATCATGTGACAATCCATTGAGACATACTTGCTAATTTCTGATTCTGAATAGGGATTAGGGAAGAAGTCCTTTATGCTTATTGAGCTCCCATCTGCTGTAGCACATGGGGCTTCTGGGTCATAGCCATTGTCTCCATTATATATTATAGTATTAAATGTATATCCCACTCTTCCTCCCAAAGGAGTTTAGGGTAGCAAACAAATAATGAAACATCATTAAAACATCTTTAAAACAATTCCAATATAGATGCAGACTGGGGGCTCATCCAGACGACTGCAAAATGTGTGACACGCCCGCTATGTGTGTTCATTATTTTTCGGTCATCCAAATGATGTCTCGTGCTGTTACGCATTTTCGCGGGTTAAATCTGCTCCTTGCATTACCGGAAAAAATGCAATTTGCTGTTTAAAATCGGGAATCATCCGCTGTGCCTTCAGGAGTTAGGATGCAATACCGCGGACTTTACAGCTGATGGGCGGTTCTTGGGCATTTCCCCTTGCCCCTTCTCCTCATTCCAGCCAATCATGTTTCTGCACTTTTGCACATGCGCGAGAATAAGCCTGGGAAAATTGAACCAATCATCGCAATGGTGGGGTGTTGGGGGGGGTCTGCAACTACTGTGCAGATGCATTTTATTTTTTGCCATCCTGCAAACTGGGTGGCCGCTCTGGGTGAGATCTGCAATGCACGGCAAGTGAGAAAGGGGCTGCTGGTCGGTTTCACACCTGCCTCCGGAAAGCTTTGTCAATTTCATTCTACTCATTGGGGTTTTTGTTTCAAATCATTTCGCCGCGGGAAGGAAAGGGAGAAGGAGGGGTGTGTGACATGTTTCTTGCTTTTTTGGAGAAAAAGTGCAATTGCCAGCATGTGTATCTCTTTAAATATCCATAAAGGCAGAAAAGCATACATTCCATAAAGGCAGAAAAGCATACATAAGCGTAATATCGCAAATACAAACTTAGAAAAGGGCTTCTGGTCGGTTTCAAGGCTGCTCCAGAAAGCTTTGTCAATTTCATTCTCTGTGGGAAGGAAAGGGAGAAGGAGGGGGGGTGACACATTTCTTGCTTTTTTGGAGAAATAAGTGCAATTGCCAGCGTGTGTATCTCCTTAAATATCAATAAAGGCAGAAAAGCATACATTCATTTAAGCATAATATCGCAAATACAAACAAGGCAGGCGTGAAACCGACCAGCAGCCTTTCCTTCCAGGTGAGAACTCCTTTACAGCCATATTGTGCTTTGTTCCAAAGGGGGAGAGGAGCATACGTAATTTTTTTGCTGACCAATTGGTTGATAGAGGGAGGTTTTAGAGGCGGAGCTTGGAAAAAGCGAAAAGAATGTAGGGGTCTTACAGCTGTGTGTGCGGGTGCAAAAAAACATTTTTTTTAATTGGGAAAGAGTGAACTAAAAGGCAAAGTAAGGACTATCAGATGACAAACCAAATATGGAAACCGTGGATTATCCCGCTCCGTTTGGATAAGCCCTGGGAAAGGTCTCTAATTAAAATGCTTCTTGGAAGAGAAAGGTCTTCAGTAGGCACCGAAAAGACAAAAGAAATGGCACCTAATATTTAATGGAAGGAAATTCCAAAGGGGAAGTGCCACAATACCTCCCCTCATCTGCACAGCATGGTGATCAATTGGGTATATAAGGGGTGAGATTTTATAATCCTACCAACCAATTGTGCTTTTAAATCAAGATGCAAAATTATTTACCGCTGTCTACACATCCAGGCTAAATAGACTTATGGCTAGTTACAGACACTCTGATCAGACAGGTTTTATACCTCAGAGACAGCTAGCAGACTCCATTTGAAGGATTTTGAATGTAATTTATCACAGCAGGAAACAGAACAATCTTTAGGAACAGTGTCTTTTGATGCTCTTAAAGCATCTGATAGGCTTAATTGGCAATTCTTGTTCATTTTGGATAGGATGCAAGTGGGACAGTTTTTCCTAAACATAGTCAAGGCATTGTATAGCTCTCAAATGCAAAAATTAGAGTAAATGCATTTGGCTCAAGACAAATATTGCTAAACAGAGGGACAAAACATGGCTGTCCTCTATCTCCTTTTCTCTTTGTGATTTCACTGGAGCCCTTGGCAAATGCATTTAGGAGCACTAGTACTATACAAGGGGAAAACATGAATGGAATTGAACATAAATAAATTTCAGGCTGTCCTGAAAAGACAGATGTGTTATGTGTCAGATGTGTTCTTATGTCTGGGAGGTAGAGAGATGGCCTGTTCTGGATGGGGTTGCACTCCTCTGGAAGGAGGTTTGCAGCTTGGGGTGCTCCTGGATCCAACATGGTCACTGGAGGCTCAATTGTACTCAGTGGCAAGGAGTGCCTTTTTCCAGCTTCGGCAGGTTTGCCAGCTTTGGCCCCTTTTGGACAGAGATGACTTGGCCACAGTACTCCATGCTCTGGTAACTTCCAGATTGGATTATTACAATGTGCTCTATGTGGGACTGCCCTTGAAGATGACTCTGAAACTTCAATTGGTCCAAAATACAGCAGCTAGATCACTGGCTGGGGTTACCTTCAGATCTCATATGACTCCTGTTTTAAAACAGCTGCACTGGTTGCCAGTTAATTTCCAGGCCTAATTTAAGGTGCTCATGCTAGCTTTTAAAGCCCTAAACAACTTAGGGCCCAAATATCTGAAACACTGCCTCCTTCTTTACAGACCCTCTCAGGTGTTGAGATCAGCAGAGAGGGCCCTTTTGGTAGTTCCACCACCCCTGGGAGCTTAGGGGGGTGGCCCAGGAGAGGACATTTTCTGCAGCAGCTCCTAAATTGTGGAACTCCCTCTCACTGAGGTGCATCTGGCAACTTTGCTATACAGTTTTAGGTGAATGCTGAAGATGCACCTCTTTACTCTGCCACCTGAGATGTGTACTTTTAGGACCCACCCTATTTTGAGATTTTTAGGTTGTTTTAAATTTTATTTTAATGTTGTATTTTAAATTGTTGTAACCTGCCCTGGCACCTTTAGGTGAAGGTGGGTAATTACTACTACTACTACTACTATTTATTTATTTATTACATTTATATACTGCCCATAGCCAACACTCTCTGGGTGGTTTACAAAAATTAAAAACATTAAAACAAATATACAATTTTTAAAAAGCATACAGAGTTTAAAACCATGACGCACAGATTACTACTACTACTAATAATGTTTGTTCACACACAATATGGTGTTAACATGGTCCAGCAAAAGTATTCCCAGCAGCCACTGAGGAGATTAGGAAATATGGAGAGTTGGCTGGTTTAAGAATAAATAATACCAAGACTGAGTAACAGTGTCTGAATGTGGCACCAGCCTTGCACATTAGCTAGAGAACTCAGAATCTGATATTTTCATAAGCAAGTATTTGGGAGTGGTGGTTTCAAAGAATTTGAATAAATTACAACAATTGAACTTACACCCAGCTATTCAAAATTATGTGAGAGAGATTACGAGGTGGACAACAGTGCAGTTGTCTATATTAGGATGTATTAATGCAGTAAAGGTGGTTTTGTTACCTAAACTAAATTTCTTCATTCAAGTCCTGCCCATAGTTATATCTACTAAAACTCTGGCTCTACGGCAAAAACTGTTTACAAGTTTTATACATAATAGTACCAGATCCAGATTAAGGCTGCAATCCAATACATGTCTACTCAGACATAAATTCTATTGGGTTCAATGGGACTCACTCCCAGGTAAGTGTGTATTGGATTGCAGCCTAAATCAGGAGTAAATGCAGACGCCTAAAACAAGGAGGTTTAGAACAACCTGGCATAATAAAGTATTACAAGGCGTGTCAGTTGCACATTATGTGGATGACCTGGAAAGTAGACCATGGCTGCAGATGTAGATTACAAAGGAGGAGAAAAGCAAGGTTGAGTCCCTAACTTGAGGTAGGACTCAGGTGAAAGATCTAGAATGGATGACCAATCCTTTTCCCTGGGCTATATCGTTTGTTTGGAAGAACTGGAAAAAGAAATTAATGAAGGGTCTTTCACACTTCTCCCACTGATTCTACCCTCCTCCTTTTACAGTCATGATAAACTGGGTCAGTGCAAGGACTGGAAAAATAGGATATTGTATCAGCTGTGGGATTTTTATTGTCAACTTTGCTGGTGGCCAGGTTAGAAGAGAAGCTCCAAGATTTGCAGCTTAATTGGAGATATATTCACCAGCTACATTACTTTATTTCATATGCAACCAGTAAAGAAAATGCCATGAAGTAGATAACATGTTTTGAGAGACTTGATTTCAAAAATTTATACTTTATTGAGACAGCAACAATTTCTTCAAGTCTTTGATGATGGCATGGGAGGGTGAGCTGAGTGTACAGATATGTGTAGGCTCCTGGAATAGCATCTGGAACAAATTACCTTTTCATTCTATCTCAGTGGCCATCCAAGACAACAGGTTCATGAATTGCATTTGATACTATTCAGGCTGTCCCATTACAAGCACAGGGAATAATACCTGGTAGAGATGCTATGTTGTGAACAAGGAGGCACTTGTATTTTTATGGTCTGGCAGTGTGAGAAAGTGTATAAATACTTGGAGACAAACATTTTAGAAATAAGAAAAATAACAAAACAGGATATTATCAGACCATAATGACTTCCAATCCAAGATCCATTTCATAAGAACACATGAAGCTTTCTTACACCAGATTTCATCTGTTGGCTCATCTAGCCCAGTATTGTTTACTCTAACTGGCAGCACCTCTTCAAGTTCAAAGGTATAGGGCCTTTCTTAATCCTGCTACTAGAGATATTTTCTCAAATATTCCTACTGGAGGAAGGGCGGGATAAAAATCTAACAAACAAATAAAGTAAAATAAAATGAATAAACTGATGATACCAGCAATTGAATTCAGGGCCTCCTGCATACAAAACTGGTTTGATACCATTGAGCTATGTCTTCTCCTACCTAAAATGTACTCCTGGAGAGTCAAACATGATAAGTGAACAGGAGACTCCTATTTGACATGCCAATTTCAGCTTTGCTATAGCGCAGTGTCATACAAAGTCAAGATGTGCTTATATTGTACTACCTATACCACTGGTTCACCACAAGCTCACTTCTGAGCACAGAATAAAATCAAACAGTACTAAGTGGACTTTTCATGAGCATAAGTGCCATATACCTTGATACCGAGTGAGCCTCTAGTGATACAACATACTGAGGCTGGCTCTTTTTCGTTTAAGCTGCTACATTAAGTCAGAAGGTCCATGCTTCAATCCCTTTGTATGTCAGCCAAGTGAGCAGCTGCCACACAAATTCTAACTCAGATTAGCTTGCATAGTTGGCCTTTAACATTACATCTTCATTCTGCAAAGCTATATTCTAAAAGTTTGCTCTCAGTGGCAGTCCAGGCAAATATTATCTTAAAGGCTCAAAGAAAAGCTTTAGGCAGCAGCTGAGGCAAAACTGTGCCATTATTCATTAAGATTGCAGATTTTGATACATGCTATGTATGCTTAGCAGCAAAAAGAGAGAGGTGACAATAATTTAAACTGCTTACCAACATATGCATATTGCACTGCCCGTTCTTGAGATTCCAGCTAGCTTTTGGAAGAGTGTGCCAACAGAATAGTTTAGACAAACATTCAAGACAGACACTGACCAGATCTAGTATGGACTGATGTTAAAGATAAATGATTTACGCTCTCCTCTTTGGAGTCATACCCAGCAAGGTACCCATTTATAACTCGCTTGAGACTATATGATGAATCACTGAAGTTCTTATTATATTAACAGTGAAAATGAAGAGTCAAGCCAACTTGGAAAAGCATTACTGTTTCTAGCAACAAAACCCTCAAATGCAATACAAGGACTGGCCCAACTTGGACATCTGTGAATTTCATATTTTATAAATTTGCATACATATCCAAAACCACCACAGGGACAAGGGGCACATTCTGAAAGAAGAGGGGGGAGGGCAAAGTCACTCGGGTGGGAGGCAAGTAATGACAAGAATCACTACGTACAGAATCAACCTCCTGCTTATTCTCATACTCAGAAAGCACAAAGAGCATATGAGGCTACTATACCTGAAGATGAAGTATCTAAAGTCTCTTTTTTACACACCAGGAAAATGATGACACCACACTTCTTAAACCAGCTTGTGTCAAGTCAATTACAGCTATTAAGTAACATTAAAACAGGCTTCTCAGATTTTCTCCTTTTCCAGTGTAGAACTTTGAAATCATCCTGGCACACAGTGAAACAAACACTGTGCTGACTAACCTGGTTTTCCTGGAACGTTGCTTGCCTGTTTTGAAAAACTCATATGCTCATATGCTAAATGCTACTTAAGAGAAGTATTTGAGAAAAATAATATTGTTGTACTGATCGATATATCCAGACCAAAACAGCTCCACCTTCATGATTAGCAACTCCCACATCATTCTCACCTTAAAATGTCTCGGAGAGCTACAGTTGAAGGAAATACTATATTGGATTTAAGAAAACACAACACCATGATTTCTGACACCTTCTCCCATACCAAGGCTATGTCCACACCAGGGCATTCATGCACACATGGGTCAATGTGACCGTGTACACAGTGCATTTATGCATCCTTGTCCACACATGAGCACTTTAAATTTTATGCCTCTAAAATCTATATTTTTCCTGTCCACACTCGTGGGCAGTACTTGATAGGATGCATTTGCACTGTATGTTGTTTTCCCTTCCCCTCAGTTAGTACTTCCCCACCTAGCATAAGTTCCAGAAACCTGAGGTCCCTTGTGCAGGTACTTGTTTACATGTGTACTCTCACCTTTTTTATCTTATTTTTTATTTTTGAAATACAAGTTTTTTGATGTACCAGATTTGCACACAAAACCAGTCAAACTTTTTTATTTTTAGTGTGTTGCATTCCAAGCCAGGAAAGGATTTGATGTTGCTCCCTACTGAACCTGTAAGAGCAAATTTTATTTTTTGTTTTTCAATACAGCTGTGTAGAGCAAAAAACAAAACAAAACCAGGAAAACATCTTGATGTAACCAAGAAGATTTAGTCCTATAATTCTTGTCTCAGGACCCCTGATGTATGAGGTGCTTATGGCTTTTGCAAGCTTATTGCAGAATACAAGGGAGCTAAGAGAGTTCTGTTTGTTTCACTAAGCTCAAATTTGCAGGCTGCCTGAAATTTTTCACTCTGCCTAAAAGCAGGGATTGAGAAAAGATGTTTAATTAGTCAAAAGCCAGAGAAAGAAGGCTTTCACACACTGAGAGGGAGGGGGAAAGTCCTCCCAGCTGCATTCTTAGCCCCGGCAAGAACAACTTCAAGGTCACTGAGTGGTAAACAAAAGTTAGAAGTGTGAGATCAGAGAGACTTGCCCCTGGAAAAGATAAAAATCTCACAGGTATAGGTGACACCTGTGCCCCCTCCCAGGGGGTCTTTTGGGTATAAATAAAGGACCTTCAGTCTGGGCAGATAAGCCTCACAGCCACCGGCCTGCAGGGAAGAGGGGCGCAGTGTAAATTCAAACAGGGCCAAAAAGGAACTCTGTTTGCTGACTGAGGAGCTTCCAGCAGGGAAAACAGAGAACATAAGATCAAAGCTGTTCTCATTATTATCTGGTGTAAGGAATTAGCAGAGCTTGGAAAAGTTACTTTTTTGAACTACAACTCCCATCAGCCCAATCCAGGGGCCATGCTGGCTGGGGCTGATGGGAGTTGTAGTTCAAAAAAAGTAACTTTTCCAAGCTCTGGGAATTAGAACCTGCTTGCCAAAATCAACAGCTTTGCTTCAATAAAAGCACTACATTTTCCTTCTTCATAAGTATGTTTCATTACAGATCCTGAAATTTCTTGCCTCTGGGAAGGGAAAAACCTTTGGCAAAACAAGCCGTTTTGTGCAAGATCAGTTCTGCGCAAAAAGCCAGTTTTAAAAATTAAATTAAATTATCACAAATGTGTCTTTGGCAACAACCAATGGAAAAAAGCAGGCTGCATCTTTTCGTTTGGGCTGATGGAAACAAAATGGAAGTAGGGGGTATGGCAACAGATAGTGACCAGTAAAATGTTACCACACACATACAAATACCCCACTCACATAATGTGCTTCATTGTGTCCACAGTCAGGTAATATGTGGTTTTATATGTGATTTTTTCCCTTACTGGATTATCTGTGGCCTGGGAAAAACCAAATTTCATAGAATAGTAGAATTGGAAGGGGCCTACAAGGCCATTGAATCCAACCCCCTGCTTAATGTAGGAATCCAGCTTAAAATGTTCCCAAGAGGTGGCTGTCCAACTGCCTCTTGAATGCCTCCAGTGTTGGAGATCCTACCCTAGGTAATTGGTTCCATTGTCATACCATTCTAATAGTTAGGAGGTTTTTCCTGCCATTCAGTCAAAATCTGGCAGCCTTTAACTTAAGCCTGTTTTTCCATGCCCTGGGATGATTGAGAAGAGATCCTGGCCCTCCTCTATGTGACAACCTTTCAAGTACTTGCAGAGTGCTATCATATTTCCCCTCAGTCTTCTCTTTTCAAGGCTAAACATGCCCAGTTCTTTCAGCCTCTCCTCATAGGGCTTTGTTTCCGGTTCCCTAATCATCCTTGTTGCCCTCCTCTGAATTTAGTGAGGGAAAGTGTCACTTGGATGAGGAAGATATCATGTGGATGAACAAACACAACAAACAGAGACGTGAGCAGCTTCAAATCCACATTAAACTCTGATGTGGATAAGCCCCAAGAAATATCACTTTATGTTAGCCTCTAACAACCCAGTCCTATGCAGTTTTACTTGAAAGTAAATCCTACTAAATTCAGTTTTTGACTTAAGAACATAAGAAAAGCCTGCTGGATCAGTCAAATCTGATCCAGCTAGTCCAGCATCCTGTTCTCATAGTGGCCAACAGGACCTAAGTGCAAGAGTCCTCTCCCATCCTGCAGTTTCCAGCAAATGGAGTTCAGAAGCACACTGCCTCCAACAGTGGCTAATAGCCACTGACCGCCTTGTCTTCCATGTATTTGTCTAATCAACTTTTAAAGCCATCCAAGTTGGTGGCCATCACTGCTTCCTATGGGAGCAAATTCCATTGTTTAACCAAACACTGCACAATGAAGTACTTTCTTTTGTCCTAAATTTTCCAGTGTTCAGCTTCATTGGATGTCAATGAGTTCTACTGTTAATGAGAGACAAAGAAAAGCTTTTATTAATCCACTGTCTCTTGCCTTTTCTCTAAACTAAAAAGCCCCAAATGCTGCAACCTTTCCTCATAGGGGAATCACTCCATCCTGTTTATCATTTTGGTTGCCCTTTTCTGAACCTTTTTCACCTCTACAATATCTTTCTTGAAGTGAAGCAACCAGAACTACACACAATATTCCAAATGTGATCGCACTATTGATTTGTATAACAGCATTATGATATCAGCAATTTTATTTTAAATTCCTTTCCTGATACCTAGCATGAAATTTGCCTTTTTCATAGCTGCTGCAAACTGGGTCAACATCTTCATCAAGCCAACCACGATGACCACAAGGTCTGAGTCCTGGTCAGTCATTGTCAGTTCAGACCCCATGAGTTTGTATTAAAAATCAAGATTTTTTTCGCTTCAATATGAGTAACTTTACATTTGTTTATACTGAATTACATTTGCCATTTTACCATCCATCCACTCAGTTTGGAGAGGTCGTTTTGGAGCCCTTCACAATCCTTTTTTGCTTTAACAACCCTGAACAATTCAGTATCATCAGCAAACTTGGCTATCTCATTGCTCACCCCTAACTCTAGATAATTTATGAACAAGTGAAAAAGCTGAGATTCCAATACAGATCCTTGGAGGACTCTACTTCTACATCCTTCCATTAGAACTGTCCATTTATTCCTGCTCTCTGCTTCCTGTTTCCCAGACAGCTCTTGGTCCACAAGAGGAGCTCTCCTCTTATTCTATGACTGATAAGCTTACTCAGGTGTCTTTGGCGACATACCTCATCAAACCCTTTTGAAGGTCCACATACACTATGTCGACAGGGTGACCTCTGTCTATATGCTTGTTGATACTCTCCAAGAACTCTAATAGGTTACTAAGACAGGACTTACCTTTGCAGAAGCCATGCTGATTATGCTTGGTTATTTTATCTTTAACAATACATTCCAGCAGTTTTCCCGAAACAGTCGTTACGCTAACTGCCCGGTAACTTCCAGGATACCCCCTAGATCCCTTTTAAAAGATTGGTGTTACATTAGCCACTTTCCAGTCCTCAGGTATGGAGGTGGATCTTGTTATGAAATCAGTAATTTCATGTGAGTTCTTTGAGAACTCTTGGGTGGATGCCATCCAGACCTAGCAATTTGTCAGTTTTTATTTTGTCTAATAGGCCTACAACTTCATCTCTCGTCACCACTATCTGCCTCAGTTCCTCAAACTCTCTTCCTGCAAAAATTAGTTCAGACACAGAGATGTGCCCTATATCTTCTGCTGCGAAGACAGATGCAAAGAATTCATTCAGTTTATCTGCAATCTCCTCATCCTGCTTTAGCACACCAATTGACTACCTTGTCATCCAAGAGTCCAACCGCCTCCCTAGACAATTTCCTGCTACTAATGTATTTAAAGATTTTGTTGTTGTTGGGCTTTATTTTTTTTAGCAATGTGCTCCTCAAATTCATTTTTGGCATTCCTTATTGTCTAATTAAACACCAGTAAAATGGATCAGGCTTTTTACCTGTAGGTGAATACACCTATGGCTTCAAAAGTAGCTATCTGGAGATGGCTGAGAGGGTTTCATGGAATTGCCTCAATGGTCTTGTTTGCACTTCAGTTGAAACCATTGCTAAAATAAATTGTGGTTGAATGTGAACACACAGCATGCTCAGACAAGCTGCTGAAGTTGTGGGTGCTTCATTCCTCCTCCATTCCTGCACATTTCTTTAGTATTTCTTCCTAACCCAGGCTTGTGGTTTGTTTCTCCTGAAGAAATCACAAGCAGTCAGCCAAGAGCAACCTTGGTTACTGCTCATGGTTTGTTTGAAAAGAAACTAACCACCAGCCTGGGTTCATAATACCAGGCAAGACCATAGCTTATTTTCCAGCAGCAGAGGAAGGGAGGAGAATAAAAAAAGACATAGGGAAAAAAGAAAATGAGAGAGAGCAAAGGAGCATTTCATAAGAGATCTACAGTACATGTTTTCTTGGAAGTAATTCCCACTGAATTCAGTAGAATTCATTCCCAAACAAGTATGCCTAAGATTGCATCCTTAAAGTCTAGAAACAAGCCTGCTGATGAGCGGCCTAAATAATTCAATCTACTGAATTTATCAAAAATTAGGCTGAAAGATATCTTGGTACAATATGCATAGCTCTTAACATAGAATAGTCATATGATAGGAACATCTATTTCACTTTTACAGACACAAGCACAACAAAATGCAGCAACTGGAAGTTAATCTGAGCCTAATGCAGCCTCAAAATAAAACATTGTGTAGCAGTAATGGTAATTAAATACTGGTATTAGTCTCAGGAGACCTGCTAGACTCACGTTAAGTTGGATATTTTAAGTCATGATTCTGGACCTGAGGCAAAGTCTGTCAGACACTGAAGGAAGCTGCTGTGTGCAAGGATCCCACCTGTTCTGGTGGGGGAGTCTCTGGAATCACTCCCACCCTTAAAACAGATAATTGATGCTACTGAAAATGACAACACTGACTTATCTGGGGAACTGGAGCAATGGATAAGAGGGAGGGAGCCACTGTATCCCACCCTCTATGATATTCCCAACAACACCCTCTCCCTCAAATTCCATTCATTTATGGAGCAAAAGGGAGGAAGGAGATACACATTGGAGACCCTGTGGAGAGAACACATTCAGTTGCCCACCCCCCAAAAAACAAGATGGAGGGTGGGAACAGCAAAATACATTTTTGCAAGAGAGAATGATAATTTGTGCTGGCTCTGATTCAATGACATCAGGAAAATGAAGGACAAAATCTTTAAAAGCTGCTTGAACTGTGGATAGTAGTAGTGATCAGAAGTCTGCAGGTACATTAGGTTTCATCTGTGAATGCCAAGTTACAAGAAGACTTTCATTTGTTTGTTTTATGTAACCAAAATTTTCAAGTTTTTGTAAGTCACTGGGCTGAGATCTGCTTCTAAAGGAAATGTGCCTTTGCTGTAAGTCTCTTACCCTTGAAAGAGAGCTATTAAGTTTGAAACAAATGAAAACCAGTTTTCTCTAGCAGTGGCCAAGGGCAGCAATGATCCCTCCTTGAGGTTTTCCAGAGTAGCTTGCCAGTTCTTGAATTCAGAGTTCCCAGGGCAACTGTTAATGCAGGGCTGGCCCAACCCAGTAGGCTGTATAATATCCATCACTGAGTATAGGAACAATAAGCAGTTGTGAAGTCAGGCAATAGAGAAACCTCTGGATCTAGTTTGAAATGAACAGAAATTATATTCTATTATACAGTAAAACATGCAACATGACCGAGCACAAAATCGGAACAGACACAACAGACTGCAGGTGTGGGAATGGAGGGTTGCTCCCCTGCAAACAATTTCCCTGCTCACACAAAACATCAGCACCTTTGATATACCAAATATGAAGTGTGAAAAATCTAAAGGTCACAGTATTGACTATTTGCCTAAATACTGCTTGTATCTGTCTGTTTGCTTAAAAGCTTAAGGCTCGCATTTTGAAATAAGCATTGTCAGTGGACTGTGACCCACTGTTTAACATACGCTTGCAAAAGTAAGCATTAACCGTTTGACCTTAGGAAAGAGTAACTATACTATTGATTAAGCAGAGCATAATAACGATGGGTGTAAAATTAACCAGCTTGTTTTGTAAAGGGTATAAAAATCCCTGTTTTGGGGGGCTCGGGGCTCTCTCATGCCTCACCCCTTGTGTGAAGTGTATGGTTTGCCTTTACTGCAGTGAATAAATAAGGAGCCTAGAACTCGATTTTACCCGCGGTGTGTTATTATTCTCCACCTGGGAGAACTTGTAGCATTTTTGCTACAACACAAAGTAAAGATGAACATGTAATATATATTATTTTCTTACTGACACAGTTTGTTTCAAATACAAAAAATGAAAATTTCTCCTTGAAATCTTGATTGATGGGGTGTTAGCTTCATCTTTCCCAATCCATGTTTTTTATTTCTTTAGCTAGCGTGATGGCTATGAAATTGTGAAATCATCCATAATGAATATCACATAATCCAGAGGGCTGGGGGAACACCAAAGTTGTGACAAAGGAGAGGGTTACTGCTAGTTAAACTGTGGCAACGTTTGAGAAGAATGCAGCAGGAGTTATTATTTTTAAAAAGGACTTTATAAACTGTGACATACTTTATAAATGGTCCCTGTTTAAAACAAGTAAGCACTGAAATTCTCAGGATCCTAACAAGTCACACTTTGAAGTACCTTGGAAGCTGCATGTGGTCTTTATGTCTCCCTTGTAAATCCCACTAATGCCACAGTTGGCCCAAAGGATGCTAACAGGCCCCTTTCTTGCTAATAATAGGCCTAACTTACAAATCGAGCAAAATAACTGGCCCTGTTCCTGAACAAATTTAACTCAAATATCTTAAAAACAGAATTTAGGAAAATGATAAAATGTGGAAAGAAAATTATAGAAGCTGAAAGACAGCCACACACACTATCCTGCACTATCTAAACCACACAGTATTTGTGAACTATCAAAGGCAACATTTTAGAGATTTTCTATAAGAGTAAAGAGGCAACTGTTGGCTGCTTCACAGTACTATATCAATATATCCAGAAGGGCTGGGCACAGTTGTGGTGCCAGGTTATAAGATGGCACAGTTCCATTGAGAGGCAAAGCACAAGCTACACTCCTAATGCAGGAGCAGCTGTTCAAGCAAAGCCATGTCAAATCAACCAGCTGCCTCATGTCTGTCAATTAAAATCAGGCTGGAGGATGGCATACAAACTCTCTCATAGTTGCTAAATCAAGATAGCTTACAGGTTTTTTTTGTAATGGATTAATTTGAGCTAGGGTTCATCAGGCCTAGTTCTGTAACCTGTTTCCTTTACTTTGGGGGGGGGAAGATAAAATAATGCTAATAAATAAGAATGTGCTTTGAACATGTGCAGAGTCCATTTTGTCATCTCTAACTAACCACACAATCTCATACATGTGTGATTATAGACAATCTGTGATAATGGATTCCGGTACAGGTGGTATATTCTATAGGTAAGCATGATTTCCATATTTCATTTTAGAAACTATACCCCAAATGTTTTCAAAAATATATTTTATTGGGTTTTATGCATATACAAAGAGCAAACAAAACAAACAAAAAACCCAAAGCAAAACAAGAGAAGACAAGAGTTAATTATATGTCTACAATTTTGTCCCATGGGTACATAACCAAAAATAATATACATTGCATTTTACTCATGCATCCCAATTTCTGTGGATACTGCAGACTGCTGTTGGGGGAGGTTTGGACTGTTAACTTGTATAATAAAGTTCCACCATGTAACATGAAAAATGTCCAGTGTTTCAATTCCCTGTGGAGTTATTTTTTTCTAAGATGAATTTTTAATATATAAGATCAGGTACGGGGTGTTGTTCTGCCGCAACCAGAATCTAGGCTGGAACCCTGCCTTCCAATTGGAGTGGAAGTTTTTCCAGAGTGACATTCAAACCTACTGCTTTGGACACTTCCACACAGCAGCTTACTGTGAACTGATTGCTGCTCATGCATGCAAGTTTTGTGCACCGCTCACACATCATCCTTATCACAAGGCCACCCATGTTATTTTGTCATTTGATATGGATTCGCCATTTCCACAGAGAGACTCCTAGAACTAGACAGAACAACTATTTGTCCTCTGTTAACAGCATAATCCTAACAAAAAGAGCATTTCAAGAATATAACTTAAATTTGCCTTGACCTAGATCAGAGGTTCCCAAACCGTGGTCTCTGGACCACCAGTGGGCCACAAGCTTCATTCAGGTGGTCCATGGCATGTCCACATTAAACAGTCATACTGATTTTTTAAATTATAGTTTTATTGAGTCTTTTATTTCTTATATTGTATTTTATTACCATTTGAATTCTAGGGAATGCAAATTGTAATAAAAAATAAGCAATAAAAATACAATAAAAACCATGTGGTCTTTATGTCTCACTGGACACAATATATGATGATGGGTGTAGGGCAGATGGACATGGTCTGGCTGAAATGGCCTGGCAGGCCAAATGGGAAGACCCAATAGGCCTAATTAGGCCCACAGGCAGGACAGTCCCCACTGCTGCCATAGTCCCTCTCTTTCCAGCTTCTCCTCCCTCCTCTTTTCTCAGGAAGGGAAAAACTTCTTTCCAGTAAGAGGCATAGCAAGAGCTGTTGGGAAATATAGTTCCTGGATTCCACAATCCCATTATAACACTAATCATGTTTGAGAAACTCATTAACACCCATCACCCTTCCAAAAGAAGGCCTTGTTACAAAAGTATAGATAGTCAAATTTTCCAAAGACAGACAAAATGGCAAATTAACAAAAAAAACATGCTTGGTTAGTTATTCATGGGCTAGCAAAGATATTTCCTGGAATAAGCAATCCGCATAATTGTCATCAACAAACATAATACATTCTCTGAAGACAGTTAAATGGATAGATTAACAAAAAGTATATGCATGGTTAGCTGTTTATATATTAACAAAGGTATTTCTCTTTTCCTGGTATAAGAAATCAGCCTCTGTCATAAATTAATATTTTCCCTGTAGACAAAACACTCACCTTTCAGACTCAACAGTTCCCCTCCAGCCTCTTATACACAATATTCACAATTAACAAAATGGTAAGAATCATCAGTTCACCCTTTATACAAAGCCATTGCCTCAGGTTTGGGTACATGGTCCTACAATGACAGGTATGCATTTAACTAGCCCAGTTCTCTTTTTTGCTACTCTCAAACACAAGTTAGAATTTCCTTAACCTGGACAGCACTTCACCATTATTGAATATTTTGCCAATTTTCTAAGATAAATGGAATTTCAATGTGGGAAAGACAAAGAGAAATCCACTTGTGGATAGAAACATACTCCAGAAAGAAAAAGAGTTAGGAATATATCAAGGATGCAATCCTAATAGGGTTGCCAGGTTCATGGCCTGAGACTGATCCTGTATCTTTAGGAGAAGAGAAAGTCAGCCAAGTGCAGGTGTTCTTCCAACACTGTAATGGGAAAAACCACAAGGTGGAATTCTCCCTTCCCCCTGCACAACTTTTAAAGATACAGAAGACCTCTTGGAGGCTGGGCCTGGCAACCAAGAGGTCTTCTGTATCTTTAAAAGTTGTGCAGTGGGGAGGGAGAATTCGACCTTGTGGTTTTTCCCATTACAGAGTTGCAAGAACACCTGCACTTGGCTGACTTTCTCTTCTAAAGATACAGGATCAGCCTCAGGCCATGAACCTGGCAACCCTAATCCTGTATCCAATGACCTGGGAGGCTGCCTCATTAAACTTAATGGGACTTAGTTTTGAGTAGACATGATTAAAAGTGCACTTGCAGGACATTATTTATTAAAATATTTTATAGCACCTTTCCACTAAGAAATCTTCACAAGGGCTTACAAGAGTAAGGATACAATCCCACACATGTCTAATCAGAAGTAAGCACCATTAGGTTCAATGGGACTCCCAGGTAAGTGTGTATTGGATTGCAGCCTAAAACAACAAAGATCACGACAATACAAAACTGTAATAGCTAAACAGAAACTACCAAACAGGGAGATTAAAATTAGCAGTAAACTGAAGGCTTATACAGTAGGGCCCCACTCATACAGCGGGTTCCGTTCCAGACCCCCGCTGTAAAGCGGAAATCACCGTAAAACGAAACCCATTGACGATAATGGGACACTTTGCACGAAAATGACGTCAAAATGGCACATGACGGAAAAAAACCACCGTAAAAACGGAACAAGCACCTTAATGCAGGGACTTTCCCTAATTGAAAGCCGCCGCATTAGCAAATCACTGTAAAGCAAACAGCTGTAAAGTGGGGCCCTACTGTACAGCATGAATACAGTAGGGCCCTGCTTTTCAGCGTTCCTCTTCTTGGCGTTCCACTAAGGCAGCAGTTTTCAATTACAGTAGGGCCCTACTCATATGGCACTTGTTCTGCTTTTTCGGTGGGCACCATTTTATTGTCAGTGTTCCACTTTTTGGCGATTTTCGCTTTTTGGCAGGGGTCTGGAACCTAACCCGCCGTATGAGTGGGGTTCTACTGTATATCTTTACATAGCAATGGAAATGAGGTAAAAGCCAGGCCTCCCTTGGCAGACAGTTTCAAAGTCTACGCATAGCTTCAGACATATTAATATTTGTATTCTGTACCATCTATCACAGGTTTCCATTTTTCCTTCCACCATTAAACTATTGTTAATTGTCTACAAAGTGGCATTTCCTGCCACTGACTCATGCCCACCAGAAACTCAGCAACCAAGGCTGCAACCTGTACTCACTAGGAGCAACCCTCATTGTATTTAATGAGGCTTACTTTTAAGAAGTCATGTATCAGATTGCATTACAAAACGTGTGATTTCTCTGTTCCTGAATACTCCAAATATTCCTCAATTCCATAATGTAACTAACCAATTAAAATATTATTATTATTATTTATTGCCTGCCCTTCACAAATATGTCCCATGGCAGACTACAAAATCTAAAATACAATATTAAAAAGAATTAAGAGACATTTCAATCACAAGAATAGGGTGGGTTCTGAAAACATACATCTGAGGAGCCAAAGGCCAGGGTAAAGAGTTGGGTCTTTACCATTCACTGAAAACAGTATAGCAAAAGTGCTGTACAGAGAGAATTCCACAACTTAAGAGTTGCAACAGAGAAAGCTCTCTCCTGGGCCACCATCCCCCAAACTTCTGAGAGTGGCATAACTACCAAGAAGGCCGCCCTCTGCTGATTTTAGCACCTGAGAGGGTTTATAGGGAAGGAGACGGTGTCTTGAGATATTTGGGGCCTAAGTTGTTTAGGGCTTTAAATACTAACATGTTTAAAATACTCCTGTCTTTCACTCATCTTAGAATACCAGGCCAATCAACCTCTTTTACATTATTATACAGCCACAAGAGTGGCTGTATACTATAGTCAGTAGGGATTTTTCGCGTTCTACCATGTTAAATGAAAATACCCCCCACACCCCTTTCTGGTCCTTTGTATAGTCCCAATTCAAAACAAAAACTTACAAGTCTTATAGTGTTGGGTTCAGAATCGCTTGCTCTACAACTCTGGAAGTTTTCTTGGTGATACACAACCCCCCCACGGAGAATCCACAGGTTAGAGTGAAAAACGGGAGAGAGAAAAACTAGAAGCCGTTCGGACTTTTTTCTTGAGAAATTGTCATAATCTGTTGTTGTTGATTACAACTCAGAGATGACTGTAAGGCATCTCTAATCAAATCCCTGAGCTTGCCCCAAACACATCACTTCATCTGTAGTAGGTTTAAATTAAAAAAACGGCATGGTTTATTTTTAATTAATTTATTAAAAAATGCATTACAGTGGATCATAACATACCGCATGCATAGAAGAGTTCTTTCGTTTCACTCTCCCTCCCCCTCCCCTTCCCCTTCCAGTTACTTGGAGGAAGCAGGGGAAGTCTGTGTGACATCTTTCTCCTGGCACCACCTGTGACGCTCTCACTCATGGCTACCAGCAGTCAGGATCGTTGTGTTTATTTTTACCTCTCTCTGCTCTAGCACAGATCACAAAAGATCCCCCTGCTAGGCCACACTACCCAACACTCTGTGTATCCAGTATAGCCTCTAGACTGTGCCTTAGTCTCTTCCTGGCTATTCTGATACCTTGTGTCTGGTAATTCCCAACCCCCCTGAAGCCTCTTGCCTATGAAGCTCACTGCTCTGGGTTGCTCTATGGTACTGAATGCTGATACAATATCTCCTCCTTTACCGCTGCCACCATTAGATACAATTTCTTCTTCAGCCTTGGTTACCCTGCCTTCCCCCCCTGGTCCGTACACTCCAGCTAAGGAATCAGGCTTTAAGTAAACCAAGAAAATATTTATTGCTAACACTAGGAATAACAAGATTACTTATAGATTTTGTTGACAAGCGTATGGTTTCATATATGATTCTCTTATGTTCTTAATTCTTAATATTTGCCTCAGAACTCCTAATCCAATCTCTCAACAGCCACCTTCTCTCTACAACAACCTTCAACACCCACCACCTTCAACCCACCAACCAACCACCTAGACTCAACTATCATCCTCTCATTTATACCTTCAGCCATTCAAACACACAACCAATCATCATCCAGCATTCTACAGCCCATGTACTCCCCCTTCTCACTCACTCCACTTACCATATTTCCTATAATAACCCTGCACTTACCATATTTACATTATATTCACATACAGGAACATCACAGTCTGCTCCTGTGATTGGTGGGCAACAGACATGTGACTCACACTGGCCTTCTGCTGAGCTTGCTCTGTGTGAGGAAGCACACGCGCGCGAGAGAGAATGGCCGATGGAGGGAGAAAGCAGCAGCAGAATGGAGGTGAGTGGGAAAGAGTCGAAAAATGGGGGGGAGCTTTGAAGGACTCTGCAATTTTTAAAAAGTCTACTTAGAAGTAAGTCCCATTGAGTGCAGTGGAGCTTACTCCCAGTTGAGTGGAGTGGAGGTTCTGTGCGCTAGCAATGAGCTTGAGGGAAGGAAGGCGGTAAAATGTCTACTCAGAAGTAAATCTCACTGAGTTCAGTGGGGCTTACTCCCAGGTAAGTGGAGCGGAGCATGTGTGTGCTAGCAATGAGCTTCAGGGAAGGAAGGAGGGAAATTGTCTATTCAGAAGTAAATCCCATTGAGTTCAGTGGGGCTTACTCCCAGGTAAGTGGAGCAGAGCTTCTGTATGCTTGCAATGATTTTGAAGGGAAGGAGGAAAATGTCTACTCAGAAGTAAATCACACTGAGTTCAGTGGGGCTTACTCCCAGGTAAGTGGAGTGCTATTTTGATTAAACCCTCCCCGTCCTCTTCCCCTCCCTGCCTCTTCCCTGGGTCAGTGTTGGACTACAACCTGGGAGAGCAGGGTACAAATCCCCACACAGCCATGAAGCTGACTGGGTGACCTTGGGCCAGTCACTGCCTCTCAGCCTCAGAGGAAGGCAATGGTGAAACCACCTCTGAATACCTTTTACCATGAAAACCCTATTCAAAGGGTCACCATAGGTGGGGATTGACTTGAAGGCAGTCCATTTCCATTTTCAAACATGATCGCACAGAAATAAATCCCATTGAACTCAAAAAGTATGTAAATGATCAAACCCACCCTCCCGTCTCGTCCCTCCTGTCCCCGCCCTTTGCCCATCCCCTTCCAATCCCCTCCTTCCCCTTCCTCCCCCTCTCCTTCCTCCCCCTCCCCCTCCTCCCCCTCCCCCTCCTCCCCCTCCCCTTCCTCCCCCTCCCCTTCCTCCTCCCCATGGTCAGTTTTACCTATCTTAAGCATGATTGCACAGAAGTGAATACCATTGAACTCTATAAGAATGGAAATGATCAAACCTGCCTTCCCCTCCCCCTTCCTTTGCCCCACTCCAATACATTCCTTCCCCTTCCCACTCCCACTTCTCCTCCCCCATGGTCAGTTTTTCCTATCCTAACCAAGATTGCATATGAGTAAATCCCACTGAACTCAATAAGCATGCAAATGATCAATCCATTCTCAGCAAACTTGGACAGGATCCCATTTCTTACCTGCCGGATTAAAAAGCAGGGAAATTCACTCATAGGCAAAAAACCTTGCGGTTTAAGAATGTACCTATAGCCCACAGATATTTCTATCAAACTTTAAAAAGCAGGGAAATTGGGCAGCTATAGTGAATGCACCAGGGGAGCAGGAGACCTGACCTCCTCTCTGAGATATTGTACTGCCCTACAAATTGGTCAAAATGCAAACACCATTTGGGTTGGTCCTTCACAGTCCAATCCACTTCCTGTGTAGCTTGAAAGAATTTGGTAACATGTGCTTTTTAAAGTTTGATAGAAATATCTGTGGGCTATAGGTACATTCTTAAACCGCAAGGTTTTTTGCCTATGAGTGAATACTATACTATAGCCAGCATGGATTTTCACATTCTACAATGTTAAATTGATAATACCCCCCATGCCATTCTGATGCTTCCCATAAGGTCATTTCAAAACAAAACCTTACAAAACGTATAGTCCTGAACTCAGAAATGCTTGCTTAGCAACCTTCTAAATTTTCATGGCAATACACAAAACAGTCAGAGAGAATCGAGAATTCAAAGTGTAAAAACAGAGAGAAAAACAGACGCCTGTTGGACTCTTTTCTTTCAGTGTTCTCATAATTTGTTGAAATTAATTAAAAATCAACCATGTTCACAGAGTACCTGTAATCCTATTACTGACCTTGCCCCGTACTCTGACCTTCATCTTCTGCAGTTTAAAAGTAAAAAAAAAAGCCTAGCTGATTTTTAATTAATTCAAATGATAAGCCCCCGGGCATGCTTAGTAAGAACCAACTGTCAGTGTTTTAAATGCCAGACTCACAGTTGCTTGGCTAGGCTAATCAGGGGACTACACCCACACCAGACCTTTACTTCACTTGACACAGTCATGGCTTCCCCCAAAGATTCCTGGGAAATGTAGTTTGTGGAGGGTGCTGAGAGGACACTCCTATTCCCCTGACAGAGCTCCAGTAGCCAGAGTGGTTTAACAGTCAGCTGCTCTGTTTGAAGGTCTGTGAGGGGAACAGGGCATCTCCTAGCAACTTTCAGTACCCTTCACTAACTACACTTTCCAGGATTCTTTGGGAGAAGCCATAACTGTCTAAAGTGAAATAAAGGTATGGTGTGGATGTTGCCAGTGACAGCTTTGGTTTAAATTTGGGTGGGAAACTACATGTGCACGCTATAGAATAAAAAGGTGGGGGAAATGGTGAAAAGCAATGATACTGTTCACAATGTTTTCCTTATGGAAAGGAAAGGGGCTTTCCACCTGCCCAGTGCCCACCCACCCAATCTCCTCCTCTCCCCATTCCCCCCTCCCTGCCCTTCTTCCAGGTCAGTTTCACATATCCTAAGCATGATTGCACAGGAGTAAACATTGAACTCAAAAAGCATGCAAATGATCAAACCTCCCCTCCCCTCCTCCTATCCCCTCCCTCCCTTCCCCTTCCAATCCCCTCTTTTCCCCTCCTCCTCCTTCTGCTCTCCTCTCCCTTCCTTATTCCCTCCCCTCCTCCTCCCCCCCATTGTCAGTTTTACCTATCTTAAGCATTATTGCACTGGAGTAAATCCCATTGGACTCAATAAGCATGCAAATGATCAGACCTGCCTTTCCCCTCCTTCACTTCTCCTCTCCCTTCCTCCTCCCTTCTTCCTCCCTTCCATTCTTCCTTCTTCCTCCTCCCCTGCCCACTCCAGCCCTCCCTCTTCTCCTCCCCCCCGCATGGTCAGTTTCACCTATCCTAAGCATGATTGCACAGGAGTAAATCCCACTGAACTCAATAAACATCCAAATGATCAAACCTGTGTTACGAGTGCTTGGGCTAACCGCCACTTTGGTTCATTTGGAGTTGAAGGGATGGCAAGGCCCTGGAGTATTCTGGACTACAATTCCCACCTCACATCCCTTGTTTTCTGACTCGTTGTGCCTTCCTGAGTACTGTGAAATGAAGACAAGAAGCAAGGACCATCTTTTGGAGGAACGTGAAGACCCTGAATTAAATATTATTTCATTTTTTTGGTAGATTTCCCTCATGCCCAGCAGAACAATCCCATTGTTCAAAGACAGCATTAGAAAACAGAAATAGTTTTTCTGAGTGTCAGCAAGAAATACACACAAAACATGAGATCACCTTATACCCAGACCCCTCCTTTTCATGTCGATTTGTAAGAACGAAAGTTTATTTAAGAGCAGTTTTTGAGACCCAAGAGGGCAATGGGAACTCCAACATGTGTAACTACGCTCTCAAGGAACGTAGCACAGGACTGTAGGACACAAATTAGGAAGGGAGTTTGTGTCTCAGTGCAAACCTTGAGGCAAAGATATTCCTTCCTGCTTTTTGGTCAGAGCTCCTTCACATCACTACAGCTGTATTCCACTGCCCACTCCTGGGCCTAGGATAGGTAATATCTGCTACCTGTCATTCCTTATAGCAGTAGGGACCTTTGATCTCTTTAGTTTAAAGTTATGAATGGGTTAGGATATTAATGATTAATGCTGCCACACACCCAGTAACTTCGGAATGGTTTGGACCTGCATTTTTCGGGTTATACAAAAACTATTTAGGCACATTTCAGGGCAAAGCTCTTGTTTAATCCCTAGCAAAAGATCTCCCTCCTCTCAAGGAGGTGTGTTTACTGGGACATGTGGGTAATAGATTCACACACACTCAGGCCCAATAGACACATGTTGTAACACCTGACCTCCCCTCCTCTTCCCTTCCATCACCTCCCTTTTGTCCCTCCCCTCCCTCTTTCTTTGCCCCTCCCCCTCCCCTTCCAATGCCCTCGTCCCCTCTCCTCCTTCCACTCCCCTCTCTCCCTTTCCCTCCTTCCTCCCCCTCCCCCTCCCCCCCATGGTCAGTTTTACCTATCCTAACCATGACTGCACGGGAGTAAATCCTTCTGAACTCAATAAGCATACAAATGATCAAACCTGCCCCCTCGTCCCCTCCCCACCCTGTCTGCTTCCATCCCCCTCCCCTCCCTACTGCCCCCTCTCCCTGCCCTTCTTCCTCCTCCCCTCCCCATCCACTGTGGTCAGTTTCACCTATTCTAAGAATGATTGCAGGAAAGCAAATCCCATTGAATGCAATAAGCATGCAAATGATCAATCCATTCTCAGCAAACTTTTACAGAATCTCATTTCGTACCTCCCTGATTAAAAAACAGAGAATTTCACTAATAGGCATAAACAATCTTGCCATTTGAGAATGTACCTATAGCCAACAAATATTTCTATAAAACTTGAAAAACCAAGGAAATTTGGCAGCTATAGTGAGTGCACTATACCTCCTTTCTGAGGTACTGTACTGCTCAGGGACGGTTCTAAAGGGCGGCCAGGTGGGGCACTGGCCCGACGGCCCTTGGAGTTACAGGGGTCCTCTCAGCCACCCTTCCGTGATCCGCGCCCCCCCCACCCCAACCTACCTTTCTGTTGTCTTTTACCATTGCCCTTAACGAAGATGGCGGCTGTGGTTTCCCTAAGGTACTGAAGCCCCTGCCGCCATCTTAGCTGATGGCAGAGCACACGTGCCACCAACAAAGATGGCGGCGGAGGTGTCATCTCCTTAGGGAAACCAAGGCTGCCATCTTCAATAAGGGCGATGGTAAAAGACAACAGACAGGTAGGTGGGGGCGTGGGAGGCTGCATGCGTGTGCATGTGCATGCATGCGCACACACCCACACACACGCCAGAGCCCAGGGCAAGCTGATGCCCAAGGGCCCTGGCATGCCTGGAGCTGGCCCTGGTACTGCCCTACAAATTTGTCAAAATGCAAACACAATTTGGGTTGGCCTTTCACAGTCCAATCTACTTCCTGTGTAGCTTGGAAGAATTTGGTAACATGTGCCTCTGAGCATATGGTGAGTGGTGGCAACACCTGCCATCTCCAAAGATGGAGAATTACATTTTTGTATGTTTCTTGGTGTTCTTTGCTTCTTTTCTGTGTTACTGTTTCTACAGAGAATCTAACCTAGAAAATTATATTTCTCTCGTTATTCATCCTAGAAATCTGTCTCAAATTTATTTTTATTAATTTCAAATCCTTTTTATTGGTCAATGTCATATGATGGTGAAGACAGCCTTTTGTGTTTCAAACCAGCGGTTATGTTCTATTTCTATTTTGGGTGCATTCAGTTGAATCTGAAACTGCAGTTTGATGTAAAATTAGACTGATTACAATATGTTGCTACTTAAGCAATGACTCCAACTGTTGGAAAAAACTGCGAAAGACCAACCCGTGTTTGCATTTTTACAAATTTGTAGGATAGTACAATATCTCAGAGGAGGTCAGGTCTCCTGCTCCCCTGGGGCATTAACTATTTGTTGTTGTTGTTGTGTGCCTTCATCATTTACGACTTATGGCAACCCTATGAATCAGTGACCTCCAAGAGCATCTGTCATGAACCACCCTGTAAGTTCAGGTCTGTGGCTTCCTTTATGGAATCAATCCATCTCTTGTTTGGTCTTCCCCTTTTTCTACTCCTTTCTGTTTTCCCCAGCATGATTGTCTTTTCTAGTGAATCATGTCTTCTCATTATGTGTCCAAAGTATCATAACCTCAGTTTCATCATTTGAGCTTCTAGTGACAATTTTGGTTTAATTTGTTCTAACACCCAATTATTTGTGTTTTTTGCAGTCCATGGTATGCGCAAAGCTCTCCTCCAACAGCACATTTCAAATAAGCTGAGTTTTCTCTTATCCACTTTTTTCACTGTCCAACTTTCACATCCATACATAGAGATCGGGAATAGCATGGTCTGAATGATCCTGACTTTAGTGTTCAGTGATGCATCTTTGCTTTTGAGGACCTTTTCTAGTTCTCTCATAGCTGCGCTACCCAGTCCTAGCCTTCTTCTGATTTCTTGACTATTGTCTTCATTTTGGTTAATGACTGTGCCAAGGTATTGATAATCCTTCAATGTCCTCATTGTCAACTGTAAAGTTACATAAATCTTCTGTTGTCATTACTTTAGTCTTCTTGATGTTCAGCTGTAGTCCTGCTTTTGTTCTTTCCTCTTTAACTTTCATCAGCATTCGTTTCAAATCATTACTGGTTTCTACTAGTAGTATGGTATCGTCTGCATATCTTAAATTATTTTATTTATTTATTTATTTAAAATATTTCTATCCCACCCTTCTGCCCCGTAATAGGGCACTCAGGGCGGCTTACAAAAATAAAATCAAACACGTACATAATAAAATTGTAAACAATAAAATCACAAAATATTAAGATAAATTAAAATACATAAAATACAATTAAATACATAAAATACAATATATGTAGATATACATATACACACATATACATATATATAGGGAGTGGTACTAAAGGGGACTACAAGGGTAAAATGTAATGTAGAAGGCATAAAATCATAAAATCAGTGTCAGTGTAAATTATTGGTATTTCTCCCTCCAGTTTTCACACCTCCTTCATCTTGGTCCAATCCCTCTTTCCGTATGATATGTTCTACATATATATGAAAAAATAGGGTGATAAAATACACCCATGTCTCACACACTTTCCGATGGGGAACCAGTCGGTTTCTCCATATTCTGTCCTTATAGTAGCCTCTTGTGAAGAGTATAGGTTGCACATCAGGACAATAAGATGCTGTGGCACCCCTATTTCTTTTAAAGCGTTCCATAGTTTTTCATGATCTACACAGTCAAAGGCTTTGCTGTAATCTATAAAGCACAGGATGATTTTCTCCTGAAATTCCTTGGTCCGTTCCAATCTCTGGTACCTCTTCCCTTTCTAAATCCAGCTTGGACGTCTGGCATTTCTTGCTCCATATATGGTAGAAGTGTATAAAATTATGCATGGCATTGAGAAAGTGGATAGAGAAAAGTTCTTCTCCCTCTCTCATAATACTAGAACTCGTGGACATTCAAAGAAGCTGAATGTTGGAAGATTCAGGACAGACAAAAGGAAGTACTTCTTTACTCAGCGCATAGTTAAACTATGGAATTTGCTCCCACAAGATGCAGTAATGGCCACCAGCTTGGACGGCTTTAAAAGAAGATTAGACAAATTCATGGAGGACAGGGCTATCAATGGCTACTAGCCGTGATGGCTGTGCTGTGCCACCCTAGTCAGAGGCAGCATGCTTCTGAAAACCAGTTGCCGGAAGCCTCAGGAGGGGAGAGTGTTCTTGCACTCGGGTCCTGCTTGTGGGCTTCCCCCAGGCACCTGGTTGTCCACTGTGAGAACAGGATGCTGGACTAGATGGGCCACTGGCCTGATCCAGCAGGCTCTTCTTATGTTCTTATGTTCTTAAGAGCCTTTGTTGTAGAATCTTGAGCATTACTTTACTTGCATGGGATATTAAGGCAATGGTTTGATAATTACTGCATTCCCTGGGATCCCCTTTCTTTGGAATTGGGATGTATATGGAACGCTTCCAGTCTGTGGGCCATTGTTTAGTTTTCTCTATTTGTTGACAAACCTTTGTCAAAATTTGGACAGATTCAGTCTCAGTAACTTGTAGCAACTCTTACTGGTATGCCGTCGGTTCCTGGTGATTTGTTTCTTCCAAGTATTTTAAGAGCAGCTTTCACCTCACATTCTAAAATTTCTGGTTCTTCATCATAAGGTTCCTCTATGAATGAATCTGTCATCCTGGCATCTCTTTTATAGAGTTCTTCAGTGTATTGCTTCCATCCTTTTATTTCATCTTGGTCTGTCAGTGTGTTCCCCTGTTGATTATCCGATATCCCTACTCTTGGTTTAATTTTCCCATTCATTTCTCTAATCTATTGGAATAGGGCTCTTGTTCTTCCCTTTTTGTTGTCCTCTTCTATTTCTATACAGTAACTATTGTAATAGTTCTCTTTGTCCCTACGTACTAGTCACTGTATTGTTGCATTTAGGGTTTCGACCATATTTCTCCTTTTGCTTTTGCTTTCCTTCTCCCTTTAACGATCTTCAGAGTTTTGTCAGTCATCCGTTTCTCTTTTTAACTAGAGGTATTGTCTTTTTGCATTTTTCCCTGATAATATCTCTGACTTCACTCCATAGTTCCTCTGGTTCTCTGTCAACTAGGTTTAAAGCCTCAAACCTGTTCCTTATTTGATTTTTATATTCTTCTGGGATGTTATTTAAATAGAATTTTGGCATTACGATTGCTTTATTGTTCTTCTTTAGCTTTACTCTGATTTCCAATACGACCAGTTCATGATATACCGCAGTCTGCTCCTGGTCTTGTTTTTGCAGAAAGGATGGACCTTCTCCATCATCTGCTACGAATTATATAATCAATTTGATTCCTATATCGACCATTTGGTGATGTCCATGTGTACAGTTGTCATTTCGGTTGCTCAAAAAAATGTTTGCAAGAAAGAAATAATTGACTTCACGGAATTCAATAAGTCTTTCTCCTGCTTCATTTCTGTCTCCTAAGCCCCATTTCCCCACAATTCCTAGTTCTTCTCTGTTCCCTACTTTTGCATTCCAGTCCCCCTTGATTATCAGCACCTCTTGTTTTGGTGTGTGATCAATTTCTTCCTGTACTTCTGCATAAAATCTCTCCAATTCCTCTTCTTCTGCATTTGCGTTGGAGCATAGACTTGGGTGATGGCAGAGCTTGGAAGATTACTTTTAAAAAGTAATAAATTACAGTTACAATTACTTGGCCCAAAAAAGTAGTAATTACCGTTACAATTACAATTGCTCTGAAAGTAACTGATTACTTTACTTTTTCTCAAAAGTAATCACTACAATTACATTTCAGTTCCTTTTTAAAAAAAACTCCTACAAGGTGCTGGCCTTGGCTGCTGCACATCTAAGAAGCCTAAAACAATATTAAAAATAAACACACACACACAGGGGGTAGTAGAATAAAAAATTTATCCATAAGATTAACATAATGGCATAACAGAATCTCACATCCCCCCAAGCAGTGAAGATACCCCAACTCTTGAAATCAAATTTTACACTTGAAATGCTTTTATAATATGTTTCTGTTATGTTTCAAAAGAACAAGATGCTCAAAGAGCATGTCAGACAAGGAATGTCTTTTTAGTACTGAACAGGCGTTCTACTGCGGCGCTTGAAGGCATGCCTGTGTTGTGCTGCAAAAAACACCGCAGCACACATGGAAAGCCATGGAGTGATGATACTTCCCTGCTGGGAGACCTCAGGTACCTCACCAGTTCCTCCTCAGCAGTGTCCACTGCTGACTTCTTGCCCTGGGGCAGAAAGTTAAAGAAGTCATCTTCTAAGTCATCTCCTTCCTGGTCTTTATCTGAAGACTGATCACTGTCCTCATTAAGTACACCCATCTTTATTTCAGCTTTCGACAAGGCTTCCATTGTGTATCTAAGAAAGAGAGAGGATATGTTAACACATATATGTTAGGAAACCATCATCTGCTCTTCATTTCCTGATGCTTGTCATGTCCCCTGGTTCAGGGTCCAGCCTGAGCCTGTGGATGATGACATGGAAGGTAGGAAGGTGACCAAGTCACCACACTCATGGGGCAGCACAGCAGACCCTTAAGGATTACCTGCAGCAACCCAAGGTTGTGATGAGGAGCCTCAGGAAGAAAAGGCCCAGCCCCTGCCTACCACCTTAAGCCCTCTGATGCCTCCCTTGAGACAACAGTTCCCTTGGAGTAATCCACCCAAAGGGCTTCCCTAATGTTCTTACTTGTTGGTATGGGTGGTGGCCTGACACGATTCCAGCCAATCTAGTTTGAAGCGAGGGTGTAGGCAGGCTGCCAGAAGAAGCCTCTTGTCCTCCCAGGTAGCTGCAAACCGCTTTCTTAGGGCTTCGCGCACACCTCTCAGCAGCTGAAAACAGTATGTGTACCTCTCAGGTTTGTTTTCCAGTCCTTCTAACTTGCGGTCCAGATTGCAGAGCGTTGGTAGCAAATACCCCATGAACATGCCGTTCTCCCGTTGCAGGGTATCTAGGGACTGGGCTAGTGGCTCCATAATCTCTGTGTATTCCTGTACCACTTCAATCTCAGCAGCTGTGATCTTGGACAAGGAGCAGTGGTCCATTATGGCATGCATTTTTAGTGGCACAGTTGACAGGAGCTCATGTAGTTGCTTCAACGCATCAAAGGTGGAATTCCACCTGGTCTTATTCGGTACCTTCAGATGCACACCATATTTCGCATGGATATACTCAGCAATCTGGGCTGACTGGTTCTGCTGGGACCACAACTTGCTGCACTTTCCCATCAAGGAACGAAACTGTTTCTTGAAAGGACCAAGAAGACTACTTTGGGAGGAGTCAGAAAGCATGGCCTCTATGTCTTGTGTTGCCACAAGGTTGAGGGTGTGGCTAGCACATCTCTGGTGTGGTGGTAAAACAAAATCCTCTCCTGAGTCTTCAGCTTCTTCCTCTGCCTCAGGTCCTGTGTCCAGGATCTCACAGATAGGCACAAACTCCACCTCAGCCACCTCCTCCTCCTCCTGGTTATCACCATCATCGTCACTGGTGCCTGCAGCTTCCACTGGTTCTTTGGCCATGAAAACTCTGAACGCTTTCACAAAGTTGGAGCCATTGTCTGTAGTAGTGCACATAACTTTGTTCTGGATCCTGTACTGCACACGTACATCATGCAGTGCTTTTGAAAAGACATCGTATGTATGGCGCCCCTTCAGACGCTTACAAGCCAAGACCCCGACCTCACGTTTCAGGGTAGTTGGGTTGATCCAGTGGGCTGTTACCCCAAAGTAACTCTTCTTGCCATTGGTCCAACAATCTGCAGTGGTTGCTATATATGCCACAGCACCCATTCGGTTTGCAAGAGTTTCTCTCATGTGGCATGCTCTCTTCTCAATTCTGTCTCTCAGAGTCTTGGCACATATGATGGTGAGATCTTTGGGGAGTCCAATGCGAACCAGATTAATGAATGATGGTTTGTCCACAGTCTGAAGTGGTAATGTCTCCTCTACAATGAAATCAATGATTCTCCTGTCGAGATTGCTCTGGGTGACAGGCTCCCTGCCAGATCCCCACCTCTCAAGGGTTGTCTGCTGCTGCTTCAGCATCTTGGGAGGAGGGGTGTCATGCATTGGTTCAGGAAGGCCACGTCTCCTTGCCTTTATTGCTTCTTCAATTGCTCTCAGCTTCTCAGGGTGTGCCCTCTGAGGAAGAAGAACAAAGCATGAATCCAAGAAAAAATGGAAGAGGAACTTCACAATTTAAACATAAATAGACAATGGACACTCTTTGAGGACCAGCATGACAAAGGCTTACCTCAAAATGTTTCTTCACATTGGATGAGGAGGAAACAGCTGATCTCAGATTTTTGATCCTTGGAAGGCAGTAATTGCATCGTACAACATTTTTCCCACTCTGGCTCACAAATGTACAAGCTTTCTCAAAGCCAAACCATGGTACTTGCTGTTCTGCAGATGTGGCTGTGGGCAACTGGCACTGCTTCATGCCCTCCTCCTCCTCGTGCACAGGGCCTCCTTTCTGAACCTCACTTTCTAGTTTTGCCTCCTCAGGATCAACAAGCTGTGACTCAAGTGGCCGCACTAACTGACTGCTGCTCTCAGCAGCAAAACCTGCAACAGGCGTCTCTGTAATAAACAAGAGATAATGCTCCTATATGGGTGAACTTCAGCTGTGATGTGCCCCCATCTCTTCCCCATGCTGCAAGATGCCCCAGTCAGAGTGGAAGTAAGCAGGTCGATAGCACAATTAAAAGAGATCCTATTTGCATCATTTTTGCTCACTGAATAACCCTGCCTGGGCCAGTCTAACCTACTATCTCACAGGGTTGTTGTGAGAACAAAATGAGACTAGGGTTCAAATCCCCACATAGCCATGAAGCTCACTGGGTGACCTTGGGCCAGTCACTGCCTCTCAGCCTCATGAAAACCCTATTCATAGGGTCACCATAAGTTGGAATCAACTTGAAGGCGGTACATATTGTTATGAGCATGGGGGGGCTGGAATGGATGATTTCTGTGGGTCACCTTTCCAGCCTCTGATTTGGAATCCTATGCCTGGGGGGCTGGCTCTGCTAGCCAGATGAATCTCCTTTGTTAATCAAATAGAGTGGCTAGGTAGTTAATGGTCCTATTTAGTTGCCCCGGTAACTGGTGAAAGGGGCTGGGAAGATCCTTTTGTCATTTTAAACTCTACTGGAGGAGAGTCTCCCCCCCACTCCTGGGCAGGGAGAAGTGTGTTTGGAGTTGACAGTGTGTGTTCTAGGGAACTAGGGCTGCAGGCATGCGGAGAGGCTGGCTCCCTGCATCGTGGTGATAGGATGCCCCTGCACCTAGATGGAAAAGCTGGATATTAGACTGCTGTTGCCTTGAACCCCTCCACCCTAAGCTCAGGTTGGAATGTGTGTACATAAATAAACCATATTTCATAAAGACACCGCAGTCTCCGCTGACCTTCTTCCCAAAGGAAACCAAACCCTGGATGGGCGCAGGGACCCCTGAAATCTCACTGCTCAGAGATTGGGGGAGGCGCGCAACAATATATTTTTTATTTTGAATATGATGATTATGATAATAAATATGCAGCATTTCAAATTA
Source organism: Rhineura floridana (assembly GCF_030035675.1). Taxonomy (NCBI): domain Eukaryota; kingdom Metazoa; phylum Chordata; class Lepidosauria; order Squamata; family Rhineuridae; genus Rhineura; species Rhineura floridana. The sequence continues at coordinate 139,008,895 of NC_084484.1, read as the reverse complement.
ATTCTGTATGAGAAGCATTCCATGCCAAGCTTGGAAAACCAAGGATGAGGTATAAAATGTAGACAAAAATACTTTTGACAAAATGCCGTTTATCTTTTATATCTATATCTATAATTAGCAATACAGCTGAATGATGTATGTAAAGTAAACATAAGAACATAAGAAGAGCCTGCTGGATCAGGCCAGTGGCCCATCTAGTCCAGCATCCTGTTCTCACAGTGGCCAACCAGGTACTTTTTCTTTCCCTTTTCTTTTTTATTAATATTTTAGTACTACTGCTAAAGTTCTGATGAAAGAATAAAGCATTCATTTGCCAAATTCAAATGATTAGAACACATCACATAAATTCCACTGAAGTTGGAGTTTTTGCCATAGAAAATGAAAAAAACATATAACCTATGATAGCCCAATAGACAATCAGAACTAATATAAAACCCTATTGCTTCTCATTTGCAAATCTTGCAAGATCTAAGGTAACTCTAGATCATGTGAGTTCAGGTGATGCATGTTATGTACATTTGTATAGATACTAGCAGAGATTGTCAACAGTCTATCTCTCTCTGGGACTGGGAATCTCTCTCTCACAGAACATGAGTTTGAGAGCTGGGGGACTGAGAGGAGGAGCTGCAAGGACCCTACTTCTCACTTCATCTCTGCCAAGAACAAAAACATGAGCTTTAAGCCATTTATTATACGCCTAATGATTTATTATTATTATTATTATTATTACTGAGACAGTTTTTGTCCCACATACAATTCAGTCTTGTGATTAAACAGGACAAAAATACAAATAAAAAGAAAGATTGAGTTCAAATAAATATACAATAAAAAGCTAGCCGGCATTTTAAAAGGCAGGAGTGCTCTGTCTGGATAAATACAGCACACAGGTAGGCATGGGAACAAGGGGGAGAGTTCAAAAGGGGGGGAAGGAAGTAGGCCAGAGCTTGGAAAAGTTACTTTTTTGAACTACAGCTCCCATCAGCCTAATCCAGTGGCCATGTTGCCTAGGGCTGATGGGAGTTGTAGTTCAAAAAAGTAACTTTTCCAAGCTCTGAGTAGGCTGAAGTTTCGGAAGTGCCTTGTGATTGATGGAGGGGGTGGCAGAGGCAAGGAGAGGCAGTGTGGGGGGCAGAACGGTGCCACAGGAGGGCACACACACACACACACACACACAAATCATCGTCACTCACCTCCACAGCTCTTTGCCATTCTGCGGCTGCCTTCTCCTCCGTTGTCCTTGCCCTGGCTTTTTCCTCCGGCGTCCATTTTGTCCTCTCAGACGCTAGCAGGCCCTGCCTATTCACCTCTTCCCTCGTGCATCCTAACACAGATCACGATGGAAGAGAGAGTCTGCGCAGAGGTCCAATTAGTGTGAGGCACATGTCTTGTGTTAACCAATCACAGCCAGGAGCTGTCTTCCCCTTGTTCCCGCCCCCAAGTAACGTGCAACCTAATGTGGAAACGTTAAAGTTGCAGCTGAAAAGTAGGGAAATTACTAGTCGTTCCGTTACTTGCCAAATGTAATGGAATTACCCACTCATTTAAAATTGTAATGAATTACAAGTAACTCGTTAAAAATAACAAGTTACTTCCAAGCTCTGGGTGATGGTTATGTTAATAGGTTTCCTGTTAAATCTCATTGATATCACTCACTCAGACCTTGTGTTATAGCTCCTAATTGCTAAATTATTGGCTTCACAGAATTCACTATAGCATACACTATAGCTGCCCAACTTCCCTGCTTTTAAAAGTTGGATTGAAATATCTGTTGGCTATAGGTATGTTCTTAAACCACAAGGGGTTTTTTTGCCTATTAGTGAATCTGATGCTAGTTTTGCAGTAGGCCCCTTTTCTTTCACTAGCTATCACAAAAATAGTTTCCAGTCCATCTTGTTTTTGTCTGGGTCCATGAGTTGAGTTCAGACACAGTCAATTACTTGTGTACCAGTCCCTTAAATAGATCCCAGTCTCTCTTCCTTTAGTCTGTGAAAAACCAAGGCCAAGGTTTTTTTAAAGTCTTCCCAAGGAACTGCACAGAATGCTGCTAATGAAACCATTTATATTGCCAACACCTGTGTGGAACCTGACTACAGCACTCAAGGTTCAACTACAACAGCCAAATCTTGATCATTTTGCCTCTTATCAGGGGTAAATTTTGTAGGATCACTTCACCTTTCCTCCTCAGTCTAGCTGCCAATTCTGCAGTGTCCCTTATGAACTGGTTCCCATTCTACTCTAAATCAGGCTCTGGCCCACACTGGAGTTATAACTGACTATATCCTGCTGGATGGTCGCAACTGATCAACTCAGGCTAGTTGTGACGAATTCTCCATTTTTTTCATCATCCCAAACTAAGCCTTCTCAATCTGTTTTTGCTCCATAGCTACTTGATCATTTGCATTCTAGGCCCACCTGAGAAGTGTATCAATTGTAGGATCCAATTCTGTGGTGTCTCCTTCTCTGCATGGGTATAGAGAGTATTCACTGTGTAAGATGACCTTCTGATTTGCCTCGGCTAAGGCCAAGAACCAGACAGGCAAACTGACATACCATACCTTTCCCAACCTTTAGGTCCCCAGATGTTGTTGGACTACAATTCCCATCAGCCCCAGCCTGCATGGCCAATGGTCAGCAATGATAGGAATTGCAGTCCAGCAACATCTGAGGACCCAAAGTCTGGGAAAGGCTGCCATAGTTCATTGGTAGAGAACCTCTAGCCCTTCAGTTGTTGCTGAATTACAGTTTCTGATCATTGGTGCCAATGACTGGAACGGATGGGAGTTGGAGTCCAACAACATCTGGAGAGCCACAGGTTCCCCACCACTGCCCTAACCACTTCTAACAGGATGAAGGAGGAAACCACATCCACCTAAGGGGAACTGCTATAACAATCTAGTCGTGTTTCTTAAAGATACAGGTCAAACATGCTATAGATCCCACCAGATAAGGCCTTCATGGGGTTCATATGGGATAAAAACTTGTATAAAGTCTTTTTCTTCACCCATGGCTCCCACCAGCAACTGATTCTCCTCCAAACCACTCAATTTCTATATGGGTTGGCTGTCTCATATTTCCTCCTGCATTTTTTCTTCCTTGAGGTGTTTAATAATGTGTTGTTTTTCACCCATGGCCACAAGCTCCAGCTGTTTCTGTATTTTCTGCTTTTTCAGTTCCTGGGATTATTCCTCCAGTTTTTCATTTTCATTACTGTTATTATGCTCCAAATCCTGCTCCATCACAGGCTCCCTTCTGAGAGTTTTGGGGATGGCTGTGTGCTGACTGAACCTGTTAACTCATGAAATATGTTGTCTCCTGGTGCACAGATCCAGGATGTGGTGGGGTAGTTAGCAAGCCCACTGACGATTTTCTGTTCTTGCTCATCCACATGAGCACAAATTACAACACCAGGAACAGATAAACACATATCTCACTATAAAGCTTTGAGGAAGAAGGTGAAGAACCTTGGGGCTCAGGTAGTGTTCTCATTCATTCTTCCTGTAAATGTTAGAGAAGTAGAAAGTGAGAGAAGAATACTTCAGGTGAATAACTGGCTAACAAAAGAGGTTCAGTTTTTGGTAGTAGTCTAACTTCCATAACCAAGGTCTACTAGCAAGAGATGGGTTGCACACAAGGAATAGGGAAATGTGTTTGACAGAATTATGGTGAACCTGATCAAGATGATTTTAAACTAAATCCTATGGAGATGGAGACAACAACCCCACTAAATCCTGTGGGGATAGACACAAAGGGGATAGGCACAAACAGCAGAGGGACTTTGGTGTTACAGAAGAAATTGGTCTTAGTCTTAGAGGCTTGGTCTTAGAGGAGAGCATTGATATAGTGAGCATAACGGAGACCTGGTGGAATGGAGAAAACCAGTGGGATACGGTTATCCCTGGATATAAACTATATCGGAAGGACAGGGAAGGACGTATTGGTGGTGGAGTCGCTCTATACGTGAAAGAAGGCATTGAATCCAGCAAGCTCAAAACCCCAAAAGAGGCAGACTCCTCCACAGAATCGTTGTGGGTGGTGATACCATGCCCCAGGAGGGACTTAATACTGGGAACGATCTATCGTCCCCCTGATCAAAATGCTCAGGGAGACCTTGAGATGAGATATGAAATTGAGGAAGCATCCAAACGAGGAAATGTGGTAGTAATGGGTGACTTCAACTACCCGGACATAGACTGGCCGTATATGTGTTCCAGTCATGACAAAGAAGCAAAGTTTCTAGATATTCTAAATGATTATTCCCTAGACCAGTTGGTCATGGAACCAACCAGAGGGATGGCAACCCTGGACTTAATCCTCAGTGGGGACCGGGACCCGGTGCGAGATGTAAGTGTTGTTGAACCGATTGGGAGCAGTGACCACAGTGCTATTAAATTAAACATACATGTAACTGGCCAATTGCCAAGAAAATCCAACACGGTCACATTTGACTTCAAAAGAGGAAACTTCACAAAAATGAGGGGATTGGTAAAAAGAAAGCTGAAAAACAAAGTCCAGAGGGTCACATCACTCGAAAATGCTTGGAAGTTGTTTAAAAACACTATATTAGAAGCTCAACTGGAGTGCATACCGCAGATCAGAAAAGATACCGCCAGGACCAAGAAGATGCCAGCATGGTTAACGAGCAAAGTCAAGGAAGCTCTTAGAGGCAAAAAGTCTTCCTTCAGAAAATGGAAGTCTTGTCCGAATGAAGAAAATAAAAAAGAACACAAACTCTGGCAAAAGAAATGCAAGAAGACAATAAGGGATGCTAAAAAAGAATTTGAGGAGCACATTGCTAAGAACATAAAAACCAACAACAAAAAATTCTATAAATACATTCAAAGCAGGAGACCATCTAGGGAGGCGATTGGACCCTTGGATGATAAGGGAGTCAAAGGTGTACTAAAGAACGATAAGGAGATTGCAGAGAAGCTAAATGAATTCTTTGCATCTGTCTTCACAGTGGAAGATATAGGGCAGATCCCTGAACCTGAACTAACATTTGCAGGAAGGGATTCTGAGGAACTGAGACAAATAGTGGTAACGAGAGAGGAAGTTCTAAGCTTAATGGACAATATAAAAACTGACAAATCACCGGGCCCGGATGGCATCCACCTGAGAGTTCTCAAAGAACTCAAATGTGAAATGCTGATCTGCTAACTAAAATATGTAACTTGTTCCTCGGGTCCTCCTCCGTGCTTGAGGACTGGAAAGTGGCAAATGTAACGCCAATCTTCAAAAAGGGATCCAGAGGGGATCCCGGAAATTACAGGCCAGTTAGCTTAACTTCTGTCCCTGGAAAACTGGTAGAAAGTATGATTAAAGCTAGATTAACTAAGCACATAGAAGAACAAGCCTTGCTGAAGCAGAGCCAGCATGGCTTCTGCAAGGGAAAGTCCTGTCTCAGTAACCTATTAGAATTCTTTGAGAGTGTCAACAAGCATATAGGTAGAGGTGATCCAGTGGACATAGTGTACTTAGACTTTCAAAAAGCGTTTGACAAGGTACCTCACCAAAGACTTCTGAGGAAGCTTAGCAGTCATGGAATAAGAGGAGAGGTCCTCTTGTGGATAAGGAATTGGTTAAGAAGCAGAAAACAGAGAGTAGGAATAAACGGACTGTTCTCCCAATGGAGGGCTGTAGAAAGTGGAGTCCCTCAAGGATCGGTATTGGGACCTGTACTTTTCAACTTGCTCATTAATGACCTAGAATTAGGAGTGAGCAGTGAAGTGGCCAAGTTTGCTGAGGACACTAAATTGTTCAGGGTTGTTAAAACAAAAAGGGATTGTGAAGAGCTCCAAAAAGATCTCTCCAAACTGAGTGAATGGGCGGAAAAATGGCAAATGCAATTCAGTATAAACAAGTGTAAAATTATGCATATTGGAGCAAACAATCTTAATTTCACATATACGCTCATGGGGCCTGAACTGGCGGTGACCGACCAGGAGAGAGACCTCGGGGTTGTAGTGGACAGCACGATGAAAATGTCGACCCAGTGTGCGGCAGCTGTGAAAAAGGCAAATTCCATGCTAGCGATAATTAGGAAAGGTATTGAAAATAAAACAGCCGATATCATAATGCTGTTGTATAAATCTATGGTGCGGCCGCATTTGGAATACTGTGTACAGTTCTGGTCGCCTCATCTCAAAAAGGATATTCTAGAGTTGGAAAAGGTTCAGAAGAGGGCAACCAGAATGATCAAGGGGATGGAGTGACTCCCTTATGAGGAAAGGTTGCAGCATTTGGGGCTTTTTAGTTTAGAGAAAAGGTGGGTCAGAGGAGACATGATAGAAGTGTATAAAATTATGCATGGCATTGAGAAAGTGGATAGAGAAAAGTTCTTCTCCCTCTCTCATAATACTAGAACTGGACATTCAAAGAAGCTGAATGTTGGAAGATTCAGGACAGAGAAAAAGAAGCACTTCTTCACTCAGCGCATAGTTAAACTATGGAATTTGCTCCCACAAGATGCAGTAATGGCCACCAGCTTGGACGGCTTTAAAAGAAGATTAGACAAATTCATGGAGGACAGGGCTATCAATGGCTACTAGCCGTGATGGCTGTGCTGTGCCACCCTAGTCAGAGGCAGCATGCTTCTGAAAACCAGTTGCCGGAAGCCTCAGGAGGGGAGAGTGTTCTTGCACTCGGGTCCTGCTTGCGGGCTTCCCCCAGGCACCTGGTTAGCCACTGTGAGAACAGGATGCTGGACTAGATGGGCCACTGGCCTGATCCAGCAGGCTCTTCTTATGTTCTTATGTTCTTAAATTGGAGGAGATGTGGATACGCACAGCACATCCCACAACAAACCATCAAGAGAGACATTGGAGCAGAATGTCTGAGGCTTTCACTGCCTATATACACTAATGTACAGAGTATGTGAAAATCTGAAAATATACACAAAGAATTTAGGAAGCTGTCATAATCAGATCAGCCTATTTATCCATTTAGTCCAGTATTATCTACCTTGGCCAGCAGTATCTTTTGACGGTCTCAGGCAGAGACCCTTTCAGCTGGATATACCAGGGACTGAATTTCGGACCTTGTATTTGAAAGAACATGATCAAGCACTGAGCTACAGCTCCTTTTCCTAACACTGCATTACAACCATTTGCTACCATACTAGAGACCTAAAATTTTAGCTACCCTATTTAATGCAAGAATTACTATGCTACAAACAGCAGATGATTACCATTTAAGTTTGGCATGACTTCGTCAGAGGTTTGAACAGCCTGGCAAAAAAACTCTTGTTTGTAAGCAATGGAATATTTTAAAAGAACCGTTTTTATTATGGAGCAGGTTTCTTCATATCCTCCCACACACTTCAAATTTATTGTTGATTGTTCCATGCTTGGATAGGGAAGTGCTGAATATGGCAAAATCACAACTATGCATAAAGAGTGGGACACACAAAATAAAGGGGAGGTTTATTTCAAGTTCATAAATCCAGACTTTTGTAGGATGTTTTTATCTGAGCATGTGATATAATCCTAAAAGCACAGGAAGACTGCCACTCATTCTTCAACCATGTTTACTTCCAATGAGGATGACTAGTCTGTGATAGAAGCTTGGGTTAGCATTTATGTTCAGCGGTATTATCCATAACACAATAACTGGATTTAGGCTGCAATCTTGTGAATACTTATTTCTGAATAAATTTGAACAGATTTCACTGTTAAACTAATGTTCAGTGTGTATGTGTATGGGCGATGATTTCGGGCAAGAATCCAATGGTGTTGGTGAGCAAATCCTTTACAACAGCTGCTCAATGTTTGAGGACTAAAATTCTTGGAGTGGCAGTGCTACATTTTAAGGACAGATTATCTCCAGGCCTGTAAAGAACCTTGTTTTTTAAACAATGTTAACATTTTGTTGTTTGAATTTTTTTGCACTGTATTCTTTTCTGATGTGTATTTTGTATTTGTGTTTATTTTATTTTTGTGTGAGCCGCCTTGAGGGCCTTTGGCCACAAGGCAGCATAGAAATAGAATGAATGAATTAATGAAAGCCTTGAATTCTATGTGCCTGAAATCAGTCATGATCCCCAAATTTTAGCTGGCCTTGATAGCCAGGCTTTGTTAGTAGTCACCACCAGTCCTTCTCTTGCTCTGGGAAAGGGACCGTGTTAGACTTTCACTTTATGCAAGAGTTTGTGAGACACAGAAATAGCAAGAAAGATCCTTGCTGCTTGTGAGGGCCAAACTATATATGACACAAAATCTGTTATTACAATTTTTGATGTCTTCTTCAGTGCAGGGGCCTGGGGCCCACAGACCAGAAGATGTAAGAACTTACGAAGAACCAGCTAGATCAGGCCAACAGCGGATTGGGTCCAGCATCCTGTTCTCAGAGTGGCCAACCAGATGCCTGTGGGAAACCCTCAAGCAGGATCTGAGCACAAGAGCACTCTCCCCTCCTGTGGTTTCCTGCAACTGGTATTCAAAAGCATACTGCCTCCAACCATGGAGGCAGAATATATTCATACACTCATATACCAATATTTTTAAATAGTGCTATTTTAAAGTGGGAAGGGGGAGATGAAATAATGGAAAGAAACCAGTAATTAAACCCAGCACAGAGGAATTGAAGCTGCCATTGGAACAAGAGGCAATTAAGAAACTACTCAGTAATTTCCAACGGGAAGCAAGATCTGCAAAAAAGACAGGTTTACTTAGTGCTGGTCTGGAATTTCGCTGAACAGAATCTTGTGTGAGTAGACAATACAGAAGATCACAGGGAAGGACATTGCTGGAAAATCCATTTAAGTGTGATGTGGGATCTCCAATTTAATTTCACTTCCAACTGCTGCTAAAGGCTGTCCTGTGGAAGCAACTGATGACTGGTGGGTTTGAGTGTATCTCTATAATATCCTCAACTTTGTAATCATTTCAATAATAAATGGTTGAGATTTGGTTGCATAACTTGTTTTAATTGCACATGTTTACTTTATGGGTGAATGTGCCCCATCCTAAGGCCAAAACAGGTTACCCACCTCTGCTGTACACACTTATTGGGAGTAAGGCCCACTTAACTCATTGGGACTCACTTCTGAGTAAACGTATATCAAATTGCACAGTAAATGATAAAGAGATGTCAGCTTTCATGTGCCCGCCACACATAAATCTGCTTTGCAGACAGCTAATACAGAGTCTTTCCTATTTCTAACCACAAAAAGGACAATCCCCTTCTGCTAAATGTAAGAAATTAATGTAATTGGAAGTGTTGTTTACAGTACATCAAGAGGTAGCCTCAGGATTTGCAGCCATGTGTGACAGGGAAAAAATGTAGTTGAACAGTAGAAAGAGACTCACTGTTCTGCTGGTTCCGCTGTGTCTCAGCCTCTCTCTTCAGAAAACCAGGGCACGCAAGCTTGGTCAAACCCTGCCCCTTTTTACTGTGAAACCTTATGGGAGCTGTTTGTGTGCACTTTTTAAACAATTCAGCTTCTAAGAGAGTTCACAGCTGGTTGGCAGATAAACCTGTTCCCCCTCAGGTTGTGGCTAATGGAAACACTTTGATCCAGCAGCAAACACAGGGAGGCTCGTAGAACTCACACCTTGCATTTCAAATAATTCTGGAGGACCATATTATGCTGCTGTTTGTCCTCCAGTTCTGGACAATATAACCTGTGTGGGCCTCAAACTGAGGTCAGTGCAGAGTGGCGTCCCTCAGAGCCCCCGCCATGGTCCCTTTCCTTTTCCAGACTTATCTGGAGGCAATGATGTGAGGTTTTATTTTTTCATGAAAAGTTTTCCATTTCATAAGTTCATTAGTAACAATGAAGAGATGCTAACTGAAAATATGGTATCAGGCAAGTTTGGCAGTTTAATTGGTTTTAGTTTGCTTATGTGGAGGGACAGAGACCTTTTGGGTCAATGTCCAGAGACTTCTGGGTCATTGCTCAGAAGTTGTAAGATGTGCTGAGTATGTGACAAGATAGAGGGGTGGGAGAGGATAAACACCACATGATATTCTGAGCTTGCTATAGCAGTCTGCCCTTTGCTGTCATCATTTCACTGGCGACTACTCGTGGCCGAGTAAGATTGTCTTCCAAGATAAGGTCTTTAACGGTGGGTCCGTAAGTGACTGTGGAGGCCAATTCTGGATCCACACAGCCTCCCACAGTGAGGACATAGGTTTCCAGATGGATTTGCTTGGAAGACACCTGTGCGTGAATTTGTTTTATGTGTGGAGATCGGTGCATGACAATCAACACACAATCTTGACAGAAAAAGGCTTTGATCCAAAGGCATGGATACCACGACGATTGGAAATCTTTTATCTGCTGCAGCTTTCATCTGCCTTCACAGCCGTTGTAATGTACACATTGTTATCCTCCGCCTGTTCTTCCACTGAGGACTTTCTTGGATTGTTCTTTGTCTGGTTCCTCTTCCTTGACCTTACCGCCATGGGTGACCCTTCTGGGAGTACATGACTCCTGACGGCATCGCTCATAGGGTTCACGCAAGCCCACACCAGCTTCCTGCAGGAAGAGACAAACATGTTGTGCACTAGTAGTGGTAATTTTCCACTGTTCAGATAAAAGAGAAAATGAAATTAAGCTTGCAAAACTCATTGCTAGAAACTATAAAACACTGGTAGAGATCAGTAGCGTAGTGACAAATTAATACGTGCAGGGTCCCTTCATGATAGTCAAAGCCACGCCCCCTTTAATGATGCTAGGTTGAGAATGAGATCCTGGTTAATGCCTTCTCCCACAATAACAGATGTCCCCAGGAGCCAATAAGCACGAAAGGGAGAGTGTTTACTGAGAAGAGTCTTCTCATTGGCTGACACATCTCCTTTTGCTCTGATTGGCTCCCATCAGCAGGAAAGAAGCATGTTAGAAACCTCTTCTCAGTGGCTAACACACTCCCCCCTTTCATGCTAATTGGTTGTAGGATGCTGGAGACATAGGGACCCTACTCTCAAAAAAATAAGGGGTCTAAGACCCCCTGAGACCCTGGACAACTGCAACCCTGGTAGAGATCCTATGATGTCAGAACTCTGTACGTAGCAGCTACACACTGCTGTCGTTTGGAGGCTTCTCCATGCATGCATATTTTTTAATTAATTGATCTTCAGTAAAGACATTCTTGCTTGACCTGGTCTCCAAATTTCTCTGGTGGATTTTCCACCATACTTGCTAAAGACAAATAAGATAGACATTCTAAATTAGATCTCTCTGTAGGGCATCATAAAACCCTATCATGCATATTTGCATAGATTTTTTTCCAGAAGACCCACAACACTGTCTGGAGATTACAATGGTGATGAAGGGTACAGACAGACTTACTGTTCTGCTTGTGATATACACGAAATATGTTGCTTTTGCAGAATGATTTATAACTTTGTCTAAGGCCATAGTTAAAATAGCTTTTCATGCAGTGCTTTATAGAAATGTGCCTTTGTGTAGATTGTAGAAGCTGCTAGAAAACACACACAAAAATGTAGTGAAACTAGAAGGGGAGCTAAAATAGATGTCCTAGGCAGCTTGTGGTTGGGTTCTGCTTCGCTTGAACAACCCAAAAGGGGTTTTTGCTTGAAGGGGATTTCTACTCTGACAAACATAGAAAGGGGCTTTCCGACTAATGCAAAGGAGACATTAGGAGGAGGAAATATACCAAATATGGTTAAAAATAAATATGAGGATGGGGGATCTAAATTATGAGTAATGGGAGATGTAAACAGGGGTGTGACTTCATGTGACATGAATAGGCGGCACGAATAGGCTGTAAACCCTGGAGTACTCGACCAATGAGGAAACAGGGGAGGGAACCAAAGCATCGGGCTAGAGGATAAAAGAACTGTACCAATGTCACTTGAGTGTGCCTACCTTGTGGTGGACACCCGTTCTTGCAAGACCGTATAATAAACATGTTAATGCTGCTTCACTAAAAATCTTGTTGTGAATCTCTCTTGAACCGTTGTTTCTTACATGCTGGTTCCAATACAGCTTCATCTCTCTCGTCTGAAAACGGGGGCACACAACTCTAGTCAAAACCTGCCCCTTTTTACTGTAAAACATGGTGGGATCAGCTCGAGTGCTTTTTTTAAAAAATCAGCTTCCAACAGATTTTGCAATTGATCAGCAGATCAACTCATTGCCCCTCCAGGTGTGGCCAATAGAAATGCTTTGCTGTAGGCAACTAGCGCTCTCACAGCCAAAGACTCACATTTATGACTTGGCTGCAGTGGGTGCCACGATCAAGCCACTGTTAGGCCCCAGATCCTGCTACACACATGTGCACCAGGTTCCAAGTGCTGCTGGAAACCATAGAGGTTGTTCCCTTAGTGCAGGGATTGCCAACATAGCCACATGTGCCATAGAGGCCTTGCTTGGCACCCACAGCTTCCCCCCTCCCATCCCGAAATTAGGCTTGCAAGAAGCATTCTACTGTACTACTAGTCAGTAGAATTGCAGTGAATGCTTTGAGGTGGGGGTGGGAGTGTAAGGGTTAATGGACGCCATTAGCAAAGAAGGATTCAGCACGTAGACCAGAAGGAGGCGCAAGCGCAGAGGATTGCTCTAAGAATGGAAAATTACCAGCTATACAGTTATGTTTTGTGCAACACACTCACCAATGTATCTTTTCTGTTGTCTGTAACCCAATAAAAGAGCTGTGCCTCAACTGTCAGGAGACACAGTTTGGAGGACAAATTCCCCTGTGTCTCTGCTAGCAATAAAGTCATCTGATGAACCGAACTTGGGCCTGAGACTCCAATTCTTACCTTAACATTTTGGCGCCCAACATGGGGCAATCGAGGTCAAGGGTATTTCCCTTTGCCCTATAGCGGAGTTCTCAGTCAGGGATATTTCTCCTGCACCTTCCTTGGGCCGTGCGGTTCCCCAGATCGCTTCACTACTCTGCAGGGAGCGCGCCTTCAGCATTTGCTGATGCCTGGCTGGGCTAGGAAGGGGTCGGGGAGTGATGCGGAACCAACAGAGGCCTTCCAGAAGTTCGGTCCAGATCACTTTAAACCAGTACCAGAGGTGTTCACCGTCAGGCGAGTATTAAGGGATCCCTTTCTGTTCTGTCCTGTTTCTGCCTGCCAGCCGATCCCAGTGGATCGAAGGGGGGTCTGATCAACCTCCATTTCTGTTTCTCTGTCAGGAGGTTTGGGAAGGGGGGTTTCTTGTCGTGTGCTTGGTGAGTGTGTGACTGACCGCTCGATTTCCACGTCTGGCCGTTGGACGCACTAGTTCTGGGACGCCTTTGGGTGTCTTGAAAGTCCGGGGGACGTGGGCAGCGCAGCGTGCCTGTAACCTTTACCTCAGCAAGTTGCTTCCCCCAATTCCTATAGGCGATTTGTGTCCTGTGCTCCCTCCCTTCTCTGTGTGTTATACACTATCCTGAATTGATTAGGTTAGGAAAGAGTTAGGTCAGGATGGGGGGAGGCTCTTCAACCCCTTTGGCTCTCATGGTCAAACACTTTCCTGAAGTCTTTGATACCAGTATCTGCAATGTGCAGACCATGAAGACTAAATGTTCCTGGGACTGGCCTAGACTTGGGCCCTTAGTGGACTGGACAGCAGAGGGCACTTTCTATGACCCCATCATTTCCCGCCTCTGGAATGTAATTACAGTAGAAGGCAATCCCGGATGCCCTGAAGATATTCCTTATGTGAAAGGGTGGAGGAAAGTGGCAAGTAATCCGCCACCTTGGGCAAAGAAGTGGGTGGAGAATGCCGCCACGATTATGTTAACTCAGGTCAAGAAGACTTCTAAGACAGGCCGCGAAATAAGCCAGAAGGCCAAGATGCAGCCTGATCTTGATTATACTGTCACCTGGAAACAGAAGGCTGCCTCAGAAGGCCAGGCCGAGAAACCAGAAAAACCTGTTCTAGAAAATCAACCTGAAGAATCACCCCCACCATATGTGTGTCCTTGCCCACCTTCGGCACCGTTAACTCCGTTACCCCTTATAACTGAGACGCCAGAAAAATCCTTGTACCAGCCCTTACCCAGAGAAGGGAGCCAAGGAAGCCCCTTAGAGGACGGCGTTGAGAGCCTCCGAAGGTCCGTTCGATTAATAGAAAAGGAACTAGGGAAACCCAATCCCAAGAATATCCATGAAAGAAATTCCGAAAGCTCTAGAATCCTGCCTGTTCGTACGGTTCCAGCTATGGTCCCCGCTCCAGACCCAATTGATCCCGGTAGAGTAGCCTATAAATCAATCAATACTTTCACATATGTGCCATTTAGTTCCTCCAATTTGCTTAACTGGAAAAATCATGGACCATCATATGAGGAGGAACCAGAGAAATTTGTGGACGTGGTTGAAGGCATAGTGTCAGCCAGAACCCCACCTGGTCCGATATACAACAGTTACAGGGATATTTGATGACTACTGAGCAAAGAATGCAAATTCAGGTCAACTTAGAAGAGGCTGCAGGCAAGATTGCCAGGCAGGAAGGAGTGAGAGATGAAGATCGAACAATGTATATAGCCAGATATGCTCCGACTGTGAACCCTCGATGGGACCTTTCTAGTGGAGCGGACCACACCGCTATGCGTCAGTATCAACAAGCTTTTGTGGAAGCAGTGAAAAAGGGCCGGAAACGAATGATGAATATGCAGAAAATACATGATGTAGTCCAAGAAAAAGATGAGAGTCCCGGAGCCTTCCTGGAACGCTTAACTAAGGCTTATCGGAGATATACCCCCATTGACCCTGAAGATGAGAAGAACCAGCAGACAGTGGCCCTGGCCTTTGTTTCTCAGTCAACGCCGGATATTAGAAAGAAATTGCAGAAGGCCGAAGGCTTTGAGGGAATGCCCCTCAGTCAGCTGAAAGCCTTAGCAGATAGAGTGTTTCTTAATTGGGACATGGAAGAGAAGCGGGACCAGGTGAGACGTATGAAGGAGAAGGCGCATCTCATTGCGACGGCCATGAGACCCCAGGAGCCACAAGGGCAATTCTTTCACCCCCGCCACCCACTGGGCCGAAATCAATGTGCATACTGTAAAAAAGAAGGCCATTGGAAAAATGAATGTTTAGAAAGACCCCGGGAACAGTGGAGAAGTTATGGCCGAGGCATTAGACCCGGCAGGGACCGAGGTCAGGAAAGGGGACAAGGAGGGCTCAACCCTCAGGCACTATCGTCTTCCCAGACGCAGCAGCCTGCTTGGACCATGACCATGGAAGACTATTATGCAGAAGACTGAGGATGCCTACGGGGCATTCTGCCTCCTGACCCCTTACTGAAAATTACTGTGGGAGGCAGGAAAATCAAGGGCCTTCTGGACTCCGGAGCTCAGCGTTCGGTCCTCAATGTGCTGCCTGTTGAGTTACCCATGAAGAAGAAAACCTACATACCTGTCATAGGAGCGGGAGGACGAATTCTTCAACCCCCCCAGTTGAACTAGTGTATAAACAGCATCACAGTCAATCAGAGATGCTCCTCTGGTTTCTCTAAATTAATCTGTAAGTTGTGGATGGTAGTAAAGCATTTTACTTCCCCAATGAAAGTTCTTTCTGGACATTATCGTCTTTGTTACTGTAATTAGGAGCCCCCCCCCCCAATTTCACGCATTCTCTGTTTTAGGACAGATCTTGTACGAATGAATAAGTCCTTCATCACAGTGAAATCACTTCGCTTTTATCAGTTATCCCTGTAAGGTAACAGAGCTTAAGAATAAGCTTTGCTGGATCTGTCATGACACCTCAGACCCTCAAATTGCACCTCAGGAAAATGTGCGCCGAAACAAAGACTAAATGGATTCAGATGCTGCCGGTGGCTTTGTTACATATGAGATGTACACCTGGAGCTAATGGTCTCACCCCATATGAACTGGTTTATGGAAGACCCCCTCCCTTACCTGCGACAGTAGAGACCTTAGCCCTGAAGGGAGAGATAAACCTGAAACGCATCTTAAAGGAATTGAATCAAACTGTTTTGGAAATAAGTCAGTACACAGAGCAGAGCCCCTTGGGACTCACCACCCCTGTTCATGGATTCCGTCCCGGCAATGCAGTATGGGTCAAGAGTTATAAGGAAGAGGCTTTGGGAAAAACTTGGGAGGGCCCATTTATTGTCCTTTTAACTACTCCTACTGCCTCAAAGGTTGAAGGGAATCCCACGTGGATCCATTGGAGCCGTGCTAAACCAGCTTCTTCGGAAGGATGGGCGGTTACCAACCAGAGAGGCCTGAAGATGACCCTGAGAAGGGAGGCCACCACGTGGGACGCGACGGGAGAAGCCTCCTCGGGACCGGCAACCGAGAGAGCGAAATAGCTGGGGGCGCTGCATCCCCTACCGTCCTGGATAGAGTAGTGGGACACCGCCCGAAGATTCAGATTTGTCCAACTTCAACTAGAATGCCCTGTTGTAAATTATCTTATTTGATTATTCTGTTCCAGTTTGGGGTTATTCTAATGCTGCTGTTGTTTCCTCCCCACTGTGAAACGGCTACCCTTCCATCCTGCAGGATTTGTATTAAGACTGTTAGGAACCATAACAATATCCAGGACACTCTAGTTTATCAGAGTAAATTTAGTTGTAAAGGGACAGCTGTCACATGCCAGTTTCATAATGTTAGTTACTCAGCCTGTATTCAGGGAAACCAGACAACTTGTTATGACCGCAAAGAAAGTCCGGACCAATGGTGGCTTCAGGTGAGGGAAGGCACGCAGAGTGGACAAGTACTGTTCCAGACCAGATTAGCAACCCCTAATACTACAGCATGGGTTAAAATCAAACCTTGTGAGATTTCGAAATGGCCTGACCAGTGTGGAAATCATGATTGGGAAAAGTCTTATACGTGGAACGATAAATACATTTGTCCTGAAAAGGGTATCAGTAATGAATGTACAAATCAGTGTCCTTATTGGAACTGTGTAGGCTGGGCCACTTGGCAAACTACTGGGCTAAGTGCTCACCTATCCAAGGTCACGGTACAAAGTGACTGCGGGCCTCGGAAGTGTAATTACGTAAATTTTACTATTAATAATCCACAGGCCTTTTTGAGTAAATTTGGGCAACACTTTGGGTTACGCATTCATGGAACAGGCAGAGATCCATTGGGATTGTTCTATCTGAAACTTGTTCAACTAACAGAGACAGGCCATACCTTGCAGCAAACCTTCTTCTCTGATTTCTGGGAGGAGATGAATACTTCTTTCCAGGTACCTGAAGTGGCCAGAAATTTGTTTATTACTTTTGCAGAAACTGTGGCCACCGCTTTAAACGTCAGTAATTGTTATGTTTGTGGGGGAACTCAGATTGGAGATCACTGGCCCTGGGAAGCTGCTGAGTTGAATGTCAGTCAGCTTTATAATACCACCAATATCACAAACCCCCATAGTCAATGGATGTTGAAGGCTACTCTTGTTGGTCGTTGGTGTGTACAAAGGATCTCCCCCGGTGCCCCACAGATAGGTCAGATGCCTTGTGAGACCATGACCATTTTGAATCAGTGTGCAATTAGTTATTGGCCCAATGCCTCTGTGATTCCAGTTAATCTGTTGTGGACAGCAGAGTTAAAGTTAAGGTTAAATTTGTCAGTTATTAATAATAAGTCTTGGAAAGCGTTACCAGGGTTTTACTGGGTTTGTGGGAGATATGCTTATTCAGAGTTACCCGAACCTTGGGAGGGGACTTGTACTCTAGGAGAGGTCCGACCATCCTTCTTTCTCATTCCCCTCAGTGCAGGAATTCGGTTAGGACATCCTTTGTATGGTAGGAAAAAGAGGATGACAGTTAAGATTGGTGACTGGAAGGATGATGAGTGGCCCCCTGAAAGGATAGTTCAGTACTATGGACCTGCAACCTGGGCCCAGGATGGGTTATATGGATATAGAACCCCAATCTACATGTTAAATAGAATAATTAGGTTACAGGCAGTGCTTGAACTTATAACAAATGAAACTGTGAGGGCTTTGACTGCTCTGTCTAAAACACAAACCCAACTTAGAAATGCTGTGTACCAAAATAGACTCGCCCTTGACTACCTGTTGGCAACGGAAGGAGGGGTTTGTGGGAAGTTCAATTTGACTAATTGTTGCTTACATATTGATGACAATGGAAAAGTAATAGAAGATACAACAGATAAAATAATTAAGCTTGCACATGTGCCGGTACAAACATGGAAAGGATTTGAGTGGGCAGAAGGGCTGGGTCCGTGGTTCCAATGGATAGGAGGGATACGAGGTGTTATTGGAACATTAATTGTAGGAATTCTGATGTGTGTCTTGTTACCCTGTATTCTACCTCTGATAATGCGAGGGTTAAGGAACATGATGGAAAGGATAGCGGACAGGAGAACAGCAGTGCAGCTAATGGCGTTATATGAATATAGGTCCATACCTACCTGTAAGAATGATACTCCCCAAACCTCTTAGAGAGGTCAGTGAAGTATCAAAGGGGGGATTGTAAGGGTTAATGGACGCCATTAGCAAAGAAGGATTCAGCACGTAGACCAGAAGGAGGCGCAAGCGCAGAGGATTGCTCTAAGAATGGAAAATTACCAGCTATACAGTTATGTTTTGTGCAACACACTCACCAATGTATCTTTTCTGTTGTCTGTAACCCAATAAAAGAGCTGTGCCTCAACTGTCAGGAGACACAGTTTGGAGGACAAATTCCCCTGTGTCTCTGCTAGCAATAAAGTCATCTGATGAACCGAACTTGGGCCTGAGACTCCAATTCTTACCTTAACAGGAGGGGCTGCCCACAACAGTTTCTTCAGTTTGCAAATATACCCATGAGCCCAAAAAGGTTGGCACCAGGTCCCATAATCCCTGAAATATTAAAATATTAAGATTACTATATGCTCAATTTATTCCTCATGAACCAGTTGTACTATAATATACTTGATTACAGCTGAAAATGCAGTACACAGAGTGAAAAATAATGTATGATATTTTTACAGACCTAGTATATTTAAAAAAAACTCAGTTTGATAAACAAATAAACATAAATTATATGAATGATGTTGCTGAATGATTTGTGCAAGAGACATCATGGACAAACTGGGAAATGCTGGGCTTTTCCAGTTTTGGAGAAACTTTAAATTGCATTTTATGTCTCATATTGAAACAGGAATTTTCAAATTGTTTAAAAGCATTGACTTTTCTGTTCTTTGTTCTGCTTCAATGGATGTGCTCTGTTCGAATCAATGTAGTTGTAATCAATTCAGATTAGGAGATGTCTCTTTTATGCTGTATTTTTCCTAGTCTGTGCCCCTGATTGATCACTAACTTCATAGAAAAGCCCAGATTATTCCATTGGCTGCCATATGCTATTATTCCCACTAAGGGAATGTGTGTTAATGGGCCGCCATATCAACCAAGTAATAAATTTCATTAACTACCAAATGGGTGCTGCCAGACAATATGTATTACATAGTTTTGTCTTATAGCTTTGATGTTACAGGAGACACAATAGGAACTGAGGCCACAGCTCCTTGAATCAAAATTATGTCTCTGTGCTTGCACTAGGGGACATCTCATCTCCTTTTGAGGGTGCAGGACCTAAATCCGTTTTAAGTGATGGCTGACTTAGCAGCACTATCAGTGTGATTGTGCCATCAGCCCAGCCCAGGTGTGCCTCCACTGGGGTTGCCAGGTCTCTAGTTTTCACCTGAAGACTGGATTTTTGGCGTCCTCTCTGGGTGAGCCACCTTAATCTCTAGACTCTCAGCTTTTAAAAAAGTAAGTTTCTGGGTGGTCTGGTTTCTTCTGAAATTCCTTGGTCTGTTCCATTATCCAGTATATGTTTGCGATATGATCTCTGGTACCTCTTCCCTTTCTAAATCCAGCTTGAACATCTGGCATTTCTCGCTCCATATATGGTAAGAGCCTTTGTTGTAGAATCTTGAGCATTACTTTACTTGCATGGGATATTAAGGCAATAGTTTGATCATTACTGCATTCCTTGGGATCCTCTGTCTTCAGAATTGGGATATATATTGAATGCTTCCAGTCTGTGGGCCGCTGTTTGGTTTTCCATATTTGTTGACATATTTTTGTCAAAATTAGGACAGATTCAGTCTCAGTAACTTGTAACAACTCTATTAGTATGCCTTCTGTTCCTGGTGATTTGTTTCTTCCAAGTATTTTAAGAGCAGCTTTCACCTCACATTCTAAAATTTCTGGTTCTTCATCATAACAATTCTTAATGTGGTGAGGGGGTTTGAGAGGGTCAAAGAAGCTGAGAGCAATCAGGAGTCTAGATCAAGTGGCTAGACTCCTAACAGGGTCACCCAAGGCGGAATGGTCAAAGCTGAGACACCAGACTAAGATGCATCCAGACTTAGAGAAAGGCACTGGTAAACCACCTCTGAATACCTCTTACCATGAAAACCCTATGAACAGAATATCCAAAATGCAAGCCTATTATACACTACTAAAAACACTTGCATTTTGTTCTTCCACAAAAGAAAGCAGATGAAAGCTGCCATAATGAAGAGATTAACATCACAGAGAGAAAAACAACAGAAGTCTTAGAATCCTCCATTTCTGAAAAATTAAAAGTGTTGACATAAATGTGTCAAATTCTTTAAGAGAACGTTCATGTACATTCTTATGGGCCTCTGGCATCTTTAATACACGGGGGGCAGTTTCTGTATCACTAGAGCCACAGGACCATGGTTTTTGAACGTTCTTCCCATGTTAGTGATGTGCCCCCAAGGATATGATTTTCCAGTACTGTAAACTGAATATGCTATGGCTGGCATAAGAGAAGAGCACAGACAAGCAAACCAGGATCTAAAGTGCATGCACATGTCAATATATAAACAAACAAATTAAGTTTCTCACTCTTCCTCTCATCACCTGTCTCTAGAGGGAAATGTTTTTGCTTAATAATTTAAGGAAAGCATAAACAGGATTGAGCCACACGTAACTGGAATCCACAAAAATGTTGGCTGCTCTTCTGGATGTTGGAACAAGAATGTTAGAAGAGCCCTGCTGAATCATACTAAACGCCCATCTAGTCGAGCATCCTGTTCTCACAGTGGCTAACTAGATGCCTTTGAGAAGACTGTAGGCAGGACCTGAACCCAACAGCACTCTTCCCTCTTGTAATTTCCAGCAACTGGTATTCAGAGGTATACCAATTCTGGCACTGGAGATAGCACATAGCCATCCATTATGACTATCAGCCATTTATAGCCTTCTCCAGGAATTTATCTAAAGCCATGCATGTTGGTGGCTTTTTAGCCTTTCCTCATAAGGAGAATTACTTCACCCCTTGATAATTTTCCATTGCCCTTTCGTGAACCTTTCTTGTATCATTTTTGAGATGTGTATTGACCAGAACTGTACATAGTATTTTGCAGGTGATTTTGGCAAGGCTGGCCCCCTTTTTGTGAATGCGCAAGGTCGAGGGTTCTTTCTTTCTCCCTTCCTCTGTGTCTACTTAGAGTCTTTATATGTTGAACGTTAGTTCACCTAAGCTCACAGGTTATCAATAGCAGTTGTCAATGCAGACGGGGGATAGAGGAGAACCCTCTCAAGGATTCTTGAGTCTTGGGAGGTGTTAGAAACTTTCTATTTGGGAGTCTAACTTCAGACACCAGAATAATCTTTATAATATATGCTATTTATTCATATCTTGCACACTAAAATGTAAATATACTGCCTTCAAGTCAATTCCGACTTATGGCGACCTTATGAATACAGTTTTCATGAGGCTGAGAGGCAGTAACTGGCCCAAGGTCACTCAGTAAGCTTCATGTCTATGCGGGGATTCGAACCCTAGTCCAACACCTTAACCACTACACCACATTGGCTCTCTAATGCATTCTAGGTGGCCTTAGCCAACATTGCAGAAACAGAAAAATAGGAATACATCTCAGCAAGAAAGAAGTTGCTGGATATCCATTTAACATCAAAGTATAAGACTTTGAAGGCACATCTTAGTTAAAATAGGTTACAATATTATTAATTATTATTATTTATTACATTTCTATCCCGCCCTTCCTCCCAAAAGGAGTCCAGGGCGGCAAACAAGAGACAAAATACTAAAAACATCTTACAAAACACTAAAAACATCTTTTAGATGAAAGACTGAGTTAAACTCTAAATCATATTATAGAGCCAAAGTTACAAAGTACATGGAAATACACGCCATGACACATCACCTATCAGATGTCATGGACAGAGTAGATGGATGGTTCTTCCTGCTTTCCTTTGACCCTCACTCCAGGCGGAGTGGAGGGTAATGAGTGCTATAAAACTGGGCCTTTTATACACTTTTGTATCAAAGAGAGAGCGCGTTCCCATGGCTTTATCAGGGGCTGCCTTTTCCTTGTGCCTCTTCATGTCACCTCCTGTTAACTAGTGTCAACAACTAGGCAACTTAACTATCTGCAGGTGTTATCCACACTGTATAAGGAGTTTCCTCTTACTTTATATTGACATTTGCCAGAACACATTGGCTTTCTACCAAGACATCTTATCTTATACTGTGTGTCAATATTCTCATGCAAAATACTACTTTGTTCAGAAGGGAGGATGAAGCCCATTTTAAAATGAACCTTTTTTTACTCTTTCACTCTTTTGCAACTTATACACCAATAAGCTAAGCAATCATAAGCAAAAATAAGCAAACAGAAACTATTTCAGCAATAATTTATGCACATTTTAAACCAATATTTGGGCTGGCCCATTACACAGGACTGCTACCAAATAGTAGTACTAGGAGATTGTTACCTGGCTCCATAGCTTTTGAGGTCTCACAAGGGTCCATTCTATGTTATTTAACATCTATATGAAACCATTGAAAGCTGTCATCTGGGGGTTTGGAGCATGATGTCATCAGTATGCTGATGACATACAACTCTATCTCTTGATTCCATCTGAATCAGGGGAGGTTGTGAAGGTGTTGGGCAGGTGTTGGGAGGCAGTGATGGGCTGAACAGGGGCCAATAAACTGAGGCTGATTCCTGATAAGATGGAAGTGCTGTGAGTGGGTGGTTCCTGTGTCTGGGAATTAGGTTTATTTATTTATTTATTTATTGCATTAGTATACCGCCCCATAGCCAAAGCTCTCTGGGCAGTTTACAACAATTAAAAACATTAAAAACAAATATATAAATTTAAAAACACATTTTTAAAAAGCAATTTAAAAACACATGCTAAAATTCCTGGGAGAAGAGGAAAGTCTTGATCTGGTGTCGAAAAGATAACAGTGTTGGCGCCAGGCGCACCTCATCAAGAGGATCATTCCATAATTTGGGGGCCACCACTGAGAAGGCCTTCTCCCTTGTTGCCAGACTCTCAGTTTCCCTCTGAGTAGGCACCCGGAGGAGGGCCTTGGATGTTGAGCATAGTGTACGGATGCGTTCGCATCGGGAGAGGTGTTCCATCAGGTATTGTGGTCCCAAGCCATGTAAGGCTTTATATGTTAAAACTAGCACCTTGAATCCACCTCAGAAACATACAGGCAGCCAATGCAAGCCAATCTGGAAGCTGCATTTTGCACAAGCTGCAGTTTCCGAACTGTCTTCAAAGGCAGCCCCACATAGAGCACATTGCAGTAATCTAACTTGGTTACCAGAGTATGGACACCTGAAGCCAGGTTATCCCTGTCCAGATAGGGGCGTAGCTGGGCCACCAACCAAAGTTGGTAGAAAGCACTCCGTGCCACCAAGGCTACCTGAGCCTCAAGTGACAGAGATGGTTGTAGGAGAACCCCCAAGCTACGAACCTGCTCCTTCAGGGGGAGTGCAACCCCATCCAGGACAGGTTTGACATCCACCATCCGGTCAGAAGAACCACCCACTAGCAGCATTTCAGTCTTGTCTGGATTGAGCCTCAGTTATTAGCCTTCATCCAGTGCATTGTTGCAGCCAGGCACCGGTTCAGCACATTGACAGCCTCACCTGAAGAAGATGAAAAGGAGAAATAGAGCTGCGTGTCATCAGCATACTGATGGCAACTCACTCCAAAGCTCTGGATGACCGCACCCAACAGTTTCATGTAGATGTTGAACAGCATGGGGGAGAGAACTGACCCCTGTGGAATCCCATACTGGAGAGTCCAGGGTGCCGAGCAATGTTCCCCAAGCACCACCTTCTGGAGCCGACCTGCCAAGTAGGAGCGGAACCACCGTCATGCAGTCCCTCCCACTCCCAACTCAGCCAGTTTTCCCAGAAGGATACCATGGTCGATGGTATCAAAAGCCGCTGAGAGATCAAGGAGAATCAACAGAGTCACACTCCCCCTGTCTCTCTCCCGACAAAGGTCATCATACAGGGCGACCAAGGCTGTTTCCATGCCAAAACCAGGCCTGAAACCTGACTGAAATGGATTCAGATAATCGGTCTCGCCCAAGAGTGTCTGGAGCTGGCCCGCAACCACTCGTTCAAGGACCTTGCCCAGGAATGGAACATTTGCTACCGGCCTATAGTTATTAAGATTTTCTGGGTCCAGGGAGGGTCTCTTCAGGAGTGGTCTCACTACCGCCTCTTTCAGGCAGCCAGGGACCACCCCCTCTCGCAGAGAGGCATTAATCACTTCCCTGGCCCAGCCGGCTATTCCATCCCTGCTAGCTTTTATTATCCAAGAAGGGCAAGGATCCAGCACAGAAGTGGTTGCACAAACCTGTCCAAGCACCTTGTCAATGTCCTCAGGCTGTACCAACTGAAACTCATCCAAGAAATCGGGACAAGGCTGTGCTCTGGATACCCTGCTTGATTCACCTGCTATAACACTGGAGTTAGTCCTGGAGGATGCTAAAGATTTTATCCTGGAAGTGCCTAGCAAATTCATTACAGCGGATCTCAGATGGTTCTACCATGTCCTTGGGGCCAGTGTGTAATAGCCCCCAGACAATTCTGAGGAGCTCCGCTGGGCAGCAGATTGATGATTTGATCGTGGCAGCAAAATATTGTTTTTTGCTGCCCTCACTGCCCCTAAATACAGCTTATCATAGGCACTTACTAGTGTGTAACTGCATCCACCAGGAGTTCGTCTCCATCTGCACTCAAGTCGTCTCCTATATTGTTTCATTGCTCTCGGCTCTGGGGTATACCATGGAGCAGTACGAGCTCTACACAGGAGAGGGCGCTCAGGAGCAATCATGTCAACCGCCCGGGTCATTTCTGTATTCCACAGTTCAACCAGGGTTTCGACAGGAGTGCCAGCCCTATTAGCCGAAAAACTCCCCAGAGCCCTTTGGAAACCATCCGGATCCATTAGTCTCTGCGGGTGGACCAACTTAATAGGTCTCCCACCCTTGCGGAGGGGAAAAACCAGTGTAAGTCTAAACTTCAGCAAGCAGTAATCTGTCCATGACAGAGGGACTGATGTAAGCACCCCCACATTCAGATCACCATCTTCATGTCCAGTTGCAAAAACCAAGTCTAGAGTATGCCCTGCTACATGTGTTGGGCCAATGGCATATTGGGACAGTCCCATGGTTGTCATGGAGACCATGAAATCCTGACCCGCACCGGATAAGGTGGCCTTGGCATGGATGTTAACATCCCCCAAAGCCAACAGTCTGGGGGATCTCAGCAGTACACCCGATACCACTTCTGTCAGCTCAGCTAGGGAGTCTGTTGGGCAGCGGGGTGGGCGGTACACCAACAGAATCCCCAGTCTGTCCCGCTGACCCAACACAAGGTGCAAACACTCCAGACCAGTAGTTACATGGACAGAGTGCTTGCAGAGGAAGAGGGAGCTCCTATATACCACAGCAACCCCCTCCTCGACCCTCAGGTCTACCCTGATGCTGAACCCTGGTGGACATAGCTGGGAGAGACTGACTCCTCCCTGCTCACCCACCCAAGTCTCAGTTATACATGCCAGATTGGCTGCCTCATCCACAATTAAATCATATGACTTGTTCTGGAAGGGGTTGTACTCCCTCTGATGGAGTAGTCTGGGAGTACTCCCAGATTCCAATTTGTCATTAGAGTCCCAAGTGGCTAGGAATGCTTATGCCCAGCTTAGGCTGATTTGCCAGCTACTGACATTCCTAGACAAGGATACCCTAGCCTCAGTTACCCATGCTAATGACTTGCCATATGTGGGTTGCCCTTGAAGATGGTCCGGAGGCTGTAAAGTAAAGGTAAAGGTGTCCCCGCACTTATAGTGTGAGTCGTTTCCGACTCTTAGGGTGACGTCTTGCGACGTTTACAAAGCAGACCATATATATGGGGTGGGTTTGCCAGTTCCTTCCCCGGCCTTTCTTTACCCCCCAGCATATGCCGGGTACTCATTTTACCAACCACGGATGGGTGGAAGGCTGAGTGGACCTCAACCCTTTTTACCGGAGATTCGCCTTTCTCCTTCCGTTGGAATCGAACTCAGGCCGTGAGCAGAGCTTCAGCTGCGTTACCACCGCTTACCACTCTGCGCCATGGAGGATCATCCGGAGGCTGTAGCTAGTGCATAATATGGCTGCTAGGCTGGTAAGTGGGACAGAATATGGTGGCTAGGCTGCTAAGTGGGGCAGCCTGATGGGATCATGTGACACCATTTCTGAGAGCACCGCACTGTCTGCCAGTGAGCTACTAGACCCAATTCAAAGTGTTGTACTAACATATAAAGCCCTTAATGGCTTGGGACCCAAGTACCTAACAGAGCTTTTCCCCCAGTATCAGCATCTTGGACTCTACAGTTGGCAGGTGAGGCCTTGGTGGTGGTGCCACCAGAGGCTGCTCAGTTGGTATTGACCAATGACAGGGCTTTTCCATTGGTGGTTCCCAATTTGTGGAATGCCTTCCCCGTTGAGATGCACCCGTCTCCATTATTATTGACTTTTAGGAGAAATTTGAAAACATTGCTTACCAAGACATTTGATGGCCGAAGGACACTGTTCCTGTCAACCTGGAGATCACAGGATGAAATAATGTTTTTCATTGTAAACTGCTTTTAGAATGGTTTTAAACTATTTTTAGAATAATTTTTCTTTTTTGCTGTTAAATTGTTTTGTTGGTGTGTTTGCTGCCCTGGGCTCCTTTGGGAGGAAGGGCAGGATATAAATTCAGTAAATAAATAAATAAAATGTGGTCTTGCGTTCTTGTGATTTATATCAGGTAGAACATAAGCAGTGGAAATTCTGAAATGGTGAGAGGACACAGTTTGGGGATGGATGAGGGCAAACCGGTGAAATTCAATCCTGATAAAATGGAAGTGCTATGGATTGGGAAGTCTATTGACCTGGATGCAACAGGACAACTAGTTCTGGACAGGGATGCACTTGGGAGAATAATAAATAATAATAAATAAAATTAAAATTTATTTGTGAGTCGCCTATCTGGCCGAGTTAACGGCCACTCTAGGTGATGTACAGTAACATAATAGATACAACATATAAATCAAACAATAATTAATAATTAATCTAAAACCAATTTTCCAGTCTATAACATCCTAAAACTAGTCCACTCCAGAAATCTTATAGGCCTGCCTGAATAGCCAGGTCTTCAGGGCCCGGCGGAAGACCATCAGGGAGGGGGCATGTCGAATGTCAAGAGGAAGGGAATTCCAGAGGGTGGGGGCCACAATTGAAAATGCCCTCTCTCTGGTCCGCACCAACCTAGCTGTTTTTATTGGAGGGACTGAGAGAAGGTCCTGTGTGGCTGATCTTGTCAGGCGGCATAATTGGTGATGCTGGAGGCGCTTCTTCAGATAAACTGGGCCAGAACCGTATAGGGCTTTAAAGGTCAACACCTACACCTTGAATTGGGCTCGGTAAACAACTGGTAACCAGTGTAGA
Organism: Rhineura floridana; assembly: GCF_030035675.1. Taxonomy (NCBI): domain Eukaryota; kingdom Metazoa; phylum Chordata; class Lepidosauria; order Squamata; family Rhineuridae; genus Rhineura; species Rhineura floridana. The sequence goes on along the minus strand of NC_084484.1, from coordinate 138,981,228 downwards.
TCTCTTAACACTGGGGTGATATGATCACGGCGACGGCTGTTCTTAATCAAGCGCGCCACCGCATTCTGTATCAGCTGTAATTTCCGGACTGTCTTCAAGGGTAACCCCACGTAGAGCGCATTACAGTAGTCTAAGCGAGAGGAGACCAGGGCATGTATTACCCGTGGGAGCAGATGGACAGGAAGGTAGGGTTGCAGCCTCCGTATCAGATGTAATTGATACCAAGCCGCACGGCTCACTGCTGAAACCTGAGCCTCCATGGACAGCTGGGAGTCAAGAATGACCCCAAGGCTGCGGACCTGGTCTTTCAGGGGCAATTTTACCCCATCAAACACCAGGTCTATATCTCCCAACCTTCTCTTATCCCCCACGAGCAGCACCTCGGTCTTGTCGGGATTTAGCTTCAGCCTATTCCTTCTCATCCATTCACTTATGGAATCCAGGCACTTGGACACAGTCTCCACAGCCAACTCTGGTGAGGACTTAAACGAGAGATAGAGCTGAGTGTCATCCGCATACTGGTGACACTGCAGCCCAAATCTCCTGATGATGGCTCCCAGCGGCTTTATATAGATGTTGAATAGCATGGGGGAGAGGATAGATCCCTGTGGCACTCCACAATTGAGAGGCCAAGGGTCTGAAACCTCATCCCCCAATGCCACCCGTTGATGTCTATCTGAGAGATAGGAATGGAGCCACTGTAAAATAGTGCCCCCTATTCCCAATCCTCCCAGGCGATCTAAAAGGATACCGTGGTCAACGGTATCAAAAGCCGCTGAGAAATCCAGGAGGACGAGGAAGGTATATTCCCCTCTATCCAACGCCCTCCTCAAATCATCCACCAGAGTGACCAAGGCTGTTTCAGTTCCATGTCCAGTCCTGAAGCCCGATTGGAATGGATCTAGATAATCTGCTTCATCCAAGTATGACTGTAACTGTTTGGCCACCACACATTCAATCACCTTGCCCAAGAATGGCAAATTGGAGACTGGTCGAAGAGTCAAGAACACAGTTTGGGGATCCCCTTGGACTCAGCACTACCAGTGGAGGTGCCACTAGTGACCAGGAGTGCTTTTTACTAGCTGTAGCTAGATCACCAGCCACAACTCTATCCAGAAAGCAGACCTTGCCTCCGTGACACATGCTGTGGTTATATTCCATTAGATTACTGTAATGTGCTCTACATAGGACTGCCTTTAAACAGGGTGGGGCCATTTTGGCTATATAAAGATTCACATTTGAAGAATGAGATTGCTACTACAGAATTGATAGCTTATTTTCTACTTCTATTAGTACAAGGAAAAACCTGGACATTCCTACCAATCAATGCAAAGAACCAACCAACCCTTAATATCATCTCATAAAACAGCTTAAAAAAAGAGAAAAATGGTAAGCAAAGCAAAAGAATTCTGGAATAGCTGCTGAAAATATGGTGGCTACAGAAACTTATCTTGGCAACAGAATTTTGTTAGGATCATCTAATACCATTTATAACAGTGCTGTCTTTCAAACCTTTCCCAGTCCATGTTGTTTCAGCTGCTGCATTTGAACTCCCTTGTTCTTCCTCAGTAACAAATGTAAATGTACTGCCTTCAAGTCGATTCCGACTTATGGCGACTAGGCAGTGACTGGCCCAAGGTCACCCAATGAGCTTCATGGCTGTGTGGAGATTCGAACCCTGGGCTCCCAGGTCATAGTTCAACACCTTAACCACTACACTACACTGGCTTTAATTATTATTTCTGGTTATAGGCAATATCACTTTTTGCCTCCCAGGATAAACTAAATGGATTTTTTTCAATCACAGGATGTCTTATTTCAGAGCCTATGTAGCCCCAAGAGCAAGTCATATATTTATACTATATGCCAGGAAAATAATTTTTGAAATATTTAGGATTTTTGAGAGAGTCTCCTCCCCGACCCCAACCATAATTCTTTAGAAAACCCAATATCTTGCAGAGAAGATTCATATACAGGATTTCAAATCCTCAAATTGAATTTTGGTATATATTGGTTGTCAGGGTATTGTTTACATTACTAGAAAATCAAAATTTTCCTACTCCCACAATCATTACCAATGGTTTTTTTTTTAATTAAACCAAAGTTGAAATCTCCATAGTGAAAATCTGATAAATGATGTCCACAGATTTGGGAGAGATGAAAATTATATAGCAGAGAAGGCCCAACTCAGGACCCTCCCCTTTGGGAAAGCAAGTTTATATATGTAGGGAGCAGAGTCTAATTGGTGGTGGTCCCAAGTTCTTTTGAACACTTTGCCTAAGACAACCTGAAGGTATATTCGCTAGTTTTCATAAAGAGTATTTAATTAGGGATGTATAGTCATTTCTATTGATACTTTCATTTCTACAAGTAACTCGTTTATTCTGTATACAAATAGTGAAATTCTCTCACTGCTGATCCGTATGTAGCCAAAATGGCACCATCCATGCACAATGGGGAGGTGTTAGCAGGTTTGGTGGAACCCTGAGGTTTGCCAAAGTACAGGGAGAAGAATAAGGGAAAACACCTATGGGGAAAAATATCCAGAACAGCCCAATGGTGACTGAGCATGCTCAGTGGCCACAGAATGCTGACTGTGGGGAAAAAAACAGAAAAGGGGAGGGATGGAATGGAATGGACCAAACTAAAAGAGAACTTGGCTGGTTGGCAAACCCTGAAGAGGAGTACTCCATACTGCAGGTTCCAACAATAGTAATAACAATAACAGCAACAAACAACTTTTTTTTTAGAAGAACGTTAAGCCTGAAAATAAATCTGGGATTCCACATCTGGGAAACATCCCACAGGCTGAAGACAGAAGAGTGTTAACTTGTCAACTTCTGAATCCACACCTGACTTCACAACTAAAGGATAAAATGGTAACATACGGAGAAAAGTGAACATAAAAATACCATTTTCAAACCTCTATACAGCTTTACCCAGACATTATTTAGGCTTCAGCTGTTTTCAGAGAACTGCAAAAATGACTATGTTCTCTGATGTTTTGGTGTGAATTTCCGTAACAGCTAAATGGTTTGGTGAATTTATAATGGGAAGTATAGGGAACCAAATCCTGCATATATCTGAGTTTAGTCTATAGGCTTACTTCAGTTTCTGCTGAGTGCTGACATGGACTGAGTTGGTCATGTCATTGCTGTTGTTGTTATGTGCCTTCAAGTCAATTACGACTTATGGCGACCCTATGAATCAGTGATCTCCAAAAACATCTGTCATGAGCCACCCTGTTCAGAACTTGTAAGTTCAGAGCATATCCAGATTGGATTTGGACATCTGATTGCAACTGGCAATGTTTTCAGTCACTGTCAGGAAATGGGTATAACCCTCATACGGGAGGAAGAACCTGAAATAGTGTAATCACCTGAGAGTCCCTCTGCTTTGTTGGATGGGAAAGCTGTGGTCCTCCAGGTGTTGTTAAGACTTCAGCCTAAACCAGCATGGCATGGGTTGTCCATCCCTTGTTTTGAAGTTAAGCCAATTGTATTTCCTGTTCGGCACTATACCCCTATGGAACTCAAGTTTTTCAAAAGATTGTGAGTATTCTGTTGTCACATAGATAGGAGAGCTGCCATTTCCCCAGTTTATCAATCAATCAATCAATCAATGCACTAAGCAGGACAGCCTAACAGGGTAAATCTTGTCTACTGAGTCCTATGAGTCTTACTCCAAGGTGTGGGACCAGAACATAAGGCACTTGTTCAATAACAGTGATCTAATAAATCAGTCGGTCAAACAGTATTTCGCTGTGTTTACATTAGGGATAGCAGATAAATTTGAAGTGACTTGAAGTGTGACTGGGTTGGATTTTCTTTTCTTTATTTGGGAGCAAGAGCCAGTGAAATGAAAGGGGCTTACTTCCAAGTCAGTTGTTAGAAAGATTGAGATGATCATAATTTTAAGATAGAGTTCTGAATTCTGATATCAAATGGAAATTCTAATTCAGTATCACCCAAGCTGCCAGAGTGAAGAGAAATGACCCAAAATACCCTTGATCCCTGTTTTGCTGACTGGATGCAAACTAATTTTTGTATGTGCAGTAATGTACATTTGATTGTATGCTCATATTCCCTCCAGTCCTGGCACTAGCACAAAGGTTGGGTACTGGCCCGAGGGCCCAGGATCTCACACAGGGCCCCAGGGGCCCCTCCCAGGATAACAGCAGGCTAGCAATGGGCAGTTCTACAGCAACAAAGTCTGTCCTGCTCAGTTGCGCAGCTGCTGTACAAAGATAAGTGGCAGGCCGATTGCTAAGGAGCTACATTTGTCTCATGGTACAACTTAGGCAACATTGCACAAGCATTATGATAGTGTAAACTCCAATTAATATAGCAAATAATATCAATAATATCATGTATTATGGTAGAGCCAAGTGATTAAAAAATAGAACTGATCCATGACCATAAATTCTAACCATCTCCCACATATAAGTTCTGTATGTTTTCATACCTTGGTGTTTAAAGCTGCATTTAGCACTAAAGTATTGGGGTACTGAGATATTGACAGTTGCATTATATATTCGGATGGTGGTGGTGTATTAGTAGCACTAATAGCATTAAATCTCCACCAGTGCTATGCATTTATTATTCACTACATGTCAAAGGTGATTCCTCTTACTAGACATTTTTATGAGGGTTTCTGATGGACTGAGACATGCTGGAGTATTCTGTTGCATCTGTGTTTATATGGGTCTACAGTGTCTGAAAGTTTTATTTTCTCTGCATTTAATCCCTGTGATGTGGAAGTATCCCTTAGTGTCATTTTTGTAAACTATACACACTTTTTAACATATAGATGAATTGTAGCTGAAGTATTATGAACGCCTTGGTGGGTTTTTTTTGAGAAATGAAATTTTAATTTTTTTTTAATTTGTTTAAGGGGGCAGCCTTTCATCCACTGTTCTGTCCTTGGCTTGCCCTGGTGCTCTGATACAACAGTGCCATGTGGCAGTAAAGGATTCTCTGATTAATTCTAGAATGCCTCCTAATCTCAGCACAGGTGAGTGAGTTGTGAGTGCAGAGAAAGGGCCATTGCAGCATTTGCCTTGCATGCAGAATGGCTCTCAGGTTCAGTCCCCAATGCCATCTCCAGGTAGGAGAGGTGCCATCAGGGACTGAACCCGAGGAAGCTTCTAGGACAGACTTCTGCCTCAAACTCTGAAGAGCTGCTGTCAGTCGGTATAGACAGTACTAGCCTAGATGGACCAGTGGTCTGACTCAGTATAAGGTCACTTTCTATGTGAGAAGAAAATCCTGGTAGAGAATTGAAATCTTTATTTGAAGTGCTTTTTTCAAAGATCTTTGCAAATGACAGTAGAGGATGGATTCAACCCCCCTACACACACTTTTTTGTCTGTAAAAACATTAGAGAAGTCAACAGAAACAGCAAACATAAGAATTATTTCCACACTACGTGGAAGATCCCAGGCTCTGATATTATTCATATAATCTGCCTACCATTAAACATGGTAAATCAGAATAAATTCTTGAGCTGAGGCTTACAAAATATTTACACCAACAGATTAAAATTAATCAAAATTGTGTATTTTTATTTTACAAGAGGGGGCTGCAATATTGGAGAAGATTTGTTTCAAAGGGGTAAAGGGAAGGGGTAAAGGGCCACAAGGAAGGAGAAATGTGATTTAAGGGGGAAAGGGAGGGAACAAAGCCCCACTGGTACACTGTGCCTGAGGGCCCCCAGAAACCTGGAGCCAGTCCTGATTCCCTGCACTACGTTTCACTTAAGAACTCAGATATATTTGATAATGTGGCAGAAGTTTTAATATGACAAGGAAAAGCCCATGTGTGTCATTCTGTTAATGATTTAAAAATCCATGTTGCATGAACTAGGGCTTCATGACTGTAGTCCTTGAAGGAAAGAGCTATTTTATATCATTCTTTACACACAGTCTTCTCCATGAAAGTAAATCAGAGTTGTTCGAGGTTTTCTGGTTCACCTTCACAGGAGTCACTGAATTATAAAAAGGCTATAAATATTCTGAGGCTCCCCTGTTCAATCCTAAACAGTGCAGTTTTTCTTAAATTTCTGAAATCCATGAATGGAGTCCATTTCTCCACACTTCATTTGTGCAAATTAGCAGATAACTGTAGTGCCTGTAGAGATGGCTGTCAGGCAATCATTACAAAAGGGCTATCGGATGTCACTTGCCTAAGTCCCTGAACTTATTTTGAGAAGCAGCTTGTACAAACATCTTGTGGGATTCTCTTACAGCTAATGTCAGCTAAACCCATGTTAGGAAGACCAGAGTTACTTGGCCTCTGCAAATAGATCAAATAAACATTTGCCATATTGTAAGTCTGCAAAGAAAGAATACATCCCTTTGACAAATACTTTTAGGTTGAATTCTTACACATACTCACTTGGAAGTACTGAGCTTGAGGAAATGGAGTTTTGCATGTATGTGCTGGACAGATTGCACTCTGGATATTCAAGTGCCCACGGGAAGTGTGATGAACTGTACAGTGCACAGCTTTTAAAAGTTCCCTGTACCTCCAGAGTTTCTTTACAAAATGCTCATCTAATTACCTTGCAGTGAGCTGACTTTGTCTAGCATACCAACATCAAGACGATGGTTTAACAATCAGCTGCTTATATAAAAATTGGGTCATAGAGGACTGAGCTGGGTTGCAACAGAAAGAGGGAAAAGTTGGCCATCACAGAGGTATTTGGAAAGCTGTCTTACAGTAAATGTCACCAGCTATGGGCCAAGTCTATAAATTAGTATCACAGCTGGTATGGTATTACAGAAAGGCAGCACACTTTGTCTTTTTCAACTTAGTTGTACTTCTGTTGGATAGCAAAGTTGTAGAGATTTGCAGTATTGGCAGTAGTGCTCAAAATGGGCAAGACAGAGGAGATTTATTAAATTGTCCCATTTCTCTGTGGATTATTTTACTTGTTCCATCATAATGCTTTCTCCCTACCAATTCCCATCTATTATGATGCCTGCAATCCTAGGAAATCCCATTAAGATCCTATTTAAATCAATGGAATTACTTCATTCCAAGTAAATATTCTTGTAATTGGAGTGTAAATGTTTCAACATTTAATAAGGATATATCACTTGTTTATGTCCCCCCCTTTTCAACTTTATAATTACAATAAATTAATACGCATACAGATTAAGATGGTAATAACTTTTTTAAGTCTACAATGGTCCGACTCTTCCAGGATGAATAGCAAAAGCTCATTAAAATGGCAAGCCCTTATTAGAAGAAATAAATCTATTTATGATTTGTGTTACTTTTACACATAATTCTGTTCCATTCCCACATTAATCTATCCATTTAAAATTTGTTCTCAAAACTCTGTTTAAATACATCTGAATATGTATTTCAGTGTTATTTTCTGTCAAAATACATATTTCAATATGTAGTTCTCTCAAAAGAGTATATAAATGTGTATTATGATCCATTTATTAGGCACGTACATAGCCTCAAAGATTCATCTTGTATCTGTGCATTTTTTAAAATTCTGATCTGTTTCTGAATAGATCAGGTCTGAAACCAGCAAGATAGTCTCTTTCTTGTGAAGACATGGGATTGAGGGTTCTTACTTTCTCCCCTTTGCCTGTTGGTTATTCAGGCTCCTTATATGTCAGACATTAGCTCACCTAAGCTTGCATGGTTCCAACAGCAGTTGTCTGAACAGATGGGTTTAATGTTAGGAGATACCAAGAATTCTGGGGGATTGGGATATATCAGGAAATAAATGGGAGATCAACAGCAAAGTATCTTTATAATAATATTTAGTTTTTAAACATCTTAACACTTCTTAAATGTTTTACATGAACGCATATAGTTGGCCTTAGCCAATAAGTCAGAATCAAACAAGTTACATTGCAATATATCTTCAGGCTTCTGTTCTGCTACCTTTATCACTACCTATAATTTGTATCCAGCATGTAAATGAACATTTATCTCACTCAAATGTGGAAGTCAGACCTCAGACTGTAGACAGCTGCTGCTACATCTTCGACCAGGCTTGAGAAGCACTGGTAATTCACTGTAAAAATTCTCCTTCGAGGCTATAGTCTGATGTCACAGCTGTCTGAGTTCCATCTCGGATAGCACTGATTACCATTTTAAATAGTCAAACTAGTTGGCAGGTGTTACTGACTACCTCTCCGGAATGTCCATATAAGGCAGATGACAGATCATCTTATCAACTTGTTTACAGAACAGTATGAAAGCTGGCTGTTTTCCCAGAATATGTGAATGGGGAGAAGTGGAAAGGAAAAAACACACACCTCCTTTTAAACTCAAGGCTTCTGAGGAGGTCCACACCCCTGAACACATTATATTCCTTATGAGTAATACATACATTTTAAGGACTCTTAGGGGAGAAATCAACATTAAATACATGGGGACAGCCCATAACAGTGCTCTCTACACTGAATCTGAAAGAGAATGGCACAGAGGGGATGTATAATACCAGTGCCCTTCCAGCTGAGGATGTTGCTTTGGTGTTCTTGTACTCGGAGGACTCCACTGCAGTGAAGCCTCAGTGAAACCAGAGTATCCCTCCTCTGCTCCATTAGAGTAGACGACTACTGGAGGGGACTGTGCCTCTTTAATTGGATGGCACTGTTAGACCCCCATCTGCGGTCTGGTCTCATAATGGATCTCTCCCACTGGCCCCAGCACAGGTCTCCCATGATCCCACTACTAGGCACCACCACCTGACACTCTGTAATGCAATACTGCCCTGAGACTGTACCTTAGTCTCCTCCACAGATTGCTACGTAGTGTCTGGGTGCACTTACAGGCCACAACCCCCCTGTATCTTTCTGCCTTTGAAGATTACAGCCCTGGGTTGCTTTGGATACCTGCTGCTGTTACACTATCCCTTCACCGCTGCCACCATTGATACTGTTCCCAGCTTTGGTATTTGTTCTGCCCACCCTTCAGGTCTGTTACATCCCAGCCAAGGATCAAACATGTTGTTAAACCAAAACTATTTATTTATTAACACAAAGAATAAACTTGTGTTTATTCCTTACTTTAAGTTCAGTCAACATGCGTGTGGTTACATATAATAGTTTTCTCTTTATATCTTAGTCCTAAAACCTGCCTCACTATCCGCCTAAACACAAATCCACCCCTCCAAAACCCAGAACCAACAACCAACCAACCTCCAACTGTTATTCTTTCATTTATACCTTCAACCACCCTGACTCTCAGCCAATCACAACTCAGCATTCTTCAACATTCCAACCCATGTACTCCCCCCTCTCAACTCCCTCTGCTTACCATATTTACACTACAAAACCCGCACTTACCATAAATACTGTACAAATATAATGGGCATCACAGGCACAACTAACAGCACTCCTCCAGATGATCTCAATGATTGGGCTACAATATAACAGTTCAGGCAATCCTTAAGGTATTCTGGACCCAAGTTCTTCAGGGCTTTGTATATCAATTCAAGAGCTGGAAATATTCCCCCATGTTACAGAGGCCTGACTGGCCTCAACCAAGAGTTAGGAATTTAGTGTCGCTGGTCTCATGATGTGGAACACTCTTCCAGCAGAAATTCAGCAGGCATCCTCACTTTTGACTTCCAGGCGTCTCTTGTAGACTCTTTTGTGTCAATAGGCCTATGCAGCTGTTTAAAATGTCTCTTGAATGGCCATTTTAATGAATTTGTATTGCTTTTAAATGTTTTTACGTTGTTATACACCACCCCGATGTTTTGCAAGAGGGTGGTATATAAATACTTTTACAAATAAATATAAAATGCAGTATATTAAGTATCCTCTTGAGTATGAGTTTCTATCAAGTGTAAAATTCATAAACAACAAATAAATAGTTCTACATCATGAGCAAATAACTTGTAGGACAAAATCATAAGGTAAGGTTTTAGCTGCAGAAAACCAAACTGTTTTGAATTGCTTCTAGGCATCATTTTGTTGCCAATGTAGCTAATATTTTAGCACCTCTGATTGTTAGTTGATAACACAGTGAAATAAGGCAAGGAATTGGTGAGACGATCTGTAGATATCACGACACAGTGAGACACGGTGAGACCAGAGTTCAATTTCGGAGCCCCCCTCGTAATTCTCGTCTCCGCTTTTATTTTACCTCCGCTTGGAGGCGTGGATTATTTTCTCTCCATAAACAGCCTATGACCTTTAACTATTGTATAACATCACGTACATACATAGTACAACAGCATTATCTACGTGGCAATATGCAGGCAGTTATTTAACCACTACAGATGTCAGTATCGTTTACAGCCATAAAGTTAACCACATCCTGTTTTTCCACTGGTCAGATCGCAATGTCTTGAGAGATAGTGTACTGAGAACAGCAGCGTGGTTTGCCAACGTATGCTGTTCATTCAGTCCACCCCACATCTCCCCCTTTTTTATTTTTTAGCAAAAAGTAATTACTACGTAATGGTCGCGGAGCAACAGGTGTACACGTCTGGAAAAGGTATTGTAAAAAACAGCATAAGCCTATACTTAAAATGAGTAAAAGAATAGCATATCTAAGAATCTGACTTAGCCATCCAGTGGGCAGCCAACTCCAAAGCCACTGCCACCAAGTTGTAGGGGCGTCCTGCAAAATGTTATTAGCTAGATCCTTCAAGTTTTTTACCTGTGTTCTGATTTCAAAACTGTTGTCAGTTAAATTAAAACAGCACATATTCTTTATAGTTTCGCACCCCAACTGATGTTGTAATAGCAGGTAATCTATAGCTGCACGATTATCCAAGATAGCTTGTCTTAATATACCCTGCTCTTCATTTAACAAAGCAATGGCTCGAGAGGTGGCATTTATCATCTTAACATAATTACAGGCTAATTTATGTAATTGATTGCTGTTACTTACTGCCAATGCAGGAAGTCCAACAAGGGAGATGGCTAGTGATACACTTTCTGCTTTATTAAGCAATTCCACCTTGTCATTACAATCAGCCGGCATGGCAACAGCTTCTCTTTTCCTACGTTGGGCTAGCAACTCCCTTTTATGAAGGAAAATGGGAACCAGTCGACTCAGGCAACAGATGGTATCAGAAATATTAGCGGGAACATAATTAAAAGTGGTTTCTCCACATGTCCAAAACCATCCACCTGGTAAAGGAATGTGTCCGTACATACTGGATATGTTAATGTGCTGTGTACAATTCCATGTGGGTCTCCCAACCTTTAGACATCCCTTCTGCACCTTATGTCGACTACAATTAACCATCCGAGCACACGTATTATTAATGGAATTTGCAACATGTGATGTAAATAATTGAAAAGCATTAACAGGCAGCTGGAAGGTTGGAGTTCCCCAATTCGAAACAGTATGATATTTAATCTCTGAAGTATTCATGAACCGCCCAAGTCCTGTAATGTTCCCAATATCCCCAGGTGCTTTGCATACGGGTATTAAACATGTTCCCAACATACCCATTTCCTGTACATGTTCAGTCATGCAAAAGTCACTCACATTTGTCATTCTTGCTAACTGAACCCAGATATTGTGTTGAAACCGCATCCCCAACTCCTGCCCCAACCTGTCAGCCCCGGCGCTTCCTAAAATCCAACAAATGCAAAGTACAAAAATAGAATTTGTATTTAAAGACGCAATTAAAGCAAGAATGGTATTCTCAGTTGTCTTGTCCACCCCGGCTTGTTCCATTGCTTTTTCTGCTTGTGTTGCTAAGTTCTTTATTTGGCCCCAAGTCACGGGAGGTTGCGGAACATTCCGACCACGCTTCCTGGAAGACATCCCAGTATCCTGAAGTTGCAGAGAAAAATTAGGGATGGGATTCTTAAGATTATCGTGCCAGGACATCGTCTTTCCAGGGCCGGATACACCTAGCAGGTACCCACACAGGACCGTCAGGCGTAGACACAGCCGCGTAACCTCGACCCCACGTTATAAGCGGAACTGGGCCTTTCCACTCTGGATTTGGTAGTTGCCGAAACTGCACCCGCGGGGCAGGTAGAGACTCCGACTGCTGAAAATGCCGCTGCGCTCGAGTAGAAAAGGAAAAATGAGTATTGGGAGATTGAGACAAATTTAAATGATTAATGGTAAACAACACTTGTGCCAGCCACTCCTCTTTGGTGGCCAATCCCAGTGGTACTCCTCCTTTTTGTTTTTGTTTAAGCAAATGCTCTTTAAGGGTACGATTGGTACGTTCGACGACAGCTTGACCTGTAGAATTATAAGGAATACCAAACAAATGTGTAATGGACCACTTAGTGCAAAACTGTGCAAATTGCTGTGAAACATATGCAGGACCATTATCAGTTTTTATCGTCTGAGGTTGGCCCATGATGGCAATAGAACGAATGACATGATTAATAACATTCTTAGTTTTTTCCCCTTTCTGAGGAGTTACCCATATGTATCCGGAATATGTATCTACTGTAACATGCAAATACTTCCATGGGGAGAAAGTAGGAAAATGTGTAACATCCATTTGCCACAACTGGTTAACTATGAGACCTCGTGGGTTCACTCCTGGTTCTGGGGATAGAGTTAACTGTGTGCATTGGGGACATTGTTGAATAATGGCAGAGGCTTCCTGGGCAGTAAGATGGAATTGCTTCTGGAGTGCTTTAGCATTTTGATGATGAAGGGCATGACTTTCTATGGGTGTGCAAAGGAGGGCACGAAGAGCCTGATCAGCATATTGATTACCTTCTGTTAACAATCCTGGGAAAGGTTGATGACTGCGAATATGAAATAGACCAATAATGTAGGGTATTGAGCCCGAAAGGGTCGCAGGGCCATGTCTACAAACTGTTGACATAGGGTTGGACTATTTAACATGCCCTGAGGTAGCACTTTCCATTGATATCGTTGCGCAGGGCCAGAGTTATTATATACGGGAACAGTAAACGCAAATTTCGGTGCGTCTTGCGCTTGTAACGGTATTGTGAAAAAGCAATCTTTCAGGTCTATAATAGCTAAGGAATAGTCATATGGAATTAAATTTGGATTGGGCGTCCCACATTGTAGCGGACCCATGGGCACAATTAATTTATTTATTTCTCGTAAATCATGTAAGAGCCTCCACTTTCCAGATTTCTTTTTAATCACAAACACTGGGGTGTTATAAGGGCTATTACTTTCTGCTATATGATCAGCTTCCAGTTGCTCCTTTACCAGTTGGTGCAGAGCTTCTAATTTTTCTTTGGGTAAGGGCCATTGTTCTACCCAAATGGGTATGTCTGTCTTCCATTGTAAAGGAAGAGCTGCCTTTTGTTGGCTAATCATTAATAACAATGGTGGTCTGGAATTGCTCCAGTAAATCCCTTCCCCACAGATTTACTGAAATGTCCAAAATACAAGGGCGAATGTGGGCTATACGATCACCATCAAGAGCAACAACTTGTATCCAATCCTTACTCCGTTTTGAATCCTGAGCTCCGCCCACTCCCCACACAGAAGGGGCCACTTCTACTGGCCAAGAGGATGGCCAGTTATGTTCAGCAATTACTGTGACATCTGCCCCAGAATCTATAATACCTTCAAAAATAACATTGTTTAAACAATACTTACGAACCGGTTTCTCCCTGGTCACTTCTGCCAGTACTGCAGCTACCTGTGGATGGAAAGGATTACCTGAAATACTCACACTCGGCGATTTCGTCCTTGTAGATCCGAATCCACCAGTACGTTTTTGGGAGGAAGTGTTCGATGTGAAAAGACGATATGGCAATAACAATAGTTGCGCAAAAGAATCTCCCTTCTTCAACTGAAGGGGAAGGTGACTCCAATACTGAATATAAATAATTCCCTGATAATCAGAATCAATAACACCAGGTACCACCATTATATTATTCTTGGAAGCAGAGGATCGCGGTAGTACAAGGCCTACGGTGCCTTCTGGTAAAGGGCCAGTGAGTGTGGTAGGCATTAAAAGAACTGCTCCAGGCAAAGGAACATCTTTTGACTCTGCATGTATTAAATCAATTCCAGCGCTTCCTTGAGTAGCAGGGGTGGGTACACTTCCTTGAGATTCGGGGCTGGAAGCCTGCCCCAAGTTCAGTTTCCCTCAATAGGACGGGAAGACACGTTGGTATTGGTAGTGGGAGCTGAACGACACTGATTAGCCCAATGATAACCCTTTTTACATTTCGGACAGATTTTCTTTGGCCGGTTTGTAACAGTGCCCCCACCTTTAAATGCTCCTCCGCCAGGAGCCCGACATTCCCTTCTGAAATGACCAGGCTTTTGACAATTAAAACAATTGCCTGTAGGTTTGTTACCCTGTCTTAATGCCCCAGCTAACAATGTCATGGCATGAACATGTGTACCTACCTCTGCACAAGCTTGAATCATGTCTCCCAATTCATATTGCGGTCTATGAATAATGTTTTTCAAAATCTTTTTACAGTCTGTGTTAGAATTCTCGTAAGCTAATTTTAACAATAATTCCCCTTGTGCCTGAGGGTTATCAACCTGCCGTGTCAGAGCCTCTTTCAAACGGTCAACAAACTGAAAATAGGGCTCTGTTGCTTGCTGCCGTACATTCGTAAAAGAACGTAAGGGTTCTTTCCCAGCAGGCACCTTTTTAAATGCTTTCTGTATACACTCAGCAGTTCGATGAAATGCGGCTTCAGGCAATACCCCTTGTTGTGCTATGGTAGCAAAATTACCTGACCCATAAATTTGCTCGGGAATGATATTAGCATCCCCAGCTGCTATAGCAGCATGTCTAAATTCTTGGTCCCAAACTACATATTGCGAAGGAGTCAAAATCATCCTAAAGAGATCCTTCCAATCTTGAGGGATCATGTTATATCCAGTAGCTACTCCTTCCAACATCCCTTGTACATAATTAGCCGTAATCCCATATTCTCTTACTGCCTTATTTATTTCTCTAATAACAGAAAACGGAAGAGCTGTCCAAGTTGCTATGCGATTATTAGCATTATTAGGATCTGGCTGATATGTAACGGGAAAAGCTGAAATTGTACCCTCCCAGTCTCCCATTTCTTCCATAGATAATAATCCTGAGGCTGCAGCCTGAGCTATGGCTGCTTTAACCTTCCCAGTAACCTGTTCTTGTTGAACTGGAGGGCTATATGGAGGAGCATTTACAAATTTCTCAATATCCTTTTCAGGTGTAGGTAAAGAAAGTTGGGGATAAAGAGGAGTTTTCTGGTCAGAATTGGCAAACAGCGATGTCTCTTTTATCCCTAAATGACTAATGGCCTCAGCACACTTTTGCCATAATAAGAGATGGTGAATAGGTGCTCTTGGTTCTTCATGTAATTTTCTCCCTATCTTTATCCAATCTGACTGACGTAGTGATCCTTGCTCTGGATACCATGGACATTGACATTGAATTGTTTTTAACAATGATTCAATGTGAGAACGACTTATAAAAGCTGAGGTATCCTGTTTTAAAATTTTTTGTAGCTCTTGTGCATGAACCTTCTGCTGAGCTGACAATTCCCCCCCCATACTCACGAATGGGAGCTGTACGCTGAGGTGCACCGTTGGCTGATCCTGCCAGTGGGTACGAGGGTGTTTGTTCTGAATCACGTCGGGGTCACCAGATGTAGATATCACGACACAGTGAGACACGGTGAGACCAGAGTTCAATTTCGGAGCCCCCCTCGTAATTCTCGTCTCCGCTTTTATTTTACCTCCGCTTGGAGGCGTGGATTATTTTCTCTCCATAAACAGCCTATGACCTTTAACTATTGTATAACATCACGTACATACATAGTACAACAGCATTATCTACGTGGCAATATGCAGGCAGTTATTTAACCACTACAGATGTCAGTATCGTTTACAGCCATAAAGTTAACCACATCCTGTTTTTCCACTGGTCAGATCGCAATGTCTTGAGAGATAGTGTACTGAGAACAGCAGCGTGGTTTGCCAACGTATGCTGTTCATTCAGTCCACCCCACAACGATCCACAAAGGATTTCCAAAAACTGTCTTCCTGCAGACACAGGCCAGGACATTCCAGAACAACAAGAACTATTCTATTCTATCTGCCACTGTAAATGTCAGGTTTCAGTTTCACTCTAGCTAGAAAGAACTGGTACATATGCAGAAGATTGCCAAAAGTGGGCTTTTGGCCAAACCATTATCCTCTCCAGTGAAATGCTGTTTTTCACAAAATGAATGTTTTTCAGCATTCATTTTCTAACTATACATGTTCCCTAATATTAAAATGATGCAATTCCAACTGTTTAACTTAAAGGCATCCTTGATCCTGGGACTAAGGACTCATTAACTGCTTGATTCTGTTCTTTACAATTTTGTCTACAGTTGTCTGCTCACTAGAGGAACAGGAACCAGACTGAGAACATGCACAGCAGTGCCGCTGCTCCCAGGCATCATCCTAGCAAGGTTGCCATTTTGTTAAAACTCTAGTCTTACTGTTGTTGCCACTCTGGGAGAAAAAAAAGGCAGGTTCCCCTGATCCCGGAAGGGATAATTTCTATATGAGGTGTTTTGGAAAGATACATTTGGTTGCCTAGTAACCTCAGCCCATTTAACAACACTGCCTATCGTCTTAGAGCTGATGCAACAGCAAGGTTAGGACTGTTCATGCTAGAAGATGTTAGAGCATTCATTATGTGTCTTGTTATACCATGTACTAATAGATTTATACCGTTACTTTCTATTTACTCCCCTTACATTCACTTTGATGGAATCTTCCCTTGCTCTGCTTCCCCTTTCCTCTCTGTCATCCCCGGGCTCTGATTATTTTCTATGCCTCTTTACAACTCTCTGTTCTTAAGTGTTCCCTGCCTGTCCTCCCTGCAATTGTTTCACCTTTCATCACCAGTAGTGTAGTGGCAAATTCAGAAGTGCAGGGTCCCTTCATGATAGTCACAACCACACATACCCTTTATTGCTCCTGGGATGAGAATGAGATCCTTGCTAATGCCTTCTCCCACAACAATAGACATCTCTAGGAGCAAATCAGCATGAAAGGGAGGAATGTTAGCTACTGAGAAGAGTCTTTTCAATGGCTGACTCACCTCTTTTCACTCTGATCAGCTCCAATCAGCAGTAAAGAACAAGGAAGCATGTTAGACTACTCAGTGACTAACACACTCCCTTTTCATGCTGATTGGTTTGTAGGATGCTGGAGACACAGGGACCCTGTTGGGACCCTGCTCCCAAAAAAGTAGGGGGACTAAGACCCCCTGAGATACTGGATGACTACATCCTTGTTCATCACACAACATTCATGAAATCAGCACTTGCGTGATTAAAATAAAAGCAGACCTGCGGGCCATGTTTAAAATCAGGACCCTGTCAAAGAAGAGGGGGGAATTTAACCCTTTACCCCCACCATACTCCTGACCCTGCTACTTGCATGTGGAAGAAAGCTTTCACTGGCATAACATAAAAATTCTAAAAGACAATGGGAATCTCTAAGCTGTACCCGTGTTGATGACAATCAAAAGTTAATCAATGTTTAGAAGGGTAGAGCAAGATCATGGCACAAGTTTCATCCCCTGATCTTCATGTGTTGAGATGCAGAGTCTCTTCTTCTGCACATAATCTTTGCATGTACAGACTATGCACAGCAGTGAATAATTCTGCAGCCATCTCCTTACATTGATTCACAGGGCTACACACATCCATCACTGGCTGCGCAGAAGGGCATATAGCTACTATGACTTGTGAGTAGCATACTTATACTACTCTTGTGATTATCTATTCTCTAGATGCAAGGAGTTTGAGGAGAAGGCATGCTGAGAGGGAGTTTAGGAGGTTATGCTGCATGCCCTCTACTAGGAATGGAATCCTCTCCTTGTGTACGTTCAGTTTTAAGTGAGCCCTCCCCAGGGGTCATTAACGATACGATTCCTTTTTCCTCGGATATCTTTTGATTTTACTGATCGCCTCCGATTTTTTTTTTCTTTACAGAGAATTATCGATATTATAATCGCTATTTGTTCACGAGTCTCCATTGGTATCAATCTTTATTCTGAACTCTGTAATTATTGCCTGTTTACATTCCTTTTTAAGGCAGATAACCAAGTTAGTGTCTTCCCCACTGCTGCTTACAACCAATACTTCATTCCCCTTTGCTGCTTTCTGTCTGTCAGTTACAATCAACACTTCCTTGACATCAGTGAAAGGGAATATACATTTGAAGAGCTCACATAGAAAGTAGATCAATAAAAGTATCACTCACACTATCAATGATTTCAAAATGAAATTTTTAAAAAATGAATTGGAAAAAAGAAGAATAAATCAGAAACGAGGAGTGAAGAGTTGCTACTTCAAAATTCTCTCCACAAAGGGAATATCAGAAAGAATCCAATTATTCTTAAATCCGATTATTGCAGAAACGGAGTCCATCACTACCCTCCACCACTGCCATTCATAAAGTTGTGCACAGAGCCAAAGCATCCCCTTGTTTGCATCCATCTAATTTTGCCTTTACTTGAGGTAAATGCCTAAATATTTTTGCAAATATATACAGAAGGAGCCCAGGGCGGCAAACAAAAACACTCTAAAACATATTAAAACTAAGCTTCTTTAAAAACATATTCAAACAAAACAACATATTTAAAAACATCATAAAAGCAATTCCAACACAGATACAGACTGGGATAAGGTCTCTACTTGAAAGGCTTGTTGAAAGAGGAAGGTCTTCAGTAGGCACCCAAAAGATAACAGAGATGGCGCCTATCTAATATTTAAGGGGAGGGAATTCCAAGAGGTAGGTGCGCTCCTATGTTGTGAGGAATGGACCTCCTGATAAGGTGGTATTGGCAAGAGACCCTCAATTGCAGAGCGCAGTGATCGACTGGGTATATAAGGGATAAGATGGTCTTTCAGGTATCCTGGTACCAAGCTGTATAGGGCTTTATAGACCAAAACTAGAACCTTGAACTTAGCCCAGTAGCTAATGGACAGCCAGCGCAATTCTTTCAGCAGCAGGGTGACATGTTGGAGATACCTTGCTCCAGTGAGCAGTTGCACTCAGGGGTGTAGTTGTCCAGGGTCCCTGGGGGCCGTAGACCCCTTACTTTTGGAAGAAAGGTCCCAGCAGGGTCCCTATGTCACCAAGCCAATCAGCATGAAAGGGGAGTGTGTTAGCCACTGAGAAGTGTCTTCTAACATGCTTCCTTGTCCTTTCCTGCTGATTGAAGCCAGCCAGAATGAAAGGAGGTGAGTCAACCATTGAGAAGATTATTTTCAGTAGTTAATACTCTCATTCTGATTGGGCTCCTAGGGATGTTGTGGGAGAAGGCATTAACAAGGATCTCATTCTCAGCCCAGCAGCAAAAAAGGGTGTGTGTGGCTGTGACTATCATGAAGGGACCCTGCACTTCTGAATATGCCAGTACAGTACTGGTTGCACAGCTGCAGTTTGCATCAGCTGCAGCTTCTGGACCAACCTCAAGGGCAGCCCCACATAGAGCACATTACAGGAGGTTACCAATGCACATTGGAGGTTACCAATGCATGGACAACAGTGGTCAGGATATTCCGGTGCAGAAATGGCTGCAACTGTCTTACCAGCTGAAGCTGGTAAAAGGCACTTCTAGACACTGGGGTCAGCTGGGCCTCAAGTGACAAAAATGGATCCAGGTGCACCCCCAGTCTATGAACCTGCTCTGTCAGAGGGAGTACGATCCCATCAAAAGCAGGTAGCTGACCAATTATCCAAAATTGGGAACTACCAATCCACAGAGCCTCTATCTTGCTAAAATTCAGACTCCCTTTATTGGCCCTTATCCAGATCACTACCAAGTCCAAGCATCAGTCCAGGTCTTGCATGGCCTCTCTCGATTAAGTCATTACAGAGAAATAGAGCTGGGTATCTTCAGTGTACTGCTGACACCTCACCCCAAATCTCCTGAAGACTGCTCCCAAGGGCTTCATATAGATGTTAAACAGCATTGGGGACAAGATGGTACGCTGCAGCACCCCACAGCACAACTGCCAGGGGCCCAAAAGACAATCACCCAATACTATTCTCTGAAAATGACCCTGGAGATAGGATCGGAACCACTGTAAAACATGCCTCCAATACCCATCTCACCAGGTCAGTACAGAAGTATACCATGGTCAATGGTATCAAAAGTAAAAATAACAGCGTCACATTCCCCTGTCCTCCTCTCAATAAAGGTCATCCATCAGGGTGACCAAGGCCAATTCAGTCCCATAACCAGGCCTGAACCCAGATTGGAATGGGTCAAGATAATCTGTTTCATCCAAGAGTACTTGCAATTGCTGCACCACAACCCTCTTAAAGACCTTCCCTAAAAAGGGAGTATTTGAGAATGGGCGGTAGTTGTCACAAACCAATGGGTCCAGGATGGGCTTTTTCAGGAGTGGTTGGATCATTGTCCCTTTCAGGGCAGCTGAGACTGCTACCTCCTGCAAAGACATGTTGATCACACCCTGGATCCACTCGGTCATACCCTGTCAGCAAGCTTTAATAAGCCAAGAAGGCCAAGGGTTGAGAGGACACGTTGCTGGTCACATTGTCACAAGCACCTTGTACAAACTGATCCCAAGAAGTTGCAGCAGACATTGCACTGGACACTGGCAACTACAATAGATGTGACTGGGGCATCAAGATTGCTATGGAGGTGAGCAACTTTACCATCAAAGTGCATTGCAAATAATTCACAGTGGGCTTAGTCTGCAGCTATGCATATCGCCAAGTGGGTTTTTGGAGGATTCTCCACCCTTTTGAATGGATGAGTGATGTATTGTGTCTGAAGCTTAATGAAACAGTTAATCCTAAAATAACTTGATAATTTTAAACAGTTGAATCATTTCTACTATAAAGGACGTTATCCCTTTTGTTCAACTCTGTATCCATCAATATGGTTTCAATAAAATGTTTTCAAGTAATCAAGCTAACAGCCATGCTAAGAAAGAGGAAATTCTTTTGTAATTTCCTTTGAGGCAATATCTTACTCACAAAGAAGATAATCATGATATTAATTCAAGTCAGATTTTTCTTTGAAAAGGCAGGCAGAATTTGGTGAACATTGAACTAGTTATGAATATGAAATACTGGACAAGAATGTAATGACAGTGTGAGGGCAATCTGAACCTACCAAAGTATACGGAAGGGTTTTCATTGCTTTCTATGATCTGTGTAAACTGTGCTTCAATGCCAAAGATAAATAGAATAATTTAAGTTGTGTCTTGTTTTGTTTTTTTGCTATGCTGGTACCTCTTAGAAATATTTTTGTGCAACTAGTAAACCCTGTAAACAGCACAGATCCATAAAGTATCTGTCTGCAATATCTGTCCATGCCACCCTCTACCGTTCAGATCATATAACAATCTATTATCTTCAGACAAGCTCTGTGATGCAAACATCAAAAAGGATGATGGAAAACCTTATCTATAGTTCCATATTAAAATCTCTCTAAGGACACCGTCAGGATCATGCTGAAAGGCCTAAGTCTGGGATCCTGTGGCCAGAGAGGTCTCTAAATAACTGCCAGAGAGTGCAGCAGAAGATGAGGTGTTGGTGCAGTAAAAAAACAGGTGCAACATCAGTATCCAGCATATGGGGGTGATGCCGGTTGCTGTAATATAGCTTTTGTTTCTTACTTTTTGAACCAAAATTTAGTTGAGTGGCCGGGTGTAGCAAAGCACTGGCCAAAGCCCTAGCTGCAACTGCCATTTTCACTTCTGGCAACCAAGAGGTCTTCTGTATCTTTAAAAGTTGTGCAGGGGGAAGGGAGAATTCCACCTTGTGGTTTTTCCCATTACAGAGTTGCAAGAACATCTGCACTTGGCTGACTTTCCCTTCTCCTAAAGATACAGGATCAGTCTCAGGCCAAGAACCTGGCAACCCTACACTGTAGAGATCTTTTGCCACCTCCATCCACTACACCAGCAGATAATGAACCCTATTTACTATGAAATCTCACAACACAGTAAAACAGGTCATCTCCAGGGTGCCACATAGGATGACCAGATGTCCGATTTTTGGCCAGAGACTCTGGGTTTTGGGGGTTCTCTTCCTGTCTCCGAGTGAGTCAGCTTAATCTCTTGACTCTCAGCTTTCATTTTTTTAAAAAATTAAGTTTCTTGGTGGTCTGGTTCTTGAATTATACACCAAAAAGTGAGTTGCCCACCACAACTTCCATGAAATGATCTCTTAGCTAGCTGCTCTAACTCCACCCTTTCAGGTTTGTAGCCAATAAGTGAAGTCAGGGTTGTGATTGACAAGGGATTTCTGGGCCTCCAGGCAGTCCTTAGACTCCATTGCACAGGTAGAAAATGATTGTTTTTTTCCTGTTTATCTGAAAATCTCATAAACTGAGTAAGTATATAGCTTTTTTTCTCTTGTGTTCACAAGTCAAACAAATTTAATTTTTCCTGGGCTGTTGAAGATGGCAGTGTTTTGAAAACGTTCCCAATATGAAGCTTTAATCTAATACTTGCTTTTCTGGGAAGAAAGCTGCTATGCTAATTCCACATACCTGGAGTAAACCCCATTGAATTCAATAGGACTTACTTTTGAGTAGACATGGTTAGGATTGTAAATTAATGGGACTTTTGGGGTTTTTTTAGTTTTGGTGTTTGGTTAGGAATCCTGAGTGGTTGTGGGATGTTGAGTTGTCTGCCTTACTCAAAGGAATCTTGTGGTTGGTATGGTATTGCATTTAGGAAATCATCACTGTCTTATTTTTTTTCTGTTTGCATTTCATTTACCTTTAACCTCATTCCCTTACATCCATAGAAGCAAAAACAGTGGTTCCATGCGCTCAGCTCAACCCCCTTAAACCCACAGATGATGCACCTTGTTGGTTGCATGATGGTTTGTTTCTTGCCCAATAGTTGCAAAAGAGAATTCACATACTGGGAGTGTGGCTGCAGCTGTTGTTGTTCTCAAACTGCTGTCTGTGAAGGTAGATCAAACCATGTGTGTTTTCTCTCTGTCAATTATTACTCACTGGAATTGGAATGGCTGTCATAGCAACCCAGAAGGTAGACAGAAAAGGATAATCTTCTTACTCTTATTCATTTCTCAGACCTCTTTCAGAAGTGAAGGGTCAAATCTATAAAGAAGTTTGAGGCAGCCATGTTGAAAGGTACAGGCAGCGCATTGCAGGCAGGGGTTGCCAACCCTGATTGGATATGGAAAGTTTTGCAGAGGATCCCTGGTCAAGCCTTACCAACAGGACAATCCAAACCATATCTACTCAGAAGTAAATCCTATTGAATTCTATGGGGCTTAGTAAGTGTGTTTAATATTGCAGCCTTCAGGAGCATCCATCTTTACTCCTGAGTGCTCCTATCTAACATCTCCACAACACTAGGTTCCTTTCTTCCTATAATTGTCTTCTGGTGACTGGCCTGGCCTGAGGGCACTTAAATCCTTCTTGCCAGAATCAAGTAGGCTAGATTAAATGTTCCCTACCCAGGCTCCATCTTTCAGCTAAGATTTCTATCTTAATTTCAAATTGGAGGAATGTTTTTGTTTTAATTGTATGTGCCAAGCAACTATTGTTGATGCTGAATGTATCATGCTTAATGATATCACTTGGGCCCGCCCCATGACATCATTATGACCTGCCCCATGACATCACTAGGGCCCACCTCTAAAATCTCAGACTTTGGATGCTTCTGACCTGGCAACCCTAGCCACAACACTTTGCCTTTGTGTGGATTGGGGAGACAATGTATTTCTAAGTGTGACAGAGTGATAAAAGATTCAATGAAAAAGTTCTCCGTGAATCATTCCTGCTGTCCAACATGCACTATGTTTTCCTGGCCAGATACAACTTTAAAATAAAGGGTCATAGCATAATGTATTTATGGAGCAGTATGTAAATGACACTTGCTATGGTTTGTTTTGGGTAATGGATAGCACCATTATGTGTTTTAATTGATGGTAATTGTTGTATATCAACCAAGCATCATCATACATTTAGTTTACAAACTGTCTGGTCACCACGATGGTTTTAACAACATGATTAATATACGTGAACATCAAAAAGAGTTTTTTTTAAAAATGGAATTAAATTAATTGCCACTATATCATAGAGCTATCCCTGTCTTTAATCCCCTCCCCCCAAAAAACATTTAGCTGGGAAGGTGCTTTAGTGCTATTTAAGGGTTCAATGACAAAACAAATGGCACCCAGTGCAAAGGATATAATGAATGTGTGCTAGGCTGTGATAGGTAAACTTGCCTAATATGCCATTGCTTATGCCAACACTTTTAAAAAGACTGGAGAATAATGCTAAAGACATCAGCACCTGTGGTGATTGCCCTATCCTTCAGTTCTTCTGAAAAAGTCAGACTTTCTACTATCTGAGGGCTCTTCCAGATGAACTTGAGCAGTCATCCTGAATTGTTATACAACATCACTGTTTATTTTTTTATGATGTTGCCTGACATTGCTTTTGTCTCATAGTTTCCAGTGCATTTTCCCATCACACACACATATATATATATTGGAGGGAAAGGGTTTGCTGTGCAAGAGGGTCATAAGAGATTTAACTGTGCAGCCTAAACATGCCAGTATATGGTTGAATCATACCTGAACAATAGTGGCAGTCTGGAAGCAGTCTGAGAAAGGATAGGAGGACAATAGGAAAAAATACAGGATGGCAATGATTGAATGATGGCATCATGTGGATGCCCTATGAGTGAATGAAGCACTAAACATCATTGTTATGTTACATTATGTTAATGTTTATTTATACCCCGCCTTTCGGTCAAACAGCCCTCAAGGCAGTTTACAGAAAAAGTAAACGCAAGTATAAAAATACATCAACAAGACAATACATCAATAAAGCAATACATTGTACAAACAATTAAATTAAATAGCAAATAACATTAAGAAAAAATATCCAGGAAAGGCATTCCATCTCGCCTGAACTTACAGCTATTTCAAAGGACAGTACACCAGTCCAAAATGGTGACGGCCTGCAGCTCAGGCCAGGAGTAGTGCAGCTTAATGCTGGGGGTCTCCGTCTGCATGCCCTGGCCCAGGACGCCGACGGTGGTAAAGTGAAAACAGGGCGGTGGCAACCTGCAGGCCAACCTACTGGTCTGGCCCGCAGGCCTTCCGACGCTGCAGCGATAGCTCCCAGGCCTTGCAGTCTTGCAGCTCTTCCGGGGCGATGGGTGCCACCATAAGTTCCTCTCGGGCTAGCCAAACAACTCCCCGGCGGAATCTGCAGATGGAGCAAATAGACCAGGTAGATGTAGACCTTGGTTGGCCAGCTGTCATCAGCTCATTGTCGTTGGCAGGCAGCATGGGATCGAAAAAGCCACAGGCCACGGCTCAGATGACGGTGTAAACGGGGCCAAGATGGTGCGCGGGAGTGCCTGCTGGGGTGGCTTGCTCTCACCATTGCAGTTGTAGTAGCGTAGCGGGTGGTGGCAAAGCGGGTAGTTCTCCCTCCATTTTCCAAGAGAGCAGGGTTCAAGGTCCAGCATAGTCTCAAAAAAACAAGATCAGGCACAGGGATTTGGTCTAGTTCTAAAACATGATCCAGAGGCTTTCCCAAGTGGGAACTGATCCCAACTGGCCCCACGATCTAGAGGCCCAGGAGAACATTGTGTGGAAGTACCCTCTTGTCATTCCATAAGATAAACTGGAAGAGAACAAAGGAGGGGAGGCCAACACTCCCTCACCATTCCCAGTGACTGCTAGAATTTGGTCCTGCCCCTCTGCATCAGCCTGCAGGGCAAGATCTGTTATAACATGCATGTGTGATAACAGTAGTAGTCTGCTTATATGAACTTGTATTAGAGCTGTGCCACAAACAAAAGAGATGGATGCCTGCCTGTTTTTATTTTCCTCTTTTTCAAGCCACATCAGCACGGCAGTAGCCCTTCTCAAAGCTGTAAGAGGTGTCCTCTTTTGAATGAGGTCTCATTGTGTTAGGTGGAAGATATTACGTACCCATTTTCTCAAGGTGTCTTCCTTTGGAAGACAGAGCACTGGAGACAGCTTTTTTATATTTCCTTTATTTATAAAAAATACAGATAGAGCCTAAGTGGAGGCATAAAGCCTGCAGTCCTGAAAGCCAGCTGATCAGCTACCTTGCATAAAATCACCAGAGACAGGGCTTCAACTAACTCACAGAGCTCAGACCACAAACCTCTCTCTCTCTCTCTCTCTCTCACTCTCACTCTCACTCTCACTCTCACACACACGTTGCTCTGACCACCTTTTCTGGCCCTGTTCACTGCTGACATGTGCCTCCTGAGGGGTGTCACCTTCCCAAGCTGTAAAGGATATCTCACTGAAACACTTGAGAAATTCCAGACTGTCTCCTAACCATTAAGGTCCCATCAGCCAATCATCCTGGCCTATGAACCAACAGTCTGTTTAACTAAGGAAATAGTTGCCCAAAAGGTGTAACAATATGGACTGTCATGAAGTTCTTCTTAGGGTTGTCAAGAATGTCACACCCGTGTTTTGTACTGAGAGACAGAATTCAAAAGAGAGACAGAGAGTAGTCCATCTTCTGCTTAACAGCTGGCTCACGTCTAGGCTGGAGACAGATTAACATTTTTAAGGGAGCTGAAAATGCCATGAGAGAGGCTTCATTGCCCATATGTACATACATACACATTTCTTTTGTCCTGCTATCATCTCTGCTCAGATGGGCTTCACAGATTTTTGAAAGCCTGGCATACCTGCATAGCATAGGAGAAAGTGGGTAATGATAAATATCACATTATCTTTAATACACTGGGAAAAAAACCTATCTATCTGTCTCCAGCCCTAAAGATTTTCAGGCAGGATTGTTGGTTCCAGGTTCTGGGAGTCCTTTGAACAAGTTGCCCTGAGTTGGCCTACCTCCTCACATCCATTGATGCCCACTCACTTGCCCTGTTCCTCCTGTCCCAATCCACACTACTGCCCAGAGGGAGGGGACATGGTGAGTAGCAGCTGTTGCTCCTCCTTGCTCCTGTCACTCCTCATTCACTTGGAGGGGCAGGTAAATATGCAGGGAGCAGGTTGCAGTGAGCTACTTGCTGAGGCATGAGCCCAGGGCAAATGTGTAATAATACCGATCCCTAATGCCAGTCCTGATTCATGCAAATAAGCCATGAAGAGGAAGGAAGGAAGGAAGGAAGGAAGGAAGGAAGGAAGGAAGGAAGGAAGGATGCATGGATGCATGGATGCATGGATGCATGGATGCATGGATGCATGGATGGAGATTCAGTGCAACTCAGCTATCCTCTGCTTGACTTGTGTGAAAGAAATAATGCTTCTCACTTCCAGGGGAGCCTTTGGCTTGATTCAAATGTGATCAGTTCAATGTGATTAACATCCCCTCTTTCCTAACACTACAAATGTGACTTACAGAAGACAGGGATGAAAGCAACATAAAAATATAAGAAGAGCCTGCTGGATCAGGCCAATGGCCCATCTAGTCCAGCATCCTGTTCTCACAGTGGCCAACCAGGTGCCTGGGGGAAGCCCGCAAGCAGGACCCGAGAGGCAAAGAGCACTCTCCCCTCCTCCAGTTTCCAGCAACTGGTGTTTGGAAGCATATTGCTTCTGACTGCTTTTTCTCATGGTCTATATCCTAAAGAATTTGCTATAAATGAGGAAGGGGAGAATGTGTCAGTATGCTCATTATTTAAATGTGTGAGGAAGAATTTATATACCAGTAGTTTGTTGTGCAAAATGCTATTTTATTTCAATCTAACTAGTCCTATCTATGATTGGCTAAATGATACTACCCTTTAGCATAAAAACTACAACTCACAGCGGTAACCTTGAGCTTTTAAGCATAAATACTGGTGTTAACAGAATTTGTAGAAGGTTCTTTATTATTTTGTATCTTTTGCAGGACTGAACAAATCTCTTGTTGGAACGTCCACACTGGCAGATGTTTTCCCTTGTGGAATATCTACATTGCAATCAGAATAACTGATAGTGTCAAAAAATGAAAAGGCAAGTGTACCAACTATTAGCCGAGTGATGAAGTCCTAAACTTTGGATGGTCTATTGGAAATAAGTATTAAATTGTATTTGTAATTGATGGAAGATACAGCTTTGAAGCAACTGTGTGGAGAACCGACTTAAGGCAAATGATCTAGGCATGCAGGCGGATATGGTTTCCAGTCAGTATTTTCTGTTTTTTTCTTCTTCCAAGAAATCATTCAGTATGGTTTGGACGTTTAAAAAAATCGTTCCTAGCAGCTGCTTTTTATATAAGCACTTATGAACCAGTCTGAGTTTAGCTTTGGCTACTAGTTTTCAAAACATGAAGCTAGTAGTTTCCACAAAAGGCCATCTAAAGCAGCTTCTTACCAACAATAACAGACCACATAACAGGCACCAGGATCAGATCCTGCAGCAGACTCAGATGCCAACTCTGTCCCCCCATCTACTCTCACGACACTG
This sequence comes from Rhineura floridana, assembly GCF_030035675.1. Taxonomy (NCBI): domain Eukaryota; kingdom Metazoa; phylum Chordata; class Lepidosauria; order Squamata; family Rhineuridae; genus Rhineura; species Rhineura floridana. Next base: position 138,952,882 of record NC_084484.1, on the reverse strand, counting down.
TTACAGGATATAATAATGTCATCTATAATATCAGGGATTCATATACCAGTTCCACTTCCAATATGACATATGCCATCATCTCCCAACAATGCCCTTTTGTGTTCTACATCGGGAACATAGGCCAGTCTCTACCCAAAAGAATGAATGAACATATATCTGATATCAGAAATTAGAACTACTGAAAACCAGTGGAAGAACATCTTAACTAGGGATGGGAGAGAAATTTAATTCAGTTTGCATTTAAAGACAAATCTATCAAATTCACATTTTCCAAACAAGATGAGAACTGAAACATAGCCATCTTTCAAAATTCACACTTTTCTGAATTTTGCAATGCAATTCTGCAACCAATGTTTACAAAAATGCATATGTTAGGGGATAATGTGCATAAAAATGAATTATTTGTGAACGTAACATGCAAAATGCATTATATTAGGAGAATGTGCTGCAAAAATTGTACTTTAGTTAAAATGGCATACAAAACAAATTTATTAGGATAAATTCACACTAAAATGCTGAAGAATTTTCAAGAACATTTTTTTTTTAAAAATGCAAATTTTTGCAGAATGTGGAGAATTGAATTTCAGATTGGAAAAATGAGAAACGGAGAGAAGTGAAATTGACAGATCTATTCATGCCTAATCTCAACCTCCCAGTATACTCTGTAACTGACTTTAAAGTCACTATCCTTGAAGAATGGGACTTCAAAGGGAGACTGCAAAGTGAAGCTCCATTACAATTAGTAAAGAGGTTCAGTGCTATCACCTGGATTGCAGCAGTACAAAGGCTGTTTTTAAAAATCATTACACTACATGTGCTAATTAGCTTATCAATGTTTGGATGTCTGCTTTATCAGTAATTTGTGTGTGTGAAAGGCCACTGTTACTAATGAAATTATCACCTGTATTTTCTGCTTTTCATTTCTTTCTGACCTCAATATTTACACTTTATTCATCTAATGAAGTGGGATGTAGTCCACAAAAATTTATGTTGTAATAAATATGATAGTCTTTAAGATACCATAAAGTTATTGGTTGCAGTTTTTCTTTCCTCTTGGGTTCCTTTACTGGACCAGGACAGGATGCAATATACTTCCCTCCACTGTCATTGAAACAGGGAACTGTTTCTCCTTCACTAGATTTCCTTCTAGGAGGATCTTAGATTACACTGTAGATTCCTCTTCATCAATAAAGGGCCCGTGGATTATATCACTATGTGCAAAACTTCTTCACCTGAGCTTCCACCTGCTCTTCCATTGATATTTTATCCATATCTTTTTCTACTGCTCCCACTGGCCAGTGCTATTCGAGTCCCAGCCCCTATGTTTCCTGAGGTAGCTCATGCATATGATTCAAATTCATCTGGAAAAGAGAGGCTGTTGTGGAATGCACAAGCCTCTATATACTCTCCAGTAACAAATTCAAAATTCCATATTGTCTTGCTATGAGCTTGATAATTGTAAAGTGTGAAGTCATAACCTTCCTTGCCAGAATATATTGGAACAACCAGACCGTGATCAAAATGAGACTTGAGTGAGAGTTTTTTGATTTGCTGACCATATATGAATGGAAAGAAACATTACATATGAGTAAGGTATTTAGAGCAGTTTCTCTCATATATCTTTTTGAGCCTTGTGACTTAACTTGTTAATATTAAAATCATAGCATGATTATATTACACACACACACACAAAACTCAACCCTGAACTCTTATGTTCAGCTGAGACAAAGTATAAAATGTCCTGATGTGCTCTTTGCAAATATGTACAGATATTACATTGTGCAAAAATAAAGGCCCTATTCACATGTTATATTCAACAAGTGTACAGTCTGTGTACCTGGGCACACAAGGGGGGTATTCACATGTTACTCTGTACCCAGGTAGAAGCCCCTGTACTTGGGTTCAGCTGCTCTTGAGAAAGAGTCTACACATGGTGATTAAAAAAATAACCACATGTACCGGTACCCTGAAGAAAGAGGTCTTTCATTCATGCATTAATTCTCCCTGCATGCTGTCCACATGGAGCTGATCCTGAGCAATTAGGTTTCCTCCCCAGGGAGAGCCTGAAGCTTTGTTCTAGTAGCAGCAGCAGCTGCCACCAATCAGAAATGAGCTCAAGGAAATGTCAATTGATGGCGGGAAAGAAGAATAAGGCTAAAATAGAGGCAAGGGCAAGAAAGAGGGGAAGAAAACCAGCCTGAAGCAGAGCTTCTGTGTACTGGCAGTGAGTGAGCTTGAGGGAAGAGGCAAAAAAACAGGGAGGGAAAGAACTCACATGGCAATTTTTAAAAACCCTACTCAGAAGTAAGTCCCATTGAGTCCAGTGCTTCTGTGTGCTGGCAATGAGTGAGTTTGAGGGAAGGAAGGAGAAAAAAATGGAGAGAGCTCAGGATTCACATTTGAATTTTAAAAATGTCTGCTCAGAAGTAAATCCTACTGAGTAAGGTTGCCAGGTTCAAGGCCTGAGACTGATCCTGTACCTTTAGGAGAAGAGAAAGCCAAATGCAGGTATTCTTCCAACACTAATGGGAAAAACCACAAGGTGGAATTCTCCCTTCCCCCTGCACAACTTTTAAAGATACAGAAGACCTCTTGCAGGCTGGGCCTGGCAACCAAGAGGTCTTTTGTATCTTTAAAAGTTGTGCAGGGGGGAGGGAGAATTCCACTTTGTGGTTTTTCCCATTTCAATGTTGCAAGAACACCTGCACTTGGCTGACTTTCTCTTCTCCTAAAGATACAGGATCAGTCTCAGGCCTTGAACCTGGCAACTCTACCACTGAGTTTAATGGGGCCTACTCCTGAACTGAAAGTGAACATAAAATTATAGCCTTTAACTTCTAAATTCAATTCTTTCCTTTAAATACTAGGTGATTTATCAATAAATATTATGCAATTTATAATAAGTCTGTTAAATGTTCAATGTGCCATCATGTGACTCATTGTTGCTTGTTACGGAGTAGTACAGCTACTCTTCAGGACTGTACCACAAATAGCTTCCAAAAAGTCTGCTTTAAACTTGCTCCAAACCCCCTGTGGCATGTAATGAATAATAGCTGCAATAATAAAAATAAGTTAATGGCTAGGTAACACATTGCTCAGAAATGATAGTTATCAATAAATAATAGAAACTTTGGGTAATAGTTATCCCTTGTGTCTTAACAACATAATCCCAAGCAGGTTTCTCAAAAGTAACTTTCACAGTTCAATGGAGCTTACTGTCAAGTAATTGTGCATAGGATTGTACCCTTAATCTTATTTAGTGCCTTATTTCCTTTATATCTCAACTTTCCTGCAAAGAGCTCAATGTGGCATACATAGTCCTGCACCTCCCCAATATATCTTCAGAATAACCCTGTGAGGTAGTTTAGGCTGAGAAGGTGTCTAGCCCAAAAGTCACCCAGTGAGTTTCATGGCTGAATGAGGATTTAAACCCAGGTCTGCCAAGCCCTAGCCCAGTAGTCTTATCACTACACCACACTGGCTTTTGCAGAACTTGTACACTACAGTACCTCTCTAAATCACAATATAAATTGCCCACTATACTTTTCTTCCTAGGTCTTTTAAAACCTTGAAATCAATGGTAATATAAATTCTGTTGTGTGCTTTATATTTCCTCCTAAACGTCAAGAGAGAAATATAGCCAGGACTCTTCCAATAATTTGATGGCATAGGTCAGCAGTGATACATGGGGGGGGCAGAATGGCAGTGGCACAGAGATGGCAAGGTTGGAGGTACTTTGGTGGATTGCAGCACAAGCCCGCAGGTGTGTGCCCACCTGCTGCAGAATGGTGATGCCACCAACCCTGAACTGGCAGGCACCTTGCCCCATCCCCATTCAGTGAGTGGCAATGTTGCCATTACTGGGAGAGGACTGCTGTTGCAGAGTCTGGGATCTACCCTGTGTTTTATTAGAACCCCAAGAGCCACCAAGTACAGCCAGCTGCAAAAGACATACGTCTAGTATGAAAGAACATGGCATCTCTGAGAAGTTGCTGAGCACAGGGTTATCAGAACTGAGATGAGCTCATAGTCTTTCCACACATAGATCTATTCCTGGTTTCCACAAGTATCCTTAATTTCAGTTGTCAAATTTCCAGATGGGGGTGTGTCCTTTTGTTGCTATTGTTAAACAACTGGAAGCCAGAAGTGCTTGCCAATTGACTACAAATCTCCAAGGGATCTACCAATAAATTACAGTCTACCTTCTGGCCATCCCTGCACTAAATAATTTGTATTGGCACAGGCCTACCTTGCAGGTTGTTGTGGCATGGTTTGAAGGAGTGCTTGCAAGAATGAAACTATAATAGCAGAGGTAAGACTCTTCAAAACATTGCCAAAGAAGGCATTCTCAAAAAAGCAATGTCACCTTTCTACTATGTACCCAGAAATTAAGAAAAAATTGTGGACTTGCTCATCTCTGTGCAGCTCTTACCTTCTGTGTCAAGTGTCGTGCATCAAAATTAGACACACCTGATGGTCAAACCATGATAATGGCTGCCTCTATTAGAAACTACTGTCAGAAGTAGCTGTATCACATGGTTTTATGCTAACACAAACCTGCCTTGTGGGCTTGTAATATTCTAGATCAGGATGGTTAGACTTCAGGTTTTTGGTATTGATTTTTTTATCATTATTATTATTACAAAAACCCAGGATCCACCAACCAGAGCAAGCCACAAAATATATACACTTAGAGTTAAATAATTCTTAGCCCAGGGATTTGTTCTGAGTTCCAGAATTGAACTGAGCTCACTGTATTTCCACTAGGGTTGCCAGGTTCATGGCCTGAGACTGATCCTGTATCTTTAGGAGAAGAGAAAGTCAGCCAAGTACAGATGGTCTTCCAACACTGTAATGGGAAAAACCACAAGGTGGAATTCTCCCTTCTCAATGCACAACTTTTAAAGGTACAGAAGAGTTTTTGGTTGCCAGGCTCGGCCTCCAAGAGGTCTTCTGTATCTTTAAAAGTTGTGCAAGGGGAAGGAAGAATTCCACCTTGTGGTTTTTCCCATTACAGAGTTGCAAGAACACCTGCACTTGGCTGACTTTCTCTTCTCCTAAAGATACAGGATCAGTCTCAGGCCATGGACCTGGCAACCCTAATTTCCACACAGAAATCCACTCCTGATTACCCCCACCACCACTTTCTTCTTTTCAGCAATATAATGGTGGGGTGGTCATTTTCTTGTTTTCATTGCGAAACAGGAGTCTGAAATCCTCACTGATCTTCTGTGAGTCATCCTGAGATACACCAATACATTTCGATCTATTTCCTGCCCACCCTGCATTTAAAGTGCTATCCAAAAGCTAAACATTGTGACATAGATCATAAAAAGAGATACTGATGATCACTTTTTGATACAGAGCTACAAACATTTCCACTGAAAAACCAGAAAAACCACAGCCCAGAGCTTTTCCCAACTACCAGGAAAGGCTTTACAGGGGACAGAGTATGTTACAGTGGGAACAGCAGGCTGGAAAGCCCAACTGATAAATAATTTCCCCCACATTTATATTTTGAGTGTAGTTCTGTGTATTAAAACACATGTCCTCAAGAAAGAATCAGGTGTACCATGTTGGAAGAATCATTTCAGTTCATACTCCTTTAAGCAGCTTGTTTTTGTTGTAGCCCCCTCCTCAAAATATTTTCATATATAAATATTCAATATATTTAGGTCTGCACTTTCACAGATTTATCTATGGGTAAGTCCTATTGATCTCTATAGGACTTATATCTCAGTAGACATGTATAGGATTGTTCCATGAAAACCTACATCAAAAATCATACATACTCCAAGAATAACAGGCAATGAAAATATTGTACAGCTCAACTACTTGTGTACCCAAGTACACAGACTGTACATTTGTTGAATGTAACATGTGAACAGGGCCAACAGGGCTGGTCCCAAAGGGCGGCCAGGTCGGTCCCTGGCTGAGGGCCCCTGGAGCCACAAAGGCCCCTGGGGGGGCCTCTCAATAGGATGGGGGAGGAGTAGCGCTCCTTTTCCACAATCTGCCGTGGATCGCAGAGAGGGAGCTTCTTCCGCCCGCCTGTCTCTCCTACCTTTTGAGGCTGTGCAGGCTGCTCACACAGGACTGCCATTAACCAAGATGGCGGCCAAGGTTTCCCTAAGGGGCTGAAGCTTCCAGCGCCATCTTGATTGATAGCAGTGCTGTGCACACATAACAACCTGTGCAGCTGCAAAAGGCAGGGGAGATGGAGCCAGTCAACGGGTGGGTGGAAGAAGCTCCCTCCCTGTGATAGACAGGTAGACGTGTGTGTGTGTGACCACGAGCTCACTTGTGTATGAGTGTGTGTGTGTGTGTTTGTGTGTGTGAGCACGTGCATGCGCACCTGGGCAAGCTGGTGCCCAAGGACCCCAGCATGTCTGGAGCCCGCCCTGAGGGCCAAGTAGTTGAGCTGTACACTTGTACAGTTATTCACATGTAATAGTCAACGAGTGTACAGTCTCTGTTATATACACATTTGCTGCCAGGAAAAGAAAACGGCTTCAATGACACTTATTAAATGTGCCACTGAAGCAATTCCCTTTTACTGGCAACAAGGCAAGGCATACTGGATCTGTTATACTTCCTGAAACTGTTGCTGCTAGAACAAAGCCTCAGGCTCTCCCTGGGGAGGAAACCTAATTGCTCATGATCAGCTCCACATGGACAGCATGCAGGGAAAGTCAACACATGAACAAAATACCTCTTTCTTCAAGTACACATGGTGATTTGAAAAATCACCATGTGTAGACTCTTTCTCAAGAGCAGCCGAACCCAAGCACAGGGGGCTTCTACCTGGGTACAGAGTAACATGTGAATACTTGTGTACTCGGGTACACAGACTGTACAGTCGTTGAATGTAACATGTGAACAGGGCCTATACAGAGATTCACAGAGGAAGGTTGACACTTGATTGTATACCTAGATGTTTGTTAGCAAACGCTGGGGGGCAGGGAGGATAAGGCAAAGTCCCTAAAAGCAGCATTGTTATAGAGCATGTTACTGATAAAATGTGCCTCCATTGGCTAAAGGCAGAATGATAGCAGGTGGGAGCACGATAGACACCACTTTGTACCTCCATTGGGAGAACTGTTCATCTATTCTTGCTCTCTGCTTCTTGTTTCTTCACTACTTACTGATCTATGAAGACAATATACTTAATCAGTTTTGCACATCTCTTTGAGTGCTGGAGATGATATAATACTGTGAACTTCTGCTGTCCCCTAGTGAGAGACTGTTATATTTCATCAAGGAGAGATGTTTGAAGGAAGCAAAATGTTAAGCATTGTTGTGTTAAAAGAATGTATGCAAAAAAAATCACACACAAAAACCTCATAACACCTGGTTTTCAGACAAGTCTTATTTCTACATTCATTTAACATGTGAACCCTGCAAAATTATATATCTTTGATTATTTGTAAAGCCACAAAAATAAAAGCATTCAGAAATATACTTGATGGCCATAATTAGACACATTGGGTTGGAACCAGCCTAAGTGCACCTCCAGCCTGTCACTATTTTGCAGGAGAGATTCAAGCACATGCTGGGAAATTTAGACTTGTACTATTAAAGCAGATTAAAGCACTCAGTTGCTCTAGCACAAAAAAACCACTTTTAAAAAGGAACATTTTAAATGTGCCTTCAGCACAGGGTGTGCTGGGGTGGCGCATGGACCTCCGGAAGCAATAGGGGAAGGGATTCCTCCTACCTCCCACTCTGGCTCTTGCAGGATCACTTGTAATCTGGTGCAACCCCGTGAGAGCATCTGCCTGACACTGGCCTCTTTTCCCACCTGCTGGCTTTCCCACCTGGCCTCCCTTAGTTTTAATGCATCACTGTGCTGTTTCCTAATGAGGTTGCTGGTTGATGGGGCCAGATAGGAATTTTTCCTCTCAATAGAATTGGCTTTTGATTGAGCAGGGTTTTTTCACCTATACCCTCTGTGGTTGCTGTGTTGCATTCATACGCTTCTGTTGCAAGGCAGAAAAGGCATTGGGCAGGATCAAACATAAGGTAGACCCCCACATGGGGTCTAGTGGGGTACTTGCTGGCCATGCCTCTAGCTCGAGAGGAACTGGGCCTCATCCAACTCACAACTATCCCTCACTGGTTGGCCAGAAGGATCACAGATGCTTTGGGCTTGTGCCTAAAGGGTGATTACCAGATGCTTGTTGGATGACACAACATTCCCTTAGCATTGGCTGCTGGAATGAAAATGGATCGTTGCCCTACTGCCATGCTAACCCCACTTACTTGCTCTGATCAATAAAGTTGTGGCATGTTTTCACCTATAAACCAAGCTGTTTTATTCCTGTTGCTAAAGGAGGAATGCATCATGCACCAGGACAAATGGATTTTTGCAGTTAGGAAAGTTAGTTTCAGTTAGGTCATAGGTCAAATTAATCAAGATTTAACTTAAATAACTTTGATTTTATTGGGACCTAATTGCAACAACTTATTCTAGTTCTAACCCATTGAGTTTGAGATTGAAAAAGCATGTGCCATCTCATGCAGTCTTACTCCATGTCCTTTATGAAGCACAGAGAGCTTCTTCACATCTTCTGCTGTGTTTTCTATCATAGCATAAAAACTATCCATTTCAGTACATATGTTAAAATACATGGGATCATATGAAAATAAGTAGTAGTAAACAGGGCTGGTGCCAGGCATGACTGGGCCCTTGGACATCAGCCTGCCCCGGGGGCCCTGCTCCCACCCTCCCACAGACCGTGCAGGACCTCTCCACTTACCTCTTCTCTCTTTCTGTGAATGCACTGCATGATGGGCACGCAGGTCACTGCCATCAATCAAGATGGCGGTGGAGGCTTCTCTAAGAGGCTGATACCCCTACCACTATCATTGTTGACGGCATGCATGTGAGCTGCAGTGCATGCACACACATGCCTGTCATCAATCAAGATGGCAGTAGAGGCATCAGCCCCTTAGAGAAGCCTCTGCTGCCATCTTAGTTGATGGCAGTGGCACATGCAGAGCGCAAGGCATTCACAGAGAGGAGCTGTAGGTGGAGCGGGTGGGTGCTGCAGGCCTGCACAGTCTGGAGGGGGCAGCTGGGAGCTCTGTCTCTGCGATCTGTGGCAGGGTGGGGAGTCCACCCTGCTGAGGATCTCGGAAGGGGAGTGTTACCCCCACACCCCTCGGTGCTGGTCCTGATAGCAAGGTTGAGAAGGGTTAACTAGTAACAGAAAGTGGAGATGTACGGATCCATTCTGAATACCAAACATATATCTCTTTCTGGTCTCTGATCTATCAGGTAAAGACTCCTGGCTACTTTCTCACTCTAAAACTAGATTTGGCAAGACTTCATATGCTCTAGGCAAACTGGGACAGAAGCAAACTTCTGCTGCTTTTGGTTGAAGGTTCTTATGACATATAGCCATACTCCAGCTTACATTCATGTGCCTTTTAATGGACTTTGGGCTCTCTCCAGATGTCCTTCTCACTGTGCATCCATCATGATCTAGGCTCATGATGGTGTCAGGGCAGTTATATACAATCCTGTTTTCAATGCTGCTTGCACCTGTAAAAGTTTCAGGGCGATTATACTGCTTCATTTCCAATCAGGTGTGTCCCATAACTTCCTGCTGAACTCCTGTAACTTTTCATACCACAAATGAGCAGGTTTTGTCCTGCTGTTGTTGTGCTGTGGTGCGAGAGTGCCTCTTCAGATGGCAATAATGCAGTAACATTGGAGAAGCATTGCATAACAACTAATAAAGTAGAATAATGTGTGGACAATCCGGTATAAATCCACCACTAATGCATATTTTTGCATCAATGGCATGTTGCAGAAGACATCTAGCAAAACAAAAAACCATGGCACCAGCCCTTTATCAACTGTATTATCTGTAGTTCTCAGGATATATAAGCAGTAACAGAATTAATTGTTCTTAGAACTGTTGTTGTTGTTATGTGCCTTCAAGTCGATTATGACTTGTGGCGACCCTATGAATCAGTGACCTCCAAGAGCATCTGTCATGGACTACCCTGTTCAGATCTTGTAAGTTCAGGTCTGTGCCTTCCTTTATGGAATCAATCCATCTCTTGTTTGGGCTTCCTTATATGGTAAGATCCTTTGTTGTAGAATCTTGAGCATTACTTTACTTGCATGGGATATTAAGGCAATAGTTAGATCATTACTGCATTCCCTGGAATCCCCTTTCTTTGGAATTGTACAACTATCTTAATGAACACTGGGCAATGCAATCCCAGTCTGCGTCTGTGTTGGAATTGCTTTTTAATATGTTTTTAAACCTTTTTTAAAAAAACAATGTTTTTAACCTTTGTTTTTAAAGATTCTTGAAAGTTTTTTAAACAAATGTTTTTAAAGATGCTTTGTTTTAATGTATTTTAAAGTCTGTTTTTATTATGTTTTAAAGATTTTTTAGTGCTTTTGTTTGCCACCCTGGGCTCCTGCTGGGAGGGTGGGCAGAATATAAATAAAATAATAAATAATATAAAATAAATTCCTTTAGTCCCATCAGCATGCAAGCTGTAATCTAGTTTGATTGCAAGAGCTGCATAAATAGGATCAGTGGCCCTTTGTTGATTTCCAAGCTGAAGCAGCATATGGAAAACCAGCATGTTTTTAGGTAGCAAAAGGTGCTGTAAATTATCCATCAGTGGCTGATAGGAAATTCAGCATTCCACTTGCACATTTATTTATTTATTTCCTCTTCTCCCAGGCATTTTAGCATGTGGTTTTAAATTGTTTTTTAAAAAAATTAAATTGTGTTTTTAAATTGTTTTTTGTGTTTTAAAATTTGTATATTTGTTTTTAATGTTTTTAATTGCTGTAAACCGCCCAGAGAGCTTTGGCTATGGGGCGGTATATAAATGTAATAAATAAATAAATGGAAGGAAAAAATGTGACAATTTTAAAGATTCCCCCCCCCCCATCATTTACTAACTGAATTCAGGATTCTTGAGTTACTTCCAAAAATGCAGTGACATCTCTGGTACTTATAGCAGAACAGGAACAAGGTAAGCACATGCTGCTTATTGTAGCTCATTTTCAAGATATGGATTCAGCTGATCTTTTGTACCAAGATGCCATCTGGAGCAGCTTCCTGAGAAGTTTTTTTAAAAAAAGCTTTAAAAGGGGAATGTTCATTGTAAATCTTTTGTGGTAAAATGGAAAACTGGAAGACATTAGGCAAATGGCAAGTTGGCATGCTCCAATGTCCTTGATCTGTAGTGTACCAAAGAGAAAGCAGCTTTGTCTCCATTCGCTAGTATTCTTCAAGCTGTAATTATTCCATTTTTTATCTCCCTCCCTCCAATCACTGAAGCAAGGCAAACACCTGAGAGTTTTCTTCCTGTGAAGGATTTAAGTTTCACCTCCCACTTAATACTGTGGTCTCAATAGCCTGTCATATTAACTGCACTTTTATCAGCGGCGTCACTAGCGGGAGTGCGGGGGGGTGCGGACCTCCGGTGCGCGCCCTCCCAGGGGCATGGATGAGGTGGCTTGGCTTGCGTGCGCACACACACACTCAAGGCCAGCCACCCCGTCCATGCCCCTGGGAGGGCGTGCGCCAGAGGGGCACCCAGCCGGAGAAGACCTGGGAATGCCAGCATGCCTCCCTCGCCCTGCCGATGCTGCTCCCAGTCTCGCCCGCCTGCCCGCCTCCAAGGAGGAGGAGTTGGAGCAGCCTTGCCGGGCAACGGCGTGGGGTGGGGTGGCTCTGGGTGTCACCCCCCTCATGGTGACACCCGGGTGCGGGCCGCACCCTCCACACCCCGGTAGCGACACCCCTGACTTTTATCACAACTTTATTTATTTATTTATTACATTTATATACCGCCCCATAGCTGAAGCTCTCTGGGTGGTTTACGGCAATTAAAAACAATAAAAACAAATATACAAATTTTAAAACACAAAAAACCATTTAACTTCCAACACACTAACCACATTAATATAAATAAGAATTCATCTTCAAAATGGTAGCCATGCATTGAATTCCCCCTCTTTTCATTGTAATATGTAGTTAGTGAAGTGTGTGGTGTGACATCCCCACACCATACATTTCTCATCCCAGCTTCACAATAGCAGCTGATCTAAGTTTTCAATGTAAATTAAGGACATTGTACCAAGTACTTAAATTTTGAATTCTTTATCCATTCTGTATTAATATTTGTGTTAACATGCATATTATAGATAGATAGATAGATAGATAGATAGATAGATAGATAGATAGATGGATGGATGGATGGATGGATGGATGGATGGATGGATGGATGGATGGATGGATGGATGGATGGATGGATGGATGGATGGATGGATGGATGGATGGATGGATGGATGGATGGATGGATGGATGGATGGATGGATGGATGGATGGATGGATGGATGGATGGATGGATGGATGGATGGATGGATGGATGGATGGATGGATGGATGGATGGATGGATGGATGGATGGATGGATGGATGGATGGATGGATGGATGGATGGATGGATGGATGGATGGATGGATGGATGGATGGATGGATGGATGGATAGATAGATACTTTATTATTATGGTCAGAGACCAGAATGCAGTGCAGTACACATATATACACATGCCCATACACACATTTTAAAAGCAAATCTCACTTCTGCATCGGTTGCTGGGTTGACAAAGTTTTGCAGTATTTGATGGCCGCAGCGCAACAACTCGCAACCTTAGATGAGACTAGAGATTTTTTATCAGCTAAAAGATATTTAACATAAAAAGCGGCATCCCTGCCCGGAATTTTCTGTAAAATGGGGGCAATAAATATGTGTTGGAGGTCGCTATAATAAGAGCACTCTAAAAAAACATGGCCCACAGACTCTATTACACGAGTGTTGCAGACCTGCTCTGGAAATGGAATTATTTGATATCTGCCCTCTAAAAGTGCCGATGGTAAAACATTATGCTTAGCCAGTGTAAACGCTTTCCTGTGTCTGGGGTTGTGGAGAGAAGCCAAATACTGCGCAAGGGTAAAAGCCTTTGTGTGAGGATTAAAACTAGGATTAGAACCGACAAGAGACAAATGATTTTGCAATTCGACATCCAGTATTCGCTGCATGATGGCCGCCTTCGCTTGGGGTAAACCTATCAAAAGAATAACAGAGGGAGAAAAGCCTAAACTTGAAAGTTTAGTAAGCAGAGTTTTCTTCCATTTAGACTGGAAGACGTCAGATAGTACAAGGGGGGCTAGACCAACTGGGAAAAACATCAATTTTAACCAGTACTTAATCTTGGCCATCCATATGCGAGTCTCAATTGGGGGGAGCCCAACTTCGAGGCATAAGATGGTATTGGGGACACAAGGAGGGGTGCCCAATATATTCCTTAGGAACTTAGTTTGAATGGTTTCAAAGGAGGTGCATTTGCCATAGGCACTTATCTGGGCACCATATAACAGTTGGGAAATAATTTTGGCGGTGAAAACCTGCAACACAGATGGCACATGTTGACCACCTTTCATATAAAAAAAGGAGAGTAGCGCCTTTGTACACCTCTGGGCATTAGCAATGGCATTTTTTGCCTGCAGATGCCATGCTCCAGATGAATGTAAGGTTATCCCTAAATACCTATATGATGACACTTGTTCTATTGGGTTTCCATTTAGTTGCCATCGATATTTTGCCCTCTTCCTGGTAAACACTACAACCTTTGATTTGTCATGGTTGATAACCAGCTGTTCTTTTTCACAATAGCTAGCAAGGGCTCTGAGTAGGCGCCGCAGACCAGTTCTTGTAAGGGACAAAAGTACTGCATCGTCTGTGTAGAGGAGGATAGATAAAGGCCTATTTGACAAAGTAGGATGATGCGAAGAGACCAGCGCCAGACTCTTAATCAGGGAGTTAATGTAAAGGTTAAACAAAGTGGGTGCTAAGATACAGCCCTGCTCGACTCCCTTAAAAGTGCCAATGGGCTTAGACAGATTGCCAGCGTTGTTGCATCTTATACAGACTTGGGTGTTCTTATATAAGCAGTGTATGAGTGCTAACAGATGTCTATCAATGTTAGTAGACTCAAGTTTTATCCATAGCCTGTCCTTTGGTATAAGATCAAATGCTGACTTGAAGTCTATAAAAGCTGCATAAAGCCCCCCCCCCGGTTTGAATGTGTATTTTTCCACAAGATGCTGTAGAACAAGTGATCCATGTGATCCATGGTAGAGCGAATCGCTCTGAATCTGGCTTGTTCCTCTTCCAAGATATTTTCCTGTTCCAGCCAGCTTTGTAATTTTATAAGTAAATGGCTCGCATAAAGCTTGCTGACGGTGTTCAGCAAACTTATAGGTCTATAGTTGGCAGGATCTGAATGGCTGCTTTCTTAAAGATTGGTATGATAATGGCAAGTCCCCAGTCCTCAGGGATACAGGCAGTTTGATCAATGCTCATAAATAGAGCTGCCAGGACTGGAGCCCACGACTCTGGGTTGGATTTAAATACTTCAGGGGGGATGTTATCTGACCCTGGAGCTTTACCCAACTTCAATCTTACGATTAAGGAGGTAACTTCCTTAATGGAGACTGGGGGCCAGTTAGGGAAATCATTTATGGGGTTCGCTAACTGATATGCCCTGTTTTGATCGCTTGAATAAATGTTATGGAAGTACAGCTCCCAAGAGTTCACAGGTATATAATAATCCACGTTAGTGGATGTATTTGGCCAACCCCTGGCCACTAGCTTCCAAAAGGCGGACGAGTCCTTGGTCCTGTAGGCAACAATCAGGGCCTGCCAGTGCTGAGCCTGTGCTAATCTTTTCCCCCTCTTAATTAGAAGTTTATAACTTTTCTTCAGATCTAGGCATTCAGGTGGCAGTACGGGAAGATCTTTAGTTCTGTAATCCCAGTATTTCTTAATTAGCAGGTTTTTTTAAATCAATACACTCCTGATCAAACCACAGTTTGGAATGGTGATGGCGAATAGGTGGCCATGCCGAGGGCTTGGGGGTCAGACAGTGTTGTACCTCCATAGTCAATTCTTGGAAGGCAGCAAGCATAGCCTCTCCGGGGGTCGCTGTTAGCAGGATTTCCCGGTGTCGGAGACAGCTGGCTGAGTATAGTATCCCTTTTAGGTCCTTCTCCAGCTTGGTCGACCATCTAATGCGGGAGGCTCTTATTTCTGGTTCTACTATCAGGGTTGGTGGCTGCTCAGCATAGATGTTATGAGTGCCACAGCATAACGACAAAGTGAGGGGGAGATGGTCACTCTCAGAGCGGTTGTCGACTGTACAGGTGGATACGGCATTTAGTAGATCGTAGGAGACTATAAAAAAGTCAATTGAGGAAGCTCCTAGACCGGAGAAGTAAGTATATTCACCACTTCTGTCACCATCCACAGACCCATTTGCTATAACAAGATTCAGTCTATGTACCATTTGGGCCAGGCAGAAGCCAGCATAGTTGAACCCTAGATCTTTAGATCGACGAACTGGTAAGTTATGGGCCTTGTCAGGAACAGGTGGAATTTCATAGAAGTGGGCATATAAAGCCTCATCATTAGGACCTAATCTGGCATTAAAGTCGCCTGCAATCAACACCACTGCTTCCGGATATAGCATTGTCATCTTAACTATGTAGTCCTCTAGTTCTTGGCAAGTGGTTTTCACCGGCTTTTTTTGTCGAACCAGGGGGAGGTACACATTTATCAGAAGCAGGGAGGCCCAGTTAAACTTAAGGACTTGTGACATGGCTAGCCCAGGCAGAGAATTTGGTCTGGTGATGTTGATTCTGAGATTTGTAGCAATCATCACACTCAGGCCACCTTTGGGGTGGCCACCCTTATTGCTTGGAGTTGCCATCAGCGAGTAGGCAGTGAAGCCATTCAATTCAAGATCCCCTGTAGCCCAAGTCTCCTGAAGAAAAATAATATCATGCTTTCTGACATAGTTCCGAAGGGAAGGATCCGCAGCTTTGGACTTCCATCCTGAGATGTTCCAGGCAAGATTAGGTGAGGAGAGGGCAAGAGAATCCGTTTGTAAAGCCCCTTTGAGGTCCAATGACCAATCCAGAGGAGTGTTTACCTGGGGTGGGTTGTCTTCCCCATGCGCTATGGGGTTGCTGGAATAGCTTGCCTCAGCCCTCTTATCATCCTCTATACCCTCAGAATGCTCCAGTTGCTCTTTAGGGGAGAAAAATGTGTAATTTTTGTTTGCTTTGATCTTTTGGTAAGAGGAATAGACTCCGAAGGGGCTCTACTCAGGTTTTTGTAATCCTTTCTGGTATTGACCATAATTCAGTAATTTCTCTTTAAGTGGATTGAAGTAAGGTGAAGTAATACAATGCAAGAACTAAAATTAGAGAGGCTTTTCTTTAACTTGCTCAACTGAATAAACAAACAGTTCCCCAGAACTTCTGAAGAGAAAGGGAGCTGGTTCTATCATAAGTAAGCTTGCATCCTTTACTTACTTGCTGTTATTCGTCCTCGAAAACAAGCCGGGTTCGGGGTAGGAGAAGAGATAAGATAAAATGCTGATTGGGATGGAATTAGCTCCCAGTCGACCAGAGAGCAGCCACAGTGGACACTTTTCGGAGTCAATTAGTATTGGAGTTATTATACAGCATTCCAGGGATGTTGAATGATGAATGTTGAGTGTTGAATCAGAACTCTAAGGAGATAAGCAGCGGAGCTCCTGAGACCGTGTCCTCCTACATCGCCATCTTGGCCCTGCCCACATGCATATTATTTGTGTATAGTTTGTGTACACTTTGACTTTGTATATTTATATTTTGAAGTGCTCAGCCCACATAAAGTCTCCAACAATGGCTTACAAAGGCCAGAAAAATACATTACTGTATATAATATAAATTATTATTACAATTATTACAATAATTTGCATTCATGCGATATTACTGTGGTATAGTAGACTGAGTGTTGGATAGAGTGGGTGACTAATTGTGCAAACCTAGTTTAGGAGGTGCAACGGTCAGTAGAAAGTTTGCAAACCCACTTAATTCTGATGGGATGCTGCTTTAACTGAAGTGATAAAAACCTCAATTTCTGATGTAGAAACCAGAGCAGAACCATGGGACTGGACTCCTAGGCAACTAATTGGCATTACATACTGTATATTCTGGACCATGCCTGCTAGGTTTTAGAAATTCCTTACTCAATTGCTTCAACATAAGCAACAGATATTTATAATGTTTTGCTCTTCTGTGAGTCTCAAACCATAAGTGAATTTTGATTGTTCTCTAACAGACAGTTCAGAAAATCTGTTTACTGTTTTCTGCCACTCTACCATACTGAAACTCCTGTAGGAGTTGGATGGAATTCCTTCTTGGCAACTGACCTAAGAGCCCAAAAGAAAGCCCATGGTCACACAAGGTAAGCCCACCCAGTTTGCCTTCAGCATGTCGTATCAGCTGCGGGTGTCTAAAGACCTGCAGTCAACTCTTTCTAAAAAAGGAATTGTCTCCTGATACACTACAAATATCTACTATTAATTTTCTTCACATTCTCCTTACAGTCTACAAAATCATCTCGAGTGTGGTTTACATCAAACTACAGCCAAACAGAAGTGTTCCACACCTACAAAAAGAACATAGACTCATGTCAAAGCATTCACATCTTGAGGCATTTGAAATTTTTTTTTAGAATATATCAGTAAAAGTGGGGTGAGAGATTCAGGGTTTTAACACCTTTGTTGGGGTGGTGGTTGAGATTATGTACATTCCTGTTATGACCTATCACTGCTGAGAAAGCATCATCTGATTAACATTCAGATCAATCAATTTCTGGCAAATGCCTTTATTGAATTTCATGTTTGGTTAGTTAGATAGCTACTGGCATGGCACTGGCCATCAAATGGGGTAAAGGATCTTGTCTGACTGACAGGAAACCTTGCGATATACTTTTTCCCAGCCTTGGGGTAGGACAGGAGGAGGAGACAAAGAGGGGCTATCTAGTTAACAGATGTTTTATTCCACAGTTAGCATGGCAACTTGGTATTTTTTAAAATATTTTCCAATGGAACTTTAAATTCCTTTACACTAAACTAAAGGAAGTTAGTTGTTTCCCCATCCGCTGACTCCATTCCATTTTGTATGCTTCCCCCCCCCTCGCACTATTCTGTGGTAGTTTAAGCCAAATATCATTAATGACTCCACTACCTAGTATACTTGGCTTTGACATCACTCTTAGTAAGGTATATATGAGGTAGAATGCCTAGGCGGAAAGGTGAGCAGCAAAGGTGAAAAGCACATATTGTGGAAATAGTATCGCGCAGCAGGTGGGTGACTTTAAATCAAAAGACTTTTTGCATGGCTTCCCCATGTAAACACTTCATGTTATTATGTTGCACCACAACATGCACATCAGTTAAATAGAATGGGGCAAAATGAAGGTATGCTGTTGTTTTCAACATCTCTTTCCCCTCATAGTTCTTGTCGATTTTGTGTGCAAAGGAAGATCTCTCCAACTAGGAAATTTGCAGGATGTCATTGCCTCATAAAACAGGTACTCGCCTTTACGGATGGGTGAGAAATTCAATTCAGCCAAATTGAATTTCAAGCCAAATCAGTCACATTTGCACGTGCCAAAACAATATGAGTAATGAAACGCAGCCATCCTTTGAAATTCTCACTTATTCCAATTTTGCAATGCAGTTCTCCAACCAAACAATGTTTCCAAAAGCCATATGTTAGGGAAAAGTGTGCATAAAACTGAATGTATGAGTGAAAATAACATACAAAAATGCATTATATAACGAGAAATTGCTTGCAAAAATGTGTATATTAGTCAAAACTGCATACAAAAATGTGTTTATTAAGAAATTTGCATTAAAATGCTGGGGAATTTTCATGAGGATTTTATTTTACAAAAAAAGGAAATTGCTGCAGAAATGTGAAGAACTGAATTCGGAGAATGACAAACTGGGAGAACCAAAACTGACAGATCTTTCCATCCCTACTCACCTTACCAGAATGTGTCTTTTCATAATAAATGGTGCAAACCGGGGCTGAGGACTCAGCTCCGCTTAACCTATGATCAAGGTAAATTGAGTTGTCCAAAGAAATCATGACAATCTAGTTATATGTGGAATAAATATTTTTATTTATTAGCCTTTGTGTACAAGTTCCCTTTGCTTTACCACAAGGTCTAGAATGTGCCCCCTCAGGGCAGTTGGGGTGGAGAGGGAGCATAAGTTGTGGTCTTTTATTCCATATATAACTTGGCGGGCGGGGGGGAGAAGCTTATGCCACAGCAGTCGGGAAATTGGTTACAAATATGTACCAGCCAAAAATAATGACAATGGCTTTGGCCCACCTGCCAGGAATGGGATCACAATATAGCTGCAGCGGAACAACTCTTTGATGACTCTGCTAAAGCTGAACGACAGCAGTATATTTAAAACAATTCTGGGATGTTTCTTCTGGGATCTGCCTTTCATCTTCATCTGAGGCCATTGCTTGGGAAGATCATCATCATCATCCTGCCCTTCAACTTGAAGGTTCCCAGGGCAGTACACAACAATTCACAAAATACATACCGTACATTGATTCAAAGATTTAAAAAATATCAATGATATAAATAAAACAAATAAACAAATTAAGTCAAAAGAAAATCTAGCATCAGTTTGGGTCTTATATCAGTTAGACAGATGACTACCTGGGCTGTGAAACCCCCTGACCCCAGAATTTAGTAGCATACCTGTCTTGGTAGGATTGGAGGCAGGTTCTGAAGGGACTTCAGTATTAACAGCCTCTGTACTAATTCTGGGTGGGTTCCAGCACTGACCACATGGCTCACAATAGGTGGCTTGATGGGATACATAAAAACAGAAAGGTGTTTTGCTTCTTAGGAGTGGCACAGAAAATTGGATTCAAAATGTAACACGTCATATCTTGAACCATGTTTTGTATTGCCAGTTCAATCATCAAGAAGACCAGTAGATCTCAACAAGACCAGCACTTTATTAGGCCTTTCTCTTCCCAGGATTTGTTTGTTTGTTTGTTACAGTTATCAGTTTGTGTATGTATAATCTCAGAGCTCACTTGGTTTCCAATCTGCTAATAATTATCTTTGCTTCACCAGCCCTCACAGACCTGCTGCAGCCCATTGTCCTCTCATTTTCTGACTCTCTTCATTACCCAGTTTCTCTCCCTGTTTTTTCCTTCAGGAAAATAAAAGCCCTTTTCCATATCAAAGAAAAAGGACACTGCAGCGGCTGTTGGGAAGTATAGTTCATAGTCTCAGAATCGCATTACAGGAGATCTGCCTAGTGTGGATCTTTAAGTGCCTTGAAAAAATGTTAATTTGAATTAGTCTATCATCTGCTAACCTAATTTGTTTTTTGTCGTTCCTGTTGTGCATTGTGCTTTGGTCTTGCTGACAGGCAGAGCAATCCAACTCATGGGAAGCTGGTGGAAGGGGTGCTTGTGGAGGAGAAGCTCCATGGCATCCATTCCAGTTCAGGAGCCTCTGCGCCAGTGGAACATCAGCTCCACCAAGAGTTGCGCACATGAGCGAAAAAAGAAAAAGCCAGCTCTCATGAATACCCCTATTGGTGAGTAAGCACTCCCAATTGACTTCCATTAGAATTATTTTCTTAGATTGACCTTTTTCTCAGCTTAACTTTGGCCCAGTTTGCGACCCACAGAAGTGCTCCCAATGGAAGATGGATGTTGCATAAGTCCCACCCGCAGCTCCTCCAACATGCCCTTGGAACACCCTTTTTCGGGCCTTCTGTTGGCTTTTGCCAGCACCCCTTCTGCTAGGCTGGACTTCCCCAGCAGACCCTCGGCTGCCAACTCAGCTGGGAGTCCGCCATATCCAACTCCCCTCAGCCCAGTGTAAATATGAATTGGATTGTGCCCTGAGACTACAGTCTTCTACCCACTTAACTGCAAGTAAGTCCCACTGAACTCAGTGGGACAACTGAATAGAAATGTATAGGGCTGCACTAAAATTACTGTTTTATGGCACTTTTTTGTCCTTTTTAGTTAGTTTTATTTATGTTGCTGCTGTGGATTTTATACTTTAGAATATATGCATTTTCCATGATGTTTTATTCTTTAAATCACTTTTTGGATGCTATTTTCACAGGTGGTATGGAAGTTTTAAAAATAAATGAACAAAACAAAAGAAGGACCAATTATTTTTTAAAAATCAGTATTGAACTGAGCTTCCCTACATTTAAGATACTTACTTTTGTCCTATATTCATTAACACTGAAGTATTACAAAACACCATTGATCAAAAAGAGAATAGGCAGAATTGTTTATATGTTACCCACCTTCTGTACCTATGACAAACTGAGCTATGCAGTCTGGGGTATCACAAAGCAGATAACTGAAGGGCTCTCACTCTCAAGTAAAACATCTCCAGTAACAAACTAAACCTCACTCTCAGGAGAAGACAAAAAATCTTCAAGGCTCATTGATCAAGCATGCATTAGTAAACTACTCTGGCCCACAAAGTGAAAAGAAACCAGATAACTTATTTAACAAACAATGCTAGCTATGAGACAAAGAAAAAAATCATCTATGAAAGACATGATGAAAGAGAATTCTAAAGACACTGTTACATCAGATTGTCTCATTCTCTGAACCCCATTGTTCAAACATCTTAACTGCAGCTGCATCACATTTTTGCCCTTTGAAATGTTGGATTGGATCCTGACTAAGATAGCTGAACTAAGGCTGCAGTCCTAACCCTACTTACTTGGGAGTAAACCCCACTTAATAGGGCTTACTTCTGAGTAGTCATGGTTCAGATTGTGCTGTAAGTTCTTATTGAAATCAATGGGACATAAATTAAGTATGAACCATCCATGCCTAAGTTAAGCCATAGTTAAACCAAACTATGGTTTAAAGGTGTATGTGCAGCGTGCTGGTACATGCTGCTGAAATTGCAGGCACTTCACTTCTCCCCCACTTCTTCTTCTGCTTCTGCACTGCTGTGAGGTCTGGCTTAGCATTGTCCAAACCCAGGCTTGTGGTTTGTTTCTCTCCAAACAAACCACAAGCCATAACCGAGGCCTGTTCTTGGCTTACTGCTTATGGTTTGTTTGTGAGAAACAAACAAGCAGCCCATATTTAGACATAAAACTAAGCCAGAGCATGGCTTAGATAGTGGAAGCAGCAAGAGCAGAGGAGGAGTGAAATGGTTGCTATTTCAGCATGCTGTACATTCACCTCCAGTTTTGTTTTAACTGTGGTTCAAAGTGATTTGTGAACAAGGCTTTAGTTACGACTAACTTATCAAGTCACTTAGTCAAATCTATTTGCTAAAAACCATTGGTCATCAAAACAATTTTCAACTGATTTTAATGGGATCAGAGTTCAACTAGCTTGGTCTGGATCCAACCCCTTTAGAGTGAAAATGAAAGTTTGGAGGGAAGAGAGTTTCACATCCCCCCATTAACTGTTCAACACACTTTTCACTGCCTGTTTGCAGCTGTTACTTTCTCTGATCTGAAGCGCAGGTGCCTTTAAAAATAAAAGAAAAGGTGTTCTCCTGAGGTTATCCCAGCCAAGCAGGGATCATGAAGGCAACATAATGATGTTAGGTCATCATACAGCCAATCAAATTTGGGTACATGAAAACTTTACAAAGGTAGAAGGACAGGAAGCCTTGCTTAATGGCCCCATGTAACCAACTTCGTTTGACTTCAAGATGATCACACACAAAACCAAACCAGTGCTTCCTGCCCTTGCGGCCCAGGGGTGAAATAAGACACAGACACAATATATATTTGGGTTAAATAACGGGCCACTTTATTAACCAAATTCACATTGCATAAAGAACCTACAGAGGGGGACATAAGTGCGGGATTCTCCTGGTGAGTCAGGCAAAGCCTGCTTGCAGCTATTGGGGCGATTCAACCCCTGCCAGGCAAGGGGCTGCCAATCTGCCAACCCCTTGCCCTGACCACACCCATAGGGTGTGTAGGAAGGCCAACCTGCGTCACCGCCTGCCCCCGGTGCCCTGAAACTCCGAGTGGATGAGACATGTTGGCCCCAAAGGCGACCCGTATCCTGCCCTCAGGCCGTATAACCCGGAGCTGCAGGCCTCCGGAACCGCCAATCACCTCCAAAGATGCCTAAAGGTGTCACCTAGCTGCCCTTCACCTTTACACTTTCCCGCACTTCCTTGCCATAAAGTGACCAATTAAGATATTAAGATCAAACAGCCAAATCAACCTAATAACCAGAAATGCACCCGTGCTAACCCTGAGCACCCTCACTGCTAACCACAGTATGGAGTAGGCAAAAGAAACCCACCGGCTAAAGCGCAGGCAAGCCAAAAATTCCTAGTCGGCCCCGAAGCGACCAAATTAATCACACTGCAGCAGAGGGAGGGTAGGGCGGGTGCCAAAGAAGAAGAGAAGGGTGAGGGGCCAGCGCGAGCTTAAATAGGCTCGGCTGCTCGTCGCCCGCAGCGCGCCTTGATGATGTCATGCCAGTCCTGGCGCGCCTGCCCTTCCTCTAAATGGCGGCTAGGGCTTCACCCCAGGCCGCAAATCTCGCCCCGCAGCCGGTAAGTACCGTGCGGAGCGGGGAGTTGCGGCCCAGGGGTGAAATAAGACACAGACACAATATATATTTGGGTTAAATAACGGGCCACTTTATTAACCAAATTCACATTGCATAAAGAACCTACAGAGGGGGACATAAGTGCGGGATTCTCCTGGTGAGTCAGGCAAAGCCTGCTTGCAGCTATTGGGGCGATTCAACCCCTGCCAGGCAAGGGGCTGCCAATCTGCCAACCCCTTGCCCTGACCACACCCATAGGGTGTGTAGGAAGGCCAACCTGCGTCACCACCTGCCCCCGGTGCCCTGAAACTCCGAGTGGATGAGACATGTTGGCCCCAAAGGCGACCCGTATCCTGCCCTCAGGCCGTATAACCCGGAGCTGCAGGCCTCCGGAACCGCCAATCACCTCCAAAGATGCCTAAAGGTGTCACCTAGCTGCCCTTCACCTTTACACTTTCCCGCACTTCCTTGCCACCAAAGAGGGGACAAACCTCTGTTTAGTCCCCACTTGCCCCACCTCCAAACAACAACTCACGCAGACCCCTCTGCAGGTCCCCTAGAAGGATGTCATTACCCATATCTGTCATATGGACTCCATCTGACCTATATAGCTCTATCCTACTGCGTCTTATCTCTGGATGGTGAATAACCGACCCACCAGAGCCCAAAAGAGCCAGCCTGAGTTGCCTATTGACTTTCTTGCGGGTCCTATTTATGCCCCTAGGGTCCCCCTCGCAATTCCAATGCCTACGGGGTAAAACATCAGACCACACCAAGTGCACTCCCAGCCAGCGTCCTTCGATGGCCCGGAAGTCAGCACACGCCTGCTCGATAAGAGCCCTGTCTTTCAGCATACCCAGGTCATTACCGCCCAGGTGAATAACCAAAAACTGTGGCACATGACGAACCACTGCCGACTGGGAAAGCGTAGGAAGGAGCCCGTCCCAGCGCATCCCGCGGCGGCCCAACCACTGTACTGTGGCCCACTGGCTAAGCCCCAGCTGTGTGCCAACACGTGGGAGTATGTCTGACCAAAGTAGACGTACCCAAGGCTGACGTCACCTTATTAACTGCATGCCACACATGCCTGCCAAACTGAGCGCCATGCCCTTTCGTTGCAACTGAGGGCCATGCCCTTTAGTAACTGAGGCCATCGTTGCCTCCTGAACTGCATGTCTGCACGTGCCTGCCAAACTGAGGCCATGGCCTTCCGTTGCCTCGCCAACTGCATGTCCGCACATGCCTGCCAAACTGAGGGCCATGCCCTTCCGTTGCCTCCTGAACTGCATGTCCGCACATGCCTGCCAAACTGAGGGCCATGCCCTTCCGTTGCCTCCTGAACTGCATGTCCGCACATGCCTGCCAAACTTATGGCCATGCCCTTCCGTTGCCTCCTGAACTGCATGTCCGCACATGCCTGCCAAACTGAGGGTCATGCCCTTCCGTTGCCTCGCCAACTGCATGTCCGCACATGCCTGCCAAACTGAGGACCATGCCCTTAGGTAACCGAGGCCATCGTTGCGTCCCGAACTGCATGTCTGCACATGCCCGCCACCTGAGGGCCTTGCCTCAAATACTGAGGTCATTCCCAACTCGGGGAATGACCACCACAAGCGGAGATGTCTGCACTGAACCAAGTTGGGACAAAGTGGATAGGAGCCCATCCCAAAGTATTCCTCACCAGCCAAGCCACCACACTGCAGCCCATTGACTGAGGCCTAACTGTAAGCCCAGGATAGGGTGCGTAGCTGCTCCATCCCTGTCCAGCAACATTGCCAGTCCATCAATGTTATACAGATACAACTCCCTTCCATGGAGACATCTGATTACTGGAGGGCCCGTTGAGACAAATCTCCCTTGGATCCAGCCACCACCTCACCTATCCAAAAAGCTCCAAAAAACAGCATAAGGGCTGCCACCTGGAATAGTCTGGCTTCATAGCTTAAGGAGCATACTGTTTTTCACTGGCCCACCATACTCAATAAAATGTCCCGTGAGAAAGGGCAACGGGGATTGAGGGTGGCAGGGTGTTCTCTAGCCCACCCAGCTAACATACGGTGGACTCTAAAGTCCCTGGAATAAGTTGGGAAATCATCAGCCTTTACCTCGAAGTGCTTGGACTGAGAGGCCCAGTCTCCAGCCATTCACTAGGCAAACCCAGCAGGTGACTCACTGAATAGGCCACTCTGGTGCATAGCCCTTGCCGGCCCAGAAGTCCTGGGAAAAACCCCTCCTGCATTCTGATAGCTGTTGAGCATGCTGGGGCGACAGACCGGCTTATGGCCATCTTTGACTCTGCTCCCTATTATACAGCCACAAACCTGAACCTGTAGTAAGGCTGTGGAAGTCCTGCTACGACCTCATAAACCACCGGAAAAGACCTCTAATACCTGGAGGGCAGACAAGAAACACTTTCTTGGCCTAACTGTCATGAAACCCTACTGACTGACCACATGA
Source organism: Rhineura floridana (assembly GCF_030035675.1). NCBI lineage: Eukaryota > Metazoa > Chordata > Lepidosauria > Squamata > Rhineuridae > Rhineura > Rhineura floridana. The sequence continues at coordinate 138,926,936 of NC_084484.1, read as the reverse complement.
GTATGATTGGTGGTGAATTAGGTGGTATGCCCAGGAAGGTTAAAACCGGGCAGGATGGTCCATTGACACAGCCATTGAGATGAACCAGTTACATAGCCATTACATAATCTGTGACATCAGGTGTTAACATGCATCCAAATTTTATTTATTTATTTATTTATTCATTTTTATTTTTTACCCTCTCATCCCGACAGCCCCTTCAAGGAAGGAGCTGAAGCGCTCCACGCGAGAATAGAGCAGCCTATATGTAATGCTCTACCTCATAGAATTGACTGAAAAGGCAAAAACCCAGCAGCTATAAATCCCCTTGTATCCCCACAGTAGATGAAAAAACAGATTAGATGTCATACTTTCCCATAGGCAGTGCATTAACTAACTGGTAGGAAGCCATTACTGATTGCCATTGTGTCTATGCCCAAGACAAATTTAAGAGTGCAGTCCCTTAAGGCAAGCCCTGAGACTACAATATGGGATCCAGAAACTGAAAGAAAACCCCATAACAAAACACACCTCCCCAGGAACTGGGCAGTCTGCAAGCAAGGTCCCAGTACCTCGAGCTTAACAGGGGAGGAACGCTTTCCTTGAGCAGCTACTGCTGGGTGCTTCTCCTCACTGCTGTGAGGGCCACTGGCCTCATATTTCCCTGTTTCATATAAAGAAAGGAGATAATTTATGAGTAAGCACACTTTCCCAGCCACCATTTTAGTGCAGCTAACCCAGTTCCCCAAAGCACAGATACTGGAGATATGGCGCTGCCACCCATATTTGGCCCACTGCAGCGGCCTCCCCCTTGTAGGCTTCCAAACACCTATCATAATAGATGTCCAAAATGCAAAATTAACATCCTATATCCCTTTCTAGTAAATGATATCATAAATCCAAGAGCAGCAGATGCCGAGGATGTGTTGCTGTCACCAATATGTGGCTGCACTATAGCAGGTTTTCCAACACATATCAAAATAGATGAGCCAATGCAACAGTTGCACGCTATATGTAATTCCAGGTAATGATATCAGAAGTCCTAACTAAAATGTAATTTCAGGTAATGATGTTTCGTTGTTGGTGCCACAATCCTCAGTAAAGGGGGGGAAGAATAAGAGTCTAAGATCCTGTAATATGAGGGATCTCTATTAGGCAAATCGGGCTTTCCTCTTTATTCCTATTACCCAATCAATCTGATTACCATCTGCTAAACTTTCAATTCCTAACTAAATTCAGGTAAATGCTTCTTCTGTCTCGGAGTGAACAAATAGCCTGAAATTAACACTTGGAATGCAAAATGATCGCTCACTTAAGATACAGCGATTTAGACATTTTCTAGCAAACTGTTATCTCCGCCCTTATTATCATATAACTGTGAAAGGCCTAAAGGCTAAAAAGGCTCACTAGGCCCCACCAATATACTAGTATGTAGTATAATAATCATATAATTAAGTACTTCAAACCTCCTACATGCCCGGGCCTAGCAAGAAGTTGTACCTATGTCTGGGCCTAGCAAGAAGTCATAAGCCTCACGAAAGGGCTCTGCCATCACATCATGCATCCACCCTGTAATAATATAATAAAGAACCAACCTGTGTATCATCGGGGGGAGGGGGGCTAAGATGAACCTGTTGGGGGGGGAGTGCTCAGAGGGAACTTAAACTAGAAGGATTAGATCCAATTTCATTTGTTCATCCCTTTTATTCTGATTTATTTTTAATTTCCCTTTATGTGCATGAGTCTGTCTCTAACCAGTGTATTAGCCTGGCTATATTTAATTTTGTTTGTATATCCAGTATAGTCTCATTTATTTTTAAACTTCCTTTTAGTATGCTGTGTGTCTTTCTTTTAACCAGCAGCAGCACTAACGTCGCACTGCTTAATAAAAGGCCTCAATCAACCCCTCCACAACTGCTAGGTGTGGGGGGGCATTGGACGTGCCGCTGCTAGGCCCCGCTACAAGGCCCGCTGGTCAGGCCCCTTTACAAGGCCTGCCCCAGTCACAGCCACGCTGCAGTGCTACCACCCACAGCTGTTGGGGCTCCCAAAACCCCCTTTGGATGTAACCAATTAATAGGCCCAACCAACGCCAACTGTCCTGCAGCTCTCTCTGCTATGTCCCTCATCGCCCTCTCATTGCTCGCCGAAGAAGAAGAGGAGGGTGAGGGGCCGGCGCGAGCTTAAATAGGCTCGGCCGCTCATTGCCCGCAGCGCGCCTTGATGACGTCATGCCAGTCCTGGTGCGCCTGCCCTTCCTCTAAATGGCGGCTAGGGCTTCACCCCAGGCCGCAAATCTCGCCCCGCAGCCGGTAAGTACCGTGCGGAGCGGGGAGTTATACTGAATGTTACCTAATTTTGTAGCCTCCTTGAATAATTGCTGAGAGGCACTTTTCACAATATGAGTGCCCCACTTTCAACTCAACCCTAGTCCTAACTATTCAGATTCAGTATGTGTTTCCCATACAGTGTCATGTCAGTGCTCAGTATCTGGATAGAATGTTTTTATCTGCAGTTTTTTAAAAATAATGTTTTAATTGTGTTTTGAATGCTTTTTGTTGTTGTTAAACTGTTTTGTTTGCCACCCTGGACTCCTTCAGGAAGAAGGGCAAGATAAAAATTGAATAATAAATCTTCTTTTTACAAACTTCTGATAATGTAACATTTTGGCCATTCCCCAAACCATTAAGGAAAAAAGGAAAAAGCATGAAGGAGACCCAAGTACTAAATTCAGAGATGAAGAACAGAGCTCAATGTTGTGAGGCAACATTTTCCTTTAATGGAAAATGTCTATTTAGGTGGGAAAACATATTGGAAAATTCCTCTCAAGAGACAGAGAAATGTAATTAATGAAAAGTCCTCCTGGCTGAGTTGGTCTCATTTTTTTTATCCACAAGGAAGTTGAGCCAGATCTCCACTTTAATGACTGCAGAGCTGAGCTGTCATTATGACCACCTGTCCATTCTGAACAGGATTGAGACCGCCCACCCCCAGTTAACTTTTCTGGACTAATACATTAATAGATGGTAACAAAAACAGATGGCAAATGCTGATCTAGCTAGATTTGAGCCAGTAACTGGGAGGAGAAAGGAACCATATGCTGATATTAATTCCAGGAAGCATCCGGACCCTTCATACATCTTTTTTTCAACATGTGTTTATCTTTCTGTTGTTTCTTACCAGTATATGCATTTATGGGTCTTGCCACTTGACCTCAGTACATGACTACAGGAAGAAATAAAAAATTAGTTTTACAGATAACTTATTAAAACTAAAGTTACATGCATACATACATACACAAAAAATCATTAATTGACAATTGAGAAACCTTTGAGTTTGCCATAGTGTCATGTTAGGGTTGCTTGCTACCCATTCATAGTTTTAATGGTGTGTTTACATTTTGGAGATTCTATCAAGAGCAGAACTCTAGACTAGACTAGACAAAGTATGTTTATACTTTTCAGGTCAGCCTCTAGTTTCAAAAATATGTGTTTGAGAATTGATGACACATAGGGCCCCTCTGGATAGAAAAGGGCAGCAGCAAGTCTACTTTAAAGTAATTTTTGAAGCCAGTGCTTTTTTGGGGGAAGGGTAAAAAATGAGGTGCTGGTACTCATATCTTGATGAAAGTATAGTGGGTGCCAGAACAAAATGCCTGCAGCAGCAAAAAAGGTGATAGTACTCCGTGCTAGTGAGTACCATCACAACAACAACAGTGTTTTAAACTATTAAGGACAAGTTTTTTTCTGGAAATATAATGCGAGTGTACCTTGTTTTGTGGAAATGTAATGCAACCTAGCTATTGAAATGGCTAAGGAGAGTAATATAATTATCATTAGGCATTAGTAATGTTTTTCCAACTCTAGATTTAATAACTAAAATAAGGCCTTTGACATTCTACCAATTTTGCCTCACTGGCTGTCTGCATTGTCCATAGTTTACCAAGTAAAAGAGTGCCACTGTGCTCAGGAGCAGCATGGTGTGATAGGCTGGTGCTGCGGAGCTGCCCTCCTGACAGCAGTGTCACTGCTGCTTCCCTGTACAGGGTGGGGCAGAGCAGGATGGCAGAGAGGTCAGGGCTGTGTGGAACAAACCCACTGCTGGGAAGGCTGCTCTGCAGGCCTGCCGCACCACAATGGCCGCCTTGAACTCAGTATCAATATTTAGAAGCCATAAAGAATATCAACCAAGATGTGCACCGTGCTTGACAAGGGAACCAATGGTATCACCTAATAAATGACAACATGCAAGTTCTGTCTGAACTTGGAAGGCTATCTATGGTTACTAGCCATGATAGCTATGTTCTACCTCCACTGTTGGAGGCGGTATGCCTCTGAATGCCTGTTAGAACATAAGAAGAGCCTGCTGGATCAGGCCAGTGGCTCATCTACTCCAGTATCTTGTTCTCAATTGCTGGGAATCATAAGTGGAAAGAGTGCACAGGTCCCTCTTGTGGGCTTTCCATAGACATCCAGTAGGCCACTGTGAGAACAGGATGCTGGGTGAGATGAGCCACCAGACTGATCTAGCAAGCTCTTCTTATGGCAGAAGCAAATCTGGGAATCAACTAGGACAAGATTAAAACAGAGCTGTTAATATGTATATTTTGACACAGAAATGGGAAATTAAAACTAAAGCTTCAGCAAGGCTGAAATTGGATTCACATACCTTTAAATTCCTGTAATGTAAGTTATTGGTACATACCTTGTCATAAATCACCTTGAAAAATCTATACTGTTGCTAATAGTGTGGCAGCATATTAAAATTAAATGAGACAAATTGAAAATAATCAGTTGAAGGATTCTAAGCAACCAGTCAACACAAGAATTCAAAACAACAAGAAGAAAAATTTGAACTATGGAAAAATCTTTCCAAACCTGCTGAGACCAACAGGAGACATGTTGAAATAACAAGCATATGGTTTACAGCTTACCATTATGGAGAAAAGATCCTTTCCATCTGTTCATGTACTATACTGTGCTCAGCAACCAAAAACCTTCCTTGCAAGATGTTTATAATGAGAAATATATTTTTAATGGCACTCATTACTTTCTATCATTAAATTTGGATTTTTGGTCCTGTGAACATTCAGGACAATTCCTAAAATTCTTAGTATTCAGGAATTAGTACACTAATATAAATTAGTATTTATTCACCTTCACCAATATTATTTTGGCAGTAGGATTTACACCATAAATTACATCCAGCTCTTTCTATTCCTGAACTGCCCCCCTGACTCCACCTAGTTCTGGACTCAGGGTGCTTTGGAAGAATAGAGTGATCTAAGATGAAGCTGGCTCATAGTGGTTTTTATCCCACAAAATGGGTTTAGACTAAGGTTCAGAAAAGTCTTGAGGTGCTAATAACTCAGTATTTGAAGTCTGCAACTAAACTTGCCGAAATCTCTAGGTCTCTAAGGCTGCAATCTAATACATGTCTACTCAGAAGTAAGCTCCATTGGGTTATTATTATTTATTATTATTATTTATTTAATTTGTACCCCGCCCTTCCTTCCAGCAGGAGCCCAGGGCAGCAAACAAAGTGCTAAAAACACTTTAAAACATCATAAAAACAGATCTTAAAATACATTAAAACAAAACAGCATTAAAAACATTTTAAAAAAACAACTTTAAAAAGGATTAAAAACGTTATTAAAAAACATATTAAGCAATTCTAACACAGACGCAGACTGGGATATGTCTCAACCTAAAAGGCTTGTTGAAAGAGGAAAGTCTTCAAAAGGCACCGAAAAGATAGCAGAGATGGCGCCTGCCTAATATTTAAGGGGAGGGAATTCCACAGGGTAGGTGCTGCCACACTAAAGGTTTGTTTCCTATGTTGTGCAGAACGAACCTCTTGATAAGATGGTATCTGCAGGAGGTCCTCACCTGCAGAGCGCAGTAATCGACTGGGTATATGAGGTAAGACAGTCTTTCAGGTATCCTGGTCCCGAGCTATATAGGGCTTTGTACACCAAAACTAGAACCTTGAACTTGGCCCGGTAGCAAATGGGCAGCCAGTGCAATTCTTTCAGCAGCAGGATGACATGTTGGCAATACCCTGCCCCAGTGAGCAGTCTCGCCGCCGCATTTTGCACCAGCTGCAGCTTCCAGACCAACCTCAAGGGCAGCCCCACATAGAGCACATTACAGTAATCCAGCCTGGAGGTTACCAGTGCATGGACAACAGTGGCCAGGCTATCTCGGTCCAGAAACGGCTGCAGCTGTCTCACCAGCCGCAGTTGGTAAAAGGCACTCCTAGCCATCTAGCGACAAAGATGGATCCAGGAGCATCCCCAGGCTATGGACCTGCTCTTTCAGAGGGAGTACGACCCTGTCCAAAGCAGGCAACTGACCAGTTATCCAAACTTGGGAACCACCAACCCACAGCGCCTCCACCTTGCTAGGATTCAGACTCAGTTTATTGGCCCTCACCCAACCCACCCCCAAGTCCAGGCAGCGGTCCAGGGCCTGCATGGCCTCTCCCAGTTCAGATGTTATGGAGAAACAGAGCTGGGTATCATCATCATACTGCTGACACCTCGCCCCAAAGCTCCTGATGACTGCTCCCAAGAGCTTCATATAGATGTTAAACAGTATGGGGGACAAGATGGTACCCTGAGGCACCGCACAACACAGCTGCCTGGGGGCCGAAAGACAATCACCCAATGCTATTCGCTGAGAGCGACCCTGGAGATAGGATCAGAACCACTGTAAAACAGTGCGTCCAATACTCAGCTCACCAGGTTGGCCCAGAAGGATACCATGGTCAATGGTATCAAAAGCTGCTGAGAGATCAAGCAAGAATAACAGGGTCACACTCCCCCTGTCCTTCTCCTGATAAAGGTCATCCATCAGGGCGACCAAGGCCGATTCAGTCCCATAACCAGGCCTGAACCCAGACTGGGATGGGTCAAGATAATCTGTTTCATCCAAGAGTGCTTGCAGTTGCTGCGCCACAATCCTCTCGATCACCTTCACTAGGAAGGGGGTATTTGCAATCGGTCGGTAGTTGTCACAAACCAATGGGTCCAGGGTGGGGTTTTTCAGGAGTGGTCGGATCACTGCCTCTTTCAAGGTGGCTGGAACCACTCCCTCCCGCAATGATGCATTGACCACACCCTGGATCCACTTGGTCAAACCCCCTTGGCAAGCTTTAATAAGCCAAGAAGGGCAAGGGTCAAGATGACAAGTTGCTGGCCGCATCGTCGCAAGCACCTTGTCCACGTCATCAGGCCGCATCAACTGAAACCGTTCACAAGAAGTTGCAGCAGACATTGCACTGGACACCTCATTGGGGACTACAGTAAATGTGGATGGGGCATGAAGACTGCTACGGAGGCAAGCAACTTTACCCTCAAAGTGCAAACAATTCACAGTGGGCCTCCGAAGGGTCTAAGACTCCATTTCCTGGAGTTGATGTCAAGAGACCCCTGACAATACGGAAAAGCTCCACTGGACGGCTACTTGAGGGTGCGATGGAGGCAGAGAAGTAGGCCTTCTTCGCCACCCTCACCGCCACACAGTAGGCACGGTTATGATGTTTTACTCATGCCCAATCAGCCTCACAGCACATCCTTCACCACTTGCACTTTAGCCATCGTCCAGCCGGTGCAAGCCAGGTTCCACAGTGCCGGAGAGAGCGCTTGGGGGCAACCATGTCGAGAGCCTGATGTGCCTCACTGTTGCACAGCGTGCCAAGGACTTCAACAGGGTCACCTGCTCTATCTACTGGGAACTCCCCCAGGGCATTCAGGAATCCAGTGGATTCCATTAGGCTCCGGGGGCGGACCATCTTAATCTATCCTTCAATGGGACTTACTCCTAAGTAAGTGTGCATTGGGTTGCAGCCTAAATGTGAACTTTTCAGATCTAAGGCAGGAAAAAAGTAGCACCTTTTTAAAAGCTTGGACTCCCTACAACAATTTTATGAAATACAAAATTGACTTGACTTGAATTGATACAAACTGCACTGGTATGATTTTTTTTAGTTAATAGTATATTTTGGTTGACACTTGCATGATTTTGTATCTAGTATTTTGTACATGGAAAAAGTAGAAATGAGCAACAAGTAGGGATCTGAACCAAATTCAGGCTCAAGGAAAGCCATCAGCAATCCCAAGTTTGACTAGAAATCACTCTCTGCCCCACCATGCACCTAGCTAATTCCTTTCAACTATGCTCCCAACACTCCATACTGCATAGTACTGTAATGCTAGTTATTAGACATTACAATGTATACACATTTACTGCATGGGTTAAAAAAGGTGCATGAAGTGGAGAGGCAACAGTAATGAGAGAATTTATGGCACATTTATAGACTATCTGGCTTAATGCTGTGCAAAATACATCTTTTATCACAAAACATTTTACCTACAGCTTATGTTTTCTTTAATTTCATTGTTGTTGTTATGTGCCTTCAAGCTGATTATGACTTATGGCAACACTATGAATCAGTGACTTCCAATAGCATGCCATGAACCACCCTGTTCAGATCTTGTAAGTTCAGGTCTGTGGCTTCCTTTATGGAATCAATCCATCTCTTGTTTGGTCTTCCCCTTTTTCTACTCCCTGCTGTTTTCCCCAGCATTGTTGTCTTTTCTAGTGAATCATGTCTTCTTGTTATGTGTCCAAAGTATGATAACCTCAGTTTCATCATTTTAGCTTCTAGTGATTTGTTCTAACACCCAATTATTTGTCTTTTTCACAGTCCGTGGTATGCGCAAAGCTCTCCTCCAACAGCACATTTCAAATAAGCTGTTTTCTCTTATCCACTTTTTTCACTGTCCAACTTTCACATCCATACACAGAAATTGGGAATACCATGGTCTGAATGATCCTGACTTTAGTCTTCAGTGATACATCTTTGCATTTGAAGACCCTTTCTAGTTCTCTCATAGCTGCCCTCCCCAGTCCTAGCCTTCTTCTGATTTCTTGACACTTGTTTCCATTTTGGTTAATGACTGTGCCAAGGTACTGATAATCCTTGACAAGTTCAATGTCCTTGTCGTCAACTGTAAAGTTACATAAATCTTCTGTTGTCATTACTTTAGTCTTCTTGATGTTCAGCTGTAGTCCTGCTTTTGTGCTTTCCTCTTTAACTTTCATCAGCATTGGTTTTAAATTTCCTAGGCAACTGCAAAACTTTGTAAGGCTGTCACGAAATTGAAAAGTTCAATGGTGCCTGTTCAACAGGTTGGTCAATTGACTCGTGCTGCTAATGATCCCTAACCACAAAATGATGCAGAACTAATTTCATTAAACAGTAACACTGAATGATTATATGATAAATGCCTTTTGGAAAAACAGATTTGCTGATGGTTCAAAAACACATTGTTGGAAACCTCACACATTCACATAGGACACACATAGACAAGACAGAAGAGGCAGAATCCACTGGGAACATTCATGCACATGTCCCTTTGAAATGAATGGGAGCTCTGCCTCTACTATGTTTCCTTTTGTTCTATTAGCCTCCTCTGGAAGAACTTCCTGGTAGGCATGGGGAAGGAATTCCTTTTAGTTCACACTTAAAGTTGAACTTACCTAGTTTGTACTTTCTGAAAATATGTAGACTGAAACTGGAGGGTGGGGGAGAGAGAGACAAAGAGCTAAGGAGAGTGGGGGTATTTTATAGACATCACTGCGTGAGACAGAACTCCTTCTCACAGCTGATCTACAAAGAGCACGTTTCGTCCCCTTGTAAAATATAGGCAGCCTTATTCTTCTTAGCCCTTTGCTCTTTCTGTTTTCCCTCACTCTCCATGGGGCTCTTGCTCTCCCCCCCACCCTTTGTGCAGAAAGCACAATTGAGGGAAAAAGCAATTCCCCTTGTATTTTACAGGCAGCCTTCCTTCTCCCTTTCTTCAGCCTTCCTTTGCCCCCTTCTTGGTGAGGAAATGCCACCTCACCTCACTCTCCACCCACTCTTCTTAGCCCTTTCTCTCCCTGTGGATCCTCCATGTTGGCTGCAGTGAGTCTGTGCAAGGAGGAAGAAGCACTTGTCAAGCAATGCCCCTTGTATTTTACAGGCACCATGTGCGAGAGAAGTCCTTCTCTCAGCTGACATGCAAAATGCAGGGGGAAGAAAACTGCTTTTTGCAGGTCTGCTGTGAGAGGAACCTTTCTTGCAGGCAGCAATCCCTGTAAAATATCAGCTTTGCCCCACCCCCATGCGAAGGGGAGAAACAACCACTTTGCTAACTCTATGTTTAGTGCTTTGGGAAGCACCAAACACAGGGCTAGCAATGCCCCATATGCAGCAATTTGCAATCATCTGATTGCCAACAGGATGTTGTGGCTTGGGAACCCCCTGGTTTTAATAAGTGGGTTGGATAATGATGTCATGTGATTGACAGGTGGGTGCCCCGAGCCTCCTGTCAAATTTGGCCTGTAAGGCTGATCCTGATGACTCATGAAGGGACCACTAAATTTGCCACTACACTATTGTATTAGGAGAAATTCACACTAAAAAAATAACAAACTGATATGTAAATGTGAAGACCTGAACTTAAGATTGGAAAAAGAAAAAGAAACAGAAAAAATAAAATTGACAGATTCACCCATCCCTACTTTTGGAGAGTTGTGTGTAGGATTTGCTTGTGAGAAAAATGCCCCCCTCTGGTGAGGCTTTTATGGCTTCTGTCCCATCCCGGTAAGCTCTTGCAAGATCACGCAATCACCTGTGGAATCCATGAGAATCCAGCTAGGGAGGCCAGAGCTCCCCCCATCCAGAATCACCATGCCACCACATAATGCCACAACTACAGAAACTGTTGATTCGTAGAGACATGTTGAACCAAAAATTGAACAGGTTTGAATAACTGTATTTAGAAAGGTGAACTCATTTTGATTTAAAATATGAGTCCACATTGTAACAACTGGATTATCTTTCAAATGTTGAGTGCTTTGAAGTAAAATCACATCTGTCTTGAAAGGTACTTCCCCAAAGAAAGAAGCCACACAAGCTCTTAAGATAGTTGAGAATTGTAGATGTTAAAGTCAAATGGATCTTGCATGAATTCAAAAACTATTCCGTACTTTTCAAAACTGGAAAAGCATATAGGACCCAAGGAAAAAAAATTGATTGTTAAGGGCAGAGGGTGGACCTAACCCCCCTCCTTTTTAGGCAGCCACCCTCGCCTCCCCTTTCCAGCTTTAACTGGAGCATCCATTACTTCCAGAAGCCCCCAAAATGCTCTGCAAGCAGAGAGGGGAGGGCTTCTCCCAAAAGCATTTGGGAAGGCAGGGGCCCATTTAAAAACAAATAAACAAATGGAAAGCTACTTTAAGCAGTCAGGCCAGCTACAAGACAGACCTTGCATGGTTCTCCATCCTGGGCTACCTTTGTGCAAGACAGGAAAAGATTCTTACAGCTGCTACTGTAGGTACTGGGGTGCTGAGCCACATTTTGCTTATCAGTGTCTAATCCTCACCAGCAGAAACAGGGCCATGCTGGTAGGATCCCCAGTGATGACCTACAGCAATATGACTACTTTCCTTTTATTATTATTATTATTATTATACTATTACATGTATTGTCATAACTTTACATGGATTCCTGCACTGAGCAGGGGGCTGTACTTATTGGCTGTATAGACCCCCCAACCCTATTTCCATTCACAAGACCATGAGAGTTGGGCTAATGTCGATCCTAAAGCTGTGTTCTGCCTGTGAACATCAGGGTTCTCAGTTCATGCCTTGAATTAATATGTCAGTTCTGCAGTTTTCTTTCAGCCATCACGCCCCCCCCAAAATGCGCCACTGCAGCCCACAGGTCTTCCTTCTCACCTCCACGTAAGAAGGGTGTCGGGGGCAGGAGGGGTAGGCAGGCTACTGCTGCCTCTCAGGCACCTGCCTCACCAGATAACATGCCAGACAACCTGTGGCAGGCTATGCAAGAAGGGGTGGGGAATCCACTGGGGTGACCGGGGAGGGCAGCAGGTGGCAGCCACCCCCCAACACCCCAGAAACACTGGGGCCACCTCTGAAGGAGCCAGGATGGCACAGGTCCTCATCCCGATCTGGGCACCATTGCTGCAGGAAAGGCCATAGGGACAGGTCGGTATCTGACACTGAGGGATCATCAGGTGAGTCTTCCTCCTCGGATGAGAATGCACTACATGAGGGACTTACATGCAGGAGATCCAGAGGTTCTATTCCAGGGCTCCTGGGGTGGGCATGGCACAGATGTAAGGAATTGACCAGAACCACAGCATCCCCAGGGGAGGGCTAGGGCTGTAATGTGGACATCCCATCCCAAGGGATGCATTGCCCACCGGTTAAGGACAGGGATGACCCGCCAGGTGAGCATCTTTCCCACAGTCAGGAAAAAGATCCTGGATGGCCACTATGTGGACGTTTTCTCCCTCCTTAGATCTGAGGAGGAGGATCACTCTGACTCCAAGCATAAAAGGGAACGTAGGAGGCATGTTGAGAGGATTTTCGACAGCTGGGCACAGGGATACCTAATTTACATGGGGGTTGTACAGGCAGCCTACCCTGAGCTCTGTTCTGTTTCTGTTCTGAGTTCTGTTTATATGGCCAGGCCTAGGCTGGTGATCATGCAGCAATCACCTATGATAAGAAATTCCGTCACAAAGCAGCCAGCAAAAAGAGCATGCGCTGGGACTTGATTTGCGACAAACTATGGATTCAGGAGGTCAGCAGGGGAAGGCGTGACTCAAGCGCTAGGAAAGGTCCTCGACTTCCCTGAAGGGAATGGTCCCAAAAAAATATATGTTGGGAATTCAGCCAGGGCAGATGCAACAGGGCCAGATGCAGGTATGCTCATGACTGTGAATCCTGCTCAGGGCCACATCCCAGGATATCATGCCCAGCCCTAGGGTGGGTCAGGGTCCTTTTCGTAGCTTTTGCCAACCCGCTGCTGGGAATAAGAGAGATACCAACACCCCCACAGCCCCCCCTTCCAAGTGACAGATACCTGAAACCGGGGGTTGGCCCCTTGGCTTTGGCCACTACCCCTGTTTGCCCTGGGGAGGGATTCACACAAGGTTTCCTCATTCCAGCCTTGGGTTGCCAGGGGGCTACTATGGCTCCCAATCAAAAAGTCTGTCCTCGAATTCCAAGAAATTGCAGCCAACAAAATCAAAAAGGAATGTGCAGCAGGTAGAGTGGCAGGTCCCTTCACTTCACTCCCTCTAGAGGACCTCCGAGTCTCCCCACTGGGAGTGGTTCCCAAGAAGACGCCAGGAGAATTCCGACTCATCCATAATTTGTCTTTCCCAAGGGGTGCCTCAGTCAATGAGTGAATTCCACCCGAGTTATGCTCGGTATGCTATGCATCCTTTGACCGGGCAGTACAGATAGTGAGGGAATGCGGGCCAGGGGCACTCATGGCCAAGTGTGATATACAATCAGCCTTCCATCTCCTTCTGGTACACCCCCAGGACATTAGCCTCATTGGGTTCAAGTTTGGTGAATGCTGGTATGTAGACAAGGCTATGCCCATGGGTCGCTCCACTGCCTGTGCAGCATTTGAATCCTTCAGCACTTTCCTGGAATGGGTTGTTTGCCAGGAATCAAGGAGCTGTCAGATCACCCACTATCTGGATGATTTTCTATTTGCAGGCTCTTCTGGTACTGAGGAGTGCTGTAAACTACTGGGTACATTCCAGAGGCTGGCTGATCACCTCGGGGTCCCTCTGGCTCCTGACAAAACAGAAGGGCCCAAATCCATACTCACATACTTAGGCATTCAGCTGGACTCCATTGCAGCCACCTCTAGTCTCCCCCCTGACAAGTTAGCTAACCTGCAAAACCTCCGAGATTTGCAGGTGCTGCTCGGGCATTTAAAATTTTTCATGCAGGGTCATTAGGCCGGGGCTGGCATTCTGTGCAAGGCTTGCCCGCACAACAGCCGGGGTCCCCTCACCTCATCACCATATACACCTCACAAAGCCCATAAAGCAGGACCTGCAGGTTTGGATCCGCTTCCTCAGGCAATACAATGGGTTGTCCTTTTGGCAGGACAGCCTTGAGGCGGGCACAGACTTTCAGGTTCAATCTGATGCTTCAGGGAGCTTGGGTTTGGGGGTATACTTCAAAGGCCATTGGTGCTCCAAGCACTAGCCTAGCAATTGGGTGGCTTCAGGATTTACCAGGGAACTCATGTTTCTCGAACTCTTTCCCATAGTGGTGGCAGTGTCCCTGTGGAAGGAACATTTTAGGAATAAGAGGGTCAGATTTTAGGGCAACAATCAGGCAGTGGTCAGGGTCATTAATAAGCAGTCTTCTTGCTCTGAGCGGGTAGTGACCTTGGTTCGAGCGAGAATTTGTCTTTCTTGTCTCGCTTCCAGGAAGACAGATTTCGAGCCCTTGCCCACTTGGCCGACATGGAACCAGAGCCATTTCTGGAGGCACTGTGGGAGATCGGGACAATAACATCACCCAGGGAGTATTAGATCCTGTTGCACATTCCACTTTCCACTCATACACAACAGCAGGGGAAGCATTTGTTAATTTCACCAAAGTGCAGGGATCCCTAACACCTTGGCCAGCATCTGAAGCTATAGTCCTCAGTTACCTATCACACCTGAGGAATCAAGGACGGGCCCCCATGACCATGACATCCCATGTAGCCGCCATTTCCCTTTTTTCCATGGCACTGGGTTATCCTGACCCCTGCAACTTGATCGGCACGGAGAGCCATTGAAGGATGGCAGAGGAGTGATCCACCTAGGAAGGACTCCCGACACCCCATCACATATGACATTCTCTGTTGCATACTGGAACAACTACACGTGGTATGCTGGTCCAGCTATGAAGCTACGCTGTTCAAGGCAGCGTTCACACTAGCTTTCTTTGGACCCCTGAGGGTCGGGGAGTTCATGGTGCCAGCTAAGGGAGATACCTCTGCGGTATCCCTTCAATGGGATGATGTCGTGGTTTCCAAGTCAAAGCTGTCAGTGACCATTCGGAAATCAAAAACAGACGAAAGGGCAAAGGGTTCTTCCTTTTTACTCAGGCCATCTCCTAAAGGGGGGCCTTGCCCACTTCATGACACCAGGATTTATCTCTGCCTCCGGCCTCCACACTCTGGGCAGTTCTTTATTCATAAGGATGGATCTCCCCTCATAAGGCACCAATTTGCAGGGGTGCTTAGGCTATTCCTGGCAAAGGCAGGCTTCCCAAAGAAGGAGTTTGGCACACACTCCTTTAGGATTGGGGCTGCCACTTCAGCGGCAGAGTGGGGCTTGGATACAACTCAGATAAAGGCCATTGGGCACTGGAGATCTCATGCCTTCAGAAGCTATATCCACCCCCAAGCGAGACTCAATGCTGTCAGTAACCTATGACCTTTTTCAGGCCAAAAAAGGGTGTGGATCTTCAGTCACAGCATCGTTCATTGGGCCGAGCATCGTGCTAGATCCACTCTATGTTCTGAACAGCTCGGTGTGTCATCCTGGGCGAGAGTGCGCTGGATATCCAGATGTGGTATGAGGTGGGAACAGTCTTGACCCTTGTTGGATCAACAGTTCCATCACTATGGCCCTCCTGACTTGCTGCTCATACATCTGGGGGAGAATGACCTTGGCACCAGGACCGGCGTCAACTTGAAGTGGTCTGCAATATCTGACCTTACCCATTTGGCTGAAGGGTACCCATCCATGTTGTTGGGGTGGTCAGCCTGGCTTCCGAGGCTCCAGTGGAGAAATGCACATGAGCTAGAGAGCATCGAGGCTACCTGATGCCGGGTCAGCAGAGCCATAGCAAAAGTGGTCCAAGCAAAAGGGGGCCTCATTGTTTGTCACCCGCTCATCAGGCGCTCATGCCCTGAGTTTTTATCGCACCAATGGAATTCATCTCTCCACAAAAGGGAATGATGCCTGGCTTGGCAATCTCACCAAAGGACTATGGGCTTGGTTTCAGCAAGTGAATGGGGTTGGCGGCAGGTCGGGAAGCACAGCTCCCCTCCCTTGTGGCGGAAATGTCATTGAGCAGGATCAATCATAAGGGGGACTCCCATGAGGAGTCCAGTGGGGGTACACGATGGCCACGCCCCTAGCTCAGGAGGGGCGCCACCTCATCCAACTCACAACCCCACCCCACTGGTTGGTCAGCAGGAACACAGGTGCCTTGGGTTCACACCCCACTCGGGTCTAAAGCAAGCCAACTCCCAAGGGTAGTTCCCAACTGCTTGTTGGTTGAGTCACCATTCCTCCAGCATGGGCTGCCGGAATGAAATGGATCCTTACCCTAATGCCATGCCAACCCCACTTTACTTGCTCTTATCAATAAAGTTGTGGCCTTACTTCACCCATAAACCTGTGTCTGGCTGTGTTACTCCTGTTGCTAAAGGGGGCGCAACATGCTCCTACCACACAAGACAAGCCTCAAGCCTCCGCATGGGGCACTAATTGTGGGGTGGAGCGCGCCCCAGGCAGCGACGGGAGGGAGGAGTTAGAATCCTTCCATCTATGAGCCAGCTCTCACGAGATCACCCACAATCTAAGGCAGTCTCGCGAGAGCAGCCAAGGGGTGGAACCAGACCCAGGCTGGTAAAGACCCCAGTCTCCTGAGAGCCGGCCTCTTTGTGTTTGCCACAGGTGAATAGCAATCAATCAATGTTTATTGTACGGTCAATGACCCGTTATACATAAAATTAAAAACTAGAAATTAAAAATACAGGCATATAAAATTGAAGTAGGAAGGTATGGAGGGGAAAAATCTGTCATCGCAGGGGGTTTGTGATATTTTCACAACGTAAGGATTGAGCCAGATGTAGAAACTTGGCGACCCTGAGTGATATGAATTTGTCAGTGCCACTTAGGAGAAGTTGTAATTGGTCGGGGATTGTTCTGTATTGTGGGAGATTTGCAATCAGGGGTTTTAAGAGCTTGGCACGTGGGATAGAGTAAAAGGGGCAGGTAAAGAGGACGTGTGAAAGGGATTCAATTTCGTTAAGGGGGCAAGAACAAAGATGTTGGGCATACGGAATGCCCCGATAGCGGCCTTCAAGAAGGGCTGACGTTAGGCAGTTAAGCCTGGCCCTAGTGAAGGCTAATCTATAGCACGGAAGGTCAATGAATTCTAAGTATGGGGCAGGGAGAGGGGTAAAGAACGTTAACCCAGAGTATGTAGGGGAACAGGTTTTGGTGGCGTTAGCTGTATCCCTCTGGAGATCTGTATCCCTTAGTCTCCTATTGATGGCAGCTTTGATTGAGATTGGATCTAGGGAAGATAATGACTCCCATGAGAGGCCAAGGGAAAAAAATTTGTGCAGGACCGATTTGGCCCAGAAGGTATTAAAGGAGTCCAGCTGGATGGCAGAGAGGTATCCCTGCACAAAATTGGGAGAGGCCAGCTTGGCCCAGAAACACAGTGTTCGGGACCAGGCAAGGGATTCTAAGGAAGACATCCCGGTCTCAAGTCTTAGAACTGCATTGGGAACGCAGTGGGGGACACCTAGGATGGAGCGAAGGAAATTAGATTGAATCTCCTCTATTTTGGGACAGAGGTTGAGAATCCATACTGGGCTTCCGTACAAAAGTTGGGAGATAATCTTGGCGGCAAAGACTCTGGTGGCTGCAGGGACAAATTGGCCGCCTTTGGAAAAATAAAAGCGTAGTAGCGCTTTGGCCGTGATCCTAGCCACGGCAGCAGAGGATCGAATGTGGGGGGTCCAAGATAGTGAAGAATGGAACGTGATCCCCAAGTATTTATATTCCCGAACCTGGGAAATCCTCTGGCCATTGATTCTCCAGACTGGTGTGGCTAGCCGCGGAGAGAAGATCAGAATCTTCATTTTTGAGAAGTTGATGGTCAGGAGGTTAGAAGCACAATAGGCCATGTAGGTACGTAAGAGCCTTCTGAGGCCTATTTTAGATAGGGATAGTAAGGCCGTATCGTCGGCGTAGAGTAGTAGGGGACAGGCCTGATCAGCTATTTTAGGGGGGTGAAAATTGGTAGATTGGCAGTGAGAACTGAGATCATTTAAGTAAAGATTAAAAAGTGTGGGGGCCAGTATGCAACCTTGTCTTACTCCCCTATTGACTAGAATGGGGTTAGTCATGGATCCATCAGATCTACACCGGACCCGAAAAGTAGAAGGCTGGTAAAGTTGGAAAATGAGAAATAGAAGTCTTTTTTCGATGGATGTTTGCAGAAGTTTTGTCCAGAGCCTGTCTCTAGGAATTGAATCAAAGGCCATTTGGAGGTCAATAAAGGCCACGTAGAGACCATTGCCTAGGGGGCTAGTGTACTTTTCAGCAAGGTGTCTTAGGAGGATACAGTGGTCAAGGGTGGATCTAGCTTTTCTAAAACCTGCCTGTTCGGGGCCAAGAATGGATTCCTCCTCAATCCATGAAGACAGTCTATCATTGAGGTATCTGGCATACAGTTTCCCAACCGTGGATAGTAGACTGATGGGTCTGTAATTCTTGGGATTATCCTTGGGCCCCTTTTTGTAGATGGGGATCACGGTGGCTTCAAGCCATGAGGATGGAATAAGGCCGGAAGTATTTATCCATGTAAAAAGATTGGAAAGTAGGGGGGCCCACCATGAAGATTGTATCTTCAATAGATCAGGGGGGATAGAATCAGGGCCAGGAGCTTTACCGGACTTCAATCCGTTGATGAGTACAATAATCTCATCCTGTGTGACGGGAGTCCAAGGGGGAAGGTCTGAGAGAGCTGGGCAGTTTAACTTGGAGGAGAGTGTTGCTGTGGGTTCCTTGAACAGGTCTGAGAAGTGTTTTTCCCATGCATGAGGGGGGATGTGGCAGGCAACTGGGTTAGGGGAGGAAAGAGAATCCGAAACTATGGCCCAAAACATCTTAGAGTCATTTAGTTTGGCGGCATTTATTAATGTCTTCCACCCTGCACGAATGGCTTGCCTCTTTTTGAGGCGCAGGAGGGATTTATAATTACGCTTGGTGACATAGTATTCCGGCGGGAGATGGTTTGAGTTGCTATTTCTGTATAAGGCGTAGATCCTCCTCAGATTTTTCTTAGCTTCAACGCATTTGTTGTCAAACCAACAACTGTTGCGGAAAGAGCCGTGGGACTTGGGGAAAGGGGAATTACATTTTAGGAAAGGGTCCAAGGCAAGGGTCAGGTCAGAAGAAGTGGCAAGTTTGAGTTGTGGGTCAGTAATCTTCATTACACGTTCTTTGAGCTCCTGAGCCGGAGGAGATACCAGGAAGGCAGCTAGTCTATCTGATATGACCTGGGACCATTTGATCGTTCTATGTCTAGGCTGGATAGAATTATTATGATATGTGGGAATGGGATTTAGGTGGACTGGCTCGGTGGTTAAGAATGACAACATTAGTGGGAGATGGTCGCTGTCCAGTCTGGTGCCCACTGTGAAGTGGGCAATATCTTTGGATATAGAGGAAGAGACCAGAACATAATCAACCAGGCTACTGCCCCGGCCCAAAATATAGGTAAATTCAGCACAGCCATTGTGCTGGCTATGGCCGTTCAGAATTGACAGGTTAAAGCAACCCGCCATGAGAAGTAGGCGGGTACCTCCGTAGTTTGCCTTTTGGTCTTTGGAAGACCATTCATAGGAACACCATATATCAATAAGATCTGTGGCTTCCCAGAGATTGGAGGAAAAAAGGGTGGAATTATTTGGTTCTATCCTGGCGTTAAAATCTCCCATTAGGATGAGAGCAGTGTGGGGATAACGCAATTCATTATCCAGGATGTAGGCCTCTAAGGACTCCCAAGCTTCAGAAACGTCTCTCTTGGTTGAAAAAGGAGGGATGTAGACCTTGGTTAATAGAAATGATAGGTCATTGAATTTTAATATAGCGGCCATGGCCATGGATCCACAGGGGGGGAGTTTGAAAATGGTAGCAGCCAAGGAGGTTGCATATAAGATGGCCAGCCCTGCCCTGGGTCTGCCTTTACCGTTAGGTATGGCTGCTGAAAGATCGATGGTGGAAAAATCTTCAAGAGTAATTGTGTCGACTGCCCAGGTTTCTTGAAGGAAAATCAGATCAAAAATGGATAGATAGGATATCAGATCTGGGGATTTGCATTTGGACGACCAACCGGCTATGTTCCACGAAAGGAAATTAAGTGAGGCATTTGGCTTGACTTGTTTGAAGTGGGAGAATTGGGGTAAGGGGCGGGGAAAAGTAAAGTTAGGAGACCGTGCTTTATGTTGTCAATGGAGCAGCTCTGGATTGGGAAAGGTAGATATTGGGTCGGGAGAATCAGAAAAGTCGTGTGGGGGGGTGTTTCGAGTTACCCGGGTCATCTAGGTTGGAGGAGGTGGGTGTGAGTAAGGAAGCCCCTAAAGTCTGTTTAGTGTTAAGAAAAGCAGATAAGAAATGGTAAATGGGCTGGACCTTCGAAGACTGAGCTACCTCTCTGGGTGATGAAGGATGGTTGGGAGTAGGGTCGGTCTCGGTTGTCCGTCGTTCTTCTGATAGATTCCCTTCTTTGAAGATGTTCAATAGATAATCCTTGAAATGTTCTAGTCTTAGCAGGACGTCGAGTTGGTCCTGGGGGGACAGCGTAGCGAAGGAACGGGACACCGTAGCCTCTTCTCCATTGGGGAAACCCTCAAAGATATTTGTAGAGGGTAGGGAGTATGAGGATCTGTCCATGTGGCATTGTTGCTTTTGGTAAGGTGAAGAGAGACCGAGTGTGGACTGGGAACCTGACAGTTCCTTATCAGTAGAGAATGGCTGATTGCTGTCTCTTCCGTCTTGCCCCGGACCTGGAGTAAGTTGATCATAAGGGGAAGGGATTGTCTTATTACTAGAGAATGGATTTCTGGGGGATCCTGGGCTAGTGGAGTGGAGGAGTATTAACGGCCTGGGGGGGAGGTATTTAAAAAATAGCGATGAAGCAGGATACCTTGCTTTTGTAAAATCTCTCTTACATCGTATAGCCTATTTGTCACATACTCAGAATGGAAAGTGACAATGAGTCTCCAAGATCGTGAGTTAGAGGAAAGGTTAGTCATGTGATTAATAAAACTCTGCCTATGAGTGGCCATAAGGGCACGGCTGAAGCTGGAGTCTAAGAAAAGGATGCTTGGAAAGGAATGCCGAGTGTCAGAATCCTTTTGGTGGTAGATGACAACAAACTTCCATGATTGTAGTACTAAGTTCCAAGAGGAAGGGCCAGAAGATGCACAGGGTGGTATGGTAGGGATGAGTTTCATCTTTGTCCTGGAAGTGGATATAGATTCCTCCTGCCTGATAAAGGCATGATGGGAGGGCAGATGGTTCTTTGTGGAATGAAAGATGCTCAGTCTAGACGGATCAGGCTTGGAGGTTTGTCTTGCAGGGCTAACCTTTGAAGATGGACCTATCCCTCCAGAGGAATCCCTGGGTCTTACGGGTTGATGATCAGAGGAGCAATTAGCCTTAGGAGGGGCCTTCCGTGTGGGGGTTTTCTGGATGGCTATGCCATGATGGCGAAGAGTTGTCTCAGAGGGTTTTGAGGGGGGGTCTAGGAGTTTGAATAGAGGCTTGAAGTTCATTTTCTTCCCTGGTTTGAATTTGGTGTTCTTGATGTTTTTGGATTTTTTTTTGGCTCTTGCTGGTGCTGACTTGGGGGAGCTGTGTGCCTTTGAGGTCCTTCTGAAGGGCGGTTTGGTTGAGCATAAAGAAGTAGATGGGCTGAAGTGTCTGCCAGAGTCATTAGATTTGTTGCTTAAAAGTAATCCCATAGCCTGGACCAGTGTTGTCAATAGGCTGTTAGTCTCGGCATTATAGGCTTTAATCGAGGCCAATTCCTTCATCATAGAATCGTCTCTTGCCAGCAGGGGGGACGTGAGTCTGCAGTATTCTGCAAAGTAGGCGACCCACAAGGAGAGTGTGTAATTAAAAATGGAGACGGAAAATCCTGCAATTCATGCAGCGAGTCGAGAGTTAACAGCTCTGAAGGGACATCGCCCCCGGACGAGCAATTGAAGCCTGCATCCAGAAGCTCCTCTGCCAAATTTTTGGATTGTGAGGGATCGCTCATCAGATGTTTAGAAAGCTGACGATCTAAAGTCCACTTGAGCGACTCCCTTCCCAGGGAAATTGGCTTTGGCTTGGGAGGAAAGAAGTGCGTAATCGTAAGTTGCTGGTGATTCTCCTCCCCCTCGAACAAGCCCAGTTCTCTGCAATTCTGTCTTGTATAGACCATTATAAGCCCCTGGGGTTCCTTTGTCAGTGGCTAAAAGGGGTAGATGGCTAAGCCAAGCATGAAAAAGTACTCTATTAGCAGAGGTGGCTTGGTTATGCTCTATTATTCAGGGGGGTAGTGACTGCTGGTGAAGATCCTCAATGCTATTCAAGCGTAGGCAGTTGAGGGGAAGCAGATAAGAGTTGGCAGAGACTCGCGTCTTATCTGATCTTAAAGATTAAATGTTTGTTCTTCAGAGGAAGTAAGAGTCTATTATAAGCTCAGGTCAGACTTCGGACTGTCTTGCTCTATAACAAGAGCTTGAGGGCTGTGAATAATTAGAAGAAATCCGGCAGAGGGAAGACAGGATCGGAGAGAAGTAGGAACACGTCTTACCCTGGCTGCAGTTCAACCGGAAGTCCCCACAGGTGAATAGCCATTTTGCCACATGAGGCAACTGGCAACTGTGTTGGACACCAAGGATTTAGGGGTACAGATGAAGGCAGGAATTTCAGTATGAATGGTACAGCAAGGCTTTTCAAAGTGTTGGCCTAACATGGGGAGAGGGGTGTCTTTTAGTGCTTTCGCTGCTTCAGGCAGCAAAATGTCTTGGTCTAGCGATGTGTGCCATGGAGGCATAGGCTTCTAGGCTTTGCTACATGCTGATAATACCTATATATGGTAAACTAGAGGTTTCTGGACAGGCCTCGATGGCATTGGGCTTCAGAAACGAGGCAAAGAACTCCAGTGTAATCTACTAATCCATCCAATGACCCCAAAATTCTAAAGCAAGTTATACCTGGTCAAACATTTTGGTCAAAGCAACTTCTACCTGGCCTCCTTTGGGATGAAGGGTGGGATATAAAATAAATAAATAAATAGACCTCAAAGTCTGTCAAAATTAGATGGAATCCAATTGCAATGTTGAAACCAACATTGTCACTGGAAGCTCAAGTGGCCTCAGTGGCACAGAGTGCCTTCTAACAGCTTTGGCTGGTTGCCAAGCTGCAACCCTTTCTGGACAGGGATAGCCTGGCTTTGGTTGTTTATACTCTGGTAACCTGCAGGTTAGACTGCAATGTATTGCATATCTGACTGACTTTCAACATGGTTCAGAAACTACAGCTAGTGCAGAATGTG